>NC_083512.1:2550000-5050000 GCF_032362555.1 Amyelois transitella | reverse complement strand
GGGGCCAACAATGGCATGTTACACAACACACATAATACATGGCACCCCAACACTCAAAAAAAAGATTATGACATATACCAAAAAACTTAGTTCATACAAATAAGTCGATGGATTACAACCAAATCGCTGTTCTTAACTGTAACTGTGTGTTCCTCCCTTTTGTACAACCCATTTGTGTAATGGCAGTCAATGCTGACTAGAGATTAAATCTTGGATTATTAATAGTGATTTATTACTGCGCATATGTTTAGTATTCCGGAGGAAATTACTTTGATAAAATGTTGGTAATAGAAAAATGAATATTTATTATGAAAATATTGTAGGTATTCTTTGTAATGATGGTGAAATTACGTAGCAAAACACATCTAAGTTATAAAATATAGTAAGATTAATAATAAAATGATTTCTAAGGCAAGTTGAACTCAGACAGGCAAGCAACGGAGCGTGAAACTGATAACCTTTTAATTTTTACGCGAAGTTCAATCTCAGAAGCTTAAGTAACTGCTTTGTTTGCAATAGGTGATTCACTCCCTATACTACCAGTTACAAAGAGAAATAAGTAGGTATTGATTATGGTTCTCTCTTATAATGCAGTCTTCGAGTGTTCTCAGATATTCATTCCAACCTCGGCGTCCTCTTAAGAGAAACTTTTTAAGTTGACGCAGGTGAAGGTGAAGATTTTAGTTGCAAGGAAACGTATTTGACTCAACAATTACTAAAGCCAACAATTCACAGTGAGGATTCATCATGGCCTTGACTTTCTGTTGTCAATAGCATAACAACATTTAAAGCAAAATACAATTCTTCAAAAATACCTCAGGGATCCTTTATAGATCCTAGATCCTTAGTTAACAGATTTTGAGGAAAGAATTAAGCTAAAAATTTACATAAATTAATTGAAACGCATTTATAATTTTTAATTGAGATGGCAACAATTTAATTGTCGCATACGAAACGGAAAGGGCTTTCCTTTGAGATTTCTAGTTCAACGCTGCGTGTCATCTTAAGGATTTGGTAGAATTTTTACCACTTTGTGGTACAATATAAGATACTAATAATTGTGATAAGCTATCAAAAAACTTCCACTGGTTACGGTTGGCGGAGCGACATAAAATATCATGTTTTAAAGCTCTCCTGGCTCTAACAAAGTAGCGTCCAGTCTCTATAAGAATACTTTTGATATAATGCACAAAGTTCCGAACATTGTTAGAAGTAGTTTGGTTTAGATAAGCATATGAAACAAATTTATTTCGAAATTTGTAGCTACGCCGCATGCACTTGTGTAAAATGTATGACTTTGAAAGTGACTTATGTGGTTGATTATGCCGGGTTCCTCTCAGCGAGGAAAGGGCGCAATCGGGTCTAACGCCAGAATTATGACGATCGTCACTTATGTTTTTACTGAAAATTATTCGATATAACCCAAAATTGATTATATCATTATGTACACCACAAACACTCGAAGATATACTGTGATTGTGAATCACATCACATTGAAGGGATCTCAAAGATAATTTCTTTCAGTCTTGTATTGGCTCTGCCTATAGAAAGAGTATGCCGTCATATGTAGTGTGTATTATTACATATTTTGCAATACTCCTCTTTATAGGGGATCATTGCAAAATCCATTCCATGCTCATTACCATAATACGAAGTATCTATAAATAATCCATGAACATTTAAGTTTAAAATTTGTTCGAATAAATCAGCAATTGCTTCTCAAGAGCAAAAAAAATCTCATTAAGGCAAAGTTTGTGTAAACTCCGTTAAAGGTTCTAATTCTACACACCGTTGTTCAATATTATCTAAGTTTGTTCAGTTGGAACTTCATTAATTTTGATCGTCAGCTTTGTTGCATTGTTCTGGGAAACAACGTTAACCTACTTAACTTGAAGGGTCCAAGTTATAACTTGGAAAGAAAAAGGTTAGTAGACAACAGCATATATAAGTTTCCCACTAAGTTCATAGTTCACATTACCCCGATATAAGTGGCAAAAATTATATCAGAGACCAACAAAGTAGAGTAGGGTAAGACTGGGAACATGCAAAAAAAATCCCAACTGTCTCATTCCAATAATATAGAATTAAGGGTCTGGAGATGGACATGAGATACTTACCTTTCATCCCGGTAAAAAGTATAGCTCCCGTGGGATTTGCGAAAGACCTATTCTTTCATAGGTAGCGTTAAATTCATGAGGACGAAGCAGGGAGTAAATGCTATTATAATTATAGGTACCTAGTTCACAATTATACACAGAATACAGTATCGTTAGGAATGGATTAGTTAAATGATGAATCCAATACAGTAACAATCATCGGTATTTTATTCGAATATGATAACACCAAATATGTACATATTCGCGCAAAAATGTGTTTTCCCTTATTTATATATGCCAAATTCAGTCAATCCGGAATTCGTGATGTCGAATTTCTGATTCATAGCATTATTAATCATTAATTGGGAATGGAAAATGTAACCTCACTTTGTCGGTTAATTGATTGTGCGGAGACAGAAACAATTTGATTATTGTTCATTTGTTTAAAACATTCATTCTGTATCATGGGTAAAACTAACATAATTGGCTATTATTTCTATTCTATTGGCATGCCTACACTTAAAATAGTAGGTAATGAAAACGAATGATTAATTTTTTTTTTAATAATGCAAACGTCAAATCTTTGCCATAAATGTTACCACATGATAATGTTACGTTTGGATTCCTGCCAAAAAGCATCGTCGCCTTATCTATTCGTTTGCTGAAACTTTACAAAAAACGAAAAGCTCATTTCACTAAAGTTAAAAAAAATGTATACTTCTCCTAATCAGTAACAATAATATTTGCAACATGAAGCTTCATGATAACTGCATGCCTACTGCAGAGCGAAATGGGGAATCTTTTATATGACATATGGCAACACAAACGATATTTCATTGACATTTTGCCCTTTGCTTAATTGTATTTTTGTGTCGGGAGGTCGTTCCATTCAGGCTCAATGTGTCCCTGGTCCCTGCTGATAATTTAAATGTTTTATCATTTTTATGGAAACAGGCTCTCTATGAAAAAGCTGTATTTTTCTATTTATAGAGATAACATTGACCAAAAAGTGTTGTTTGTGAAATACTTTTTCAATAACTATTACAAATTTAAAAAACTCGTAGATATACGTATTGAAATAAAAGATTTTCAAGTAAATACACTGTTTCGGACTAATTAAATATTACTTATATTCTAAATGAACCTGTTTTCAAGAATAAAAGTAGTTCAACAACTTTTTCTTCATTTTAATTAAGAATAGAATAGAATAGATTTATTTTCAAAATTGGATACAAGGTATCACTTATTGACGTCACATCACATAAATCTAATTATAACTACTACGACTTCCAAAGCGCATGTGTAGAAGAAGCGGCGGAACAAACTACACTGCAGCATTATCATGGGACTTCAATTTATTAATATAGATCTCTTAAATCTAAATCATGGATGAATGCACATTGTCTACATTAAAAAACATGAATGAATGTAGTCATTTCACACTTGCGATGTACCTATTCATTATAGTCAGTTCATCAATTAATTTCTACCGAACGGCCCCGACGATGTGACCACGCATGGCAACCCCAAACGAGAAAGGCTAGTTAGTGGTGGTCATTTAAATTGCTAATTCTCTAATCGGCGAGCTATTTACGTCGCCGGTTAGAAAAGGAATGGCAAATGCCTACCCAAATGTCTGCTTTTATATCCGCGAATTTTCAACAGAGTTCACAGAATTCTAATTAACCATTATGCTAAGGATGACAAAAAAAAATTAAATAAAAAACTACTAGAAAATTTTTTACTCACCTTTAGAATGTATTTTAAAGAGGATTTTTAATTACTTACAGTTTTTGTCTGCACTTGCTTTGACAACAAATCTGATTATTCCATATGAGTAGAAACGAATTATATTAAAATGAATACCCGTCATCATTTATTTTCTACTAGCTTACGCCCACGACTCCGCCCGCATGAAAAGTACCCTTTGTCCTTCTCCTTACTTCACACTAAATGTATGCAAAATTTCATGCAGATCAGTTCAATAGTTTAACTGTAAAGAAGTAACAAACAAACTCCCTTCACATTTATAATATTAGTATGGATATAAGAATATCTTACCTGTATGAGGATATGAATTATTTTGAAGTTCATAAATTTGTTCATACAAGCATGATAGATCAGATGTTTGAGTAAATATGACTCCTCTAATAAGGCATCTGTGATTGTAATTTAGGAATTCAATATAGCAAATATTATCTGCTTAGACCATTTATCTATGCGTTGGCAATCGCAAGTAATAACATCGACTTATTGCCACATTGTGGAAGTTTTGGCATACTGATCACGGCTCATCAACTTTTATTGGTAGGGTGACGGTCGTAAATCGATGCTGATGACGGATTTAATGGTTCGTGCACGCATTTTAAAATCAGTAGATGTAGACGGGACCCTTCGTGTTATCCGTAGTGTTGTACAGATACCATCAAGTTCACATTACATTAAAACGAACGACTGTCGACTAACATTAGCGACGATGGACTTAAATATATAAAACGTAAATTTTTTGTTCAAACATCTTTCGTTGGTTTAATTCAAACTTTTTACAATAAGGTATTAGAAATTATGTTTGTCACTTTTACAGATGTGAAAATTAAATTAAAAATACTAATGTCGTCTTATGCATTTAACATAAATATTAATTTCCATACCAACGACGTAAATCAGGACCAGTTGTAAATGTTTAGCAAAGTGCAAACAGTTTTGCGCATTCCTTTTGTCCTTTTATCCAACTGTTGCCTGCAGTTAGCAAGCAAAGAACAGTGGGAAATATGATAATATTTCGTAACTAAAATAAAAATAAATAACTATGTTGTTATGTAATGTAACTAATTAACTATGTCGTTTGATAATTTTTAATTAAATCTCTCAATTGAATTGTTTAATATAAACAATAACCGCGTCTCATCAAATCAGCATTTTATATAGATTTGTTTTGTTAAATTAGATATAGTTTTAATGCTATATGTAAGGTGGCCCTACTATATTGGCGATGAAGCGCCACTAAAGTGGTCAAAATAACACAACAAATGAATCTTGATCCTTTAGGTAGGAACTAAAGTGATTTTTATTAGTATATGTTAATCTTTAAATCACCAACTGTTACCTATTGTCTATGCAATTTCATTAAAATACACCATTACGTTTATCTCATTTAAAAAAATATGTCTTTGTTTAAATCTGACATCGTCTTCGCACGTTTACATACTTCGCTTGACAACTCAGCAAATAACACGCTCTTGAAGTAAATTGCAATGCTAAAGTCTAATAAACAGTCGTTTATTTTCACAAAGCACAGTATGCAGGCTACACTTATTTTGAAGAAAATTATTTACTTTTTAATTTCATTTACATTTTTGCATCGTTTTTTATAATGATAATGCATTCAATTTATCTACGTTAATCAAACTTGTACCAACGACTCTTCTCTTCTCTGAGTTCTTTTGATTACTTACCCATGCTTTTATGACGAAGAAAATATTTTAAGAAAACACACTGGGATAGCGTCAGGCAACTGGATATGTAACCATGTTCCAATATGTCAGTCAGTTAGTTCCGGTAACATCTGGACCTTAATGTTATTAAAACCATACGCATTACTTGCGCATTTTAGCCGGGCATCTTAGCCTTTCGACCACCGACGCTATACAAAATTTCCTGTATGCGAATATAAATCCTTTAAACTACATCCCACGCTATATTTCCACATTGCGTGGGCGTGATATGTAAAGGATGAAACAGACGTGATAGCGGTGTCGGTGGACAACATCATGAATGTGCGGACTCGGATATACTCAGGTTTGTCATACTTAAGGCGTCAACATACTAACATTAAGTGTACAAATAGAACAATAACCTGCTAATGCTAGCCCCGCAGATGTCCCAAGACATCGTCGTCATTATCAAAGTTAAATGAATAATGGTAAACACCACACCCATTGGCAAAGCTTGACCTAGTCTAGCTAGTTAAACCAGAGGGCACAGATTTAAAATTATAGGTACTTTAATAATTATGCGTCAGATGAAAATGCATGTAAAAATTATTACGCATTTGTTAGACCAATCTTCTACCATAAATAAACAACGATAATTTTATAAAAGACGCACTGTCTTCAATCCTCTGAATAAAGCACTCATGGGCACACTGACATACATTTTGGTAATGACACTTCCTGTACAAATTCAGATTCGAACTCACGACCCGTAACAACGAGGTCGGCCACAATTTAGTCATCATAACTTGGTCGTATTACGAGGGAAAAGAATATATATCTTAAACACCAGAAAATTGAGTAGAAGCAGTATTTGACGAGCTGACATTACCAAGTTTTTTGCTTCTCAAATTGTCGCTTAAAATTTGGCCTGCACGATATTATTTCGAAATGTCAAGCCATAAGAAATTCGGTACAAGCCTAATGACCTCAAAGCACGTTCGACCATATCGTGGTACATCTATAATGTATAACAGTAGTCTACATCTACAATCAAAGGCAGAGGGTATTTCAAGCTAAGGCTGAGCTGCTAAGCTGAGGCCTAGAAAATATTAGGGAGTTAGAAACACAGAGAAAGGACATAAGCCTCACATATTTCATAAGTTAACCTGACAAATCTGTTACCTACTCAATCATTTTATTACATCGAGAACACTTCATCAACTCTTTATACAGACCATAATACTAGATATTATCATATTTATAGTGGGCAGCAGTCGACAGCAGAATTAACTTTTGACGTACCCTTTTGCGGTTCCTACCAAGCTTTGAAGTTGTTGAATTATAAATAACTTACACATCAACCACTCGCTAGTTATATGAAATACACGCTCTTATATTATCACTAAGTATTATGAAGATAAATATACTTTTGATTTCATCTTATTTATAAGTCTGTCTAAAAATCTATTGTATTATTATTTTTTCTTGAATATACACTAGAACTAATGTAGTACCAATGCCAGTAAAAATACATGTTTATCCAATAGAAATGTAGGTGCTTCGCCAGTGTCAATCCGGTAAAACGTAAATGCCGGCTCAATTTCCCTTTTATAGAAACCTTATTTTGTCATGATTTTTTTAAGATTCCGTACCCAATAATAATGGTACTCTATATCAAAGCCGTTCGCCTGTCCAATCCATATGTCATCTTCTCAGATCTTTTTAAAAGGATATGTTTCGGAAAATGGAATTCGAATTTTTCCGTGCCGGGTTATATTTAGCATCGATCGGGTAATGGGAATCTTGTCAAAATAGCCAAGTACAAACAATTTATCTATATACTTAATTGTATAAAACTCTTAGGTAAATAGGTAGGAGTAACTGACTGATTTTGCATATAGGTTCCTTGTGTAATTTTGGAGTGCACTAAAAAAAATTCCCCAAATTCCCCTAGAATGGTAATTGACTGAATATTAAATTTTACGCGATTTCTTAAATCAAATCGTTTATTATCAAATCGGTGTCTCGAAAGTTGGCGTTGGAAAGGTAGTGATTTCTTTAGTCCGTAATGAACGCTTGGCAAACGGAACGGCTTTCATTACGGTCATGCTAGAGGGAGTTCCTGCATCCGACCTGGGAAATAACAGCCGACTATGCTGCGGTAAATAAAATATATTTTAGTCAATAACTTTACACATATTTTGTAGGTACTCAAATTTGGATTTTTTTGAGATGGTGTTTATTAACAATAGGATCCTTTCCAAAAAATAACATAATCTACTTAAATTTATTAGATAAGTCGCTTCAAATAGGAATCAGATCTTTGCATATCACTTTATTGTTTTTTGCACATTAACGCTTATATCTCTACTCGGAAAACATTCAAGAGATCAAGCTGAGTTTAAGATAAAAATGTATTTTTTCGGAAATTAAGAAGCTAGCTAGCTCATCTACTTATTTAATCAGCTTCCTTGGGTATTTATAAAAGCATCAACAACAATCTCTCTCTTACATACGTTCTCCAAAAGATACCTTCGATATTTGTGGTAACGCTATAAGCTATTTCCGATGCCGACAACGGTGAATATAAAGAAGGCGCGACCCATCCCGGAATCGACACGTGACAGGAACATGTTATGTGCCTCTCCTGGCTACCCGAACATTATTGGATCCACTCTGAACGTCACTTAAAGGTACTATACTGCTAATGGCACCGTTTAAATTGCGTGTATAAAAAGAATGAAAAGAAAAACAATATATTCAAAAAGCCTTTTTCTCGAAGATACTTAAAATCGGTCAAGGATTTTGGTTATTGCTTTTTTTTAATATAATAATTAAATTTTCGTCCACAAGTAAAAAGTTTTGGCTAATACAATAGTTAAATATATATATTAGCAATTTGATTTTATCACTGCAATAATAATAATAGGAGAAGAAAATTAAAGTTTGTATGCAATGACTGTCTCACTTGGATAGTTTACCTTAGCTAAACTAAGTACCATGTGCTTATGGTTTTGTACCGGTTAAATTGTAAAAATGGATTAAAATATCCTCACTATTTAAATTTCCTTTTTTGCGGAATACATACTGAGCAAAAAAAATTATCAAGACATATTAATAATAGTTACAGGCGGCCTGCACAGCAAAGTCGTGATTGTGACATACTTGCTCGTACTGAATATTTAATATACTCGTACATTTATTAACGTGATACCACTTAATCACGACTGAAAAGTCCCTCGATCGGCGTGAGTGACACAAGCAGCCATATTTATCGCATTAATAACATTAATTTCTGTCATTTCCTTTTCCTTTTATAGCACGTTATTGTATCTACCGTTAATTATTACGACTACGACCTATTCTAAGAATAACGAAACAAAAGGTATAATGTAGCTAGGTTACATTATATTGTTTCACGTATTATATAAATTTAGTTAGTGTACTTATGAATTGTATGTGTCTATTATTTGTCCATGGGTGCGTAACTAGATGTGCTTCGTTTGTCTTCCATTTTAGAGGTCCGGATCCCATTCCCAGAAGAAAATTTATATTCACGAGATCGGCCCTGGGACCCCAACGACAATTGTCATTACTTAACTACGCATCAGTGGGCGTCCCGAATATTAATTTGTTCTTCCTGGTACATGACGCATGAAAAGTTTACGCATTAGTTTAATTAAATTATTATTATTTTTTAATATGGGAAAGCTGTATTTATTTATTTGTGTACCTACAACTTCTTTAACAGGCGTTAGTCCCGGTTATATCCTTAACTTTCTGGAGAGGAGACTAGGGTGCGCCTGTACCACCATGATCCTAGACTGGGTCGAGTTAGGTTTGTACACGAAGTAACTCCCATCTTACCCCCGCCAACTTTGCTGGAGAACCTGACTTGTATTTGATCACGGTTACACATAACATCGCGAGGAAACCTGGACTTACAGTTACCTGAATGTGACCTATTGAACAAATGCTTAATAAATGTCACGAATACCATTCATCGATAAACTGGTATGAAGAGATTGTGAAGGAAGCAAAAGAAGTATGCAAGGATCGGAAGGAATTCATAAGAATGAAATTTGGAGATTTCATAATCTGAGTACTTCCTCCGAAAGATATATTTCATTGAAACTGAATAATGTTCCCTCACTTTCCAACTTACCTATTTCAAATAATTGTTAAGTTAATTTATGGTCCCACATGTAAGTATAATAATTCACTAACTCGAAATACCTTTTTTAGCATTAAAAACAAAATTGTATTTTAAGTTTATTATTTAAAAGCATTTCGTCTTAATTCAGACTGTCATTGTGTAACCTATTCATAAACAACTTACTAAATATTATATAGGTACCTACCTATATAACAACGCAAATGGAAACAGCAATATTATTCATAAATCAACGGACGATTAAAATATCACTGCAAATGCAGATTCACAATTAAAATTAACAGAATGCACATTCATTGCACTGAATTAATCATGAACGAATGGACGAGACAAGTTTAATGCACGATTCGTGATTACTCGCCAAATAATTGGTCCCAAAAAGGAAGTTATAATCCAAAGGGACTAAAATTTAATGCCGGCTACCTTCAATCAACTAATTACTTTCAAGATTCACAAATGAGAAAAAAATATCTTTTATGAGCCATTTTACAAAAATCGTTCTATTCTACTAATCCTTAAAAAAAACTGTGCTTATTGTGATTAAGCAGAGTTCACATTGTCCTATGGTATGAATAGTACGTCGATGCCGGCTACTAAAAACGGTCACGTCTTAATGTCAGAAGACGTTACCACATTATGCATGGATCAGGTGATAAAGTGACGAACGAGGAATAAAAATGACATAATCGGTATATGCGGCACGCACGCCCGCATCTCTTTATTGAATTCCCCACCAATTGGTGTGTCGTCGTCTAGGAACGCAGGAAATGAACGGATGGACATTAGATTTTAAAGAAATCGTTATATATTCAGATTTCCAGAGATTATTATTATTATCGAAGTATTTCTTTTTCTCAAATGCTTAGTACACATATTCTCAATAAAAATTTGCTCAATCAAGTAAAGAAAATATAAATCTACAGCTACAACGCGATCAAAAATTAATATTTATTTAAGTGCTAAATGTAATATCGGGTTCAATTCCCGATAAAAACATTAACGAATATCGAAGAGGAGTTCACTACGCTATAAAATAACACTCTGAAAAATGATTGAGAGACACCCGTAACGTTTCCATTGAGCCTTTTATTGTTCGCAGCCTGGCGCTATTACATTAGAACCATCATCATTGACAGTATATTTCAATTATGCAAGGAGTGAATTTGTAAAATATAAGAAATTTCTTGTTTTAAATGTGTAATTTAATTCTTCATAATATTAATAATAAGGTCAAAGTATAGATAGATAGATAGACTCTTTATTGCACTATAAGAAAAAGAAAAAACTACTATACTCAATAGCTCACTGTCTACTAAAACAGGGAGAAATAGCTGACTATTGTCTTATTGATAGGACATAAGATTTAAGAAAATAACTAAAAGGTAAAAAAGTTACGAAAGACAGAAAGACGCAATTAAAAAGAACTAGATAAGATATGTTTTTTTGAATATGTTACCCAGAAAAAATATAGGCATTATAACTATTTCTGACGGGAACTTGTAACTGCAGGAGAAGTAATAAAGTCATAACAAGCAAAACTGTGAGGAAAAACTTTTGAATACAAAAGTTTATCGTCATTCCTCCAATTCATTAGTAAGTACATTTTTTATTGAACACGTACGATAAAAGACTAACAGATGTAGGACTTTGCATGAGTGTTAACTTAAATGTAAGATTGGAATTGGATTTTTTTTAAATAGTCCATCTTGGTCAGAGACCCTATCCATTGTTTTCATAATCCATGCCCTACTTATTAATTCTATGTCCTGGCTATTTTTTATATACCACGTTATATCTAGCTAGATTGGAATCTGACATCAAAAGTAACATTAGTATAGCTCCTTAATTTCTAATATAGATGATCATTACACACATTTTGGAAACATAAAATATGAATAAAAATAGACATGCCTTTTATATCTTGATTGAATAAACTAGTTGTGATCAAATCGTATTTGTAATTGCAGAAAATAGAAAAAGCCATTAAAATTATTTATACATTTTCAACTCAAAATTGAGAGCAAAAATAAACCGTCATTCCCAACGTTTACTGTTGCCCTTATGAGCTGTTTTATTAACAAAAAATACAACTCCAATTTGTTAGGAATTTAATTTTATAAAATAAGGAGCGTTCGCTTGTACGGGGACACGAGTTATTAAAATACTTTAGATTTGCTTCAGATGAACATTACAATGTGCGCTAAAAATCTCGTAGCCCGTATATGACACGCAAAACAATTTTAATCAAAACATTTTTTTCCAAAATTTCGCAGTCAGCGTTCGTATTCCTGTTGAGTAAAGCCATGAAAACAATACTTTAGTAAAAATTTTGTGTTTCTTCTCAATATTATTTGACATATAAAATATTTTTATAATTATTAAAAAAAAACCTGAACGACAGAATAGTAAAATATAGTTTATAAGTGTTTACAGACACACCACACAACCATTACTGATATTAACAGAACACAGGCCGAATTTTAATTAAATAACCGTCGTTGTTTCGGCTATTACTTAATCCAAATAATCGGTTCTCGGTAAGGTAACTCGATATACTCTATAATCTCTACAAAGGAAGTTTGGATGAAATTAAATTATCCGTTGATTGACAAAGGGAGCAGTTGTCTCGATAATTACCCCACGGAGGAAGCGCGTAAGATGAGCGCTCATCGTTTGCTCCAAGCATCAACTGCTCTTTTAATTCTGAGTACCTTCCAATTGCTAGGTAATAACGAACATTGTTTGATGGTCAGTAACAAACAGTTTTTTTCATTAAAGTGAGTAATTATATATAAGTTAACTTACAATATAAGTTATGATATAAGTAAGTATCCGTAAATTTCATGTTTTTGGAAAAACAGGTATAACACTAAGGATTCTTTATTTAAGCAAAGTCAACAACGCATTATACATAATTTTATTAAATAGAAAAGTAATATTTTTTATCAGAATTCAACATAAAACAGTGTATGTTTACTTATCTAAAATCAATAGCTCAGAAATGAAAATATTTTATGAACACCATCGACGACACTTTTAGATCACATAATAAAAAAAAATATGGTATTTTGCGTGAAGGATCAATTTATCAACAACATAAAAAGTATTTTAGAGCTACCATAAAATTTAAATGTTCCTCTTTGTGCTCCTCCATAGTATGTATAAGTATGCGAATTTAAGTATAGGCAAGATTAATTTTTACAATTTTGAAACAAATGATTTGTTGACAAATCACATTATTGTCACTTTCAAAAAAATATAAGAGCTATAAAATAAGAAAATATTATAAAAATTAACTACTTCATCTATGTATATAAATAATACTTAAAAATGTTAGATTATACGTATACTTATAAAAGGATCAATTAAACTTGACACTCTTGTGACAGAGGTCCTTATCCTAACCTCCACTAGGACGGTAAGGAGATTGTCAAGGTAGTTACAATAAAATATGAATATTAAACTTGAAATCACTGGGCTAAAGAAGATGCACTTCAAGACAAACGGATGCGGCCATTTGAGAATCAAGAGCTCAATTATGCAACCAGGGACCGTCTCGTAACATAAATATTCTTTCTTTTTTTAAATGTTCCTTTATGTTTGAACCAACGTTATTTGTGAATAAAGGTCAATTAATATTATATCTTTCTCATCTTAGTGTATTCCCACATTTATTTCCTAATGCTTGCTTGAAGCAATTGCTTGGTTCATGTGATAATATTTAGCATATTTTTTACAGCTAACATAGCCTTAGAAAATTTTGACTGTCCCTATAAGAGATAATGTGGTCTTTTTCACACATATCACATCTTTCGCCTTTACGGGGCAGACCG
This sequence comes from Amyelois transitella, assembly GCF_032362555.1. NCBI lineage: Eukaryota > Metazoa > Arthropoda > Insecta > Lepidoptera > Pyralidae > Amyelois > Amyelois transitella. Next base: position 5,036,463 of record NC_083512.1, on the reverse strand, counting down.
AACTAGCCGTCATGATTCCCGAAGATGACACGATGGTCGAACGATCGAATTGATACTCGAAAGATAAAGTGAAGTGAAGTATGAAGTGTCCCCATCGCCTATGAGATGAATCTCAGGTGTAAAAAAGCCTTTCCTTTGATAATTTGACGAAAAAAATGACTTTTCTAAATAACTAACGCACTTTTTTTTACTGTTACAAAATCCTAAATATGTTACTAAAACTCTACCACATGAGTCAATGAGATATCAAGACGTGATAAATGTAAGTAAGAAATACCTAGACAGAGGTATGAGAAAGAATGCTTCACCAATTGAATTATCCATCATTTTTGCTACATTTCATTCTCGTATTGGAAAGTGAAAGAATCGTGGGAACAAAAGAATAACGATCATTTGCGAAAAGCAGACAAGGCAGGGTGCAACCACAGGTTTGCACTGCAATGAGTCACTGGTGAGGACAGATGGTCAGCGATTATCCCTTTCGCAATAATTAACCGCAGCTGTTGTTTAGAATTATGCAGATTAAACATTATTATTTAATGAGAAATTTCTAAACAAAAGTATTCAAGTGCTACTGTGACGATTCATATTTCATCAATCATTTATTGCAACCAAATTTTGTTTAGTGTTTTAATTTAGATAAATAGATAATAGTAGATAGCATATTGATCAAACGTATCTTAATTACATTACAGGTATATAATTCAGTTAGGCTTTAATTAATTGGTGTTATGTTTCACAAAACAGTTCCAATCTGGTATATAAATTAATGAAAACCAAATTTAACCCTGCGCTGAAAAATTGATGCGTATTTTCAGTTGAAAATTTATAATTATATATTTTTTTTAGTTTCCAAATCCCTATCCCTAAAAATGTTATAATGCGAAAGTAACTCTGTCTGTCTGTTACGCTTTCACACCTTAACCACTGAACCGATTCTGATGAAATTGTACAGAAATAGAGAAAATAGGGGGAAGAGAGGTTAAGAGAGGACGATATACGACGACGGAAACCCACTCACCATCACGCGGCCCAAGTCGCGGGCAAAAGCTAGTAAGTATTTAAATCGTAATAATCTTTAAAAATGTGTGATAACTATGTCCGCTTTAATTTTTTTTAATGTTAAATAATTTAAAAATGTGTGATAACTATGTCCGCTTTAATTTTTTTGCCTTATTAGAAAACATTTTTCTTTTTTCTGCGTTTTGGTTATATAGGTAAAGGCAGATATGAGGCGGTCAATATCATTACTATCTATTAATAATTTTGTGAGTAACACTATGGAAATATCTTACCAAGGACATAGTTTTAAGTGCTTTTAAGGACTGGTTTCAATATAAGTAAATACCTGTTTTACTATCTTTGTTCGTTATCTAAATTTTACAGAATATTAAGATTTTTAAAAAGTTCTGTATTGATCTCATTAGGGAATTTTTTTATTTAGATTTTTTTTTCACTATTGAACTAGGTATTTAATGTTAATCATAGGTAGTACCTACCTACCTATTACTATTGGTACTTGCTATTACTTCCCTGTCCATCATGCTCTGGATCAGCTAGCTTAATTTAGGTTTTACATTATTTTTATTTGATATCTTATATTGACAATGAATTATTTAGCTGTTTGCTATTTTCTATAGGTTAACTGTTAAAGAATGTGATTAGCATTAAGTCCACCTATTGTACCTTTGAGGCTTAATAAAGTTTTAAATAAATAAATAATATAGTGCGTACGTAAATATTATATGACAACTCCTAGCGTGGTCATACCTACCAAAGGCTCTTGTCTGGGTTGTATAACTTTAGTTTGAATATTAACGGATACTCCTATGGAAAGAGGAAATATCGTGAGGAAACCTGCACATGAGGTACATAGTTATGTTACCATCATGAATATCACGATATGGGTTAGATACTCTACAAACTTTCGCTTCGGAGGGGAGTCACTTCGTGTAAAAACCTGACTTAAGATCTAGGATCATGGTCATAGCTGGCCCCCAGGTTTCTCGACTATATCAGAAAAATGATGACTGCTAGGTCACCGTACTATAAGTAGACGTCTAATTAGGTGGTAAACTATTAGAACGACTGCTCTTTAGGGCTACCTATAAAACCTAAAATGACACTTTGGAAGCCAAAAGTAATAAAAAGAAATATTTAAACAGTACATATGTACGTTAAATGTTTCAATTTGATCAATACAGAAGTAAATTAGTAACAGTAAAAAATCAAAAAACGTTATTTAATTACACTTTTTTTATTTCAAATAAAATCTTTACGTTCGATTTTTTTTTAATATAACACTTTTGTTTAGTTTTAAGCGTATTGATTTATAATTCGGATTGCAAAGAATCGATGATTCGACAGACGAATCATGTCGTGTCCAACGCCAAAACATCTTTTTATGATATTTCAAAATAATAACCAAAATCACAGTTAATGTGACTAGTTTCTCTCGTTTTAAACTTATGCAAAAGTTTCAAATACCTGTGATAGATCCGCGTCCTGTCGAAGTTTTTCCGCGATAGTCATTTTCCTTTCGGCGGCTAGAGAGCCCGCGCACATCACAATTAACAACACTAGTAGCGCACCCATCGTTAAACACGAAACATCCAGGAGTCACTAAGTTATTCACAAAGTAACACTCGCGAGATTCATCTGAAGAGTATCCGTACGGCCGTAGGAGCAGAACGCGCGACGCGAATGCCGGCTAGTGCGGGAGGCGACGCACCGGTTGACGCATACCAACTTCCCTTCCCTTTCTCTCGATCCACGCTTCGAAAAGTGCGATAAAAACAGAAAAACTGGTCATCCTACTAGCGATGGTAAAAAAAATAACCGTTGATGATTCGAAATTCAAATGACTCATACAGGTAACAACACCAATTGTTATTCTCAACAGTCGAATTTCATAAACTTTGTATTATATATGGGTGTAACAAAGTTATACAAAGTATTATTGTACAGAACAAACGCAAGCTCGTCCATCAATCTTGTAGATATGGGCGTTGCGGTTGTTTCTAAGTTATGCAGCACAATTTATGAAAATTGATAGGTTTTCAAGCATAACTTTTTACATTGTAGCTTTAGGATTTACTTACCAAAATATCCGAAGAAAATAAGTTATTTTACCTATCGAATACGCGTGTTATACGAGTATTTTCCGATATCTGTTTTCTAAAATTCACATCATGTCAACGATTTTATGATCTTTAATGAAGATTAGATACAACTTTAGATGATCAAATACCTAACTATTAAATAGCCAAATAATTACAAAATTTTGTTATCTGATAGGTGACTGAAATGCGGTCATAAGTAATCATTTCTTAAAATAAATACGTTCATAACATATGTACCCACTTAAAACTTATTACTCAGATGACCTCTAGGTTTATCAGTGTTTCGTCTAGGTAACCTCTCTTTATAAAGATGTAAGGTGATACCTAAAATTTATTAAACTGGTAGTTAGTGAAACAACCAAACCACTTGCATATCATAGACGCCAACTAAATTACCTAATCATTACTCGCAACTATACATGCAAATAGTTCAGCTGCGTGGCTTAATATTGGAAATAGTATATTGAGACTGGTTGAGCCCTTAGGATTATGGAAGAATCTTAAGTTTATGACCTTTTCCTTTGGTGGCTCTCCGCTGGCTAGCCTCTTTAAGTTCGTTTTAATTTGCTACTAGACCAGCATGGAACCTTATCTAACCAGCATCGTTAGTGTACCCTGAACCTTTAACTTAACGACTAGAAATTAAACCAGGAATAATCTATGAGAATTAATCAAAATAATGAGTAAGTAGGAACAATAAAATATGTCTTCGGCTATTAAATTGTCTTGTTACCCTTCTCGGAATAAATAGAAAAGCACTAAATACCTTTTCTATTTAGCCGAGTGCAATACCTTGGCAAGATTCAAATTGACTTTCATAAGTTAACAGTGTAATACACTTTTTGTTTTAATAGACCAGTCGTCTACATTGATTACTTCTTTATGACTATATTATAAGTATTGTCATAAAGAAATAATGAAAGTAGTTCACATTATAACGGAATGAGGTTTAATTTCATTTCAATGCTTTATCTCTGAAACTAAGCTATTATATTGGTTGGCATTGGCACTTAATATCGCATATCTATCTAAAGTTTACACAAAAAACGAAATGAATAGGTATACTTGATACTTTTATATTTGGTTACTGTGTTAAAATACTTCGGTTTAAAAATCATTTCCTATTAGATTAACCTATTAACAAAACCCTTTGACTGAGATAAAATAAATACATGGTTATTTTTAAACCATGACATTTCTGGAGCTTAGCTGTTCAACATTTTACATTTATTTGATAAACAGATTAATGTAGAAAACTATGCAAGTTAATTATGTGATAAAAACAAATGTAAAGTTTTTGCTAGATGCTTGGCTAAACATAGAAGCAAATGCAATAGAGTCAACTTTAAATTATTAAAAATTTTATATCTACATTTATAAATTAATTACTAGATAATTGGTCACCTTTAACTAACGACCACCTTACTATACTCATGAAGAAGACCAAAAACACTTATAAAGATTATCTCTTACAAAAAAAAGGGAAGGCACCAAATACGAACGACTTGTACCCACTATATTTTGAAGTGGGTTCAAACGAGTATAATCTAGATGTGACAAAAACCGTCCCTGCATGCGTTTACCTGCTCGTCACAGAGTATTGTCGTTTCGGCAAAACGTGACAGGAACCTATTATGGCCTATTGTTCCGTATCATCGGGAATCTGACTTCAAACGTGGTTTTTTACATCCTCCTTTAGTGTGTAAAGTGCTTATTTTTTCCGTAATGTAATATAATTATCTGTACCGTACAGATAATTAATACGGTATATTTTATAAGTAGAATGAATATGTTTTGTTATTTTGAACTATACGATTACATTAAAGTGCTATTATGCAATACATACGGCGACATCTCTACGCCACACGTCACAAAATAAACAACAAAAAAAATTACGCGATGCTATCAGCCAAAAAAAACAGCGATAAACCTAGATTGTGCAAGCAAAGATTTCACGGCTTGGAACATATATACAACCTCCGACACAACATCGTCGGAGCCCCGGTTCCCCAAGCATAACACCTCCCACACACACCCTCGCGGAAGATCTTCCCTTTGGTGGCGGTCGAGCCCGAACTATCGCTCCCGCTCGCGCATAACATGTTTAAAGTAGTTTGTTTATATTTTTTGTTAGGAATTTTGATCATCCTTTCTGTAAAAAATTACACGTATGGACTGTAATATGTTTTTCTAGTAAGCACCTTACAACAGTAGATTCGTTTTATGAAGATTATACGTATTCGCGACAAATTACACTGATTGAGTTAGCCTCGAAGTAAGTTCGAGACTTGTGTTACGAGATACAATCAGGCCAATCAGAAAAAGTTCTTTTCTCCTCAAGCCCTAGCCGGGATTTGAACCCAGGACCTCCGGTGTCACAGACAAGCTTACTAACGCTGCGCCATAGAGGCCGTCGAAATAAATCTTCAGCTTAAAAACACCAATTACATAATGTACATATTCTTTATACCCAATACAAAAATAATCGTTTATCATTAAAAAGCTATCGTTGGCAAGAAAAGTTGGCCGCTCGCCATGGCTTTGGGTGCTGCGCTTACTAACAACTTTATTATGCATTACAGTGCCGTGTGAAACTAAATAAGCACCCGCCAAGTTTCGACTTTACATTTTCATTAGATAGTTCTGTCTCGTCGTGACATGCACTAACGGTATCTTAAACTTATCATCATACTAAGCCAAGGTAATCTGAAACCGTTTCTAATAAAATTGGCATGGTCTTTCGATGAAACGAAAAATTTATAAAAAGTAACCTAATTCGAATTTTTTTTTTTAACATTTAAGGAGTGCAAACATTCTATAATTTTCAAATATGTAATTTCATTTAAAAGCTTTGACACTACAAAATATTATAACACTCAAACACTGTGTTAGCCACTCGACTAATAATACTCAAAGACTAGACTAGATTGCCAGTAATCAGCATAGATAGGCGCAGGGCGTGATAATCTCCTACATCCCCGCAGATTCGTGATAATTGCTTGCCTGACGAGGTTTAATACTGGGATTATCTAGGATGAGAAGCTGCTGTTAAGTAAGATATCTATAAATAAGGTTATCTTAGTGAGTATTGTATTTTTGATTTGATAATTGATTTTAGATCAGATGACCAATATTTACTTGAACATTTTTAATCCGTCCGTGTGGTTCCCGGCACCAATACAAAAAAGAATAGGACCACTCCATCTCTTTCCCATGGATGTCGTAAAAGGCGATTAAGGGATAGGCTTACAAATTTGGGATTCTTTTTTAGGCGGTGGGCTAGCAACCTGTCACTATTTGAATCTCAATTCTATCATTAAGCCAAATAGCTGAACGCGGCCATTCAGTCTTTTCAAGACTGTTGGCTCTGTCTACCCGGCAAGGGATATAGACGTGACCATATGTATGTATGTATGTACATTTTAAATAACGGAAGAATAATATTCAAGTTATTGTAAATGAACCTATAATTATTGCAGAAAATGTCGTACATTATAATTTGTGCATAAAGTAGCCGTTAAAGTAACAAAACAAAAATTTGTATGTTTGAACAAAATATTAAGGGATGATATTTTACTATCTCTGCAAAAAATTATGGCACTTATGTTATATTGGTCATGAGTACATATGGAATCAATAACTATGAGCTGTTGAAGCTTTTTGTCGCTGACTAATCAGATTGTGTCATATGTCCATAAAGCTGCTATAAGAAAGAGCACAGCTCGCATTTAAATAAAATTTGTAATAAATAAATTAACATACCTACCGCTGATCTTAATCAAGCTTCTGTGATCTTAGAATAAATTCTTTATACATTGTTCCACAATCAAATACCAGGTACTACAATCAAATATACCTCACTGATGTGTAAAGAATTAGAAAATCAACTTTCAGGATAAAAACTGACATTAAGAAATATTCTAGATACAAACATTATGGCTTTATAATATGTAACTTGTCCTTCCTTCCCTTTCACAAAAAATTCATTTAAAATGCTACAAATTATCATTTGAATGGTTCAAGAAATGGACTAAAACAGAAAAAGCAGAAGTGGATTGATTGCAAAAAAAAGGTGAGCAGAAAAGCATACTTTGGGAGAACAAGGGACAGGGCTAAGTGCATGAAATATAAAAAATGGAATATCAAACAAGACAGAGGAAATGTAGCCGCTCACCTAGTAACAGTATTTAAATCCATATTATGTGAGCAGTTCAAATGTACGTTAGTATATTTATGTGAACATGTGTTTACAAAAAATGGACCCGGGGCTCTCAAGCTTAATAACTACCTAACCGGGACCATGCAAAGACGAAACAAAATTTTCAGGAAGAATTTGCTCTGCGGTTTCTACCTGCGCCTTTCCTTTGTTTTACCCAGAGCGTTGTTTTATCCAGAGCAAAACCCGTTGCCAACATTAAATAAATTCGCAGCATACTAGTTAAATATTCTGCGAATCTCTTAAATTCAAACGAAGTTACCGACTTCGGCTTTTAGCCTTGCTGTAAAGTTGTTCCTTGGAGAGTAAGTCTAAGCAATGTTACAGTAGTAGACTTGACTGAAATTCTAATAAGTCTCAACGATCTTCTAATTTGCGGATTTAAGATTATCTGTTGGTAGCTAAAATAAAATACTTTTATAAAATAAAATAATGAATCAAATTAGCTTCGCAGTCTGGTTAGGATCCGAAGCATTGAACAAGCATTTTTATGTGTTGAAATAGGTACTTGTAGTATGCAACTGTTTATTTGTATTAGAATCACATCTGCAAATAACAATCCTTTGAACCCTGTTTCGTAAGAATGCAGTACAAATAGCCTGAAGGATCGTATATTTCTTGTTGAGTTGAAGCGTTAGATTAGAGGGCTCTTTGGCTCAAAAGATTTATGACGGCAATACCAAGTCGATTTAGAACGTTTAGAAAGCCTCTACTTCAATTCTTATGGACGAATGTTACTTTTAGAGAGTGGGAAATCCGTAAAAAGTGTGTTTACGCGCAATATTCTGAACACATTATTACAAATAGCGGCAGCACTGCTCGAAAATAAATAAGTTAAGATACTTTTACCCTGCATTATATTATTTATATTTGTTTAAATAGATATATCAAATTATTTGATATGAAGTCTTAGATTTACTAAAATATATCCCAATCCCAATGAATAAGTCAAAATAGAAGCTCATATTTCAAGTAAAACTTTTTAATCATAGCACTTTATTTAATCTAGTCACCAGTAGACCAATATGTCATTTCTCACGGTATTTTAAAATCCAGTTTGTTTATGAATTATTAATTTATATGACCGGTTGCGTGATATTAGTTTTGATCCTCTATTAGATTATCTATATAGTAGAATATCCTAAAAGCTCTTTCAGTCGTGCGGACCCGAAAAGCTGACCAATTTTCCTTTTTAATGCTCGCCAGCCTGATCAAAGGGCGGCCGGCGAAGCGACGACAAAACACATCGTTGCCTCATCAAATTCGTTAGATATTTTAGTCAATCCCACCCACATACATCATACACGTAAGAAAAATGTAATTATGACTATATATAACTCGGCGTAGTATAATATTTAATAATGCTAAAATCTAAAGGCAAAATAAAATTAATGAAATATATTTGAGCTTTTTGTTCTTTATTTATTTATGTACACAAAGTTATATGCATTTAATACAGTTGTAGCGGGAGCGATGATTCGGCTCGACCACCACCAAAGGGAAGATCTTCCGCCAGGCTAGGTGTTATGCCTGGGGAACCGCGGCTCCGACGATGTTGTGTCGGAGGTTGTATATATAGCTCCAATCCGTGAAATCTCTGAAATCGAGATTTGGGTTCTTCGCTGCTATTGGCTGAGCGCGTCGATTTCTTCGAGATGATTGACAGTAGTTGTTTGATTTGATGTTGTTGACGAGTGGCGTAGAGATGGCGCCACAGTACTCCCCCCCCAAGACCGGAGGTCTGAAGTCTTGAGATCTTGCTGTGCAATCTGTGCTTCAGTTGTAGCTTGCAAGTGCCAGTTGTCTTCCAGTGAGTCGGAAGTTGCTCGAAGTCCTAGTGAGTCAGGAGTGAGCCGTTGCGTTGCTCGTAGTCTGCGGTGAGTCGAGACAGTAGAGAGCGAAGTCGACTTGTTGGCGCCGGAAGAAGTCGTGCAGAGCTGCCACGCTGGAGAGAAGAGCGGCCGTCGAAGAGATCCAGGCGTGGGCTGCGGTAGATGCGTCGGTCGCTGAAGTCGATGAGAGTGAGTGCGGGTGGAGACAGGACCAGGAAGCTCGTTGAGTTGGCTGCGATGGACCTGCTGCGATACCCAGTTGCTGGCTTGCTGTGAGACTGCTTGCAGAGTTAGGAGTGATGCTGAGGATTGGAGTTGATGATGATGGAGAAGGTTGCTTCCAATCACGTCGGGGTCACCAATGTAGCGGGAGCGATGATTCGGCTCGACCACCACCAAAGGGAAGATCTTCCGCCAGGCTAGGTGTTATGCCTGGGGAACCGCGGCTCCGACGATGTTGTGTCGGAGGTTGTATATATAGCTCCAATCCGTGAAATCTCTGGAATCGAGATTTGGGTTCTTCGCTGCTATTGGCTGAGCGCGTCGATTTCTTCGAGATGATTGACAGTAGTTGTTTGATTTGATGTTGTTGACGAGTGGCGTAGAGATGGCGCCACAGTAATTGTAGTTCAAAGGTGCTACTCATTACAATAGAAATCTCTTCCAGTAGACCCATGAGAGGATTTGTTTGTCTATTATTAGTTATTTCCTATATTAATTTTGTACTGTTGACAATATGCTTTTTGGGTTCAATATTTTGCACCGACCATAGTTGACCAAACTCAAAAAAGTAACAGCTAAAAGTGAAAAACTGAAAGCACGCTTATTTCACGTTTAATTAAAATGAGAACAAGCCTTTTACACTCTTCACAAAAGAGTCGCCCATTTTTGTGATATACTCATCCATTTTATCTTTTAACGTGTTCAAGTTTAAATCAACTAAATATTTTACTTCTCCGAGAGATACTTGAAGTGGAAAAACAGGCATTGCGAGAGATGTCTCATTAATTTCTTCATCGTTTTGTACGAAACTAAACCAGATGTAATTGTTTTTTGAAGGATCGGCTCTAATATCTGAAACTGGTTGTCTTCGAGGTTTGGCTTCGGCCCACAAAGTTCTTAGACGCAATGCCATGTATCTAACAACCTCCGGTGAACTATCCCATAAGTCATGTTGTTCTATTGGGTCAGCAGTTATATTGAAAAGGCAGCCTTTTTCTGGAAAATGAAAATACGTTTTATGTGTAAATTTATAAAAGTTGGGGTAAAAGAGACTGCTTTCACCTGTTGCACAACAATTTAATAATAAATTAATTAAACAATTTAATAAAGTAATTGCAATTATTATGTACCTTTTGTAGGAAAACACAAATTTTCACCTAAAAATGTTGCATAGTTCATTGATTCATTGCGTTTTATGTAAGCAGAATCAACATCAATTATTAAATCTAGGGTTTCTCTCAGCACTCGAGCAGTGTCACACTCGAGAATTGCATTTTCATATATGGGTACATCACTTCTAGTAGCATCGAATTCCTTCCCATTATAATTACTTAAATTTTTGAAAATATCCCCAACAATTATTTTAAAGTCTCCTTCTCTAAATGCTGCCCAACCTTGTAATTCATCTAACGTGATTAACAAATCGTTACGTTTTGTGTCACCATCATTGTAAATTGCATCCCAATGATTGATACCATCAATAACTTCAGTGACTTGACCACCTGCAGCACTTACTAATGTAGGAAGCCAATCAGTTACATGGAATAAGCCATCGTACACTTTAGGAGATATTGTGGACTGCCATATTAATCCAATAGATCGAGCGGCGCCTTCCCAAGGAGTTCCTTTAACCCCTCTTAAGGGGACATTAGATCCGAAATTTTGTGAGTGGCCCACAGAATCGGCTCCATTGTCAGAAACAAAAACTATTATAGTATTTTGAAGAATATCCTTTTCAGCCAATACTGCCACAATCTGACCTACACTTTTGTCTAAACTTGTAACTTGCCCTGAAATAAATAAATTTAAAGTTATTCAAACCAAATTAACAGTCCTAAAGTATTAAGTAATCTAATAACGCGTGACATAACTTATCTCTACTTCTGTACTTGTCTCTAACAATGAAAACATGTCAACTCATTACGAGTACTAGCGCGCTCAGTAAACGTGTTATTTGATTTAACAAATGAGTGACATACTAGCATCACTATTTACGAAATCACTTTACTCAGATAACAGACTAGCGAAAGGGGCGGTTATCATCGATAATATCTCTATGATCTATGATTGTTTGTTACCTCGTCACGCATTATCTTCTGAACCAATCTTGAAATTTAGCGTATAGGTATGTAATGTCCAAGGAAATAGGGTAGGCACCTTTCATAAAAAAACGGTAGTTTCGGTAAAAACTATATAGTTCCCGTGGGATTTGCAAAAAAACCTGTATTTTTTTGTAGGTGAAGATAATTTGCACGGGTGAAGCTGCGGATTAAACCTAGGTATTTCATAATTTTGAATAACTACTGACACCTAATAAGTAAGTACCTAAATATTTTTCAAATCTCATCCGAATTCAAAATTTTATTACCCAGACTTCAGCCTTCGCCTTAAATAATTCTACAGGCAATGTTATTTCCTGGCTGTTATATCTGTCCAACGGTTACCTATGTATATTGTCGAGGTCTACCGACTGTGAATTTACCTGCGTACAATCTCCGGGCAGAGTGGGCGATGTGCGCATTTGCCGCTATGCTTTCTGCAGGCGGTTGGAGATTCACTAATCCGCCGCCAGCGTGTGGGCTAGCTTGTGAGATGTGAAGGTATAGTGGTGATGACACATTGTGATCTCTTATTACTGAAAATTGTTATGGTAATTGTTCGGTCATTAACAAGGAGAAATGAATCACGTGTCTCTGTAGAAAAAAATATTTTTATGAATGAAATATTTTGTAAGTACCTATACAAACTTATATCAAACAAAAACATAATATATAGCGTCGTTATTGCACTCTCAGTTAGAAAATGTAATACGGTTGGCTACCTGCCTTACACAAAAACGCCTTAAGATTTTTCTAAAATATAGCCTTTACCTTTAGTCGCCTATGACATTTAGTTTTTTTTCATATACCTAAGTTAAATACATTCATCATATAAAGTAGACTGGTAGATAGGTATTTACATATTTACTTATAATTATCTAAGTATAACCTGAAAAATATGACTTACTTTGTACAGCTTCATCTGTAAGTATTTCAGTCAAATGCCCGCTTAAATTCTCCACAGGATCCAAATTACTGAAGAAATTAAGACCGAAAAATTCTTTATCACCACATGTCTGAAAAAAATAATTATCCATTATAAAAATCAATATCATAATTGTATGGCTGTACCTCGCAGTAGTCACGAAGTAGGTACATATTTTTAAGTATCTCGTACTTAATAAAATCTAATGCAACTCTTTTACGCTATAAAGCAATCGTTACAGTTGAAATACTAACGGCTTCACAATTAAATAACAACTATTTGACATTTGAACTTTATTCTTTTACCTCTATAAGATTATACGTATAATAATCCACAGAGCCGTCAAGGAAGCCGTAGAAAGTATCAAATCCTCTGAATGTGGGTAGATAATGTTCCCTAGATTTCCCAACGTTCCATTTCCCGACTAAGTGAGTGGAGTACCCTAATTCCTGGAGATATGCCGGTAACAGACGTTCCGAAACAGGTATGCCTCGGTCTTCGCATGCCGATATTGAAACTCCTTGGGTACCTGCAAAGTAATGGCAATTCCTACTTCTGTTTTTTTTTAAACAAATCTATTTTCTACATAAATATTCTACTTAATCTTTGCTTTAAACGATTAAAATTAATTTAATAATTTGATTAATTGGTCGTTATTACTATAGCTACCTTATCCACTTAAAAGGCTTCGTAATTCGTTGCGGTGGCAGTTTCCCTTGATCCGAGAGAAAAGGGGAAGTACTTATGAGCAGGCAACTAAATGAAACGGCTTACTCCACTTGATAGTTTTTGGCGTCAAATTGACGTTTATTGTTCACATTCGTTAAGAACTTTACCATCTACTCAAATTGTTATTCTGAGACCACATTTTACAATTAAGTCTGAAATACGTACACGACACGCTTCTCGTAACACAGCTGTGAAACAGTGTGACACACTCCGCTTTATTTTCCAGGGCCTCCGTTCTACGGTTTTCACCCATGTGAAACCGTGACGGGCCATCTAGTCTGAAATGTATGTAAGTGTGGCGTTTCGCGCAAAAAGGTACTTACCTACCAGTAGGGAAGCATTGAGTTAAGGTCGGATCTAGAAACTAGAAGAGTCCCATTTTTATAGATGATTACAAAAACTATAAGTATGTGTTATCATACTTTGTTTGTAACAGGCTTAAAAAGTTGCAACTCTGTACAACCTTTCCTCATTGCATCCTCATCACATGGCGTTAGTCCCGGTTTCATCCTCACCACTCTGGAGAGGAGCCCGGGGTATGTCTTTGACCATGGATCCTGAATTGGGTGGATCAGGTTTTTACACGAAGCGACTCCTATCTGACCTCCGCAACCGTTGCAGGTAATCGAAAGACCGATCATGGCTACACATTCAATTGACTAAATGTGCAGGCTTCCTTACGATTTTATCTCTCACCTTTCACCACAATTCTGTAAAAATAGTTTCGATAAAATGAAGTTTGAAAGTTGTACCTAATAACTATATACATACCAAGCCTCATAGGGTATTTTCCAGTGAACAGGGCACTCATAGAGGGTGTCCCCTGTGTGTCGGTGTAATACTGGTTCAATATGACGCCTTCATATGCCAGCACGTCGATGTTCGGGGTCATGATTTGATCAGATCCGTGGAAGCTTACGTCATTCCAGCCCTAACGGAGAAACGTTGTAGCGATTTCATGCAATGGATAGAATTTTTCGCTAATCTATCTTAATAAAATTAAAGACGACACATTTTGACCGAGTGACATATCAACGCACAGCCCAAATTATAACTGGATGTGGAGTTTTGAAATTTGGTATATAGGTTCCGTATATGATCTCGAACGTAGGGTGAAAATTCTACACTGTAGTTAGTTCCGCCGCTACTTCTAGAAGCGGTAGTAGATATAATAAGATTTAAATGATGTGACTTCAATAAGTGATACCTTGTACCCAATTTTAAAAATAAATCTATTCTTTTTTCCAAATTACAGGCGTTCAGAAAAATATTTGAATACTTCATTTTAAAGTTGATACTGTTTACACAATACGAAATATAAGTGCTTACCAAATCATCAGCAACTATGAAAACTATATTTGGTTTCTGATTATCTTCTCTCTCTTCCGAATTTGTTAAAATACATAGAGATAATACACTGAAAAGAGACAAAACAACAATTTCACAACAACAACAAAAAGGGTTAATAGTTAATAAAATATCAGTAAAGTGAGACTAACACACTTTTTTAAACGGCATGAAATCAATATCAGGTCAAAACAATTTGTATAGAACGAGGATATCATTATGATAAACCAAATATTAAAGTGTAATTTACACTTACAAAACTAGTTCGTTTAACATTTTTCTTTGGAAATTACACAAAATATCTATACACACTACCTATTAATACTATATGGGAATAAAAGAGTCGAGAACCTGAAGACGATTCACACTAAACTTCATCGTAAGCATGAGTTTTACTCATCTATTTATAAGAGTAATTCCACACTAATTAAAGAACGGCGGATATTTAATTATTTTTTAAAGTTCTAACTTTCCTTTAATTTGTATTTAGATAACTATGATAATGATAAAAAAAAGTAGGAGAGGTGCAAGTCTGGGCTGCATTTTTATAAATTTCTTTACCTATCAATTAGATTAAGCATACTAAAATGGTTTCGTCAAGTCTTAAAATCGCTTCTCTTGCGCCACTTAAGTCTAAAAGTTCTGAAACACTTGGATAAATAATGGGATTACCGAAATCGATATTATTCATACAAGAATTATTACTTAGAATTAGAGTGTAGGTATGTCACAAAACAAATTGAGAGTTTTAATTAATGTATTGCATGTGTTTATTATGTGCCGTTACTAAGGGACGACATTTATAAATAAAACATAAGATAAACGTTTGATGAGAACATAATGTACAAAAATAACCTTAATTTATTTTTAACCTATAATATAATTTTGTATTTTATATTACACACCTATCAACAAAATTAACTCGAGACAAACTGATCTCATTTACATAAACCTCAGCAAAATTAACTTGAAGGTAAGGTTAAAAAGTGCCAAAAGAAGTTCGGTTTACTTAGCTTGTAAGGAAAAAGAAATGAGCGTATAACAGCGGTTCCCAAGTTTTTGTCATAAAATAATAATTTGCATGAGAAATGAGACCAGCTGGCTTCATGTTGTCGTACAAAAGAAGACCAACTCTCTAATTAGCAACAAAAATTGTTTTCCTCGTTATAAATTGAGTAGAAGGACACTGACTAAATCTTATTTTACTTTGAATATGAAGACAAATACAGCTGCAACATTTATGTATGGTTATTAACTTTACGTAGATGTTACAATTTATACTATTACTCTAAATAAATAATACTCGTTACATCAGAATTTAAAAAATAGTGTTAATATATTATAGAAAAAAATAAAAAAAAATAATTAAAATCATACTATCACTCCATTCCATATCGATGACTTTGTTTATAGCTATCGAAATAATTTAACTTACTTATTGTTCCGATTTATATAAGTTTCTATTGAAAAGAAGCAGGACGAACCAGGAAGGAGATTGATCTCAGATATCCTCCCAAAAATCTTGAAGATTAGTTTATAATTATAAAAGTTATCACCAAACCAACGATACTTTATCATATTGCCCTTCGTATAATAACAAAAAATATACAAATATAAGTTAAATGATCTCCACAAATATGAAAGAAAATATTCCCTAAAAATTCGTAATTCCAGCACGGTGTAAACGTTATTTACAATCACCAGGGCAAGACAATTGGGCGTGAACTAAGAAAACGATGATGACTTCATTATCGGAAAAAGTTTTGCAGCAAGAAGGTCCATTCTTATTGAGTTCAATTCCCATTTACGGCAGAATGTAGGGATTCTCATTAAAACGAAGGTTGGGTGCGAGATACTTGCAAATTAAGCGGGCTTGCGAAATTTATTCAGCGCTTCGTTTTGCCTCATTACGTTTTATCATTTGCCAAAGAATTTGGCCAAAATACTTATTGTTGGTAATAATGCGTCGACCTTGATATTTATATTTATTTTATTTCATGTTATTAATATTATATGAATACTGCGGTAACTTTTCGAATCATTATTAGCTATAGCAGTTTATAACGCAGATGCGTGTGCGTCTAGTTTGGAATATTGCCTAGATTGTTCTTAAAGCAGTTAACAGAAGGTGCGGTGACAATATTCCCAATTTAGAGAGAATATCAAAATGTTATAGGTACTTACAATAACAATCAATAGAAATTTGTCATTATTCAAGACTTAGCTTTTGCTTGCGACTTTGATCGCGTAGTGTCCACACAAACAATCGTCTCCTCTTTTAACCACTTCCCCTTTTTTCGCAATAAAAAGTAGCTTATGTTCTCGGGGTCAATTTTATCCCTATACTAAATTTCATCAAAATCGGTCTAGTGTTTTAGGTGTGAAAGCGTACCAGACAGACAGACAGTGGGGGAGAGGGATAGTACCAATATATAACAACGAAGCTTTATATTGAGACACTACCACCACCACGCGGACGAAGTCGCGGGCAAAAGAATCATATATCTATAAATAATAAATGTACCAGGGAATCTTGGTTTCGTTTCGGTATCGTAACGAGAAGCAATGATCGTTGTCTGTATCGTATAAAATTACCATTTCGCCAAAGCACAATACACTCTGTAGGAATAATTCTGTGATATCGGTACTCATACTTGCGAGTGGACCACATAAATCTAAAATAAGCACAAAAGCAATTGAGTTATGGAGAGATTTTTTTAAAATAATATATCTACGTAGTTAAGTATTTTTTATTGCAAATAAACAAACTTTACAAACAATAAAGTAGATGGTTTCCATTTTGTACTACCAAACATTAATATTAGAAATTAATTCAGTTCAAATATTCTAATTTCGAAATAGCCGAAAATTATTCCGTAGGTAATGTTATTTTGAATTAGAATATTACCAATAGAGTACCTAAATTATTGCTACCTACCTAAATTATTAAAGCAAGTGAGTATTACATAATATTTGCCATTATTACCAATAGAGTACCTAAATTATTGCTACCTACCTAAATTATTAAAGCAAGTGAGTATTACATAATATTTGCCATACTTTATCTACATTGTACAGCACAATAATTACTTCTTATCAGCTTTGTACTGCAAAACAATATACTAGAATAAACCTTAAAAGTGGCCTACACACATGTTTCATGGGGCAATAAAATTCAGAATCATTGTTCATCTAGTGTCGTGGCTCAATTAAATGCAGATGATTGTCAATGTTAATGCGAAAGTAGGTTTGTTTGTTTATTACCTCTTCACGCGAATATCTATTGTACCAGTATTCTTGTAATCTCGCTTATAAGTATGTATAATGAGTCTGGGTATAGGGTACCTTTCATCCTGATAAAAACTATACTTGGTTTCCGTGGGTTTTACGAAAAACCTGTAATCTTTTCTGGGTGCCTCTAAATAAGCACGGGTGAAATCAGCAGGTTAAAGCTAGTACTTCGATAAACTAAATTCATATATAGGTTTGTAAATAAAAACAAATTGACACACAAGTTTGCTTAAAGTTATCTGCTATGTCGCATTTCGAGTACTAGCATTCCTCACATTCTCCTACGTATGCACCATTTTCACTGCAAGCTGAATTTAAATTCCAGATATCTAACGCGCAACAGCTGCTGACTGAATATTTTCCAAAAATCTTTTTAAATGTTTCTCACTTTTCGATCCTCACCATTTCCAATATTGTATCCCGTATTCTGCCTGTTCAATTTCAGATGTTATTTGTCTCCAAAATCTTACACGATACACGTATAGGTCTTTTTGAGTAAATGTCACATAACATTACTTACCTAAATAGGAGGATGCACGAATTAAGATACTGAAGACACTGTAAATTAATCGAATTGTAGTTTCTGAAATTATATTTCAGAAAGAAGGTTGAGTTTGATTCAATTTCGTAAAAGAGTATGAAATACGTAAAAGAGAATTAGCATAATTCTGATTTTCATGCTCTCTGTCATTCTCAATTAAAAACTTAAATTATTATTTTCTTCGTTACCCAATAAAACTCTATTTTAATTTAAACTCAGTCGCGTTTAATAAATATTAAGTACGAAGTTCAACGAGCAAAAACTAAAGAGCGAACGCCTGAAACAATTAGCTTTGATTACGTAACAAACCAAAAAACAAGTGGTCGAATGTCGAACTGTAGCCAACAAGAAGCCTTAATGCTTCTTCCGAAGTTGTCGAACTAATTAAAAGTTTAACACCTCTTGTTGGCATCGCTTCCGAGTATGGCAAGGACGCTTCGCAAATTGGTTTAACTTTTCATGGACCGAACTATTTATTTACGGCAATATCGGGCTTCGCTTTGTGATGCAAGTTCGACTTTGATGTAGTCAAATAGACGGAATGGTCTGTTATTTTCAACTTTATGCTACAAATCGGTGTGCGATTATTGACAACTTGTATGCTATGCTATGCATATATAAGAGCTTTAGTAAATAAATTTTCCAAAATAAGTTGACTAGTTAGCAATGATACACAAGATTAACGTTAAACTTGGTGAAAACGCTTCAAAGTCCGAGTTCCTATGTTTGATAAAATAGATTAAGTAGTTATATAACCTGGATAATATATCTAATTTATAGCGGAATGAATGAAATCGTTTACCAAACGTATTACAGATCTCGTTTAATGTTTATTCACTAACATGCACTGAGATATAGCTCACACACAGCTCCCAAACACTGCTTTAATTAAGCACTATTATTGGATCCTGGCTTTGACTGTCTGATCAAACCACAGATCCGACCACGTAATATGGAGCGAACGTCTGCATATCAATCATCATTATAATTACATTCACTAATAATGTGCAGTGTAAAACTTGGTTACATTTACGTCGTAATTTTATGGCATTTTCTCAGAATCACTGATTTAAAATTTATGTGATATTTACTTAACCTATACTATACCTACTATATCTCTATAGAAAGGAGAGCAAGGTGCGACTTCTGGCCATGATCCTGGATTGGGTAAGTCAGGTTTATACACGTAGCAACTCCAGCCTGATCTTCGCAACCATTGCAACCAACATATATTGGATCATGATAAAAGCTGAACTTGATGAATGTGCCAGTTTCCTTAGTCACCTTTTACCGACGGACGCCATGGATCTCCCATGGGAAAAAGATGGAGTAGTCCTATCCTACAGTGCTGAAAACCACACGGCATTTTAACTTTATGAATAGATATTGAAACTGACTTATAAAATAAAGGTAGGTAATTATAAACTTTGAAAAAACAAGTAGGAAGTATTGTAGCTGCTCCATATTGAAATATGAATTTTTTTAACTATGCGCATAACCCATCTGCAATTGGGAGTTATTTATCCTGTTTTTAAGGTAATTTTCGGTACATTCTAAGCTATGCGAAAAGTTTCTGACGTCCTCAATTTGAGAAACGCTTCTACTTTGCTATTCAAACGCCGTCAAAGTAAAACTGTACTAGACCGGGAGCTTGGTGAACTCGGTAACTCAATTTGACGACGATGTTGCTTTTCTTTTGCCAGCACACGCTGCATTTTTTGACATTCGAGTAAGCACACATCTATTATTTTTTGTAAACCAGTAAACCTCATTTGACAACGATGTTGCTCTCCTTTTGCTGGCAGCTGCGCTGCATAATGAAAATATAAGTGCTTAATTTTTTATCAGTCGAGAAAGTATTCATCTATATTTTTTATGTAAATCCAGTTAACCTCAATAGTCGATATCATTTCATATAGTGCACTAATCGGCAGCCGTATGTTTGCCTTACCGCATCGTTTTTACTATTAACATGAACTGCACGTAGATCAACTTACGTTCCGGACGCTGTATCCTACTAAGATACATGAATTTTATTGTCATAAGTAATCCCATTTTGGCGCATCGTGATTCCAATCAATATTGTGCAGAATAAACCTCTTGCTTAAACCGAAAGTTTTTGGAACTATCAACTCAACTATCTTACAATATAAGTACTATTGGTCTCTTAGTTACCAACCATATACTTCAAAAATATAACTTCAAAGTTTTGCTTTACTAGCTCGCCAAATTTCACCTTCTTTTTATATAATTACAATGTAGGTACATTTTATTACGGCAAGAAATACAATGAAACAAGAAGATACCTTAAATGAAGTAAACTAAATAGAAAAATAGACCAAAGTAGTATATTAATATCACGAAATATCTAGGCAAATATTGCAATCTTAATCAACAAGCGTCAAGAAAATTCGATACTTGCTTCTATCAAAACAACTATTACAACTACATTACCGAAAACCCATTTGCAGTCAATGCTCCTAGAAATATCTTGGCAGAACAAGTTTTGACTGTGAAATTATACGCAACGTCAGTCGCAAGCTTACGTTATGCTTCGTCTGTCTGAATAGCTTTGATCGAGAACCTGAACCTTTGGCTTTCAACTTCACTAAAATCTCGAAACACAAGTTGGTCTTATGCTTGCATATTACAACCTACCAACATTTACTGCAAGTTCGCCTCTATAACCGCGTCATAGAGTTGCATGTAAGGTAACTTCATATGCAGTTGACTGTACAAGCTAATTTGCTTTCGGTACTTCAATGTTGTTTAGCTTGATCTATGAAGATTTGTTTCTATATGGGAACGAGACGCTTTTTTATTAGCGATTATTCATTATTAAGAATCGCTGAAATTATTCTATTCTAGAAATCTTCTAATGGATAGAATCGCTATACCAAAAAGTTCATGAGTAGAAAATTATGAGTACTATACTAAAATGTGTTTTTGTTTTTAGAATCTATATTAATTAAAATCTAGATTCACTAATTTTCTACATTGGAATTTCCTTATAGATTTCTATGAAAACGTATTATAACTGAAACAAATTAGGCTGAAACATGTTATAGACAAGTATTCTATTGCATTTCTTTGACATTTCCACATCTTTCATTCGTCAAAATAATGTTAAAATAATATACTTAGGCCGTGAAGGTATAGGTAAAAAACTGCGATACCGAAGTGTGCAGTGTCGTCTTATAAAGCTTGCTCAATAAAAAGAAAAATTGTTGTCATGAATATCGAGTGTTTACCTAGAAGGTTAATATTACCTTTTCGGCTAAAGTTAATAAGAATGTTACCCTCGTCAAACGGATCGTGGCACTAGTAACACTATAGAATTCAATTTGGGAGTAGACGAGGCGCTCCTTACAGCTGTGAATCCTACACCAATTTCATAACTGCAGGCGTCAGCCAGTGTTTTGATTAATTACGACGAGGACACTCACTGTTGTGCTAAAATTAACTGTCGTTTTCACATGAGTGTAATTTTGAATAAAATCAATGTAAACTCTGTTTCATACCGTAGTGCATTTCCGATTGCAAACTTTGTTGTTGTATGTTCTAGGTGAACCAGGGGTACAAAAAATTACCGTGGAATACCTAGGTGAGATGAATCACTTTGGAGTTCCACGGTTCAGAATATAGTATACGGACCTTAAAATAGTACCAATAGTAACAATATTAAATTACTCACACAACCATCGCACGCCACAGTAAATTCTGAATTTGGTAAATATATTGGAGTCATCCCACGTCTAAGAATTGTCAAATTCAGAAAAAGAAAATTGAATTGAATTGAATATCATATCTGAATTTAAAAAATAATGCCTTTGAAATCGATTACTTAAACAATTTACACGAATTTTGTTTTGAGAATAAATTAAATATGTTTATATCCAACAATCTTTCTCAAATTAAACACTAAATACCAGCTAAATAGTGATAAGCTGTTAGTGATCATATCTATTTCAAATCATCATTAGTGATGCATTAGTGGTAGATAATAGCAACGCACATAATAGTAGTACGAAGGCCTTTGTTGAACTGACTGAAAACAGCTATTGACTGACTAAATGGATCCTTAATACGGTACTGTAATTATGGAACTAATATTCGTGCTTAAGGCGATACATCATAGATTTTGGGTCATTTTCACTTGGTTTTTTCTCATAAAATATAACTTGCATCGTTTCAATATTTTTGGATATGAAAGTAAATATATTCAATTATATTTGTGGAAGATGAAAACACGATTGGAACAAAAATCCTCGATCAAAAAAATTCAGGAACACAAGTCTAGATTTCGATTATTTATCTCAAACTATAAGGATTTAAAATTTGAATTTTGTACCAAATTGAAGATCATTAAAAAATAATAACTTCTGGAAGATGAAATTTCGATTGGATGTTTTGTTTAGACGTAATTAAACTAAATAGATGAAAACAGGAATTAAAATTGTTGCGACAATAGTACTGGACAGTAGAGTGTTGACACTTTATCTCTGTCTCATTCCTACACGACCGGGTGGGATAAAGCGCTATCCTTTGTAAGCGTGCCTTCACTCCGCGGATCACATTCTCCGACGCAGGACCTGTGCCAATCGCTCCGAGCGTCGTTGAAAAATATTCTGCGAAGTATTTAATTTCCCACATTCATTTTGTTTGAATTTATTTCTGTACATAATTGTCAGCTCAGCTTATTGAATTGTGTCGTTGATCTCTGAATCTTACGCGTCGCTTTTCCGCCGGACGGGGTGATATTACGTAGGTATTTAGGATCGTGGATTTTGATACTTTTTTTTTTTGGTACTTTCTAAAATATACCTATTATAGATAGTTTAGGTTAGTTTTTAATACAGTTTTTTTGTTTCGTTTAGTGTAAATAGGTGTATAATTTTACGTCATGATAGCATGTTAAATGTTAGCATGTTAAAAAAAAACCTTGAAAGAGCTTCCCATATGGGACAATTAAGATGGTGGGTACTAATTACACTTACTAATAGATAGACATATAGATGCCTATGAGATTTTCTCCGCAAACACTGAAGGTGAAAAATATTTCATTTGATACCGGCTTGTGGCGGGGCGGCAGTAGGTAGATAGATAGATAAAACAACAACAAACAACAGCTCCGCCGCCGTCGGTTATACTGTCACTAGTTGTTGCCCTGGTCTTTGCCTACGGAAACAGTACTTTTTACTGGATGATTGTTCTGTCTTTTTCTATAGGTACTTACTCCTAGGTAACTGTATTATTCAGGGTATCTCCTCAGCAAGACGTCGCAGAGTTTATTTTTCTTCGCTTTCTTCATTTGGCACGATCACAGTCATTATCCCATTATTTGATTGTTATTAATTTTTAGGAAAAATAAATTGTCTCCGATATCGTCGTTGACAATGTCCGAACAGAGAAGTGCGGATGGTGTGGAGTCGACAGTTGATATTATGGACTTAGATAGTCATGGCATTATTCCGACGCCGACATCAACGACAACCCAAGATAGAAAACCATATATAGAAAACCATAGGTTCCGTAGCCATTTGGCTACGGAACCCTAAAAATATATGATATACATTACTATGTAAATTACCTTTGATTGAACGAAATCGAATAAGTAATTACGAGTAGTTTTTTTAAAACCATTACAAACTTATTCATTTTATACAAAATTTTTGCATACATCCGCAACTATATCATTGCTTATAATGTAATTTAATATATGTATGTTTTTTTGTAAAATTATTTTATTGTATCAAAAACAATAAAATATTCTGATGCGGACTCCATTGCATTCGCAAACTTTATTCGGGTTACGTGAGGTCACGCGCCAGCGGCTACGGTGCAGCGGCGATCTAGCGGGGTAAGCGTGGTCGGGGGTGAGCCCCGCGCGGGGTGAGCCTCTCGCCCGCATCGAGGTACATGTAATCTGAATGTAGCGCCTTAACAATGCAAAAGCATATAGCTTATTGGTTGGTAGGTACAAATAGGTATTACGCGTTTTCGTGGTAATACAATTTGCGGGATTCGTATTCATAGTAATGGCAGAATTTTTGTCGTACTTAGATACATGCGTACGAATAACTATGTGTAATGATGTATTTCTTTTTTACAATGCTGAAATGCTGTTCTGCTATATCTTGTAATGGTGAGATGAGATTTTTTCGGAACCTTGTCATAATTATATATTCAAAATTTATGGACGGGCAGGGGAGAAGTTAGATCCAGACCGGTTTACTGTTTACTGCTAGGAAGACTGCAATTTTTCAGTATCATTTTTAAGGAAAGTGACTTTGTTTAAGGATTCTATAAGTTTGTATAATAAAAACATTTTTCTACGGAAATGTAACATTATTGCAGAAATCAATTATTTATAATCCTGGATAAAAATAATAAGATTCCCCTAATTTGCCAATGTTTCATAGCAATGTAATCATATCGTTAACATATTAATACAAAACTAACTCGTATGGAAATGTTATTTTAGAAAGAAGAAACAGTGGATTTCTTAAGGCTGTGATCATGTCTAGTTAGTATTTCGTAAATGTGTAAAGAAGTATAAATATTAAGGTTTTTCAAGAAAAAAATTAAATATCAAAATGCGTTGTAAATATTTTAACGCTTTATATTAAAATTATTTACGCCAATACGCATCCAATGTAGCACTATTATTTATTCGTCTTACGTATGTATTATTAAATTGATGAATGAAACATTTGTTTTTACAGAAAAGTAGGGCGAGGTTACCTTTACATTCAGACAAACACACAAAATGTTATCACGGTGACAGCATGTCCGCCATGAATAAGGGTAGAAGGGTAAAGATATTTCTGTAAAAGAATAAAACATGATACGGTTTAAAACCCAACACATTGGACTGACGTCAATTCAATCAAATTTGAGTATACTAGTAGCAAATAAAGTAATTTTAATATATTATGTGTAAACTAAAATACTTAAGTAATGGTCTAAACAACTTTAAAGATCATTTGGCAAACAATAGCAATTCACTTCTCTGCCCTTTGTTGCCAAGACTTGTAACGGGCTTAAAAAAAACCTATGCCCACCCTTTGTTTTGTGTTTAGTTTTCCAAACGCCCCGGTCCGACTCTTCAATTAGTACCCGACCTGCCGTAGACAGACAGACAAACATCCATCAGCGAGCTTCACAAACATGACAGACATCCGCAAATAACAGATTAATCCTTTTCCTACTGCGTTTTTCAGTACTTTTCAATTGAGGTCGAAACGAACATGCTTTGTTCCCAGTTCCCTGATGTTCCGTCATTTAATTGTCTTTTGCCTATTATTTGAACTTTCTTTTTAATTATAAACACACATGTCATTTATTTATCTCTTGCGGGGTAAAGACACATTTAGCTAGATGAATTAAGAATAAGAGATAGTGACAGCTTAAGGCATTATATTATAGGTAGCACTTGACCAGATACTCCTAGGTAGCATTGTTGAATGATTTTTCGCGAAAATTAACACAAGATGCTCTGCTTTCAGATTTTGGAGGAAGCATTGTTAGAAGTGGAGCATCAAAAGAGAAAACATCATTTTCCTCGCATGTTTGGATAAGCGATGTATCTGCGCCTAAACAAACAATGTTACATGTCGCCCGCCTTATACTGTTTTGTTTGCAACAAAGACGTTATTTTGACCTATTTACGAAACATGTGCTGGGTACTTACATTTAAATATAACAATAGAAATATAATTTATGGATATATGTATGTGCCAGAGACATATGGCCAATGGTGCACACATAACAACTGAGGATGAAAAAGATCGGTCAAAATGGTGGTATAAATTAAAAAAATAATAATTTAGGAATAATATCCGGCTGTTTCAAATTCAAACTTAAGTTTCTAGAGGTAAGAACATATTTGCTTAGGTATTTTAACCCCAATTCCCAAACCCACAGATTAAATAATGGTCCCGACACGTGTGAGCACGCTTCGCCTACTTCTCGCTTATTTTTGTTTACTCTGAAACATAATAAGGCTACGCAGTTATTACAGACATTCTCATCATTATTTTTATCTTATTGATTATGCAAATGATCGTTTCTTTGGTATCATTTTCCAGCGATATGTTTTTTCCTCATAGTTTCTGTTGCAATTAAGATTCAAAGCTTTTAAATTTTCAACTTTAGTTACCTATTCTGTTTTTTAATTGCGTTAACCTTTAATTGGTTTTTTTGCTGGATAACTGTATTCCATTTGACTATTTTAAGTTGTTGTTGGTCTTTCTATTAAAAAATAAAATTGAAATGAAAATATTTTATATCTGTTATCTCGAATTATCGTGCTGCTTCTTATGCAAATCTCTTTGTTCTGTGAGGTTAGTATTCCATTATGTCACTTTTATTCCATCCAATTCACCTCATAATTTCGTTCCAATAATTTCACTATTCATAACCAAAGTAACTTATACAATCAATATTTATAATCCCACTGTCTCGATGTCTAATAACCTACACTCTTAGATAACTCACAACATTGTTAAATCTTTACTTTTTATGTATACGTGAATTCTTTTAACCGCACAAAACTACCTGATTTTATTAATTTTAATTAAACACTATGAACTAACAATTCTATACCAGAAACAAGAACAACAAAAGTCTCAAATAGGCGACCACCCTTAGGTTATACCGAGCGTAAAGCATAGTAATATCCTTTCAATGAGTCAGCTAGAGGTGGCAAATGGCGATCCATCAATCTGTCTTCCATTTGATGACCCATTTGGCAAGGTAATGTTATTGTTTTAGAGGTGCAGTCTGAACAGAAAAGACTCGAGGCTTTGGCTCATTTTCTTAGGTTGCTTGAGCCAAAAACTTTAAGAAATAGTATTTTTTTTTTTCACATATTTGTAACACAAATTTTACTCTCACATCCTGGCGTGTTCTCCTACACCCTTCGCCACTGAGCTTCAATGCTCAGGATCATGCAACATAGCTAGTATTCTACTAAAATTAGTTAAACGGAATGTTATGCAGCGTTCAGTAACATAAAACAATTTTGCTTAGGGAAATCAGGCGCTCACTGTACGGGAAAATGACGGTGTGGCGGTAATAAAAACTTTTCGGGAACTCAAACAGCGCGCCGGCTCACGGCTTTGCGCAAACATTTTTCGAAACTTCCCTAACACGTTCGCTTTTAAAGGGCATTAGCAGTTATGCAAATGGAGAATCCGCTTAAAAGAATTTTATAAATTCGCTACATTTGTACGCGTGAATGGAACGTTGCATTGCGTCTGCCAAACATCTGCTGGATGGTTGGTGGCAATTATTTTCGTAACATCTACACGTAATTTTTACATAATAAGCGTAGATATTATTGGTTGCAAGCAGTTTGTAGTAAATCTAAATCAATATTTTAATTAGTACATTGCTTACATTAAAGTGTCCTTATTTACTTATTGTAATTGACATAATATTACTAGATATGTTTTTCCTAGAAATAATTAACAACCGCTATTTTGTGTAATATGATGTATTTATGTACCTACATTAAAAAAAAAATAAAAAAAATATTTATATTATAAAAAATTACTATCAGTCATTACGGAAAAACAAAGGTAAAACAAAATTTAACACTCGTTTAGCTTGTGCGTGTATTCTGATAAATTTCTTTTCATTATTTTTCATAAACTCCTCAAAGCGAATAGAAAACAGCTGTCGTGGTTCAGATAAGGCTACGCAGAAGGGTGGTTCCTGTGGTCGCGGACTGAATACAAATGAACGAATAAGTAACTCTTCACGACTGCCGCAAACTGACTCAGTAACTCCGTCACAAATTTTACTACTTGGGAAGATGTTTTAATAGTTTGGTTATAAAATATATATTTTAACTCTTTTTAACTTTAAGTAAACATTTGGCATTTTGTATTAAGAAATGGGCTACAAACTGAGTGTCAGGGCGGTAAAAAAATATATTCTCGAATAGTGTTTCCATAAAGCGCTGAAAAAATCTCTGTGGAATATTTCGTCATTCGGTAATCCATACATAATAGGTACATACAATCACGTCGGTATCCCTTATGGTGTAGACACAGCCAGAACAATTTTGAATATACTGTAATCCCACGTTCAGCTATACTGCTTAGTGCTGAGACGTTGCTAGCCTGAAAGAAAAATCCCAAGTTTATTAGCCCTATCCCTTGATTGACTTTTACAATCTGCACGGGAAGTGAAACAGATGGCTCACAGTATTTTTTCTTCGCTACCAGATCACTGTGAAAGCTATACCATACCATAGTTGATAAACACAAAATGTCAATAATCTCTAAGTCTAGCCCACAAAATTAATAGAAATGTTGCTATGATCACCGCGGTAAATTTGTTCCAACGTTAAGAAATGTTTGACGAATTTTTCACATGACTATCTATTTATCACCGAGATTTAAGTAGGTATATCTTATACTTAGTTATAGTTAGTATATTATATACTTAGTTACACTTAGTTGCACAAAGTGGGAACTAAGTGGCATTGGTATATTTGTAATAAAACCTGAAGTTAAAAAAACAAGATAAAATAAAATTTATAAAATGAAATAAAAAAGATAAAACATTTTCTCTTATTTCGTTATATGCTCGAAATGACCTACTGAATAATTATTTTGACGTGAAATTAATTATTCATAATGTGCAAACGTCCTTTCCTAATCCTCGGCGACCCTCTCCGCTTCCTCAGCAGAATATCTAATGAAATGGTTTTCTTTTTCAGATTCACAGTAATACGAAGAATGATAGAAATACTAATAAATTTTATATTTCATACAGTACATAGAAAATTCGAAAATAAAAAAGAAATACACAAATAAAATGAAGCATCAATTCGAATTGTGCATACACATACATACACACGTACTTGTATCCCCATCTCCATTCGTTATAAGACAGAGCCAATAATCTCAAAAATACTTGTAAACCGCGTTAAGTCGCGTTATGGCTTGGAGATTTAGTCACAGATAGTGATGGTTATCCAATTTACTTTAAAAAAACCGATTTTTATAGGTTTAGCCTTGCTAGTAAACTCAATTTCTGTATTTACCCAAGCAGCTGAATGTGGCCTTACAGCCCTTTCAAGACCAGTGGCTCTACTTCCCTGTAAGGGATAAAGACGTGATAAATGTATATACTTTTCTTTATATCTTTGACCACAAAGCCACCTAACAATTTAATTAAACCGATATTAGGAATGATAGCAATATTACCAAGCAATAATATCAGCGATATAGCCGTAGAGTGACATAGGTATTGATGCGTGATGAATTTCAGAAATTACTAACCATATACATTATGATATTGGATTTGCTTATAAAATACTTCTGTTCCTCTCCTATTTCAATATATTTCCTTTCCTTGGCAAAGTTAGTGAAGGATCGTGGGGTTCAGTTTTCAGTGTCTTACTGTCAGTATGTTGGCCTGAAATTAACGATATTTGTTTTAGGTATATGAGATGCTTAGACTTTCCAACTCGTCTATTACGGAGTTTAGTGTATGAAAAATTGCCTGATGTTTTTTTAAAGGCAAAGCCTTCTTTCAAAGGAATATTAATCAGTTGCCTAAATTGCCTGTTTACTGAAAAGTATGACTTTTATGATTGCGATATAACTGCAATACGGCCATTACTGAAATAATTTTCATGAATTCACGTAATTAAATATTTTTCATCAAATAATAGTTTATTTTATAAAAAAGTGACTCATTTTCGTCGAGTAATTTTCATAGATAACTTATCCGTCTACCTTGTACCTATCCATAATATAAAGGTGTTATTTCAAAATGCAACAGGCAGGACATACAATTTAAAAAACGTTCGTCTTTGTGAGTCGGTTCACCGGTCCTAAGCCAACAAAATACCCTCCAAAATAAGGGGATGAGCGAAAATTTATACAGCCCACAGTCTTGCAGTTTACGACGAACGTAAAGTCGAATAGGGAGGTCCGAGTGATTGTTGACTATCCTACTGGACGCTTTGTGAAACTTTGGGTCAATAGGCTCTATAGCTGACCATAGGATAAAACACAGCTTGAAATAAAATGAAACTTCGTTTGTATTCAAAAATATTAACGTCAACAAAAAATTTCGTGCAAGATTTTGTAATTTACCTATGTTTCTATTACACCAATCATAAGTTAACAAAATATCTACCAAAACAAGTGTTATTTCAGGTTACGCCTACCGAGCATGGATTCGAATGGGGAATTCGAGTGATGATTGACTATCCTGCTGGACGCGTGAGACTTTGAGGCTATAGCTGACCCGTCACTTAAGGCCCGAGCACATCAATAGCAGGTCAGAAGCAGTGCTGTTTTAAAAGAGAGCCTGCATCAAGTTGTAATACAAGAAACTCTTCAAAGTCTTTACATTACGATGAGGCCGCAGAGCAGTTCGAACGCGGGGACGCGTTGCAATTTGATATGATGTGTTCGAAGAATTTATTTTAAGTTAGTATAACAGCTTGGTACAGGCCCGCTATTAAACTGCGCTGCTTCTGACCTGCTTTTTATGTGCTCGGGTATGAAGAAAAGCACTAATCACTACTCCCTTGCACTACCCTACCTACCTACCTTTGTTGAAATACCCACTTTGTATTGTTTAAGACTGTTAAAGTTTCGAAGTTTTATGTTTGTAAACTATTCAGAAATCCCCTTATCACACAAATTTATGCTCATTGCAGAGATTATCTGCTTGTGCGGTTATATAAAACTGTAAACAGATACAAAAGATGTGAAGACGAAAAGAGAACATTAGCATGCATAACGTCTTTGAATGTTCAGACGGCGTCATTTATATCTCCTAAATAATCGCCAATAGGGAGACCTAATTGTGTTTGCTGTTGATACTTCAGAACAATAACGAGGTAATAATGATCCAAAAGGGTCTGTTGTTGTCTTCGCATTAGACGGACTATGACAATTAAATACTGTTTTAAAATAATGTCGAAGTAAATAGTTTGAGGACTGAAACAGGGTGACACCCTGGATAAATACACATTTAAAAATAAAACCAACTCATGTCCGTGTTAATACAATGCAATATTTACGAGAAAATCCTACATTTCTCAGCTTATTTTTCCTGTGCAAAAATTAATAAAACGGTGCGAAATACCTACAAGTCTCATTTCGCGTTGCACTATAAGCTGCTTCAGAAACCAAGGTTTGCTGAATTAAATACTAGATTAGTTACTCTTTCAAGTACAAACTACTGCCAGAAACTCACTGTGTTAAAATGATACTTAAGAAATATTTATTTGATTTACTAGAACAGAATAGAATAGTTTTATTTTCAAAATTAGATACAAGTTATCACTTATTGACGTCACATAACTTAAATCTAATTATAACTACTACCCCTCCAAAAGCGCATGTGTAGAAGAAGCGGCGGAACAAACTACACTGCAGCATTTTCATCGGACGTCAATTTACAAATATAGATCTCTTAAATCTAAATCGTGGACGAATGCACATTGTTTACATTAAAAAACATGAATGAATGTAGACCTAACTAACTGTTTGAAGTACACTTGAATAATTTTTGAACACAGCTTTCGTCAAATATTTTCGATATTGCTGAAAATAAGTTATTCCTTGTATTTGATACCTCCCAAATTCCCTCTGTAGGTACCTATAATTGTATCATGCCTACTCAGGTATCAAATAGAACGATACTAGAAAGCTGTAAGATGTCTGTAAGAGGATATGTTTGAACCGGTTCATCAAACATGCGTATTGAAATTGGATGTGAACGAGAAGTGTCGTACTTACGTCATACTCAGTAAAATTCAAGGTTCACGTTGTGGTTTGTTTATGAAGATTCTATATCCCTGTTGAATACGCAAGTAACTCCCCTGATTATTGATTTTCTATGTAGGCGCAATCATAGTCACCAATTGTTTTGTGAACCCGATATATAATACAAAGACGTGCGTGACATGGCCTTAAAGCTAAAGCTGCTACAGGCCGGCAATGTGAAAAGAAATACTTATATCGGTGCCGACCCCGAAGTATTGTGGCGCAGAGTGCAACCGGGAATACGCAAACATGAGATACCTAAAATACTTCTTTTTAATAAACACTAAATTATTAATGAATATTTTGAACATAATATGCATGTATACGAGTAGCAATTTTCCTTATGATGGCGAATTCCCAGTAGGCCATTTTTTTACTTTTTTCTTCTTACATCTATGTATTACTATATTATTTTGTAAAAATTATCAAAAAGAGATACAAGATGTTGTATCTTATCAACAAAAAGATTAGAGCAAAAATTATTTCAGGTTGGTTTCACCTGTAGCATATGTTATTAATTTATGAACTCCACAGTTAGTTGAAAACGTACTTACGTTCAGAACTCCAGGAATTATTAATCACATCAAAGCCGAACTCGCTAACACTGTAGGTACTTTACATCAATCTTTATAAATATTTCACAGTATGATGCTTTGGTATGATGTAATTTATTGAAATATTTTCTACTGGTATTTTTAAGCTGATTCTCCGCTCCGAAGGCTCCGAAACGCAATGGTTTAGAGTACAACTTGGTTTAGGCTACAACAAATAACACACGAAAAAGAGTAGTAGATTATATACCTAGTTTATTTTAAACTGTGCAGTAATGGACACAGAAATGTCATCCTTGTGAAAATTCTGAAAAACAATGTTTAATTATGATTTTTTTCAATGACTTTTACGTTATATATATAATTTTTATCTAGTAATTCATATTTAATTAAACAATTTTTTTGTAAGGGTACCTTTCTTAATTCACGTGGCAATAAGTCCCCCGGAGTTATTTTTTTCGTTTGAAAGGCAGAAGGAAATGATCTTTTAAATTTTATAACAGGTAAATAATAAATATCAGGTTCTCCTTTAGTTTATGTAACCTTTGATTACAAAATGATGTACAAATAAGATCAATAAACAGCGGCGATTCATAATACCTGCATGAAAAAGGGACATTTTCAGTCCCCGCAAAGGCCAATTAGATACATAATTCATCGTTACGCCAGAGGTCATGCCCCCATTATACGAAACAAATGTAATTATGGTGTTCTGCTCTGTATCTTTTTCAAGAGCCTCTCTTGAAAATATCTCATACCTCCTTTTTGCGTACTTTAAAATGAAAATATTACAGCTTTCACTATTAATTCCTAAAGACTTAAAATAATATATAATCCATGTCGTCCAACTGAACCTACCTATAACTTCTAAGAAATGTTCACCTGGAAAACCACGCTTAAACACGTTTTCTATTGTAACAAAATTCAATTTTAAAGGATAATAGCCTCATAAATTATCGTTAGCTGCAAAGATCGGCCACTGCAGACGTGACGCATCGCCCTCACTAGGGGGGCTGCATACTGCAACCTCGTACTGTTATCTTTATAGGGGTTCGGAGACTAAAAATGTCGAGATCAAAATAAGTAATCTGTTTTCTTGATAAAATGAACTAGCTATACAATATGTGTATCACATTTCTTACAAACTTCATGCCACTTATCTAATAAGTACACTATTATTGCGTAAAAAAATCAAAAGTAATCCGCAAACATAGTCCACGTATAATTGAATAACTTGGGTAATCCTCTTGGATCTCTATACGGAGGAACTGGGCGATGTACTCTCTTATCTACTTCTACTTGTAGTATGTCTGTCAAACGTTTTAAAGTATCTGGATATTTTTCAGATAAGTCCATTGTCTCGCACGGATCATCCACTATGTTGAAAAGACACGCTTTACCTGAAATTTAAAATAGTTTTAAAAAATATATTTTCCATGTAAGATGACGTATGTTTGAGTAATAATTAAGTTCTTACCATTTTGAGGATAACAAACAGTTTTACTATCTCGTATTTTCCCTTTACAATCAATTTTAAGATTATTTCTTAAATAAATGTCACTTATATTGAAGGGTTTACCAATTTGCTCTAAAATTGAGTACATCTTACTATTTTTAATAGAATTTTCGTAAGAAATTCCACTGCCAATTATACCTCTCAAACCATCTCCCTGATAATTGCTATACTCCAAGTTAACATTACCAGTTACTAATTTGAATTCTCCTGATATAACTGTGGAATGTCCAGTGTGATCATATATATCAAATATATTACTTCTAGTAGTGTTTTCATTTGATAAAATTTGATTCCAAAGATCAATCCCGTCTATATCTGTTGGCACATCAGCTCCTATTGCTTTCATTAAAGTAGGAAGCCAATCTACTGCATGCATGCAGCCATTCCACACATGATGGTTTAACGTCGAGGTCCATATTAGTCCAGTGACTCTGATACCTCCTTCAAAAGGACTCATTTTAATCCCTCTCAAGGGCCAATTGGATCCATAATTTAAGGAGTCTCCAGAGGTCATGCCCCCATTGTCCGACACAAACACAATTATAGTATTTTGCAACATTTCTTTTTCGTGCAATGCGTCCATAATGTCACCGACACTTTCATCGAGTTTTTTGATCATTGCTGAAAATGAGAGTATGTCTGTAGACAGTTTTTTTTTCAAATGCGTTATAGGTATTTGTTTATGTAGGAGATTTATAAAAAACATCACACAAGAGATATTAAAGACATCATGTACTCTTGGCTGGATTTGTTAGCAGCAAAAGCTAACTTAAGAATGCAAGAGGTTATAGATGAAGATGTGAATGAAGCACGTAAGGAATATAAGAAAATGAAAGATTTGGTTAAGAAAGCTGTGATTAGAAAGAAAGAAGAGTATAAAGAGGATTTTGATAAAAGGCTATCAGAAGACTTTCAGTCAAATCTGAAAGTATTCTGGAAATCCGTAAGGTCAGCCCGAGGAAATACTATAACCAGAGAGCTGACTAGGATCAGATGCCAGGATGGTAGCGTTGTGAAAGGAGAAGAATGTGTACTAAAGATATGGAAGGACTATTTTGAAAGTTTATTTGAAAAAAAGGAAGGAAATAAGAAAGATTTCTGCTATAGCGAAGAAAAAGAGAATGAGATGGAAGGCGAAATTGAAATGTTCGAAATTGTGGAAGCACTTAAGAGTATGAAAGCGGGAAAGGCTGCTGGGTGTGATAGAGTGTCGGTCGAGATGCTTAAAGCAGGAAAAGGCGTAGTAGCTAGTCAGTTGTACTGCCTTTTCAATTTGTGTTGGAGAAGCGGCCGAGTACCAAAAGATTGGTGTAAGGCTGTTATCGTGCCACTTTACAAAGGAAAAGGGTCACAGCTGGACTGCAAAAATTATCGTGGTATAAGCCTGCTTAGCGTCGTCGGCAAATTGTATGCTAAGGTATTGATTAATAGAGTCAGGAATGAAACTGATGACAAAATATGGGATGCTCAAGCGGGATTTCGAAAGGGAATGGGATGTACTGATCAGGTCTTTTCCTTGCGGTGCATAGCCGAAAAGTTTTTGGCCAAGAGTCAAAAAGTCTATTGCACATTCGTAGATCTGGAAAAGGCCTATGACAGAGTTGAGAGGAATGAATTGTGGTCAGCACTTTCTATGCATGGGGTGAGCAGTCTCTTAATACGAGCACTGAAATCCTTATATGAGGATTCGAGTGCTTGTGTCAGGATAAACGGAGCGCACACTGAGTGGTTTAAGATTGAGAAAGGCGTTAGGCAAGGATGTGTTGCGTCACCGTGGCTGTTCAACCTATTTATGGATAGCTGTTTGACAGATTTGAAAGAGTCTAAAAGTGGATTAAGGATGAATGAGTTACTCGTCAAATGTCTGCTCTATGCCGACGATCAGGTTATACTGGCGTCATCAGCGGAGGAGTTACAGGAGATGGTAAACTGTATGCATGAAGCTTTAAAAGAGAAAGGAATGAAAGTGAACGTAAGTAAAACTAAAACACTGGTTTTTGAAATGGAGAAAGAAATGACAGCATGTAATATTTTGATTGGAGGAGAAAAAGTGGAGCAAGTGAAAGAGTTTGTATATCTAGGATCAAAGTTTACATCAGATGGCAAGTATGATAGTGATATTGAAAGGAGAGTGAACGCGGGGAACATGGTGAATGGAGCTTTGCATGCCTTTATGAGCAGTCAGAAACTATCCAAAAAGGCTCGACTGGCTGTGCACAGGGGCGTGTTGGTCCCGACATTAATGTATGGGAGTGAAAGTTGGGTATGGCAAAAGAAGCATGAAAGCAGAATAAATGCAGTGGAAATGAGAGCGTTAAGGAGTATGATGGGTGTGAAATTGAGTGACAGGATAAGGAACAGCGTGATAAGGGAATGTTGTGATGTGAAAGAAGATGTAGTTACAGGAATAGAAAAGGGTATGTTAAGATGGTTCGGTCATGTGGAGAGGATGAATGAAAGCAGGTTGACTAAGCAGATATACAAGGAGAGTGTGGAGGGAAAGGTCGGAGTGGGAAGACCTAGACGAACGTATCTTGATCAAATTAAGGACGTCCTGGTAAAGGGTCAGGTCAAAAGTACCCGAAACCGCCGAGCTTGTATGAAGAGAGTTATGAATGTGGACGAAGCGAAAGAAGTATGCAGAGATCGTGGCAAGTGGAAAGAGGTAGTCTCTGCCTACCCCTCCGGGAAAGAGGCGTGATTTTATGTATGTATGTATGTATGTATGTACTCTTATTATCTACCTGCTACCTAATGCAGCCGAAATTATAGTCTTTTATTCCGTAAGCTTGCAAGTGAATGAACAAGCTTTTGCCCATACCGCCGACCGTTTTATACTTAACTTAGGTATTTAAAAAAAAACCCTATGCCTATGTTGGAATCGGATAATTCACTATACCTATTAAAAGCTATTTGTAAACAATTTCATTAAAAGCGTTGTTGCACTTTCGCAACAGGCACACAGATTATTGCGTTAATAAAATTGAGATACAAGTAGGGATGGATATATGCCTAATGTCTAACCTGCTAAAATTCGTCTTTCCGGCAGTTCTACGTGACGCATGGCCCTCACATCTTGGGGCGGGGCCTGCATTAATGCCGGATCGTTCCCCGAATGAGGCGCATTGTGAGCGACGGTCAAGAACAATGGTTTGGATGTGTCGTGATCTTTTATTACTAGAAATAAAAAAAACATTTACATGTATAATAGTTGTATTTTTCCGACGAAAAATACAACTATTAAAAAGTACTTTAATTTTTTTCTTAATTAATTAAAGATGCTAAGAACTACTAAGTTTTTTTTTACTCTTACTTGAAACGGCTTCTTTTGTATACACGTCAGTGATGTAGCCTTCGACGTCCCATGCTGGTGTGGTGTTTCTATACAGACACATTCCAGACACTTGTCCTGATTCCCACTGAAATTATTTCGCCATGTAGTTTATAAAGATGAATATAATATTACGAATAAAATTGTTTATCATTGCAAGAAAACTGAATTTACTTCATATTGTTATTTTTTTTAATTCCATTTTCTAACATATTTTGAAGTAGTTTAGTGACAAGTTC
The DNA here is from genome assembly GCF_032362555.1 of Amyelois transitella. Lineage (NCBI taxonomy): Eukaryota > Metazoa > Arthropoda > Insecta > Lepidoptera > Pyralidae > Amyelois > Amyelois transitella. The sequence continues at coordinate 4,998,697 of NC_083512.1, read as the reverse complement.
ATAAGGAGAGGCTCTGAACAATATTTTAATAAACATTTGACGTAAACATACCGTTTCCTCTAGCACGTACTCATAGTAGTCTATGTAGCCGCATATGTGTCCGAAGTAGCTATCAAATCCTCGTTCAGTGGGCAGATATTTTTTCCGTGAACTGCCCGAGTGCCATTTGCCTACCAAATGGGTAGTATAACCAAGTTCTTTTAAATATTGCGAAAGTATTTTTTCAGTTATAGGCAAACCCCGATCTTCACCATTAGTCAAAGGATAACCTTGCATACCTGTATCGGATAAGAATAAGAATGACAATAAGTTGCAAATCACGTGAAAATAAAAATAAAAGTGTTCTTATAAAAGAATTTTTTTCAAATATTCGCTTAGGTATGGATATTTTTGAGTCTGCATGGTAAATCTTGCCCGGCACGCGAAGTCTTGATAAAGCCATTTTTTACAAAATGATACATCACCAAGCTTATGTCCAAATTTCCCCGTGAGGAGGGCGGCCCGCGACGGCGAGCACACGGCGTGGGAGTAATACCGCTGCAGGGCGACCCCCGTATACGCCAGCAGGTCGATGTTGGGCGTCGGGATCTGATCCGAGCCGTGGAAACTGACGTCGTCCCAACCCTGCAATTTTGGTACTTACCGGTATCTGTTCGAATTTCTAAATAACAAGAATAAATACCTCTATTTGTTTGTTTTCTGCCTTTACTTTTCTTGCTCTGGTGTTAGGCCCGGTTACATCCTCACCTATTTGGAGATTGCCCGGATTGCGCCTTTACGACCATAACCCCGGATTGGGTGAGTCAGGTTTTTACACGAAGCGACTTCCATCTGACCTCCGCAACCATTGCAGGGGAACTTAACCCATATTGGATCATAATTACACATTCAGTTTTTTAAAACCTGCACATTGCCTCAATATGCGGTTTTCTTTTTTACCGTCAACTAAACTTACATAAATAAATGACTAAGTTTAAATCTCACATTTTTATTTTTGCGTGTACCTGAGTAGGTACTTATAATATAAGGACGGTTTTTTACTTTATATACCAACGAGAACACCATTTTCTTACTAGTTAGCTAGCCTAAAGTTAAACTTTTCCTCGTTCATTAATTTAGCTAACAAGGTAAAACTAAAAAGCTAAATTAAACTCTTGTTTAATTTAGCTAATAGGGTTTCCATTGAAGTCCACCCAAGAGTAGTCAACAGTACCATATTCTATTTAAAAACTTACAAACATAATTTTGGTAGTTATTATAATACTTACAAAGTCAATTACAAGAGGAAAAAGTAGTTCCTTCTCGTATCAGAACCTGCTCTACATTAATTCTACATTTATATATCCGGAAACAGGTTTTGGCAGTACATAGATACTTTGTCAGTGCATAAATATTTATATTTTACTCACCAAATCGTCCGCTATTATGAACACTATATTAGGTGAACTGAGTTTATTTTCACCAATCACTCCCACTACTAACTTCACCATTAAACATAATACATATATTATACTCATTATTGAATACAAATGCCGTGACGATCATAGAACATCCTCTTCACTGGATGCTGCGAATGTATTTGTTGAGTTAATGACGGAACAAGATTATATTATCACAGTGTCGAGTTTCAGTGTGGTCGTGAAGCGGGATCTAGTCCACTATTTAAATATTTCCAATATGAATGTTTAGTGATATAGTATATTAGTAGTTCAAATGATATTTTTTTACATTTAGATCTACAAACGTACATACATATGGTCACATCTATATCCCTTGCGGGGTAGACAGAGCTAACAGTCTTGAAAAGACTGAATGGCCCTTTCAGCTATTTAGATCTAGATTATTTATTTTATTAGCTTTTAGTTTTTGAACTTGATTTATAAAATCTACGATCGCGGTCTCAGGCTGACTCCTTCTTAGAGTGTGAGCACACAACCAGGACTGTCAAGAGGATGAAGATTGTACTCAGAATTATTTTTTACCCCTAGAAGCCTCTAGAAACCACAATTAATATGGCAGCGCTGGGATGTAATGTAAGCTAATAATTAAACTTTTGTGGTAAACCGCATCTTAACGTTGATCTACGTCACATGTATAAACATTACAATAGGTCATAAGTTTGTTTCACTGTGTTTTATGCATATTACAAAATATTAGATTTATTTTTTTAACAAGAACAAAGAGATGTAATCGGGATTAAAGCCAGGAGGAGAAAGAAAAATCAAAGATTTTTGAACAAGAACTTGGCATATGTATATATGAGTCTGTTCCACACACCATGGAATTTAGCACCGGCGCGAAATTCTAAGTCCCGTTGTTAATTCAGTATTTGCATCAATCCAGTAAAACAAAGCAAAATCATAATAAAAACATAACAAAAGCCTTTCGTGTTACATACCTAAACGTCATAACATTTTGTCTTTATTTTTCTACTTGCAACAAGGAAATTCGTTTCGCAATCAACATTTGCAACACTTTGTTAAGTCCTACGTTTGTTCTTCATATAGGTATGTAAAAATATATTGTTAACTGTTTTATAACAAAGCAGTTTATTATATTTTTTGTAGAGTATTTGTTCGTTTGAAGCAAATTGAACACAATACCCATAAATATGTAAATTACCAAGTGTATAATGTCAAATGTACTTACATTTTTTTATTACTTTATTACTTCACATGTTATAGGATCGTATATATTGCATGTTTTTCTAAAATCTATTAAATCTTATATTAATTATTCATTTATTTTTGTCAAACATAGGTATACAATAAATATATCTCTCTATAAATAAACGTCACAAGCGTTAAAGAATGTTTAACGGCTGTAACATTTAGTGTATGTGTAATACATATCTAAAGTATAGTGTCAGAACTATATCTTATCTCCAGTGAGAAAGAATAACGTTTTTTATTATCTCACTTATCATTGCATACTTTCGATTGCATTTTCTATCATTGTCTTTTGTAGTTTGTAGTAGACCATAAGCTTGGAGTTTAAATAATTTTGCAGACAGCTCCCAGCATAAGTCTACTTTCCTATAAAATTATTTTAGTACACTAGTTGTTTAGGTCTTATGTGCGTTCTATGATAACAATAGTATCATATGTATAGTGTGCTATATAAATAAAAAATTCTATGTAATTTCCCTTATGGAGCATTTTGATTTTAGACAATTTTTTAAAATTTCTCATCTTTTAGTGTAGGAAATTAATAACAGAAATCAATTATATGTAAATCTACTTTATTTAACTAATAAATTATATCACAAATTTCATAATAAATACTTAACAACAACTGTCAAACTAAAATACACTCTTTAATATACACAAAAAGTTCTTTATTCCTGTTGTACCCTCACAGTTTATTGAAGCTGCTAAAGTTGTGTTTTTGTCGATACCCATGTCAGCCATCCTCACTGCGAAATCAGAATTAGTAAAAGGAGAGAGACCTATGACTTGATATTGATCTGGTAACCATGGGGTCCAAACATAATTGAAATTGGCGGGATTTGCTTGAACACCTAGATTGGGGGGACCTCTTCGCTGCTGCTGAGCCCAGAGGCCACGAAGCCGGCTGGTCAACAGGTTAGCAATTTTATTGGCACGTGACCACAGATCATGCCTCTCAGCCGGATCAAGGCGAACGTTATACAGGCAGCCACGAGCTGAAATATAATAAAAACTAGAATTAAGAAATCAAAACATAAACTTATGATTATAAGATCTTGCTCTTTTAGTTGAGTTTGGACGTCATTAACAAATGATATTAAAAGTGATCATTTTCTAGGCTGGCCATTACTAAGAAAAATTTTAAATTCACAACTTCGAATTATACGAGTATTATATTGTATTAGGTTTCACATGACCAATAACTTAAAGTCTGCTTGATTTATGGATGTCTCGTTAGCACCTTTCGTCATTACCAACTCTATCAGAAGTATTCCATTGCTTGATGTAATTTTCGTTAATCCCAATAAAGACATTATAATCTACAATCTATCTACTCGTAAAATACACTTACTTGATGTTGGTATACATGATGTTGAGTCACTAATAGGATCCTGCTGTCTCAATATGGTTGCTGCTCTCATAGCCTGCACTCCATTATAATCTAAATAAAAACCCAAACTTTCAAATGTTTGGGCTACTTCACAAGATCGTAGAGCCGGGTAATATTCCGGGGGAGTCATTTTATTCGCCATAAACAGATCACCATAATAACCATTGCTCAATCCAGTAACATTGCCAACTATGATCTTATAATCTCCTGCTCTATAAGCGGCGTATGTATTTCTCTCGCCGTCTTCAACAGTAATAAGTACTTCAGTGCGTTTAGATTCTCCATCCTGTACGATAGCATTCCACTGATTGACTCCATCGATTTCAGTTGTCACATCGCCTCCAGCAGCACCTACCAATGTAGGCATCCAATCTGATACATGCATTAGCCCATCCCAAACTTTAGGCCTGAATGAAGCATGCCAAATAAAGGCTGGCACTCTAACTGCTCCTTCCCAAGGCGTGTTTTTCTTTCCTCTCAAAGGTAAATTTACACCCCAATTAGCCATTTCCCCAACAGTCGGAGCGCCGTTGTCAGATACAAAAACAATCATTGTGTCATCTAACATGTTTGTTTCCGCTAAAGCTCTCACTATTCGACCGACACTCAAATCTATGTGATTGACAATTTCTGTAATGAGAATTTTTTTGTGTATTAGAAGTTAATTAGACTTTATGCTAAGAAAAAGTGATTGTATTCCCTTTTTTAATAAAAATTACTTCTAAATCCTAAATTAACGGAGGAGAAATGTAGTGACAACTCATTCTGTTTTTTGATCGTCCAGAAACAGTTAAATCCCCTGCAATATCAATTTGTGAACTTCATTAGACAATTTTACAGTGAAAGATTGTAGTTACCAGCATACAGACGTCTATCGGAGAGCGCTATGTGTCGGTTCTTCACGGTGGAGTAGAGTGGTGGCTGCAGATGAACTCCCTCGTTGCCTGAGTGAGGGGCGTTATGTGTGACATGGAGAAAGAGTGGTGTTGAGCCGTTGTGCTGGTAGATTACTGGAACAACAAAACAATATTTTTTAAACAATTGGTTTAGCATTTTAACAGGGCTTAAAATTAGGTACTCCATATATAATTTAGTCGAACCTAAAGTCTTTTTTAAAGATATACATATTTTCTTTTAAGAAACAGTTAAAATTTTTGTATAATGTTGAAGAAACTTTTAAAGGTTATGAGTTATTTTCGAGTGACAAACAATATTTAAAAAAAAAATTACTGTACTGCATAATTGTACATGTCCAAAACTAGAGAAAAAATGATTTTTCAATACATTCCATTCAAGAGTTACATTTTTGTAGGATGACTATAAATTAAGTAACATATATTTTACCTTGCTACGAGTACCATGACCATTTGATTTCATACTTTTTGTTCATTAATCAGTTAGTCATGGTTCAGCTATGCCTATTTTTAATCATCCGTACTCCTATTTTAACTAATAAAGTTTTGGTTTCTAAATAAAATGCTAACTTTTATTATAATAACTAACTAGCATCCGCCTGCGGCTTTACACGCTTTTTGTTATCTACATATTAGTAGTGCGCAGTCTTTGTGTTATTCCAATGAATAACCTATTTTGGAAACACACATTTTTTTTGTTTTTTTTTTTGTTTATAATATAAGTATGCAAAAAAGTGATAACAATATTTTATCCGCAACAAGTTTCGTCAAAATTTCTTTATCAGTACTTCCTGATGTAATATAGCATTATCGCTATAATTGTTAGGCAACTATATCATCAGCTTCTAAATTCATGAAAATTGACGTCTTGATGTATTTATTTGATCAACTCACTTTTAATAGCTCTGTCTGTAAGCGCATCAATGATGTAACGTTCCTCTTTTTCTTGCGGCAAATCATCGTCGAAGAGGTCCAAACCAAAGAATTCCGTGCCATCGGGCAACTGCAATGACATAAATACATTGCAACAAAGATGTTACAAGAACCTTGTAATAACAAACACAAACATTCTGAGTAAGTTATGAAACAGACGAAACGAATTGAGAGTGTGGATGTGCCGTAATATTATGTAAGTTGTGATCGAAATAACATTTGTCACATACTCACTATTTATAAAGAATCCTAAAAGCAAATTATTAAATAACAAAATCATACATCAACATCATCTGAGTATGTCCTGTCACCTATTTGATTAAGTTACTAGTTTGTACCATCTAATTTCGTCTGACCAACACCCTTTACCCAAATGCTAGACCAGAACTAAACCTATTCCTATTATTCTAAGAATGACTTAGGTACTTACTCTCTCAACTTTGTTGTAAGTATAGTAATCAATCAAACCGCCTCTCATTCCATAGTGGCTGTCGTATCCCCTTGACGTAGGCAGGTATTCCCGCCGGGACATCCCCACGTGCCATTTCCCCACCAAATGGGTGGTGTAGCCCAGCTCCTTTAAATATGAGGGTAGAAGGCGCTCATTTAAAGGTATTCCCCTATCTTCCGCGTTGTATAAAGGCATGCCCTGCATTCCTGTAAATGAAAACATCTTGAATATGAAATGTTACTTTTTATGATATTATATGAAAAGATTCATTTAAAAATTTCTGAAACTTTACGATACATAATTTCTTTTTGAAAATAAACAAAGAGTTCATCAGCATGTCTTCTTCGAAATTTTCGAAACAATAGTAAGAATAAGTGCATGATAAACTTCTATAAACTTAAAAATATTTCACAAAAAATAATCACTACCTACAATAATCAATCATAACAATTTAAGTAGAACTGACACGAAATCCTAACACATTTTTATCTAAATACAAATACTACTTACAACCATTCATGCTTTATCGTGGTCGTGATCACGAAATAACAATAAATTGCCACTCAAAATAATTGCTGATTAAAAAGTGGCAAAGCGTGAAAGTGATAAAACGTAATCTGGAGCAAAAGTTGTTTCACTCGTTTCAGCAAGTAGAAATGATCTTGAACTGGAATTTGTCTGCACATTACGTGTCGTGTGTGCCATTGACACGGCACTCAATGACGGGACCTTGACCAACAGATTTGTTGATAGCATACAAAAATATTAGGGTTCCTTTTTATTCATTTATTCATAGTTTGAAGAAGTTTAATTAAGTGAAATATTTCGACAATCTCTGATGATGACTTGTCGCTCATAACTTACACAGCAGCCAAAAAGCAACAGCTCATTTTTACAATGACAGACTTGACAGACCTTAGTAAATCAGTAACTGCCTGATTCTCAAGAATCAAATATATCTCGTAACTTTTTAAATGATAAAATTTTTTAGGTACTAAACATTACTATTTAATAACATTTTTTGAAGCCCGAACGCTTCATATTTATATCTTATTTTATTTACTGTATAGCAACTATAATTGGCAGGCACTTACTGAATTTATCAAAAGTTTTTTTATTTTTCTCCTCAGTAATCAAATGCTCTTTATTTCATTTACTAACATATTAAAAAGATAAAGAACCCTTATGGTGTTCAATATAATACTCGCACAATGACCGCATTTCTTTTTAATGTCTGAAATCTCAGCAATAAAGAAATATAACAATGATGAAAAAATGACGTAATTATACATATTACTCGTACACTTTAGATTAGGTAGGCCAGTGCCACTTTTTGGATTAATTGATTGCTAACCTTGACAGTCACCTTTTAGCGTCCGATTAATCCATTCAATGTATTTAAGTAGTTTTAATGTATGGATTAATAACGTATATTATTAATTAACTTGATGCAAAGATGGTCTTTGATCTAGATAATACTATTGAGGATTACAATATTTTCTTACTCCTAATGTTTATTCTGTTTTATTTGTAAAACAAAACACAACATAACTTTCCAAGAAAAAAAAACAAGTCCATATTTACGCTGCTAGGAAATAAACCAAATACGCACTCTATATTTAATAGGCCATCATTAAGCTCTGTCTAACCTTTTGCGGACAAAAACGTGACAATAATACTGTAAGTTTACTTTATTGTATGTTTCACATATTGCATAACTTAAAAAATGAGGACAACTGCGGCGCGTAGCATAGAAATTTAAAATTAGTTTTAGCTATGGTTTAGATAATATGAAGTTAATATGGATTTGGTTTTTGATCTTTATAATTATCAACAAAATTTCACTGTTAACTGTCTCTGTTAGTATAGGTACCTGAAATTCTTTTGCTTTAATATCCAAATGATATAGTGGAAGCCTTATCCAGTTTAATCATGGGTTTTCCACTTGGTAAATTTCCTTATTCACCGCTTACGACAGTCACGGACAAGGAATATCCTCGATTAAGGTCACACTCTAGTACCAGTACGAGTCATACGAGTACATATTTTTTACAGGATGTTTTCCGAAAAAAATCATAATGATATCCTCAGTCTCAGTAGATATGCTTCAGGATAACTCTCAAGAATCTTACCAAGTCTTAAAAAATATTCGATTTGCCCATAATTATAATTTACACAGTCTCTTTGGGTTTTACTGTTTCAGAACCACGTTAGCTGCCTATCTGTATGTAGGTCCTGCTACCGATGTCGGGCGTCTAGATCGTATCCGACCCATATATGACGCACTCACACTGAAATGGAAGAGATGGGGTGGTCCTAGAGTGGTTGGAATCACATATTTCAACTCTCTCTTACCCAATCTCATAGGATATTTCCCAGTTAGAAGCGCAGTGCGAGCGGGAGTACATATGGCCTCAGAGTAGTACTGTTTCAGAATCACCCCGCTGTAGGCCAGGCTGTCGATGTTAGGCGTCTGGATCTGATCCGAACCGTGAAACGAAACATCGTTCCAACCCTGGGAACAATAATAAGTTTCAGTACAATGTTGCAATGTAAACTGCAGTAATTCATTACCCTTCTAGCGTTAGACCTAGTTATCTTCATCACTCTGGAGACAAGCTCGAAGGGCAACAACAAAAGATTGCTGCACAAACCAACACCCGTCGTCTGACCTCCGCAATCTTTGCTGGAAGTTCCCTCAAGGTTAAAGCTTCGATAAGCCATCAAACTAATAAACATTACAAGTATATTATGTCTCAAAAAGAGTATGGGATTATAATAGGTAAAGGATACGATAAGTATGTCAAGTATAAATAAATAAAAGGGAACACATTCATCGAAATTAGCATTACAGATAAAAAAAAATTAACCGTGTGAAAATAACAAACAACATCATTTCCTTTATTTGCACATTGATAAGTGCATTTGCATTCAACCTGCTTTTAAATTAATTTCGGCAAACAATTAGCACAATGCAGTTTTAAAACAGTCGTTAAATTAAAACGATGTTATTTTTAGATTTGCACACGCTAATTTTTAATTTTTTTACGTCTTCCCGGTTCAACTCTCAACTACCGTAATTATTTTTCTTAATAGCGCGGTCTTCCTCATCATAATTTTTAGCTATTAGCTATTTTAACTGGCCATGGTCCTGGCCAGGCCGAGATATTGTATATGAATTGCAGAAAAAAAATGTTTTGCAATTTGAGAACTTCAATGTAGAATTACACAAAAAAGAAGGATAGTACTTAGTTAACCCATTTTTTTAATTATTTAATTCTTTTTACCTATTAATTTTAACTACTTTGCCTAATTCAAATGAATATTAAATAACCATGAAATGCAGTGTTATTATCCTTTATAAATAATTTATTGTTTCAATACAATGGTTCGTCTCGGACTGTCTATTGTTTCAAGATCGCGTGTCGCTAATATCCATGTTAGTGCTACAGACACGCGGAAATAAAATGTAATAAATTTATCTAAAAGGGTGTTTTATAGTGATTGCGTATATATTTAAATCTGTTTTAAACAGTGTTTAATGTGGACTAAGAGAAAGAAGTATGCAGTGATAATGACAAATGAAAAAAAATTGTTTCAGTCTATCTACACAGGCGTGAAAGCCAGAAAATAATATAAATACCAGTTACTGTTCTTAAATCTCCACTGACATCGTTTTGTAAGTCATACTATCTTCATGATCCTGAGGTTATAACAATCCCACATTTACAGTCGGATTGCAAAGACTAAACCAATTCCAACATGCAATGTGTATCCGTGACTTAAACTTTTATCAGTTGCTAGCAAAACGACTAACTGTCTGCGGTTAATAACCCGGATATCCGGAAAAAAATTATAATAAGTTAGACAATGTCAAAGTCGAAAAAATTGTTCACATTCGTCCCGTCCAGTATATCCATACTTATACAAAAAAAAAAGTTTAGGTATTAATTAAAAAACTAGTGGAGCGAATTTAATTAAATTTATTCCATGAAAAAACATGTGAAGTCCCTGAAAAATATTTTAGTATTAATTTATTTCTTTAAATTTAGTGCTGATAGCAAACAATTAAATTATTTCAACAACTACACATATCCTCACCATATCATCCACCATTATGAAGACAATGTTGGATCGCCCTTGCGTTCTTTGATACGCCGCTACAGCTGTCAGCAAAACTGCTACGAGGCAACATCGCGAACTGAAAATTATATGTAGGTTCTATATAGATTAAAATAAGTTTGAAACCACAAGAAACTATAAAACTTAATCACTGATCCTATGCTGGTCTACATAATTAGAGTTAAGATCTTTAAGTAATTTAGAGACTTTCGTATTGTTCTTCAAGTAGGTACCTACCTATGTAATAGGATAAATGTCCTTATACATATTATATATATCATTGTATAAGCAAGTCTTTTTTTGGTTATTATATAAACTACATAATAGTTTTAGTCCTCGATTATTCTGCAATACCTAATTGTTAATAAGTAGATAAAAAACCTGGACCTTCCTTTAGATTGGATACTATTTACGATTATTAAATTTTTTTTTTATTTGGTTCAATATTATATTAGAACCAAGCATATTGAAAATATGGTGGACAAGTTAGTGTTCGTAAATATGGTGAATCTTCGGAACTAATCAACCGACTTATTAAAAATATGTGTAAAGTCATAGAAATCGGAATGCAGTCATATATAATAAATAAATAAATAAATATATACGGGACAAATTACACTGATTGAGTTAGCCTCGAAGTAAGTTCGACACTTGTGTTACGAGATACTAACTCAACGATACTATATTTTATAATAAATACTTATATAGATAAACATCCAAGACCCAGGACAATCAGAAAAAGTTCTTTTCTCATCATGCCCTGACCGGGATTCGAACCCGGGACCTCCGGTGTCACAGACAAGCGTACTACCGCTGAGCCACAGAGGCCGTTATATTATTATATTATTCCGATATACAGGAATCAAAGGCTGTAGGAATCTAAAATTATCTGTATCTTAATTATCCCGTAATATTATTAAAACTTATTATTATAAGCTGACAAAACCGCTGGCAAAAGCTTATTTACATTATTAACTTAGTGGTAGTCTAGTGCAAGGGGTAGGCCGAAGAGACTAAAAACTGAGATGAGAGGGAGTCTATTGTTATCTTCTTTTCTGATCTAGTTGTAATATTCTATTATATAATGATCATAGAATCGGCTTATCTTTCGCAGCGATAATATGCTGCTTCTGAGGCACAAGATCCGGGGTTCAATCCCCAACCATTTCAAGGTGAAATATAATATTATATAGGAGAAACAAGCCTACCCTAGCCTCTGAGGCATAGCTTCATGTATATGAATAGATGAGAGAAAAAACGTTGCAGAAAACGAGCCTTTCGGCACAGCAGCGGCTGACATGATGCTTCTCTCAAACAAAAAGATTCAAAGCCGTTTTAAAGTCCCTTGGACAACCCGCTGAATGACAGCTTCAATCGAAAATCCTCGAAGCTAGACAAAATCTTTTGCCAAAAACGATTTTATTCTATTGAACTATGCAGGTATTTGTTTGTTTGTTCGTAATCGCAATACCCAAACTCCGAAGAGACGACTGGACGCTGCCGGCACGGGATACATTTTTAGTGTGTCAAAACAACGGATGAATTTCGCTCTTTTAACAATTAAGTAAGTATCGATATAAATTTTAACATTTCCGCAATCTAGATAAAACTGCCGTCTTTGTAGCAAAAGCCTGTCACTATTCTATTGATTCGTGAACTAAATTAGGCACCCAAAAGTATTTCTTATGTAGTTAAGTCTAATATATAATAGTCTAAACGTGACTTTCAATTATATGCTGTTTATTAGAATAGATGTTTATTGTTTGTTTTTTTTTTTATTTACAATTCAGTTACTTTTAACTCTTAAGATATTTATAGTGTTTTAATGTTTTTTCAATCAAGTAGTATTTTAATCATTGTGATAAACTTAACACAATAAACGTTATACTTACCCCCACATTTTTATTTTGCACTATTCAATTAAAAATTACACTAACACAACATTTCATACATAAGAAACACTTTTCACCCGCGAAGTAATATCAACAAAAAAGTTTTTTTAACCAAAAAAAAAGGGAAATTTAAATTAAAAAAAAAAGTAATAAGGCAGAGAACCGCCCCCTCCGTCCGTTCGTACAATACAAACCACTGAATTCATCGGCAAGTAAGTCGGCCATTCTATTCAATTGTTGCATGCGATCTTTACAGTACTACGTAAAGGCTGGAGGTCTCGCCTTTGAAAACCGTGAATGAGTTGTATGCCTGCTTATTACGTTACCTACTAAGTAACACGCTGGCTTGGACAAAACGTGCGTCATCAGGTTCTGGCCAATGTAGTCTACCTATGTAGACCACATCTTTCACTACAGTAACTACCAGTTGTTCTCCTGGGGAGAAACCTGGGTTCTGCTTATAAATCCAGGAGTGGGTAGTCCTACAGGAAGCAACTCCCACCAGACCTAAGTGACCATTGTAACGGTGGAACCCTGCCAAGCTTGGAACATGATTACTGCACTAGGTGAAAGTTCTTGATCAGTCGCTTACAGGACATCCGTGGGAAAGAATGATACTTTTTCGAGAGCCTGGAACCACACGGTACCATCAATAAGTATTGTCTTGATTTATGTTCACATATGCGCAGTAAGACCAGCTGGCATACAGCATGCTTTGAATTTCGGTAACATACCATGTTTACTTTTTTATTTTAAGTAATAAGTATATAATATATTGTAAAATTTAATATGTTAAGGTTTGTATTAACAACTTATATAGTTAGGAAAAAAGATACCATTTAGCATCTAAATATCACTTTAGTCTGTGTTATGCTGGTTACTTGACACAGTTGAATTCATATTTAATTACACCACTCAACAAAAATTTGTATGCAATAACCAACATCTATTATGAGAGCCGCACGCTACGGTGACACCCTTATAATGACCGTCACAAGGTAAAGTCATGACTCATAACTAATCTATACATCATAATATCTTCTCTTTATTAATTAGGTAATATACAAACTGTTGCCCGCGAATTCAAACGCCTTCAAAATTTATTTGTCTAATGTCTAGGCTATATTACTGCAAAGGTTCATAAAAATCAAATGTAAGAAACATTCATACACATATCTTTACAAACTTTCGATTTTTAGTAAGCAATTAGTACCTAAGTGTCTTACTGAATATTAATGCACTGCCCAAACCGATTGGTCTAAAGATTAGTTTTATTTAGCTTTCTTTAGCTTTTGCTAGAGCTAAAGAAAATTAGCTGCCTACTTTTAATTTAGTGGGTAGGTTTAGCATAAAAACATAATAACATTACTACAAAACCAATAAAAAAATATTATTAATAATAAAAATAACGTTTATTGTATGAGAGCCACCCTTTCAGTATTTATGTTATTATTAAATTTAGTAGGTACCTTAAAAATAAATAATAGGTACTTGGAAAAATCAAGGGAAATGTTCAAATTTTACAGGTATAATATTTTTTTTATTTTTTTCATCAATGTCTATCATCCGCTTTATTGTGCATGTCGTATATTTATTCTAATCGATTTATACTTATCTTTCAAAATTATAAAAAGTCCCCGTATCCAAAACCCTCAATTAAAATACAATTAAGTACCTAGAGATAAAGGTAACGACGGTTTTTTGAAATTGTCATATTAATTTGGTTCCGACTAGTTTACAAATCTAGACTAAGTAATTATTATATTACTGTATAAGTAAGTACAACTATACATATAGTAAGGAACAATACATAAAATGTTTCTTGGTAACATTATCGAGTTTTTTCAACTTTTCATACATATCTGACTACTTATAGTAATCTAAGAATCTTTGAGAAGTTTATTTTTATGTAGGTAGGTAGTTTGACGCACCCCGCATCGGCGACGGTTGCCATGTTCCTCAAGATTAGCAGGAATAACACACATGTAGTAACGCTAGAAATTACTTAAAATTATTTATATGGCAAAACGACGTTTGCCGGGACAGCTAGTAGTAATCTTAGACAAATTTCTTGATTACAATTTTTGCCACAAGGCTAGCTCTAGTTCTAGAAATCTACATTTTAAATAAAAAACCATAAATAACAGGAAATTACAATGATAGCGTGAACTTATTGTTACAGAACCTTCATTTTGTGAAGCCTTCAGTAAGCCCAAAGTCATTGCCGTTTCCTCCATGGTGAGGTGAGACCCTGTTAGCGTAAGTCACGTAACAAAATACTACCTATTCATAACTGCTAAGTGGCAGTAATTGATACGTAGTATCATTGCATTGATCTACTAACAAATGCACGCTTGCGATTTTGAATGATATCGATTAAAACGTACGCTATACGGACATTTAATAAAAAAATATTTGTTTTGTTTAAGACTTTTTGGAGGGAGTCCATGAAAAATTATGTTTACATTTCAAATTTTTCTTTATAAAAAAAGGAAAGGAAGATAGGTATATTTTTGTAGGTAGGTACTCACTCAGAGGAAAGAAAATATGTTCAGTCTGGAAATTCCGATTTCCATGTTTTATCTGTTGTGGCAGTTAGTTGAATGTCGGTTTATTTTCACTATATGTCATAAGGGAGTGGTAACGATTTTATTTTTCACATGTTTCGAGTAAGTATACATGAACTTTTTTTCTCACCATCCATGTTTTGACAGCGGTGTACCTATTCTCAAATGTCATATATAAACTCACTTCGCAGTGAAGAAATTGGTTTTGCTGCAGCAAATTGATGTTTTTTGATGCGATTACCCTTCATTTGGTGTTGCGTTACCGTCACGTGAGCCGTGGGAGAACCTGGCTGGCGTCATTTAACAGTGGGTACCGAAAACCGTTGCCTCACAAATTGTTACGATACACTCGATTGAATAACGTAAAAAAACAAGTAATTATACAAATTACTTATGGACAATAATTGTAAAATGAATGTAGGTACTTATTCTATAATTTACCAATTTTTCTATTTGGAACAAGCTTAAGCCTGGATTATGGCCTCGGTATTTTCTGCATCAATTGCACATAAAGAAATAAAAAAAGGCATAGGAAATAAGTTCACTCCATGGATATCGAATAATGCAATTTAAGGACAAAATTAAAACATTTCTACTTCATCTAATAATGGCAAGATCCGCCACAAAGAAGCCGATCGGAAAACCTAGCTTTATACCAAACCTACTCACACCATCAAAAGTAAATAGGTAACTGAAAATTTAATCCCCACAATCTATCTACATCTATAGCATATGATGTACCTACCTACCTATTGAAATGGTACCAACTAAGTCAAAATACAATTCAGAAGAATTTCGTAATAGGAAATGAGATAATTTTTATCACAAATCACAAGTTTCACTTTTAAGGAGAATGGCTCACGACACGAATGACATATAACTTAAATAAGTAGATCAAGGCTATATAAATTTACCTATCTAAAGAAATCGCATGAAACCTTTCAAGTGGTTATAGCTTAAAGGTGCTACCTAACAATGGTGGGCTGGACTATCCTTGAACTATTAAACAAATGTTAGAGAAAAAGCTAAATTGATACCTAATCATATCATTTTATTGTTGGTTAAACTGCATTATTAATAAATGATCAGATTATTGTTTTATGGTATTGACAGTGCCTGTACATACAATACCTACTACTAGGTGAAGTTATCGTTATTCTTACAAGCAGAATAAGAACGCTTGGGTATAGAATAGGTAAACCGAGTATAGTTATTTAATGGGAGTAAATAATTATTCACTTCGCTACTAAGTAAGTAACAAAATTATTAATGTGCTGTGCACAAAATGTCCTTTGATACTCCTTCCTGAGCCTTGTTGTCTAAAAGCCTTTGTGATTCCTCTTCCCGGTCTTACGTTACCTCAAAATGAAAATCATCAACGGTAACAGTTACCAGCCTTTTACGACATCCATGATAATAATTTCTTGTACTGGTCAAAACTCCGGTCAAGGAAGCTTCAGTGTAGTTTGTTTCGCCGCTTCTTCTATACATGCGCTCTGGAAGCGATAGTACTTAGTTATAATTTATATCTATTCTTTGCTATTCTATTTATTCTATTCGAAACCTTAAACCTAAAGAAACCTGATATAGTACTTTATGATGAAGCAAAGGTCTACAAGGAGCGTGGCAAGTAGATATTTCCGCGGGAATAGCAATTGCAATTTATTTATTTGTTTTAGTTTACGGTATTGACAGCACCTGTAAGTACAACAGTACGCGGGAGTCGCGTATGTAGCTACTCTGCGAGTAGTTCAATAATATATATTTTTGGAACTTTTCAAGATTTATGTCCTCCCCTGTTATTCGTGTTTCGTTTTGCCGGTAACAATACAACTCTGATTGCGTTCGGCAAACTTGACCTAACACGAATTTAATAATCGACAGCTATTAAGCGAGAGCCAAATGTAATTAGTTATAAATACGAAGTTAAAACAACATTTTTACAAACGTTTCAAATATAAAATTTGTAGATGGTGTAGACACAATAGACATGAAAAGTACCTACTTTATATATGGGAAAGATCACTTTCTCAGAGTTAACATTCAGTCTTCAAGACAATTGGCTCTGTCTACGCCGTAAAGGATAAAGACATGACCTATCCATAAATGGAAACTTTTTATAAAAAAATAATATTTTAAGCTGTATTCGCCAAATTCGTTGATTGCTTTTGCAAATGGATACTAAACGGTAATAATTATATTATAATAATATGCCTATCGTTATCCGGCTAAATAAGTCATGGTCATTTGTAGCCTGAGAGAGAAATCAAAGACCTTAAAAAACGAAAGGAAGGATATACTTTCACTGTTTTGAAATGATTAAATACCAAAGAATACTGCATAATAATGTAACGTAGTATATTCAGTTATGTAGCTATATAATTATTTAATATTTTAATTCAATAAATACTTATGAGTATGTAAGAGGACCTAGGTACCTACATTATTCATTCATATTTTTGTACAGTCCACAGCATATCAGCCTTTGGTATTCACTACAAATTCGCGTCTATTATCACGTCATAGATTTTTATGTAGAGTAACTTGATCTGCAGCTGACTGTACCTGAGTGTATTTGTAGGTACAATAAAATTATTAACAAGTGGTGAATGATGAAAGATACATACATACATATGGTCACGTCTATGTCCCTTGTGGACTTAAAAAATAGAACCACTCCATCTCTTTCCCATGGATGTCGTAAAAGGCGACTAAGGGATAGGCTTACAAACTTGGGATTCTATTTTAGGCGATGGGCTAGTAACCTGTCACTATTTGAATCTCAATTTTATCATTAAGCCAAATAGCTGAACGTGGCCATTCAGTCTTTTCAAGACTGTTGGCTCTGTCTACCCCGCAAGGGATATAGACGTGACGATATGTATGTATGTATGTATAAATTCTTCCCATGGCAACTCAAAGCACAAACAGCAACCACCAAAAAAGTCTTCAAATCATAACTTATTTATTTACCTACTTTCTTAAATCTCTCGTTGTCGCGTTATCGTATAACAACTTATTTGAAGTCGGTTGTAAACACAACCACACCAACATAACAAATAAAAAAATATTGGATGTCAATGTCACGTAATTATTGATTTTATGACAAGCAGACAAATCTTAATCTAGTTTGTGAGTAAAATAACTCGTATAAATTACTAATGTTCACAAAAATATAAACAAAATGAAGTGTGAATAGATAGTTGATGTTGAAACATTATCATAAAATATTTTTCATGAGTTTTTTTATCTTCTTCACTATATAAATCTTATAAATGGCCACTGTCTTAGAAGTTCTTATTCAGGCTTCTGAAAAGGCTGCTGCTATCGCGAGATCGTGTTGTTCTGACGGTAATGAACTTCTAGTGGCTGAAAAATATGACGGTGATGCGAACACCCGCTTCGACAAAGATTTCAAGACCATAGCTGATGTTTTAGCGCAAGAATCCGCTAAAACTGAAATAGCTACTCGCTACCCAGAGTTAGCTAAACATGTAAGAGGTGAAGAATGCTCAGAGATTGGTGGAGTTTGTATCAAACTCGAAGAAAATGCCGAAAAAACATCGGAACTGCTAAGTGAACTCATACCCTTGAAAGCAGCCATAAGAATGGCTTCAGCTGCTCATAATCATGTGAACTTATCATTAGAAGACTTACCTGACGATTTGCCGTCAATAGACATCACAGATCTGGGTGTTTGGATTGATCCAATTGGTAAATAAACAACTTACTGCTAGAAAAATTTTAAAGTAGCATTAATAAAACTGTCATTTCATGTTTTAAGAATAAAGCTTCAGGATCCACATGTGACAATAGCAATATTATGAAATTATGTGTTTCCTGTGACATAAAATTTAATTTCATTTATACAGATGCCACTGCAGAGTTCATTTCTGGTATCCATGGAAAAGCTGATAAAGACCATGGTTTGCCATGTGTGACTGTCCTCATAGGAGCCTATAAGAGATCCAGTGGGGAGCCGGTCATTGGAGTTATTAATCAACCATTTTTCAAGAGGTACATCCTATAAGTTCATTAAAGTTTTTGCTTCTAAGTTCATTATTCTAAGCTGTGCTCATTTAGATAGAGCTCTTGTGGTAGAGCTGCCACTTTCATGCCATCCTAAATTCAGCTTATCTTAGAGCTTTTTACTTACTGTAGTTACATGCTAAGCAATATAAGATTAAAAGAAATTGTACAGTTTGGGATTACATCTTTTTGATACTTGCCAGAAACATAATTTACCCTTACAAATAAATTTTTTTCTTAAACTCCTGGATTTCAATAATAAGTCAAATTAAATTTCAGTAATCAGGGACGCATTATATGGGGTGTAAGTTATGAAAACTATAAAGCTTGGGGATGCAGTGAAAAAGAGATCCATACTAACTCAAATACGGTATTGATGAGTGGAGCAGAAAATGCAGATATCATTGAGAAGGTGAAAAAATCTGGATGGCAAGTAATGTCTGTCCCTGGTGCTGGAAACAAGCTTATGAAAGTAGCCCTTGGTAAGAACTCTATGTAACTTATAAAAAATAAAAATATATGCCTGAGGCTCCACCCCTGTAAAATGATAATCATGTTTATTTCCATTCTTGCAAGAATTTCGATAAAACCTCAACTGCACCTACATGAGAATTTATTGAAATTGAACTTGGGGCTGTGTGCTGTTATAGATATGTCAGTGAATCAATCAGTGTCCTCTTTTATATGTTTAGATTTATTATAATTTATTTTGCTTTGGCCTTGGAAATAGCTGCTCTTAAGCACTGATCATATTCACTTTGTATTGAACCCAACTCGTACCCCTTAAGCTTCTTCTTCATTGAACCAGCCTATATTTAATATATCTTATACTATAATTTTGTACTTTCAGGTGAAGCGGCAATGTATATTGTTTCAAAGGGAACAACTTTCAGATGGGATACCTGTGCTCCGCACGCTATACTCAAATCAAAGGGTGGGGATTTAGTGACATTCAACAACCATGCTCCAATCACATATAATGCACCAGAGAGTGACAACACACAGACATTCTGTAACTCTGATGGACTGATTGCATATAGTAATCCAGATTATTTTGAAAAGTTTTTGGTATAATTTGTTTCTCATCTTAAAAAATATTTTTGTACCTGAATTGCATGATCTCAATATTGTAGTTGTTGTGCCAAGTGCCCTTTAATTCTAGTTCATAAGTTATAAATGTATATTTAACATAATCTTAATATATATTATACTTTCAAGAATTTAAAGTTATATTTAAATATTATGAAATTATTTTATTGGTGTTTATCAAATCATGTATCAAGTTTTGATTAATCTTTACTATTTAATACATATTGTTCTATTTGATGTACTATTCTAGTAGTTTAAACATTTTTTTCTTAATGTCTCATATTTATCATTTGTTTTACTAAAATGAATAAATAATAAAACATGTTATAAAATTTATGTTTATGTATTTATTCAATCAATAAAATAACCTAATCAGAGGAGTCAGAGTCTGAACTTCTGCTTTTCTTTTTTTTCTTCTTTTTACTTTTCTTCTCCTTTTTCCTTTTTCTATCTTTGGTTTTTTCTTTAATCTCAAGCTCCTGAAAAATATAAAGATTTAGTTAAACCAGTGCTTTAAAATGACTATTAATAAAATAAAAATTAAATTTAATAAAGATGAAGTTTTATTGGTTTTTACATGGCTGAGGTATGAGGTAGCTACCCGAACATTCATCACAATCAAAGGTAAATTTAATCAACCCAGTTGACATGAGCCAAACAGATTTTCTTCTAGGCTTTCTACACTGTATTGGTCGATTCAAAAGCAAAAATGTTCAAGAACTTGTATTATTATATAAGAACCTGTTTAATGGTGGGTTCAATTTTGATGTCTGGAACAGTTGGGGCACAGCCTCCTATCCTTACAGCAGCAGTGACTTCATCTATTTTACTCATGTCTGCATTTGGGGCCCTATATTGTTCACAGTGGTCCACTCTGATGGTACGACCCAATATCTAAAGAAGAAAGCATAAAGAGTCTATAATTATTTCTTTCTGATTAAAATTTAGGTGAGCATTTTATTCTAGGCAAAAGATAAAGGACTAAATAACCTACCTTGCAGAAGTTACCAAAAACAGTAAACCTATCATAATGAAATTAAATCATTACTTATAATTTAACAGCTATGCACAAAAAAAAATGTAAAGATGCACAATCCACCAGGAAGAATAATGCACTTGAAATCAAACTGAACATCCAGATGAGTGTAGCAATTTGAACCAGAAGAGTGAGGGAAAATTTAACATGTTGTGTGATAGGTACCTTTATTCCATTTAAATTATCAACAGCTAAAATTGTTGAACGTTGATCTTCATAGCATAAAAAAGAGTAGCCTTTTGATTTTCCCGTTGCTTTGTCTCGAACTAAATTTATGTTCACTATCTCTCCATACCTGTGAATTATAAAACATCAATTTCAATTAGTATTCTCAGTAGCATGTGCCACTAATGATATAAAGGAATGAAGATAAATAATGAGGAACAAAGGAATTCACTTTAAATAAAATTTTAATTAATTTTCCATTCACAACCACCAATGAATTTTACTACTAGTAACTAACTTATCACACAATGTACATTCATTCCTTCTGAATGTAGTGTTGGAACACTATGAGAGGTTTTTCATAAATTTCTGTTGGGAACAGGAATAAATGGGATAACAACTAGACAAGTGAAACTTCAGATATATGAAATCATATAAAAAGCAACTCACTGAGAAAATACACATATCACATCACCCTCTGTAAGATCATAAGGGAGGCCACCCACAAAAACCCAAGCACTGTCTTTGTACTGATCATGCCAAGAAGTTTTGGAATTTCCTCCCAATTCTCGTTCACTTAACTTCAACACATTCTTCACATTTCTGAAATTTAAAAAAGTTTGGACATACACCTTAGTAAAGTAACTTAAATGTAAATTAAAAATTAATGTATTATAAGAACCAGGTTGGGTATTATAACTAATTAGCTCCTTCCAGTCTTAAATTTATATCTGTTTTTGTCCATATTTTGTTATTTTTGTCCTAGATTTGTTGGATTGTTTGGTTGGTTGGTACTTTCACAATCCAAGAGTGTGGAAAGGCACAAAGAAGCAGTTATAAGTATACACTGAGGTGCCTGCATGCTCAGGTTACTCACAATTTTTACTGCAATTATAATACATACTTGGCGCAGGTTTTAACTTTAACAATTTACTCACGTCATGGGATTCATTTTCAGAAATCGAAGATAACTTTGTTTAGGTTAAATGAAGGGATTTTTATGTTTATAAATTCACTTCAGCTATGGTTTTAACACTGATGCATCTGCCTAATACAGGAGTCAGGCATTGTTTTCGATGGTAAAATATGAATAAAAGTCTTATAAAATATGTAAACAACCTTAGAAGTAAACTTAGAAATAGTTGTTCCAATAGATGTCGCCTCTTTTGACGTTGACATAAATTTGGTTTTATAGGGTTTTGTCTAGAGATGTTCGTTCGTTGTATTAGACAGAAGAATAAATATTACTAATATTACATTTAATTTATGTATTAAAATATATTTAAATATAAGCTACGACGTATATATGTATACATTAGTACCAAAATATTTTATTATACACGAAAATAGAACAGCTAACATAGCTTTCGTAAACTAACTAGTTTACGGAAGCTTACGTACTTTGATTTTAATGGCGTCTTTTAAATCAAACTGGAGGCATCTATGAAATTATTTATGGATAACACAAGCTGTCTCTGTTTAATCTAGAAATAAAATTTTGTAAAAGTCACAACTAAGACTAAAATTCTATTTAAATAAATATTAAAATAACTTTTATAAAATGAAGAATCAACTTCAATTGATATCTTCCAAACAGATGCCATTAAAATCATAATAACTAGTTTACGCAAGCTATGTTAGCTGTTTAAATACATAATAAAATAAATATTTTTGTACTAATATATTAGTATTATCTTTTTTTTTAATATGACAATATGGTTATAAAAAATAATATTTATTTTATTTATTCTGCTACTTAATATAACGAACACTACGGATTTGATATGAGCGGCGAAAAGACCTACTTAAAGCCCATGCAACGTGCCGCCGACATTGTCCGATTTAGGTCTGACTGCCTTGGACTGACTAGATTAAACACACAGAAATAAAATAAAGTATCAATTTAATGTTTCCAAATCTGTGATTGAATGAACATGTCATTGTGTAATTAAACGGCACAGGTACAGCGTGCCAGTTGGCCCTAAGAAGATCTACGGTCGACCAGTCTCCTTTTGCTTTGCCAGAAAAAGTAAACATTTTCTTTGACAGTGACAGCGACTACGGATTGGTTGATTTGATTTTGATTGATTGAAGAACCGTGACGTTTATGTTTATTTTAAGTAGCATTCCATTTTATTTGTTGTCTTTGTGTTTAGGTGAGTGAAATAGTTCTGTGACCAGAAAATATACGATTGTTTTTTTTACCTATAACCTTATAAAAATGACTGCGACACCTACTCCTGAAACGCCTGAAAATTTTGACCAAGTATGTATTGTTTTTGATTTGTATGTTATGTAGTTTTCTCACGTCACCAGTAATAACTTTCACTTCTTCTTCTAGTTTGATGAGGAGGAGTCAGAACAACAACTCGGGGCAACTGCATCTGGTAGGAAACGCTTATTCAGCAAGGAACTTCGTTGTATGATGTATGGCTTTGGGGACGACCAGAATCCGTATACAGAAAGTGTTGATTTCTTAGAAGACCTTGTTATGGAATTCATCACTGAAACTACTCACAGGTAAACTATTAAATTTACATCCCTTGCCGTTCTTACTACTTTATCGTTAATATTTATGCCAACAGGGAGGTGAAATGATCACTTTATAAATTTTACATCTTTTGAATTTACACAACTAACATTATTATATACACAACCATGCAGAGGCTTTTATAAAATTTTGGATTTTTTATTTTAGAGCTATGGAAGTAGGGAGAACTGGCAGGGTACAAGTAGAAGACATAATATTTTTAGTTCGTAAAGATCAGAGGAAATATGCCCGAGTGAAAGACTTACTTACTATGAATGAAGAACTTAAGAAGGCTCGAAAAGCTTTTGATGAAGTTAAATATGTTGGTAAGTAAATTATTTCGTTGATGTTTGTTCTGAGTTTTTGTGATAAAATGTTTTGATTGTATTAATATGAATGATTTTATGACTTTATAGAAGATCAACAATAAACAATTAGGCAGCCAATCAAGTGACGCCATGCTTCTAAGACTGATGCAAGTAACAATTTGATACTGGCTATTGCTTTTGTGTCTCACTTTTCAATGTAAACTACAGTGGACCTCTGATAATCCGGCGCCCCCTGTAGTGCGACATGTCTTTGTGTATAACAAATTCAACAATTTTCGCTAACGTAGATCACGCAGGTTTGAACACAAACTAAATTGCGATGTTTGAACAGTTTACAACTTGTACGCACCATCGCTATTGTGCTCAATGCATAAGCTTTGTTTAACTTAGTTTAAACCTAGAATCATATCATTGGATATGTAATTAGTCAGATAACAAGGTAGTCTTTTGTAAAAAAAAACCGGACGATAGGGGGTCTTAGGCAGTACTCTATGTATAATCTGACAAATTCAATAGTCCGACAATGCCCTGCATAGTGTTTGTCGGATTACCGGAGGTCCACTGTATATGTTACCTGATTAACCAATGGGATTACTATTTAATTTAACTTCACATGAAAACTCAAATGTGTTTGGAACAAAATCATTCTTAAATCTTCTTAACCCATGGTGCATCCCAACCCATCACTGAGGAACTAACATCTATGAAATTAGTTCCTGAGTCAGGAATTGGGAAACGCTACAGTTTAAGTCTTTATTTCTCACTGTGTTATTATCCAGAGATTGAGCATGAGATTTAAGGATAATTATTTTCAAAATATATTTGAAGGGTCAAATGGCTATGATTTTGGAATAGTGATAACCAAATAGTTATATTTGAATAAAAGGACAAATATCTATAACAGGGAAATTTCATACTATCATTTCTTTTTTTCTTTCTTATCCAATATTTATTGTATTTCATTACATAATATCAGTAGTACATATCGTTTGTAAGCAATGTAACTATCTTTTATGTCATTTATGTTCATAATATCAACCTACCCTTACCTATGTGTGCAGTTTGGAACCATTATAATATTTTGTTTTTATGTTATATTAGTCATAATAGAGCTAACCCTTTTGAAAGCGACGGCCAAGTTGTAACCTTTTTGGTTCTAGTATCTTTATTTTGTTTGTAGCTTACATCTATATTTTTTTGCATGCTCATTCATTATTTTTTTGGCACTCTTTGGCAGGGACGTGCAGGCCATACAGATAAGGAATTTCCTGTAATATTACAAGCAGAGTCCAAGCTATGAATTTTAAAAATGTTTGCACATCACTGAGCTTTATCACACATATAGTGTACTGCCTCTTTGATATTCCTCATTTTTTTAATGTTCAAATTACTAAATACTGTATGTAACAAATGTGAATGCTACACAGGAGTATGTGGTGTTGTTTAGTAGTTTGTTGTTTGTACAAGGATAGAGAGCAATTTAATTTTTAGGGTAAAAATGGGACCCTAATGTCTGACACCACGCTGCATCTCATAAACCATGATAGCTTGAAAGTTAAAATTTCGTTTTTTTTTTGCTCAATATTACTAATGGTAACAGGTAGTCGCTCAAAATAACATTAATGTAATTATTAAATAAGACATTTTTTGGTCGATTTTAATAAACAGGTAGAAATGTGAATATAAAAAATTCATATTTAAAAAACGTGATGATGGTACGGAACCCATTGAGCGTCAGTCCGACTCGCACTGGCCGGTTTTTTATACTTATATCCTCATGGTTAATTTGTTCAGAAACGATAAAAACATTACAAAAGGTGTCTAACATATTGCAGAACACATTTAACACTTAACTTTTTGTCCTGCGTGTGTTCCATATATCATGTGCAAAATGCTGTCAAAGTTAATGTACAGGCAACTGCATATCAAGTTACCGTACACGCAACTTTATACTTAATAGAGGCGAATATGACGTGAATTTAAGTAGGTTGATATGCTGTTGACTTTATTTATATTGTGACACTAACATGATTGGGCACTTAATCATTGTCTTTAAATGGGGTTTTCGGTTTCTTCATCAGCATCTTTGTAACCACTCTTATTTTATTTTTCAGAATGAGTTTGAGAACATTCGATACGGACATAAACTGAGTAATGCGGTTCAGGATTTTGGACAGCAAGATGTGGGGTGGTCCTCTATGATATTATATGATTTTTATAAATAAATAGTTTTTAAATACTATGTGTTTCATTCCCTTTTTGAAGTAGTATTTATTATGTACCATCTTTTACCTGCAGCTTCGCCTGCGCGAATTTATTGCCACCTACAAAAGAATACAGGTTTTTCGCAAATCCAACGGAATTTTCTCAATGAAAAGTACCCTACTTATATGTAGGTACGCAAAATTTTAAGATTGATCCAGCAGATAACGCGTGAAGAAATTTATAATACCTATTAGTTGGAGTGCATTATGTTCCAACCAAATTATCAATAAGTGGCCAGTATTTAGTCTCCAACATTCTTTAAGGCCAGCTCAACTTAGCGCATCAACTCATAATCTTTTCCGTGTGTGCTAACAAAAAGGTTTTTTTCACTAATAAGTTTCAAATAGCAATTTCAAAAAACTAATTTTCAATTTAAACAGTTTATTGTGCATATCAAGGCAGAAAAGACAAAATCTTAAAAATAACAAACCGAATATACAGACAAAATACATGAGTAGGTACTCAATAATGAACAATTTATATTTGTGACAACCATGATTACGACAAAGAACAATAAATTACTTATGCAATTAAAATAATGATGTTCTATGATTCTTAGAGAATCCTAACTTCTAAATATAAATCTATGTGAAATTATAACATCAGTGGATCTAAACATTTGTAAATATGTAATATATTTTGACACTAAGTGTGCTTCATATATATGTAGACTAGACTTAGGGGTGTTCAAAAAACAGCCGTAGTCTAAAACTTTGGTTTCAAAAATGTCACAACAGTGGATTTTTTATATAACTATGTATATAGTTATAACTAGTCATTATTAAATAAATAGGCCATTTATGGCAGTGAATTAGTATCGTAGTAGATTATAATCAATAGTCGTTATTTATCTAGATATAAGAACTAAGTTAATCTAAGCTCTGGCGATAAATATTGGTGTACATTAGACATATTTCACTTATCATCAAAAAGATTGACTCAACGGGCCATAATGTACTATATAATTTATTAGATTTAGGAAGATTTTAAAAAACATTTTACTTATTACCAAAAAAGAAATGAAGCCAACAGGCCAGGCCTTTTTAACTGAATAAATATTAAAACATGCTTCGATTTATAACATGTAAAAGATTTTCCGTTTTAGTTCGTCAAATTGGTAAAAGGAAGAACCGTGTAGGTACCTACTTAACATCAATATTCTAGCCACTTTTACTGGAAACCTATCTGTTTATTATTAATTGTTACACAAATATTCAATGTTGATAAATATAAATAGACACATACTATACTATGTATAATACTTATTTTACTGCAACTTAACATAGATTGGCATACACGCAGGAAGACGTGATTTGAGCCAGAGGTCATACTATTAAAATGATATTTGCGTAGAATTCGGAATATTCTGAGACTTTAGAAGTGGTAAGAACTCTTACTAGGTACTGGTTAGTGTGTCTTCGCACTAGGGGTAATCATCACTATCATTAACCATAACGTCAGCTATACAACTGCGCAGTAAACTGTGTGCGATGTCAGACGGCGACACTTCATTTTTTTATTCTGATTTGTATGGTAAATAGTAAATAGTTAGCAAAAGCATAAGATAAAGTTGCCATAATACGTCAGGTGAAATTGTGACGATAAAATACAAATAAATAGCAACAAAATAAACATAATACAACACTAAAAAATAATTGCAACATCACACAATACATTACAAGTTACACAAAAATCTCACTAGATTGGTCTGTCTAATCTAATTGTGTAAATAATTTAATGTAACATTTTATATTAATATTTTTGTAACAGCCAAATGTAAGGCAAGTAAACCTGTTAATGAATTATTACTTACTTCTAATTTTAAATTTACTATGTTTACTTTCAAATGGAAGTGGGCCACATAGAAAAACCTTTAGTACGATACGGATGTAGTATTTTGTCAATGTGACTCACTAAGTAATTTTTAAACGCTGTTCCTTACTGATAAATAAACCCTATAAGAATCACACGTCTAATTCCTAACTTCTACTTATGAAGTATAAATGTTGTATGTACTAAGACAACAATAAAATTGGTATTTTGTAATAATACGTGTATGTAAACAGGTAAAAACTATGGTTAAATTAGAATATGTAACTACAGTGATGTTATTGTAGTAAAATATTTACTGTTTGAGCCAGTTCAATATTTCACACGGCATGTGACGTCAAAAGTTGAGATTTACGTCAAAAATAGTAGGTATGGTCATTTTTGCAAGGGAGAATACCGTAGTTTAAGCATCAATATATTGCCCATATTAGGCCATATTTAATTGGTGATTCCCACCTAGTTATTTCAATATTTATGTGAAGTCTGAATAAAAGAGATTAAAGTGGGAATTATTAGTAAGATTACACTTCGTATAACCGGAAGGTGTTAGAACCATGTGTGGTGGTGGGTCCATAAAAAAATCTATGGATAGGCATAGACGTAGAAAAAAGGCAGACGAAGTTTTACTATACGGCAAAAAGAAAACACCAATAGCATGTCGTTCCACTGTTTATATACACGCCTCACGCACAGGCTCTCACCAATGGTGTGACAGTCGGCCGCCATTACGTTATAGACTCTTAAGATTCATTTTGTCACTCACACATGCGTACAACGCCGCCATTACGATGCTTCACTTTTTTACGCCACACCTTTCGCCTTATTTTCTACGTCTATGTGTATAGGTATGAGTTAGGTATATTGTGCGTTCAATCAGTAGGCGGGTCCATGGCAGCGATGATGGCTTTCATGACGGCCGCGGCGGCCAACGCGGCGTGGGGTTGCCATTCCTTGCCGCGGGTGCCGTCGCGATAATCCGAGATACCTGGGAATAACAAACACAAAATACTTTGACTTACATGCATTGATTTATTGATATGTGAAATTTGTTGAAGACAATTACTTACTAAGTGTAACTTAATTAGGAGGATAAGATAAATAATATTTTGTGAAGTTTGAAATTTGCGTGATTATTTTTTGGTTTTCATGTGCAAATGCATACATGTTGGTTTTGTATATAGTTAATAATTCTATTTCATTATGGTGAACATTCGAAGATGGCAGACTAGCTCACTTTAGCTAATTTGCCTCACCTCTTATACAAGCAGTCTTTCCTGTTACCGACGACGTCAATCTCTATAGACTTACCTCTGATAGACACGAAACAGTCCTTCCTGTTGCCCACCACACTCTCCAACACTGCGTCTAGCTCGCAGTCGTATGCTCTAGCGCGCGCGTGCGCAGCGAACGCCGCGCGCGAGTCTCCCGCGCACGACACGGCGCGCCCGCCCGCCACCGGCGCGCAGTGCACGCGCAGCTTGCCGGTGCTCATGTCTCTGAGGACAGATAACCAATATACATATACATACTACTCTGTCAAGAAAGTAGCAGGAAAAGATCAATAATACACAAACTCTTTGTTCGATGTTTTTATCCATTATGAAATTAGCAATACACACTAGATATGATATAACTAAAAATAGCACTGTATTTAATGTAAACAACAGATGTAAGCAACTCAAACTCCGCGCCAAAAGGGAAAACAGTTGTGCCAATCTAACAACAAAAAAAAAAACAAAAATTTGAATTTGGAACCATAAATAAATAATCCATTCCCGATACTTTTCTGACTGAATGTACATAAGAATGGCAAAATAACACGGGATTGATAATAATGACAAATCCCTCCCGCTCCGAAAGTCTAAATAGCAAAACGTTAACTAAAGCGAAATGTCAAATGAGCAATCTGCCTAGCTAGCTAATCGTCTATGTAGCAACATGTCTAACAATCGAGTGGTATAAGTATATATAACAAAATGTCTATGTAGGAGGAAATCGTCAGTTATGTTCGATGCGAACTTATCTTTTTCAATTTTTTTACTGACATCAAAAAACGAGAAGGTTCTTAATGCGACCCGTTTTTTTGACAAATACATTGTGGGCAATAAAAATTTCAGAAGAAATTCTTTAAGAGAAACTTTGCCCGGAATCAAGTTTAGGGATTTCATGTAATGTACAAAAAAAAGATAAATCGAAAACATAATCCTTATATACACAGCTGTAACTTTTGTTGCCATTAAACAAACGGCCTCATTGCCATGTCTAGACAATTACGTGTACAGGCAAAAATAGCACGAAGTTAGTGAACGACTTTTCAAATTTCAACAAGAACATAGTCTAATTCCTTTAAATTCAACTTGTTCATTAAACAAAAACTATTGAAGCTTTTCGCAACATATAAAGTACTACATACATAAGTGCAATCACCATTTTTATCTTGTTATCCATGGATGGCGTAAAGGGATAGGTTAATAAACTTGGGACTTCCTCCTGTAGGCGATGGGCTACCAACATGTCACTATTTCAATAACAATTCCATTATGAAGTCCAGTACAGCTGAACGTGGCCTTGCAGTCTTTCTATCCCTCAAGGAATATAGACGTAATCACGTCTATATTCGTTATGTATTTATGTTTTATAAACCATTTTAAGCGGACCACAGGCTTAGAAACCTTGAATTCTTGGACAGACTATATAGAATGGTACCTATATATATATATAAAAAATAATTACGTCTGGTCGCCTTGCGGTGCAGGGTGTGAAACCTCGATAAAGGCTCCTTCGCCAATCTCCATGCAAAGTTTGTCTGTTACGCCCTCTGGCGCCTCCCACCGACCGGGCACGCCTTGTAAACGTTCCAGTCCTGAAAAATAAAGCATTAATGAAATCGCTTATTCGTTTCTAAATTCACAGACCCCTAATTGGATCATGGTTACATATCCAGTTGCCTGAATGTGCAGGTTTCCTAACAAAGTTTAAGATCACCGTAAGAGTTTCAAACAACTTTTTATCGGAAACTGTGGTAACAAAGTTAAAGCATTTTTTATATATTATTAAAGTAAGTTATTCGCTTGTTATATCTCATATTTTAGAACTCTTGTCGTATGAAAAGTCTTGAGTTCTAATTTTAACAAACGTTATTCAATAACAACGGTAATATATTTTTGACAAGTAGTCAATCATTTCGATATAACAATTACAATTTTAGGATTTACCTTCAAAAAAAGTGTACTGAAGAGCGATCAATAATGTAATAACGACTTCAACAAACATTGTAGGTATTTATTCAGCCGCACATAGAAGTATTACCTACCTATACATATGTAAATATAACCTTAGAACTGGGTTAATCAAATAGCATTTCCATCGTAGGATTATCCGATATTGTAGGTATGGCTAAATACTTTTTAATAGAAATGTTTATGAATGCAGTTAAAACTTAACAATCATTGTTGTAAGTACTGTATATTTCCTATGTGCAATAAAAAGTTTACAAACAATTCTGTTCAATTTTTCTTCGGTATCAAAAGGAAAATGTGTTCGATAAACAAAGGTTATATCATCCTAAAAGAATTTGTATTTAAGTACCTACCTAGTTACGTTACTGAGATAAGCTATGTTACGTACCTACTAAACTGCACTGCTCTAGCGTGGTTTAACGGAGTGTAACTACTTCAAGTGTAATAAATATCATATTTCATATCCAAAAATAATAATTTTTTTTTCGTTTTATGTTTTTGTTTTAAATTTTATAAGCTTTTTAAATAAGTACTTAGTTTTTCGATAATTAGCCTACGATGAGGTGAACAGAAATGAACCCCTTTCTATGAAAATTTTGGTTCTTCGATTATTAAATATTGCCATTTCTATATAGCTTTTTGTTGCTAAGGTATTTAAGGTAATCGTGCGATGTCTAAATGATTCTATTCAAAATGCGACACCAATGACTAAACCAAATATAAATAACACCAAGTTTAGCTATTCTCAGTAAAACATAATTATTATCCTTGTTCACAAATCACACGCCTAATTACATAATTTGTGTTCGAGACTCTAATTAAAATTGATTAAGCGTAATTACTTGCTGAAGGGAATGATAAGTGTCTTATTGATCCTGATTACCCTTAATACATACAAATATTACGTCTTTATTTCTTAAAAAGATAGACAGAGTCATCTAGATACCAGGCACTCATCCATCATTCAAATTAAAGAAGTTATAACGTGTTTTTCCTACTTTTTATACAGACGAGAAATGGAAAATGTTTTTGGCCTCCATGTATGTAATAGGTTCTGAAAATTATCTGTCAAGGGATACGTAATGGATGAAGCGGGGTGTACCATTCAACTTTCATTTCTTCCTGAAATTAGTCTGTTGAGTCCTTACCCCCTAAAAGACACCTCAGAGCCTGCCTATTACAGTACAGACCACGAACCTGGAGTGAGTTTCACTCGTAGTCAGGTTTTTGCATGAAGCGGCTCTCGCCTGATCTGGATAGGAAACCTTTCCTAAATCTTACCTATATATAAAATTCTCGTGTCACAATGTTCGTTCCCGTACTCCTCCGAAATGGCTTGACCAATTCTCAAGAAATTTTGTGAGCATATTGTGTAGGTCTGAGAATCCGCCAACATCTATTTTTCATACCCACAAAAAGCAAAACAACTTTTGCCGAGACAGCTAGTAATACATATAAAATTCTTAATTTGTAGATTGTTTGTTGTTAGAATAAAAACAAAACACGAACCTTCGCTGACGTAATAGTCCCATGGTGCTTGCGAGGCGGCCAGGCGGGTCGCGATATCTTGTAGAAGGAAGTTGGTGGGTTTGTAAGGCTTCACTTCGTAGTCCCAGCCTCCTTTGCCGTTCCGTTCCGCTTTCTCGCAGAATATGTACACGTATCTACAAAATAAACAAAGATTTTCATTTCAATTTAATCAGTTCGTCATAACAATGTATTCTCTTGTCCTCATTGCTAATTCTAAGTTTGGATTATCGTAAAGTTGACGTTGTTTAAGATAATGCTACAGTGCAGTTTGTTACCGCTACTTGTGTTCTGACGCTGTGGAAGTGGCACTAAAATAAGCTTTTAATAATTTATTCGAAGTCAACCAATATCGTGAACCCAAAAAAAATGTGACAACTATAATGTGGTGTTCGAAATGTCCCACAATAATGAATAAAAAATATTTGATTTAAATAAATTCATTATGCTTATAACAATGTTAACATAAAAATCTACTCATCAAATACATAACCTAAAGTTAAAATTTTCTTCAATTTCATTGTTATATTTTATTGTTCATTTTTTAGATCTGCATAGTTACAGTTAGGAATGTTGATGACTGTACTAAGCGTTTTATTTCACAATAGCTATTAAACCTATTAATTAATGAATAATATTCACCAAAGGTAAATGACAGTCAATCTATCAAGAATGTTATAGCGTATTTACATTAGGTATGTAAAATTAAAAAAAAAAAAATTCAATATCCCAGCCATCCTAATTCCAGGTAGGTACTTTTTTTGTTATTATTTACTGAGAAAGGTGAATGTTCAAATCGTTTATTAATTACTCTTGTCCTTGTTATAGGTACTTTACTCTATTGACTTGAGAAGTGTCATTTACTATAACAGATAAACTAACCGGTAAAAATAAATAAATGAAAATTTAATTTTTGCCCGTGGTACGTACCGCTAGCTTAGAGTTTGGTTATACTCTTCGACCGAGTAATGATAGTATCGCGATTTTTAGACAACATTTACATCTAATGCCATTTGGCCTATTTGCTTTGGACTTGCATTTCTAGCCCAAACAGCGCAAAGATATTACTAAAATGAACTGAATAAATCAACAATTACTAAGAATTGCAGAGTTAGGCGCCGGCGCCAAATGCTACGTCCGTCATATTCATTTACGTCTGCAGAAACCAGACTATGTATGTGTCATGGCCCCAGTAACTCATAAATCAATTGACCCGCGCCCGCAGTCCATGACACCCAGAATCGTGGGCGCCAGGTCACGACATTTCATACGTGAGGGTATTTACCATTATAGGACTATCAATATGACTATTAAAGGTTGTTTCCATGCTAGTCCGGTAAAAAACTTAATGGGTTAAAACTGAGTCTCATACCGCAAATTGAAAGTCAATTAAGAGAAAGGCTTACTCAATAAACTTCGAATTCATCTATTTAACGCACAGCTATAATCTGTGACTATAATCAGTTTGGTATAGTTGGCTCTGTCTACCCCATAAGGGATAATTACCTGAGACATGTGCCTGTGCCTAAGTATAAAGAGACAACAATACAAAATATTTATTTATTATGATATACTTACTTAATGTTAGAAGACTGTGCATGACTCACGGATGAATTTAATAATCTTTAGTCTATGACCCGTGTTGACCTCATCGATTATTTTTAATTCGTTTTATATCTTTTGTTAAATATCGTTCGTAACCGCAGGACTTATACTTTAATTATCCGATTTCATAGGCTACTTATTCGGGAAAACGAAAATTTTGGAGAACGCAGGGGGAGCAGCGGGCAAAAGCTTATTTAAGAGACCTATATTATCTTCTTCCTCCTGGCTTTAGACCCGGTTGCATCTTTACCTCTCTCAAGAGGAGCTCGTTGTACCTATGCCTTTGACAATAGGTGAGTCAGGTTTTTACACGAAGCGACTTCCATCTGGCCTCCGCAACATTTACAGGTAAACCATACTCGATTTGGATCCGTGGTTACACATTCAGTTGCCTGAATATGCAGGTTTCCTCACGTCATTTTCCCTCACCGTAAGAGCATTGGTTAGCATTCAAACTTATGTACATAACTTTTGAAAATAGTCATGGGTACATGGCCGATGTAGGATTTGCACCCGTTCCTTTCTGCACATCACGCATTATAACCGGGCATCTTACCATTCGACCACCGATGCTGTATAAAGATTAATATTATGATAGATGAAATCTAACTTATAACTTAAAGACACGTACACAATGTCTTTTAGTATTTTTAGAACTAATCACGTGCGGCATCTTTACCGTGATTTGTATTTAATTAAATTGTTTATGAAAAAGATTATTAAATAATGGTACCTAGGTAAAGAAAACTATTCATGCATGATAAACAATTAGTTCACCAAGATGGTGACTCAAGTAGGTACATACCTCAAATAAATTAATAAACAACAGTGTTGTAAGGACAAAAAAACACCGATATATAGAAAGTAAACAAGGAAATCTAGGTACAGAGTTTATGAACAACAATTCTAAATAAATTTACCTTGAATGATCTCAACTATGCTGTGTGGTTTCCAGCACTAACATAAATTAGAATAGGACCACTCCATCTTCTTCCCATGGATCATAAAAGGCGACTAAGGGGCAGGCTTACAAATTTGGGATTCTTATTTTAGGCGATAGGCTAACACCCTGTCACTATTTGAATCTCAATTCTATCATTAAGCCAAACAGCTGAGCGTAGTCTTTCGGGATTGTTAGCTCTGTCTACCCCGCAAGATGTAGACGTGATTATATGTAAGTATGTATGATCTCAACTAAATTTTACAATAAACAGTAATGACAGACATGTATAGACTAGACACCACACATCGTCATGGCAGGGTAGGCAGAGGCTACATGTCTCCACTTGCCACGATCCCTACATATTTAAACTTTTCATCATTTTTTTAATGCAAGTTTATGAAATTTGGCTAAGTTTGTAAATATGATACTAACTATAAAATAGCTAAATTCAGACAGATATTTTAATATCAAGATAAATCCCTCAATCGTTATTGGGTCTAGTCCAAAGTAAACTGAGAGCAAACAATGTTGCCAGATGTTACCACGGGGAAAACATTCCTAAGAATATTTTGTACTGGAGTGAGAAATTCCCATCTAAACTGCGATCACTAACAAATATGCTAATTAATGTATACCCATACGGCATACTGACTTTGAATCGGTCTAAATTGTTGTATGCGAAGGTTAAATCGACAAGTTTATGTCATCGTGTTACCATGCGAAGGTCGCCCAAAATATTGTAAAGAGATATGTAAATTACTCTATGGTATGGTGTTAAGGTAAAACGGTCATATACAATGGATGCTTTAATAAAATCGGTACTTTTTCAGGACATATTCAATTTACAGGTACCTAATTATGAAGACAACTCTTCTAGGCATATAGGTACCTAATAAACTTAGCAGGTACATATATTATTACATGCATATGCATAAATAGAATCTAATGATAAAAATTGTCGCAGAAGACTTTAGCGTTAATAGACTCAATCATGCATTTGTCTAGACTTAAACGACATCTTCTTAATTTAAATGGATCCTTACCTACGTCTTGTATGAAGTTTTTAAATTCAGAAGGCTCGTTCATCTGAATGGCTTATTGCCTAAAAGATGAATTCTAAGTTTATTAGCCTTTCCCTTGATGACTTTTACACCTTGCACGGAAAAAGTAGCATCTGGCACACAATTTTTTGTCTTTTTGTTTTGCAAAAACAGTGTGTGCCAGCAAGCTCTTTTGAAATAGGTGATAAAAAATAACATTCTTATCAGGTAAATCGGCGGCGGGCGGGATAACAGAACCAACAGTCTAAAATAACTAAAAGCCACATTTATCTGAATTGTTTACGATGGAGTTGACATTAGTGACAGGTTAGCCAAACGGATAAAATAAGAAACTCAAGTTTGTTAGCTAGTTTTTTGTAGTCAGCACGGTAAGAGAAGCAGCTAGCACACACTATATTTGTTATTCTACCAGAAAGATATAAAATAGCATAAGTGATGAAAATAACATACTTATCAGATAAGTCGGCGGCGGGCGCGGACACTACGACGTCGCCGAGCCGAACATGTCTCGTGTAGTCCGTGTAGTGTGGCACCCCCCCGCCCACGCCCACAAGGAACACGTACTCCACCTGAACAAATACAACGACATGCCATAACTTCAAACATCACCATATACGGTTTTTCACTAGACCTTATGATTACTTATAGACACTTTGTAGACGTTACAAAATAGCACTGACTGACATTTATTAACGCACTGCCAATACTACTGGGTATTTGAAATTAAGCATATATTCGGCTCATAACCAGAAGATTGACATGGGTCGTGGTCGTGGCGGGATAGGATATGTTTAGTCTCCTAAACAAATACCCTACGCTTTAACTGACTAGTAGAGACTTATACAAATATAATTTAGATAATGTATTTTTATGCATTTTCTGTATTACACACTTATAGCAAAATTTCAAATTAAAACTTTAGTTATTAAATTCAGGCTTGTCCAACGAAGGTGAAACCGGGAGAAACAACAGAATATTATAATTAATACAGCACAATTTGAAAATATAACAGTAAAGAAAAGAAGGTGAGAAACCTACAAAGATATTAAAGTATAAAATCGTAATTAAAATTGAACTTCCTTTGTTATATTTCTCTCTAAAGTAACGTTACGCGGCATTCCTACATATATCCAGATACTTTTAATGTAATCGTTCGTTTAAGAATTTTCACTTGTAGTGCATACCAATCCATAACAAATTTATTTTAGACTCAGTACGAGTGGATTGGTCGATAGGCAAGATGTGTTATTTATATCTAATTCAGCATACCATTTGGCGCACTCATTGCTATTTCATGCTGTTGCAAACACTTGAAACGAGATTTCCTTTCAGTCTTAATTTACTATTCTTGAACGATTCAAATCAATTAACTTAAAATTTTCTTTAAAAATTCTACAAATTATTTGATATAAGTATCAAGAATTTCCTTTCAGTTTGAAAACTGCCAAATATTTTTTTGTATCAAATGAAATTTTTACCACCTGACCTAGTGTGATGAACATATGTATATTGATTTTTATTTCACCGACATGAAATTTAAGTCATTGACCGAGTTCATATATTGTAATTTTATTTTATTAGGAGGGACAATTTGTCGTTGTTATAGGTATCTATCTATTCCGCCAAGTCATGGTGATTACACTGATCATTATGGGTTATGGGTACTCTTTATGCATTATCTGTTTTATAATGATTGGAAACTAAATACTTATTTTAAACCATAATTCAATCATAGACAAAACTTAAAAATTCCCATCTATGGTATCTACCATGTCTGTCTATCTAGACATAATGCGATTTCCCTGTAACTATGAATTTTTAACTATTTTTTCTACAATACAAAATTTCGCCGAAGATCAATGTTATAGGCAAAAGATATGATATTTTGTTTGTAGATAATCTTACACTTATACCATCTCAAAGAACACTACAAGAACAAAGATGGAGTGGAGCATCCAAATCATAAAATCCCTGACCAAGGACTTACCTTCTGGAAGATTCCAAGTAATCTGGTTGTGGTGTTGCCAGCCGCCGTCATCGCCTCCCGCGTTCGTCCGACTGATGGTAGCTTGGTGGTAACCACCCGATGAGCGCCAATCGACCCCAAAGTGTATACATTTGATTCACCTGTTCAGAAATATTGTATACCTTTAAGTATTAGTAATTTATTTATGTTATGGGCTGCTACTACTACTACTACATTCAGGCGGTCAATTGCAGAGAAGACAGATTAAAGAGGTATTAGTTGAAGTTTGTATGATGATAAGTTACTATGTCTTTACTGTAAATTATGTGACTGCTGTGTATAGTTCAGGTAACTAGTAACCTAGTTATTACTTTTATTAATCCTTTACGAAAAAACTAATGAACGTATAAGTATTTATTGTGCCTTATGAATCGATGAGGTTTTATCCGAAAAATTGGCGATTTTCATTATATAAATTCAAATTAAAAGTTAAACTTGGAATTATTACCAAGTTTTTATTTCAATAAAATATAATTGCTTTTCAATATGGGACTTCCCTTACAAAACTATGGCAAACAGACAGCTACTTGCTCAGAGCTTGATGAAAGAATTAAGTAATGAATGGTAGTCAACGCACTAATGATTCATAAAATATTACTATATATTAATAAAGTATCACGATGAGTATTCATTCGTATAGCTGCTGCCGTACAAATGCACTATGGTGCTTACGTGCATTAACTTAATAACAAAATCGGAACTTGTAAACAGGTAAATTGTGTACCAAAGTTGTGATCAAGTGTTAAGTGATATTTTTAACAAAATGGCGGTGTCTAAAGTGATCATCGCTTGTGTTTTTATTGGAATTTTATCAAAAGAAGTCAGCAATCAACCAACGAAAAGGTGAGTTAAGTTAGTTGGCGTTGAGATCTGTTAGAGATTGGATTGCGTTGAACGCGGGACAGTTAGTTATACTTTATAGCAAATGATATTATTAAATATAATTACCAACAAAAAGATAAAAATAAAGGAGTAAGGAAAGATGCCCATATGCTTCAATAAATAAATTTAAATAAATGCTAAATAATTTTGCTTTATAGAGCTGCTAACTTTGTCAATCTCCTAAACTCAACAAACACTATAAACATGTATTTTCCAAATCGGACTATCGCACAAAAGATTTAAGTTTAACCTTATAAAAGAAAATATTAGGTAAGTAATAATAAAGGATCTTAATCTAATTGTTGGTTTTTTTTTCTTACATAAAATCACAAAATTGTAACTTAGAAGAACGAATAGTTTTATCTTGAAAACTAGCTGTGCCCGCGACTTCGTCCGCGTGGAATTTTGTCCATCATTGAAGCCCTCAAGGATAAATAATTTACCCCGTTTTTTTCACAGTTTCCATTATTTCTTCGCTCCTAATAGTTGCAGCGACGTGTAATATAGCCCTAAAGTCCTCGATAAACGGTCTATTAAACACAAAAAGAATTTTTCAATTCGAACCAGAAGTTCCTGAGATTAGCGCGTTCAAACAAACAAACTCTTCAGCTTTATAATATTAGAATAGATAGTCGCATTCCAATTATAAAAGGTGCAAGTCTTATAAAACATCAATAGTTAATTCAAATTGTAGTTATTGAGTCCCATATATGCAGCATTGACGCTAATTATGGGTATTCTTACTGCTAATAAATCACGTTTGCTTGCGTAAATGACTAGTCATAAGAGATAACTTGTAAAGACATGTTAAAAGACACGTTAAATTGCGAGTTTAGAAACAATAAAAACTTCGTAGTTCATAATAGCAGACAATATAATAATGACTTTTAGATTACCGTGATTAGTTTATTATACTTTCGTGAAAATCCCGAAATTCGTTTGTATATATTTATTTTCAAATATAATTTTTTGGTTTTTATCACTAAATTTTAGTGTAAGACGAGTTGTTAGAGTTAGAACAAACACCAAAAGGATATAAGCTATTAACAGCATATAAAAGAGACACGATTTCTTAAAATTTCATATTAGGATGACCTTAACGAATGTAATCTAAACTTGTCCAAGATAATTCCAAATTAGTCATACCTACGTGTAAAATTTGGTCAAGTTCTACTGACCTAAATGCCAATCTAATGTTATTATAGTTTTAATTTGTTCAAACACGCTTTAATAACAGATTTCGTAAACTGATAAAAGTATTTCATTTTATGGTGGTAACAACATTATGATATAATGACGTGCCCACTTAATATCCTATGGAGAAATTTTATGCTTGTCTACTATATAATTTTTGGCTTCACTTATATTATTAGTTTTATTTCTTAATTTAAAAATTTATTTTTGTTTGTGTGATTTCGACAATAACAAAAAACTTTTACAAGAAAAAATCACTTTTTTTTTCAGAAGTCGTGGGAAAGTACAAAAAATCTCTATTGAATATAATTTACCAAAGCAGCTTCAGTTACATGATATATTTGACATTATAATTAAAGTGAAAAACAATTTACAAATGTAAGTATTTATAAATCTCTCGATGGAAGTAAAGCAATGTTTTGCAGTAATATTTACATTATTGAGCACCTTCTGTAATTTTCGTGGTTCGCGGCACGACAAATCCTTGGTTTCTCTATTTTATTTATTGTAAACACCTTTTGAAAAATTTAAATGAATACCTTCATGGTTATAACCACTTTTTCCTCGTTTGATGTTTGGTTTTCCTTTACTGAGAATATGCAATATGGAGTGTTATAAAATGTCAAAGATATATGTCCGACAACGCATTCAGGTCACGTCAGAATATGTCTTATTAATGATTAAAGAAACTGTATTATCATAATGTGTGTGTGCCGTGTGATACCCAGCACATTAAAATAGGACCACTCTATCTCTTCACTACGGATGCCATAAAAGGCGACTAATGTAATAGGCATATTTATCTATTGCAGCTTTTATCATAGTCCAATATGTGTTAAGTTTCACTGCAAAAGTTGCGGAGGTCAGTGGGAGTCGCTTTATGTAAAAACTTATCCTACTCAATCCAGAATCATCCATCAAAGAAGAAGAAGATTAACAGACAGTTTATAACATATTATTTGTTGTTTTACAGTTTAAGTATAAGTCTGATGACTGAAGACAATAAAACGGCTTGCACTTTAATAATAAAGTCTGATCATCTACTTTATCAATATGGGCAGCTAAAAGTTAAGGATGTCGTTGAAAATGAAGGACAACCAATAGCCGAAATAAGTTTGAGTGAATTTTTGCAAGGTACGCCTGAAAATTTTTAATGCCTATTTTAAATAAAACGCACCTAATTTTTTATTTTCATCAAGATTATGCATCATTTTAAATGATTTTTTAACGTTATTAGACTTAATTTGTTATATTTTAAATACAATACGAATGAAACTTTCGCATGCTAATACTAATCTTTCATTTCATTTTTGTTTTAGATTCCACAATTAAAGTATCGTTTACAGTAAGAAAAAATGAACAACAAGGCGAAACTAATACACTAGAAATCGGAGGACAAAATGGTTCAATAGAGCCTATAGAAATACATGAAGATATAAGTATGAGTGACATAAGGTATCTAAGAATAGTAGGAGACGAAATGAGAGTAGCGGAACTTAAATTCTTATTCGGCCTTCAAGATGAACTTTGAATTCAACTGGCTTGTGTTATGGTTAGAAGTTTATGGTGTCAGAATTTTGACAGTCTTCCACTTATGACGAGACATTAAAGATAATACCTATTGGCCCGTCGAATAGGAATCCAACGATGTAAAGGTCACCGAGACAAAGAAGATAGTGATGAGATTGCAAATAATGTGATGAAATAAGCATCTTTTAAGAGATGTAAAGCTGTAAAAGTTAAACTACATAATAATGAAACCATAATAGTATTATGATTGCGCCTCAATTTAAAAGAAGTGTCAGAAATACCTATAGAGATTTCCATGATCAAATTTATTGACACAATAAGATTGACTTCCTACTTAAGAAGATTTACGGTACAGAGTACTACCAATTTTTTTCAGTGTGTTATCAAAATGGGGTAGGTAATTCGAAAAGCAAGAGCAAAATCATTTAATAAAAATTAAAAAAAGATATTGGTGTTTGTAAATACCTGTTGAAAACGTAACCCAGCCCATACTCTAGATAATATTAATCGTGATAACGTAAAATACTCCTATCCCAATAAACATCAAGCTAAAATCAAAAATTGTATCAATAATTTAATCATATTTGCCCCCTTATTATATATTGCTTCGGTAAGGTTTATTCAGTTACCGGGTTTTACAATAATATGATGTATTTTGCTTACAAAATAGTAACTCATAAAT
The DNA here is from genome assembly GCF_032362555.1 of Amyelois transitella. NCBI lineage: Eukaryota > Metazoa > Arthropoda > Insecta > Lepidoptera > Pyralidae > Amyelois > Amyelois transitella. The sequence continues at coordinate 4,955,797 of NC_083512.1, read as the reverse complement.
AGGGCTACTTACAGAGATTTGGATATCGTATTCGAATTTACATATTATGTAAAATAAGTTTACTAATTTTGACTAGATTATCTATAATGAAATATGGTTAATTACTTTAAAAACTTGTTGGAGAAACAATCTTAATTCCCACCGATAGAGTAAAAGTTAAGGTTTGTTAATTAAATTTAAATTTGTACACTTAAGTAGTAGTTGTAAGTGTAAATATGTATTTACTGATTATTATTTTTTAATTTATTTATTATTTATTTATGAAGTACAATTAAATTTCATCTGTTACCACCTCATATCTACACTTTTCTTGTGAAATGAATCACTAATTACGTGATATCTCTTTTCTTTCTCAGTTGAATGTAAATAGGTAATTTATTTATATTATTTATTTGTTTAAATGTTCGGAATCATACGATTTTATCTGGACTGGTTAAATTTAAACATATTTTAGCGTTGTGTATTTGAATTAAACCTTGTTACATAAAAATATTTGTTTCATTGCTTAAACCTTGTTCAAATATTTTGTTTCAAATATTTTAAGGGAGTTTTTATTCAGCATTTTCTTTGATAATTAATTCACGATCATAACAATTAGACCTCAAGTGAGTGCATGGGTGAGTACCTACAAAAAAAAATTGAATTCTACTTAATCAATATGTTCACTTTCGTTATTACTCCTGGCATTTATCCCTGTTAAATACGTCATGGGTTCATGCTTTGTTTGTGCCTTATTTATAGCCGCCTCCGACATCCACTGAAAAATGATTGAGAACCATTGTGCTATTCAGTATTTTAAGTTAATTCTATCTGTACACCACCAATTGCCTATGTAGAGCAAGTATAAATCGACGTAATGTATTATAGAGTTCAATATTTTAAGCCTTGAGTATATAATGTAAGTAAACACTGACGACCCACCCTGGCTTCCAAAATTCATTTCATGAATATGAATGACACTGCAGCTTAGTAGGTATACGTATAGGTTAAGATGTATGCAGGTAGATTAGGTATTTGGTTGGGATTTTACATATACGATACCTACCTCGTTGTATTCTCGCCTAATCAAGACTATATTCGTTTTTGTTAAGAAAATTCCAAATGGAAAATTCACACAATTATTTAGATCGGTTATCTTTCAGAAACGGTAATACAAAAGAAAATTCATGGCAAGATAAGCAATTTCAGTGGACGACTTCCCTAAGTAATATTATGTGTGTAGGTAAGTATTTACTATAGCTAGAATACCGAAATGAAATTCTACTCTACGGCCTCGTTTACATATGTCTGTTGATTGCCTGTAACAACAATTACACGTGCTAAAGCCCATGCACAACAATGTCTCGGCATTCCTTTAATAAGACGAACAAGTGGGTCGTATGTGGCGGGCCACAAACGTCGGGCGGGCCCGGCGTTCTCTGGCCAGTATGGAGTGAATTCTCCAAGCGTCTCTACGTATCGCGATCGCAAGATGACGTGGTGACCGTTACTTCCAAGGTGCGCGCCTTCGGCAACGTGTACTGTTTATTTTCAACATTACGTCATTTCATCTTCCGAAACTCCGGTACATACTTTTCAAGGTTTATCGCAGTTGTGACGAGCCCAGATATTGACTGCTTGTGTTTTATGTTTAAGTCATTAACGTTTCGCGTCACTAAACATCGAAGATGTTAAAAGCATGTTGTGATTGTATTTTTGGGTATGACCAATGTTTTATTTTGTTTATAATAAAATTGTGTTCTAAACGGAAATTATGCAGTGATTTGTTGCAAGTGAAATAAAGTGGTGCATGCATTGATGATGCTCGTTCGGAAGTCCAATCAAGTCGCTGTCTTTGCTTTTTATTCGTCCTTCGTAGATTGCTGTATTGACATTGATTGCCAAAAATGTCAAAGTCTATGTCAAGCAAACAAAAATCATAGAAAAATTAATCAAACAAAAACAAATGCGGTTAAAGAACGTGTTTAGTGATATCTTTCATTAAATTGTTTGGATATTACCTACAAATACAAATATTATTTCTCTCAAACAAATTTTCAACCTTAGCAAATATCGAAAGATAACATACACATAACCTATCACGCCAATAAATGGTTTATCGTTTATCTTCATTTTGTCAGAGACCGTGATGAAAAGAGGTAACTTTTTGTTACAGATCAAATAATTCGGATAATAATGAACGTGGGAATGGTGTACCTCTAACACAAATGAACGGGAGATCGTCATGGCAACAGCCACAATGGCCAAGCACACAATTGCTCACAGTTTCGTACCAACTAAGAGAAAACTTCACACTTAGGATAACTGGTTCTATGATGAACCCTCCAAAAAGGTTAGTATATTTTAGTTTGGTTTCTTTTTTCTGAGAAACATCACCAGTTACATATCTAAATCTACGTTTTAATAGACACATGATTCTACAAAGTGATACCTACCTACAGATTATTATCTTTTACACTACAGATAAGTGTCCATTGTTAATCATAAAAATAAGTGGCACTGTTTTGTTTGGAAGGAATTTGTTAATACTTACACAAATATACCTATTGAAAATAAAAATTAACATTAGATGTGCATTTTTTAATATAGTTTATATTATTTATTATTTCATTGTATATAGTTTTACTTGAACCTAAATTATTTATATACTTTATTTGTTTACCAAATTCTCTTATTTTCTTATTTATATTGTATTTGCATAATAACTGTTGCAAATTGGTATGTAATTTGCTATTGACAATTTGTTTCAGTTTGACAGTAAGCCTTGAGACTGGAGGCAATAATTTAGATGAAAATATTGTTTGCCAATTGGCTGCAAAATTCAATGAGAATAAACTGTATGTTAGTAATGGAAAGATTCAAAATGGAGAAGGATTGGACAACTCTATGACTGCTGGTGATTTATTGAATGGTATTCTAAACCCTAAGTATAATGTGTTGTCTGGCAATCATGTTAAATCAGAGCAATTTGTAATTGCACAGCTTTCACAATTTCTCCACCATACTTCACTTTTGTAAAATTATTATGATTTTTTTTCACATCACTAATCCTTCATATTGCTTGAAGTTCATATTAGTTTCAATTTGAGAAGTTTTTATACTGCACATTTGAAGATATTATTTACGTCTTTATTGCTTATGGAGTAGATTGAGCCAATTGGCATAAAACTCAGGCACATTTAACTAGATGACCAGCAAGATAGGAAAGAAATTTTGTAAAGATGATTATTGGTTTTATCAAGGTTATGTTCCAAAACAGTAAATTTAACCTCCATTAGAGGTCCAATTATAGTTTGAATTTTTAAGAAAGAAAATTCGAAGAGACTCTCATTGTCTAAACAAACCTGAAGAGGTTTACAAGCAGTATTGGTTTAATTATAACTCAAAAAAATTGTACCATTCCTTTAAAAAATACCAGGAAAGTAATGTTTTATTTTTCAACTCAGGTTCAAACTTTGACATTGGTTTTGGCTGCCGAGATAACTACTACATGGATATATACACCTTCAGTTCAGAAATACAACTGGTGGAACTAAATACCAGTATAGATAACATTAGATACATTAGTGTAGATGGCAATGTCAATAATATTCAGTCATTGAATTATAATTTCGGGTATGTATATGTTCACTTACCTATACTAATATTATAAAGCTGAAGAGTTTGTTTCTTTGAACGCGCTTATCTCAGGAACTACTAGTTCGAATTGAAAAATTCTTTTTGCGTTGAATAGACCATTTATCAAGGAAGGTTTAGGCAATATAACATATAACATCACCCTGCAACTATTAGGAGCACAGAAATAATAGAAAATGTGAAAAAAAAAATAGGAAAAATTATTCATCCTTGAGGGCTTCAATGATACTTAAAATAACTATTCCACGCGGACGAAGTCGCGGGCACAGCTAGTATTTTAGAAGTGGGATTATGAGGGTGGTTGTTCACAAAGGTGACACTTTTTAGTGATTTTATTTTCAAATTTCTTTTCGAAAATAGTGTGTTATCTTTATTGTTGATATTAATAAAGACTAAATTAAACATGATAAGAAAGAGTGTGTCACGTATCTTTTATAAAGTACTTATAAAGTCCTATTGCCTTGCAAGTGAGTGGGTAGAGTGAAAGATATTTTTAATTTGGTTATTTAAGGCAACTTATGATTGAAATTATTTTTCTTTTAGAAATGGATTAAGAGGGGATCAGATTTATGCATTACCAGAATGGCCGCGACCTAAATGGCCCAATGATAATTCAGTTGTATTCCTGGTCCCAAGAACATTGCAGCCCGAAAATGTTATCGCAATATCTGGATCAATGATGGATAACCCAAACAGGTTATATTTTACATAAAATTTTGTCTAACATTCATAATTTTTCCACATTATACACTCAAGTGAATAAATCAAGAGGTACAATTAGGCTTGGTTAAAGTATTGAAATACACTCTTATGTTGCTAACTTTTTGCATAAATTGAATTATTTGTGAAAAAATACCTTGATGTGTAATGTCCAACTAAGATTGTTTGACATTGAAGTAACATATTAACATTATGTTATTACCCATTGCTTCTTTTTAACTTATAGATAGTCATGGTGTGTATACCTGTCATTGGAGTTTTCTATAAAACCAAGATTATGAGAACTTTATGTATATTGTATGTCATATTATGTTAACAATGTTGTAGTATCTTAATATATATATATATATATAAACTTTTAGTTTTATCTGGAAATCTTTAATCAAGTTTTGTTATTATTTTTTCAGTTTAACTATAAGTCTTGTTACTGAACAAAGTAATACAGATAATCAGAATGTTTCTTGTCAACTGGATGCCAGGTTTGACGAGAACACACTGCAATTAAAAACAGTTATGTATGGCGAACTACAAGATGTGAAAAATGATAACAGCATAACACCAACTGATTTGTTGGCAGGTGAGTTCTTAATTATGCGGGTCCTTTAAATTATTTAGTCCCCACTAGCGACCCGCCCTGGCTTTGCACGGCTAGCTTATATATATTGCTTTACTCTTAAATGAATCTATCTATTAAAAAAACTGCATCATAATCCATTGTGTATTTTTGAAGATCTTAGTATACATACAGATATAAGACATCACAGTTGCGGGAAGCTTCTTTGGTTTATACTATGCGTTGTCGACTCGTTGTTTGATTACGCGCAGACCGTATCCATTAAATTTTTACCCTTATTTTTTTATATTATTTGAAATGATAATCAGATACTTTGTGCTCCCTTTCTATATGCAATACAATTTACCAGGCACACTGTATAAATTTGTTTAATTTTCCTATTTTCAAACTAAGTACAATTTGTTGTTTTTTTCTCCTCTACTAATATGTTATATATTTTTATATGGTTTATAAAACCTGTAGTTAGCTGAATTCATTATTTCAAAATAACTGCTGTACTATTTAGTATGGCTTAGATTTATTTATAGCATACACTTTTTAATAATATATTTTGTAATAATATAAATTAACTTATCTTTTCAGGTTCAGATTTCAACATTTCATTCACATGCCGAAGTGGGAATGGTGACAACTTTTTCGATATTTCAAATCATAGTTCTTACTTGGACCAAATCCCTACTGGTCACGATTTTAGTGATATCAGGTATATCGTATTAGAGGGTAATATAGACCTCGTTAAAACATTAGAATTTCTACTGTAAGAACTTTGTATATTTATTACATATTAATTTAAGTTTAATATTGATAGTATTATGTACCCACCACGTTTATACCAGTGTTAATGTTGTGTTTTATTTGTTACTATTTAAATGACATCAAATTAAAATTTGAGCATATTTATATTGTACACGAGTGTGACAAGCAGATATGACGACGTATACATATTTAAATGAATGTTGTATTTCTGTATTAGCTATTTCCCGCTTTATTGTTTAGTTTTTTAATGAGAGACATACATGTGTTTTGTATATGTATAAGGTACGTTGTAAATATTTGGGTTGCGAATGCAAAATACATCACATTGATTAGAACATGTTGGTAGGAATAACTCCTAAATACGATTTATATATACTAAGTTAGATAAGTTATCAAGATCGCGTTATTTCGTTTGCGGCTATGCCAATTATAAATAATTTTAAATCGATCTTTTAGCAATTTCGGAAAATCCTCTTAGTGTTCTCTAAGCACACTATAATCAGCTTTTCACGACCAATGGTTCATTTACGCGATGTTACTTGCAATCTTATTAAAATACTTATATATTTTTTGTAGAGGTTTTAATTAATGCCATAGCACAAGCGAGTCGTATTTTATAATATGATGTTTGTATAATTTAAACTAGTCTCATTACCAGCATTTTTTATTTGTAAATAGTTTGTTATTTATTAAACCAAGAAAATTCATTCTGATTCTGACGCCTTATATTGAAGTTTATAAGAAAAATAGCAGAATAAAGAAAAATCCACTTTGTTGTTATGAAATAATATTATTTCTATTTTATAGCTTTAACTGTTTATTAAGAATATAAATTAATAAACATGTCTCTTATCTATTTTGAATTTTACCTATACAAAGCCTATAGTTATAGCTCCTCTGTTGAATCATTCGACTGAACGTAGTCAATACTATTGACTTTTCTAACTGATAAAGGACTGAACACAATGTGTGTACTTATGTAAATTTGGGGCAACGTTCTCCTGAAAAATGTATAGGAACTCCAAAACAAGTACTTACCAACTGTAGTGTATCGCACGTATGTCTCCTGGTTATCCATCATGGCGTCCACCGCTTGCTTCTCGCAGTACAAAGCGGTGACCACCGCTATAGTCGGTTGGCGCGATGAACACAATGTCGGCATTTGTTTCACTACCTGCCAAAATAAAGTAATTCGTTGGATACTCAAAATAACCTGGGAGTAAGCAACTTCGCAAATTTTTAAAATTTTTTGGTAAATGTGACTGTAATACATAATCTTCAACACACAGACGAAATCACTGAATTGGTTTTGCCGAAATTATCATTTAGGATTTAAATATCCGGAGAAGCAGAGCGAAATTGAACTCTTAATTTTTATTTAACCCCTGTCTATATGAATAGGAGACGCTATTAAGGCGATACATCATAGATTTTGGGTCATTTTCACTTGGTTTTTTCTCATAAAATATAACTTGCATCGTTTCAATATTTTTGGATATGAAAGTAAATATATTCAATTATATTTGTGGAAGATGAAAACACGATTGGAACAAAAATCCTCGATCAAAAAAATTCAGGAACACAAGTCTAGATTTCGATTATTTATCTCAAACTATAAGGATTTAAAATTTGAATTTTGTACCAAATTGAAGATCATTAAAAAATAATAACTTCTGGAAGATGAAATTTCGATTGGATGTTTTGTTTAGACGTAATTAAACTAAATAGATGAAAACAGGAATTAAAATTGTTGCGACAATAGTACTGGACAGTAGAGTGTTGACACTTTATCTCTGTCTCATTCCTACACGACCGGGTGGGATAAAGCGCTATCCTTTGTAAGCGTGCCTTCACTCCGCGGATCACATTCTCCGACGCAGGACCTGTGCCAATCGCTCCGAGCGTCGTTGAAAAATATTCTGCGAAGTATTTAATTTCCCACATTCATTTTGTTTGAATTTATTTCTGTACATAATTGTCAGCTCAGCTTATTGAATTGTGTCGTTGATCTCTGAATCTTACGCGTCGCTTTTCCGCCGGACGGGGTGATATTACGTAGGTATTTAGGATCGTGGATTTTGATACTTTTTTTTTTGGTACTTTCTGAAATATACCTATTATAGATAGTTTAGGTTAGTTTTTAATACAGTTTTTTTGTTTCGTTTAGTGTAAATAGGTGTACCTATAATTTTACGTCATGATAGCATGTTAAATGTTAGCATGTTAAAAAAAAACCTTGAAAGAGCTTCCCATATGGGACAATAGGGTACCGGACAGTAATCGAAAAAAAATCTAAGTTGTGTTTTAAAATAAAGTTTGTTATACAAGAACATCACATAATAAAGATTTTTAAGAAATAACAATGATTTATAATTTTAAATCAATAAATAAAGTTGCAAAAATCCAATATTTTTTATCTGTGCAGCGTAAGAACCCAAACACCAATCACAGTGAGTGACGTCATACGTAATGACTGATAAGTAAACACCACTGCTTTGTATGTTATTTCGAGTTATTCTACGATTTATTTGCATTTTTCTAAAAATATTTAATTGTAATTAGTTACGAATTGAAGGACTTTACTCATAACAGAAGTTGTCGCAAGTGCTTGAAGCCGCCTATCAAGCTTTTATCATGGAACAAGGTTACAAACCGACAATAGAAATCTCCCAAAAGATTGATATTTTCATGGTGGGCAGTTCCTTTGCCACTAATACCGACTTTTATTTGCTGAATTAAGCAATGTGGAAACATTTGTGTAAGTATTTCAACCTCTTTTTGTTTATCTTAACAACAGAAATGATTGAAGAAATTACAAACGAAAACATAACCTAAAACTAGTTTCATTGTTTACAAAGTTATTTTCACATATTTTTTTCTATGATTTTAAAGGTTAGATATTTATGGGTTTTGCATGTTTCTAGATCTGCGAGAAAATACTTAAATTATCCAAGCACTGATCACTTGTAATATGGCTTGTAGTTTGTTTTTCAAACATATGACGTCACGCGATCAGAATTGACGTAAAGTGCTGTTTTCGCGGCAGTTTTAAATAAATTACGTTTTTCTCGTTTTTAAATACTCCAAAAGATTTATTTATTTAAAATAATATTTTTTATGGATATATAAATAAATAAAGATTATTTTTAAACACAATCTGAAAAGTTGTCCGGTACCCTATTAAGATGGTGGGTACTAATTACACTTACTAATAGATAGACATATAGATGCCTACTGAGATTTTCTCCGCAAACACTGAAGGTGAAAAATATTTCATTTGATACCGGCTTGTGGCGGGGCGGCAGTAGGTAGATAGATAGATAAAACAACAACAAACAACAGCTCCGCCGCCGTCGGTTATACTGTCACTAGTTGTTGCCCTGGTCTTTGCCTACGGAAACAGTACTTTTTACTGGATGATTGTTCTGTCTTTTTCTATAGGTACTTACTCCTAGGTAACTGTATTATTCAGGGTATCTCCTCAGCTGCAAGACGTCGCAGGGTTTATTTTTCTTCGCTTTCTTCATTTGGCACGATCACAGTCATTATCCCATTATTTGATTGTTACCTATTAATTTTTAGGAAAAATAAATTGTCTCCGATATCGTCGTTGACAATGTCCGAACAGAGAAGTGCGGATGGTGTGGAGTCGACAGTTGATATTATGGACTTAGATAGTCATGGCATTATTCCGACGCCGACATCAACGACAACCCAAGATAGAAAACCATATATAGAAAACCATAGGTTCCGTAGCCATTTGGCTACGGAACCCTAAAAATATATGATATACATTACTATGTAAATTACCGTTGATTGAACGAAATCGAATAAGTAATTACGAGTAGTTTTTTTAAAACCATTACAAACTTATTCATTTTATACAAAATTTTTGCATACATCCGCAACTATATCATTGCTTATAATGTAATTTAATATATGTATGTTTTTTTGTAAAATTATTTTATTGTATCAAAAACAATAAAATATTCTGATGCGGACTCCATTGCATTCGCAAACTTTATTCGGGTTACGTGAGGTCACGCGCCAGCGGCTACGGTGCAGCGGCGATCTAGCGGGGTAAGCTGGTCGGGGGTGAGCCCCGCGCGGGGTGAGCCTCTCGCCCGCATCGAGGTACATGTAATCTGAATGTAGCGCCTTAAGCTAACCTGTGTATCCACACTATGTTGTCGAATGTATAGACCATCGGACATGGCGCGCGTCAATCCTTTCTCTTCTAACGATTCTAGGGCATCCTTTACTTCTGCTTTTGACCATTTTCCAGCTCTGAAACAGAATCAAATCGAGTAAGGGATAAAGGACAAATTACGTATCTCGCAATCAAATAGATAGCGAGTTAACAAAAACGGCAAATAAAAGGTAAATCTGATACTAATTAACATCAAACAAAAACAATTATACGTTAGGTTTTTAAAGATTCTACGAAAAATCTTTAAACTTTCTTCTTCGTACTTCGTACAATTCCGGTCACATCCACAGCGCCCTGCTGCAGAGCCCGGGGTCCGTTAATCCTATCATTTCCGAGGCTATTTAACGAGTTTACTTGCTTTTAAACAGAGCGACTGCCGTCTGTCCTCCGTAACCTAGGTTAGGAATAGTTGTGCCCTATGCCTTAATCATAATCCTTGTCCCGTTTGTAATCTTTGACCTCTCTCTCTTAAAAAAGCTAGAACACGAAGCTAAATTTTATTGAAACGTCATTAAAACTTACGTGACAAAGTCTTCTACAGTTAATGGATTAGGATAAGCATTTTCGATCATATCCAAAACTCTCTGCTCGGATATTATTGGCGTTTGGTTGGCAACACTGTCATCAATGAATGCTGAAATAGACAAGGATTTGAATATTTGGAAACGTGAAATTTGTGTTTGGTTAATAAAATGACATGCATGGAAACGATTTCTATAGATATATATAAATTATTTAAAATAAGTAATTCTATTGGTAAAGTGCACTCACAAACCACTTAATTTAAGTAACCGTAAATGTATGGTAGGTACTACTAAATTATTGAATTAATAAATGTACAGCAAATTTTTATTTCCCCAAATTTTTGTCCTGAATATTATGCCTATTCAGAATATATATATATATATCCAGCCCCTGGATTATTCATTCATTATATATATTCATTCCCTTGGATTTAGTCCCGGTTGCATCCTCACGTCTTTTAGGAGGAGCCCGAGGTGCTGGATTTGTTCTATCAGGTAATAAACACGACGTGATGCCCGTCTAATATCCACAGACCACAGGTAAACCTAATCCATATTGAATGGCTATGGTAACACATCCAGTGTCCTGGCAGCTAATAATTAGCTATACATTTTTTATAACTACCTAAACCGAAGTTATACCTTCTTTCCAGGCAGATACAATGATAACAAAATGCCAAGAACTCAATGATAATTAAACGTTTTTTTAATAACAATATAGACTTTTCACTAACTTTATTACTTCTTGGAAGCTAAACATTCTAAAGAAATGATAGTACGAAACATCTATTGAACCCATACTTTATAAACATACATAAATAGAAAAGTTAATATTACACAGAAAACTAATACACTAAACCTCTAAACTACATTAAAAAGCTATCTAATTTGAAATAAATATAATTTTAATTAAGATACTTATATTGTTTCAAATACTCAAATACATAGGACAAAAACAACGTTAGTTTCAAAGGTATGATTTTTTTTAAGTAAAGTTTGCAGTCGATCAATTCTGAAAGACAAAACCCGATACTATGAAAACAAATATAACTTGCAAGTTAGAATAGTATCGGCCTTAGTCCTGAAAACGTGTATACAGTACAGACAAACGCATGCAAACTACCAAATTATAATACATACACCCATTACGATAGTCGTATATTATGGCCTTACTGGAAATAACGCCATTTGCTTCTGTACAATAAAATTAAAATTAATAGAATAATACATAATTTTTTATTGACAAATATTAATACATAATATTATAATACACAAATATGCACATAGTCTAGAAGAAGTAAGTAGTTTTTTTTATCAAATGTTCTATTTATTTATTTTTACAAAATTAGGCGATTCTTTCATAAACCCAGCGCTTTCTAGTCTTTTCAAAATTGTTTAAGAATTTATAACGTTCAGTTATAGTGGATATATACATAGAATTTGGAATAATATAATACTAGAAAAGTAAAGTTCTGGTGGTGAATGTGATGTCTTAGTTGATGGTTGTAAGTTGGGACACCCTAAATTTTTTTATATTGCACCTCAATTCTGAGTTTAAAACTGCACGAAAATCTGCGTAAGATGCAAAACGATTTACAAATCATTCCTATAGTTTCAAGTAGAGTATGCCGTTTAAATTTATACCGTAACATCTACTACTTGTTGTATTGTCTGTATATATAAGTATGTATTGTCTAATATTATTTCAATTTCTATCGTATCGTATCAACCAATAACTTTTAAGGCTTAAGGAAATGTAGAAAATACCAACCTGGGGGTGGCGACCCACGTCCTTCTTGTCTTAATTCTATTTCAAGTAGTTTCAGCTGGTCATACTTATGCTGCATTAATTTAATTATCTTTTTTATAAAGCCCACGTAATCTGGAACAGACAAAAAACATTATTTGTATGCAAATTTACACAGCCGTACAGCTGAATTTAGATTATTAGTATATTCGAGATTGTTGGCGTTGTCTACCTCATTTACTAACTACATTTTATACGCGTTTGTAGTAGAGGCACATATCCATACTAAATTTAATGAAAAGGGGGAAGGATTTCCTTAAAGGCAAAGAGGTGCACAATAACTTCAATTCCGAAGATAGTTAAGCCCTGGGCTAAAGTTGGAAGTTAAAGCCTAAATAAGCAACGTTCTTAATCATTCAACCATTGCTTTTCGCCATATAAAATGGTTTGTGTCAAGGCTTGAGAATTCTTGCTAATACGTGTGTAGCCGGTGTCCATTGTTTGGTATTTGATTGTCATGATACAGTCGTAATTAGGAGTTCTATAAACCATACAAAGTACTACAACAAAAAATACACTTGTAGACCATATCTTATTTGGTTTTTTATATAACACATCTAAGGCGAAAATAAATTAATACGAAAGTAATAAGTTAATTAGTTTGTTTGTTACTTCTTCACATTTAAAACAGTTCAGTATATAATTCAGACCTTACAAAACGAAATAGATATGCTACTTCTTTAGTTATTCCTACGGGACCAGGAATATGGTAACTTTATTTAAATAAGAGTAAAGCGAATACTAGTTTAGAAATACCTTTCGGAAAATCTTGAGGGCTGACGAGTTCTCGGAAGAAAGTCTGTGCCTCGTGTGGTCTTTCGCTGGGCGGCATCTGCGGTTTGAACCAGAACCTTAACGCCCTCGCTTCTCGAGTGTGGGATCCATTGGCAGCGGATACTAGGTACACTCTGAATTCTAGCTGCGCATGACATGGCTCTGTTACTCCGTTTTCTGGAAGAAAAATTATAATCATTCATTTTCTTTCTAATAATCCTTATACTTGATAGAATTTTCGCCAATCGTAGTGGCTGTATTCAATACATATAAATAAATTAACTTTATAAGTACCTAAATATGGATTAACTATCTTTATGAGTAGGTACCCTTATTCTTTTCCGTACTCTACACTATAATGAATGCAAAATTTCATGCAGACCGGTTCAGTGGTTTAACTGTGAAGACGTAACAAGCAAACACACTTTCGCAATTTTAATATTAGTATGGATATGAATCAAAATAAATATATCAATGGATTCTGTTCCGTTCATAGATATTAGCTTCACATTAGTCATTCTGACAAAGTAGTTAAAATAAAGTGTTGAACTTTATTTTATGCCCATCATTCAATTAGGTATATGTAATCCAATCATAATGAATAGACGGAAATAGCAAAATGAATAAGTGAATCTTATTGACTCTTCTTTCACTTGGCTATAGTCCCGGTATGTCTCTGACCATGGATCCCGTAACGGTGAGTTAGGTTTTTACACGAAGCGACTCCCGATTCGCAATCTTTGTAGAGCAAGTTATCCCGTATAAGATCAATCAATGGTTACACATCCAGTTGCATGAATAAGCAGGTTTCCTCACGATGTTTTCCTTCACCGTAACTGTGCCTTGTTGCCTATTGCACCTTAATTAATGCACTTCGCTGCGTAGGCATACGCTAAGGAACTTTCGCTGTCTGCTCTAATTAAGCTAATGGTTCAGAATCGAAGCATCAAGAAACAGCGAACAAAAGCTAGTAATATAATAAACAGGAATTTTATTTCATCCTATCTAGAAAAAAGATCTTTATGAAGCCTATTTTTAGTATAATTAGGTACCAAAGAGATAAAGTTTGTAACTTTGATTGCTTTGTTGTATTCGGAAACACTGGAGATCATGAAAATTCTTTCACCGTTTAAAATGTATATTATATGCAAATGTTTAAGATATGTATTTACCACGGGCGAAACCGCGGGAAATCGCTAGTATTCCATTGGCTTTCACTAAAACTTGAGTTCAGGAGGTCCTGTGAATCGGACAGCGAGGACTTACAAATGTACCTATATTTATTTGTTCTTTGCATATCTATGTTTGTAACCATAATAATAGAAAACACTCTTAGTAAGGAATAAAACCACAACGACGAAGGCATGAGTCATTGGTGCGTGTTCAATGCTCATTTCATTACAAAAATAGGTAGGCATAAGTACCAATGGAGGCGTGGTGGAGACGTCATAAATTATTGAACAGCCCAGGTCAAATAATACTTTATTGTGAAACTTATTATCACTATAAAGTTTACACTGCCGTTACTTTCCAATAAATATAATAGCACTTCAAATCATCCTGTGGAGATGCCTGGAGGGGAATAGATAGAATAAAAACTTTACCTAATTAACTAAACACTTACAGAGTATCATTTACGTAGGTATCCAATTTTAAACTGACACTATGGCCCGCACAGAATATAGTGTGACTATATGTATAGTTATATGCAAAAACTACATTATATCTTTCCACTTGCTGCAATCCAAGCATAGTAATACCTATGCAATTTTCACTTCATTTACATTCATATCCCCATTCAGTTAATAGTAACACTTAGGTAAGGCTTGACCAGAGTTTTCAGAAGGAACATGTTTCATCATTAATATAAGTAGGTATTATTAACTACTAACGACGTCGTTCATACAGTATGTCTATTCATAAGCTCCCCTGCATATTACTAATATGAAATTAAGATACCAATCTGATGAACCTAATTATTATCAATCATTAGTATGGAGCAGGACAAGACTTATCAAGTTTCTTTAAAATTGCATTCACTTACGTTATGACTTCATAATGACGTAATTTGTCGTAAAGCTAGATGGCCTTGTTTTGTATGCTTATTCTATTATGGCATTGGTCACAATAATTATTAACACCCACCAAAAAGAAGGTGTACTTATTTAAGCCTATACATAGAATGAGAATCCGGTGTAATACATACATTAGTAGGTATATAAAAAAATATAGTTCAATGGTATTGGATTTAACTCAATCACCTGCAAGCTCTTCAGTTTTAGGTACACTATAATTGATCTTTCTCCAGATCATCCCAATTCAATCAAAGCTTAGGTATAATGTGTATGCCTTCCTCTTCCAACAATCTCTTTGTACATTTGCTTAGTTAACCTACTCTTCACATGACCAAACCATCTAAGCATAATCCTTTTTTATTCTTAGTATTGTCTTATTTTGATATTGATTGATAAGTAACCCTATGTTTTATTTTTATAGGAGTTTCCAGAAATTAAGGTATAAAGCCTATGTTAATCCTTCGCTTAATTCCATCTAGAGTTAATTATTTCCAAATAGAGGAAGAAATAATGGTAGTAATATTATTAATTAAGCAAACAGTAAGGACAAACTTCATATATATATCTGAGATCAATGTTTACAGCAGATTGAAATTGTGAATGATTTTGAAACTAAAGTAAACCTGGGCAACCTAGTGAATGTTGCTTACCTTTGTGAGCAGTCAGAAGTGGTCGAAATAGGTTTGCCTGGCAGTGCCTAGAGATGTGTTGATCCCAACACTAATGTAAGTGTGGCAGAAATGGCATAACAGTTGAATTAAAGGGAATATGGACAAAGGTTACTTTTCCATGTTCCACCCTACCTAGCAAAGCTAGTATTACCTTGATAAGAATAACTGTTATTATCCTGTTAAAAGGGGAACCCATCTCTGCTTATAACCATAGTCATCAATTACAACATTCCATGAAAAAGAGATAGAGTGGTCCTATTCTTAAAGTGAAAATTAAACATATGCATATAGGGCAAAAGAAAAAACTCAGTAAAATAGGTTTTATCACTATTATGGTTATCAAACTGCAGAGTTCAAGGACTTGTTTGATAGAACTTTTCTGTTCATTTAAAAAGAAAAGTATACATATTAAAATATGATTAATTCCTCAAAAATATAGATAAACATTTTTTTTAATGTTTAACATAATAATTTTGATTTAAAAACTGCAATTGAATTTAAAATTCTGAAGATCTTAAAACTACACTAATAGGCTATTTGACAAAGTTCTAAAAACTATCTAAGGGTATTTATTTGTTTATAAGGAGCCCTACAAAAATACTTTTCTGCCTTTATTACAGCTATTTTATTAAAAAATCGAAAAAGAAACTGAAATATTCAAATATGCCGCCAAAACGCGACTTTTAGCAATATGGCGGCCATAGCATGCAGTGACGTAAATTTCGTGTAAATATCATACAAAGCTTGTTGGTGTTTCGAAAAGTTTTGATTTCCTCTTGTTTTATTTAACTTGTGCTACGTCATATGTGTGAAAATTATTAAAATGAGTTCCTATAAATGTTGTGCAGTGCCTCAATGCACTAATACAACAATAAAATCTCCTACGAAACTGTTTTTTTCTATGCCGATGGATTTGAATATTCGTAAGAAGTGGTTTCAGATCATGATCTCAGATCAGTGGTTACCAAGATATACTTACATTGATGTTTTCACATTCCTCAGTTCGGCAGCATAGAAATCTGGATTGTCTTTGAAGAAGACAATCCAGATTTCTTCTTCCAACCATTATTGCGTCCACTTTTGGTAGGTTTCAACTGTCAGCTTTCGCGGAATTGGTTTCCATTATTAAATACCTACGTTATCTGAGTAAACCTGAGCGATCAAACACTTATAAAATCTTGAAAAATAATAGCGAACACTAAGGAACGGTACGATCCACAGTCTGTTTATGGATAATTGACGTCATAATAGAAATAGCCAATCACGTTCGTTTTTAGTCACGTGACAGCTGCATATAAAAACCAAATTTTCTGAGACGGATTTTGTTTAAATAATGCAATATTTTTATCTCGCGTTATTACAAATCGCTCCAAAAAAATAATATTAAGACTGATGACATAAAAGAAATGTATATTTTTAATACAGTCAAATAGCCTATTACTACATAGTATATAACTAAGAATACTACATATATAGTTCAGACAAAACAAAAATGTACACAACAGCTCTGTATTATTATCCATCATTTTAGACATAAACAGTATGCAAAATATTGATGAATGATTTTACTAGAAAATTTATGTTATTTTATTAATTAAAAAAATTAACAAACTTTGTTGGTACTAATTACTACTTAAAGATGTTTAGTGAATTAAAAAAAACCATATTCATATATTTAAATGAAATTACCTATAGCTCTTTCTTAACTACTATATTGGCGAGTTAAACCTGTATCCAAATAATGTATGTTTGTAAACAGGAACTTTTATTTAAAGCTAGTTAAGAATTATATTTAATTAATTAGTAGATATACCAACCGTAAACTTCTTCTTTGTTAATAATGATGCCAGTGTGGTCTCCTCCAGCCACATGAATTTTATCACTTGCTTCAGGTTCTACTGCTTTTCTCTCCACAACCAGTGTGGTTGATGTCGCTGTTTTACATTTTGGTGTCATAACCACCTTCTCTTCTATTGCATCTGCCATCATGTTCCGATCCTTAAAGAAATTATTTCTTTAAATTGACGCCCCAACTAAATATTACGGATGAGTCACTCACAATACAACACCCTTTTAAGTTCAAGAAATGTGTCACTGCCCTCAAGATCACATCGAAATTCGAAACCAACCATATCGTGCATATAAATAAGACTTGGAATCAAGCTGTAGAAACAAGTCACTTGTTAGATCGAACTTTCACAGAAACAAGACTTTATCAAAGGAATAAGTAATACAAAGACTAATTCCAAAAAGGCCATGCTTTAATCAAATCAGTTTTATAAATGTTGCTAACCTTCGCCTGCTATATTTATGGTTGTAGAATATAGATTAGATTGTAGCCGCACAAACAAGGGCGTAAACAAACAACAAATAATACAATTATTTACGATACAATACGGCTCAAAGTATGGAACAAACTAATTCTACTTCATCAACCTTGTGCAAGACTTATCGTCGATTTCGATTGTTTTGTATTGACATTGACTTTGACTTTGACTGAAATGATATTGTCATCTTTATTTTTTACTACATACATTTGTGTTTTGTTTTTACCATTTTTTAGCTTTGGCTTTAAAGCCGCTCCGAAAATATTGACAAAATAAAGCTATGTTGAAAATTCGTGCAGCGTGCCGGCGATTGCTTACATTTAGCGATGACACTTCGTCATTTGATCGCGACGATCGTGACTTGTTCATGATGTCATTTTATGTTTTAAGCGCAGGTTTTAAGGTGATTGTATTCATATCAGATTCCGCAACTTTGGCAAGCTGTCCAAGCCCTTATTTCTAGTTCTCAGAGATTTAAAAACATTACTAATTCTATTAATTTATTTTCTATGACCTGTACCTATCTAGTGGAATTCCATAGTTTCTGCCTACCCCAATGGCAAACAGGCGTGATGGTTTGTATTTATGTATGTGTACCTATGACCATCTAGAAGAGCAAGAAAAATTATGTTGTTGTCACTCAGTGTCAAGTGTCAAACTCAACAAATGTCAAAATATAATCTACCAAACCAAAACCTTTTTAGCCTTTTTGTGTTTATGAAAATCGGTTTTGTTGAGCGAAAAGAATACCTTGTTTAATTCATTAATATTGTTTATGTAAATAGTAAGTTGCAAAACTTTCTACCTAAGCTAAAGCAACCTGTTTCTTCTGTGGTTATTGTTTTTCAGAGGAAATGAAGAATTATTACTTAAGTTATGTGTCACTTTTGTTGTTGGTTATTTACGCCGATTGTCAACGCTTACAAAGTGTTAGCGACGATGATTTGTTGCAATTGATTAAAGAGAAAGATAAGCTGATTGTTATGTTTAGTAAGTAACTCATTATTATACTCTCATAAGGATCGAGCTTTAATGGAAACCAATTGAACCAGAAAAGGTTAAGGGCGATATAGACATAGACATCGTTTTATATAGATAGTTACAAACCACACGGATCAATATTGTCAACATGATAAATTATTTCAATTTCAATGTCTTTTATTTGGATTATGATGTCGTCACTAACAATCCATGACATTGTTTATAATGTAGAAATGTTTTTAACTCTATCAAATAAAACTCCTTAGACTACTTTGCATCACCTTTATGAAATATTTCAAAAAATGTCGTATATTGTTTTCAGCAAAACCCAATTGTGATGTATGTAACAAGTTTGATACACACTTGGAGAGTTTGCAAGATGATTTCAAAAAACATCTCAGCGCTGTTACTGTGAAGACAGAGAATAGTCATTTGGCACGACTTTATAGCCCTACTAAGGAACCAGCATTGGTATTCTTCAGACATGGTGTTCCTTTATTATTTGGTGGTAAGCTGAAGTATTAATAGATTCACATTAGTTTAGGAAAAGAAAAGAAGAGTTTATGCAATTGAACCATAAAGATTTCCTTTGCTGATACATTTTTCTTGCTGTCCATTTCAGTTTGAATTAACAACAATACTTCCAAAATCTATTTGCAAAAATGGTACTTTTGCAAAGGTACCATGTACCATTTTGTTATACCTTAGTATATATATCCATAATTCATATAAATTCTAAAGATACTTAGGTACATGAAGTTCTTCATTTTATTTTAAGGTGAACCTGATGAGAATGAAATCTATAGTTACTTTGAAAAGAATCAGTCCCCAGCAGTCAAGGAATTATCTGACAAAATATTTGAACACATTACCCAGGCTGCCACAGGCGCCACCACTGGTGATTGGTTTGTTATGTTGTGAGTATACCTAGAATGATAATTTTTAATTAGAACTTTAGCTTGTAGCTCCTGTGCCTGGGTGGTTCTCTCCTGCACACTATATGTGTGCAAATTTCATTATGATCTGTTCAGTGGTTTAATTGTAAAGAGGTCAGTAATCTTTGGTTATTGTAGAAATTTACAATATTATGTCATAAAGGACCATTTTACAACAGGAGGTGCCTTAGCGGCATGTTCCCTTCTAGCAAAGGTATAACATTGATTATCATATTTGATTGAGTGCCTTAATTTTGGTGAATTTTATGACAATTTATTTCTATCTGTCAACTTTGTATAAATATTTAACTTTTCTTTGCTTAAGTATTACTGATAACCTTTTAAAAATTACATAGGAAATATGCATGAGTTACTTACATAATATTTGAAGATAATGAAGGTTAATTCATGTTGCCTTACATACATATATCTTTTTTGGTAAGACAGAGCTAGCAGTCTTGAAAATACTGAAAGGCTATGTGCAGTTGTAAGGCTTTATGATGGAATTGAGATTCAAATAGTGACAGGTTGTAAGCCCATCGTATACAAGACAAATCCTAAGTTTATAACCCAACCCTTAGTCGCCTTTTCGACACCCATGATTAAAAATATGAAGTGGTTCTATTCTAAAGTGCCAAAAAAAAAAATGAAAACCACACGGTGATATTTTCTGCGATTAAATAATTTATGGCAGTGAGGATGTTACTGGGATTAACACCAAGAGATAGAAGATAAACTTCTCTTTAATTGCCATCAGATGTTTGAAGAGTTGTTTTATTCCAGCTATGGGGCATCTTGTGTTGAATGTCAAAGACTACATGCCGTGTGGGAAGGTGTAGGCGCTACGTTACGAGGGCGCGTCAATGTTGCCCGCATAGATGCCAACCTGGCAGGCGCAACTACCGCCAAACGCTTCCATGTAACCAAATTACCAGCTTTCCTGTTGTAAGTATTAACAATTGCTGTGAACTGCCCTACATCTATATTCCCAGACAAGTACTGACTGCGACATTTAAAATTAGAATAAAAGGGTTTCTCCTCAATAGGTATTTAACATCTTCGTCTTCATCGTCACTTACCATCAGGTAAAATGGAAAACATATGCCAATATTTAATTTAAAAAAGCCCCATTTTCAAAAATTTGTCAGAGTATCCGGTACCTCAGTTGAATTGTTCCAGTACTCTTACAAGTACACAATAAGGATATACATAGCATACGGGGCATAGTGAGTAGCGAAGCTTGGTTCAATTTACTTGTCGTTTTTTATATTATTACTTAGTTTCCTAAGAATCTCTCAACAAAATTGTTACTTTATTGGCCATAAGAAGAATACAATTTATTTATGAGACAAATTGCATAGCTCATTAAAATTGGTATTTTTAAATGAAAAAAAAAAAAAAAAACAATTAAAATTTTGACCTCGAGGTCCTGCACAAGTGGCGTCCTAGACCAAAAATTGCAATATAGAAATCTGGTAATAATTTTCTAAAACTTTGGTTAATCCATGGTCAAAGTTCAAATATCACTAATATGACCTATGCTTACATGCTTGCCCCATTGCCCATTTAATGTGAGAAATTATTTTTATGAAAGAAAATGTCCTTACTGAAATCTACTCTTTTGTTTTCAAAATGTATTAGAAGTAGCCAGGTTTTAAATTTTTAGTAGCCAGTTAGCCAGGTTTCTTGGAAAAAATATTGCCAGTACAATAGCTGTGTAAATCTCAACCAAAATAATTTAAAAAAAAATTCTTCCAGCTTCCGCCATGGAAAAGTTTATAGGTATGAATTACCAAAGAATGACATAAAATCATTTGTTATCTTTGCCCAAGATTGGTACAAGAACAGCAAAGGAGATCCTGTGCCACTTTTGGCTTCACCATTGTAAGTATTGCAATATACATACGAGTATATATAAATATTTAGTATAAACTTTTAATTAAATTTGTTTTCTGTGTAAAATAGATTGCTAAACGTAAAAAAAATGTTCATTTAAGTTTTGGGATATTTTAAATTAATTCACTTTAATTTTAAAAGAAATATGATTTACCTGCCTACAGTATATATTTTTTTGTTTCAGTGATGAATTAGTGGATTGGTGTGTGGCATTTATAAAAGAAAGCATTGGTTATGGACTGCATGTGTTGACTGAACATCCTTGGATTTGGCAAATAGGTGTTGCTGGATTTGGTCTAGTGGCAGTGACGGCATTGATAGCATTATTTAAAGCGAGAAAAACAAAACCAGCTAAAGAAAATAAAAAAGAAAAAAAGAGTAAATAGAAAAAAATTGTCCTATCCTTTATTATAGACATGAAAATATTTATTTTTATTGCAATAAACATAAGTGGAAAAATGCATCATCATGTTAAACATTTCCAATTATGCCTAGTATATGTCCCGGATCAAATATAGGTAGATAATGAAAAGTAGAAAAATTGTAACGACTACTAGTTATATTAGGTTGGTTATTAAAATTATTGATAACAATATATTTGCAATTTCTATGACGCAGTTTATTGTCTTTTTTTTTTTAATATGGATTAATTTGAGTAAATTAAGAAATTTGTTTTAAATTTCAACTTAAATATTATCTAAAATTATAATATTTAAGATTCATAAAATATTCTCAGTTACAATAAATAGAATAGATTTGCATTTATGTGTTTGTAACTTAAAAACTATGCAACTGGATTTTTATTGATTGAGAATAAATTTGGTACAAATATAGAATAGACCTTCGGGAGAAACATATGCTACTTTTTTTCTGTAGTTTCCCATGGGTTCACTTCACGGTTTCTCTTCGCAAAAACTAGTAGATTAAATAATTGTTATTATTTTTTTTTACTTCCGTCCTATATATTATACCTAGTTAAGAAATTATTTTAAATTGTGGTCTATCTACTACTTACTTTTATATCAATGTTACATACTTTAGATATTTATATTTTTATTAGTAAAATCTTAACTTCCAAGTCTGTTATTATTTATGTCATTGCATTTATTTTATTTTTTAATAAAAATGTAAACTGTGAAAATATGAATGACTAAAAAAGATTGTGATGTTGCATTTAGTTTATATAAAACACAATTGAGACTTATCTTGTAAGTCTCAGTTGTTGTTAATGTGTTGCTATTATGACAAATAATATATGTATTTTTTTACAAATAAATATGATTATTTTTACATAGCATTTCATTGAAACAAAAAATACTGAAAAAAACCGATTTATTGTGTAAAACATAACTGTGGGATTTATTTTATCCCTAAGTTATTGATATTTGTGCTCAATTTTTAAATTAAGGAATAATATCAAACACACGTTGCGTGCCGTGTGGTTCCCGGCACCATTACAAAAGAATAGGACCACTCCATCTCTTTCCCACGGATGTCGTAAGAGCCGACTAAGGGATAGACTTGGGATTCCTCTTTAATGTAAATCCCTGCCAATCTAAGGTCTGCCGCGCCGATGGATGCATGGCTAGGGGCGAGCCTAGTCTCGAGCGTGCCACTTCCGCCATGGGGTTGGGCGACCCCCAGGTAATGGCTAGCCTTACCCTGGCATGCGGGGCTCTGCTGGGGCGGACAAAATTTTTCCCTAGCGTCTCGTGGGAATCGCATTATGAACCTTAAAAAGCATATAAATGGCGGCGATGGTGTCCGCACCCCATCACGTCTCGTTCCCGGCGGGAGCGGTATGCGGTCTGCTGAAAGCCGCTTTGCGACGATGAATGTAAGAGGAGGAATGAAGGATAAGATTGAGGAAGTATGCCAGATGATGGATGAAAGACGTTTGGATGTGTTGTGCGTGAATGAAACGAAGCGGAAAGGATGCGACGCGACGCAGCACGGCCCTTACACGGCGTATTGGTCTGGAATTTCCAGTACCAGCCGAGGCTGTCAAGGGGTCGGTCTAATTCTTTCTGCACGAATGGCTGAATGCGTGAATGAGTATGAGTGTGTCAGCCCTCGTCTTCTATGGATTAGGCTGAAAGTTGGAATCACTCGGATCTTCGTTCTAGGTGTTTATGCACCACCTGTTCGAGGGGTACAACATCAGCAAAAAGCGAAAACGAGGAGTTCTGGAATAGTGTAAGAGAAGTATTGAAAGTTACCAAGGCAAATGAGAAGATTATTATGTTAGGTGATTTTAATGGATGGGTGGGTGTAAAGCGTGATGGATATGAAAAGGTGCTTGGTGCGTTTGGTGACGAAAAGGTGAATGATAATGGAAGAAGTGTATTAGAAATTTGTCTAGAGTGGGATCTTTTTGTGTCGAACTCAATGTTTCAACATAAAGAGATCCACACCTACACAAGAGTGGAAGGTATTTTAAAAAGTATGATAGACTTTGTGATTGTAGATGAAAGATTGAAGAACAAAGTGCTGGATACCCGTGCATATCGCGGTGCTGGCATTGACTCGGACCATTTACTGGTGATATCCCGGATAAGGGGTATCTTCAATCGCTGGCGGCACAGGGTAAGGGAGCAAACCAGCGCTTTGGAAAGAGTAAAAGTAGAAAATTTGCAAGATATGGATGTAGGTAAGAAGTATATTAATAGACTGAAGGACGAATTTGAAGATTTAGATGAAATGAGCGATATTGAAGATGGATGGAAGGAATTTAAAGAAAGAATTGTGAAAGTAGCTGTTGAAGTGTGTGGTGTAAGTAGAAGAAGGAAAGGAAAAAATCACAAAAATGCGTGGATGAGTAAAGATGTGCAAGAACTTGTGCGATTAAAGAAGAAAGCATGGCTGGATTTGTTAGCAGCAAAAGCTAACTTAAGAATGCAAGAGGTTATAGATGAAGATGTGAATGAAGCACGTAAGGAATATAAGAAAATGAAAGATTTGGTTAAGAAAGCTGTGATTAGAAAGAAAGAAGAGTATAAAGAGGATTTTGATAAAAGGCTATCAGAAGACTTTCAGTCAAATCTGAAAGTATTCTGGAAATCCGTAAGGTCAGCCCGAGGAAATACTATAACCAGAGAGCTGACTAGGATCAGATGCCAGGATGGTAGCGTTGTGAAAGGAGAAGAATGTGTACTAAAGATATGGAAGGACTATTTTGAAAGTTTATTTGAAAAAAAGGAAGGAAATAAGAAAGATTTCTGCTATAGCGAAGAAAAAGAGAATGAGATGGAAGGCGAAATTGAAATGTTCGAAATTGTGGAAGCACTTAAGAGTATGAAAGCGGGAAAGGCTGCTGGGTGTGATAGAGTGTCGGTCGAGATGCTTAAAGCAGGAAAAGGCGTAGTAGCTAGTCAGTTGTACTGCTTTTTCAATTTGTGTTGGAGAAGCGGCCGAGTACCAAAAGATTGGTGTAAGGCTGTTATCGTGCCACTTTACAAAGGAAAAGGGTCACAGCTGGACTGCAAAAATTATCGTGGTATAAGCCTGCTTAGCGTCCTCGGCAAATTGTATGCTAAGGTATTGATTAATAGAGTCAGGAATGAAACTGATGACAAAATATGGGATGCTCAAGCGGGATTTCGAAAGGGAATGGGATGTACTGATCAGGTCTTTTCCTTGCGGTGCATAGCCGAAAAGTTTTTGGCCAAGAGTCAAAAAGTCTATTGCACATTCGTAGATCTGGAAAAGGCCTATGACAGAGTTGAGAGGAATGAATTGTGGTCAGCACTTTCTATGCATGGGGTGAGCAGTCTCTTAATACGAGCACTGAAATCCTTATATGAGGATTCGAGTGCTTGTGTCAGGATAAACGGAGCGCACACTGAGTGGTTTAAGATTGAGAAAGGCGTTAGGCAAGGATGTGTTGCGTCACCGTTACTGAATTTGTCTCAGACCAGATTTTTGTGTCTTATTATGTGTATGATTTGACCTAGCATAGTCTGGTATTTCAAAAACATACATCATATATTGACCCCCACTTAGAACTATAACACATTAAATATGTATTTAATTAACAAAATTCTTCACCAATGTTTGTATATTAACAGAAAAAGGTATACTTTTCCATGTGGTCTATAACTCTCAACCATACATTCCTAGACTAGTTTTGTGAATTATGTGTATTGATATAAATATGTCAATAGTGCAAACAACATTAACTAAGGAAGGTGCACCCAAGTTGCTAAGTGGTGTTAGATAAAAGGAATATTTATTATAATGCAGGAATGAGCCACAAATGCCTAATAAATTATCTGCCTAATGTTTGCTTTCACAGGAACAGGAGAGGTCATTGTGTATTCATCTTCAATATTTTATATTGTGTCTATTTCAATATTTATTCTAAACACTGATGCTGGGTCAGCAAGCTCGGTTCTCACAGCATTTTCAAATTTCTTGAATATGATAGAGAACTCCATGATATTCTGTGGTTTAGATTCAATCCACATTTTATCAAATTCATAGAAAAGGTAACAGTAAAATTTATGGAATAAATTCATATTAGGTAGGTGTTGCTTTGCGTTGAACATGTATGTTTTTGCAGATCCATCTTTTAGCAGGTAATATGCCATCGAAGTAAGATTGATGCCAACAATAGCAAAAGTGTAACCATATTTGGGATGATGTGAATGACTAAGAACATGGCTTGATGCTTGTGGATATTCAGTTGCAAAAAACAACAGATTCTCAAGTCCAAGCAAACCCATTCCACGGAAATCAGTCTTTGGATCATCACCCTGAAAAGAAAATAGGAATGAAAGAACCAAACAACATTCATGTGATTAACTTATGCAGCTACAGTAAATAATTGATGTCAAATCAAACTTTTGCTAATTATTTTTTTAAGCCTGAAAGAAATTGTATTTTTCATTCATTGCGGATGACGCACATGAGCGTCATTGATTTCTTTTAATCAATGACGCTCATCGGCGTCCTCCGCAATGAATCGGTTAAGTCACAATAGCTCCACATACCATTGTCTACTCACCTGAAAACCAATATCCTGCCATTGTTTAGAAACTCGGCTTTCCAATGGTTCATTTGGAGCAAGAAGTGTCCATAGCTTTAAAAGTTTCTCTTCATGTTCAAGATTATTGCTATCAAACTGGATGCAACGAATTTCTTCAACTTCATCCATTAAACTCCTGTATAACCAAATTTGTTCCATACATCTTCTAAGTGAAACAATGAAAGATCCATGCAGTTTGGGATTTACTTGTTTTGTTCGAATTATAATAGATATTGATGGATCTAGGATATCGCGAAAGTTTCGTGGTAAAAACCTTTTTTCTGATACCATTGTATCTAAATATGAAACAACTTCTTTTACATCTTTCGTTCGGGATAACATTAGCGACCTTTCCACGCCACACGCCCTTGCAGCCCCTGGTTTTTCGCCGTAACATATTCTTTGCAGTTCACATAACCTTGTAGTTTTTCGCAAGAACCACTTTATAAATGGCCTTAAATACCACTGCAAAGCTGCCCAAAAATTAAACACTATCATCATCTATGCACCTATTGAACGGGTTTAGCGTTTATTTTTAATATGATCCATGACCCCCACGACACCCTGTAATCCCAAATTGTTCCTTGATAATTATTGTAGGTTCTGTTGTTTTTTAATTACTTTAATGATATCGTATATATTTTTCTTTATTTTACAAATGCAATAATTAATTTAATTTGAATTGCAAAAATTAAAACTTTTCTCAAATTTCTGTTTCCACTTTGTATTTGTATGTATTGACATTCGTTGCTATGACAATGACATTGACTGACTCGTCTTTATGATTTTGACGTTTACTGATTTTTTTTGCCATAGTTAAAAAGAAGAATGAACTAAGAAAATACCTAAACGTTTTTTTAAAATAATTTTTATCATGAAGTAAACTAACTACATAATTCAAATTCCAAATTTTTATTCATTATTATAGGATACTTCATATCGCTTAATAATTGTCAAATCTTTTGGTTTCACAACATTGGTTGACGTCAAATAAATTATCACTTAAAACTATGTTTACTGCCGCTTCCAAGGCGTCAGTGCAGAAGTCAATCAGTGGACGAGAGAATACATTGTTCAGATTAATATATTAATACATACATACATATAATCACGTCTATATCCCTTGCGGGGAAGACAAAGCTAACAGTCTTGTAAAGACTGATAGGCCACGTTTAGCTATTTAGCTTTAAGATAAAATTGAAATTCAAATAGTGACGGGTTGCTAGGCTAGCCCATCGCCTAAAAGAAGAATCCCAAGTATATATTTATATATATATATTAATTAATATCTAAATATATTTTAAATAGATTTATGTACAGCGTTTTTTGATTTATGTTCAAATCAAACTACAATTCATTACGAGTTTCCTGTGCCAAGCTCAAGCCAGATGATTTTATCATTCAGGTAGGTAATCAATTTTTTACATACTCTTTGATAGACGTCATGATACTTACCTACGCAGTCTCGGGTAGGGCCCAGTAAGACTTATGGGCCTGACCCTATCTTGCCGGATGTACCTTAAGTTAGGTCTGAGGTCTAAGTGGGCCCACTAAGTACATGCAAGCTCAAATACCTAATGCTTAGTTTCATATTCATTCTTACCCTGAAAAGCCCTATTTCTACCTTATTATTTATATTTCTATGGAAATAATCCAGCCTTACTTTATACCAAATGAAACAACATAAATAAATCGAATTTGTGTTTTATTTGATGAAAATTGTAATTCATAAATTTCACAATAAAATTATTTACAATGCCATAATATAAACACGAACGGAGCAATCGCTGATTCCCTATTTACAAGGCGATGCGTGTCGGTGTCAATTAAATTAACTAATTACAAAATATGATATTTGCGACTAATAATTAAATTTATATTCTAATAATAAATACAATTTTATAACATAGGTACTTTTATTACGATAGGTAAGTTGATTCATGGATTGTGTTGTATGTGAGGGGAGGTTGTAGTGCAAAAATAGCATTTATAGATGTACGAGTAGGTATTATTCAAATTAGCTGAATTTATCGCAAACCTAATATAAAAACCTACTTATCTTCTTATCAACAACTTAATTTGTTTTATACTTATCTATTATGACGGATTTAATTATGCTGCTTTTTACACTACTTAACTATTTTATCGCCTAATTAATTGCTTTTTTAAATATTTAAGACATCTATGTCAAAAATATTTTACTTTTTATACCACCATGACATAAATATAATCCTTTACGTAGTGTAGTAACTGGTGTTTTCGTTATGTTTGAGTAAGTAGGTATATACCTACTCAAATTTTAGAAAGGGAAATATTTTGCTGTTTTTGTCTGTTAGTCAGGCAGTTCTTTTTTCATACTAATAGTGTTAACTATGGAGAATGACATAGGGTACACTTGGGCGGAGCTGCGGGGAAAAACTAGTAAATAATAAAAACGTAGTGTTACAGTCATATAGTTACAATAACTGATAAAAAACAACCAATTTTCTTGAAAGTTACGATGTGCAACACTAACACTTGTTTATCTTCATGTACGGGATTTTAATATCCATTATAACAGGTTATAAAACATAGGCTTTTTTAATTCCTCTGTTACAGAATTGAAATAAAAGACATCAAATGCTGTTATTGTAAACCTTTCAAAAAAACATTAAAATAATTGGGAAGGATTAAAAGTTGCGATGAATTAAGCTCTCAACCGAGCAGAGAAACTAATTTTTTTTTAAGATAGAAAAAATTAACTCTATTTCTCTTTGCATAGGTATCCAACAATTTTAAAATAAAAAAGGAAAGTTTGTGTATTTATACGTAATTAAATTACGTGTTGAATATTCTAAATAATGTGGATCCAACTCGCTTGAAAATTATAGTAAAAGCTTCGATTGAATCCACGTTTATTTATCTCACTTATGTCTTTTCGTGCAATACAATATTTTTATAGATATAAGTTTATCAATTATTGATATTTAATAGTAAACTTACTTTTTTATTTTCGATTGATTTTTGAACGAAATATCTAGTTTGAATAGTTACTGCTTTACAACTTAATTTAAACTATGAAAAATATGATGCAGCTACTTTCAGTTAGTAACTTAGTGTATGGTATATCTTTTATAATCAATATGAGTGCTATACATTTCTACTTCTTACTTTAAAATATCAAAGCGAACATAATTTTGCAATACAATTTGCAAGTATTATTACTACTTGTTTTATTGTTTTTATAGTACAGCATACCAATGGTACAATCTTAGAAGTAAGTTTACATTATAGATAGATATTTCTTATATTGTTTTAATAATCTATTAATAAGCGGCCATTTGAGCCTACTCTCTCTTTTAAGGGCGAAGCACTCAATAACTTATTACAATTTAATTAGAAAAAGATATTTTTTTTTACTTTTTACAGACATTGTAAATTTAAAAACTAAACAATTGAACGTCGTATTAATGAGTAAAACTAGGGACATATTTAGGCTTCAAATGATACTGTGATGTATAAGTACCTACATATGTACTTAAGAAATGTAATGGGAGCACCCTTGTATAAGTACAATTGCGATCGATTAAAAAAAATAAAGATACTGTGATAGCTAATGGCACTCTAAAATACAAACTTCATACTTGTGTTACTTATATCGTTGCCCGTGAAGTAACAAACACAATTGTAACTTAGGTAAACATACGAAAAACTTATTCTTTAAATAAAAAAGTACTGTTATAGTTACTCGAATTTGTAATAATAGGTTAAATGAATTTAAATAAAATATTTCACGAGCACTTAGGTATAGCTAGATTAATTAAATTATGGAATAGTCCATAGATTGAACAAACAATTTGAGATGATACATGTAAGTAGGTACTGAGTAAAATGTTTCAAAAACATTACACAGGTAAATCTTATCTTACCTTCTAATAAAATTGTAAATAATAAAATATTGTTTTATAAATAATTAAATAGTTTAAGCGAATAGAAAGCTTTACGTATAAGCACCGAATACACTTTTACCAAGAATTTTTCTACAGAGTTCCTTTTTGAGTTAGGAACGTATAATTTTAAGTATACGCTGACGTTTATTTTTATATACCCATCTGTCATACCAATACATACCAACATACGCTTGGTTATTTGAGATGTTTATTCTAACATTGCGACACTTTTAATTTTCTACAATCGACTCTGTTGATTAGTTCATATGTTTAGGTAAGTATATAAAAATATAGCGAAAAGATATCACAAGTAATAAATATTCTCAAGGCTTTTTCAGGTATATTTCACAAAATTATCTAAATTTTAACAATATACGTAGGAAGATAAAGGCAGCATAGAATATATAGATTTGGTTAACAGGTAATTTAGCATAAATAGGTACAAGAATGTGTCTTACAAAGCGAATGATATGTTATTTTTCATCTTACAATTTATTTAGTAAGTACAAAACATTGCAAATTTAAATTAGTATCACTTTGTATTTAAAGTAATTATACAAAAAAGAAAATGGGAATGGTCGAAATTGTAAATTTTTTATATGATTAAGAAAATTTTTTTCATTATATTACGTAAATCAAAAGAGATCAGAGAAAACGCGCCTTGAAAAATAATAAAAAGTATAAGCTTACAAAAGCAATAACAATAATTATAACTTTGGTAAGGTTAACTTTTTTTAAATATTTCCATATCATGGTAAGTAACATTTTCTTCTAGATACCTTTTTAATTAAAATATGGATTGCCTCGTTTTTGTTATTGCATGGTGTGCTATTGATTTTTCATAAAAAATAAATTATATTTGACGTTAAAATGAAAGATATTTCATGTGCAATGCAGTCATTAAAAAGTCAGTAAAGAGAAGTAATTTGATTTTAAAGCACAGTCAATTTGCGGTTCTACTTAATTTGTATGTTTAATAATTTAGTATATAAAATCTATGTTTCAAAACATTTGACTCCTTGGTCCGCTCTTTATCAAGCAAAAGGCATAGAATCGATGATGTTGTATTAATGGAATGAAAATTGTTTTCGACAATTTGGTTTTTTCGTGTCGTTGTTTACACTTAAATTTATATTTCAGTGTAAATCTAAATAACTGTCCAAACTTAATTTCATATGCTCGTTATTTGCATGAACCATGCATAATTGAGATTTCATGATTCCCTAGTACTTAGGTCGTAACCAGTACAACACTGGTTGAAAATGAAAGATTTTATATGATAAATAACACATGTAGTAGGACATCTTAGTACATTTACGATATCGAAGTAAATATTTTAAACTACTTACGCAACAAACAGGATGACGGCATGGTCTCACAGCACAATTTTACGATACTTACAAGTAGAACTAACACTTTGTAACGTGTTTAGGGTAAAAGATATCCTTACGTATCGAGGTTTTATAATAATTTCAACATTATTTACAATCAAAATCATTTATCAATTAAGTACTATATAAGAGTATTTCAGGCAAAAAATAACATTGAAATGTAAAAGGCATGTTCATGGTAAATTAATATAACGTAAGCGAAACAGAAACTTCTAAACTCAACATTTTCGATACATTTATCATCAAATTTCTAATTATAATAACGACTTGAGCTTTATATACTAATTAAAATATTGTTTATACATGAACCTGAAACTTATTTTAAATCTCAATCAATTGGAGTCCTCCATTTATAAGCAACTTCATTTTTACAACGTTATCACAACTTATGAACGTGTACATACTAATTCTGCTATGGTGATTAAATCTAATCTAATTATGTTTCATGTCTTTTGATTTTGAAGTATATTAAAATTAAAGTTCTAAAATAGTATTGTGACTGTCTCGGTGTGTCTAGGTTTGAAATAGATTTCTTAGTGCGGGATATATTTCCCTCAAGTTTACTCTCCTCGTAGTTTTCAAACATTACTTACGAATCGACCTATTTTTATCGATACAAGAAATTTTCGTACAATTATGTCATTGATCCCTCTTTATCCTATCATAAGTTTTCGTGTATTCACAACAAAGTATATCTGCCTCACAGGTACATTACAAACAGTCACAGTCATATTAATTTATGAAAACTATTTCAAAGCCTGTAGAAAAAAATATCATATGACTAGGTACCGATTATATTAGTCTATCAACAATAGAAAGCAGCAAAATTATAGTAATCTGCTGAATGTCCCCTTATAATTTAACGCATTCACAAGTTAGCTTGACCACATGTGTAGACACTCAAAAACTGGTGAAAAATCTGCATACCTGTGAGTTCTGTGACGCGTAAAATACACGATTGTTCATAACAAAAGCAGCCAGAAGGAGAATTGAAGGTAGAGGCAGCATTAAGAAAACGCCTTGTAGTGTATGAAGAAGAATATAAGAAACACGGCATAGGCAGTGGGAAAGGTGATCCTGGCGATGACATCGATGGTCTTGGCCACTCGGATCGGGTGCGGGGGTTCTTTTTTGCGAACCTGGACGAAACATGGCTGAAAGAAATTATTTGGCAAATGAATGATGATATTGCAAGCCAACTACGTGTTTTTGTTGTGTAAATGTGATTTTGACGAATGATAACTCAGGGAGGCTTTGATATAAACAAAGAGTGCTTGTACTCCAATAAAGATTTTAAATTATAGTTCTTAATCTAAGTAATACATGATATTGTGAACTATTTAATGATAATAAATAAAACATTAACAAACTAGCAGAGTTACAGCTCGAAATGTTTGCAAAAATAAATTTTATCGATAATTTTGTACTGAATAAACCCGATGGCAATTCTCGGAAAAAATTAGCTTGGTGAATAGACAAAGTAAGAATAACACGAAACTTACTTCTGATACGCCTCCATTGTTGGCTGTGTGAGTGCAAGGGCCAGGGGCCCCGCTGCAAGCAGTACATGTCACTAGGTCTGCTGCACCCGTTGACTCCCGCTTTTTGTCACCCTGAAATTATTTTAAGCCATCTAATAAAGAATGGCTGGGAATTAACTGTCGGCGTATGGTTTTATTGAAATGTGTGCCACTATAATGACAAGGGTGAGGCAAAGCATAATCGTTAGGGGTAACAATGCATGTTCTTAAATGAAATAGAGGATAAATATGACGACTTGGATTAAAAAAATTATGTAATATCACTTAAGTTATACATATCACATGCTTAAAAATTCAATCATCACAGAATAAGAAAAATATTTATAGGTAGATAAGCATTTTTGAAGGTTCTTTTCTTTAGTTGACACCTAGTTGTAAAAATAAGGTAAAGTAAAATTTTACAATGCCTGTGTATTTTTTGATGATTAGTCATCAAGTTGCTAATTAATCAATAATAATTAATGGAAATGATAAATCTCTTATTAGTACCAATATGAGCTACTATATGAGCTAAGATAACTATTGAGCGTACTTACAGGCTGCATCAATCCAAAAGCAGCGTTAAATAAGAGAATGCGTTAGTTTCATGATAACAGGTGATCAGGATGCAGACTAAGGTATGATGTGGCAATGCACTTCATCACTTACGGCGCCGCTTACACTTGGCTCGTCTTCGGGAGTGTCAGACCTAGCCCATTGTAGGAATGCGATCGCCTCCTAACATTTAAAAATATATTATTCATAGCTAAAGCATGAAGATGTTACATTATGAACATTAAAAGAAATGTAACGTTATAGTATCTTCGTTTTGAAGTGTGCAGAAGCTGCAGATCATCCTATTCGTTGCAGCTAATTAAAAATAAGCTGAAAAAGCGTCGATTAATAGATATAAAGTAGTTGATTTTTGATTTAGTTGTGTTGGTCTAGCTTTATGTAGTGAGTAGCCGCCGTATGCCTTTGCATAATTGATGAATGTAATTCGGCTTTATTATTTGTGATGATCTGTGTTAAAATTAAATCAGAGATTTCTTTTTATAAATATAAATAATACGTGATAGGCGTCAACATTGTGCGTCATAAAATAGAAACTCGTGACTTAAAATTTATTTCGACATGCAAATTCAGACGGTTTAGTTTAAGAACTAAAGGAAAGCTTAAAACTAAAGTAAAAGTATAATTTAAAAAAAAAATGTAAACGGGTACATAAAGAAAACGATTCCGATGTTTAAGGCTAGAAACAAGAATGCATGCTTTCATAGAATGTGCTGCGTAAGATTTTCACTGCCATATTTCTTAAAATAAAATCTATTTACGGCATAAGTATACTTACAACCTTATGTGTAAATAGGGCAAATTAATTATATTATGACTGGAATTTAAAGTTTAGTAATAATAAGCAGAATAGGAAAGTACAATTAGTAAAAAAATATTTCTAGATAGTGGACGTTACTTCTATGAAATATTTGTTTATGGATGACATCATAACTCGTGGCAAAGAAATATAACAGCTCAATATGAGGAAAGTGCCAATGACAGTGGCGAAGGTTCTTACCAGGGGGCTGGCCAGTATAATGCCAATTCTGCTGAGGACTGCGGGCAGTCGCTGCGAACACATCACACACACAATTTTTCACTCGTGACGGATGAGTTGTGCAATCGTGATGACATAGACTAGATTGTTGTGGCCAGATTAATATAATACACAATATTCGTACGCACAATATATTACATGCAGATTTGGAATTTTTGATATAAGTACTTTTCGAGATACGAGAAAGTATTTTTTGTGTTGTAGGTAAGTATGTA
Organism: Amyelois transitella; assembly: GCF_032362555.1. Taxonomy (NCBI): domain Eukaryota; kingdom Metazoa; phylum Arthropoda; class Insecta; order Lepidoptera; family Pyralidae; genus Amyelois; species Amyelois transitella. The sequence goes on along the minus strand of NC_083512.1, from coordinate 4,920,218 downwards.
ACTTGTGACTGGATGTCAGACGTAGCTCAGAGTCAAATATCAATCAGATCACACTTTGCAATGTTTTGTTATAAAATTTTGAAATATTACGTATATAATAAATTTTATAAAACGTATGTATATAATTTCCATGAGCTGAAATTACATATGTGAAAAGCAATAAATATATATTAGATGTAATGACAATTTTAAAAGTAAGAATTAGACTATGGCCACACAAAATAGTCTTTATAGTAATTCAGAAAGTAAATCAAATTTTGTGTAGATAATTAATTGCAAAGAAAATTCGATATGATTCTGGCCTACCCAGTAGGTAAACAGTTTAAAATTAAAATGAGCCAAATACATTCATGCAATAACAATATAACTTAAAGAAGCATGCCTTTTGAAAAGTAAAATATTGGAACCGATAAACAGTAATACGTGTCATGCTGTTTTGTTGGCAAGAAAAACATTGCAAAATGTAAGAAAAATAAATAATTCACGAAGGAGTTGAATTACATCTCAAAAATTACAATCAAATAAATTATAGAATAGAATAACTGACATGTCATCACGACGTTAGGAAGGTTAAATGTTAGTGAGAGTTTCGTTTTTTCACAGATTTAAAAACATTACCTACTTGGTTTTCTTAACTTTCAAAAATTTCCTTTCAGAAAGTAAAAATTTATTTCAAATATTCATCACATTAAATTATAATTTCGCTATACTTTGATTGGTTAGAAGAGCTCACGTATTCGAAGCCTAATTAGTTCATAATTTATAACAAAAAATTTGATATTAGCAAGAAAAAATTGTAGACAATTATCCTATGGAAAATGTAGAATCAGTCTTTTCAAGACTGGCTCTGTCTGCCCCGCAAGGAATATTGACGTAATGATATGTATGTATAATTCCTTCGTAAATTAAAAGTTAAGTGAAAAGTAAAAATTTGGGTAAGTAGATAGATAACTCAAAATAGTGCGATTTTGTAAATGTATAATATAACTTTCTTATATTTTTAATAGAAACAGGTGAAGAAATAATATTGCGTACTTAGAATATGTTTATTTTATTTCATAAAAATGTCATCAGTAGATTGCTAATGATTGCAAACATCGATATGCTAAGTACAAATAGTTAAAGACACAATGCTGATCAGTTATGTTTTCGTATATTTGACATGGAAAACAACATTCATCACATATCTTATATAGAGGTAGTGCAAAATACAAACCGCTACATAGCTAAGAACAACATCGAATAACGTATTATTGGATTTATAACACAGAGAGGGGGAAAATAATTATAATGAAAGTCACCTGTGTGACGGGGTTTTCTCCGGGGCGGTACACAACATTGTGTAGTGGTCTTTTTCTTCCGACGTAATTGACACATACGAATTCTAGAAGAGATGCGTAGATAAAACACATGCAGACTCCGTCCCACACGTTCATAGCCGTGAGATTGGACACCACCGGCAGGGTCGACCGGAAACCATTTGACGTTGTGAAAAAGTTCAACATCGTTGTTACACCTGCCCGACAGACAATCAGTTTTATCCTTTTCATAAAAATATTGTCACCCCAATTTCTTCATTGAACAACCGTTGCAATAAATCTATTGTGCCAAAAATTTGTTCTAATTAAAAAAAGAATTTTAATAAACAAAGTAAAAAGTTCTATATAAACTAGATCATGCATAATTATGATTTTTTTTAAATCTAGTGATTCGTGCATTTAATGTTTAATTGCAAAATAAATCGCAGCTTTTCTTCGGATAATTGATTTCGCTGCTGAATTTATTGATTAAATTAATTTTATATGATTTGATATATTGAAACGCGGAAGCATTAAAATAATACACCAACCTATCATTACTCTAGCAGGCACTGCATTCCATTCCAGCCAAAAAGTAATAAACGATGATGTCACCAAAATGATGCCCGGAATGAAAACTGTGGTGAAGTAAAAAGATCTATCCCGCGTGAAGATGAGATCCACTTTGAGACAGCTGTAATTACCTAAAAATATGAAGCAAATCTAAAAATAATACATAAAATACAGGGTTGCATGTGTGTCCGCTACAAAGTGTTTGTATGAATTATAATATATGCAACGATCAAGCCGAACCTGCGAAAGGAAATCAGCGTGTTTATTGACAGCCCCAGCCACATCTACAGAGTCAGAGAAAGTTAAATGCAAGACCGAGAGCATTCCCAATTGCCAGCCACATATTTTACCTATCATGGAACGGGCTGGCACTGCATTCCATTCCAGCCAGAATGTGATGAAGGAGGAGGTCACCAGAATTATTCCAGGGATAAATACTGTAGTAAAGTAGAACGCTCGGTCTCTAGTAAATATTAGGTCGACCTTAAGGCAGCTGTAGTTACCTGTGAAGTGAATATTGTTAGGTACAATATGGACCTAAACATTGATAGAAATTATCAATTATTGTTATAATTTTGTTGGAACAAAAAAGTGGTGGAGGTTAGGTAAAGGCGTGGATGTAAAAATTCCAAATAACTCCATTCAGAGGCCTTGTCAATCGATTGTTCATTAATGCATTAAAACAATTTCTAATAAATTGACTACAATCCTGAATGTATGAGTAATGCGTGTTGTGTTCATATGCTGGAAAATGTAGTTTCTAGCGTCAATGAAATTTTTCAAAAGACAGCGAACTATATATCAAACACGTGCGGTAACATACTTATACGAGTACAGTTTACATGCATGCAATGGGAAGATGAGTTGGAAACATAAAATGGCTTGTGAATACACTGTATCATCCTGTGACAGATCTCGTCCGATATTTTACACCAATCAGTTTTGTAACACAATTACGCCTTTACTCACACATAAGCGGAAAATATACGGCAAATACGACGTCACCGGACTGAACGGTGAATCGTCCGGTGCGACTCAAGTACCTTGCTCCTCAAAGCGTCTCTGGCAAAGGTTACATGTCAGCTCTTCATCGTCTTCGTAAAGTGATATACCATCAGCTGCTTGCAAAGACGTTAACAAAGTCTTACATTCTACGTTCAAAATTCTTTCTATATGTAAAAATGTAACTTTCAAATGATTCAAAATACTGTTAGGTATACTACTTTTCAACTGTTTAAGTGTTAGACACAAAACAATCACGGAATCATGTCACTATAATGTACATGCGAAATTGCTAACTATGCTCTAACACAAACCACAAAATCACGATTTTAATTTAGGTTTAACTAATAGTTACATAACACATACTAGAAGCTTCTACGTCGTTGTCGATGATGTAAAAGAAAGTTGAAAAATAACCTTTTTATGTAAATCAAGACCAAGCTGAAAAGAGTTAATCAGAATTTCAGTTTGCTTAAACATCTTTTGATCTTGTGCTAAAACGGGATTGTGCTTGTAAAACAAAAGGAGTTGGGAGTCTAGTCTACTCGAATTCGTAAGGTTAAAATAAAAAATGTGTGTATGTAAGCGTTGAAATGTCTGATGAGATAGGTGTATCGTTCGTTACCTCTCCAACTAGCCTTTATGGGGCAGGGGATGGTTTGGTTCTGTATGAGGTACGCGTTGAGGGTGGTGAGCGAGGGCGATTTCCGTAGAGTGTCCTCGTCGTTTTTCCACACGTAAGTAATCGCTGACTGCTCATATGATACTGTAATTGATGAAAACAGAAAAATTCATGTATTTTTTGTGTAAGGATTAACGTACCAGTAGACTTAGATAATTTACGTAAATAAATTAAATAATAAAAAATAATAAACATAAATAGACAAAAAAATAAGTACATAAATTTTGGTTCGTGGACATTCACTTTGCCAATACGAGCTTTTACCTACCTAGTAAATTTTTAGCTTTAAATTGAAATTCAAATTTTTATTTGCATAATATGAGTTCAGCAAGGTCTCAAATGTATATATAGAATCTTCATATTAAACCTTTCGGATATTGAAAACATTTATATGTTTATTTTAGTGTACGAAACACTTTGCAATTAGACAGTACGTAACGAAATATTTAATGTTTACTTACTACTTTCTAAGGCAAATGAACACAATGGGTCGTCAAAAGGGAAAATGTTGAGTCTTCCTTGGCAGGAGAGGATTAGGTGGCGCCGCATCAGATAGTTGATGGTGCCGTTGCGATATATACGCAGCGCGAAGTGCATAGGGATTATCGGATCCTGAAAACAATTACATTTTAAGGTGTTGAAAAAGATGAAACACGCTCTGTGTTCTGCAAATCAACATGGATTTTTTTTATAGGTTTGTGTGTTTGTAACCGTTAGTCTGACTTTGATAAAATTTATAATGTAGGTAGGATTAGTCCAATAGAATTTATAAAGTCATATGTAGGTAAAGCGGTTTTTGAGATATTCACCACAATTTTGTTATAAATTTTAGTGTTCGCGATCATTATATCTGACTTTTGTGCAGTTAGTGCGGCCAAAATTATAAAAAGAATTTTTAGAGAACTCAGTTTTATTTAATTTTTTCTTCATTTTACTACATCATTTTTAATACATTCGTATTAATACATTGCAATAAATCGATTGTTGCAGTGAAAAATAAACAAAATATTTCCGAAATTATAAAATGCACCCAGAATTATTTTTTTACCTTAAAATCCCCGTGCATAATGAAATATGTGTCTGGCAGCCAAATGTCTTCGTGGTGATGAATGGCGTTAAGGAAGTCGTAGTGCGACTGATTGGAATAACGAAGTCGCGGGTCGTACCACTGCTGCTGTAGTAAAAACTCCACTTCGTATTTCTGAAACAGTTGCTCATGTTTAACGTGGACTCAAAGGTAAAGAAAAAATATTGAATAAAAAAATGTATAAAGAAATAAATAAACTAATATCTAAAGATATTAACGCAGAACTTACAAGACTAGATTCGTCTGGAGATGCTAAACTAAGAAGTAGCACGCTAACATTTACGGTGAGGACACCTGAAAACCAATACAGAGACATTCGATGATATATAAGAGAAGTCGTAGTAATTATAAATTGCACAGTCACATATAAGGCATGCTTATTGCTAATAGAAGTGCTAAAGTCATGGTACCCACTCGTGTTATATGGATATCTCAACTTAATCTTTGGAGGGTAGAAAGAAAGAAAAAGCAAAATCAATCAACAGTTTTGTTTTATTGTCATATTGGCAGATCCAATTCTACAAGAAAAAATAATCATAAAAATCATTGATTAAAGAATCTCTCTGAACAATAATTAAATTAATCCAATTGTGTTTAATGTTTGTGAAAAGAGAAAATCATTGACAGTAACAAAGCGTGATATAAACATAAAATGCATGATTTTTCATGTCATTATTTTGAATTAAATTAAATAAATGAGGACATATCCAGAATATTGTATTATTGTTTTCACACAAAAAAGAATTAAGTTACAAGAGTAGATAGTCATATAAATCTTGGCTCTAAAAAGGTAAGGTCTATTGCCTATAACATAATGTCAAAGTGCATATCTTAGTTGAAACAAATATTCTAATCATACTAAACAATAAGGTGACCCACAACAGCAGTAAGAACTAAAGCGTAGGATATCTACAATTGCGTGTGATAGGAACCAACCTGGGGTACTCGGAGTTGCGTGCAAAGAGTTGATTGTAATATAACATAAAAGACGCTACGGTTTACATAATATAATGCAGGAAAATGTAAGGATTTCTCTTTTCAAAAACATGAACACAACGCACCGCGATTGTGCGAGCGAGGCCGGAGCGAAGAGAATCCGACTTTATTTTGAGCCAGAGAGTCGTTGGGCGACGTAAGACCACAACAGAATTCTGGATCTGCAATATTACATCAATATTTTATGATCTACAATATCACATATCTAATCTCACATCCAATACTTACAATTGGCAAACAATAAAAATCAGCTTATAAAATGTGTATAAGTCGTAAAAATATTTACCATCTACAGGTGGAAGCAGTCTTTTATCGTAGCGGGAATTCTTGAGTAGGTTGTCCAGTATCTCTTTGTCCGACTTTCCCGCAGCAAATCTGTAATCAAGTTAATTGCAACGTTATTAGTCACACCATACAAATAATTGATGTATGATATTTTTCAGTTTCGGGTAAATCGTTCAGATTGCGAAACGGGGCGTGTGGACGATTAGCCAAAAACTCCAGACATTAGGAACAATTTATCAATGTCGTATATCATGGTAAATTAAGCGCGTGGGAACATAGAATGGCAGCCTTAGTATTGATTTTAGATTAGCACTTATTACCTTGCCTCTACGAAAGCCTTTTAATATGTTAATAAACAGTACAAATCTAACGTAAGAACTATGTTACGGAGTAGTGACAACCCAAAAAGTGCATGATAATTGTATTTTACTTGCAATCACAATCACATTACGATCAATACCTAGAAGGTATATATAGTCAATACCACAGATAGCAAACAGAAGTAGCAAATTTAGTTTATAAACAATGCTATCTGATTGAATCACCGAGTTCCGAACATGTATTGTGAATTGGTCTCATGAATAGGCAACTTTGTACGTAAATAGAGGACAAACTATTGCACGATATGTATGTATACCTAAGGCAATTTGTTTAGGCGAACGTATTCGTAGTTTCCAAGTTGGGAGTTTAGAACTTGCTCAACAACGTTCCACTTTAGCAAAAAGTAGTTCGAGAAAATAAACACCGTCTTCGTTTAATCTTCAAGTAAAATAACTACTGCTTTAAAAAACTACTGATTTCTGTATCGTTAAATATAGCCAACATTGTAAAATCAGTATTCTAAGAGATATTTTTATTTTGATCGCTCTTGAAATAGATGTTGTAATAATAAGGACCAGAATGGTCATAAGTGCATATTTTTTATAAGGTTGACATCGAACCCATCTCCCATTTGTATGAAACATTTTGATAACATCTTATTCGCCAGTTTAGTGATACCGGAGAAGGGTCCACAATACATTTACCTACAATTTAGTACAGGGTCTATAAATGGAGCGGTGTGTTCACGCTTGGCTGCGCGTGCCCCGGTGCCCAGCGCGTTAAGTCCGCTTCGTCGCCTGTCACATTCGCTTTTTCCACGTTATACTCGTCAACGTCATACAGACTATAATCTATATGTCTCTTCAAATGGACATTTCAAATGTCGTAGTTATTAGTTGTCTCTTATAAATCTTGTTTGACTCTGCGTAATAATATTCAAAGCAGGTTTATTGCACTCTTATTAACTTTTTTAGATTATTATCAATATAATATAGGAAAAGTTACTTAGTTTTTACTTACATGTCGGATGTGAGAGCTGAAACCATGCTCAACGTAAGTAAAAAGGCCACTGCGCGTGCCACCACGCATGACCAACCCATATTAGGACATCTGAAATAAAAAAGAACTATTAGTAATGCCAGCATGCAGGTTGATATAAAATTGGCTGGATATAATTCCAGATTTTTTTTAAGAGATTTTCTAGTGACATGACCACAAACATAAATTTATTACTTAGTTGTTAAGATGTTTCCCCACCAAGAAGATTGACCTTAATTGGCATTTGTTATACGAGTTGGCGAGTTTAGTAACGTTAAGTAACTGGTGCTATATCTAGTGACTGTCAGATAAGTCATATACTTAATTTCTAACCGACTCTTTATGTAGTTCTGAGTAACACATCTAAATTTTAATTGGTAGACATGTTTATGCCATCAAAAAACTACTTACATGATAAATTAAATTATATTTCCGCGCCACTCAACCTCGGATTAGCTCAGAGGTATATCACTTCAAATATTTCTGAATTTAAATTTCATGTAGAAATGCATATTATCCGAATGTGCTCTTGGGGATTTTCCCAGAGAGCTTTCCCAGATTTAACTAGCTTACTCAGCGGTTTGAAACACTTTTAAATGAATTACGATAATTAATGATTTATGAGTAATGTCGTATTTGCATTTATATAAACGAAATATATTACGTCAAACTACCTATAAATAAATATTTCATGATGTCTCACAACTAATAATCTCATCAATCTAGCGTATTTTGAAGCTTTTCGAAGTTTGCCAAGACGTGTCAGAAAGTGACACTTTTCTGTGAAAATATTAAGCAAATTTATAATTTATTCTTTTAGTGATTATATTATAGGTAGTTCTGCATGAAACTTTTACCTTCCATGTACTTTTTCATTCGATTTATAGTTCAAGCCAAACCTTTTTCACCAATATTCAATATGATGATATGCGAAAATTCCTTCTTGTCAGACAAAAAAATCACACATTCTGCCTTCATATTCATTAGCCTTATAAGGCTCATATTGCGTTTAGCCTTCGCTACAAGGGGGCGTTATCGCCCACTTTGAGAAAGGCTGACTAGCGTGCCACAAGGCCGACTTTCAACGTGATATTACGGTTTTTTTTTCAGTGCTAGCGGAATTGAATACGTGACCTACTTTCAAAAGTTATGTTATGACGTCAATGAAGCTCGGAACACGAACAGTTTGCATGTTAAACCATTCATGATTAACTTGACAAATACGTGTATGTAATTTTATCAATTATTCAATCACCTTCAGCTAGGTTTTTTAATTGTAAAAGGTACTCGTGGTCTGATTTTATAAATTGATTGTCATAATCGGAATGCAAAAAAACACGAAAGTGAAATTTCTGACAAGTCGGTTTAACATGTAAATTATTTTCTTTAAAAAATTAAATATTTCAACTATTGTTAAACTTTAAATAAAAGCTTACTATAAAACTAAATAAAAAAAAAAAAATTAAAACAAAAAAATAAAGTCTATAAAATAATCGCCTAAAACAATTCACCGAGTAGTTCAATACAAAAATTCAGACGACTTAGTCTGGCCTGATTTAAAAAAATGTCCGCTATTTACCACAGCACATTCTACCTCACTTCCTACTTAATCCCGTGACAGATCGCGCCCAGATTTAACGAATAGCACTTAATTTGTCCTGGGATAAAATGCGCTCCACTTTGCCCTCGAATTTGTAAGCGCTCAGAGAGGTTAACTTGGGGCCTTTTAGCTGATTTCTTGAAACTTAGAAAACAAGTTTATTATAGAGAACAAAATACATATATCCAAAATTTTCAAAATAAAAATCTGATATGATTCCAAACAACACTTTATTATGTTATATATAAACCTTTCATTTTTTAATTGAAGACTAGAACACAAAAAAAAAACACACACACAAAAGAGGTAGTTATGTTAGGTACGGTATACGAGTACTCCATCAGACACTCAGGCAAATCCACTCGTAAATGTTCTAATTTTTGACCCTGTCCCATATTGCGTCCGCGCTTGAATGTTCATTTCTGAGTACCAGGTAGTAAATTTTGATAATAACTTATAAAAATATTAAGTTATAAATACTTATTAAAATATTTCTCGTAACTAATTAAAATACATCCTAAAAAAGATACACGACGTAAGTCGAGAAGCGAATAAAAGTTGAAAACGAATGTAGTCAATTTATATCGGATCTCGCGGGGCGACACCCGCCGGATTAAACTTTTTATCAACTTTCTCGATTGTTCTGTCGGTTCTACAAATTGGTATCAATACATTTCCTCTGTACTTTTCTCGTAAAAAGTATACGTTATGTTTGCAGGTGGATCGAGTGCACTCGTTAGTAGTCTTTAGTACCATAAAGTTCCCGGTAACGGAACCAGTAGATATACCTGTATTTTCCTATTTACTTTTTAAACACCTGTGGCGGTGAATGTAAAAATCTCGTAAAATACGTATGTATATATGCAACCTTTTTGGCTGTAAATAGTATTTCTGTAGTATCACTTGTTCAAATCAAGTAGACCCATTGTTAGACTGTGAGACAATGCTATTAGTATTAGGTCCGCCTATAAAGATAGTTGATTTGATTGATTGAATTTTGCCGTGTGGTTCCCGGCACCATTACAAAAAAGAATAGGACCACTCCATCTCTTCCCCACGGATGTCGTAAAAGGCGACTAAGGGATATAAACTTGGGATTCCTCTTTTAGGCGATGGGCTAGCAACTTCTCACTATTTGAATCTCAATTCTATCACTAAGCCAAACAGCTGAGCATGACCTATCAGTCATTTCAAGACTGGTGGCTCTGTCTACCCCGCTACGGATATAAACGTGATCATATGTATGTATGTATAAAGATTGTATTTTGGACAATAAAGTATAAATTAATTATTTAATAAAAAAAAAATTAGTCCCGTATGTAGCCAGTATACTAAAGACAATCCCACCTTTCTGCTGACTGCAGAGTGTTGTCGGCATGTGGAGATCAACACGCCCACGACTCACGTCTCCGCCGGATCACCATGACGCGGCTGCTCTCTGAAACAATCGTAAATATACCTTTATTGAATGTACTTGACGCTTGTCTGAAAGAACTGCATCTATGTTACCTACATACTTTTTTACCTTTGATCTCCTTGTACTCTAAAGTTAAATGGAAAAGTGAAAAAAGAAATTTGGTTCTATATATGATAACAATAACAATAAAAAGCGCATACATTAAGTACTTATAAAAGTGTTTATTGTGTTCACGTGCCAAAGTTCAGGGAAACCCGTTAAGCGGTTTCGTCTATTCGATAACAAATGCATTGATCACATTTTTCTTTCATTTATAAATAAAAATACTAAGAGCATTACATTGCGTTATATCTTAGTATATCGCTTATTTATTACTTTGTCATTAGATATTCATGTTAAACACAAACGTACCATACGGAGACAGCTCCGCCCTTAGCCTTGCTTTCCTAAATTACGAAGTCTCATTGTGAATATTAAAACAAGTAGATGTACTCGTTATATATTTGTATATCTGGTGAGGTCATGTAACAGAGCAATTACCCTAGAAAAGTAATTTTATTTAATGTTGATATCTAAACTAGGTGTAACGAAGAAGGTGAATTGTAAAATATTAGGTAAATTAAAATTAACGGAAAGAATAAAAGAATGTGATAATTTTTTTTTCATAAAAATGTGTAAGTGCTTGTATGTATCAAGGCCTTTAAGTGATATAAGACACATACGTAAGAATATTTTTCTTCATACTGAAACACATCCAACGTATGAAAGGTTGTGGATTACGTCTTTTCTATTTCGTTATGTTTTACTTAAAAATTAAAGTTGTTCAGTAATTTTGCTTGAACTTGCTAAAACATGCTCTAAGAATATTTTCAATCATATATATATATTTCTTTCATAAGGAAACCTATTAAGTTCGCATTGGGTTAACGTTGTTGTATTTTTAATCATACTGCGTAATTTTCGGGTCCAATATTCGCTCAGAATATCATAAAGATGAACCCTTTACCATTCAGTTAATGTGTGTATACGTACAAGTTTAATTAAACCTATGTCTACCATTTTGAAAATCAATATATGTTCGGCAGAAAAACAGCCTCATCACGTAGGTATATAGCAGAGAAGTGTAAGAGTACATTATGTTTACATAATAATTTTAGAATCTAAAATTTATAACAATTTGTAGAAGGAATTCACTTAAGTTTGGATAAGTAAATAATGATAAATATTTACTTTCTCTTCAAAATAATGCAGTGCTTATTACTAGGGTTAGCCGTTGCTGCTTCTGTGGTAAATAAATTTTCGATAAATTGTTTATAATACACTTATTTCCAATATTACTTATATCTAAAAAATAAAACTCTCACATGCAATTCGCGTCCCTTTTCAAACGTTATAATATCAAATCACAACGTATATTACATCGGCGCCAAAACATATAAATAATTTACAACATGGCCAGAAGATCGGCTCTTACGCCTGGGGATTCCCGAGGTATAACTCAACGGGTATCCGGTTCCATCCAGTTTCATCCGGCGCGTCATCCCTTAAAGCCCCGGGAACATTGCTTATGCCCCAACATTCTGTTTATTTGTGTTATACCAACACACTTTATGCTTACATCGTAAGTTGAGACTAATCGTATTTGGTTTGTTAGAAACGCATAATAGGAAATTTGAGTGATTTATGAGTAGCCATCTATAAAATGTTAAAAGCCAAGTTATCATAGTCAAATTTGGTACGCAGTTATGATTTGAAGCCGCTGGACCCTGTGGCTTTTTACGTGGTCTAGTGTGGTATTGAATGGGATTGGAATTCTAAAGGAAACCAACATGATAAGTTGAACCCAATTGAAGCATAATATAGCCGCCTATTGTACCTACAGATACTATATTTTTAACGATAAGTTATAAAAGCATATTTTTTTCCCTGGTAATGAATTCTGAGCCATAAAGTAAACTAAACAAGTTTTACTTAAATTAAATAATCTAATATCAATTTAAATAACAAAACTCGAAAATGAAATATTAACACGTGTCCGCCAGAAGTAGTATTTACCAAAACCAACTTTAGTATAACTCGTATTTATAATAGCATATAATTTCAGTAGCTGAAGTAAAGCTAGAAAATTATAAACCAAACGTCGAGATGGCCTTGGGAACACACGATAGTGCTGCGAGCAAGAATCTGAGGAAATGGAGGCCATGTCACAAAATTGGCCCAAGGCATTGCCAGCAATCACAATAATAAAGTATTAGATTAATATTTATAAATTCATACTACCTAATCCGCATTATTTTAATCACTACATAGTGCAAAGTAAAGTAGTTTTCCGCGTCTGTCCCTATTTCAGTATGTAGGTATGCTTAGTTCTTGAAAACTACACAACGGATTTGATTCAGTTTTTTTTAATAGATAGAGTGATTCAAAAGAGTTTTATTTGAGAAGATCGCTAGTTGTAATAAATGCGAAGGTTGTCGCTCTGTCTGTCTGTTACGTTTCACGGCCAAACTTTTGGATATTGTAGGAATTTAGTTTATTATCCGAGGTATTGCTCCTGGCTACTCATAGGTTACTTCTTCGGGGAATCCCCATGCGAATGATAAAAGGGCAATAATAGTCTGACTTAAGCCGAAAAATTTAAGTAGGTAAACGAGCTAGTGCGAGTTTAGTGAGTTTGGCCGGTGAAAAAATGTAGTTGCTATCTAACATTTGCAAAAAGAGCGCTTTTGTGGTTTTTATAATCATTTGTTTGCATTCTTATTATTTTCGACAATGTTTTCGTTACTTGCCCCTTCGGCAAAGAGGCATGATTATTTATTTATGTTTGTTATATATGAAATTGTTAATTTCGATTCTCGGTATATAACAAAAGATAATATTTACTTAAATGTCTTTGAATAATTAAAAAAAGCTAGTTCCTGGTACCTGAAAATAAGACTAAGTACTTAATTTTTTTCTAGGGCTGTCGTAAAATGCGATAGAGTTACGGAAGTCAGGCAAACAAGAGACGTTCCGAGTAATTACTCGACTGTCACTTTTGTATTATTTTTATTTTATGTTACAGTGACGAAGAAAGGCAATTGTTAAATATTCACTTAAATTGTAAGAGTTCTGTTCCTTCACAAATTTCATGTTTAAATATTTATTCAAGTTATCCATAATGTGTCAGCCTTGAGTAAGCAAGGGCTATCAAAGTTTGGAATAAATCCAAAAAATAGTGCTTACATAATGGCATTAATAAAATTTATTACCTTGTATAACCCACTCAAAGTTGAGACAAAATATACAAATACTAAAGAAATAAAGTGTTTTTATATTTGATCAGTGCTGGGTTTCGAATTCAGGCCACTATCTTATAACCACTGCGCCCGTTTGTCGACTCTTCTACACTTTTGAGGCGTACGATTCACTGGAGAAAATTTCGTAGCACCTCTACGCATCGTCGTAGCAGCTGGCGTAGCACACGCTACGGCAGGCTACGACAAAATTACAAACGTTTTTTCCAACATATCTGAAACCACTTACTTACATATATAGTCCACTGATATTTTATTTAACACAGACGATGTGTAAGTTTCAGATGATACATAAAAATACTTTTATGTTTTTACATAAAAAATATGCTTATTAGAAGAAAAAATTACTAAGAAAATGTATCGTAGCTATAAAATATAAAGTCAAGAGTCTACTGGTATAATTCAAGTGTCCAAAACAACGCTCTGCAGGGTCGTAAAAGAAAACTTTGCGAAATTAAACGTCCCGTTGGAAGGGAGCAGTTCCAGAAAGTAGAGTAAGCATTTTTCATTTTAATAACACTTTCGTTTATTTATTTCATAATTTTAATTAAGTATCTTCTTAACTCTTACTTCACATTTGCTCCTTTTGCAGTTACTTAGGTAAAATTAACATAATTTTAATTAATTTTTAAATTCATAGTTATTACTAGTAATGAGAAAGCAAGTTTATATATTTGTTAGTTGAATTTTAACCTCTCTACACTTCATTTACTAATCATCTTAATTTTTGCACACACAAAAAGAGCTTCTTGATTAAGCAGGACGTAGGAAATTAATTATCTCGCCATAAACGACTATATACGGGAACCGTAGAAAGAAATATCTAAAGATCATGGGTGAAAAGTTAGTTTTTCATAAAGTCCGAAGACTACGATTTAAGCGGTAAGGACTTTGAGGTGGAGACACTCTACTGAACAAAAGCAAAAGGGCAAAATGGTCGCAAACAAAGTTTCTACCGCTTAAAGAATACATACAATCTTCGAGTCAACATTGTCGGAGTCGCGGTTTCCCAGGCTGTAACCACATAACCTGGCAGAAGATTTTTCTTATGGCGGTCTACCCCGAATCATCGCCCTCGCTACTAACGAGTACAAGCGCCATGACGCTGTCAAAGTTTTCTTCACAAGTGCTTTGATTAATGTAAGTATGGGTCCGAGTTAACAACTTCAGCTCTCAAAAGTTATTGAAACTCCGACAAACTTCCAAATCATCGTTCCTTTGGGATTGAATTTCCATAAACTTCGTTTTGTCATTCGACGCATTTGGGCAAATTGTTTAACTTCGTCAAAGACAGGCATCTCTGTTGTTTATAGAAGGAATCACGCATAAGTTAAACCAATTTTTTGTTTGGACTTATATGTCGGCTTAGCAATTTACCCCTGACTGTGACAGAGTGGCCCCACGGGGTGATTTTGCCCATATAACAGCCTACAGCGATTTTTCTTGAGGGTGTTTGCGTATAAATATACGGATATTACATTAGCATAATATTAGTATAATGCCCAAAAAAAAACGAAAAGCGAGAGAGAGTATTATTTATGCCTATTATTTATTTAATTTTCTAGGAGCAAAACGAATAAATCGATTTACAAATGGTTTAAGCCTTAAACGAGAAATCATTTGTGATGATTCTGAACCAGAACGCCAGGTTCAGCGGTCCATTTTGGGATAAATCTAGTCACGTCTATACAGAGCAGGATAGACACAGCGCAGTTTTGAAAAAATAAAATCTTTTAAAAAGAAAGGCCACAGTCAGCTTTATGACATAACAATGGAATTGAGATTCAAATAGTGACAGGTTGCTAGCCAATCGCCTACAAGAAGATTCCCTTTTGGATCCTTATCCACCTGAATTCCTATTTTTTTTTAAAGAATTTAAGCATATAAAGTATTTTGGTATTTGTCTTTTTAACTACAACGCAAGTTCTGTTTACTCATTATGGATTCAATCACAAACTTTTATATTAACTGAAAACATAAATTAAAATAATTAGTTTTGTTCGGGTTATTGACTTCACAACAACGAAGCCCTGTGGAATACTCGTACAACGAGCGAGTTATCTGGTTGGAATTGCAAATAAACCCGCCTTATTAATATTGTCTGGCCCACCCTCTGACCCGTTTGTCGACAAAGGTGTGACATTTATATCTAGCTCTAACGTTCAATTTCTGAACACACCTTCGATCTGTCATTCTGACTTAAGCGTAAAAAAATTTCGTTAGTCGTTCTTTTTGGCGGGAAACTTAACGTCACTGGGTTTTTTTCATAGGTTAATAAATAAACAGCACTGAAAGCAAGTAATGTTTTCAGGGCTGTTTTTAATACTGGGTTACTAGTCTGAGAGTTCCTAAGAAAAACCGCTGAATACAATGCAAAAAATTAAGCAATTTGTAATTACCGGTTTTCGAATGGGTACAAACCTTTATCGACTATGAAATATAGGTTTAGGTATATCGAAATAATCACTACCAGGTATTCTATCCCAAGTTTATGTGTTACTATCGTAATATTCATATCGGAGCCTCGGTTGTGACCCTAAACAACGGTATAACGCTTTCATAAAGCTTCGTGTACGAAACCATAACTCTTCATTACGTCTTACTTTCCTGAGTAACGGAGGTACATCACCGTGGCCAGCAGTAAAGATGCATGCACAATGATAAAAATATCCTAAGTATCACCCACACAAAGGTCCTCTGCTAAACCCAATGGTAGACTGTTAGATCTGCCTATTGTGATTTACAAACTGTAAATGTTACAATAAAATTAAATATGAAATTAATTATGTTATAACTGTATTGTTGTTGCGTTTACCACCTTAGACCTTATCTTACATACAATTAGGTTGAAGTCAATCTTATTAAAATATTCCTTGTAAAAAGTCTTCTTCGCTATCGTACTCCACATTTAATGAGAAAACGGTAGT
This sequence comes from Amyelois transitella, assembly GCF_032362555.1. Classification (NCBI taxonomy): domain Eukaryota; kingdom Metazoa; phylum Arthropoda; class Insecta; order Lepidoptera; family Pyralidae; genus Amyelois; species Amyelois transitella. The sequence continues at coordinate 4,903,696 of NC_083512.1, read as the reverse complement.
TAGTATTCCCGAGTCGTCACTCGCTATTATGTCATATACATACTTCCTTCTCTAAATATATTGTAAATTATATAATATTTTTTTTTTTATTTTCATTTTAGCTCGGTCATGAAAAATATATGTAGAATACGGACGCCCCAATAGATCAACATCCATTATATCGTATTCTGGCGGAAGTCAGTTGGGTACAGTAACCCCTTATCATCAGACCTTTATATTCCAGCTTCTTTTGAATAAACAAAACTTAGATAACTAGAACCCAATGGGTTGGGACTATGGTAGGCAGCCGACCGTAAAATCTCCCCCAAATCTTTTTATAGCTTTATGAGTACCCCGAGGGTTGGAACCATTGGCTGAGTATGCAATCGGGAATATGCTGTAACAAAAGACGACTTGCATAGAAGAATACTTGCATAACGAGTGAAAATTATTGGCATTTGTGTTAGAATGAAACTATAGCCTGACAATGACGATTCTATTGAACTGTCACATCTTTCTTTGTGTAACTGATACTCATATGACAATCAAATATATAAATACTTATTACTAGTACGAAAGCGGCTGTCAGGGTAAATATAATCTATATATCTGTTTGATTGACGTATCAACGCAAAGCCTAAACTATACGTGTATCTAAAGATTTGAAATTTGGTAGATAGTTTTCATTTGTGGTTAAGAAGTGTACTAAGGTAGGATTTCCTAAAACTACCAACGGAATAGCGCTTTACACAGATTGATCCGGCGTCGGCGTTCAAAAATTATTTAAGTTTCTAGTAATATTTATATTAATTTTATTCATGACAGCACCGCACCGTACCGCTGTTATTACTCTTATTAATTCTGCGGTACCGTAGCGCTTTAGTGTGGTCAAGCCCTAAGTTACCCTTGTCATAAGATACCTCGGATATTAATATTGACTGACAGACATCGCAGTGCGTCTGGAAACTATCTTGTGATGAATCCCTTGTAATATAAAATTAATGGAAAGATGTATCAAGGTAGTCTCTGCCTACCTTACTGGGACAGGGGCGTGATTTTATGTATGACATTAATGTTGTACTCGTAGTTCATTGGTTTTGTTATTTAAGGGAATAAATATAATTAGAAAATTTAATTTGTGCCGTGTGGTTCCCGGCACCAATAAAAAAACAGAATAGGACCACTCCATCTCGTTCCCATGGATGTCGTAAAAGGCGACTAAGGGATAGGCTTTTAAACTTGGGATTCTTCTTTTAGGCGATGGGCAAGCAACCTGTCACTATTTGAATCTCAATTCTATCATTAAGCCGAACAGCTCAGCGTGGCTTATTGGTATTTTCGAGACTGTTGGCATTGTCTCCCCGCAAGGGATATAGACGTAATTATATGTATGTATAAAGATTTAATATGTCGCCTTTTAAATTTTCTTTTATTTTTGTCATATTTAATGGCTCTATAAGCTGTCAAACTTACTGACGGCTTTTAAAATTGTTACTAATAAAAGACAATCACCAGCAGGGTAGTTACATCAAATAAACAAAAGCATTATTCCACAAAAAGTAGACACTATCGATACCAATAGAATACCGACGAATATAATACAGTAATTTTTGCGTCCGGTAATATAATAAAACGCAGAACGGTGGGTCGGGTTACGGCCATAAAGTTGCAGCCCCGCTGTACAATTTTAATCTTATTGTGAAATGTAGTGTAAAACCAATATTGTGATTGCTGTCCGCTCCCGACTTTCTATTGAACATTGCGGACGGATATTGAAGATGTGGTCACGGCGGATAGCGTTATGTTGAAAAGAACAGTAGACATTGTTAATCTATATTTTAGTTTCACTGTGACGAATGTGACGATACAATTTATTGAACAAGGCGTTATCGAATGGAATAATTTAAAATGTTATTACGGAAAACTGAATTAGAACTCATAATTAAAAAAAGGGTGGGTAAACTAAAGTTAATAATTTTATTTATAGATGTATTTTAATGTAAACGCGTAATTTTTTATAAGGCATTTATGTTAATTAAAGCTGATACTATAAAAATCATTTTGTAGTTATGTTGGAATGCATTTACAAGAGAAAAACTACTTGTGTTTTTATTGTGCCGTGTGGTTTTTCGCACCAATAGGAATAAGAATAGGACTACTCTTCTCCTTCCCATGGATATCGTAAAAGGCGACTAAGAATAGGCTTATAAACTTGGGATTCCTCTTTTAGGCGATGGGCCAGCAACCTGTCAGCGTAGCCTATTGGCTTTTCGAAACTGTTGGCTCTGTCTACTCTGCAAGGGATATATACGTGATTATATGTATGTTTGTATGTGTTTTTATTCTCAGCAAACAGAAATAATTGATTGATAGGTATATTTTCATCTCTTTGTTATTTTTATGAGATCGATTCTTTCGTACCAATGTGTAACTTGACTACGTTGTAATAATATTATGTTGAAGAAAAAACTTAGTTTCTCGAAAAATTCAGTTTTGAAGTAAGTATGAATTAGAAACAAAAATGTCAATACATACTTACACTTTGCAACGGTGACTTTGTAAAATATGTTTTACGGTAAGAAAATTAGTAATTTTGCTCTTTAATTATTTTCATCATATTGGACGTCCACTGCTGAAACTAGATCTCCCCCAATGACTTCCATCACGTTCTTTTGTAGGCGACCTGCATCCAACGTTTTCCCGCCGACTTCACCAGATCATCAGTCCATCTCGCGGGGGGCGTCCTTCGCTGGGCTTTTCGGTACGTGGTATCCACTCGAGAACTTTTTGACCACATCGGCTATCTCCTCTTCGTGAAATATGGCCGGCCCATTGCCATTTCAGTTTGCTGACCCGAGCTGCTATGTCGGTTACTTTCGTTAGTCAAAGGATCTCCTCCACCGAGCACAGCTCTCTCTATGGCTCGCTGAGTGAGTTACTAAACACACATACTGCAACAAAACAAAGTCGCAACAATCGAAGAACAGTCTCTTGCCATTTGTCAAGTCCAACTGTCTTCTATTTCGCACAGAGTGGCGGGCTAAGATAATGAAATTTCTTCCCGTGTGTTCGTTATCTCTTATTAGATTCGCAGGAAAAGAGGGATACCTGTCGGTTTGCACATAATAATAATTGCATAGAAATAGCGCCTCATGTATTATGCTCTTGAAAAATAAGTTAGAATGCGTACGAACTTCTTAAGACAGTTAAAAATATTAATGTTTCGTCTTTTGTCCTTTCTAAAACATATAGACACATAGGTAATCCCGGCTATATCTCTTGCAGGATGGACAGAGCCTACAGTCTTGAAAAGACTGAAAGGTCAGGTTCAGCTGTATGGTTTAATGATGGAATTGTAATTCAAATAGTGACAGGTTGCAGCTCTTACAATAACAATCCTAAATTTTTTTTAGCAATTCCCTAAATCGCCTTTTTCGACATCTTTAAGATGTTTTTCAGTTAACAATGGAGATATACTTTTCAGTATGCTTTTCCACTTTTTGCCCGATATAAGTATTACGAGTATAATTATAACTTTGGATATCATAAAACGGAAACATTGGCCTTCGAGCCATTATTATTAGCTGTATTAGCTGTCAGTATAGGAGATTAAGAAGGGATAATTATACGTAATATGTAATGCAATGATGTCTGTTCACTTCATATTTTGTGGTGCTAGGTCGTCGTAACCACAAAGTGCGAACGCGACTCGCACACGGAATGCTCGAATCAATATCGACCGGCCTCGGTGCTGGCCATTTCACAAAAAACATGCCCGTAACTAATAAACATATAGAATTCATACATTCGACTAGATTTTGCGTTGGGCTTTGCCCCTGTGGGAAATTCCAGAAAAAATGCCTAAGTTTTGTCTGTTTCTGTGTCATGAAATAGATCCAGAAGTTTCTTTTTTTTTTAATAGTATGAATACCCCATACGATTAGCTCAAATTTCAATGGGATAAATACTAAATTAGATGACATCTTCCAACGTTACTTTAATTTGGAATAGAAATTATAATTATAAAAACTCTTTATTTCACCAAGATGACATGATTCACAGAAAATAAGTTTATACACTTCATGTTTGTACAAAGGCTACCTTATCGCTATAGCAATATTTTATAGGCAATCAGAATTAGAGAATCAGTTGCCTCAATGTGTTGGTTTCCCCACGATGTTTTCCATAAACATAAGAAAATCGCTTTTCAATCAAATTTATGCAAATAAGAAAGGCTAATAAACACAGGATTCTTCTTTTTGATGATTGTCTAGCAACTTATCACTATTTGATTCTCTATTCTATCGTTAACCTGTATAGCTGAATTCAGTCATTTTGAGACGGTTGGCTCTGTCTACCTCATTAGAGATAAGGACGTGTATATATGAACGTGTGTATAAGAAAAGAATCGTTGAAGTAAATAAACACGGCAGGATTCTAACCTGTGAACTTTGGTACGGGCATATTTTTTTATTAACCCGTACGGCGGATATATAAGCTAAATAAATATTGTGTTTAACATATAAACCACTGAAGTGGAAAGTTTTCATAAACTAGGCCTCGGAGGCACATTAATTATGGAAGTTATCAAAGCGACAACAAGTTTTATTGATATTGGGTAACGTGTCAACTATAAATAAACACGGTAACGCCGTTTTTGTGTTCAGTCCGTCCAATTTATCAACAGTAGTTTGTATTGTGGAATCCATTTGGATATTCATGGAGCAAAGTGTGAGATAGTTTACTCTCTTAAAAAATAAAAATACAAAGCCATCGTAAACGCAGTGCAATCTTTAGGTAACTGATGTTGAAAATTGCATTACATTACTTAGAAAAAAAACCAGCCAAATGCGAATCGGACTCGCGTCATCATATCATCATGTTTGTACTTAAATATTATATTTTTTATAATTCACCTTTCTGTCCTGTGTTTTCGTCCTGTTTATTAGAATCGGCAACGGATAGACAGTATTTGTAATAATTTCAGCTTCCTAGCTATCACGGTTTATGAGATACAGCCTGGTGACACACAGACACAGACACACAGACAGTAATAGGACGCTTAGTATAAAATTTACACAATAACATAGTACGTAACATATAACCTGTTGCTGTGAATTGCTTAGTTTGGATCATATACGTTATATTGAACTTATTTAACGTAGAAATATGTGCTAAGTATATTTCTAGGTTAATTTAAATATAACAGTATCTTGATTTCAAATTCTACCGATGATGATGATGTAATGAAACAGGATCATATTTATACATACATACATTCATACATACATACATAAAATCACGCCTCTTTCCCGGAGGGGTAGGCAGAGACTACCTCTTTCCACTTGCCACGATCTCTGCATACTTCTTTCGCTTCGTCCACATTCATAACTCTCTTCATACAAGCTCGGCGGTTTCGGGTACTTTTGACCTGACCCTTTACCAGGACGTCCTTAATTTGATCAAGATACGTTCGTCTAGGTCTTCCCACTCCGACCTTTCCCTCCACACTCTCCTTGTATATCTGCTTAGTCAACCTGCTTTCATTCATCCTCTCCACATGACCGAACCATCTTAACATACCCTTTTCTATTCCTGTAACTACATCTTCTTTCACATCACAACATTCCCTTATCACGCTGTTCCTTATCCTGTCACTCAATTTCACACCCATCATACTCCTTAACGCTCTCATTTCCACTGCATTTATTCTGCTTTCATGCTTCTTTATATATATAAAAATTACTTTTTTGTTTAACTATTAAAACAAAACATGAATTAACCTACAAGTCTTACTAACAAATCTGGAGATAAAATAAGATTATGATTTGATAGTTTCGTAAGACGAAATCATATTCTTTTACCGACCCAATTTCGAAGGAAAAAGAAAATTCTTATTCAGAACTGGTTTCGAAAGTGGCCGAAGTTATCATGGTTCGGCTAAAAATGTGATTCTAGATTTAAAATTATTATTTTTGTTAATTTCCAAACAATTATCTAATTTACAAATTGTAATTGCACTGCTTATCATTGTAGATCTTGTTCGAACATGTAATTAACCTTTGCGACTGACGAGGATTGCGATGTCCGAATTAGATAGCCATTTACGATGTACGGAGAAAGCTCTTACCAACTTTATCGATTACGGTACTATATCCCGGCTAAACTCAATCAACTCGTGTGCCTAGTTGACCAATTTAATACTTACGATATGAAAAGTTTCATCACTTTTTTCAAATTATATTAAAATTCATAGTAATTTGCATTGAAAAATCGTATGAACGTTTTGATCCAAAAAGAAATACTCACTTAACAGTTAAAACTAAAGATATGTTTTATACAAACTAGTTAAAAATAGCAATAAGCTCACAGTATTAATAAATTATACCTAAATTAAATTAATATAGATAATATTCAATAATTAAATAATATAGATATTATAATAGATAAATTTTATAAATCAATATAATTGAAATTTACTTCAACTGCCAGAACTGCGTTTGACAGCTTGTTAAGAATATTTGTATAAAGCAAAAATTGAGAATAAATTTTTTGCTTGATTTTGATAGCTATTTTTTGATAAAGTTGATGACCTTTATTTGTTCATTAGAATGTTGACCCCGGCGTCGAATAAATCGCGTGCCGACATTCAACTCGTTTATTTGACCATTTCAAATGTAATAAAATACACAAAATGGAAGCATAGTGCTTTAAAAACGGTGGAATAGAAAATGAACCTATCAGGCTTTTGTTCAAAAAAATCGAATTCAATCATTCAATACAGATTTCAATGTTTCATACTTATTCTTTTTTTTTATATAAATAAGGAAGCTGATTGACTGATTGTCAAATCAACACACAACTTTAACCACTCTAGGTATAGGCATTGAAACTTGACCGGTAGATTCATTATTTGGTTAAGATGTGTAGGTACTAAAAGAGGATTTTATGAAATTCAGTTTTACGAGGGCGGTAACACGACACGAGCATCTTCTGGCACAGTATAAAACAAAAACAAGTTGAATGAAACAATACGTGAATACATACATAAAAGATTTTTCAAATCATTTAGAGAAAACGGGAAAATTTCGACTTGCATAAATTAATAATCAAATATCATAAAAATATAAATATTATAGTAAGCTTAACTCTTCCTCTTTGTATACTTATTTAATGCTATGGTAATGTATAGTTTGCTATCGTAACATTGTCGTAACTTCTATAAACATGTACGTTATCCGAATGTGTACCGATATGTGTATCGCGATATAAAACGTAGTGAAAGGAGTTTTCTCGACATAAATTTCCCAGAATGTTCGTAATAATATTCAAAGTTAAGCTTTTTTATGGCGCGACAACCTCAAATGTTTCGCTTTGTGTATTCCAAGGCTGTATTGGTAGCCGGACAAGTTTTCAGCTTTTATTCGTTAAAGTTGTTTTAAATAATGATCTTTTAAAAACGAGTTCTAAAGGTAGAAAATAATAGAAGACTCCCTTAAGAATAATAAGAAAATACTTAAAAAGTTTAAAGCAGAATTATAAAGTAAACTTCATCGTGTAGTCTCTCTCTTGTTCAATTATTGCATTTAAATTATTTGTTATTCAATAAAAGGAAGAATATTAGTTTTGCTGTTTATACGGTTAATTAAAAAAATATTTAGGCAATTCCAGAGAAAAATGGGTGAAGCATGCAGGTAAAGTTAATGCGAAAATATTGGCAAATAAAAAGTGATGTGTTCGTATCTGTACTGAAGTGCTCCTATCATGGCCCCCGAGAGAGTCGTGTCGGGAGGCAAAGTCGTGCGAATAATGTATTCGTCTCCTGTGTTTATCATCGTAAAAATATATTAAACATGTGACTAGGGTAACAACATGACAAACACACACATTATTAAGTGTTGGTTGGTAGACAGAGCCAATAGTCGCACTCTCTAGTAGTCTCTACTCTCAATAGTCTCAGTCTCTAAGATCAGGTTAAATAAGTATTAAGTGACAGTTTGCTAATGTATCGCTTAAAATACCAATCTAATTATTATTAATTATTGTTATTAATTTTTCTACGTTGGATTTCCATCCATGGATGGTCTGAGAGGTAGAAAAAAATATAGAAGGTATACCGACAAAGTATGTGTTGACAAAAGCAATGTAGGGAAATTGGGAAGTTTGATGACTATGTGAAGGATGTAGGAAACGTTTAATGAACCAATCAAGATAGAGATATCGGAAGAGGCTTTGCGTTTTTTGGGATGATGGCGATGGTTAGAATTAAGATATTGCGAAGTTATTATTTTTACATTGTTTTTCATTTATCGCAGCTAAAATGCAATTCGTAATAAGGTTCTTCCGTTGCCTTGTTTTTGTAAGTAGTTCGAAGCATCTAATTAATACCAAATTATACCTCTTCAACAAACAGCAATCCAAAAGTCGTACCTAACAAAACATTTACATAGCTTATGGTATATCAAATATACATAAATGTTTGCGAAACCCATGGTTTAGAAGACATTGCGTGACTTTTTTCATTTGTTCGCCGTATATTCGGGTCCTCCTACATTTCCGCTTGATATATAAATAAATGGGTTTTTATAGCTGTGCACTTAATTTTAACTGACATCAGCGAGTAGCTATTATTTTGTCCAACAGGATTAGCAATATAGATTTAATTATATTTTTCCGTAAAAGTATTTATAATTCTACGTGATATAATATACAATATTCTCACATAGAAGTATTATTTTATACCGGAAGTGTATACTATTTCTATGGTTTCTCGATTTGCGACGTATGAAAATAATGTGAAGCAGCGAGTCCAGATTTTAGAAATGTTGAAAATGTAAATTAGTTTTTAGTTATAATTTTATATTCTTTGCAATACAAACTCTTGAAGAATGGAACAAAATTCCTTAGTCATGTAGCGGTGGAATTAATAAAGGAAAATTATATTTTAATGAGGGATCCCAATTTTAAAAATTATATTGTTCACTGAGCTGTCATGTCATATTATCGATTTAAGGAGTTTCCTTCAGTAGGTTGGTCTTTTTATATGCCTTAATTAACAAAGTAACTTCATTAAGGAGAATATACAGAGTAAACTAAATTAATTTAAGGTCCAACATTCAATCGCTACTTCATTATGGAGTGGGACCAAAATAAACACACTGTTCTAAATATAGATCGGGACTAATTTAGAACGGAATCAAAGTTCAGACATATTTTCTAATTGAGCAGTTGACATCCGTTTTGATAAACGATTGTGAACTTTAAATCAGCAGTAATTAAAGAGCTTGTCCGTTACAATAACAATCTTTAGCGATTGTAAACTTCGCGCTATTAAAATGTACATAACTACAACAAATTAAACAGACATTAGTGCTCGGAACATGACATCAGCTTTGATGAATGGAATTTTTAAGACTTCGCCTGTGATTCCAAAATAAAACTCGTAGATTTTTATTATGATCTTTTTTATATAACACCATACAGCAGCTGATAGCTAAAATAACATTAATAATATGTACTTTTGCAATGTGTGTCTTTTTTTTGCTTACTTTGAATTTAGAATCTCTCCTTCTTTTGAACTCGCACACGTACACCTTAAACTATTAAGTTAAAGCACCAATAAGAGGCTTCTGAGTAAAAAAAGGAAAAGTCTAATTTATCAAATGACTTTCATCGTGTTCGAATCCAAAGAATCTATCTAAGGAGAGTATCTCCACGTAGCTCTACCCTCTTGCGTTTCACGATCTCGTTTTTATTACTACCGACGTATTTTATCGGAGCTTTAGAGCTTTTGGTGCAAATTCGAGAGGCCCTTGTTTCATGTTACTGTAATCCGATATAATAATGTAAATTGATAAAGACGCTTGGGAGAATTGTAACTCTTTATCTTATTTTTTTGACAAAGTACTTCAATATCAGCTATAGCGATTACTAGATCAAAATGTATGAACATATAAAATTGCCATTTCTAAAGTTAATGAATATATAAATTAAAGAAAAATTACTTCTATAGTTCTTTTATCTTAAGAGTTTATTACATTCATTTAAACAAAAGTAAAAGAATAATCACAATAGGTTCATACTTGAAAGAGTAAAATAAAAATAACTAATTGTATCAGTATTATACAAATAATATTTTTAATAGATCTATCGACATTCTACGGCTTTGAAAATGAAAATGAAAATCCCTAAGAAAGCTGATATCGATTATTTTGAACTAGTGTACCGAACGGATAAAGGAAATGGATAAATAAGTATAGGTAAATGATCATTTTGGACGCATATTGGGCGTTGGACTGTTGAGCGTATTTGGTTAGGTAACTGGACTGGTCAGCTAAAGGCTATGGTTCAGTTGGATCAAAGAGATAAAAACGTTGAGGAGTATCTACACGATGAAATTGTGTAATGTGACCCGAAGATGCCCTTTTTCCTTTCTATGAACATAAAATATAGAAAACACAGAGACAACGCGTGTTATCTACAAACCAAAACCGTCCACCTATTGTACTAGGTTAGGATAAGTAATTGACTTAAAGTATTAATTTTAAATACAGATTCGAATTCTCCTGCGGCCGTATAGCTTTAACTATATTTAAAAACTCATTTTTGAATAAAATGCAAAATCTTAGAATACTAATCAATTACCTTACCAAGAAAATGTTCGCATCGTGAGGTGACCCAAGCACCTATCGTTAGTGTCACTGAGGTAAGACAGGATTTTCCTGGATTGTGGGTATAAGTGGAGCCAAGGATCCTTCCAGAACCTAACGACGAAGTGTTAATTTTCGTTTTTTTTTCTACGCCTTTTATCTTACGTGTCCTTCTGTATTCTCATTATTTGTGCACTGGCGCAAAAAGGTTCATTCTGTTGGAATAAGTTTCTGGGGCAGCTTTTCACACAGTTTGCATTTGTTAGCAGCTATATTTCATGTTAAAAATACATTTCTATTTCACGAAACTATTTTAAATTTCCACGGGAATAAAATTAAGTTCAGTTTGTAGATTGGCTTTGGTTGGATTCAATTTTATATCAGTCACACAAGTAGTCTTAATTTGTTTTCGTATCTATTCCCCAACATAAATAATACTTTAAAATACATGTAGTGCGAAGTGTAGAAGAAATTTTTAATCTACATACGATCTCATATTAAGCCCGATTAATTATACCTTCCTTCACACACTCTACATTCTAGTCAAAATCGTGTGGTTTGGCGGTTCTGCTTCGGTCACGAAGATTTCATAGACATTCGATCATTGCGGGTGAGACATTCGAACTTGTACATTTAATGATTGTACTGATGATAATCTATCTTAAATTTTAACTTTTAGCATCATCTAAAACAAGAGTTAAAAAAATTACGAAACATTACAAGAAAAGGTGGGCTTGTGCTTGGCTGTTCTTGATGATGATCAAATGGTTTGTAAAATTCACCTTGTAACATTAAATACCCAGTGTCGATCAAAAAAAGATACTGAATTAGCTCCTTATTATAATAGAGACATGAGGCATCAATCGATTAGAAGGGAACGACCTACTTATAAAGTAAACGCGTCTATTTCGGTGACGTGTATGCGCATTAAGGGGCGTCACCGCGTCACCAGTTGAACAGGGCTCTTAGCAAAAACAACTTTGTTCTTTTCTAAAGCCATGGACTTTTTGTGCATAGACTAGAGATAACAGAAAAAAAATAGTGTAAGCCTTAAATGTGGAAGTTTCAACAAAGGACTTTTCCTAACTTGAAGTGTATTGGCAATAAGATTTGTTCCAAAAATGTGGAAATATAAACAATGAACGGTACGATTACTTTTAGTTTTCATGAGAACTGAGTAGAAATATGCAAATATAAAAAGTTATTTTCTGCTACTACAGATAAAATCCTCTGAGCATAATATCGGTTCGGAAAAAATAATTGTTTGTAAAGCGGTATGCGTCTACAGTTCAAATATTTCAGATCCCAAAACATACAATTTATTTCTGAAATAAAATAAAATGACATCTGAGGTGAAAACATATGCGCCCAAATCTTGCACCTTGTCTATTACTGTGTTTGTAGTCGTTGTCTTAAGGGTACTGTCAAGGGCTCTTTCGTGTGGCAAAACTTTTCTCTCTCTACTACTCAAACCGGTCCCGCTGGCACTTTTACACGAAACTTCAGAAGTCATGTGGTAATATAAGCATTCCATTTTAAAGGGGTCATCAAATCACAGGAAGCCAAATTTATTTATATTTTTACACATGATTTCTTTGAAGAGTAAGGTGATTGCTGGTTTCTTTCTACCCCGAAGGGATAAACGGGAAGTGATATGAATATTTTTATACACGTTCATCGATATCAGAATCTTATTCCCAGAAAAAGATTAATTTTCTTATCTTTGTTTTACAGATAACAAAAAGATATAATTTTGTGCCTACCTAAGGCATAAAATTTACATAGATTATATGTAGATATTATGAATTAAGAATACCAAAACTTTGCATTGCAAAACATTTTCTTTAATTTTTAGACCATTTTATATTTACATATTATACATATATTTAATCACGTCTATATCCCTTGCGTGGAGGCAGAGCCAATAGTTTTAGCTGAATGTGGCCTATTAGTTTCAAAGTAATAGGCCACATTCAGTCGTTTGGCTTAAAGACAGAATTGAGATTCAAATAGTGACAGGTTACTAGCTTGTCGCCTAAAAGAAGAATCTCAAGTTTATAAGCCTTATCCTTGGTCGCCTTTTACAACATCCATGGGAATGAGATGTAGGTAATGTCCTATTCTTTTTCCTATTGGTGCCGGGAACCACACGGCACTATTTAATATTGACTATAAAATTAAGCAGAACCATTATTTATTATTATAAAACCTTGGTACTCTTGGGTAGCAAGTGAAAAGGAAGGATGTGTTACATGATTCGGCAAAAACGTTTTATGAATGACTCCCATTTTGATTCTGGCAGGAAATGAATCAAGGAATACGCTTTAGCTGTATGTTAAATTTTCTCTGCCAAAAGAGGAGGTAATATTATATTCTGGGAAGAATAAATGAGAGAACTGAATGTCGTTGGAACGTTTCTCATACCAGTGCATATGAAATTAAAAAAAGATATAACCAATTGAGGAAGAGAATGTTAAATCAGTAACGGGTAAAAAAGTATGTAGGTGAGCGACACAAAATACACAACATAAAATTTTGTATAGCACATTTGGAAGAATTAATACCAAACGTATTATCTACAAAAACTGCGTGTGCAAAAAAAAGAGATTTTTTCAATGAGTTTATTTTGTCAATTGATGAGTGATCATTTTAAGGAATATGTAAAAGTGATTTTTTTATAATATAATGAAAGTGAGTCACATACGGTTTGTTCATTTATTTCATAATAGAATTAGAATCGTCTTCACGAAAAGATGGATTTCGCAACATATCACCGACTAGTCCCATTTATCAAACACTGGGTAATTTGTCAGCTTCAAGACTTGTAATATCATCTGAGGTTCAGCATCCCGAGGTTGAAATGGGTTTCGTACGTGGGTCGCGTCTGTGACACCACAAGGGGGAACGTAATTGGCCACGGAAAATCTCGGAAAATAATCTTCGTTAATTGTCGCATTCATCGGCCCTATAACTCCCTACACGTGACCATGTAAGCACAGAACTAATAATATGTTAGAATTCGTATTGATCGTACTGTGACTGTATATTATGTAAGAGAAACTTCGGTATCAAATTATATAAAGGGCAATTTTTATATGACGAATTTTAGTGCCTGTTGTAATAATTAATTATCGTTTCAGAAAGATTTATTTACGATTTATTGCACAAACTAGTCTGAATAGCGCTTCTGAATGCCTGCTATGAATGCAGCGCTTGCAGTAACGACAAACTTTTATTCTTTCTTAGAGAGATTGCAAAAGTTGCGAATAATAACAAATTGTAAAACCCGACACCTGGCAGGAATTGTTGTATCTCCCAGATATTTTCGAATATTTACATTAGCCAGAAACAGAATTGAATTAAACAAGAAGTTACTCGCCATGTTAGTTTTTAGTTTTACAACTGTCTGCCTGCCTTAGCATTTGCACTTTTTGAATTGAAAATGTAACATATGACAATATGTGTGTAAACGTATATACAATAACATTTTTTTCCCAGAGAGCTACACAGTAGGGATATTCTCAATTTTTGGTACTGATGCGGGTCACCAGAACGTCTCCAATTTGATAAAGGTACGTTCGTCAAGGCTTTTCCTTGTATATTTGTGTAGTTTAATCACTCTTTTTCAGAAAAATACATATATATTTAATTTATATCATATAAGTGGTTATACAAATTGTCACTATACTCCATCGCTGTATCAATGGTCCTTTGCTTTGAATGCAAATAGGTCGATGTTTGCCCACACTGTTTGTTGTCGGAGTGACGCCGTCCACAAACCATTTTAGCTAAAAGGCTTCACGGGCCGAAACTTTTTAGAATAACGCCAGTAATGGTTCGTTTCTTGCGCCCATCAGTGCTTTTAGCGTTTAAAGGGGAAATTTAAGAGGCTTTATTTTGGTAAAAAAATGCATATAATAAAAAGGTTTAATCCACACATAAGCTATTAGAAAACCCTATCTTTAATTTACCTGCATATTTTTTAAAAGTTAAAGTTTATTAAAAATTTGTGTAAATTAGTTTTGAAAATAGTCTAGCGAAAATCTATACAATTTAATCTGCTTTTCAATCTGCTTTCCAATATTTTATTTTTGTCCGGTCTTCGCTGTCCTCTGTTATGTATATTCTGCAGATCACTAATAGAAAAAGACTTATATAAACAAAATAAGGTTATTCTACAAATTTGAAATTCATTAAAACTATGTCCCAAGCTTATACAAATATCCGTTGATTGACTTGAACAATTTGCACGGAAAGAAAATCAAAAAGCAGCTGGCACACACTATGTTATTATTTCGCTACCAGACTATCATGGAAGCTATTGAAAAATATTATATTTTTAAATTTCTGTAGGATGGGAAAAGAACACGAATTCTAAATGATTTATAGTGGGTGTCAAAACAGGCTCTTTGCGGCCGCCGCGGGACGCCTCGGAAACGTCAACGACTCCAGCTAATTACATTATGCTATCAACGTCGTCGGTTGCCTTTGGTCCTCTTTAAAAGCGATATTTTGTAAAGAAAGCCCCAATTTTTGTAATTATTCTGAAAGAAAATGTTCTTAATTTATAAATTTATATAAATATTTAACTCAGGTTTTTATCGCTTATCTATGTTATTCTTTATCGCTTATTATCTTATATCTATCGCTTTTCAAAGTGTATACGTTCCGATTTTAAGTATCATTAGTAAGTTTGCTGTTATCTTGCGTCAATGTGTTTTTGGTAGTTTTTTGTTTTATTTTGAGTGTTCCTGCTTACTTTTTTTCTACTGGAAAAAAGAAACGTCGAAGTCTATTTCCTAGTTTTCCGACTATTCTTAGTTGAAAATGAATTACAAATATGCGACTTGTTTCATTAGCATTATTAACTATCTTTCTTGTATTTTAATTAAACACGAGAACAATTAGTTTTCCCAACGCTTCTCTTCTATTAAATTAGAGCATTAGACGTGCTCAGTTTAGTTTTAATTTAGATAAATGGTTAACTCAATAAAATGTTAAATACTTTATGTGTGAGTAAGAAAGCATGTTAAAAATAAGAAAAACAAGGCGAACTTATCCCTAAGTGGAATCTCTTGCAGTCAACCTTAATTTAGATGATCATACACAAAATATAATTAGTTATTTTCCCGTCAAAATACTACAGTTGATATCGAATTTAGTCGGAGTAAATCAGTACTGCGGAAACCATTTCATTAAGCATTCAAATAGCAGCGTTGCACATACGTATGTTAATAAGTAATAACTTGGATTTCCTCTACTGCAATTAAATTTTAAGTTATTAAAAGTAGGTTTTTCACGAATTTATGATAGGTTGGAAAATAGAAAGCAGAAAATGGTCAATAAAAATGTGTTTCTCTCTCAAATTGTATACTTTATAGTATACAAAAAATTGATTCATTTAATTAAATAATAATGTTGCTGCGTGTTACTTATTGTCTATAAATCAAAATTTATTTATTTATTGCGCAATAAATAATGCTACATCGCATTTTTGACATTTTATCAGCTGACCAAACAGAGCATAAATAGTGAGTGGTACCATAAAGGTTTTTTAAAATTAAAAACAACTAGAGAATAAACACCAAGTAGTTGACCTGCTTATATGCAGTTCTTCTAGAAGAGTAATGGTCAGGATTCTGCAGCAGCTATCTATCGCAGCAGCGCGTCTATTGATTTGTAGGAATAAAAGTAGAATACAGAAAACATTTCAGAAATCTTGAACATCAGAAAAGAAATATGATACGTACATGAAGCGAGCAAGCAAGGACGGCCAACGAAACGTAGCACATTTCATCACGTGCTCGCATTTCTGCTGAGATTTCAGTAAATAAAATATTGTTTCAGAGCTTTGTGATAGACGTATTCAGAACCGCATGTTCTACTTATATAGATATTGTTTGTTTATTTATGTCATTATTTTTCAGAATACTACAAAAAAAAAGTGCGAACATTGAGCGCTAGTGAAATGCTTGAATATTTTCTGTGATTCACGTCAAACAAAAACTACCAACACCATTATACTTTCTTAAAAGTAAGCCATTGTACGACAAGGCAAAAAATAAGCACACGTAGTTTTATTGATGAAGCGAAAGAAGTATCGTGGCAAGTAGTCTCTGCTCATCTCTCGGGGAAAGAAGCGGGATTTTATGTATGGATGTGGTTCTGTATTATACGAATCCTATCCAAGTGTTCAGAATATTCCCAAAACATTAAGTGGCTTCGCGTTTGTTAAGTAAATGTTGTGTTTAGCCGTCATATCTACAATCAGAAACCACGACGTGAGCCAAGGTTAGCGATAACGCTGGAGGACGAACTGGGGGAATACGCCTGCCACCTGAATAGGGTCGTCAAATTTGAAGGACATTTTTTATGATTTTAAGTCTCAATATAGGCAGTACTTAGGTACTCTTTACATTCCATCAACGTTTTGAATACAAAAAAAATGTTACTCGTATACAAAAAAATTTGCTCTATCGAATTTGTCGGTAAGTACTTATTTTGTAAATATGACATTTCAGCCCTATTTGAACACACCCACATATATAAATGTTTTTTTTCATTAAGAGAAAAATATTTTCTATTAGAAGTAAGTATTTATGCATGCTGCATTGAGAACAAAAAGCATTCGCTGGATATATCAAGGGTTGTTGACCCTTTATTTGTGTTCAGACAAAGAAAATGGAAATATGGTATGAACTCTGCAATTTACATGTCTGATTAGTTATATTGTCATTTGTCATCTGCATAACTAGTAGAAAGCATATTTTATTTATTTAAAAGTTCAATAACAAACACTAAAACTTAAATAGCAAACGTTATGATGGAAGAAAACTTAGTTAAAAATTAGTTTAGATTAGGAATATTAGATGTAAATGAAATCAACTTGTCAACATGCTTTTTGACCACTAAACGGAAGCGGAGCTGTGGCAGGAGTATGTGCGTTAACGCAACGCACATTCAATTTCACTGAAAGAATTGATGCAGAACATATAAGCTTGTAAATAAACTCTCTTTTATGAAAAACAAGCTCCCTTAAATATGCAGGACCGCCTGAATACAACACAGAATTGAAATTTCATTTTATCTGTTTGAAAATATAAATATACTTAGTGTATGAAACGTGCATTTTATTTGGCAGCAGATAAGGTGGAATATAAACTTCGCGCTCTATAGGATATTTTGTAAGAATATTTTCTAAAAGAAAAAGTAGACCAGCCAAGGGTGGCTCTACCAGAGGATGGCTGCTTGAGCCACCTAGTCCCAGAGGGCGTCAAACGAACGAAGTAAGAACGAAATATTAGATATTTTAAATATTTTGAGCGAATGATTTTTTCTTATCTGGTCATTATATTGCTTCCAAGCAAAATGAAAAAACATCTAAATTACCTAGTAAAATTGTCTTATTTTTGCTATTACAATCATTCTTGCAAAGTTTCTGCATCATCCTCTCGGCTTTTTAATATTTTGACCGCGAGCATTCGACAAATAAGATAAAGACTAAAAGATGTTGTCCCGATATTGCTAGATGCATGCTAAGGCAACAAGTATTTAGTAGGCAAGTCATAGATACGCCATTATTAGCTGGCGCTCCATCTTAAAACTTGCGTCGGGCCGGCACTGGACCGGTGAGATCTACATACGAAAAGAGCCATGAGTCGGGCTCCCTAAGGAACATGTGACAACAGGTGCGCTGAATAATTTACACGGTAGCACTTTGAGCAGCCTTGGCGCTGGATGAGTAGGCTTTATATTTACTTAAGGCGACACAACCTCGGGGAACGGAAGTTTTAATATGGCAATTAGAAACATCCGCTTTCAACATACCATTATACTAAGTCCTTTAGAGGTGGTTTTTTGAATATGTTTAAACATATTTTTCGTAAGTTCCTCCATAGTATTTTCACGTTTCCCTTATTAGGTATGAATTGTATGTAAGCGGATTGCGACTTAGTGTCATATATTTCTAACGAATAAGTCTCATGAATAATTGAATAAGGCTAACTGACCATAAATCCGTATTAATTACTTCCAATAATGGTCTTGAAAATAAAAAGAATATATTTTTTACAGCTAATTCGAGAATGCATTTCAGCACTTTGCAATGGATCCGTTAAAGCTAGGTTAAGCAAAGTCGGTAGTGTAGTCTCGCGATCGATGGATTACATCATGCTGGCATTAAAATGCGGGTGCCAGCACGCCACTCGTGCCCGGTGAACTTTCAGTTTCTAGGTACGATTATTCGATTTCAAGATACCATTGTTGTTGTAGATTATCGATGATACGTAGCAATGACTCGCTACAAATGACCGCTGTTATTAGACGGCACGCCACCCTTTGAGACTACTATCTAGCGCCTATTGTATTGTTCGATATAGTGTTCGGAGTAGTAATCTTGTTGATAGGTCCTGTGTGTAGATAGGGAGGCAAATTTTCCTAAACCTTTCATTTGTTGTCTGTACAAGAATAATATTGTTCTTTGTATATTTATGCTTTTTACGTAGGCAAAGTCAAAATTGAAACAATAGAAGATTTTATATAAAAACTGCCTAATTAATATTTGTAGTTGCACATAGGTAAACCGAAAAATCATTCCGGAAATTCTCTTTTGTAGCATTATTCTTTCCAAAGAACATACATACTAAACTTTTTTCTTAATGACAGCGCGTAGGAAGCCATTTTATATAGCAATCAAAATGTTATTACTAAGTATGTCGCACAGTCGGGTAAAAAGTCTAATAAGACAGATCTCATTTGCTGGAACAAAGGAAAAGTCGGAGCTCGCCAAATAGAAAGGGTAGGCACCGCCACAGACTTATATCTCGATCTCCATGAGTGCATTAAACTCGATAAGGCGCAAATAATGCTTCACTATTTACATGTAAATGCGGATGTTGCCTTTGTTGTTGCTGCTGCTTATTTTTTATAGACAATATTTAAAATGTATAATCTTCTTATAAGCGATGGGATGGGTAAGCAAATCTCAGAATCTCAATTTCATAATCAAGCCATTTAGTTGATACTTTCGGCTCCTTATATTAACTACATACAGGTATATCATACCTTACTAATAGACAAAAGAATACCCAAATCACTCTTCGATTAACTATTTCTTACCTTTTTTTTAAATAATAATTTAAGTGCGTTTGGCCTCAAACTGTCTGGTGGTAAGCAAGATGAAGCCTATGTGCACGTAAGCTAATTTCCCCTCCTCTCAGTTAATCTTCGAGACCAGGATCCGATTGTTGACATTTCCTTTAGTTTTAACACCAACCGTTTTAAACAATTTAATCGGTCAGGTAATTCTTTTTTTTTATTATTATGTTCTTTCTAACTAAATAATATGATAAAAGTTGACCGACTTATCAAAACAACTACTGTGGGAATTTTGCAAAAATGTAAGAATATAAATAGTTATCTAGTCAGAGGGGAATTTTCTAATCAAGTAATGTATTTTTCCAACGGATGTACGAACTACCCGTTATACAAAACTAATATTAGAGAACAAAACTATTGGAAAGTTTCTCGTGTCGAAATCCGTGATAACGATTTCCAATACTATTAGTATGCTTTACGTGTTCTCATTTATGATTTACGGGGCACAGATAGCACTTTTCTTTATTTAATATCTTTTTCATATATTAATTTCTAGAGCATATTTTTGTAAATGAAGGTAATGAATCGTTCTTGTAGCCATAAGAAAGTTAAAAATTACTTAAACTTGCTTTGAAGGTATGTGTGTTCAAAATAATTAATAAATTTTGTGTAATACACCTGAACATGGCCTAGCTCTGTCTACCCCGTAAGGGATAAAGATATATACACGAGTAGGCGATATCAGTTAATTGCAAACTGTTGAAATTAAGTAACAGAAAAGCAAATATTCACCACCTGAACTCGGAAGACTAAAGCTATTGAATCATAAATCACAGTCACTGACCAATACGTTTAGATGAAAAACTAGGAGAAAGAAGCCATAACTAGTGCTATTGCGATTATGTATGTGGAGCAGTCGGTCACGGGCTGTCTGGACTCAAAATATAAATAAAACAGAAACTGTAACCAAGTAAACCATCAACACTTCAAAGTACTGAAATAGTCCATATAAATGACATTATTGATGTAACTTCGATATTATTTTGCCAAATTCCGCCACTTAACTAAAGAGACGTGAGTTTTAAGGGCGTTATACAAATTTAAATAAGTACTTTCTGTAGGTTTTTTACTTTGTGTCGTTAGTCTGGCCAAGTTGGCAACATCTTGCCTGTTTAATTATATCGATCTGTTCGAATCGCCTTGTTATAATACTGTGATAAAACATGTTTCCTCGTTTATAGGACACTGGATTATGCCCGCGGATCCACCAGCGTCCCTATATCAGAAATCTAGTGTGCGTGAAAATTTCGGCAAGTTCTTAGAGCTTTTAAAATTATAAGGGACATGTCAATATACAATCACTTAAATCATTTAAATTTGGATTTTCCATTCATTTGTCAGTCAGTCAGTCAATTAATTAATCTAATAGTAACGTAGCGGACATTTTACACGGGACCTATACTAACGGCAATTATATAATATTAATATAACACAATAATAGAAAACTTACTTAAATGTTGAATGGCAAGCTAATAGTAATACTATATTCAAATTACCATTAATTTATTGGTGAAAATTAAAGCGAAAAAGTTTCACGTCAGGGAGAATCCTGATGGACATCATTCCGACAATTTTCATTATGCCTACCTTGTCGTTGTTATTAAAACGTAATTGCCCATATTTTATTTTCTGGGCAGGGGAAAATGAGTTGGGTTGCCGTTGCGAAATTAAGGGAACTTCGAATTTATGGAATGATTCTCTTTTACATTGTTCGAAATGGGAGATATTAATTAGAAGCTTTTTGTTCTATGCTTTTTTTTATCGAAATTCCCGTTTAAATCAAGGCGGCTACATAACTGTTTTTTAATATTAGATAATTTATGGGTATATATTTTATTATTGTTTTAAATGTAAAAGCAAGAATGTAGAACTAGTAACTAGGGTATAGTATAAGCCTATCTCTTAGTTGCCTTATGTCCATTGGAAATAGATGGAGCCGAGAACCACACGGCACTACAATTCTTACTTTTGCCATTTAAAACAATAAATTATACGAAATCCACATAACAACTTGGGATTCTTTTTTTAAGCGATGGGCTAGCAACCTGTCACTATTTGAGTCTCAATACTATCCAAACAGCTGAACGTGGCCTATCAGCTTTTCGATACTGTTAGCTCTGTCTACCCCGCAAGGAATAGACGTGATTATATGTATGAATTGTTGTCTCTGACGTATGGTGGTGACGAAAGTGCACATCCAATATTTCGAGCAACAAAATTATTATAAGTACGTACTTAGTATAGACTAGTATTACATTGCAGAATTTCACCGGACGTCAATTAACAATATTTGCAAATATTTATACGGCATTCATGGATGGGATAATTACCATAGGTAGTTATTCTATAGCTATGCTATACTTTAAATATATATATAATATAATATATTAAAGCTATATTATACTAAAGCTGGTATCCTGAGCCGTCTATCCTCTATTTACTATCGCTTATGTTTCTCTGTATACGACTGTATATGATGACAGTACCGCATAGTATAAATATTTACCGATCTACAATTTAAACAGCAGTTTCGCTGTTAATTGTGTTAAATTAGCAATTTGCATGCACCATTTAACAAATGGTTCGACCATAATCATTGACTAATTAAAACGAAACGCGCCAATCAATAGGTTTACGAGATAACAATTTGTTGTACAAATAAATAAGTTCTTGTGGTTGAATGTCCGTCGATATATAATTAAAAACCAACAAAGGTTAAAGGATATATTTTGGTAATACAAAAGTAGTAACTAAACTGTTTGTAATGTAACTTTATCATGGAGATAATTGTAAAAAATTTTGAGGTCGAAAAATTTCCCAATCTTCACTCACTTGTATAGTTGCAAAACGACGTTACTGGATATCTTCTTGTAATATATTATGTATAGAAATATTAATATTAGTTAAAAAAAACAATTAAAATAGGTAGTAAATTACTCCATCACACAACTCCTTTCATATATACTTGAGACTGGAAAGCATGTAAGACTCAGTTACTTTACCTATGTAAATATAACATTAATGTTTACCGTTTAGCAAAACAAAAATTGTTGCTTATAAAAAAAAACGTATTAAAAATTCTATGAATAAAGCTTTGAAGAAAGAAGGGCTTTGAACAGTTTTTCTTACAACTTTCTGAGTTGACAACAAGAAGTTTTAAGTACCACGTTTGTTGTAGCATGTAGATAAGTCCCAAGTCTCTGTTTATTTATACACTTAAAAAAAGTTGTACAAAACTTCATAAAAATCCTCGCTAAGACTGTAAGTATGTTGTATCTAAGTTATGTTTATACGAGTAACCACCAGGCTTCGCCCGCGTGAAATTCATTCATAGTAAAGTCTACCCCCAATTCCCAGGGTATTGGCGGTTGATTTCTTTTAAAGTTTATCCTTCAAAGCGCAACAGACAGACAGATTTTTGCAATTATAATATACTAGCGACCCGGCCCGGCTTCGCACGGGTGCAAAATTATAAATGTTATTATACATATAAACCTTCTTGAATCACTCTACCTGTTACAAAAAACCGCATCAAAAATCCGTTGCGTAATTTTAAAGATTTAAGCATACAGACAAACAGACTAAAATAGCGACTTTGTTTTATACTATGTAGTGAAATACAAAAGATATTGAATGTGAGCAATTTACTTTTGAAAGTTTTTTTACAAACGTAAGAAATTAAACATCGCCCTGGAATAGGGTGAAATCAAAGAAAATCATAAACGAAGTTGCAGGAAATAGGTAGTCAAGTTATATGAAACTAGAAGAAGCCCGCAGCGTTCCATTAATTTCTGTTTCCGTGAAAATTTCAGAAAATCCTCTAAATGTACCTCTAGACCATATAAGAAACCTACATGCCCAATTTAAAATCTCTAGACCCAACGGTTCAGGGACAGTCACTCAGTGTCCTCATTTATGTATTTAGAATACAGTATTTAGGCCCTCTTAGTTATTGGCTCGCTTCATATAGAGATAACTTGGCTGAATAATTTAATTTGAATGGGCTTAGTAAACAGCGCGGGCTAAACAGATTAGTGATATAGTCAGGCATAATGTAAGCCGTGGTGCACAATGGAGCATTCTCTACCAAATGTTAGTCCACAGCGGCAATTTGTAGTGACTAATTACCCTAGCTGTTGGCTGTTATTTGCGGTATAGTCATATAATAAATATGGTAGTAGTTGTAGTATAAAAGCGCGAGTTTGGAGGATTGTAAAAAAGTTCTTAACCTATCCTACCTTTTATGTATAATCTACCCTAACTTTTATATATATTTTATTCTCTTAATATTATGACGGATAAATAAAAATAATTCGACATAACAAATTTTTTTGGTGTACAAATTCAATGCCACCACAAAAAAACTGACCATTATTTTTTAAGATTTCTGTTCATGTAGTGGCGTCTTTTTGTTTCTCGAAGAAACGGTTAAAGGATACGACATTTCTTTTGGTTTTAAAGAAAAAACTTATCTGTTTAATGTTAGAAATGAAATGTGGTAATAAAACGGTAGAAATCCTGTCCGTTTCATTAGTTGGCCAGCCCGGGCCGGACAAAGAAACCGCGGGGCAGCGTGCCCGGGGCGAACGGAGATGCGAAGTTATGCAATAGGACGTGGCATTTGTTGGTTCCTCTGGTTTTATATCCTTATTTGTTTAAATGTATTATTATCTTTAATTGTGATAATAACGTAAGAAATCCTACTCGTTTCATTAGTTGGCCAGACAGAGCCGGATAAAACTACCGCGTGGCAGCGCGCCTGAAGCACATTTGTTGGTTATTTATAAAGCACATATATTTTTTTAATAATTATATAAGTATTGTTGAGAAAAGGCGACATTAGATAGCTGAGGACACTACCTATGTAAACCAAACTAAAAATAAATCCTTAAACTAAGTTACTCATTTTGTGAAATTGTACGCCGAATATAATTTCCCTTTGAAGGTGAAATTCAGGGAGGAAACTCTTAAATTAAATAATATTTTTAATTTCTTTACAAGGACACGATGAGTTGACTATCCACTGTATCCAACTAACCAGTCTTGAAAAATATGAATAAATTTCGCCCTGACCTCCGCAATGCTCGTTAATTCTCTTACCGAGCTGACGCCACATGAAAGGGCTGTAAAACACATAATTATGACAAAAACGGTGTAAATGCAGACGCCAGACAGCGCTGGAGAGAGAGCGTCGAGCTGAATAATCCAGTTGCATTAAATTTATGAGAATAGGGTAAGTACTTTTGTATGTAAATGTAAGGTTAGGTTCTCAGAAACAGAGTTAGTTATTATGATGAACTTAGTAGTTTCTAGAAATATCAAATGTATACCACCTCATTCTAGGTCTAAGTCATGGTGAGAAATATCCACGATGGGACTAAAAAGCCAAGATGATGGTGGTAAAGTTTGAAATAAATAGAGCATTATTTTTTAAACCCAATTGCATATTTGAGTTGACATGTGGCAAACGAAACGGTAAAAGAGATATTATTTATAAAGATCTTGCCTAGAAAGAGCCTTTGTGGTCAATAACCTTTTTTAAAAGTTCGAAATTCTGATACTTTCATATGACGAATTAATGAAAGCAGACCGAATGCTTTGTCAAGCAAAATCATGTCACTGAATATTCATTTTGAAATCTGAAATTCATCTTGAAATTGAAATCCGAATATCCAGGAGTAGAAACTCGACGTGTTTGACTGACGAAAATTAACATAGATAACAGTGTTCGTTAGGCTTACACATTCTAGGGTCTCTTTGGACCCTGAGCTCTTCTTACTCTTTTCAGGGAGAAAGTATGATTGCATGTCATCCTTCGTACCTTATTGTTATGGAATTTTTTATCGTACCTGCAACAAAATAATTACAAAATTAATTCCAAAATGACTCCTGCGACAATATTTTAATGGCAATAGGTTGACATGGCGTGGTGGGTACAGAAAATAAAGCCTTGAACGAAACTTACATCCGAGTGGTTGAAAATAGTACGCGGTATCGATTTCGGCCATTATATCCACAGGTCGCGGCGAAATGGTAAATGTCGATTGTATTTAGTAATGCACTAGTTTTTTTTTTACCAGAGCTTCCATTTGGAGCACTGGTTAGAAATAAAATGTTTATACTTAATAAAAAAAAGGAAAGAAAATAACATTTTCAGTTATTTCTATTCTATAGCTATTCAGAAAGTTTCATTCCGTACAGTTATTAGTGAGAAGAGTAGCAGCTGGCACACTCTTCCTATGATTTATCCTTTTTACAAGATCAACATGGAAGCTATATTTATTTTATACTAGCTTTTGCAGGCGGCTTCGCTAGCATATATGGCTGTTGGTTTTCTCTCTCAGATAGTTTACCCAGAATTACGTAAGCTACCTGAATAAGTACTGTAAAAATATTTTTAGATTATATTTATGTTTATCGTGGTATTATTGAAATCTTGTTAATTTAAAGGAACATATTTGCACAACCTTCTTCTTGATAAGGGTATTTTTTTTCCAGAAGATATACGACAGGAAAGTACGGAAAACCTATATATATGTCAGTACAGAAATCATCTTCCCAAGAAGGGTGACATTGCTTGCCTCCAACAATTATTATTCATTAGGCTCCAGCCTTTCATCATGTTCTCGGATCGTTATGCCTTATTCAGAAGGTTTCTTTCGCAGTACGTAATTTCAGAAGCCGCAGTCGAGAGCTCTATAGTACATGTTACGTAAAATTGCTGAAGTTTTAATACTACATAGATGTAACCTTCATCTCTCACGGGATAGACAAAGCCAACCACAAGAGTTGAAGATCATTTTTAGCTAGATGTCTTATTAATAGAATAGATAAATAAAGAATTATATAGCTTAGGTACAACGTAAAAGCAAAAAATAACGCAAATGTACATCTTTTTATCAAATAATGTGGGTACATCTTTATTTAAAATCTTGTCATACATCTATCTTCGATATTAATATATTGTTGTCTTGAACTTACTTTGGAATTAACTCAATAATGTAAAAAGTATATATATGTGTTTATTCATTTATTATCATCAAAGTGGAAAGAAAAATGTCGAAAAGCGGATCCCGAGGTACTGTGGCGGAGGGTGCAACTGGGAACACACGCGAAGATGAGAGAGAGTCATATTTATTATAATAAAAAGCCTCCAATAACCCATTGTGGGCCAGAAGCCTTCTTCTCCGTAATTCAATTCTTGCTATCACTGTACATTAAATCATTAACCCATCTGGTTGTCAAATATACCTCGCTTCGCTTTCCTTCGCTTTATTTGTTTATACATTAATTCATTATTATACCTCCTATATAGTATGTAGTATTTGCTGCATAAGCACTGTATCAAAACAGCACCCATTACGCAGCCTCCAAGAGTTAACTAATTACCACTTAATTTGCGTTGCCGGTGCGCTTTTAACCCTATTTATTCTCCTTGTAAACAAAGGGGAATCGTTAACAGATAATTGTTTCCTCTCGACTAATGAGGGAAGTTGTAAAGCGGCTGTAAAACAACAATTCATCAAAACACGTTCTTCATACAGCTGGACAACGCGTGAGAAATAAGCAAATATTTGGCGATTCATTCAATTTGAGATGTGTTTAAATAAATAATTATCGTTGTCATTGATACAAACTTATAATAAAGATGTACAGATTTTTGTCGATTTGGGTATAGACGTTTTTAATATATCGCGGGTCGTTACATGATTACGTACTGTCTTGCATTGTTCCGCCCGCGACATACGAAAAATCTCATCTTTAGTCTTGTCTCCTCTTAAAGGTTCTTAAGAAACATATATTCCAAATTAACATTTCCAAATCATCATTATTCAGGATCACATCAAGAGCGATCGTAGTAACATGATAAATGCAGTACTGTGCATTAAGATGTTAAACCTACCCCTACAACAATACTTCAATTAACCCAATTGACTGATAAATAATTCACTTAGAATTAAATCCGTCCATTATACCATTATTATGTTTGTACTGTGATGTTAATAATTAAATAAACGTCTCTCACATTTGTTCGTTAGTATTTGCCTGTTTTGCTTCGGAGCCTAGGGAACGTCTTCTTACACCACTTTCTACCCTATTTTGCATGGTATTATTGAAACTAGGCAAATTAACAGCATATCTCACAGTTGTAGTGAACGCAAATAGAACTGAATGTATGTAAGTTATAGCTCGGTAATGGGTGATAAATAGCACTGTTAGTTGTAGAGTACTAACTAATATATCAATCTGAATAGATTGATATATTAGTTAGAAGATAAAACATGTGCCTTGTCAACGTTCGTGAATACGAACGTTGACAAGGCACATGTTTTATCTTCTCTCTCTTTCTATCTTTTTGTTATCCTCAAAGTTCGAGAGAGAAGGTAGATGAAACTCTACCAAGCCCTGTACTGACTTGGCAACGTTCGTAAATAAGCCCGCTGGTTAGTTTCCCACGGGACTTCACAGCCGTGGTCGATGCATGTCAGGACGATAAATGTTTTATACGTCTATATGGGATAAGAAAAAAATTATGGTTATAAATTCATTAAGTAATATTCTCAAAAAAAGGCTTCTCCTATTGTGAAACGATATCAATTGGCGGTTAGCGGTGCGGTGATAAAACATTGGTCTTGCTCGACGGTACAAAACTTATGTTGCTTTCAGGAAAAGCGAATTTAAAGATCTCTCTGGATTTTCGTTTGAAAAGGTATCCGGGGAAAAGTGGTATCGAATGAGAATATTTTAAAAGTTACATTTAAGATAAAGCAATGCAACTGATAACGTAAAAGGATAAACCCTTCTTGCTTCTTGATTTACTTACTACAGTTGACTTTATTATTTAGCAAATTAAATGCTTGATTTAAAGAGTTCCATACCTAAAAGGTAACCCCTAAACGGGACTCTATTATTAAGTCTTCGATATCTGTCTGTCCGTCTGTCTGTCATCAAGCTCTATCTCATAAACCGTGAAGTTTTTAATTGAAATATTCAAAAATTATGTAAGTTTATCTGTTGCCCCTTTAACAACAAATTTTTACAAAATACACATTTTACAAAATATTTACAAAAAAAAAATTGAAATAAATAATAAAATAACAGTAAAAAAAATATCAAAGAGGTGCTTCCATACAACAGACAAAATTTTTAAGCAATTTTTGGTCGATTTTGATGAACAGGTAGAAACTTGAAAAAACCCTTCGTGCGCGAGTCTTCTCGCAATTTACCGGTTTTTATTTTTATGTACTAACAAAATCACGTAATATTATTTCTCGGTACAGCGAGGATTTCCTGAACACCTTTCGAAAACGAGAATTCGAATATTTATATTATATGTCTAAAATATAAGATATTTATTTGAAAAGCTTCAAAATACACTTTACGCCAAAATCGTATTGAATTCCAGTGACAATCAGCTAACTTAAGTTTAAAATTGTTATGTAACAAAGTAGTCGTAGATTTATGTTTAAAGTTAGGAACTAAAGCCACACCCCCAGCAAGGAAGAATCGATTTTCTGAGCTACTGGAGTGAGACGAAAGCAGACTGGAGCAAAATCTGATGCCATTGGGATCATCCTCACGTAGTTATTTTAACGGAACTAGGAACAGGAATTATTCAAACGATCTTTCCGCTCCAGCGCTTTTAAATTTTCGGTAATGTATTGCATACAATGTTATCACGTCTTTATTTCTTACGGGGTAGACAGAGCCAAGAATATCAAAAAGACTGAAAGGCCACAAGCAGTTATTGTATTCAATATACAATACAACTGCTTGTGGCCCTTCAGTCTTTTTGAGATTCTTGGCTCTGTGTAAATTTTAGACATATAATATATATCACTCATTGTCGGGATTTTAAAACCCTGCATGGAGTACGATAGTTTCTTCCTATTTAGTGATTAGGTAAGTAACATTATAGCATAAAGGAAAATAAGCATACACAGCAGCACCACTACACAACACACAATCTTTGATTACGTGAGTAGGTAATCTCAGTTGCATGTGGAACGTAAATGATTCCCTGGGTGCTCAAATGTGGCTGGAGCTGTTTTATAGCCTCTCATTGTATCCATTTGTGCCTTCATAACGACGAGGGACCTTCCTTCTATGTAAATGTATTTCACCAAGCAAGTGAGCTATTTTCAACTCATTTTATGAGAAAAATTAAATTAGAATTTCCAAGTGCCCTCCGCAATGCTTACTGTTGTTTTTGTTTCCAGCTAGATATGAAGGAAACGAGTTAATTAAAAGTATATCTTTGTATATCTAATGAAAGTAACGATTCTAGAGACGAGACCTTGCCTCTGAAGAAATTAAGTTTTATTTATTCGTTAGAAAATGTAAGCATTGTATTCAAGTGTTGACTAAATTACGACAAGTATCATATATTCATAAAAATTCTTCTTTAAATTAAAAAGAGGCGAATAATAGAGAGATACACAAACATTCGGTTGTGTAGTAGGTACTTATTGTAGGTATTAGTAAAGTGATACGTACATAAACATGGTCACGTCTATATCCCTTGCGGGGTAGACAGAGCCAACAGTCTTGTAAAGACTGAAGAAAGAAGGTAAAGTGATAAAGACGTGTTTTTATGTAAATATGTATGTTTGTTCATTCAGCTGCGCAGCCGAGGGTATAAACTTTGTTAAATTTCTTCACAGAATGTAAAGAAATTTGGTATCATTACATAGTTATTATGTTTTTTTCAGTACGATCTTTGAACTTAACCGCTGACAATGCAATTTAGAAAACGCTTTGAGAGGCACTAATAATATACCTATATATCTTATTCTACAAGTTGGATTCGACGTGTCTGTGTAGACAACGATATTGCATATTGTTGATCAAAGCTTGCTTGCTTGTACACAAAGCGCTCCTGTGTCGCTTTATGTAAATTATATTTGTTACAAAATCTTGTCCTCTTTGGTTATTTTGCATTCAAAAAAGTTGACAGTTAATTTAATAAGAATTTGTCATTTGCCGATCGATTGAGATTAGAATAGCTAGCAAAGGAAAAGGCTTATAAACTTAGGATTTGTCTTGTAGGCGACAAATCCTAAGTTTATAAGCCTTTTCCTTAGTCGTCTTTTACGACATCAATGGGAAAGACATGAAGTGGTTCTATTCTTAAGCGACGGAAATAACATAGGTGTCTCATTTTCTGCTGTGTTGTTTTGATATACTCATTCCTATTTCGTATGTCAATTTATTGGTCTTTATTCTAATAAAATACCTTTACTCGCGTTGAAATTTGTACGTATAGGCAAGGTATGTGTAATTATGATGTAAGTATAAGTTATCTCACGGCATAATTCCAAGTCAGTTTACTACGTTTTTGTTAAATACTAACAAACATATAAGTATTTTATTTATTTGTATTTAAGATAGAATTAAGCTATTTAACGTATGCAAATCTAATCTCTGAAGATAATGTCGACAGTAACATTTGAGATTTAGGCTAATTACATCAACGCGTCGCTTTTTATGGAAATAGCTTCCCGGGCCCTTCATGTTTGTAATTATGAAGTTGGAATGCCTCGGATTATTTCGACCGACCCCGTGACAGTATAAGCCATATATATCATCTCATATGTGACTACAGACGTGGAGAATTGTTTGTTAACGAATTTACGTGCTTTTTATAAAGCAGGAAGGAAGTTCGGCTTTCATTCTCTTATTCTTTCTGCTGTTTTGCTTAGGTAAAGAATATAAACTTATTGAATGTATATTTTTACATACATACATATAGTCATGTCTATATCCCTTGCGGGGTAGACAAAGCCAACAGTCTTGATAAGACTGAAAGGCCAATAGGGATATACTTACAAACTTGGGATTCTACTTTTAGGCGATGGGCTAGCAACCTGGCACTATTTGAATCTCAATTCTGTTTGGGATATGTACGTATGTATGTATATCCAACCATGCTGTGAAATCTTTTTCTGCCTTACGAAATTTCTTAATATTAATTAAGTACAGAATTTTTCATTCTGTACATTGAATGATCTGTATGAAGTTTCTGATAATGTCATATAGGTGGCGACATACGTCCCTCGCAAAAATAATATGGTAGATTTTATAAATTTATAAGAAGACTAGTGATCCATCACGAATCCCGTGATGGAGCACTAGTCTTGCTCGTAGTATTTACAGCCTATTACAGCCCGCAGAAAAAGTACCTTTTTGACGGTGGAAGAATTTATAGGACCAAGCTGGGTACTTACAAAATTAGCCTTTACATACAATCAATCAATTACATTACAAATTTTATACATACATACATACATATGGTTATCTCTATATCCCTTGCAGACACCACAGACAGAGCCAACAGTCTTGAAAAGACTGAATGGCCACGTTCAGCTATTTGGCTTAAAGATAGAATTGGGATTCAAATAGCGACAGGTTGCTAACCCAACGCCTAAAAAAGAATCCCAAGTTTTTAAGCCTATCCCTTAGTCGCCTTTTACGACATCCATGGGAAAGAGATAGAGTGGTCCTATTCTTTAAAATTCTTTTTGTATTGGTGCTGGGAACCACACGGCACCACAAACTTTATATCTGTATAAATTAATATAGAAATATAGATCTCATTCTCTTAGTTGCCGTCGTAACTGGCCACATAACTTGCACAGGATACCGTCACCAACGCCAACCACCCCTAAAGCCAGTTTACGAGGCTTTTACCAATCGATTCCCCCAAATTGATGGCACTTAATCGTTTTATCCGGATAATCCATTGTGAATCAAATTTGTATGCTTAAGCTATCTTCATTTGGTTTTGTTTAATGCGGGAGATTCGTAAACTATCTATATTCACCAACTTCATTGATAAATGAATATACGGTTTCAACTTCTTACTTACCTTTTAGATACAGAAATGTTACTACCATTTCAATTCATATAATGAATAAAAAATTTAAAGAGCCTTTTTAAATTTAAAACAGTAAAATTATTCTATGGATTTAGATGAAACTTGATAGGAATACAGCTCAGACAGCAAAATAACACATAGATTACAATATACACACGAGTAAAACCGCGTAGAAAAGCTAACATAAAATAAAAATAAGTAGGTAGGTACCTAAAACATTCGTTAGAAAACATTGAATAAATGATCATGCAAGCCAACATTCCGTAACCACTAGTTCTTTTTATACCGAGTTGAAAGACCTTTCAGATCGATATCAAGTGAGTGATATATGCTACTTGTACATTACTGTCTCTACTTTATATATATATGTTATGAAAATTACTAGTTTGCCTAGGTTGGTCTAGTACCTGATAGACAACCGCAATTAGTTTAGAAAATGGAACATTATTCTTCATTTTATACATTTCATATACTAGGTAATTAATTTAAGCGAAGGAACAATATCCTTGGTAGTCACTACGAAAGTAACCTTGGAGTTTAAATTAAAATGGAAAACTAAGGGAACCTTAACCTTATGTTATTGATCTGCTTAATCAAAACCAAATTGGGTTGCAAAAATAAAGTGAAAACCCACATGTTTATAAATATAAGACCTAAAAAAAGTCCTTGCTCCCAGCGGCATATCTCACATGTAGTTAATTAATGGAGTATCCAGTACTTACTACATGTTGGTATACAGTAAACCCTGTAACGGAAAGTAGGGCATGAAGTTATACTGAAAATAAAAACACAGATAATTTCGTTGAATTAAAAAATCCAAAGCATTTCGTAATTAAGCTTCGCTATGCGATAGGACGTGCTTTGACGCCTCCCTCGAGATATTCAAATCAGGTTTGGCCGAGTACTCCAGATCTCATTCTTTAAAATTTATAGACAATAGAAGCTGGTTAGGCATAATTTGCAGTATTGATGTAATGTATTGTAAGGTAATATAATAATATTATGCCTACTTTCTATTCTACTAATATTATAATACTAAATACCGCTGAACCGATTTTGATGAAAATTTGTATGAATACACATTATACTTATAAAAATATTCGGGTTCATACGATTTTTTAAAATTCTTATTAGTAAGTTGATTAACATTCATGGGTAAATGAACCATGACACATAAAATTTATATGCTCACAAGTTTTTATACAATATATGTATTTTCATTTTCAGAAGATACATTGAATTTTGATGGAATATTGCCAAAGTAATTAGATTCGAGACGTATATAGACGTATACTAGTATAAAAGAAAATATAACTTTACCTCTTGTTTGTATAAAAGAGTCTTAAGATTTGTGTTTTCTGTACA
The DNA here is from genome assembly GCF_032362555.1 of Amyelois transitella. Lineage (NCBI taxonomy): Eukaryota > Metazoa > Arthropoda > Insecta > Lepidoptera > Pyralidae > Amyelois > Amyelois transitella. The sequence continues at coordinate 4,869,670 of NC_083512.1, read as the reverse complement.
CCAGCGTGTAAAAGAAGATTCTATTCATGCCAAAATGGTTCCGCGGGCTGTTTACCGAGACTTTGATAAAGCAAACAAAAGAAAGCTGAGCTTTCCACTGAAATCTACAGTAAGATGCAGGTATTTTTTTTTTAACTTATTATTTGCGACTTATTCCTAAGTAGAGGTAGGTAGATGGACTATTTAAAGACTTATATAATATCTATCTCTGAATCTCACTTATGGCCTTTGAGTCTTGTTACTATTGGCTCTGCCTACCACGCAAGGGAGATAAAAACGTGACACGTGTTGTTGTTGTTATTTTTAAGTGTATTGAAATACGCCTAGGTCCGATATAATGTTTTTCTGGCAAGCCATCAAATTATACAAAGTATTGTATCTAAATCGATCGAAAAATCGTGAAAGGTAGGTAATGTATTAATCTGTTCATTGTGTTTCAAGGTGTACTTAAGTACTCGTAATTATGAAGTGAGGACGACTACTCCACACGCCACAGCGATTGTAGGTTGTAATTCAATATGTATATTTCTTCATTAAAATGATAATGGTTTGAATGGGACACTCGCGACAAATTGGTGCAAAGTAAAATTTATTTGTGAAGTCACAACGCGGCTGTATAAATCTTCTTTGTTTATGCAAAGTTGACGAGTTTCATACTTGTTACATTTTTTAATTCAAGTTTTTTACTTTGAATAGCTGAATTTCTTTGTTTCTTTGCAACGGCTGGAGTATTGCAAAGCTGGGGCGAGTTTGTACATAGATTAAATTCGCTGCTTGGTAGGATTCCCCTGGAGAACGCCAAATTTGGCGAAATTTGTGTTGAAATGTGCGTTCAGAATACGTAACTATAGAAACTTGAACCGGTAATATCGGTTATGGAAGGTTTTATATACTATAAGTATATAAAACTTTTATGACATAGACTTGCAATATATAGTATATAGAAAGTTTTATATACTTATAGTATATAAAACTTTCTATATACTATATATTGCAAGTCTATGTCACACTTTTAATAGATTGCTAGTTTTTATGGCTATATGTTATTTTACAACAACAGTGACATAATTCGTGTTAAAGATAATATTGATTTTAGTTACGACACAGAACTATTAATAAGACTAAACGTAGTTAAGTACTCATGTATCGCCTCAACGCTTGTTGTTAAGTTACGTATGTTTTCTGTTGTTAATTGTTGCGAAATGCAATAAACCTTTAAATTTGGCAATTATTTTATTACAAACCATTCAACTTCTTAATAGAATTAGCGGTTTTTTTTGTAATGTCTATTTTTATTGTTCTCTTCTTTGAAAACTAAACCCTCATTATATGTGAAAGAAAAGTGGACCGTGGGAATAGTAAGCACGCTTCTTTTAATGAAGGTACGCCGCGTTTGTTATTTCAGGCAATTGCCTTTTATAAGAACAAACAGACAGACTGTTTTGTTTACTTTTCAATGTGTGCCAATTACTACCCGTTCTGTTATCTTATTATATCCCTTGAATGTATGTCGAGTGGGTATTTAATTAACCTAGCACTGATAATAATTCTTTAATTATTTATTTGCTCAAAACATGGTAAGTACCTAAATACAAAATATGCACTATTCTTCAGGCTCGAAATAGACAGTTCTACAAATCTCAGTTACGTGTACTGTTAATAAAATTTTAACAAGGAACATCGCTCCCGTGGGAGCTTCCAGGTATCCAAGTATATTATAAAATATCAGCTTATGTAATTTCTAGCGATCAAATTTAACTCTGCGCCAAAACAGTCCAGTATTCTAGTGTATCTATTGGTAAGAAATAAATTCCAAAAATACAAAGCATTTCTCATAAAGAAGTTGTATGGAGTTTAAATACAATAATGTCGTTAAAGAAATGTTATTTAATGCCATTAACAGTTGGATGCTGGCCGCTTTCAACCGGTCAAGGATGGCCAAGTACTTCATGGGACTAAGATGATGTCATTAATAAAATGAGCATCAATCGCGAATCTATTCTCATGTTCATGGCATACTTTTGGCTGCAACGAGAATGAATTTCCTGTAGTAGTCATAGAAAGTGGCCAGGTACGTATTGGCATTAAGTCAAATGATCCCACGAATCACTGCGCATTATTTTTCATACAGCTGTTCCATAAATACTATGTCAGAAATGTCATTCAACTGCTTAATATACCAACATACATACATAAAATCACACCTCTTTACGAAGGGGTTGGCAGAGACTACATCGTTCCACTTGCCACGTTTCTTATGTACCTACTTCTTTCGCTTCATCTACATTCATACAATACGAGCTTATCAGTGTAGGAAATTCTTGATCTGAACTTTCACCAGGACGTTCCCAATTGTATCAAGGAACGCTGTCTAGGCCTTCCTATTTCAACATTTTTCTTCACACTCCTTTTATATTCGCTTGTTTGAGTTCTTAACTTGAAAATTATAGCACTTAAACCAAGACCACTTTCTGCAAATGAAATCCTTTGTGGAAAATATAATGGAGCTCTGAAATGAAGTTTCGTCGACAATGTTTGGCAATTAAGAACTCGGTTAGCCAGCTTCCCAGCAGTTTTGATTGAGAAGCGTAATAGCTACTAATGAGAGATCCGGTTTGCGCCGGTAGGATGAGCGGTCGACACTCGCCATTTTGTTTAAACCAATGAGGGAACAGAAGAATACAGGCAATTTTAAAATAAAATTAAATGAGCCGCCACAGTAGCCAAAATCCTTAACCGTGCAAAGTTGCTACGGATTGGAGCATAAATACGTACAATTTTTGATTTAAGACGGACGAAGCCGCTGTTTTAACATGGTGAATGAGTTTTGTTTTGATGGTGGTCGAGTCGCATTACTGCCGCTGCATTTACTTTTACTTTATTTTTCTAGGACTCGTCCAAGTTTCTAGATCAATCTGCAGAAGTGTTAAATCTGTACTCTTTATATTTTATGCTGTAACATTGATGCGCAATGTTGTGAACTATTTTTAAACGCAGGTGTCTAAATAAACGTCGATGCAATGTCGCGTTCATCACTCGCTTTTACACCGTCCTATTTCTGAATAGGACTTGTTTTTCACATATATACATATATCACGTCAACCGCCTTAAACAGTCTTAAAAAACACATAGCTATGTAGCTATATAGGCAGCTTATACTCAGATAGTGACAAGTTGCCAGCCATTGCCTATAAGAAGAATTCAAAATTTATAGGTAAATCTTCCCCTTTTTTGATTTTTTAGACTTGGGAAGAGAAGCAGGTATGAGACTATTTCTATTCGGTATTAAAATGCTGGCATTATTATAATACATGACTGGTAAGCCATGCTGGTAAACTTAGCTTCAATTTTGTTTTTGTCATTTTTTAATAAGTGTGAGACTGCATAACAAGGACTGAACGAGTTGAATTATTCACGAATGACAGTGGTCTCATGCCGCGAAGCTTACTGTAAAAATACAAATGCATACAAAGAAAATAGACGAGCGAGAAAGAAATATGGCACTTATCCAGGGAGAGCCATTTATACAGAAAACAGGAATGTTTTTCCTGCTTAGTGCGATCGCGGACCGGGTTGGAATGAATTTACTCAACCTATGTACATTACAGTTTTAAAACAAAACAATGATATAAGAATAAACATTAATTACCTACTTTTCCTTGACAAAGTATACAAAGCCTGACTAAAGCTACTTATTTTTTACTTTAATAAAAAGTGACTATAAAATCAAATAACGTGTCAACGGTATACTTGGAGAAAACTAAATTCAAAAAATAAATTCTATGATTGATAAAAATAACACAATTTTCATGTCGTCCACAGTAGGTAAATTATATTTAAATCAACTCAGCATGGACTTACCATGTTGGAATAAAATATTTTTTATGATCATGACATATCATGTCACGTTCAGAAAAGGCATTGAACAGTAAAAGATTGGCACAGGACAGTTGGAACACTATCGGAAAGGCTTTCCGACTACCCTCATAAATACACGATGCCCGTAGGCTTGCGAAAGTAGTAAAATATAACACATGACGACGACGGTCGTCCAATCAATAGATTCGTATCTGTTCAATAAAGTTTTTAACGTTGTCATTGCAGTATACACACACATATTTCAATGACACCGTTAAAAACTTCACTACGCAGTGAACCGCTTTAAAATAATGTTTTCAGTGTTGATATTTTTATACGAACAGACATAATATTTACTTTTGTCAAAGTATATATTACTCATAACACTATATAAAGTAAAATATGTTGATCAGACGGGTTATTCGACGGTAGGTAATGAATTTATGTACGCTGGTCCAATACACTTTAAAATTCTCAATTAGGTGTGACGGCCTAACATTTTAATAATTACAGCTATGTTTGGCTGAATAATACTGGATTTTTTGTTGTACTATTAATCACCATGTGCATCATAAGCGAGAAAATTGTCCTTAGAACTTCTTTTTTTAAATAAAATCTTTTTTTAAAAATTAAAGAAATCTGGCTGGGTACAATCTTTCACTGAATATGTAAAATATTATTATGAATTAATCACCATTGCCATTAGATTGTTCCGTTTGCGTTCCGTCATTTCTGGAGAGATGCCTATGGTATGCCTATGAACATCGAGTAGGTACCTTATTCCTTGGACTACCACAGTTCTATGAATTAATAAGTTTTGGCGTGTCCCGGTTACATCCTCACCTGAGACTGGTGTACGTAATCAACCATAATTTTGGTTTAAAAAAGTCAGGTATTTGCACGAAGCGACTCATGTCTGACTTCAGCAATTTTGCAGGGGAACCTCACCCATGAATCTAAAGCAAATCCAATAGCCTTCTGGTTTGAGTTGTATCATATGGCAAACAACCCCAGAAGGCTAGAGATATTTCCAAAAAAAACCCTTTCTACAAAAATTACCATTTGATAAAACAAATAAAATTAAAAAAAAAACCATATTGAATCATGACAAAATCTTTAGTCGCTTTTTACGACACCCATTAGGAAGAAACGGAGTGTTTTTTATTCTAAAGCGTACGGCTCTACGGATTGTCATTTTGTAGAAATAAAAGTATCTATTTTTTAAGTAAACACTACTTGAAAACTTGATTGTGTAACCCTTACGTAGCTACTAATTTACCACAAAAGAAATAGAAGACTAAATAATAAAGTCGCTTTTAGAATTCTTGAAAACCATGTGATTAACTCGCAATAGTGTACCCTGTAATTTAAAACGATTCTATTAAGATTCTCGGAAAAAGCCATTTTAAATTTGTTTTGTTAAAACCATGGAATAAGCTACGTTGTTGGATAATTTTACTTTCTGGTGTAATAGTGCTCCTCGGGTTGCAGCTGTTCTTATTGCTGTGGGTCGTGATTCCCTAGTTGCGAGATGATCTTGGTGCGGACAGTTTCCTGCCACTTGTTTCTTTCCTTAGCCGAGTGAAGAACACCGTGAAGATTGTAGTATATTTGTAGTCACAAACAAAAAGTAACGTAGTCTTATAACAGTCATAACGTTTTTTTTTGGAGCTCACTGTACTGAAAATTTCATTTCCTTATAATGAACAAACACTTTTCAAAAAACCCGAAACTAAGTTTCGTACCTTTGACAATATAATGCATTGGTTGAGATAGCCTTGCAAATTCAAACTGCATTTTATGATTGTCCTTGCGAGAAACGCTTTGTCTTTGTTTGTCTAGAAATGCCTGAATGCATGTTCTGTCCTTCCTTCATACAATATTTATTTGCAAGAAGAAAATGAATGCAGATCTTAGAAAAGGCAGATTTTATTTAGGTTTTACTGTTGCGTTATGTTGTCGTTTAGGTATATTGCATTAGGGCAGTGTATTTAGGTACTTTTTGTTTGTAACGAATAAACTGGCATTGATATGACTAGACCTTCTAAAGTAAATAATCTTTTTCTAGAAGTTACATGGAATTAACTAATATATTATTTTATTTTCTGAAACTAAGTAGTACAAAATTTAGTAAGTAAATATAGTAGCTAACTAAATAAAGTTTTTTTTAAAAACTAAATATAGTAATACTAATAAGTATGTACTCGTATCTATAGTTTTATCAAATAAAAGACGATCAATAGCCTGAGCCAAACTAACGTAGCTAGTTCTTAAGTAACTCCCGTTCAATCACTGAACTTTACAGGGGAATTTCATACGTATTGGGTTATGGTTGCCAAGAATATGCAGCTTTCCTCGTCATGTTTTCCCTCATTGTAAGAACATCATTTAGTAATCAAATTAATATTTATATCTAACTCAGAAAAGAGTCACGCGTAATTAACTAAATGGTTTGTCCGCCCTGGAATTTTAACCTGTGCAATTTTTAATATTATTTCTTAGGTGGTAATAAACGACGGCGCCGGATCAGATTACTCAGAAGATTGCACAATAAAACATCTGCCTGCCTTCACTAAAACTTTTAGTATCCTTTTACTATACCATTGGAGGCGCTTAAATAACAATATACACACATTGGAGTTTTATCTCATAAGTACCTACATAACTAAGTTCTTATTATAAAAATATTTTTTTGCATAGATACCGAGTGAATGACTGACAGACGACGAACAACCGAAACTAGTTCGTGTGTAGGAAATGGAACATTTGGTATCTACAAAAGGAGTTGGTATGTAAGTAAAGAGAGAGAAGAAAATGAGGGAAATAAATAAGATTTTTCATTTTCGCTGTTCCAGTTTTCGTCAGTATACAAATAAAGTATTTTAATTTATTGAAGAACGGAAATGGAGTAACGTTATTATATAATATTAAACTTTATCTAACTAAATGATAACTTCATTCCAATTTAATTTATTTGAACCCTAACAGGTGAGGTCTAAGCTCGACAAAAACTCATATAATTAAGAGAAAAATATGTTCATTATGATTCTTTACCTGTTACAAAAAACACACCGTCCTACGGGAAAATGGTGCAATGTTCAGCTGACTACAATTTGCAAATGGATTAACGTTGGTCAGTGTCATCAGCAAACATTTGACAAACATTCGGCCGCAGACATAATGTCACATTATGTGGGCGACCGCGCAATTTTCTTCGGTGTTACTTCACACGAAAATCCACTTTGATATAATTATTTCGGGGTATATTTACGGATATTTTACCGGTAGCGTCAGAACAAGGCCATGTTTTTATCATATAATTATTTTCTAATGTTGAATTGATACGATTATTGTGAATTCTAGGTAACGGGTGTCGGTGGTCGAAGGGTGCCCGAATAATAACGAGTATGTTACAGCCACTCTGTAACATACTCGTATGGATAGGATCAGTATGAAAAATTGTAATAGTGTGAAACCAATAATTTTAATGGGATTTCAAAAAGAATAATATGGATTTCACGATCGTGTATGCGAATGGACTTATAGTGAAGAGCGATTAACACCTAAATAGGCTCTCGCTAGATGGCTGGATCTTGGGTCAGATGCAGGAGGCAGTACTTCTGGACACGGCAAGCATCGTCAGAAGTTTTCTTTGAAGATTTTAATTATTTTTTATAATGTTTTAATTTTTACATATAAAAATATAATTTAAGAAATTCAAATATATTGTATAATGTTATTTTTGTTGTCCAAGTACCTAAATAAACGTTTCATCTTTATAATATACCGAGAATTTGTAATATGAACTCGCAAAAGTATTATACCTTGAAATACATATCAAAAGTGTAATTTGCTCGTTTTTATGAAACTGGATGTAGACATTATTTTGTATGTAATCACCATAAAATCAGGCCACGAAGTGTTAATACCACAACACAGAATCACTACACGACATTATAGACAGTATATTTTTAACGATCGTTTTTTTTTATAGTTACAAAATTTAATGAGAACTACATTGAAAATTCAAAATTACAAGTATAGGTACCATTTATAAGCCTACTACTTATATGGCAAAGTAATGAAATTGCGTACCTAGTTGGGAACTTATATTGCAATTCTTATACCTAACTACGTCAACCCTTATTTCCCCTTAACATTATATCCTTTGTCTTTTGAAACCAATGTTTTTTAAACAATTACTTAGGCACCCAATTCATGATTTGTTAAAAATGTTGTACAATTTTAGCGTAAGATTTAACATAAATTTGCACAAACAAAGACAAAAATTTTATAGCTAAATTCATTCCTTACGTGTATCCTGCTAAAGTCTACGACGCTACGAGCTACGATTGTAGCTGCTACGGGCTACGACGTAGCGTACTTTGTTCGAAGGTAATATCATTTCTTTGTCTGCTCCAATACTTGAATTGATTAAATTACCTTAATGCTTTCTAAAACACGTTTTTCTAAAAGGCTGTGGCGTAGAGCCCCATTTAGGTCTTGATTATGTAAAAACATATTTTGGAATGTAAAAGCTATTTTTAGCAAGCACCAATTAACTTTGGTGCTATATGACCCACCGTACTACAAGTTAAGCCGGAGTTCCACCAGACTTTCCTTTTTTTTTTCCAATACTAACTAGACTCAAAATTTAATTTTAAACATCTACATAGTCGAATAGTTTCACTGAAATATTATTTCATATTTTCAGATTTGATAGCAAGTTTGTGAAAATAATTTAAACAATAAGTTAAATCTTAGACAATCTATATAAATTTATCATAGAAACAGCCATTAAAATAAAACGAGTCAGTTACATTTAGTACTTAATGGTTTTGTTTATGATGTAGACTTTGTAAAGATTGCTTTAGCCCTATTTATTTGACCTAGTTCCCTCAGGATACATGGCAGACTTTGGCTGATTCCCAATTTTGGGAACTGAGTAGCTTTGTAAGTGAAAACGTTTTCTACACAATCTTTGTTTTATTTCTGACATCTTTCTTTTAGCTTTTATGTAAGTTACACTGCTAAAGTAAATGCTAATACTTTTTAGTTAGTATTTACCTATATTCGAAAAAATTGTAGAAAAAAACCGTAAGTATTATATCGAAAACTTTTAAATAAAAAGTGATGTTACATCACGTTCTAGAAAATGTTACAGCAAATTTCTAAGATTATAATGCATTTTTAAATATAAATAGAATAAAGTAAAAATTTTACCTTCGCCGCTCCCACCGCAGTATCGATTCCTACCACCAGCGCAGCCCCACCACCGGCCTCCAGGCTCCACCAGTAAGCAAAGCAAAACAAAACAAATCACACCACTTTTACCGTCCGCACTTCAAACTACCGGTGAAAAATTCACTTTCGTTCACTTCAAAACTAACTCAAAAGAAAAGGCAGAAGCAAGTCAGTGAAGTTCTTAATAAATTTTCGGGTTTAAATCAAAGAGCGCGCACCGCGAAAAAGTTTTATATCGTTTTGCGCTTGTCCATTTCGGCGCGCACGGTGCTAAAGTTTTCAGCGTGGCGTTGGGAGTCGAGTGTGGCTTAGTTACGCAACTGCTGCGGTGACGTCCGCCAGGGGGAGCGCGCGGCCAGTGGCGCAGTGGCGGGCATGCGCACTGCCGCCGTCTGCCGTGCCGTGCCGCACACTCGTGTAATTATGCCGGAACGCCGGCATTATTTTACGACATGACAAAGTCCGTCTATTGGAGAAGGATACATCAATACGCTTTAACACTATTCAATTTTTTTTTAATTATTATAATCGCGGAATATAATCCACTTCCTAAGCCAATTAATTCAGAGAAAGTCAATAAAATAATAGCTCCGGAGGTCAGGGCGCTAAGACATCGCGTGAAAGCAATATAATGGCAAAACAACAGGCGAGCCCGAACGACCTCGTTTAGTAAGCGGTCTAGAGATTAAATATTAATTACAAGTTATAACATTAATCAAATCGAGTATTAAATAGTTATTACTAGATATTCTTTAACAGTTACTTTGGTAAGTAGATACTATAAGAATTAAATGAACTAGGTATACTTAACAGTATCCGTGTCGTAGATTCGAACACAATTTAAATTAATTTAAGTACTCCTTGAGTCTGTTCACGACGAGACCTTGATTACAGGTTTCTCAGGAAACGGCACAGGACAGGCATCACGGCAAGAAAGGAAAGATGAAGAGAACCTATTTATATATTTAGACCCTAAACTTTGTCCAGTCCTTAATGCTTTTCTAGTTTTGTGGCGTTTTCTCGTAACATTTGTAGAGAAAAATAAAATGTTTAAGTACTTAATCCTGTAATAGGTACTTTTGGATCACTTCGACTTCCTTAGAAAAAAAATACTTGTAATTTTGTTTGTATTATTCTCGTTGCGTGTTTTCAGTTGCACCCTCCTCCGCTTCGGAGTCTAGGCTGCGCTTTTCAACTTTTCTCTTTTATGTGTCCGGTCTACAGCATCGTTAGTTTCAATACCAATCGCACGCCTCATCTTCGCGACTTCAAGCCAGGCTATATAGCGTTAATACTCATATAGCCAGACTTATATATTATTTACCTCTGTGATTTACACAACCTCATACTTATGAACCTGTGTAGTTCAAAGCTCGACGAAGTGAAGGTAACTACTTAGCTACTAAACTTTCGGAGTGAGACAATTAAAGGGTCACACGGGAAAAATATATCTACCTACTCATACAACTTACGACCTACTCATAAGTAGGTATTCTAGTCTAGTAGAATATATACCTACTAGGTGTACTGTATACAGGGTGACTTTTAATTCAACTGCATAAATTTAACTGTTAAGTGTACTCATCTAAAGGATAATTAAAAACGTTAAAAGAAAAATATCGGTTCATATTTCAGAAAGTACGAAAAAAAATAAAAGTATCAAAATCCGCGATCCTAAATACCACCCCGGCCGGCGGAAAAGCGACGCGTAAGATTCAGAGGTCAACGACACAATTCATTCAGCTGAGCGTTTTAACTAGCTTTTGCGCTTGGCTTTTAAAGAGTTAATTTGTTACAAACAAAAATACAAATATTTTCTCTTTGTAGTAATAATAAGGCCCTAGATAATAATGTGTAAAGCTACAGAAACTTTGAATAACTCATAATTAATATTGTAAGACTCTACGACTCCTACGATGGTGGCAGCGTAGCTCCCTTTCAATCATACTAGTATCAATTGATATGGTAATTGTGAGGTGACATTACACCTAGTTATTTTTGATACTCGCGGCTGCGCTTACAATAAAAATGAAATATGCATTAACGCCATCTATTGCAAAGAAGATTACATACATACATACATACATAAAATCACGCCTCTTTCCCGGAGGGGTAGGCAGAGACTACCTCTTTCCACTTGCCACGATCTCTGCATACTTCTTTCGCTTCGTCCACATTCATAACTCTCTTCATACAAGCTCGGCGGTTTCGGGTAGAAAGAAGATTCATGATGCTTTTTAAATTTTCTCGGACTGTTTTACCAATGATGGATAGGCAAACAATACGTATTGACATAAATTAAATTTGAGCCGTTACCCGCAAGACCGTAGCCCATGATAAATGTACTTAGGATTGGGTTTTGAACTTTCTTTCTTTTCAAAATTTTACTATTTATATTTTAATTAAAAGGTCCAGGTCAGTAGGGTCAGGTCCAGTACAACCTTGAAATCGCAACAGACAGAACCATATAATTTATAATATATGTACCTATTTAAGCTTAATATTGATCCACTTTCATTTTAATCTTTTTAAAGATATTGTACAAAAAATACTTGTCTCAAAACTCAGTCGTTATGATTAAGAATAAGCTGGTTAGGTACTGTTTTTGGAGGTTTTAAAAAATAGCATGTGCGCGATCAAATTGATATTTTTTTGTGCTCTTTGGATGAATTGCGGTATTATTTTTAATTTGGCTATAAGTGAATGTCTTTGTATGTTTAAAACTTTATTTGCTTCTTTATCGCATTAGATTTTCTATAATGTTGTAATAGATGTGAAAATCAATAAAAAAAGAAATAATACAAAATATTTTCAGTTTCTCACATTTCTACCCAGTCTGTGGAGATTTAGACTTGAGACGCTTCGTGTTAAAAAAATCAACTTACCCAATCAAGGATCGTGGTCATAGGCACTCCGAGCTCTTTATCAGAGAGGTGAGGAGCAAATTTGTATTTGAATTTTTACGTTACAGATGATTATACATACATAGCTGTCATTTTTGTGCAGCATTAGTGGATTATAATCCTTCTAAATTTACCTTACAGGATATTATCAAAATAAAACAAAAAACATTCATTTACACACTTTATTGAATTAACATAAGAAAACAAACATTAATATTGAAATGAACCTCAATGACAGTATACTGTAACCGTAAGTACAACATTTATATTTCATTAACATTAATCAATTCAATTCACAAAACGATTAGATATGTCGACAATTACACTGATATTTAAAAGATATGACGAGTGAAATTCTTATTGTACGGGAACACAAAATATCTATACTTTTCTCTTGTTCACACAAGCATGCGCCATTTTGAAACAAACCCACATACCTACTACAGAGAAAGCAAGATATTTGCAGCCATATTGCTTCGATAATCATCATAATGGCACATATAATATTGTCAAAACTGTTGTATACATAGACTTCACTATAATACATCATAAAAATGTATGGCATACCATGCTTGTATGAAGTTAATGCTTAATTGTCATATTGACTTAGCCATGCATTAAAATTTTGTTAAAATGTATATCATGTACGGAGTAGCAAAACCCATAGCCGCTATTTCAAGCTCTAAATATTGCTCAGAGAACAAAAATAATTATTAATAATATTTTTTAAGCGAACTGTGAATTTGGCCAGTGCTTTGAATACACGCTATCGATGCGAGTATAAAATTAAATGCTTATCGAAATTGCAGCAGTAATACAAGACAATTGAGAGATTTTGTTGCCTTCTGTATAATTACTCTTAACTATACTCAGTCAATAAATACTATAAAGGTTTAATACTAAACGATTATTGAAAACAGATTTAGGCATAGCCTACAAAAACATATAGATATAACAAATTGGCCAAATTTCATCACTTAACATTGTTTTTGTTACTTTGGCACTTTCGTATACTTGTAGACCATGCCTTAAAGATGAAATTGTAAGACCATGAATATAATAAAGTAGGTACTCTTTTTACAAGCACGTTATTGTTCCATTACTTGGTTTAAGGTTAAGACTTAAAACAATGTTTTAGAGTACAATTTTATAAGCTTTTTGAATACACTGATTTTGAACTACAGGTACAATATTGTGAACTTATACCGAAATAATATGTATCATCTATACGTTACCCTGGTTTACTACATTATTAAGATGAATTTTTTATAGGTCTAATTTATTTGTAATGTACTTAGAGGGACCAAAGCGAATATATTGAATATTGTATATGCATAACAAATGACACAACCCTTTTTACCCAATCGTCGCAAACCTGTATGTGAATATAAATTTATTTAAGATGATAACGAAATATTAAGCATTGATATTGCTTTAGTAAAAATAACATTCTCTTATGCATATTCCATCAATGAACATACAAACGCACAGAACACGTGCGCTATGAAAGGTTTTTTTGTATCCTAATACCCAAAAAATTCAATATAAGGATTTCGAAATGGTGCAATAAGTATCAAATTCAAGTGCTAACATGAAAATTCTAAAAAAATTCACTATTACCATTATTCATATTTGCTAAAATTGAATTTAATTAACACTATTATACAACGCAGTCAGACCCTGTCAATAAAGGCTAATATAAATTTATAACACGTCACATAAAAATACAGAACAAAATATGATAATGTAATAAAGTGGCATCCAAAAAACTATAAGCACATATCTTTTTTTATAATTAAAACAAAAATCAATTAACAAAACCAAATAAATCCAATTATAAAATAAAATTTCACTAATTTGTCATTTGATGATGATGTCAATACTTAATAGAACATTTTATGATGATGGGATAAAAATAATTAAGTACAAATTTATATGTATGCGTATATTCATGTCATGGCATTGTGAGATTAGAATATTAATAAATCAGTTAGTAAATAAGATTCTGGCTTTGTCGTGCATGTGTGCGAACTTTGTAAGTTATTCTGTAATTGCCATTTTTATTATTTATCTCCATAATAGTAGTTTCTTCAGAATTTTGTGTGAGTACAGTTAAATTTAATAGAATCACTTTAAATACGAGATGTTTGTCACAAATACATCCCTGATATTAAAAGTTCTAACAAACCAACAAAACTAAATAATATTTCGAAGCCTAGCTTACATAAAACATTCAGAAAATTGAGCAAATCAAAATAACAGTAACAATATTGAATCATAATTACTATTCTAATATGAGTATAATAAAGATTATATTATCATTTCTGTGACTAATATAACTGAATGTAATAGCTACACGTGACAAATTAATTATGCATTTTATTAACTACTGCAATAAAGTTGCATTGTACTAGTTTTATACATGTAGTGACAACACCGAGGAGCTAATACTTTTTGTCAAAGTATTTGCGTTACAATTGCCTTCTCGCAATACAACGTCCGTCGCTCCGCCCGAATAACGCGCACCTCCGCCACACTCATAACCATTCTACAGCAAGCGTGCACTATCACAACTACTTGCGCTCTATGCCGACAACGAATATACAGCGACTACCTGACGTAGCTTTTCGCACAAAAGTGCCACCAATCTTTAATCACAGCTATTAAATCTCTTCTCTTTAATCTCTTACTACGTTTTCAAAATCTGTTCACAGTTACACCTATAGATTAATCTCTATTTATACCTGTGTGGTACTTAATTTACAAAGCTCTATACATTGTCTTAATTGCAATTCATTAGACTATAAATAATTGATTTTATCAAAATTTTATTGCTAATTTACGTTTAAGCGAGACCACACAAAAATAGTTAAAACTTTTACTTTTACAAACACAAAAATAAATAAATTTCCATTTTATTGTACAAAAAAGTAAAACTTACCAATTGAAAATAATTTTGACTAGCATACAATAATATAATTTTTGTCTTTATTTTCAGAACAATTTGACTAGTTACACGTCGACAAAGTCGGCGAAATAAGATCTCATGAATTTCATTACATTACATGCATTCAAATACGTAAACACAACTTTGGCACATTCATTCATTACTTTTAAATTTATTACAATTTATTGAAAAATAATGAAAGGGGAAGACTTGGGAAATATGTAATAGGGATATGTTTCGACTATCTTGTTAGTCTAATTGTGTATCTTAAATCTAGGGTGCAAAATTAGTCATTTATCTGTGAATTGTGTATTCAGTACACTTTGTAACATCTATCAATGATTTAAGACAATATTTTTATCGAGATTAAAATGCATCGTAATAATTCGAATCTTATTCTTATTGATTACAAACTCAGACATTTGGCACACCATTTTGTTATTCAGTGGCACTACATTGCATCATTATGCTTTAACGAAACGTTTCACTGGAAAGCGTTCGAATACAGTGGTCCTATAGTTATCTTATACTACTTACAACTAAGCGATTTTTTTTGAAGATTTTTGGAAATATGTTGAATACCACAGAGCTATCTATATTTTGATCTAAGACTAAATACAATGAGCAGTCCAGAGAGGGTAATAAAATAAGTCAAAACAAACTGTCCTACGTTACGTCACTAAACATTAACTACTCTCAGAATAATTTAGCATAAATCCACAACATTATTAATGTTAAACAAACTTCAACAATCTTTGGTTTTGATCCCTAGACCAATATTATTTACTCAATATAAAATTTCAAGTAGCCGATGCACACGCAGTATATGTAAGAGATCTTATATTTCAAATGTAAAATAAATTAGAAGACTATCACATTTAGCAACACTATTTTTATACACCTAACGTCTTTTTTGTGATGATAACGATTTTAAATGTTTTAGTGAAATGTTCGCGCTTCGCCTCTGTCCGCTTTAATGTTAGTTCTAAAAGGATTTGATCCCACCGGTTTCGTATCGCCGCGCCGCTCCCGAGCGACACAACTTTTACTGTAATACCTAATTTTCCAGGTTATTACCATTTATTTATATTTACATATATTGTCTTTAACCCTCTCACTCTGTCGCTATGCTAACACTACGCTACGTCAGCAGGGCCGAGGTCGATTGTAACGCATCTACACCTACTGTATTCCGACTCTCGATTTAACTTATTTTGAACATTTTATTCATTTGTGGTCAGTACTGATCATGACGAAAATTCAATTGATAATTGAATAACTCGACCGCTTAAATCCATAGTAAATTCGATCAGCTTAGCTAACTCCTGTCGCATACTTTGATAAAAATTCACAACTTGGAGCGGGGAACGATGAAAACAAATAATCATTAATGTTTTTAAATAAGTGCATCGGTAATAATTAAGACACGTTCACCGCTCGCAGGTTAATACTTTATTTTTAAAATGTCAGTCATTTTAAAACTTCAATACAATATCCCCGATATAATGCATATCACCCCTCATTGATTACCTATTCATTCCGACCAATTAATACAGTGGAGAATAAATATAAGAATATCTAAAATACTTATAAACTCGTAACAAATGTAAACATACGTTTCAGCACGTTATTTAGCGATGCCAATTGCTTCCGATCCCTCGTTGGAGATTTATTTGTAGAAATATATCGGAGCCAGAGTCCCGTAGTGCGGTTGCACGTAGTACGCGCGCTCGGTGTTGTACAGCTTGTACGCGGGCGCCTGGCTGCGGAGCCCCATTCAATGGATCGGGGCCTTCACGATGTGGTTGGGAGCGATGTAGTGGTACCCCGGCAGCTGCAGCCCGGCGGTCTCCATCGTGATCCTGTAACGTACATCATTGCTTTCACTGGGATATTCAATTCCATGTAAAAGTTCTCCCCATTAAGTAACAATAAAATATTGGTATGAAATCAGCGCGGAACAAGTAATCATGGAACCGTAAGGATCGCAGGTGAACGTAAGTTTGAATACAGATCAATAGTACATATTGGATTTCTAGGATACAAATTAAAATGCAAAGGAATCTTACCAGGATATTGGATGATCCGGTGAGCTGTAGGATGAGGTACTCGATGGAGCAGATTTCGGCGTTCAGGTGACACGGGATTTGGTGCCTGGATAGGCAGGATATAGCGGGTTCTTGAGGAAGCTTTGTGTTTACAATCTAGTAAATTACGACACCTGCACGCAACGCGAGTATTTGTAACATTAACACAAGTGGCAGGTAATAAAAAACAAAACGTACAATCATATGTTTATTGTGTACTTTAAAACAATACATTTTTACTTAAGTGTTCTAGCGAGTTATAATTCCTGAAATGATACTACCAATACCAAACGTCAATTACCTTAAAAATAACATGATTTCTTTTTACAGATAAATGATTGTAAAATGGTTGCGAAATATTATGTCCTCTATGTTACTATAAGAGTAATTTCAATTGGACCTCAAATTGCAAATTCGCACTAACTTATTGTTTAGGTACAGGCACAGAAATCGCTCATTTGTACCCACCTAAACTTTCACCGTCTATTTTCTGTCACAGTTTAAATCCAAATCAGATGCCTTATCTCGACTACTACCATGCAATACAAATTCCGAGATTATTTCTTATACCAAGCAAAATCTAATAAGTGAAAAATATAGTGAGATAATTATATAACCAAGTTATATTGAGTGCGATTTGTACAAAAACATGTATTTTGTTTTTTTTTTAACTAATTGTTATTTCATAGGGGGAAAAATTGAATAGAAACGCTTAATGCGCTTGAACCATATTATTGGAGAACATTTTTAACGCACTTTTTTAACAGACTTAAAAAAGGAGGTTCTTAGTTCATTTTATCTTTGTAACAAAAAATTTAATCAGGAAAGGTTTATTTTCGCACTCATAATTACATTAAAACATGACTTCAAGAATCAATATTTAAAATGTTTTAATACCTACTATTTAAGACTACACTCATAACAAAAGAAATAATTTTGGTTAAACCACTAAATCTATTCTTACCATTATTTAAATTAAAGAAGTATTAATTCATCATATTCAAATTTTTATCTTTATATACAGAGTTATCAGCCGTCATCAACCGAAAGTTAATTTTTACATTAAACAGTGTTACAGACTTAAATTTTTGTGAAAAATACAACCGACGTTGTCAAATATTCGAATTAGTAGGATAACACCTGATGAAGGTGAATGTGCAAATTCTATTAAAAATACGAGTAAATTGTCTATTGGGTTTCTAACAGAAAATAAAAGTCTACATAGATAGTTTTAAAACGTTCATCCCTTACGAGGTTGACAAAGCTAATAGACACAAGACTTAAAAGCCATGTTAGCTGTAAGTTTTAATAAAAATCTGCAACACTATTTTAATTTGTTATATCAGCACGTCTTCGTGTTAAAAAAAGCATCTAACAACTATTTACTGGCCCGAAGTACGGCATGATGTTTTCCATAGAAACCCTGTATTTTTATATTAAAATAGATCTACCGGGTAATTTCAACTGATAAGGTGACACTAATTTATCGAAATTATTTAAAGCCAATTATTTTATTGAATTAACTAAGGACGCGTCGAGTAACCTCACCATAAAGTAGTCAAAACTAATTCATATCATCATCCTCAGTTTACATAAAAAAAAATTATTACGATTTGTCAAAACTTTAAGGCTGTTAATTTAAATCTATCTCGTCTTTGTTAAACTAATACAGTACAGTGCTTATAAGTTGAAACTACCCTACATCCACATTTTACCGCGAAGCACTCTGTATATTCTACAGCTTTGAAGCTTCTACGTATTTTCTACTATTGTCACGATCCCTAGTTATCATTACTCGTATTTACTTGAAAATTTTGTCGCTTTATTATGGCTTTCAAATTTATCAGTCATTTATACATTGTTTAATATTCATTCATCAAGTATCTCGCCTAATGTGTTGTAATTTAATTCAAAATTCTTAAACAGTGTATAAAAACGAATTTCTGTGCTGATGACACATCTTGTGTATTTTTGGATGTGAACTTAGTTTTTAAATTTGTGAAATAAAGGAGAATTTTTTTTTAGAAATATCGACAAATAGAAATGGAATCAGTTCTTAAAATATTTACTTATAGTATTTTATAAACTAAGATTTGAAATTTTCAAGAAGTAACCAAAAAAAATAAGTAAGATTTTATACACCAAATCCTACTAGTACGTAGTAGGTATGTCAAAAGTACCAAAATATTATTATAATCGTAAAAGCATTTATGATTTGTTTTAATGCTAAGGGCAATGTTTATATTTTTTCTTGTTTTATTTCTAACTTCAGAAATCATCATATAGTATTATTTTATTTGTTAGTCAACGCTGATTTATTTTCATTTCATTTACTATATCTTCATAGAATGATTGGTCAAGTATAAGACAATTTAAAATATGCCTTTTGAATAATAGTAAATTAACGTGTGGTGAGTGCGGCGAGATTATTTTTTTACACTTTTTCAAAATATATTCATACCAATCAGCACATGATTTGAAAAGCAACAAAGAAAACGTAACGTGCTGCTACAGTGATTAATTTTTCAAGATAGTCAAAATAAATATTATTATATTCACTTAATAAGAAAATTAAATCTTAAAACCTAACGGATACATATTTGTATCTTCGAAAATAAGTCGACCAAAACTATTCAAACTCGTCAGTCGTTCTAGATCTTTGGATATATTCAGTCCGAACCGATGAGCCGCCAACGAGCATTCATTGCGTTTCCAGACTTAGAGAAAATAGATACGACATATATAAAAAATAATGTTTTAGTAGTAGTAGATGCTGCGAGAAAATAGAAATCTTTAACTGAAGTTCCTACCGCTTTCTTCGAAGTTTCAAGGTTTAGCTTTCGAAGAAAAGCAATATTGGGCTTTCACAATTTGCAGGCTCAATAGTTCGATTTCATACATATCCCATAGCAACGCGTCAAAGCGGCCGCAACAACTAACCCGAGTACAAAAACACGACTAATAAAGCTGAAAGCCGCCGCGATTGGTCGAGCCGCCGTCCAACTAGCGTCATCTATTCCCTCTAAATCTACGCGCGTCCAGCGATTTAGTACGGGTTGTACTTGTTCCTGTCCTTGGAGGATTTGGTGGGGGTGTCG
Organism: Amyelois transitella; assembly: GCF_032362555.1. Classification (NCBI taxonomy): domain Eukaryota; kingdom Metazoa; phylum Arthropoda; class Insecta; order Lepidoptera; family Pyralidae; genus Amyelois; species Amyelois transitella. The sequence goes on along the minus strand of NC_083512.1, from coordinate 4,849,533 downwards.
TCGTCCTGCCGCCGGTTGTACTTGTGGTTCCTGTGCACGCCGGTGGTCTGCACGGGCTGCGAGGCGTTGGCGTTGAGCAGGTCGGTGAGGCCGCCGAGCGCGCTGAGCGAGCTGAGCGCGCCCAGGGCGCCCGACTTGCTGAGCAGCTGCGCCAGCGGGATGGCGGACGCGAGCGGGCTGGCGCCGGAGCCGCCCGCGCCGCCCGCGCCGCTCGAGCTACCTTCCAGATTCGCCTTCTGCAGCTCCACACTGCGGGGGCGGGATAGGAATCTTGTAAGGGCCAGGCGACATCATGGACCCCTTCGAAGCGTTCTTATTGGCGAGTGCTGACCAGAGAGGCTAACTTGTTTTATTGTTGAGAGTTTGTTCTTCTCTCGCTTATGTCTTGACACAAGTTAGGTAGTTTAAAGTCTATTTAGTTCTTGTTGTCATGTCTAGTTATATTGAAATAAATTACGGCATATACCGATTTCAAACTTTAAGCCAATATATTTATTCTGGTATATGTAAATTTATCTTTAGGGGTTTTCAGAAATTATAACGTCATCTATATATTTTTATTTCTTTTACAATTGTGATAACTGCTATTAGTATTTCTTTAGACATTTTAAAATAATGATATCAAAAAATATGAAGATGTCAATTATATAAATTCAAGTTATAAAATCAAAATCACATATATATTTTTTTACTATAGCACTGATTGCAGATGTACAGGTTAATTTTTTTTCTCTGGTCAGGCGCTATTATGAAAAAAAAAACGGACGACTTCGAAAGGACCAATAAGGTGAAGACAAACGAGGAAGTTCACAGGATGTCAAATAAATGTTTTCTATGGACTTGGCATAGTAAATGGACAAGAATGGGCAAAATAATTCTCCTTTGGACGGATGGAGATATAAAGGGAGGAATTAATGGATTTTTCTAGAATCACCCACGTTCCGGTTGGGATTGGAGAGATGTTAAGCTGTGGCGATCTGAGAGAAAAGCCCGTCATACACCTAGCTATAATATATGTTAATATACCATTCGATCAACTATACTAATGTCACACATCAGAGCAAAAAACGTTCACTCGTTTATACGTAACATTGCATTCAAAAATGGGATCCTAATTTATTGCAGTACAGCACACAATACTTTAACATAAAACTGTCTATAGTGATTGAGCAGTTTTAAATTTTAAGACTGTGTGCTTTATTGTAATATTTTAAGATGCATTTTCGAACGGACGGACGGACATTTTTATGTACAATTCATTAATGTTTACAAAAAAGAACACACAGAAGCATTTATACAATTTGTTATTTAAAGTTGCTACTTATTTCAGCAGAAATCTCTTCCTAAATGTTATAACTCGTTGCCTTAAGATATATTAACTAATATCATAGCTAAGTGAGTAACGGGTTTCATTATATTTAAGTAACGATTTATCGACTCACCTCATGTTGATGAGATACTGCGCAAGAGCCACCGAGTCGGGGTTCCCGGAGATGGTGATGGTGCGGTCGGTGCTGCCGCCCTCGCGCTCCTCGCAGTTCGATATCCGAATCATGGCCCCCGAGATTTGACGAATTTCCGCGATTTTAGTGCCGCCCTAAAATGATGATATATTTTGTTCACCAAGTAGTATAAGGTGGGTTTAAAATAAATATATATGATCTCATCACAGTACAGGAACGTTGTTATCCCCTATCCAACTACCTTTTCATAAAAATCGTGCAAGTCAAAAATAAATACCACAATAGTGTTTCTTAGAGTTGAATAGTTTTTGAAATTTTGTGTTTTATTCCTATGGTATTGACATTTTTTAAAGACCTAATTAGTCCTCCAGTAGCGTGCTTTATCAAAATGTCAAATATGAGAGACCATTGCTAAGCTAAAATGGAAGAGTCTTGTGCCTCTTTTCCTGACGCGATTCTACTTATATTCCATTAGGTTTTACACGCCATAAATTACATTTATTTATTTTTCCGACATGGATATATTGGGTACATAATATCAAAAAGTTAATAAACATATAACAAACAAATGAAATCTTAAAAAGGAAACTGGCCACTAATAACCACTTAAACAAAAAAAGAGAAGAAAACAGCTATAAAGTACCTTGCCAATGATGCACCCGATTAATTCGTTGGGCACTGTCATCTCGTGCGACTGTTGGTTGGTGGTCGGCTGGTTGCGAGTGGCAGACGACGTGCGTAACTGTGATCCCGCTAAAGCGGCCAAGGCTGTCACATTATAATATTGTATTAATAAAATGGTAGGTGTTAAAATATAGCTTGTATATTAGGGAAATCAATTGACACTTCTGAGAACGGGAGGTGGAAACTATTATCTACGAAGATTACTAATTGTACCATTTGTATCAAGAAATTGATTTTTTTTTGGACAACTTACACAGATTGAGTAAGACTCGAAGGCAGTTCGAGACTTGTTACGAGTGAGTTTATTATAAAAAGTTAAGGAGAGCAAATCGAAGAAGTTTTGGCAAAGGTCAGGACAAGAGCACCTGAAATCGAGGTAAGTAGAGAGTTATGAATCTGGATGAAGCGAAAGAATTATGCAGAGATGCGCGGCAAGTAGAAAGATGTGGTCTCTGTGTACCCATCCGGAAAGAGACGTGTTTTTATGCATGTATGTTAAGGAGTTCGGCTGTCACTCAGTAATTGAAGAGTTTGATGTATGTAGGTTGAAAAAGTAATGATCATTCCAAATTAATACTTTATTCATAAATACACTATTTGATAAAGATACATAGTGCCAATTTAGCAAAGCAAGCTGTGCAATACGATTTTACTGTATCTGTGTCGAGGATTTTGGGTTAAACGGACATCCAAAGACTATTTATCTCTTTCGAATAACTTAATGTCTCTTTCTTATCTTTGCGTCTCCGTTGCATGCTCCACCTCTATGCTTCGGGGCTTGAAGTCAAATGGCTGGATTTATATGACAAATTTTGGCATATTATCTTTTAAATCCAGCATTATTTTCATCATTTCTCCCCATTAATACCGAAATTCAACTACAAAAGCATAGCTGCGGCAGAAATAGGTGAAAAATGTTCAGTCAACCACAAAGGCGCTTCTATTAAATTCGACAAACATTTCAAATTGATAAGAGAGTAATGTTTTTTTTACAGTAAATATATTAAACATTGTAAAATGCTGATAAAAATATAAAATTATTATTTTGTTAGGTACATTGAAATGATAAGCACATTTTTGGTCGACTAGGCCTTAATATTAAAAATACCTGCTGGGTTCAATCCACCTGAGTTAGCTGGTCCCAGTCCTCCTAGGCCCAGAGCGGCGAGACCCGCCAACGGTGATTTCGCCAGTCCTCCCATCTAAAATTAAAATTTGTTAATAAGAAAACATATTTTTGGAAGACTTGGTCACATTTTCAAAACGCTAAAAGTTCACCATGCTATATAATGTTAACGTTTGAAAATGCTTCCAAAAGGCGATAACACACTGGTGATTTAAGAACGTGTTCTGGCAAAACTGAATCTTCAGCTTATTATGATTCCACGCTCGCATAACAATCGGTATGATATCGCCCTTGTTTTATTTTTATTTTAGTAAATTTAGCCCCAGCTGCTTGTTTATTTCTTCTCTGACATGGCCGGGATGGGATCGCTGGAAAGGGTTACCTGGGTAGAAACTAGATTTAGAAAGTAATGATTAGCAAAACAAAGAAAATTCGCAATTTACAGTACGGATAATTTAAAAGAAATAAAGACTTCATTTAAATTAACCATATACTTTGTATACAAATACAATTGCTAACAATATTCTTGCGAATTTCCTTAGAGAAATTTAGAAACAAAATTTTTATCCACATTGTGAGTTCTTGAGTGGTGCTGCCCAATAAAACGCACCGACTAAAAAGGAATAGGCAAAATACTGAACTCTAAATGACTTGAGTCACGTTAAGCCATGCGCTTCCATGGTTATATTTTATTAATAGATAGAAAACTAATTGAAAATGAAACACAAAATATTGGAACTGACAAGGCAAAGGCAAAATAAGGAGAGGTGCAAAGGGTTTTAAACTTTTTGCATTGTTGTATTGTGCGTGAACGATTGGCGAGGCTTGTATCGCGGCAATGCCAGAAAACAAACAGTTAAAGCTCCAAATGTGTTCTTTCTATACACATATTTCGTCTATAATACATTTTGATGTGCTAAAATTATTATCAAATTCTAACTCTATGGTTCAAAACATACGGATATATACGGGGATCCAATAGTTACTATTTAAAGGGGATGCGTGCAAATAAATTATGAAGAGAAACAAGATTTCAAAGCGAAGGGAATTACAGCGCAAAATAAATGTAATCATTCCTACATTCCGCATCACCCATGGTCTACAAATACAGGTAGGTATGTTCTAAGTACTTATTTACAATAAAATGTTAAATCATGTCCGCTACTGGGGATTCAACATAACATCCAAACCACTTTATATAGGATTCTGGGGCAGCACCAATCACATATCACTCGGTAGTTCACACAACCTCATAGAGAAAACTAGATATATTTAAAAAATAAATTAACATCTAGAAATTATAGGGACTCTCCGTTCGCTCGAATAAAGGAAATACTTTTCTATTTATTTTTAAATCTGTTTTAACCAAGGTAAAATATATTAAAAATGTTGTTACGTATTTGTTACCATAGAAAAATAAATTATCATAAATCACAATCATAAAATTTTGCTGCAAATTACTGTTTATATCATCTACATTAAGAATCGATTCTATGTTTTCATAAGCCTACATTTTCCGAAGAAACTATAATTAGGTTTGTTACCGGTTGAATGAAAACAAGAAACTGTGACACTTAAAGTACACGGAAACGTTGACGCATACACCGTTAAGGTTATTGATGCATGATGTACAATTTACGACAAATGTACTTAATTTTATACCACTTTATAGAGGTACTGTCATTTGCCACTATCATATTACGAATTTATGGACAAACAATATTATATGTTTTATGAAAATCCTTTAGATATAAATGCTATGTAGAAAAAACTATAGTATGGAGAATTTAAACAATTACTCAGAGGCATCCCATAGAAAATGCAAGAAGCGGTAAAGAACATACAAATCAGAGTTAAAGATGGAAGTGGGAACTTGATACTCTACCAATGTGTATAGATTTATGGGATAATATTTTCAGAGAAATATTCTACGCAAATGCAAAAGGCGGCATTGACATTTTCAGGTAGGGGAGAGAAATAGAAGATATTTCGGTCTCGTCATGACAAGAGGCGACATTATATGACAAGAAGCGGCATTGCAATTTATTAAGATATGACATTTGCGTAACGAATATTAAAAAATATATATATAACATAATATTTTAAACATTGATGAATCAAAAATCCCCAAGGAACATTGCGAAATAAGAAAATCAAGACATTCCATGCTGAATCAGATCAGCAGTTAATAATACGGAGGAACATTTTTTACGTCGTCATGTTTTCCTGGGAATTAAGCAGCATCGTACAGTCAACATACAAGGTTCAAATAAATATTTTAGGGCTGACGCTTTCAAGCTTTTAATAATGAACATAGCAACAATTAAAATTTCGATCTTTCGAACAAATCCATTTGAAGGAACTTTGAAAAATATTAACATTTTAAATTAACTATTTCCTATATTAAACTTTTTCAATTTTAAACAGATCATTCTCCTGGCGTTTTAGAGCTTTCTAGAGATATCTGCCTGCCAATAACTATGATCTTTGACGAAGACCTCGATCCTCTCCTGTTGGTCTTGGCGTCATAATCCAGTTTGGGTTAAAACTGTTGCACTAGGCGAAAGTTCTTAACAGAATCTAACCCTAAAGTATCGTTGCCTTTATACGAGTATACCACTGAATCACGCAAACGTCATAATATGGGGGTGTATATATATAAACGTCATATGAACAACATAGTCGAGGAGGTTGGGGTCTCTATGAGGTGTGTGCCAGCGAGTCACTCACAAGGTGGTGTTCGTGTAGCGGCGGCGGCAGCAGGTGGTGCGGCGGCAGCGCGCCCACCAGCGGCGGCTTCACCTCCAGCAGCGGGAACACCGGCGCGCACACCGCCTGACAACCCCGACAGACTTAACTGATCTATTCACCCCGACAACCATGTTCAACTCCATGTTCACGAGGTCCTTTAACCTCGATGTTGTCACGTTTTTTTTATCATGTGCATAAGTTAAGTGTCTTAATACGCCAAGTATAGCACGTGCTTTTATTCCGAGTATGGCATTCCGTTAATATTCAATGAGTTTTTACCCTGACGAAAACTGTTTGTGCGGTTTACAAGCAGTTGATACATCGGACCTTGTTTAATTTTACTTCAAATAAAACCAAAACCACGATCCGGCGCGCACAATGCATAACAAACGCAGACTCTTTTTTAGTAAAAAGTTTCCTTTTAAAAGGTACCAAAAAAAAAAACAGATGTATTTCAAGTCAACGCGTATATTAATTACCCTGACGAATTTGGATTTGTTTTGTACCGTTTGAAACAGCTAACCCACAGTATATAATTGCAAATAATTCCACGTTTATGAGTGACGACCAATACATCCTAATACGATTATTTTATGACCAATGCTTGCATCTCAAGACCATTTTTTCCCATGGAATTTTGTTTGTATATAGTTTTATAAAGACACTGTGTATTTCAACACTCATACAGTATTACCACTTTTAAAAGTTGTACCTGTGCTGAAGTCTACTATGTGCGAAAATATTTGAGCAGTTGAGCCGATCAGAGAGCGCCATTATTCTCCTATATTAGTTAGATATCACGAGAAATTTTGTTTTAGAATTTGAAGTTTAATGCCCATAAAATAAGGTCGTTATTTCATTGAGTTTTCATTCGGTTTGAATCGGCGGTGGGTTGCGCTATTCTGCGCCTTCGAATATTGCCGAGGCGACTTATCGACGTGGCAGTAGGTACTGTTACTTCTCACATCTTGTATTAACTATTTTTTTTTCTTTTGATACCGAAAACGCTCCATACAACACTCCATGTAAATAACAATTGATATAGGTACTCGTATATACCTACCTAGAAAAACATCTGATACGCTGTAAAATTTCAACAAGTAAATAAAAACTCACGTCTTGCGCCGGTACCGCGTAGTTGCCCTGGATGGTGTAGGCTTGTCCCCCGGCGAGGATCACGGGGCCCGCCACCGTCGGCTTCGGCCTGTATGGGATGGTGGCTCCTTTTGGTGGGCTCTGGAAAGACAATTATATTTTTGAATATATAGAAATAGGTATAAATTCATTAATAACACGAAAATAGCAATTTGTTTTAGGAAAATAGATTTTTGAATAGTCAAACTACCAATAGTTTACCTACTTAACTATCTTCTTCAGCCGCCTCCTTGTTTTAAAATAATCTCAAATTTGCATTAAAAATTTTAAATTCTTATTTATGTGAGAGCTGCCGACTATTACAACTTTGCCAACAGTTAAAAAGTCAATGGCAGTTGAAAATCAGACTCAAACTTATTATTGAAAAACTATTTGCTTTATACATTTCATATCTCTAGGGATAACCCGCAACATTCGATTTAGTTGTAGGTCAGACATACCAAGAATAGATCCCCAATATTCCCTTCAAGGCAAAAAACACCTGTTACAATAATCTCACCTCTAACATGACGCAGCAGATGTGGTAAATGCATTGTGTGATGGCGTCGCAGGTCCCGCTGATCGTCACCGCGCGTTCCGTAGAATTTGGCAGCATTTCGCTCGCGACCTGTCGACGAATGTACAGTTTGTAAATTTATTGGCCGATGTGATAATCTTTGTCGATGGTAATTGAGCGAAATTATAACTTATCGCTATCATGCCCAAAACCGTATGCTTTAAATATTTTTCGCTAGTCGAGTGTTCTAGTAGAGTAGGATTGTTCCATCTCTTTCTGTGGATGTCGTGAGTCTACAGATCAGCCCTTCAAATTTGTAACAGCCTGTATTAGCCTGGGCGGGCGTCGGCTTTGGGTACCCTAGACTTAACCTTTTGCCAGGTCCAGCCTCTCAACAATAAGTGTGACAAATCCTTTGTATCGGTGCCAGTAACATCCCTAATCTCCTTGATCTTAAAACAGCCTTTTCCTATCATCGATAACTAGTCCATGGATAGATTTGGAATTAGCCAAAACAGAGAGAAAAATCTACTACACACAGTTTAATGTCACTTTTCTTCATGTATATAATATACCTGTATATTGGCTCCTGTGACATCCCTGATCTCTTTGATCTTGGAGCCGCCTTTCCCAATGAGTGAGCCGCACTGCGACGCGGGCACGATGAGACGCAGCGTGATCGGCGCACGCGACCCGCCGCCGCCACCCTCGTTGAACTGTGAGCACCACTGGAATATAAATAAAGACATGTTATTTTATATTAAATTTCGCGTGAATTACTATGAATGACCATGTAATGTAATGTTCATAATTGTAGTTTTAAAACATTTTTGAAATTTAAATTCATAATACTCTTTTTAGCCTGTTACAGTGTTCAAATTTCAAAATTGGGAAAAGGTTTACCAAAAAAATTATTTTCTCATCTGTTTGTCATGTCACAAAAAAGCCTTTCTTCAAAAATATCTTCCTGTTATTTCTTTCAGGCCAAAGTCTATCAAAGGTAAATACTTAATCCTGTTTGTACTGTAATAATTGTTTAAAAAGGCACAGAACCAACCTCTTCAAATTTCTTGCATATAAGTGTGAATGCTTTGAAAATGGCGTTTGTGTTTCCAGTGACAGTAACAATACGTTCTGGACATGATCCATCAGATATGTTGATTTTGGCTCCAGACTGAAAACAGAATTAAATTTTAAACACTCCTTTATGATTATTTAACTATGTTATTGACTCAAAATTATTATTTCAAAGATTTACACAACAGTACTAGTATAGGACTGTATATTTATTTTAAAGAATAATGGCAAATTGATGCTTGCATACATAAGTACACCTTGCTTGATAGATAAGATACAGAATAGTTTTGACGTTCTGAGACCTAAGTTTAGATTTATAATAAAATATATTCACCTCTTCTCTAAATCTTTTGACAATTTCTCCCTTTTTCCCGATAATACTGCCAACTTCCTGAAATCAAAACACAAGGACTCTGCGTTAGTTTTGTATTTCTATTACTAATTAAAGTACGGTCCAAAAATAAACTTAGTGGCGGGATAACATTGGCAACTATTGTGCAATGAATGCAAGTGTAATTAATTGAGTGCGTTGAGATTTATAGCACAAAAGATTTCCTGTCTGGTGGCCAATAATAGTCACTACAGTTCTTTGCTTCGTATATACATTAGCTTTATATCAAGACAGTTTTAGAGTGGCTGTAACACATTGGTTAATTCCTGGCAGCGGGCTGGGTGACTTCTGCACAATGCGAACAATGCAATGTGTGAGCATGGCTCTCTTGTTGTCGGATGATTGCCAGCGGTGATGAAACCAGTGGATCGAGTTCAAAGAACTGCTCCATGCTATTTTTTCACTATCTGTCCACTCAAGTTAGTTAGAACGGAATCATTTGTTTCAGTGCATTGAACTTTTACCAAAAATTTAAACTTACACGCATACTGACATGTCTGCATTAACATAATGTAGTTTTATGCAAATGTGAGAAAGAGCATTGCTTGGGATCAAACACTAAAAGTTATTTCTTATAACAACTAGATTTGACATAAATAAATACATAAGACATACTATGACATTGTAAAGCTCCCTTGTGGGGCAGACAGGGTCTTAGAGTTTAGGCTCACATCATGAAACATTCTTTAAATACTAAAACTATAATATCACAAAATAGACAACAGTTACACAAAGGAAATAGCATGAAACAAAAGAAGATTAGATTACACATGTAGATATTATTTTAATTAGAAAAACATACAAATCGACAAGTTTGATGAACAGGGCAAGCACCCAATATCTGGCACTGTGCCAGATGTACGTCGAATTGGATTACAGCCAATTAAGTGTCTATAGGTGAGAGTGTGCATATACACTGTGTTCACATCAATACATCTAGCATGTCACTGTGATCTAGCATCTAGATGTACTAAATTAAATTAGTGTTCTATTGTGCAATGCAACCCAAATTTAAAGATATAAAACATGCATATACCTTTATGTTATGTTAGATTCTTGTTATTTAACTCTTAGATCTTACTATATTGTTTCATAGCTAAGAAATTCTTATTTGTTAGCAACTGGCGATAAATTTTAAAATTTATCTAAGTCCTCCTTTTCTATGAAATTATTTAGAAGATCCTTTATTTTAATCTTGAAGTACTCTATTGAGAACTAAATATTTTGAATAAAAGGTAAATAAAATTGTCATACAAAATACAATTCTCATACAATAAAATATATTTGAACCACATTTCTTGTCAAGGATTTTCTTTATATAGAAAAATCTTTATTATTAAGTTGTATGAATGAAAGTAATTTCTCTTGCAATCAAAAGGACCATAAAAAAATCGATTAAAATTGCATAGCATTAATGTTCCTCTAAAAACTACTGTCGCATTGACAGCATAAAATTGATTTGAGTAAACTTTCACTTTCCAATGTTTTATATAGTTAAGTAATAACAACTAAACAACCATAACATTTTAGTTTTAATTAATTTTATTTTGAGTCAATGCAGTTGAGTGGAGTTTTTGTACATCGAAGGTACCTCTTCAAAAAGGGAATAAATACCAGAAAACAATAAATTTAAAATTATTAGTATTTGTACTATTCACACCAAAATCTAAATTAATAATTCAATGAAAAATACTTTGCTGGATTTTAAGAGAGACCGCTTAGTATTTCATATCATTCACAATAAAAAACTGATAATTTTCTGTAAACATAATTATAAAAGCCTAGTCAAAGCAGGCCTACATTGGTTACAAAGAGGATCTCGCATTAGGCACCCATACAAGTGCAGTGTTTCCTAACAAGATTGAAATACCAAAGTCATATTAGATTACCATACTGTTTGACATACAACCCTTTCATTATTTTTAAGGACAAAGTAAATTTTTTTGTCAGTAGCTATGTTTCTAAATGAATTTAAAATTATTAAAAATAATTTTATTGGTGGTATAGTTAATATTATTAATATAACGGATGAAGATTGTTATTATACATAAAATATTCAATGCACTTTTAAACATACTGTACTGTATTTAGATACCATTAATATGTGTGTCAAGAAATCTATGGACTTTATATTTGATAGGATAAGAGGATTACAATTCAAAAGGTGATTTTCTAAAAACAACAAATTATTTTGAATAAGTAACATTTATAAAAACAGAAGGAAGGATAGTTAGTAAGTTTTAAGCTGTCAGCATAAAAGGCTTCTGTATTTTACTGTATCACCTTTTGTATACTGTCTGACAAACATGAATTATAAATGCAAGTAGAATACTAAAATACATACCTCATCAAATTAAACATGGACATCAGATTGATATTGATAAATTCTAATAGAATAAAGCCATAAATCCTAATAGTATCAGACTACAACTAAACTACTAAAATTAAAGACTAGGCAAATAAACTAAGAAGTTAAAAATTCTATACTATTTTACTGCACACAAAAACTGGTGTTTAGAAGAAGGTAAAGTGTACACTTTCACAAGTTAGACATCATAAAGTAATTGAAGCCACAGTGCCAATTGAAAGATGAGTGTTCTCTCTTACCTTCCCCTGCATGATCAGTCTGATAGTGAGGGTAACTTTGGAGTCTTCCTCGTGGAGGTTGGGGGCTTTCTCCAGTTCCATGCTGGAGGAGGTGTCCGTTGTGTCTCGCGGAATTTTGACTGCGTATGGGGCTACGTGTGGTTGGACACAGGGGACACTCCACTCAATCTAATGGCTGGGACTCTGGGGCTCTTGGCACGCACTGCAGGCAGGGTAAGCTGGAAAACAGGCGCACATCTCAAAAGGAACGTCGGGTGTCGAGCGTTCTAAAGGTGTTGGATATGGGCACTCTTCCTTTTTAAAGCGAAGCTGATTACCGATTTATTTACAGTAGTCGGTGGCAAGCGTAACGGAATGAGGGCGGCAAATGAGGATCTAGAGACGCTATTATAAACTAACTGGTCCTAGGGCCGACCGGTCTGCGGCGGTAACGCGAGTCTCCGGCACGGCCGAGACCGTTACTTGAACTCGGATACCTGTTCGCTACTCGCGACATAACCTCAGCGTCGCGCCTCATGGCTAGCCGACCGGGTTATCGATCCCACAAGTTCCAAACAATGTAACTAGACCGAACCACGGCAGTTTCTTACCTCGTTAGGTTTCAAATGTGCAACAATAACATAACAAATCTTATCACTAATAATATCACCAAGATGTGTATAAAATCACACTATCACAATTTTCTTTGTCGCTTATTTATAATAATAAAATTAAATAAAACCCGACGATGACACCGCGTCGGTGTGAAGCTTGCAAATGTCAAAATACCATGGATTACAAACGTCTGTCACTGTCATGTTGACGGTCATAATTTGCAGCGACACTGTCGAAGTAAAATAATTTTGACAGTGTTTGAGAACCATAGAGCAAACAAAACTTGTCGATAAAACAGTTCATCGAACGAAGTAATCGGCGGCAATCATAAAAATATTTGAATGAAATTAATGTAGGTAGGTACATAATTGTAATGCTTGAAAACCATGATTTTTTTCTAGTAAGCTGATATAAATAAAATTAGTCGTTTCACTATTATATATTGTCTTCGTTTATTTTGTTTCGTCGGTAAAGCTTCTGAAAGTGGTTGGTAGAATAGGGCCTGATAAAATTCTGATACCTCATGGTAAATTGCCGCTTCCCGTGAAATGGAAATACCTTAATCTCATCATCTACTGCTGTCTACACTGCTATTAATGCACCTTGGATTCATTGTTGTAGTTATATAAGTAGTAGGTAGGTACTTGAATAAAGTTTCATTTCAGAAATAAGTTTTCATTTTCAGTAACAGTGGTCCAACATTCAATAAAATAGAAAATGAAATAAAATATTGTATCAACTAATATTTGAACCGTAATGGTCTATTTGGTGCATCAGAACTGCGAACAAGTCAACTGGATTTTTACAAAAACAGATCGGCCCCTACACGGCTATATTAAACTTTGGAAGTGCTTGTCTCATGCAAATTTATCCATCGATTTCATTGCTTCCCGTTTGAACTCTTGCAGAGTTAAAAGCCCAATTTCATGGGCTTTGCATAATTTATGAGCTTGTTTAGCTTTTAATTACAGTGTTTTGGAAAATAATAAAGAAAGACATATTTAGATTCATATCTATCATTTTTATTAATAATTCGGACGCTTAGGCGATGGGCTAGCAACCAGTTACTATTTGGAATCTTATAGATATTCCATCAGCAAGCCTTACAGCTGAACGTGGCGTTTCAGTCTTTGCGTGACTGTTGGCCCTGCCTAACACGTAAGGGATAAAAATTTATTTTAATTTATCAAATTAATCATTCATATTTTTTTTTTATAATTAAAGGCTAATTGCATCTTCTTGAGTTATTTTTGTTTCATTATCGTAATAAAAATAAAACTTTTTAGTGGATCTATATGAAAGTTAATAAAACAGACAGGAGTGAAATTTAAAAGCTTTAATTGGAACTTTACTTCTCAATGGAGCTTTTTCAGGGCGCAGATGTCCAGAGCTCACTATTTTACTTTTGAGTTTTACTGCTTCCATTTACTATCTACTGAACATTTAGGAAAATCTTGTGTATCCGGATTGCGGCGATTTCATGTTTGTTTGTCATTTTAAAACGTACTTACCTAGTATACCCCTAGGCCAGGCCTATTGAAGTCACCATGCAATACATGGAAATTTAGGTTTGTAAGTATACTGAACCTACTGAAGAATAGCAGGCGAAACTAAACAAAAAATGATTTTGGCGAAATTAACAATAGTAATCACATTAATTTCTAAACCTATTGCCAGGTTAGACAAATAAAAGAGCAGAAGCTTTTAAATCCTCCTGGCGTTACTCGATTATGTCCTCGCTTTTTAGGAGAGGAGCCCTAGGTCTGCCTTTGACCACAGCAAGGTTTTTACACGAAGCTACTCTTTCGACAACATTTCAGTCGAGCTAACGGAGGCTAATTTCTTAATATGAATAGATAATTTAACTTTAATTTTCACTGGGAATGCGGATTTTAATAACAATAGGGTGAAAAGTAGGTACTTATCAAAACAAAGAGAATAAAAGCGATCTTTTCATCATGCATTTTTCTTTTAAAATTGCTTAGGTTAACACGGCATTGTTCCAGATTATTTAATTTGGTCTCGAGTTGAGACCGGCTCTCCGTTTCATAAGCTCTATCATTTCAAACGACTAAATACGGTACGGTTCACTTTGTGAAGTAATCCGAAACGTAGAAGTGATTCGTTGTTCTGAAAACCAATCATCTTTGACAGTGAATTGTAAAGGATGCAGTCAGGGTATAATGTTTAAGATTAACATCGGTAAAAGTGTGGTTACAAGTGTTTTTTCCTTAACTATGAAATAGATCTGTCAGATTTATACTTTGTGGAGACTGTGTACCTACCTAATTCTGGAACGAATTTTGGTCGATAGATCTTTTAAGTTTACGAATAAATGTATATGTACGGTAATAAAATTTGTTATAAAAGTATTAGGTAGGTAAATTCTTTCTAATATTATTGGTTCTAAAGAAGTTGGGCTTGAACTAAAATAGTTAGGGTTTGAATCCGCGGGAAGTACAATTCCATCATATATTCAGTCGTTAGCTTCAACTTCAGATGGTTTGATTAAAAACTTTCATATAAATAACTTTATAAAAATAAGCCAAGAGCGTTATAAAAACCATAAGTCTCATTGAAGGTTTTCCTAAGTTACATAATAGAGTTATGCAATTTATTGATATAAACAAGTTACCCTCATGAAATTTATCTGGTAGTACGAGTGTCTACTGTTTAATAATTTGTTTCAGAAAATCATAACGTACGTGTACGTTCAAACCTACATATTATGGTTTTTGTTACACTGTAGCAGTTAAATGTATGTAATGTAAAAATGTCTAAGTTTAATAATAAATAAATAAAATAAGACACTAAGGCATCCAGTATGATTGATCTGACTCACTAAATAAAAAGATAACCATCGTATACTTTATTTTTACACAATAATAAGGATATTACGTGAATGAATGTACCTTCGGCAAATTTATTTGATGCTGCCATCTGCCGGGTATTAACGCTGTAATAACCGTCTAGCAGTAACTACAGCACATTTCCACGCTTCCTGAAAGGATTTAAGCACTAATGGTCTGTCCCGCCCTTGTTTGTAAACTAGACGCCGTTCCATTCCAGGTAGTGCTCACAAAGCAAAATATTTTTTTTATTTTTTTATTTTGTGACGAAGGCAAATTGTCCTAGGTTGTTTATTGCAAGTACCTATTGTATAAGAAGTTAATTATGAATTCTTGTAAAAAAGTATTTATTTCGCTCTCATAACATATTAATAATTACGTCTAATATCCCTTGGGGGGTAGACAGAGTTCACGTTCAGCTGACTGTTAAATAGAATTGAGATTCAAACAAGTGGATTTGTCTCTTTCAACTTTTATTTCTTTCACCGGCTAAAAACATAAAATTACACCTCTTACCCGAAGGGGCAGGCGGAGACTATAGCTTTCTACTTGCCATACTTCTTTTGATTTATCCACATTTTTATGCAAGGCCGTCGGTTTAAGGTATTCATGTCCTAACCTAACCTATTGCTAGGCCGTCTTCGATTATATCAAGATACATTCGTCTGACGAATATTTGTGAATGAGTTCTGTCTACCGGCTAGCAATAACTACGAGACGTTTTCTACGCTTTTTGAAAGGATTGAAGCATTAATAGTCTGTCTCGTCCTTGTTTGTAAACTAGATGCCGCTCCAGGTGGCGCTTTTCTTTCTTCACAAAGTGAAAACACACTTTTTTTATCTGTGACGAAGGCACCTGCCTGCTTGGCTCTTTATTACAATTTGGTATTATAAGTTAATTTTGATTTGCGAATAGTGCATACCAAGACTCTTGGCTCTGACTTCCCCGCAAGGGATATAGACGTGATTATATGTATGTATGTGATAAGTGCAAAATACAATTCCGTGATAAATATTTTTAAAACTTCCAAGTACATATCTCCACCCGCGTAAAGTTCCTTAGATTTCGATCACGAACATTTGTCAATTTGCCTTCCCGTGTCAATTCCGGGATATTCTCTCGTGTTGCATTATAATAAAATGTGTAATTAATTGCAGTGTAAGTACACACTTACACTGTGTAAGTACATACTTACACTGCAGGTGGTGTAAATAGGAAATACGATAATTTGTCCTAAAATAAATTATTGGAAAACTTTATTTCATTTTCAGGAAATAATAATAAGCTTGCTTTTCTGCCGAATCACGCATCGCCGTAATTACAGTACATATAAAACGTTGCAATAACAACACTGAGCGTTTAATCCCTTGACGGACAACAGGAATTACTCACAAAGGGTAAGTGTGGACGGTGTCATTGCGTATTTATTGTAATGAATTGCTTGACAGATTATTGGATTATTTTGTATCGTCAAATATTTCACCGGTTTTACAAATTTCACGGGTAACAACGGGAGTTTTACAAAGGCAGGATAAGTATGAATCGTTTAGAAAATCCAATGTATTGTGAATTTCTTTGTAAAAGGAATACATTTAAAAAGGTGGGACGTACTCGTATCTTAGGATCTACACTTCAAATTACGCGAGCTGTTGATTAGTTATTTTTCAACTTCGCGCGCTCACCTACGCCGCAGTTGCTGCAGTACCTGTAGTTCACAAACGTTGAAAAACAATGACATAGATTCTCTCTCTTTTTAGCTTTATTTGGAATAGTAAAAAGATAATGAGTGTCCTGTTAATATTCGTGATTTATAGAGGTAATGTAAGCGATCACACTGTAACTACGGTGCGTGCGCCACAGCAAAGTCTGCTGTGGCGCACGTGCAAAGTTCACCTTTAAACACTTGATGACAGAAAAGTACGATTATTTTATGCTTTGAAAGGCACATCTAGCGTTAATTCACACCATACTTAAGATTGTATTTGTTTAATCATTTGACCAACTATTCTGTGTAAAAACCAGAAAGTAACTAATTGGTTTTCGATTATCATAGACTAGCGACCCGCCCCGGCTTCGCACGGGTGCAAAATTCGGAAAAAATTATACATAAAACCTTCCTCTTGAATCACTCTACCTGTTACAAAAAACCGCATCAAAATCCGTTGCGTAATTTTAAAGATTTAAGCATACAGACAAACAGACTAAAATAGCGACTTTGTTTTATACTATGTAGTGATTTATAGTAAACACCTGATTCTAAAGCATGATATGAGTGAGTAAAATGCAACAGGGAACACATTTTGATGAAGAGAACAGTAAATTTTGAAAAAGTACCAATACACCTATATCTCAAAATATAAGGTACAGGATAATTGTACCAACGCGTTAAGAAATTTATTATGACGCTATGACATGACATGGGTCAACGTCGTTTTTGTTCATAAACACTTAAAAATTTCTGAAATATTGTCTTTCCTGTGGCATTTCATTACTTTTATGACAAGGGTGAGAAAACATTTAGCAGGTATCTACTTTTCACAGGGCGTCCCTTGATGGCATATAATTTATCATAGACCAAAAGTATTTGGGGAATGAGCATGAGAACTACATTCAAGTGCGAGTAATATGCCACCGTATCTCACTTTTATAAATTACTAGCGCTTTCACGGGCCTTTTCTCCCGCGGGACTTTTGGGAAACCCTTTCTTATCGCGGGCATCTATAAATTTTAGCGGAAATACTTATAGTTGTTCGGGATTTACTTATTTGCTTCATAATAAACAGCCACCGAGACTCACCTAATAAAAAAACCAACTCACACTTAAATTTTTGCGGGTACTATCACAATTACCTTCTTCTTGGCGGTTGTTCTATTTGTGTCTTTTCTTGGGAGGAATCCGTGGCTTGTTTGACGAAGAACGAAAAGGTAAATTATAAAAACGTAACGTTCGAGCTCCATGACCTTTATATCCAGAGGACGTAAGCCATGGCGATTGCTCTAAGTGAAAAATTATCCGTCCCTTAATCTTCCTTCTTACCACATAAATAAAGTAAATAAGATTTATTTTCAGAATTAATTTAAAACAACTCATAATTTACTTACGCTTTCAAAGCGTAGAATAACTACATGACTTTGGTTAATGTGTGTGATAATGATAAGTATCTAATACCAATTTAATCTTAAATGTTTTTTCTTCCTTATAATGTCTACTTCTTCGTCGTTACGTTTTCCCACTTTCTACGTGGGGTCGGCACAGTATGTTAGTTTTTTCCAATAACTTCAGTCAATTGCCATCTCACTGGTCACTTCCTTTCTCCTCATACTATCCTTTACGCCGTCCATCCATTCTTTTTTTTTTCGGTCTTCCCCTATTAACTTTCACTTCCACATTTAAGGCTCTTTTAGTAACATGACCTTCCTCTCTTCTCATGATGTGTCCGTACCAACCCAGCTTATTACCATTCATCTTTTCATTTATTGGCGCTACTTTCATACTTCCTCTTATAATGTCTATTTAATGATTGTAAATTCTTGTTTTTTTTTTTTTGGTTGAGTTGGTTACCTATTTTACTCAAAATGAAGATATATGAAGAGGATTTACACTGCCGTGGTTCATATGTGCAATTATATTTTATTTAGAAAATTCAAATCAATGTCACTAATTATACTAACTTACATCTTATATTTAATTTAGAAAATCCAAATCAATGTCACTAATTATACTAACTTACATCTTAATTCAGCGTAGTTTTTAAATTAAGCTGGCACCCACTGATGATATTTCTGAAACAAAACATTTTTTTTATTTTTAGTATTCGTTTAACATAAAAGAAGTTACGAAGATCGAAGATGGTTGAAATCTTAGAAATTGGAATAATCATTCCATTCTCTATAGCTATCCTGTTGATACTTAGGGACATGAAAAGAAGTCAGTGAATCGATGTAATTACCTGAATTCATGGACGGACCCAGGGCTCTCGCCCGTAGTTAGGACAAACGCCAGGAGATGATAATGGGAAATGAGAACAGTTTGCATAAGACTAAATTATATTAGTTATAAATCTAAAAAGGATTTATATTCATAATTTTAAGACGATATATTTTAGTATGCAAGTATCTTATTTTCAGATCCTATCCTACTACTATTATAAAGGCGAAAGTTTGTATGGATGTTTGAGTTACTCTTTCACGCAAAAACTACTGAACCGATTACCATGAAATTTGGTATGTAGGTAGCTGAAGACCCAGAATAACACATAGGCTACTTTTTATCCCAGAGTTCCCGCGGGATTGATAGGGTTTCCATGCGGACGAAGTCGCGGGCGGCCTCTAGTACTATGATATTAATTTCATAATACAATTTTTAAGTAAAACAATGTGCATAATTAAAGTCCCTACTGTACCTTCCTACGTACTCATTCAGTTGTAATTAATCACAGCATAATATATAAGGAAATTATTTTAAAAGTGTGTTGATTTAATAAGGAATAATTTGTGAGAGATTTTAAAAAGAGCGAATTTCCTTTGAACCACTTCAAATGCCGGAAATTCAAAATTAAGTATGGTACATTACTTATCTACTTACTTGAAATGTGTTAAATATAAAATTATTTTCGAAATCAGACACACGTGTATAATAATGTACACGTGTATATAAATTGATCTAATACCAAAAATAATTTATTGAGAATATTTAATCAAAGACTGCTTAATAATTGTTATAAGGATTATGACACAACTTCGGTCGTTGGAAAGACATTAGATAATATTACTTCTAAAATTTAAAACCTCTCAAAAACCTTTAAACCAACTTTCAGTACTAAAGCTATTAAACCCGTTATTGTATAAAAATATAGGTGAAAAATGGGAACTTAATTTTAATTAAAATATTCAGATAAGGATGGCAAACAGTTTGAAAGAAGGGAGGTTACAATAGGCGTAATTTCAGAGCAGTTCCTGAAACCAATTAAAGTTAATAATCCTCTAATATAAAACGGTCTCTTTTTTAAATTAAGTCTTCAGATTTCATTGTTTTATCTCCTCGCGGTATTATTTCTTATGCAAATTTCATATTCATCAATTATACCGTAGTTATTTAACGCTTTTGTACCTTGTGAAATGTGAGTTAATTTGAATCACAAGATTTTTATAGCGTTTTTTCTGTCGACTGCGTAGTCTTTTAATACCAAATGTAGTT
Organism: Amyelois transitella; assembly: GCF_032362555.1. Classification (NCBI taxonomy): domain Eukaryota; kingdom Metazoa; phylum Arthropoda; class Insecta; order Lepidoptera; family Pyralidae; genus Amyelois; species Amyelois transitella. Next base: position 4,829,142 of record NC_083512.1, on the reverse strand, counting down.
CTAAAATAGACTTTGAGTAACAAGATTGAAATAATGGAATATTTTTTTTCTTATTTAGTATTTTTCCTAATTACATAGTAATTTTGCGTCTTAATGGGATACATATAATACCTTACTATCTATATATTTGACATTATTCTTAATATATAATATTATTCCAAATTTTCTACGTATTACTTCAATAATACTTCATAGCATTATTCTAAATTTTCTAAGTATGCAGCCACCTGTACCGTGTAGGTACTTAGGTACCTACATACCATATGATTGTGTTATTGATATTCGATTGTTTGGGTCTCAGGAATTCATGTGCGCAGTTAGGGCTGATGATATCTAGAATTCCAGCACTATTTGATGTGGGTGATATCGGAACATCTATTGTATTATAGGAACAATACAATAATAAGGCATTATTGGTGTTTAGAAAAGTCATAATTGAAATATAATTTATCTTTAAAAAATATAAACTGAGTGACAGACTGCCAGAAAGCGAACAGCTCAAATCGCTGGGTGTAGAAAATTTAAATTTATTATTGGGGGATGTTAAATTACCGATTTTTTTCTTTTTAAGCGGGTTAAGTCGCGGGCGAAAGTTGGTATACAGTATATTATAATTTTCGTCAAGGCAAATATCATTTTGTGTTGAAAGCAAAAAAGTAATGTTTTCATTTTGTTTTTAATTAATTACAGATAAAACAAGGATGCCATTTTGTTTATATAAAAATAAAAACAAATATTAAAACCTATATATTGTTACAATTTATTCGATTGGAAGCTTTAATCTGTTTGGATGAACTAGATTGAAAATATTTGATAGTGTCCGATGAATAAGCTGTATATTTTTTATCTGGATTACATGGGCATTTGTTAAACCATGGCATTTGATAAAATTTATAAGTGATTATTTTCATGTCAGAAAAATTGCCGAAAATATTTTTTTTTTTTACTTTGCTTATATTACTTTATTTTAACGAGTAGATTACCAAAATCTTTCTTCTCTAAAATATAGAAATTACCTTTTTGAAGTATAAAAAGGTAAGGTTTATTTTGTCCGATATCAGAAACATTAAAATATCGTTACTAGCGCGGGTCATTTTTATTTCGTACCTCTATACTAATGCGTTTTTTCTACCATTAACCATAATGGTAACATAATAATCGTGTAAATAATATGTGTGCATTATGTTCATAGCTGAAATAAAATTAATTCAAAATGTGACCCCGATAGGGCAAAAATTTATCCGATTAACTAACTTTTAATGAAATGTCATTTGCAGTTTACAATAGTTAAGGTAAGATAAGGTATATAATGAATGTGGCTGAAGCTAAAAAAGTATGCAAGGTTCATGACAAGAAGAAAGATGACTCTGAGGCGTGATTTCATAAATGTATGATTCTCCCTAAGAACCAACTAACAGAAAATCCTTTTCGAATCATTTTACATGGAATTATTTACTTTATGTTGCAACTAGCCACTTAATTTCACTGACAAGAGTTAAAGAAGAAGATGATGTTACTAGAAATGTGACAATCTAAATTAATGAACCACTCATATAGGTATTGTTAGGCGACACTCAGTATTCTGATTCTCGTTCCAAATAATTATAATTAGCATTAAAAATAGTGGATTAAGATTTTATCTATTATTTATTTCGAACAAAAAATAAGGAGCGGGAGGTGCGAATTCAAACGACGACAAGTCAACAAGCTGGCGGTGGCAGTCGCCACAGCAGTCTATATTTTCTAAATGATATACTGTGTCCTTAAATACGAAATTGTTACTCTTTTGGAACTGAAGTAAATCAAATAATTATTTACATGTAGGTATAGGTATGCTCTGAAATATTGGATCAAAAAAAAAAAAAACTTTTGTATCTTATCAGAAAAACCTAGTTGGGGATTTGATATTACAGATTATTATTGTTATCGCAAGTCTTAATTGATGGATGACTGTCCTCGGAGAATTTGATGGCAGTAATCAGAGAAAATATTGAATTCGGTTAGAAAGAGCAAAGTTGTCTCTCTGTGTGTATAAGTAAGCTGTACCTATCGAGTTGCCTTGCATAATTGATAACCTTTCTTATTTCCTTCTAAAAGTTTCTGGGTCGGGAATTTGTGGCATCTAATTCCCTTGAGAGAGTAAGCATGAACCACCCTAATCGTCGACCGAGAACGTTTTTATTTTTTGTTTTCTTAAAGAAAATTATTTTCCTCAAAAAATTCTCTTTGTTATAATATTACAGCTACTTATATCGATCACTAGAGAGCGCCCGCGGTTTCGCACGCGTAAAACGTAAAATTCCGTTAAATTTAGTTCTCGCGGGAAGTTGAAAATCTACAGTGGACGACAACTAGTTATACATTCTACATTAATCCAAATTTTATATTTAAGGCTCAGTAGTTTTTGACATTTCGTAATTTATGAGTGAGTGTTTTCCGTAGATTTAATACAGAAGATTGTGACTAAACATTATATGTTTACTTTTGTATATACATAATATTATTTGCGTTTTACGTCATCCAAGGAAAAAAGAAAAACTAAAATACTACAGTAAAATAACTTTTAGAAATTTTGACGATATAATATTAAAGGAAAGTGCAATATATCATTTATTGCATGCTCACTAGCCTGTGACTCGAAAACCGTTGTAGAGTGGCGAATAATATTGGGACAGTTTATTTGTTTTTACCATTCGATACCCGACAATACACCTTGTTGTTTGGTTTCCCAGAGACCGGGGCCAGGAACAGGACCAATAATGTAGGTAATGTTGTGAAGTGCGACACTGTAGTATTGAATAATGTCGTAGTTTGTTGAATGAGTGGATGTGTGTTTGTTACTCTCTCATGCAAATTCTAATGAACGGATTTTGATTATATTTGGTACACGGGTAGAATATAACTGACTAATCCGAAATTACCAGGGATGCGAAACCCCGGGACGCAGCTAGTGTGATATAAAAGTCATCAAATTTATCATTTCATCCAGTTATCACAGTGGCGAAGGTCGCGCTTAACACGGATTCTGTACTAAGTTTGTCCCAACTAAAGGTTCAGAACTAAACAATAAACATGTCTACTAATTATGTTTCTACCACACATCACTACTAAGTTTTAATTGCGTCGTGTCGTCGTGTGAAACACTAGCTCGTGGCATTCATACTCGAACATACCTGTATTCTGCCATCGCATAAAGGGACTTATGTGGACTGTTGCCAACTGTCTATGATGAAATCGCGCTAAATTGGATGAAAAAAGCGCTAGATTGCCATGATTTTGAATAACATTTAACATCTTTCGCGAGAAAAGGTCGTTCGTCGAGTTTTGTAAGACAAAACACTGAAATTATATGAATAAAAATTTTATGTTACTTTTACTTTTTCAACAACGTTTCCGTTCTTTTTTTGCTTGCCTTAACAGATCGTCAAATAAACCTAAAATCAGCTTGGATATCTTATATTATATAAACCCAAAAATATAGTTTTTAGGAAATTTGGACCGTGAGATTAAGCGCAAAAAGTTCTTAGTTGGCAATACAGCTTCTGTGGAGATTGCACGCTAAGTTTGTGTTGCACTGATGTTGTTCCGTTTTCTTTTAATCGCAACGGTTCAGGCTTCTTTGAAAGGAAAGTTACATTTATGCGGGTTGTATGTTATTGATGTTTTTGTAAGTAGGAAATCATTTCAGACAGAAAGTCGGTGTAAAGCATTCATATCAAACGAAGAAAATGAACCAAATTAAATTGAATAGCGTGTGCAAAAATAAATTACATTTTCTGTAAGTTTATTTTAATGGAATGTTGACTTTCATGAACCATGATCAAATAAAGGTATAAATGAACACGGGAACTGATTTAGTTGAAACTGTGCAGTGCAGGTATGATAAAATATTTTAAAATCGTGAATAAAATAATAATTAGGCGTGCTCTAACATTTTCATGAACGTCGCCTGACCGTTACTTACATGTCGCTTCTAGCTTCGTCGTGTTCAGTATTGCTCAGTTTATTTTTAAAACAAAACAACATACGGTATAATTACAAAGGTGAACTTGTGAACAAAGCTTAAGTGAAAGGCAGTCTTAATAAAAATGTAGGTATGCAATAAATATACTTGAATGAAAAAAAATATTAAAGATGTATTTATAGGTTGCTAACAGTTTTTAATAATACATTATAAATTAATAACATTCTTAACCTGATTGTCCACTAAAAATACAAAATTCAATGTTAAAATTGTAATCGAAACACATTTCCCTGGCAAAAGTTAAGGTAATAAAATATACAGGATCCTTCCGGGGCAGAGAACTGTTATAAGCTACAGCATTACAATTTCCTTCGTCCCTAGAGAGTTCGACCTAGTGAACTCGTGCCTAGTTCCACGTCCCTCATTCTTCCAGGTCTCCCCAAAGATCACATCCATTTATCTTGAATTAAGCGAGATCCCCGTATTAGGATAGAGCCAATGGTGATAAAGTTTTTTGCTACGGCAGTAATATTTTTGGTGTAAGTAAGAAGTACGTACGGAAAACAAGGATAAGATTATAAGACTTAGGTACATACATACTGATGTTGTTATTGACATAATTAAAATATAAGTCTAATATCGCAAATGTAAGTTTGTTTACTTCACAGAAAAAACTCAATCACTAAATTATTAACGTACCTAATGCATACTTCGCCACACAAGCAAATATTGTGGGATGTCTTACTATAAGTACAAAAAAAGAAAATACTTTGCTATTTATTAAAAAATGTCAGCCTCGACTGAGATATGAATTTGGTCCATGCAGAAGTGAGTAGATTTTAGTGTTTAGACATATTTCCCTCGTGTCACTACCCCAATATTGCAGTGAGTGGGGTAATCGGATTAGATAGCATCCTCTGGACTCGGTTAGACTGCCTTATTAAGCCGTACATGGAGAAAACGGAGACGGCTTCTGTAAAATGTCCTATCTTGTACAAGATATTCATAAACATAGATAAATATAGTTCCATGCTGGTCTGATAGCGAAGAAAAAACATACAGTGCGGCAGCTTCTTCCGTGCAGATGGTAAACAACAATTAAGAGACAGGCTAATAAATTTCGAATTCCTCTTTTAGGAGATGGGGTAGCAACCTCTCACTATTTGAATCTCAATTCTGTCTTTAAGACATATAGCTGAACGTAACCTTGAAAAATCTGTCGGCTTTGTGTACCCCGTACGGGATAAAGTCGTAATTTCGACGTGTGTGGAGAAATATAAGAAGAAGAAATAACATAATACCTGTACAATCAAGTAAAACCTGTACCCGAAGCAGTGCGAATGTGTCCCTTATTAGACTACAAAATTGACAACTTTTACTGGATGAATAATAAGCCAACGTGGAAGCAATGTAAAATTAACATATGGCTAATATATAAAGATTACTGCGATATTGACGCAAAAAAAAAGTAATAGTTAACATCGCATTATTAATATTAGTACAATCATAGGTTTATCAGTTTACACTCTGAGAGGTAAATTAATAATACCTACATAGGTAATTACATTCCTTCGGTTAGCCAAGTTGGATTCCAGTGTCAGTTGTACTATTGAGGTTTGCGGTCGCTGAAAGCACCTTGCAAATGACGGTATAAGCGAAGTTAATTTCAGGAAACTGTCAATTATTTAAGTTTGCATGTGGCAAATGATTTTCTGTCCACGTGTACATTTAACAGATGAGAATTAGTATTCGATAACTGAGGAATAGGCCACTGTCTGGTTGAGCTTGTAAAATTTTCCTATTATTTGGTTTAAACTGTTCACTGTTAGGTATTTGTAAAATAAACAAGAATGGAGTAACTGCTTCGTAAACACTCCTACGTATACAAAAGTAGTGTGTACTTTTTCCATAAATAAGAAAATATTTTAAAATTTAATCAAATCTTTAATGAAGTTAAGATGGTATGGATAAGTTTTATAAGTTGTTATTTTCTACATTGAACGAAGTCTGTATATGTATAAATAAATGTCAGGACCGGCGTTCAAATAGTATTTATTAACTATGAAAAGACTTCGTTTCGGGAAACCAACCTAGGTCCTAGATAAATTTTTAGTTAAATACCGTCTGGACGTTCGGGATTTGCGGGATGTTTATTCAATCAGAAACTTGCTAACAAAGGAAATTTGTTTCAGTATTAATTTAAATAGGTCTTCTTATTTATTTAAGTTGAACAATTTAGTTGTGTGGGGTAAACTTTGTGTTATATTAACTTATATGGAAGTATGCGAACATGGTTCAGATCCTAGACTTCACCTTCTTCGGTAATAGCTTGCATCTGATACAGATATGAAAAATTTGGATTTGGAAAATCTTAACTACCTACTCATATGAGTACTTTAGATTTTTGACGTCCAGCGTCATTTTATTATTATATTTAAATATCATCATCAAATTTGGGTAAGGCATGAATTAAGTTCACAATCTTGTGGGTGTATATTATGTATACCTACAAATTTAATTCGTCCAAGAGTGAAAAGAAATGAACAGACACCTCTGCCAAAATGAAAAGAGCCTGATTTACTACCTCGTGTAAACCCGAATCAAAATAAAGATACAACAGAAAAGTTTGAAAACTAACTGATAATTTTTAACTTAATGTTTAGAAATATTTAGCGCAAATTCATCAAGTAAGTAATAAAATTTACATGATCTACATAAAAAAATTGAGATCATGTAAATGTGATAAGCACGAGGTATTGAGTTTTCAAATACAGTCTTGCACCATTGGTTAAAGTTTAATCAATATTGGATTTGGATTTCGCGCTTCAAAAGAATTGAACTTCCGATATTTGGCGATTATTTTGAAATCTATTGCTTATGCATATTTTTCATGTAACCTTCAAAAGTATTTGAAGGTTACATGAAAAATATGATTAGGATGGCTTTTAGTGATAAGATCGCCCTTAGCCGTAATGTTTATTGAAATATAAATTGCTTTGTAATTTCTAGAGGTATATTAAATATTTCGGTTATATTAGTTATATTGTAATTAATGCTCTCGATGTGTGAATTCAATGTGTTCTTTATTTATCAGCAGGCGACGGGGCTTCGTTAACCAACAGTTACCTATCTATGTCCTCGTTAATGCAAAACCGGATCTTATTAACATTACTTTTTATAACAAGGAAGGTGCTAAATTGTTACAATGTGGACTGAAATTTAATTAAAGCATCTAGTTAGTAGGTGTTAACTAGCGACATTAAAATGTATGTTTTACGCCTTTAATGTCGCGTTCGTGTCGCGTAGACCCTTACATTTTTATGCTTTTCATTTCTCTGTTAATATACATTTTATTTTGGTGATGAAAAAACTGTTTAGTGTTATTAATCATTGATAGATTTCATTAGGAAGTTATTTTGTATACGAAAATTGTTGCCCCTAACTCTGGTAACATTTTTCTATTTATAACTAGTTATTGCCCGCGATTTCGTTTGCTGTCAAAGTTCAAAAAAAAAAAAAAACTGGCCCTTTGATTGCATCTTAAAGGCGAGATGGGAATTTTATTTTGTCTACCAGTTTCTAAGTTGAATCAAGCCTAACACATCTGAGAAGAGTGCATTCAAATCGGAACAATAGTTTTCACGTTTTACAAAACAAAAACAAAACATGTAGGCAGAAAAACACACAGACAGAAATTAAGAAATAAACATTTTTGGATTCTGCTTGTTTTATTTACTTTACTTCGATCTTTTGGCAATATCTTTCAATTAAAGACATCGGTCAGTTACTATTTAATTATAGGCGACGTTTTTGGTTTATATAATTTTAGGAAACAAGATTGAAGAAAAGCCCGCGGGAAGTGAATTAATTGAAAAAAAAAAAGTACAGATTACTTATTTTTGTTTACCAAAATGTTTTAAAGACTTAATTCTGCAGTAATTAAAGCTAACAAAAAAGTTGATTCGCTTTTGTGAAATTTGTTTCGTCTTACCTCAACAAGAGCTGTCCAGAAAAGAAATTTGTTAAGTAACTTTTGTTTGTGTATAAACAACCTGTCGTAGTAAATATGTAATGATTGTTTGAAACGTATAGTTCCAAAATTATATATCCAATACTAGAACGGGAGATCGATCTTAAAAAGGATTGACATTTGATAATTTTACGTAATCAGCAAGATATAGGTAGCAGAGTGTCGGCCGATGGCTGAATGGGCGTGATGCACGCAGCTTCAAATATTATGGTGCTGTGTATAAATGACTCCTTTATTGGCTACGTAAATTAGTTTAATTTTAACCGATACTCTGAACTTTATGATAAGAGTAAACTTTGTGTAGAAACCTGCAAATTTAGGCTACTGGATGTGTTACCATGATCTACTACGGATTAGGTTCACCTCCAAGGTTGTGAAGGTCAGACGGGAAACGCTTTCTGTTAAATATCACTTTACCCAACTACGATCGTGGTCATGGTCAAAGGCGGGCTTCGGGCTTCTGTTCAGGTAGGTATAATCGAGGCTAATGCCAGGAACATGTGAATGTCTAAGCCAGAGTGCAGATTATAATTTTAAATCACAATCGATGGGAAATTTAGTCCATCAAACCACAAGATAAAATCAGATACCGAATTTTTGTAGAAGTAAAAAAAATAAAGCATTGACCATACTGTCTGTACCATACCGTGTCTCTTCTGTAAAGGTAATTCGAAAAAGGTTTCTTGTTAAAGGCATATGTTTTCTCATTATCACTAAACCCTAATGTTACTCCACTCTAATGTAGCTAATTACTCTAAGTAATCACTTAATCGCTTTCCCACATTAATTTCACTGAACTTATAAAACAAAATATACGTAACGAGTTCGTACTAAAATGGGAACATTAATCCATGGATCTAGTGCTGAATACAACGGAAATAAATGTAAAATTGGAGTTACGGAGTACTTATTACTTTTGTGTATGAGTACAGTAACATGGGTGTTCTGAGCCTCTTGCCCATGGCACTCTCTAAATTACATGCTCTAAATACCCTTTGTTGAATTCTTTATCCACGTGAAATTTATAAATGACTAGTGCTTGTTCGCGGTATAGCATTGCTTTGGACAGGTATAAGTATAACTCCACCTAAATTTTGCAAAATTGGGGAAACTTAGGATGAAATTTACAACATCTATTGTTATATTATAGTGACCTTACATCCACAAGATTTTTCCCATTTTTGACGTAACCCCTATAAGTAGTTAATGCTATAATTTCTCCACGCTCTTCGACTATTGAAACTTTAGGGATTATTTTAAGGAATTTTTTTATGTATATATAATTTGGACATACCTATTTGTCTCAAGATTCTGTAAAAGAGCTATAAAAATATCAAAGTTTCTTAAATTTTTAGTACTAATTACTTTATTTATAATTTTGGTAAATAAAATGGCGCAAAAAGTTATGGAAAGGTTATATTTTGTCCGTCATATTACATTCTATTTGATAGTATTTTGACACTTCACTTCACACATTGCAGTGTCAAAGAATAAAATGACCGGAAACCAGGTCATTATATTCTTTGACACTGAAGTGAAATATTCGAGTAAGGATGCCATTTTATTCATAGGTATCTTCCAGATTTATATTCTCATCTGAATGTGCAATCATAAAATTTAATTACGCAAATGTAAAATAATAAATTGTCAAATTCTCAGACTACCTCATAAAACGACTTCTACCGTTTACAGACATTTTATGCCATTTGTTTTTATAGTTTACCTGTTAATATTTTAAATATTTTATAAATCTTATACGAAAATTATCTAGAGCGTGCAAAAAAGAAAAATGTCTTGTATGATTCTTTGTTTAAAAATAAAAGAAAAATCATCTTTAAACGTAGTTTTTCAGTATTTTCAAGCCTGTCATTCTGTCTAACCCCGTAAACGATAAAGATGTGACGTATGTATTTATATATGTTTTTACATTAACACTGATCACAATACTCTTTCGAAAAAAATGTAGCTGTTGATAAAGTTTATCAACCCTTTTATTGAAGCGTTTATTATGAACTCTATACAATAGGTAACAGGGGTCCGATTTTTTGTTGTTTAGCTTACATCTGTTCTTTCACATACCCGTGTCCATCCCTTTTCAATAATATTCAAAGTAGATTGATACATTCAGCAAACAGTATTCGGTTTGTTTACCTTCCAAAATGTAAAAAAGTCTAAAATGATGAATACCTACGCCCAGATGATTTGGCATTTATTTCGGCACCAATGAAAAAAGAATAGGACCACTCCATCTCTTTCCCATGGATGTCGTAAGACGCGACTAAGGGATAGGCTTACAAAATTGGGATTCTATTTTTTAGGCGTTGGGCTAGCAACCTGTCACTATTTGAATCTCAATTCTATCATAAAGCCAAATAGCTGAACGTGGCCATTCAGTATTTTCAAGACTGTTGGCTCTGTCTACCCCGCAAGGAATATAGACGTGACAATATGTATGTATGTATGTATAATTGTTAGAAATTGGTTATTTTATTTGATGGTATTCTTGGGCGAGTAATTGAATATGGGATAGCCATAGGTCAGGTTAAGAGTACACTAAAGCAACGAGATTTTTAATGTAGAGAAAACAAATTGTTCTTGCTAGGTAGAAGCCTATAACTAATGCTTATGACCATAATACACGAGAAGGCAAATCAGTAACTGACAGTTAACAGACTGGTGGTTACTATCAACCACCGAACTGATTTCCCTAAAATTTAGCATACAGATGATTTGTAAGTGTGAAAATCTCCACTAATCAAGGATATTCTTTACTTCCAATGAAGGCAAGTAAAATTTAATCAGAGAAAGAATTATGAATGTGATTTATTATTTGATATTACTCATATTATATTTCAAAATCGAATTGTTGCACTACCTTGCAACTCACTTGCTTTACTGGCAGAGAAATGTCTTAGAAATATTTGGAACGATATGAAATAAATAAACACAGTAATAAAAAAATAGTTCCCGATTTCCTCAACACGTACGTATCTGGGAACGATGATATCCTCGTAAACATATTCCGGGGCCGCTTCCTACAATCACTCTATAGAGCCAATCCGGCCGGTTACTTATAAACTTTCCTATACAGCAATTTCTTTTATTCTACGGACATCTGTCTGGTTCCCGGACCCTTTTCCTACCCTCATCGTATCCCGGACAGTATTACCTGTCAATATCTTCATAGTTTGTTGTCAATGCGAGTTTGAATATTTATTGTTTGCCGATAAACCTTTTCAATTACAGCGGGGGTTTTAAATGTATCTTATTGTATTAAAAGGTTTTTAAATTTGTTGGATTTTTATTTTTTAAGATTTTGTTCTTTTAATTATTTCAAGGGATCCTTTATTATAAAGTACTTAAATATTTGTTCACTTAGGGAAAGAGCATCATAGTAATAATTCAATTGTGTCAAATACAAAACTTGAAAAAACTGAAAGGCCACAATTAAATTTTTTTTTTGATTAATTAAAAACTTAATTCCTGTTAATGAAAAACATTTGATATGAAAGGAAAACGAAGTTTTATTGTATTATTATTCAGATTTCTATGATACCAGAGGACTTTTCAGACTGCCTCTCTTAAAAAGCTCATGATTGTTCATGCGTGTATGTATTTATTTAGCAGCCCCGAGGGATCAAGCGGAGTCGTGGCCAACGATAGCTTATTTGCATCATTAATGTTCGATGCATAATTGATTTAATATGTAAATGTTGGCTTCAAAATGTTGGCTTGTAAATTTTTATTATATTGAGAGCTTGATTTGCTATTTTATGATTTTAGCATGATAGGAGAAGCAGTGAAACATCTGAATATTATATATCTACTCATGTTATAAACGCTTAAATCTTAGGTACTATGTTTTGATAGCTGTGATCATAGCTATATATATAGTTGAACTATTTTTGTACCGAAGTCCAAAGCCAAACATAGTATTTATGCTCCATCTCTTTCCCATGAATGTCTTTAAAGGCGACTAAGGGAATAATCCCCCATATTATGTGCAAACCATGCTGAAGAATGGTAATTGGTATTACATAATGTTCAATTGAAAAATGGCAGCTGCTTCTTTTCCCTTAAAAAATAAAATTGTACTTATATAACACTATATTACGTATACGACACTATACACGTCACTATATTAATCCCAATACATTACTAATCCATTCAGCTGAACGTGACCTTTAATTGTTTTCGAGACTTGACTTTGACTACCACTAAGAGATAAAGACATCATATATGCATGTTGACTAAAATTATCACAGCATAATGTTTTTATTCTTCAGCATTAGCCAGTTCTAGGATAGTAGTCAAAATGTTCATCTACCTAAGTAGGTACCTATAGGTACATATTTCGTTAATAGCTTTTGCGTCGTGTCCATTCAGCCGCCAGTCTCACCACTCGACCGCTTCATCAATGTGCCAGTGTATCTCAAAAACGGCGAATAGGCCTTCAAACCTACCTATACGAAATATCCACTATTTGCAATACTGAATAGGTTCTCGTTTCATTTTCAATCGCCCAGCATGCGTTAATTAACAGTCAATTGAAATGATTTTAATATCTACTGGTTGTTGTTGTTGGCTTTCAAATACGAAATCCATATGATAAAACCGCTAGATTATACCAGCTTTTGTCCACGATCTTACTAATAATTAACCTCTTTTTATGATTATAATTGAGCAGCACTACATTCGGATAATCTAGCAAAGTAAGATATGTTGAAATAGTATTATGTACAATAATCTCTCCGGACCCATTAGTTTCTGTGATCTTATCAAACCTTGCTGATTTATAGAGAACTGCCTAAAGCGATCTTCCTATAATACGACATGTTAATATGGGTTAAACAGTAAGAGTACAGTCAACAATGATTTTGACAACTTTTTTTAAATGTAAATGCAATTTGCAATGTATTTTTACTACGCTTTTATTAGCTTGGGTTGTATGTATGTATGTATGTATGTAACGGAATCTTTGAGCTTAATTTTCACTGATTTCTAAACGTCTGATCAACTTGGAACTTTGCACACGTATCAAGGACCGATGACAATGCAATATTTTGATAAGAGTTTCTCATTATCCTTATTAAAACTGCCAGGATTAATAAATTCATTTTTAGATCCTTCGTATGAGAGTAAGAGAGACAGAAATAGCACCAGTGCCAGTAATCTCCATACAAGAAACCAAGAAGTTCTGACGTATAATGAGTCAAAAAGAGATGTAATATATTTCCATATAATGTTACTATTAACCTGAGGCTTCTTTATTTCATCGCATTGCTCCATTTAGAATTACCATTAGAAACCATAGTAGAATTAGTAGAATATTTTAAAACAATAAAAAATATATAAGTAATAAAACAAAAGTAATAAATGAAAATTGAACAACTAAATTTACAAAAATACAAGAATAAAGTTACTACCTACAGAACTTTGCGATATTTAATACGTATTTAACATATTAATGCAATTCTTGAATTAACATTAGGTATCTTTTGCCTATTTATAATAGCAACACTGTAATACTCGTTTGGAAAATGAGTGACAGTTTTTTATGTCAAATAAGTTTTGCAGTAAGTTTTGATTGAATTCGATTCGAACACCTGTAAACTTTCTTTCTGTTGTTTTTTACCGGTGCCTGTGTATTTACCTATTTGCACTTTGTTTTGTGCTGATAACTTGTCGTTATTTGGAGTTTGGAATCTTCCGTTGAGGCGAGCTTTGTTCTTCCGGATATTCGTGTGATTTTATCATCTGTGATTGGACTCTGACTGTGTTTACTGTGTTGTGCAGATATTTTGAGATAGGACTCCTGTAAAAAGTACCTTATTATTTGAGATAGGAGTCCCAAGTTTGTGTTTGTTTTTGTGAAAGACAGATTTTACAACAAAAGTGCCACGATGTCTTCAGATAAACTTTGTTGCGTTCCTGGTTGTAAAGGCAGTGGAGGTATGTTTGAAATATTTTTGTTCCTGTATCAATCTGCCTCTTAATCTTGTGGTTTGATTCCTGGCAAGGCCACAATCGAAAATTATTACGTTTGCTGGATAGTCAAAAATATTATTAACAGTGATTTATCGCTATAAAATTCTTTTCAACTGGGTTTAACAATCATCATACATACATACATACATATAATCACGTCTATATCCCTTGCGGGGTAGACAGAGCCAACAGTCTTGTAAAGACTGATAGGCCACGTTCAGCTATTTGGCTTTAAGATAGAATTGAGATTCAAATAGTGACAGGTTGCAAGCCCATCACCTTAAAAAGAATCATGATGATGAGAATATTATGAGGTTTAATCCAATCAGGCCACATATAACTTTAAGAAAGTTAGTTGTGAAAACCTCCGGCGATGGGCGCATGGTTGCGAAAGTCTTTTCTAGTAAGATAGTTATACCAGAAGTGTTAACTTCCAAAAAATAATTGTATAAAAAAACTAAAAAACTACCCGTTTTATTGCAAATCGAACTAAAAAATAGAAAATAAATAATAGTTTAAAAAAAACTAAAAAACTACGCTTTTATTGCTAATCAAACTAAAAAATAGAAAATAAAAATTAATGACAAAGGAATTCAGTAGTAGCAAGTCGAACAATCAGTTATAGTCAGTTGTAGTAATAATTACCTCGGATTAAAATTATAACAAAATTAAATTTATAAACAAAACAATTTAAATCAGAGTAAAAAGCGTGGGGTGCATTTTACTTCATTTTCATAACTCTCTTGTCATAAATATATGCTAATAGAATGATTTTAATATTTACTACATCAGGCACCCCACGCTTTTTACTCTGATTTAAATTGTTTTGTTTATAAATTTAATTTTGTTATAATTTTAATCCGAGGTAATTACTACTACAACTGACTATAACTGATTGTTCGACTTGCTACTACTGAATTCCTTTGTCATTAATTTTTATTTTCTATTTTTTAGTTTGATTAGCAATAAAAGCGTAGTTTTTTAGTTTTTTTTAATTAGAGACCGTAATAATGCTTATCGATACCTAAAGCAAATTCGATCATACTAGCACACTATTACGAGTATTAGGTATTTTATTAAGAATTTATCAAAATATAGAAAACCGTGGGAATACGAAATATGTACCTTTCTACATCTTAGCACGATCCTTGCATACTTCTTTTGCTACATCCACGTTTATCAATCTTTATATACAGGCTCGTCGGTTACGGGTAAGATCTGATATGATAATGATGATGTGTCTGTCTTATCCTGTGGGTGATCGATCATGCCATGATATCCATCATAACTACTATTAACCGTAGCTTTCTAAAATATTACAATGATATTACCGAGTAAAACAATGATGTCGAATATTAACAATGCAAATTGACGAATAAGCTATCACTGCGCACCGAAACCGGGATACTACCGCAAAACAAACAAAGCGCAAAATGGGAGCTTATTTTCGACAATTTTCAGACGAGAAGATAATATTCACTCAGGGAAATTATAAAGGATCGCCGTTTCGCAGACTAAATCGATTGTAAACATCGAGTTATCGTAAGAAAATGAAATTGAGCATGCAGAAAATACAACCAATTATATTCTCGCTCTGATGAAAATATTTTTTTAATAATGAAAAAAATTGTTGATTGGTGAAAGGATTCATATATTCGCATACATGTCTGATATTTTTCTAACAAACTCAATCATGTACCAACGTATAAAGAGTTTGATAGAAAATTTCTGTGTACATATCTTGGTAAAGTAGTAGTACTAAGTGCCTGACAGTATTAAGGATTTCGTGATATTCACATGGGTATTAGTTTTTCGCGTGTAAAGTGGGTGTATAATTTAACAAATACTCATACACAGTTAAATGATAACGCTCATGTTTATATGTAGAAATTTCCTACTCGATTAAAGTCCTAAACCAGGATAAACTTACAAACTATTACTATTTGCCTGTTGATAATGAATACATAAGATATTAAATGCAGTTATGATTTTCTATATAGTGTTATCACAGTCCACGAAAGGTAGTATGTCTACATCTAAACATAAAAGTAGTAGTGGCAATGAAATATTATATTATGAAGGTTGAATCACAAAATAAAGCGAAAACACAAATTCCTTTCACGATATGTACCCCTTTATCCCATTTAAGATTAAATTTAGGTACTACTTAATCAAATATTTTACCAAGCGCATACTATAGACTCCATTACAATAATTAAAATAAGTATTGTAATCATTGCTTTTAACCTTAAAACCTGTGACCCTATGTTCCGTTTAGTAGTGGTAATGGTAAAACCAGTACACAAAAGCTTGTTTTATGTAGAAAAAATGGTACTTTATGAGTACGAGGACCTATAACTTAATAAATTTTTGATAACAATTAAAAAGATGCAAATAAATGTTTTGAAATTTTAATATTTATTAAGTACTACATAAAACTACAAACAAACAAGCTCTTGTCAGTTATATGGGATTTCAAGATACGGTCACCGTTGTGCACCCTCCATATTCTGTGCTGAGTTACAGTCCGCGAGGCTCGTACAATTCTTGTGGTCCCTACGACGTAGCGTGCTCGAATATTGCTGCTATTAATCAGATTCTCCTAGACGAGAAGAATTGTTGCCAGCGCGCCAATGTTCCCATACACAACCCACCCAAACACTACTAATAAATCTGTAAGCGGCGACCTATGAAAAGATTGAAAGGGTCGTTAGTTTTAGAAGGTGTTATTAGAAAACTCTTTATGTGTATTTACCCGATATATGGGTTTTGATTTCGTATGTGTTACACAAGAGTACACTTATTGTGTTCTGACTTAATAACTACTTTCTATAAAATTGAACTATTTGCACTATTGACAAAAATGGACTTCAAAATCCTGAGTAAAACACATCCATCAAAATAGTTATATGACGAGTTTCTATTTCGAGTCCATATTGTACTTATTTTCACTAAGAATTTGCTCACCCATGTCTATGCCTTTACAACAAATTAAACTTTGTTTACCTATCAAAATCAGGTGAAATTGTCACATCTCATTACAAAAGTTGAATTCAATCTTCGTTGTCAAAGTAAGTTACTTTTCGATTGAACTAACAGAACCGCCACATATTGGTTTTGAGGAACCAATTAAAGTTTTCATCGGGATTGCGAAACTAATTTTCAGTAGTTTGACGTAGTCAGCCATTTTGGTCACCAGGTAAGTTCGCAGGCCACTTGCAGCCTCAGTGCTCCTCAATTTAATATCGACAGTTTAAAATTGCCTACCTAGTGACTAGTGACCCCTCAAATTGAATTCTAAATTGCTTTCAAAACGCTATTAGTAATTTCGCCTCAGGTCATGTGGGAAACTAAGTGATTTCCTCTCACCATAAATTATTTATCAAACAATTTTAGTTTGGTCTTGTAAACCTACAATGGTATTTATGAATTTAAAAAATCCGATTTCTTTCCATAAAAACACCATTATGGATAGAAATCGGATTTCTTTTTCTGATTTCTATGTGTCACGCATGGCTACCGTCGAAGACAGCTTATCATTAGTGATTATTAACAAAGTATTATCAACATTTATCGAAACAATGACATGTATTTAAGTTAGTATATAAAAATTAATGTTATATAAATTATTATCTAACAAAATTATTCAAATTAGTATCAAATTAGTTTTTATATAAGAATCAACACAACTTTTTGAAAGTAACCACCTAAAAATTTGCCTGACACGGACATAAGTTTCGTCGAAAAATTGGATAGTTTAGAAATAAATAAACACTAATTATTTGCAATGTCGTAGCGAAATCTGTTGGCCGTTTTTGTTTTTAAAACTCAGATTATTTATACGTTAAAAGTCGCAATCCATTTCAGACAAAACATGCTCATCAATTTTCATACACGATTCATAGAAAGTATTTTCTCATTATAACAACGACGAGACAGTTGAAATTAACTTCTCAGTGGCAGGTCAAGCACACTTCATATTTCGGTTGTTTTGTTTCAATTAAAACTGCACTGTGTTGAGGCCAACAAATAATTATGGACTTGTTAGTTTTGTGAGATGAGAAAACTTTGCCTCAACCGATCCTAAAAACAATTAGTTTTGTTCTCATTTAAATATAAATGACTATAGTTAATACGACGCTATAGAGATACCACAATTATCTAGGATACAATTCTGATCAGATCAAAAATATTAACACGAAACGTCATTTATTTGCCTTTCTTTCCCAATTTAATCATTACTTTTACATCTAGGTACTATACATGTATGTATATAACCACAGAGCCCAGAAGCGGGCTTCTGTTATGCTTGACTTTCCTTATTTGTACTTTTTACATCAACTAAACGATCCGCCCCGGCTTCGGGTAGAATTCATACATATAAACCTTCCTTTTGAATCACTCTATCTATTAAAATTAACTACATAAAAATCCGTGAGTTTTAAAAATGTAAGCATACAGACATCATAAATTAGTTTAGCTTTACACTGAAGAATGAAGCTCAAGATTCGTTCAAGATAGCAAATAAATGACACTTTATTACTTTATTTATCACAGTTATTAGCGAAGCAGATTATACCTAATAGATATAAGGAGACCACTATCCTTCACTAGAGATTATCAATACACCTACTAAAACGTATTAAATACGCTTACATAATGGTGAAAACTTACTACTACTACTGTAATTTGTCTTGTCAGTGTGGGTTTTGGAAGTAACAACATGAGTAGTTATAATTAATTAAAACGTGAAATGCTAATTAGGCATATAAACTTGGGATTCCTCTTATATACGATGGTCTAGCTACCTGTTACTTTTTGAATCTCAATTCCATCATAAAGCCATGTAGCTTAGCTATAAGGTGGCTCTGACTACTCCGAAAGGAAGAAGGAAAGAAAGAATATAGACGTGATTATGTATGAATATATGTGAAAAGCAACATTAATTCAAATACTATACAACAAAACGTCGGTAATATGAATGTAAATATACATTTTAAATGAAGCATGAATGAATTCACATAAATTAAATACATTTTCTACGATTATTTGTATGTACGAAACAAGTGATTATATTTCACGTGTGTTTAAAAATTGCATCCATTGTTTTAGTTGAATAATATTATTATTTATTATGGAAACACATGTTTTTAAGAAGACTTTTTAATTGACAGCTAAAAGCTTTGGTAAAAGCAGCATGTAAAAGACATGCTGTAAAGGGACGTGATAAGGTAATTTCGGTATTTTTTCTTGTCTCACTCCAACAAGCCTAGGCTTATTCAAAACGGAAAATGTTAAGGCTCAATATTCCTTTACTCTCCTGCTACACTTTTTTTCGTCCTTGCGTTACATTTTACATACAATTTTTAAAGAAAAAATACCGTAATAACTTACATCCTCATCTCTCTGTAGGTGGCATATATGCTTTAGCGACCGGACAATAGTTGGTATAGATTTCAAAACATAGGTTAAGTAAAGTTTATGAAATCACAAAATATTTTCGGGAAGCTATCTGACATTTAAAATTTTATCTTATTGATTTTATGCAATTGAAATTGGAACAGAAGCAGAAGAATCAAAAAGGAAGATATATAAGTCCCTTGCAGATAATGGCGAAAATAATGTTGTAAACCAATCAAGAGCGTCACTAACGTCGTAAAATAGAATATCAGCGTCTCCATTCGGTCGGAATTCATTATTAAATTAGCATTTAGTAGGTATCAGATCAAATTGGCTCCCCATGGGCTCAATCGCACCGGCTTTATGTTTATTTATCAGACCCTTTAAAGGACCCTTCCAATATTATACTGGGTTTAAAGTATTTGCATCACTAAATGTGTACTTGCTAACATAATCATGAAAACAATTAATGATTTTGATACTAAGTAGGTGTTTCGAGAGCTTTTGTTAAAGTTTATGTCCATTCTAAAAGTGTTCTTCAAACAATATTCAGTAACAAAGCTTTCTCAAGTAATAATGTATCATCTACATTTGCTCTGATTTAACCAAAAAAGCGACATCCAAAGATATGAGTTCATGTTAAGTACAAAACTATAAACAACAATGATATGACGCCAATCTTTTCACATACACTCAAATTCATTGATATATGAAACCTGCGTCAGCCTCCGTCATAGCACCACCTACATTTTCTTAATCAGCGGAAACAACCATGTTCTGACCCGTCGCAGGAATCGCGCTGCCAACAGCGTGTTGTTCATGCGACAGTGACAAGTGCTTCCGCGAATGTCGGCCGGTGCTAACAAAGGCGTCACTTCTGCGACTATCGCATTACCTCTTCTGTGCGATTTGTAAAGGTTTCCTCTCGCCCTAGTTTCTATGTATTGATGCCAATCATTGATACGTTCTGCAGACAGCCCCACGTCAACTTTATCGGCCGCTTGTATGAGTGTTTAGAATACAACGAGCTGCGTAGTTCGATAATGTAGTTAGATTTGTACCTATAGAGGTGATTGATAAAGCAAGGAAGGTCCTATTATAATATTAACAAAGTGGCACACGTACCTACGTACATATTAGGGTTAAATGGCAAATTTGAATGCTCAGGAAAGATAACTTTATTAGAAACTTTTTTGTAATGAAGAAACTCACCAACTGAGGATGTATTAGTTAAATTAATGCGACATATACTTACCAGTAATATTACAAAAAATCTAAGGCCTTAAGTAAGTTATGTTTACGAAGTAACAAATTGTCAGAATCAAATTTGAATGAAAATGTTTAACTTGCGCAAATAACTCTGTTTGACTCCGTAAAACAGGTCAGCATGTGTAAAATTAGGGAAAGGGACACATTACAAATTGCTATTGATTCCTGCGTCACATCATTTCACGGAGTGAGGCAACTTGTGAGAAATGTTCGCGTTTGAATTTACGGTGCCTTGAGCACGGATGCTTGAATTTCTCAAAATTATTTGACATTCCTGCTTGCTTTGAAATTTGTAACTGCAGGTGTTTTGTTAAGGAACGTTGGTAAAATATGCTTATTTATTAGATGCTTGTCAGACGTCGTGTATGCAGCAGAGGGTTACACCGCGGTTGAAGTTAACAATAGGAATTATTAATGTCTTACAACGTTGTGTTGTTAGCATTATGCATCATGCTAACAAACAATTTGAATATAGTCTGAGACGTTTGCTATAGGGGTACGTCTGTGTCAGCTTTACATGCAAGTTTTAGATATAGGAATTATTTTAGCATCGCGCGAGATCGTACTACTTATAATAAGCACAGAACTTACCAGAAATATGTTTCCTCACTGCACGGTTTGCCTTATTGACAAATAGGTACATTATATATTTTCAAATTTCCCGAAAACCGACTTGCAAGTTATTTGTTCATAAAACAATAAGCCATGAATTTTGTCCAATAAAGAAATGCTCTGAATTAAAGGAATGTACGAGCATTCCCCACGGAGCGGGCGAATATTTATTCCAGTAGCGTAACTGAGGACTCACAATTATTGGGCAAATGTTTACCAAGCCGAGTGGCCTCTTGCTCTCTGTACATGTGCCAAGTGCTTTCCCATTATAGAAAAGTACTAGTTGCTTTCTCACGAACTCACTGCAGCAATGAGCCAATAAAGGAAATAAAGTGCTGCAGTTAGTTACTGGAGAAAGATTTTCTCCTCGCTAAGTGATAAACTTGAGATATTTGCTATAAAGCGGTTGAAATTTTGAAACGTCGGGTTCGCTCTGGAAGAGTTCTCGTGTATAAATCCCGACGTGAAAGATAATCGGGTTGGCAGCAGTGATTCGTTCACAAATTGAATAAGAGGCAGGGAATACACCGCGGTGGTGGGACGTGGCCGATACTCCCGCCTAACTGCCAGCCCCTCACTCCGTTTATAATTTAGTGCTTTATTCGCAAGGCCGAGTTGGCATTATCTCATTTTAATTCAAATTATGTTGATAAATTGTGTTTGATCTACGTAATTAATTTACATTATTCTGCTTTGATGAAAATATAGTATTTATTAATAGGAGGAAAGATTTCCGTTACGATTGTGTATTAATGATTAACTTAATAATTATATCAGATTTTAAGACATGAAGGTTACTGGCTACCTTAGATCAAATACTTAACAATTTTTTTATAACCTTACGTTAATGTATCATTAAAAGGTAGGAACCTAAATAAAGCAGGTTATTTCTTTGAGATAACCTGCTTTATTTCACCATAAGTTGCTATTCTTTTGAACAAAATGGTAATCGTATTTTCTGAAACATGTCTGTAAATAAAAGGGAAGGGTTGAATTAAAATAAATTCGATAAAATAGAACTTGGGAAACGTTTTACGAAATCAATGTCCCTACTAAATTCCTTTCAATGTCTTGTCAGGTTTGTAGAGATCCCTCGGGAGTATTTCATTACTCCTATCTAATTTAGCGGAAAATCAAATCTTTCAATGAGATTATTGTAAGGTTCTAGAGTTTGACGCCTCGAGTTCCGACGCTTTTACGCTCACGCTCCTATCAACCAATTTCTTTTTAGATAAAAACAAAAGCTTTATGATTTCACATGGAATTTAAGGAATACCTACACCCACTTGTCCGCCCGCGCAAAACGTAAAATCAAAGTAATTCTCGTTCCACTGGGAACTTTGAAAAATCCTCTCTCGGTGCTCATTTATGCTACATAGGGACATGCCAATTTTCATCTATTGCTTTCGGCATTAATGTAGTTTGTTATCTTTTTTTTTTCTGGAAGTTCCCACAACAATGTTGTGAGGTTATACATATCGATCGATTGAATCTCAGTTTATTTCCTTTTAATGGATTGCAAATCTGTTGACTCTACAAAAATGGTTACAAATCGGAAGCTTTGTATAAAAAGGTTGTTCTTTTGATGTTGGTCGAAAAGTAGATTGAACGAAGGCAGGAAAGAAACCGCGGGCTTCCAAACGACTCGCCAATAGAAATTTCATTACTTCATTCCGATTTCTCGGCGCCTTTGACTTTTCTAGCCAACAAAAAGGCTAGCCGACCGCCGGCGGTGGTTTTGACGGAATTAATTGAAGTTTTCGCGTGAAAATACCTAACTAATTAGCGGTAGTTTGGCCAGGGTCGGTGCCAGCTTTGGGATCAGGTAGCTACATGCGAATACGCTCGAATTTTCCGGTTTTTCCGCTTGGTTTGTTAGGATCAGATTCGGACGCCAGTTAAGTAAAGTTTGGTTTAGAAAATTTTGTTTTCAGATCTAATTCTTGTTTTATGTTGGTTAATTTTCGAAAGTTTATTAATAATACTTTAGGTTGTTAAATAATATTAACGATAATTAGTGATGAATTAGAAATCATAATTTATTTTTACAATGCAGGATTTAGATAGTAAAAAAAAATAGCATTGAAAAGAAAATATGCCTTATCTTTTTGTAGTTCTGTATCCGGAAAATGTGTCTGATGTCTTATCGATTTTGTATCTACATTCAATTACATTAAAGGATCAGCGCAGTAAATTCCTCACATTATACGGGTATAAAAAGCCATGAGAAAAGGGTCTTCTCATAAATATTTTAACAACTCTGTAACATCGGCTCACGATACACTAAATGTTCGTAAATCCTCGAGTGTCAGTACCTGAATCTACTAAAAGAACATTACGTTGCTTGGTCGCGTCACTTTCCTAGCAATTTCATGCTACTCTTTGACGCTTTAGAATTTAGCTGGCATATAGCGAGATTTGCGTTGGGTTTATTTCCAAAGTTTTCTTACTATATCAATCAATCCTAATCTTAATTAATATTATGAATGCGAAAGTCAGTTTATTTGTTGTCTCTTCAAGTGTTATCTACTGGACCAATCTTCTTAAAATTTTGCGCATTCATAATTAAGAGTCTGGAGAAAGGCTTTTCATCCCGGTCAAAACTTTAGTTCACGTGAGATATGCGAAAAACCTGTTTTCTTTATATAGGATTCCTAAGTGACTTACTACACTTATGTCTGACAGTAATCTTTAGAAAAGCTGAGATAATTGCGCAGTGAACATTCTTAAAAAAAACATTATTGTGGAAAAAGAATACCGCGTATTTCGTGTCTAGTTATCTATTCCCGTGGGAAGCCATTTCTTAAAGAAATATACGAGCTAAATTAGAGCTTTGCTATGATCAGTTGTCTCTGGTGTTCGATATCTGTCTGTCAGTCAGTTAAACCGAAACGCAAGAGCTTTATATAAATTGATTGATTGACTATGCTTGATTCAATATGCTTCCCTAAAATCAGAAATAATTTAATTAATTTTTGTTTATTCACTTCGAAAATATATAGACATGCATTTCTACAGATTCTATGCTTCAGTTAAAAAATATCAGAATAAAAAATTAATAACATTGCCAGCTGGTTGGTAGATACTTTTCAATAATTTGTTACACTTACTTATCACTTTGGAACCGATCAACTTCTTTGTTGAGAAGAGTTGAGAGTTCGTTATTAAAAGTTACGGGGTTCTGCGCGGATTTTATTCCATTTTCATTTCCGTGCTTTCTGATAACAAGGAGGTAGGTAATGCTTGCTTTGATCGAAACATATTTAAATTGTAAATGTATTTTTTCTTTTAAATTATTATAATTAAAAGGAAATTGAAAACGTAGAAAAATTTTTAATTTTTATTTATGTTATATTAAAAAAAGTTAAAAAAAAATATTATTTTGACAAATAATGTAAATATCTTTGCCTCTTTAATTACAGAGAGGTAGTTAATTTTTATATGTAGTTACAAATTGCAAAAACTATAATAGTACTACAATAAATTGAATAATCAAGGTACAGTACTTGTACCCTATTAGTCACGCCTGGCTGAGGACATTTTTATTTAAGAATTCAGTCCTTAAATACTTATGTAAAATGTTATTATCTTTTGTACAATTTTTTACTCTTTAGATAAAAAGTACGGAACAATTTTTATATGATCTTCCTCTCATAGCATGTTTATCGGAAAAGCAGTGGAGATTAATGAGAAGACTTTCAGTCAAATCTGAAAGTATTCTGGAAATCCGTAAGGTCAGCCCGAGGAAATACTATAACCAGAGAGCTGACTAGGATCAGATGCCAGGATGGTAGCGTTGTGAAAGGAGAAGAATGTGTACTAAAGATATGGAAGGACTATTTTGAAAGTTTATTTGAAAAAAAGGAAGGAAATAAGAAAGATTTCTGCTATAGCGAAGAAAAAGAGAATGAGATGGAAGGCGAAATTGAAATGTTCGAAATTGTGGAAGCACTTAAGAGTATGAAAGCGGGAAAGGCTGCTGGGTGTGATAGAGTGTCGGTCGAGATGCTTAAAGCAGGAAAAGGCGTAGTAGCTAGTCAGTTGTACTGCCTTTTCAATTTGTGTTGGAGAAGCGGCCGAGTACCAAAAGATTGGTGTAAGGCTGTTATCGTGCCACTTTACAAAGGAAAAGGGTCACAGCTGGACTGCAAAAATTATCGTGGTATAAGCCTGCTTAGCGTCGTCGGCAAATTGTATGCTAAGGTATTGATTAATAGAGTCAGGAATGAAACTGATGACAAAATATGGGATGCTCAAGCGGGATTTCGAAAGGGAATGGGATGTACTGATCAGGTCTTTTCCTTGCGGTGCATAGCCGAAAAGTTTTTGGCCAAGAGTCAAAAAGTCTATTGCACATTCGTAGATCTGGAAAAGGCCTATGACAGAGTTGAGAGGAATGAATTGTGGTCAGCACTTTCTATGCATGGGGTGAGCAGTCTCTTAATACGAGCACTGAAATCCTTATATGAGGATTCGAGTGCTTGTGTCAGGATAAACGGAGCGCACACTGAGTGGTTTAAGATTGAGAAAGGCGTTAGGCAAGGATGTGTTGCGTCACCGTGGCTGTTCAACCTATTTATGGATAGCTGTTTGACAGATTTGAAAGAGTCTAAAAGTGGATTAAGGATGAATGAGTTACTCGTCAAATGTCTGCTCTATGCCGACGATCAGGTTATACTGGCGTCATCAGCGGAGGAGTTACAGGAGATGGTAAACTGTATGCATGAAGCTTTAAAAGAGAAAGGAATGAAAGTGAACGTAAGTAAAACTAAAACACTGGTTTTTGAAATGGAGAAAGAAATGACAGCATGTAATATTTTGATTGGAGGAGAAAAAGTGGAGCAAGTGAAAGAGTTTGTATATCTAGGATCAAAGTTTACATCAGATGGCAAGTATGATAGTGATATTGAAAGGAGAGTGAACGCGGGGAACATGGTGAATGGAGCTTTGCATGCCTTTATGAGCAGTCAGAAACTATCCAAAAAGGCTCGACTGGCTGTGCACAGGGGCGTGTTGGTCCCGACATTAATGTATGGGAGTGAAAGTTGGGTATGGCAAAAGAAGCATGAAAGCAGAATAAATGCAGTGGAAATGAGAGCGTTAAGGAGTATGATGGGTGTGAAATTGAGTGACAGGATAAGGAACAGCGTGATAAGGGAATGTTGTGATGTGAAAGAAGATGTAGTTACAGGAATAGAAAAGGGTATGTTAAGATGGTTCGGTCATGTGGAGAGGATGAATGAAAGCAGGTTGACTAAGCAGATATACAAGGAGAGTGTGGAGGGAAAGGTCGGAGTGGGAAGACCTAGACGAACGTATCTTGATCAAATTAAGGACGTCCTGGTAAAGGGTCAGGTCAAAAGTACCCGAAACCGCCGAGCTTGTATGAAGAGAGTTATGAATGTGGACGAAGCGAAAGAAGTATGCAGAGATCGTGGCAAGTGGAAAGAGGTAGTCTCTGCCTACCCCTCCGGGAAAGAGGCGTGATTTTATGTATGTATGTATGTATGTATTAATGAAACATAGTGCTGATTATAAATTGCGGTGTCGAGGGAAATCTTGCTGAAGTTCCTGCAACAATGGTCACATAAAATATTCCTACTTATATCCTCATTTGTATGAGCGCACTATTAAAGTTTCCAGCTTGACTTGAGCTATTATGGAGCAGTTTAGCACGTATTTTGCAAAGAAGCACCAGTGACGAAGCGTTTTGTAGATGAGGTAATGAATAATTTTTTTTAACCGCCTTCATAAAAGGAGAATTTTAATTAGGTTCTCTTTTTACTAAAGTTATTAAGTAAATAGCACCATGGCCATTTAAATAAGAAAACTTAAGTAATATTATGTATATCTAATATTAATTGAATTTCTACGATTGGTTACAAGATGTTGACGTTATATTATAATTGCAGTTATATTACTGCAAAGTTTAATGCAAATCTCTTTAGTAGTTTTTGCATAAAAGAGTAACAAACACACACATTCTTTTAAACTTTCGATTTAGTAATATCAGTAGATTAGGATAGTCACGTCAAAATTGTTGTAAGCGATAACAATAACAGTGTCCTCAGTATTTAAAAGTACTTATTATGGTGTTATTTTCCTTTTTATTAATAAATATTTACGCATTTCAATGCAATAAAATTTAATCTTCCTTGCGTTTTATTTAAATGTTGATAATTTATTTTACTCGATTATTTCTATTATAAATATAAGTAAATATAAACGGAACAAATTACATAGATGTAAACGAGACATTTTACCAAATGCCATTCTCGCACCAAAATAATAGCTAAATATGAAAGACCATTACCTCAAAATCAACGTACTAGGTTCATACTTATTCTGCTTCATTCACAATCTTTAAACGCAGTCGGTAGTAAAATCAATATTAAAACAGATTTAACTACTGTTACTTCGTTCTAGCAAGACATGGGTGAAACATTTTATTGAATTTAGTATTCATTAAGAGCAAAATAGTTTCCATCCAGAATTTCACTCTGGTTCATTCCCGCAGGACACACCCTATGCGAATGAAAAAAGAGATTCAAATGGATCTTGGCACTTGGTTAAAAGTTTCGGATACTTTTTATCTGTCCCTTGACCGACTTGTACAAAATGCCCGGGAAAATTAAATGGCATGATTATCACTTCCAGAGCAACATGGATGTAATGCTGTCACATTTTTATTCCTCATCTCATTATATGACTCAAGAGACTATTTTTGTAACTCTTTAGTGTTCTACATAATTGAATGGGAAATAGAAGTGTTAAATTACAATTATGCTAAATTCAGTTATTGTATGATGAAATCAATACGCCGTGACAGTTTGAGAAATTATGAATCGATAAAACTGTCCCAGAAACGATCGTTGCCTAAAGAGTACTTAACGAAAGTAATTTCACGAAACTTGAGAAACATTGTCTTAAACAACAAAGAGGGCTGACTCGTTATTTTCGAGGGTTAATCATCTTTATCGAGCACTGAAATCAAGGGAAAATTTGTAATTTGCTTAATATTTTCGTCTACGCCAAAGACGCGAAAGTTCAGTCAACTTTTATTTTTCGTTTCTTGCAAACTTTGTGACGAGGATTGATATTTATTATTAAGGAGATCTTTTTGGTCACATTTCGATGTAACCAAAATGATGAATGAAACTTTTGTTTTGCATTTTTTGAAAGTTCAAATCCGATTACATTTTAAAAATAACTTACCACTAAATTGGTAAAGTTATGTAGAGTTTTGGTATTTATTTGTTGGGAAATTTCGCGTTGGGTTTTCGCGCCTCAGTATTAGGTCGGCGTTGATGCAGTACGGGAGAGTTATTAAATTATTATTAATTATAATTTAATCTATTTCAAAATAATTTAATTATTATTATATTATTTTGAAATAGATTAAATTCAAACAAGCGTTTTAAAATAACACATCGTCAGCAAAACTTGCATACGTATGTAAATACGTATCAGGGTTATACTTTTAACAACGAGGGAATTACAAAAATGTACTTACATCGTTATTTTTACGCCAATTAAACCGGTTGCGGTTATTTATAACAGAATGCGTGGAAATGGGTTGAAATTTTGATTACATCACTGTATTGAAAAGATTTTTATTAAACCTAACTTGCAAAATATACAAGTTCAAAAAGCCAGTGAACCGATTTTTTTACAAATTGCATTGTTAAAAATGCTCACTGAAACTGAAGTACATGAATATTGTTTTGTGTTAGTACCTAAGATTTGAAACAGTTTATTACATATTTAATTTTTTCACAAACTTTTACCCGCTGCTACGCCCACGTGGAAGGTAACCTATAGGTATCCTTCTCTACACTCCACATCATATATATGAAAAAAAAAATGGAAAATAGAGATCGTTTGAGTGGTTTGACATAAAAGAGAGACAAACAAACACATTTGTAACATTATTATGAACTAGCTTCCTACACACGACTCCGTCCACGCGGATATCGGTCTTCGCGTGGATGGTTTATTTCTCCATTTTGAGTAACTCTGACAATGACATCTTATAAATATCTATTAGACCCAAATACGTCTAGGCTTCGCCTAGATGTATCGATGTGTTAGTAAGAGAAGATCACTTAAACTGAAAAATTAAGTTTTATTTTTTTCTACGTATTTTCCAGGATAAAAAATATCCCATTTTATGCCCAGGATAACAAGGAATAATTATACCAAGTTTCATCGAAATCAAACCGTAAGTTTTCACGTAATGCCTGAACATACAGACAGACAAAAATTTTTTTAATCACATATTTGTGTTTGGTATCGATCCAGTAACACCCCCTACTATTTATTTTTCAATATTTTCAATGTACAGAATTGACCCTTCTACAGATTTATTATATGTATAGATATAGATAAAACAAAGTTATAAAACAAAACAATATTTATATACGCAAACATTATTGAAGTGACTAATAAATGCTTAGTCGCTGGTGGGTTAAGTTGTTTTAGTGGCAAAGTTACATTGAGGTAAAGTGGGTTTTAGTGTCGCCATGTGCATCCTTGTGGATAAGTTTGACCATAGTAAACTTTGTACTTCGTGCTTTATATTGTGTACTGCGGCTTATTATATTATGCAGTGTAAATATTCAGACAGATATTCTCTTTAAAACATTCTTATAGCGAGATATTTGTATTGTGGTAGGTATCTAATAGTGGTATATTTAATTCATGCAACTATTTTATCTTTTCAGTATCTACGTGAGGAATATAGATAGATAGATTGTGTGTGATGTAATTAATGACTTATGATATGACAATATTTATTTGAACTTTATTGCACAAACTAAGAGTTTATTTATATACTACTCAACACTATTATGTTAAAGTGTTGAGACTAGTCTCAACAAAAATAATTGAGTGACAGGAAAATATATAAAAAAAATATAATAAAGACACCTGTTTTGTTTAGTTATTTTGCTGTATTTCACACATATCCGAGAGGTATTTTTTTTTATACAATAGTTTAAATTTTCACAATTATTTTGCAATATTTAAATTATTTCAAATATTTTGTCTGTTTATTTGCAGTATTGTGGTATTTTTGATTAATGAAATTACATATTGATGAATAAAACCGCAATAAAATCCACATTCGCTTTCATGCTTCAGAAATCCGAAATAAATTAAAAACTATGTGGCTATAAACCGTGAAATCACTTATTTCAGATTATTGAATCGTGATTATTTACCATTAAAAAAAAGTTAATTTATCCATAGCTATTTACTAAAAACTGTGCCATGCAGCTACCGTCTCCAGGGCAGTTCTGACCGTGATCCAATGTGGGTAAGGTTTCCCTAAAAAGTTGTGGAGGGTAGATGGGGTCGCTTCGTGTACAAACCTGACTTACCCAATCCAGAATCATGGTCAATGGGCTCACCAAGGCGATAGTTAATAGTACATACCAAAAAGATTGAGAAACTTGAAATATTAAAGTTGCAGTACCTGAAAAAATAAAGAAATTATTTTTATCTGTTCAAGCTTATCATAGCATTGAGCCTTTAACAAAATTTTACTTAATCAAAAGCAAATCGCTGATAATGCAATCGGTTTTTTGGTAATCATGGAAAACAAAAATTGGAATGGGTATTTGAGTCTGATACAATAATTTAGATAGATTACAACACAAATCACCGAGTCAAATAGAGTTTCAGAGATTAATCTGCCTACAAGTAGCTGCTCGATCGACCTTCGCAGTCCTAAGCAAACTTCTTGATCCAAGTGTTTGTGTTCAAGCCAATAAAAACGTTTACAATTTCTATACTTAACACCTTTGTGTGCGTGCGATGACTTAATTAACCGATGTTTTACTCGAAGATACTAGAAACTTTATAAAATTCTACTTACATATATTATAAATGGAAACAAATCTAATTCAAAATCTTCAGTTAGGACTTCCTCCGTTCTTCTCCTACATAATCCAATATTGTACAAATCAGCTTACCGATACACAAACCTTATCAAGGGGTCAAATCAGCGGTTAATAAAATTTTCGTTGCGCTGCTGCTTTCATACTTCATCGATATCGCTAAATGTCCCATCCTTTTCACACTAAGTTCATGGATATCATGTAAAATAGTAATTGCAGTAGGTAATTTTTATCTGTTTCAGTCAGTTATTTTACTTATGGAATAAGCTACATACCTACTCACATCCAAATGAAAATTTACAAACAAACATGAGCTCTCTGGCGTATCATTTTTCTAAATTAACTTTGCAACGAGTCTCTTTTAACGTGTAGGCACTTAGTGAGTGGAGACAAATGATGCGGCTGGGAGTCGGAGATCCAGTGATTTTATTTTAAATAGACCAGCGTGACTTTTTTTAGCTAACCTATTCACATCTTATCCATACTAAATGATCTTAGTTAATATTATATAGACAATTTGGTGTTTTGTTTTTGTTTAAATTAGGTTTGCAACAAATAAACTCAAAAATTCTGGACAATGTTTTTATGTCATTGGGCACAGAGGCATTTGTTTTTTTGTGGAAATTCTCACGGCTGCCAAGCCTTGTACAAAAAAAGCGCTAGTTATTTGTGTAAATATTAGATAATAGACCACACACATTTTCCGTGGAAAGATGTGGTCTCTGCCTATCCGTGATGATCCTAGGCGTGATTTATGTTTGTATGCACTTTTTCCGGTCCCATGGGAATTTTTCAAGATATACTCAATGATCTCCTTCACTTTTTAAGAAATATACTACTACTTTGAGGATCACCTTCCACTATTCCCTTATTGACCTAGACTTAAACTAAATAAATAGTTTGCACGAATGGAACAGTCCGATCTTGTTACCCGCAGAAGAAGAGAAATAGTTGAAACCAGGAGAGATTGCCGTTACCAAGTCATTTGTTATTGTTAACTTAAGATCATTTATATCTATAGAAAAATACTTCCACAGGAAATAAAATCTAATTGGCTAAATTCCCTTTTTCTACTCTATGCTTTTTGTAATTTTCGATATTACAAAAAGCATAAAATTTATAATGTTAACTATGAGAACTTTGGCAGAAATATTGAAATTAAAACATACTCCAAAGTGTGGGTATTAAATTGTGAACTCTCCGAGCGAAGGCCGCGCCACGGAAGGTATTACGAAAATTTAATTGAAGTTTTGATTAAGCACTATCGCACATGCCAGCCCCAATGTATACACTCCCGTTTAATGTAAAAAACATTTCTCTCAACGTAAATATTTTAGTTGCGTAACTGAAAATGCAATTATTGTTTCATGTTTACGTCATATGAAAGTGCAATACGAATACCTGCCGAAATATAAAACAATGTTTGAAAATCGGAGGCCTTTCCTTGAATTTGCTATGCTGGTAATATTGTCGTAACTTCTAAGCTCAATATTGATCTTTTGATTCTTATAAAATCTATCTTAAAGGAGAAGGGTTAAAGTTTGAAATACTTTGACAAAAATTTGCCAATGAGACGTTCTGACTTTTGATCTATAAACAAATAATGGGAGTGAGGGATTGATGGAAGGGAATGAGTCCACATCCTAAGCAAACTTGTGCAGTTTCCGAACTGGGGCCATTGTACTGCGCCTATTCAAAATGTTCAAGTTAGTGAACCGCCATTGAAATATTGATTCTGCGTAGTTTCTTCAAAAGAGAATATATGAGTGATTACATTAGGTTTCCTGAAAAATTCAGTGGAGCTAATGTAATCGTTGTATCGGGCATGTCCGGGAAATATAAAAATTTAAGCCTTTAGCGGAAAATAAACATTTTTGTGTGTCTGCTTTTCTTGAAAGAGATATTTTTAATGATTTATAGAGTAGAAAGATTTTTAAATTGTTAACATTAAGCCTGTGCATATTTAGATTAGAAAAACATTAAAAATATGTTAAGTTTTAATGAAACCTGGATATGAAACGAATAAAAGTTGCAATTTTTTTTTATTCGGTCGATTTAAGCTATGTTACTTAAAAATATTTAACATATTGCGCTTCTTTTCGCAGTAACATTAGCATGATTTCTGACTATTACAAATGCCTGCATCGCTGTGGAAATTCTTACTGTTAAAAATGGTGTAACTAAAATACGAATAAATTTATTAACGCTGTCAGTACAATCACCAACAGAATAGAAAGAAGTTTAAAAACGCCAGTATAATTCCCATTATCACGCTGCAGCCGGCCGTAATATCTGGCGGGCAGCAAACAACGACACAACTTTAATAAAGTAAATCGTATTAACACCTAACTTGCTAAGCTCTTTTATTGTCGCCGCGAGTGATGTGCCGACGGAAAATGTTTCGCTGGAGTTACGCGGTTTTTACTTCAGGTGAAGATTAATTTATCAGTAGGTACTGCGTTATTTGCGTATCGTGTATTTTGTAGTCCCTGCCCAGTCTGGAGGGGTTCCAGGAAAAAGGCTCGATTTTATGTTATGTTATGTATTTTGGGTGTGGCATAATTATAAAAAAATAAAGTAAAAAATTATGGCATACTTACTATGTAGTTTTTTAGTAATTTAAACTAAGGCAACGTCGATATGTGATTTCGTGGGCTTAAAATCTAAGATAGTACAACCTGAAGTGTAACTGAAAACATTCAAAACAAAAACTTTTTTTTGTTTTTATTATAGTTTAATTATTTATATTTATTGTTTTTACGTATTCCTTTTCTAAGCAAGATGAAACTAAAACAAAATAAACAAAAACTCCACTTTGTAACAATATTTACTTTACCCCTTTCAGATTCTTGCTTAAAATGGTACGTAAACTTTCTCAGTAGAACAAGATCATATTGCTCCCCTACAACATAAACAAGAACTTTGGATAAAATGGCTCATGAACTTAAGTGAGATTTCTGCGAACAAAAGATTTCAGTATATCAAAGTGGAAGAGTATATTGCAATTTTGTTTGAAAAAAAAAAAGTTTATACGCATGCTGACTGAATTATAAATGGACAAAGAAAAATAAGGTACTGGACTAAACTTGATTTACGAAGTATACATTATATGAGCATGAAATTTGATCTCGACATACAGTACCTAAATAAAAGTCTACTGATTATATTTTTATATAATATAGCCACGATTTCATCCCTTACGGGGTAGACACAGCCCACAATCTAGAAGAGACTGGAAGGCCACTTAGATTCAGAATAGTATCGTTACTCACATTTACTATGTACTTATCTCTTTCCTTAAAATCCACAAAAATCTTTGCTCGTATACTCGTAGAGCTTGGATTTTAATAAAGAAAATCTGCCAGTCCAGAATCCCGTAATCATGGCGTAGTGGGCTGGAAAATGGTATTCTTT
The DNA here is from genome assembly GCF_032362555.1 of Amyelois transitella. Lineage (NCBI taxonomy): Eukaryota > Metazoa > Arthropoda > Insecta > Lepidoptera > Pyralidae > Amyelois > Amyelois transitella. The sequence goes on along the minus strand of NC_083512.1, from coordinate 4,794,566 downwards.
CTCACCTGATATTAAAATATATTAAGCTATACAATAGCTGTGGTAGTTTATTTTTCAACTAGCAGGATAAAATATAGAGAGCACAGATTAACGTGAATGTGCATAGTTGTTCTACTACGAATGTAATAACGGTTGCGCGCAAGCAGCTTAAAAGTTTATGAATCAGGAAATAAGTTTAAATACATAATAGACATCAGTGACTTACTTTTCAAAAACGTTTTGACCACTTCTTCAAAGTCATGGTCATTAAAAGCATATTTCTTTAAGATTTAAGCCATATCTGTCCAGTGTATTACGATCTGAGATATCACCGCACAACAGAAATGATAGTGTTAACAACACAATAAGTCAATATAAAAATAATACATGAAAGTAATAAACAGTACAGTCGAAAGTTTATGCCACACAAAAAAATCACCAATGATAAGGTCGAACTAGGTAAAGGCATAGCAGCAGGTAAGCAGAATTGATAGCGCACTATCAACCTTTCTTCGGTCACTCAATGAAATGCGAATACGTACTACCACTACGGTAAGAACCACTTTATGTGCTAAGAGAAGAGAGAGTCACTTCTGTACTTACAATTATTTCGTCGTGCGAGCCCGGCCTGTGGCAACTCGTAATTAACGTGGCTTTCACGACGCTAGGCGCTCTTACGGGATTGTTGTGGTGACGAGCGAAACTAGAGCCGCATTGTTATCACGAAAAATACGTGATCGTGGAACTGGGGTTTTCTAAAATTATGTCCCAGAATACATTAGAATGACAGCAATTGCAAACTGAAATGCCGGGGGTTTGACGAACAAATTAAAAACTAGGTTTTATTCTTAAGACTAGAAGTGCGGCTGGCTCCAATTTAGAGGGTATATTTTTCAAGACTGTATTAAACTTGCTTAGTTTATGGAAGATTGCTTTATGCAATAAGGAAGTCGAAGGAACGTATTTTGTTCTCATTGGATATAGTATAAGTTGAAAGATTAATAGGATATTTTTTCTAAAACTTTGAACGCCGACCCAGGTTGCGGCTTAACCGTTATAATGAAGCCACGGATGCACCGCCCCGTGCGCTATTAAGGGATTATTTCTCGCTCTACAACCAATGAATGGCGTGCTTTATTAACTTTCATACATATCATTACGTCTTTATCCCTTACGGGGTAGACAGAGCCAGCAAGCTTGAAAAGACTGGAAGGGAGCTTTCAGCTGTATGATTTCATCATGAAATTGAGATTCGAATAGCGACAGGTTCCCAGCTCATCGTGTAAGAGAAGATCTTAGTCGCCTTTAACGAAATCTACGAGAAAAAGATAGAGTGCCCATTCTAAAATACCGGGAATAGCACAGCACAGCTTTATCTACTTATATGCACTATTCGGTTGAAGTACGAGCATTTACGAATACATTTGTATCTTTGAAAGTTGAAATCATCAGCTCATGATCTATGTAGTCTCACTACTCTCTCTCCTGTATTTGGTGTATTGTTCTTTAACCTCAGCTTGAAGCCTTTCATTAATTTCAATTTGCTAATGTAAGTTTTTTTTAAAGGAATAATTTTTTATGGCTGCAAAAATAGACGAAAAACCAGTTTGTGGTAATAAATATATACAACAAATTGACGGCAATTTATGATCGATAGTCATAAATCTCAACTTGCAGCCGTACGCTTAGGTATTTCAAATATAGCCATATCGCCGCTCGACCGAGAGCCATATTTCAAATTAGCTTTGTACGTCATTTTTCGTTTAAAACTCTCAATTTGGTAATTAATTTAAATATATTTTCTTATAAAATATTAAAGTTATAATTAAGAACAAAGGAAGAATTTCCCGGACATTAAAATAATACTAAGTGTTTACCCGTAGCTTCGTCCGCGCAAATTTAACGCCATCTACAAAACAACACAGGTTTTTCGCAAATCCTACGGGAGCCATAGTTTTTACCTGGATAAAGGTATGTTCTTCTCTAGGCTTTAGTCCTTTACCAAAAATTTATGCAAAATGTTTAAGTAATTGATTCAGTAGATAAAGTGTGAATAGGTTACAAACCAACAAACAAACTTTCATATTTATAATATGAGTTATTGGTATGTATATTATCATCCTATTTTCTAAAAAAATTGTAAACATTGACATGACATTACTATTTAACAATGATATTAGTTTTAGATGCTCAACTCAGCATAAAAAAGTAATATTTTTGTCATATTAGTATTATTGATGTACTGCATTAGTACCTATGTTAAACATGGGAGATAAAAAACAAGTGCATTATCTCATCTAATCACGCACTTTAACTGCACAAGTTTTATTTTGCATCGAGCTTTCATGGACGTGTTAACAAATTTATATCACTTCAATAAAATTCCCACATAAAAAAGTAAATAGTCTCGTTGTATCTCATTTGAGCGTCCACCAGGTGTACATTAAGCCGAGTGGATACAGCACTGTGGGTTCACTGAAATTGAATTTAAAAAATATTACCAAGTCGCGAAGTTTTGGCCCGTTTCCAAAAGACAATACCTTCGGACTGTCTTGTATATTCATTTCGTTGTAATAAATACAAAGTGCAAGGAGTCGCAAGGTTTTCTATCTCCTTACTTACAGACGGAGTAATGACCTCGAAACGTGCTCGGATGTTTGTTTTCGCTGTTATTGGTACTAATAGTTCAACAGATTTATCTGGTTTCAACCCGAGAGATGGTAGGAAGATGGCGTAATAAAGAACGTCTAGTGAACCGCGTCGAAATGTTTGATCGCTGTTTTGGAAACAAACAAACGGCGTTACAGCGACGTACAACTTTTTACATTAGCCCTGCCTCTGCCCTGACTCTGTTTGCTTCGTGCCTTGTTATGTAAAATAACGAATTTACAGATAAAACACTCTTCTTGACAAGGTATGAAGTAATGATTTTGTTGTGAAGGAAATCTGCAAGTATCTGAAATATTTATGATTCCCATATAGCACAAAAGTAGACTATAAAGAGTCATACTAAGGCCACGGTCATCTTCTGCACGTAAAGGCCGCTGTTTGTACATTTTTTTAAAGTACTTCTTATGTGCTTTATTTTTTATGTTGTTATACGTAAGTACTTTGTAAAACAATTAAATACCTACTTTTCTACAGTTTTTATATTTTGCCTTTCAAACCTGGTTTTCAACTACGACGCACAAGTTTGGGGTCTCATTTTAAAACTCCGTGCCCCTGCTCACGGAAAATTTTAATCATAAAGAGACAATAGAGGTGAAGGTATTCGCCAAACTTTAGCCAGACTGATTTACGGGAAATTTTTCGGTTATGCCTAATCGGTTGACATAATTTTACTTGTAGTAATTGTTAATAATCCATACTAATATTATTATTGTGTTAGTGTGTTTGTCCGCCTTTCACGACAAAATCACTTAACCGACAAAATGATGCGGAGCCACGGGCGAAAGCTAGTAACAGATAGTATAATAGTTGTATTCTTAGCTGTGTCACTGCCGAAGTTATCGGTCAAGAGCTTTTCATGTCACCTCCACCACCCAAAGGTTAGCAAAACCAAGCTATCTTGATAGCTTAAAAGTTAATAATATTATTAGAAATGCCAATGATCAAGTAAGTAATTGTATTATGCGAAACGTCACACCTATACTCCGTAACTTCGTTTGATCTAATTATTTTGACGTTTACGTTAGGCTCGAATGATACGGGGTGGGATCATAAATTTGTCGTAAAGTTGACTAAGATAAAAATTGGCTACTGGAAACTGTCCAAAAAGCGCTACGAAGAGACGATATATTTCACATCTAATTTCGGGGGAGCTCCAGCGTGGCCTACTTAAAGTAATGGAGGGACCCTGTTTATTCCACCTGAAATTGTAAGCAATTATGCATTAAAATATTATGTTTTTCGCCATTAGTATTCATTTGGGATTTAAGAGGTCTGTGCTTTAAAGAAAGTATTATACTGAAGTGGAGAATGAAAGATGTAGTCGTATATCACGGCAAATACTTGCGTAGGATTCGTAAGTAGGCTGTAAGTTTGTTCAAGACATTTTTTCATATTTATTTTTAAATGTTTTTTCATTTTCTTTTTTTTTTATTAGGTTTATTATTTAGTTTTACTTTATTTTAATTAGTTTCTAATCATATTTTAGTATATAATACATAATGATATTAAATTTTTTTATGTATTTTTATTTATTTATTTAAACTTCATTGCACAAAATACAAATGTATAGCACAATCGGCGGACTTTCGTTGTAGAAGCATTATCTACCAGTCAACCAATGGATCTGGCAGAGAACTTTATTTGGGGTCAAACTAAATAATTATATTTATACCTACACAAAATATAAAATAAAGTAATTATAATATACATACATAAAAACTACAATAAATAAACAATATACATGAATAAATAGGTGCAGCGAATACCGAAATTAGTGAAAAGGCTTATAGATACTCGTATTAATTACCCTCGCGACTCAAGAGAAACCCGTTTACCCGTGATTTGAAACTAGAACGACTTGGGGATGTCCTGATGGACTCGGGAAGTGAATTCCAGAGCCTAACAGCCATTAGGGCGAAAGAATTGGAGGCACAACCTGTACGGTGAAAAGGGGTAGCAAGAGTTAAATTATTTGAAGAACTAGTAAGTAACTAGTAGGATTCTTATAATGCATACCTAAGTATGTTGTTTAAGTCATAATTGTTGATGCTCTTTCGACCATCAAGGCGGGGCGTATGTTGGGGATGACCAAAAAGGTTGAGATTCGGAATATTTCTTTATTGTTAATGTCATCCCCAACATACTCCCCGCAATGTGTAATTTAATGTATTTTTACCTTTTTTATTTATAAAATAAAATATATTTATTCACCAAGAACAAAGACAAGTTAGGTAGATACTAAATGTCCGGATAAGTGTAAAAGTATAAGTGTAAAACAGAAATCATCGATACAAATAGGTAGTTATTAAAAGTGTTACTATCGTATGCAGGAACAGTCTCCAAGTGAAGTGAAGCAGGCAGGGATTAATTGACTATCAGTTGTCGGCCGAGCGCGCCGACCAGTCGACCGGTATGACGATTCTTTCATTACTCCTGCCATTTATCTACTTTTTTAGGGTGCAGATCCGTTAATGCTTACGAAATTGATAATGTGTGGGACATGATATAAATTTTGTTAGCATATCTAAGCTGTAATGGTGTGATCATGCCCAATCACGCAAGCTACTACGGATAACCAATAATAAATCATTTGATTCAACTCGGTTGAAGCCGCGGTCACTCTTTCTAGTGAAAGATCTGTCATGATTTTGAGCATAGTAATCATCATCACCTTTCACCATCATTCAAGTTACATGTAGCAATTTCATTCTGTATCAGTGACCTAAATAACTTACAGTGTATGCATATCATTAAGTCGATATTCATGGGAATGGGGTCTTTCGGGTGAGGAAAACAGCGTCTTTAGCAACAAATGTCTTCTTTTCTGAATAAAAGAAAATAAAAAAAGGTAGGTAAGTCGTACAATAGCCAGGTCGTTTATTAGTTAAGAATCGTAGAATGATCGTTTAGTCTATTATTAGCAAATCACGATTTTTACAAAATGAAAAAGCGTTTTCTCCGGGCATTAATTCCGGATTCATAAATTTTAATATTCAATTATTCAAGATTTCCAATTTTCAGGCGAAAGATTATAAGATTTTCTGGTCGGTTTAAGAGTATAATGAGTTTACCGAGACCAAGCTTGCGAGGCGCTGAAAAGGCTTGGTTGATAGAGTGGACCAAGCTCAAACGATCATTATGCTGATAAAGCACTCTATAATTAACTCGTTACAAGTTAATTAATGCTATCTAAATATTAATTAATTCGATGATTATAATAAATTCGATGTTTACAAATGTAACTCCTATTGCATTCTAATTCATGGGATAATGACTCTCAAAGCCTAATATTAAGTGGTAGAAAAGAAAGGTAAGTTAAATCATCTTGAGTTCAACTTAAAATATTGTACCCACTTAAACTCGTGAAGAAATTTGCTCATCTTCTGACGCGTCCGTGTAACAGTGAGCGCAGATAATTAACAATGCTATCGACGTAACGCAAATAAATCAACCGTCGTTCAGTAATTTGTCTCAGGAGTAACTTAATGTTTATAATTATTTAAAGGCACTGAACAGTTTTAATCATGGCACATTTTCAACAAATTAATAGGGGCTGTTCCGAGCTGTGAACCCTTGGCAAGGTAAACAATAAAGTGTGATGTCAATGAATCCGTGTCAAAATTTTAATTAAAATGAGCTTGATTTTGAGCTGGAGGAAATTTTTTAACGTAATTTTTTTTCATTGTTGAATTTTATTTTAATAAATGGATTTCTTTTGCGTTTGACCTTAACAATAAAAAAGAAATTACGAACTCGAAAATACTGGGAAAAATAAAGAAATGACTTTCAACCTTAAAATAGTTACCTACTCTTTTTCTGCCAGTACCACTCTTCCTCATCAAGTTTTGTTTCAGTTAATCAAAAATCCTCAACTTTTGATCCCTAATAACTTTAGACCGATTCGCTTTAAAAGGTCGGCTAAGGAGTTCTCATATTTTGGGTTCTTTTTCCAATTTTACCCTTGATTACTCTGAAACCATTGAAATTTGTTGAATGAAAAGAAAAGACACACAAATACATAAAAAGCAACATGAAAGTTAAGAGATCCCCCGCTATTGCGTTAAGGGTTTAAAAGTTCTTAGTTAATGACAAAATGTGTTTAATTTTTCTATATTACGTTAATGTTATGGCATGTTCAAAACTGCCTTTCTTTTCCAACGCTTAACATTCAATTAAGACAACCTACTAAGAAAGTCACTCAAAGAGTAAACTCCATAACAAAACAAAAAGCATTAATAACGCACCTATGTCCGGAATTATTCGCAATCTTTTATTACTTAATTTAATGGTTACCTCCGCAATTTGCCGTGAAATGAGTTTATACAAACTTATTTGGGATAATTGTTGAGAAATATGACTGGAGAACTCATATTTCTCAGCAATTATCCTTATTTCTGAGTGTATCCGTTTCCTACGCTTGTTTGTTTTGAAGCGAAATTGTGTTTGTTGTTTGCTCCATCTATGTCATCTTGGCATTTAATTGGCAACCACAGACAGATATTCATTTACTTTCCAAAGGGGAAACTAAACTAATCCATGGCAACCTGTGTTCGCTCAAAGGCGTCCGTGAATAATGATGTCAGCAAAACAAGTATCTATGTATATGAATCATGGCAAGTTTAACTGCCTACTATACCTACCTCTAGAAGGGAGGTGGGTTAATAATTGTTTGGGTTTGTTTTTATGTATATATATATATATATATATATATATATACATACATACATATGTATATATATATGTATATATATATATATATATATATATACATATGTATATATGTATTGGTATATATATATGTATATATACCAAGTAGGCAATTTGTAAGGAAGCATTTTTGATACATCTCACGGGAGAGAAGTCCCACGTTCCTGTCTGTTCGCTACATTATAAGAACAATGGTGCAAAGAGGGTTTACTTGAAGACTAAAAACTTTTTTAAAATAATGGTTCAAAAGTTATTTTTTAAAATTTAAATTGTATTATCGTCTCAATTCCTCCAAACTAAAAGATCGTAAATCATCAAAAAGTTAAAGAATCACCCAGAAAATGGATATTTCCACGAGTCCAACCAGGTTATTATGTCATTTAAGCGCCTAAGTAGCGATAGCAGAAAATTTGCCGTGGAAGAGTTCCAACGATTCACTTCATGTTCGCCTCTCTACCTCACCTCTGCCCCACCTCTGCTCCACCTCTGTCTGATATTTTCGAATTGAATTTCTGTGCGACTCGCTTCAGTACTTTGTTTAATGTACTGCAGGTGTACGTTTACTTGAGTAATAGCTTCAATGTTTTTTTTTTTGAATAATGCGAAATACAATATCCTCGGCTTTGTGTGAATGAATGTAGTACAAGTAATATAAATGTTAGTATGTATGTTGCCTCTTCACGGGTAAACTTCAATTTGTACTTCTACCAAATACTTATGATAACAGTCAAATCACTACGAAAGTTTATGTTTACTAAATTAACAACACAATATAGTGACCACAGACCAAATTAGTTCGAATGCGGTTCCTCTACCTTGAATTTAATACCTATTACTTTTTTATTTAATAATAATGGCACTTAACTACATTTACCTAAATCATGTTGTAATAGAATGAAGAATAAAACAGGAGTAAGCTGGTTAATCTCATTAGTTTTGTAATAAGATTATGAACGTGTACGTTTTCACACTGTTTCCATCTGATTTATTGATAATATTTTATGTACTTGTAACCATAAAACAAGTTGAATGCAGGTTTATGTAGCCGTCATTCAGATACTATGATACCACCCACATATTTTTATTTAATTTGCCTTTTATAATCTAAAATATTTTTTGTAGGTTCGTGATATATATACTAATATTATAATGCTGAAGAGTTTGTTTGTTTGAACGCGCTAATCTCAGGAACTACTGGTTCGAATTGAAAAATTCTTTTTGTGTTGAATAGACCATTTATCGAGAAAGTCTTTAGGCTATATTACATAACGCTGCAACTATATGAAGCGAATTAATAATGGAAAATGTGAAAAAAAAACGGGGTAAAATTAATATCTATATAAATATAAAAGATATCTGACTTATCTTTAAATGCACAGCCAATAACCATTAAATATATTTCGCTGAAATTAGGCATACACGTAATGTCATAGGTAACCCCAATTCATCTGTTTTGCACGCGACAGGGTGCGCCCCACTCATGAAAAGCGATATTGTTTACACAAATACATATTCAATCACACCGTATCTACATCACAAAATAAACCCAACCCACCTGGGCTTTTGTGTGCCGATAAAATGCACTCTGACGCGAGCGAGGTAGACATATTAAAAGCGTATTGGCATAAAAACAGGCTCATGTAACCAAAAGCCCATCTAGTGAAATTGCCAGCCCTGCCTCATTACCGACTGAGCCAACCGCGGATCTGATAACGCGCACGTGACTAAAAGGAAATTGAAATCTCTATCGTTTAATCGAAATATTCAATGGAGTTTCCTAAAACGAAATTTTAATTATGGCAGGAAAATATGACGACAGTTTGAAGAGTTCCGGGTGGGGTTTGGGAGTTTTGTAAACATGTCGGGTTTTTGAATAGGTGGATTAAGATGTTGGAGTAAAATTTTTTAAAATTAGATTGTTATTTTTATAAAAATGATGAATCAACTACCAGTATATGCCTGAGATAGTTTCAAGTTTCAACTGTTTAGAAAAAACTATTGTCTACTGATATTGCCTTTATTTACAGTGAAGTTCTAATAATAATTGAATATAAACTGTTTGCGGCAGACATCTCTCATCCCTCATCTAGAACTTGTTCAACCATAGACTTAAAACGTGCTGTTTCCAAGTTTTCAAACTTGCCTCAGGGCATTTACGAGATACATTTCAAGGTCACCTAGTAACCTGGCGGAAAAAAGGTAGATTTCCGATCAGATAGGTGTAAGGGGCGGGGGTGTCAGGGCCCCCTGATGAAGCCCTTATTATGAGCTTGCACGGCTGGCCACTTGAACACGTTTACTTACCACAATCTGAAGATCCTTTATTTGACATACCATTTAATTCATCTTTTTTAAATAGAATTGTTATGTTTTGTTGCCAAAAGTTCAATTAACAATTTGAAACAAACACAAGAAGAAATCGTAGAAGGCTTGGCTAGTTAACAGTTTCATAAAGTTTATGGTTAAAATTGTTTGGTGTTAGGTTCGTTTACATTCTATTTTGTAATTTTAAATTGATAAGTTATAAATAAGTAAATTTTGGTCAGGAGAAATTTTTGACAACAGGCTAGGCTTATAACGTTATTCATATTTTCTGTTATCCGTTAAATGGGTTTAAGACAATAAAGGAATAGCAGGTAGCCGTTTGTACAGTATTGTTGATCCTCACATCATATTGTATTCCCAGGTTGAGTGCTCAACTGCTGGCTTTGTACCTTGTGGTCTGGTTATAAGACTGTATGTAATAAATACGTTGTTACATTGTGTGTAAAAAAATCCCAATATTTTAAGGTGAACTGCCTGAATTTTTTTTCGTCACTCAGTCGTGCCGTGAATAATATACTTAATTTATTTACTTCCTCTCGGTAAATGTAATTCTGGTTTACAAGTAAGTAATTCAGTAGTTTTTGTGAATATAAATGTAATAGGGTAGGGTAAAAAGGGTGCACATAAACTTGCAGCTTTTTTATAAAGTAAGGATTATTAATACTAAAGTTACTAGTAAACCGAACTTTCCACTCACTGATTTACAGCAACCGTATCTAAAAGTCAATCTGGTGGCAGAAACGGGATGATCTCGTATGATAGAGACACGATTCAGCTCGTTGAAATTCAAATTAATTTAGATCGGCCCCTCGTCGCTACGAAACTAAATTGACGCTAACTGTTTACGTTTACCAAATTAACAATTATCTCTCAATTCTAATATCATATTCCACAACTGTATGATTCATCCTCGGTGTTTAATTTCATGAAAAATAATTAAATAAAAATACAAATTTTGTGACATGTATTAAAAATTATTAAAAACATATTCTCTGAAGTGTCAAGGTGAAAAGCGCAACCAGGAACCATCGTTATAGTAGTAATAATAGTATTACATCATTCTAGGAACATGCAAAAAGATGAGAGAATAATGCCTGCGTTACTGTATGACTGACACCGTACAACCGAAAATATTGAGGATAAAAGCTGAAATTGGACAACTGAATTTTGTGAAGTCTATGAAAGCACTCAGAGTCTCGTTCCTTTATTTATTTTAAAGCTTTATTATTCTGCGTGAGCGGAGCTGCAAGCATAACCTAGTATATAATATATACAAAGCCAAATGTCACTTTTTATGTACTTAAAAATCAGTTATTTTCTGTTAACACATCTTGAAACGGCTAAGCAAATTTTTATCTTCTTTTTTCAAAGTTTATGAAGGAAATGTAAAAAATACATTCTTGAGGTATTATATACCTATCCAATTTTCGTTTCTTCGAAATATAATCTGACGTTGCCGCTACGTAAAAATAATACGTACTTGTTACCAAATTCTCCGTATATAATTTTCCACCAATTCCCGGAAGAATAGTACAAATTTACTCAGTAATCAATTTCGTGGAACTATTTTACATAAACTGATGATAAAATAACATAATTAATAAGATAGGAAGCATTGAAGCGTGTAACTGAAGTGATAATAAATTTACTAACAAAGTTTAGCTTGACTCACTTGCATGGCACAAAGGTGCAAATGGAGGCAAATTCGTCAATTTATATGCGAAACAGCCGCCTTTGAGATGCGATGACGGCGCCGACTGAACGCCAAAAATTCTATTAGTTTTCTCAAACTAGCATATCTGATGCGCAGGTTAGTTTTTGTTTGGTTTTATTTTGTTATACGGAAGTTAGCAGCAGGGTTAGTAAAATTAAATTATTATAAAAAGAGTCAAAACCGATGTTACGGATGGAAGCGAGCAAGAAACGACAACTCAATATTATAGCTTACAACAACAAACTGCAAAACACAGTTTCGCATTTTTTTATGATTAAAATTATGCTTTTTTATAGTAATAATAAAGTCTTATTACGTGGCAAACGTCGAGGTTCATTAAAATCTCTTTTCTCGTAGTCTGGCTCTAATTATCCGTTTTCTTTGTTCAGGCGTTAAGCCTCTGTTATACTGGCAAATAGTTCGTTGTCACTGTAATATAGCATCTGTGAATTAAGTTTTATAGGCTGAAAGCGTAATAGGTATCTATGGAAATACTAAAGCTAGTATTCCATAATTCATAACTTCGAATTTACTCAGGATTAACCCAATCAGTGTGATTTATAAATAAACTAGCTGACCCGCGCAACTTCGTTTGCGTGTATCCCGCTACTTCGACAAATACAGTCAACGCACCAACACATATTGGATACTAATTTTCAATTCACAATAACTTCTCTTTCCCTTAACCGCGTTTAAAATATCAAAATGTTTTTTGGTTTCTGTGACTCTTCTTTGATCGCTCCCCCCTATCAGTTTTTGGAAAAAATATTTAAGTAATGTACAGATTTTTTTTTGTCTTATATGTATAGATCAAAGTCGTAGTACCTACTTTTTAATATTATTTATTTTTTATGTACCGTTTTTTTATATTTTTTGTTTTTTTTTATGTACTTACCTACTTTTGTTATATACATCTAACTATTATTTTCTTGTTTACTTTTTAAATTATTTACATTCTACATTTTATTACTTTTACTTATTTTTTATTTACATTTATTTTTAGAAGATTAACTTTGTCTACATTTTTTGAATATAATATAAGGTATACATACATTTTCATTTTAACGATGAGAAAGGTTTCCCATATATTTAAAATTAAAGACTATCTACAATTAAAAACTACCTGTAGGTAGATATACATGTTATTCTTTTTTATTTTCCTTTTATTTTTTATTTTTTTTTCTTTACCTTTTTTATGTATTAGATTGTACCTACTTTATTTATGTAGGTACACTATCTATTTTAATTTTTGATTTAGTACTTTTTGTATCTTTTATATTCCTTATGGACTTTTTTTTACTTTTTATTTACTTAAAACAATTAATTTTTAGAAGATTAACGTTGTGTACCTACATTTTAAACTTATTTACTTTTTACATTTTTATTTTATCTTTACAACAATTATTATATTACAGAATGTCTTTATATACAACGTTCACAGCTTTTTTGTCATTAGACAATACAAACATGTTTTCTCGAGAGGTTACTCTTGAAAGAGCGACATACAGTTGGCCATGTGAAAAACAGTCAACGCTCAAATCTAAGCCTGCAACGTTGAAGGTTTGACCCTGCGTACCGTGCCGCAATACTAATATCGTGATATCTCCTAAACTATATGTCTAAATAACACACTGTAAACTGCAAAAATAATCTAAATTAAATGCTCGTGATGATGAACTTACTTATTTTGATAAGGATATATGTATTATTGGTTATATCACCAGTTAAACATCACCCAACGAATTAAATGTTTTTTTAATACAGAAAAGTAGTTTTTGTGACTTAAATAAAAAAGCTGGATATATGTCATCGCGGACTTTTTTGTAGAACTAATAAAGACCAATGTTTTTGCTATACATTGTTCTTACTTGTATCCAACGGTATAAGCGGCGCACGCACAAATGCAATCTTCAATTAGATTTTTTTTCTGACTTCTTGGACATAAATCGCTATAACTCAGCTAATATAGTTTCAATGTATTTCAATTATATATAAAAACCTGTCGGAGAAAATACTCTTTCTATTAGTGAAAACCGCATCAAAATCCGTTGCGTAGTTTTAAAGTTTTATGCATACGAAGGGACTACAGACAAAATGGGCGACTTTGTTTTATACTATGTAGTGATAAATAAATATGACATATGTTATTTCATTTTGCTCTTCTTCACATGGTTATATATTAATATTAAAAATTTATTTTTCTACAAATCACATATCAACACTATGTATATCTTTATTTTATTACCACAAAAATGGAATTTATATAGGTATTTCATTATACTAATGAAATATTTAGAAGTTATTATACTAAGATAGACTTTGTATGTAGAAACACTGATTTATTAGAATAGTTCGGGGTGTGCTTCCTATAGGATACTTAGAAGTTAGTTCAACAAGGTAAGAAAATAATAACACGTTACTTAACATAAAAATAATAATTAAAAAAGGGCATTATAAAATCAGAATGAGCTTGTAAAATACTGAATAAGTGCAGTATTCCCATGCGAATTTCCATACCAGTAATTATAGAGACAATGGAAGGAAGCACGAATTTTTATATTCCTGTAAATCGAGAATAGCTAATTCACGGGCGGCTAACAAAGAGTTGGCAATAAAAGAGCGACGAATCTTTGTTTTAAAACGTCCCTTTCAAAAGTTTCACTCGATGCCTTCGCCGTAGTTGATTTAAATTCTTTGACAAATTGGTTTCCGATAGTCGTTTCTTCCCACTGTGATGCAAAAATTTTGGTTTTTGTTATTTAGTGGGATTGTAACAGCCATGTTTATAGTTTAAGTCTAATGTAACATTAGCTCTAACATTGACGATGACCGAAGTATGAAAATTTTTAATGTTACGAATTTTGTTCAAATTACTTTTAAACATCTTCACTGGATTAACAGTTATTTAAAAGCTTGTTTTAGTTTGTTTATCGTCGTATTAGTGGAATTCACATGCAAACTAGAATTACATGGCTGACTGTATATATGTATAAGTACTGCTTTTTATTTTCATTTCTACATTACCTATTTACATATACACACAGTCACGTCCATAGTTCTTGAGAGGTAGACAGAGCCAATAGTCTTAAAAAGACTGAAAGACTACGTTCAGCTTTTTGTCTTAATGATGGAACTGAGATTCAAATACTCGTACTGATAGGTTTTTAGCCTATCGCTTACAAAAGGAATCCCAAGTTTATAAGCCTATCACTTAGTCACATTGAATGACATCCATGGGAAATGTATGGAATGGTTCTATTCTAAAACACCAGAAGCCACACGACATATTTTCAAAATACACGTAGTAGTTCAAAGTTCAAGTAGTCAGTAGAGTAGTTCAAATAATTAACTAGCCATGACAAACATTGAATGGGAGCATTTATTTATTTTGTATGACGGGCAAATGTTAAACGAAAAATAATGAACTTGAAATAGGCTTATCAAATTACATAATTATATCCTATATTGTGCGTAAGTTAAGGCGTCGAAATAATGTCGGATTACTTTAAAAAGTTTAAAGTTATTCGGGGTTGGAACTTGAAGTGGATAAGTGCGATTGACCACGACACGACAAATCGCTTAACTTCTATCCGACTGTTTTCAAGCTGAGATTTTCTCGCCACTACATTTTTTCTTCGATCACTTTTTATAGCACTTCTTTACGTCAAAGACACCCATTTTACCCGTTGAAAGCACGCGGTTATATTGTTACAGAAGTTTCTTCGGGTCACTTAAGACATTCTTGGTTAAGTATTTTTTTCATCTTTCATATAGGTATAACTAAGTAAAATTACTTGTCGGTTTTATTTAAATCCGGCTAAAATTTTCTTCAAAATAAAAAGCAGGTCTTCAGCCTTCAAATTTTCTTGGTGAAAAGTTAGGTGGAGTATACCTTAAACTTAAGCAAACCTTAACAAAACTTAAATTAATCCAATGGTTGACTGGTAGATAATGCTTCCAGCATTAAGTCTGCTAATCGTGCTTTGAACATTTGTATTTTGTACAAAAAAGTTTAAATAAATAAATAAACCGAAAGGCTTAGAGAACATGAAACAATGATGAAGTAGATAAAGCGACAGATCTTTTTGTAACTTTTAAAAACAGTTAAATCTACAAAAATAATCCCTTTATATTTAGAGAAGACAACTCCTCTTATAATAAATCAGGGGTTCAGCAAAAAGGAAGCAGATTGAAGTATGGCTATCCATCGCCATGAAGCGTTCCAGGCAAATTGTGATCGATGGAACACACACGGTATGATGAATTACCTTACCTACCACGCCAGCTCAGCCTACGATCACAAATTATAAAAGGCCACAGAACTCTTGAAACTTAACTGATACCAAGTTATTAGTAGACTACATTACAGTTAGGAATAACCTTACCTACCACGGGAGTTCAGCTAATGATTATAAATTAAAAAGGACGTCAGATAAATAAAGGACATTACGGATACAAACATTTGTTTGGATGGATGGATATGTTAGACCATACTACAAAACGTATATATTTAAAAGGATTACGCATAGCTTATCAATTACTCACTCATTAGGGATGTTTTTCGGCTACATGAATTAAACGCTTCGATTTAAATAGAAAAACATACTATGTAAGTTCTTAAAATAATATTGTTTTCACTAATAAAAATTTTACAATATTATTTTTATTCGATGGCCTCACAGTGTTTTTCGTGTAATTTTGTCGTCTAATTTTAAAAGTCACAACTGTCTAATTAGTCTGTTTGTTTCATGGAATAAACTTCTAGATCTTTCGTTTTTATATAATTGTACTTAGACTAGTATGTATATAAGTACTATTTTATTAATAAACGTTTTTAAAGTGCTTAAAAATAAGTAGCCTCCTAATGGAACTTCGATGTTAGTTTATACTTGCTGTCGTGTGCTTTACGGTTACGGATATAATTTGCATATCGCCTATTTTTAATTTCGCAATGTTAAACAAATAGTATGTAAGAAATAGTCTAAGCGCTATCCTATGTTAAATAGTTTCTGAACGCTCTTTAATTTGACATACAGATTAGATCCACTTACTTGGTTTACAAAGCATAATATGAACAGACATAGGTTGCATATTATGGAGATGACGTTGACAACTTAATTGTCCGAGTAGTTTTACGCTATATTAATAACGAAATTTATGATAATTTCTGAGATTATAATCCTGTGTTTTCATACGCATAATGGAGTAATTAGCGTTAAATTGATTGGCTTTAAAATCGTCCGCGACTGGAGTGCACTGTATTAATTAATGGTGCTTTAGCATCAATGCGTGTTAGTGAAACTGATAAATGTACCTAGCTGATTACTGAATTATTTACAGTTTGCACATTCAAACAGAAACGTAAATCAAACACGAGTAGTGCTTATTTTGGAATAGCATTTGTTGATTGTATTTTTATATTTAAGACGCACATACATTTTTTATTTAATTAAACTTCTGATACAATAATTTAATAGCGGAATGTTAGTGGGATAAAAAAAATTAGCTATATACGAAAAAAAGAAAGACAACTCAGCTGCGTAATTTCCGGTCGTGATGCCTCACTTCTTAATGTGGCTGTCTAATAAAGTGGTTTAAAAAAAGTATTAACTAGTGCATCACAAAGTCCAGTGCCGAGTGGTTTACTGCACTCCAGAATAGTATTTATAAATAATACAGTATTTGCAATGATCTGTGGTCACCATGCGAGTCTCTCGGTGATCACGGATCATTGAAACATGATCCGAAACGTCCGAGATACAATAGAGGTACGATATGTGCGCGTTTAATACCTGCATTATTTATAAATAGTATAACGCAACGCGAAAGCTTTAAATCATTTTCTCCAGAATAGGACTACTTCATCTCTTTCCGAGGGCGATTTAGGAAATAGGCACATTCACACATTCATCTAGTGAACCTTTATTAAGATCCAATATGGGTTAAGTTCCCTTGCAAAGATTGCGGAGTTCAGATGGGCTTTGTGTATAAACCCAACTTAGCATATACAGGATTATGGTCAATAAGCGCATCCCGGGCTTCTCTCCAGAAATATGAGGATGTATCGGGATGGAAGTGCATTACACATTCCTAAGCCCCTATGTAATATAACCTTTGTTTATATATAGTGTAAATTGTAACTTAAAGCTATTTAATATTTGTTGTATATTTAACATAATGTGTGTTATATTGTCGAACCATATTATTTAGTAAGCATGAATGTATCCGTCTTTATTGCCACAGTGTCCCATTACTCAGTGAATCGTTATAAGCTCGTGTTTCTGTCGTGGCGAAAATGAGGTGAAGAGCGTTATAAATAGGCAAAAGGACGGTGTAAACTCAGGTTACGGGAAGAAAAATTTGTTAGAAACCCAACTCCTTGAGTGACAGAACAATAGCTTTAATCTCCACATAGAAGAATGACAGTGGAATAAAATGCCTGCTCTTTTAATAAGAAAACGTCAAGATTTTCGTTTTCGCAAACCAGTGGTTTGAGTGTTTTCTCATAATGTTTTAGGAACTTTACGATATTTCGGTCTTCGGTCAACTGGCTTAAGTATATTTTTAAAATTTAAATTCGAACTAAGTACAATAATCATTTTTTCTACAAACATGTAGTCTCGGATATACCTAGTACCGGATTCAGTTCCTATCCTAGTCAGGTCGAGACATTTCTTCTGATTGACTTTGGAAGTAGAAACTAAATAGGATACAATGTATCGCTTATTGACGTCTTTCTTTATTGTCTGGATTTTAAATGCTCTTCATAATAATTACGAAATATATTTATATACTGAATTTCCCTACAACAGCTATATGCAATTAAAAAAAATTAAATCAAGATGTGATAAGTAGCGCGAAAAATGTGTATAGGGTTTAAAGAAAACTTTTGACTAAATAGAAAACGAACATTAATGTAATAGATTTTATACAATATGGCATAATATATATATAGCGTACATACTCGTATATGTTGTTATTGCCAAATAATTTCTGCCAACAAAAACTAATTGGATCGAATTTTCTGAGAATTGAATATGTTAATTATGAAATTATTTTAGATTAGCTTTAAATATTTCCGAGTACAATTTGCTCGTTGATGCAATAATACAAAATTCATAGTTGTGTAAGCCCTTTGTAATATAATGCTATATTTTTTGCTTTGTCATGCCCCTGCCCATGGGCAAAAGCGAGTAAAAAAAAAGGACCAATAATACAAATTCCCAACAAAGTGAAGCACATCGTGAAAGCTAGAAATCTAGATATTTATTTAGCTACTACCAGCCACATAATTACGGTTCGAGTAAGTGAAGATAAGGAGAGAAAATAAATTTGCGTTTTGTGGTCGTGTCGGAGAGGGTCAAACAATCCTAATGACTAAAGTTTCGGCTTCCCTGCAATTAAATACAGACTAAATTTTATCTCTCAGTTGTAATATCACGGGAAAGGTATGTATCTATATTGATTTTATTTCGCCTCATTTTTGGGTTAGAACCTGTTTATACTTTATAGAAATTAGCGGACTGACTATAAAAAATCTGTGGTAAGATATTGCTCTACAAAAAGCTACTGGTACTCGTATATATGCTTTTACCTCGTGTGTTAATACTCGTAAGTTGGTGTAACCTTAGATATAGGTGATGGTAGGTTATGGGCAACATTTGTTTTTCTTTTTATATTATTAACTAAGCTATGCCTGCGGCTCAGCCCGCGTAAAAAGAGACATCCCGCTGATTGAAGTTCGCGCGGGAATTTTGAGATATTTTCAGTGCACCCCAAGTACATATATGGAACCTACACTACTCGTACATGTCAAATTTTAAATCTCGCGACCCCAGCAGTCTTGATTGTGTGAGTTTTTGTCAATCATTTTCCTTTTTGCATAGTTTATTATCCAATAATAAACTTTATCCAATAATAACATTGATACTTTTTTGTACGAATGTGATATGTAGAATGAATGCTGGTAAAAGTAGTAAGGAAATATAAACAGCGACCGCATTTTCATCATTCTGTATCATGCAGTGAAGAGGCGGTTGGCAGAACATTTGTTATAGCCGTTCTTTGTAAACGCTTCGCTTTGTGATTCCCGGGAACATAGCGTGAAAATTTTGACAAGTAGAATTTGTTTTGCAAGGGGAATAAACATCTCGACATTGTAACTGCTAATATACAGTCGAAATTTAGTCGTTATTACAACGTAATAAGATTCAGTATGGAAACATATTGTTGCATATCGATCGGATTTAATTTGCTCGCCGAGTGGCTGTGCGGATTTAACGTATGCGAAAACCGCGTCTGTGGGATATTATTTTCTAATATTGCTTTTGGAAGTAAACCGTTCGGGACTGTGCTTGGGAAGGTTAACCTGCTTTACCGGATTATTTTTACTTTAGCTCTTACAATGACAGAATGCATTTATTTAGCTAACATGATCGGCTAGAGGTTGTCGAGGCACAGTGGAAATGGTAGACATGCAAGTGAGTTTGACCCACTAACCAAAGAATTTCTTCTTGCTTGACCTAAAAAGACGTAAGAGTGATTAAAAGTAAAATTCAATGCTGAAGCCCTTACAGTTTTATTGGTCCTCGGGCTCGCACACCAACACACACGACCAGGGCATCAAAGCACGCGTGGACTGCACGCGCCGAGAGAACACACGACAAGCGACATTTTTCCGACGTTTAATTTCCCCCTGTAAAGTTTTAATTCGAGACATAAAGCGAGCTTAAAAGCGGTGTCTGGCAAGTTTCATCATCGCGCAGATGCGTCGGTAGGAAGCTTACTTTGCACACAAAGCCTACAAGTACAAAAGGATCTGCCTCCGCTCCATTTTGTGTCTGACAAGCCGGGAAGTCGGGAATGCGACGTGTCAACTGTGACGGCTGCCTTCTCTTCAAATTCCGATAGACATGTGGGTGGGATGTAGGAAGAGCCATTCATAAAACCTTATCTGCTACGACGCTGCTACTTGACGTTATAGAAAACCATTCTATCATTTTCTTATCTGAGGCAACAAACGTTGACATGTTTGTAATGTTGATGTGTGGAATTGTGAATACTTAACATGATCGGGTGGTGGAGGTCGAAATCTATGTTAGCTCTTATATATAGTAGAATAGTTTTAATGCAGATTTGCTAAAGATTCAGTTTGCCTTATACTTCAAATGCATTCACTTCGATTTAGCGTAGCAGGTACCTACGTAGCAAAATATATTGATATTGAAAACGGTTTACATAAACTTTTCATACGCAGTGTACGTTATTAAGGTCATTGCGATTCATAAGACAATGAAGTTGTAATTCCTATTATAGCTGTAGATATTATGATAAAATGCGTCATGAGACAGAGCATTTTTTGCACCACGGTTCTCCTCAGCATAGTTATTTTTTAAGGGAAACAAACATGCATTTGTAAGTTCTTGTAAATTTTCTGGGATAGGCTAAAGTTTTCAAAGTTACACCAATACACCAAAAATCTAAGACAAATCTCATCAACAACTAGAAATTCTAAAATTATGCGTCGCTAATGCGCTCACATGCAATTATCGTGAGCGATTATTACCGGTCACAACGGTCTCCGCGCGGAATAAGGACGATAAATTGAACGCGACGCGTCACACGCACCTGTTCGCCGATTAAACTGGCGGACGATACCGGCCCGTTCAAATTTGATCAGGGCTGCTTCTGAATATGTAACTGACTGGTGAGAACTTAAGTATCAACTCGCTACTAAAATTCTTCGCTTTGCAGTGATCATTTACAGTAGTAGGTATAATATTATGAGTAGAAATGCTCGCCATAGAATGACGAGGGTTAAAATCCTGCTGTCATGTACTTCTGAGTTATGTGCATCAGTTTGATTGCTAACTGATGCTTTTACGAAAAAATCCTGCACATTGATGACCATGAAGCAACTGAATGTGTAACCATATTCAAATGAGTTAGTTTCCTATGCAAGTTGCAAAGATGACTCTTACTGCGTATAATTATGAAACATAGTGACGGTCGGAGAACCAAGAATACGAAAAGATGAGAGATACTCTCTTTTTTAAAGCATTGTTGTCATCACAAACCACATCAGCTTTTCACGTTTTTGATGAATATTATCTAAGTTAACGATTTCCTTACAAAATATGTCCTTATTGAAGACATACCTGAAACAATAATAAAAAACATATAAATTATTTTATAATAATATCAAGAGGTAATCTTGTAGCGTCCTGCCTAGTTTATCTGGATATAAAGATATATATACTATACGTTTTCACATCCAAATAAGGTGCTGGTTCAATGCCCAGTTTTGACCGCAAATTGTTAAACTAAAAATAAACACTGTTTACACGGAAATCAAAACATCGTGAGAAAATATGCAAATTCAGTTAAGGATGATGTAATAATGGTCTCAATAATCAAAACTAAAAATTTCATAAAAAATATATAGCATACGTACTACATCATATTTTTGAAGAACATGTTACATGTAAGATTTACCTACTCATAAACTGAAAATATTAAGGCCATTTCTGTGTAAATTGCTCATACCTCGTAAGTAAATCTGACGTAAATCCTGGCAACCCTACGACAGAAGACGTGGCGTTGTCTACGTTATTATTTTGGCAATAATATCATATTATGCTTTCAGTTGCTACATACCCTCCCTCTACCCCTACTCTCATCACCCTTCCCCCCTGGCAACGTCAAACTACAGAAATAGTATTCAAATTTACAGTCTATTATTGAACAAGTACTTTAACATTTAGATCAGAGATCTTTTGTGATTGAAAGGTATGGAGGTACAGTTTTTAAGTATAAAGGTATGCATGTTCAATGTGTTTGGAATCCTGCCAGATCTTTTTTTCTCCCAGCTTACGCATAATTATGCAGATTTTCTTGTTCGTGGGCACATATCACAGTTACAGCTTATGATGATTTTGGAACAAAATATTGTAGTACAAGTTCACTAATAAAAAAAGTTAACCTTGTGCGTAACACAACTTAGTGAATACGAGTATTAAGGTCATAGATAAAAAGTTCTGAAGCAAATAACTACATCTATTTAATATCTTGGAGAAATTAAAGTAGGTATGATGTAAATAAGTTTATAAAAACCTCTTCCTAACTATTTTTCGGCGTTATTTAATCTTTACCTAACTATTCTTTAGCCTTATACTTATTTGGCGCAATTTTGTGTTATTTTTCCATATAATACGAGTACGTCGAATGCTTATGTCTGAAATAAATGTAGTCACAGACGAGCGTGCTAGCGTATTTCGGGCGAGCTCACAGATAAGAGCGGGCGAACAATACGCTTCCGCCTGTGACGCCGGCGTCGTCCCTCAAACTTTTGCAATCCTCTCCCTGAATCCAATTGTTACAACAGTATTGGTACATTTAAAATACTTATGAGTTTGGTGACAGAAGAGATAGGTTACAGTTTTCACTCTTTAAATGATATCAAAGCGTTGGTGGTCGATATTGTGTGTATTAATTATATATGGAGCTTATCTTTTTAACCGCCAAGCTTACGCTGTGGAAAAACATTGGTAGTATTTTGTTAATCATGTTCTAAGAAGAGTTCTTTATGTTACCATACAAAGGTTAGAAAGGTCACTTTGTATAAAAACCTGGCATATTTATAGGATTTAAGGAATAGCCTGGGGCCCAAAGTAACTCAAATTGCATAATACAGGTGATGCCACAACCGGGACTAACGCTTTGATTATTTATTGATATAATTTCGAAAATTTAAAGTTACATAATCGAGAAGTTTCAAAGGGAACATACCTCCGCAGAACCAAACTTTTATTCACGCTCTATAACTCATAAGTCCAAGCGCTTTAGAGTCAGTCCGCTTGTTTTGACGCAGTAAAAATTTGCTCCTGGCAAAACTAAACAAACAGGCTTGGATTATATAATATTGTTTTCATTTTGTTAACCGGCTTTTGTTGGAGAATTCACTCGTGCATTCTTGACGAAATTTATTTGTGTTAGTTGAATCCGAACCTTAAATATACAAACATATTGTAACTAATTTACCTAGATAATATGAAAAAACGTTTGTAATAAAAATACTTAGCTTATTTGTTGTTACACTCTACGTATATTTTCAATGACCTTACTTTATTTTTGTTTTTAATTATCGAAAATTTATTTCAGCCCTGCAGTACACTTTTTTAGTCGTTCAATATTAGCCTTGTACATTTTCAATCAGTATTGAAGGTGACACAGACAACAAAGAACGGAAAGTTAGCAACTAATTTCTAAAGTCAAAGCGTTCCAATATCCGCTAAAGAAAACGATTGAAGCTCTGAGGTAAAGAGGGGATATTATTTCAGCAACTGTAATGGCGTAGGTTAATTCCAGAAATTACTTACTCGACCGTGGCAATCGATTTTCCTTATGGATGTATTAGTTTTTCAGCGGTATCTTGTTTCAGTAGTTAATTAGGTTTTTACTTTGAAACGTTTTCGCGAAATTTAATTTGATACGCCAACTTCCACTTAATAATTTCTCTACCTAAAATGTACGCAACCTATCATAATATAATAATGTAATTTTATACAGGTGTCCAAGTTGATGCAAAAGTTGTGCAATTATTCGTCTTATTAATTATCTTTAAGATTTAAGTACCTAGCCCATTTTGAAGAAAATGTGCTTCGTTGAAAAAGTTTTAATACGTTACCTACAATCATTTAAGACAAGATTTTTGTCCATGTCATATATTGTATTCTGTAATATTTGCAGAACCCTGAGGCATTCTTTCATTACTACTAACCCATCGACTCGTGATGAAATATTTATTATAAGATCGTGTAAAATATATGATTAAAGTAGAAGTAGCCGCAAGAAAGAAAATCAGAAATCACATTATCTTGTTTTACAGACTGACAAAAATTGTAACAGCTACTAATAAATTGCCAATAATTTCATACAAATGATTAAAGACATAATTCCTATTTGAAATGCAAACAAACAAGAACAATCCTAGAAAGTCTATGAAACATTCACAGTAAGATACGTAGCTGAGTAGAGAAATGACAAAAGTCGATGTCGGCATTTGACGCGATGTCAAGTGCTGTGTAGGTGCAAAAGTCGAGAGGTTTCACTATACAAATGTACTGCCTCCCGGCGCCTCTCGACGAAACATACTCCACGATACGAGAACGGAGTAGAAATATACGTGAAATGTGCACGTTTTGGAGGTAATTTATTTAGAACGTTCACTTAGTTGCGTGTTACTGGATTTTTTATTATTCAGAGTGCTTTAGCTTATCTGACGATTAAGTTGAAAATAACTTAGAAGAAAAAGGATAAGTCGGTAATTCTCTTCAGTTTAAGTTTGAGGTTTTTCTAATTATTTTATCAGAGACTTATGAGTTACATACTTACTGAACTTCTATTCCCGCGTCAATTATATAAAAGTCAGTACATAACGGGATAGGCTTAGAAAACTTACCGGACGGAGCAGTAATTAATTTCTGAATCTCAATTCCTAAGCCAAGCTAATCATGGCCATCCACAACTCTTGTGACCATTGGTGGAGCCAACTCTGTAAGGGATACAGTTGGTATAAGTATTTATATCTGAACATTTCTATGAACATTGCACCTACGGCATTATTTAAGAATTAAACATCTAATTTGGTCTTAGTAATATATACCTAATTGTATTAATATATACGTCATAATGCGACTTTGTGTTATAGATACACCGAATAAAGGGACGTGAACTTTATAAACATATAACTTCGTATATACTTTACTGCAACATAGAGCCAAAACCTAACAAATTTAATACTATTCATATCATAACAAACCTGAAGTGAATTTGTAAAACTAAAAATATCGGTGGATACGTGCACAAAGTGGCAAGTTTTCATGTCGAAATGTGAAGTTTCCTCATTTCCTGGAGTCGCGTCCCGGGCCTGGCGCGCGACGTCACGTTCCACGCAAAACACGGTAATAGCGTATAATGCGACAACTGCCATGTTTGACTGTGGCTTCACGAATTTCTTTTATTTATAAACATGTCATTTGACAGATAGAAATGGACATATTAGACTCTTTTTCTTTATCTCTATAAACACATAAACACACACATAGTATGTGCAGTATTTATTAAGGTCAGGTAATTACGAGTACATTTGGTGGCATCCGTTTAATCTCATCTAACTGGGGTACCTCATTGTGACCAGATTCGCTTTAGCAAAGAGTGAAGTCACACAAAGGTTTGTCACTACAAAGATCCGCTATGCCTAGAACGAAGCGACAGAATGTCCGCTCCGTCAAGAGCAAAGTGACAGAAAGTTCGCTCTAGCAAAAGCGAAGCGACAAAAAGTCCGCTCTGCCAAGAGCGAAGCGACAGGGAGATATGTCAGAATTTTAAGTTTCCTTATTTCCCGGAGTCGTGGTCCCGGTCCTGGTAATAACGCGATAACAAGGATGTTTGGCTGTGGCTTCGCGTATTTAGTTGTATTTTGTAAACATGTCTACTTAGATAAAGGAATAAACTACAACGTAGTATGTATAGTATGTACATAAAGTACAACTCTTCTGTTTTGTCATTTAATAATAGTTGTGGATTAGAGCAACCAAATGGCGTTCGTTCCGGTTGCGCCTTCCCTGGGGCGAGGTCTGTGAAAATCATAAAAGAGTGGATAGGATCAGGAGAATGACTTATGATATAACCTCCGATATCATGTTGACCTAAACCATGGGAAGCCTAATCAAAGTTGATTATATTCTTACAACATATTAAAAAAAATATTTGGCATTCCAAAAAAACTGATTGTTCTGTAATTAAAAATAAGAACAGACAATTTTTAAACTTACCACCATATCTATCAATACAAACAATTTAAATACAAAGTCAAATTATCAAATTTAGTGCCCACAGTACCGGGTTGTGGTCACTTTAATGTTACAAACTTCAGAAGAATATGGTTGAGTCCAGTTATTACATTGTTGTTTATGTCTCAATAGGGGCATTAAAATGTTTGACACTAACACTTTACAGAGCTATTAGCAGTATTAATGGTCCAATTTCAAATTAAGTTTTCGACGATATTTTATTTTTAGGTTCGTTACAACAATTGAGACAAACCCTTCAATTGTTGTAACGAACCTGAAAATTTAAAAATAGTAAAATACCTAACGAAGTTCTTCGGACGATTTATGAAAAAGAACCAGGGTAAACAGCACAACTCATGTAGAAAAAAATCGCGAATACAGGATAGTTTTAAGTAATTTAACTTAATTACTTAAAACTATCCTACTATAAACTATTTAATTATTAGTAAATATCTTTTGTAAACGTAATTGCCCAGTATAAGTGCCCAGTGGGGAAAAAGTGTGAATTTAACTTAAAAATGTTACGTTGAAATGTCTTAGATCTGACGGAGACACATCGATTTTTAATAGAGCGCATTAATATAGAGTACTTGCGTTAAACTCCATCAAGGTAACGCAGTTACTAGTACATCACCAACCCTAAAAGCAATTTGCCACAACATCAAAGGGTAGGGATAGATATGCAGTCTCAGGAAAGTGGATGAGATATAGTACTGTTAGCGCGTAACAAAATATTAAATATAGATTTTGCGCGCGGCTTTTATTAATACATATTTTTCCGTGGTAAAAGAAAAAACCCAGTGGCGTACAGATTTCTGTGGTAATGTTAGATTACCATCCTCACATAGAAGTATGCAGAGATAGTGGTAAGTCGAACGATGTAGTGTCTGCTTACTTTTTCGGGGATAAGAAGTGATTTTATGTACCTATCTATCCTCCTAACTATAGTCTTGGTTGAGTCTTCATAAGGTGGGTTAGTCAGGTTTTTACACAAGTGATACCCTGACCTGGCCTGACCTCGAAACTTTTCGATCTGCATTGGATCATGGTTTCACTACATATTCAGTTTTCTTAAAGCGCATAGGTTTCTTCATATTATTTATTTTACATTACCATAGGATTCAAATCTGTGCATAACGTACTCGACTAAAAAAGTCGATTACCTTAGCATTAGTTACACCATCATCGCCCTGTGGTGATATTAGACATAGTTAGAGAGAATTGTAGGGGGAAAATAAATTCATTAAATTAAAAAATCAATCCACTTGAATAAATACACATTTATCTGAAAACAATAAATTAATAATATTCATATACATCCAATAAAATAAATTATATTTTAGATATTTTGAGAAACGAAAATTTCTTCACATGCGTGAAATTTTTCCCAAGACATTGGCATGAAATCGGTTGAGTCCCACACTTTAAAATGTAGAGGTTTCGTTACGAGTGAATTAGGAAAATTTAGAAATAACTTATAATGTAGGAGGCAGATTCTGATACACCAACGTGTACGCCGAAAATACGATTGCTAATAGGTGGTCTTACACATTAAAAACACCTATACTTTGTTCAGTATCTGACCAAGAAAAAATAATACCTACTTTCAACTACATTTATAGTTTTGAATATGATACATATGATAAATACTATTAAGAAATAATAGATCACTACAAAACACAATTGCCCTACTATTGGTTTTAAATTAAATTACAACAGAATGTAATATGCATGTTATCCTTCTAGAAAATTCGCTTCATAAAAGCTTAATCGAATATTAAGTTGAACTGAAGTTAGCATATTTTCCACGTTCTTCAAATTATTATAATGAGAATGCGAAGTTTCTAGACTTACATGCATGGAGTAGAATGAGTTGGATAATCACTTTATAAAGCCATTAAGTTCTGAATTTCAGTCTAGGAATTATTCGTGTTTTGTAATGGAGCTGTGTGTTTCATGATTAAAGGTTAGTTTTGATTTAAATTTTATGTCGTTCTCATGTTGTATCCTATAAATATTCCAATCATCTTGTATTTTTCAAAAACTTAAGCTTGAAGATTTGTTATTTTCTTAAGTAGTAGATACGTCAGAACCACTCCGTATGTTTCCCGCGGATGCCGTAACAGGCGACTAAGGGATAGACTTATAAACTTGGCATTCCTCATGTAGGCGATGGGCTAGCAACCTGTAACTGTTTGAATCTCAATTCCATCACTTTTCAAGACTGTTGGCTTTATATGTAAAAACGCAAAAATCATGGTTCTGTTAAAGCTTAGACTCGTTTGGCCCTTAGGTTAAAATCTAAATAATTACGGCTCTATTAGTAAAAAAAAAGATCACATTTACAAATTTACGTAGAGTCGTACGTCATCTTTTATATATTTAGATATAAACCCACCTACTCTATTGTTATTCATCAGTTCGTTTATGCAAGCAAATATTGTTATAAGGGACCTAAAAAGTTTGTTGTTATTATTTTGTTAAACTTAACCATGAATAACTTAGTAAGATACCATGAATCTTCAGATATTATTAGAAGAAAAAAGTTATTATTTTACATACATACCGATTAATATAATTTACCAAGGGTTTAAATTTTTGGTAGCGACGTAAGAACGCTTAAGTCAGTAAACGATTTTTTTTAAATAACTTAATATAGGTATAGTTTGCCAGCTTTTTCGGTATTTTTTCTATGCTTCGGAATAATAAGCTTGAAATAACACATTTTCGTAGGACATAGGTACCTTGTCGCGTGTACATAGATTTTTAACCATTAGATATACTGTTTTACAGAAGCGGAGACTAGAAATGCGCTAGTAACATAGTTATATTATTAATCCAATATCAACGAAAATTTAATTTCGCGCACGTTTAGAGTGCGTCACCAAATTTAAATTAGCACCTTAGAGTGTAAGAGTGTATGTAGCATAGCTTTCGCATAGAGCAAGCTATATTGCTTTCCTTAATAGGAGTAGAATAAAAAGTTCTATGCGTACTTTGTCAAAGCTTCTCCAAGAATCCTCGTGAAGTGTTCCTTTGATCATTATGTCCTTGTACTTGGAAGATAAAATCTCGATAACAAATTTGTTTTTCATCTTATGTTTGCATTAATATCATTTATTGCGAAAAATATAATTGCGCCCTTGAATTCGTTTTTCAGAAATTTTTAAATATATTTGTCAGGTTAATTAAGGATTATAGGTACTTATATTCACTTTTGTTAATTGAATTTATTCTAGACTGGTTATAGAGTTGTGTCTAATCATTAACAATACTTGTAATAAAAATTAATTAAAACTGATAAAAAAAACTAAATTTAATTTTAATTTAACCAAATGTGAAAATAATATTTTAAACAATCTGATATTTTACAGGATTTTAAATAAGGGTTTAAATAGAATAAATTTATTTTTCCTAAAAATAAATATGTTGTTCAATAAATATAATAATATGTTGTACAATAAATTCAGTCACAAAAAAAAGACACGAAAGCACAATGTACTAAAATTTTTAGGTTAGATTTAAGTATTATCAATTAAAGGCATTAAATCGTAGAATGATATAAAATTTATGAAAGTAATGGCTATTTGACAACAATTTCTCAATTGTTATATGGCGCTATTGATTTTTAATTTGCGCGGTTAAATCTAGATTGCGCAATCTGATTATTAATGGCGCAAGGGCCGGGGTCGACGCGGCAGTACATTAAACACATAAAGTGCCTAAAGTAACGTCAAGGGATAATGGCCCTTATTTAAGAAAACCTGACACGTACGTCCGCAAAAAGCTGCGTGTAAGGAAAGTGCAAAATATTATTGCAATATAGTTTCAAAATTTGATAATATTTGCACGGCATTATTCATATTAATCGGTTCATACCTTAATCTCCCGGTCCTAAGGTTACGTAGGTACGGGATTTGTTTTGAATTATGAACACACCTACTCATAGATTAGTTTGATGAATTTGCATTGTAATTTATTTGTACCTACATTAATCAAAAGCTTTTATTTCCGTGTATAGCTAAGTTTTCAGAAAATAAGAATCGTAACTATTTTGATTTAATTATTTTTTTTATTTTGTTCATAATTCTTCTTTTATCAAAGATGTGCATTATCTGTTTGTTTTTTTTTAATGCAAATAGTACTACTCAATGTTGTAAGAACACGTACATAAATCACCGTATAATTATAGTTACTGTATGCCATCCATTGTAATAAGATCCACAATTAAAGGTATTAATTGCTCGAGATATTGTTGTAACATCTCGTAAATTCGGGCATAAATGAGGTCATGATACACTCTTGATACCATAAACATTTCAATTAATTAGAGTTTCCTTGTCAAGAGACCATCCGAGGCTCCCTTTGATTCCAGAACTTTATGTTTACATTCAGGAGTTTACCCTTATCCTAATTTTAACCGTCTTTGTATTATTTGCATTGCATTTGCTGAAATACCATTTTGTAACAATTGTACACCGTTTTGTGTCAATTTTGGCATTATAATAATATTACATAATAATTTTATACATCATTTTGCTGCGGAATTTTGTCATATCGTTGTTGATCTAAAATTATTTCATTTATAAGTATTGGTCAGAAGCGCATTCTGGGCTCCTATCCAGACTTTTTTTCTGACCGGTGGTTAGTACATATGCCAAGAGGAAGATTAAGTAAGCGCATTAATAAAATACAAGCCTATGAAAAGAATTAATGATAAAGACCAGAATAAGTAGACAGAAATGTCGGAACACGGACAGAAGTGTGTGAAATTGAGTGACAGGATAAGGAACAGCGTGATAAGGGAATGTTGTGATGTGAAAGAAGATGTAGTTACAGGAATAGAAAAGGGTATGTTAAGATGGTTCGGTCATGTGGAGAGGATGAATGAAAGCAGGTTGACTAAGCAGATATACAAGGAGAGTGTGGAGGGAAAGGTCGGAGTGGGAAGACCTAGACGAACGTATCTTGATCAAATTAAGGACGTCCTGGTAAAGGGTCAGGTCAAAAGTACCCGAAACCGCCGAGCTTGTATGAAGAGAGTTATGAATGTGGACGAAGCGAAAGAAGTATGCAGAGATCGTGGCAAGTGGAAAGAGGTAGTCTCTGCCTACCCCTCCGGGAAAGAGGCGTGATTTTATGTATGTATGTATGTAGAAATGTCGGAAACCGAAACCCGGAGCAGAGAACAGAGCGAAAAACAACCAAAGCCTGCCTCTTTCTTACTCTGTTCACTACATGCGTTAAGGGAATAATATGATGAGTAAACCTGCCCATTCAAGGAGCTGTATGTAAACATGACCAAAGTTTGAAAGGTTATCAGAGCCACAGAGGTTTCATATTTCGTACGAAGCTAGAGCTATCCGCTAGTATAGTGTAATATCGGAACGGAGGACGGCAAGCATAATATAATTGTCAAAGGGAATTACACACATAACTAAGGTTATCTACGTTGGATACCCACATTCCTTGTAAACAAAAGGTTGCAGTGAAGCCATAATCAAAAAAGAAGTGCAAATAGAGGGCATTTTATATAATGATAGTAATAACAATTTTAGACACAAAAACTCATAAATCTAATACCTTGGCGGCGACTTTTAAAAGGCTTTACAACCTGTGTGGTTACCCACAATCCTGGAGTGGGAAAGTCAGATTTTAACATGAAGAACCCTCTTACTTATCGATTTTACAGCAACCTTAACCAACACATTGCTTCTCGTCAAGGAAGATGCAACCCAGATGAACACTAGGCGACGATGATTTGAAGAAATTATAAACTTGAATATTAGTTAGTGCTTATATAATTGTAATACTTCTTTATACAAACTCTTAGAAAAAAAGTTAAAGGTTATATTGGAACTTTAATAAAGGCTGTAAGTTAGACTGTACAAAAAAATTATTTGTTAAGTAGAAGAAAAAACTTCACGATACTTCCGACCTCGAAAGATTTTTTAAATAATCTGCGGAAAAGTGTCTACCAAATAATTTAAAAGACTCGGCAATATTCTGGGATCCGTAATCCGAATAAGAAATACGACCACTTATTTATTAGAGATTATTCCTATGCATTTTTATAAATGGAATAGGTAAAATTTGGGGTAACTGTGAAGTTATCCTACTCATTTTTTTACTCGGTTATATTCGGATTATCTGATGCTAAGCAACTAGACAAGAACTTTAGGAACATATTGTTAAACTTGATCTTGTTTAGTTCTTTGGTAACTAATTGTATTTCACATTACCGCTGCATTTCATTAATATAAAGTCTTTAATTAACTTTTTACACGGCAAATAATAATGTTCCTAAAGTCGTAACTAATAATATACAACTCTCATACTAGACTCCAATAACACATATTCAACATTCAACAGACTTTGTTATATCAGTAGAATCAAATTGCGTGAGCAAATTAAGATCTGAAACGCCCATAAATTGTTCATAATTAATACTGTAAAGAAGAGTACTTTAGGGTACAATAGACGAATTGTCGTGATTATCTTGTTCACTTTGTTATTAGGCAGGTAGGCAAACAAAGGCGATAATTAGTGGGATGTTGCGATGAATAATCTGCTTGATATTTCTGTCTTCGTATACTTTTTATATAAAAAATATTTGGAATTAATTGACTTAAATGTTAACTTAAACCAAAAGAGACGGAAGTATGGGTATATTTTCATATAAACTTCGGTTTAATTTCTAAATGATACATTATACGTCGACATTTACATAAAGATTGGATTGATATTACCTTTTTTTGTCTTGTTTCGTAAAGTAAATAATAAAAATACCTAATCTAATTTTTTAACAACTATAATTTTTTCAAATTGATATGCAAAAAATTTCATGATGTATTAATCATAATAGTTTCTCATTGAGTCAATCTAATAAAAATTTTAAATAGTAAAAAACAGCAGAATATTTATTTTAGAATGAAATCACTAAAAATAAAATAATTTCGGAAATGATGGCATAGGGTTAACTTCACCAAATTACCTACGGAAATCTGTCATCACAGACAGCCTTAATAACCGCAGCTTAGCTGTAACACGGCTAGGGCGGTGACGTCACTAATGCAAATTAACCTAGGCACAAGTTCAGGTGTGAACGTCAGAGCTCAGTTTAAGCAATCTGAAGCGACTCGCTTAGTAGGCAATACTGGATGAGTTTGCTAAAGACTGGCTTGGTTACAGTGCAACTTTAGACGCCAGTGGTGTATGTGCTCTTTAAAATTCTAACTTATGCATCAAGGACGTTTTGTAAATTTTTAGGCAATATTTTATAGGACGTTATATGTGCCAAAACAATATGTACACAACAAATGATATGTGGAATGAGTATTAATTTAAATATATAATACAAAATAACATAAATCCTTTTTCTGTAACGAAATTGATATAACCTCATGGCATTTTGATTCTCGCCATCGTAGCTAATATACTGTCGCATGCAGAAAAACATAACCCGCTGTCTATATAAACCAAAACAAAGGCAAGTCGAGTTTCTCTACAGGTACTTGCAATAAATGTTTACTACTGTTACTAAATTTTTGATACGTTATTTTAATTTGTACAAATAAAATAAACTAATAGTAAGATCTGAGTGTATCAACTTCTGCTTACAGGTTTTAGTAACTAAACTAAAGAACAGAGAAGCAAGTTAATTCAAATGAACTGGAATGCAAG
Source organism: Amyelois transitella (assembly GCF_032362555.1). NCBI lineage: Eukaryota > Metazoa > Arthropoda > Insecta > Lepidoptera > Pyralidae > Amyelois > Amyelois transitella. Next base: position 4,760,636 of record NC_083512.1, on the reverse strand, counting down.
TCGCAGTGTGAAGTCGGCATTTAACTTAAACAATCTGCTACGCGTCGTCTCCAGCTAAGTCTTAAGTTGTTGTACTAAGTTCTTGTCTGTTGCCATTTATTTTTAGAGTTGATTGTTGGAATATTTAAAGCTTGTTATTTTGATTGACCGAAATACATGTTTGTCTAATTTTGAAATCGGATGTATTCAAATCGACTACTTCAAATATAAATTGAAATATATTTTTTTTTATTTTTATAATCGCGACTCCAATTCATCTGAAAAAACTCATTAATTGAGTTACCTTTCAATCCAAAATATGTGTAACTTTTATATTAAAACATACATTGCAAGCTAAAAGCTTTTAAATAAACCTATATTAATACCGATCACAACTTGTAATTTTGCGAATATTTTACGTTTGACTTGGGTATGTAATTGTAAAAGTATCTGTATGTTTTATTTTGATTACTTTTACAGTTTGATGAATATTTTATTTATAATATATATTATTATTATGTTATAAATTTTTATAATGTTTATGTTGCCATTAGGTAGATACTCTTATTATTTTACGCCATAGCAAATAATAAGACGGCAGTACCTTACTGAAATTTATTAATTCATAAGCATATTATACGGAATAAAAAAAAGAGTTTTAACAAAGGTTCTATCTACTCATTCCTTAAAAAATTGTATAGAAGACCAGATTTAGTCCAATAAAGTCCCTAAAAAGTGAAGCATCAAAGTGGACTGGCCGGAAGGGACGGCGGCTACAGCAAACGACAATTAATATTACAAAACCGGGCAATAGAGCGGATTTTCTAATTTATTGTATCACAGAGAAAGCAATATGAAAAAATACACGTTTGTTTGCTATAAGGTTTGTCAAGTGATACAAGTATACCTAGTTGTTACAAGTATCATAACATCTTAATTTAAGTGTTAATAGTAAACAAGCATAATATTTCAACTTAAACGACATAAAACTTCAAGTGATAATTTGAATATGTAACTGAATTTATAATAAATTTGCTATTAAAAGTGTTATTCCTAAATTCATGTTTCTCGCGTTTCTATAAGAACTTCCAGTAATAAAGTATACAGCCTAATTTTAGGTTTCGTCTAAAGGTTTCTAGTTCTAAAGGTTTTGTCTGTATCAGTGCCACATTTATTAAAAATAGTTGCGATTTTTAGTTCATTCGTTAAAAGCAAAAAAGCAATATTTTCTGTTATAAGATTTGTATGAAAGTGTGGATTCAAGTGTAGACAACAAAAATAAAGTTCAAAGCTTAGAAATATATTAGTATTTATAAGTTATATATATATATATTATTAGTAGAAGTATATTTAAAAATATATTAAAAAAAAATAATTAAATGAGTACGCGCTCTACTATAAAGAAATCTATGATATCAACCGATTAAAAGATGAATCGCTGGTTTAGTACAGGAGAGTTCCATTACGTTTGTCTAGTGACAATTTCCAAAAGCGAGACGATCGGCGGAGCCAAATTAGGATTGACGCGGACAGGTTTTGTAAAAGCATTGCACTGTTGAATTATTAAGGCGACTCCGGCTGGCTCTATATTCGTACACTCGGCGGCTGTACTGCACGTGTATATATAGGCACGTATAGCGTAGGTAATGGTCCGTTTACGGAACCGCCTCATTTTCAATTCTGACACCCGGATAAAGTGGTCGGCGGATGAATATGGCTAGGAGGTAATTTAAAACAAAAGAAGGTTCATTTGATGTGCAGTTCAGCTATTTATTAAAAGTAACACAGCTGGAAATATCAGGAGGTAAAATTTATAGTAAATTTCAAAAATAATATTAGAAGACCCTTTCAAGTATCGGTATTTCATTTTACTTTAATAATATAAAGTTTGAATTTTTTTTTGTTCTTTGTAGTTTGCTAAATGTGAAAAATTTCAGCTTTGTATGATAGAATATTAAAAATGTAAAAAGCAATTTCAGTGCTAAAATTTAGCCGGGCTTCGGGCTGACCAGCCTCATCGATGTAGCGTGTTAAAGTTTGGAATATACAGCATCGTAAACAACTTAACCAGGTAAATTAATACACAACAGTCAACTATGTGATCGAAACTATGCCTTCGGAAATTGAGTTTCCAGCTTATTGAGAGAGGAAAAGTTTGAAAGCAATTTCGTGAAAATTTAATGTTCTTGAGAACTTACGAGAATGAGGAATTTGTGAAATGAAGCCAACACTGAGCATAGCTAATTTGTTGCGAATTTTGAATGAGCCCAGCCGCGAAAGGTTTTGCTTTTGACGACCAAATCTTTTAGTTTTATTGGAAGTGGCAGGATCAGGATGTCGTGCAACTTGAAAAGTAATCCGAAGAAATTTGGAGTGCTTTTACGCTTGGGTATTTTGGGAAAATCAATTATTAATAAAAATCTTAATCATTCGTTTTGTTGCGATGCGGCCGTCACTAAGATTTATCAACTATACTTATCTTTGTTTTGATTTTTTGTAGCCAAAATTACAAATCGTAAACGAACCTTTTCAAAGTTGCTTTGAAAATTAGAATCTAGAATTTGAATACCTAACTCGTGAATCTTGTGACTCATGAATTCGAATTTTGATGATCTAACTTGGTTTTATTGATAGAACAGAATAAATTCTTTACTAACACAAATCTCTTCAAATAACACTTCGCTAGATTTCTCATACATGGGAAGCTGTTTAGCCGAAGGGTGTCTAAAACTTAATATATTTGCTGAGGGGGATCATCGAGTAGAGTAGGCAAAGGTACAGAGGGCTTCCTCTTGAATGGCTGTCTAGTAGAACAAACTAATTACCCGTTTAGAGTATTTACTCTGCAGTCGTGATTGCTTTGTCGCCGTAGGGTAGCTGGGAACATTGTGCTATAACAACACCAGTGGCTGCTCCTGCTTGTTTTGGACCATTTTCTTACGTAATTGGGATGTGTAATGTTTTACATGTTTAAGTTAACACAATTACTTGCTGATTAGTTTTATTAGTTAGCAAAACTTCAAAAAAGTACTATATGGCCCCTATAATTTTTTACTTAATATTTTATTGGTTTCCGCCATTTTATCACTTTGTTTATCCTGTCTTAAGTATTCATTCGAGATTTACTAGTCGGGTAGAAGATATCACATGGGATCACTTTAATTTTATGGAGCAAAGAACCCTCACCTTCCTCCACATAATTGGAACCAAGGTTTGTTCCCACGCCTCAAAGTTCGAGCTAACTCTGTGGAGTTGATCAATTTCGACGGGCCAACAGCACCCGAGAGAGTAAACATTTTGGCCATATTAATAACACTTGTCGTTTGCCTAACCAATAACACAACATCCGTCGGCGGCATTTTAGCCACGTGGTTAGTTTTCCAGGTAGGATTCCATCCCTTTTCCACTGACGTAGGTTTGATTAAGTGCAAGAGGGTAGGCATAAATTCCAGCGCCATGAATCAATAACCTGGTTCACCCACACAGGGGCAGGTGGTGTCCTTACAACACACAAATAGGGGATCCGCAGACGATATTTTGACGGGAGGTTGGCTTGCTGTTTAGAAATTACACGGACGGCGGCGGGCGGCGGAGATCAGCCACGGGGCCTACCGAGTACGGCCAACAGCGTAGACAAAACATCAGCCGACACAATTGTTTGTAAAGACTATATTGTTTTTAAAAGCTGGTCCGGATTTTCAAATTGGGAATGACTTTTGTCGTTTATTGAATAAGAAGGTTGACTTTTTGTTGCAGACACATGACGCTATTTGAATTTGATTTAGAGAAAAGATGGAACAAATTTTGAGACCAAGAAATTTTCAGGAGTATAAAATGGAACTTTATACCTTGGTTGAAACCATATGACGACAGATTACTTAATTTATAAAAGTATAAAAAATATAACGCTATTAAAAATTGTTACTTAATTGTTAAATGACGTTAAACAATTGTATTTATATCTTTTTCATAAGAATAAATAAATTGTTCTTACACTTTTTTTACTATAAAAATATGTTCAGTACCTAAATTAACTGTTCTTGAAATCCAGAATATCCAACCCTATTCAACTCAAATATGCAAATAAGATGCATACAAATCATTTAAGCTCAGTATCAGTGTACTAATCTTAAACGAGGTTCCTCTGATCCTATTAATTAAGGTTTCTAATTTCCAACAAAGTAATAACATTCGATGACGTTTAAATTTTATAGTAAATGGCGAGTTTTACGTATCCATCTTCAAAATTAAATAGGTATTACTTATAAATATAAAATCTCAGTTAATTCCGGGTCAAGATGGAAATTGATCTTTTAGGTTGAACTGAGTCAGTAGTACTTTGCATGTACCTAGTGATGTAAATATAGTGCAGTGCATATTATCAGTACACACTTGCATATAATCACGTCTATATCCCTTGCGGGGTGACATAACAAACAGTCATGTAAAGACTGATAGGCCACGTTTAGCTTTTTGGCTTCAGCTACCTCCTATTAAATTTGTAACTTATAAGTCTCGAACATATTTTTAGCTTTACGGCCAAGTCAACCTCATTTAGCAGCCCGGTCCAGCTTCACACGGGTAGTTTTTATAGAAATAAATCTTCCTAAGAAAACTCTTTTTCCAACAATTCTAAAAGGAACAGAATCCATCTACAACTTTACGAGATTAGTGTTTACAGACAGAGTAAATCGCGCTAATTTCCGTTTCCGTGGAAATTTCGAGAAATCCTCTCTGTCTGGGGTACACCCCTGAAACAACGTTACGAACTACTTAAATGCCTATTATCAAATCTCTAGTACCAGCGGTTTGCGCTGTGCGTTGGTATATCAGTTACACAGTCACTATTCTCTCTTATAATTTAAATGTTTATTTTATAAACACTTACTCTAGAAATCCTGATCATTTCGTGACACACCAAAACTGGTGGCTCTTTTTGTGGACGCCAAAACCCTCTTTTGCCAACGGCTTAGCTCTCGCAAATCTCGTTTTTCATCCAAATTTCGTTATCGCTTCAACGATTGAACCGTACCGTACCCATGTTGGTGCAACATTTATCCATCCATACTTACATAATAAATGCTATAGTCTGTATGACGTTACGTTTTCATGCCACTGAACCGTTTGCAATGAAATTTTGTAAAAAAATCATTCAAGATTAAACATATGCTGCTCTTTCTAGAAATTCCCATGGGATCCGGGAGCAAACAAAGGTATTATAAATATGATTAAAGAAAATAAAGCCTGGCACAAAATTTTATAGAAAATTATGTCTCTTGAAATTTATAGAAAAAGAATAAATACACAGAAAATGAAAATGAATAAGCTTCTAAAAAGACTAACCATAATACTAAATCTTCAATTAAATTACTATATTAATCGCCAAATTTATCTTGTACGAGAAATGGCGGAGATATTTGCGTATCACAAGACAGATAGACGACATGCAAGCGACGATAAATGAACTCGAAGCAATGGGAATTTGTCACAAGAGCCGCTCCTTCATTTTTTATTTATAAATTAAAAGTTTCAGCCTTATATAATATTCAATAATATAATATAAAGCTAAACCAATAATAAATACATTCGTTGGGCAAAATAGACACACATTACTAAAATATCTTTGGGGATGTCGGAGCCGAATGAGACAAGTCAGTCACGCAATGATAAAAAAATGAAAGGAAGGATATGAGTTAGTAAAGTAATATAATAATTATTTTATATGTATAAGTTCTTGGCAATATCATGTTCAAATTCATACCTATCATTCAAGTGTAAAATTCATTGATATAAAACAATAACATAAATTTATCTGAGGCAGAGTCAGAAAAAAAACATATTAATTAGGCGAGTAAAATTTATTGTGTAAAAATAAATTACATTCTAGAATCACAACACCTATTCAGCACCTAATTTCGATAAATAATCCTTCAGAGCTTCAACAACGCTATTCTTATAACGTCCAATAATTGGGTTATTAAGGGAACCATTAGCGTTGCTGCAATGTCCAAACAAACTTCAGGTTTTAAAATGCGCGACAAAAAAGGCACTAAACCTATGTACAGAGTACTTAAAACTCAGACGTACACCAGTATAAGATGACCTCCATAACTATCAGCAGTCTGGTACATTTTCACGGAGCGCAACTTTAACTGGTCATGTCTGTATTAAATTCGAGCGGACTGTACCTCCGGAGGCTATGTATTTATTTTGATCACGTTCCGCGAGTTTGAAATATTCAAGAGCATCGATTATCGGCTCACTTTGTACACAAATACTTTTTTATTCAATTTAGTGAAACGAAACGCTTCTCGAAACAAACTTAAACCAGTGCTAATGTGGCAGCGCTGTTAAATTTTAAACAGATTGTGGAAATTTTCCGTCCCAATTTATTAAAACGTAATTTGGGAACCTTATAAGATAAAGACGGAAAATTTACTTATTGATGCCCTCTTACGCGCTCTTATTCGCACGTAATTAATAGACTTGACCCTCATTAATCACATTGAAAGGTATATTTAGTGAGAAGCAAAAATAGCTAAATCATATATTTCATTGACAATCATTACATTGCCTTAGAATAAAAACTACATGATTTAATAACGAAAAGTAAAGTTACATGCTAAATAGGAACTGAGATTTTAACGCTAAATCTCAGAAATTGTAAGACCAACTCATTACGGCCCTTGAAGAGCTATAGTATATATGTAGCTCTTCAAAATATATTATATAAGTTATCTTTAGTCCATCAGATTTTCTTTTACGAAACTCTCGCCAGAATAAAGCCCTGGCGGGCACCTAGTAACATGTTTCTCAGTAAGACGAACTTGCAAACTCCATTCTTTATGATAGAGAACTGGCAGACACGTGATTTATACTAAGCCGATTACTCAATCCCACTGCTGCGAAGGGGGAATCACTGAAAAATAAAGCATTTTATGTGAAAACGTAAATTCTAGCAGACATGCAAATGGCTTCATCGCCATACTGATTTGAGACTTGTTTGTACAAATCTTGTTAGCAAGGACATGACACGGTCGCTCGGGGCGAAATGAGCTCGTTACTCACAAAAATATACTCGTGATGGAAAAATAAAGAGAATTTAGATCGATATGCCTACCTGCCATTTAATTGCGTACTTATACTCGCACTTTGGAAAGCTTTAAGTGAATATTTACATTTCGGATATATTGATTTGATTACATTTATTTAACGGAAGGATATTTGAAATTGGAAGGTGGTAGATTTTTGTATATAATATACTTCTTTTAAAATTAAACGTTCACTTAAATACTTAATTCTTTTTATCAAATCTATTATTGTAAAAAACAAAAATAAATAAAAGCCAATATCGCAACCCTACATAAAAATTACATTTACAGCAAGGCGGGGTGGGCGGACCAATTCATCCTCCATTTTTAGTCAACGTATCGGGTACTAAATTGAGTTTATCACTAAAATCGGGATTTCAATCAGCAAGTAGCGAATGTCGGATGTCGGTGTCGAGTGTCGCCGTCAAGTCAATCAGGGTAAATTGGACGCGTCAGCGTTGGGACGCCTCTTTTCGATGACGCTTGTTCGGACAATATATCCCTTACTTCATGCATTCGTATTATACTCATTGTAATTTACATAATAGGTAGGGATAATAAAATATTTTTCTGATTTCTATGGCTTTTTAATGCAGTGGTTTTAATTTTTATTTCTGATAGAATTTGTATATGAAAATTATTGTAATGAATAGTAAGTATAGTAATAACGTAGAAGTTGATGGACTGAAATAAGATTAAATGATTTTTGGATCAAAATCAAGATTTAATTCTATTCAAAACATAAGTATTTTTTAATTTTGGAAATATGCAATTCTTTTACGAAGCTGTTGAAACTATTAAGAAGCATGTAAATTATTCATGTCCTATTAATATACACCCAGTTATCTTTTGTATTTTACAAAAAAGAAGGAAATTATAATCATAATAAAGCGGCATAGGCTCAAACTAGACGGCCCTTTAATTTCGTTTAACATCCTGTTTAAAATGTTCAGAAAATATTACAAGGCAAGTTTGGTAAACAGCACAGAATCAGAAACATTGCAAATAGGGTTGTCGGTTGGTAAATTGTTACACATCACCTCAACTACAATAACCAACGTCCATTAATCTGCGTCAAAACCAAGGTAAGGTGCCGGTTTCGGGACGCTACTCCGGGATATTACCAAATACGCCACGGAACTGATGCATTAAATGTCGCCAAATGAATGTTCTGTAAGGGTATTATCTTGTCAAACCTTTGTCGTTCCTTCTCTCTCATCATTGCGTACTCCCAGTTGCACCCTCCTCTATGCTTCGGGGCTAGGGGTCCGCTTTCCGATTTTCTGTTTCCATTTTTAATGGTGAGCGACATTTTTAGTTCTAAGACAATTGGCAAGGAATTTATCTTTATGATTATACTAGAAAGTTAAATATTTACGAACTGAAAAAAAGTGTATTTTATTATTATTAATGATAAAATAATTTGTTTTGAAATTTAATTTTAAGTACCATTATAAAAAACATAAAAAAATAATAATATTCCTTTAAGTTATTCTTGGAAACTTCGATCAATCTTCATTATGGCGAGAAGTTTGACAATCAAGCCATTATTCAGATGAAATTGTAATTATTACCCTTGTCGCAAACAATTATTTTCATTTTATTTTTTACTTAGTTATGTTTACAAAAACTTTGTATTTAGTTATTACTGTAACCTCAAAATGGATTTAGTAACACCAATCATTCTTTTAAGTAGACTCTAATTAGGAACTTAAAACACTTTACAAAAATCCTACCTTTTATTTTCCAAACCAAAACTTTTACGCGTTTCATTACACAAGTTCAATACACAGAATAAAAAATCTTCCACACAAAAGGTTTCATTTTCATGTTCACAGCATCAACAAGCAAAGAGAATAAAATTTTAAGAGAAAATGGGGAAATGGCCATTAGTACGAGCCGATTAGTAGCCGCTAGTATTTTCCGGAATTAAGCTCCGTTCGGACAGTCGTATTTACTTCTCCATTCTAGTAGTGTTTAAGGATAGTACTTTATTAAAGCCTTAAAGTATTGAGGTTTAACAAATTAAACTTAATCCGGCAAATTTCATTAAGAACAATTGGAGAAGTGTGAGATAATAAATATCTTAATTCCATGAACAGCTGATTATGATAGATGAATTATTATATTATTTAATTTTTTCTTCATGTTTTTGGATCTAAAATAACTCAATTTCCTGTTGGAAGAGACCAATTTAATATGCTAGCATACTTATGTTTTCGAAATACGAAGTAAGCTTAGATGTGTTTTTGTCAATTACTTAAATAAAAGAACATTACATTACTTTATAAATTAAACATGACTTAGATGAAACAGATGTACCTATTATAAGATTTGCAACCATTAATAATAACAAAATTCGCATTGATTCTACAGTTGTACTAACTTACTGGCAAAACTCAAACTTTCCACAATCACCTTAAGAGGTCAATTTATAAGTCAGGAACTGGGATCGCTTCGGGATCACGTATCTTTCGTGAGGTGATCGAAATTCGAGAAGAGTTTCCATGTGCGTGAGATTCTAGCTAACGGCTATAGTACGGTAATGGTCCGAAACTCATTGGAAATTTGCACTTTACACACGAGTAACAACGTGGTTTCTTTTATTTTCTTGTAACGATTGTAGTCTTGATTTTGTTTCTTTTAGTGGCGGTGCTTGGGGAAAATATAACTACTAAAATATAGTCTGCGGTGTTGTTTATTCAATGTATTAGCTTTTGTTTTTGGCTTCGCGCTAGCAATCTTTTGTTCGTGTACGTAAAATATCAACAGCAAATCAAATTTTAATTTCCTACCGCTAATTTCGGATGTCAGTCGTCACTCTTTTAAAGCGACTTTTTCTTATTCATTCTTAATGTATAACAACTACGAATCTGGTTGATTTAGTTGGTTATCAATATTTTTCTACAAAAAAGTTCTATAAGACTTCGATATTAAAAACGAACCTAATAAAATTGAATTCCATGAGGAACCAACATAATTCAATCCCGTAATCCATCGAGGTGGGTCAGAAGGGCTTACAAGGTGATCTCAATCAAGGCAATCCGTATGCATAATATGGCCAGGCCGGGACATTCGCAGACAATTTAGTGGCATCGGGCAAGGGTCCCGTGACCTTATGACCGGGAGTAGGGTCGCACGTGACTGTGGTACCAAACATGCTTTCTGGATGCGACAGGGCCATGTGATGCATTTTCAAACATGGTGGTCTATTTTAGTGGGATAAATTGTTTGGAATTGGTTAATTAGTTGATTGGCTGTCTATTTTAGCATTTGGTCATTAGCACCTGGCAGTCGAGTATCATCGCCGGCTCTGTCTTCCCCTTAAGGGATTTTTTCCATGATAGGTGTGTCTGAAAGTGGGCAAAGGTCAAGGAAGTAGGCTTGAGTAGTCAGGTCGAGACAAAAAACGATATTTTCATATTTGGTCATCTAATCATTAAGATACCTGTTTCGTTCTCATCCAAATTTATCTTTTGACTACTGTTACATTTTAATGTTTATTTTAAATTTTTAATTAAAGAGAAATGAAATTTTCAATGGCACCCTCAGCTAAATCCACATTCAAATTTTATTTCATCTTGAAATTGCACTTCAGTCTTTAGCAAAATATCATCTGTAATACAAATTTAAATAAATTTTGTGTTATTTAATATAGGCTTGTATCAAAAGACATCGCTGACAAGAACATAACCGTTTTAATTAAGCAATATTAATATTCGAGACTCCTGCCTACCAGGAAGAAATATTAGAAAAGCAATATGTGATGATACTTATCAAATATGTGACAACATAACATTCAACATTTATGGCCCCTAATATTTCCAACGTACTTACCTTCTTATTTAATTTATTTTGTATTTTGAAACAGAAATTTGAACTGTCGGAAATATTAATAAAACTGCTTATTGGTGAAGATGTACCAAAAAATATTCCGTTAAAATTGTAATTCCTTTACCAACCTATATATATGTATATGATAAGATACCATTATACCCCCAATACGAGATGTACCTTATACTGAAATATTTACTATTATTACGCGACATTTTATGAATTTCCTATTTAATACATGTTTATAAGAATTGTTTCACATTCACGAACAGCACTTTCTCAGGCTGAAACATTTGAAGAATGTTTTAATTTGCTAAAAGAGTACAAAAAGTTTAGACGTGAGCAAAACGGTTCTGAGGTCGCGCCAAAGTGATATCTTATTTATAAACCAAAAGAATGAAAATTCCGGGTAAAGCGAAAAAATTGTTGCAGAAAAAAATGGGATTAAAAATGAAACGTCTTTTGGAAATTATTTTCCGGGGAGAAAAGTCGTGCGATCAGCGTTTCAACCGGCTTATAAACATAAAAGGGTGCTACACGGATTGCGAGGGAATCACTTAAGTATTCTTATCACAGCAGGTTAATAAAATATTCAGCGTTCGAGAATCTACTCGTAAATTTTGTGAATAACGCCTTTTATACGCAAACGGGAGACGAAAGCGTTAAACAAACACATGATCATTTACCCTATAACCCTTTCAATTCATTGTTGTATCCTTGCTGAAATTATATTGGTTTCTAAATATGCAGGTGCTTACTTTTAGTTATACAAGTTTAGTTTAATAGATATAATTGCATAATAGTAGTATGAGTCTGATGCGAAACTGTCTCAAGTGAGTCAAATCGGTAAAAGTAACTTGCATGTTTTGAATAATAATGTGAAGAATATTTTGCAACAATACTTTTCATTAAAAATATTAAGAAAAAATTAAAAGATTTATTATTCTAAGACAACGTCAAATCGTTAAAAGTTACTTGTATCTTTTGTATAGTAAGGTACAAAATATTTGGGAACAATACTGTAACGGATAGTTGTTATTTCTTTGCAATACTTGTAATTTGTTTGTCTCCGTTATAAATATAAAGAAATAATTCATAAATTTGTTTTAATAGAGCATTCAATGTCTAGACAAGCCATAATGTAGGTTTAGATATCAGAGTGTCATTTAGGTACTATTGCGTCTCTTAAACGAATTAATTTCATTTTATCAAATTTGTTTAATGGACGAAAATTTAAATTTTGTACAAAACTTAACAGATCTGAAATTCACGTATTAAACATAATTGTCGATGGGATCGTAATTGGTTGTGTCGCCAGCACAAACATTGAAAACCGGTGTAGTAGCTCTCACAATGGTCTGAGCGCGCCCATCACAACATCAAGCGGCCACTTACCAATACAATACTCAAACACGAAGCACTTGCTCTGTGTAGCTATGGTCATCACATATTACTATTGAAAACAAGATGATGTGTACCAGAGAATTATTGCTAAGCGATCAAAATTTATTAACGGATCCATTGTAAGCATTGTTAGCTAATACAGTACTTATCTTTGACTGAATCAGCTGATCAAAACCTTCGAGTTTTTTCGAAACTTTTAGCTCTCTCGACCTTGAAAGTGTACTTGTCTTTGAGGGACAACGTCTAAGGTTCGAACCTAGGTCACATAAACAAGGAACACCGGTGGTCTCTCACAATAGTCTGAGCGAGCTTATCACAACATCAAGCGCCACTTACCAATACAATGCTCAACGCGCCGCATTTGGTCTGCGTAGCTGTGGTAATTGCATATTGTAGACAAGATTATGTCTATTATAGGAAAGATCATTCTTACATAATCTAAATTTATTAACTGATCAATTTGCTTTTGTCATAAAGTCTAAGGTTCAACCCCTGGGTCGTTTAAACATCGAACACTGGTTTATATTATCTTTCACAATTATAGCTTTTAGGAGGAGGATTATTTTACGAGTATATACATACATGAATTCAAGCCTCTTTCCCGGAAAAGTAGGCAGAGACGACATATTGCTACTTGACTCATTTCTCTCTTGATCTCTGCCTTCTTCTTTCGCTTCATCCACATACATTACTCTCTTCGTGCAAGGTCGTCCGTTCGAAACAGCTATTTAATGAAACAATACCTTAATAGGCGGTATTAACTAAGGTCTGTATAGTAATTGTATTCACATAATGTATTCCTAGGTGAAAGGATTATTGATTTTATTATACTGGTATTAGGTGTTAATCTATCTTCTTACTAGTGGTGTAATAGGTTATTATTAGCATACAATGTATCGCATATTCCAAAAACATTTTGGTGTCAGGTGACCGAACTTCAAAACTATTTCTTATCTTTACAAACCCCTAGATATTATGAGGTTTACACAAGTTTTGAAACTAATAAATAGTAATGAAAAGATTAATTAATTGCTTTATAATTTTTTTGTAGATATACAATTGTGTAAAAGATAGTTAAGCAGAAAACGCCAGAACGAACAATCCCTTTACTCGGGAAACGTAACTTATTTTCATTGGACCCAATGGGTAATCTTATCAGCATCAGCTTAAACGAATAAAACACCCAGGAGTAAAAAAAACATACATACGTACATATATATACAATAATATACATATCCCTTGTGGGGCAGATATAGCCAATAGTCTTAAAAAGACTGACAGGCCACGTTCAGCTGTTCGGCTTTATGTTAAAATAACCGTATGGTAACAATATTTAATATTAACAAGTTATGGAAAAATGTAAGCAAATCCAGTAAATCTTATTATTAACTTTGGCCAGGCAACAAACTGAAAATCCCCGAAGATTTCCATTGGCGGTACCCCACATCGCAAAACTACACGCCAACTTCTCTTGACACAACAATGCAAGTTTTATAAGGCTGGATTAGCTTCGCGTGTACAAATTGTAGAGATAAGTTATCTGTCTTTTTGCTATTGTTTTCGCAAGCTTTTTAACATTGCCATTTATAAGAATTTCTCCATTTATATCTATTTAGTGGTCATAGATAATTTCGCTATCAAATGTTTAGTCAATCATTAAGCTAACGTCACTGCACTCCATTATGGACTTTTGTGGAAATATATTGAGGATATCATTATCACCGTAGATCGGAATAGGTAGATTGATTTTATGTACTTCCATCATGAATTACCATAGAAAGCATAACATGGATAAGCCTCTTTTCCGGGATTCCATTTCAGTACTTACACTTACAGTAAACTACATTGTCCGAGGGTAACATAGGACTACAATTTTCATGAACGAAGTCGGGGGAAAACAGCTAGCTAATATAATCGTCATCCCACTTGTAGAAAATTCCGGAAAAAAATCTTAATAATTTACAAATCCCGCAATCCCGGAGGCATGTCCATATTAATATATACGTTTCAGTTCATTGACCCCAATTCACTCTACCTATTCCGATCTCTGATTATCACCCTGGCACTTATCATAAGATGTATGGATGATTTTTTCGCTCACCTTTGAAGTTGACTGTAAATGAATTATATACATAGCTTTAAATTTGTACTCACGGCCCATTGGAAAACCTGGCCGTCGATTCCAAGCCACCCCTAAAACCACCTTCAATTTGTGCGTTCAGCTGGTCCTGAATTCATTCAAGCTAAATCCGTACATAGAATGACATTAGTACCTAGTAGTATTACAAAATAATTATAGAGCAGAAGGACTATTCATGCAGTTACAGACTTCATACGACAAAGTATTTACCGCATCATTCTGGCTTAAAAGATATCGTGTGTGTGATGATACAATGCTAATACTTCTGTTGATTTTTTATAGAGATTCATATAAGTACCATTAATAAACAATAAGCTTTACATTATTAGCGCTTTAGGATTGGACTATTGCTCAGCTTCTATAAGAATGGCTTTCAGGAGTAACATATATGTAGATATCCTCCCGTGATAATTTTTAGAATTTTTTCATTAGAAACTACTACTACCTACTGTTATCTAAAAATTACCACAAAATGCAAGCAAAACCTAAATCTGAGTATTTTCCTAAAAATTTCGGGAAATCCTCTCACAGGGTGTACTTGAAGAACCAAATTGCGAAGTTTAAAATCTCCGGGCCCAGTATTTTGGGCTGTTCATTGCTTGATATTTTTCCAAATTCTATTGGTAATTCTGTACTGTACATATTGTGCACAGGCTAGCTTCCTGTTAACGAGGTTGGCTCAAACAATCAGAAGTCAAGCAGAAATTGATGGGGCTCCTAACGCCGCACTGACAACGTACCCGACCTTAATTAAAAGTCTTCACTCAAGCGTAATTCGCGATATTGCTACGTTTGTCCCGGCGACATTTCCAGGTTAACAGGATAAGAAAAAAGAATTCATTTGCGATTAACACGTCCTTATAAACTCGTAGACGGCTGCTATTAAAACTTTGTAGGGTTTCTCAATTTCATTCTTAAATCTCTTTTATTGCTAATAGTACAGGCCCTAACAATATGTTTTTTATCCACCAGTTATAAAGAGAGAAGATTTGATTTTTTTGTAACAAATCAACTCGAAACTACAAGACTCTTTTTGGCATAGATATAGAATAGACCTTCGGGAGTAATATAGGCTACTATTTTTTCAGGAGTTACTCACGGGAGCGAAGCCCCGCGCATAAGCTTGTGTTGTATTAATGTTCTTTTTGTGGTGAATAGACCATTAATCGAGGAAGGTTTCAGGCTATATAACATCATGCTGCAACTATAAGGAGCGAAGAAATAATGGAATATATGAAAAAAAAACGGGAAAAATTATTCATCCTTAAGTGGGTTCAATGATACCCAAAATAACTATTTCCCGTGGGCGAAGTCACGGGAACAGCTTGTACTTAATATTTTCATCTGTGAAAATGAATATTAGTTTGAAAATATTTATTTTCCGAGCCACGATTGTAAAATTTACTGTTAGTCAATTAGACGTTTAAAATAACAATGATATGTTTACAAATCCTTGTATCAGTAACAGAAGTTTGAGAGGCTTAAGTTTCCCAAACGCTCTTCTTGTTCATTATCATTATTACTTGGATGTGATGGTATCGACGGAGATCATTTATTGTTTATAATTAACTTTGAACTATTACCAAATTACGAACATTACAAGTAACCGAGTTTCGTGTGTATAATTTAATATACAGGATCGAACAGTAACGCAATTAGGCCTGTTGGTTTGTGTCGTACCCTGCAGATCAGTCAATTAGTACGGTGTCGCTACCACACTTCAGCTTAGACATTGTCAATAGTTCTATGTATGTCCATGTCAATAATGTTCCTTATACAAGTAATATTTGCTTTTCTACCACTAACCTACGGGTATTAAGTAGTAAAAAGGGAAGTATACTTTTAACATACATACATATGGTCACGTCTTTATCCCTTGCGGGGTAGACAGAGCCAACAGTCTTGAGATGACTAAATGGCCACGTTCAGTTATTTGGCTTAATGATAGAATTAAGATTCAAATAGTGACAGGATGCTAGCCCATCGCCTAAAAAAGAATCCCAAGTTTGTAAGCCTATCCCTTAGTCGCCTTTTACGACATCCATGGGAAAGAGATGAAGTGGTCTTATTCTTTTTTTCATTGGTGCCGAGAACCACACGGCACAATACTTTTAAGCAGACCCTTAAGCCCCGATGCATAGTAGCTGCGGGTGCAACTGGGAACACGCTAAGAAGAGAGAGACAGAAAAAGGAACCTAGTATTATAATTTATGATTTTTCAAGTATACACCATAATTGAAAAATATTGTTGAAGAAACACATTTTCAATGTATTTTCAATCATAGTTGCACCTTCCCAAAATTTATTTGAGGTTCACGTTATGTACAGTGCCAACCTAGTACACATACTAGGTACACACGTATATAACACGATAACTTTCAATCCTTTCGTCTGATTTTGAAATTTAAAACTGTACAGTAGCTGTCAATTGAATTTTTAAGTTCGTAGGGCATCAAAATGATTAAGTAGTTTTTGAGATATTTTCAATTTTGTTAAAAAAACTAAAGTATTTGCGAGGTCTTATTTGGCCACGAACGACTAGTTTAAAAACATTTAATATAGTAAAAGGAAGATAATCTAAATTTAAAAGACAATGTCAATTCAGAACATGAACGGCTAAGATTCCATATATATAAATGTCATTATGTAATGTATATTCCTGTACAACTTACCTCAGACAAAAGCGAAGGTCAAGCAATCTGGAACAATAAAAAGAAACATAACATTAAAAAGGGCACAAAACCTAATGGCTGACAGGAACAAGAGCAATATACTTATCATGTCGTAAAGCTGAGTATGTAACAGTTTATTGACCCTAAAGGCGGGTTATCGTTACATTTGCATAAGGGCAAGTATACACTTGGCCTCGCATTTGCACTAACCCTCGTTTTTTACGGCTTTATATATAAAGATACCTCAAATATAATATTCGGGTCTAAACATAAACATTATTTTTTGTTAAAGTGCTGTTTAAAGTTAAAGTCATCCTGCTACATATATAATATTATTGACTTCAATAACGTTATTTCTTTAAAAAATTGTACAACTTTGTTTATAACACAAAGTATTGCAGTGATTATTACAGTGAAATATAACTTGTTCTTTTAAAAAATTAAATTTATAGTAACAAAATTAGTGAAGTTGTTCTTTTAGATCATAACAAAAATAACTTAACAGACCGTTTGCAAATATGTAAATATTCTTCATTGACCGTTACAAATTACATTTTGCAAGTTTCAAACTCAATCAAGGCTTTGAAATCGTGTTTGAATTTTATTTTTAAGGAATTCCGTTCGTATTTCCAGCGAACAATAATCCTTGTTTGAATGCTAATTAATTTGAATTAATTTCATGGCTGGCACAATCTGCTAAACAATAGAATACTTTTCCGCCAAATAGATTTAATAAGCCGGATGAGAATAAAGAATTTGAGACATGATTTTCCTTGTACTCAAGTTAAGATGTAATTTTTGTAGCAATTCAAATTTAAACATCTCTAAACTTAAGACCATCGTTACAAATTCTTTTTTTTTTAAGATTTTAAATATTATTTATTTTATTACCTATTTAGCTGTTGTTCGCGACTTCCTCCGCCATAAATTTTTAATAATAACTTATTCCAATGTCTAAGCTATATGACTGCATGAAGTAGTACCAAACGTACACACCACACATCCTTACAATTTTTTGTATTTATAATATAAATAAGATTAATTTTCGCGAAAGGCAATTACTTACATTCAATCGTCGAAGTGTTGTCAAAATTATTCATTGGCCAAAAGTATCGTTTTAAACAAATTCACAGTGGCAGAGATAGTGAACTGCCAAGTCTGAGTTCATTCAATTTGAAAGTTAGATTTGTACTTATTTGCAGAAGTTAGGGAGCACAGTGCGCTAAATTGCGCAAATAGAATTTTGAATACCCCACTAACTTATAAAAAATGCGACATTAGTAGAGCTCTTCGAATAAAATGTCACAAGAAAATTTAACGACTGCTTTTAGATGATAATATAGTTGCTGGAAAATTTGATATGTCAGCCAAATGCAGTCTTGGTTGGTTTGGAATGTGCCTGATATCAGACAAACACTTCATGAGTATATGAAAAGGACCACTCTATCTCTTTCCCATGGATGTCGTAAGAGGCAACTATGGGATAGGATTATACACTAAGGATTCTTCTTTAAGGCGATCGGCTAGCAACCTGATACTATTTGAATCCCAATACATACATAAAATCCAATACATATATTGAATCCCAATTCTATCATTAAACCAAACAGCTAAAAACGTGGCCTTTAAGTCTTTTGAAGACTGCTGGCTCTGTCTACCCAGCAAGGGATATAGACATGTATTAATGATAAGTTATGTTACCAGGCAATCAGTTCCGGTATGCTCTTTTATATCTCTAGAAGAGTAATTGATATTGAAAAGATTGCTAATTTTATTAATATTATGTTTACTATATCCAAGTTGAAGCCAGTAGCGTAACTTGGATAAATACATAGTGGTTGGATCCAGTCGGACGACGGGTCGGGGTCGCAAGTTGTCTCGGACGAAAACCGCTGACTATTGGCAAGTTTATGCTTAGTTTGCTATTCACTGTATGTATATATTTAGGTCCTTAAATTCACTGAATAGACATATTTTATTGAATCGTTGGTAGGTATACATTCTAGTTTTGTATCTATTTGGAATGAGATTAATCTTTGTAATAATAATTTTATACCAAGATATTTCTTTAAGTTCTAAATAATAAAACAAGAAAGTAATTTTTTTTATAAATAAAAAGAAGTTAACAAACACTTCTTTTTATTTAAACATAACATTGTACATATTCTTTTATATTCAATGACTGTTCTGATTTTGTTATATTTATTTTTATGTGCAATAAAGAGTTTACAAACAAACAAACATATGATTACGTCTTTTTCCATAACAAAGCCTATAGTATGAAAAAAACTGAAAGGTCTCTTTTTATTTATTTGTTTAATTCAGTTTAAAAACAACAAAGTAAGTATGTTTAATTCGAACTATCATTCGTATTTCGTTTCAAAACAAAAAAAATATCATAATATTAAAAAAATCGCAACCTCTTCAACGCGCATAATTTACAAGGACAAAGGAGAAGTCGTCATTATTGCGACGCAAACAAAATGTAAAACAATTCCCAATGACGAACCGGGGACAGAAGCCGGGGTCATTGTAAATAGGGCCGAAACCACAAACTGCGTGATATGAGGTACGGTCGCGTTCATAATTGCAGTCATAGTTCGCAAAACTTTATAGCTTGCACTCACCGCTGTCACTCACACATTCACACAAATAACACAATAAACAACAAGCGGTTAAGCGTTGGGTAACGCGCCATCAAGAAGAGGGTAGTGTAAAAAGTCGACCGCTCAGCGACCGTCGTCCGCTAATCAACACAGCGACACGCCACACAGCGGAGATCCATGGTGGAACAGTACGAAAATAATGGCTTCATACCGACCAGAACATTTGCGGAACAGTTCGACACATCAGTGGTTACTGTTCGTCGAGTTTGCACCGTGAGGGACTTTTCCACAGACAGCCAGCAAGAAAGCCGTATTTATCCGAAATAAATAAGCAAAAACATTTAGAATTTGCTCGGCAGTATTTGGATTTTGACTGGAACACGGCGATATTTACGGACAAAAAGTTCGTTTACGTCATCGCAACACGGTAGGCTTCATTACTGGCGAAGAAATGCAACACGGTATGAAGAAAAAAATATTGTGCCAAATATGGAGTCTGGACGCATATCTGTAAATATGTGGGGCTGGATGAGGGCTGCTGGACCTGGAGAACAGATGTGGATAGCAGGATGCGCTACAGCTGCTCATTATGTGCAAGTGCTGGAAGAAACCATGTTACCAACTGTGCGGTGTATTTATCCGATTGATGAAATGCAATATCATTTGTGCAAGACAACTACCCTGTGTATCGAGTCCATATAGTGCGTGAAAGGTTCTGCCAGTTTATATTAAAACTACTACTTAGATAGTATTTTAAGGACAGCTTCAATATCTTTTCTTTATGAAAACGAATAATTAAGCTGTAACCTTAATAACAGGAGATAGGTAAATTAGTGTAATATGCTGTATGTATACCTTTATATAATCATCAATATGTAAACAAAACTATAGGTAAACTGTTTCAATAAAATTTACTAATTTTAATTATTGAATGTTTTATTTTGCTCCCTCTTGTTTAATATTTCTTGCTGATTTCCGTGTTTGAAGACACGGGTATCGTAATTCTTAGATATCAGTTAGTTAGTTAGTCAGTCAGTTACAGTTAGTTCAAATGGCACCTTGAAACATTAAAAATTGTCAGTAACAATATATATTTTTTTTTAATAGACAGAAATTCCTTGAATAACTTCGGAATCCGCTAGTAACTAGAACAAGCGAGTGTGAGCAAGCGAGATTATCTAATATATCTTAGATCTCACTTGCACAAACGAAGTAATAAAATTGCTACCCAATAACTTTCAAAGGAACCACTACCTATGTTAGGGTCGTGTGCAGACAAACTTTCAACTTTATTGAAATGACATAAGTCTGGCAGTCGCAGGCTTCCCTCTATAGGCAAATCTTATGCAAATAATGAGAGACGACGATATCTCGATCGACAATTATCGGGCCCAGTTCGGACATCGTTGATTACCCTCTCTTTCTGTTTTGTTATGTTATATGTCATAGAATAATAAACTGTTTTACTTAGTAATCATTGGTATTAAAGACCGTATTCATTTGAAGGAATATTTATTCTTTTTAAATATGCATGTGTGTGTGTATCTAGTGGAACCACAGTGCACGCTATTTTAACCCGTAAGAATTTTAAAACTATGACTGCAGATATGAACGCGATCGTACGTACTCGTACAATTTTATATGGGTTCTATTTGACGACAAGCGGCAAATGAATCGAAACGACATTAGTAAATAATGGTAATCATAGTAATGATACAAATGACTCTGAATCTCAATTCTATCATTGAAACAGCTGGATGTGGCTTTTATTGCTTATTGGGATTATTTCAAATGTAAGACGTGGTAATGTAAAATGTAAGTAAGTAGATAATATTCTTTCGGGAAATGTTGACTGACAGACAGACGCCCAGCTTACTCCATAACGTAAAAAGTCGAAATTTGGCATATGAAGCCCTTGGAGAGATATTGTAAGATAAAATTCCATGTCAGCCAGAAAATCGACATTGCTTGCGTACGTAGTTGCAGGAGAAAGCAATATTTTTCAGCAATTTTAAACAATAACAAACAAAAGACGACCAGATTGTCGTACAAAGGGGAAACAAAAGTATATAAATAATCCGCGCAAAGTAATGGACTGCCGCCCTAACATCCATCAAGACTTTTCAAAATGATTTTTTAAGGTGGGCACAGCAACTGAATGGCTAATGAGCCTCCACAGCCAAGCTTTGTTCAGCATATTCATTACCTGGCCCTCGTTTGTGTACAAAAAAGTGCCTATTGTTTCCCGCCGCGGCCTGTCAAGAGTAAACAAACAATATCTCTTACAATTTTGAGGTCAAGCGATTCCATCCTGTGAATATTCAAAGAGATAATTAGAAGAGCAAACGTGCTTAATTAGAAGAAAAAAAAATCGGAAAACCGCTTTTATAATGCTCATTTTAATTAACTTTTGTTTTTGCTTCAAATGTTTGGTTGGGATATTTCAATGTGTTTCTGTATCGTGTACGCATGTCGAAATAGTCGCGTTTTCTATTATTTGGAAAAAATGTAGTCCTAGGCTTATTTTAATGATATAAATGAAAATTTATTTAAGAGTTCATCTATGTACCTGAATATTTACGTACTTATTAACCACGTCTTTGTCCCTTACACACTGTAAGTTGTAAGTTGTCAGAGCCGACAATCTTGAAAAGACTGAAAGGCCACGTTAAGCTATAAGGCTTAATGGTGGAATTGAGATTCAAATAGAGACAGGTTGCTAGCCCATTGCCTAAAAGAAGAATCCAAAGCTTATAGGGTGCTTACACTGCTTTTTCTTGTTTGACTTTTACAATGGTAAGAGAAGCAGCTGGTATACAGTATGTTTATTTTGCTACCTTTCGTGTACAGAATATAATAAAATAATGTACACACTAATTTAATTATCCCAGTGTTAAGTGTTACCACAGTTTAGTAAGGTAGTAAAGTTGGCCGAACGAAGCTAGCTGACTCAGTATAAAGTCGCGACTTGGGAGCTGGGAATCAAGTTGTGTAGTTACTGCAACTTTGAGCTGGAGCTTATTGCCGCAATGGAATTATTTAACTGTTTACAAACACTAGTCCCTTTTCCAATGAATGGATGCGGTGGCAAGGATTAATGTTATTAAAAATTTCTTACCACCAGTTGTGTGCTTACAGTTGGATAGTTTTGACTACATCATCGCTTGCTATTTTTTTCTTCCTTCTGTCTTTAGTCCCGGTTGCATACTCACCATTCTGAAGAGGACCCCGGGGTATGCCTTTGACCATGGATCCTGAATTCGGTGAGTCAGGTTTTAACGTTCCGTGTGGTTACCGGCACCAACAGAAAAAAGAATAAGACTACTCCCATCTCTTTCCCATGGATGTCGTAAAAGGCGACTAAGTGGTAGGCTTTTAAACTTGGGATTCTTCTTTTAGGCGATGGGCTAGCAACCTGTCACTATTTGAATCTCAATTCTATCTTACAGCCAGATATTATCTTACATACAGATAAACCTGACCCATATTGGATCGATCATGGTTACACATCCAGTTGCCTAAATGTGCAGGGTTTATCACGATGCTTTTCCTCATCGTAAGTGTATCGGTTGGTATTCGAAAACAAAAAAAAACGTACTTTATACCAATAAAACTTCATAAACCAACTGATAAACTTACAATTTTCTAGCAAGAAAACTATATTCAGCCGACAAAAGATTAATAAAAAGTCTCAAAGTGTTACAAAGTAAGCGGCTACATATTTTCTCTTATAAATTGACGAAGTTTCCAATAGAATTTTTCGATACGTGAATTTGTGGATGGGGCAAGTGTTGTCGGTAAATCCGATCAAATATGTAGAGGAAATTTTTGGCGAGCCCAGTTACCATGGCGTAATCTTTTGCAACGGAATTTCGAGATCCAAATCCTTACAAAGACTTGTTTTCGGTTATATTTTGAGCTCTTATTTGATTTGCAATGTGTGTTATTTGATTCGGCCAAAATTGCAGTCGAGTAAAAAAAAGGATAATCTTCAATTATTGGTGTTGAAATTTTGATAAACAACTTGTAAAATGTGAAAATTTATTACGCATAATATTAATCTAAATTGTCTAAATATATCAAATCAGATTTTATGACAATATGCCATAATATATTCGCAATCGCAATTACCAATTACCTATAGTTTGACCACAAAATGTGTTTTGATCCCATGCAATTAATACGGCCTGCTCTTGGGATCAAAATGGCCACAAACCGAAGTCACCACTGCAAACCGCATTTCGAGGGTTGTTATAATGTGAATCGACATTGAAACGGAATTTATAAAATAAAATATTATAGTTTTTATGTATTTTGTTTTTACGTATGTGAGAGAAAATATGTATGCATAAACGAACTTGTTGACTTCAGAAGGAGCGATATATGGATGTAATTATTGTATTGTTTTTGATTATACTCGTAGAACTCACTTTGCCAATTCCTGATCATCTCGTAAAAAGCTAATGAGCTCTTTATTTTGTATTTTGGTGCATTAGAGCAGTGTTTAATGGAAACCAGCTCTTGAATCAAAAATACAAGAGTAGTAAATACCTTCAAATGAACTCTTACAAACATCCATCATAACTTAAGGCTTTTAAAGACCAAAAAATAATGTCATAAAATAAAAATGTTGGAAAACATTATTTTACAGATGATAAAGGATTATTAAAGAATAAAAAAAAAGATTAGATCAAAATC
This sequence comes from Amyelois transitella, assembly GCF_032362555.1. Classification (NCBI taxonomy): domain Eukaryota; kingdom Metazoa; phylum Arthropoda; class Insecta; order Lepidoptera; family Pyralidae; genus Amyelois; species Amyelois transitella. Next base: position 4,736,212 of record NC_083512.1, on the reverse strand, counting down.
AAATTGATTAAAGTATTTTTGATTACACACATTATTTAATGCTTTTCACTTCGACAGAGTTCATATTTAGCAGCAACAGTAGCCAGCTATTATGCAGAACGCAAAGCATTCAAAACTCTCATGCGGCACACTGTACACAGCAGAGAATGAAATAGTAAAAGTAGAGAAGAGAGCTGTACCTAAAGAAAACAGATTAACTTGGCTACTATCTAAATCTGCAAAAAGCAGCATGCTTTGATTTTAAATATGCAGATTTTTTCTATTAATCTCTTTTTCAATAAAGGATTAAAAAAGCATGTTGGTATACTATTGATAATTGTTTAAATTTTATTTCAAAAAATATTTTTTTCCTATTTTATTTATTTATTGTGATATTTACATAATATTGATGATAATATTATTGATATTGTTACTGTATAAAAAATGCGAAAAAAGGATGCAGTGATCGTAGCAATGTAGAAAATAGTAAAGAAGTAATATTTTCAGCCATAATTATTTTATACCTACGGAAAAAAAACCATTTTTATCACTTTATTCTTCGCAAAATATTCATTCTTCTCTTCTGTACAGTTGCTATTCTGTAGAGAGAGTAGCAGCATACGTGTCATACAGCGTGCGTCATAAATTTTAAATGATCTACCACGGACCGCCCCAACGTTTTGCGACTACATTTTGCTTAGCTTTTTAGTTTGCCGTGCTTTGGAGTTCGTTTCAGAACAGTAAAGTGACCACTGTTTTTGAAAAATACTAAAATTTATTATTGATAAATAGCATAAGACATTAACGGAAATATAATTATGCGCTTAAACAAATTAATAAACATGACACTTACACAAAATATTGACAAAGTTTAACAAAACTGTAGGTGATTTTTTGCAACCATAATCCTTGGTTAAAATTTTAAAAACTTCTAAAACAGAAACTTGTAAAATATCATTTTCTGTCCTAAGCTTTCAGAGCGTCTTTTTCAAAATGAAATCACAGTTGTAAACGATTTCATGAGTACTGTAACGTTAGGACGCTGAAAACCAGAGAAACTTGAGAGGGAAAAGTCAAAAGACGAACTCCGGAACCCGAAAATAGCAGTTAAGAGTGTAATAGGGAATGGGAATATACTAAGATGATAGAGAGTAAAACGTAAGTTAACACAAAACAAAATAAAAGTAATTAAAATTAACCGAATAATTTCTGTTATGAATCAAACTGCTTTGTAATTTTCTTTACAAATGCAATTAAAAACTACACAACGCTGTAAAGTAATCAAGATCGTAAATTATTTTAAAAGGCAAGTTATTGAAAATGTATCACCACGCGCGGGTGTATAACACCCGTATAAAAACTCTCGCAAACACGGTATTTCTGATAACGCTCCAATGACAATGTTCCATTCCCAGTAGTAATAAGTCGTAAATTTGTATTACGGTCAGGCACAAGTTTGTACGTATTGTGGCTGTTATTGAACATTAGTAACTATGCCAGTATATTACAAACAAGAACGGGAATAATTATGATGATTAAAACGGTTGGGAGGGTCGTATAACCTGTCCTACTGTTATGAACACTTTTGAGCTGAAGTATTTAAAATGTATTGTTCGTTAAATATGTACGCCTGCTCTCGTTCATCTCTTTCCCTCATCTTTGCGTGTTCCCAGTTGCGCCCTCCGCCATTATGCTTTCGTGCTTAGGGTTTGCTGAAACTCTTTCTTCCACTATGTACGGTTTACCGCGTCTTCAGTTTTAAGACCTATGTCTTTTTTCTCAATCTGCAGATCTAGCATGCATTAGTTGATTATTATTATGTTACATACATACATATATTCTCATCTATATCCCATGCGGGTAAGACAGAGCCGACAGTCTTAAAAATACTGATTGGCCACGTTCAGCTGTTTTGCTTTATGGTAGAATTGAGATTCAAATTGTAACTAGGTTGCTAGCCCATCGCCTAAAATAAGAATCCTTAGTTTATAAGCCTATTCCTTAGTCGCTTTTTTTTATTGATGCCTAGAATGATTTTTGATAAAAATTAATTTTGCATTTTATCATTGATCTTTAAGGAAATAATTAAAAGAAAAACACCAGACTCGTCTTAAATCATCTTGTAACTTATATCAATGTTTTAAAAGGAATAAAGTGTTATATGCTAATGAGTTCACCCACAACTTCCCCTCAAGAAATATATTTTTATTTGCCTTTTACGGCAAGTGATAACGTTTCAAGCTATGAATATTGAGTGTTGTGGAATGTGGCAATTGTGGATTATGATCAGTGAATCGAGTTGTTTTATGACATAATACAATTTCCTTATTGGGCCTATTGTCTCGCGCCATCTGTTGCCTTATTCCTCAATAATATTGCGATTTTAATAGCCAACGAAAAATGAATAACTTTATATTTCTACAAAACCCATTGCATTACAAGTTAACAAAAAATGTTACGTAGTTTATTGGAAAATACATTGTGAGAACATTGCGCGAACTTTTTTTAAACCTTTCATAAATAAATATAAAAATTTACGGGACAAATTACACAGTTACCTTAGAAGGCTTTTGCTTTTTGAGAGATGGAGTAGTCTTAAACTTCTTATTCGGAAGAACCTTCCCTATATTTAGGCACATATTTGTATAAAGCATGTTTAAATTCATATCTGAAAGCAAACCTACATCAAAAGTGTAACAAGGGTCGTCTGTCGGCGTCTCCGCGAATTAGAAATGCGAAAATGGGATTACGTACCTTCAAAACGGATTTAATTAATAGCAAAATTAGAAAATAAAGGCAAATCGAAAAATAAATTATCTGTCCGTGTCAGCCGGTAAATGTTTTTTTAATGTTTATGAACCTGTCTTTGTGCGGAATTAATTAAAAATTTAGTTAGGACTCGGCTTATTTATGTTGGGGAAAGATACGTGGGAACAAAAGTAGGATAAACCGAATCGTTTGTATATTTAACGCTTAAATCCTGATTAGGTTTTGGTACATCTGTGGATTGGGAGCGGTAGATTTGCATATTTCTCCTAGGCTAGTAGACTTTTTATTTTATACATGTGTTGTAGCCTCGTACAGAATACACATTCTTATAACACACGTCTGAAGTAGTCAACGTAAATATTTCCTTTTGTAAAAATCTGCCATTAAAAAAATTAATTATTTTAGTATTTTCCAATAAGCAGACAAATGTATTCGGCAGATAAATTGCAATAGAGCAAAAGTGAGGTTCTCAGCACTTTAGAATAGGACCACTCTATAACTTTCCCATGAATGTCGTAAAAACGACTAAAAGAAAGTCAAAAATTTGGGATTCCTTTTGTAAGCGATGGGCTATCAACTTGTCAATATTTGAATCTCAATTCCATCATTGAGTCATACTGCTGAACGTGCCCTTCAGTCTTTTGAAGACTGTTGACTACCCCGCAAGGGATATAGACGTGATGACTATATGTACATATGTTTTCTAAATAAAAAGTTATAATATCTGAGAAGTTAGTTATAATATGGTTAAAAGTTACAAATATGCTTTAGTAAAGCATGAAACCCATGTCCTGCAAGTCAACCTGTCTCGTAACTGGATTATATAGACGTAGAACACTGAGGTTAAATGTCTGGAAATGCGAAATAATATTATTTTCATGTATGAATTAAACAAGTTCGCCAATAAACTAAAAGAATAAGATGAGGAATTTTTATTCTTTATGTAATATTTATGTATTTTATATGATCAATAGTCATGCAATCCCTAAGTGCAAACCAATAATACAACGTACTAAAAAATAACGTAAGTAATTAATTTTAGAATTAATAAAACATTATTATATTGCTTATGGATGAACTAACACGTGGAAGATTTAATATAAATAAAAACGCAGACTAAAGAAAGAGTTGTATATACCTAATCGCACAAAACGAATACCCTGCTAAAAGATTGGCATGTAACTCTATATGTTATGTTACTCCAAATTTTTCTGTTATTTACCAAATAAGGGCAGAAAATATTTTTCTATCTCATCCAGTTAACCATTACTTTACATCAATGTAGAAGATACCGCCGTCGTATGAAGCGGCGCACTTATTCAATAATCTGATTCAATTCCACGTGAAGGTACAGTTTCATGCTTTCTGACGTCTTATTTAATATTCTGTCTCTGTATTCACTCATCTGCAAACTTGTGTGGAGTAAATACTAAATTAGATTTACTCTGACCGCATTTTACGGCTCGAGTTACAATCTCGTTTGTGCGGTTTGTGACATCCATGGCCTACAACGAACCTAAATCTGCTACTTATGCTTGAAATTATTTACATGTTGGCATGTTTTCGTTGTTCATGTCATTGCTTTTGAGGGTATTTCAAAAAAAGCCTATTTTCTCTTGAAGGTTTTGTTGTGTTGTCAAGGTCAGGTCAGAAGTTGTAATGTTTATTTGTCAAAAGCATAGTTCGTCCATTTTTATTTTACTATCTCTTATTCACTAAAATGCAAAAGATTCTTTTTGCCGTCGCATTCACGTACTACTAAACGATAAATTTTCAATTAAGGTATAAATGTTGAACAAAGATACTTGCAAACTCGGGACTTAATTGGAATTGTTAATAAATAACACAATAGAGCAAGTATGAAAAGGCAGGCACAAACAGAAGGCTATGAAAATAAAAATTCCAGGGTCGCAAAATATCGAGTGTGTAGAATGTATGTTAAACACGTTCGGGTGAAAATATAAAAAAAAATGGATTTGAGTATTACCAGGAAGATATTTTATAATTTAATTCAGGTAGAACATGAAGCCAAATCTTATTTCTTATGTTCTCTTCTGTATGTTTTTTATCCGATATTTATAACCCATAGAGTCCAAATTATGTAACACATTGACCTTATACTAGATCAACAACCTAAACATTGATATTAATACAATTTATTAAATCGACACGCAGTAATTCGGAGGTCCTTAGATCAAATACATGTAAATTGCACTGAGCACAAAATATATATGCTGTACTTCTATCGTGTAGCCGTTTTATAGCAAAATTTTGTCTTTGCGAAATGGCAGTGGGGCGCACTAGAATTCTTTTCATGACTCGTCGCTACCCCGGCTTTATAGCTGCACTTTGGCGCTTGAAAATTAATTCAACTTTCAATTTTATAGCATTTTATAGCACAAAACAAAAATTTATGCCGTATTTTTCTTGGAAGCATTTGTTTTGTATGGACAGCTACTGCTGATATATTCATAAAAGATTATAAATATTAAATAATTGGAAATGGCTTTTTGCAGATCTTTTATGAATAAAAAGTAACTCGACTTCAAAAGATTCTTTATCCACGAAAGCCTTTGCGTAAGCATATTCTTACGTATACGTTTCTGTTTTAATTTTTTTATGTACACCAAATCTTGCTTACAGAAAAAACTAACGATTAATTTTCTTTAAAGCTATAATTTTATTAAGCCTAGTGCTTAATAAGCGTTCGATATCAAAATTTCGTTCGATATTGATAAATGTCCTTGAATTAAAGTAATTACGTACACCATAATGTTTTAATGAAGATAACGTCAATTCAGATAGATTAGATCCCGCACGAACTTTCCTTAATATACTTTAGTAGTTTTCTCGGCACGAGAGATCCAAAACTTTTTAAGTGACATAGTAAAGAACAAGTTTGAATAAACTACTTTTAGTATTTAGCTATCGTCACTTATAGATACAAATCGTGAATCTAAATGATACTTACTTATACCTTATTCAAACAGATAAATCACATACCAGTTTTCATATCATTCTTGAAAGAATTTAAAGCTACGCCCAGTTAGTTAGCCTTGAAGTAAAAAAAAAAAATTTTCAACACGATCTCTTAAAAAACTGGGAGAAATCAAGAAATGCCTACGCATGTTACGGTACCATTCTGTTTACTATAGGCGCCGATAATATAATGCTCTATAGGTGAACTCACGTATTCAGCTTTCTGCATGCCTTTTGAAAGCTTTCTCCTCTTTTCAATAAAATCTCATTGAATACCTTCCACGTAACTTGCCCGGTCTCTGAAAATTAATAACCTTTCCGATTCTTAAGTGTACGATAAACGGGAATTGGATATAATGATATCATTTAATTGGATCAAATAAATCTTCGAATAAACCAGGAATAGTTATTGCATGGTTTTTAAAATAATTAATATATTATTTTTGTTCAGTTCAGTTTTGTAAATTCATAACTATGGTTGGTACGACTCTACTTGGAAGATAAAGGTAAAAGAAAGATTATAACTCTGTCATCGTAATTTTTGATTAGGTACCTTAGTTTTTTAAGGATTTTAATCTTTCTGAGACTGTTGGCTCTCCTGCTCCACAAGGGATATTGACGTGACTGTATGTATGTATATTAACAAAGCTTTCATAGTATTTAACTAAATAAAATATATCTGTTATATTTTTCATAGGTATATTTTGACCGGATAATTGTGTGATATGTGTCACAGAGAATATAAACCAGGGTTTATAGAGACAAAACAAATATCATTTTCGTGACATTTGGTACGAATTAACGGAATAATAAAATTTGAAGAGGGATTTTCAGATCTAAAAATGAAATATGAATACATGGAACAAAACAGTATGAGTTTGCAAATAATGAAACGGATGTAACCACCTACGTTTATGAGAAAGAATAAAATATACAGACTGGTAAATAAAGTCAATTCGATACCACTTTAATTACAGCACGTTTTAAAAATAACTGTAAATGTATGTAAATCATAATAAATATGATTATTAGCAATCAGATTACAAGAATAAAAGTGAAAATCGGTTTATCAAATTCTTCTTAGTTGGGTATATTATTTGGTAGTTAAAAATACGTAGAAAAAAAAAGTAGAAAAAACTTGAGTTTTTCAGTATAAAACAATTTAACAGCTCTCTGATTCGTTTGTTGTCTTTTAGCTTTCTATTAACACCCTTGGCCACATTAACCATTATCTTACGACTCATACATCATAACATTAAGACTTGAACTTTTAAAACGTGGATTACCAAAATCTTCATTCATATGCGGCCTATTAGAGAATTAATTTAGGAGCAAACCACGTTAGCCGTGTAAATTTAATCAGCCCGCAAACAAATGACGACGGTAGGACCCTCACATTATCATGGAAGGCGGTCCACGGTTAATATGAAAATGCGGGTAACCAACGCGAAAATATGATGGCATTAATATAAATTGCACTTAGCCGGCGTCGGAAAAACAACTATTAGGACGGTAAAAAGGAAAACTGGGAGGCATTACAGCTCTGTGTCCATTAGTGTGCATTCATCAAGGAGTATTTTGATGCGCCTGAGAATTTATAGGTGCATTTATCAGTTTTCTTCAGTTACCTTTTTTAATGCAGTCTAGATGTTTCCTAATAAAAGATTTCCCGATATTCCCTTGGGAACTGAAATAAGTTGGAGTTGTCATTTCACGAAGGCAATTCTCTTGTTTCCATATTAAGAAAACGTAGAAATATTTTGATTTTTGTTTGAAACTATGTATATAAAAATACAATACTGCGTATAACGGAATGTATGTGCTAACTAGGAAATATTCCTGTACTTTCAACATGTTTAATATTATTCTCTTGAGTAGGGTTAAACAACCCGACCCGCATCCGAAACGAAAGAGGAACCACAAAGCATGTTTTCTTTGAAAACCGATCTACTACTCCCGCTAAATGAAGGCACGGATGTAAAGTCAACAAATTTGATCACCCTATAGTTTTGGTTTGTATGAATAGCCAGAAATATTAAATAATTTCAGTAATTTAATTGAATGATTGATTTTTCAGTCAATAATTCGATTGAAATGTGATATTTATCTACTTTAATAATTTTAAGTAGGTTATTAGGTTATTAAATAAAAATACTAACTATATACCTGCAATGTAAAAACTAAATTATTTATTTATTGCATCCTTAATGTACAGTATACAGGTCATCGTTTAGAAAATAAAGAAACATATAAGGACCCTGTCGGGCGCTGCAATGGGGGAAGGGCTATATATTTACTTATGTCATATATTTTATGAAAACAAGAGAAAGAATAATGTGTATTTTATACATTCATCATATTTATTTTTACAATTTTATATTTAGAATAAGTATTGTATTTAATTATATTAATAGTATAATTAGTATACATATACCATGGCATATCGTAAATATAAAACTTGGGCCAGAAACAAGATAGAGATATTGGAGTGGTTTATGCCTCGCAGTGGGCGAATAATGCCGAAGAAGATATAGCAGATATTTATAAAAAATCCCAACGCAAATGTTTGGTAAATTACTTCATGATAAAAGTAGAAAGGCTTGCTATTTGTTTTCCGTTGAGCTATTAACTGAAGCGTTTCTCAATTAGTCCCAACATAAAATTTAATTTAGAATTTACGATTCGTTTCTGGGAATCTAATAACAAAACTCCAATGATGAAACCCTTGCCTTTATTTGTTTGAATATAGCTATTGAAAGGACGTTGTATAATTGTTAAAAATAAAAACTGAAACAAATGAATCCCATCGTAAGATTTGAGACTTTTAGAAAAATCTAATTCTAATGAGTATATATAAGTCTTAGATTAAGGTTAGCAGTTAGCATTATTTTTGTCTTCTTAATTAAACCTTCTATGGTGTTCGCGTAAATCGAAAATCGCGTTTATTTCCCGTTCCGTATTTATGGCATCCTTTCGTCTTCTTCTCAAGAAACGAACCTGCATACCAAATTTCAACTTCCTACGATAGGTCGATTTTGCTGTATGTTATAATTCATAATTCAAGAGTTTCATTAAATTGATTGAACATATATATTTCAATAGACCGTGTAAATATCAAATGATACGACAGAGTCCATAAAAATTTGAAAATACGGAATTTTATTTGTCGAAAATGTAATTTGATTCGTTGCCAGTGACATACACAGAGATGGGATCACGATATCACAGATCACAGATATCATTGACCTCATCCCGACTGCATCAATCCGGCAATCCCTCGACGTATGGACATGTCCCAGATCTGATAAACATTAAAAATAAAGCGTATAACAGAACGTATAAGTTGCTTTATACATAAATGTATAGTATATTTGCCGCTTTCAAAACACGTATATAAATAAAGAATGAAGAAAACATGCAGCAACAAGATTGAAGAAAAAGAACACCGTTTGAAATAGTATTTTTGCAAATGCATAAAGTGGTAATCACTGTCATTGGGTCTGTAGGTCCATTTATAATGTCAAAATAAGTTATCCAAGAAAAAAGATAATTCATCAGCTAGAAGCAGCAGTTATGTTAATTTGCACATTTTCTAGTCAGAATAAGCCTTGAAGTTCATTTTAGATTCATCGCGTATCATCATCACATAATGATAAATTATCATCACACATTTTTATATTACTAAAGAGTAACAAACTAAGAAATATTCTAACTACCAATGCTAAAATATGTATCGCAATATTGTACAAAACATTTGACTAATTCATTTGATCAGAAACCGTATATTTGAGTTCCGACCCAGCATTTTCTAGTTTTACAAACTTTTAGTTGGCAGAAAACTAGGCGAAACTACAATCAGACCTTTTCTGAAGGCTGGATGAGACGGCAGACGAACTCCCTTGACTCGTGTGTTTGTTTAGGACTTTGGATACATGATGTCGATTGCTGTAGTGCAGATTACACAATATTTTTTGTGACATGAAGAACTTGGGCGACAAAGGATCATACTTTACCTAGTGGACCGTGTATTTAGATAGCAATGTTCTCACAAAACGCAACAATATTTGTTATGGTTGAAATATTTAATACAGGAAAAGAGTTCCGCTTTAATATTTTACTTATTTTCCTTATATGCAATAGTTAACGAAATCTGTATATAAACTTTATTTTATTATACCTTGTAATCAGTACAATGAGTTAAACTACTGAACGGATTTCACTGAAATTTGCCAACTACAGTACACATTTTGGGAATTTGTACGACATCGGGCTGGTTAGATTTGAACTACTTTCAAACCAACCTCGTAAATTATAAATCCTTATAATCATTTTCTAAGGGTCTATAAAAATATAAAAACATTATATATATATTTTTAATATTTGAACATTTTTCCTTGATTCAATTTATATTTTTTTGAATAACTTTTATACGTGTACTTAAAAAGGAATAGTTAAGTTTAACCGACGAACTTGCATAAATGAAAATATTTTCATTTGAACAATGATAGATATGAGTTAGCAACCTGTCACTATTTGAATCTCAATTCTATCATTAAGCTAAATAGCAGAATGTGGCCATTCAGTATTTTCAAGACTGTTGGCTCTGTCTACCCCGCAAGGGATATAGACGTGACCATATGTATGTAACAAAAAGAAAAGATAATGTGCGCGGAATGATAAAATTATGCTAAAATATGCGGAAAAAAAAAGCTTGTTTAAATAAAATAATTAAATTTTGTACTTATAATAATTGAAAAACAAAATATAAAGTAATAACAAAAAGATAGCAGTCGCTCCGACTTTCGAGCGCGACCCAGTCACCCGCTGTGCAAATCGACTGATGTCCTGGCGTCTACAGCCTGATTTGAAACCTTCCCTTTACCGCTGGAGACAGCTATTGGATTTGAGCCATCATGTCTCTGTTTATACCATTAGGTAGGAAAATGTATGCTTTTAGTGGATTAATGGTTCGTTGTTTAAAAAAGGATAAAATTAAAAACTATTTGCTAGCATCATTTATGAATCGAAAATTAGCTACGTTTTCATAATCACAATCTAGGTGGGATCGGTTGCATTCAAAGGGAGGTTAAACTTCAAAATTATTGCTCAACTAGGATTTTATTAGTTGGTTGATTTGATAGGTCTGCTACATAATTCTGTATTTATAAGAACATCCAAAGTTTACACCAATCGTTGGAAAGTTCTTTTACGATCAGGGATAAAGGGAGCAATTGATTAAAAGTAATATAATTCTGATTGCTCCCTTACTTCACAGTTTATTTGATTGTTTGAAGAAATTTTTAACGTTTAAGTCTTTTTTTACTGTTCCTCGTGAAACTTCGCAAGTGCAATTCGATACTATGTTGTTTTTGTAGTCCTTGTTTGTCATTCATTGCCAGTTTTAAAAGTTGCTGCTTAATTTATATATAAAAACTTTATGCACAATGAAATACGAAAACAAGTAAAAAATACCACCTCAATAAACAATATCTTCCTATATGTAACTTACGGATAAAAGCATTTTACAAATCACTAGAAAATCAATTACCAAGATCTCAATAACGTTGTATTTTCTTACAACCCAATGAATCCGAAAAGTATCACGATGAAAGCAAAAGGGATGGAGAGAACAAAATAAGTATTTATTTCATTTAAATCCGTTTTTTTTACAAAATAAGTTACACCTAGGAACAAATGTAAGACGGTCTTCTTATTTTTTTTCTTTTCTTAAAACTTTATGTACGTAAAATGTACAACAGGTAGATTAATTACATTCCCTGTCATTCGATCCTTTACACCAAAATGAGGATGTACGTGTGGTGCGATAGATTGCTGTGGAAGCAATAATAATATAAATATGAATAATAGATTGGTTAATACATTTACATGTAATAGTTAACATGAGTATAAATCTGTAGTAATACCTCATTATATTGTACACGAATCATGTTATATTTTTCCTATGTGTAAAATATACAAATCCTTTTCTATGGAGTTGATATACCGGTATCATAAGCCGGTCTTATACACGACTATCCCGTTAGTTGCGTAGACTAACGACACTCCGTTCCTGGGTGGAGGGTGCCTTCCCTCTTAACCACTCCGCATATACATGAAGCCTTTTTATAGGTCATCAACCTGGGAGAGCTAGGATCTACGCTGCATAAATTTACTAGAAGTGACAAAATGACTGGTACTATGTACGAGTGTAATTTCACCATTGTTTATTTTAAAAACTCTTTCATTTTTGCGCGGGCCCGGTTGCACCTTCTGCTATGTTTTGATAATGTATGATTGTGTAGACGGGAGTTTAACATTTGAAAATATTAAAGCCCTAGAACAGTTTGTTGATACTTATTTTTTGTTAAACAAGAATCATGAAATTTTAAATTTTTTGTCCTTATATAAGGTGAAAAAATAAAACTTTTCACTTTCATAGATTCCCACAAGAATAAACCAAACACATTCCCTTTTATTTTTAAGCGACTTTAAAAACTGAGGAGGTAAATCTCAGTTCGACCGTATTTTTTCACTAAAGATTATTACATTTTGTAACACATACTTGTCTGTCTATTAACTTTCTATCTCATTATAAAGGCTTTATAAATATAACAAAAGAAATTGCTACTTATTTCACCTAAATCCATCCTGAAACAATGTTAAAAATCGTGATCTTTCCTACTTTTCATATGAGTTTAATAAAAAAAAGAAGGAACATCCAGTAAATCTATGATCAAGTGAGTGCGACACAGGAAATGACGCGGATAGAAAACCGCATACTGGTTCAATTTACGACGGAGACAGCTCCCGCGCTGGTTTCTAGAAAGAAACTCTTTCCTTATTAGGGATAATTATCTACTTACTGGCGTATCGTATCGTTATGGTCACAGCCATGTGAGTTACTATTGGCTAAGGGAAATATAAAAAAAAAAATTGTGTTCTGAGAAAAAAAATATTATGTGTCATTTTTACTGTGGGGATGATACCACATTATAATAAAGCGTACTAGCGTATATAAATGGAGATGTAAATATAAATAATTACCAAAAATGAACTAAAACTAACTTGGAAAAAAAGTTAGCTCCCAAATACCTAATATTTATTTAGAATTAATAGGTATAATATATGTACTTAAAACAAATATCCGTTAGATAATTATTTACTCGACTTCTTTGAGTTAACTCATACAAAAACCTCACTATATTCAGAATATTTTAATAGCAATCAGTTTTACAGATGGCTGGTCAGTGAAAGAAGATAATGTTCAATAAATATATAAACCAATATAAGAGCTATATAACAGAGTTTCAGAAGAATTTTTATATAAAATTACCTGATATCTGATTTCTGCGAGATTTTTTGTACACTGAAGATAAATAAAGATTACAACCGGGATAAAAATTATATGTAAGTATAATATCACCCGTTGTTTGTTTAAGTGTTTGGATAAAAACCTTTAAATAATTATCTAAACCCCATTGTGTGAAAATTAACAGAATAAAAACGTCCATTTGCTTCTTAAAAAAAAAAAACAATTTTTTAAAGTGGCCAGTGTGTTACACAATATTTTTTTACCACAAAACAAACGAAAAATATGCTATGTACGACCTGCAATAACACCAGTTCTATACAATTTTGCATAGCAATGTTTGCTGAATTCGGAGTGAGTCCATTACAGTATTCGGATCAACAACTGCGGAAGTCAACAAAGTTTTAAAACTAGACGCTGCTTCTACCTGGACAAGTTTTGACTAACTGTTCTTTCATTAGTTTTAGCGAAACAAATTACTTGATAAGATGGCGCTCGATCAACTTTATTAATGGCACTTTTTGACATAAACCAGCACAATGCTTTTAAAGCAATGTAGATGTCTGTGTCAGGAATTGAAACCAACTATGAAATCTACGGTAAGAAACCACATAATACATTGAATATAAGAAATAATGATGAAAGAGAAAATTGTTGTCTTTAAAAACCTTTTTCGTAAGTACAAAATTTAGTAAGTACTTACATATTTCTATTTCATTTATAGAAATGAAAAAGAGTGTAAAAAAATGTACTCATCAATTGCCAGCACGCAGAAAAAGCCAAAAAGTTTAGCCTCGCATGACATAGGGCAGGCGAGCCACATGTTCTCCCTACACGCGGTCCCACGCAAGAGGGCCTAACTGCTAACAACATTTGCAATATTAATTATACCGCCCGTTTGATACTCCTGGGTTAATAACAGACAATCCGGGAAGGCCCGGGATTAAACAATACGCCCGACGTAACTATTTAATGTCCTTTTAACAAAAGACCGCGGTCCGATAAAAATCATGATACTTTTATTATGTCATACGAGTCATATCTGTTTTAGAGGGCATAAAAATAAAAATATTATCGTGGCGTAAAATGCTAGTGGTATTTTATTGCTTGGGTAGATAAGATGATAAGCTACCGTATTTAACTTACCTATACATTTATGTTTTCTCATCTTTCCCTCTGGTTACATTTTAACAAGCTCTCGCAAAATTTCTGCGTCAAATATTAAAACAACAAATTTTTTACGCAATGTATTTTTTTTTTCTATAAAATACTCAAATATTTTTCCTCTATCTGTTTCAAATATCTAAACTTTTGATTCTGTCAAACTTTGAGAAATAAAATTCTATCATATGACCCATGTTTTCAGAACACAAATCCGCCAATTGCACTTCGACCTCAATAAATTTGACAAAATTGGACGCCCACGAAAAATCAAGTCAGGGTTCATCAATTTACGCGGTACCGAGTAAATTACTTACTTTGTGAGGAGACACATTAATCAATAGAGGATGATTAATGAAAGCTACCACACGTTCGCGATCGGCTGATGGATTAGCCCCCATATGGTACTGCATAATTTGCTGAGTGCTGCCACCTGTATCCTTGTTTGTTTGAAACTGTTTATAATCAAACTTTTTGAAGGCATTTTCTGATATTGTTTATAAGAAACCTCCTTTTAAATTGTTTAATGTAAACATCAAAAAAATATAATTTATTTTAATAACTTCTAGCTCTTCACAATTTCTCGCTCGCAAAAGTATGAAACTGCAGATTAGATTATTGTAATCTTTATAAATACTACATACACTACATACATATACCTGTATTCAAATAGTAACCTTTTAATTTATATACTTGGTTGTGATTCTGTATTTCTATGCATAAAATTAATAAATAAGTGTCGCTGACATAAATACCACCAAATAAAGCGTTTGTTCCAAATTTTCTGTGGACAACAAAAAAAACTTTTATTTTCCTTTAAAATTGCTTTGGAAATCTGTTAACAAGGAATAAGTAGGACCTTTTTATCCGGTCGAAGTATTCAGTTGCCTCCAGCGGTGAGGTTCAGATTGGGAGGCGCCAAATCCGGGAAAATCCCGCCTAGCGAGGGCTGGAAAAAACACAATCGTATCAAAACATCTGCAGGAAACGGAAATTATATTATCTTTTTATGCTACGCGTTTGTCCAATTTTCCACTATCCCATGGCATAATCAATTTCGTGTTATAACAGTAAACAGGAAATGTAACGCCAATAGGAAATCAAAGAACGATTCAAGTCAAAGAAAGATTTTATTTATTATTTTAACTTCTGAATGCAAGTACATATGTATATTATTATAACTACCAAATATGTTCCCCAATTGCGTTTTTAGTTTTAAGGCTTCGTAAATACACTGTGAATTTCTCACGTGCTAATTAGAAGAATTAGTAAAGATTTTAAGCTTCATTTCCCTCCAAATCAGACTTTGTAATATCATTAAAAAATGCTAAAACTCATGATCAAATCCCAAAGAAAAATCAGTTAAAACACGGCTAAAAGTTTTACACCGTCGTGTTTTATGACGGCTGCGACAATACTGAGGCATCCATCTCCTGCGCCATCGGAAAACAATAGAATGCACTCGCCGTATCGCCGTTGGAAGTGCAACACATAAAATTTCTTCCGGCTTTACGGCATTGGAGTTTACATCAATATCTGACACGGCATTCTGACGCAATGTGCGTATGATTTAAAACTAGGTACATTTTGTATTGAATGGGCAGGTTTTACTTCGTTTATATAGAAATAGATATAATCACGTCTTTAACCTTTACGGGGTAGACTGAGCCAACAGTCTCGAAAACCGGACCACCCTCAACTGGCGATCGAGACTCATATGGTGGCAGTTTACTTGCCCATCGCCTAAAAGAAGAATCCCAAGTTTCACTTGATTTTAACTTCTTGATATTTATTTCTTATATCAATTCAAGAAAATAAATAAATAGGTTTAACTTTATGTAAAAGGACTACTTACTTATTTAATTGGTTTATACCACCAATACCTACCAGTACAGTCAAACTATTCCTTTATTATTAATTGTATAAAATATAAATTTAGCTACGTATGTTGAAATTCACAGAATAAACGAGGCTCCATTATATAATGCAGGTCATTTAACGAGAACGGTTTCTGTGCATTGAGGAAGCAAACTCTTTGAATACACAAGCTCCAGTATTTTTTCTTTGTTGCCTAGTCAGTATGGGAGGGTTATTCATTCCAATTATATTTTGAAGAGCGCTTTTCTTCGAAGTATATTTCATTTTTCAAGAATGTTTGTCTGCGATGATATGGGTACCTTTTGAAATAATATTGTATTAAATGATAACTTCACATGTTGTTATAAGATTTGCAAAAGCATATAAAGACTTAGAAATTAGCATTTATTCGTCATATAGGATTTTTATGTAAAAATCAAGTTAGTGATTTTGTCGGTTCGTTTATATTTACAGGAAGAGAATAAACAGCACACTGTGCTTAGTGTGTGAAAATGTATATATAAAGAGAAAACTGTTTGACATACAGTCACACACAGTCGAAACGGGTGGGTTGGGTGTTATTTGAAATTGGTCATACAGATTCCTTATGTATTGCATACAATACATACATACATATATTGTAAGGGTGCAAGAGCTCCCGATTTTTTGATTTACGCGGGCAGAGCCGGCTTACTCTAATATTTATAATTAGTATACTTAACTAATTACAACATTTTAACAACATAAATATTTCATTTAAACACAGACGTGTTATTACTAATACCAAAATTTATAACAAATCATGTCAAAATGAAAGCAGCTTATTGAAAAACTAGTAAACATTAAAACACAATTATCACGTACATTTTGGAGTATTTAGATGTAACAACGATTGCGTGTTTATGTAATTGTTATTAGGTGGCTAGATGCTAAAAGCATGACCTGTAATGTGCTTTCGTGGCAACTGGGTGCATGTTTAATTTTGCAAATGTTGTTAGCTACGCGCGCTCGGCGTTAAATTGTTAGATACAAAAGGATAACTGCCCACAAGGATTTTTGGATATAAAACCACAAATAATAACCATGTTGTTTATAAGTTCATTTTGGTACACTGCTTAGTACTTAGTCGTTTCTTTTTGTTTTTTCATAAGATTTCATATACTTATATGTATATAAGTAAACCAAAAAAATGCGACTTACGTTTTACTTGGTTTCTTACATGTTCACAATTTTATTGCCAGAATACGAATGCGAATTTTCACGATCTTCCTTTCTGTTGCCGTAAAAAATATCTTAGTTTTAATAGCGAATAATTGAAACTACATAAAGAAAAGGCTAGCTAGGCTTTTTCTACTAGTCAACTTTAAGAACATGTTAAAATCAAACCACATATCGGATTGATATAAAAACTATATCTAGTATTTTATGAGAAACTATTTCTACTCACGCACTTTACTACGACCAGGGGCGCATGTGATGCTGCACGGCGCACTGGTCACGTGACGCAAAACGCTGTCCGACAAACAAGCCACAAAGGCGACTAATTAAGCGACCAGCAACCCCTATACGAGCTTCAAAATTAACTGTTAATCCGTTTTCATAGTCCACCACTGCTGTTGACTTTGGCTCTCAGTGCGTATAAAAGATTGGGAGATAAACGCGTTTGTTGCGTTTTGTTTTTCGAACGCTGCCGTTGCCGTTTTCTGATAAAATACATTCCTACAGTCGTATACATTAAAATGAATAAAATGCTAAATAATTTATTTTTGATGAATTTTTATAAATAGAATTTAAGTTTTATCCTGGAAATTTTTATGTCTTGCTTTATATAATTGCAATTAATTGGTCTTGAATGTGATACAGATAGTCACATGTCAAGTCTTTATCCCTTACTGGGAAGACAGAACCTTTAAGAATATATTATATAGAAGACGGATTGCATAAACATCTTGTTAAAATAAACTTAACAAATTGTGTCACAATTATAGTTGAATTCATCAACACCAACATTTAATTAACCCCTATGAAAAACAAAGCAACTTTGGTAATAGAAGAACCAATTGGCACACTAATAAATTCCCAGTCAGTTTCAAAACAGTGTTAAGTTTCCAGAAGGTGCGAAATTAAACTTTGAACGTACCTACGACAAACCGTACTCCAACCGATCTTGGAGTAAGTTGAATCAATGCCTCCGAGATAACTTAGTGATTAGTTTCTCCCAACAATCTCGTATTGTTGGACTATTCAACAACAATAGTTCAGCGGAAGCAACTGAACTTACAGCCGGTTCTATGAAAAATGTTATATTGAACAAATGATGGAATGTTGTTTACTTGTAAAGTTGTGTTTACGAACATACAAAGTGTAACGAAAGACTATGTAGATTATTTTTTAGCAGCTCAATAAATAAGATTAGTCGTAATTTTTAAATACATAGGTTGCCGATTTCATATATTTTGGATTCAAAGTTTATATTACAAACCCACTTACTTCGAAAATTTGATTCCAGTTTACAAAATAATGTCTCCTTTGTTTTACGTCTAAAGTCGATGGTCCATGCAAATAAAATTTATCATATTAAAGTTATTTTCAGTCCATGTTTATCGATGAATGTTGTAGGATCAAAAGTAAATAAATATTACTAAAAATTCAACTGTATGGGTAAGTCCGAATATCCCAAGGCAGAAATTACTTTAGACAGGCAACTATCATATTTTTTCACTGTATTTTTGTAACCATTCTCTACTCATGGATCTGCCTTCCCTGTCCAGATAAAGTTGTTTTTAATGAACATACTTTAAACTAACACTTGAACATGCAATTTGTTGTGATGTGGTTGTGTGCCAAACGTGACCTTTACCTGCAATTTGTGTTAATGTATATTTGAGAGAAAGAGTAACTTAATTAATTGGCTCTATCATTGCAGTTTACTCAATAAGTCAAAAGTTTAACACCTATAGGTACACATTAAATACGCGCATTTCAAGTTTATTATTAGTGTGTTGGTTAGAGTTAACCACAACGTTTTGCTACTTGTTTATTGAAATAATTTAATCAGGTTGACCTCAATTAGGCAAATTATCTATACCTATATTATTACAAAAACAAATTTTTTTTTTTATTAATGTACTTTCTATTTTTGTTAGAATAAAAAGGTAGGTTTGAGTATATAGAATAAATAAGTGAAAAACAATTCTTTAAGCCTAGACACACATTTTGTATTTATTCTCTTGCCGGTAGATAGAATTAATAGTGTTAAGACATAAAGGTTAATTGATATTCAGAGGTAAGTAGAAAAAGTTTCTTTGAGCAAGCAAGCTTTTTAGAAAATCTATAAAATCTGAATAGATAAGTTAGTACTATTTTACAAAATTATGTAATTATAAATACATACTTCTGTATATGAAAAATGTTTTTAATGCTCAGCGAATAGCTTTTCTTTTTAAAGTAACCAAAGGGATTTTCCTGCGTAAAGAATATCAGGCCTTAGTCTAATCTTGCTTCTTCACAAAGTGAACACAAAGAGAATTATAAATTTTACGCTTAGTTTCAGAATTACTTAAGCATTTGAGTGCCGCGTTATTTAGCAAAGAATGAAACAAACTTAATCTTAAATATTTCTTCCAAACTAAGAACGAATGTTGTAAATAATAAAAATATACACGATTATAAAAAATAAAAGTTTGAATTTGAAAAACCATTTATTGACCATTTTCCTACGAAATACTGACTAGCAGATTGGCATATGCCCAAACCTACGTACATATATGGTGCCTATAAGGTCTTGGTATGCAGTAAACAAGGATTTACCGAAAATTCCATGGGAACATACCTAAGTAATGTTTGACGCGAACGAAGTGGCGTACTCTAATTCAAAATAAAGTACCATTAATTATAACGTATATTTAATAGTACTTATTATCATTTACTTACCAAGAAATGATAAACTCGGTTATTTTATTGAGTGTCCAACCAAACTGCATTGTATGGTATCAGAACTAATCAAAAGTTGAGAGTGAATGAAGGTGCAACTAAGACAATTTTATTGGGGGAGTAAGGAAACTCAAGAGTTTCATTGTAAACGAAAGTTTAAATGAAGGAAACCATTAAAATTGAAGACTCAATGTTAGAACAGGATATTGTCTATCGATAAACGAAACATATTTTATTATTTACAAAAGTGGAAAAACCGAACGTCTTAGTTTCTGACACAACTTTTAGTAAGTAGGTATACAAGTTAATAGTTTGAAGATTTTTTTTTTCAACAACTGACCTTATGTATTAAAATATCAGGAGACTTGTATTTTTTGTTTTCTATCACGAGTAAAGACTATGAGGATATCTTTACGCTTTCAGTCACTAGCCAAACGCAGCAAAGATTTAAGCAAAGTTACCTTTCCAAATTGCGCAAGCAAAGTTTCTAAGGATTGGAGCAAAAAAATTTTAATAAGCACCCTCCGACCCGAAATAGACAAAGCCGCGGGTCTCCGGACATAACACCTAGCTTGGCAGAAGATTTTCTTTTTGTTACGATCGATCCCGATACAACGTTCCCGTGACTTGTCTCCCAGTAAGCCGAAAAATGTATAATCTTTATAACCGTGGATGTATATGCTAAGGACCAGACTTAGATCAAATCAAATAAACCTAACGACAGTATCGTGCGGGCTAGACCGGACAGCTAGTTGTAAATACCGTGGGACTATTTATAAGCATTTGTGGCAGTGACTAATTTGTTCTTAGTATATTTGGCGTGAACTAAATCTGAGATCGGTTTGCTCTTCACAGTTGCTCTAATAATGTAACCGACGTACTATTTATGTGTTTTTAAGACTCTTAACTGGAAGAGTATTATTCTATATTATAATTTTTAACTGCATATTCTCGAATGGCTTTTGTTTCATACGAATCAACATTACAAATAACATCATTTTTTTCTGTCTGTGACATGATAATGGCAAAAATTTTTTTTCAAATAAATAGTCGACATTATAGGCGGTATGCGAATATAATGACAAGGGTTATTACCAGTATCAAAAATCAAAGATAAATGAAATAACCTTTGTGCAGAAAAGCAATAGCCTTAAAAATATGACCAATTCTACAGCATAAAAAGTATTACTGGAATCGTCGAAAGTTCGCTACGATAAGAATAAGATATTATATCATCTGTTACAAGTAGCTTACAGTACCTACGTAGTTAATCTACAAAAGTTTAAAGTCCTTTCAAAACTACAAGACAGCGACAATTTAGAGTACACGAGGAAACTCTAACGCAATGTGACATCTTGTCATAAACACAACTCCAGCTGTCACAACTTTGCTTTTAGATTTAGCCTTAGATGAAAAAGGAAGATACAGCACTCAGTAATATTGTATTGACTTGAACGAATTTAATGGACAGAGGTTAATCTATGTAGCACTGCTGTGTGCATCTAGGATAATTTCTATGATTATATTATTCTAATCAAGACATATTTACCCGTATGTTAAAACTTTATCATAATTTAATTCAGTTTATCTTCAGACAACAAATTCATCATTCGATGCTCTAGTAATAGTTATAAAATACCCAAAAGAGAATGCAGTATCGATAAAAAGAACCTACGTTCCCTTCCTTCTTCTTTTTTAATAGTGTAAGTGTTTTTATAAAAACTTAAGTATTAAAACTAATTTGTATAAAGTTAAGATTTCCTTTATTTCCAGGTCTCTTAAAGATGATATTTCATGAATTTATAAAACACATTTCTCTTTCTCAGTTGAATTCTACGTCTCCAAAATTATTCTGATAGTGTCTTCCACCTTTAGCAACTGTAGCAGTAAACACAGCCTTATTCGCAACATTTTTCACCGCTCAAATCTCAACCGTCAATGTTGTTTCGCTCCTGACTGACGTTTGAGTAAGGTTGAGCTCCTTTGATCATTGGGGAGTAAACGAAAATGCTTAGCAATTCTAGGATGTCATTTCTCTACGGAAACTTCTAAAACATTCATGAAATTAAAAATTATCTTTTACGAAATCTTATATTGAAGAAATTTTTCGATTTGATTTTTAAATCCCAAAGGAATACTGCGTGTGACCGATTACTTTGATTTATGAGACGTGTTTTATTTTGAGTTTCTATTACATTAGGGCTTATACCCATATACCTATTTGTTATTTAAGGTAAGTTCATATCGTTTTGTGTAAATACCCGTAACTATTAATCAAAATTACTACGCAATAGTTCAACAGGGCGATAATTTAGTCGCTTTTATTTTCTATATATATGTAATTTAAAGTGTGTGTGTAAGTGTAATTTTTTTTTGTTATAAAGCTCTCAGTATCATAGTTCGACAATTTGAACAATTATTTTTAGTTGACTTCAACCCTAAAGTATTCGTACATAATAAATCACGCATAACAGAGTAAAGCCTATCTTTCTTTGAGTGCGTTATCCCGAACAAACATGGAAGTAAAGGATTATGATCACATTTTCTTTTACAACCCTACCATCGCTTTATCCCTTACATGCAGGCCTGGAAAAGAGGTTTCGCATTCATTTTTTACCAATAGGGAATATGCGGAGTCACTAAGGATTACGGAAAGGGAATGTTGCTCAGATGACAAGTATGCGTGTTAATATTTTATTACTACTTCCACTGTTGTATGTAATGAACTGTAATGCGTCCCAGCGTGTAAAAGTACATGATCATGTGCTTTTATAAGATATACTAGGCATGCCCGTGGGGCCTCGCTCGCGTCAATTGAACAATTTCATTATGTTTTGCTTCATATTTAAAATTTGGTTTATAAAAGATCCGATGTCATAACTGTAGTATAGATAAGATATAATTAGTCCTTGGTTTAACAGAAAAATTGGCTGTTAGAAAATTCTCTTAGCATTTATTCCGCCTTTTGTACTGCGCAGATTGGATTTAGTATAATAAAATTTAAATAAAAATTTTTGAACTGATTACCTCAATATTTTTTTTCCTAAATTATCTTTATAAGTTAAAAGTAAAATTCAGTTTTTTCGAGATACCTAGCACTCTACTATGTTATCTAGACACAAACACCAAGAGTGCGGAAGTTGATTCCCATCGGGGGTTGTCTTTCAAAACTTCATTATATATAACACTACACAGAACGTGTAGTTATTAGAGTAAGTATAAAGCAACTTTTGGAACGAGGGTTAATTAAGATTAGCAAACATAGATTAAATTCACTAGGCCAAGTGTATATCGAAATATTATTATGTACTATTTTATTTTGTACAGTATTATCGAAAGAAATCGGAATATATATTATTCCATTACTATTTGAACCAAAATACATATACAGGTATTTTATCCCTAACGGGGCAGGCAGAGCATTAATACTATGACTAGAGATAGTGACAGGTAAGGTTGGAGCATTTAATCGGTATTATCTTTATTTTATTTTTTCTAATTTCATATTCTTTGGTTGACGCAATCTCTAAAAGACAAATCAATAATGTAATATGCAGGTCAATTATCTGTGAGGTAATGAGGGATATTACAGATTGATAATAGTTACATACCTACTATTATGAAAAAGACTACAGGGATTTGCAAGTAGGTATAATTATAGCAAGTTGTAATCTCTAATTCGTCTTATGAATTGAAGTGTTTTATAAATAAAACAAATAAGTGTTCTTAGACAGTTAATTAAATATATGAAAAAAAGCCGATTCAAGACATTCAGTGTAGTAATCGGATTATCGTTTCCATTTTCTCACATTATCGCGTGAGGTGTCAATAAAAGAAATAAAAGGTTCTTAAGACATTCAACGTTGTTTTTTCTTTTAATGATTTTACTTTTAATTGTGTTGTCCAAAATAAAATAAAGTTTTTTCTTTTAATATAATATATTTAATAATAAGTCGTGATAAAATAAACAAATACTAAGCCTAGCAGACTTTTTTAGATTGGGATAACAATCTTTATAACACAATAACAATAACTAAGACCAAAATATTGTTGTATTAAATTTATTGGACACGATGTACGCAGCCTAAAAGTCATTCAAGACTTTTGGTTCTGTCTCCCTCGCAATGGATATGTATGTATGTATGTACAATAGAATAATTATTTCCTACCAAAATACCAATATCTTTGCCTTATCTTTGAATGTGTGGCAACCCTTCTCCGAATGTTGCTATAATATATATACCTTATTAAAACAAATGTGCTTCTATATATAATTACATAAGGTTTTCCGTAACACAGGCATCGTATTGCTTGCCTGGCTGCGGGTATGGCCGCAAACCGCAAGCCGACTGTCTACACATGACGTCTACTCGGATGTCGCTCAGACACGACCTAGTTATGTCGTGTTATTATTGAGTATCCGTAGCCGTGTAAATAGGCGTTTGTTTGTATGGTTTTGGGAGCTAACTAGTCGTTAGGATATCGATTTTGTGAGTTGAGTGAGTTTTTGTAGTAGTTACTAAACCCTGAGCCGGGGAAATACACGTGGAGTAAATATAAAAGAGAACGTATGAACTATTATATCTTAAAGCCAAATAGCTGAACATGGCCTATCAATATTTTCAAGACTATTGGTCTCTGTCTACCCCGCACGGGATGTAGACGTGCTTGTATGTATGTATGACCTAAATAAACTCTCACGCAGAACTGGTAGCGAAGAAAAAAACAAAGATGCCAGCTATTTCTCTTCCCGCGTAAACTGTTAAAGTTAAATAAGGCGAATAAACTTGGGATTCCTCTTTTAGACGATGAACTAGCAAACTGTCACTATTAAAAATCTCAATTTCGTCATCAAGCCATACAGCTGAGGGTGGCCTTAAAGTCCTTCCAACACTGTTGGATATGTCTTCCCCAAAAGATATATACCTAAACCTGATTATATTAAATGTGTATCTGACATCAAATCCTGAAACCCAAACAAATTAAAGATACTTGATTGTTTTTTAACTTAGTGGATTTCATATTGAAAACCTTTATGCAGTTTAAAAAAAATTATAAACGCAAAAAATTTAAATAAGACTATCAAAATAAGAAGATATGTACTCGTAAAATGATACAGAATTCTTTTGAAGATTATTTCTTGGTTCAGTGGAGACGCTCTTAGTAAAACAAACGTGGAGAGCGACATTCACAAGCGTATGTGAAATATGTTCCGGACGAGGTCAAAAATTTGTTTGTTTGTGAAGAATTTAAGCGAATTCTGTAGATGAAAGATTAAGCGAAATTCTTTGTAAATTATTAAAATAATGAAATAATCTGAAAGACTATTGGAGCATTGGTGGTCGAATCAATAAGATGGCCGATTAAAATGCGTGATGCACAGGGATGGATGTGCCGTGTGGTTCCCGGCAGTGCCGTGTGGTTCCCGGCACCAACACAAAAAAGAATAGGACCACTCCATCTCTTTCCCATGGATGTCGTAAAAGGCGACTAAGGGATAGGCTTACAAACTTGGGATTCTTTTTTAGGCGTTGGGTTAGCAACCTGTCACTATTTGAATCTCAATTCTATCATTAAGCCAAATAGCTGAACGTGGCCATTCAGTCTTTTCAAGACTGTTGGCTCTGTCTACCCCGCAAGGGATATAGACGTGACCATATGTATGTATGTATGTATGCACAGGGATGGAGCCACAGGTTAAAATCCCACCCCTGCCATGTACCAATGACGCTTTTCTGAGTAATGTATATTTTTCGTTTTAGTGTTTACCGGTGATCTTACGGTACATCGAGGAAACCTGCACATTCAGGAAACTAAATGTGAGGATGTGACCGGAGTAAACGAAGAGGAAGAATAATCTAGTAGACTATTTATAAGCAAATATTTCATATGCTGTCTCCTGACCAAAGCTCTCAGTGTGTGCTATATGCATACAGGGGAACCAATAAAACTTTATATGTAATAATGTGTTAACTTCTGGTTTACATCTCAGTGAATAAGATAACTTACAAATAATTAGGGAGAATACTTAGTGGAGCAGTCTTTAAAGACAAATAACTTTTATAAAGAAGAAAATGGTGATGGTCAGATTCTTATAGTTTTATGAAACATTATTACTAAATCTGAATAAGTCAAGTAATTTACCTCTCTTTTAATATTTTCAAGACAGAGAATTCCAAGAATCTTTTGACTTATGAAAATATAAGTTGGATTCACGGAACATTTATTTGGGAACTAGCGCCATTAGAAAACAATGAAATCCACTTGAGAGCGCTCACGTGGCGTGATATTGAGAGGTGCACCTCAAATTCTGCATTTATTGATATAGAGTTGAGTTTCCGGCACCTGAGAACTGTAAAATTTCTGCCTTTAAAGGAAATCTTTCGGTATCGATCATTTTGACAGTTTCTGCTTTTGCACAATCGAAGGTAATGTTAGTGTTTATCCCATCAAAACATCCTGTAAAAAAACCCAAGTCAACTGAGTTTTTATGCCGTGAAAATATTTAGTGTATTTCAACATGACATCCACAAGATCTGCAGTAACTGCAAAAATAAAGCTTTATAATACATTTAACCTTCTTTGTTTGGTCCATGGCTTTATAAAAAAATATTTCTATACACTTTATTCCCATCCTATTCTTCTAAATGAGCAATATTTGTATATTAGTTCTAGAGTTCTCGACAACGGCTCCAACGGTTTCGTTAAAACTTGATATATAGATGCATACGATCGTACAAAAACGATTAAGCTAGGTAACATGTCAGAGAAAATTCGTTTTTTCCATATTTTCCCCAGAAATTGATGATTGAAATACGTTACGAAACGCTAAATCAGATAACAGTAATATTAGACATTTGATCATCTTCCTCTCGAATTTCTATGCCTATTGAATTGGTTATAAGCTCATCAATATTGCTTTGACTAATCAGAAACCATCAGGCCTGACTTGATCTAACGATTAGATATACAGTTGATCTACACGTAGCTATCTAATCCAATGTGTGGTAACTTTAATTTGGAATGACATCGAAGATCAATATCGCCTTTGATAAATGATTCAACGAACTCTCAACCCAACTATGAATGTCTTAAACAAGTGACATTATAATTTTAAATGAAATAACATTTATTGAAAGCTATATTTTGTACACACACCACAAATAAAAAAATATGTTTTAACTACATTTGAATCTCAGTTCAAACATTAAGCCATACAGCTGAACGTGAACCTTTTCAAAATACATCTGACTCTATATACCCCGTAAGGGATAAAGACGTCATTATATATATATAACAGATAAATTAAGCAAAAATAGGCCACATAATGCTCGTTGATACAGTCACAAGCAAAAGCACAACAGAACACACCGTTGCGTTGTTGTTCAAACTGTAGTGAAAACTTCGTTAGCGGTGGGTGCACGCTAATGCGCCAGCAAGCGGCTCCTAAACACATCTCTACACTAGATACAGGTTTTAATATTGAATAGGTTTTAGAGAATTGCAACGAGAAGTGGCACTGAAATTTGTTTTTAGAATTGTTTAACGTGTAGGTAGGTAATGTAGGTACAATATGAGTACCTGTTTTAAAAAAACCTTGGCTGACCCAAAAACGGTATGCATCCGAATGACAAATTAAAACAAACCTTTTTTTTTCCTCATGAAAAAATATTGATAAATAAAAACGATTTATGTCTTGAGAAAATTTAAAAATAAAGCACTCGTAACATCATCATTGATTGTTTCTTTGCTTTATAAGTTACTTTAGGTATAACTATATTGAGATTTTTTAAGAATAAGCATTTTTTATGTAAGTCAGTATTTATCTTTTCTCCTTTTATCTGATTTCCATAAATGTCAATGAATAAAGTTAAACTTTTTCCGAACGACTTTTTTACGATTAACATAACATTAGCCGGGGAATGTTTATGAATTCGTCATTTAAACTTTCTGCCAGTTTAGGGGCACTCGTAAATCTGAAAGTACACCCTCAATATCAATACAGAGGAACGAGTTCTCTTCGAAATCGGAAATTCAACTTTTCATGAATGAATTTGAATTGAGTTTAATGAGTAGCGGTTTTCATACCTTACGAGTATCTTAAAAATGTAAATAATTCTCAAAGATTGTAAACATGTAGTATTTAATGAAATCTTCCAGAAAAGATGACTAGAACAGACATACTTTCTGCTCTATACTTATCTAACTTTTTTAATTATTTTAAACAACACACGATTCTTAGTTTTGAGTGGCGACTTATTGGCTACTATATGTAAACAGCACAATTTTAAAGTTTCCTGACCGGAACCATAGTTATCGACAATGAACAATCCAGATTTAGATCTAAGCTTTCATGAAAATTGAGTGGCTATCCTAGCGAGCGGGGACTTGAAGTATTATTTGAAGAGAAATCTTAATCAATGTAAAAGCGTTTTGGAGCTGAAAGTCGTCTTCGGAGCCATGTCGCCCGAAAACTATTTGTTACGGTAGCTGAAAAATATTTTTAATGGATTAAGTAAATTATTATTAGATATTTTGATTTGCTTGGTAAAACTAAACAAGTAGGTACATCGTGCACGTCAATAAGTGATACCTTGTACCTAATTATAATAATTTGATATGCGTGCATTTGACCACAATCTGCCTAGTAAGCAAGATGAGGTCTAAGATGTTGCACGCAAGCTAAATAACATTTATAAAAATACGATTCTAAAGTAAATAATGCTGTTAGCATTATGTCCGCCTTACAAATTGTAATTGTTACAATAAAGAATTAATTAATAAATATTAATATAAAACAACACACTGGCGATATTTCAATACAAATTTATATAGTTGAGCCCAAGATTTTTTCAAAATAGCTTGATTGTTCTCTGTATTAAAAGAAATAAAAGAAAAAATAAACAATTTAAATAAACATTCCTCTTCCTAAACCACTAGGCAGTTCAGCATGTGATAGCTAACGTACTACGATAACATATAATGTTGTAGTGTGCTGTGCAGTCGAGTTCACTGCAAACCTATTGGATTTAATTGAGAGTGACAAATGTCACTCGATAACGGACGGCTCACTCCGAAATCCACTCGGAATCAGGAATTTATCAAAGAGCTCCATCCTGACTCAGAAAACGATCCGTAGGGACCATTGTCTGCAATTCCAGCGAAAGTACGAGTAACTATAATACTGAATTAATGGCTCATTTTGTAATTGTTTAATCACTGAAATACAATATTGTACCCTGTATGTATCTTTTAAATACATATATACAATGACCTCTAGGTAAATCCCGATAGACAAAGCCAACAGTCTCGCAAAGATTGAAAGGCCACGATTTAATCTTTTTTACCATAGGTATGTATTTTGGGTACATGTTAAATAAATAAAATTTAAGTTTGTTATCTAGTATATCTGATTTCCTGTCAGTTAGTTTCTGGGAGAGAAATATTTTGTCATTATATGCACCTCAGATATCACTATAGCACCATTTTACCTCAAATAGGTAGAACAATATTGAAAGAATAAGGATAATATTTTTCCAAGAATTAAATCAGCCTATAAGTTACGATGGCTATGGAGTGCTTCGTATGATTGACGGAACTATCTTCCGACCTTTTAAACAAGATAGCGCTTAAAATGTTTAAACGCATAACTCAATTTGGAAAAACATGGCTTTTTTAAATTACAGCAAAGAATATGTATTTTTAAGCATGTTTTGTGGGAAAACGAGATACAGTAAAATAAAATCAGGCCCAGACTTTCATGCGAAACAAAAATATTTTCATAAATATTCTGTTTCACGCTTCCATTTTGTAGGAACACGCTCACCGCAGAAATACACGCGAATCAAGTTTCGAAAAAGACACTCTACCAAATGTGCTGAAATTAAGAATTTTAAAAATACTTATTCTTCGTAAAATTAAAATTCCAAAATGTACTTGAAACTATTGGAATTAGTCGTCTTGCATGGCACGCAGTTTTCTACGCAGTTGTTAAAAGTCCGATCTCAGAATTATGATGTAGGTAGTATAAAAATGTTATGATGTCACAACAGTCGTTCACCTTTAGTTACTACTTCCTTAGCCTTACATCAATTTGAATGCTACGGATTCAACTACAATTTGGCTTAAGTAACCTAAAGGCTTGACTTCACACTACCAACAGGCACGTACATAAATAAGGCGGCGCTGCATGACTAGTCACATAATATTGAGTCCACGCATGGCCGCCCGAATCGGCGAGTCAACAAGAAGAGTCAACAAGTTCAGCATGCATAGCTCAAGTCAGGCAAGGAGTGAACTTTTACATACTTTATGCATTTAGCTTGGACATTCTTAGCTTTTATGAGTAAAGAGAGAGAGAGTTTAAATAAAATTCAGGTAAGTATAATATGTTCTAAAAAAGTTTAGAGACCTAAAAACTTCAAATGTCTGTGTCCCAAGCTCTTCATCTAGCAGAAGATCGTAGCATAGAAATCTAATCATTTTGTTCCGAATTTTAATGATCTAAGCAATTAAACAATTTTTATTAAAGATCTATGAAAAATTAATTTAAATAAAAGACAAATTGGCTATAAAATTCGTAATTATCTCGTTTAGGCGATGTAAACATTTTTTGTAATATCGTTGAAGATAAATTCGATTTGGCGACCGCAGCCAAGCGCGAATTCCGGGCCCTCCCAGGCAATCATGCGTGCGCGATTGACAACCGACGAAAATCTGCACGCAGCGAAACTCATGGGAAAATATAGGGAACACATCAACCGTGCTTTTTCAAGATTTTTCTTTTTCAAATTTCAGGATTTGAAGTTCGCAGCTAACGAAGACGTCGCGGTAATTTACTGTATTCTCATTCTATCTTCTTCATCACTAATAATTAGTAACATTATTTTTAATAAGTACATTTAAACAATGAACGAAACTAATGTTTAGCTGACACTTTTTCACAACATTATGCAACTACGACAGTTGTAAATTCATACTTTTGCAAAAACCTAATTAAATTGCTTTTAAAGTAGCAGACGGGAATTTATGCACCGTGATTTTCACCCCGTTTCCAAAGCGGAGAAAAATTCACCTCTATTTAGCTGCGAAAAGAGCCATCTCGTTAAAAATTTGTGAACTTTATAAAATAGCGCTCAATAAATAAATCACGAAGCTGGTCCGGGTCAGGTCTATATTTGACTGTACATATAATTATGTGCCTTTGTTAGCCAATAGTTCCGTAAATACCTCAAATCAATACCGGCGGCTGGAGGCTGGCTAAGTTATTTAAAATGCAGTTGACACGTCATCCGAGCGAAATGCAATATTCGCCTTGTCCATGCGGAAACATGGTTATTTTCAATCGCGTTTTTATCTCGAATATTCAGAACAATGATTTCGATGGCCCGGCCTTTAAATATTCAGGATAGTTTATTCAATGAATACATTTTATGTTGTCTGGACTGAAGTTTCATATCTTTTTATTGTCACAAATAAACGTTTTAATGTCTTAATTAATTCTTAATACTTCAAAAACGTGAACGATACCCATTATAGGATTTATAAAAATCCATTTGTCAAATTCTGTTTCCTGCATAAAATTTAGGAGACAAATAAGCTATACCGATACTTTAGATGTCCGTTAACAAAAATTATAGTAAAAAAATGTTTTGGTAGGTCCATAACGACTTATTCAAAAACTTACCAAATTGTCCAAATCGAAAATCACATATACCGCAACATATATTTCAACCAAATTAGCATCCAGTACATCATGTTTATAACACAACATCCCTGGTCCCTCGTTCGTAATAAACATAAGCTTTTCATCTGAAGGGTACACGGACCGCGTGGTTGCCTCAGTATCTTCTGAGCTTTACAAATGATAGCTTTGCTCGTCATTCCTCTACGTAAGCTATCTTAAACTTTGTGCGAATTGTACGGAGTTATATATAGTTAACATATTTCTCATTGTAGCAATTGATAAAATTTGTGCACACATTTTTACGAACATCAGGTTATGTTTGTACATTTTTAAATAATTAGTAGTAAGACGTTCGTTATATGATGAATTGTTGTACTAACTTTTCATGTACAAATGTCGTAAAACAATTTAAAAGATATAGTAGTTTTCGTCTAATTAAGACTCATAAGTGAAAAATGTCATAAACGAAAGAAAATACACCATATCTCACTCAACAATTGTTACTATTTAACGAAAAAATAACGATTCATAATGATTACTATCAGCATATCACACGGGATATAATTTTTCGGTAGTAAGAAACAAACAGAAATCCTACTTCACGAGCCGACTTCGAAGTGCCATCCCGACATGCGCATTCTGCATCAATTCGACAGTTTAAGTCTTTGTATATTCCGCCATGATATCGCGTAAGCTCACAAATAGGGCCTCAGCAGGATTATATTCCTGTTCCCGTCGCATTGCCGGGAACCTGTTTAGTTACTAAGACCTGTCGGGTTGTTGACACTATAATGTATCTAAGCTTCTTTTACAGTTACGTACGGTTTGCAAATTAGACGATCTTGTGTTTTTTTTCTTGATTAATTAAATTTGGATTATTCCGCGTCGTGACGTCGGAAGTGGTTTATTTATAATTCTTTGAGTGTGATTTTGGTGTGCTACATTTTAATAAAATTACAATCAATCATAATATTTCAATACATAACCCATTCTACGTTTTGGCATATAAATTTTGGTATTCATCTTTTCGATGATGGGCTCATGTTACTATCTGAATTTTAATTATGTCTGATAGCCATTCAGCTGATTGTTGCCTCTGAGACTATTGGCTTTGTTTGCGCCGTAAGGGTAAAATGCATTCTACGTTTCTATTCTTGATTTGTTATAATCAAGGTTTTAATGAAATTTATCATTGAGTGGACCATTATAAATCAGTTCAACAGTAAAATCTATTCATTAAAATATATTAAACGTTAGGAAGGCAATATGGACCTTTACGACTCTCTCTAGGCGATGGAAAATTTTACGTCTGTTCTTTTACACTTTCTTATAAAGTTATTGCCACAAATTTAATTTTAGTTATCATCAGGGTAAATTAATTTTCACTTGAAATTCGTACATCATAATGGCTTTTTTTTCCTATGACCGCGACCCAGGCATGGGATGGGCGTGTAATAAACTTTAACTTTATACATATCTGTCAGGATCATACTTCATCAAAAAGTATGAGAGGGTAATATGTATCTATGTTATATAATTTTAAACATTTATGTACTTTTAAAAATTATGAAAGTCAAATTATGAAAATTTGAACATTTTATTATTTATCAATCTGATTTATAAACAAATAAAATATCAACCATCAAGTTTTTATTAAGGCATCTTTTAGCACATTCTATCGGTACGTTTATGGCGTAATCTGTACAATAAGTACATACTGGGATCTAACTGTGCGCGTCCAGTAAAAAATAAAGCAGCGTCCATATCTGTTTAGTTTTCCTGGCGCCTTGTTATACTCCTACTAGTTGTTTTTATGTTTTTCTGAATAAACGTTAGTATTGCACTGCGGTTTACAAATAAATTCTTTATAATTAAGTTCAGATTTCCATGACTACCCGCAGAATGCACTAAACAAAGATTGTATGTTATTTTGACGAATCGTGTTGCTGATAATACCTGTATCTCTTTTTTTACGAAGCGTGCTGCTTATGAGTTCATACTAACATTGATATAAATAAGACATAATATTTTTTACTTACCACACAAAATCTAACCTAAACGCGTCCACTACCGCTTCGTCTCAGGCCGGTGAGTCGCTGCGTTTCTACCAGGCCGTGACATTGCGGGGATGCTTGTCACACAGACATTCCTAGCGCTTGTTAGCTTTCCAGTTTAGTTTACACATTATGTTTAATCATTTGATTAAAATAATAATATAAAAAAGAAAACATTGCGTGATGAATATTGAAAAGCAATATTATTTCATCCGGACACGGGGCACAGCGATTACACTTAAGTTTTTTAACCGATCTACTTCAAATTATGAATCTCCTTAAAAGGTAGGAATACGAAAAGAACAAAGTTTAATTCCGGCACAAAAAAGTACTCTTATTCAATTTGAATATATGCAAGCGGAATTGCGGACAGCATCCTTTTATAATAACTTGCAGGAGGATGTAAACAAAAGCTTAATTAACGATATAAAAATGTTATTACAATGCTCGGCTGCCCGGTATTTAATAATTATATTTTCGCCTTGATCTTAAAATAAGTAAAGATCCTTATTTGCTCAAGCAACAAAATATAAAAAATCCATTTCTTTGAAGTAAGAAATAATTTTTCGCTGACTGAAATCTTGTTTTACGCAAATGTCAGCATTTACATTTTGCTGAACTCTCTTTTTCGGATATCTGTGCAAAATCGATATTACTATGAATTCTATCTTTATTTTATACACAAAACGTGGCAAGGACAATGTTAATCTTGCAAATATTGGTAGATAATTTTTTATAATATATATTTTTTCCTTGAATATCTATGTACAAAATGTAAAAAAATAATATATGACGTAGCCTCTGGGTAGAAACGATGTAAAATTAACACACACATACAGCAGGTATGGGAAAATTTCAAATCCTATTTAGTGATATGATCCAAAAATATTCCCTATAACTTTTAATGAGTAAAATACCTCAGTGCCCTTCAAACGAAATGAGGTGAATATAGTTACAATTTATCATTTTCCTAGTAGGTAGTTTATTATTTTCTTTTTTGAAATATGCAACAAGAAATATCTCGTTTTATGATTAAGTAAAGGATGGGAACTTAAGCCTAATACGTAAAAATACATTTTTGATCAAGGGGCCCAATAAGATTGATTATACATCAAAATATAAGTTAAATTAATCTAAATATATCTGCATGAGAGATGTGGTGTAAATACAAAAAATATGCTTGTTAAAATATATTTCCAAAGGCCAACAGGACTTCGCATAAAAGACCCTTAAAATGGGTCATTATGTTCGGTAAGAGTCGGAATCCGCGACAAAGGGCGGGTCCGAGGGTTCATTGCTACACGTACGAATATTATGAAATAAGTTAGGACGTGTAGCACCCTATAGGGACTCAGATTAGATGTAGGTAAATCTATGTGAACCGTCAGAACTTTATACTTTTGTGACGTTAGTGTTAGGGGACTTCTGGTAACAATTAGTTTTGGGAATTCGGATTATACTTTTAAACTTGTACATTTATAAAAAATGTAATCTAACTTTACAAAATGAAAGCAAAAATGTGTACTGAAACCATTCACATCATTCGCGTGTTATTTTTAAGAGAAGAATCCGTGTATAGAACAAAGAAGTCATATAAGAGAGTACCCGAATCTTATTATCACTGTAGATAAAAGGGTACAAGGAGCATGTTATGAAAAATATCGGACATTAAGGTTCCACACTACAAATATAAATCAGTGAGGCGTTAGCCGCAATCTAGGTGGTCATACGAACCTTGTAATTTTTCTTTCTACCCTAATAATTTACTCGCATGTAATACCTAATATTGAAATATATATTTTTTAGTTTGTAGTTTAGGTATTTTACTTTATATTACTTAGGTAGTTTTATTATTACTATTAACAAAAGTTGAGCTTTGTTATATGGTTTTGGTTTGGTTCTAATGAACTAGGCTATGACACTTTCTGGAGTTATTAGTACTTTTGGTAGGAAGGAACTGCTTTTTTGATAGACTTCAGGAGCAAAAAAGTACCTTGCAGAATAGGAATAAACAAAATATTTATAAAATAAAATAAAATATATATGCAGAGCAACATTAATATTTTGCTCCGTATAAAAATCTTTAGAATATTAAACTCTTCAAATGGATTAAAAACGTTTTCCTGATACTTCCATCGACGTAATTCCATGTACATAATGCAGTGTAAAATATGAATGGGTTGGGCGCAATGCAAACCAGCTAAGCTACAATAACTCGGAGGTCCCAATAGCGGAATATGTCTCCATTTTTCGCTCCCAAAGCGTATATAATTTAATCTATAAAGACCCTAAAAGGAGAAGTTGTGACATATTTATTTTATTTGCTAGAATAACTTTGTAAGTTCGTTCTCGCCGCTGAATTATGTTATTTATAGAGGACATGTTTCAGTGCACTCCGAACGATATTAATGATTTGGGGAATAGATTTAGACAATCATAGGTTATTTGTAGATTTTAAGAGTGAAAAAATAAAGTCAAATTAAGTGAATGAGAATTAATTTGAGGGGAAAAATAGATTGCAGATTTTACTAATTTCCTTCATTTCATTGCAGTTTCATTGAGATGAGCTTTTACTTTGATCAGAAATTAATAATATTTCTATTGATTTCTCAGGAAGAGATAAGATAAGAGATTTTGATACCAATCAAAGTAAGTATTCTACACGAATAGACATTATATTAAACCTTTTCTGTATACAAAAACTATTCTAAAATCACAGCGTCAAATCTCCAGCTTTCTTCGCGTTTTCAATAGTTTGTGAGAAAGCTCAGTCTGAATAGAACGTGCAAAATGCATGGTTTTCAATTTGGGCCGAGGGAAGCCCACTTTTTTATTCGTCCCGTGTACTCAGGGCAAGGTTGAAATCCTCATAAGTCAAAAGGTGAAGGGGCACTCACGACGCAGTAAAAACCGCGAAGAAAATTTTACGATGGCCTTAGAGACGATGTGGAGACCAGTTGTGACCGACTGACGTGACTTTAAATTAGGACATCGTATAGATTATGAGACAAACATACCACACACACACTTACACATACATTACACATAACAGTGAGTTTTGAAATGTTGTTAAAACTTATAACATGATGCATAGGCCTGTATAAATCATTGGGGAGTTATTTTCATGGAAGTATTTTTACATTTATGTAGGTTTATGTTATCGATTTTTTTTCTATTACAAATATATACAAAACAAACTGATTTACATGATAGGTAAACACTACAGTTTTATTTTAGGTGACACAGTAAAAAATGAAGATATGTAGGTATTTAATAAGAAACATCAATTAAATAAAGCAATAACGAAATAATTGTCTAATACAAGTATTGTGAATTCTATAACCAAGTCCATAACATTTAGCTAACAGGTTGCTGCTTAGAGAAGATGAAGTGAAGCATAATTTTCAGAAATAATGGGTTAATCCCTCCAATAATCTTTACCCTTTTGAACCCAAAAGGTAATTAACAAGCCTTTACTACGCTGTTACAGTCCCTTATCGGGCTTTGTTTGTATTCACTACATTGAAGGGACTCATTATAGTAATTTTATCAGATTTTTTGCAGAATTCCGTTTTTTCTTGTTTTATTTTTTTTTCTTTTAGTCATCTAGCTATACTGTTAGCTCTATCTATAATAGAAAAATTGTATCTAATTAAGTACTAATTTTTCAGCTTTGTGATAAATAAATTTCTAAAATGTAAAGGAAAGTTCAATAAGCCGTAGAAATATTCTACTTTTGACTATTTACTTATTACAAGCAAACGTTATTGTTAAGATACAGTTAACAAGCTTTATACCTTTAAAAGCTGTCAAACTGGTAAAAGTTATCGAAACATTTTATTTAATTCAATGTTGCATATCAATTGAAAATCATGCAAAACCTGTGATGATAAACATCACACTCATATACACAGTATGCTATACTTAAAAGAAAACATTCTGTCACCACCAATAGAAATAACCAATAGAAAGTTGTTAACCTAGAAGACAGGACACAAAGCATTATAAAATCTCAGCAAAGTAAGTTCTAACATAAGGTGCGGTGAAGCAGAAGTATTCAAAAGTAAAACAAAAGCGGGAAATTTGAAAACTTAATACCGACCGCTCGCGAAACAAAATTAAAATGGAGGTAAAAATATGTAATTAAACTTTCCACCCTCTGTTTGTTTAGCAATCACGTCTGGCATCTCTGAGAAAGAAAATTGTAGGGCACTTTAAAGCCGGGCAGTTTTAAAAAGAAGCTGCATGTACTTACCTAATACTTGTCAATGAAACCGGAAGTTTGCGGCTCGGAACCGGTCGACTCGCACTTTGCACTTTTGCCACAATCCGGACAATCCCTTACGCACCTACGACCTTCAAAGTTCTGTCAATCCGCAGTCTTAATACTAATACAAACACTAAGAGTAAGTTTAAAATTACACCTATTAATTTACTTAATAGTAATCGGGAAATTTTATCGGGATATGTTAAAGATCGCGTGAGCGCTTGAGTTAGTTCACCGGTAGGGTTCGGAGAGATCGTACGTATCGGAGAGGATAGGTTCGGACACACGACCCGGGAGACCGAAACGCCGTGAGTGACGCCGGGCGCCCGATACCTCCCGCCCGCCTAGCGTCCGCCGCGGCCGCGAGCAAGAGGGATGCAGACAGCGGGAGCCCTATCCCGCGAATATCACCGCTCGGATCAGTTCGGCAGAGTCTCAAGTGCTCTTCGCTGTTGGCAACGCTCTCGCTGTGAGGGAGGGCTCTGTACCACTCAGTTACAAAATGAAATAAACGACACTGACAAACTCATTCCTATTTGATACCTAACATTTAATTTTAGAACACCTATTGAGTTGATAAATGTGAGATGAACACCTGACGTTCGGCGTCATATCGAAAAACATATGCCCTGTTGGCTAGGTGTAGCAAATACCATAACGAATACTTTGGCTGAACACGCGCCATATTATGCAACGTTACGTTACTTGTATTGTGCAGTCTGAAATTTTCTCATCATTTGATGCAAGTTTTTAGAGAGTGCGGATGTTTGAGAAATACTTTTGAAGGAAGTACGAGTAACGTGGAGTATTCCACTTCATTTTAAAGCAGTTGGGTGCAAACTTTTATTTAATATATAAAATGAGCCTACCGGACACTGTACATAGATATAATGAGTCACGATAGATGAAACTTAACTAGGTTTTGAATTTTAAAGATTCAATTTTTTCTTAAATGCGTTTTGCTAAATTAACTAAATGACATTGATGAGCAAGCATTTATAAATATACTTGTTTTTGAAACTATATCAGCTTTCAATACAAATATAATTTTTTTTTAGTATAACATTTGGAACCCAGTAGGTTGTTTTTAAAGAGCAAATAAAGTTATCTACTGCATCAGAAATGCCCACTTAGATCATCTACAACATTTTCAGTATCAAAATCAAACCGAAGTCGGATTCGTTCCAAGCATGTGAGCAGCACTTTGAGTTAATTTCCTGCGAGGGCGGAACATTTCCTTGGCTGACCTGCACATTTACAAGCGATTACTTGCAATAATGGCCGTAATCGCCGTCGACCTCAGCACAATACACGGACAATTCAAATAATTGTTTAAAGTTTGCACTGGTATCCAATAGCAATAGCGGTTGTTTCTTTTAATAGTTCGAAACGTTTAGACATTTATATATTTTAATTTATCTGCATTGTAAGAATCATCATCAAGTTTAATGATTTTTATTGAAAAGAAAACAAGCACCAATATAGCCTTTTTTGTTAATTCCTGAAAGGCCGAGAATTTTATTTAATGGCAGGTGAAGTAACCGTCGAAAGCCATTTAATGATAATTTAATTGTATTTAATTTCAAAAAGTTCAAGCAAGAAGCTGCATTTTATACAGATTTTAATTTCTGCTCTCGATGTTGCGGTGCCAATGTAAGAATTGAGCATTATTTGCAAAGCCTGCAATCTATCTGGAGAACAAATGTCGGAAATAATGTCGATAGATGAAACAAAAATAACCTTAGCTATCTACTTTTTTTTTCATATTTTCTCTTTACTCGTACACCATGTTTAATTTTTTTTTAACTAGAAATGTAAACTTTTTTATATCATGCACGGATAGTGAAAGATAAGGAGTAAAGAGAAAATATGAAAAAAAAGAACTCAGCCCCTAAACAGGTACAATATGGGTAGGTGTATGGGAGAATAGTTGAAGAAATGTAGCTATTTTATTTTAATGAAATAATTTCAAAGTATTTTATAGAAAAAGAAAGACGCGGGGTCAAAGTCAGCAGAGGACTTCTCACAGCAGTTCTTGTTAAATTATCTATATAATCCAACTACAAATTCAACTCCAAAATACTTATGAAAGTCAATCGCATGCCAGTGAATTAGAAATGAGAATGAATACTCACCATTTGAATCACCCTATTTGCCGCGTAAAGTTATTCGAAAGCGGAACTTTGACGTATTTGTATACAGTTCCAACAAAATAATTCCGGAAACATTCCAATACTATCAGAAGTTGGGAGTTTCCAATAATGCGACTAGCATCCCTTGGCTGGCCGCAAACTATATTAATCCATCAATTGTGAGACTTACTTAGTAGCTGGTGTTTTACGACTTGTGTGTATCAAGTTTCAACGTTTTCTTGTGTTTGATTTTATTATTTATGAGCAACACTAGCTTTCGACTTCGTGAAAAGTGCTCTTTATTATTTAACCTACTTCAAACTATATGTATTCAAAATTCGTAGAGATCAGTGCTGTTGTTTAACCGTGAGATATATCAAACTTATATAGTAGGTAGGTATTAATTGGGACAAAGAGTTTTAGAAATTATTACTTAGATATTAGAGATATTAGAGGCTCCGAAACATTCCAAAAGGTGCAATAGGGAACATTAAAAATAAGAGATAGTCTGAGTTATGTTTAATAAAATTGTTAGTTTGCTTTTCAGATAATCAAATAACAACCACCCAAAATAAGACCATTAAAAATTAAAAATAAATTATACACAACATTATATAAGTCATCATTTTGTTCACATATTCTACTAATGTTTTATTAAAAAAGTTGTCCATAATTACGGTACTATTTTTGCAGTTAAAAACACGTTTGGCTCGCACGTTGTACAAGTTTTTAGCGGAAATATTGGAGCGTGCATCGGCAGTTGCCGGCGAAGCGCGATGTGTAAACACGCCCCCAAACATTTCACTCTTTTAGATTTTCGCCCTGCGTTGATATTAAAATGTTTTTCATTTACGCAAAATATCGATATGTTTTTCTTTATGAAACTAAAACCAGGGGATGCAGACTATAATTCTGTGAGAATAACCGAAATTTATATTTACTTTAACTTCTATCGAAATGCATTACTTCACTTCCATTCCGTTATTCTTATACAAAAAGTAAGACTTCTCTCGTGAATAATGTGACATAAGGTCGACGATACCGTCCAGCCACGGGAATCTCAACAATTATGCAGGATTTAAATCCACGAAAACCACAGGGTGTTTTTCGTCTGTCGTGCATATCGATCTGCCCATGACAACACGTTTTGGCCCCCTTTCCGATCAGTGGGGTTGAAGTGGCCCGTGGGTCACTCTCCAAAATACTCACTTTGAGGAAAGGCGAGTTTGACTCAGGCACCCTTTTGACCACCTTTCAAACCCAATTCTGTCCATTGAAAAATTATGATCCCGCTTGTCTTTAGACTCCCAGTTCCGACGCCTTTATCAAAGAATTCGATCGAAAAGTACACTTAAAAAGGAATGATAAGAAGTGATAAAGTTCAATACAAAACATTAAAAAGAAAATAATTCTGTACGAGTGTTTTCTGTTGAGTCAAAGAGTTCAGCGTAAGAATAATTACTGAGAGTAGTGAGTTCTTCGATACTCTTACAGCTTTTATGGAGTGTACGTACCTAAGTATTCTGTGATCGTAACTTTAAACTAGCTTCCATGGGAAAAACAATACCGTCAATCTATAGGGTTGGCAAGAAGGGAATAATAATTATACATTCATACTGATTTCATAGTGATAATATGGGCCAGTTATTATAATTCATAAGGTAAATTCGATCTTTGAAAAGTGCACAAATTGGCTTAGTACACTGTTTCAAAATATTGTTAATTTGTGTGTTTACGAAATAAAGTAATTATTTCGTGATACATTTAAAGTGGAGAGATCGAGAACCAATGGCTACTTGCTTGTGAGACATCAAAATTTCCCATCAGTTAATATCGATGGATTGAGACTGTAGTTTACAGATAGTAAAATGAATTAAATCAGACGACTAGAACTAATTAGTCGTTAGCACTGCACCATCTCAAACTATTTAGGTTTTGAGAATTAAAAATTTTATGCCACACTCAGTATTTCCTGAAATTCCAAGTTGTTTACCTAAGCAGTCAAGTTTTGCATTTTAATTGTACCAAGTTGCAAATATAGCAAACCCGTAAAACCTTTTCAATTAGTTCTCGTAATACTTACTAGACCACTAACTCAACAGCTTTCTTTTATCGGTAAACGGCACTGTTCACTTTATTCCCTTATTTTATATTGCCTTTCTAAGCAGCCTTACAATTTATCACCTAGCTGTTTGTTTAACCTAGGAATATTTACAGACACACATAAAATTCAACTTGTTTTAAAAGCTATTGCAATTTCTGTTGTTTGTAGATAGATTGTTAAGGATGTGAGTAGTGTTGTTTACAAATACGTATTGATTAATTTGTTTTGAGTAATTAGCGATGAGAAGATTTCATTGTTATTAATATAAATACGAGTATAACAATACTTTTCCTTCACGGCATATACAGACTCAAGCAAATAATTACATCTCGAAAAAGCAGCGTTTATGTATAAATAGACGGAAATGACGTATCACATCGACTCTAAAGAGAAGATGCACAATGCACGTATAATATCTTATTATATAGTTTATATGTTATAAATTATGTACACAATCTGATGCCTTTCTTTACTTTTTCCTGTCGTGGGCCTGCTGGAAGAAATTTATCTAGAAATAAGTAGTGCCCTTGTACTAAATTTCTCTTTAGTTTAAGTTCTATTCTTTCTTTTTTTCTTTGATATTCCTAAAACTATATTGATGGAGTATGAATTTGTAAGAACGAATACATACTACCTATATGAATTGAAGACTATCAATCATACTACAAGATGTCGACAGCTATAGGATGTGGAAGGCAAAGCGACACGTCATGCGAAGTCACGCGTGGTGTCAATTCGAGTCAAGTACGAGTTGAGCCTGCCTGGGTAGGATTGCCATGAGATATTCACCGATATTAATTATTTACTCATTATTGCAAAAGTTATAATCGTACAATATACCAGTCAACCATTGAAAACTTTTAATACAATGAACCCATCAAAAATTTGCTATCGATCGTAATCGACAAACAATGATATCACGCCTCTTTCCCAGAGGTGTAGGCAGAAACTACGTACTAATACTTAAGACATGACTTTCCACCATTAGTTCCCCGGTTCGTTCAAAGTGCGTTCGTCTTGGCTCTAGTTATCTGTAATGAGGTACTCGGTATCGGAATGGAATAAATTAATGGCTTAGAATCCAGTGCTTTCTGTTGGGGTACCAATTGAAAACAACACGAACAACCTTAA
Source organism: Amyelois transitella (assembly GCF_032362555.1). NCBI lineage: Eukaryota > Metazoa > Arthropoda > Insecta > Lepidoptera > Pyralidae > Amyelois > Amyelois transitella. Next base: position 4,692,851 of record NC_083512.1, on the reverse strand, counting down.
CCTTACCTACCTTGTATATGTACACATTGCAACAAGTAGGTTATTTCGAAAGGGTAGATTATGGTATCCAACCTAACCAATCGACCATCAACACTCAATCACCACATAATATTTTTCACAATTTCTATTAATTTTTTACTCGATGCTTGGTTACACTAGCTCTTTTTGTATTTTTGTGCATATAGATTCAATAAGATTTTTTTTGTTGGGGAGTGTACGTATATACGTGCCTTGATGGTCCCGTTCGGGATTAAGAATAAATAGCAATTCGTGCAATCTATAGCATAAAGAGATAATCACCATCTAAATAAATAGTATATGCAGGGATCCTTAGAAGCGGAAAGAAGTAGTCGCTGCATACTTCTCCGGGAAATAGGCGTATTTTTTAGGGTTTCGTACCTTAAAGGTAAAAACGGGACCCTATTACTAAGCCGTGTGGTTTCCTGCGCCAATAGAAAAATAATAGAACTACTCCATCTCTTTCACATGGATGATTTAAAACACTAAGGGATAGGCTTATCAACTTGAGATTCTTCTTTTAGTCGATAGGCTAGCAATCCATTTATTCATATATTTATGTACATCAAGGTAAATAAGAATAAAACTTAAAATAAAAAGAAATTCAGTACAAGGGCACTACTTATTCCTATTTGAGTACCTATCACTATTTGAAGTTCAATTCTATCATGAAGTCAAACAGCTGAATGTGACCTCTCAGTCTTTCCAAGACTTTCGGTTCTGTCTACCCTGCAAGGGATATATCCGTGATTATATCCCTTGCAGTATATGTTTGTATAATTTACTTATTTATGTAGCTGTCTAAGCTACAAAAAAAAGAGCAAATAATTCATTATACAAAATCGAATCAATACAACCTAGAAACCACGTATCAAATGTGGACGGCCGCGGGGTAGTGTTCAGCGAATATTAATTTGTGTACGAAATATTATTTTATTCCTTTGATATCCAGATTTAATGAATTGTGCAATTTCAATGCGAAATATTTATGATGCATCTGTTATTATCAAATGTGCAGTTGTTTTAGATACATTAGCCAAATTATAGTTTAGTGAACAGTGTTTTATTTGCTTGTACAACATTGACGTATTGATTTTGATTAATTTATAAATTTTAATCTAGATTTTAATCACTATTCACCAAAATAACTACAGCCTGACATAGTTGAATAAATTAAAAGATGGCTACTCTAGGTATAGTGCGTATACCTTTTGTCACATTTTACAACATTCGCTGATAAGAGAAGGAGTGGTTCTGTTTTAAAGTGGCGAAAATCACACGGCGAACTTATAAGCAAATTATTCACTCAAAAAAGACATGTTAATCACGGGGTAAACGGATCTTAAGTTTCAAAAAGACTCGAAGGCCACGCTCAGCTGGATGGCTCTATGATGAAATTGATATACAGATAGTGACAGATCGTTGAATATAACCTCGACGTTTTAAAATGTCGTATCATTATTCCTTACGGGGTTCACAGACCCAACACTCTCACAAGGACAGAAAGGCCATGCTCAGCTAGAAAGTTAAATAATAGAATTGAGATTCAGACAAGTGTGATGAAACCGAATAATGGCTAGACATCATTGCTAAAACGATTTTTTCCCAAATTTCGTTTCATTTTCATACAAATTGTTGACACGAAACACATTACTATCGCGTAGTAGGGGTAATTCAAAGTTCTCGTGCTTGTTTCTATTTTCCTATTTCAGTTATGTTATACTGGTTATATTTGAGGAAGGTATGCAGAAAACTCGCAGTATAAAGCCCCAGCTATGGACATTAGAGGTACCTATGTCACAAACACTAAATTCGAGCGGGCGAGGCTGCAGGTAAAAGCTAGTCGTTTCATAAATTAAGCCCACTTTAAGTCGCCTTTGTTGATAAGGACAAACTATAAATATATATATATTGATGTAGGTACGATGCATGGTAATAATAAAGTTCTCCATATGTCCACAAAATGCGGATGTTGCGCGGATACTCCGCCGCTCAACTTAAACTAACTTCCGGTTCCGTCGTAATCGCATTTCCTTAATGTTCCTGCCTCGAAATTTGTTAACTTACTCATTGTTTGATGGTTTGTGTATTCGCTTATTTTTAAAAAAGTTGCATATTTTTTTCGTTGTTATCGTCCACCTTATTCTATTTGCATTACCTCAACCATCTTGCTGCAAAGGGAAGGACCCTGAGACCCACCTTAAACCACAACCCTGGACAGTAAATCATCATCACCGGCTACCTATCGACATATGTCCCAATTGCATCCTTGTCTTTTTTACAAAAAAATGATGTGACTACATACCAATAATGAGAAAAATAAGAAAATAAAAACAAGACTTACCAGAAGATAAAAATATTGAAACAACGACAATAGAAAAGTTGAAGATGTTCCACCGACGTATTTAAAAGCTAGCCGCTCAAACACATTTTTATAAGATAAAGATCTTGCACAAAACCATCCAAAAATAATTATTGAAAATAACAAGATGCGAAAACGTGAAAGCGTCGTAAAATGAAATAATCCTGCTTTTATCCTAAGTGTTGAAGGAAACAACACCTGCGGCTTACTGTCATAAAATGAAACTAATCAAGTTCGTCTTCTTAACTTGAGACAAATAACACTTTGATGATGAAAAATCTTATTGGCTTTATGTTATTGACCGTAATAAGTTTCATGCATAAAATAAATATAATGAGTGAACATTACTCCTGTTAAAACAAAAACTTACTCTTCAAACGAGGGTGTCTTCTTTTACATGATTCCAATCTCAATTAAACCATCACCATAATTAAGCCATCCAAGTAAGCAAAGTCTTTACATAATTCCTACACTATTGACTCTGTCTCTGACCCATAAAGCATTAAAAAGCATCCGTTATGAGTACCCGTACGTAGTTATGTTAGGAGTACCCATAATCGTCGATTATCCAAGAAAACAGTTCTTTATGCGTTTAGAAGAAGCTGGAGAGTTATGTACGGATCATAGCATGTGGAAATCTATAGTCTCTGCCTGGAAACAGGCGTGATAGTAGGTGTATAAACACAAAAGCATGATACGATTGTGCTCTGACGATATTTTCAATATCTCTTGTAAGTACCTAGTAGATACCAATTCCCAGGACGAGGGCTTTAAAAAGATAAAATATACTTACAAATAACGTAATCCACACCACATCTTGCACTTTACACTGAAACTCGTACACTACACGTCACCTGCAGTTTATAAAACCTTCATAACTTTTCACTTCCAAGTGCCAGGAATACCAATACTTTGTTTCAATTCATATGCAATGCAGCTGTTTATTCTGGAGTTAAAGCTTGTAACTGTGTCCCTAGTCAATATTTCGCTTTTACAGCGCTAACATTGTTGATGTATTAAAATTTGAATTGTGTTGCCGAATTTCGTGACGTTTTAGTTGTGACTTAGAAACAGTGAGGTTCATATTGAGGTGGTGCTTTTCTTAGTGGCACATTGTATACCAAATCCGTAACTAAAGCATCGCATAGAAAGTTGTTAGTTTTTTTTTTCATTGTAAACAAAGTTAACTTATCTCTTCCAATGTAGATTGTAAAAGTCAGTCAAGGCACCAAGCGTAAAAGCCACCAGACAGAGCCTAGCCAAGTTTAGCGGTATGACTCGCAGATAATGTACCTTTTAGCGGTGAAAGAATTTACATGGATGATCCTGACGGACAAACTTTACCTCTATATACCTAATACTAGTAGTTCGCCACGAACCTCGCGAATACTTAAAATTTTTACAAAATTTTAAATAATTCTCAAACTGCTTATCAGATTTAATTTTATTTTTATTAAAATTCTATCGACAAATTCTACACACGTTTTATGTTTCGTCAAAATCAGACTAATGGGTCGACAGTTACCGCGTTACAAACATACACACACACAAAATGTGTTGTCGCCCTAAGTTGAATGGTAGACCACTCGCTTCGCTCGGTCGTTCAATTAGTATAAATGAATTATCTTTCCAAGAGCTGAGAGGTATTTTTCACGAGAATCGCTATCGGTTACACCTGAATGTTCAGTTCACATCTGAACGACGCCCAGTCACGCGTGACGCTTTGTCACGACACAATAAGATAGTAAATTCATTGTTATATTTCAAGCTATTATTTTAGAGCGTTCAACTATTCAAGCTTTTGTTGATGATGTAATTATCATTTCCTAATATAACAGAGTTCCCTAAAAGCTCAGTGAATTCAAGAATGTGTATAAAGCATAAAAAGTATATATCCCTATTTAGGAGTAGGCCCTTTGAAATGAGTCATGAATTAATGTTTGTATGCAATATGTATGTAATTATTATTCCCTGATATTTCATGTGAGAAGAGTGTCTGATGCTATTTTTGTAGAATACCAAAGTGACCTAGGTCAATTATATATATTATCTTTCTCGCACTTGCCACAGAAGTGTGGAAGTCAAATAATGACACGAGCAAACTCGGAGTCCAAAAAAAATTAGGTTTACATTCTTGGTGGTTAATTTTGTTCTCGTTCTGCTCACTTTTTGATGCCATAAAACATGCTTGGTAAAATAAAAACAAAACAAAATATTCTAAGCGTTTTTTAAATATTAATCCCTAGATAAGTTAAATCCTAAACGATATTCCAACCCTACTAAGTATATCAAAGTTTCATTATTAATATATTACTAAATTCAACATCGATTTATATCTTCATTACACCATATTATTGTGAATACGGTGCCTACAATATTTCAAACTTCGTCGCTATTACGAGGGTGAAAGGTTTAAATTGAATACGTGAAATTTCAATATTAGTGAATCGTTACCCTTTGTGTGTTATCTACGGAGCTCAGGCATACGCCTCTAGTGGCATACAAAGACGAGACGTGGCGTAATGAGCGTAAAGAAATGGCATACATATGTAGGTATACCATATAAGTGAAACTTGAAAGTTGTGATTTAATTGCGTTATATATAGTGCAGCGGCGTGTATGCGCTGGTATTATATACTTTCATCATGAGAAGTAGGCAGAAGCTACATCTTTCCACTCCTCGCGATCCCTCTATACTGCCATATTATTTTACTTACCTACCTAGCCCCTTTCTATTTCAAAAATTCCCATTTACCTCCGTTTTATATACCATGACTTTACCATCTTAACATTTCATTTTCTACTCATATACTTCTACGTTGCTAAGGCTGATTATCAAAATGGCAAAAAATTATAGTAAGATAATTTGATTGTCGTTGGAAGGAGTTCAACATGCCGAGATGGAGAACCTTGATTACGATTGGTTGCTGATACGACATCGGGCGTTCGGTGTCTGTTTTATGATAGAATTCGATTAATATTAAGATAATTAAAAACAACAAAAAAAATATAAGATCAATTTAGTAGATATTCTATTTGTTAATAATCAATGAAAACGTATCTATCTGGTAAGATGTTTCACAAGGCTGCATAACTTTGGGGAACACTGGTTCACAAGATTTGATAGAGCATCTCAAGTGGCGGCTCAAAGTTATTTGATTCGTCCTAAAGGACGTGTAAGTGGTAAGTGTACACCTAAAGGTGTACACTTACCAACTAAGTAGATCAAATATATAGAGAAAACATCTAACTGGCAGCCAGTTAGATGTTTTGTCAATGTATTAGCCAGTAACTTGCTTTTAACCTGTTCGAATTGTCCCTGAAGGGACGGGAGTTGCTTTGTCTTATAACCTGACTTACCCAAACTAGAATCCATAGTAAAAGGTTCACCCCGGGCTCCCTTTTAGAGTAGTGAGAATGAAATCCAGTTTGACGCAGATGACGGTGAGACAATAATTGCCTGGATATGCAAATTTCCTTATGATGACATTCCTCACCGTCATCAAGATAATCGTTTCAAAGTCTAATGTAACAACTCAGAAAAGTTATCAATATAATCAGTCTATGAATTTCGGACCCGGTATAGATTAAAAGACGAATATGCCAACAAAGCTCATACATAACTACGATTTTATCAGAGAATTATTGTTAAACTTCATAATTATTAATTAAGTACTAACAAAAGACGCGGTAGATCTTTAACACCTTTCATCGTGCGAAGTTCAAAATCAATTAGGCTACTACGAAACAGATTTTGAAGATGGAACAACTAGAACAATATTATATTCCCAATTTGAATGTAGTTCGAGATTCACGTACGAACATTATCTCCGGGGCCGTTCACCCAATATACCGTACAAACTATAAGCAATTTCGGTAGGTACTGAAATAATGGTAAAAAATCTTGATACGACTTTTTGTTGAAACATACATTTTTGAATAGCCATAAAAATAAAAAGCAAAATTAAATTACTAATGTTATAATTCTTTTGCTTGTTACGGTAAGTACTTTACTTTACAAATGTATTTTTTTATAAAAAGACATTTCAAGTTTGTTTACTATTATATCAGTAGGTATCTAAGACCTAGACGAACGTATCTTGATCAAATGAAGGACGTCCTGGTAAGGGGTCAGGTCAAAAGTACCCGAAACCGCCGAGCTTACATGAAGAGAGTTATGAATGTGGATGAAGCGAAGAAAGAATGCAGAGATCGAGGCAAGTGGAAAGAGGTATTCTCTGCCTACCCCTCTGGGAAAGAGACGTGATTTTATGTATGTATCTAAAGAAATGGAGTATACCTACAGAAATGAAACATATTTCTCACATCAAATTATACATAGCAGTGTGTGTACATCAGATGAATTTTGAACTTGGAATAAACTTGCAATCTAAATTCATGGGACGCTGGATCGTGCGCGACTGGACGCAGTCCAGTTTTACTTATTCCAACATTTACTACAAGTATTTACTATTTGTAAGCCAAATATTGGCAGATACAATTCTAGCTCACCTGTTCTTTATTTTTATTATAATTTTTTGTTCTAACAGGTAAAGCCATTTGTTGTGAATTATAAGCTCGAGGTCTGTAAGTGATTTGGAATGGAGAATAGATGTGTGTTATATGTGGCAATTATATTTGGGTTCATAGATATCTTCATTGTTAAAAAATCTTCAACTATGTAGAAGAAATGTTTGACATTGAGGTTTCGCTCATTTTATACAGATTTATTATGCAAGCTACTTTTGCCCGGACTCGAATCCCATGGGAATATATTTTTTTTTCCTTTTTATAAGACTGTTATAAATATTTTATGAAATGAAATAATATTCCAATTTGGAGTTTGAACTCCTTGTTTGAACAAGGATTTGAAAATATTATTTAAAATAATTCTCAAAAACCCCAGTTTAGCAGAAGTACATATCTAAAAATTTTTCTACCTCATCGTAATTAAATTTGGAACAACTAACAAGTTCAGCAAAATATGAGTTTGGTGAATTACGAACAGAACAAAACTATAATTATGCGGAACTAGTTCCACTACGGTGTAGACTTGGAGAAGTAATTTGAGTAGTCGCGAGAATAAGCAATGTAAAATATACAAATATTTACTCTCAGTATTCAATTTTCCAGGCTTCGTCGTAACCTAGAGACGTAACGATGTCTCAGAGGTACTCCAAGAACTTTATTAAAAGTTTTCTACGTGATCTTTTCGTGGAAGACCGGTGCAATTTCGGGAAACTTTTTAATGTGTGATAACATTAAAGGCAAACATCATATTGCTAATTGGTTGGCTTGTTGAGCTGATTACCTTCTATGAGTTATTAAGAAGTAGGTTAAATTATTCGTAAAAGTATAAATTTTTTACGAATAGCAATACTTTGGCATAGAAACTTTTATTCAGAAAAAATTCAACAAAGATTATTTCAGTAATTTTTTTTCACGACGTATATCTAGTGAAGCAAATTACAAAAATTGAGATTTCCTCAACCTACATATTAAAAATTACTGTAAGCAAAATATCAAAGCTCTTTGGCCGCGTACGTAACAGTTAGTTTGTAACCAGGACCGGTAAAAAAAAACATCTTCATATTAACGAATAATTCATCTTGATATTAAAAAAGTCCGTTAATTATGTGTTATTAATAAAATATTTAAAAACCTTTCATTACAAATAAGTACATTCTGAATCAATATTCTAAGATAATGACAACATCCCGAACTCGTGCGAAACAATCAAACAACGTTGATGAACTGGAATCATTTCAATATTAGTTTGGAACGTGGCTATGCGCTCGGGAAAGCGATACGAGAACGTGATCCATTCTAGCAGATCACAGAGCAAAGAACATCATGGCCGCTCGGGTATTATTGCTCTGTGGTAAACCTTGAGTCCGTACCAAAGCGGCATTATATCGTCACGTACGACGTATCACAAAATCAAGCTAAATTGAACATTATGGAATTATTACACTAAGAGCAATTTGCTTTGACACTGTCACGTATCGTGACGATATTTTGTGCGCTTTAGGAGATCCTTGTTTGGGCCCGTCTTGTGAACTGTAATACCATTCGGTGTTACAAATTTTACTTATTACAACTTCAGTTTTGTTATTAAAGGAAGCAAGGTAATACCTAGGTGTACTTACCTATTGAGATAAAATTATAAACTAAAAACATAACGTGATTATCCCCAGATTCTCCTGAGCCCAGGATGATGATGAAAAACCAAACGCACGCGTAAATAAATAAATAGAGCTACCAATAATTTGTAACCGTAAATTCTGTAATTGTTGTTAATTTCGTAGCAAATAAAAATCTCGTAGCAATCGTTGAACTCGTTCTGATCGTAGCACGTTTTTTAATCTAATACAACCCTACGAAACCATAAGGTACATAAATGGGTAAGATGATTTCCAACCTGGATGGCGCTCTGCCTACGTAAGAATTTACAATATACAAATACGAATTTTAAATAGAACTACAGAAACAAAATTAATTGTGAACACTGCTTTACCAGTAGGGGTTTCGCTACACGCCGTCCGAACGTAGTACAAGTTTGAACATAACTTAATACAATGCACTGGCACCAGCGTACCTTACATTAAATAAATATTTATCTAAGTTACTAACATTATATAATTTATACACTCGTTGGTTCTTTATATTTTGTTTTGTCGCGATCAAAGTACGCAATATTTATTTATTGCCCTTTCGTTTATAGAGAGTTTGTTTATTAAGATATTAAAATACGGATACGTTCTGGAGAAACGTCAGGTGGAAAATAACCAAAACAGATAAACTCCTTTATAAAGATTGATGAATGTAGATATGTACAAGGACCATTGCAAGTGGAAAGATGTATGTAGTCTCTTCCTACCCCTCCCGGAAAGAACATACTTGTATGCATATTGCACAGGGTAATTCAATATAAAATTATTTTTTAGAAACTTTATGATGCCTAAAAACGTGAATTAAGAATTAACAGCCGGGTTATTAGTTATTTTATAACATTAAAAGTCTATGCTTTTAAAAGATTTATTTTTAATCTTTTTACGAAGCTCTTTAAGCTTTGTCAGTGATAATAAATGTAATGCTCTCAGTGTCAGTATGGTTTAAAATTTTGCTACCCGTGTCGTCCAGGGGGTTGCTTGATGATCATAAGATTTAAATAACCACAAGCTTCAAATTTTATAAAAATGATTTTATTTAAAAATCTCCTTTTCTTTCTTATCTTTCTCTGCACAATGCGATAAGATTATCTTATGCGGAGCACTGATCAAATAAATCTCAAATTTAAGATTTCTTTCGTTCATTACATATTTTACTTATTAATGATTAGGTACCCCATAATAAATCGCTCATGCTCACCTTCAATTACACAATCTAAGACTTCTAATTAATATTTAACGTGAACTAAGAATTAATACCTTAGAAGAACGGAGGTAACGCTAATTATGGAATACTACCGCGTTCTCTCCCCCATTCACAATAAGTTAGCAAAGCCGTAAAACTATCCGACAGTAGGTATTAATTAGACGATTACCCTTCCTTGGAGGATTGGTAGGGCCCGGCGGAGCAAATGATACTGTCTTATTTAACGGCAAGGGAAATAATTGTTACGACGGACGGACATGCGAGAAAGGGATTTGTTAATCGTTGACGCAACAATTTGGGCTATTTTACATCATCATCTTACAGATATCACGATATATATTTTTTTACTTGGTAGAATAAGAGCCAGAACTCACAACACTTGATGGCTCAATGACGGAATCGAGAACGCGACAGGTTGCTAGCCCATCACAGAAAAGGGTTTAGTTAGTTTACTTTATAATCATTTTGTTTGTTTGACTTTAAAACCAGCGGAAAAAGACTCAGCTGACAAACTTGCTTCATCCCTACCAGACCTCACAAAAGCAAACATCGCTAACTTAACTTACCTTCATAATTGCATTTTAAGCTGCTGGTTTGAACCGCGGTATCTACTAAAACAAGATGTACGTACCTGCGCATGTTGCGAAAAGTTTCATGATTTTTAATAGCAATGATTAGAGCTCAACCGTCTTTTAAGGGAAGATCTGGCGGAAGATCTTCGGCTTGGCTTTCGAAGAATTGAGGGGAAGTAACAAAATAAAATCAAATATCATACTGTAAAATTACGCGAACTCTTAAGAAATGCAATAAGTAAAGTGTGTCGATACACAACACAATGAAAGTAAATTTATTTCAAGTCGCTTCCATCAAAATAACGACATTGATGGATTAGTTTACCAGAATAATATAAGTGAAGTGATGTGCATTTTTTTAACTATGATATAATTATGGCTGAAATTCATAAAAAGGAGGTGATCAGACTGGTAAAAATGTGAAAGGCAGACCCTGGGCTCTTATCCAAAAAAAATGATATCTGCCACAACGACAACCGAATGACGTGAAGTCAGGAGGAAGGAAATCTGCCGCCGTACTTTATGATCACTCGATGGCTGGAAGCGACAAGTGCCGAGCCAAAGTGGCGTTTCAGCCTGAGACTTAACGATAAGTCACGTATTCATTACACTAACTTCGGACAAACCTGGCCCGTATGCTTTATGAGCTAACCTTCAACTTTATTACATGTTAAATTTAATGGAAATTGACGTATCATAACCGCTGATGTCGATTAATGTTAACTGTATGTAAAGCAGGTTTGTTTAAGACGATCGTTAAATCTTGGCAAGGATTTAATTGTAATGTGCCGGTTAGTACATGACTGTGAGTTTAATGTGATGCTCAACTAACTATAATTGAAATCTTATACTCTAACTAGCTTTCCGCCCGCGGCTTCGCCCACGTGTAATTCGGTTATATATAGCGTTTTTTAATGATCTCGACAGGGCTTTTTCTTTCACAGGCTGAAATCTTGTTACAACTGGAATTAAATATAGCCTGTGTTACTCAGGGATGATGTAGCTTTCTAATGGTGAATGTTTGAAATCGATTCAGTAGTTTCGGAGTTTATCGATTACATGTGTAAACAAACAAACATATAAAAAAATAGATTGTTCCTCTTTATAATATTAGTATACATACAAATTTATATAGAAAAAGTAAAGCGAGACAAAATCATCGTCTCAAAAGAAAAAAAAAACAGGATTTATAGGACGAAGAGGCCTTACAGGATTTCCTTGTAAACAATATTTTTAGTTTTTTTATTATTTACCAGTATGAACAGGTTAGAGGGAGAGCTGACACGCGAGCAAGCAACATACAGTTGTCCATGAGAGAAACAATCTTCTCTTAAATCAACACCAGCGACTTTAAAATAGGGATTTAAAGGCGTGATGTTATTAATGTTATGCATGTATGTACATAATTATGTATGTTATTATGTATGTTATTATGTATGTTAAAGAGACGACTGAAAGTTGTCATACAAAGTCTTTTTTTTTTTAAGGATGGGAAATCATCAAATGACCTCTCCCGCTCTGGGTGGAACGGAAGGGAGTGTCAGACTTTTACTGACTAAAACCCACCTCGTTCCTTCAGTTGCCCTTTGCGTTCCGGGGCCACGGTATCTCGTTAGAACTTTCCCGCAGCCCCGGCTCAGTTTATCCCGTTTCCCCCCCTTGGGGGTTGACATTTCAAAAATCCCTTCTTAGTGCTCACTTATGTTACTAAAGGAACCTCTGTTCAAAATCTCAGACTCCTATACCGAGCGGTTTCGGCTGTGCGTTAATAAATCAGTCACCCAATCGCACCCCCTAAATCACGATTGGAGGGTAGTTTGAAAAAACTTATAATTTCAAACATATTTACTTGCCTATGTACGTGTTCATGCCAAGTTTCAAGTTTATAAACCCAAGGAATAAGATTTTTCATAGAAACGTTTTTACCCCTTGTCCCCCCCTTGGGGGTTGAATTTCCAAAAATCCTTTCTTAGTGCTCCCCTACATATCCCAAGGAACCTACATTCCAAATTTCAGCTGTCTACGACCAGTAGTTTCGACTGTGCGTTGTCTGTCAGTCAGTCACTCAGTAACGGAAGAGTTTTATATATATGTATGTATGTATAGATATTACTAGGTTGTACTTACCAAGTGAATCATTAAACCTACATACTTTCGTAGAATATGCTTCTAGTATCCTTGAGCTTGACAGTCGGCAGGAAATTAAATTTTCCAAATTTCAAATCATCAATTACCCCAAACCTTGGACTAACACAGTCTCAAATATGACCCTAACCCCAACTCAAATTAGGCTAACGCTCCACACCGGAGCAAAGTTAATCACTTAAATTTCGGGGCTAGAAAAAGCCGGGTAACACATGTGTCATTTAGTTATAATTGCTAGTAAAACGACCATTTCCCGGGCATACCCGGCAATCGGTCTCTGACAGGTCGGCCATTACAGAACACATTAATTTTTCAGGTCCGACTACCGACACGTAATTGAGCCTTTCCACCTTTGCGCCACTGCGCTTGCCAGTGTTAAATACATTAACTGCATTAAATATACATAGGTTATTCGTTCACTTGATAAAACTAAGCAATTTTACAAATAAATTTATTTTTTTAATACTAGCGACCGCTTCACACGAGTAGAATTAAATACATATAAACCTTCCCGCAAATACCATCTTTTTAACAATTCAAGCAGGAACAAGATCCGTCCACAACTTTCAGAGATTAGCGCATACATGCAGACAAAGAAACTTTAAAATATTTAGTGACGGATAAGGTTCCCTTGCAAATGTTGCGAAGGTCAGATGGCAGTCGCTTCATATATAAGCCTGACTGACTCGTTCCTGGATCATGGTCATAAGGCGTCATAAGGCTCTAGAGATGTGAGGATGTAACCAATAAATTTTTTTTTTTTAAATCTGCTTGCCTCACGAAAACCGAAAATGTTTTTACCTCGACATTTAATCTACAGTGTCATGAGCTGAGGGACAATAACAAAACATTGAATTTCTTTTATTATTGAGGATACGTCGTTATGGGCATAATGGACTGTATTATTAGCTTTACCCTCGAAAAATCCCCATTGAGAAAATATTACAGAAGCTTAACGAGACGAAGCAAGAATTTTTGTAGACTCCTCTTGATTCCGAGGAGTAAGCTCCACTTGAGGGAGTACTTATAGCTATCATTATCTTTTCTTTTAGTTCTTAAATACTTCCAAGAGTCCTGCTATTAGTGTTATAGTCTTATGTGAAAGTCTAATTTAAAAAAATATATAAAACTAATTAAATTGTAAAGATAAATTAAACTATCTAAATGGAACAAAATATTTTATGTCATGCCCACTGACCATACCTATTTCTTGTAGGGGTTGGTAGATTTTCCTTGGAGGTGTTCCATAGATACTTTAATTACTTCACTCGCTTTATTCAACATTTATCACTTACTCGAAAGTTTAGGGAACTTTGACACGGTCCCGTTTTTCAATAAACGTAAAATTAAGAATCTCATTAGTGATCTTATGTTAGTTAAAGAGACTCAGCACCCCACCCAGCCTAACAGCATTTTGTATACAAATTTTATATTTTAAGAAAAAATACCAGTCCATAATTCCCTACTAACATTAATTTTTTTGTTCTTTAAATTCCATGTAAATTGTTGTCACAATATTTGATTTAATTACATGGAATTATGTATATTAATGGCATTTAAAGACTGGAATTTTAAAAGTAATATAGGATATACTTACTTATATATATTTATACCAACGAGAACGGATTCCTGAGAAAAAATCATATTACTTACCAAACATATCGGAGTAAGGTCCCTGTTAAACAGGGAATCAGAGGAAACATACTTGGATTACAGTCTGAGATTAGCAGGCAATCACGTGTACAGTTACTGCTCATCAGCCGTAATTATTGTAACTCGAATCCGGTCTGTTGTTAACTAAATTAAGATTACTCAGTTTAGTATGTGAATTGCAGTGATTTTTGTACATAGTACCTAGTTATTTTTGAAACATTAATTATCCGTACCCGGGTATTGTTCATAGAAATTTCTTAAAATCACCTAAACGGATGCAACTCATTATTGACTTCTTGGCGTATAAATATCCCTTCAACGATAATCAAATTTTCCCACTATCTACCATTTAAATAAAATACAAGTTTATGTGCGGGGTTAGGCTCCCGCGGTAATTAAAAAAGTGTAGCTTGTATTAATCGTTAAGATCTTATTCTATCTCTATGCCAAGTTATTGGGTAACAAAAAACGAAAACACAAATCTTATCTCTCCCTATGCTTCGGGGCCTGGGGTCCACATTCCGACTTTTCGCTTTCCGCTCTGCCGCGTCTATCAATTTTAAGACCATTGACACACGCATAACATCTTTAGCGACGTCCAGCCAGATTAGCTTCAGTCTTATTTAGATTTTATCCCTTCAATATATTTGTACGAGAAGAAGGGCGAAGAAAAGAATATAGATAGAAGGTACAATTTACACGCGAGGCAAGCCACCGACTAGAAAGTAGTACTTAATACACTGTCACAGAGCTAAGCGCACTTAGAGAAATCACCAGGAATTCGGAAGTGCAGTAATAATTACGTGTAATAGAAATGGCGGTAACATAAAGCCGCGGTTTAACTGCCGGCAGCTGCGTCCCCGAGCTACCGGTTTATCGTTCTACTGCGAAGACAATTTGTTCTAACTACTTCAACAATGTAATAGATTGACTACTAGAAATTATTTGCTAACGGTGTGATTAAGTATTTAGATAGTTAAAATTCACTTACTTCAATTATTAATTCGATGTCATCGAGTATTTTATAGTAAGTTACGTTTGTATGGCAGTGGGTCTTTCAATTAAAATAATGTTTTTTGTCACGGGAGTCATGTGACAAAAGGCCTAATGTTTTAAGTGATTTTCTTTCTTTACTAAACTATTTTTTTAGTCCGGTTTGATTCTGTTTTCTATCAATCAAGGTTTTCCCGATTTTAGATAAGTGGATAAATCAATAGATGCTACGCAAGATTTGATAATTAATAATGTGATTAAGTTAAGAAAAACCCAGGCAGTGTAATCCATTATGTATATTTGTGATCAAAGATACAAGATTGGGTTATGATAAATGATGATGGAAAAACCGCCAAAGTTCATCGTCGCAGAAATTAAAACGTCTAAACTAGATTGTAAAAGGCAACTAAAGGAAACACTAATAAACTTGGGATTCTTCTTGTAGGCGATGGGCTAGCAACCTGTCTCTATTTGAAAATCAATTTCATCGTAAGCCGAACAGCTGAAGTCCTTTCTGTATTTTCAAAACCGTTGACTGTATCTATCTCTCAAGGGATATAGACATGACTATATGTATGTATGTACGTAATACGATATAAACCGGTCAGTATTTAAAATTAATGTAAACATAATGATAACATAACTTCTAACTAATGATCCTCTTCTACTGTAAATCTAACTCATAGTTAATGATAACAAAAATTTAATTCTGACTTATCATCAAATCTGTAAAAACGCTTAGATTTTTATTTAATAATAGCCATTTATCTTATCTTGCTATCAAATTAATTATGAGTATTTAAGAATCTGTGCTGAATTTTCATCAAACATCAATATTTGTATTGAAGTGGATAAGACGCCTGGCAAATTAATAAAATGAAATCGCTAGTATTATTTATATTCTTAATATCAACAGTTTATAGTGCTCATATTAATTTCCGCAACTATCATGAAGAAATTGGAATACCATTAGCAACTAAGGTGAAACAATTGGAGGCTGAAGCTATTGCTAAACTATCGAGTAATGGAAGAATCGCTGGAGGATCACTAATTGATATTTCAGCAGTTCCATATCAGGTAACTTATTACTCACTATCTTAGAGTACGAGTATAGCTTAAACCATACATACTGCGGGATGAGTCGCATTCATAGCTATGAAAAAATCATTTGCTTTCTTTTTTTTTATCCTCAACTAAGATGAAAGTTCTGCATTTTGTACACATAGGTGATATTATGGCCGAGCTCACAGACACAGTCACAGACAGATTAATGTCAAATAGGTACTAAGAATGTGTACTTACCACGTTTGAAGACATCGATTGCAAAGAAAACATGACACGGCTTAAGTGAAGTGGCAAAGAATTCAAAACTGATTTGTTGACCTTATTGTTTATAGCTAAACCTGGTAACGGATAAAGCAGAGGAAAATACAAAAAAAACAGGCAGCAGGCAACAGCAGGCAACTAAACTGGCTGCCCATTCGTTTGCGTAGAAATATGAGAATACTTTGCCTTCTTTACAATACTCTCTATAATCCTGCATACCCCTCATATCTGCGCAACCGCTTCACCTTTGTTTGTCCTGTCGATACTCCATGCAGGTCTCATCGTAGGACCATGCTTAAATTCCCTACGCATCGTTCGGCCACTTTCTCCAACTCCTTTTCTGTCCATGCTGTTAGATTGTGAAACTCACTGCCTCCTGAGATACGTGACTCTAAATCACTGTCCCAATTTAAAAAATTAATTAAAAATTATTACCTCTCCAAGCCTTGCTAATTTGGCATATATTATATTTACTTTATGTAAGTTTATTATTTTGTATTTATATATGTATTTTATTATATTTTATTAATGTGTTTGTTTATGTACGTCTATTATTAGTTGTGTGAGTGGAGTACACGCCTGTCACCCTTTCCATCATGTCTCCTATCTCGGGTCTGCTGGAAGAGATTTCTTTTGAAATAAGCAGAACCTTTGTAATTTTGTTTCTTGTGTTTATCAGTCTCGATATTTTCTGTGTACATAAATTAGTAAATAAATAAATAAATAAAAGAACATCGTTTGAGTTAATTTCAGATTTTAAACTTCAACGTGCAATAAAATTGTCCATTGATTTTTACAGGCAGCTGTGGTAATACATCTTCCTACAAACACAGATTCCTTGTGTGGAGGAGCTCTCATCTCCTCAACAAGAGTGGTTTCTGCAGCACACTGTCAAAGAGACGATTCTGGATACACCATAGGCTTAGGATCTAACTTCGCGTTTTCTGGAGGTGTCAGAGTCGCCGTCACGAACTTTATAATGCATCCCGGCTACTCACACAGCGATTGGACTCTCATCCATGATATCGCTATGATTCATATCCCAGCAGTTTCATTTACCAGTAAGTCGATTTCGATCCTAGAGGCGAAATTAGGTATTTAATTTTAGAAAGTACAAACTACTATTAATGTAGTCAACATGCTTTTTAACGATTTTGTAAATACCGTTATATAAGTTAAATAGGGAGGTTTAAACTTTATCTATCTAGTTTTAAACTTTATTCCTCATAATTATTTTTGCAAGTTTATTTATAAACTTTACTTTGCTATTCAGCACCATGTTTTAGGCACAGGTTTGAATAAATCTTATCTCCAAGAAACTAAAATCTGTTGCCCCTTTTATACAGGTATATATTTCCACTATGAAACCAGCAAAAAACCAGCAACTTGCGCACTTGAGAATTGATTTTTCTCGATTGCAACATAGACGTAAATTATTTATTATTTATATTTCAGATGCTATTCAGCCTATTTCTCTTCCTAACTCAGCGGAGGTTGCCAACAACTTTGCTGGACAAATAGCGGTAGCCTCTGGCTATGGTATTACACCTGAAAGTAAGTAAATATTTACTTTTGATTGTTTATTTTTACACAAGTCGTTTGCTGCGAACTTAGACCTCGCGAACACTTTTATTTTTTTAACGAAATCGTCACTCAAAAACTACTTGACCTATTATGATGCCCTACAAATTTAAAAATTCTTTTGACAGATACATACACACACATATTATGTATATACCTGAACACACTTTAAACTTCATCAAAATCAGATCAACGGTTCGAATGTTCTCGCGTTACAAACCTACACATACATACATAAATAACGCCTCTTTCCCGGAGGGGTAGGCAGAGACCACATCTTTTCACTTGCAACGATCCCTGCACATTTCTTTCGCTTCAAACTCGTGAAATGAAAAAGACAAGAAAACGCGAGATTTTAAAAGTATTTTTTTTTTTTCAAATGTTTTTGAACTTTTTAGTAAATCATGTCATTTTAATATAAATTTTAATCATGTCTTTTTTATTTCTTTAAATCACTATGTGCAATACTGAAAATGTTAACAAGGTATTCATTCATACAACACAATACATATAACAATACAAACAGATAACATTCATTCAACAATACAATTTAAAAATCTTGATGAACTTTATTTTCTTTCTTCATAACTTCTCACTTATAGTTCTGGTTCAGTGACCATCCTGGGTATGTAATTTATCTTAGGTATGTTAATTATATTGAAAATAAAAAAGGCTATAAGTTAACTCAATGCCACCTGCTAATCTTTTCTCTGGGTAATATCCCTTGCAGAATAGACAGAGTCAACATTCTTGAAAAGATTGAGAGGCCACATTTAGCTGTAAGGCTTAAGATGGAATTGAGATTCAAATATTGAGAGGTTGCTAGCTCACCGCGTACAAGAAGAATCTTAAGTTATAAAACTTTCCTTTAGTCGCCTTTTGCGACATCCACGTGAAAGATATAGAGTGGTACTATTCTAAAAGTGTTAAAAGGAAACCCTGTAGAAAAATTTATAAAAATTTTCGTTTATACCTAAATTTTGCAGTTCCAACGTTAACTTGGGATCAAGTCCTACGAGCTGTTGACCTCCAGATCATTACTCCTGCCCAATGTGGATCTTCTTATGGGGATTTGGGTGCCAGAAACGAGACCATTTGCACGCATGGAAGTGGTGGTGTTGGGCCCTGCTCAAGCGACTCTGGTGGACCTTTGACGACCTTTAGCAATAACAGAAGAATACTAGTAAGATATCATTGTCACTACTTTAAGACTATTTTTTTTTCTTTTACGGGACAAATTACACAGATTGATTAAGCCTCGAAGTAAGTTAGAAACTTTTGTTACGAGTTACTAACTCAACGATACAGTAGCAGCCTTTCAGTCTTTTCAAGACTTTTGGCTCTGTCTACCCCTCAAGTGATATAGACGTAATAATTAAGTACATATGTAGGTTATCTCTAAATACTACTGGCTGTCCCGGCAAACGTTGTTTTGCCATATAAATAATTTTTAAGTAATTTCTAGTTAAAAATCTTAAGGGTGGACACTAAAGGGTATGAAAAATAGATGTTGACCGATTCTCAGACCTCAATATGCTCACAAAATTTCATGAGAATCGGTCAAGCCGTTTCAGAGGAGTACGGCAACGAACATTGTGATGTGAGAATTTTATATATATGATTACTAAATTACAAATTAATTTTCAGATTGGAATAACGTCTTTCGGACAAACTTGCGGCGCGACATCTCCCAATGGTTTTGTGCGAATAACACAATATCTATCATGGATATTGAGTAACTGATTAAATAAAGAATTCAAATATTATGATTTATTTACTTATTTATTACACAGCGGTTGGTATAAATGAAATACAGAAATCAACATAAAAACAGTTGGTTTACTCCCAATCGTATTGACAATAATAATATAGGTACAACAATCACATAAAGATAGTAATTACTGAAATTAGGCATTACTCCATTAAAAAAATTCTCTCTAGCTAATGTAAAGTTGACATTGTCAACCAAAATTGTGATGCTAGTACAATACTTTTTGGTCGGTTCTAATAATAATATTTAGTATATGATGAGGTTAAGTGTGTAGTGTAAGTAAAGGGGTTTGTTACACTAGCTTTCGCCCTTTGCTCCGTCCGCGATAAATGTGACTGCTCTATGTCATTCCTTATACCTACTAAACACTTTGTGTATGCAATATTTTTGTTTCTGTTTGTCTACAATTTGCTACAATTTAGGTTCATACTCGACAAAATATTATAAGAAGTATTTTTTCTATAGGAGTATATTACAGTATGGTTAATTCTTGATTAAAATTTATATTTATGAGCGTCTTACCAAAAGATAAACTATGTTACGAATCATATCGTACGAGGGATAAGATAAATCAATGATAAAAACTCATTAATAAAATAAAAAGGAAAATTGTTCAATCAATCATATGTATTCAAACCCCGGCAAGACCACAATCTTAGATTTTATTGATTTTTGACCTCCGCATAAACAAGTTTTGCTGTTATTACTTATGGGATAGATAGTTCTATTATAAATAGTTACACTTCAGAATCTGCACATTTTAAAAATCATTCCAAGAGCCTTCCAGACGACTTCATCAAGCCAGCGCTTGCGCATCGTCACGCTAAGTCTAAGAACGATAGACAAGGAATTCGATTTAATTTTCAATACTTCGGACTATTTAAACTGTCAGTCATATTTTTATCTACGAAAAAATATCTGATGACAGCAACTGCATAGGCTTATATTATAATACTGTATTAAAGTAAAACTGTCATAAAGATAAATAATTAGATCATAAACCGATTAATTAGAATCGTAATACATAAATTAGATAACGGCCGGCCTCTGTGGCGCAGCGGTAGTGCGCTTGTCTGTGACACCAGAGGTCCCGGGTTCGAATCCCGGCCAGGGCATGATGAGAAAAGAACTTTTTCTGATTGGCCTGGGTCCTGGATGTTTATTTATATAAGTATTTATTATTATTATAAAAATATAGTATCGTTGAGTTAGTATCTCGTAACACAAGTCTCGAACTTACTTCGAGGCTAACTCAATCTGTGTAATTTGTTAAAAAAAAAAAAAAAAAAAAAAAAAAAAAAAAAAAAGATAACATTTATATGACGAATATAAATCATAAAATTTTTGAATTAAAAAATAGCATTTATTCCAATGTTTACATGTATGTATTTTCCTTATATATATACATCTGCCTGCCAAGTTTAGCAGGATGACCTAAACCACATAGCTTTGATGATGATTTAAAAAAAATGCGAGATTTATTACTATTTTTATACTTTTGACTTCGGTTTACGATAAACAGTTAACCACTCACAAGACGAACGTACCTTCAATTTCTGGAACGAGTAGATCAAGAGTACCCAAAACTAAAAAGATTACATGAAAATAATGATGAATATGTATAAATAATAGAAAATGTTAGCAGGACCGTGGTAAGTGGAATGACTATCGTATGCCTACTTCTCTGAAAAGGAGCATCATATAATGTACATCTTATGCATGTTTAGTTTTAAAAAAGTAATTATTGATCTTACTTTATTCATCTGATACTTGGTAAGAAAGTAAAGTCATAGAAGGAATGCCTAGTTTGGTAGTTTTAACCCTAAAACTGTACAGAACTTGCGTAATCATATCGCAAAACCTCCAATAATTATTGGTAAAGCAATATAAATCATCGACAGTTTATATTTTTGACATAGCATTAGAAAGTTTACAGTTCCGAAACTTACGCTTACACGACAATAGATAGAGCGCAATATTTAAGGAAATGACACAATGAGATTTCATTTCTTGGAACCAGATTATAATTATTTACCTCAATGACGCTTATCTTATCTGAATTTTACTATCCATACTACGAGTATTTAAGATTTTTGACTGATTTCTTATTATCAGTATTTGCTATAGACTGGACGCAGTAATAATTTGTTAAAATGAAAGAATTAGTACCAGTAATAATATTGTTATCAACAGTACTTGTATACAGTGCTAATATTGGAGTTCGTGATTATCACAGAGAAATTGGAATACCTCTAGCAACAAAATTAAAGCAGTTAGAAGAGGCTGCTATAGCTAAAGAAGAAAGAATTGCAGGAGGGTCAATAACTGACATATCGGAAATTCCTTATCAGGTACTTTTTACATTTGTTTTAAACAAAGAAAAACACTTAAATATATTTTTAAACAAAGAGTTGATAAAAGATAATGAGCAGAATCTTTTATATGAAAAGACCCCTTAAATGTAACTTGACGGCATCTATGGAGCAGCGGTAGTACGCTTGTCTGTGACACCGGAGATCTCAGGTTCGAATTCCGGCTAGGGAATGATGAGAAGCGAACATTTTCTAAATTTGCCTGGGTATAAGATGTGTATCTATATAAGTATTCATTACAAAATTTAGTACCGTTAAGTCTCATATTAGAAATCTCGAAGTTACTTAAAAGCTCAACTCAATCTTTGTAATCTGTCCCGTATATATTTCGCTTCGTGTAAAAATTCGACTTACCCAATCCAGGATCATGGTCATATGAATAACTCGGGTTCTTCTCCTGAGAGGTGAGTACGTAACTGGGACTAACGCCAGAAGGAATCTGAACAAAGGTGCTTTAAAACTGACCGGCAAATAAGCAATCAAAAACTATAACATAAATTATACGTAGTAACATTACATAAATGTAATTTTGTAATAAAAAAATTATAACGTAAAAACAACAAATATCCGAATTCAATTGTGGCGCTCCGGGCTTCGCTCGCGTAATTATTTTGCCACATCCCCTTTTACGAAGGATTTTCAGAAATCCTTTGTTACCTGATCCTATTTGTTTGCTGAATATTCCGTTCACATTTTGCATCGCAACAATCTATGCTTTAAAATGGACGTTATATTCGCTTGGTCATTTATGTAACAAGCTTAATGTTCATTGCTTCAAAGTTTAGTACTAAACCGGGTATCGTTGCTTTCGATGGCTGACCTGTCTATATTTCTGAAAATATCGCGTACAGTTTCATATGTTGTCACTTTTTGCCCCTAACATCATATCTACTAAAAATATTTTATTTTGTAAATATTAAAAGGAAGGTGTTGTGTGGTGTTATGTAAATACTAAAAGTTGATTTTAATACATATGTATACATATGTATTATAACTATGTAAAAGTTGATTTTATTATATTTTTACTTATAGAGGTGGAATTTAACTATCTCTTACCAAGTCACAATAAAATATTAGATTATATTTTGTTCGATATATAAAGAAAATTCACTCGTTAAACGCTTAAAATATGAAACCAAACTTGCCAAATACTTTTTTTAAAGAATCCTTTACAATAAATTATTATCTATCTCCTTCTCAGGCAGGTATAGTGATAGATGTACCTTCAGTCTTTCTCTCGTGCTGCGGGGGTGCTCTCATCTCATCAACAAGAGTGCTTACTGCAGCCAGCTGTCAGTTCGATGATGCGATTTACACCGTGGCTTTGGGGTCAAACTACGTATTTTTCGGAGGTCTCAGAGTAAACGCCACAAACTTCATTCCTCATCATGGATACACGGCTGGGGACCCTAGCTATATCAATGATATCGCTATGCTTCATATACCGACTGTTTCATTCACAAGTAAGTATTACTGTAGTCTTATAAGAGTAATAGACGACGCCCGCAGCTCCGCCCTCGTATAACTTAAAATCCCGTTAATTCCAGGGAATCCTCTCTTAATACCTTCTTAGATCACATAAGAAACCTAAATACTAAATTTCAAGTCTCTAGACCCAACAGTTAAGGCTGTGTGACAGTCAATCAATCAGTTAGCAGTAACTAAAGAGTTTTATTTGTATAGATGAATTAAAAATTTGGAAGTATCTCAAGCCACATTTTGGTAGTAGGTTGTACAACAAATTTCATTCTTTGTAAGTCCCATATGACGCCTTTATCCCTTAGGGAGCAGATCAAGCCTTTGAAATAGTCGTAAAGGGAAAACAAACAACGTGAAAAGCTAGGATGAATAACTTACTGAAAGACAAAATAATTGACTTTAAGTAAATATTAGAGAATATTCCACATTACTTCACCAACTTAAGCTAGTGGAAGAAGATTTTACTTTAATACTTTTTTTTTCAGATGTAATACAACCCATTGCTCTACCAAGCAATGACGAAGTTTCTAATAACTTTGCTGGACAGATGGCATTAACTTCAGGCTATGGCATCACACCAGAATGTAAATATAACCTTAAATTTTACATATATAAAATCATGCCATCTATCAGAATGTGTAGGCCGAGCGCCGCTATCCTTGCATTATTTGGCCTCATCTTAATGCAAGCTACTATTAAAATATGCTATTTATATTTTAGCTCCAGCTTTAGATTGGAATCAAATCCTGAGAGCAGTTGACGTCCAAGTAATAACGCCTGCTGAATGCGGAATCTTATTTGGAACCACTGGTTCACGAGATGAGAGTATTTGCACAAGTGGATCAGGAGGGGTCGGGATATGCGCCAGTGACTCTGGTGGACCTCTGACGACCATCAGTAATGATAGGAGAATACTGGTGAGTTGGCCATTCAGCTTTTCGTTTATTTTTTTAAGTGATAATTTTCTAATTATCATTAAAAAAACCTTTCTACTTAAATTTTATCAAAGCAAAGTATGCATGTTGAACCTTAAAAAATTGTACCTATATAGAATTCGTTGAAGTTGTAATATCTAAGTATTTCTCTTATAAGTGCATATAGTCCTTACCTTGGAAGAACTGTTTTAGAATTATAATTTAAAACTCCTATTATATTTTCAGATCGGATTGACATCATTCGGCGCAGGTTGCGGGTTAAGTTTCCCTAGTGGTTATGTGAGGATAACACAATATCTCTCTTGGATATCGAGTACTTGAAATGTAATTTGTGCTATATAATGAATTCCAGCTTTATGATTCGGTATATCTGTGAGGCGATACTCGTATTAAGTTAAGTAGGCAAAATTTAAATAAAATATATTTTGAGAAGAGAAACCAGTCACTAGACTTATATGATCGAAATAGGAAATACTAATAAATATTAATGTGTCACATTTAGCTTTATTACTTTAAATTAATCTAATTTGTTGTATGTTTTTTTTCTACATTTATGCGTACTTTTCTAAAATTCTTATATTTCTTCTTTTGATAACGATGACACAACTGCAATCAAAAAAATTATGTTACAACATGTTATGTACCCATATACACATTATGAGTAATTACATACATACATACATACATAAAATCACGCCTCTTTCCCGGAGGGGTAGGCAGAGACTACCTCTTTCCACTTGCCACGATCTCTGCATACTTCTTTCGCTTCGTCCACATTCATAACTCTCTTCATACAAGCTCGGCGGTTTCGGGTACTTTTGACCTGACCCTTTACCAGGACGTCCTTAATTTGATCAAGATACGTTCGTCTAGGTCTTCCCACTCCGACCTTTCCCTCCACACTCTCCTTGTATATCTGCTTAGTCAACCTGCTTTCATTCATCCTCTCCACATGACCGAACCATCTTAACATACCCTTTTCTATTCCTGTAACTACATCTTCTTTCACATCACAACATTCCCTTATCACGCTGTTCCTTATCCTGTCACTCAATTTCACACCCATCATACTCCTTAACGCTCTCATTTCCACTGCATTTATTCTGCTTTCATGCTTCTTTTGCCATACCCAACTTTCACTCCCATACATTAATGTCGGGACCAACACGCCCCTGTGCACAGCCAGTCGAGCCTTTTTGGATAGTTTCTGACTGCTCATAAAGGCATGCAAAGCTCCATTCACCATGTTCCCCGCGTTCACTCTCCTTTCAATATCACTATCATACTTGCCATCTGATGTAAACTTTGATCCTAGATATACAAACTCTTTCACTTGCTCCACTTTTTCTCCTCCAATCAAAATATTACATGCTGTCATTTCTTTCTCCATTTCAAAAACCAGTGTTTTAGTTTTACTTACGTTCACTTTCATTCCTTTCTCTTTTAAAGCTTCATGCATACAGTTTACCATCTCCTGTAACTCCTCCGCTGATGACGCCAGTATAACCTGATCGTCGGCATAGAGCAGACATTTGACGAGTAACTCATTCATCCTTAATCCACTTTTAGACTCTTTCAAATCTGTCAAACAGCTATCCATAAATAGGTTGAACAGCCACGGTGACGCAACACATCCTTGCCTAACGCCTTTCTCAATCTTAAACCACTCAGTGTGCGCTCCGTTTATCCTGACACAAGCACTCGAATCCTCATATAAGGATTTCAGTGCTCGTATTAAGAGACTGCTCACCCCATGCATAGAAAGTGCTGACCACAATTCATTCCTCTCAACTCTGTCATAGGCCTTTTCCAGATCTACGAATGTGCAATAGACTTTTTGACTCTTGGCCAAAAACTTTTCGGCTATGCACCGCAAGGAAAAGACCTGATCAGTACATCCCATTCCCTTTCGAAATCCCGCTTGAGCATCCCATATTTTGTCATCAGTTTCATTCCTGACTCTATTAATCAATACCTTAGCATACAATTTGCCGACGACGCTAAGCAGGCTTATACCACGATAATTTTTGCAGTCCA
This sequence comes from Amyelois transitella, assembly GCF_032362555.1. Lineage (NCBI taxonomy): Eukaryota > Metazoa > Arthropoda > Insecta > Lepidoptera > Pyralidae > Amyelois > Amyelois transitella. Next base: position 4,666,230 of record NC_083512.1, on the reverse strand, counting down.
GCTGTGACCCTTTTCCTTTGTAAAGTGGCACGATAACAGCCTTACACCAATCTTTTGGTACTCGGCCGCTTCTCCAACACAAATTGAAAAGGCAGTACAACTGACTAGCTACTACGCCTTTTCCTGCTTTAAGCATCTCGACCGACACTCTATCACACCCAGCAGCCTTTCCCGCTTTCATACTCTTAAGTGCTTCCACAATTTCGAACATTTCAATTTCGCCTTCCATCTCATTCTCTTTTTCTTCGCTATAGCAGAAATCTTTCTTATTTCCTTTCTTTTTTTCAAATAAACTTTCAAAATAGTCCTTCCATATCTTTAGTACACATTCTTCTCCTTTCACAACGCTACCATCCTGGCATCTGATCCTAGTCAGCTCTCTGGTTATAGTAATTAATGAGTAATTAATTGTATTAAAATCTGATAATACGTGAAAATGAATTATTCCTGATAAATATTTAAAGCATCGTCGTAGTAACGAGTATAAAGATGTATTTATTGTTCGTGTAGGTACACATTGCACAGATAAAGAAGAATTAAGTGATAAAGACAGTGATAAAATATATCTCGTAATTACCTATTTCCTGTCCATATTTCTTGATAAAATCATTAAAGGAATTGATGATTAAGTAGTGTTAAACTATTGTACAAGAATTTTTGTGCAAAGTAATATTTATTTATGTATAATTTTTATATTTGGTTCATAAGTCATAATTAACATATTTAGGTATAAGCCGTAATAAAAAACCGGTATTAAAAAGTTCTCTAGCTTAAGTTTACCTGCACAAAAATATTCTAATTTGTTCCAAAATCATTGGTCTGTTATTTTTCTCTCCTTCTTCAGCTGTCTGAATGCGTTTATTTTTTTCTACTCCAATACATTGCAACTAATTTTGTAAATGGCTGTAAGTATTGTTTATACAACATTCATTATTTTGGAACTAGCAAGGAGATTGCAAACACCGCTCTACATTCAAGTCACGTAAAATTGGCGCCCAACGTGGTGCGAGCGAAACACATTGATGTAACAATAAAGGTGCAGATACACATTCTAAACAAAAACAAACTTTTAAGAAAATAAAATTGAATCTAAAACCGCATTTTTTATATTTTTATTGTCAATCGTCAAACAAAAAATAAGGAAACTATTCAATGAAGCACGAGTTTGTTGTGCAAATCAAAAATTCACATAAATATCAGTACATAAATAGAATATACATATGTAAATCAGTGATACTCAAAAATTCACTCAAAAAAGAGTGTGTTTGAGTGTCATAAATTTATGTAGATTCTATTTATGTAGTGATTCTTAATAGAAAACATTATGTTATTATGTATGAACAGGATCTGTCTCTCTTTCTTCTGAGCGTGTTCCCGGTTGCGTCCTTGGGCCCGTTAGGGGCCATGTTTGGGGCCCGTGGTCCGCTTCTTAGCTTACAATGTGTAGGTACGAGATTCGTGTGGTTTACGTATTTTAAATGCTAATTTAAAAATGGTGACGAATTAAGGCAATTATTATTTTCTTATTTCGGTTAGTTTTTATATTTTTGCTCTTTTGATAATAAAACACGTATATCTCTATCTTTACATTTGTTTTCTTAATGTAACCACAATGTAAGTACAATGTTTATTTTTACTGTAAGAAATTAAATAAATATACATAATAATATTTTTTGTTCTAAATCGTATCGTATTGAATTTCAATCTTTTCTTCCCTCGACCTTTTTAAATTTTTAAAAATTTTAATTTTCTAATAAGTAACTTGACTTTTCTTAAAAGACAAAAAGTATAATATGTCACCCACAAACAAAGTGTTTGAAAATTAAAAACATTATTATTGCATCAAATTGTCGGTCAATAGTTTTTAAGTTGCCTATGAGTAAAACGTATCACAAAATATGACTATTACCTACTAGCATAGATGTCGCTAGTGTCAGGACGGAAATAAGACGTCGCTCAAACCGACTGCGGTGACTAGCGGACGTGGCACGTGTCCTTCCTTTACTCGACGTTTAATATGACTTTCATCTATGAAATTTACATAATAATGTAGTCCAGAATACATTTTAGAAGACAAATAAATGATGACATAATATTAAAAAAAATTATTAGGTGATCCGGCTGCGATGGACCTGCTGCGATACGATGTTAATGGCTTGTTGTGAGAAGAGAGAAGTGAGGATGCAGATATTTTTTTATTAAAGTTTAATCAACACATACCCAATTAATAATAACAGTATATGTTATTTAACTCGGTGAGCGAAGTGGTGAGGTCTACCGATCAAATTGGGGCAAAAACATTTATGTATATATGTACATTTGTAACGTGGTAACTTTCGAACCGGTGATCTGATTCTGATGAAATTAAAAGAAAATGATGAAGTTTAATTTAAAAATATAAGAATGTTCATAGGTATGATAAGTTCAGAAAGAAAAAGTTTATGGCAACGTTATTAAATAATTAAAACAACAAAAACGAAACGAAGTAGCTGGACAGTTTTACATAGAAATCCAAATGTAGATATATAACGCGAATTACAGTTCTGTGTGTCATACGCAGACGCAACTAACAAACGGTCATTTAAACCTTTGATATAATAACCATTTTGCTCAAGATAAGCTCGACATTTCTGCATTTACTTTTCTACCGCACGGACCCCAGCGGTAATAGTGAAACTTATTTCCCAACCGATATGATCAGGCTAGAACACTGACTTCTATAATGTACTCTGGACTTCATGTAAGCTACGTAAAAATGACCTCCTTTTGGCCACTTTTGACAACGAACATTATTAATAATTATCCAAAATAAACATGAAATATGTCCACAATATTACAGCGGGGAAAAAACCGGCGGTTGTTTTATATAGAACAAGATCGCGGCTCCACCCTCATTAAACGAAAAACCGTCCCCGGAGAGATTACGGTTACAATCCTTTTCTATTGCACCCTTACTGCTACTATCCTTACCATATAAGGTATCTTAATGCCAATTTATACCTCTAGTAGACCCAGCGGTTGAATTGTGTGTTGGTATTAAGAGTCAAATGTTCAGTCACTGTCCTATTATAAAGATGAAATATTTAGTCCAGTAAACTTGTATTATCCATGTTAGTGGGCTGAAAATTTTCTACAATCTCTGCCCCTTTGTGTCCGCAACTGGTCATGACATGTCAATTACGATATCCTGTAAGCGCCCCGTTGATACATGCGGTCACATCATATTATCTGTAAAGGTTTTATATGAAACTGTCCGGTGTAGAGAATATGTCACTCCATTTAAATGGGCTTTTGTGGTCATTAGGGAATGGCTTAATTAAACTTAACAAAATTTATAATTCCACTATTTTAGGAATATTGTTAAAAAAAAAAATTAACTCGATACTTACCCATCTATTTATTTGATTTTTACTGTTAAACCAATGGAAAATCTCAACCGTTGTGTTAAAAAATCAACCATGTTGAATGTATACATTTTTATTTCGTATTACATACATATCATGTGTATGTAATGCGCGTAATCGCGCCTTTAGCGGATAGACAGAGCCAGCAGTCTTGAAAAGGCTGTAAGGCAGCTGTATGATTTAATATGGAATTGAGATAATATCCATATAAACATACTTATATTCGTATAGTTAAACATGGCGGCAGCTTTACAAAATTATAGTTGTCAGGATTTGCCAGGCATTAATAAAGCAGGTTAACGAGCAGTCATACGAGCATTTCAGTTCATAATTAATTGAGCTGCTACATGTTTGATTAGAGATTTGTCTGACAACCTACATACGCACACATACACACATGGATTTTATTCTAGTACATAAAGGCTTATAGATTATAAAGGATTTCCTGTGAACCTAAAAATTTAATCAAATTGCGATAGGCTTCCCAGTTATGCTAGTAAATTTTAATGTCACTGTACAGTATATAGCGTTAGCTGTTTTCAGATACTAGTATTCAACTTTTTGTTGATTTGCTAATATTTATAATTTTTTATTGCCAATTATATTTTTGTTTTAAGATGTGGATACATTTTTGTTTTAAACTAGAGTCTGCGGCTCTGCTCGCGAACATCATGTTTTCTCGTAAATCGCACAATACTTTAGACTATGTAAGTATATGCCACATTTCTTGAATATTGGTTAAAACATAAAGTAAAGATAGCGAACAAAGAAACATATACAACTTACTCAATTATAATTTTAGTATGAATTTACTAACAAGAATGAAATTATAAGAGCATTTCAGGGGTAAGCAAGATGAACACTTACAATAAAAGACAACTTACCTATATGATAAACTTTCATGGTGGAAATCTTGAGGTTACATTGAGCGGTATCTATGCATTACAGAAGATTTTTATTGTGCATACATAGAATTAATAATTTAATTAGAATATAATTTTGACTGTAGGTATCATTAATAGTTCGTTGGCTTCTGATCACATGACACAGTCATGCGTCGTAATACGGAATGAAGAATTTCCCAATGTCACCACCAGACAAATTTATTCACCCTTCTTGTTGTCATCTACTTGATTCGGCATATACATATACTCACTCGTGGCTTCGCTTTTGTGGGAATACTAAAAAATAAATCCCCGGAGCAAATTAACTATAACATCAACTAAGTATGTGTACTCCTGATTAATATAAATTATAGTAAAATAGGGCCAATATTTTCAGAATTTACTACTATAGAAATTGTGTACCTACACTCACCACTAAAAAGCCATTTTTAATCAATGAAAGATTGTTGATTTTATCTAGAGTATCTTTAGTGGTTATTACCATATATTTTATGTTAATGACTGTGTTTATCTATAAATACGAATTATTGTAACTATATAAAACTGAATTAAATATTTGAACATTCACCACAGAAATCTGAATATTAGATTACCATACCACGTGGTTGACTGAGTCGAAGATACAACTGTATCTAACGCCACCGATCAAAACGGACCAAACCAATTACAGACCAAGGCGGGGTTTGTGTGCAGAAATTAGAAACTAAAACGGCCAATGCACAGGATCAAGGTTAATCTGTAACGAATCCCCTTCTGGTGCATACAACACTGTCAGAGGAGAGAACATCGAATATCGGTTCAATACGCACGGGTACACATGACCACGCATACGCCACGTAGGTATTTCGTAATAAATTGTATGAACGCTTTGGCCCAGTCTGTATTTAGCAGAAGGTTCAGATATTTAAAATAAGAATCTTTTTTGGCAGTAGGGCTTCATAGAAATTACAATTATATCATTCATATCTTTAGCGTTTTGAAAAAAGGTCATGTTCGTGTGTAAGAAATAATCAATAAAGCAAATCATTCGAGGGACTTTTATAATAAATAAGTAACAAAATATAATACGGGACAAATTACACAGATTGAGTTAGCCTCGAAGTAAGTTCAAGACTTGTGTTACGAGATACTAACTCAACGATATTATATTTTATAATATATACTTACATAGATAAACACCCAAGACCCAGACCAATCAGAAAACGTTATATATATAGCTTACTTGACGAATTCCATGAATAAAAAACAGAGTCAATATATTTTATTGAATAATGATCACAACTTCTATATTATTTCTAAGATTTATTGAATATTTTTAGGTAAAAGTCTATTAAATTGGCCCAGTCGGTAGGACATTGGACATATTTCTCGCTAAAGAATACCTGTTGTAACTTGATTGATGCATCGATGATATTCCGTACATTTTCCATAAAAGCTGGTATTTAGTTTGTTAGGAAAAAAGTCACACTGGCTGGCGCAGTCGGTAAGAGCCTGGACATGTTTGCTGCTAACACAATTACCGCTGCGCTGTGTGCTGCAATCTGAAGCCGATTCAATTAACATCGGCTTTTAAGTCCCTCTATTGTCCATATGACTAGCGCTGGTATTTGCATACACGTTGAAAAATGTAATTTTGTATAACCAGGTAGGTATACATATTGTATATGTTGTTGAAAAAATCTTGTAAGAAAAAATAAGTTTGGTTTAAAGTATGAAAGTGTGTGTTTAACCTGTTTATGAACACTAAAACTGTGTATTAATTTATTTCAGTAATTATTTTTTTAATGGTACACCGCCTATCATTTGAACAAGATATTTCTTTAAATTTAAATTATCGTTATTTTAAATTGTATATTTATGACTTTTATGCTGTTCGTAATTTTACCACTTGCAGAAACCAAATCAAAAATATCTACTTTTTACTCAGCTATGAGAGATAACTCGAAAAAAATATAAAACTTTTAAAACTTTAGGTGCATAACTTTGAAAGTTATAAGTTTATTTCGAGAACACATTTAAATAAAGTTCTAATATAACCTAAGTATATCTAACAAAACCGAAAAATTAAACGACCAGTGGTCTCCGCAAAAATTGCGATCCTTATCTAAAAGCCGGAGAGGTGCTTGAAAAGACACTGGGTTTTTCACATTCAGTCGAATAGCGAGAACCAATTATAACTTGTAAGTAATCCCCTTATCTGAAACTCTGCGAGTCGACACTGTCGGCCACTCTGAATATAATTCACTTTATCCATATTCAATATCAGATCGTACGACGGCGGGCAAATAGAGCGCTTCAAGTGAGAATTATTATTGGATAAAGCCCGCCTCTTTCTTCCTAGTCTATTTTCAGTGTCCATTGGAGCGAGATAATTTACGTGTTGTATTCAATATTGCGCTCTCGGATTGTCTATTTATCATTTGTAGTGACAACTCGATTTAAGACATAATAAAAACAATAAATAAATTAAAAGTATTTGTGAGATTTTTCAAACGAATGAAACGAAACACGATCACCGTTTTCAGAATATTGTTTTGAAATCCAGTCGTGTAAACAATTGAAACAAACAAAAAACCAGCTTATTTGTTTTATTAAAAACACTAAGGAATTGAGAAAAGTTTTACTAAAATTGTTGTGAATAAGTTTCTATTAATTTTGGAAGAAACTTTATAGAGAATTTTTTTTGTTATTTTTTTACGAAGATATTTGCGTATCTGAAAACTGTCGCCGACTCTAAAATAAATAAAAAGTATTGTAAACAATAATTTTCAATATTGTCAGTCCTCAAATAAGAATGTTTATTGACAACAAAGGGCAAATAAAATAGTTTTTAGTGTAAGAGTGTTTGTCTCGCCAGCGACGCGACACTTCTGTCTGCGTGACACGAATGCCGATAATGCTAACAAAATCACTTCTCAAAATGTTTAGGAAAACTGTCCTCGGAACGTGAGTCAACAGTTTAACAGATTGATATTGTTATTTGACGTTATTTCAGTTACAGGAATATTTGACCGGCTACTTACTAAAGAAGAAAAGCAAAGAAAAATGCTGACAAAATCACTTCTGAAATGCTTGATTGGTTGTAATATTTTTATCATCTTGGGAACATAAGTCGACAGTACAGGCAATACAATTTTTTAGTAACAGGAATAGATGAGCGGGTATTTGAAAATGAGGAAAATTAAAATTATGCTGACCATCATCACTTCTCAAAATGTGTAGGAAATCCGTCTTCAGAACGTCAACTACTCTGGGCGGTTTAATATATTGACAGGAATAGTATATTTTCAATAAGAAAAAAATCACAAACATTATGTTTATTATCATAAGTATATGTATGTGAAAGCATGAATAAAACAAAGATCAGTAGACATTAATTGATAAAAAGTTTATTTAAGTATATATGTAAATGAAAAATGAATGCATTATTTTTAAGTGATAAGTACTCACCAATATTTAATCATTTTTCTTTAACGGAAAATAAAAGGCGTAAAAATTTTTTGAAACAATAAAAACCAATTAAACATTATCTTATTGTTAAGATAAACTTTAAAATTCAAAGTCTGATTGTCTCAACATATTGAAAAGAGAGTATGCAGATGTCATTTTCTGAAATAAAAAAAAACTACCATTTGTTATTAAAATATTAATACACATCTAGTGAAATACTTTCATATAAAGTTTTTTTTTGTCAAATTTTCTGTATATTAGTTAAGCCACAAATGTATCTGAAAAATAATGTTTGCATAGTTATAATTATTTACTTTATATTATAAAAAAAAATATAATAAAATAGTTTAGTTTCTCTTGTAAGGAAGCGACTTCCGTTTGACATGTGCAACTTCCTGTCCACATACTGAATTCAGTATCACGTCTACATGTGGATTTTGGGCTTCGCTTTAGAGTGAGAACACAACCGAGACTACAAAAAAAAATATGTATACGGGACAAATTACACAGATTGAGTTAGCCTCGAAGTAAGTTCGAGACTTGTGTTACGATATACTAACTCAACGATACTATATTTTATAATAAATACTTATACAGATAAACATCCAAGACCCAGGCCAATCAGAAAAAGTTCTTTTCTCATCATGCCCTTTCCGGGATTCGAATCTCCGGTGTCATAAATTATAAATAAAATTTATAACTTACACTTGAAAAGGTTTTGATTGACACCTCTTGGAAACCAGGGGCTTGGAAAGGAAGTGGTCTTAGGCACCTCTGCATGATCAATATCAGATATGGTCTGATTGTGCGCCCAGGGCCATTCCAGAACGGGATTTCCCAGCAAGCGTCACTTACTGCGCTAATCTGCCATTTAAAACATATACGTATGAGTTTTACCGGAATTATTTTAAAAAAAAATGCATTTAACAACGTCATTATAACACATATTAAGTTTCCAGTATTTTCTGATCTATTATCAAAAGTTAAAATTTAAGCAAGAAAGGTTTGCACAGTAACCTTTGACGTTAAAATATTTTATTTATTAGAAAATGTGTACATAATTATATTAACAGAGCAGTGAAAATACCTTGCTTCTGAGAAATGTGCATAGATAACAAGGTATGTACAACGTTATTGATGCACCTACACACAGCAGCATCATTATCGCCTGGATCTCACCCTGATCGAGTTTCTGGAAGCATAATTTTACGTGATAAATAAAGAGATTTTGCTAAATCTCGATAAGGATAAAGAAAGAAAAATCTTAATGTTACATGCATTGTTTTGAACATCATCATCGTCAAATTTGAGAGTAGGACTACTGATAATACCAACGCCGGTTCAACTGCTCAATCAAAAACAAATACGTGGGAACATATAGTCACAGAGTCTAATAATATTTTTATAAACAATCGAATACCTACTGCCATTAATACAGACAACAAAGTTTCGTTTCTATTTTCGTCATAGGGAGATAGAGTAGAAAGAAAGAAAAAGTTTTGTAATAAATTTGATGACAGAACTGGCCTTGAAATTTAAATTATACTATTATATTCTCATTATCTCGAATGCTATCGATGATGATGATGATACTCTCGATTGAATCCTTTATAATGTGTGAAATGATATATATTTTTTTGTGTATATATTTTATTTATAATGCGTGTTCCTGGTATACAAGCTTATCATATCTGATTTATAATTTTATCAAAATAGTAGCAGTTGCACTGTAGGAAAATGGGAAACAAAAATATAAATAAGGTACCTCTGCCGCGCAGTATGCTAGCATGCAAATCGTAGGGCTGGCAAAGAATTGCTCGAACATCAACATTTTCTTGTAAACAGCCGCGTAATGGTCAATCAAACTGCAATTGAAGTAATCATCGTTACTTTTAAGATTAAGACCAGAGATTCTACGTCACATTTTTTTATCCCTCGTTCATTAAAAAGGGATTATTAAAACTTTGAAAATTATGATTTTATAATAGCAGAATATTTGGTTTTTATTGAACTACTCGTAAGTCATATATAAGGTAAGGTTTACTTAGTGAAATATAAAAATACATATTAGTGCTCTCAAAATATAACCAATTTCTTAAACTTTTCTATGTAATACTTGCAGATACATAGATTGTGACTGGGATATTATCTCCCTCATTCGAAATTTAATCATAGCGGAGTAGCGTTCCTCTTCTTCCTTAGTCTCTGCTGGCTTTATGCCTTCTAATAGATCTTTGATGTTTAGTATTATCATTTCTGCTTTTGAAGCAATTTGCCTTATCCACACAATGTCTGTTTGAAGAATAACTGAAAGCATTGTAAGGTTCAGTCTGTTGTAGTACTTGTACATTATTCAGCTATAAAAGTGATAATTTCATATAGTTTTCGACATAAAATGGAACAAATCTTAAAAAATCACTAGCAATAAATATGTATTTAAAAAGGCTTACAAATAGTTTTCAAACTAAACTACTTCTTGTACTCCATATCATAAACAAGGTAAAACCTATAGAGATTTTTTTATTTAAAAAATTATAGCGATAAAGTGGCATGTGTTGTTAAGATCCCTTACATAAATAATGAAAAGAATATGCCGCAACACCCAAGTTGGCAAACACAAAGGCTAGTTCAAAAGCTGGAGTTGCTGTGTAGTCAATGCCGGGCGCCCAGAAGGGGAAGACCAGTTCCCTCACTCTGCCGTCTCCTGGAGTATGTGTGGCGTAGTACCAAATGAGAGATATACACGCGAAGCCCACCAGGCCAGTACACAAAGCGAACATGAAGAAACAGCACCATAGGCTGGCTCGCCAGGTATTTTGATGGATTTCAAAGAAAAGTTTTCTGAAAATGGAATATGACAACTTTTTAATTTTTCAAAAATTTACAACTTATTGACAGTTTAGTAAAATCTATTCTTTTCATATATAAAACTGTAGAAGTGTACACTCTACATTGAATACTAATAATAAAGTAATAACTTTAATACATTACATCAAGTTTTGCAAAGGGTATAAAACTGGATTTAATATTACTCGTATACTATCCCGCGCATCCCACAAAAATTAGAGGTATTCTGTATTTGTATGAACCATGATACCCAATTTAATAAAAAATGTGTAATACATTTTTTAAAAAATTGCAGTGTTATACTAAATCGGTACCGAACCCAAAAAAATATTATATTTTAATCTCTCTGTGTTTAATAAAGCACCACGCAATATAAAAACGACTAATTACTCGTGGTAAAATATAAACAGTAAAACATCAAAGCTATTACTTATATCGTATATCCTTTGTATTGATGTACTGAAAATCCTCTCTCATTGCGTGCAATAGATGAAAGAAATTCTTCTTGTTTATCCAAGTTGACGCCATGATCATCGCCTTGTATGACAGAAGTATGGCGTAGGTCCCGGCTTCAGTTATCAGAAACACATCCATCATAGCTATACCATGATAAAGGGACAGGTAAGCATCAGTAAAAACTCCTATGCCGCAAACCATAGTGTACGTTTTGGTGAAGTAGCTAAAAAGAATAAAGAAATAAAAAAAAACAGGTTTTAAAAGGGGAGTGAGAGAGCACTACCTGTCGTTATCGTCGTGATGCGTTCAATATTGTAGTCCATGTATGTTTATTTATTCGATATTTTGTTATTATAAGTTAATACTTTTAAGGTTTATCAGACAGGAAAATGTAAATAATATATTTATTTATATTATTTACATTTTCCTGTCGTGGGCCTACTGGAAGAAATTTCTTAAGAAGTAGGTTGTGCCCTTGTACAAAGTTTCTCCTTAGTCTAAATTCTAGTTTCTTTTTTATAAATTGTTGTTGTGTCTTCCTTACCTTGGAAATACAGAAATATAATTTATTTTTTTAACTAAAATAATTTTCCTACTATACCATTCTCTAGAAAGATTGAAAAATAAATGTAGTTTCATGAAACAAATTGAATATGTTCTGCAATACTTACCTATACTTAGGATAAGGTTCATCTATGACCTGAAAGCATCGCAATATAAAATAGAAAGTCGTATGAAAATCTGTCGGTTTGCCGAAACCATTAGAATAATCAAAGCCTTCCTTGTCATAGTACGCCTTGATATTATTCCACATTATTACGTCTTTACTGCACGAATGACAAAAATCTATTAACGTAAAAAAATGAGTTGGAAATCGGAGAAAGTAAATTACAGTTATATTCAGTTATAATAATGACAGAAGAAATATCCATGAATCCCTACTAACATAATAAATGCAAAAGTGTGTAAGTATGTACATACATATGTTGTTTATATTGCATTCTGGCGCTTAAATCAAGGTATAGAGATTATAAATTGTGACGTTCAGAGATGTAAATAGTCAACATTTTATTGTGACAGCTATGTCTCTCTCTTTCTCAAAGCTTTGCGTATTCCTAGTTACACCACTCAATGCTTCAGGACTTAGTTTCTGCTCCCTGACATTTCTCTTTGTCCAGCCTGCAGCATCCTCAGTTCTAAGACTATTGCCATTCATATCATCTTCGGCGACGTGGAGCCAGGATTTCTTCGGCTTGCCTCTTCTAACCGGGCCCGGCAGAGGCGTCATCAGCCAGACATTTGCTTTTCGGATAGTCTGCAAGACATCTTCTGCTATATATAAGAATATTTCGTATAATATCGTAGCCGATTTGGATAAATACAACACACTCGCAAACTAGTCATGCGAATACGTCCGCGCTAATGACTATGTATAGAAACGCCTTCTCATTTATAAAGAGCATTTATTTTCTGCATTATAATTTTGAGATCCAACGTGGCATTTTCCTCCATGTTACTTTCTGCAAAGCAAGGTCGTGGCGGATATAAATTGGATATGAATTGCACAGCTCTCTAATTTAATTATGAACGTAATTTAATGTATAGAAAGTGACTATTGATTTACCGGACTGATATATATTATTTTTGTTATTAATGTTTTGTTAGGTGCAGTGGATACCGGCACTAAAAAAAAAATAGGACCACTCTATCTCGTTCCCATAGATGTCGAAAAAGGTAACTAAGGGATAAGCTTATAAACTTGGGATTCTTCTTTTAGGCGATGGGCTAGCAACCTGTCACTATTTGAATCTCAAACCTATTATCAAGCCAAACAGCTGAACGTGGCCTATCAGTCTTTTCAAGACTGTTGTCTCTGTCTACCCCCCAAGGGATATAGACGTGATTATATGTATGTATTTTATTAATGTACCTATACGAGTATGACTGAAAAGTAATATAACAAACGTTTCACTAATATAAAATTTTTTACCGAAAAAATATTATACCGTTCAAAATCAGCCGTAAACAAATCCGTAAAACGGTTCACTATGCAAGAAAGAATATTGAGCTAGACAAGTCTAAGTCTCAGATAACTGACATTCCATTAATTTTAATTACAATGTGCACTCAGAGAAGGTCATTTACCGCGTCCTGGTTGCCCGACAGCCTGTGACGTCATTCGCCACACACGTTAACCTGTTCAGTAATAACACTTCCTTGTTCCCAACCAGCTTTAAATTCAATTTAATGTTTACACTTCCAGATTCGGCGCGAGTTAATATCTCTATCAAAATTTTGAACTTCTTCCATGGTATGAAATAGGTCTTCATTCATAGAATAGGTAAATTATAATGCTTAATTATTAAACGATCGGCCTCCTGTCTTCTTGGATTCTGAATATATTCCCTTATTCGCCTTTAACCGTCGATATTTACGGGGGAAAGGGATTGTTTACGCGCATTTGGACCAATTCACTATTGAATGGCACTTGAGTGGCTCGCTTCGCTATCTCGTTAATATGTATCTAATCACAAGATAACTTATCAAAACTTTCTCCCGAAACCTAATCTACAATTTATAAAATCTATTAAAAAACTCAAACTAGACGTTATTATTGTTTAAATGACTATTTTGTGATGTCAAAAGCAATTTTAGGGTTTCACCACACAACGAGACCTTTAATTTTTTAATCATGTTCGAATAAAAACGAGCTGTTTTTCATTATAAACGATTGTTATAACAACAAAGCAACTGAAATTAGAAAACGCATTAAAGAACGAATCGTAATAGCTAAAATAAATCCAATAAGGGGCGACGACGAACGAAGCGTTAACCGACAAAACACAAAAATGAGGGATATTTTTATCATTCGATCATTTGTATCCAATTTCCCCAACAGAGGCTGTGACAAAAATCGGATTCAGCCATACTTGTGGCTCAAAGCGATCTCAATAATAAAGGTGCAGAGATGAAGTGTCGGAAATAACAGAAATGTAGCTTTATTAATTTGCTTGTTCAGTGCAATCTAAGCTTTTTCTAAAGACTCGGATTTCATACATCTGTAAAAAATATATATTTCTCAGTCTACGTCAATGTCAGGGTCTCTAGTCTAGTGCATTGATTAAAATAATTATATCTGTATGTTCCTAGTAACCATCCAGCAAAATCATTTCGTAAATTCTTCCAACAAAGTTCACCTCTTCGAGCCTATGACTCCAGAAGGCCCATTGTAGTAAATACATTTAGACTTTCAAAAAAAGTGCCCATCGATCCTGATCTGTGCTCTGGTTATTTTATAGCCCTAGCAGACTCTTCGGCAGTCGCCGACGTAAATAATTCATGAACATGCTTAGCGCGCCTCTCATCATGCCACACTTCCCCGCGACGCGATCGCTTACATGCCCTTTATGTGACGTAGGCATGATATCGTCTTTTAATTTAAAATATTACGACAGACCGGTTATTTCATAATTAATTATTTATTGCTTAACCAATTTTGGAATCTTTTTATTTTATCTTTTTGTTCGTTATTTTATCTTTCTGTCAAGTTTAAATGCTTCCTTTACCATTTGTCTTTGTGTTTGTTAAGCAACCTTCAATTATTACAATTAATATCTTATTTCATGACTTTAAAAAAGGATTGTCAAGTTTCCAAGGTTCATATAAGCATAATTTTAACGACTGAGCAAGTGCATAGTCTCGAAAGGATAACCTTGTTGAAGCTGCAAACGAAGGGACTTCATGGAAACAACTACGAAAATAAAAAATTGACTGTATTAGGTATATAGACTAAGACAATATTATAAGAATACTTGCAATTAGATTTTTTACGAATTTATTTGAGACATAACCTGACCTAGTACGAGGTTCAAATCTACACGAAAAATAAGACAAGAAATTATTTGAAAATCTTACAGAAAGTACTCGCATAAAGACAACGGCATGAAAAGTAAGTTTTGGAACTGCCAAACTATGATCGTCCCCATCCCAATTATTTTGTCGTTGCATGAATGCCGTTTTCGCTCCCTCAAATTAACAGAGGGATTATTTGGTTCACTGGGGGTGTTCCCCTACATCACATATACGGCCTTGTCCCACTTTACAATCAGACATTAAAAATTTTCGGCACAGCCCTTTATTTCCATTAAGCGTCTCCGTTAATGGAATTGTTGGATTTTTTTTTAATATCTCCATGGTCTAGTCATTTTACAGAATTACCTGTTAATAATACAGAAAAACATTCAGCTTTGAATGCACGAATTTAAATCGTATATTTCGCGTTTTATAAAATACGCGTCATGATTGATAAAAGGGAAGAATTTGGTATGGAATTAGCAATTTTTAACTCTTCAAGAGTGTAATCAATATATCTTCCATTCAGAAATATGACAAGACCTAAGCAATATAAAAAATATAAGTTCTTTGGATTCGTTATAAATAAAAAGAAAAATTCAGTACTCTTATCCACTTATTAAAAGACACAGTTAACAAGATAACTAACCAATCGGCTTATTTATAGTCTTACTTGCAAAGCCGAAAATTTTAAACCAGTCAACCACCTTGAAAATCTAATATTTGCATTTCACTCGTGACCTTTCTATGTTTATGGTTTAATCACTGGTTATCACATCAGTCAGATAAATAAATGCAAATTTGATTCACAAAGGTTAAGTCGAGGTATGTCCAACTAGTCAGTAAGGCCACATCACGAAACACAGTGAAGGACAGTCATAATATTGAGTAAAAATATTTTCGAATTTTATTTGCAGTCGATGGTAGAAGAAAGTAGTTCACTTGTTTAAAGGTTCCTGAAATGTATGAAGTACGTAGGAGTAGCTATGTCACATTATGACGAGTATCTACAGACGTTGAATTTTTTTTTTTTTTTTAGAATAAGTACTTATAAATAAGAACTCGAATATTTATCCGAGTCATGAAATAACCACTATATAGTTACGTGAATGTGACGTAATAAAAGCTGAACATTATAGCTTTGGTAATGTCATATTGAATTTTTGACCAATGAAAATATTTTATTATTTTCTCATATAAATTTTATCGTAAAACGCGTTGATCCTTCATGAGGGGAAAAGCTTTTAAAACAATTAGTTTTGTTGTCCAATGCAGCACTCAACCACTTAAATTGATTTAACTATCGATACCTTTATAATTGTTGAAAGTGCATTTTAAGTAATTAATTCCACTTTATTGTATTTTCATTTGACTTATTACAATTATATTTTCGGTGTTATTTTTTTCGTCCCAGTTGATTGTGTGGTGTTGTGCGTGTCACAATTTCCTAATAATTACATATACCTAAATAAGCGGTTTTTCAAGGCAGGGCAAGGCTTTTGAATAGCATTATTTGATTTTACTTATAACACCTTACATATTGTATTTGCTTCCTGTGACATCCTAACCTTACTTGCTTCCCGTTTGGCAAAAAGTGTTAAACGTTAAATATTCGAACTAATTAAGTATAAAAAATAAACATCGATTAAAGTTAAGACATACGTATTCTACTTACAACTCATCAAATTCAATTAGCAATAACAGAAAAAAAAACATTTCTTAGACTTTTTTGGGGTCCACACTGCATAGAGAAAATTATAACCTCGCTAAATGTTAAATTCTATTAACATGCAGTATGAGCTGTCAGCGATTAATCGCAAATACACTTTAATGAGACAAATATTTTAAATAAAACATTTATTAATATCAAATATGTTATTACTTTATTTACATAAGCTTCAACCGTATTTTCTCTGGAAAATATTTGGTAAAAATTACCACGTGAAACACAATATTTGTATGTAACCACAACCGATACGTAAACAATATTGGTCCACAAATAGCAGCTTCAGAGGGGTATTTCGAATCACTGGCTCTCCCATATTAACCTATATGCTTTACTCCACTAAACATTATCCGATGAACACGTTATGGCGTATTTTATTTACGTATCTTTGAAGTGGGGCAGTCCCCTGAAAGGGTTAATTAGGCGAAAGATTCTAAGGGCTGTGAACTGAATGATCGCGTTAGACAAATTATACCGTATTATTGAGCAAAGAACATATTTATAAACTGCCAGACATATTTCCACAAGCTCCTATTATATTTCCGACCTTTTGTAAATATCGTATTCTATTAATATTAACAGAAATACATTTTAATAATGGTTTATAATTAAAATCTTCTAAATGTATATTTAGTTTAGCTAAAATTTGGCAGATCATTAGTAGTGAGATATAAGTGAGAATTTTAACGAAGTGTGTTGTGGATAATCATAATTATCAAATGTTGAAGCTAGCTTAAAACACAGGGTAGGTACCTGAATCGTTATAGATTGAATTAATCACATGACAAGCTCCTTTGAAGCTTGTTACATAAAACTAACAAAAAAAATATTCCTTACATTAATCTTTCATATTTGGAACATAAAGATTATCTACCAGGGCTGTTCTATGATTAATATCACCATGTTGCTCTTATTGGCAACGTCGTTACATGCCTTGGCTTCGAGCTGACACCGCAAGTGTGAACTAGGAGTGAGTATAATGTACATACATACATACATACATAAAATCACGCCTCTTTCCCGGAGGGGTAGGCAGAGACTACCTCTTTCCACTTGCCACGATCTCTGCATACTTCTTTCGCTTCGTCCACATTCATAACTCTCTTCATACAAGCTCGGCGGTTTCGGGTACTTTTGACCTGACCCTTTACCAGGACGTCCTTAATTTGATCAAGATACGTTCGTCTAGGTCTTCCCACTCCGACCTTTCCCTCCACACTCTCCTTGTATATCTGCTTAGTCAACCTGCTTTCATTCATCCTCTCCACATGACCGAACCATCTTAACATACCCTTTTCTATTCCTGTAACTACATCTTCTTTCACATCACAACATTCCCTTATCACGCTGTTCCTTATCCTGTCACTCAATTTCACACCCATCATACTCCTTAACGCTCTCATTTCCACTGCATTTATTCTGCTTTCATGCTTCTTTTGCCATACCCAACTTTCACTCCCATACATTAATGTCGGGACCAACACGCCCCTGTGCACAGCCAGTCGAGCCTTTTTGGATAGTTTCTGACTGCTCATAAAGGCATGCAAAGCTCCATTCACCATGTTCCCCGCGTTCACTCTCCTTTCAATATCACTATCATACTTGCCATCTGATGTAAACTTTGATCCTAGATATACAAACTCTTTCACTTGCTCCACTTTTTCTCCTCCAATCAAAATATTACATGCTGTCATTTCTTTCTCCATTTCAAAAACCAGTGTTTTAGTTTTACTTACGTTCACTTTCATTCCTTTCTCTTTTAAAGCTTCATGCATACAGTTTACCATCTCCTGTAACTCCTCCGCTGATGACGCCAGTATAACCTGATCGTCGGCATAGAGCAGACATTTGACGAGTAACTCATTCATCCTTAATCCACTTTTAGACTCTTTCAAATCTGTCAAACAGCTATCCATAAATAGGTTGAACAGCCACGGTGACGCAACACATCCTTGCCTAACGCCTTTCTCAATCTTAAACCACTCAGTGTGCGCTCCGTTTATCCTGACACAAGCACTCGAATCCTCATATAAGGATTTCAGTGCTCGTATCAAGAGACTGCTCACCCCATGCATAGAAAGTGCTGACCACAATTCATTCCTCTCAACTCTGTCATAGGCCTTTTCCAGATCTACGAATGTGCAATAGACTTTTTGACTCTTGGCCAAAAACTTTTCGGCTATGCACCGCAAGGAAAAGACCTGATCAGTACATCCCATTCCCTTTCGAAATCCCGCTTGAGCATCCCATATTTTGTCATCAGTTTCATTCCTGACTCTATTAATCAATACCTTAGCATACAATTTGCCGACGACGCTAAGCAGGCTTATACCACGATAATTTTTGCAGTCCAGCTGTGACCCTTTTCCTTTGTAAAGTGGCACGATAACAGCCTTACACCAATCTTTTGGTACTCGGCCGCTTCTCCAACACAAATTGAAAAGGCAGTACAACTGACTAGCTACTACGCCTTTTCCTGCTTTAAGCATCTCGACCGACACTCTATCACACCCAGCAGCCTTTCCCGCTTTCATACTCTTAAGTGCTTCCACAATTTCGAACATTTCAATTTCGCCTTCCATCTCATTCTCTTTTTCTTCGCTATAGCAGAAATCTTTCTTATTTCCTTCCTTTTTTTCAAATAAAATATATATATATACGGGACAAATTACACAGATTGAGTTGGCCTCGAAGTAAGTTCGAGACTTGTGTTACGAGATACTTACTCAACGATACTATATTTTATAATAAATACTTATATAGATAAACATCCAAGACCCAGGCCAATCAGAAAAAGTTCTTTTCTCCTCATGTCCTGGCCGGGATTTGAACCCGGGACCTCCGGTGTCACAGACAGTGCGTACTACCGCTGCGCCACAGAGGCCGTCAAAACAATAGCCGTCAAGTCAAATAAACTTTCAAAATAGTCCTTCCATATCTTTAGTACACATTCTTCTCCTTTCACAACGCTACCATCCTGGCATCTGATCCTAGTCAGCTCTCTGGTTATAGTATTTCCTCGGGCTGACCTTACGGATTTCCAGAATACTTTCAGATTTGACTGAAAGTCTTCTGATAGCCTTTTATCAAAATCCTCTTTATACTCTTCTTTCTTTCTAATCACAGCTTTCTTAACCAAATCTTTCATTTTCTTATATTCCTTACGTGCTTCATTCACATCTTCATCTATAACCTCTTGCATTCTTAAGTTAGCTTTTGCTGCTAACAAATCCAGCCATGCTTTCTTCTTTAATCGCACAAGTTCTTGCACATCTTTACTCATCCACGCATTTTTGTGATTTTTTCCTTTCCTTCTTCTACTTACACCACACACTTCAACAGCTACTTTCACAATTCTTTCTTTAAATTCCTTCCATCCATCTTCAATATCGCTCATTTCCTCTAAATCTTCAAATTAGTATAATGTATAGCATCACTATTATATATTTCAAGAGGCCTTGTAGTTCACAGCAGTTTAAAATAAGACTACTCTCACAATCTTGCCGGTGGATGTCGTAAGAAACAACTAAGGGAATAATCTTTCAGCAAAACCGTAATACAAGCTTTATTAGATATGTGTCTTACATTATTTTATAACGAAATGATAAATTGTTACACATTTAGTGTATAAAACAATAAAACATTAATTGAGCTCCAAGCATAGATAAACCTAAACTAAACCTAAAAATGCCTACCGAAAATACAAACCGAAAGGCTTATATTTTCGGCACAAATAACCAAATGGCAAAACCCAATCATGCGTACTTCACGATACATAACCAATTTAGTGTAAAAGTAATCTTTTTCGCCACACATTTCGCCCGATGTTTCTAAGCGAATAGCTTTTTGAGAATCTTACAATCGATACAAATACACAATGGAGCTTCCAACCCTTATTCGTGTCCCTTCTAAAATACAATCGCTGTTAATAATATGAATTATTTCAATATTTTGTTTAGTAGGAACCGCATAAAAAGATTTTTATAAGGCGCGCACGAGTTACTCTCTTAATATGCAGCGTACCTATAAATACAGCGTGGTCTATAGTCTATACGCTTAAGTCCTTATCATCTTCCGTACGAAATATATTTAAAAAATTGCCAACTTTAAATATACATATTTTAGTGGCTAAATAAAATTGTAACAATCGTAACTTTAAATAAATAAAGTTTAATTTTAAAGATTTGGTTACAACTGGATCTCATCTGAAGAAAAGCTAAAACTCGCGACTACTATATTTTCCGCGCTCGATATTTTTTTTAGTTTACCAAATACAACAGCAAAATAGCTTAATTTTTTTTAATCAATGACTAGAAAATAAAAAAAACGAAAATTCTTCTACGTTGGTTTGCGGCCACGTAAAAATGAAAATGTTTTTGGTACACATGTCAGCCATCAGAGTCTTGAATGAAAAACAATTTAGCACTGGATATTAAAAACTGTGTATCGGACGGTTTCAATATTCAGTTTCAATAGTTAAGGATTCGAGGGCTGCGTTACTAACTGACCGCAAAATTGATGTAGGAATTTGGTACGTAGAGCGCCTACAACAACAAATGTTTATAAAATTAATAACTTTATAGGTGGGCAGGTATATACTATATACCAATAAAAGTCATATGTTAGGGTAAGATTCGGAGCGAGAACTCGACAAAGATGAATTTTCTGTCTTTAAAATTTATGTTGATGATTTAAAAAAAGCTCGCAATACTGTTTCGAGACTGCATGCAAAGTGTATTTCGTACTTTAGTTATGATACGAGTAGCTAATTACTGATCTGAATTAGAAATGGCAAGTAAAAGATATTGAAATTTTGGACATTAAGATGTTCAACGATATTTATGCACACGCCATACCGCTCCAATATTTATGCCTTTGCCTAGAAAAGGATACAAAATGAATAGGCCCAAAAAAATATTCTGTCAAAAAATGCAGGTATTTTTAGTGGAAGCACGTGCGTCTGTTGACGTATCGGTACATCCATATATCTGTAAGTAAAGCGATCATATTTCAAAACTCATGGCCGCCGATGCTCGGACACGTTTCACAAACTCGGGGACCGTGTTTCTATTTCGATTACTGAATATTGGAAATAAAATATAACCACCGCTATCGCTTTTCGACGCGACGACGGGCGGAAATAAAGCCCGTCGACAAATCGACAGTAGTTACAAAGTACAGAATACAGATATTGAGCTTTTCACAGAATGTAAATGCACGCATACTATATGGTAGCACCTGGTCTAGTAGAGAAAAGAAGCCAAGTGGGCCACGTGCTCACTGTAAATGTATCACTAGAAAGCCTTTCCTTGGGACTATGCGATTCTTTTGGGTGATAGCTAACAACTTCTTACCATTATTATTCTTAATTCTATCATTAAGATATCAAGGTAAACGTGGCCTTAAAGTTTCATGCGCTCATGTGAATAAATTTAATAGAATTACCTACATAAGTTACACAAGCTATTCCTTGGAACTCTGAAACCCCACTTTCGGCACATCTTGATAGACACCTCATGTAACAACACAAAGTTTCCATTTCGTGCTACTCTCACCCCTTTTCGACTATAGTACCATTTCAAAATTTGTAGAACAGCAGCCAATTACGGCTGGTACCAGTACCAATAATATGGGTACGAGGGAGCGAGGGTAGCTAGATGAAGTGTAACTGGTAGACTTCATCAATATGGTGTTAATTACTACAGCGACTTTCAGTGAATTTCATATCTCAGATCTCTCCAGAAAAGACAAAAAATGGGCAAAGCCAGATAAAAGTAACCGATACAACACTTAAATATATTATCTACGTTACTACATCTGTACTTTTTTTTATTTAACACCGGCACTGCTCGTGGATCGCACACGTCAACAAACCACACGGCGGCGCTACGTACCTACGCAAATAAAATGAATTTTATAAAATAATGTATTATTTGCTTTTGTACATATTATAGCGTCCACATTTACCTATTATGTATCAGACCTATCTGTATAGGTTGCGGAGGTCAGATGGGAGTCCATTCGTGCAAAAACCTGACTTACCCAATTCAGAATCATGGTCGTAAAAGCCGTACCCGGGTGTCTCTCCAGAAAGTTGAGGATGTAAATCTTGACTGAGCTGGCATATCGGACACACAACCCAAAGCGAGATCTGGATCTAGTGGGTAGTCGAGTTTTGAAATTATTAGCTGTAGAGTTTACAATAGCTAATAAAACATCAAAGTCAGGTGTTTATATGCGAAATTATATTGCACACATTTAACCTCCACGACGAAATTGGAATTTTTAATCTAGAATACCTTGAGTAAGTAAGTTATAAGTTTTCATGATTATGTAAATTACGTTTAATAATATGTTACTGGATAAACTATTTCATCAAGAAATCAACCCAAAAATAAGAATTCTTACTGATCTATACTTAATCTTAGTCCTTATGAGAAAATATCTACTCTGTAAAAATCTTTAATACCCTGCATTTCCTCCTGTAATCTTAATGTTCTTGACATCATATCTTTCAAACTATCCTTGCAGCCGTCCTTTTGGAGTCATCTAGATAAGATATTAAAATTGTTGAGATATCGCCGTCAAATGATAAGAGGTCGCTTGCGCATATTACCTGTATGCATTTCCACATGAATAAACATCTTTAAGATTAACAACCTGGACAATATTTCTCGTACTTACATCAACACTTTTATCAGTACTGACCTTCAAATACGCATAATTTGATTCACAATCACCTCCCAATGAAGAGTTGGGACAGGTAGCGTTCATTACTTGGACAAAGCAGAGTGTTTTCCACGTTAAATTGAGTGTAGAGAGGCAATTTGGCCCGGACGTCTGCTCCCGACGTGGGGTCAGACAGGCCGAGTTTTTTAATTTTTGGCCCTCGTTCCAATGTGCGTTGTTTGTTTTACCAGAGTTATTGCCGGCGTTCGACTGCCTGTATTTTAAATGACCTGTCGCGTCGGGGTTTTTAGTTACATCTAGATTTTATTTCGAGAAAAAAAATATATTTTGGGGTTACAAGTCAGGACTACCAATAGCATGTGGATAGTATTGAGGAAATCCCTAACTATAGAGTAACATTTTGCATGTGAAAAAAAATCTTACACCTAATCCATTATTTAAATAAAATATATTTAATTGAGTTTTACCTATGTTAAATAAAAACCAAACGTCTATTCAATCCGGATAAGCTATTTAACTGTTCATCAAACCATTCACGAGAAAACTACGAATAAATACCAGCCAGCCAGACGGCCTCTGTGGCTCAGCGGTAGTACGCTTGTCTGTGACACCGGAGGTCCCGGGTTCGAATCCCGGTCAAGGCATGATGAGAAAAGAACTTTTTCTGATTGTCCTGGGTCTTGGATGTTTATATATATAAGTATTTATTATAAAATATAGTATCGTTGAGTTAGTATCTCGTAACACAAGTTTCGAACTTACTTCTAACTCAATCAGTGTAATTTGTCCAAAAAAAAAAAAAAAAAAAAAAAAAAAAAAAAAAAAAAAAAAAAAAAAGTCGAATTTAAGTTTATAACAATAGAGTTGTTATATGTTCTCAGTTCTCAGATATAATATTGCATATGGGTACTTCTTGTATTGATGTAATAAAATTGCTGATTAATGTAATGACGTCATCAAAACCTAAGTATTATTTTATCTAATACCGCTTTCAAAGATGCAGAAGTAGTCCAGTCACATAATGTTCTACCAACGGCCTGAACTTTTTGTCATCTTTCACTGCGTCATTAATAATACTGAAATATTCAATTTGTTCGTATGTCAACATAACAGACCTTCGAATATTTCAATTCAGTCTGCGATAGCTAAATTAAACTGCGCATCCAAAAGCCCGCAGCCGCTGGGTGCATTTCTCATGAAATATTTACACCTTTCAACGTCAATGGCCCATTGAGCATTTG
Organism: Amyelois transitella; assembly: GCF_032362555.1. NCBI lineage: Eukaryota > Metazoa > Arthropoda > Insecta > Lepidoptera > Pyralidae > Amyelois > Amyelois transitella. The sequence continues at coordinate 4,641,659 of NC_083512.1, read as the reverse complement.
ACTGCATGCTGCCACAAATATTGTAAGCGACACATATTATTTCTATGTAATCGTCAACATTCTTATTCCTTCTGGCATAAGTTCGGGATAGGTTCCGGATATGTTTTCGTTAAGTGAACGCCATTCCCCCTCCTTACCCTACATTCTAATCACTCTGGAAAGAAATCCAGTGTGCGCCTTGACCATGATCATGATTTTTATAGCGATATAGGCCTCACGACTGGCGTCCATTTATAGGGGGACTTAGTGCTTAAGGGTCATAGTTATACATCCATTTGTCTGAAGTGAAGGTTTCCTCACCATGGTTTCTCATATCGTAAGATTAATGGTTAGTACACAAATTAATGTAGGTACATGACTTAAAAAGAAGTCATTGGTAGGTACATGGCCGAGGTAGGATTGTCCTCTTAACTACTTCAATAAACTGATCATTTTTTCTGTGGTTCTTCCAAACAGTAGAATAAATGATACCTATTTATTGTATGCCGTGTGGTTCCCGGCACCAAAACAAAAAAGAATAGGACCACTCCATCTCTTTCCCATGGATGTCATAAAAGGCGACTAAGGGATAGGCTATCAAACTTGTGATTCTTTTTTAGGCGATGGGCTGGCAACCTGTCACTATTTGAATCTCAATTCTATCTTTAAGCCAAATAGCTGAACGTGGCCTGTCGGTCTTTGCAAGACTGTTGGCTCTGTCTACCCCGCAAGGGATAAAGACGTGATTATATGTATGTATGTATGTATGTATTTATTGTACTTAAGTAGCTTATATTTAATTTTAAACACAAGACCTATGTTTTAAACACAAGACTTTATTATTTTTAGGGCTTTTACCCATAACGACACCTTGTAGCAGGTATATTTCATTCACAAAATGTTATCAGTTGTAGATTTACTCGTATATCATTAGGTATCTAAGTAGGTACATACTAATTTAATTATAAAAAATAAAAATGGCAAATAACAATGAAAAACATTTGTCTATTAAAATAAGGGTACATTAAGTTTCATTACTCTTTTTGATTTCTTCCAGCAATATATTTGTAACAGGATTATTAACTAATTCTTTCACTCTTTTCCCATATGCGAACTCTATATGTGTAAAGTCTGTTGTTTTATTAAAAACAGAAAATCTTTTTATAGTTCTCAGCTTACTAACTAGTATTTTTACATCTTCTATGTCACTCAATTTATCAGATTCACTTGCAATCAAACTCAATGGGACTGTCACTTTCGTAACATTATATTGAGGGGGATATATAGATGAATACAACGCAAAATTTTTCCCAAATCCATAATCAAATTTTTGGAATTGTTTATCTCTATACCCCTGAATAAAATGAGCAAAAGTCTTTGTAGATGCACCGGCCGGAATGTGGCTATCTATTATATCAATTTTATTTAATGCTAAGTTATTAAAATTTGTCACTCCAAAGTTTATGTAATAGTCAAAATCACACACTAGTACAGATTTGTTACATTCAATACCCTGTCTCGTTCTTCTGACATTTTCAGTGAATATTTCATGTATGCCGAGATTATCAAACATAACAATTAGGAACTTTAAATACCGGCCCAAAAAATTTATAAATGGGTACTCTATGGTATTGACCCATGCTACTGGCGCCAATAATACAGCGTGATTAATTTTTTCATTATACTCTGGTTTTGAGCTGCACATCACAAAAAATATAGTGGTTCCTTGTGAAAATCCAACATATGTTATTTTTTCTCTAGATGTCACCCTGAGGATGTAATCGATGCAGGCTGGCATATCTTTAGTTCCCATTTCCTCAAAGCTGAAATCCCAATACTCCTTTTCACTGAAGTCTCTTGTACTTCCTCTGCTATATTTGTTTCCTCTTGAGTTGTATAGCCAGATGTCGAATCCAGCATCTGATAGTTGATAAGCTAGTGACATCGACGGTCCTAACACCAGCCATGAATCTGAACTGTCAGCAAGACCATGAGCTAGCAGCACCGGCGGTCCATTGCCAACTATTCTGAACAAACTCACTATGTAACCATCTTCTGTTTCCACTAGATGTTTCTCCGGTCGATAACCATATTTACCGATCAATTGATATGAATCTAAGTTGACATCCGAATCACTGGAACTAACATAATTTAACTTGCAATTTACAAAAGAAACTAAAATTGACAAAATTACGCAACAGCGAATCATAATCGCTTTTTAAAAATAGATATTCGTTGCAAAATACGTGGAGACATGACGAAACACCGGTAACAAATAAAGTAAATTCATAGTTGGAATCAATATTTACCTTCGCGGCCATGGAAGTAAGTGTAATGTGGCCAATGTCAATGAGAGAGAAGAACTGGCTTAGGTAGCCGCCTGACCTTTACTTCCAGAGCTCAACGACCTCACCGAACGAGACACCTATTTTTTGTTGCAACAAGTATGCCATGAAATCATATATACAACAATTTAATCAATTTTAAGCAATTTAATAAAACTTGTATTAAACGTTTCAAAGCTTTTCTATTCCGCAAAATATATCTGTTCTTTTCTTACGAATTACGAATTCGCTACCCACAATAAAACCGACTGCATTTAAAATTATAATACCAAGAAGTCGAAGACCAAAATCCTCAGGGAAGTGAGTGAACACCCCAATTTATTACTTGCATATATATATTGCCATCTAAATCAGTTTGATACTCTATACTTAAGCTGTTTTGGTGTAAGTCAAACATTCAGGTGGGAACTAAAGTAATTCTGCTTTGGTTTTTTTGGTTTTGACTCTTTAAGTTGCCGCCAATTCTGCTACAATATAACGAGCATGTTGTTTTTTGTGCAATAAAGATTAAAATAAAAGATTTTAAAAAAATCGTATGCGCAAAATCTAGTGACTACGAAAATTGCTAGATTTTGCGCAACGAGATAGCATAGACATACACTTATAGAAATTCAAAATCCTTCAACACCCAACTTATAGTTTTATACTTAGGTGACCAAAATAAAGCCGAACCTTTCAGTCTTTTCAAGTCTGTTGGATATGTCTACCCCGCAAGGGATATAGACGTGATCATATGTACGTATGTGACGAAGCTATTTTCTAGGTATGGATGTCCTACCTATTTCAGTAGAAGTTAAAAATGTAGGATTATTGCCTTGACAGTTAAAACAGGCAATGTCAGTAAGGTAAGTCCATCGATCAAAAACCAGAATATTTGCGGCTATAAAGTTAATTCAAGCCTTGAATAAGCCTGCCTGTAGGCAGTGGTTATATTTTTACGCTTGGTTGATAAGGTCATTACAGGTAAATTGTCTTAGTTTTTGCATATTTTGAAGGCTTTACGGTGTCTTTTCCATAATTTACCACAAGGCAAGATATAATTGAAATAGCAGCTTCTGTGGAATCTATCTTTTCAAAGAAATGCCAAGCCCAAGGACGCTCTCGGATTTTGAACTGGTCTAGACGACATGCATCATTATGATTATTTTGGGTAACTATTAGATTGGTAACTAAATTTTCAAATTATAGACCCAAGCAGTCGATTATATATAATCGAATCAATATTTACCTTTAAATCTCATAATTATTAGTGCTTGTTCTTGAGTGCGGTGCGAATTTGTCGGCTGTCTTGGAATATCCTGATTGAACATTTTCGGACGAGAACATTAGCGATGTTTTCACACACTTTCTTGATCCTGGCTTTAGCCGGTTGCATCCCGACCTCTGTGGAAAGGAGCCCGAGGTATGCCTTTGACCATGGTTTCTGGATCTGGTGAGTGAGATTTTCACACAAAGCAACTCCCATCTGACCTGTAGTACAGTGCTGTATATTTTCACATACCTATTATGATCCGATCGAATTAGGTCCGATCCTCATATCTAACAAGCTTTTTTTGAAAGTATCTCATAATGTTATGTTTCGGTTTATTATAGGTTAAAAAGGTAACCCTGTATGGCTATTTTATAAATTTTTTTGTATGTAAACTTTGTTCCAATAAACATTATTATGTAACAGTCGATGCGCGATTATTTAACCAATATAAATAACCAATGTTGGTTTTCTCGTTCAATTGCCACATAAACAATATCTGGCTATTATTATTTACAGTAAGCCTTTTTGTTGTCATAACATTGTCCAATTATTTAGTAATATTTGTAAACTGTAAGTAAGAGTCATCAGTGAGATAATCATCCTGCATTTCTCATGGACACAAGCAGTTGCTATTGAAGACTTGGGTGTATTGTTGTGCGTTTCCAATAGTGTAAAAACAATAATAACTGATATTAAATAAATCGACCTATAAATATAAGGTTATTGAAATCTTTGAACTCATTTGACACCAGATGATAGTACTAGTTTGGTCTTGTCTATTAGAAGATTATTTCTAGGCTTTCTGACGTACGGTCGCCTCCAGGAACAACATCTGTTTCAGAAGTCGTGTGCAACAACTAATTGCAGTTAATTCTTCGTGATGTTTTGTGGATTCTAAAGCGTGAGTCAGATATGCCTAGTTGCTTTCCTTTATTTTTGCATCTACAGTATAAATCGCTTTCCCAGTACTTAAAATTATCCAAAACGCAATTGGATGGTATTAAAGTATTTCAAAATAAACCTAGAAATACATTACTTATTCCAATCACTGTTTTAAAATTGTACACAGTTTGGTTTTTTGGAAGAAATTACACTTTTGGATTTAGGTACTTTTGTTCCCTGAATAGGTTCTTAATGATTTTTAATTTTACCTCGTTCAAGCTGAGTAGTGAGCACTTTATGAAAGACCATCTCATTGTGATACGAAATACCTTAAATATGTGACAACAATAAGTAGAAATATGTTTCGCCACAGCCGTGGACGTCAATTCACTTAAGGGGAGTCGATCATGCCGCCGCTTGCTACTAAAAGCTACTAAAAGCCCTCCATAAAAGCAATAATTAAATTGGAGTAACGCAATTTAGTAAGGCGAAGCTGTCAAAGCTACTTGCTGTAATATAGCCCCTTTGTATGCATTAGTTTCTATTTGTACCTTTCTCACGGCAGCGGAAGAAAATATACGAAATTAGCATTTCTTTTGCTTTATGGTTTTATCATCGTCTCTATGAAGGATTCTTATTTTTAATATGTTTTCTTACTGAACTAAACAGGGCTGAATGTGGCCCATCAGTATTTTTGAGACTGTTGGTTTTGTCTACCCCGTCTGGGTTATAGGCGTAACATGGAGATGGGATACGCTGTGTCGGTCGTTGAGCGATAAACCCCCTGACTAAAAAAGCGTGATGCGTTCCAAATCTGCCATGTGCCATACCAATGACTCTTTTCTGATTGGGTTACAATGACCAAATAAGTGTCAGGTTCTTCTGCAACGCGGCAGTCCCTTTGTGTACCTAACTTATACTCCAGGAGCACATTGGCAGACACTGGGCTCCTCTCCTCTCCAAGTGACAGGTAACTATGTTCTTACACCACTGGGACTAATGCCAGAATGATGGTGATGACTGCTGGCAGTCTATTCACGAAGATTGATAAGGCATAAACTCTTAGGTTATCCCAGAATATGCTTTTTCAAGGTTTGTCAATAAGAGCGTGCTTAAATTAAGTTTATAGGTATAAATGAAAAGAATATTTTTGCGTCAGCCACCATGACCACACAATGTAAGTACCTATTTGGAATATAAGTACGTTATTTTTTCATTCTGTTATTTTTGTTTTAGATAGTAGAGTTAGTTTCCAGGTTGGTATATTTTCATGTCACTTACCAATTTTTTCTTAAAATTTTCACTTTTGAAAGGTACCTAAGCAATACACGTAGGAGCACGATAAATGCACTTAGGAACAACCGGATGCATTGATAAAAGCCGGATGCAACTCCTTTGATACTTATAAAATGCATAATAGTACACTCTTGCATTATAGCTATCGTGCGCTGTTTACAGTACTCGTACATACATAGGTACCTAATTTAATCATGTTGAGAAATGAGTAATGACACAACACAATCTATTATCTTATATATAAAATTCTCGTGCCACAATGTTCGTTCCCGTAGGTACTCCTCCGAAAAGGCTTGACCGATGCTCATGAAATTTTGTGAGCATATTGAGTAGGTCTGAGAATCCGCCGACATCTATTTTTCATACCCCTTAGTAATAAGGGTTGTCCAACTTATCATTTTTTTCAACTTTTTTAGAAATTACTTAAAAAATATTTATTTGGCAAAACAAGTTATGAATATAGCTATATATATATATATAGTTATGAATGTGGATGAAGTGAAGGAAGTATGCGATATCGTGGCAAGTGGAAAGAGGTAGTCTCTGCCTACCCCTCCGGGAAAGAGGCGTGATTTTATGTAGGTATGTATGTATGGATGTATGGCAAAACAACATTGCCGGGACAGCTAGTCTATATATATATATAATTGCATCGTACCCTCGGGAAGTACCTATCTACACCGCCGAATTCAGAAACTATTGCGAAAAATACTATTGGCAAAAACAAATTAAAAAAGAAAAAAAACTCAGCTGTTAATTTATTTATATTTCCCGCTTTAAAATTTAGATAAAACAAAAAGACTTATGTTGCCAAAGTATAATTTTTACTTAGAAGACCGGAAATTATAAATAGTCAAGGAAACTTTCTAGCTATAAATTAAAATAAATTCATTACATTTAAGTAATTTCAACTATTAAAGATCGTAAGACATAGAAAGTGGATCATACTGTCTGATATCGTGCCCAAAATGCTGGCCGCATTGCCCCTTTGAATCGCTACACTACATAATTTTTGGACAAATTACAGACCAGCTTTTTGGTCACAGGTAGATTTAAGCTTAAGTTTTCACGCTGCACTAACGGCCTAACTGACACGGAACAGTCTGTGTAGCTATTCGCGGTATACATTCATATATTTAAGTTACACTTGAAATGAATGCAAAGTTATAACAAATTGAAATATCAAAGTCACAGCTTTTTATTTTGTGTTTCCCATACATACTTTTTTTTATTTATGTCTTTCATAATTTTATTTTGCTTTAATTAGACAGGGGAATTACAAAGTGCAAGGGCAACATTTACGTCGTCGTTAAACGTCACTGTCAAAAATGACAAATTGACAATATTTTTAATTTTGTTACTTCTTGTCATTGCTGCTTGTCAATTCGTCACGTTACGTCACGTTTGTGATACAAAAACAAAAACGATAAACAATTGAAAACATGTTTCCGCTGTTTATTTTACATTACGATAGTTAGTGTAAAATTACAGTCTGTTGTTACATTATTAACTTCGTCACAAGGTTAACTGATGTTATGTTAGCTATCATTTCATTACAGTTGCCGATGGATGTTTCACTATATTAACATAAGAATTTTATTTTAGATTTACAATATCGTGATTAAAAATAATGAGCACTTTAAGCAAGGTTATTGACCAAGATGATATGCACAGAATAACTTCGGAGTTTTCGCGACTAAGAGGTTAGTAAGAAAAATATTTATATTTACTATCAACAGAAACATCACAGTGTACTTATCTTGATATACTTTCTTTGTTGCATAATAAAAATACCATATTTTAAGATTTATGTCATCAATTAATTATCATTCAATAATTATTTATATAAGCTGAAAAACACTAAAACAATCTGTGTTTTGAAAAACACTAAAACAATCTGTGTTTTAGTGTTTTATCAAGTCTAATAAAGTCTGATTTTTGTTTGAAATAGAGATTTATTAAATGTAGATTTAGTCCACCAAGAATTTAAGATGATGATAGACAATTAATATTTTTCAAATCTGATAATAATTACTTTACAATAGTTTCTACACTTAAGTTATCATATGATGTAAAGGAACTTGATTTCTATGTCCTTCAAATAAAATTGAAAGTGTGAGTATGTATTTTATTGTAGATAAATGATTCCTTTGAAATGATTTATTCACAAAAAATAATTTAATTAAATTAATAATGTCCATATTTACAGTAAAATTGGTGTAGATTATTTTTTAGCTCCTTTGAGTCTTGAGAATGTTTTGTTTACTTTTCCTATCACAATAAGTTCTCAAATAAGATTTTTATATAAGACCAGTTATTTAATTTTTCTTTGGAGAAACTGTTATATAATTTAAATCCATTAACAAATGTTTTATTAATAAGATAAAACATTTATATTATATTACTATAATAGGCTTTGAACATTAGGAAAAATGTCTAGTGTTGTAATCAGTACTAAAACAATGCATCATGCGTTTTATGCATTTAGGCTTTAGCCTATAAGTATTAAAACCATGCATCAAATAAAAACTAAAAATTGAAATTGAAATGTTCAATGAGAATATCTTCACATTAACTTTTTAATGTTGTATATAAATTCACACCCTATGCACACTTTCAATTCAACAGTATTGTTATCATCTTTCACATACAATTTACTCTCTAAAAACTAATGTTATTATGTTTCAGATAGGTGCTATTTAGAACATGCTGGATCCGCACTATATCCCAAAAGTTTGCTTGAAAGCATAAATGATGATCTCATGAACAATGTTTATTCCAACCCACATACTGACAAGTACACAAGAGATTGCGTGGACCAAATCAGATGTTTAATTCTTGACCATTTTAACACAGATCCGTCCACATACTCAGTTATATTCACTTCTGGTACAACGCAATCCTTAAAACTGCTTGTAGAATCATTTCAGTTTGGTATTGATCAAAATGAAGTTTTAAACTGTGGTTCTTTTGTTTACACGAGGGACAATCACACATCTGTCCTAGGACTTAGAGAAATTGCTGCTGAAAAAAATGCTGATGTTATACACATAAATCATAATGACTTTATTAGTTCCCTTGAAGGAAACGATACAGCTCCTTCTAAATGGAAGGAGAAATATAAAAATGAAGGTAACACATTGCTTGTGTACCCTGCCCAGAACAATTTCAACGGGTTCAAATATCCTATAAACTGTATGAAGAAAATTAAAGATGGATGCCTAAATAACTATATTAAAAAACAACTGTGTAAAGTAAGTTGCAACTGGTATGTTTTACTAGATGCAGCGTCATATGCAGCCTCAAGTAAATTGGACTTATCAAAATACCAGCCTGATTTTATTGCTCTATCTTTTTATAAAATATTTGGCTTTCCAACTGGATTGGGAGCTTTGTTAGTAAAAAATGACAGTATAGATGTGTTGAATGAAAAGAGGTACTTTGGAGGAGGTACGGTGGATATAGTTCTAAGCAGTGAAGATTTCCATGTGAAGAGGGAAGCCCTGCATGAAAGGTAACCTTATTTTCAGCTGTATCTTTTATTACCTATGTCCCAGATATGGCATGTTTTAAAGGAATTATCAAGTAAGTGGTCTAGCAGTTCCTGGTCCAATTCATTTAAAAGTAACATTTAATAGGGATAGGGGTAGACCCTGACCATGCCGCCTCTGCAGGGTCTTGCAGGGTCTTTGTAGAAGGGGAAGAATATTTTCAAAACATATAAAGGCATAGGTAACTGTAAGAAAATCATATGTTTACTATTTATTTATTCTAATAAAATTTCAATTTCAGATTTGAAGATGGAACTGTCCCTTTCTTATCAATCATTGCTCTAAAACATTGTTTTGACGTACTCAACAAACTGATTCCTAAAGTGATGAACAATGACGTCATGGAAACAATATCATGTCACACTTTTCACTTAGCTAAAGACCTTTACCATCAACTACAGAATTTGCAGCATAGGAATGGTAAGAAAGCTGCTGTGTTGTATATGGATTCAGACTTCACAGATATAAGTAAACAGGGAGCAACGGTAACATTTAATATCAAAAGAGAAGATGGATCTTATATTGGATATGCAGAGGTAAATATTTGTTTTTTGTTAATTGCAACACTATCTTATTTGTTTTTATTTGTATTGGAGTGCTAACTTGTGTGTGTAGGAAAGGGCTTCCTCGAAAATAAGGTACAGACAAAATCGTCAATTTTTGTAATCATTTAACTCTCACTCTGCAAGGGCAGTGAAACATGTAATTGAACTGTATTAGTGCTGTCTTTTATACATTTATTTTCTTTTTTATTTGTAGACTACATAAAAGTAAAGTTTAATAACCCTTATGTTTAACAACTGGATAAAAAAAGCATTTATCCTACCATATATATACACATAATCACTTTTTTATCCCTTACGGGGATAGACAGATCCAACAGTCTTGCAAAGACTGAAAGGCTATCTTCAGTTGTAGGACTTAATACTGAAACTGAGTAATAAAAAGTTGCAGGTTGCTAGCCCCTCGCCTTAAAGATGAATCCCAAGTTAAGCCTATCTATTCTTCCGGAATTATTATAATCATAAATTTACATATCATTTATATAATTTCAGTTTCAACACTTGGCCGATTTATTCAGCATAAGCATAAGAACTGGATGTTTCTGCAACTCTGGATCATGTCAACGGCATCTTAACGCGACTAATAAGGAAATGAAAGATATGTACAAAGCCGGGCACAAATGTGGGGATGAAATCGATCTGATTCAAGGAAAACCCACAGGCGCTGTTAGAGCCTCCTTCGGATACCACAACACATTCGAAGACGTAGACAAACTCATGCAAATGATACATCAATGTTTCCTCAAAACAAAATTCAAACCGCCAAAAAGAGTCAAAGTCGGTTTAGACATAATAAAACCACCGGAAAATGGAAAAATTATCAATGAGAAATCCAAATTGATTGATGACGATTTATTCAATGATATTGGTGCACCGTTTGTCAAGTCTGATATAACTTTGAATGAAATAGCAATATTCCCTGTTAAGTCGTGTGGCGCTTTCAAAGTTAAAACTGCTTGGCCTATAGGACAAAAAGGTTTCAAATATGATAGGGAGTGGATGATTGTCAAAGAAAACGGAACTTGTCTTACTCAAAAGCAGAATACTCGAATGTGTATGATAAAACCGACAATAGATTTGAAACAGAAATTGTTAATTTTGAATTTTAAAGGTATGTTATGTATACCTTTTTTATATTACGTTGTTTTTTCAATTATTCATATAATCACGTCTTTATTCCTTGCAGGGTAGACAGAGCCAGCAATCTTGAAAGACTGATAGGCCATGTTCAGCTATTAGGCTTATTGATATAATTAAGATTAAAATAGTGACAGATTGCTAGCCCATCACCCAAAAGAATCACACGCAAAGATGAGAGAGAGTAGACTATGTACCAACCTGAGGCTATAAAGCATGTTAAGACAATAGGTTTATCTTTTTATAATCCTAATTCTTTCTCATTTCCAGGTCAACAGCCAATTACATTGCCGTTAAATCCTACAACCAATAAGTTGAAAGAGCATTTCAAATTCTGCCAAACTAAAGTATGCACAGATATAGTCCAAGGTTACGATTGTGGCGACGAAGTGGCCGATTGGATATCCAACGCTTTGGAAGTCTCATTTTTAAGACTAATTAGACAATCGAGTAACGATAAAAGGAAAGTTAAGAAGAAGGGTGAAAAAGAAGACTTGTTAGCGTTGAGCAATCAAGCTCAATTCTTATTAATAAATAAGGCTACGGTCAGATGGTTGGCTGATAAGATCCAAGATCCGGCGTTTAGCGATAGTGTAGGACAATTAACTGACAGATTTAGAGGGAATTTGGTAATTGATATGGACGAACAGTTGGCGGAGAGAGCTTGGCAGAGGGTAATTATTGGAAAGCATGAGTTTAAGGTAAGACCATTATTTTATTCATGTTCAAAGGGTATGTATCTGTAGCTTCGCCCAATTTAGCGCCACCAACAAAAAGCGAGCAATTTACCGCCACCTACAAATGAATACAGGTTTTCCGCACATCCCAAGGGAACTTTAGTTTTTATTGGTATGAAAAGTACCCTATGTTCTTCTCTAAACTCTTTATTATATATACACGCACGATTTCATGAACATTGGTTTAGCACATAAAACGTAAAGACACAGCAACCAAGCAAACTTTCTTTAACATTTATAATATTAGTTGAGATGGGATTGGGATGACAGTTTGCACTCTTTAATTTATTAGTTTGTAACTTGTGGTCTCATAAAGCAACATACATGCCATGAAAAACTGTAGCTGGCACCATCCAAATCTATCTATCTGAAAAGAGAGATGCCTGACATTATAACTAGTATAGTAGAGTGCTTAAAATTCAATTAAAAGTTTATTCGTAAAAGACTAACAATCACATACATCCTTACATACTTTTGCGCGTATAGTAATTATTTTTTTATCAATTCCAGGTGGAAGGTCAATGCCCCCGTTGTCAAATGGTGTGCATAGACCAACAAACTGGAGAGAAAACCGTGGAGCCTTTGAGGACTATTTCGGAGCAATTTGGCGGTAAACTGCGTTTCGGCATCTACCTTACCTACGTCGGCACCATCGACGGTTCTAAAGATAACGTGTTGAAGACAAACACACATGTGCAACCGTTGAGCAACGAAGATGATATTAGCAGGTGAAGTTTATAAAAAAAATCACTAATATTCACGTTTATAAAAAAAAAAACATGGCGTCGTCAAATGTTTTACTGTAATACTCGAATTGCAAATGTAAATACATGCAGTATGCAGATTTCTGTATTATGTGATCTTTCATCTGTTATATATTTTACGTCACTTCTTCTTTTACATAATACCTACCTTAACATATATTTCACCTTTTTATCCCGTATGGGGGTAGACAGAGCGAACAGTCGCGAAAAGGTCTTGATCAATTATACAGCCTAATGATACATTAGGCTGTATAATCTCATTTAAATGAGTTTCCTAACTTATTTAACAACATTTGGTCTCATTATCTCTACGTGGTCTGGTAGTGAAGATAAAACATAATATATATATGTATATATAAAGATCAATCAAGGGAGGGGCTAATATACTTAAAATTCTTTTACGCAATGGGCTAGCCATACAGCTAAATGTGCCCTTTTATTTTCACGAGACTGTCTTCTAAGGGTCAAATACATGTTTATTTGTAGTGAGTAATTAGGTCTATCGACGCCATGCCGCCATAGCTGTTATTCATATTATCACTATTATTTGTTGTAAAATAGCCAGCTGACAGAGCAATTCCTATATTGTAATGCACCAGCCCGAGCTGCTATTAAATGTTATTTCCTGCCTAGTTTAAATGCTTTTGTGCCTCTGTTGTGCAGCAGTAGTAGTAGCTCGTCCTAAAATGTAATTGGTGCCGTGTGATTTCAGGCAGCATTAGAAAATAATAGGACCACTCCATCTCTTTCCTATGTCATATAAGGCGATTATGGGATAGGGTTTTAAAATCTTGGGACTCTTTTTCTGCATCGGGCTAGCAAACTGTCATTATTTGAATCTCAATTCTATCAGACCAAAAAGTTGAACGTGGTCTATCAGAATTTGCAAGACTATTAGCTCTGTCTACCCAGAAAGTTATATAGTCGTGGTTATGTTTGTATGTCGACCAGTCTGAATGCAATGCACATCATTGCTAATGTATTGAATATTCAAATGATAATTTCAATTTAGCACCTGTATTTGTTTGATGGTATAAAACCACTGTATAACTGGATGTATGTTTTCAGAACAATTATTTCCATTTCTTTTGTAATGTGTCAGTGTGAAGAAATCCTCCTTATCAAAAACTTATTACTATTTGTGTTGTGAAATAAAAGACATGTTTAGAATCTCACAAACAGAGATTTACTTGTCATATAACCTTAAGAGCTTATAGGTGAAGCAATATTTAACCTTATTCACGCACGTTTTTTTTTGTTGCTGTCCCCGTAGAATGGCAAGCTCGACGCTGTTTTCATCACGAGAGAAACTGTCGCTGTTTCGCTTTTTATTATAATATGAAACGGGACAGCTATAGTTTTTCACGCGAGAAAAACGGCCTCGCATGTGTCATGCAACGAGGGCTACTGTTTTTTATGTAAGGGTCACGAATTCGTACACAATCATGATTATGTAAGTTGGGAGTAAGACCCCCACCACTTTCCATGTTCAACACTATACTAGATTGTGGCAAAATTTTACAAGACTGCATAATCCGAATTTATATGTCTATATTTTAAGAAATTTCTCTTTAATATAAGGAGGTTATAATATTATATTGTGTTGTGTTGTGATAAAGGCAAAATAATAAAATAAAATTTATATAAATAATTTCGATGGCAAAGGTTAAAGTTAAACAAGATATTTTTAATCATGTAGCGGAATTTTATCATTAATTATTTCTTGTCTTATTCGATATGTATACATTATAAAACTAATTGTGTTTTAAAATGAAATAGTCAAACTGATTGAAATATTTATCGGTCTGTTAATTTTAAACTTTTTACGTATAGGTATTGGTAATGAAATTCCAAAAAATATTTTAAAATGTCTGCCATTGTTCACGTTACGGTGATGTAATTCCAAGGTGAAGATTTACCTCAACTTAAATCGATTTATACTATGTATTTAGAAATATATTAAAAGCGTTCGTAAAATAAAGTTACCTAACTTTATTTTATCGCGGATGTTTCGAATCATGTAACAATGATCCGCGGTCGCGGTCGAGTGAAGCTAAAGTTTAAAATCATCGATTTATTTCACTGGGCTGATAAATTCTAAAGCAAATTGAGGACACTAAATTCTCTTGTTCAGGTGACTACACCTAGGGGCACATAGTGTTTTATATCACATCCTTCAGACCCACACCCATAACACAAGCTCAAGGCATAGTGTTTTGGTGAATCATAATTAAAGATAAATTTTTATTTTACAGATTCCAAGAATGGTTTTACCAAAACTTTCTGACTAACCATTGTTATTCATGTCAAGTGCCTTACAAACCTAGCAATGTGAAACAAAAAATTAAATTATTTTGCGTCAGATAGATTTTAAAGTGATTAAAATGTGTGATGTTTTTATTTTACAGATTCCAAGAATGGTTTTACCAAAACTTTCTGACTAACCATTGTTATTCATGTCAAGTGCCTTACAAACCTAGCAATGTGAAACAAAAAATTAAATTATTTTGCGTCAGATAGATTTTTAAGTGATTAAAATGTGTGATGTTTATTATTTATATAGACAAAAGTTTATTTATCTATAAGTAGGTAATTAAATCGTATTGGTTGTTAAAAATAATTTTATTTTACAAATATACATTGTTTAAGTTACCACTTAATTGAAGGTGTGTTTTAAATATTAATAAATGTTATGATATGGCACAGTTAATTGGTTGTTGTCCTTTAATCTCCCTTGGTTCACTTCCCTTTGATACATCTTTTACTACTTGAGCAACCTCCTCGTAATCCGGTAAAGCCATTGTCTGAATTTTAGAATATATTAATTTGTCATTTACCACAACTTCAAATGAACCTGAAAAATCAAAGCTATTAACAATGTTTTTCTGTACGTTAATTTTATAATATTTGAGTTACCCTAGCTCAAAAAACGCCTATACACTCTTGCCTTGAAAATCCCCAACTTGTATATATTGGGGAAGAGAGATACCTTTTATGAGATGCTTTTCACTTGTCAAACAGACAAAGATGGCGGGACAAAAGAGTTCCACGCATGAATTTTATACATAAATACGGAACAGTTGTCTATTTGTTCTTAACATTTAATTTTATTTATTTGAATTTATATTATTTATAACAATCAAAATATGATACAATTATATATATGTAATTTCAGTGCACACTCTCCAAAGTAAAGTCTGTATTATTTTAATGACAAATGCAAATGATAACTGAGGACAGCAGAGCCTACCAAATAAGTATATTTAGTAGGTCCCAAGTTATGTTTCCAAATGACTTAGTCTAATAATCTGCTCAGTGGCATTTCATTTATGAGAAATAAATTCCATGGAAAACCAGAGTTCATATGCCTACAATGCTTGGTATTCTTGGCTAATGGCTTGCTACGAACACCCATCTGTAGTGCCTAGCTTTAATTGGTTCTAGTGAAACAATAAATCCATAAGGGTACAATTCTAAATCTTAGTAGGTAGTTGCTAGGTCTCCAACGGAAATAAGATGAAGATCCATCATTGACCGGGGGGCAATTCGCGAACTTTGATAAAACTGTCATATCTCCCCTCTTTTTCTTAACCTGGGTTAACCTCAAAAATAGAGAGAGAGGGAAGTTAAGACTTATGACCTGTCATCATTCGGGGATAAGGAGAGAGGTAGAAAAATAACGTAAACATAAAAATACCTTGTCGTCCCCTCTTGCAATGTACCATCGCATCGGGGGTATTCTCACGAATAGTTTTCGCTAGGGCCAAACAATGTCCCCCGTAATCACAAACTCCACTGTAGAAAAACAATTAAAAGTTGCACAACTCGTCAATTTAATTAGAATTGAATTACTAAACCTTTTCTACTTTTACCATTGACAAATTTACCAGTACTCAACATTAACTTTGGGACCGCTGTCGTTGATTTTTGACATAATTTTATGGATAAGTGTAAAAGAACGGTGGTTGTTGGCACAATAATTTATTAATTAGGTAGATTTATAATAATATTGAGAAAGTCAGCGACCTTGTTACAGATTTAGGTACTACATAAATAACAAATTATCAATCAGTCAGCTGACTTTGACGTTTAAATGTAAACAAAGTAGGGATGGGTCTCAGTCAGACTATGCCATTAGATTAAGTTGGTCCCATGTCCCACAGACACAGGTTTGTCTTGGTTTGAGGGATAACCACAATTTAAAAATCTTTCATGTTCTTTCTTATTCAAGTTTTCTTACAGATATGCCAGGGCAACACGGCCAATATTTATTGAGTATTTTGAATAATAAAACATACATACATACATACATACAATCACGTCTGTATCCCTTGCGGGGTAGACAGAGCCTACAGTCTTATAAAGACTGATAGGCCACGTTCAACTATTTGGCTTTAAGATAGGATTGAGATTCAAATAGTGACAGGTTGCTAGCCCATCGCCTAAAAGAAGAATCCCAAGTTTATAAGCCTACCCCTTAGTCGGCTTTTACGACATCCATGGGAAGGAGATGGAGTGGTCCTATTATTTTTTGTATTGGTGCCGGGAACCACACGGCCCTTGAATAATAAAACTTCATCAAAATTAAATGGCTAAACACATTTTAAACAATGTTGAATTAAATCCATGTTATTAATAAACTTAATTAAGTACTTGATTATAGGGAAGGTTTTAAATGTTTAATCCAACCTCTTACCATCAATGAATGGTGTTTATAATGTTTGCACCAAGCACAGCTTAAAATGATGCTCTTCGTGATTATTGATGGTGCCTTTACAAAATAAAAATTTGCCAACAACATCACTTTCTTATTGGTTATTCTTTCAAATTGGTGTACCTAATGCTTAAATGGACAAAGTTTACATCCACCCACTTTTTTATGTTATTGCTCTAAGTTACTTTTTACTTAGGTACTCACTATAAAAATCCTATTATTCAAAATTGACCCTAATCCAAATTATAGATGATTGCACACGATATAATTACTCAAATTATATAGTTCACAATCATCTATAATTTGAAATTTATATTTTTATCATCTACATAAATAGAAGAAAAAATTCAAAGACATTCAAATTTTAGACCGTGCTGGGAAACAACCCTAAACCCAGAACTCCTAACTAGAAAGGATCAGAAAGTCAACCACTCCACTATGTAGGTTGTCATATTGTTATACACCAAAGAGGGATCAGACGCATAATACAAAAATTTAAAGCTTGAGGGTTCCTACATTTAGTCCTAAGTTGATGTTATAGATTGTGGTCTGTTTGTTGAAATATCAATAAGCTAAAAATGAATGTATCAAAGCAATGAAGCAAACAAATAAGTCATTTCACAGCATGTAAAGTTCACATCATCACATCTTTATTATACCACTATGTTGAAAAATAAAGTATAATTTCTGGTTAAAAACTATTTATTACTGAAAGCATTTACATTACACAACATATATTTTTAATTAAGTTAAACTAATTTTACAGTATTACTACTCTCCTTCTAAACTTTGAATTTGCTTTTTCCTCATATCCTTTATGAGTTGCTGGATGGCTTCTCTGTCGTGGACATTTTCAGGGGGGAAGATATTTCGTTTAGTCTTGGTAACCCATTCTTCGAAATATGTAGGATGATTGAAGTAGTGGAAGAGTACAATAGGGAATGACATGTACATAGCCATTCTTCCAACTTCAAGTTTCCAGTTGCCCATATTTTATTTATACAGGTTTGTCTTGTGCAGCAAAGTTTACACGAATTGGAAACAAAATGATAAAATAGGACTAAAACAACATCGTCTTCATTTCTTCTTTCCTATTATGTCAAGAAATCAAACGTCAATGTCAAGTAAACGTCTAATTTTCATTGATTGTCTAAGAAAAAGAAATAAACAGCCAAATTTATTTGTTCTTTTGGACCAAGAAAAACACATAAATTACTATGTATTCAACAAGTGTTATACATTAGTTCTATAATTAAGACATCGGGTTGGGTCATTTACAAGTGTTATATTTGTTTTCATTCCCTCCCTTCCTATCTCTTTGTTTGACGGTATAGATAGAAAAAAAGAGAGGAAAACTTATACGCCTCATCAACATTGGTGAATAGCCCTGCACTCTAATTCACAAACGTCTCTCTATATTTGAAGTTAAACCCCATATTAAGACCGGGAGGAACGATAATAATAATATATCTTTTATTTTTTTGTAAATCGACTTATCTGAACAACTTTAAATTTTATACATCGACAGCGTTTCCTCGGTACCATCTCATTGTCACAACTGCTAAGTTAGTTTATTTTAGTTACATACAAACTATTTCAATTCGAGCTATCTACCGTCTAAAACAAAAAGATTCGCGTTGAGAATTTTTCAAAACCCTTAATATTTTAACATTGCCCTCCCAATACATATTTGATAACATTATGCATGTTAGGAAAAACTTAGACTCTTTCAAAAAAGTAGGTGGATGCACTAGTAAATCACTGAGGAACAATTACCTATAAGTAGCTGATCCCAACGCATCGGCTGACTTGGTAGGAAAATCATTTCTGATTAATTATATAAGATTTTATAATAAATTACCAAAAAGCTTCTTGAAATGAATGATAGAAAATTCAAAAAGTATATTAAAGATGGGCTTTGTAGGAAAGCCTATTACAGCACGGAGGATTATATTAATGATAAGCATATGTGGCACGAACTTGACAAAATGGCCTCTTAAATACTTGTGCATTTTTGGCATGGTGTTGACACAATTTGTACAGTGTGTAAATATCACTTCTGCCGCGCAATTTAAGAACGCAGTAAGTACCACTTACTGCGTTTATGGTTGTCGTATATGTAGGAGATGCTGACATTGCGATCTACAAGAATCAAAGACCCGTTTTCTTCTATCTCGTTTAGAAACGGAAATACGTTATAACATAAATGCAGTAATGAGCACATTTTAATTTCACTTTCATAATATAACTGCAGTAAAAACACTTACTTATTTAGTATTATGTAGAAACATTTCATAATGGTATTAGCAACACAACAATAGTGCAGTATTTACCAATAACGTCATTTTTTATATGTTGCCATGGTAAAAGCAAATGACTCTCACATAATATTCATGCAGCAACTACAATTATACTGCGTTTATCGAAAAGCTCGTCGGAATTGTTTTTAGGTTTAACATGTCATGAACGCGGCAACTGACAAATACGGCATTTATTGTACGTTCATGTATTTGTTTATCACTAGAACGATATTTAGTTTAATGTCTTAAGATCACTTACTGCATTAATGCTTCAGCAATATACGTCTACTATTAAGTGAAAAGGGCCGTTCGCGCAATTTACGGCTTAGGACCAAGAGACTCGTTAAGACAACTCTTTAAGAAAAAAACCTACAGACAGTAGCGTCCCAGTACATTTTTGATCTTATAATGTATGTTAGGAAAAATACCTCTTTTTTTTCAAAAAGTTAGTGCCACAACTGATAGAAATTTACGTAATAAACATAAATTAGTCATGCCGTTTCATAGGCTTAGCAAAGTCAGTAAATAATTTATGGGGAACTGTATACGATTTTATAATAGGTTGCCGGAGTCTGTTCTTGATATGCCCAACCGAAAATTCAAAGAGTATGTAAAGAAAGTACTTTGTGAGAAGGCTTATTATAGGACTGATGATTACCTTAATGATAAAAACATCTGGCTTGAGCTTGGCACAGGAACCTCGTAATTAATTGTAGTTTGATTTAAACTTAAATGAAAATTCAGTACACTCTGTACATAAATCTTTTTAAAATTGGCAATCCATAATATATATATATATATATATTCTTTTTTTCAATATTAAATCTCATAAATTTATAAATCTGAACAATGTATTCTCTCGTCCACATTCTATTCTAAGTTTAATTAATATTGTGAAGTTGACGTTGTTGAAGAAAATGCTGCAGTGCAGTTTGTTACCGCTTCTTCTGCACTGACGCCTTGGAAGCGGCAGTAAACTTAGTTTTTAAGTAATTTATTTGACGTCAACCAATGTCGTTAAACCATACGTTTTGACAATTATTAAGCGATATATAGTATCCTATAGTAATGAATAAAAATTTTGAATTTGAATTAAATCATCTCTCTCAAGTACATAAAAAAAATTACTTATATGAGATTTAATAGATTAAATTAAATATAGATTTATTTTTTTCAATATGATTAGTAATTGTTAAATAAAACTTATAATGAAACATTTACATTATTATTCAAACTTTTGAACCTCAGAGGTTATTATTTCGTACTTATCGAATTATTAATTTTATTTATTAAGCAAATGGACATGTTCCAGGAAGGTTTTTAATTTATTTTATAAGTTTTTGAACTGATTGTTACCTTACGAATCTCAAAATGGGTGCCATTTTATACTTAATTATTAGTTATAATTTTATTCTGTTAAGCAAGTGGAGATATTTTTTTGATGACCAAGAAGGTTTTTTTATTTATTTTATAAGTTTTTGAACTGATTGTTACCTTACGAACCTCGAAATGGGTGCCATTTTATACTTAATTATTAGTTATAATTTTATTATGTTACGCAAACGGAGATATCTTTTTGATGACCAAGAAGATCTTTAATTTATTTTATAAGATTTTGAACTGATTGTACGTTTTAAAATCTGTGATTTATAAAATAAAAGGATTTCAAAAGTAATTTGTAAAGTTCATTTTATTTTTTATTTTGGTATAGTTCAAAATGAAAGCGTTACTGACTTAAGATAAATGCAGTGTAAATGCAATATTACTGCGCTATATAATCTGTGATAAGTCATTTCCTTTCATGTTATCTATCATAAATGCAGTATATTATAAAGTTACGGCGCATATATTGTGTTGCAAAATGTAAAATAACATTAATTCACGTAACCTATGTGCTGTAAATAAAGGAATTTTAGCATAAATGCCGTAAGGATCAATTTTACTGCATTCATGAAAATAATGTCTCATGAAAAAATTAATTAAGCCATAACATAAACAGTTTTAATTAAATTTTATCCACTATATAATAATTTAAACACCAAACGCCACTATCAAGGTAATCTTCGAGTTATGCTCTTTAAGTCAGTATAGCAATTTTTAAAAAAATTTGCATAACATGTTTTAGGTAGCCTAAAATAAGTTTAAAACTTTGACCGCGTTTTTCTCGAAACTGTTCTCGTGTTCTTTACTGCGTTCTTAAATTGCGCGGCAGACTTACTGTATTATCTTTATTTTTTTGACGAAAATTCGTTTTGAAATAATTAGTTTTACATTCATTCATGTTTTTTAATGTAGACAATGTGCATTCGTCTACGATTTAGATTTAAGAGATTTTCTTACATATATTTGTAAATTGACGTCCGGTGAAAATGCTGCAGTGCAGTTTTGAAAATAATTCTATCCATGGAGACTTCCTCGGTATTTCACCGATTAACTTAACCTCAGAGTTAACCGGTGAGATAGAGAGACACATAGAGAGAGATGCGAGACAAAACATAGTAATGCCATGACAACGTTCGTTATTCAGAAACTAGTGTTGCAACAGAACTCTGCTTCCGCTTCTGCTTCGCAGAAGTTCCGCATGTTTTTTCAGTTCCGTTTCTGCTTCTGGTTCCGCAAACTAATAACAGAACTCGAAACGGATGCGGGGCGAGAGCGACCCAAATACCCCCATATCTTGCCAATAGTTCGCCAATACTTATCAGCTCCCCCCAGCAGTGTAGCCAGCGAGCAATTATTTAGCGGAGCTGGTTTAATATATGAAGAACATAGAAATAGGCTAAAAGGTGAAAAAGCGGCCAAGTTACTCTTTATTAAATATAACTTGCCGCTATTTAATTTTGACTACTAATTTATATTCTTACCCACGACGGAACGCGTTTGGGGTGAGAGGTTGTTTGTGTGTTTGTTTGTGCAAACAAATGTTGCCATTTATCTTCAAAACCACTAGTCCGATTTTAATGCGGTTTTCAGTGATGGGTTTGGATTAAATTGCTACATATTCTTAGATAGGTTTTACGTCAATAATTCATCAGGGGGCGCTTTAGTAGACATTTCTTTATGAAACCAATTTCATCGTTTAGAGTAGATAGGTTGGTACATTTAAACCATTATGTCGTGGGTATTTCAAAATTTTTAATTTTGTTACTTGTACTACTACAAATTTAATAAAAAACATTTAAAAATACAAAATTGTGCTTTTTCTTTATAGTATTAACGCTTCCGTTTCCGCTTCCGTTTCCGCTTCCGCTTCCGTTAAGATTTACTTTTGACATCTGATTCCGTTTCTGCTTCCGTTATGCCAGTTCCGTTGCATCACTATCAGAAACGTTGTTGGAGCCCGAGCAGGCTATAAGGATGATAAATCTTAAAGTAATATAAATCAGGTAAAACATGATAGAATACAAATTAAATACATTACGCGAATTTTAGTTTATATTTTGACGACATAAAATTATCATTTGAACTAAAATACGTTGAGTACATTTTTAAATAATTGTGTTTTATTTCTAAGAATAACTGTGCCATCAGTAAATAAATGTGGCAGCCACCATAATCATTTTAAACGCAATAATTATGGTGGCTACCAGACAAATTAAGGAAGCATTTTGTAAGAGACGTATTGGACACGAGATCGACCGACGGGATCATCAATATTGTTTCAATACTTTAAGTATGAAAATGTAACAGAAATAACTTTTATGGGATATCTTACATAGATATGCGCATTTGGCGTCATCGGTCGGCGGCATGGGCAAATTGCTTCGCTATTACAGGAATTTACGCCGTGTAATAGCTGCCATTATCCATTCCCGTCTTATTTTTATACAGCCCTGGAGTGTCGGTCATTCTTCACTAAACATAGTGAGCATAGTTTAAAATTGTCCTTAAAATCCTTTTTTGATTCCCAGCGAATTTTAAGTTCAATGTTTTTTTTGTGCGTTTACTTCCATCAAAGGTGTTAGCAAAGGATGTCACGCACAGTAATTAATAATGTCTAAATACGCACAGATAATAATAACGTCACGTTGGCGGTTGTTTTTGGTTCTAAATATGTTAAGTATTGTAAGTACTTACTTTAAAAAAAGGTACTATTTAATAAGTGCTTTATAAAATAATATTTATAATTAAGATAGATGGATAGAAAACATAGACTTAATATATCGTAGAAAGAAAAGTGTATAAAACTTTCAAATTCTTATTTGGCCAACATTTTAACATGAAATGCTTCCACTTGTCGGTTCCTAAGTATATTAATTGAGCTGGATGGTTTATAGACCACCCAGGGTTTATAATACTGGTTAATGAAGGCAATCGTGGTTGCTCAGGAACTCGATGTAAACCATTGCTGCAAATTGAAATATTCTGTCTCAAACTTGATAGTTGCGATACAAGATTATAAAAGATAACAATTGAAGCATTTTCATTATATTTTAACTTTTTGAAATTGTTAATTATCAAAAGACCTCCCATGTGTCCTCTCATGTGTTTACTGGACGATATTTCTATTGCAATAAGTAGCACCTATGTACTACGAATACTGTATTAAAGTCGTCCCGTTGCTTTCGTATTTCTTCTTCCTCCTTAGTCTGTAGTCTGGATTGCGTCTTCACCTCTGTGCTCTGAAGAGCATTCCCATTGATCATTGATCTATGTAACATTTGCAGGTTGTTAGGTTCTAACTCATGTTGGTTAGGCTAGTTTAGTTACCCAATTATAATTATTACCTATATTTAAGTACGACTTTGTAAACGTTGTATTGACGGTAACATTTGCATATTATGCATTATACAATCAAAACCGAATGCAATCACATTAAATCTTAAATTTTGTACCTACAAAATTACCTACCTATTTCAGTAACTTGGTCTACCTCCGTAAGGTAATCTTTAATGTTTTCTCAGAGCTAAAGAAATAAGTAGGTAAATACAAAGAGTAATTACTAAAAATTAAAGAAAATAGGTAAGTACTATCATACATACCTACCGAATGAACCCAAATGTGTATTAGCTCTCAAATAGAATTATGAAATAAGTTAATCCCTTCACCGTTAACAGACAGATGAGTAGTTGAATCTCATACTTATAAGAAGTACCCAGGACCGTTAAAACCAGACACATAAAGATGTTGCTAAGGTACCTTAGTACAGAATTAATTAATCACCGCTTGGTGCCACGCGTGTCGTAGCAAAGTTGTGTATATACTACAAGGAGTTTATTCTAGCTGGGTCCATTAAATATAAATCAAAATAATAATCCTTAACTAACTCCTTCTCTGTCCTGCTGATAGATTGTAGAACTCATTGCCTCCCGAGAAACGTGACTCTAAGTTACAGTCCCAGTTTAAAAAAATAATTAAAAATTGTCACCCCTTCAAGCCTTGTTAACATGGTATCTTTTGTTTATATTTTATGTAAGTTATTATTTGGTATTTACATTATTTTATTATTATGAATTTTATAATATTTTATTTATGTATGTCTATAAATAGTTGTGTGAGTTGAGTACATGCCTGTTACCCTTTCCATCTTATCTCGGGTCTGCTGGAAGAGATTTCTTTTGAAATAAGTAGACTCTATGTAATTTTCTTTCTTGTGTTTAACATCATTATCTCGATGTTTTCTGTGAACAGAAATTAGTAAATATATAAATAATCATTTAGATTTCTGTTGTGGACCATAAAATGTGGTCATAGCATGCATATTTTGATCACAGTAAAGCATTTTCTAGATTTTTTTACAGGTAGCGCCTTATATTGCTTCTTTTTCAAATTTGAACCTTTGAAGCTAAAATTTTGAAGCAATATAAGGTGCTACCTGTGTATTATAATTGTACAAAGATAAATTAGGTACACCTATTTCTCATTCAAAACGTCGAACCGAAAGATATAACAAGAATACACCTTCGTAAATAATCATATTAGGTGGCGCTCAATTTATATACAAATCGGCTTACAACTGTTGGTTTTGCATTAAGACATTATGACTATGAAATTGAGTTGTGCCTGCAGCCTGAGATTACTTAATGTTATGGATATTAGCATCGTTTTCCGGGAATTACTTCACCAGGAAGAAACATATCTAAAGTCTATAGAATTTTACCACTCAGTCTTTCCAAGTCTGTTGCATTTTGGGTTGTTGTCCTATTCTTTCTTTCATTTTTGATATGTCTATATGAGGAATAGGATAAAATATATAATGAGGAAATAGGATAAAATTATTAGAGGAAAATCAGGACTTGAATTAATATTATCCACATTAACCGAATATAATTATCAAATGTATTACAGTACTTGGTCGGATACATTCTCATTTGCTCGTATTTGACAATCAAAAATCTTTAAATAATAAATAGACAAAAAATAATTTACGGTAACAGACATTTATATTAACAAATACATTAATATCTAAGCAACATCGGAATCAACGTATATAAGCTCCTTCCGTCTCATGCAGTGCAACCTGCTACAGGAATCAGAGGTCCACATCGGATAAAGGAAGGCGAGGCTGATCTAAAGATATTATGTGCAGAAACAGCGTGGCAACTGTAATAACATGAAATAGTACTGGGAGCTACGGGTATCTGATCCCGTGCCGACCGGACCGTGCCGTGCTAATGTGACTCCAGCACGATTCAGATTTGTTATCACAACCATTGAAACCCAGTCGTATAGGCAAATGGCTTTTATATAATTTGGTACAAGCAAAACTTCAAAATGTACTTTCGTGCTTATAAGCTATTAAAATAATATTTAAAAAATCTAAAGTTGTAACTAAAAATTCGGTCTCTTGTGATTGTCATTTTGAATTCTCATTATGATTTTGAATTACCAAGACTTAATTATGAATTTCATCTGCGATTTACATGCGTTTTTTATGATTTTAATGACACAGAATTATTATTTTATAAATAAAAAAGCCCGTTGTTGAAAACTTGCCGTGTGGTTCCCGGCACCAATACAAAAAAGAATAGGACCACTCCATCTCTTTCCCATGGATGTCGTAAAAGGCGACTAAGGGATAGGCTTACAAACTTGGGATTCTTTTTTAGGCGATGGGCTAGCAACCTGTCACTAGTTGAATCTCAATTCTATCGTTAAGCCAAATAGCTGAACGTGGCCATTCAGTCTTTTCAAGACTGTTGGCTCTGTCTACCCCGCAAGGGATATAGACGTGACGGTATGTATGTATGTATGTATGTTGAAAACTTTTGAAAACATTTGTACTATGAATGATTCTTTCAAATGCACTCAACACAAAGTCGCTTATCTTATCGATTGCAGTTTCATTGGATCATTTGACCTCACTTGGCTTCCAACCCTGGATCACGATGCTCTTTATCATCGTTGTTCTCAAGGCCGCGGTCAAAGTCATGGTTGGGTATTGATCTTTGTCAATGGAGGATACAAATATTTAAGTTAATACAAGTTCAAATATAAGGAAACTTACATAATCAAAATACGTACATGTTTATGACAGATAAATACGTGAACAAAAAAAAAAAATACGTACATAAGTTGCATGGGCCCACTCATATTTTCAAGTAATATTATAAATACGAAAGTAAGTTATACAAACTTTTATAATAAAAATTAAGAGTCTGGAGAAGGACATAAGGTACTAACCTTTAATCCCGGTATAAACTATTAGGATACCCAACCTTAAAAAATTAAACAATAAAATTAAAAAAACTTATTATTTAATACATCACCGTAAGTTTTAAAAAAATTTTTGGTCGTTTATTGTAAACATGCAGTGTTAGGTATAATAAACCAGTTTGGCAATAAACATGATGATGGTACAGAAATCTTTTTGCGCGAGTTTAACTAGCACTTTTTGGGCGGATTTGACTACCCTTTCTCACAATTTAATTCGTAATGAATAAATAATACATTATATAAATTCATTCTATAGTTCTTGTTTAATAAATTGAATCGGCTATTACTAATCGATTAAAAAGATGCAAATTGATTTATTCTTTTGTTACATTACATTAAAAGGTGGTGCGCCGCAGGGGTCTCTGTTAGCGCCAACATTTTCAATTTGTACGTTGCATAATTTAGGAAACTTTGAATGACGACCATGTGATTGGAGATAAAAACTTCCCAAACATTGCATAACTTATTTTGAGTCGACCTTGCCCGTTTCAAATCGTGAATAGAGCACAGTGCTTTCTTATTGTTTATCTAAAATATCATCTACCGCTTTATGCACTGTGTCGACACTGACGAATCGCAAATAATTCATTGTTTCTAAGAATACTTTTAAAATATTCTATTCACTTTTCCTTTTAAATTATTATTCTACAACATTACGACTAGTCGATGTTCAGGACTTCGTTCGCGTGGTTGAATGACTTTTGTTAAGGAGGCAAATCTATATTTCATATTAAAGTTTAGTTGGGCTATCATATTAGTGCTGCATCAGATGTTCCAGATCTTCGATTTTAATGACTCACTAAAAATGGCTCTTGAGGATGTACACGTAATTTGTATGTAACTTATTATTGTTTTGCTGAACCTTTGTGGATCTTCATCAGGTGTTACAGATTTCAAACTGAATTATTTCTTATAATAATATAATAATGTTTCATTCAAATGCCTCTAGTAGTTCCGGAGATAAGCGTGTACAAACAAACCTACAATTATTTTTTCAAATTCTTACTTTTCATATTCTTAAACAATGTAAATACAAAAATTTCTTTTTTTATTAAATTTAAGAAAAATCATAAAATTTCAAATAATTTGATTTAACTTTTTTTGATATAGCGGTCATAACTTATTGGAATTTAGTAAAACACATATGCGTAAGAAATGGTCATATTATTAAACAAATAAACAGCTACAGTATAGAAATCACTAGGAAATGATCAAGCTTTGTTTCCTTTCCTTTCACTGCTGACTGCCCTCGGCTATATTTTGATTTCAATACTTGCCTTTATCTTTTATTTTGATAGAAACAATATTGCTATTAAGATACGTACGTACGATGATTTTAAACAAAACTTATCCACTTAGAAAATTATGCGTATATATCTTGAATTCATTGTTCGTCTGCGCATGAATTGTCATTAGGTTTATTAATTTTCTTCATAACTCAGTGATTTCA
The DNA here is from genome assembly GCF_032362555.1 of Amyelois transitella. Classification (NCBI taxonomy): domain Eukaryota; kingdom Metazoa; phylum Arthropoda; class Insecta; order Lepidoptera; family Pyralidae; genus Amyelois; species Amyelois transitella. The sequence goes on along the minus strand of NC_083512.1, from coordinate 4,613,033 downwards.
TAAAAATAAAAAAGGTAGAATTTTGTATAGACCAACTTGTCATACATCACCCAAGAATATACACCACCACACTTTTCTATGACACAGACTTAAGTAGAAGTGTAGCCTGTCTAGCAGTGTATGGTTAAAATTAATTACAAATTACTTTATACCTACTTAAAATTGTGTCCATGTTGTGTTGTTATAACTTGTGCCTCTCAAAACAATAGCATAAACCTTGCTAGAAAAAAATTTCTATTTAGTCTAAAAAAATACAAGCTTAACCCTATGTACTATATCATATGAGACCATATTCCTATAGTGATTTTGCAACAGAGCAAAATTGTTAAGTAGTATTTCAATTTCAAATACTGGTGCCCTTCAACTCTGCTTATTAAAATAATAAAAAATCTATATATTTTTTAATTAAGTACCATAAAACAAAAGGTTAGTTAATTAGACAATAATATTATATGTTGAGTTTTATTGTTCATCAAAACGTGAGATGACCAATACTGAATTAAAGTCCATCCATTTTGGGCCCTTGCATCTAAAAGGTCTTCATCAATCACATAACCGTTGAAGCGCAGTTTAACGGTACCTTTATCGGAGATCATCGCTGTTGAGATACTGTAATCTTTGCGGACGTATAATAGGTACTACGTATTGATAGTCTGATCATTCTTAATTATATAATTATTTGTAACCCATGAGTTTATTCCATGTTTGGCTATAGGTAAGTACTCATCGATAATTTCTCTAATTATAATTTCACACAAAGCCTCTTATCTTTTCTCTGAGTAATATTTATTGGCACTGTTTAATCACCTTTTGAGTTATAAGTAATGTATAGGTTCCTACTTTAACTTTGGATTCCCTTCTTAGATCATTCAGATTCCCTCCAACAAGCTACTGCCCACTGACGTACTAACTATAATAATGTTTCAACTAATCATAGTTATCAAATCTAACAAGCATGGTATGGTACATAACCCTAGAGTTAACCATTCATCACGACTTGCCGGACACGGGTGTTATGGTTCCCCATTATAACGTACACATGAACTAGCTAAAGCTATAGACGATTCAACTTCTTGTGTCTAGGAATGTAGGCGAGTCAGTATTTTAGGATACACTTTTTACAAAATATGAAGTAGGTAATTTTAACGTCTTGATACTAAACTAAAAAAAATATGAAGGATAAGAAATCCAGGACAGATAATGTAAACTATTGAAATCTTAAGCCAACAGCATTCAAAAGAAAACAAAAAAAAATAGTTTAAAATGAAGAAAAATTACCAACTGAAGTTATTTGTAAAATGCATAAGACAAATGTGTTATCTATTCCTATTAATATCAGTGTTTGACCATCAGTGGGCGTTGATGAAAGAGGGTAGTTTGTCATTCCACGCCTCATTATAGTAAGAGATGACAGTCTGATCTCAACAATTTGAATATCAAAGCGTAGACCACGCAGATTGTGTTATCCTTTCGATATGGGATATTGGGTTCTTGAAAACACCTCCAAACTGATTCTGATAATCATCTCCATTGTGAGGAGAAAAGTATTTAGCATTTAAAATGAGAATATGATCCAATTTGATCTTATTACGATAGCATTAAATCAAAGACCATGATAAGTAAAAGATTCGAGTACAAACATGAACATGAAAAAAAACTCTATTTTTTGGCTCCGGAACTCTAAAATACTGTCTAGATACTACCGTTACCGACCGACTATACCGTTTTATGCTGATAAAGTACCTACTTGATTTCAAACAAAAACGAGTAGGTAAACTAGTCAAACAAAATCATAATTGCGTAACAAATAAATAAACAAACTTTCGCATATCTCTGTTATGGAATCAATTGAGTGAAAGGAGACTAATTTATGGGAAATTGCAAAATGATTAGATTGCCTTTATAAAGACTCAGTGCCGATTAGGTGCCTATTATATTAAGTACCCAGTTATATTGAAAATTTAACTTGAGTCTATCAGGCTAGGTTAAAAATTATTAAGTACCTATAGGTACTTACTTACTGATTTTAATAATATTTTTTAAGAATTCAAAAATAAAAATAAAATTGTCACCATATTACGCCATAATTAATAAAATATGAAAAAAAATTAAACAATTCATCTAATCGTCAAAACAATAAATCCTATGCTGAAGCTGATTCTTATACATCAAAAAATTATATCAAATACATATATTATTTTTTTTATGTTATAACGACGGTCCTAGGTTAAAATCGGTATACTGTTGCCCAACTTGCGATTGTTTGACTAAAATTAAAGATTTGTAAGTATCAAGTTAAGACTAGTAAGTCTTAATTCTGTCGCATTAAGGGCTTGAAGGTCTAAACAAAGCTCTAATAAAGAAGTCTGGCTCCTAATAAATTCACTACACAAGTGTCCAGATTTATTTTAAAAAAATTTTGGAATGGCAAAGTTGCTGCCAATGTGAAATGTCATTCAGGGTAAATAATTGTAGTAAACAACAAGAATTATCGATAAAAAGACCGATTTTAAATTATTGTTAATTAAGATATATGAAAATTTAAAAGTTAAGAAATGGTTAAATATAGTAGTTTTAATGATAATTTCAATCAAACGCTGTGAATTATGTCTAACCTAAAAGTTGATAATGTCGATGAATTTGGACGATGTTGTTCGAGTTTGTTCGAAAAGCTTCCAAAAACTGGGAAGCCTACAGAAACAGAGTGGACTGTCTTATCTTGTGTTCTTCAGTACGACAGTATTAGTAATGATATCGAAGTGGTGTCCTTAGGAACAGGGTCTAAATGTATTGGAGCTTCAAAAATGTCGCCTACAGGTGACTTACTCAATGATAGTCACGCAGAAGTCATCGCCAGACGAGCATTTTTGCTCTATCTTTATGATAATATTGAAAAATCAATAGATAATGTTGATTCAATATTTGCTAAAGAATGCAGCAGATTTAAATTAAAAGATAATATAAAATTTGCATTTTATTCCTCACAGTTGCCTTGCGGAGATGCGTCAATTTTTCCTAAAAATGCAGACGAGAATTACGGCGATATTTTAGAAAAAAATAAACGTAAAGCTGAAGACAATATTTGTCAAACAGATTCAAAAAGGTCTAGATTTTTAGATATACATAGAACTGGTGCAAAATGTCTTCCACAAAATGACCAAGATTGTAGGAAATCTGGAGTTGAGTATCATTTGATTGGGCAAGTGCGCACAAAACCTGGTAGAGGGGATAGAACATTATCAGTTTCCTGTAGTGATAAAATAGCCAAATGGATTCATTTGGGCATCCAGGGAAGGTTATTAGATATGCTTCTGGTTGAACCAATTTTTATGTCCAAGTTTATATTTGGTAGTGGAGTTCCATATTCAGAAGAATCATTGATTAGAGCGCTACTAAAAAGAGATCCTGACCAGATCATAATGCCAAAATTTTTGCCAGATTTTTTTCAGACTTCTGTAGTTTTTCCTCATGTAAAATCAGAGACGAAAGTCAGGCCAGCTGCTGGCAGTATTATTTGGACAAAAGCTAATAATGGGTAAGTTCTATCGAAAAAATAGGCAAATAATTTCCAAACCCAATATAATTGTTTTGGCATTTAACTTCAGTTAAGGATGGATGTTCCACAACTATAATGGTTTATTGTTAAGCTATCCATGAAAATGCTATGCAAAAGCATAAAACCAACTGCCAGCTGAAGACTATGTTAAAATCACAATTACAGAATCAATAATATACTAATAAGATTTGGTGGTTGAATTGGTAAGGTGCCTGGTTAAAATGCGGTTGTGCATAAAGTCACCGGTTCAAATCCTATGTACCAATGACTAGTTTTGAAGTTATGTACATTTGTTTGAATAATGACTGATGCTCTTATGGTGAGGGAAAGCATCATCAGGAAACCTACACATTCTGGCATCTTGATGTGTAACCATGGATGCAATATGGGTTAGGTTTACCTGCAAAGGCTGCGGAGGTCAGATGGGAGTTGCTTTGTGTATAAGCCTGACTCAGCCAATCTAGAATCCATGGTCAAAGGAATACCCCGGGCTCCTCTCCAGAGAGGTAAAGATGCAATTGTGACTAAAGGAGGAAGAAAAATCAATAATTTACTTATAACGAGTTTTTCTTTATCTTGTTATTTTTCATCAGTCTCATAATGCCCAACAAATAAAGAAAATCTTTATTCTAATCTTTTTTATTTTCAGTTTATCAGAAGTTGCAATCCAAGGAAGAAAACAAGGTGTCACTAAGAAAAAAGTGAAATCTTCAAGTAGTTCACTATGCATAAGCAAATACAATCTTTACAAAAAGTTCCAAAGCATATTACATAAAGACGAAGGAATGCAACAAATTTTTGGCAGTAATATTCTTGATGTTCAATATAATACAATGAAAGCAAAAGCCACAACTTACGAAGAAAATTGGCAATATTTGAAGAATAATTTTTTTAAATCATGGACCGTCAAGCCCAATATCTGGAATTTCAAAGTGAATGTTACATGACCAAGTGAATATTATGTAAGACTGTGATAAAAGTAATACAATTGTTTTCAACATTACTTAAATTTTTATTTGTTTGTTATCTCATACCATATAAACATTTCTGTGATTACACTGAATTACTTTATCTGAATTACGAGTATGTATGTTGTTGTCAAAGTTTGTAATATAATACTAATAAAGCATGTGTGTAATGTATTTGCATGGATATTTGTTTCCAATGATATTTCCAGCTAAAAAATAATTTCATCTTAAATACACATTGTGCTAAGCACAAGCAAGTTTATCTTAATTGTTTTACCATCCCTTTAAACCTTCAAATAACAGATAAACTATATTTGCTTACGAATTAAAATTGAAAAAAAAAATTACATAAAAACTTTTTTTTAGGTGATAGCAACAAAATTACTTAACCTGCCCACCGCTTTACAAAGGGTTAATTTAAATATAATTGATGGTCCTTTATCAGTGCACCCGGAAAAGGACCGGCGTACAATGATCTGACGTAAGATGTGTACAGCTCTAAGCGCATTAAGGGTTAAGTACAACAAATGGGAACACGTCAAACAACGCCCACAGACAATACGGAAGATTAAGTGCTTATTAGTTATTGATTATGGGTTATTTTGTGCCTCTGTAATGCCACACAAGATCTCAGGTGCTGTTAGATAAGTACAGGCAATGAAAATAACTTGGGATTCAGTTAGATCTCGTAACGTAAGTCGTGTTTCGTTCCTCGTAATGTTGCAGGGAGTGGGACTCGGTTTAATTATAATTTTGAAGAACGCCTATTAAAGTTGAACTATGATTATAGAGGCCTCTTGAAAGGCAAAAATACATGTAGGTATGTCTTATCATACCTGTATTTTCTACTGTATCTGTAGTTAAGAGGCTATTTTCGCCTTGTGATAAACCACAAGTTTAGTTAGTTTATTATTAATTTCATGGGGAGCCCAACTTGGGTCACACATGGACAACCAGAAAATGCTTACTCCATAGTTAGCAAGCATTTTGCTTAGCTGACATACCATCTTTCCATCCATACTATAAAGAGTCAGGAATAAAACAGTTCCTAAGTTTCATTTAGGTACATCCGATAGGTGAATATAGGTACTTAAGACGAAATTTCTTTTTGGTAACTGACATCACATACCCGCTGATTTCTCTCGAGAAAGAAAAATTGCTTTGTTTTCGCCGCGTATATTTACGAGATTAAAAATGAGTGATGGCATGCACGTTCGGGCATCGATTTAAATCGGTTATCGGTCCATATCAAAATGGCCGGACAGCCGTCGCTCGCCACTTTGTCATTATTTGGAATCGATTCGCCCAGCCCGTTCCGTGTTTCAGTTCACCCACTTTCTACCGGAAGGCAATTAAAAATAATATTCATTTCTCCGTGTGTCAATACAATTTTTACGCAGATTCTGCGATAAAAATAAACTATTAACATTTTTGTAGTCGCAAATTCTATAGGCCCCGTTTAAACGTCTGACCATAATCCTCGTAATAATATGGTCTTCTCAAATTCAGCCAAAGATTCCACTTTTTGGAAGCCTTCATGTGTCTATTCTAGTTATCTATATTAGGTATACGCGAGCAGCACGAATGAATGTCGTTAGCATTGTCGTCCAAGATCAAAATGCCATCTTGATAAGAAAAAAATCAAAACATTCACTATATAAGCAAGCTTGTATAGCAGGAAGAAGACATCGTCTATTTATATCACAAAACGGCCTTTATTCTAAGCAAAATCACGTGTAAAGTGCAGAGGATCTGCGCATGCGACCCACCTGCTATGATTTACGACACAGCGCCGCCATTGTTCTGTCACGGCGGCCGGTCCGTAGACTTATGAACTAGCGTAGCCTCAAATGTCTGTATTTGAGATAAACAAATCGTTGAAGATTGTAACAGAATACCTAGCTTGAAGTTTAAATTATTTGAAGGTTCATTGTTAGATAATCATACGCCTTTCCTGCGGTGGTAGACTTATCTACTTTTTTCTACCCGCTATGATCCCTGCAGTATTTTTGTTCTTCATCCCTAAGGTTTACCTATAATCTTTTCATGCGAACTTTCGTCAGAACGTCCTCTATTTGATCAAGGTTCTTTTAAGTCTTCTTCCAAGATTCTCCTTCGGTGTAGTATTTATAAGGTAAATGATACTTTGAAATAAGACTGCCATAATCCGAAGATTTCAACAGGGAATAGCATCATAGAACCAGTGTTAACGTTATAAAACTGACTGTAAATATTATTAGTAAACTAACCTTCATATTGTTATTACATAACGCGACTTCTACTAAGATCTTCTACGAAACTTGAGGTCGAATCGACAGGGTTCAATCCCGAATCGTTCCTTCGGGTTGCTTACGGTACCTTCAAAGGTTATATTTATGAAACGATATTTGATGCTTTTGTTCCGCTAGGCAATACGAATATTGTTGTATAAACATAACAGTTAGGTCGTAAATTGGATGCTCTTCGTTCGCCAAAAAAGTTAAGACTGCGCGTCAGAGTAATGGTCATGGTAAAAAATTATAAAAATTTACACACTCGAATTAAACTGCCAAGTACCCCGTAAGTTGTAATCTTGGACTTTGCACAGATGGAAATGAGAAATTAATTACTTATTCTTAAGTACGTTCTCGGTACTGTCCCGATTCATAAATATATAAATTCCCGGATGGGTAGACTAAGACTAAACTTTTTCACTTGCAACAATACCTACAAATACCTTTCTCTTCATTCACATTCATGAGTGCAAGCTCGTCTGTCCAGTGTCTATGTCTACGGTCCCGATAAGTACCACGACAGCATTATAGCGGACGCGATGCAAACGTATGACACTGAAGTCAAATTTGTCACTTAGGAGCAGTATCTAGCGACTTTACTTTTTTCTTAGTATTAGGTTCTTCGTGAGTCCCGCTATCGGGGGTTGGCTGCCTCACGATTCATTGTTTATCCATAACAAATTGCGACGGTCAAATTCCAAAAGCTGACATGTAAAAGCACCTTTACTGAATCTATTATCCTCACCTCGGTACTTTAACCTAAATAAAATTTTAAACTTACTAATTATGTATTTTTATGCAATTAATTTAAAGTACCTGTCTATCCGAATCTTAAGTCCATCATTAAGCCATCCAGCTGAACGTGGCCTTTCAGTCTTGACGAGACTGTTGACTCTGTCTACCCCGTATGGGATAAAGACGTTTTAAATTATGTAGTGTCGAATATAGCGATATGCCCTTTTTGCGTGTTGGGTTGGGATCAGCTGGGACCAACACCCACAGAAAGCAAATCACTGGCGATCATACTAGTTGTGTGAAATCATAATTTAAATGTTTAGAATTTTATCCGTATTCCATATGTATCTTGCTTGTATTACAAAATATCACGTTAACACACAGTTAACCCGTTGTGCGGTCCAGAAGGTGGTTGGGATATTTCAGTGGATCATTTACCAGTAAATTGGCTCGTACAGTGAGCGAACATTATCTCAGCGCCTGCGCAGGTATCGTGATTCGTGCTTTGACGGTTTGGGGTCAAAAGTATTTATTTAGCTAACAGACAACAAGCTAGTGTATTTTTCGCAATTGCCACCCGCAGCGAAATATTTTTCTTCGAGGACTATAAATAACGAACATAGCCATTTATTCACTTATCAGGTTGTTAAGTTCCTGTATTTTATTCTGTATTTATTAATGCTAAACTTTAGCAATATTTTAATACGTTGCAAACACAGAAGTGAAAATTTTGAGGAGTAATGCCTAAGACAGAATAAAGTATATAGATAGGTATACCTATGATCAAAATATTTCAAGGAGTAGGTAGGTAAAACTTTTAATTTGATTATGTCACACTGAAATTTTAGGTAACACTGTTCTTAAACGGAAGAGTATTAGTATAAAACACTCTTTCTTTCTTTGAAATGAACATTTTCTCTTTGAAATTGTAGATGTAGGTAACTGGTACTGGTGTGGCATACTGTTGAAGTTCCTCATTCTTCATTTCAAAATACGATGCTTGCTGTCTGTGTTCCATTTACCAAGGTTTGAGCATCTCTCGATTTATTAAGCTGTAAATAAAATTTTATTGAATACGTTTCGTTTTTGCATTAATCACAAAAGGTGTTACGTTCACAGCTGTTAATTATGTTAAGAGGATTTCGACGCTGTGACACTTTGGTATGTAGGTCTGAAGTTTTATTGACACTGACTGGTCAGTTCCTTTCATCAGCTCTCATCTTTGCGTATTCCCGGTTGCACCCTCCACTATTTCTTTTAACATAATTCTGGCTTTTGTTCCGTGTTTGTTGCATCTATCACAACATCATCTTTATGCTACAAGCTACAATAGTGAAATGTTCGAAAACATCTACGGAGCCGCAGTTCCTGTGGAAAAATGTGATTTGTGGAAAAGCAAATGAAGACTATGTTACTAGTACAGTATTTTTTCCATGTCGCGTGTCGCACCTACTAAGTCAAAAAGTTAACTTCGTTATTGATTGCCTATGGTATTTACCGTGGAGAAAACCGATCTGAAACGTCTTATTTTATTGTTGTTACAAAAATGATGACGCAGTATTTTTGAATCATTGTCATAATTATATTTTTCATGGGCTTTAACTTATTGCGCCATAACAAGCCAGTTGTAAAAATATATTTCGTAACTGTATATATTGCATTAAAGTATGATATGGGTCAAAAGTGACATTTTCTTTGTACACATTGGTGCAGAACAGGCTTCAGGCTTCAAGTCAGTAGAAGCATAGACACTAATATAATTTCTCTGCGGCTTTGACAGGCTAGGCAGAGACTAATTTGCACTTGACTGAAAGGTCACTGATGGAATTGAAATTAAGATAGTGAAGTTGGATGAAATGTAGCAACATACTTCTTCAGTACTAGACCAGCCTGGAATCTTGCACTGACTTTTTGAATAGGTGATAAAAAAATTGGTGATAAATACTTTCTAAGAAGTACCTATTTTCCTACACATACATACATAAAATCACGCCTCTTTGCCGGAGGGGTAGGCAGAGACTACATCTTTCCACTTGCCACGATCTCTGCATACTTCCTTCGCTTCATCCACCTTCATAACTCTCTTCATGCAAGCTCGGAGCAAGAGACGTTCGTCTAGGCCTTCCCACTCAAACCTTTCCCTCCACACTCTCCTTGTATATCTGCTTACCTATTTTCCTTCAACTTTTTATTACCAAAGAACGCAAAATATCAGGATGATGAATCAATTTAAAATCCTCTGAGTAACAATGTGACCCAGTAATTGTTATCGGGTGACACTTATTGCAATCCTTTTGACTTTTTGCTTCACTTGACACTGATTAAATTGGCGCCAGCCGTGATAAGGAAGGACCAAAATTAGCGGCCTTGTCTGACCTCATAATCATTTTTGAATCTGTCAGTTCTCTTTTAGAGCGAATTTCATACCTACATAACTTGTTTTATAAGTATATTAATGCTGGATGCTTATAAGTACAATCTTATAGATTCCATGGTTTTTGGTTACTCCGATAGGTATTATAAAATTCTTGTTTACTTTAACATTATAAACAATTTAGATTTTCTTCTTTGTTGCCCAAACTTTTTTTTTATTAACTGTCGGCACTGTATGCTAGTCCTCACTTTATTAGTGCTTGCCTACTTCTAGGTATATTCAGCGATGTTGATAAGGAATATATCTTTTTTTCTCTTACTTTTTGAGGTCAGTTAGGTATCTACCTTGTAAGGGGTAAAGATGTGGTTATATGTATGAATGTGAATAAACGAGCAGTTTTTGTTTTTTTTTTACTTAGGTTTCATAATCAAGTTTGTACGAGTATCAAAGCACTTAACAAATATTCATTCGCTCATTTTTATTTTCAATATGAATTTACTATAGGGATAACTTGATTCCCACATAAAAAGAATATAATCTGCAGAAAAAACTAATTTGCCATGAAGTGTGAAAGTGATTGTAATTATCCATCAATCAACGAGTCAATAGTTCATTGGCAGTTTAGTATGTGGTGACTAGTTAGTTATTCGTAGAAGAAATCATATACACTTTCTCAAATTAATCCTTGACGGTCACTGTCATAACATGACTAAAGTACTGTTCATATCAATGGCTTACACTAAGCAAGTTGATTAAATAAGTTCGGCACGAAGTATGACTGGATATTAAGGAAAATATATTATTTAAAAAGTTAAGTTTTGAGTTACCTTCACAAACACCTTTAATAAGGTTCATTAATGATAGAAGAAAGTTCTAAGTAAATAAATGAAAATGAACCGCTAGGCTATATATTGAAAGATTTGTATGCAATCTAAGAAGGTTTAAAAACTCCCATACGTATCTATATAAATACTTATATGTAGGTATGAAAGGTTTTTTATTCTTTTCTTGCTTCTTTATACCTGGGCTTATTTCAGCCAGTGGCGAGTTTTATTTATTTACTAATTTATGTACACAGAAAACATCGAGACTGATAAACACAAGAAACAAAATTACAAAGGTTCTGCTTATTCAAAAGAAATCTCTTCCAGCAGACCCGAGATAGGAGACATGATGGAAAGGGTGACAGGCGTGTACTCCACTCACACAACTTATAATAGACATACATAAACAAATGCATAAATAAAATATAATAAAATACATATATAAATACAAAATAATAAACTTACATAAAGTATATACAATATGTACCAAATTAGCAAAGCAAAGTTTTAGTCACTTTTTGTCATAAAAAATGACACTATATAGTGGTCGAGTAAATTTTCGCCCTGTTTCGGGACTTTATGGGACAACATCAAAAGTCTCAACAGCCGTTGTAGTAACACTCTCCAACACTTAAGTTTGTCCATGAACACTTCAATCAATACGTACTTAGTCTTACTTAGTCGATGAAATATACAAGTTGACAAAAATATTACCACAAATAACCCGACTTTTGGATTTCCGCGTAAAATGATCTGAAAATGTTTTCCGCCAAAGCTCTAATTGGAAATTAATTTGGGGGTAAATAATAATTTATTTGGACTGCAATTTTAAGGATAAATAAACCTTTATTTTGTCATTGATGACTGAACGATGACATTTATCATTAACTGCGGGCGTTAAAAAAATCACACTTGCAAAACTAATAACATATTCTGAGAAATTGCATTATCCGATCACGTCTGTCAGCCAAGAGATCGAGCAGTTGATCAATCTATTAATCGCATTAAAAATATCCTAAGCAAATTATTTGTAATGGCCGACTAATCTTAGATTAAACGTGGTAATCATATGCAGGATGGACATGCGGGTTTTTATAGAGCACTTGATAGCAGCCGCCATCATAGTTGGCAATTTTTGTTCAATTTCCTTGGTTAATCTTTGCTTTGATGATTACTTTTGAAATTGAATCGGTAAATAGTTTTTTATAAATATTAAGTTTATGTTACAAATTTTTGCTTAATATTCTTAATGTGAATCTGAATGTAAATTTGATTTTCTGAATCTCAGAAGTCCACCTACAAACATTTTCAAATACTTCCCCTATATCAAATGCTTAAATGTGAAAAATGCTGAAAACTTTTTTAGAAATAAGTAGTGCCCATGTACTAAATTTCTCCTTAGTCTAAGTTCTACTTGTATTTTTTTGCTTGATGCTCATAAATATAAAAACAAATAAATAAAACACCTTAAGAGGGATAGAGATTATCGTTTGACTAGTCAACAATAATAACTCTAAAACGTAGCATTGCCTAGTGGTTGGGAAAATGGAGCAACAGTGTCTGTTTTGTTACACACCTTATTTATTTAGATTGGCGCTATAATACCCTCATTTATTAGAGAGAATGCTTTCTCTGTTGTCTAGCCATCAAGGGATGTACTGGGTCGAATCGAGACTAGTCGAAAGTAGGCAGTATCCGTTTACAATGCTGTTAAGCGGTCCTTTATTTAGCTTATAGCCGCTAGTCGGTGGTCAAATGGTTTTGGTTTCCGAAGAAAAAACGTGCGACTGGTACAAATTCTGCCGCGGCCATGTAATACCAATGACTCTTTTCTATGTTATGTACATTGGCTCTATATATTATTTAATGCTCTTATATTCAGGTAAAAATCGCAAGGAAACCTGTCGTCCCTCCATCTGTAACCTTTCGATTTATTGCACCAAAAGTTCCTACTATTTTCTTCTTCTATATGTTCTTATAAAATTTTATTAAATAAATCCGTGAAATCTTGTGATATAAATAACAAAAAAAAAAAAGATTTTCGATAATCTAACTGGCCACTGGTATTCAAAATTAAGAAAAAATAATAGATGATTTTTATTGGAAGCACTAACTGTCTCGAAGAAAGTGTCAAGAGTATAGGTACCTCTAGGTAGGAAGTAGGTTTCTCTAGTTTTATTTGAAACTACATGCATAGACTCAATTATATTTCAGTTAATAATACTTACACAAAATCTCTTCGGAAAAAATAGGTACCTACATTAATATTTAAATTCTATAGATGTTGATGAAGCAAAAGAAGTGAGTTGGTATGCAGGGATCGTGGCAAGTGAAATAAGTAAGTACTTACGCAGTGGAAAGTTGTAGTCTCTGCTTACATCTCCAGAAACGAAATTATGTATGTGTGAATATTATCCCTGTCAAATAAAGCATGTCAAACAGGCGGAGTTTGCATGTCTCGATGTTTTTTATCTGAACTCTCAGTCTATTTGTCCTGCATCGTATGGAGTAACCGATGTTACAAGTACAGACCAATTTATTGTCGCAGCGATGTAAATTATGTAACTACAGCGAAACCAGCGAGGACGAGCTAGTAAAGGGTGACAAGGTTTTGAGATTATTAGGCAAAGGATTTTTTTTTTATTACAAATATACATATGTACACATAGTTACGTCTTTATCCCTTAAGGAGAAGACAGAGCCAACAGTATCGAAAAGACCACGTTCAGCAGAATGGCTCCATTATGGAATTAATGAATCAAATAGTGACAGGTTGCTAGGCCATCGCCTACAAGAGGAATCACGAGTTTATAAGCCTATATCTTAGTCGCCTTCTACGACATTCATGGGCAAGATATAGGGTGTGCAGGAAATCACACGACGTTTTTTAATTAAAAGATAATAAGATTAAAAATATGTTATTCCAATTATGCAATTTGCAGTAAGAATTTTCATTAAAGAAAACTGGGCTAGCGTCTAGCTATAATAAACCTTTATTATCGCTATCGCCAGTTTTATATTGGTTTATTATCGCTAGATAAGTTTGGCTTATGTAAGTAAATCATCAGGCAAATATACGGGAATTTTCAAACGATGCTCAATGCAAAAGTGGTAGTTATTCAAATAGTTATTTCAGTATGCCTCATACATTCGGATCAAAGTTTACGTAATCTACATTGATAAGAACGCTTTACATGAACTTACTGATATAACTACAATAATAATTTAAAATTTTTTGGTAAATATGGTCACCCTACTCGCGAGGAACTCTACAAGCCCAGTACAAGTGTCCAAGTGTCCGACTTTATAAATGTCTTTATCACAGGACAAAGCATGATAAAGACGAAGATATTACGCCTTACTTTATGTAACACATGGGATCTCGCAACTTTGGAGAATTCGGACCATTAAGACCGTTTCAAAACTAAGTGTCAATAAGCTGGTTTATTTACGAGGATTGTAATGGGGTTTTGGGAAAAAACAGGCGATAACAATACAAGTTCGCGATGAAGGTCGCCTTTGGTGAAGGGTGTAAATAAAACTGAAAATAACCGAATAAGCACTTAATTATATACAAAAGTATTAAATTTAATTTTACAGTTTTTTTCTGCTGCAAATGTACTTGGTGCGAAAATAGTATGTATTGATAAGATTTGTTTGTAATATTTTTATTGCACAGAAATCTACTTATAAAAAAATAAATCACTTGCAATGGCGTACTTATCCAATGAAGGGATTCCTTTAACCGGCAAAAAATAAAGGAACCATATACTATATATATTATAATTAAGTATAAAAGCGGCAAATTTAAACAACTTTAAAAAATATACTGACATAAATGCATAGGTATAATAAACATTTACTTACCCGCTGAATATAAACCTATGTGTAATATAGGTTTTTACAAACAAGTTAATAGTTAGCCTTCTGAGTTGTCTTCCTTATACCAGAAAAAAAATGAGTCTCTTGAAAAAGAATACAGAAAATGTGGTTAGCGAAAGAAAAAAAACAATTTCATGTTTCTGGGCTAACAAGACCTATTCTGGGGTTAAATAATTTTGTTTAAAAGTGAAGCCAAAAAAATTCTGTCATACCAGACATCGATTGCAATTTTTGCAGTACCTTCCTAATGGACGGGATATTCAATATTATATTTCAATACAATTTTAACGGATTTCTTAACCATATATAAGGAAAAAAACATTAAACACCCCTTTGCAGTAACAAAACTGTAAGTTCATCTCAATGACTGCTTCTTTCCGACCTATCTTAACATTTAATACAATGTTAGCTATGTCACAAAAGCAAAGTTCAAACGGTTGGTTGTTAATAAACCAACTGCGCTGAGATGGGGTCATGTGATTATTCTTCGTTTGCCTAACATTCGATCCCGAACACTTAATTAAATTTCCAAGTACCGACGTTTAGGAGCTTATCATCAATATCATAAAACATGTGTTTGAGTTTAAGAAGAAAACGCACATACAATTCTAATTATATATTACTTGCGTTTGCAATTTGTATTTATATCTTATAAGTTTACGACTAGGACATTCCTTATAATTCTGTACCAACTGCATTTACTACATATCTTATTTTTATATTCCGTGTGAAACACTTGGCAATAATTAGGATTATATTATTTTTAGAAATTTTGGTAAGGGAGATTTCGGAGGATTTACAAAATGTATAGTCCTCCTCTTAAACATAAACGTCCATGCTCTAATGACTCTTTATTGAGTTATTTACATTAGTTTGATTGTCAATCGATACTGTTCTTACCTGGAGAAAGCCTACACAAACAGCCAAAACGATGTGTTCAAACATCCAGTTGCCTAAATGTGCAGATTTTTACAATGTTTTCCCTCACCGTAAGAGCATCGATTAGTATTCAAACTAACGTATATAACTTCGAGCATTGGGATGACGATGATTATTCCTATATATTTTTTTCATAACAGTTCACCGTACAAATTATGGAACAAAGAGACACATACATCAGTCACAACAAAACTTGTTTATCTGATTAAGTAAATTAAGTATTTACTTAAATCTCGTGTCCAAATGATGTATTGCAGTGTAAGTACAGCATTATCGCTGACGCCTTTACAACCATTATTCACCCAATGATTACGCCGAAATAACACTGAAATACGACCACTGCTAAGGCTTGCAAAGGTCAAATCTACATCGCATTATACCCATGCATTTACTTACATGGGTATTTCAATTGCAAGCCATTTAAAGCTATACTCTTAGCTGTTTGCTCACAGGTAGCTTTCCTGGGGTTCACTAGAGTGAGTTTGATTCTCGATTGAAAAAAAAAACAACTGCTAATGAGCGTATCGAACACAGTAATTGGAATTAAGACAGTAATTAAAGTATTATCACCAAACCAAAAATTATTTATGTATGAGTGCCACAGTACAAAATTTAATGCAATATGTAGATTTTAGATAGATAGCTGAACGTGGATTGTCAGTCTTTTAAGACTGCTGGCTGTGTCTACCCGGCAAGGGATACAGACGTGATTATATGAATTAATGATGAATGACGAGAATGAATAAGGACGTTATATTCTTAAATGCAAGATATTTCTTTCTGGTTTTAGACAAGTTTTCATCCCATTCAGGTTTTAGTCATTAGGCTTAGGTAAAGCTTTATAATGTTAGTTGCGTTATCATAAAAAAACTAGCTACTCATAAAAAATAGGCAGTTGCTTTATCATTAAAGAAAATATGGGTAGTTACCCATAAAAAATTGGTGTAACATTAATAAAAACTTTGATTTTCATCATGTGGTCCATAGAACCTTATTAACTTACATAACACTAGAAAAAACAATAGGACGATTAATCATTTCATAATCACTGGTCAATAAAATTAAACGAGGTTAGAAAAATGATCGGAGATAGGTCAATAAGGACTCGTAAGGATTTCTAATTGCGTGGGTTGAAAATGATTGATTATACTCGCGTTTCTGTGATGGACCACAGCGATACTCTTTTCTTGTCTTCCATTTTACATAACTTTTTAAACAAGAAGTTATGCAAGGCCGAGTCAAAAATATCTCACTCACTTGTGACTATCTCAAAATTATGTAGGGTAAGAAAGTTCGAATCATGCTTAGACAAATTGAAGGAAAAATATCTATGTACAATCAATCAATCATTAATAGATATCATAAAAATACTACTTAACTACATTCGCGTAAAAATTTTTTTTGCACCGAAGTGAGAAATGAACGAGATTTTTCGTTTGACGCGAACGTAGCTACAGGCATAATCTAATTAGAAATTAGCGGATCAGTCACAAGGATTTACGTAATCCTAAAGTGAGAATTTTTTGTGTTACATATGTATACAATATTATTTTATACCTCTAAGCCTTTTCACTCATTTCGGTAATCGTTACACCAATTTATTTATGTATATATTGTTTATTTATTGTAGTTTTTATGTATGTTTATTATAATGATTTTATTTCGTATTTCGGACCCAATGGTTGATTGGTAGATAATGCTTCTATTATTAAGTCCGTCAATTGTGCTATACATCTGTATTTTGTACAATAAAGTTTAAATAAATAAATACAAATAATGTGTAAGTATATTAACGAATATATTAAAATTGAAACAACAGAATCCAAGCCATATTTTAATCAGGTTTCAAACCCGGATCTTTACCGGCAAGACCGTTACCAATGTGCCATAAAGCCTGCCAAAGTAAATTCATCAATAATACATCATATTATTTCATCAAACAAACATTTGAATGTATTAGAAACTATCATGAGATATTTAGTAACATAAGACAAGAGGTTAAAGATGAAAAGATATATCGTTTAACAGGCAAGTGTGAACAGCTATTGTTACACCCATTAACAAACTTGTTCCGTCACGCGACTTTGCGAAATCTGCGCACGAATAAATAAACAAATAGATACTTATTTACATGGTTGCCCAAGATCCTGATAAGTTATTTAATTAGAACACCTTTAATTGAATATTGAAATAATAACGAGCTAAAGGCGTGACTCCGTGTACAAATCTGTTTTTATCAGTATTATTAGAATATTAGTATGTACGAGTAGTCGATGTACGATTTATTATGTGGCGTGTGCTATTGTTGTTACATACATACATATATATAGTCACGTCTATATCCCTTCTGGGATACTCAGAGCCAAGAGTCCTGAAAAGAATGAAAGGCCGCGCTCAACTGTATGGCTTTATGATCGAATCGAGATTCAAATAGTGACAGTCAGCCCATCGCCTCAAAGAAGAATCCCAAGTTTCCTTTTAAGCCTTAGTCGCCTTTTACGACTTCCACGGGAAAGATAGACAAGACAAACAACGATGTGTGAGAAAAGGTGATAATATATGTATATAAAGAATGTAAGGAGATTTAGGGATAGGCTTATAAACTTGGGATTCTTCTTTTAGGCGACGCGCTTGCAACCTGCCACTTTATATGAATCTCAATTCTATCAGTAAGCCAAACAGCTGATCGTTGCCTATTAGTATTTTTAAGACTATTGGCTCTGCCTAACCTGCAAGAGATATAGACGTGATCATATGTTTGTATGTATGTATGTTAGATTTAGGAAAGTAGATAAAATATTGCTTTTCATAGCAAATATTACGCTAGAGAGATACCTTCTAAATATAGTAATGCTAAAGGTTTAGTGTCAGTAGTCAGTCAGTTTTGAATATAACCTTTATGTATTACTAGAGGCCGCCCGCGACTTCGTCCGCGTGGAAACCCAATCATAACGTAACAGTCTTCAGCTACCTGCATACCACATTTACATACAATTTCATCGTAATCGGTTCAGTAGTTTTTGCGTGAAAGAGTAACAAACATCCATACTGACATATTCACAAACTTTCACATTTATAATATTAGTACGATAATGGGTATCGAATATATAGCACGTAAATAGTTGTTTTTTGTGACCGAATTTTGGAGTCGTAATCATAATCGCACCTTAACGAGATGTTGCCGCGAAAATGACGCAACAATTAATCAAATATGATTTGATTTGCATTAACGACTTGAATGCAATCATTTGTCGGGCATTTAACGCTTTAACAACGCTTTTAACAGCCCTTGTTATTTATCAGAAAATATTTTTATTGGTTATTTGTGTTAGGGTGTGGGCTTTTAGTTAAATTTACGAGACTGCATTTATTTCCGCCCAAGAAAGTCTATTTTGTTTGGTTTCCACTTATTATCATGGTGACATGATCTGAGGTCTAATTATCTGAATTAAATTAAGACTTCACATTGAAGTTTAATTTGATTCCCTTGTTATAAAGATATCCCTTGTGGGATAGACAGAGCCAATAGTCTTAAATAGACTGAAATGCCATTCATCTTTATGGCTTAAGGTTGCTACGTGATAGGCTGCCTATAGCTGCCTAAAAGGCGACTAAGAAAAAGGCTAATAAACTTATTATTAGCCTTTTTCTTAGTTGCCTTTTACGACATCCATTGGAAAGATATGGTGTTGTCCTATCCTTAAGTGCCGGACACTAAATGGTGCATTATTTTCTGTAATAAATGTGATGTTTTTACACAATATACTTAAACTCAATAAAATAGAAAACTAAAAACTTTTTTTATGCACTCTTGTCTTAATTTTTTTCCGAGTTATGACTGAAACAATTGATTCTTGAATTTTTGCAAGCATGTTATTATTCAGAGTGCCTTTAGTCCAAGGAGGACTTGTTTGATATTTGGCGTAATTTTCTACAAATAAAATGTATTTTTGAAGTTGAGTATCAATTACAAAAATTAATTACATGTCTTATTTTTGTGAAATTCTTTGACATAAACGTTCGCTTATGATTGGAAATCGTTTCGTTTTCTCATTTATCGATCAGATAAACTCCAAATTTGGTTTAACGGTAGCAATATTTGGCTGCCTGGCGCCTATCTTGTCACGCACATGTCTGAAGATATATTTGGAAACAAGAAATACAAGCGGATTAAAGGCTTGGCACACCAAACGCAGGTCGCAGCAGCGCAGTTTGAATGCGGGCCCGCACCAAACTGTAATGTAACAAGGAACTCTTCAAAGACGTCACACTGCGGCGCAGCCGTTGAGCGGTTCGAGCTCAGGTTTCTCTTTGATGTGATGATTTCCAAGTGTTTCTTGTATTACAAGACGGTGTGGGCCCGCTTACAAACTGCGCGGCTTCTGACCTGCGTTTAGTGTGCTCGGGTCTTAAACGGAAAAGTCCAGAGGCTATGACAAGAATTGCATAAATTTAATCGCTCTAGGAAGCTCGATTAATTACTAATTCGCCTCAGGATGGCTTTTTTCCAATACAACCTTCCGTAATAAGAAGAGAAACGCAATAAACTGCTATGTTAATGTATTTTCCTTTTGAGCATTTTTTTTTGCGAAACCGTTAGAAGCATGTTCAGTACGATTATTCAAATTAATTTTATTTTTAAAAGAATGTTACGAAATTTTGTACGCGGTATACCTATATATGTTTTTTGTCACGCGGTATACTAATTAATTACTCGTAATCATTTCAGAATGCTTTCTCAAGACCTAGACGAACGTATCTTGATCAAATTAAGGACGTCCTGGTAAAGGGTCAGGTCAAAAGTACCCGAAACCGCCGAGCTTGTATGAAGAGAGTTATGAATGTGGACGAAGCGAAAGAAGTATGCAGAGATCGTGGCAAGTGGAAAGAGGTAGTCTCTGCCTACCCCTCCGGGAAAGAGGCGTGATTTTATGTATGTATGTATGTATGTATGTATGTATGCTTTCTCAAAGGAAGTCGATTCCGTTCTTATTTGAAAATAGCAACTCTTTTATCACTCTTAGAATTTTTATGAATGAAAATCTTCATAAATCACTGAAAAAAATAAGGTCGTGTTTAAAAATATAGGTAGTATTACCTACTTTCAAAGTGAAATTAAAAACATAGATTTGAAAAACTTTACTTAGACAATTGGTTTTTCATCAACATAGCACACATCATATACTACTATGACTTCATAAACTCGATCATCATTGTAAAATGTCGATGTATTTTGCTTGCTTCGTGAACAATACTGAATGCCATAGTAATCTAGTCAGCAGTCAACTATGCGTTGTTACTTTGACAAATGGCCTTTGATACTGGGCCACAACTATTTAAATCAAATCATGGTAGTACCATTACCTTCCTAAGTTAATGTTTAGTGCCATGTGGTTACCGACTTCTCAAAATATCCATTCAACTTGTTTCTAAAGGATGTCGTATAAGACGACTAGCGGAATAATACAATCATCTTGTGCATACTTTCGTGCTACTCGGGAGAGTATAAAACATAGGGTAAGCCAGCTTCTTACCTTTCCACGGTACTTTCAAGGGTACCTAAATAAGTAAAGGGTAAAATAAACCTGGGAATATGTTTTGGGCGATAATTTGGCATCCTGTCAAACGGAATCATAATTCCATTATAAGGCCATCCATCTCGTCTCCGTACGTATCATAAGTATCTTTTGGAGACTATTGGCTCTTTCTACCTCGTAACGGATATAGACGTGATATAGGTATGTTAAAGGACCTCCTATTGATGTAGATTATGACTGCTATACGTTGAGCTGTAATTTTAATGATCAGGAGTTGTAATTTGAGCGTAAAACAGATTTTAATGGTCAATACAATGTAAGGATTGGTTTTAAATGGCTTGAAGCTAATAGTAGTAATTACTTTCATCGCAGCTATTTGAGGTTTGAGCTATAAAGGAGGACGTATTACAACCTCTAATATGCCTTGTATTATAAAACAACAGATTGTTCCTTTATGATACAAAAAGGTTATCAATTAATTTTGTTTTATTTTAACTAATGTGAATTAGCTTTATTTTGAATAGTTTCTTATCTGAAATTTATTTAATTTGAATCTTTGCATTCGCAGTTAATGTTTTAATGATCTAAAAATTCTTAAAAAGTCATGCTTATTGGTAATATTAATACTTCATTTCCGCTACCGCTAAGAATCCGTTAGACTTTTGTGTACCTAATTATTTTCGTCTGACATTTTTATTATTATTGGCGGTATATAAACTCAAAGAGAAATCCTATAAGTATACCAGGTTATCATACCCGTTTGCTTTAAAGTAGGCGAAGTCAGGAAGCCATCGTAGGCGTCGTGAATCCAATTACATCTTAACACGAACAAATTTATTAGCAAGCCTTACCTTGACATGCCGTAGACATGCCCAATCTAGACCGAAGTCCCGGAACCAAGGGCATAAGTCTTACAGAGGGGACATTTAATTATAACACTTGCAGTTTTCACCGCTATAAGAATGTTGAGGCTGACTTAGAAATTGGCTATGTAAAGTTTATTTGAACACGGCCTTTAATCTTTTTTTATGATTTCTTTTTTATTAATAGTTTAATTATGTTTTATTTATTTATCGTAGCGTATTGTATTAATTTTAAGCAGATCATTTTGTATTATATTACTGTTACCTGCTCTTTATTTTACAAATTATTAGTAATTATTTAGGGTTTCTTATAATTTATTGATTTAGGCAGTAGTTGTATCGTAAGTGAACACCATTACGACTAGTTTCGGTGAGCTGGTCTGAAAAGAACGGCACCTGGTGGATGACAATAATAAATATTATTTATTTAAGTAAATTTTTCTTCATTAAAAACTAGAAAAATATGAGATCGGTTCAATATAAGATTTTATCAGAAAAATAAGTTGAAAAAGGTTAACTTAGCGAATTGTAAGGGATACTGTTTGTAAGAGTACTATAGTCAATGATACATTGCATGCTGTTTATGGAAAAGGCTGTGATCAGGGAAATGCCTCTTGCAGTTAAAATTTACTATTGTATAATATATTCAATTATGTAGATGAGACATTGAATAATTTATTTTACTAGTGAGAAGAAACTATCCAAAAAGGCTCGACTGGCTGTGCACAGGGGCGTGTTGGTCCCGACATTAATGTATGGGAGTGAAAGTTGGGTATGGCAAAAGAAGCATGAAAGCAGAATAAATGCAGTGGAAATGAGAGCGTTAAGGAGTATGATGGGTGTGAAATTGAGTGACAGGATAAGGAACAGCGTGATAAGGGAATGTTGTGATGTGAAAGAAGATGTAGTTACAGGAATAGAAAAGGGTATGTTAAGATGGTTCGGTCATGTGGAGAGGATGAATGAAAGCAGGTTGACTAAGCAGATATACAAGGAGAGTGTGGAGGGAAAGGTCGGAGTGGGAAGACCTAGACGAACGTATCTTGATCAAATTAAGGACGTCCTGGTAAAGGGTCAGGTCAAAAGTACCCGAAACCGCCGAGCTTGTATGAAGAGAGTTATGAATGTGGACGAAGCGAAAGAAGTATGCAGAGATCGTGGCAAGTGGAAAGAGGTAGTCTCTGCCTACCCCTCCGGGAAAGAGGCGTGATTTTATGTATGTATGTATGTATTTTACTAGTGAAGTTAAGTCTACAGCGCCTAAATAAAGTAGATATGATTTGACATAAGATTACCTCACATTTAAAAATGTTCCATATTCAAATTTATTTATATCGAATGGGAAGATATTATATAATACACAAAACATGAAATATGTTACTGTGTGTATGACATTTAGCACAAAGAATCTACTGTTGAAAGTGAAAAAAAAATATGGATCCTATTTATGCAAAAGCTCATTGAAATCGCCATAAAACTCGTACTTAATTCTTTCACACAAAGATTTAATTATAACACTTATTTGCTGAGGTGATAAAGATTTTGAATGACAGATCCCAAATTGGAAAAGTGACAGAATCACGGAAGGGATAAACTTAATTTTAATGCAAAGGTTTTTATTTATTACTTGCTTCATCAGTGTTGCTTTAAGTTTTTGATGGAATTTATAATTTATACTTAAAAAGTAGGTTGTTAACTTAGTACTTAAATGCGTATGTGCGTATGTGTATCTGCTTTGAAAAGAATTACAAAGAAGTATATTGTTCTTCTATTTATTAACGTCCCTGTTTTATTTAAAAGAGATAGAAATGTTTTCAATTTTAAATAACTTATCACATATATGTTTATTAGTTTTAATCTTGTATATGCCAAAGCTCACAATCAAAATAATAACGATTAATGGTAGGTAATGATCGCATGCCGTACATATTTGACGTCGCATTCAACAAATTATCTTTAATACGCGATTAGTTAATCAATCAATGCTATAATTATGCCTACAGAGAGAGGAGTCGGAGGCTGCGCACGCGTTTCTCGATGCAAAGAATCAAATCTGAATTTCGAATGCGATTGCTCAGTCGCGCGGGAACCGTAGCGGCGTATGGTCGTCTTCGCGTCATAGACTCCGCAGCCCACACGCTAAATCGATAATATTTACGATAGCGACCTCGATAAAAGCCATCAATATTTTTCTTGTGAATCGTGAACAGTGAATTTTTGTGGCAGAGAACATGTCGTGTTAAATTTTTCGAGATTTTCTTGAGAAATAATATTTTCCAGATGAAGATGACAGTAAACCGCATAAGGGTGGTGGTGCTGGGCAGCCCGCGGAGTGGGAAATCTGGTTAGTATCTAATATTTCTTAATATTTCTTTTTCTTTTTATAATGCCATTTTTAAACGAATTAATATTAACGGATTCATGACTGTTATTATTACTCAAATAATTATTAAATCATTTCTAATTTACTATGGCAAAGAGACGAGAATTTTCTTAAAAGATTTTTGCGAAATTAAAACTTTTTGTACAATAATTAATAAACTTAATTAATTTTGACACTTTTAAAGTGCAAAGGTTCAAGTTTGTTTTAAATTAAATAGACTTAATTTATCACTTCTATATCATGCATAAAAAGCTAGGGCTAAACCAATATTACGACTTAAATTCGATAGAATATTAATTTAGGAGGTAACATAATATGTCTTTACATAAAGCACTAACAGAATAATTTATACCTTTACATTTTAATTTGTCAGACAGATAAACCACACTAAACAGAACCATAGTATTTTATCTTTTACTATTTCCTTTCCACCGTGTACGTACAACTTGTAAGACGATAGGCAGGAAACAATAATTTCACGTTATCGTTTTGTACACCGAAAGAAGAAGCCAATTTATCTCACATCCAAAATGTAAATATTCGAAATCGTGTAGGCGTTTGTTATGACTCTTCTCTTTTAATACAAGGTTAGCTGTAATGGCCATATAAAGACAGAAATAGGGTTAACGTACTCTTAAGACGCGTTATTTTTAGACATTAAATGGCAAAAACAATATAGAATTTAGTTTCTCAACGATAAAGATATTTCGTCTTTTTTGATAATAAATAAAATAAATGAAGTATCAGGTAAATATTCAGATAAATAATAATACCGATGTAAACCAAATAAATGCTTAGATACGGTTCGCTGTATTTTAAGGTTAAATTATTTATTTAAAATTATGTAAGTAATTGGATTTATAATATGTATTATAGAAGTATGTATACATCAGAAAACAATAGATAATGCACATTTACGTTTTAATACTGATTATACCGATATCTACTGCGATGTGATAAAGTGATTAAATTAAACATTGATTTATCGATAAATTAAAACATTATTGTTTCAATTAAAATCTTGATTCGCTTTTGTTTCAATTTAGTTTAAGTATAATGTTTCTTAATTCCGAAAAAGTCCGATTATATATAAGCCTTGCCTATTTTTTCTTTTTAAATTTTTACATAGTAATAGTTAAATCGAAAATATCTTAAAATTTAAAGTTGCATAGAATTATGTTTTGTATGCAACTAATTAATTCAGCAGACTTTTGTTCAATTAATCTTATTGCACTTTTACATATTATATTCTTGAAATTTTACTTTTTTGTATTAAAAGACCCAGCCATCTTTCCTGTTAAACATTTTAAATATTAATTTTAATATATTTTTCGACAAAGTAAAATATCGAAAAGTAATAGAGAAGCATGCACTCGGGCTGTTTTTGCACCTACAAGATATCTTACAAATAATAATGTATGTATAGTTTAAATAATCTAATCATTGCATTCCATGAAACATTATCTGCTGAATTGTTCATTGTCTTGTATTAGTAAACATTTAGATAGCATAAACATAAGGTATTTGACTATATAAATGCATTTATGCGACGCAATTTTCAATGTGCCGTGTGGTTCCCGGTATCAATATAAAAAAGTATAGGACTACTCCATCTCTTTATTTTGGATGTCGTAAAAGGCGACTAAGGTATATGCTTATAAACTTGGGATTCTTCTTTAAGGCGATTGGCTAGAAACCTGTCATTATTTGTATCTAAATTCTATCATTAAGGCCTAACAGCTGAACGTGGCCCCTCAGTCTTTCAAGACTGTTGGCTCTGTCTACCCCGCAAGGGATAAAGACGTAATTGTATGAATGAATATTCAATGCAATTAAAAATACATAGACATTTATCTCTTAAAGGATAGGTAAAACCAATATTAAGACTCGAAATCGTAAAGTTACATTTTAATTGATAAAGTGCTTGATGATTTAGTGGTTGAAATATGAAGTACGAGTACCAACAGAGGATGAAATAATATGTATTTTTTTTCATTGCATTTATTTAGTCTTTAATTTTTATTTTTAATAGTTACACTTAATCTGTCAGTTATTTCGGCCAAAATAGAAAACTTCTTATCTGTTTTATAACAATCTTCCTTTAAATTAATATTTAAAAAAAAGAAGGCTTGAAGAAAACATTTAAGAAAAAGTAAAAAAAAATTTTTTTTCAAGCAAGTTAAAAATGTTATTTTATTAGTTCGATTGCTTTTCTTATAACAAAAGCAGGACAAGCAGGATATATGTCAATTAGGACATCGCAAGGGTCACCACAGACTCATCCATCATTCGGAAAGTAACTCCTGGCAACTGATGACCGGTTGCATGACGTCACTTCGAATTCCCCACGGGTCAAGGTTGCAAGGCCCGGTCGAAATTACGTACAATTTGTTTTAGACATAAGACCGATAGCACACGTCATTTGTCTTGTGGGATTAAAGAGGGCGTGTATGTGAAAAGATTGAATAATGACTAGTGTTAACGTTCGACGTAGTCTTAACCAGTCGTACAATGAGCCATAAAGAAAAGTAGAGGTAGACCTATAGCTAGGATGTAAAGGTGATGTTAAAAGTATTTTGCTAGGTGGCTACTATGCTTAATGGCCCTGTGATGTTAAAATAAATAAGGAGGATCTTCTTATAAATAAATAACAATCATGGTTTTGGGATGAGACTTTGTAAACGTAAAATTAAAAAGACGGATACTTAGTCTTTTGTAAAAATTTTGGAAAATGATTTAATACTAGCCTACGAATTTTTTGTCGTCATATTAGGTGCTAGGCTGCATCTGATTCAAAAATACTATTAATTTATAATTTACTATCTAAATGATATTACCAAATGTCTTTGAAAATTAGGATGCATCCGTTTTTAGAACATTTTTATTATTTGCCCCTTCATTATGAATGTCTTATGTTTAAGCTGGTTTTTATGAATGAATCTAATTCTACAGTACTAGAGCTAGGACGATGAAGTAAGCTTAGTCAAAGCTTCTGCATTTTCACGTGTGAGTATCTTCTCATCGCAATTTGTTTCGGCATAGTACTCCGCCGCTACTTGATAATCCTTGCTTTTATCTTCTGCATAAATAGTCGCATTTACATAACCTATGCGGCAAAAGTTGGCATTACCACAGCATTGGAGACAACGGTTACTTTTGCCATTACCTTCACATTCGGCGAATCCGGAATCGCGGTGTGGGTATTTCAGGCACGTTAATAGCTTACGATTTGCAACATAACGTAGTAGAGCATCGACCTCGACGACTATGGTGTTAATGCACGTCTGTAAGGCAGATGACACATGTAGTTGACATTTTATTGAAAAAAAAAGAAATCCATGATCCGCTGGTATAAAGCTTTAGGAAAGTGGAAATGTTATACTACTCGAAGGTTGTAGACTTTCCAGTTTCTTAGTCTGTGTCAACACTTAATAGTTAGGTCTAAAACAAAGTAGCTGAAAATATTATTCTCCATTTTAGGAAATAAAATAATGAACAAGAGATCTATATAGAGTTATTAAGGGAGAATAAGGCAGATGAGTCTAATAAAAGTGTGTTAGGAGTACTAAAAATCCATTGCTAAAACCGAAGTAACAGAGGTGAACACATAAAGTAACCATAACACGTCTATTAAATTATACAAGTAGCCTAATTTCAATTAAAATTACGTTTAAACTTCCACCAAGTTCTAAGACCAAGTTAAAGAGTAGGTATAATTTTTCACAATTTCTTGCTAAACGTTGTCAATAGTCACCACTAGCACTATGTACAAAGTCCAAATTGGAAAAACGTGTAGTGTGCCAGCAGCCTAACAGTTACACAACGTAGTATGGTGGCGCCAGCCGTGCGTCGGGAAATCGCGTCGCTGACCCAGCGGCCGAGTCGCGCGACTGGTTGTAATTGCACCGTCCTGATTGTCGCGGTCTGACCAAGTCTGATGGCTGATGGACCGGCGAGACGTGATGAGTTGTGGACGATTTGCGATGTGATTGTTTCTAAGAATGCTTGAGGTTGAGAATTTAATGTTGGTCTTCATGGAAACAGCTATAGATGCTGAAGAATAAATTATTGAACAGCCCACAGTCCCTATCAGCAGTTTCATCTCATGAGAAATCTTTTTTACTAAAAAGTAATACTAATATTATTTGAGAACTGAGGATAAAGCGTAAACAATGTAATTCATTCGTCGATCATTCGCCTTATATCATTAACATAAGCCTTTATAAGCCCTGTGGTTAACTTAGGAGGAACTTTTATTTCAAGGAAACCTATGCTATGTAATACACGTAGTATAAGGTTATTTGGTATTTTTTGTTTCTCTAAATCCCATACTGGGAATAAGATAGAAAAAAATAAAGGAACTGGCTTCTCTTGGGACCCCAGTATAAAGGAATCCAATCGTTAACTAGCTCTTAACATTAGCAATTCATTATGCTCTCGGTCTGGACAGACATGCGAAATTGTTTTAAAAGCAAGTCCTGTCTGGTCCCGGTGGGAGTGGCTCCGTCACGGATCCACGTCCGACTAACATCGTTTAGCCAGCAACCCTGTGGAATAATGAAAGTACAGAATTGTGCTATGAGCAGCAGAGTATTTCAAGCCCCTGTTTATGTTTCACATATTTTTGTTTTGTTTGCGCTCATGCTCAGGAGTTGATCTTTCTTGATTCACAGGATTTTGAAGTAAAAAAACTATTCAAGTAAAATTTGTTCAGTCTCCTCTTCATGTACTGCCCGCTTTTTATAAAAAAAAATATGCAGTCACTTTTTAATGCCTTATGATGTATTTTATTTCTTATTTTCATTGATAAGGACAAAAACAACCATAAAAACAAATATGTTTGTACAAAAATTAAACAATATAAAAGACCATTTTTATTATTGTATTTTGAAATCATGCGTGTTTTTATCCCGTCCTCTACCTTAATAAAATTAAACGTTTATGTAAGATCTACATTTTCATTATTTTGTATCTATGCCATAATTTATCTGCCTATTTGAGTCGATCCAGACTCGGCATTTCTAGACTAAATTATTCACACCCGTTTTAAATTCTTAGTTTTTTTGTTTGTATTATTTTAATAGGCTTGTTGCTCTGGGGTGTAATTAGGTACACTCATTAGGATCATCACATATTTTATATGCAGGAAAATATTCTTAGTATACTGTTTTGTGCTGTTAGTATCAATAGTTTTAATTTAAATGCCTAACATTAAGGCTTTATTAAATCAATTTCTTAGCTGTTCCAAGACGGTATCATTTTAAATGCTATTTTAACACTTAATTTTTGTTGTGCCTTATGTCATTAAAATCCGCGTTTTATATGTTTTGTTACATCCTGTTAAATTCCACTAATAACTGAATATTAAACGATTTTTAATTTCGTCAATCATTCGAGCTATAAACTTGTAGTTTTAAAGAAAGAAAGAAAAATCTTTATTTGGCGCAAAAGGTTATATAACCTATATTGTTCATAATCATAGAAATAAAAAAATGATTTCGGCCAAAAAGGTTTCCACTCAGCATATGCATATGTATGATGAGGTTACAGAATGCGCTGATTTTCAGTGAAACCTAGTGCGGAGGAGGGATTTGCCATTCAATATAATGCATATTAATAATCCCCACTGCTTAACAGATCCGTTTTCAAAAGTAGGGCACCAAATTTAACCAACATTTCGCAACTTAAACAAAGAACCAGACTCAACCCTGGCCATGGCAGACCACGAAAGCTGTTGTCAGATAATGGATCCCGTTGCACTCATTAAAACAGTTATGGCACATGGAAGTTGTTCAAAGCGAATTCAGGTCACGCAGATCACAAAATATGATACCACCCTGTGGTTATTCTTCGAAGTTAAAACGGAGCAGTTAAAATATTAATTATCTGGACTCAATAAAGCATTTCAATTAAAATTCGACTGCTGTAAGTTTTCGTAAACGGATTACCTTCGTTCAAAAGGACGTTGAACTTTCGCAATATCAAAAGACGTGGTTTTGGTCCCAGCTGCCGCGGAGCGAGTTTGAAGGTATTTTTTGTCCCAAAATTGCATTGAGTTAATGCTATAGTGATGTTAACAACTGACCTTATGTGGTTTTGAGTACAAGTTTTTTGTCGCTTAGGTGGTATGGACCGTGGGATATCAGAATACAAAAATGAAAAAAAAAGACGAGCCCTCTCATCAGTTATAAAAGCATTATAAGAATTGACCGAATGATCTTAATTTTAGTCGTTATATTTTAGGAATTCAGTAGCTATGTAAAATGAAGTATATTTGGAAAGTGTAGTGATTAAAACCTTATGAAAAATATGCAGTACCTAATATTTCGAAAATTCCAGTGTTTAAGACCTTAACAAAATAATGCAGTACTTATTACGGGTTGTCGTTCATGTATGTATATGAAAATAAATTTCACCGTTTTAAATAAAACCCACTTTATATGAAAAATAGATGAACAGAATAAAAGGTAGGTACCTATTATAGTACTGGGTATTAAATAATTATTTTCCCCTTACAATGCACTTTAATATCGTCTACATAAATAAAAATCGTTACTCAACGCAGGTACTATAACAGACATTTCGATCATAAAGATAGACGTAGAATCTAGCATGAACATGTTACAAGCGATACAGACAACATTATAACCCGTAATCCCAGCCTCTCCAGTTGGGCCAATAACGACCATTATCACATCACTATAAAACGGATGTTAACAACACTAATGAATGTTTCAATAACTCATCATAAAAGTTTTAACGCAACATTACCACATTCGGTGCAACGTTTATTGAATGCAAAATACCACACTCTTATTTCCTTTCAACTTTAACGAACACTTTCTCTACTTTACAAATGATAAAATTTCACACGCATCATACAAAAAAGAGATATATTAAGCATTTTTGTGTACGATATCAATCTTGTGTGAGTAACGATGCTGGAAAAAGTAAGGTTTTATAATCGCCGATGCATAAAAGACGAATTATGTTGATCAAAGGTATTGGCGTCTCGTGGGTTGATAGATGGTTCGTTATCTATCGGGAACAATGGATGGTATCGAGGAATTTAAGGTAATTAAGAGATTACACATCTCATCTATCATCGACGTTTTCTTATAATTTTTAAAGGTATAATTGTTATTTGTTGGTTTGGAAACAATTTGGAATTTGCATGATTTGTTTAGGTAATTTCGGATAAACTTAAAAGTGGCATATGTTGGAGTAAAGGTTTGCTGGTTTATAATTGATATGATTAATTCAAGAAAGCATAAAACATAAATGTGACTTAAAGATATTAAGTAACTGCTTGTTAGACGTCTTCTAGATAAGTCTTAGTTGAATAAGGTCTTATTACTATTTATTATTATTGTTAATAATATCCTATGACAAATAAAATTGTGCCGATGTATTAGCATACGAGTTGTCAATATATTTACTAGTATTACATCCTTAATTTAAAACATTTGCACCTCAGAAATGAATATTGACACTACCGAAGCCTGAAGTGTACCCACAACTTGAGGAAGCATTTACCAATGTTAGTTCTAATCCCTCTTAAAAAAAAACAAATTTTTTTTTATTCGGAACACGATATTAATATAACCAACACTTGCATTATGTGCAACAGTTTAAATAACCACGCAACTCCATCCTATTGCCTAACAATTTATTTATAAGCGATCGATTTTCTATCACGGCTTATGAGCCGGTATGCAGATGGAATACGCTCCAAGTCCATTGTCATTCGAACTGCATTATAGTTGCATAAAAACTATTGTGCTTATGCAAGACCGCGGTGACCGAAATGGTTCGGTCAGATAACTCCTTTGGGAATGTGGATTCGTTTAAGTCTCCTTGTACCGAATTCAGTAATTCCATAGTAATATTATATATTATTTTTACAGGGTTTTAGAATTTATTATTAAAATTTAAAAACAATAAGTATTTTCAAAATTCATAGGAAGACCCGATAAGTAAAATCTCGTGAAGCGTTAATACATGTAAAAAATAATGGACAGTTGCAAATAGAACAATGTAGTATTTTGTAGGTGTGGTCTCTGTCCACCCCTCTAGGAACGATAATATGTATCAATTGAATATATCATCTTTTATTTAAAATAATGGAAAAACAAAGGAGGGACTTAATTTTTCAAAATTACAGTGTTAACTTACAATGTTTAAATAATGATACGAAAATAACGATAAACATCAA
Source organism: Amyelois transitella (assembly GCF_032362555.1). Lineage (NCBI taxonomy): Eukaryota > Metazoa > Arthropoda > Insecta > Lepidoptera > Pyralidae > Amyelois > Amyelois transitella. Next base: position 4,580,484 of record NC_083512.1, on the reverse strand, counting down.
TCTATCTAAAAGTTAAATTACAGGACTCAATAAATGAGCTGTCAATTGAAGGGTCAGCAACCCAACTTTCTATTTTTGATTAGTCTTTTCACTGCACCTTCTGGAATCCCATCACGGTTGGTATACAAACAGTTACCAACAATGACGTAGCAAGTTGTATGAATAGACTGCCGGCTACCGTGGTGTGGAGAATCCTGGCATGGACGTACAATTGTACACAAGTCCATTGAAATCGTGATTGACCACTAGCTCTTGGACTATAAAAAAAAGTTGAGGCGGCACGCGGCGATTGTCAAAGAAAAATAGTTTTTCTTGTAAGGTTATATGTTTATGATGAAAGGTTCTCATGTAGGTATCTTAATAGATGTTTACTATGTACGATTTTAATCATTCGTACAAAATTCTTGTATTTCGGAAATATTTTTTTATTAAAGTACATTAGCTGACTTAATAATAATAAGACATTCTCTGGTGACCGAGCTTTTTGACTAGATAAGTGTGGTAATGTAAATTCAACATCTAAATAACCGCCCTTCCTTATCCTAATTGTAATAAAAATACTAAAGACATTAGTCAAATATACACAAAAACAAAAAAAAAAATTTACGTAAAATTTTTAGTTTTTTAGTTTTTTTATGTCATATCTCTTACGGGGAAGACAAAGCTAGTAATATTAGGAGCAAATCTAATAGTAGGTATGTATGGCACAGTACCAGTTTATTAGTCTTTTCTTTGATTTAAATTGGAATTATTCTACAGATAAAAAGTTACATTTATCTAAAACACTGATCAAGTAAAGATACCGCGTCTTTATTTTTAACGTAGCCTGCTGATTCCATGCCTTTACGCTCTGATCAGTAATGACTGAGGATAGTATTGAAATCAATAGAATTCACGAAGGAAAATACATTACGACCGATCGTTACCCGGTCCATACCTTCAATACGTTAGTCATTATTTTATATTAAGTCTGCATTGCAACATATTCAGGCTTCTATTTCTCGTGCAGGTTTTTTTATTGCATTGAGCGCAATTTACTCTGATTGAAAATGTTACTTGAACATAAGGCTGTCTCTGAATTGATGCAGAACTGTGGTACTGCGTTCAACTCGTAAAATAAGTAGAAATTTTTGGTAGTGTTCCACTACAATTCCTAAGAAATACGCCGGATGTCAGCTTTCTATGCCCAACCGTTTCAGCTGTATTTTGTCATTAGGTAGTTAACAACGGAAGAGCTATATTAATAAACTGTTTTGTTTTTGTTACAGCGGTAGTCGTGCGCTACTTAACAAAGCGGTATATTGGAGAATATAGTTCAACTGGAGGTAAGAATTGTTTTTATATCCCGAAACTGGTTGTATTTTCTAAGAAAATGTTACGCGGGAAGAGCCATACGAAACAGCCAGTATAGCATAAACAAAAGATATTGGACTCTGCGATTGTTACAACACAATACGTCAAAATAACCATTTGAATCGTATACATCCTATGAAATTAGGTATTTCAACACGAACTTAATGAACCTTTCATTCTTATGGGATGCATTCATTATTAAAACATCACAGAGGTGTTGAGATGTTACTTTGAATATAAAAAAGGTAAGTATTGGATGTTAAATTGGTACTGATCTAATAATAGCAGTTTTTTCATTACGTAGGAAAAGAATATTTTTAAGGGATTCAACAAAAAGTTACTTCATGCACATTGATTCTATAGCATTTGGATATATTTGTGGTAGTTATTATCGTTATAACAATAAAACGTACCCGTAAGACATCCCAAAAATTTAATTTAAAATTCTTAGTATAAAGTCAAGACTTAATTAAACACTCAGTCTGTAAACTCGTGGTACAATAAAATTTAAGGTCATTTAATTATAAATTTTATAATAAAACTGCATTCAAGAAATGTCTTTATTACACGGCAAATAAATGACGTCAATTATAATGACGTAAAACAAGAAATTAATTAAAATAAAGATTGCTTTACATATTCAAGTGTGCTTTTTATTAAGTAAAAATGGCTGTTTCCTTCCGACTTGAGGCTTGCGTCAGGACGATTAAAATATCGAGGAAATTGAAACCCTAGTAAATAACACATTTAACGAGAATGACGTTGGTATTAAGACATGTCGATATGTAAATTATTTTTTAAAACATGCTCGGACACGCTATGGTAAAGGTTTTGCGCAATGACCCAGGAATTGAAATGATACAGCCAGAATAAAAGAAACAATCGATAAATAGTTTTGAAATTATGGTCATGGGTTACAAATGCATGAAATATTTTGATAGACCTCATAAGGTGGATTAATATCGTTAGAACTATTTCCTTAAATAGACAGGTTTGTGAGTACATTTAATTAATTGGCGATATGTAACCATGAGAGTTCCATCATTTTTGAACAGTTTTGGTAGTCCTAGTTCAACATAACTATAGTATCAATCAGTTTTGGTAGTCCTAGTTCAACATAACTATAGTATCAATCAGTTTTGGTAGTCCTAGTTCAACATAACTATAGTATCAATCAGTTTTGGTAGTCCTAGTTCAACATAACTATAGTATCAATTATTTATTTAATAAGATAATATTGTACGTGCGTCCTTTACAGTTCCTATCGCTAATCACACAAATTGTTTCAGATTTCCTTTATCAACATCGAGTGGCTTTCGACGGAGCTGTCTCCGAAGTGGAGATACTGGACACTTCTAATTGCGCGGTAAGACTGGAACAAAGTTACCGATATCTGTGTTCAAATATGGCGATTACTCATTAGGAACAAAGGTATAAGGTATAGTTAGATATCCTTAATAGTTTCCATCGATTTCTACCTAGACCTTCGCCTTTGTTCAGGCGCAATGCGTTCATACTTGAGTTCAAGCGGTCGGGAAAATGACATAATATAATATAACTTAATACTCTGCCAATTAGAAATAAGTAAAGAGCAACAATTTTAAATTGCGATTCATTTGCATTTTAATCTAAAGTTAAGTGTTTTATGTAACGTAGGTACTCAATTCTGTGTGCCCAAGAGGGTTGAAAACAAAACATAGCCAAATAATGGAAGTACTATAAAATCGTAAGCGTAAATTTTACTTAATCCACCTTTAATCTTTACCACACGTTTCTATGGATGAAATCCTTTTAAGGCTCGATTGAAACGTTTCAGAAAGAAATCGTTACTCACCATACCAATGGCAAAATGAAGTTATAGACAGAGCTAAACTTAATTTACCAGTAAACAATGGAGATGTTATCTTAGTCGGCTTGCCCGCGGCTGGTAGGCTGATGCTCCGTACAATTTAATTAGACAAAGTTTATAGCGCTTGTTCTTCTTATCTGATGAGATCGCAACAGCCTCTGGCCTGCACCACGGGTAAGGCTTGCTGTCCATAGTTACGTCTTCGTTATTACGTACGTCGTCTTATTATGATTGAGACTATAGGAATGATGTGTCGTTTATTGTTTAGAGCTGCCAAATGAATCTCAGAATTGAGATGTAAAATTAAAACTTTATGGTCGCCGCAAAACACAAATTCACCTGTTCTTAACATTATTATTATTATTCAGACATCTATGGTTAAAGATATCGTCTACGTTGGAGGTCATAACGACATTTTATGACAGGATGGCAGCTCTAAATCTGCAATTAATTTTACTTTCATTGCTGGTAGCTCCTGAATCCAAAATACACTGAATATAAGTGAAATTTGATTAGGTATATTATGATGTACCTTTTTTTATGATCGCCGTCCTGTGTAACTCTAAACCTGTATTAGTTTTGTTAGTAATTCATAAGTGTATTTTAGAATTATATTAAATTATGTAATTAATGAATAATTGGTTTAGGTTTGATATTTTTTATTATTTTTACAAATCAATGACAGCCAACTGTTAAGAATCATTCATTTAGTTAGTCTTTAATTTAATTAATTTATTTTAATTAATCGTTTGGTTGAATTTTCTTATCGTATTTGTTTTCTAAACTTTGTGGACGGCTGCCTTTACTCAAATTGAGCATTATGTAAAACAATAACGTGTTTTAGCCTAAACAGCAACGTTTAATAAGATGCATAACGGAACCAAAAGAATAAAATGAACTCGATGTTTTGTATTGCGTAAGATCATAAATTTGGATCGATGCAATAACCGGCCCTGTGGGACGCCGAGCTTTACTTGTTTCTTTTTATTGTGCTAATAAAATTAGTGAATATGGACGTTTTTTATGAGTTCAATCTACGCGGCGCATAGCAATTAAGTAATTGATGTGAATGTTTTTTTATAGAGCCCGGAGCTCTTGAACTTTCTTCTTGAATGAGAGGTCAGTTAATTTAAATGTCATGGATTGGAATATTCTCTCGATTAAACGTATCAATGTGTAATAAGGCTTGAGGTTCAAAAGGTAACATGTTGTTAGCTCATCATTAAGTCATCTGTCGCTAAACGTGACTTTTTAGTTACACTGTACATAAATTTTACATAAATTCTTCTTCAAAATGAAATCTATTAGCATTTTCTCCTCCCTCTTTAACTAGCATATCTGTGTAATTCTTTACATGAGTACATTAAACAATACGGCTATCATAATAAAGCACATTCCGCTCTGATACAACTTACAAGCTTATCGCAACTTTCTGATGCAGATTCGTGGCTGTTTGGCGGAGCACGTGCGGTGGGGTGACGCCTTCGCGGTGGTGTACTCCGTTTGCGAGAGACGGTCTTTTCTTGCTGCAGCCGAACTTCTGTCGTTGCTGGAACGAACCAGATTGCCGGGGTGTGCGGCAGTCACCCTCTTGGGGAACAAACGTGACCTCGAACACGCCAGGTAATTGTTGTGTGCTCGAACATAATCATAAACCATCATCACTTAGAGTTAATGATGGCACATCACTTTTAAGACAAAATAGGTGAACTTAATGCTAAAAGTGTTATTCTCTAATAGTCAATGTTAAAAAAAAGCAGAAGAAATCAAGTGGCCTCGTTATAACGAGGTTACATGAATGAAATGAAAAGGAAAACAATTAATTCCTAATGTTCGTAAATAGTCTTGCAGGTCTTTTCACGATTACGCAACAAAATTAAATTAAACAAAATTAATTTCCGCTTTGTATAAATCCTAGTCCAACTTGAAATCGGAACTATAAATTAATTACTTCATCCAGGGAGGTCCATGCAGAAGAGGGTCAGGAGTTATCTCTGAGGTTCGGGTGCCAGTTCTACGAGGTGTCAGCAGCTGAATCATGCGCAGGAGCAGCTCTTGCATTCCACGCGTTATTGAGGGAAGCTAGGGCCTTAGCGTTGTTGCTTCCAGCGCCGAGACGCAAGCTTGCTGCGTATTCTGTGTCTAAGGTATTTTTTTATTTTATCCTAATCCTAATAATGTATAAATATTTATTACATATAATTATTAATATGTAATATATATTTTTACATATGTTATAAAAATATACATATTTTGTACAAATTTATAACTTAGTTTTATATTATTATACTTAATTTTATTTTCGATAATTAATTGATAAAATAAAATAAAATAAAAAAATAAAGAAGAATCCTATGCTGGCCAGGTAGTGGAGAAAAAAACATAGTGTGTGCCAGCTCCTACTCTCCTCGCGCAGGCTTCAAAATTTGTGATTCTTCTATTTAGACGATAGGCTAGCAACCCTGTCACTGCTAGAATTATTATTAGCATTTCCATTATAAAGTCAATCAGCTCATTTAACATTTCACTCTTTTCGAGACTGTCGGCCTCGTTTACCCCGTAAGGGGTAGTAAATACGTGATATGTGTGTAAATTTTTTTTTGTATAAAACTTTCTATCGGCATTCGTCTTTTTGTTTTGGACGGGATTATACTCATTATTTTTTTTACTTTCAGGTAATCGGAACAATATTCGGGAAAAACAGTAAAAGTGTGCGAAAGAAACGACCATCGTTAAGCATTTAAAGTATAATTATTTTTACTTATTTTTAATTTTATAGACTGTTTTGTATGTGTAAAGGGTAGTTAAATTGTGATTCCATATACCTTTTTCGTTCGTTTCGTCCTCAAATAATTAAAGGATTTTTTTATCGAATACATACTTATTAAACATGACCAAGGTTAGGCTCATTAAGTATAGGTTTTCTTTAATTTCTACTGTTGATCAATTTGAGCTCTTAGAATACTAATTTATCTTCATTAATGGGATCACATATTGGCAACCGTTTTTTAAATCATAGCGTAGTTTAGTGGATTTAATCATACAAATGAGAGGTGCTAATCTTTTGATAAAGTATTTCTATCAGATAACATAGAAATACTTACTTTTTGGATAAAATAATGTATACTTATTATATACCAACATTTCAATGCACCTATCTTTTAAGTGATAAATGTATCATATAGTTAAGTTACACCAACGTTGTATTAATAATTAATGATCGCAGCCATATAATTAAGTGTAAATAATCTTAGTATTTCCTGTATAAAGTAATTAATAATGTTGTATAATTTACACCTCGCATTAGAGTTAAAGCCATCAGACAAGTTGTATTATATTAATTTAAATATGAAAGGTATACCTTTAATAAGCTCTAAGGATTATATAAGAGAATAAAATAAAAGTACATCTTTGAATTTGTTGTTTTCATTTCATGATTATGTATCTTTTGCTGATGCCCAAGTCTATTCACCCACATCGGTTCATTTGAAAGCCGTCTACGCAATGAAAGTTCGTGAAAACATGCGACAAGTGCCTTTTATGGCGTAACCATAAAACCCAGCTGGCTTCTAAGTATCCTATGCTATACATGGGCGAGGAAACTGACCGGACTCATCTCCGTTCAATTACAGTTATATTGTTAACGTAATAACATCATTTTTCAAATATTGCACGATTCATCTCTCTAGACAGACAGTAACAAGGTGCGATGTAGACGTTTACTCGGCGGACTATTGCTGGAACACCATAAGCGGTCATGTCGTAAACTCTTAACTCAATTGTCTTGATATATTCCTCAACTAGAAAGGTTGAATCCGGTATACTTTCTTAGATCATAGGCGCGATAGTGTCACATCGATCGCGGCATGCTGCACCTCGTATACACGTCGCTAAAAGCTCTAATGAGTCTGTTTTCACTGGCGGGTGTCACGGCCTGGTCTGAATGAGCCCAGGTGTCGGAGTAATATTGATCGGGGTAGCCAATGGAGAGAGTCCTGCTCTTGCATATCCGTAGACTACCGACGCGACGGCCGATTTGCTGATAACGTCGGCCGATGCTGAGATAGGAAGCGAACGACGTTAAGAGTTCGCCACACGTGAAAGCAAACCGACAAGTGCAAGCTCAAGGTCTTAGAGAAATTCGCACACTGACGAGCCGTGCCATCGGCCGACAGAGCAGCAACAATCGTAAAGATGTAACCGATAACTATGTCGAGCAAGTTCAAGAGCGGGCTCATAAATATATTCTTGACAATACTCAGAAGAGAGTTAAGCAGAACAATTGCGCAGGGCAATAAGTAATTGGTGAACAGTGGTTACGCAATACGCAATAAATGTTCCCTTGACTGTTCCACGCTTGTATTAAATCGGGTATGTACAGGTGTACCGATCCGGAGATATGACCAATAAATCGGATGCCTTGATCGCATTACTGGCGCCAACGTTCCGCTGCGGCGTGCGGGGTGCGGGCAACTGATTGCTATCAGCCATCCAGATAGATGACTGGTACCGAACCGCGGGGATCGTATCTAGGATGCAGGGTATCTGCCCCTCCGGCCGCAGCAAGTCGTGTTTAATAACCATGTCAAAAATCCGGTTCAGCTATATTTAGCTCCGCTAGATTAAACATCTTGCCTTTTACTAAAGATGTGCAATTAGTTACGTTTTTTCAGTAATGTATCTTTCAAGACGATCTCTTTATAAACGATTGGATAAAATGAATCCGGGTTGAACCTATTCAAGTTTTAGATGGAATCGATAACTGAAACTGACGAAATATTAAATTGGTTTAATAAATTTTTGATTTTATTTCCTGGTCGCAGGAAGGCGGATGCGCTTGAGTAACTTTGATGACATTTATACGTTTTAAACGATCTCTGATAAATAAATCAACATTCCTTCTGGGCACACTCCCGCAAGGTGATGATAGCTCACAGGGACTGTACAATTTATAAATTTAATCTTGGTTTCAATCATCTTTTTTTTAAGTAGTTTTAGTTTTAATTTTGCTTTTGGCATTAGTTTAATTTTTAAAATACATACATACATTATAATCACGTAACTTTTTCGGGATCGTTCGTTCTGCTGTTTGGCTTAATGATAGAATTGAGATTGAAATAGTGACAGGCTGCGAGCCCATCGAAAACAGAAGCCAAACAGAAGAATCCCAATCCAGTTTACAAGCCTAACCCTTAGTCGCCTTTTACGACATCCATGGGAACGATATGGAGTGGTCCTACTCTTTATTTATTGGTGCCGGGAACTATACGGCATTCATTTATTTATTTCATACTATTTTAATATTGAATTTCAACATCATGTCTTTCCTGAATGATAATAGCCAAGACAATCATCTTACAATTTCTTGAAATCATGAATTATTAAATTGATTTATGTAGTTTTTTTTTATTTATTTTATAAAGTGTAGACCATTGACAAGTAATTTCTTAATAATTTTAGTTATATGCAACATTTAACAGTCGTTGAATATGGTCTTGTTGTTCAATTTTCTAATTGAAGTGTGTGCGTGCATGGTTGTGTATTCTTATATACCGTGAAATGAATTGTATTAAGTAAACCTTGTACCTGTATAAAAAAAAGATGAAGGAGCTTATCAAAACCATGAACGAAAGTCATGTTAATTGTTTGATGGATTTTTGCTGATGAAGTAAGTGGTTTTTAACTTGACATATTCAATGGCGTGTGGCCTCTTATGAGATATTGAAACAAAAAGATACATATGTAAAAGTCTTTATATTCTTCAATTACTGCCTACAGATGTTTTACAAGAATCTTTAGAAAGTCCACTACACAATAGCTATGTCACTAATTTAATGAAAGAGGTCAAGAACGAATGATCTTTCATGGTTTTTGCAATATTTAGCGTCAATTATAAAATTCAATGAATCATCTATAAGTGAAAGTTAGATAAGAATCAGGCAGGATATCTCTTCAAACGTATGAAGTTGTTCTGAGTCAAGTAATTAAAGCTTATTATGGGGGTCCACTTGTTTTTAATTTGATCTAAATAATAGCAAAAGCGTTCTTAATTAAACTTGAATGGTCAATTAAAAAGTAGAGGAATGCAAAGCAAAAACTAAGCAGCCATCAAGTACCTACTTACAGTCAAAATTTTAGTTAATGTATGAAAAAAAATCAACAAAATAATAATGATAATATTGTAGATCAATATAAGTCATTCAAAATACATATATTGAACGTTTGTCTGTCTTCTCTTGTTATCTACTTTCATTCAAAGCCTTAATAAAGTATGTATTTGATCGTCCTTGCTATAAGATGACTCTAAACTTGAATTTTGGTATTAATACGACGTCATCAATTTTAATTGAAAATCTTAATTATCGATCTAACAGAAGAGATAAAAGTAAATTTTATCCTTTAAATCAATATTAAAAAACACATACAGGAACCAACCAATCAAATTGTATCATCTCTTGGAATCAAATCATCTAAAAGTGATTGCCCAAAAATACGACAGGAAAGACATGAAGAAATACTTGTGTCGCCTGCGCATATATCTCGATTTAGATGATAAACTATCGGCCACTTTCATCTCAGATTAAACGATTACTTCTAATTGCTCGTGTTTGATAGAATCTGTTAAAATTATTGATAGAACGGAATTGAAACTTCATAAAATGTACGTTGAAGTTTACGAGAAAGTAATTATCAAAGATGATGATGATTTATTCATTTTATAAAACTAAATGAATCGAGCAAATTATAGATGTAAATTTTGAGATATATTCGTACTTCCTTTTGTTGTTCAAATTCAATATGTTAATCTTTGTCTTCACTAAATCTACACAATTTTATAAGTATATTTATCTTTAAAAAATCCGTGATGCATTGACTACTGACTGTTTTACATGTAGTTAATCTATCCTTTTGTATTTTAAATAATTTATAGGATCGGTCATTGAGATTTATGCATGAGTGGTCGCGAAACCAGTCTATTTGACGATCAGTGTACGAACATGCATTCGTAATGTCCTCTAATAGGCAGTTTGTTTTAGTAATACTGCTGTTAGAATCTGATTGATTGTTCGAGATTGAAGTAACTGATCGGAAAAATAATAATCTTTATTTCGCGAATATTTACTTGAAATTACAAAATATATATTTAAGGTTGTTGTGAGATATATATATCTCACGCTCATGTTTGGTTTGACTTGTCCGAACAAAAGAAGCTTGTCTGAACAAAATCTTTGTCTCCATTGCTATTGTTGTTATACTTAAGAAGCCCATGATCTTACTACGCTTAAAATTAATGTTCCATAACCATCAAAATAGCAGAAACAAAGTTGTTTACGAATATATAACTGAGGTGAGTATCGCTGGTATTATTATGTTAGGCGGCCGCAAGAACCGCAGAATGTCCTCGTGGGCACCTTGTCCGAAGTTAAACGCAGCTGACATTTACTTGCTCTTATTTCATATTATAATAGCTTCATAACCGAGGATTATTTTGTAGGGCAAATTTGAATTTGATACATAACCTATTTTTATAGTAGATAGTTACTTCAGCTATTGCTTCAAGACTCCATGTAAAAATTAAGCTTAGAGATGTTGTCTTCTATTTCGGAATCACCTTCTTTATTGCCAATAAAATAATGAACTTTGCCCCCAAAAGTTTTTGGTAGGCTTGTTTAATCAATAAATTTTATTATACGAAATTACAGTTATACATTATTGTTGAACATGTTTTTCTGTGACGAGTGTTCACATGATTATTTCCTATTTAATTTCCCAAACAACACGTTTGTCAGTATCACTTTACGTAACACTAATTAGGTTGATAGCAGAACATTAAAGAATTAATTAGTTTCGTAAGTCACGAAATATTAGCAATATTGAATTGTATAACTAAACCGGTATAGTATCGAGTTAAGCACTTAATGGAGGCTTATGTTGATACCAGTGCACCTGTCGGCTGACGGATGATCTGGTGGACGTATCGCTGATCTTCAGAGAAAGTGGTTTGGGTGGTAGAAAGGATAGAAGTGGCTACTGAATCCATAGCAGTTGCAATACTTTTACATTATGATAATGCCATTTCATGATTTGTACGAATCAAGACATTGTATATGTGACGTGATTTTATGTTTTACCTTGGTTAAAGGTTAGTTTAGATCGGTATTTTGCTGACTCCAGGCTCCAAAGCATTATGGTTGAGGCAGTAAATGCAAACATATGTATAAACTAATAGGAAACACTATATTCACAAATAACTCGTTTGATCTTTTCACCGACCGTAGATTTTTCGTTTTGTGAACATGTAGGTCACTGATGTTTAAGCAATAGCAATTTATCTCCGAACTTCCTCTGTAAACTTTTTATCATGAGTAATAACTTTAAACAATGTTAGAAGATACGTTATGTTATTATCTTGCGGATTAAGTAACATTGCATAATCTATTCAGATCTCCATATCGCAAATATCGGATATTTATAAGACTTGTCATATCCAGCACCTATATCTCTAGACTAATAAATATTGGATGTCCATCTGTGAGGCAAGTTACAGATAACGCTAAATAGTTAATTTGTATTTGTAAGCTGCATTGCGTGAATCGAGTCACGCATTTGCTAATGACGTTTGTTGCTACTGTTGCCTGCCACTGACATTTAACTGTCAAAATGACGTGTCATGACATGAATGTACGCATCTTATTTAGACAGCAGAAGACGCCCGCGACTCCGCCCACGAAAAAAACCCGTTAATTCCCGTTCCCGCAGAAATTTACTAAAACTCTTTTTCCACCTGGCTTTAGCCCCGGTTGCATTCTCACTACTCTAGAGAGGAGCCCGGGGTATTCATTTGACCATGGATCCTGAATTGGCAAGTCAGGATTTTTCAAGAAGTGATTCCTATCTGACATCCGCAACCTTTACAGAGGAACATAACCCGTTTTGGATCGATCACGGTTACACAGCCAGTTCCCTGAATGTGCAGGTTTCCTCACGATGAGTTCCCTCACCGTAAGACTAAATAAATAAAATAAATTCACAAAATCAATATATATGTAGGGAAGTACTAAGTTTCAACTTTCTACGCTCAGTAGTTTCGGCTGTGCGTTGTCAGTCAGTCACTCAGTAACGGAAGGGTTTTATATTATTGATTGCGTGCGACGCGCCAAGTCTTATGTCTCATTAAAGTCCCATATCGGTTTGTGCGATTGATATGCAGGTATGTTTGTTTATGTAATGTTATCAATTTCATCTCCATAAGTAGAATCAAGTTTGCGCTTTCGTGGTTCGATATATTATCAATGCGATAAATTTAAGTTTCTTATTTTTATAGTTATTACATTCAGTGCCGTAAAAAAGAATATGAGCCAACTCTTTCCAATCGATGTCGTAAAAGGGGACTAAGGGATAGGTTTATAAACTTAGGATTCTTAATTTAGGCGATGGGTTAGCAACCTGTCACTATTTAAATGTCAATTCTATCATTAAGCTTTACAGCTGAACGTGGTCTTTCAGTTATAAGACTGTTGGCTCTGTCTACCCCGCAAGGGTATAGACGTGACTGAATTCTGAATTCATGAATTATTAACACATAAGTAGTTATATTTATTTTATTAGCTTAAATGAATAAAAAAACAGTCATAGTTGCATTTTTATAAAATAAACGTCAAAACATGGAATTTTAGTTTCTTTAAAAGTAACGAGAACGGTAATGCTTATATTAGTGTATTTTAATCCAAGAAAACTTTGCAAGAAAACGATGTTGTGTATTTTCAACAAAAAACAAACGCTTAGCAGCATTTCCATTGCAAAGCCACATAGTATCAGTAACACCGGGCGTTGTAATCCACTCTATTATGTATGCGGAGGCATCTCGAGAAACCGATTATGCAAATAGAACAAGCTCTGAGGAAGCTATTTTCCAAAGGAATTGTATATTTTTAAGTTAATGCTGCACTACAACCTTGGACTTAGCGCAATTTAAATATCCACAGTGTAAAATGGAAAACAGTCTCAATATTCCTTGTAGCTTTTATGAATGGGTTTTGTATGCGTATGTACGAGTATGCTTTGTGCACTTCACGTAAAATGCCCATTGCTCATAAATTGTGGTAAAATGCTATAATAAGCTTAAACTTGTGCTTTTTTGTAGTTTAAACTTATAATTTTAAATTTAATTGCACGAAATTATTTGTGAACGAGTCTCAGGTCAAAATTATAACACAAATACTAATTGCGTCTTTTTATGTAAGGAACGGAACATTAGCACACCTGCCCAATTTATCCAAATTTTCTTTGATGTTGCTTTATTTTTAAAATCTACCATTTCAATTCTTAAAACGTTTATTATTTTCATCTTTCTTATATTATTTTTTGCGTAGCATGATGAATCGTTTCAAAGAATCAGCCATTGGAATTACAATTGCTGGTATTTTGGGATCATTAAAAAAGTTAAATTATACCATGATTCCAGGGATGGGCAATGTCAGTGCTAACAGAGTGCAAATTGCCGCGGGCTACATTTATTATCGTAAGGAAACTATAAATCTAGTATAATCAGACAAAAGTCTGAAACAATAAACCGGACTTTGGAAATAATGACTTCAAGTGCCGGCCGGGAGGACAGGCGCCGCCGGTAGAGACCTAAGTAGCGAAATTATGGTGTTAAGGAGAAATGCTCAAGGATGATGCTGCATTATTTGTGGTTACTCGTAATAGTTCTCCGCAGAATTTTAATGATGTTTTGTTACAGTGGTTTTGAAAAATAATCTGAGAAGTTGTTTGCTATCATGTTGATAATTGTTGAGACTTTTCAACCTTTTGTTAATCATGATAGCTTTAGGTGCAACACTCAAAACAGACATTTATATCCCGAATTTAAATAATTGCAAGGAACCATGTCTTGGTTAACCAGGAATAACAGACATAAAAAAATGTGAAATAAACCTTAGCCAGAGCAGAAAAATAACATTAAATTTATTTACGCATTAATTAATAAACAATGTAGACTTTTAAAAAGTAAACAAGAATTAACAACCACAACATTAAGTTCAGATAAACAGACATTTCAATGAAATACAAACACAGACAGAGAACATTGCTTTCCTACGGAGTTTTCAGACTCAAGGTACTATAGTAAAAGAACAGAAGAAGAAGGTTATCTGTTTAACAATGAAGATAGAAAAAATGATAATGAGTCAATGGATAGATTCGTCAAAAAATTAAGAAATAGTTAAGTCATCCTCGGAGTTTAAGTCAAAAATATTGTGCGGTATTTGCTTCGACTATTTATTTGTATAAATATTTTTATTTTATTTTGGTAAATCATGTAGGTACGGGAAAACGGAAGATTTAAAATATTGTCAATATAGTAGGTCATTTATGAAAAAAACAATCTTTTTTATAATAAACAAATACCTATTTTTTAACTTTTTACCACTTATAACCTTCTGGTACTTTGCATTTCCAATGGAGTGAGCGTGAGTAAAATTCCTTGTAAAGCAAATTAACAATCAGTTCTTTATTTGTTGAATGCGCCAACAACATACACAGTCTTTACTTAATACTTTAAGACCAGAATAAATGTCGAAGAGTAACCAACTTCAATAGACAGGCTTGAATAGAGAGAGTGATGAAACGGAATGAAGCGAACTATGCAGGGATCGTGGAAAGTTGAGATTCTGCGTTGCTCTCCGGGAACAAGTATTTTGTATATAAATGCCAAACTAGAGCAAAACACGAAAATACCAATAAACCTACCAAATAAAAATTTGATTCGCGTCTATGTTCTTAGGCAGACCTCAATCTTATCATCATTGTTACGTTATAGGTACAGTAGCCAATATTCAGCTATATCTCTTAATTTATACAGACATTTTAGTGGATGAAAAAATATCTCGTTCAGTTTAAAACAAACTTCCTTGACCTAGAATTCTGATCGATACCTGATTTACGACAAAATTCAAGGTGTCAACCTATTATTTATATTATGACCCATTAATCAAATTTGCAGTTATACATTGTAAACTACAATACAATGTAAGTTTTGTTACTATGCATTGTTTCGGGTAGACATAACAATTATGATATGTATGAGTATATCTACCAAATAAACTAAAGGTTTAAACAGCGTTTTTTTTGGTGTCGTGTGTTCACGTGTTTATACTCGTACATAACTATTTATAAAACAGCTTATAAGTTTATTTCTGTCTGTGCAATTTTATTATGGGAACTATATTTTCTATCACCAAAATTTATATTTGTCATCAAGTTGTATCACCTAATAAATAGATCTATCGCCACGAAATATTTTCGTTCTCAGATAAACAAAAATTGTTCCCAGGTATGAA
This sequence comes from Amyelois transitella, assembly GCF_032362555.1. Classification (NCBI taxonomy): domain Eukaryota; kingdom Metazoa; phylum Arthropoda; class Insecta; order Lepidoptera; family Pyralidae; genus Amyelois; species Amyelois transitella. The sequence goes on along the minus strand of NC_083512.1, from coordinate 4,564,941 downwards.
TTATCAAATTAATATTAATATATGTGTAAAATAAGAGATCGATAACCAATAAAATTATATTGAATTACATGAATATAAACTTCGTTCTTATAATAATAGTTTTGTTACTTAAATAATAGCTCTGTGCTCAGAATGGTAGATCTGTCACCAAATAAATCGATTATCGATCCCTGACTGCGACTCCTTTTTATTTGATATTTTGTCACCAATACAGTAGTAACATTTTATTTCGTTCAGATATTAAATTAATAGTATTCGTTACCAATTTAATACATCAATTTATAATTTTAATGAAAAAATGATCAAAGAGGCGGAGACAAATTGGCGCGCTTTAAAAATTGACCAATCCGGCCTCAACGATGGGTAGTAGTTAACTATTGATTATTTTAACTTTAATTAAGTGTTTTATCTACTATTCTGCTAGCCATAAGCCAGCTATTTTAAACCAGCGCTGATTGTTCAGTGGTTATTATTTTTAAGAATAAATATTGATAATTTTAACTTTAATCAAGTGTTTTATCTACTATTCTGCTAGCCATAAGCCAGCTATTTTAAACCAGCGCTGATTGTTCAGTGGTAATTATTTTCAACAATAAATATTGATTATTTTAACTTTAATTGTTTTATTTACTACTCTGCTAAAAATTTTATTTAAATATAATTTATAATTTATACTACCAGTGGAAATTTAGAACCTTGGGAGTCTAGTTAAGTAGCAGAATCTTTTGGTTGAAACGATGATGACAACCCTAATTTTTTATTTGAACTTAACGCAATTTTCTAGTAACATAATATGATTTATTGGTGATCTCTTTAAATTAGTTTGCTTAAATACTTATTAGGACACACCTATTATAATACATACAAAAACATTTATTTGGTACTAGACCTTATATTTCAGGATTTTAGGTGATTTATTGTGGAACTGATTTTGCATTGTTTGGTGACTACATTTTGGTGACAGATCTACTATGTTGAGGACAAACCCTATTATTTAAGAAACACAAAACTAATTAAATTGGTGATAGCTTAAATGATACCCTTTTATTATCAATTAGTGAGAAAATAAAACGCTTGATGTAGTAATGACGGACAAATGAATCCCCATCAAAGTGTTGGCTAGCCATTACTTAGTATATTGAAAAGTACGAGAATAGTGTTGAAGCTTAGAGCCGCGATTTAATCTGTTGCTCCGGCGCCAACGCCTATTACATGCATTAATAGTGGACAGAACACCCATTGTAGACTAAGAGCTAGTGGTGGCAAAAAATAAAAAGAAATATAAATGGTGTTATGTCCACTTTTGTCTATTACTTTAGGTGTAATAAATTTTAAATAAATTTGAACTTCGAAGGTTATTGTAATAAGTTGCTAAAAGTTTGGTTAATACCACTCACATTTGAGTGTCCATATTTTTTTTAGAAAAATGTTGTGCCGCGATGATATGTGATGCACGACTTTTTCCATTGGAATTCTAATGAGAAATATGTGATCAATCAGAGTGAATGAAGACGACATATTTTATACATCTTGTAGATTTTTAATATTCACCTATATGCTACCACTACATTTTTTTGTCCTGTCGAATGGCCATTAACAATAAGAAGCAAGTATCATTATTTCGGAACTTATTTAGGTATAGTCATCAACTGTCAGTTAAAGCTATGTTATAATTTTCTAACTGAAGGGTTTATTATAATCGCAACTTTTTTTCTAGACACTATGACTATCCTTTAGACTATATAGAGACGCTTCGATCCCGAACTTTAAGGTTGGTTTGTGCTTTACGTTGTAATAAAAATGTTCAAGCACATGTGAATTTGAATTCTAGACGTATGTTCAGTAAGGTGTATTTTACAATGGGTTCGAGATTATATTATAAAATATGCTTACAATTTTGCTATCGATGCTCGACATCCGCTCATTACAAGGTGTCGGAATGTGCTGCACATTTTGTTGTAAGAATTGTTAGTTAATATTTTATACGGAGAAAATAGCTACAATCTTTCGGTCTATGGAACGATTTATTGCATGAAGATGTGGCGACATCTCTACGCCACTCGTCAACAACATTAAATCTCACAACAACTGTCAATCATCGCGAAGAAATCGACGCGCTCAGCCAATAGCAGCGAAGAACCCAAATCGCGATTTCAGAGATTTCATGGATTGGAGCTATATATACAACCTCCGACACAACATCGTCGGAGCCGCGGTTCCCCAGGCATAACACCTAGCCTGGCGGAAGATCTTCCCTTTGGTGGCGGTCGAGCCGAATCATCGCTCCCGCTACATTGGTGACCCCGACGTGATTGGAAGCAACCTTCTCCACCATCATCAATTCCAATCCTCAGCATCACTCCTCACTCTGCAAGCAGTCTCACAGCAAGCCAGCAACTGGGTATCGCAGCAGGTCCATCGCAGCCAATTCAACGAGCTTCCTGGTCCTGACTCCACCCGCACTCACTCTCATCGACTTCAGCGACCGACGCATCTACCGCAGCCCACGCCTGGATCTCTTCGACGGCCGCTCTTCTCTCCAGCGTGGCAGCTCTGCACGACTCCTACCGGCGCCAACAAGTCGACTTCGCTCTCTACTGTCTCGACTCACCGCAGACTACGAGCAACGCAACAGCTCACTCCTGACTCACTAGGACTTCGAGCAACTTCCGACTCACTGGAAGACAACTGGCACTTGCAAGCTACTGAAGCACAGATTGCACAGCAAGATCAAGACTTCAGACCTCCGGTCTTGGGGGGGAGTACTGTGGCGACATCTCTACGCCACTCGTCAACAACATTAAATCTCACAACAACTGTCAATCATCGCGAAGAAATCGACGCGCTCAGCCAATAGCAGCGAAGAACCCAAATCGCGATTTCAGAGATTTCATGGATTGGAGCTATATATACAACCTCCGACACAACATCGTCGGAGCCGCGGTTCCCCAGGCATAACACCTAGCCTGGCGGAAGATCTTCCCTTTGGTGGCGGTCGAGCCGAATCATCGCTCCCGCTACAAAGATAAAAAAATAAAGTTTGTCATGTTATTTTTATCATTAATCTATTAAAACTTACTTTCATTTATGTACTTATTAACTGGGAATTCTTCTTTTAGGCGATGGGCTGCCTGTCACTTGAATCTCAAATACATCATTGAACCATATACCTAACTCAACGCAACGTGGCCTCTCAGTCTTGTTAAGATTTTTGGCCCTATCTAATAATATGTACGTATGTGAGGTAATTGCACGAACTTAAGTATTGACATAACGTATAATAACTATTACATCTAAAAATTTTCAAACAAGAAATAATCCATTTAATTTGTGTCATAAATTATAGGCATAATTCAATTTAAGATAAGGCAACATTAATCTAAAACAAACATTTGGTGCGAAAATTGAAATCGTGATCTTTGACTTGAATACCAATGATTAAAGTCATATCTATTATTAAAACATTATCTGAACTTTATGGTGTTTAGTATTTTACGCCATTATGTTCAATATAGATGTAATAAAGATATAGAAGCTCGTAATTAGAATTAGATTTATGCGACTGGCTGCACTGCAAATAGGGTGAAATTTATAATTATAGAATGGTCAGCTCGACTGATTTATTGAAATTAGTATGATATTTGACAACTTAAACTGGATTAAAAATGTAGTGTTTAATATACTCACATAAAAAATGTAACTGCAAAGTACATAAAAAAGGTAAGTAATAAAGGATTCTACAAAAGGGTTACATTTTGGGATTATATTCTCAACTGACCGTAGGTCATCGGTGAAGGGAATCTGTAGTTGAGTGGTATAGTAGGTATGGTGAGGTATCCAACTCAAAACGCAACTCTAAATGAAGCTTAACTTCACTTAGCAAATTCTACATGAGCCTTGCAATTTAACATCACATCCATCACACAAAAAAGATTTGCATGTCAACAAATAAAATTACAATTCCGTGGCGCGCGGGAAGATCTTGACAACTAGACCTACATGTTTTTTTTTTTATTGGTCCAAACGCTTTCTAAGCCTATTATTCACCTTGTCAAAAAAAAACAGCCAGATTGGTAGAATAATTGCGGAGATATTGCATTTGGTAGTATGTGGATAACTCGATAATTAGGGTTTTTTTCTTGACAAGACTATATATCAATTTTCGAATTCTCAGAATTTTTGCGAAAATTATTACAAGTTGTTTTATCAACTTACGATCTGAAAACAAATGAGGTTCCTAATCTGATATGTGAATTTGTTCCTTTAGAAATTGTACCTCCTTCCCCGATGTAAACTGATAAAACGAATTAATCGGTTATACTCATTTATATCATACGTACGCTACTTAATATTTTGATTAATACATTTAAAATTTATTTATTGTTTTACATAATAAATTGATATATTCAGATAATTAGTTAATCTAACGCAAGTATAATTGTTTTCTAGTTTGGTAGGTACATAACTTTGATCAATCTCACAATATTTTATATTTTAATAAATATTGACTTTCGTACTAGCTGTTGTCCAAAGCTTCGCCTGCGTAAAAAGTAACTCACATCAGGCTCCATCGAATACAATATACAATAAAAAGGTTTTTACATTTATAAGCATTTTTGTCACTAGCTTTTATTTTTAAGGAATATAATAAAAGGAAAGATTTGATTAAGAAAGCTGTGATTAGAAAGAAAAAAGAGTATAAAGAGGAATTTGATAAAAGGCTATCAGAAGACTTTCAGTCAAATTTGAAAGTATTCTGGAAATCCGTAAGGTCAGCCCGAGGAAAAACTATAACCAGAGAGCTGACTAGGATCCGATGCCAGGATGGTAGCGTTGTAAAGGAGAAGATTGTGTGCTAAAGATATGGAAGGAATATTTTAAAAGTTTTTTTGAAAAAAAAGGAAGGACATAATAACGATTTCTGCTATAGCGAAGAAAAAGAGAATGAGATGAAAGGCCAAATTGAAATTTTCGAAATTGTGGATGCACTTAAGAGTATGAAAGCGGGCAAGGCTGCTGGGTATGATAGTGTCGGTCGAGATGCTAAAAGCAGGAAAAGGCGTCGTAGCTAGACAGTTGTACTGCCTTTTCAATTTGTGTTGCAGAAGCGGCCGAGTACCTACCAAAAGATTGGTGTAAGGCTGTTATCGTACCACTTTACGAAGGAAAAGGGTCACAACTGGACTGCAAAAATTATCGTGGTATAAGCCTGCTTAGCGTCGTCGGCAAATTGTATGCTAAGGTATTGATTAATAGAGTCAGGAATGACACTGATGATAAAATATGGGATGCTCAAGCGGGATTTCGAACGGGAATGGGATGTACTGATCAGGTCTTTTCTTTGCGGTGCATAGCCATAAAGTTTTTGGCCAAGAGTCAAAAAGTCTATTGCACATTCGTAGATCTGGAAAAGGCCTATGACAGAGTTGTGAGGAATGAATTGTGGTCAGCACTTTCTTTGCATGGGGTGAGCAGTCTCTCAATACGAGCACTGAAATCCTTATATGAGGATTCGAGTCCTTGTTTTAGGATAAACGGAGCGCACACTGAGTGGTTTAAGATTGAGAAAGGCGTTAGGCAACGATGTGTTGCGTCACCGTGGCTGTTCCACCTATTTATGGATAGTTGTTTGACAGATTTGAAAGAGTCTGAAAGTGGATTAAGGATGAATGAGTTACTCGTCAAATGTCTGCTCTATGCCGACGATCAGGTTATACTGGCGTCATAAGCAGAAGAGTTAGTGGAGATAGTAAACTGTATGCATGAAGCTTTAAAGGAGAAAGGAATGAAAGTGAACGTAAGTAAAACTAAAACACTGGTTTTTGAAATGGAGAAAGAAATGACAGCATATAATATTTTGATTGGAGGAGAAAAAGTTGAGCAAGTGAAAGAGTTTGTATATCTAGGATCAAAGTTTACATCAGATGGCAAGTGTGATAGTGATATTGAAAGGAGAGTGAACACGGGGAACATGGTAAATGGAGCTTTGCATGCCTTTATGAGCAGTCAGAAACTATCCAAAAAGGCTCGACTGGCTGTGCATGGCGTGTTGGTCCCGACATTAATGTATGGGAGTGAAAGTTGGGTATGGCAAAAGAAGCACGAAAGCAGAATAAATGCAGTGGAAATGAGAGCGTTAAGGAGTATGATGGGTGTGAAATTGAGTGACCGGATGAGGAACAGCGTGATAAGGGAATGTTGTGATGTGAAAGAAGATGTAGTTACAGGAATAGAAAAGGGTATGTTAAGATGGTTCGGTCATGCGGAGAGGATGAATTAAAGCAGGTTGACTAAGCAGATATACAAGGAGAGTGTGGAGGGAAAGGTCGGAGTGGGAAGACCTAGACGAACGTATCTTGATCAAATTAAGGACGTCCTGGTAAAGGGTTAGGTCAAAAGTACCCGAAACCGCCGAGCTTGCATAAAGAGAGTTATGAATGTGGATGAAGCGATGGAAGTATGCGGAGATCGTGGCAAATGGAAATAGGTAGTCTATGCCTACCCCTCCGGGAAAGAGGCGTGATTTTATGTATGTACATATGTAGTAATAGAAATATGATGATAGTAATAGAAAATTATGTTCTGGGGGTACATTTTTAATAACAGCGGCCCAGTTTTCGCAAGCAAGTCAAGTTCGCAATGTATGCAGATGAAGTTGCTGCCCATCCACCAAGGATTTTAATAACAGTTTTGGTTTAAAATTGTTGTTTACTACAAAAAAGACGAAATATAATAGGTGAAAAACTTGATAACTCATCTTTACATTCTGGAAAATATATTGATAAGTGGATAAGTCACTTGATAAGTCGTCGGTACGCATATTGACATGTCGATTATTTCAAAAACTAAGAAAAATTATGCAAATTACTGTACGTTATTCGAATCATAGTAAAAAGTTTACCTTAGATAAAGTATAAGTTATAAATGTAACAAATATATGCATTTTCCAGAGGAAGCCAAAGTTTAAAATGGCCGCCCTGTAAAATTGCTTTTTTCAACATGTCAAATTCTTCCCGCGAGGCACGGAATTTACATGGACAATTTACTGATTCCTAAGACACAGATTGTTATCCTACTAAGATGTAGTAAGTTGTCCTGAGTCAGTAGATTAACATTTTGAAACCAAGGCGGGCGGAGTCGCTGGCACAACGAGACTCAGATAAAATCACTACCTACTGATGTAATATTAGCTATTATTAATCGTTTATTGTTTAATATTTGGCCACATTAAGCGAATGAGAAATAACGCTTATTGAAACAAGAAGAACGAATTATAATATAAAAAAAATACTTTATATCATAACAACGATATAATCAGATATAGACATGTAAGCTATATTAATATATTTGCTAAGATATGTTTCAATTTTCCTGGCTTTTTCTACTATACATAAATTACTCTTGGTCGCAACCTTTATTATGTGCTTTAAATAACATAGTTTATTCCTTTTTTACTAAGTGATCAGTAGATATAATTAAACAACAAAAGTCGGATAAATGTATAATTATAGCCTAGTCGTAATAAATACCTTATATCCTCACTTAGTTATTATGGTCTAAACGCCGCAGTAGTACTTAATTCAAATACTCTAGCTTATAACATTTGGGTTCCGTCCATATAGATGTTTTAATAATAGGCTGTAATTTATTATAGACAATAATTATATATTAACCAAACTAAATTAAATAAACTTAATTTACAATATATGTTTTATTTATGTTTTATATTTCTATCAGTTCTACAATGAAGATTGTCATATTGTTATTGAACCTATTTATGTATACATATTTATTATTATTTATTAATCAGCCGGTACGGAAGATAGGTTATCTTAAAAAAATCTTACGATAACGCAAACTTTTCCGGAAATTGAGATGTGGAGAAAAAAAAAAATTAGTATATTTCTATAATATACATGGCAAGGAATAAGAACAATAAAGAAGTTACAAATTTGTTTATTACAGTGTACGCAGGCGGCGGTGCCGCAGGCGAAAATTAGTACTCTGTTACTTTTGTATCTGATAAAATATTGACATATAATATGCGGGTTCCTAAAAATAAAACAGGTGTTCGCATCCCGCGGCGCGTACGCATAGACACATCCCGATAAACCGATAACGGTAGCCCCGGGATGCCTACGGAGGCCTCGTAAAACCAGGGTAGGGGACGATAAAGATCCTGTGGTCATTCGATACGCATCGTCGGGTTTCCCGCCAGTGTAAAAAAGGGTTTATGGTGTCATCTCGACTATCTCGTCAAAAATCCCCAGGATGCGAATTTAAGTATTGTGCTGTTTGAGAATGTTGTTATTGAAAGATAATAGTATAATTAAATAGGGTTAATGATGGCAACTTACGGCACATCTATGGCCGAAGAGAAAATAAGTAAAATACAATGGTCACATTTGAACGTCTTTATGTCAAAATTATTTAGAAAGTTTGCGTAACTGCTTGTAAATAATTTTTCGTATTGTTCGATTTGTTAATCCCTAAGTACCTTTGTGAGATTAGAAAACTTTACGCGTTCTCATCCTTCAAGGTCTCCACACGATGCAATTCTTACCATACATCTCTCCTAGTACACACATAACGCAACTGATACTGATGACGAGTGTTGCTACTCGATAGTATTATATAGACCATCGATAGTTTGAGGAAAAACATTAAAATGTTGTGTTCTACGAGTGTTTCAGAAGTTTACTATCGATGGTGTCAATACTATCAATTGTATACCTTCAATACGTTTAAAGTTATTCTTGCTAAAATTGTGCCAAATATGCTGAAAGGAATAGAAATGATAGGGCTTGAAGCTTACTGTTTAGAAGGCGTAGCATAGTCGGTAGTAAGTGTATGTAGGTTTTACAGGTAAGTGAAGAATGATCAAAGTGATCAAGTGTTCCTTGATTAGGACAACTGTAAATCTCTAGAATTTAGATGTGATTTCATATGTATGCGAAGTATATATATAATCACGCCTCATCTATTGTCTAATCGTCATCACGATTCGATACTATCGTTAAGCCTATCGATATTAATTTATATCGATAGTTCCTCAACACTAATCACTAAATTACACCTGTGAATAAAAACGCTCATTCATCGTTGCGACAACTCACATGATGAGCAATGCAATTTGTTTATCGTTTGTTTTCTCTTATTTTCGTTTTAACCTTGAGTCTATTACTGTTATTGTCTTCGGTAACGCCTTTTAATTGTCGAAGATTGATGACATGCTGGAAATGATACATGTTGCAAGATTTATTTTGTAATGAGTTTGGATACCTATGGCTACTCGTGTTGTGAATTTAAGTAATAGAGAAAAATGTAACACAATTCATGAGCTTAAATTGTAAAAAGGGGGTACCAGACTTCGAAAATGCTTATATTATATGGATGACTGGGAATATGCAAAGACTATAAAAGTTGACTTACTAATCTAAGATCTCTCTGTTAATTAAATATAACTAATATATGTCAGAAGTTTTCATTTAACTCTGGTATTACCCAACCTAAGTCCTTGTAGTTCTATTTGTATCCTACACACTTACTTTATATATTCAATATTATATGATTCTGAACCATTCTATAGATCCTTAATCATTGTAGTCCTAACAGCAATCGCCTTCCACTGAGTGACTGTTACGTAGTTGCGCAATTTTCTCATTACGCTATTGATTTCACTAAGTTTTGTTCTGGCACCCTGCTGGGCAGAGGTTTGGCTAAGCAGCGAGGCTGGTAATGATTTCTCATTACTATTTGGAAAATGTACAGACAATACCAAGTTGATTTGAGCCGTCAAATTGTTATGTTTGCCTAGCAAACTGTTTTTAACATAATCAAGTAAGGAAATAACTTTCTTTATAGTCGTGAAAGTGTTTTTGCACATGTGTTTGGCTCTGTCTACCCCGCGAGGTATATAGACGTGATTATATGTTATGTTTGTTTAATTTTAAGACGAAAATAGCTAAATAGTTGAGCATATGTAAAGAAAAAAAGCTTAGTGTCGGACAGACAATATTCGGGGATAGTAAGCACCATTTGTTTTAAAATTTATTTAGATGAAGGGGTTTATTTAGATGAAGCTCATAGTATTTTGTTTTCATGAAATGATGTTGATGATATTGACATATTCCGCTATCAATTGGGCTAGAAGCCTAAGCCTTACTTACGCAATATTTCTTTCCACTTCCCTTAGAAAATAAAACGGATGTATATTCAAATAAGTTATCCTCTTATGTCAAAGGATTACAAAATTTATGAATAGATTACAGAATATTTTATAACAGATACTTATCACAAATCATCAGATTGAAAAACATCTTTTAATTTCGCATTTGCATAAGGATTAGATATGTTAAACAGAAGAAAGTTATATGAAAGTTCTATAATTAAGACGTTAATAGTTTCAAAATCCGGAATACATTTATTTACATTCCAGTGATATATTTGTGTGTTTGTAATTATCTAGTGTTAAAATGCTAATGGTCTTTGGACACGCCTCGTTTATGATTTACATCTAAATAGAATCTGCAACAATTTTGTACTAACGAAAGTTGTACAATATAATTTGGTAAGTATTAATTTATTCAGAATACCAGATTTATTAAAAGGAATCATTATTAAACTGGATCCTACGAGTAGGTACTATGCGACAAAAAAGTACAAAATGACCTAAAAAGTGCTATGGGAAGATGCGTGCGTGGAGATTATACTCCATAGCACATTTTACTTCTTCAACACTAAAATTAAAAATTTTGAATGCTAAAAGATAAAATAAACATTATCATGGAATAATTTGTTCTTTTTCCAACCCATTTGTCTCTAACGGGATTATACATGACCAACACATTTCATCCCAAAAATAAAAACTAAACAGACCGCCACGCCGCTTCGAGTGCCCTTTTATTTTTTAATCGTCGAGTGAGGCGTCGGCCGTCATTTGTTACAATTGGATCACGGAGGATCATGCCTGATTTACACCGATACTGATCTCGCCTGCGTGTTTAGATTCCATTGTAGATGCTTCGTTGGCGTAGTCAGGATTATAGTCACTTCGAATATCTCCTACATCTATATTGAGAGCTTTTACGGTTCTCAATTAAGAAGTTTCAATGCAGTTGTCATCACCTATTTAAAAGTTGTTAACGATATTTATATTAATTAATGAACTTAACATAAATAAAATAAATAAAATAAAAATATCTTTATTCACTCCACAACAAAATTGACGTGGATACCAATAGAAATCAAAATCTTAATACTAGTTAAGTTTAAGTAACATTGAAGGAGATAAGTTCTAGGGTTTTAAGATAATACGAGTAATAATTTACGGCCTCTGTGGCTCAGCGGTACTACGCTTGTCTCTGACACCGGAGGTCCCGGGTTCGAATCCCGGTCAGGGCATGATGAGAAAAGAACTTTTTCTGATTGTCTTGGGTCTTGGATGTTTATCTATATAAGTATTTATTATAAAATATAGTATCGTTGAGTTAGTATCTCGTAACACAAGTTTAGAACTTACTTCGAGGCTAACTCAATCAGTGTAATTTGTCCCGTATATATTTATTTATTTATTATTTATTTTAATAATACCATATAAAATAATCAATTTAGATGTGGAGATCTGGTGCCAACACTAGGCGTCAAAAACACCTGTATAGCAGGTCACCAGGTCCCCCCCCCCCACGGAATATGGCACATAGGTATTAAATCTACGAAATGGTACAATAATTACAAACAAGTTTTGCGTGATAACCCCTGCATTCAGCCCTAAGACGTTAGGTCTTGGCATCAGTAAGATCGGCATTACTACTGAATGCAGAAGCCAGACATTATACACAAGGCTACGCTATGTACATACTTATAACTATATTTGAATAATAAAAATTCTTTAACACTTAGATTCCAAGAGAAATCGTCGAAAGTAAGGAGTAGTCAAACTAAAGGATGAAGCATATTCTCTGTTTCTTCATAAGAACAATGTAGAAGCCAGTTCGTAACAATTTTTTTGCATGAAAATTTGGTCAATGCGACAATAGAAAGTTTTGCATTGAGGTTTTTGTATAGAAAATGCCCTATAAAGCCAAAGAATCGATTGGAAAACATAGTATTATATTTTGGAAAAGAGAGTTTAAGTCTGTTGTTACGGCCCAAGATATCAGGATGATAAGTTAATGTTGAGTGAAACTTCAAAACAGTGTCTAAAATAAATAGTTGTCTCACGGTAAGTACCTGCCATTCATTATATAGGTCAGATGTTGGGTATCGAAAAGGTTTAAATGCACTTACTTTGAGGATTGCTCTTTGAGCTCTTTCGAGTGTTATAAGATTAGTGACAGCAGCTCCGCCCCAAGAGGTTATGCAGTATGTGATAATGGATTGGCATAGAGCCTTATAGGTCATTTTTAGAACTTTCATATCGGCTACAGGGCGAAGTAGTTTAAAAATATATATCAATTTTCTCACTCGAGAAGATAATAGAGAAATATGTTGTTGAAAGGTCATATTAGAGTCAATTGTAACACCTAAGTATTTAACCGTGGTCACTCTCTCCAAAGCTGGGCAACCACAAGCTAAGGACTCGCAAAGTGGGGACGAGAAGTTATGTGAAATTATCTTATGAGTGCCTGTACTCGGGAGATTAATATTTCTCATACTATAGATCATGTATGATGACTTTGTGGTGTTAAGTGTTAGAATGTTCTCTGCAAGCCATTGATTAACTCTATTTAAGCCTAACTGTGCGGATTTAAATACTTCGGGCCAACTATCTCCAATGAAGACAAGTGCAGTGTCATCAGCAAATGACAGTACGTTACCATTCACAAGCTGAAGGTTTGTAAGGTCATTTATGTATACTAAAAAAAGGCTAGGGCCCAATATGCTGCCCTGCGGGACACCAAAATGTAGGGGACAATCAGAACTGAGATGGGGACCAATTTTGACAAGTTGTCTACGGTCGGTGAGGTAGCTACGAAGTAGATTGAGTTGAGTACCACGAACACCCAAGGCTTCTAATTTCGATAAAAGACGTGGTATCGAGAGTGTATCAAAAGCCTTGGCGAAGTCTAGGTAGACAGTGAGGCATTTTTGACCCGAGTCCAAAGCATCAGTAATAAGAGAGGTTAAAGTATCGACCGCTTGGGAAGTTGATCGGCCCGTGCGAAAGCCAAATTGATTCTCAGATAATAGATTATTTTTCTCGAGATAATGGATGAGACGTTTATTTAGAATGCGTTCTAGAATTTTTGAAAGTGCGGGTAGTATAGAGATGGGACGGTAGTTAATAATAATATTAGTCTCTTCTTCAAAAACATATTAAATCTTTATTTCAACTTGATTTACTTTTGGGCCTTTCTTTATATTCGTATTGTGGATGTCACCTATTTTTTCAGAATTATTCGTATTTAAATGAGAACAAGAAATATCATATACGGTAAAAACAAAAAAACCTTAATGTAAAAAGAAAGAAAGGATGGAATAAAATGTTCCACACGAACGTTAGATAACATTTAATTTAATTTAGTAGCATCGGTTTGACGTGATCTGCTGACCCCTACTGTGCAAGTGTCAGATACTTATGGTATAGCTCCGGTGGAAATGACAGGTCTGCTTCAAATTGGGCCATCCTAATGTAACGATAACCTTTTTACCTTAGACATGGTGGTGAATGGTGGTGAAATAGAACTAGTTCGTGTAAGAGGGATCCGAGATAAGGGATTACAAAAAGCGAAGTGTCATAACGTGGAGCCGAGTCGCGGAAGGTTTTCGCAAGTACTCGTGCATTGTTTGGAGCATCTTAAACTTTAATAAGTGTACAGAATGGGCCTTTTTCATAATGTAACGAAGTATGATCAAATTAATGTCGTGCCCTTTCAAAACGTTATTATCTCTATATGTTATTTCTTGGATTATGACCAATGGTATTTTATTTTATTGATTCGGGATTCATATTAATTAGTATATCTAGACTATTTAATAAAAATGTGCCTTATCTATTATCTAATAAAATATCCTAAAATTAAAATGATAGACGACGTACATATCTGTATGATTTTGTGTGCAAAGAAAATAAATAAATGCTTTCCAGTGAGGGAGTAACAAGGTCGAACATTATTTTTGCACTTAGGTCTTTTTGAAACATAGTGTTCTAAGGAGAAATAGGCACAATGTATAATGAGCTCATCTATCTGTATTCTGGCTTATTTGTATCTCGATGCCCCTTTCCTTTAGCGAAAGGTGAAGGACACCTCAACGGAATGCGGGATATCTGCGAAACATTTACATTTATTATGCAAATCAATCTCGTTGCATGCATCAAGACAACACGGTAGAGATAACAGCGAAATTCTTTCAACTACCAGCGTGGGAGTTAAGAAAATAATTTCCATACTGCGCAATGTAGGTCGAACTCAGATCTAGGGGCCTAGTTAGCCAGCATTATGCTGTAATAGAGCCTAAGGCACCTCACGGTCGGATAAAAAGAGAAACCCTTTGCCGCTACCGTTTTCTAGAAAATTGCATTTCCTTGGTGAAAGTACATTAATGATGGGGCGCAGGATTTGTGTATAAAATAATGACAGTACAGAAGCAACACAATGAAAATAACGATATCAGTTTGGAATAGAAAAATAGATTTATTTTCAAAATAGTATACTATATGGTATCATTAAATAAGAAAAACACAACTTATAATTAAAACAGCTTCCCAAGTGCAAGAAGCGGCAGAACAAATGGTATTTTGAAAAGATTATCAATAAATTAACAGAGTTTAATTAAAATCTGACGACGTAATAATGTTTTTTTAAACGTATAAAACATAAAAAGACAAGATTCATAAAAGACAAAGTAATCAAAGTTTAAATAAAAAATTTAGTCTACATACTCTACGGTGGCCCAGTTTTAGAATATCTACTTCATAGACTCTTCATTCTCTTATTTGTGGTGCCAATTTATAAGGGCTGTATTGCACAAAGAGGCGTTCAACTTTCTAAACCTTATTTATATAAGAGCCGTGGAAATTAATGTGCTCATCGTCATTTTATAATTAGTGGGAAACGACAATTTTCTAATTCCGCAACTTTCATGTCGCCACTTAGGTAATTGTTGAGTCGGTGAGTGAAGTACGCTTTCTTGTATTCAATACATTTGTTTGTGGGTGTCAAAGTTGTTAATATGCGTTAAATTTGACGCCGATGATGACTTTAACGTAACGCAGTTTTAACTTTTGTGATCCTTGTAGAGATTTTACTATCTTTGGTGAAGGAAAATTTTAAGTAATTCGCTATTGAATCGGTACAAAATTTACTCGAAATAAATTCTGTTATCGAAGAATGATCTGAATGAATGAACGGATGACCTATCGATATATATTAAATTTAGTACCTGTTTCTGAAAAAAAAATACTATTAAATATATTTAATAGTATCTTTTTTAGTAATAATCTTTATAGTTAATAGTATATTTAATAGTATTCTTTTTTTAGATACTATTAAATATATTTAATAGTATTTTTTTTTCAGAAATAGCAATTTTAAATAAATACCAGTAAAATTCATGGAAAATTAATGATGCATCCGTAATATATTACGAGAATATATAAAGGCATTGGTAATTCATCATGCTTGTCTTAGGATAACAAGTAATATGAATAACAGTAACTAGATATTAAAGCTGTTAGAATCACAGCAGTTTAGAAACATCATTAATTTCGACGCAATCTCTAACTATTACTTACTCTTGTACGTTTAAGGGCATATTTCATAGATATGAACATCCTATTTATAGTACACCATATATTGCGTGCATATAATCACATTTTTATCGTCTAATCACGAATTGAGATTCAAATATTGACAGGTCGCCGTCCCATCGCCTAAAAGAAAAATCTAAAGTTTATAAGCCTATCCCTTAGTCGCCTTTAATAATCCATGAGCAAGAGACGGAAAAGGCCTATTCTTTTTTTCTTTTGTTGCCGGGAACCAAACGGCACATATGTATTATATTGAGTGATAATAATCATGAAGAATGTGTAATTGAAGCCATTACGGTTTTATTCTAGTCCGTAGAGTTGTGGAAGTGGCTGTCGCTTTTAGTGGAAATCCCACCAAATCATTTTAAATTCAAATAGTGAATGGTTGCTAGGCCATTGCTTAAAAGATGCATCCCAAGTTTATAAGCCTATCCCTTAGTCGCCTTTTACGACATCCATGGAAATGAGATAGAGTGGTTCTAATCTATACCTATCTTTTTTCTTTTGAAGCCGGGAACCACACGGCATCTAAATTAATTCTATCTAAAGCCAAACAGGTGAACGTGGCCTATCATTATTTTCAGGACTGCTGGTTCTGTCTACCCCGCAAGGGATATAGACGTGATTATATGTATGTTAACCATCTAAGTCAACATGCCATTAATCATTGGAGACATAGATTAAATTCATCCAGTAATTTAAATTTTGAATAATATTTCTGTCTTCTCTACCTGTTCGAGTTCCGTTTTTATACGAGTATATCTCATAATTAATATATCACCTAAAAGGCAACAATACATCTGCACCTTAAGGCAGTGAATATGCACAAGGATATAAGCTTAGGTCGTACTTCATAGAACCTTGTCTAGTATTAGCTTTATTAATAGATGTTTATATTGTTGTAGTTTAGTTACATTAAATTATGTTAGTAATATTCTACAAGACAAACAAATTAAATAAGTGAAATTAAATACATGAGTACTCAGCTTTCAACCGGACTTTCAGTGCCCGAGAAATGATAGTGATGATGACTTGTAAACAAATTAACTGGCTAGACAAGGCTTGGCTGTGGCCAATATTAAATACATGCAAAGATGAATTGGCTTTTACTCACTTCTATGTATAACATAAGGAAATGTGTTATCATATGTTTTAATCAAAATTAGGGTGACAAAAACATATTTTAACAACAAGAAACTTAATCACTTTAGATCGTGTAAATCGAAAATGTTTAGTTTTATTTCAGAGAGTGATTTAGTAATATAAAAGTATTTACAAAAGAGGAGAAAACACAACCTCAATTTAACTGCATCAAAAAGCAAGTTTTATAAGAGTATAGTTTAAAGTGCCATCATAAATCCTCGTATGCAAATATGATATTAATATTTAACGAATCGAAATAAATGTTACAAAAATTTTGACGAAATAAAAGCTTGTAATCGTATAACTACTAAACTACTGTAACAAACTGGTTAGCTATCTAAAGCTTAAACAGGACAAAGAAAGAGTGCCTAATGGAGTGCAATTAAACATTTAATCGCAGTTGGCCAATGTGACTTATTCTGAGTATTGCTAGAGCGTCGTGCCGGCTCGTATTAAGTGCTAAACAGACAAACTGCCTTCGGTTAACAATTCTGCTGGTTAACAGTTAGTAAGATTCGGCTTGTAATGTTCGAAGTGCGAATAAATAACTTAATATGCAATCTTTTATTTCAATAATTTTGTGTTGTCATTTTCAATTTGAGTTGACTCACAAAAAATAACGTTTCTTCACCCTACACATAAAAATTTGAGAGGTTTCTGGATATTTATTTTATATATTTATGTACATTAAGAAAAAAGTAAGAATATAACTTAAACTGAAGAGAAATTTAGTAGGTAGTTTATATTGTATGATCCTTAAATAAATCGAGCTTATTTTTCAAAATTGTTATATTGGTCTCACATATACCTTAAGTCTTAAAATAATATGGTTGATGAACTTATTTATTTGTTTTATAAATTATATTTATACAAAGAAAACAAAACAAAAAATAGAGCTAACGTACGCGCAGTATATTGTGCTGGTTCTACAAATAGTACTGTTTACTAAGCCGCTGTGTCTGTTAAAGCCTTTACTGATAAAAGATTTGACTTTTGTTTCCGAGTACTTACTGTCATCATTTCAGTAAGTGGTTATTGTGTAACAAGAAATTTCAAATGTCATTGCTGCTATAAATGCATTAATTAGAATAAAAAATATTTGACTATAAACTACCTTTATTGTACCTACGTACAGCACATAATTGCTGTATAGTTTTCTTTATGATATAAAGATGTTTTGCATTCATTTAGATTAGGTTATGTGCACCGTAATATGAATTTAATACTGAAGAAGCGTATTACGAATTAATAAGAAAATATTTAGAGTTTTGGTTGGATTATGTTGAGCAAAAAACCACAAGTCATTCAACGAATAATTTCCCAATTTAAAAAAAAGATACCAAATACGTTGTTTATCAAGTTATTTGGTAACAGTGGACAAAAGAATAAATTATCGAGCTTTGTTTCCTGCACAAATTAAAGATCAAATTGAAAGTATAAATCAGAGATTGTTGAATGTGGATGAAGTACACAGAGGTCGTGGGGAGACGAAAGATGTAGTCTTTGTCTGCTCCTTCGAAAAAGAGGCGTGATGTATGTGTGAAAGTATAGTAGGTATATCTTTACACAACTGAGTTAAAAAAATATCTAACATAACTTAGACACGTCATAAAGCTTTATTACAATTATTTAAATACAAAACAAAACATTAATCCATCATGTATTCTCTGACAAGTAACTTTTTCTTTTATTATTTATTAACGGTGTGTTTTAAACAGTTTGAAAGAAAGCGCAGTTAAATGCATCTGCATAATGCACCTTGATACAATAGACTAGCTAGGAAAACAAGTAAAGACGCTCTGTAACATAAGAAAAACAATATTTGATTGCATTCAAATGGTAACCTGTCACTATTTGAATCTCAATTCTATCCTTTAAGCATATAGCTGAATGTGTGTTTGTATGTGTAACATTGTGAAGTAATTTCAATATGATTTCCTTTTATGTAGGTAAATAAAAAAAATAAGAATGAAATATTTTCCTGCGAAATCATGACAAATGAACATTAAATAATAAGTTCTAATACCACTTATTTATTCATTAAACAACAAAATGTATACGAAGATGTATTAAGATACACATTTTTACTCGTAAGTGCATCGAATTAAATTTTATTTTAAAATTACACTTTTTAAATTCAATTGTTACATGTAACAGACGAAATGGAATAAAAGATATACCTTTGTAGGTATCGTAGAAACTAAAAATATATAGTCTCTGCCTGCCCCTCCTGGTAAGTGCATCGAATTAAATTTTATTTTAAAATTACACTTTTTAAATTCAATTGTTACATATAACAGACGAAATGGAATAAAAGATATATGTACCTTTGTAGGTATCGTAGAAACTAAAAATATATAGTCTCTGCCTGCCCCTCCTGGAAACCGACGTGACTAGATCATATAAATATTATCATATTTAGGATATTGTCGTAAAATTAAATTTTATGTGTTAACTAACTATAGTTCTCACGGCGCTCAGTCTTTTTAGTTTCAGATTAGTTCGAAAGGGAACACATACTAGGCGCCTTACCTCACGTATTTAGATTGATTGTCTAGCGTTGTAACCCGTTTTATTTAATGACCATGCTTAGTTCTCGACTATCGTAAAGTGTTTGTTACTAAGCTTGAACATTACAGTCCAATTGTTACTGCACATTTTGTTTGAATCGATATAAATAGGCGTGAGAATCTTACTGATTTATAATTGTACGTTCTTTTTTTAAGCTAAAAAGTTTTTAAGCGGCTAATCCTTATTTATATTTGACACAACAGAATCGTTCTGGATTTAAAATTGCTTTAACAATGATATAATATATTTTGTTCTGATTTCTATTCTTATGATAAAATACCTCATTTGATATGTGTACTAGCTGTCCTTTGTGTGTTATTTTGTAACACTTTCGTTATTGATTTGTATTCTTTGTCGTGATATTGTAACAATATCATAACATTCATTACACAACCCCATTCATTTCAAAACGTTCGTGCATCAGAAATATCTGTTGATTAATAGTTTAGAATGTATTTTGCTGGTTTCGTGATTTCCGGAAGAAGACAGAATGAAATCATTTAATGTCTTCCTGTGGATGTTATCGAGGACGACTAAACGACAAAATATTAAATATTCGGTGGTCGAACGGATGGCACAAAGCGTAATACTCGTACATAGGTTCAAATCGTACCGCGGCCATATACATATGTACATATGACAATTTTCTGTGTTATGTTCATTAGTTTGAGCGTAGCGTACATAGAAAGTATTTTGTATCTAGCTCATTCATGTTATTGAATAATTGTATGGCATTTCTTATAATGTACAATCTGGAATATTGGACAAGTCAAAAGATAAATGAAATCTAGAAATAAATGAAAAAAGCAAGATTTTTGTCCCTAGTAACGTATGGTGTCAAAAACTTCAATAATATTAATACATCGCAAATATTGATAGTTAAGACCACTAAGATGATTTATTAAACGGCAGGCTATTTAATTTTATAAACAATGTATAGTCGTGATCGTGCGCATAATTATAGTCGAAATTATTATAAATTACAGGCTACCGTAGTCAACAATTTCAAGGCCTAAGGCCTTAACAGCGATTCATTGAGAGCAAACTGTCAAATACAACATGGCTGTATGCCCGACGAGTACTGTGCTCGGGGCATTGTCAGTACAATAAAGCTAGAATCCATTGGTGCGTGTAACTATATTGACTAAGCTGTTGTTGAATCAAATGTTCAATGTCTTGAAAATTATGAAGATTTCAAAGAAATATTTTATAAGGGTAAGTTTCAAATCTTGATCAAATCGGGTCATCCGTCTTCATAGTAAAAGGTCAGGTCAAGAGTGGTAATCCGACGAGTTGGCTTGAAGAGAATTTCAAGTAGGGTTAAAATGAAATAAGTATGCAGGTATCGTGGTCAATCGAAAGATGTAGTCCCTGCTGATTCTTACTGGGAAAGGGGCATAATTTTACGTATATCAAAGAAGTAAAAAAGTTTATTCCTACCCCTCCGGAAAAAGGGATTACTTTCCCGAGCATATTTTAAAAGGTAATCAAGGGAAAAGCTTGTTAACTGAATTTTCTTCTAGCATCCTGTTTCTATCTTTGAACCTCCCTACTTTGAGTCTTGCAATGGCTCTGGCAATACCAGTGTAAAGGATATAAGTACATACTTTTATTTTAAATATTAGCTCAGTGAATCCGTAGAGGTGGACGTGTAGCTTATTCAGGACTTGTGAGATCGAACTAGATTAGAATAATTTATTGCATTGCGACGATATAGATAAGTAGCTTTTAATGTACCCAGAGATAAACAGATTTGGTACTTACTGAAAATAATATCTTTGAGAATAGAATAGGACTACATTTCAAATCAGCTTTCTTTCTTTTTGTATAAGATTCTAATTTACATAAAGCAAGCCTGAGGGGTAGGTCAAGACAATATCTTTCGACTTGTCGTGTCAAGAAGAAGACAAGAAGCACAGAAGGTATAGTTTTTTCACTCCAGCGACATTCATATCCCCCTTCGAAGTGCGCCGGTTAAGGGTACTTGTTTATTCAATAATAATACTTAATTTTAATATTAAACAATTCAAACGTTGACTTGTATAAAAAGTTGAAACGGAACTTAACAAAAGCTTGTAAATAATATTCTAAACTCACTGATGTCGCAATAGGTATCATAGTATGTTATGTAATTAGTAAAACATAAGTATGACGGGGGCTCATATTGATGAAATATGATATGACGTGGGCATGAAAGGGAACAGAACATCATATTGTCCAATTACTTAACACATTTTGCCAAAACACACATTACCAGTTTTAGATTGTGCATGTCGGTAAGCAAGTAAATAATTATATTAATTTGTAGCTTTAGGGCTTCATAGTGGACATTTCTGTTTCGCAATATCCGTCTGACTGTCCAAATCTGCAGTGTTATTGCTATTATTTGATTAATGATGATAATTTAACAAATGTGATTGAATAAACCTTCTGTAAAATTCTCGAATTTGATACACAAGCTTGGCATTTCATACATTTTCTTATTGGTGTATTGGTTTATGTACTAGAGGTAAACAATCTTGACAAGTCTTTTAAAGGCATTTTTGTTCATATGTTTTATAATCATGAGAATAAGCACAAAAGGTTAAATAGGTATCTACACTTTTAATATTCTATCATGTTTTTCTTCTCATGACGTAAGTAACAATTTAAAAAATATATTAGACTCAGACAACTCGCAACTCAGCTTGTTCTACTAACTCGGCTTGTATAAGTATCTCGCCTTATTGATTGACATGAGATCATTACATTCGTACATTTCACGCTTACATTTAGTTGTTTTAATTTAAGCCTTATTTCAGTCGTAACAGGTAACATTTTTGCTGTCATATGAAGATGTCGATTTTCGATGGACATAAAGGTGTTAAACAAAATTTAATAGTTTGTTGCAATATTGAAACAACGGGTTAATATTGAAATCCTAATTGATTTTGTGTGAGGCGCCGTCAATTACTATGAAGAGTTCGGAAATGTTAAGTAATGGATATATCTTGTGGGAAACATATTTGTATTTTATTATTGTAGTTTAAAGTGTAAAAACTGATAATAAATTTTAATAAGATAAGTTAAAGTTGTAATAAGGAAAAAGATATATTAGGAATTTAAAAAGAATCATATAGTGTTAATAGAGTCATTATATGTAAATCATATTAGACCTTTTGGAACAGAAAATAATGATTGGAATTGAATTTTTATATTTTTCGGAATAAGGAACGCCTTACATATTTAATTGAATTGAAAATCGTCACCAACAATAAAAGTCTCCACGAAGTGATTAGGATATGCATAAAAATACCAATGTTTAACAACTAGTCATAAATTTTAACTCCGATTAAATTAGAAAGTCGAAATAATCCTGATAATCAAGTAACGATATCCTAACTAAATAAAATCTGACGATAGTTAATAGAAATGTCATTGTGGCAGATAATTAGAAAATGTATCATGTTCGTGCTTCGCCGGCAAAGAACGGGCAACAATGAGCTTTCTAGGAAAGGTAGTACAATTGGGTAGGTATATTATTGAAAGCTGAGATTGTATCACGGTTGGTAGTTATTAGCGATGATTTAGTAAGCCCGCTAGATTGTGCGGTATTGCGACCACCCCTTGCTACTTGCTAGTTGGAATAACATAAATAGATCAGAACGTTGTCTTCGATGACTCGTAGATCATAAAGTTAATGAAGCGCTTCCAAATTCTTTTGCTAAATAATCTTGGGATTTTATTTAAGACGATGGGCTGATAATATATTTTTGAACTTGTCAATTGAGGCCTTGAGTCTTTTGATTGTTGGCACTTTTTATTCCATAAATGATTAATATGTAAAATTTGAATCTCAATTCTATCATTAAGCCTAACAGCTGAACGAGGCCTATCAGTATTTCAAGACTGCTGGCTCTGTCCTCCCCGCAAGGGATATAGACGTGATAATATGAATGAATGTGGAATGGATTCCAGAAGATACTTTTCCAAGTTAAAGGCTAGATTTTTTTTAAATCATCATCATCAATCAAAACATATTTTCGTGACACATTAAATAAAATAGTTTACTCTCTGTTAAGTTTTTCATTCTATAATATAAGTGATATAGTACCTCCTGGCGCCAGTTACTCGTTTACAAGGAAATTTTATCGAGTTGCCGCGTCAGGGTTATGTGGAAATGTATTTAGTTACATGATAATTTGTACGAGGTGTAATTTGTTTCACTTCTGATAACAATATTTGTACTTTCGCAAGCTTAACTCAAAAGAAAGTCCGAATAATAATGATTATAATATTCAGTTGCATATTTATTTTGATAATTTAACTATAAATTGGGTGAGCTCGGTTTGCTAACTTTTTGAGAGTTATTTTTGGTTATTTGGACAATATTAATTTTCGAACCATTAATTTCTGCTTCTGCCTACATATAAATAATATTTATATATTTTAACTGCAGGGTTAAGAACTAAGGCTTAAATTCGTTAATTGGTCAGAACTAATAAACCAGTCAAAATGGTATTTATGATGAACGATTGTATTTATTTTAATTCATCTATTAATAAATAGAAAGCACTCCTATACCTCTTAATATGATAACATAATTCCAATAACAAGTACATTAGATGTATGCTTGATGGAATAAATTATTTTCAAAAAATTGTAGTTCTTAAGGGAAAAAATCAAACTTCAAAAGGGTTAGACAGATATCCATCCATCCAACTTTCACGCATACTCATCTTTCAAAAAATATATTATTTACAGAAATTTTAACGCAGAATGCTTATGCGCCTTAAATCCTATGTAAATTACAATAAAGGCAAAATTGCTTAACACCCCGAAGAAAGCTGGATTGCACAGTTGCACACTATGTATTTGCAAATATCATTGCGAGATTGTCGGTCAATGTGACATCTCGCGTTATGGTACCTTTGATATTTGTATCCAATACTAATTCCTACTGACAGTTATGTGTATTCTATTTAACACTATAGATTTGATCCTAGTTTGTTAGTGATTCTATTCGATTCAATCCACCTTTTTTCGGTTCAAAATTATTTGTCAAATTTTGAGCCGTTCTGATGTCAAAAGTATTTAGAATGCATTGTTTGTATGGACATCAACATCTTGTGTATGGATTTGTAATCACCTATAAAATTTCATAATATAAATTTGCAATGAAAAATATATATGGGGTTCTGAAGTTGACTGTTATTGTAACTTAAAAGTTGATAGACGACTTTTGGAACCAAATCGACGGAGCTAAAGAGAATATAGTAGCAGGTCTCATATTACACACCTACATGATATATTGCATAAACTGAACTAAACGCATACTAATGTTTTACGCTCTAATTAAGTTACAAGGACCGGTCTAAGATTTTAACACTGGTCTAATATTTATGAAAACACAAAACCGGTCCATCTCTTTACAGGTTTATCTTATGAGGAAACAATCACATTTCTTATTTATGGAACAATTAAAGCTGTATACTAGATTATTGCAGTGTATAGTAGAGAATAAATGAAGATAATATCAGGATTACTCAGATTATAACGTGTACTAAATAGTTCAAATTATGTAAAGTCGCGTAAGAATTCTCAAGCAACTATCCCTGAATTAACTAGACGCATACCTATAGAAAACTAGAAATGTAGTTATGTTAATCGTTGTCAAGCTTAACTTGGCTTCCCATATGAGTATTTTAAGGATTATCTTGAAAAAACGGTAATACTCTTATCAGTTAAATGTACAACGTCTTCTTTTTGGAAATGAAATATTATCTTGACATACTCATTCAAGAGAATTCAAGCACATTTATCTTAAATGATAAAAAAAAAACATTAAAATTAAATCTAAGACATTTTCTCAAAGGAAATGAAATGTTCTTTGCATAAATTGGCTTTAAAAGAGGAAAGCAAAGACGAATCAATCAGTCTGTTTGAAACCGTAACGAACGTGGACATTTAAACAATGTATGTCAACTTGGATGCAGATGAGTCAATTTAGCGAGTGAAACGAGGTACTTCGCATTCTGATAGTGGAATCGCACCCATAAGTCATTGATGTCGTAAAAAAGGATTAATTTTTTTCTTTATTTATGTGTTGAATTTTATTTTATACATACAAACATACATATGGTCACGTCTATATCCTTTGCGGGGTAGACAGAGCCAACAGTCTTGAAAGACTGAATGGCCACGTTCAGCTATTTGGTTTAATGGTAGAATTGAGATTCAAATAGTGACAGGTTGCTAGCATATCGCCTAAAGAATCCCAAGTTTGTAAGCCTATCCCTTAGTCGTCTTTTACGACATCCATGGGAAAGAGATGGAGTGGTCCTATTTTTTGTATTGGTGCCGGGAACCACACATTACTTATAATTTAAATCACAACGATTCAATTTATATTTTAAATTGTTGCTTTGCAATTAAAATGTAATAATATAATTTTAATATACTAAATCTTTAATGATTTTAATACAAAATTATACATTTGTCACGGCAGCCAGCCCGTGGCTTTTTTTCTTCGTAGTATGCATTGCAGGCAATTTAATGATTACCTATGTCAAATTTATCATAATTAATAAAGAAGTTTTTGATTTTCTCTTTTTATTTTATTCATAATCTTAGCAAGGACTTATCCAGAACTTATGAGACATTACATCACGAGTATCGTCAGATGTAAGGGTGCGATCACGACACTCTGACTGTGGTCAATATTTGCACAAGTTCAAGGTATTTGTGTCAATGAATGCACTGATGTCACTCATTTTGCAGAGAAATGAGAGTATGTTGTATATGTAGGGCAAGGATTTTAGTTTTGAACACCTAAACTTAATTAAATTATCAAGATTTACCAATTACGCGAATTCTGATGACTCGTAATTTAGTAAAGAAAGCTAATCCATTAAAGCATTTGCAAAAATATGCAACATTTGTCACGACGTTTTCCCTCATCGTAAGAACATGGATTAGCAACCAAAGTGACTATAAAGTTATATAGGTACCTACTACATCATAGATAAAAATATAACTCTTTCCCTGATTGTCTTAGGTTATGTTTACGAGTAACTTTATAAGTATTTGTTATAGAATAGTTATAGAATAGGTATAGTATCGTTGAATATGTATCACGAGTTTCGAACTTACTGCGAGGCTAACTGAATCTGTGTAATTTGTCCCGTATATTATTTAACTCAATGCGCTTAATTCTTCGAACTTATAACTAATCAAACTAAAGTGATATTCTTGTTTCACAATTTCTATCTAATTTTAAAAGTCACAGCACAAATCGAATTCAATAGATAGCCTTTTCAATACAAACAATGGCTACTAAAAATAAAAATGTCATGTCCACGTGTCCATCATCACACAGAAATTCTTTACAATGTCCAAGTTGAACTTTGACTCGTACACAATTGGCTACCCAAGTGGGCGCCGCATTGCACGCAAGATTACCTTAACGTACCTTAACACAAGTTAATTTCAAAGCCTGCCAAAGCTGTAAAGGTTGTTTACATAATCACTCTTGACATTTGCAGGGCTGGCTACGTCACGGTTCGGAATTCCCTCTTACGTCACTTTTACAGCAACTGTCAAAATTTTATGAATCGATTTATAATTTATTTACATACCGACTTTCTCTATCATCGTAGCATAATTTCGATTGTACTTGTAATGTCAGGTGTTTACTTCAAAGCTCGTGGCGATCTAAAAACAGAATTATTATTACCTTACATGCCGCGATAGAAGTGCCAATTTTTTACCGCTGACTGCCGGAATTTTTCTTTATTTATTTTTAAGTATGGGGTTTCTGTTCTATTTAATAAAATCATTTATCATAATGTCAAATGAAAATTTACTGCGTTTTAAACTTTAACAAAATTATTGTTGGGAGTAGTATGTGACAATGCCCTATCGTCATTTTGTAAATATTATCTATTTACAATTTAACAAATGCTTTGGTTATTATTTAGGAAATTATCAACGCACCATGTTTCAAGTGAAAAATATACAAAAAATCCTTAAATGTATAGTGTATACACCAAGTTAGCGTTAGAAGTAGGATTCACCATAATACTATAAATAAAAAGAACTGATGGCATATCTAGCATCACAGGAGAATGCATAGATAAGGCAAAAATAAGCGAGGCTTGACATCGCGATTACAGCATTCTACTACTCGTCTTTTAAGGTATGAACCCGCCTTCCCGAGACAGCCCTTACATGGCTCCAGACTCCCAAATTGCGAAAGGAATTCAAGAACTGCTCAATTCGGTAATGGAGTCGTTGACTCTTCTAAAATATTCTCTCACCTTATTGGACGATACGAAGAAAGAAGGCGCCAGATTTTTTTTTATTCACCATAAAAACATTGGTAATTAATCTGTATATTTGTATTGTTATTGTTTTTTTTTCTATTTTTTGAGAATATGTAGAAAAATAAAGTCAATTTAACATTAAAATTATATATTATTAGCTTGATTTGTTACTTTAAAATATTGAAGACTAACTGCTATTATCACGAGTTGCATTAATTGGTGTGTTTAGTAATTTAAATTAGTCAACATTTCCGGTATTAAAGCAGGAATAGTTACCATAACTTTCTTAAAATCTGATATTTCTAGGGCATAATTTAGTAAAATATTAAATTTGTAAACTGATTTCTTGCTTTCACATCCTACATTTACTCTCATGTTTTCTATAGGAAGTAATAAAAGACCAGACAAGATAAATCTATGTTGAGTGTTAGTCATCTCAGTAAAAAATCTATGTTAGGATTGTAACAGCACAGGGTGACGTGTTTGATAGCTTCCAAGTTGTGCTAAAAACGGTTGAGGAAATTATAAACTGAGTTCTCCATAAAAGAACATCCCGATTTGGTGTCTCGTTCCGTGCAATGTCAAGGCGCCAATCCATTGCGCCGCACAGAGGAACACGGTATTTGCGTAGTTTTATCTTGCATGAATCGCATGTTTTACCTTAGCTTATTTTGGACTGTCAGTTACTATACATTTAAAAATATAGAATGAAAAAAACTTGTTAAATATTTATAACATTATTGATAAATATTATTATTGCACCGATATATTAACGAGAATAAAAATATCATATTTCTTTGAAAGAAGTACTTCTTCAACGAATATTATAACTACGCTTAACATTTAAACTTTTAAACGTAGTACACGATTCATGCAGTAATGGATTCGTGACCTTAGGGACTGCTTGCCCCAGGCGATGCCCCTGTTAGGAAAGAAGAAATGCGTGCAGGACCGCACCGCTCCACATACACAATTTATTACACTATGAGAATGGTAGCACTTAATAATTAATCGAAACTCAAGGAACAATATGGTACCAATTCAGCAATTAATGTCACATAAAAATGCCAATAATTTAATGATGACAACAAAACAAAACGTCCTGTCAATAGGCCGTAAAATAAAAGAAAGCGTTGCAAGTCGTGCGGGCAAAACTACAATTTTGCTGTCCACTACATTAAATTTATCGCATCTCGAATCATCGTAGGGGCGTGCATAATACGAGCAACAACTATTTTATGTTCCTTTCATAGTTTTTACCGCGTTCCTTTTATAATTTAAATGTGTTTACGTAGGCCAATTTCCGACGCATTAAAAATATTTTCACTTTGTTCTTTTTATGCAACGGTTCCAAAATATAATTGTAAGAATGATTTGCATACACTTTAATGTTTTATATAATAACTGCGAATTGATGATTGTCAGTAACTGTCAACAACATAGTTCGTTAACATATTTGAATAGTGATGAATACCTAGTTGAAATGTCTAATGATGTATAAATTTTGGATCCATTGTATTCTTATTCTCACTATTTAGCTTAACAGTT
Source organism: Amyelois transitella (assembly GCF_032362555.1). Classification (NCBI taxonomy): domain Eukaryota; kingdom Metazoa; phylum Arthropoda; class Insecta; order Lepidoptera; family Pyralidae; genus Amyelois; species Amyelois transitella. Next base: position 4,535,625 of record NC_083512.1, on the reverse strand, counting down.
GTATAAACTTTTCTTAACAACACTGTTATGTTTACAATATGTATTTCAAGTAACAATGAGAAACAACTTTTCACTATAGCACTATCGGTTGCAAGCTACGTCTTCAGTTACTGTTTCAATTGAAGTCAATAACGGTTTTTGAATCGTCGAATGATGGATACATGTGTTGTGGTCGAAAAAATTACAGATTTTGCGCCTTTTACACGACACGTTGTTGTTAAGATAACGGTTGCATTCAATTTAAGCATATTACGATGGTTTCGTGAAACGTTCAGCTTTTAAATATTTTAGCGCTGTGGCCATAATATGTCTAAATAAAATTTTCCGACTAAATAGAACAAAATAAAATAAATTTATAATGAATGCAATGAAACAAACAAACAAATTATTAAAGAATATATTCGTGGTCTCATAACTTAACAGTTCACAAATAAACACAAAAGTATCAATAAAACATTAGTCTTCCAGATATATAAATGAGATTCAGTTTGTTACGTCTAGGCGCCAGTCGTCTTGATTTCATTTCTTTTTCTTGTGTACTAAATGACCTTAAATGCCAATCATTTGTCCCAGTATCACGGCAATAGCTATTTCAAATTGCCGACTGCTCCACAGTTTCATCGAATAACTACGGACTCCAATTAAGAAGTCCTCTATTTGTTCGATTCGACAAGCTTAATGGCTATATTTATAACCTGTCTGAATGAAAATGCAGAACAAATATAAAGCTGTAAAAACAATTTTATGGAAAAAAAAACAGATTTATCACTTCAATATAAGGTTAGTGCCCAAAGATTTAATGATAATAGTAATTTTACGAAATTATATTTCTTTTTCATTCATAAAATTAATTTTTTGAACGTTTTCTCAATGAAAAAGGTTTAAAATCAACTGATGAGGTTTATCGAAGATATTATCAAATAGAAAATATATTCCACAATTAAAATTTTGATATGAACATCCGCAATACCAAGTTTAAAATAGAAATAACGAGACCTATAAGGCATCTTTTTATCGGACAATTATAGAATCAAGGTCGATAAATATGGATATAACAAGATCCACTAGCATTCCTGCACTTACCTTTCTAGGTCTAAATATAAATTCTAATGAGCTTGGAGTCGTGCTAAAATATTTAAAGGCAACAGCACTGGCTGTGTTCCCGCTGGCTCTGTAACCGAAGATTGTAAGAATTCCAACAAATCTCTTTGATATTTATGATCGACACCAGCATTGAAAGATTGTATAAAAAGTTAGGATTTAAAACAATAAACAAATGACTGTCTTTCATATTTGCAATATCTGACATCAAAGACATGCGTAACTGATAATAATATAATAAAATAATTCATCAGTTTTTATGGTGATCGATCTTCAATTGCATATAAGAAATTTTATGCACCAGCTAATAATCTATTCTCACTTTAGTTACTTTCTACCAATGACATAGAGAGCATTATTATTATTAAATGCCAATTGATTGTTAAGGTAAATTTTATAAGTCAACCCAATAATTGTGGACATAGGCGACGTCCAGCCTCCTTTTCCGAGAGGTGAGGACGGACTAATGTCAGGAAGAGATTATTTTAGGTAGGGGTTCCGAGGTGGCACGAAAGTTAATCTTGAAAATAATTGGGAATTTTAGTCAATAGGAGATGTTAACTATTAAAAGTAGAAATGACTCACTCATAACACTAGAAGAACACTCACGAGAAATAAAGGCAGTTTCACATCAAGATAGTTCTAATAAAGAGCAGAATTCCGTTATTGTAAATATCATGAATGTGACAGGTTATACGCAAGTATGATCTACAGTAGCAGAAGGCAGACAGTTATAGTGCAATAATGGCAATATAGTAGAGATAGGCGCAGCAGGGCGCCGCTTGAGACGAATCGTGGAGCACTTATTCGCGGTGCCACTGGCGGTGTCCTTCTTTTTGTTAAGCGATTTATTGTAAATGCAATACGTATTTGCATTCTTATTGTTGTGATAACATCTTGAATAGTAATAAAGTAATTTTTTTTAAAAGGACAAAATATCAGTGTCCCTATAAAGCACTTTCGTAGATTTGAGGTAGAATATGGCAAACATTTTTCACTTTAAAGTTTTCTTTGGCTGAGAGCAATCAGATTTCTCAAATAGTTGTAAAACATTCTCACCAATCTCTAACATAGATATTAAGTTTTTTATAACCAATAAAAAAATTGATATTTATATAATTCGATATAAAAATTTAAGAAAAAAAATCCTTCAGGAACACAACAAGTAACGAGATACATATCAGTTGGATTCATGGTTCTGGCGAAAGTTCTGCGAAGTCCGAATGTGTCCTGATATTGATGGGCCTGTCTTTGAGTGCCGGAATCGAATCTCGTGTTGATCATGCACGCAACCTTAACACGCAACGGTCCTTCACCTCACAAAAATTAAATATTAACACTGTTGCAGACGAAAGGAGAGAAACTGTTTCAGAAACATCTGGTCCACTTTCATGCGTTAATGACTAGGATAATTTGCTTTACTTCCAAAAGTGAGGATATCATTTCATTTATCGACTTCTGTCCATCACTGCCTGTTACTGATCATGTATGCCGGAATGTCATTATCAGTATTCGAATAACTTGAACAACTTTCGTCGCCTTTTCTGAATATTAAGTAGTTGTCATCCTTTAGAAAGACGATATTTAATGAGTAAATGAAAAGTTTTTAAGTTTCGGTGGCAGAATTTGTGCACAAAAGTAATTTGATTTTGTTATGAATATATTAATTAAGATATTATGTTTGATAGACTCTCATCCTTGGATATTCCCAGTTATATCTTCCACTGTTTTACTTTTGTTTTCTCTTTTGACTTCATATGATCTGCGACTTTTGTAAAATAATATGCATATTTTTTTTTCGGCTGGCATATTTATTCTTGTGTTGTAAGTCTTAAAAATAATAAAGTGGCCGGAAACTTCGGGAAACTATTATTTTATTCGACGTAAAAAAAACAATAATAATATATCTATTATTTCTAATGGCCCTTGTTATTTATTATATTCATTAGTTACTACGTCCTTAAGTGCACGTTATTTCAGTGAAGTCATCAGCTAACGAAACCGGAGCAATGTCTTAGTCGTGAAATCACTTAAAGCAGTTAGTGGCTGCAATTCGTCTTTGGTTTAACGGTGGACATCGGTCTTGATTCAAGATTTGAGAAAGGAGAAAATATGGTCGATTTTCTCAAGTTTTATACGCGCAGCTGTACCATGAGGAGTTCGTTTACTGGGACCGCTATCAACTGGTTCCGTGGTTGTAGTCATCGGATTCTTTTATTTTAAATATTTTCTTTCAACGACCGGGACCGTACTTAAATTGAAAAAAATCCTTCGATATAATACAAATATCTCCTCCTATCTATTACCTGTTTCTTACATCATTACCGTTGGACGTCTAGCCTGATTGACAGGAACATGCGGGTCAGTAGTATGGTGCAGTATTTACACACACGAGAATGCTTGAAACCTTTGACCGTATTTGGAATCGATCCTACATAGTGATTGATAGGCAACACAAAAATATACTAATTGGGTTTACAGTTATTCTATTGTTACACCTTTTTCTTATTTTTATAATGACAAACACGTTTGAAAAGTAGCCTTCAATTGAACATGATTTTATTTTTTTAAATTCTAATTCCCATTAGTCGTACCGACGTACTCACCTCCTGACCGCGCCACTCGTTTATTACTAAACATATCATTAAGAATACAAATATTGGAGGCTTAAGTACAATTTAAACAACTACAGGCTTCAGGGCCTGTATTCACAAAAATATATCTACCTGTTTTATCATTGGAATTTATCTTAAGCATTTCAATGTATTGATTTTCAGTTTATGTCTATGTCTATTTGAAAAGTACAATTTCATCCAAGATTTCATCTCATACTATTGAAACAATGAATTTACCCCAAAAATAAAGTTATTCACAATCAAGTCATTAATAAGCGGGATTTGTAGAACGTTTGTAAGATTAATAAACTTATCTGATTACACGAGAGCTGAGCGTGTTTCAGCTTAACCTTTTCCTAGTTTATTACAAGCCATTCCAGTAACGAAGTCCCATTTTGCATTTGAAATGGTATAAATCGGGTGATTCCTAATCTCGGTCCATCTCTGACACATAGGATTGAAGTTGCTATTTTTAATTAACCTCTGGCATCTGTGAGTTATTACTGCGGTCGACGTCTAGGAGATCTGACTTATTAGATTATCCCTATCTGAAGTTTCATCTTAGTTCTGGCTGCTGCGCTCAACTTATGAGTTTGCAATATTTTATACGTTGCATAAGCCGTAGGCACGCATGCGATTATCCAGATTGGTGTATTCGTTACTGCTACAACAAATCGTTTCGCTTCGTTTTTTGATTTCTCTTGCATCTTACTTACTTTTTTCATGAGTTACTTACTTCTCACTTTTATACAGTGGTTATTAACATTTTATTTTGACTGCAATTCCTTAGAAAAAGCCCAAAAGAAACTTAATGTTGAACTGGTAGCGACTTTTTTGTTTTCATAAAATCCAAAAATGTATGCGAAATAATATGTTTTATTATCACTTGACAAAATTTAGTGCAATAATAGGCTAAGTTTATTTCAAAATGAACATCAGATTAACTTTCAGTCAGGTGTAATGATTTGGAAATCCAACATCTTCGAGTTTTAACAATAAATGAAATTGATTTATACCCGAGGAACGAATAAATATGATCAGTACAGTTACAGTTAAAAAACAGCGGTTTCTGGAGCCCAGTAGTAAATGCTGCAACGTATTCACTCATATCTGCCATCAGGAAGCCAGACTGGGAGTGTCATCGCGTATCGATCCAGGTCAAATTACTCAAACCCTATAACTCGGACAATAAACGGATTAAGAAACCATAAATTATTACGTGTTTTATATAACTGCACAATGAAAGTAAGAGTGGAGACGTAATTTGTCCCTAATTTCCATACGGGTCTCTTGGTGGCATTTACCCGAGACTTTTAGCGGTTGTTTCACTAATTACCATCTCGTTTGCAATTTAAAATCACATGAACATTGGTCCTTTCAGCGAAAGTGAGTTTGTATGGGGTTGTATGTCGTCGTAGGTTGGGAGTTAGTTGAGTGTAATTGGCAGGTGTGTAGTGTTGAATGTGTGAACATGGCCTATTGCGGCTGACAGTTCAGATAAGGAAAGGCGTGTTCACATTAGACGATGTGCTGAATGCACGAAATGAATTTTGAATTGAGAAAGCGATATTAAGAAACACTGAATAAGACAATAGACATTGTCCATTAGGGGGCCATTAAATGCTTTGTTTAGTATAAAATAGAACAACATTAATTTATAATATTTTAAAAGGTGCTTATTATCTGGTGCAAAACCCATAAATAGAGCCTACACAAGTTACCGAAATTGATTGTGTTCGTTACATATTTAATTTCTTTTAAAAAATATTTGGAATTGAGCACCAAGGTGAAGTTAACTCACGTTTAAATTAAACTACTTAATCTGAACATAGCCGTTATCGAATACACATTATGCAAGCACAAGCAATGCTTCTGTCCTGACGTTTCCTGGATGTATAGAGTAATTGAGTTACATACCTACTTGTCTATTAATTGCATGAATTAAAGGCAAAAACAATCAGTAGTTTAATTAATCATTGCGTAAGTAAGCTTTGATAAGGAACTAATGATATAATACCAGTACTACCACTAGTTGAAATGGAAGATTTTCTTCTCTGATATTTAAGTAGCCATAATGTTAGGTAGACTCTTATGGAGTGTTACAACCCTTCACACATTAACACTCAACAAACAAGAATCAAATACCCTGACAGCCTGATGCGTTATTTTCCGTTCTCGCAGGAATATGTTATATAAATTCCCGCTTATAAAATGTGATCTTAGTGCACCCCCAGACTGAAGTCAGTTTACTGAAGACTGAGATTTGACTGTAGCCATTACCATACCCATTGATTGGGGCTATGCGTTGATCTCAGTATATCAGGGTCCTCTTCAATAAATACGAGTAAGATTAACTGATGAAAAAGAAGATTATAACTGGATTTGTTGACTATACTTTTATAAAATGAGAATATTTCTACAAAGTTTGTAGTAGTGTTGGATCATTTTAGAGGAGATAAGCATTTGATGAATAAACATCTTTGTCAAATTAACTTACTACCATGTTCTTTGTTTTGCCAGGAAGGTAATGCGATATTCCTTAAAAAATCCCACATGATTTCATCGTAAATTAGCCTGATAATCTACCGATGCATATTAATTTAATTTGTGCGCGTCGAAGCATCGGCGTATACGCAGTTACTCAGTAGCTAAGAATCTAATGGAGTTTCTTGTTAACTTATATAAAGTTTGAAACTATTTAAACTGCAACGAAAGAAACAAATCAAGAACCTTTGAAATAAATTTAACATTTGTTTTGTGAATAAAGGTTTTCAAGATTTCAATAATACAAAAATATTTGTTGTAATTTTTGCAATATATTAAACAATTAGGGAAGATTTAAACAATTACTAAGTGACTAAGAGACAACGTACAGGCGTTGTTGGTACTGCGTGTATAATGTTTAAATTTGTTACATATTTAAATTAGCAGTGAAGACGCAAGCCGTAAGGGAGAAACTTCAAAACTTACTGGAAGGAGAAATAAACGTAACTTTTTGTGTTAAGCTTCATTACATAACTCGAAACATATAATTTAGATAAAAATATAGAATCGTTTCTTTAATTTTTATAAAGGAGCCTCCTTAATCTATGTGAATTGTCTGTTAATAATAACATTTTGAAATTGGTTTAACGCTTCTTGGTATACATCCGTGGGTGGATCGGCGCATCGCTTGAATTCGGTCACCCTGCATGTCGTAATCAGAAATGGTGTCAATTCATTCGATATCGATTGAAATTCTCAAAATTATTACATTAAAAATGGCAGACGTAATCCCCAAGTAGTTTTTGATATGAGAAGATATTTTTATGATCTTGATTTTAAATATGCTGCCATGGTGCTTCATTTCAACCAGCTTATAGGAATTAAATAGTTTAAAAACATTATTGGCCTCATTTAGATTTAGTTCAATACTTAAGTTAAAATAATCACTTCATTTTGATTGTTGATCTAGAGAGTTGGTGTAAACATTTTTGGGGTATCAGATTTTCATGACAATCAATTATTGCTTAAAAATTTGCTGAGGTTCAACTGAGTTCTACAATGAACCATCCAGTGAAACGAGGCCTTAGAGTTTTATGACTCTTGTGTTCCCTATTGAGTCTGGGAGGTTCATGGATAAGGATACATCTCTCTCGCATTCCTGCGTGTGCCAAGTGTATTATTGCCTGGTCTTCGGCCTCCTTGGTTTCAATTCCATTGGCTCTCATATCATCTTTCGCGAAGTCCTCAGATAAATTTATGGATGAAAAGAAATATACTTCGATAGCAGAGCTCGAAAACAGCTTGTAAGTCTGGCTTGCTTGGTAACCTTAAGATGCAGTGAACTCAGCTAATGTATAAGGCATTAGTCACATTGCCCCGGGTCAGCATTGATGCCGTATCGCTTTGTCAGTGCCAGCATCGAGGCGGTTTGGTGTGACTGCAGCTTTTCACACGAACGATTTTATTTAATTTACTTGAACCATCGTATAAAAACTAAAGAGCTTTACGGTAAGAAGCAGTGTGTTGATGTTGTTATGTTGACTTTTCACGGACATTTTAAAAGATCCAAACAGTAGATTAGCTAGCTATAGTAGAATGCTGATTCTTCACTGAATTGGCTTCACTTCACAAACTATTACGTATCTGATAAGGGTAGGCATACCTTGCACTCTGAAGATTCATAGGTATGAATCATCGTTATCTTCACGAAAAATATAGGTTTCTTATTATGTGTATAGAATACTCTTATTTTTCTACTCATCAATAAGTTTACCTTAGCATGCTTTTTTCAAAATTTTAGTGGCCCGTCTACATTGGCGCGTGCGCAAGGACCTGCGATTTGATCTGTCCGTCCATTCGCCATGCCCGCACTCTGACAGCATTCAACGGCATGAATAGCTTGTTAAACTTCGCAACTCTATATTCATTGAAACTGATTTACTCCTGTTTGCGACGATAACTATTTTTTAACTCATAAAATTATCCTTCAGGCAATTGACCCGGTTGTGTCTTCCTTAAGGAGTAACTCGGTGTTCGACCATTACTAAGGTCCATGAAAGTTAGGTATTGGTTTGATATTGGTATTACACTATTATAAAATGAAATAGCAATTTACATCTAAGTATAAATCTTATAATTCTTATAAATTAATGCTACGCATTTTGTTGCATTTTTAATTGTTATTAAGTCAATTTATTTTCAAATTTTTATACAAATGAATGACACCATTTGAAGAGTCACTAGTTGGTTATATAAAATGGTGCGCTTACCATATGGTATGCGGGCCAGATTTTCGCAAGACGACATTTCTTCTAATCTATGACTTCGATTATGGTGTGCAATAGTAGAATATGCTTATCCCATAAGCCTTAGAATAAATCAAATGTAAAGATTTTAATTTTATGTGCTTATATAAAAATTAAATGTGGTTTATATTTTTGGAGTCTATGTAAAGATAATTAAAATGAAATAAAAAATTTCAGTCTAAGACAGTAGATACAACAAGAACATACCTTTCCTGAAACTAAAAATATCACATCAACATGTTAATAATGGACTATTGACGTGTGGACGAGGCTTTATATACATTAGATGTATGTCTACACAAAGGGATGACACAGGAATTCTTGTGCCTAGGAATTGTATGCTTTTGTTAGGTTTTATTGGAGAACGCACAATTGTGTTGTAAATGAGATGGTACATTTTATTTGAACATTTTCTTATATTTATATATTATTAACGTGAATAGTAAAACGCGCTAACATTAAAAATTACTAATCCTAAAATCTTGGGATATATTCTGCGACGCGGTTTCATCTGGTCACTATTTAAATCGAAATTTCATACATAAAATAACAATATAAGATAAGAACAATAATAAAATATAAATTAAAATAAATAAATTAATGACTGACTTAAACTTTAATATATAGATCATTTGACATATTCGTAAACATTAATTATCTACGGATAGGTCAAACGATCTTCAAAATCTAATAGCATACCCAAAATACTGCCGCACAAAAATTATTTGGGCAAAGCTAGCATTTCGGTCACGAGTAGATTCATACAGCCATTTGGATCTAAATTTTATCATTAAGCTATCCAAGTAGACATAGCCTTTTAGTCTAGTCAGCAGTAGACCTGTATACTCCGTAAGTAATGAAGACGTGAATAAAAGCTATACAGTTGTTATATCAGCACAATAAAATGAAAATAGAAAACGGCCTATTATTGATGAAAGATTTAGAAAGCAAAATGAAATTACCCACCGGCGACTGTGGCCATGTTAAAATCATTTTCCTTCACCTACCACCAGACTGGCACTAAGCACCGGCTTAAGCTAAGGGCTCTTTCATACAAAAGGAAAGACTAGTTATAGTTGCTACAATACGCGGACTGCAAGTCGAACTAAAATGGCGGTTGAGTTTAGCGTAATGATATGGGCACCAGCCAATACACGACATACACCTTGTTTGACATACTTACATGGGAGTATATATATATAGTAATTTTTAAAGATGGCTTTTTAAAATAAAAATCAAAACAAAGTTTAGAAAAAGTTCTATTAGTTAGTTTATACACCAACCGAACCACATACAAATATCAATTGGTTCATGTTTTTGTAAGTCAGCGTTATTGTCTCGCAGATATGTCACCACACCACGTACTTTTTTAAGACCCAGGTATTTATTCTAAAGAGTTGATTATCTAAAATAATTTTACTTTATTACATAAGTTATATGTATCTGACCCTTTATACAGATACCTGAACATCTCCGCGTTTTCATTTCTCAATCTCTCCAAAGAAAGGCTATCATAGAGCCGTAATTACTTTATGATTTAAAATCTCTGTTGAGTTTACAGACAGAGGGAGTATTAACTATTTATTAATAACTAGTCTTGGACTGCAATCTTGGTATTGTAATAGCGACCTGTCGGCATTGTACCACTATGGACATATTAAGCGGTTTGTCCATTGGAAGATATAATACCAAGAATTAGATAGCTTTACCAGACGGAAGTGTGAGAATAATAATTCATAATTAATTTCATATAAAAAAAATTGATATTGGTAAGTTGTTTTGGAAAAGTTTTAGTCTCTTAGTATTTCATAGATAATTCGACAGTTTCTTTACTTCAAATACTCGTCCAAATGTATTTTGTAAATACATGGTAATAAATTAAACTTTAAAGACAAATCTTATAAAACGCACAGATATTTGATGTCTATCTTAAATTTTGAACTCACGTCTTTTTTGTATTAGTAAAATTAATCATTACTTGTCATGTTGTAAACGATTAGCTTTTACCAAAGGCTTTACATGAATTTTCTGTAATGATCACAGCAAAATTTTGTGTATACAATTTATTTCTCCTTAATTCATACATTAATAATTTCTTCTCACAAATAAGTATCCTTCTGTACTTCTGAGTAATATATTTAGCTATAGCATAGCTTTCGGTGGATCCTGTACATTCCAATGGTCTCGCGTGCCCTCCCCGATACACTTCCAATTATGGGAGGTGCAGATGCATGGATAAACATAGCACTGTATTTGTCTTTGGAAATATCAATTTGTCTTCAAGATTGTTCTTTTTGTGGGTGGATTCTGCAATTGTGCAACTTGTTCAATATTATTCAGTATGACTACTAAATAATATAACTAGAGGTTGTTTTAATGATCAATGTTTGGTAAGAAATTATAAAATATTAAACTAGAGGTTGTTTTAATTATCAATGTTTAGTAAGAAATAAAACTGACTTAGCTCTTAATAAGTATTTTAGCTATCAACTCAACGTCGACCGTGTAAATATTTAAAAATAAATACATATATAATCAAATTCAGTTGGTATAAACCCCTTGTTTTTAAATTTTAAGTTTATTTCGATTTATGCGATGCCGTCACATCAACTTTTAATTTCAACTTTATGTCCAAAAAATTATATATTTAACGAATAAATGTAACAAGCCAATTAACCGCCACGATAATTACCATGCAGCTAAAGGTTAGTCAGTACTGTCGTTGCCAAAACTGCTTACTGTCACTGCATTGTCAAGAAAAAAAGAAAATAATTATAATATTTACAGAAGTACAGTCAAAATCGATGATCATATCCATTCGAGTGATGGAGTGGCGTGCTACTTACTTGTGTGACAGCTGAAAATTATTGTGATATAATGCATTCTTGATACCGTAACGGCCCAGCCCAGGTTGTTGACACCTCAGAAAGGTCAAGATAACGAGTAACAGCTAAATTGGTTTTGATTGGCTTCCACTTTCGCACTTACTTAATGTTTTGTATGAAAAAAATTAAATGTCATATTTTAGGTTCAAAATTAAAAGCAATATATTAATAAGACTTTATTGGAATTCATAATGAAAATGTCATATAAAGTTATGATAAAGTTTATACAATGAGTCAAATCAAATCAAATCAAATCAAATCAAATCTATTTATTGTGGAGCACAGGTAAAAAGATAATATAATTATATAGAGTACCACTGAGTCCTGTCTTTACAGACGTACAATAATTAATTACATACATTTATATAAAATAAAGTCAACATAAAAATTTAAATTAAATTGAAAATGTCAGTACACGCATCAAAAATAAGAATTATATAAATTAAATCGAATTATTATGTCAAATTGTCTTGTAGAAAATCTTTAACACTGTAATAACATCTTTCTATTAAAAGCTGTTTAATTGTCTTTTTAAATGTCACTAAATCTTCGGTCTTATAACTATCTGGCAATTTATTAAAAATCTTAGGAGCCATCCCGATGACATTATTACTGATCAAAGATTTTTGATGTCCTCCAATAACCAACTTTTGCTGGTATTGAGGTCTCACACGATCTGGCCTCATTCTTATGTCCGCTATTTTTGTAAACAAGTGGGGATTAGATTTTACAAAAAGACAAACTTCTAATATATAAATACTGGGTAATGTTAACATTTTATGTGCTTTAAACATAGGCACACAGCTGTCTCTAGATTTCAGTCCACACATCGATCTGATACATCTTTTTTGGGCCTTGAAGACTTTGTTAACTTCTACCGCATTACCCCAAAATATTACACCATAGTTTAAATGAGGGGTGACTAAACCATGATAAGCCACCAATGCAGCTTCTAATTTAACTTTTTTAGATATCCTAAATAACGCATAAGCCGATTTGTTTAGTTTTTTACATACTTCTTCGATATGAGAAGACCATGATAATTGACTGTCAACAGTAAGGCCAAGGAACTTTGTCGTTTGAACTTCGTCAATATTTTGACTATTATATTGTATGTTAAGATTAGGTGGTATTTTTCTATTATAAAATTGCATAACTTTAGTTTTCATTAAATTAATTTTTAAATTATTAGTTTCTAACCATTGAATTATATCATTTATTGTATTATTTATGTCATATTCGTACTCCTTCGGGTCGTCACATTTAATAATTGCAGTGCTATCGTCTGCAAATAGTACCATTTTTTGCTGTACTTTTTGAGGTAAATCATTAATATAAATGAGAAACAGAAGCGGCCCAAGGACGCTTCCTTGAGGAACGCCGAACTTGTTTATTCTATATCCTGACAGATGATTGATTTCTTGCTTTTGATGAGCCAAGCTGGGTTAGTTTTCCTGAAAGAGGTCAGTGGTAGTCGCTCCGGGTAACAATTTGACTTACTCCAACGCGAACCGAGGCTTCACTCCAGAGTTCGGAACGCAACCGGGACTAATGATAGGAAAATGATGAAATGAAAATCTGAAAGTGGATGTAAAAATATCATACACACATTATTAAAGTCGACGCAATAGCCTTAAGTAAAGCAGTGAGAGGATGCAAATCAAATAAACATACGCAAAGATAATAGAGAGAAAACAGTCATTGATCAATAAAAATCTTGTTTATATTTGTCATACACGCATAAAGAGGTAGTATGAAACAACTCAAAGACTGACGTCAGAAATGAGGAATAATTACCAACACGCAAGGAATTCACTATGTTGGGAAAAACATTTATGTAATTGCAATATAAAGTTTATGAGGTGCATATACAAAGTTCATACCACGCGCACTACGACTAAAAATTTTATAGAAAAGTGTGACTCTTATGACAATAAATTTTAGGTTTAAAACGAAGCATTCGTATAACTAGACGTTTATTATTGTAAGGAAATGAAGCGATCCAGAATAATAATTGTTGTTTTCACGAAAGATTTCTGATTTATAATAAGGTTATAAAAAGCTCATCTACTTAAAAGAGTTCCCTGAATATTTACATGATTATGGCAAGGAATTCGGAAAAATAAATGAAATGGCCAATAATTTTAGCATTTAATATCTTGTCGTTTTAATACTAGTTTATTGAGTAGCTATTTATATCCGATACCTATAATTCGTACTGATAAGCTCTTCTTGAAGGACAGTTATTTGAGATTTTAAGTAGGTATGTTTTTTCCTCGCAAAATTATGGCCTACCTGCGTGGCATTTATCTATCTATACTAATATTTTAAAGCTGAAGAGTTTGTTTGTTTGTTTGAACCCGCTTAACTCAGTAGCTACTAATTCGAATTGAAAAATTCTTTTTGCGTTGAATAGACCATTTATCAAGGAAGGCTTTAGGCTATATAACATCACGCTGCAACTATAAGGAGCAAAGAAATAATGGAAAATGTGAAAAGAACGGGGAAAATTATTCATCCTTAAGGGCTTCAATGATGCCCAAAATAACTATTCCACGCGGACGAAGTTGACAGCCCCTGTGGCGCAGCGGTAGTACGCTTGACTTTGACATCGGAGGTCCCGGGTTCGAATCCCGGCCAGCGCAGGGCAGTTTAATCTCGGGACAATTAGTAAAACAATTGTTCGGAGGGTTTAATAATCTCAAACACAAATTATAGATAATGTATCCCTTGGCATTAAAACCGACTACAATATTTTCTAACTTCTCACTTTCACCATCATTATTCAAAGATATAAAATTAAAAAACATTGACATAATCCCTATGATATGAAATAACTAGATAAAATTTAGCCAAAACATATTTAGGTCACTAGTTACTGGGCTAATAGAGTATTTATTGTTATCGAATTATCACATTGATACTTACATTCTCCAAATAAATAGTCGTAAACTGATATCTGAATAAAGTTAGCTAAATACGGTTACCACTATCAGGTTATTTGGGTGTTTACTGTTTAGGTCAGTTACGTATCAAGGTTTTATTTTACCTTATTAGATTACTATAAATACCTTTATCATACTCGATTAGATTTCACTTTTAATTCGTGTAATTCTAAAATTACTTTTGAACTACTTTCAGATTTCCTTACTCGCACTTAATTAACTAGTCCCAGATGAAATAATTACCTAAGCGTTATGAAAAGGTCAATAAAAAAAAATTACACTACAGGGCAGCAATGTCTTTACGTCTTAGCTTTGTGATTTATTTATTCATTCGTTCATTCGGTCAGTCGATCGAACGGTCAGTTAACAGTAGATCGATCGATCGGTCGGTCGTTCGATAGACAAGCCCCCAAAAATAAAGATATAGTAGATATGCTGTGTACCTATAGGCATTTAAGGCAAATAGTGATAAATAAATAGTTAGGGAAAGGGTGTCTTACTCAATACACGAAGCCGACTAGTTTAGTGCACTGTTATGCTCGGTTATAAGATAGTCACGTTTAGTGCCAAACGAATAAAATATGTTGATACAAAGCCGTTTGATATAAGCACTGGGTTGCATTGCCTTAGAATTTACGTGTCTCTGCTTTTATACATTTTGTAGTTTCATGTTAATGTACTTTGGCGTACAAAAGTATATTTGATTGTTTATCAACCATACTTTTGCACCAGGATTGATTTTATCTATGATAATTAAAATCAAGTTTTGAAAGTACCTAATGCATCCCAACTAATAATAAAATGCGAAAGTAAGTTTATTTGTTCGTTTTCTTTTCAAATTTTATCTACTGAACCAGTTATCTTGAAATAGTAGCGTGTATATATAATTAAGTGTTTGAAGAAGGACATATGTTACTTTTCATCCCGGTGAAAACGATAGTTTCCGTGGTATTTGCGAAAATCCTATATTTTTTGTAGGTAGCGCTAAAGCTCGTGTAGGTAATGCTAAATTTGTGCAGGTGAAGCTAGAGATAAAATCTAGTTTCAATAATTTGAAAAAATGCCAAAGTTAACTTTTTGCAGAAAACCACATTTTCCTGAAAATGCTAAATTCTGAGAATCCTATTCAAATTCAGATAAGCGAAATAGATAAACTCGCCAAAGAAAGTGCATTAGTCAGTAAATTCACTTTCGTTGTGTCTAGTATCTGTTCTCCAAACATCGTCTTATCTCCAACATTAGAATCTCATACATTAGCAGCCGCGTGTTAGCACTGGTGGCCCGGTCGGAAGGTCGGTCGGATTTATGAGCCACGAGCGCTTTGTAGCGCCGCCGACATCGACACTCTTCACAGCTCCGATACAAGATCTAGAATTCCTATTGAAGGTGACTTCTCATTCTTTCTTATATCTGTTATAATTTGATAAAATTTGATTTATTTACTTTTATCCAGCATTAGAATCTCATACATTAGCAGCCGCGTGTTAGCACTGGTGGGGTGGCCCGGTCGGAAGGTCGGTCGGATTTATGAGCCACGAGCGCTTTGTACCGCCGCCGACATCGACACTCTTCACAGCTCCGATATAAGATCTAGAATTTCTATTGGAGGTGACTTCTCATTCTTTCTTATATCTGTTTTAATTTGATAAAATTAGCTTTATTTACTTTTATCCAGCATTAGAATCTCATACATTAGCAGCCGCGTGTTAGCACTGGTGGCCCGGTCGGAAGGTCGGTCGGATTTATGAGCCACGAGCGCTTTGTAGCGCCGCCGACATCGACACTCTTCACAGCTCCGATATAAGATCTAGAATTTCTATTGGAGGTGACTTCTCATTCTTTCTTATATTTGTTATAATTTGATAAAATTAGCTTTATTTACTTATACTCATACCAATGTATGAGATTCTGATGTGGATGCAAAATATACAATTTATGTTCTTCTGTTATGATACGATATAGGTAAATGTGTTATTACCCATTTCCCCAACATTAGAATCTTATACGTCAATAATCATCGTGTAAATTTTTACTAATATCTATATTTTAATAAAATATAGTTCACAGCAGCCCATTTGTACGAAATTGAGAAGCAAATGGGTCATATGGGGAAAATCTCATTATCAAATTTAAGGCGATATGTAAATAACTAAAGATAAGCTTAATACAAGGTTGAGAACTACTTAAGTATGTATAGAAGATTCTAACAAAAGGCGTAGGAGTAAAGCTATTTATCGCAGGATTATAACAAATTGCTCAAGCAGGTGTTACTCGCGAATGTTGCTACATTTTCTTTGTAAACATATAAGTACGTTAAATAGAGTACGCCCGCGACTCTGCCCTCGTATAGAGACAAGTCCATTTAGAGTCGCGTATGTCGGAAGGTAATGAATATCATTTAACCGACAGAAATAACAACGGTTTTGCGATAAGATCGGTATTGACAGGATAAGCAAAGGTAAAGCGGTTGCGTCGCTAGATTGCTATATTATGATGATGCTGAACCTAGAAAACATGTTTCCTACAGGTGCTATATCCACATTTTCTTCTTACTTTGTTAACTTTGGCAGATCATTATTGCGAAAACATAACGTCATCGATAGGCAGACCAGGCGGTAGAAGGCGGTAGGACATATAGGAAACAACAGTAGGTGTGACATCGTCTAAGGATCGCTACAAAAGCAAGCTGTCTCCTGTTGTATGTTATGTTCTAAAACTCCACTTGAAAGATTCTTTGTAACGGTCAACTTTTCTAGTTATATAGTACCATATCCACTTTTCCCACATTGATGTATTGCTAAATAACCGAAAGTTCCCGATAGGTTGCTACAGCGCCGCGGTCGTTCAAGTGAAACAGTTCCCGTGTACAACATTCAGAGCACTCCGCTGCTAATGTTCCAATAAACATCGCGAACCGTGGACTGTGAGGTAACGAACGAAATTATGATTTCTTCATTATTATTTTGAACCCCTTATAGTTTTACAACCTTTTTAGAATAGGCCCACTCCATCTCTTTCTCATGGAATTCGTAAAAAGCGTTGGTGTGGTAACGAAGAAAAAACTTAACGCAGCTGAAACTCAGTCGCTTTTCCCCCGCGATGTATTGGATAATTTGTTTCTTTCAACTAGTCTTATTGCTGAACATTTTTTTTTCATCTATAACCATTAGACGCAGCATACCTATTGCTATAGAACTTGTGTAAAACTTTGACGAAGTATGTCGCTGGTAACGGGATGTATATTTACAAATCACGGCAATGTTTGATTAAGTTGCATTTTTGTATTCATAAATAATTGTAAGCGTTCAAAAGTACCTAATAAAATTTCCTAAAATGCCACCGTAGGAGTCCGCTACGTGGGCTAGTTTGCAAATACTCTCATCAAGGAAAATCTCCAAGTAAATCTTAATTACAGTCTTAATGAAGACAAATGGTCGCTAGTATTTAGTATACTTATCATTACTCCATATTTTACTTGCACTTTATTTAATTAAAAGGTTAAGCTGCACGCCTTGGTGATAAGTGGCATGCAACATTTTGTCTGATAGCTATGGAAGGATGAATTGTTTTAAAATAGTTAAGGTTATTTGGATTTTGCTTTTTAAAATGTGATAAGTGATTAAGTGTGTTAAGGAATTATAGCAATTAACTTTCAAATAAAACTTATTCTAATAGTTATTAGAGTAGGTACAACTGCGGTAATCTGTTCGTGTTCGTTCATCGAAAAGCCCCGATTCCCGGAATTCTTCTTATAGACCACAAACAAGTAAGACGTGACTATCGCATATTATATATCTTCTCCCAAAAATATATAAACTTACATATATCCTTATCCTTTACGAGATAGAGGCAGCAGTCTCGGGAAGATTGGAAGGCCATATCAGACAAATATGTATTGTATGAGCTTACTTATATGACTTTGCCACAAAACAAGCCCAAACTAAAAAAAAAATTCGACACTGCATATATAACAGCAATATTAATTCAGCTGCCCAGTACCTACACTTCATATTTATACCAACCGATACCCACTTTCCAACAATAGCCTTGTCTCCTCTTTATTAGTGAGAATGCCTACAATTCACACATGAGGTCTGCCTTTAGCAGCTATATACGAGGCCTCCGGATGTCCCATACAAACTTCATTCAAAACCATACTCACTTTTATTTCTTTCCATACAATCTTTTGAAATAGCTTTATTCGTATTTTTTGGTTTGAAGTACCATTTTTTGTTTTGAGGAAGAATAATTATTTTATTTTTAGTTTGCATTCACTAATAAAACTTTGTACTCCAGTAAAACAAATATAAAAAGTTGGTCCCTTATACTATCCATAATATAATAATATTGCAATAGTATATGACTCCTTGAAGATTTGATTACTTTCCATGGTTTATACTTTCACAAGCTTGCAGTTCCTGAAGACAAATATTGACTATAGAATCCAAACTATTTTGTACTTAGAAGTCAGAAGAGAAAATATATTTTTTATTTATCTCTCTTTGATGAAAATGACTTGACAAAGTTGACATAAAAAGTATTTAACATGATAGTAAAACAATTGTTTGTTAGCGTTTCACTGCTTTTTAATTGAACAACCATCCATAAATTCTGTGGACGACTGCATATAAACCTACTGCCCCAAATGATTTTCTTCAAATAACGCATATAATATTTTATTGAGAAATACATCATGTTATCAACGAAAACATTAACAATTTTTCACTCAAAATGTATGATTTTATGCAAAATATCTCATATTTATGAATATTATTATTGAAATGAATATTTATTGAATACATGATTGAGGCTAATTATTACGTTTGTTGTTTGTATTTGAATTTATGAATTAAAGCGGCATACGATGAATGTTTCTTCTTAATTTTAAGCTAATCTAAGACGAAATAATGAATATGAAATGGCTCTATTATTTACTTGCCCGAGTTAGTTTTTTAATGCGTTTATTAATTACGCGTTATAGCATATATCTGAAGTAATATTTAAACTTGTTACTAGCCTTTATTGATATCAAGATACTTTGCAGAAAATAAGGAGTCATATCCTCCATGTAAAGTTCGGAATTGATGGTTGATAAGCCATACCTCTAGCTGGAGCACTACATCCACTTCGTAACAGGTGACAATCTGAAATGTCTGATGTGTGAACGTGGAACAGAGAAGTTCAGAGACACTATTATCTTGTTACTCCGAGTGCAAGCTTAGTCACTTCCTTATACTTAATCTTTTTTCCCCATACAACTGACGACATTTTTACCGATCTTATACAGTTTATAAAATGATTGCCAACAATTGCCTTAAGTAAAGGTCAGATTTAACACTGTCATTTGAAAATCGAAAAGATTGCTTCCTTCGTTAAAAGTCTTTGTTCAGTTTCTCAATGGAACGATTTGCAAGCCTTGTTTTATTTTTTTATTAGCTTGAATGTATTGTCGTTACATTTATCGTCATAATATGCCGGGACAGAATATATTACTTTTAAAGTAACTACTTTGTTGGTTTTATGCACTGTAATCGTAATAAATATGTATGGAACTCTTGCGTTACATGCAATTGAACGGGTTATTAATAAAAAATAAATAATTTAAAATGACAATTTAGGTACAACTTAAATTATTAGACGTACAAAGTTGGAAACAGTCGTTTTCTTCGGTTTGGAAGTATACCTTAGGAAGTGCAGTGGAGCAGTTAGATCGTTTTTATAGGTATTAACGAATTTTTGGTTTGAGCTTCGAGTAGAAGCTTAGCAATTAACTTAATTAAAGCAATGCACGGATATAAATTTATTAAGAAGCAAAGCTAAATAGGGAAACTTGTAAATGTTTTGAATTATTTAGCTGATTGTCAACATTTTATTTCAGAAAAAATATTTGGCGAGGAATATTATCTAAAATTACCAACCACAGAGTTACTTAATCAAGAGAAATCTTTTTAGGAAGGTTCTCTTAACACAACAGCTTATTAAAATCCGACTTTTGTTTTCACCCCCTTAAAAATGTGAACCCATAGAAGGGCAATGGCAATTTCAACTTAAAACAAGAAATATGTGAAATTGGAATTGCCGTAATCACGTGAGAACATACATGGTTAACATTAATTATGGTTTCTCCTAAATTAAAGTCCCATTGTTTGAACACGACGAATCGGAAATAACGGTGGAGGTAAAAGATTATAGAGATATCAATTAGTGATGGTATTGCTACAAATTAAAGAAAGCACAGAATAAGTAGGTGTAAAATTTCTATAAAAAATCTCCATGCAAGAAATTTCTCTATTATTATAAGCTTTTGTATTTCATTTGTAGCTTTAGCTTATTAGTAAAAGTAAATAAGTTCAAGAATAAATAGCTATAATCCAGTTATATAACAACATATTCATTTGCAAGAGAAATGATAAAAATTGCACTTGCGATGGCTGGATAGATGTTGATTATTGTTAAATAACTACAAACAATTCGTGCAAGAGTCTTCTATGATTTTATCATTTTTTGATATTGTTTCTTGTTATTCAACAGCAAACGTTTAACTGACCTGAGGCTTACGATATAATTTAGGGTTATCTCCTTTAAGTGAATTTAATTAAAAATGAAAATATTTACTTATACTTTCATGAAATAGTTCCAAATACTTTTTATTAAACAGATAATAATATTTCCGCGTGTGACCGGTGAAAAAAAATCAGTCAATTTTATTTTTAGATCAGTGGAGGTTTACCAAAAGGCAATCAATTGTGTTTTATCCAATATGTATAAAAAGTTACAATCACATTATGCTTTTTAAATAAAAAGCCTTTCTGATAAATATTGGTATTATAAAATCAGAATGACATATGGAAGGATAGGTACTTAATCTAAAATAGAAATAATTCCTAAAATTAACTCTAAAGTTGAATATAATCAAAGGAAATGAAAAAAGCTATAAACGATATACAAAGAGGTATATCCTTAGGGTTGATTACGATTTTTCGTGTCAAGGTAATGAAGAACGGCTGAAATTGAATTTTAACCGTACGCCCCGCTTTTTAGTAACCCACATAAGCTATCCAGAAATACGAGTTACAACCGTAACACTTATCGAAAAATGACAATGACTAATGATGATGAGAAATTAATAATTCGCAATCGATCATTAATTTTATCTCCATATTTTTTTTTTTGCCAGGAAATAATATATATATATATATCCTGAAGTTGAAATAATGATATATAAGAAACTACAAATTTATTTATTTCATTCAGTACCTAGTGTATTCTCTTGTATTTATGTCGACAAGTCTTATATGTAAATGCCAAAAACATGTAAATTGTAAAAATAAACAGTTTAAGAAAATATTAAAAACTATTTGCATGACATCTGACAACCCTAAAACCTCAATGTTGCTATCACCCCCACCTGGATCTTTTCTTAGAATGCGTTCCAAGTGACTGAAATATTTATTATATGTATCGTGTTCTGGAAAAAATAAACTATATTAAGACTGCATACAGTGAGAGTTCGGAGTAAATGTGAGCTTTATAATTATGAACCTACTAAGAAAATATTGCGCGTCTTTATAGGCTCGTGTTACTATGGGCTAGTGACAGCAAGTAATGGTTGACGCATTTTGTGTTGAATTACGGTTAGAATATATTTCTTTGTTGCAGTTTTCGCCTGGAAGTGAAACAAGAACGATTGATTACAGGAGGATTGATATTTACGTACAACTATGTTCTACAACTTATTTTACATACATACATACATAAAATCACGCCTCTTTCCCGGTGGGGTAGGCAGAGACTACCTCTTTATACTTGCCACGATCTCTGCACACTTCCTTCGCTATTCATCCATATTCATAACTCTCTTCATGCAAGCTCGGCGGTTTCGGGTACTCCTGACCAACTCATTTTAAGCTAAATAAATTAAAAAAATGAACAAATGTTTATACTACGTTAGAAACATAACGTTAACATTTAGGACAGGCGTGTGTTTGTTTGTTTCTTTACATACCTAACTGACTAATTTTAATGAAATTTCATACACACTTAATGTTACAGAATTAAATCTAAGGTTCATATCGAAAATCAACATTTGACAAATGTAAAGGAAACAGTTGATTTTTAGAGTATTTATTTTCTGTGATACAAAGGTGTACAAGGTATGTGTAATGGCAATGATAAATAGTAGTCATTGTGTCATTCAAATACTTATTACCGTAGGCAGTTCCACAGGCCTACTTCTAAAAGACTTACTGATAATCTTCACAAATACATTTGTAATGCTATCTATCTATTTATTAACTAAAGTGCGTCCTCATTGGCAGATTTAATTAAGATGAGCCGATAGTTAGTCTGAAGGAATTGTAATAATATTCACCCGATAATAATGGAACATACTTAATAAAATACTAGTGAAATTCTTGGGTATTGAAAGATGATCGATTAATGTACATTTACTTTAGAGCCATTTTTAATAAACTTAAGAACTTATTTGACATGAGAAAGTGTTCACGTTTAAGTGGAAGGATCAAACTATATCAATACATACAAATTCCTCACAATTCTTATTTTAATTGCATTAATATTCTTAATTAACCCAGAAACATTATGAAACATTTGAAATATAAGTCCATATTAAGGTTATGTAAACAAATATGTGAGAAGGAATATTTGTTTGTTATTTGAAAGATTTAAAAAAAAAATTACTTAAATCTAAATAACAAACATTCCTTAAAAATGGTATGAAGTATCGACAGGTATAATAATTAATGACCAACATCACTGAATGGCGAGCGTGAAGTTGCCTAGAAAAAGAAAAAAATGAAATTTTAGTATTTAAGCGGAAATTATGGCTTGAACTCTTCTGGAGAACAAATAGTAGGAAGTAAGTAGGTATGACCAAAATCTTTTTGTGGACTATCGACAGCTATAATAATTAATAAGCGACTTCACTTAATGGTGAGCTTGAAGATGCCTAGAGAAGATTTGAAAGGAGCAATTTTAGTGTAAGTTATGGGTTTGAATCTGATATGCCTCGCCGTTTCCCGGACTGTTGATACACTTCGTGATACCCTCCCTTGGCTTCGACGATTTACGAAATGCTGTATGTTATTTATGGATTTTATTCAGATCTTTCTCACTTTAAATTTAAGCTTTCTGTTCTGAAAGACAGGTACGCTGGTTTCCCATGTACCTACTTATAAATTTGTCATGTAATATGGTGGTCTTTATATATCTAGTCGTTTTATGTAATAGTTCCCTATTTGCTGACATATAAGTGACCCTATTTGCTGACGTATATCGTGTAAGGTTAAAATCATTAATAATGAAATTAACAGAACACTGTATTTAGAATATAATTTAAATTACTGCTATGTATTTCTTTGAAATTTATTATTAAGGCTACAAAAAGTCTACAAGGTAACATAATATATGTAAGTTATCTCTACTAGCAAAAAGCCCATCTAGGTATATAACGTAATATTAAGACCTCCACCGACAAGGCCTTGACACAAGAAATTAAACGCTAGACATTAAGTCCCGTATTGTGGAAGATATTATTATTACACACATTGTGTATGTCCACGCCTGCAGTAAGGTGTCACAACAAAGACGGTATATCAGTACAATGACGTCACTTATCTTGGAAACGCGTATGTTCTGCGTTATTGGATTGTTATGTTGGAGATAGTTGCTGACCTAAAATTTCTTAACATTATTTACTACACGTTAAGTCTTAGAGCACCAACTATTATAAATCGTTAGGTTTAAGGTTGACATTGAAATTAAGTTTTAGTTTGATATATAGTTTGATAGATAGGTTAACGAGTATGGTTTACTCAAATTTCTTGACATTATTAATAAACGTGAAAATTTGGCATTGAAAAAATATAAGTTTGTTGGTTACAACTCGAGTCTGAGTAAAATCTTTTCTTTTCATTCGTATATTTCCTGTTGATGTAGTTAGCCAACCCACTAATCCAGGGTCTTGATTGACAGTGAAAGCTTGTATATCGATGTTAAAAAAATTCTTTCTTTTTTAATGTACTTTGAAGCCTTAATTGTATAAATGTGCTCGTAGACAGCCAGTAATTTTGCATAATTTGGTCCACGATTTCGATGTCATGATGGAGATAAATGCGTAAACTGTGACCTGGTCGCAAAAACTGACAGAAAAAATTAGGACAAGTCAGTCACGGAGTGCTACTTGAAAAAGGAAAACTGGGAAAAAATAAAACGGCTAAGAACGTGTTGACATTTATGTGTATGATTCCGTATTGGTATTTATTGGCATACATTTGTAAGATCAAAATCAAATCAAAATCAATTGGATTGCTTAAAAATATACTCAGATGTGCAGGTAAAGAACACAAAACAAGACACTAGAATGTTCAGCCAAATTGTCGTGAAAATTGTCTAGAGTAGGTTAAGATTATTTAATAAAAATTAGTATTATTGTACTTATCTAGACTACAATACTATTAATAGAAAACTTAAATTCGTTTGGATTCTACTTACCAAAAGTTTATTAGTATAAATGATTTTTAGCTATGGTAATTACAGGTTAAATTAATATTATGACATGTTAAGAAAGTATTATTCCTTATTTTCTACGGAATCCTACTGGTTCTCGGAGTAGCAGGTAAATTCAAATGTAATTAACGAGTGAAATATGAAAGTTTGACACTGCAACCAAATGATGAGCTCTTTCGAATGCACCAAATCTCTGGGTAGTTTATTACTGACATTTTTCATTCGTACTAATTACACGGTGGTAAAATGAAAGATTTCTTTCATCCTAGTCGATTTGTCCAAGATGAGATGAAAAAAATTTGGATTTATAAAATATACTTATATAAAGATTATAAATATTAGACAGAAAATATTAAATAGCTTTTAATGCCAATGTTAAACAGGGATCTGTCAATGAAACTACATAAAAAAGTACAAAAAGGTGTCAGTTTAAATACAGTTTCATTATTCTAATTAAATTAAACTTACCGTTATCAAG
Source organism: Amyelois transitella (assembly GCF_032362555.1). Lineage (NCBI taxonomy): Eukaryota > Metazoa > Arthropoda > Insecta > Lepidoptera > Pyralidae > Amyelois > Amyelois transitella. The sequence goes on along the minus strand of NC_083512.1, from coordinate 4,510,284 downwards.
AACGTTTTATTTAGTAATAAATAAACTTCAGATTTACCTACGTAATTTGAGTAGACAAAATCATCAATATAGTTAAAAAAGACATAAATCTTAATAAAAACATGAAAGAACATAAGCGCATAAGTTTTAAAAAAGGTATACTCCGGTTGGCGGTTGACGACTAAGCTTTGTCTTTCAAAAACCAGCCAAGTGAGAGTCGGAGTCATGCAAGAAGGGAAACATCATGCCTGTTGTATATTAAATAAATAATGTCCATAAATATCTATATATTTTATACTAATTTAATCATTAATTTTATATTAAAAATAAGGGATATACTTAGATTACATGTAAGTACCTGTATGTATGTAAAGTAAGTAAAGTGCAAGCTTTACCCATTATAATTTACAATACATAAAAAAATAAAAAACGGTTTTAAAGTTTTTTTTTTATATTTTAGGCTGCCATAGCAACTCAGTTTGTCAAGATTTCAAATGAATTACTATCACGGCGTATTCATACAGCGAAGCCATAGTATTAATATATTTCTACGGCTCCGTACATAATATGATAGTACTAAGGTTTCGATTTACTCTTTAGGTACGGAATCTGGACAACCTGTTCCCCAAATCGTGTTACCCGACACCCGTTTTTGTTAAGACGGGATAAGGTGGGTCATTTTGATTAATATCTGGTGGCTACCTAATAACTTTGAAACAGGAGTCGAAGAGGACGGTTAGGGGTCCAATAAAACGCCTGGAAGTAACACTGATGTAGCATGTCTGATTAATGTTGATAGTTAACTCCAATATAAAGTTTTTACGATAAAAATAATTAAACTCCATTACAGGGTCGACAAAGCGGACTGAGAAACTAGAAGCCTGACTAAGGCTATGAATCAGAAAGTGACAAGATTGCAAACCCGTCGTCTGAAAGAAGAATATAATCTGCGTGTAGCTAAGAAGGAATAGACTGTGATTTTTTTTCGATATCAGGCTAGTATAAAAGTTTGTACTTAAATGCGTGTGATTATTCACTGAGTTGCATTCTATGCCATTCTATAATATGGTAGTCACACTCTCTTTTGCTGGAAATATATAAATATTACATTTTGCATACCTGTATGAAAAATTTGATAAGTAATAATATTTTTACCTTAATAATTTGCTTATTATAAAGTGGACAGTTCGGCTATGTCCTTTGATAATATAAAAACAAGTTTAAAATTTTTTGTCCAACCAAATTTTTTGTCCAAACAAAAAACCAAAGGACATGTCTGTTAAGGTTTTTATCATTTAGCTTAGGACTTACGCTTCAATTTACTGACCAATCTTGGAAGACGGATGACATGCGGAGAGGGTTGACCACAAGAAGACTTACAATGCCCACAGGTGTCCTCTGCCCGTCTCATCTGGTCTGCCTTTACAATATAAGGAGAATACAGAACTACAACCTTATGGATATGATCATACCTTGTTGAAATATAATATTTAATTGTAGTTTTTCTTTATTTGGAAAAAAAGACTAACATAAAAATTACAAATATGAAACAGATGAACATATTAAAATTTAGGTGACGCGCCTAAGTATCATCGGCCATAAAGCGGACTTTTGAAATATATAAAAATTTATAATAAAGACACGTAATATCATTATGAGATTTTCACAGAATTTTGCAAAGAAAGAATTTAAGGCAATTTTACTATAGTAGAACTAATTTTATTTTTGAAACTATCTTATCAAAACAAATCAAGTCAAAGCAATAGGAAAATTGCGAAAACTATTTTAATATTTTTGGTATCTGGAATAGAATTTATTATTAAAATGCCTATATATTTTGAGTCCGAAATATTTAGTAGATTGACGTAATCATTCTGAATGCTATTTATTTGTTACTGTCTTGCTTTCCTTTTTATTTCGATGCCTCTTAATAACCCTTTCTTCACGCACATCCGTGATAAACCTTTTGTGTCTTTAATGAACTTGAAAGAAATTAAAAATATAATTTTGATTTAGTTGCGTATTGTTAGTAATGTTTTACAAAAAAATATGATTTTAATAACATAACTCAGGTACTTAATATTAGAAGGCGTTTTTTTAATCTTCCAGTTCTATACTGAAATATATTGATTCAAGCATACGACTCTTTAATTCAATTTTGTGAAACATCCGTCTAACGTCTAACTAAACATCCGTGAAATTACTTTATTTTGATCAAAAAGCCAAATTTAATCCGAGCAAAATTAATTTAATTTTGATACGTGTGATTTTGTGACGTAGGGTTAAGGTTATCATGTTAAAAATTTAGATTGACTTTTTATGAATGGATATAAAGTGTGTAAAAAGAAAATGTATTTTTTTTAAAACAAATAACAGACTCTTTAAATTTTGATACGCTTAACGTTATCGAAACAAAAGCTTGCTTGGTGTGTTCATTAAAAGAAACTATTTAAAATATTAGCTTGAGGACGCCCCTAGATTGAGCTTTATTGTTTGAAACAATAAATTCCGTTAATTCCAGTTCCCGCGGGAAGTTTAGGACCACACGCCACACCATGTTAAGAATCTAAATGCCTAATTTCATGGTGAAAACATCTAAACCTGGTAGTTTGGGTTGTGCGTTCTATCTGTCACTCAGTCTCTCTCATCCCTACGTGTTACCGGTTGCACCCTGCATAGAAGTGTTTCGGAGCCCGAGTCCGCCTTACAACTCTTTTCAGTAACCCAGTAACGGAAGAATATATTTAGGGAAAAACATAATGGCGATTCGATTGTGTATTGAGTCTTGAATATTTTATTTCCTTGTCTGTATCCGTATCTATGAAATACTAGACTAATATTGATTTAATATTAAATTATTCGAGTCGGCCGCTTTCTCGATGCAGCTCTTGACGATTAGGATCCACTAACAAAGAGCTTGTTAAAATTCTTACATTGGCTTAGGGCCCTTATTAAAATCCAACAAAACTATCCTTTTATCAAGAGGTCCATTTCTTTATCTTTTACCGGTAGGTATATTCTGCGAAAATAACAATAGAATTAGTTAATAAATATTTATAGATAAGTTATTTATAGTGTCTAGAATTTTGCAAATTTAATGTGAAAAGAAATAAAGGCCGTTGGTAATTTCAATAAAACTTTTTACTAACGTACCTACATTATGTAATGTCTCATAGCCGAATGATACTTGGTATTATATCATTACTCATATATAGGTATGTCAGCAATATCAAATAATAGTAACCATATTATTGGTAATCAACTGTTTAAAGCATTGCAATATAGGCTAGTGTAGTGTTTTCGAGTTAAAATTGTAAATTAATAAAAAATGTGTAGCTGTATGTAAAAGTGATCAAAATTCGGTGGTGAACTGGTGATGCACTTATATTGATTAGTACGTATAAGTACGCTTTAAAAAAAAACTTATTACGGAATTTCTTTGTTTATACAAATGTAATCGAATATATTTCTTACTTCGTAACAAAAATATTTATTAAAAATAGAGAGACTACATGAGAAATGCAAAAAGAAAACAATAATTTGTAATTAAATTATAAAATTTTATACTTCATTTTGATAGTAGAAAACAAGATTCATTATAATAACGTTCCCTTCTCGAACGATAACATACGGACTCGTGGATTAATTACGGGCGGACCTCGGTGACTATCTAGAGGGATGCGCTCGGGACAAAACGATAGAATGACGACGATTGCCCTAAGCAAGACAGTGTGTCACACAACATACGCACGCCAGTCGTTGCACATGTTCGCTGATAAAAATCCCCACAATGCGTGTAAATATTGTTCAAATCACCAATAGTGCAAAGTCCACCGTTTGAGTGCAAGTCTTGAGTCGTCAGTCGCATTCGACCAGGTGGGCCGCCCGCACGTGCGTGGCTTTGCAATCTGTTCTCAATCGCGATCTTATTGCGACAGTTTCACGCGTGTTTTTCACTTGTTCTGTGATCTCGGAATTAGGACAAATGAAGATGACAGTAAATCGAATAAGGGTTGTGGTGCTAGGGAGCGCAAGGAGCGGCAAATCTGGTGAGATATTTTTATTGTTTTTTTTTGATGCCTGGGACACTGTGCGAGCTTATTTTGCTTTGGTTTCAGTTATTGGTAACCCTGAATTAAACTTGCATTTAACTACTAGTATATTAAAATGAATAAAGAAACGAGAATTAGAGAAATCTTTGAAATATACCTATATTCGAATTATATAAGATTTTAACACTGAAAATGTGCATGTAATTAACATGCACATTTTCAGTAAGCTGCTGGAATAGAAATAAATTTGCTTCGTTCCATTAAACCTCCTTTGTTTTACTATTTTACTGTAATCAACACTTATGTGCAAAGCGATAGCCTACTCAAATTACCTGTCAAATTTTTGCATATTTTTTGATAATAACTCAAAATTAACGAGTCAACATTTTGTTTGTTTTGTGATGCAGTCGCCGTACCAATTATCCCTAATGGCACATTTGAAAGAGCCTTGATTTATTCCTTGAAGAAATGCCCTAAGGTTGTAATCTGGGTAATTTAATTACACCTCATGAATGCCAGAGCAATATTTTTTATGGGAGCTAATCGCTTAACGGATATTTAATGACGTTTTTAATTCTTACGAATTTATTGAATAAAATTGTTATAAAAAGTTTTCATTAACATTTTTTAACTAAGGTACCTATGTAGTAGTTAATAGATAGGGGATTAGTCTGTTCTACTTCTTCCTGTGAATGTCGTATCACTATCAAACAGAGAGAGAGAGAGAGAAAGAGAGAGTAGAAATTTAATAAACAATGCAAGGTATAATATAATGCGACATAAACGTGATCAATATGTTGCTTCTCGTTAGATATCGTAAATTCATTTTATCAACAAAGATAAGGTGCCTGGTTGATTCCACATATTGTCATCTCAAAACACGGATATGTAATTGCGTTGTTGATTTCAACAATTCAACAAACGCAATTGGAAGCAACTTGCTTTTTCTTCTTTATCTTTCTTCAATATATAGACAAGATATATGAATGATATCTATTAAAACTCTTGTTTAATTATTAACAAAGACTATTAGAATTACCTTGCCTGTTTTCTATATATTTTTTCTAGATATATTTTCTTAATCTATTACTATCTAGTTAAATGAATGAGACAACAGACTCAAAAACAAGTAAGCTGTAAGTTTGTAGTTATTGCTATCATTGACAATAAAGCAACGACGAGTATAATTCACGATGCAGATGATCGGATTGTAATTATAATCGAAGACATTGTAAGTTAAAAGAAAGCAGTAGGTAGGTGTAATAATTAATGAAGGTTTGGTTGGAACTTTGATAAAATTGAAGTGACAAAAAACCTTTTGCAGCTAACTAGTCTGCAGATGTATGGACTACGTCATCGTAATTAAAAGGTATGCCAGATTTCAGCCAATTGATAATTTTTTTTGTCAGTATCTTGTTTTAATTTATGTGTAGATACGCTGAAAATGTCACGCAAAAATAAAAAGTATTTTAATATTATCCGCCACTATCTTACTTTTCCCTACTACATTATAAGACAGTAAGTTCACAAATTTGATTTTGTAATAACAAACAGGTGGAAAAGCTTCTCCTAATGACTTTACCAGATTCTCACTGAGTTGTTGACTGCCAGTTATAAAACATTAAAACGAGCGTAAAATAAACGCGGAAGGTCAATCCGATATCATTTCACAGCTGACTGACGGATGAGAATCGAGGGTAATGCCTCAATCAAAACTCTGATCCTATGAATCATTATCCAGATTAAAAATAGTGCCCGAAATCCACGAATCATAGCTACGGTAATAGCATCATCAAAATTTATATTGTTAACAATGATGGGTTTGTGACTTTGGATTTCAATTCTGGTCATACTATTGGTTTATGACAGTGAATGTATTCCCCGTAGGGGATAAACATGTGTATGTAAAAAATGTAATGACAGAAAAATGGAAACAATTTTTTTATTGTTTATATCTTTAAAATCAGTGTCATAATTTCACCGTCCATAAAAATATATATATAGATTGACACACCTACCAGTTTATCGGATGGTGTCACAAATCTAGTGCACGATAAATAAATGTGTTAATAGCATATAGAATATTTCCATGAACTTAATCTAGATGCAAACTGATAAAATGTTTGCAATTATCAATAGACTATGTAAATTTGTTAATTGCATTCCTTTATAATCAAACAATTACATGAAAGTGATGGCACGTTCGAAGAATTTTATTGTTTTGGAATTCCATTTGTATTACATACGGTTACTGTTTTTCAGTACCTTATCTATAGTCATGAAGGTTTTTTCATCTTTAGCATTTGTTTTCTTTGTAAGAGGTTATTGTCAGGTCATTACTTCTTTTACTGTGTAAGGTCTTTAAGTAAATGAGACTTTACAGAAAGGAATTCAAAGCAAACATTTATTTCTAGGTATTTAATTGATCAGCTAATTTATTATTTACAATAATGACAATGGTATACATTATTATTTATGATAGTTACTTTAATAACATTACATTATTTAATTTACCTATGCGATGATAGTCATGTTTTCACATGACCATATATTTCTATGATCTGTTGTATCCCTTGGAGAAAAACTTATTTCGATGAGTACACTTTGCCACCATATAATAAAACCAATTTCGTCAAGAAGAAAATTTTACAATTCTCAGTAATAATATTACACATTAGTAATAAAGACATTAGAAGAATGCACAGATCAAACAAGATAGCTGGGATTTACAGAAACTTGACATGCTTGATAATCAATACGTATGAAGTAAAAGCAAAGATGAAATTACTTACTTAGGAGATAAGATAAGAGTCGCAGGAACTTCGAGAATTTCTAGTCAATATTTTTTAATTCCTAGTGAAATCCGAACTGTGGAGTAAATTATGACCATGATGTCAGAGAGGTAGGGAGTGGTGATGATTTTTTATTTAATCAAATTTCAAAATCATACGTAATTATATAGGTATTGTTCGACTTTTGGTGGCTTTGAGTCGTAATATAAATATAGAAATTAAAATAAGCTCAATGATTGTAATACCTCGTTCACTTATTTAAAGATCATGAATCGTACCCGGGGGTGTAGGCAGCATAAGGTGGGTGGGATTGAGACATAGCAAGTTAAAAATAAAATAAACACTCGTTTTTGTCACTGTACATATTTAGAAGTTTGTATAAATTTACAGCGTTTTTTTAAAGAACTTTTTCAACCAAAATATGAGATAGATAATGGGCATTTTATCAGTCAAACGACTGAACCAAGTTTTATGTTATTAAATCGCTTTTTGAGTGAAACAGATTAAGCAGTTTCAAAATTATGAAGAATATTCATGATGTCAACGAAGACTCTCTTTCCCCCACTTTTAGTAGGTATATCTATGGTTGCACCGGAAGCATTGAGACTTCAATGGGGTCCGGGGCCTGCCGGCTACCATTATAGAAACGAAAACGACTTTCACGAATTTCAAACTAATATTATGTAACTATAACATTTTACAGTATATTTCAGTTCATGTGTGTATATGCGACGCCCTTGACATTACATGAATCTAGGTTTGTAGTTTAATAGTACGGTGTAAACCGATAAACAATCTGAATACAACGTACGCTTTACGATATTTTGTGGTCATTTGGCCGTGATGCATGGGGACGTAGCCAAGACTTGGCATCGGTACCAAAAGTACAGGTTTTTATCTACTAGTACTTAGTAAGTGTGAATGAATGGATACATAGTATCGTTGGGATCAATAGAAGTGTAAAAACTTATAGATAGGTAATATCTAATACTTTACGAGTTCCCATAATATACATTATCCATAGTTAGCCATGTCTAAAGTTGATTTCAACCGACGTCTTCATACAAAGTGTCTTGGTCTCGGCATGTTCAATTTGTACGAGTATCTTCGAGTGAATGACATGTATTTTTTAGCAGTATTGTCTGGCACCGCGACGAAATGTGTAGAAAGAATTTGCAAAAAAAAGTGTCTGTCTGGGTTTGGTCTTAAAATAGGAAATGCCTCGCAATCTCGCACTTCTTAATTTTATGGTTTTACCAAAGTTATAGAAGGAAACATAATAATTTGAAAGTACTGTTGGTTATTTATAAAAGCTTTCATTAAAGGAACAATGTATAATACCTATAAGAATTCTTTATGAAGTAGAAGAAATATATCTATCTAATCGTAAACTTTAAATAAATATGGCATGACATACATTACAAAACTTATATTAATAATAATTAATATAAGTTTTGTAATTTTATTTATGTAGTGTAATGATTAATTTAATTTATTTACTTATTACTTGTTGGTCAATGTAATTTAATCTATGTATTTCTATTTATTGTAATGTTATGTATGAAGATATGGACGCAAATCTGAAATAAATGATTATTATTAATAATGATTTAATATACAATATTAAAGATAATTTATAAATCACTAAATTGATGTATCTAAGAAAATTATTTAAAAGCACACACGCAATGCAAGCACAAATATAAATATAACTATGACTTTGTAATATTTCTTTAGATTATAACATTAAGCTAAAATTCCATTCATACATAACATGTATTTACTTTGCAAAAACCTGTATTACCACCTGTTCGATCAAGCACCGAAGAAAATTATCAAGACTTGAGTATCTACGTAATACACTTGTGGGAAGTGCTTTGACCCTGGGTACGATGAAATTTGCATTTCACTCTTATGCGTGTCAAATATTATTAAAATTGTAATTTTGCGTATTAACAGTTAGTCTAGGAGTGAGGTAATCGTAGAATATACCCACTTTATCCTTTTCGGAGCATGTAAATAGGAAGCGGACTTAAATCAGGATTGCAAATATGTAGATCAAAAAACCAGGAAAAATGTGTTCTTTCGTCGTCAGGATTTTAAAATAATTTACCTGCGTTCCGGGAGCCGGGGCAATTATTTTATTTATTTTTCTAGAGAATAGGGAAATATTGACATCCCTGAATAAAACTGAAATACCTTCTTTTAAAATATAAACTCTGCAAATGAATAAAGAGATAATAATAATATTATGATAGAATGTTGTACAACTTAATATCTCGTTCTTTAATTGCATCCGATTCTTCTTTATCGGAAACCACACGGCTTATTTATGATATTAATTATACAATTAATCTTAATATGCGCAATAAAATGCTACTATTTGATCGCAAACTATTAGAAAGTATAAACAATACTGGTGAAAGCATAACATGGAGAAATTGATTTATTGTGGCTATGTCAGTTTTGGAAACACTCCAACGCATCATAAAATAACATAATATTAATGATCCTTGATAGAAATTTAAGACCCATAACGTTTAACCAACCATGCCATCGAACAAGTTGTCAGCTCACAAATGCTACATTTTCGTTACCAAATCAGCTTCAAAGCTAATGAAAATTAAAGTTACAAGACTTTTACGAAGACTTTTAAAAACACGTTTATAAAAACTTAAGTGATGTGCGTGTGCGTGACTCACAGCCGGCCATTACATAACAAACAATCAATCACATGGCACATCTTGATTATGTGATTAAGCAGTTAACTTGGCCCGGAGCACGCTGGAGTATTACCATGAGAAACAATAAGTATGGCCTTAAGACTATTATTATATGAATTAGGAGTTTTGTTTACTGTTTTTTTAGTTCGAAAGACGGCTAAAGTTATTGCCAAACAAATCAAAATAATTATTATTCAGATTTCAGTAGCAATATACTTTTTTAAATTCTGCTGATTAATCTTATTTTTCATTAAATTAAATGAATAATTTAAATGCATAATTTAATTAAAAAAATAACTTTAGATATATAACTATAATTTACTTCTTTAAATTTTTAATCCATACTTATCCACATCCACACTAATAAAGAGAAAAGAATTGAATTTTTATAAGTTACTAACGAATGAACTTAAGACCCACTGAACCGATTAAATGAAATTTCGTACACAGATAGAATCTAAGATCTTTAGGTATTCCTATAACCATCCATATAATCACGTTTATATCCCTTGCGGGGAAGACAGAGCCAGCAATCTTGAAATGCTGACAGGCTACTTTCAGCTGTTTGGCTTAATGATATAACTGAGATTCAAATAGAGACAGGTCACTAGCCCATCGCCTAAAAAAAGAATACATACCTACATACATATGGTCACGTCTATGTCCCTTGCGGGATAGACAGAGCCAACAGTCTTGAAAAGCCCATCGCCTAAAAGAAGAATCCTAAGCTTATAAGCCTATCCCTTTGTCGCCTTTTACGACATCTATGGGATTCCTTTTTGCGTTGGTGCCGGGAACCACACGGCAATAGGAATAACATAGGTTTGTTTTTCTGAAAATTCTCACGGGAGCGGAGCCCCACGCAAAAGCTGGTGATTAAATAAAGTTAGGTATAATATGCAACATATTATATTGATTTAAAAATTGGGTTTGTTTCGTCCAATATTTAATGAGTATTTTGAGTTCGTAATAAAACTTCGGGAACCTTAATTATGATGACTGAATATTTGGATAATTATAGTGTTTCATACGTTATTAAAGTCAATGGCATTCTGACGAACTATATACGTTGGGCAACTAGTTAATGACCAAATGTTTTACACGTACGAGTTCTTGGCGCCAACTGTTACTTCATTGTTACACAAACATTTTTATGCGTAACCTATTTTCTGATAGTACTACCACGGGAGCATTTTATTTAATGCTTACATATTTATACTACATATTATATATACTAGAGTACGCCTGCAGCTTCGTTCGCGTGATCAGAAAAATCCCACTAATTTCACTTGCACGCAGTAGGACCACATGAGGACCCTACATGCCAAATTTCAAATCTTTAGACCAAGCGGTTTAGGCTATGCATTAATTTAAAAGACAGACACTGTCCTCTTTTATATACATATTAAGATAATTTCGCATGTCCAGCTGCTCTTAATTTTACATTTCATGAAATGTGTTTAGCATGTTCAAAATGTTTACACGTGCGATGCCTTTATCATTTATAATTTGTGGCATCACAGCGAGTTTACAAATTTTACATTCAGCTATTGGTTACCAAGATCTTTTTTCGCTGAAGACACCATGAAAATAAAATCTCGTGATATGAATAGATTTGGCAAAGATTTTCGTCTTGATCGCCTGACACCACCTTGAGTATCACTCTCAATCAAAATATTGAAAAGACGTAATGTTCGTAAAGATTAACTTTGAATATACTATACAGTACGTGTAAAACCCTGACGACATTACTCTTAGATTTTGGACACAGTTAGAATCTGTACTCCTTCCAAAAAGTGACGACGTATCCGGGACTAATGCCAGGAGATTGGTCAAGATTTATATGACAAATGCGCATGCCCACGGTAAATAACTTTGCTAGTCAAGATGAGACAAATTGTGTTGTACTGTTGTTATTACTTCTTATTAACAAACATAATAGCGTTTTTATGTAAAACGATATTATAATTTTTATTACTATTATCATTAATTAAAAGATTGCTACACCGCTTCCTTTGAGTAAAAATTAAATCATCTTTGATAAATCTTTCAGACACTGTCACTCAAAATTAAATTAAGAGGTTTTTAAGTTTAATAGAAAACCCAATCCACAGATGAATTGAATATTATTCAGCCATTCTTTTCTACTAAGTACTTGGAAAATAAAGCAAAAATGCACAGAACCATTAACAACATACAAAGTTATGAAAAAGATGAGGTGACATGAATCGCAGATGTTGCGATGCAATTTTCATTTGAGTGGGTCCATTTCGCCATGTGTATTAATGGTTCGTAGAATGTGCGAAATGAAATCTGTTGGGTCATAGATCGGGAACGAGCAAATGTCAACTGCGTATCGTATTTATAGTAGCATCGCATGCCGTCCACTGAGTCACTCGGTCACTCGTCTGCCGGGATGACTCCACTTCACGCCTTACTACCAATATAAATCATAGAAATGAAGCGGCATTCAGATCTAGTTAGAAAATTGAAGTTAATAAGAAGAAGTAAAATAGAAATAAGGAAATTCTGACTTTTATAGGGATTAAGTTCATCATTAAATATGCGCTATATTTAAGCTTTAATAATATACACTTATTACCAGATAGTTCAATTTAACAAATTGAAATTTAACAACCTTGAACATAGTCAAATTGTCTGAGTTATGTAAAATTTCTCCGTATTATGTAATTAAAAAGCTTATAGCCTAGCATACTAGGCTATTATCTCCTATATCAATATGAAGTGTGTGCAGTGATGATGATGTACAATAATGGTGGAATGAGGGTCGTGTTTACCCTGACATACAAAGTTTGTAATATGTCTTATTTGTCTAACACGTCAATTACTAGACTTTGAGGTCATGTGAATCTAAATGTTTCGATACATGTCACTTGTCATCGTTATGTTTTATTTGGACCAGTGAAATTTGGCACGGTATTAGTATCTGTCAATCTTAGTGAAAGTGGAGAATCCTTTTGAAGTGAATCCGTTGAGCATAGAATTAAAGATTTTTATTTTATAGCAGTCAATAAAAATTCGTTATAAAGCGAGAAAAGAAAACAGCTAATTAGCGATGTTTACGGAAATTGTCTGCATGTAAATAACGTGAATTAAATTTCTGAAAGCTTAATCGCATATTACAGAGTAAGATATTATTATTTTTAAATTATCAAGTATGGAAAATTATATAAAATTTCGTGCAAGGCAAAAGTATTGATGATATTTCATAAAGCCCTATTTGACAAAGCCAACAATGGTATCTATCATTTTCAAAACGGCATTATTTCCACCTATTAAAGACGTACATTTTTTACAAATGTCAAAGTGCATACAAGTGTCACAAATCAATAAAAGTTAAGCATTAAATATCTGCATAATTTTAAAAGTCATGATTTTTTTTATTTACTAAGTATTAAACGGAATTTCAGAGTTATATTTGAACAATTTTTTTTTCGTACTATACAGTGTTTCTGATCTTTTCTCCGATGCTCTTAATTAACATTTAGCTTTGCTACCGTATTCCGAACGTCTCGATTTAATCCCGTCCCGTTATGTCTCGTTACTGGCATACAAGCAAGAGCACAATTATGTTCATCCGAAACTCGTGAAAGATTTCAACAGCTGATTGTGAACAACCGTAACGAGTACTGGCTTGAAGTTAAAAAGTAAACCAAAAGTATTTAGAGAGTTAGAATAAAACTTTAAATAAAAGAGTTATACAAGAGTTTGTAAAAAATTTCGAATTTTTAAAGGCATTATTGATACTGAATATTCGATGTCTGCAGAACTTATTTGAGAGAGAAATAAATTCAAAACAGATAAACTTAAATATTTTAACGTTGCTTGAAAACAAAAAACGTAAAGAATAATTAACCTGTTTCTTATGATGTTCTATTTCAAACAGTGAATCTTAAGTCTGGTAACATTTTGTACCTACTTTATGTACATCCTCGAACTAATCTTGGTGCAAAGGGTCTAAAATATAAATAAATAAATAATTCATAAATTGTAAATAAATAAATATATATGGGACAAATTACACAGATTGATAATAACTTAGAAATAAGTGCTCAATCGCCGTAAAATGAACATATATTAAAATAAAGGTTATTTCAAATGTTGCAAACGGTGTCTTTACAATTGACACTAAGTCTGATCAGACAAGTTGCCAAACAGAACTTAAAGGAGTTTGAGGCTGATACCTTTTTGTTACAACACCGTTCCAGATTTATTGGCTTAATATATCCGAGGGATCGAGAGTTTTACTGGATTACCTTGAACTGCCTGTTAAGTGAAAGTGCTCGTTAGTTTAATTGGTTCATTCGGAATGAGTCGCGAGTTTTGCATGTTTTGATAAGAACACTGATACTTTCTGATTCTGCAATTTATTGGGGTACGTTTTGGAGTAAAATACGACTTTGAGATTATCTTTCTCTTTCGTTTTATTATTGAAGAAAAGTTTGTGGTAGTACTTTATCACGTTAAAGTTTGATTTAATTTGTAGTTAAATTTCCAAGAAAGCACACCATTGACAATTAATTCAATTTAAATAGTGAAAACACCGCATTAACAGGACACGCTGCAAACAGCCAATTGTCTTCCCTTATAATGACCACGTTAAAGAACCTTGAAAGGAAAGTTCGACAACCCCAATAGATAAACGAGAAACTGCAATTAACATATATTGATTGTTTGGACTTGGTCCATTGAAAAAGCTATCAAAACATCAGTCAGCACGCCCCTGACCCCCGCCTTTAAATCAAACAAAACCCGTCCTGGTATTTACCGACATTCTATTATGTTCTGAGATGATCGTAAAGCAGAAGCCAGATAATAAATTCGATGAAATGACATGTTTATCGGTCCGCCATGATCCCGTATTTTCCACGGAGAGAGAGCAGAACACAATAAAATGGCGAAGCTGATGAGATCCGACGTAAAGATATCATTTCACAAACTATTCACGCTTTATGATCAACCATATTTCTTTGACACCATGTTGGAATTATTAGTATTTAGCCTCAAATACCAACACGACTTTTCGACGGTTAGTGTCAGATATCATAATATATTTGCGATCGCTGCAAATATAGGAAGTGTATGGTGTCATCTTGTCAACATTAAATATGGTCAACACCGTTTATAGTATTGTGATTTCTTATAACGATATAAAATGTAATAAAGTCTGTTATACGTTCCACGTTTCATTTGTACAGTTACGCGGCTGTAAAATTTTTAGTGGTACTTATTCTGAAAGTCTGAGTCCAATTCAAAGCTATAACAATTTTTCATTCCATGCGAATAGAGTAAAGCTAATTTTGTATAAGTTACCTGTACAGGACAGTATTCTTCACTTTATGACGGCTGATTAGTAATGACCTTATCTAACGTAACGATAATCAGAATATATTACACAATAGCGACACAATATCACTTGCAGCTAGTGTTTATGGAGCATACAATTTTGTTAGAAAATTCAGTGCGTTACCCTTATTTTACCTTAATTGTAAATACGTAACATTATTAACAACTCTAACAAATAATTGATTGTTGTATTCGGAAATCATCAACCCAATTATTTATAAACAGTGTTTTCAATGCTGCCCCGCATGTACCCGGTATTAGCCACATTGCTTTCCCTCTAATTGGGCTTGTAGTTATAAATTCATTCAGGGGTATGTACAACTTTTGTAACACCTCTAACCGATTAGTTGCTAATTGCTGCTTTCTCTATGTTAACTTGTATTTGATTTGCTGCACTGTGTTATCAAGTTAGATAAAATGTAATACTGCAATCGTCGAACTTTCTATGTGATTACATTTTATAGTACACATAACTGCTAGTAATATGAGAAATTTGCAACTTTCGGTATTACAATAAAAGATGTGATTCCTTTTTAGAAGGAGAATACGCAAGCAGTAATATTTTTATAATTGTAAACATAACAGTGGTATTGCCCTATTTGCTATTGTCTCTTTGAAAAGATTTATGCACTTATGTGCATTAATCTTAATGCGGGGTTATTATTTCGAATCATCATTCACAAATGCAATATGTTTTAAATATATTTTTAATTGTTTCAGCCGTAGTCGTTCGGTACTTGACCAAACGGTATATCGGGGAATACAGTTCGACTGGAGGTGAGTAACGTTATAATTTTATCACATTTGTAACACTTTAAGCAAATTATATAAAGTGGACTGTTGCAGTTTGTCTTGCTGTTTTAGTAATTTTATAAAAACTTTAAATACTTCTTAGCGAAAGTTGAGATAATTAGATTCCAAAAATTTGGCCAGTGTAGACACGGAACTCAAAATCTTCGTATAGCAAGGGTGTGGTAACAATTACGCTAGGAAGGTTGTCATTATTATCTGAGATAACAACAGCTCTATAATAAATGCCTGTAAGATCCCTGTGGTGGCCGTTGTCAAATGCCAGCCATCCATGCCAATAGTTTATTTGCGATATTGGCAACTGACGGTAGAGCCAAGGCTGATACGGCGCCGGCTCTCGGCCGTCGACCTTTGATAGCACATGCGGGTGAAAACAATATTATAATAAAGTTTTTATGTCATTCAGGTGCTGCTTATACAATGTAAGAATTTCTTTGAGAAGTTTGCACAAAGCTAGATCGTAAATTATTATGTCAAGTTAAAGAGGTATAAACTAGATTTATATTTTATTAAGGGTATGTTTCGCTCTAGAAAATTTTATGACTATCGCTTTTATATTTGAAACGTTGTCGTTTTAGTCTTAATTGTGTGTCAACACCAATTAGACTAAGGTACATCGAAGACTTCCATTTCTTTATTATTTTTTTAGATTCCTAATTAGGCGTATGTGCTTATTTTCTGTTTCGTATAAATATTACATTATTATATGCAACCTTACTGCTACTTCATTCAACTTTGTATACATCTTTAAATAATAAACTAAAAAAAACTCAACGAAGATTAAAGTTATTTCAAAAAATTTTTACTTATTGTCAAACTGAGCTTTCTAGTGACAAAGCTCTGAATCAGGAAAAACATATCTCTAAGAATAATTATACAACATTGTTTAAGCACGTTTATCTTTATCTCTAAGCGCGTGCATTTGAGTCATAGTTAATATTGCATCCGCATGGGCGCCCTGCATTACCGTTAAAAGCACTTCCATTTCATATGAAGTAAATCAACCACTTAGCAGCATATCAATTCGTGCAGGATTCCTCGTGAGAATCCGACTGCATTCAAATTCCACAGTTAAGGTCCGGTTCGCGAAGAAGTAACCATACCAGGGTTGCATAATAAATTAATTCTCTTATATAGGTATTTTAATGGATTACAAGATTTGATCTATCAAAGAAAAAATACATATGAGTGTGATCTTAATGTGTCCAAGTCATTGTTAGGTCAACTAGATCCGTAACAAGGGGTTAAAATTTTAAATTTGCCAGCAATTGAAATTTTCAAATGAATTTGGGAAAAAGAAGAAAGAGAGATTCCGAATATTTTACTTCATGTAACCTCTATACTTGAAGGGCAGCCAGGGACGACACCTTTCGTATTGTCATGGTTCCTGTATATTTCTTTCGCCCATTTTATTCTGATATAAGCGATTTTATCTCTTTATTTTTTCACAAATATTTAATCTTCACAAATGTAGAAATACCTTTAGCAATACGTTGTAACCTAGATGCACATTAGTGACAGACTGTTTCTGCATCCAGATATAGAGCGAGGTTGGCAAGACAATGAATCTTAATTAAAATATAAAAACAATTTATTCATATACACCTGCTGATGTAATTTGTAAAATATTTTGAACATTTTGCTAAGGATTCATCTTTGTTTCAGACTTTTTATACCAACATCGAGTGGCCTTTGATGGTGCTACTTCGGAAGTTGAAGTTTTGGATACTTGTGGATGTGCCGTAAGTTTAAATAATTAAACTTAATTATTATATTTTTTGTCATGAGACTTTTTTTTTAAATTAATAATCTCCTCTTTAACTATTTGGAGGTGCTACAAAGTGACAGCTTATTCTATTTAGCTTTATTTTTCATAATTTAGCAGCTGTACTATTACAAGCTAACATTTCTTTAAAAATATTTTTTTGGTTTGTTTTCCATAATTATCTACTTGTTTTTTTTATTATTTTACTACAACCTAATCGGTTGACACAGGTTACACCCTAATTAAAACTACCTTAAAAATCTTAAATTTATTAACCAGACTTAAATATTTTGGTTCAGAAACGGGGATGTCTAGCAGAGCATCTACGATGGGGTGACGCGTTCGCGGTGGTGTACTCCGTTTGCGACCGACGTTCGTTCCTAGCTGCTGCCGAACTATTAGCACTTCTGGAAAGAACACGGCTACCAGGCTGCACTGCCGTTACTCTACTCGGAAACAAAAGAGATCTGGAACACGCTAGGTTTGTTTTTAGCTTTTTATTTGCTTTTAATTCAATATTACGATGATTACATTAAATTTCAGTTGACAAGATCTCTTGAGTTACTATTATATCAAATTCGTTATAGTCTAAGGGTCAGAGACTGCAAAGGGTCATGTTGAAAATCCTAGTCCGAAAATTGTGCTACTTAATTAAAGTTTTGTAGAACTTGAGAAATTAAATTTAATCCCAGATCAAGTTTTAGTCACAGTATTGTAAATATAGAAAATTCCTAATATTTGTGAAGCATCTTACTGGAACACCTTATTCATTCTTCTAACAGAGTGGTGAAAGCAGAGGAAGGTCAGGAGTTGTCATTGAGGTTTGGCTGCCAGTTCTACGAGGTGTCTGCAGCAGAATCGTGCGCCGGCGCCGCGTTGGCCTTCCATGCTCTGTTGAGAGAGGCGAGGGCATTAGCATTGTTGCTGCCAGCACCGAGGCGGAAACTAGCAACTTATTCTGTTTCTAAGGTACTTCATAAGTTTTCACTTTTTATTGGTTCGAAGTTTCAGTTACATCTATTACTATCATGTATGTTTACTTTACAAGCAAGTCTTGAGACCAAGTTACGTATCGTTGTAAATATATTTATTGTAAGTAGACTAGCTCATGATATTTCTAGCCTAGACTATAAACTGATGCGATCAGATAAAATCACGGAAATCAAAATTATTAACATTTATTTAATTGTAACATCAACTACTATGTTAATTAAAGTTGTTTATTATTCTTTCAAAATATGCGTCTTCGTGTTTTGTGTCAAGTCAAAATCCGTGGGAAGTACCGCAAAAAGAACGGCGTAATAATTTACTGAATATTAAATTGTCCTTGCAACAGTTTTTGCATAAGGTTCCTGTACATTTAATTGGAAAACGGAAGCGTAAATTAATCATTTTGAGTTTCTCTTGTTTATAATAAATTGCTTTGTTACAGGTAATTGGTTCGATTCTCGGACTGAGCAACAAAAGCGTCAGGAAGAAACGACCGTCACTCAGCATATGAAGTGTTTACGAGAAACTTTGGGTTTTGAATACTCCGTGATGGAGTTTATGAAATTTGTTTTTTATTCTGTCTAAACAGATGTTGTTATCTCTTTCGGTGCGCGGCACCCAAGGGATTTGCGGATGGTGCAAGATGGAAGAAGCGATAAAACAGTGAAGTGCGACAGTTGTTAAAATATATTTTTTGTAAAATGTTATTTATGCCCCCAAAATATTTAATTCCTTTAATTAAATTCCTATTAGATTCTTGTTGGTTAATTGTAAGTGTTTAATAAACTTTTTTGTAGAAAATGTAATGTACGACCGAAACGATGTATTTACAGTTTTCTATGCAGCAAATTGCAGCGATTGAATTAAATTGGTTGTTATTATACCAATACCTAGTAGGAAATAAATAAAAAAATGACTTAATTATATTTTCCTCTTTTATAAATCTTATAAGGTACAACAGATAATGACATTAATGTTTTTCTTTGCTTTTTGAAGCAAGCAACATTTAACAATTGTACAAGTATATTTATAAATACCTATCTATAATGTTTTCCCTTTTTGTGTAAAACCAACAGGTAGTTGGATACTTATATTAATACGATTCAACATTTATTTTAGATGAAAATTTTCGTTTAAATAGAATTTTGAAAATTTTAAGATTAATCCTGCACCCTCTTCTTTCTATAATTCTTTTTTACTGGTGAACTTCTCAGGGACACCTTTTTCTATAGAAATAAAATGTGATAAATATGTTGTATTATAAAACAAATTGAAGTATTTGTTAATAAATTTATAGGAATCTTTTTTACCTATAAACGAAAAGACTGTCCAATATTTGGACCAACTTATACTTACTTGGCGTTACGTTATTATGTAATATATATGAGTGATCTGTAAAATTGTTAGTATTTAATCTCAATAGCACGTAATATCTACCTATTACATAATATTTTTCATATATTTGTACAAGATATGCAATAATAACATAACCGACCTTTTATGGCAGTCAGGTAAATTTGATAAAAAAGTACATATACTTTAGGAATACAGAAAACATATCAATTATTTCGGTAACATAATAAAGACCAACTTTTTGATAATAAAATTTGAATATTTCGTTACTTAATTCTTCTGTAATATTTATACGTTAAAGATTGTAACGTGTAAAGATGTAATACATAAATGTGTGGAAACTGTTATTTTATAGATACATAATAAATAAAATGAGTTTCAATACGACAACTTCATGTTTTATTTCAATTTACTTCTCTCTATTTTATCTCTGCGTGTTCCCAGTTGCACCCTCCACAGAAGTGTTTCGGGGCCTGGGGTCCGCCTTCCGAATTTGCTCTCTCTACTTAGTCGGGTTTCCGGCGTCCTCGGATTTCAGTCCATTGGCTCGCATATCATCTTTTGTTGTATCAATTTACTTATATCTTATTTTATACCGCGATGCAATTTTTATGAGTCAATATTTAAAAAATTAACGGTCTGGTTCTGCAGTCAAGTTTTTTTTCCTTACCTAACCTAAAGAGCGACTAAAAATTAATACATCAGCAATTATGTGTATCCACAAGGTATGCTAAGTATTAAATGTTGTAAAAAAAGTGTTAAAGTTATCTTTAGTACGCTATCGTGCGTTGTCTGTCAGTCAATACCATTTAGCACATTTTAATTGGTATACTCATTCAAATAGTCGAATACATAATAGTTCGTAACCAGTAACATACATACATACATACTCGCACAAACATTTTATCAATCCTTTATCCCTTGTACTCTACAAGACAGAGCCAACAGTCATGACATAATGAAAGGACAAGTTTACCTGTACGGCTTAATGTTGAGATTCAAATCGTGACGTGACGTGATACATTTTATATACCTTTTGTAAAATATAGTAAAACTACCCCGTACTAACAAATATTCAATATCTAATTGTTAGTATCTATCTTCTCAGAAATCCGCCCACCCAATAATTCATACATGCAACTTAGTTCTAAGTATCTTTATTTAGACATTATAGGTACTTTCTAAGGTACGAATGCAACTTTGTTTATATCTGGATAAGTTACCGTAATTCACGTAGTTCCACTTCGCCCTAGCAAGCATAAATTTCAACAAATGTTTCTGCCTCGGCACTTAGACATCTTAAGATCATAGATACAGGGAAATGTTTTAAGCCCTCTAAACATTGACGATAGATCAAAGTGCATTTAAAAAAGAAAATTATTTTTGGATCTAGTTTCTTGAAAATGTTGAAGAGTTTTGTTAACACTAAGGACTATTCAGATCACAAAAAAATTGTATATCTGTAAGACAGGTTTTTTTTACTAGGTACTAGTAAGTTTCTTATTTGATAAATAACTTTGATTTCTTATAAGATTTCCATTACCTTTACAACATTTTTACTCCTACTTAAGTACGTGACTTAACAAGTAAAAAATCATATTTAAGTATTTCTATGATCTTGAAAGACTGCTAATATAACTTACAGGTACATCTACCTTTCTCCAGTCAATAAAGATCCACTTTTCTATCAACTCAACTCTTGCATACAGCTAAATTCGTGTTTGGTCAGAACATGTTGATATGGTGAAAAATTACGCTTAATTATAATCTTTATGGCAAATAAATTGATCGTAGAGATGATAAGACTGTTGTTAAGAGAACCTGCTTATCCCGTTGTGAAATGTCATGTTATAAAAATAAAGAAATATTTTTACAAGAGACGAAAGTTCCCAAGCATATTGATGGTCGATATAGATCAAAGAAATAATTAATATTATAATTGGACTAATATTATTCCAATTCCTATGTGTTCTATTGATATTTCATTTTGATTGATTTGATGATCTGTGACTGGATCCTGGATTCGTCAGCTCTGGGGAAAATCTAGGGTCTCCCTGTGATTGGGGGAATTTAAACTGTAGGACTTTGCATGGCGTTGCTAGTCTGACCTCTGCAATCAAGCCAACAGAGATACTGTCAGTTGTTTCAACGTGCAAATAGTTGCACGCTTCGTCAATAAGTTTTACTTCACCATAAAAACTTGAGTAAATAATAAATATTCAACCTCAACGTAGGTACGTAAAAAGTAATTGGTATCTGGCCTCGGGTATTTCGGTACATTCACACTTATTTAATTGATAACTAAACCACTTATTACCAATTCTATACAATACGTACATATTAGAATTAATCCTATAATCTACCATTGAAAAAGACAAAGTCAAAAATTAGCAAGTGCAATCTACCAGTTGGTTTCACGTCTATCCTGACAAGCAATGAAAGGCAGGCATTTATCATTTGTATGAAGCTGTTATGACCAGAAGACTTGGTATGAATGCCTTGTAATTTAAATCTGTTGAGGATGAGGTGGGCTGGATGGACCATCAATCCTATGCTTACCGTATTTACGAGTACAGCGTTTTAATCTTATGTCAGAAAGTTCGTTTAGCGTCGGATGCGATTAAGTGTCAGTCTTCTACTTTGTAAGTAGTTAGCATCTTTAGAATATAGGTACGCCATATACTAATATTTAGGTGAGAAATATTATGCTGTCTTGTCAAAGGGTATAAGTAGTTAGTAGCAATTTATTTTTAGATTTTTAGTAATCTGGTAATTTTCTTAAATGCCATTTACGGTATTATTCCGCAATTCACAAATAGATTTTAGTAGATTCCTGGGTACTTTGTTACTATCGAAATTAAGCGATATCTTTTTAGATTAATCTATTAAGTTTATCATAATAAAAAAATCAAAGAAAATTATAACTCGAACAGTATCTAGAAGGCAATCAATTGTAGTTATTAGCAATGAATCTTATTTCTGACAGGATGGGGAGGTCAGCCAGGAAAGTTTTTATGTAAAAACTTATCCATTCCAGGATCGTGCCCCTGTAGTATGGTACGCGAGATATCGTTTTTTATCTCGCTGAAAACTCCTACTGTTCCGTCTCACGTCATACTAAATGCGTCAAAGTAAATTTTCGCGCGATTAAAAATAGCGTTGTGCGTGCGATACTACGGGGGATGTTCAAAAGACCTCAAGCTCTTCTACAGAGAGGCGAGGACGCAACCGGGACGTCAGGAGAATGGTGATGAAAGCAACAAATAATGTAGCCCACCAACAAAGAATTTAAGATACTATCAAAACTCTCTTAATTGAGGCGATTCAACTCAAGAGTGTTAAACGTTACGACAAATATGTGGGTGAATACAATACATAAAGAAAGTCAAATAACAGTCGCTAATGGTATTATAAAACCATTAAAACATGGAGATCAAATTTACGGTCGCCACATTTTGAAATACTCCATTGTTTAGTCGATTTCACTTCACCCGTGATTTCTGTTGCCGCCATAACATTAAAATAAAAAAAGCTACACGACCACATGCGTGATACAATTCTAAATATTTTGATAAAGATCTCAATAGATTGTGCTCATTTTCACAGAAATGTTTAACTGTAAAACGGATACGGCGCTAACATTCTTGCATCTTGTTCTATGCATGTCATTACGAAACTAATTATCATAATTGTCACAGAAGTTATAATAGAACTTTTATCAGAATGGGTTATAATATGAACCTCTACAATACATACATACACATATTACATCTTTATCCTTTACGAGATAGACAGAGCCAATAGTCTTTTAAATATTTGAAGGCCACGTTCAGTTGAAGGGGAAGTTACTTCTTAAGTTGTTACATCTTTTCAGTAAAAAATAACTTTCTCATTTTTTACTACCGCACGAAGTATGATTGTCATAAAATTTACTTCTAAAAATCACTGCAATAAATTTGAAACCTAAAACACATAGCTCTTCCCAAAACATAGATGACTATCTTAATGTGTAACGGAACAAAATATTAAACAAATCAAATGATGTCATCTTTGAATATGATTGGAACTATTACATTTCGTAGAACGATTTTGCACAGAATACCGAATTTCCAAGATACAATGTATTCCGAAGTGGGACAAATAAATCATGTTAAATGGAACGCATATGAAAATGTAAACCAAGGTGAATACAATTGTAAATTATAAATATTAAACATATCCTATCAATGCTTTCTAAATTAAAACAGTGCTGCTTGTATTTAATGAAATCGTGTTTGCGTACGCGTTAGATATGCATATAACTCCCATGGAAATTGGGTACCTATGGGCTAATTTTAAAGTTAATATAGTTTACTGTAGGTAGAAATTACTTAGTTATAAAATTAAATAACAAAGTTCTTATTGTAAAAATACTACCTACAAATCTACCTAGTGTAAATTTTTCATAGTTTTACAGTATTTGAAATAGGTATAGGTTTTGGGTAGACTACAGTTAAACCAATTCCACTGGTTACGCCCACTGTCTGTTCTGCAAAAAAATAATGAGAAAATCTTTCGTTTGTACTTTTTCATCAAAAATCCATTAGCCAGAAGGAAAAAAGTTACTAATGTGTTTCTCGAAATTCGTTGAAACTCTAATAATGGGAAGAAATTTGCGATACAAATCTATAAAATGTTTATTTTATTTGTTCGCTAGCCCATCGCCTAAAAGAAGAATCCCAAGTTTATAAGGCTATCCCTTAGTCGCATTTTACTACATACTTGGTAAAGAGATGATGTAGTCATATTATTTTTTTCTTTTGGTGCCGGTAGCAATTCAATTTCTCAATTGGCATTAAACTAAATTATATTTTTGAACTATTCTCTTAGTACTTCCAAGAAGAGTCGAGGCGAACAGTAGCTTATCAGCAATCACCAGAAACAGTAGCCAGCATCTATAACGGTATGTGACACTGAACTAGTGTTGTGTAGTGAGGTGTCATATTCGTAGGTAAGCTACAGTGATGGGAGATAGCGGTAATTTTGTGAAAATATTCAACAAAAATCTGATAAAAGACAAATAAAAAATTAATAATAATAATAATAATAAAAGTTTATTTATTTTCTCCACAATAAACAAAGTATTAACCCAGTTACAGTAAATAATTCAAAACATGTAGGAGTGGAGACTGGTGCCCGTGCTAGGCTCCGAAGATCCTGTGTTACGGGTCACCAGGTCTCACCCAGTAATTAAGTTAAGACTAATCTATGTTAGTACTTATTCAGATGTATTCTAAAGTATGTGGAGTGTATGTGTTGTGTATGGCCTGGCCAGGCGAGAAAATTATTATTATAAAATAACTTTTGGTTACTGTGTGAGCACACACAAGCACCATGGTTGCTCAATAGGTACACAGACAAAACTGTAATCCAACTGTGTCTGTGCTCAAGGGATATCAACGAAAATATATATATATATATAGGAGTCTAGACAATAGGGGGACATATCACTGACATGGACAAAGATTGGACTAAGACTAAGACAATGAGATCATTAGATCCTCAGTCTCGTCATAAGTGAGGGTTTGTAACCAGACGCTTACAGTTTTTTTGCAATTAAATTTGTTGAGACTATATATATTGGTAATAGAATGAATTTTCTTATAAAGATATGGTCCGAGATAGTGAAAAAATTTCTTTACAAATTGGGTTTCAACGTCTGGCAACGGAAGTCTGAGCCTTCTGTTCCTAATTTCCGGTTGGGGTACGTAAGGAAGCCGAGAGTGTTGTAGCATGACAGTTGCAAGAATAAAAAGCTGCCTTACTGTAAGGACACCACATAATTTATAGAGATCGGAAGTGGGATATCTAAATGGTTTGAAGGTACATACTTTTAATACAGCCCTTTGGGCCCTTTCGAGAAGAAGAATGTGGGATTTAGATGCACCACCCCAGGAAGTGATGCAGTAAGCAATGATGGACTGACATAGAGCCAAGTATGTCATACGGAGGACCTTCGCATCTGCCACATAGCGTAATTTTTTGAAAATATATATAAGTTTTCTTGTACGTTTAGCTAGTAATACAATATGGGTTTCAAAACTCAAATGTTGATCAATGGTGATGCCAAGGTACTTGGTGGTGCTCACACTTTTCAAATTGGGACATTGACATGAGTTATCATTGCATTGGGAAGACTTGTGACAGTGTGCAATCAAGCAGTGCTCAACGGGGTTTGGTCGGTTTACATTTCTAATAGTAAAAGCAATATAATTGGTTTTAGTAACATTCAGTGTCAAATAATTATCATTTAGCCACATTTTTACACAATCCAAACCCGTTTGTGCAGATCTAAAAGTTTCTGACCAATTCGTGCCTGTAAAAACAAGGGCTGTGTCATCAGCAAATGACACGATTTTACCGTTATGAAGTGGGAGATTGCACAGATCGTTCATATATATCAAGAACAGACAAGGACCCAATATACTCCCCTGAGGAACCCCATAATTGACGCTCTGGTCTGAACTTGTGTACATGCCAATCTTCACACGTTGAACACGATCAGTTAGATATTCCCTGAACAAATTGAGTTGTGTGCCTCTGATACCGATCCTCTCCAGCTTGGTGATCAGCAATGGAACGGACACGGTATCAAAGGCCTTTTTAAAATCTAGGAATAATACCACGCACTTTAACTTTGAGTCTAATGCCTGAGCAACACTACCAACCACCGAGTTTACAGCTTCAGAAGTGGATGAGTTGTGACGAAAACCAAATTGGTTTTTAGATAGAACGGAATTTCGTTCTAGGTATTTAATTAAGGCGTTATGAATAATACGTTCCATGATTTTAGAGAGTGCTGTAAGAATACTAATAGGGCGGTAATTATCAACAAGATCACTATCTCCGGACTTGAGAATTGGGTGAATTACAGCAATTTTGAACGACTTAGGAAAATAACCTTTTTTAATGCACAGATTGCAAATATGTGTGATAGCTGGGGCTAATTGTTTTTTAAATTTTTTGAGCAATTTAGAAGAGATGTTGTCCCATCCCGGGGTGGCATCTGCTTTTAAAGAGTCAATAATGCTGCATATTTCTATTTCGTCGACGCTGGATAGAACAAAGGAGTTTAACATAGCAGTTGTTGGCAAAATTAAGGATGGAGAATTTGGAGTGATTTTCGATGCCAATGTTGCTCCAACTCCTGAAAAGTATTCATTGACAAAGTTTACAGATTCTCCAGGCGTTGATTTTATAGACAAAAGAGATTCAGATTGGTTGGTCTGTTTGCTCATGTCCGTTGCCCTACGTATTGCCTCCCAAAGCTTCTTGGAATTTGAACCAGCTTTTCTTATTTCTTCCTTATCATGCTGTCTTTTTAACTTAATATTTACACATTATAACTTTTTGTTGTACACATTTGTTTAACCATTCAGTTGCTTTTGAATAAAAACAAATCTCTTACTTTTCGTGAAAAGCGCTCGATCTTTATATTTTTTATAAAATGCTATACCTATATGCTGAACGTGGCATTTCAGTATTTTCAATGCTCAGCTCTGTCTACCCCATAAGGAAAAAGGTGTGATATGTATGTATGGAAAAATAGCACAATAAAAAGTTATCACTGAATTATTACAAAGTTCGAATCCGCTTCTTTTATTCTCATGTAAGATGGGTCTTACCTTCGAGTCCGCGTTCCGGGAACAAGGCACCTGCTGCGGCAGCAAAATGATAAATAAGACATAGGATTAATTGCTTCCTACCACACCCGACCCCACTAAATCATTACGGGTATTAAACTGTCGCCGTTTATTCGAGTTTATCACGAGCGATGACATTTTTTCGATTTAGGAGTTCTCGCTTTGTAGTTTAAGATAGATGTTACCCGTAATGGTAGAAATCTAGGTTTTAACTGTGCATAGAAATTTATAACAATAACTAAATAAATAAGTATATCAAATTTTAATGAGTAGTACATAATGCTGAAATACTTGTTATTTGACGTTTTCTATGATAACAACAGAGCTATTGGGTAATTTCAGATTAATAATTATAAAAATAAATTTGATAAACTTATTTATTTAGTTATTATTATAAATTTCTATACCAAAATTAGGTTTTCATCAAGACTAGACAGTCTTGATGAAAACCTAATTTTGGTATTAAAGGGGCATACACAATAAGTAAGTTTTTAGGGATCGGTAAGTTAAGAGGAGCTGGTGCTTGATAAAGAAATTGTAACCAAATGAGGGTGCATGTAAATGAAACTGTGTCAGTTTTCAATTATTATTGAATAGTTTTAATAAATTAAAACACGTTATAAACCAAAATAGCAATGTAAAAACTGCATTTAAATAAAATTGATCGCCTAAACAGCTGTCATAATATTTTATTGCAAGAAAGCCACCAACTTACTTTAAATGCAAATGATAGTGATGAGAAGAAAGCGCGAGATAAAATATCCAATCAAATAAACGAGGGAGAGTGAGAAGAGACAATGGTCTATCAACCGGATAGAGTCAGATGTAGCTTCCTTTATAGAGCGCGCGTGACGACGTATTTTATGAATTAGAGAGTATTTCTTTATTTTTAGGGATCAGTATTCTGACAAAGAATGCCGCAATTTCAAGATTTATCTCTTGAATGGAAATGGAAATATTTTTGCCAGAGACACAACCGAGGGTTGCTTTGAATATAATGAACAAAAATCCAAATAAAAACTTAAAAAAAGTAAATTACCAGATAAATTAAAATAAAGACCCTGGCTGCCAGCCGACGTTCTTCTTCTCTGCTACAAACCACACGCCCAGCTTTTAAAACTTCACCATGCGTGTTCTATAAATAAGTCAATCAATTGGCGTGAGGAGCATCTGATTCATTGCGTGTATTTGTTTGTGGCGCCGCGGGTCGGAACTTGCCGGTTCTCGGAGCCACTCATTAAACAAACATCGATTCTTTACCGGCGTTTTGCCGAAAGATTTATTTGTTTCCAAATAATTTACACCGATAATGTGCATTTGTCGATGAGTTATTTATTTGTAATGCATACTTACTTGCGTTTCCTCGTCATCCGTTTTGGAATTTTCACAAAAGGAATACCACTAATGTCAGTCACTACGGAAATGACCGTGTTTGATCTTAACAAGAAAACATTTTAGTCATTCAAAGTAAAAACCCATAGGTACCTAACCGACTGGAGATGCATTTTTCTTTTAGTATCTTGTATTGTGTGTTGGTAAATTTTTAATCTTTAGTTTAAAATTAAACTGTTAAAATCACTAGTATTCTATTTGTTTACGTGACGAACCGGATATTCAAATTAATTTCATATGAATTATCACAGTAATATTTCTGATATAGAAGGAAATTTTTACAAAATTTATCCAATAAGAGCGTTTTAATCTTCGTTGTTATAACAAAACATTTCATTACCTAGTTATTTTTTATAATATTGATTTGTTAGTTATTCACTCATGTTCAAATCCTTATATTTCAAATGTAATTCATCTTTATTGACTGTCTTAGTAGACTGTATATTAAACATAGAAGTTTTGTATAAGCCAGATATTTTCCCATTTCCCATCTCAGGATATACATCGTTAGTGTGACATTGCCTAAACTTGGCTAGGGCCCTGGCGTTGCCTAGATAGGCATCATGATCAAAGCGGCGACGTAATAGGCCTCGAATAGAGCCTATCATGGTCCTATCATCTCATCTGGCATACTGACTGGGTCAGGTTGAAACTGGATACTGATTCCAATTTGAATTGCTTTCGTAATATTATTCAATAAGATTTATTCTAGTTTGTTCGTAAATAGAGTAAGTTTTAATTATACTGATTGTGGAATCGGTCCTTTTTTAAAAATGATTGCTTTTACAAATTGATTGAATATACGCAAATCATTATTGTAGTATGTTTAAGCATTTGTTATTTTTTTTTATTTGGGCCAACGCCAATCTTCTGTTTGGTTTCCTTCCACCTAAAGGTTGACTGGAAGAGGATAATTGCATTAAGAATAAGTCCGACTTTGTACCATAATATTTGTGTCTTTTGTGCTATTTTGTATGTTTTTCTTTAATGGTACAATAAAGGGTTTATCTATTTATCTACAAGAGAAGACCAATAAAGTTATAATCTTAGATTGAACCTATTGTTAGAATAATCAACTAAAGCGTTAAGTCTTTAATCTCTTAGTATGATTTTCCTTAATTGACTACAGATTTTCTTGCTTGTATGCAATTTCTATCACTAACTGAATCTCAATTCCATTCAGCTCAAAAGGGCCTTTGAATCTTTTAAGACTATTATATCTACCACGTATGGGATATATATGTATGTATGCAACATTTATCAGACAAAAATCTATGCAAATCCACTTACCAATCATGCAGGAATTTGTCCGAATATTGTTTGCGTAACTCGCTTTTTCTGTTACGTACGTACTATTAAACAGACGTTACCTACTGGAGGCGCAGACATTCTACAGGATTCCTTTTATGGGAGTTCTAGTAGATCAGAGAAACGAGAAGATGTGGTTTGTATATACGAAGTTATTTTTTTCTGTTAAATTTGACTTTTTGAGTGATACTTTTTTGCTTTTTAACTAAAATTATTTTAAAAACAAATATATGTAGTAGAAGGCTTGGGTTTTACATTTATTTACTTCATGATACTTCAGCGTTACAGTCATCTTATTGTTTGTTACTTGACAAAATAGTCTTCGTATCCGCTCTTTGTTCATATTTATTATTTCAGTATAATTGTAAGAAGGTTATGTCTCTTTTGAACAACAAAGACCATATTTCTTTCTTACCGTAATCTGCCTAAACTTGCGCTTGCGTCAAAGCTACATCCGTCTGCCTAACCTATTAAACGATGGATTCTATGGTAATAGACAGAAGATATTATGATAAAGATGGACATTGGGGGCATTTGGAGCCAGAATGGTGCTTAAAGTTATGGGTTAATGTAGTCTGACTCCGGGTCGGGTTAGAAGATGCGGAGGAAATCAAGTTAGGGTTATTTTTACCGGATTGTGAAAAATAAAGGGTAATGGTGCCAGGAAAAAGTACTACCATTCAATCATTCCAACAATAAATTACTTACTCACTTTTTGTACTTGGCCTACTGAAAACAAATTCTTTAAAAATAGGTAGTGTCCTTGTACTAATGTCTTGTTGTATTTTTTCTTTGATGATTCCCATATAAATAATTAATTAATAAATTTATTAACATTTAAAAAAATCATAGTTCACACATTTTTAAATAACATAAACTCATACAATCACGTCGTTATCCCGTACGCTATAAGAGTCAACTGCCTTGAATAAATTTTTCACCATTTTCACAAAATCTCAAATATCTCGAAAATTGCCCAGTACCATTTATCTTAGAACGCCACTGAATACCATTAGGCATCTTTCGAAAGCCAGTATTACATACCTACTCGTATACGAACACGAGACAAAATAGCCCCCGGATTAATATCAGTGGTGACAAAACTCGCTCAGAAATGAGTCGATCGATTTCGAAAGTACAGCTTTTACTCCAAGTACTTAAAGTTACCTGCAATAAAAAACCCTAAGAAGGTGTTAATTCTTTTCCTTAAGCAAATGTTCAACTTAAGGCTAAGTTTACATTGGGCTTAGTAGCGAATTATTGTGGTGATAATAAAAATAAACATGTCGCCCTTGTGCAATAACAACAAAAAGTATGTAATAGGTATATAATACACAGACCCTTATAGACATTTCCGCGCGTACGAAGTCGCAGGCAACAGCTAGTTACATATATAAATAAGACCAGATAAAGTCAATTAATTATTTAGTATCTATCATAAGTTTATTAATAAAGTATTGCATTAAATTGAATAGTTTTTCTTCTGATTAGTGAGTAAGTACCTATGCTATTTGTAATTCAGCATAATATTTTGTACAATAATGTGTATTGGTCCTTACGTTAATCGTAATAGGCGCTAGTTTTCATCCGGATAATATTCTTGCATTTCTTGATAATCTCGAAACATTGCAATATTACAAGTCAATTCTATGTTATTTCTACGTAATTTTAAGGAAAGTATTCATAGGCTTTGCATCAGAAAGGTAAAACTAATAATAAGGGTCACGGTTATTAGAGAAAAAATACATAAAACTTAGAGACTTAGAGGCAAGAGTGAGGAAAAATTATTATTAATACTTATCATAGCTACCTTATTACAAATGACATTTTAAGTATTTTTAGTAGGAAATGATTGATTTAGTAATTGGAAAAGAATTTGGCAAGTGGTAGTCACAGTTATTTAAGTTACAAATTAACACTTAGTACACTTATTCAGGAGAACCAAAATGCAAATAACTTTTCAATCTGACATTCATTATTCTGGGTTAAAGAAAGTCTAATCAGGTAAATTTAACTTGTTTTTGAATTCTACATTTAAAAAAAAAATCTAATAAATATTATTTTTGTCATAATTTATAGAGAATAATTTCGTAACTTATGCCATTTCTCCATTACACTGATGTTGCTAAAATTTTGTAAACACTAGCATTTGAGTTATTAAGACCTAAATATTCGTGCAAAAGACTTTTAAAAACTACCTATGGTAGTGAAATCCCGATATCGTATGTATATAAAAAATCTGGAGGAAATTAAGTCAATAGATAGTTAGGTCGATCGAAATTAAGTTTAATTAACCGTTAAGAAAAGATTTTTAGGAAATTTCAACAATCATTTCTATAATTGCATACTAAATTACATTATTTTTCAAACAACTTCCGTAATCCAGCCAAAAGTCATCCACTGACGGGTTTGACGTGTGAATTGGCAATTAGCATCTGTCAGTGTAAGCGATGATCATTGCCAGCGACCCATATGTTCGGCGGTCATGTAAACTTGACCCCGGCCGAGTGAAAGTGTACGGTAGCCGTGTAATGAATGCTCACATTTCGTGGGACGATAAGAGTAGCCTTCCATCCATTGGTATTGAGAATATTGATGTTTTTTTTTTCATTAAAAAATTATATATAATATGACCTTTTATTTGAATTTTAAGGAACAGTAATAAATACCTTATTTAAATTACTAATGAAGTTTCATTAATTTTACTTTAAAACAAAGTAGCGAAATAGATATAGGCAGGTACAATGATAATAAATTAACCATAGCTTGATAGTAAGTACTAGTTTCCCAAAGACTAATGGAGAAAAAAGAAGTAGTAAGGACTACATCCAACTAAATGATGAAATTGCGATTCAGACGTACTGTGAAAAATGTCAAGTGTATAAGCGTTGATTGACTTTTATTATCTGCACAAGAAGAGGGGCAAGTCTAGAACAGTCACACTCGCAGCCTTAAATCAAGTTCATAGAAGTAAATTGTAAAATATTTTAGATGATTGCACGAGTATTTCATTTAAGTGTGTGGTCAATCATTGTTACTTATAATGTACACCTGCCATTTAAGCGTGTACATGATTGTATCTTCCTAATTGCATCATTCGCAAGTCAAGAAGAGGTGACGACTCGTTAACTATAAGAATTTTCAATTTAGTATTTCCTTAATAGTCTAGGAGACTAGTCTCAAAACGTGTAGTATTTAGAGATATTGTAAATAGGACAGAAAACATGCGGTTGGCTAATTCTTATTGTACTGAATGTTTATGAAATGAAGACTTTCCAATTTTTAACACGGTTTTTAATGTTTTTTATAACATATTAAATGTTTGATTTACATTTTCCTTGTCCGATCGTTGTCTGTTGATGTTGATGCGTACTATCATAATTGATAATTGAGCTCAACCGCTTTATATTTGCACTTGAAATCAACTAGGTTTTAAACAATAT
This sequence comes from Amyelois transitella, assembly GCF_032362555.1. Taxonomy (NCBI): domain Eukaryota; kingdom Metazoa; phylum Arthropoda; class Insecta; order Lepidoptera; family Pyralidae; genus Amyelois; species Amyelois transitella. Next base: position 4,476,628 of record NC_083512.1, on the reverse strand, counting down.
AAAAGTGATTAAATTTATAAAAGGTCATGCTCGTTTAATTATTATACATATATTAGGTAAAACGATCAATCAATTGCACTCTGTTGAAAATTTTATGACAGATAAAATAATTTATATATTCGTATATATTTTTTAACTGATTTTTGTAAACTGACTACTTTGACTATTACTAGAAACTTATCCACCTAGTATGACATAACATCCGCGGGCAAAACCTAGCGATCTTTTAACGAAATGTAAGCTCATAACAATAATTTGTCTTACATAAAGAATCTCGTTTCTTTCCCGAAAGGGTAGCCAGAGACTACTGGACTTTTTTATTTAGATATTTATATTTATTAAATCTACATCGCATTCCTTTTCGCACGTTATACAGAAACATTAGTGTATAAACTTAACTAAGCCCCAGCTTTGGTTATTCTCGTCTCGGCACGTTAATGACGCGGCGTGGCGCGATAGATGCACCGCATTCCTGCACAAAATAAAACTAAAATAAATCTACACGTCTGTTCCCGTTATGCTTATAATCTTGCTCCCTGGGAGCTGGGTTTGTTAGGGACTACTCAGTTTTATTTTACTATTTAGCGGACTCCGTGGCCTAAAAGTCAGTAAGATTTCAATATGTGTTTCTTGCCCGGTGTTAAGACATAGATTTTTGTTTCGGGATTCGTGTTGAGCTATTGAGTATAAATTCGAATAAAAAAGACATTAAGATTTGGAAAAAAAATCCCATATTTATTAATCCCATATTGATACTAATCATTTGTATTTATTTTAAAAAAATCCCATGATGTAGGTATTTTGCGAAAATGTGCAAGTGCAAAAAATACCTAACCTTAGCAGTATTTTGTTTTCAGTCGGTTAATTTTTTATTCAATTGCTGAGTTATGGTTGTTTTCTTATCAAAAATGAATTCTAAATAAAAAAAAAATTCTCAGTTATTCATATCACCAGGTAAACGTACACAATGGTAACAAAGGGAGCACACTAACAAATTTATTAACACCCCGATGAGAGGTCTTACATGATAAAGTAATGATTGTACATCTATTACCATCGCCGAGTTGTGTAAGGGAACTATTTTTGCCCGGATTGTTGGTTCGTTGATTCACTCTTCGATCCACAGCCGCTAATGTTTGTCAACACGGTGACTCTTATTGGCTAGAATGTTCTTGTAAATTTATATGTAGGATTACAGGATTAATTGGCAGAATTTAGCTTTGCAAACAAGTTTAATTATGAAACTTTTTTATACTTTTAATTCCCGATATCCGTTAATTCGCGTTATTTCCCGTTTGTTTTATTAATGATTTTTGTATAATTTTATTTTTATTATATAATATATATAGTATACGTATCGCGTATATAATCAGAGTTGAGATTTACATAGTGACAGGTCTCTAGCCTAACGGATAAAAGAGTAATCTTAATGTTTATGAGATTTCCCGTAAGATTTACTTTGACAACCTGCGTGGGAACAGAAGCAGCTGGCACACTATGTATATTTTTTTCTACCAGCTACCAGAACAGCATGAAAGCTTGCATTAGAGGAATGTGCTTAGTCTCTTAGTCACCTTATACGACAACCTACGGAAAGAGAATAAGAGTGCCACTTTATTTGTGCCGTGATCAAAGGCCGTGAAGCATAGAATAGAATAGATTTATTTTCATAATGCCGTAATTGTGTTTTTTTATATATATATTTTTAATACAGGCAATTTTTATTCCAGTATCTCACGGCACAATCTCAATACTTTCGACTTATAGATGAAAATATTCAGCATTTCATATTTCTTTTTTAAATTATTTATGCAAATGAGATCCCATTTTTTTCATAGGTATCATATTTTTATATGAGGTCCAGTAAAACATATGATTGTATCTAAAATAACTTATGTAAATTTTAACTCATTAAGACCGTTAAGCCAAAGTTATTGTATAAAACTATCACACATATGATTAATCGACATAATAATATACATAAGTGGGTGAAGATGACGTTGCATGTTACGGAATCTCAAGAATTTCTGGCACGGGCGGTATTTGAGATGGTAGGTATATCGTGACTTCCATCTGAGTGAATAAGCCCACCCGAGGGGATTTGGAAACAATCACAGTCAGACAAAATAATTACTCGAAAACACTTTAAATGTCTGCATAATTATCATAATAAGCCTGTCTTGCATGCCTTGAAAAGGGCTAAGTGTCCGCCTTTGAATAAACTTATGGGGAGGGAAGGTAAATACTCTACGAGAGGACCTGATTAGATCATCATGCGTAGAGAATCGGATCTTTCTTCGCAACATTTTTGAACGCAGTAAGAGCTTCTCGGTTAGTAAAAAATATATACTTCATTCATCACATGTCTATCCCTTATATCCTTACGGCGTAGGCTGACCTAATAGTTAAGTATACGGTAGAAAATGACTTCTGCGCAGAATAAGCCTCTTCCTTAGTCCCTTAGTTGCTCTTACTGATATCTCAAAGAAGAGAAAGAATGATTCTAGGTCCTAATCTAAAGATTCGTGAATCACCGTGTATGGGTTATATATTTTGGTTGTGGTTCCATTTGAATCTCAATTCTATAATTAAGCCCAACAGCTGTACGCGTGGACTGTCAGTCTTTCAAGACTGCTGGATCTGTCTATCTCGCAAGGGATAAAGATCTGATTATATGAATATTAATGAATGAATAATTAACTTAAAAGTCAAATAGTGCTTGAAATATAAAACGCCTAGATTACACTGCAAACTTTCAAATTTGCACACTATGATAGCCATAAAGACTGATCAAGGTTAGATCACAATTGCAGTGCTCCTTTTTGTGTATCACGATTTTTTTCTTTAAATGCTTATCATATCTTTCAGAGCATTATTTATATGTCTAAAAAAGAAAGCCTTGACATTAACTATTTAAAGAACTAAATTACAATTGAAAGGCAAGCTCCATATTAAATTAGTTGCTCTTATTTGGTAAATAATACTGTATAAAAAATGGTAACACCCAAACCAAAGTGGGAAAGGTAAGACCTTGTATGTACTGACCTTTCCCGATCGGCTTGTCTAAAATAATCTAATGGTTGTGCTGAAGACTAGAAATCAGGATATGTAAAGGCTTTATGAGCATTTTAAATCTTTATTCTAATCTTTAGTTCTTTTATATTAACCTTCTGCCACGGCTTCGCATTGAAAGAAAATAGAGTAAAACGCTATGGAAATAATAAAATGGCTCATGGTATCTGTATTGAAAAAAATGTTGAGATTTTGAAAATAAATAAACAGGAAGGTCCATGCACTTTATACTGTATTTATTAATTATAGTAAACTGATTGCAAATACAAGAAAGTAATGTTATAACAGAAGAATTAAAATAATACTTGAATACATATAATCACGTCTTTGTCCCTTTCGGGGTAGACAGGGCCAACAGTTGTGAAAAGACTGAAAGGCCATATTTAGCTGGATAGCTTAGTACTCGTATAGGGGTGAAATTAAGAGGTCAGTGTCCAATAAAACTACAGGCATTCTATAATGCTGAATTCTCGCTGTACTCCAAAGGGCGAAACTCTGTTGTCAGATGACTTATTATAGCCAGCTGTCTACAAGGGCCGTATTAAGGAATATTTTTTTATATACTTTTGTTTAAAATAACGAATAGGATAAGTGGAATGGTACCTGATTGAAGTTCTTCTTTCCGTATGAAAGAAAAGATTAAGATGTAAGGATATCATTACAAATATACACCTATCAAGTCGTTATAAATCGTACGGAACTGAGTAAATAGCGCCATAAGCCTGAAAAATACTGAAAAGTCACGATCACTTTTATTTAAATTTGTCTTTTGAAACTCTAGTGACATACTTTTATATCCGTGTTAAGTATATCAAATATCTTACTTAACTTAAAATTTATATCACGTTAACGTAATAAAATATGGTAACCTGTGATTTTTCGATTCAGTTAAATGATGTTTTATTTGTAATTCAAGTCTTCTCATTTTCATCTTTCTTATAATTAATTTTTATTTTTAAAATTTTCACATTTCTCCAATATGCATTCAAGCTCATTTTGAAATGACATTTACGTACTCCAGGTACGGTTTCAAGCATAAACAACAACCCACAACACTGTATAAAATTTCTTTGACCCATATGTGGCCTTGTGATAAATAATAATGTGGTGTGATATCAGTAACTGTTAAATTCGAAAGCGCATTTCTTTACTTTATTTATAGCGGCAACCTAACTTTAATCTACTGGACTGTCATACGAGTTTCACAAAAGATTTATCGGTAATTAATTTCATTTAATCATCAATAACCTTTGTTCAGTGTTTAAGTACCTGACAATGTGCAAGTTTTAACTGCCACGCTTTGAAAATTAATAAAAGATTTTGCCTTAAGAATTTTCGCTGTAGTGTTGTCGTTAATAGATAAATTAAAAATAATTTTAGCAGTTTTAAGGAAAACGTTTAAAACGAATAATTTTTTCTAGCTTCTTGAACTTAGTCATGAGTTAATGCAACATTGGTCAGTGTTCAGGAAGTATAGGAATGGACAAACAAAATGTTGTATTCTTCGATTACACATTACATGAGAAATTTTCAGGATCATTTAAAAAGAAATTATAGTCGATACCTTGTAGTAGTAAAGTTCTAATAATTTTGTCTCCTTCAATAAAATTGTGTATTTTGCTATGATATGACTATGTGTGTGAGTCTTTAACAACCTACCAATTTCATCAAGCTTTATTCCATCCATTAGCTTAGCTCTATTCCATCTTACCCATTTATTTTTACAGATTTAATCAATGATTTAGAAGTCCGTATCTGTCCGCCAGAAATAGATAGTGGACATAATAATGTTAATGAATGCACCCGACTCTGCCCATTGGGTTTAGCGTCGCTATGCAGTCCACACTCCCATCATTAGTTGTCTGGCCTCGAACCATTACTATGTGAGTAAAAAATTGCCTCAGTTCGATTTCTTTTAACTAATAGCCCTGACTTTGTTCGCGTATCTTTAATTATTGCAGCGCTTATTGCTTTTCTATATACTCTGTTATTTAAATAAATAAATATATATGGGTCAAATAACACAGATAAAGCTAGCACAGAGGTATTATATTGGATGTCATTTATAGTAGATTATAAATGACATCCAAGACCAATCAGAAAAAGTTGTTTTAATATCATGCCCTGACCGGAGATCGAACCCGGGATAATTGTCGATAATGTTTATTAGCTTGTGCTTTACCAAAGGCCTCATCAAAGTTTTACTTTATATAATAATAATAGTCCGTACATAAATACATGCCAAATATCACGCTTCTTACCCGGAGGAGTAGGCAAAGACTACACTTTTCTAATTGTCACGATCCTTGCATACTTCTTTCGATTCATCCACATTCATTACTCTCTCCATGCAAGCTCATCCTACACCTTTTGTAATTTTTAATACTAATTACTAAGGTCACCGTCTTTGTTACCGCTAAAGTCAACTATAACGTAATATAAATAAATAACAGTATATCTACAGGTATCAAGTATCTTTAAATGTAACCAAATCTGTAGCCATAACCAATATACAACCTTATTATAATATGATAGAATTCTTAAGCCCTTGGTAGGTGCTATCTCGTACCTAAAACGTCTCTCTAGCAATTAGCATCCACGGTCCAACTGGATTGTTAGCATTCTTCCTTATATCCGTTCCCATTTATGCAAATAAAAAGTCTAGATAAAAAGTTGTTCCTTAATTGACTATACTGTTAGCGTCTCCCTAGTACGCGCATGTTTGTTGCATATTTTCAGGTAAATCATTATAATTTTATTTTTCAAATTACAATCCTGCAAGCAAAATATGACAATTTATCAACTAGCCTTATACATACATATTACATTGTATCACGTTTATATCCCTTGCGGGGTAGGCAGAGACAACAGTCTTAATAAGATCGAAAGGCCACGTTCAGCTGTATGGCTTTCTAATGGAATCAAGATTCAAAAAGTGACAGGTTGCTTGCCCATCGCCTACAAGAAGAATCCCAAACTTATTAATCTATCCCTTAGTCACCATTTACGACATCCAAGGAAATGAGATGGAGTAGTCCTATTCTTTAGTGCCGTGTGGTTCCAGGCACTAAAGAATAGGACCACTCCATCTCATTCCTGCAGTAATTACTAAATACACCATTAATGACTTAAAACGAAGGGTTTAGGTAGGACACACTATGTTTTTCTTCCAGTTCGTGACCAACATGAAAGCTTTGTTATTCTAATCACGCTTAAATTTCACGAAAGGCGTTTACCTGCGATAGTCATTACCAGTCGGTTAGAAAGAAATCATCGAGGTGTTAAAGCAAATGTTATAATGATGCAAGACAGGAATTTCGCATGTTAGACATAACGTAACAGAAATATCGCACAAGTTAAATAAGTAGTTTGTATTGGCGAAAGTACTTTAGTGTGTGAGTGAAAGCCCGCGAATACATATATATATATAAAACTATTTTATATAGTAAACTATGTATATAGTAAAACTATCGATAGTTGACCTCGGAAATTATCCAAAATATTGATATTATCTATAGAGCGTCGGTTTTCGAATCGGTATGGTCCCTTTAAAAATGAGTGACGCGCAGAAAGGCACAGGTTCGAATTCCACAGGTTCGGTCATGTGCCAATGACAATTTTCGAAGTTATGTACATTAGTTTGATTACTAACCGATACTTTTACGGCGAGGGAAAACTTCGTGAGGAAACTTGCACATTCAGAAAACGGGATGTGTAAAATAAACCATATGATCCAATACGGGTTAGGTTTACTTGAAAAGGTTACGGAGGTCAGGAGGAAGATTCATAGTATCTATAGTAATTTTGACATTAAAGCTTAAAAACTATCGATACATTTAATAGTTAGCCTATCGCTAGTGAGCTTACCCTCGACAGTATTGCTTTCACTATTGATTCTTCCTCCTGGCTTTAGTAAGAGCATCGGTTAGTATTCAAACAAATGTAAATAACTTTGAAAATAGTCATTCGTATATGGCAGAGGTTTGTGTATTTGAACCTGTACCTTTCTGCGTATCATGCATTTACCCGGTCAACTTTACGATTCGACAACTGATGCTCTGTTGCTTTGACTAATAATTGGCCAAAACTATCGATAGTAACAAAAGTTATTGTGATCTTACATGTTCCGCCAGAAAGAAGTATGGCATGTAAATATAGTTTTGTTATAACATTGCGTTACTTTCAAAATTAATAATTTACAAATTAGTAATTATACAATTTAAATAAAATATTGCAATAGTCAATAGCATTAGTATTTATAGGTACTATAGATAGTGCATTCGTTATTGAGCTATAATGCTATCGATAGTATTGTTGGATGTCAATAACAGTAACTGGATAATCGATAATATTGCTACTTCGAAAATAGCGATATTACTATTGCTTTTTGACAATGGCTATCGATAGTGGACTATCGGTCGGCAACCCTACCCGCGTGGATTTGTCGCATGCGCATCGCTTGCATGCTGCGGATGCAATCGGCAAAAATAGATGTTACATTTCTGATCTAATTCAGGCCAACTCAAAGCTTCTAGTGCGTTCTTTATGAACTTATAACACGTTAGCTTTAGCCTTGAAAGTATGAAATAGCAATGAAAATAGTACTAAAAATTGTATTTGGAACAATCGTTAAATGAATGATACCTCTTATAATATCTGAATAAAAAGTTACCTATCAGTTCTATGGATACCGTATTTTCTTTGGCTGAACATAAAGCCTATAACAACCTTTCTCTAGGTGATAGGCCGTATGTATTCTGGCAAAAATTAAACACTGAAAATGTTTATTATTTGTCTTAAAGTTACGCAACATGGAATTGACTGATTTTTCCAATAATTATTTTATTAACTATTAAAACGAAAGATTATTCTCGAACTACCATCAAACAGGTTGCAAACTTTTGTCAAAGAAAACAGTTTATTTTTATACATGATTTTATACTCGTACATCTATAAACCTATATAACACTCAAGTTAGCATGCGGTATATTGTACTAAGCTTATAGTTTAGCAAGTACTTTTGAATCGACTGGTTGCCTGCATATGCACCAACATGTATGAGAATACGGTAAAATAGCATTAAGAAATTGTGTCGTATTGGCGTCATAAATAAACTGACTCCTCTCAGGTGAAGTATAAAGATATATTCTGTCCATAGCAGATTGAAAACTGAGCTTAGTAGGTACAGCTTTTAGAAACATATATGAACCAAGGATGAGACTAAATAGAAATTCTTAATTTTTGATCTATACCTATATACGTAATCACGACTCTTTCTCTATAAACTAAGAGATAGGTAACATTATGTGCATAAAAGCGTAATATTACAATCTAATATTGCTGTTATCTCAATTATTTAAAAAAAACATAATTTTGAGCTAGCTATTTTATTCACTCATAGTTTGCATATTATAAGTATTTAAAACGACTCTTTGATCAAGAACAAACAAAAAAAAAGCAACAATATGCGTTCGACGCGTGCGCAATGCATTGGATGTCACGACGTCGCTTGCGCAATTAAGATGCAGGCTAGATAATATCAGACGCACTTTACATGCTCTTTTGTAATAAAGATACACACAATTTTTTACTCTATTTGTTTATAGATAAGATTCAATATAAAAAATGTCTGGAAAATGATTAATCTTCATATATCGGTTGCCGATGAATTGACAGGTTCCAATACTTATGAAACATCATTATTACATTAGTCTCACGCGTTATAAAGGACCATTACAGACGAAATGAAAATTGTGACAGACAAATTAAACTCTTTTTGTAAAGAATTAAATATTTAGTGAAAAAGGGAATAGTATATCAAAGTTAAATTAGCATAAATATATGCAACAAATGACTGATAGTATTAATCATGTTATCAAATTAAATGTTTTACCAATAAACGTTTGGGGTATGTTATATTTTTTAAGGAAAAAAAAACAGACATTTTAGTATTAGCCAAGTTTATAGTAGTCTGATTTAGTACAGTTAATCAGGTCACAAGATTTTGTAATAATGAGTTAAAAATATGCATACATAATACAAACGTTCACATTAATTTATATGAGTACTAGCTTTCCGCCCGCGGCTTCGCCCACGTGTAATTCGGTTATATATAGCGTTTTTTAATGATCTCGACAGGGCTTTTTCTTCCACAGGCTGAAATCTTGTTACAACTGGAATTAAATATAGCCTGTGTTACTCAGGGATGATGTAGCTTTCTAATGGTGAATGTTTGAAATCGATTCAGTAGTTTCGGAGTTTATCGATTACATGTGTAAACAAACAAACATATAAAAAAATAGATTTTTCCTCTTTATAATATTAGTATACATACAAATCTATATAGAAAAAGTAAAGCGAGACAAAATCATCGTCTCAAAAGAAAAAAAAAACAGGATTTATAGGACGAAGAGGCCTTACAGGATTTCCTTGTAAACAATATTTTTCTCATTAACGTTAAGAATTTAGGTGAAAATGGATGCGGACAAATTTCGTCTCTTCACTTGTTTCCTTTTAGCTGTTTGTATGGGTAGTGTTAACACAAAATAGGGATTAAAGGCGTGATGTTATTAATGTTATGCATGTATGTACATAATTATGTATGTTATTATGTATGTTAAAGAGACGACTGAAAGTTGTCATACAAAGCTTTTTTTTTAAGGATGGGAAATCATCAAATGACCTCTCCCGCTCTGGGTGGAACGGAAGGGAGTGTCAGACTTTTACTGACTAAAACCCACCTCGTTCCTTCAGTTGCCCTTTGCGTTCCGGGGCCACGGTATCTCGTTAGAACTTTCCCGCAGCCCCGGCTCAGTTTATCCCGTTTCCCCCCCTTGGGGGTTGACATTTCAAAAATCCCTTCTTAGTGCTCACTTATGTTACTAAAGGAACCTCTGTTCAAAATCTCAGACTCCTATACCGAGCGGTTTCGGCTGTGCGTTAATAAATCAGTCACCCAATCGCACCCCCTAAATCACGATTGGAGGGTAGTTTGAAAAAACTTATAATGTCAAACATATTTACTTGCCTATGTACGTGTTCATGCCAAGTTTCAAGTTTATAAACCCAAGGAATAAGATTTTTCATAGAAACGTTTTTACCCCTTTTCCCCCCCTTGGGGGTTGAATTTCCAAAAATCCTTTCTTAGTGCTCCCCTACATATCCCAAGGAACCTACATTCCAAATTTCAGCTGTCTACGACCAGTAGTTTCGACTGTGCGTTGTCTGTCAGTCAGTCACTCAGTAACAGAAGAGTTTTATATATATAGATTATATGATAAATATGAGAACATCAAAAATTTTAATCTACTTAGAATATTAGTATCAAACATTTAAACGAGGTCAAAGGATTAGCCTTGTTTATTAAATATTTTCTCATCTACCTATACTAATATATTTAAAGGCACTTTCAACACCTTTGATATGATGATAAAAAATAATACATTAAGGCCAAGGTTTATCTGGATAGTAAAGCGATTATGAAGCAACATGACTAATTGTGCTAAAAGTTATACTAAATGCCCGTAATTGGATGAGTTACTATGATTCAATATGGGATAGATTGCTCTACAAGGTGCTTCGTGTAAAAAAACCTGATTTACCCTTCAAATCATGTTTACAGGCAGAACTAAGACTCCTATTTTGAAGAAGACGCAACTGTAAATGAAGCCAAGAGGTTGAGAATTTTACAATTTATTTTCATTTTACTAAGGTAATTTAGCAACAAAGTAGCTAGAACGACAATAACATAAAAAAACTTATTAAAAGCGCTAACTTTAATGGTCATAATTATAGGCGTAAGTCAATCACTATGGCTACCGTTGATTACTATAAAGACGTCTCGATGATGCTAACTAAAAATCATTTAGAAATGCCACCAAGCCGGTTATCTAAATGAGTATTGAATCTTATACATGGAACTGGCTAAGAAATAAAATTAACGAGATACCATTAAATACAGTTCAACCGGAAGACTTATGTCACCTGTTTCGCAGAATTATATGCAAATTACAGTGCTTAGTAACAGTTTTAGAATAATCATTATTTATTTTATATTTTATTTCCTAACTTTTGAAGCGGATCGAAAATATGTAGCAGTACGGTAGAGTTTATCAGAAATTAGATGTGTATATGCAATGAGGTGACAGATATTAAGTCTACAGCAAACCTTAGTCTCATTTTTATATCATCATCTACATAAATGAGGGTCATCATTGTTTTGCATTACGTATTACGCCTTCTCCATGGTTATTATACCTCTATATTTGCTGGCTCATTCTTTTTCCAGTTTATCTACTAGGTATAATTGTTTAATAGTTATCTACTACTATGCTTTTAATAATAGATCGTCAATCATCCAGTCAATAAATTGACTAATAACGTACCTATAATTTTTAGCCATAGTTACCTTAATTTACGATCTTTATACAGACATATGTTTGTAGTTAATTATTAGGCGCATTTTTAAGCAATCCAAAATTGACCTTCAAATTCAACTAAAACTAAGCATTTATTGATATTTAAAGATATAAATCAAAGCAGAGTAAAAATTATTACATACATAGATTACCTATGTATGTAATAATTTTTTTGCTCAAAAGGGATGCAGGGTGGACAGAGCCAACAGTCTTGAAAAGACTGATCGGCCAAGTTCATCTGTTTGTTTTAATAATATAATTGAGATTCATATAGTGACAGGTGTTAGCCCTTCGCCTTAAATAACTAAACTGAAAATTGGGTAAACTATTATTGCTCAAATTATGTATATGGAGCGTCTATAGGTATTTATTTAACGTGAAGTAAAAATTTTCAGAAATTCCATGGATGTGAGAGGCATAGGCAGAAGCTCATTTAAAACTGAAATCAAATAATAAGTTACGATATCAAGAAATAGCTGCTCATATATTAACTTATAGGGTCTATTAATCGGCTATGCAAACGAGGCGTTTAAGAACCGCTTCGTATTACGCGAATTGCGCAACTAATCGATGTACTGTATAATAATCCCAATTTGTCATAGATAAACATCTAGAGAGATCTGCTTCTCAACTACTAAACAATATGCCCACGTAACGGAAGTGAAAACAATTTAAATTGGGAAGTATGTATCTACATCATTCACTTTCGCGATTATAAAGTACGGGAGGTTAATGACGAAAAATGTTTCGAAAGTGCGATACTTTCAAAACGGATTGAATATTGAACGTACCGTACCTGTTCCCGATGGGATTTTTAAGAACTTTTCAGCCTTTCAATCCTCAGTTTCCAAATCCTGTTGATGACCTCATCAACGTTACTTCACGAAACGATTTGTTTACCTAGATATACATTAATGAAAATTTTTACACTACGAGATTAAGATTGTCGGTGATTTATAAAAGCCGAATTTTTATCTGCTTTCCGTTTTTTTTTTGTTCATTATTTTTAGTAAAGTTGTTAAAATTGTGATGTGATACACACAATCATAAGGAACAAACAGACATCTTAAATTTCATGGAGTATTCTGTCAATATCTCTCCGACTAAGGACATCATCAAAAGATGCTATCAATAAATACAGTCAGTTTTTCTGAAAAGACTTCAATGAAACGATGACAGATCGAATTAAAACTATCAATTCTTTGGATCTTATCTTCATCAACACCCGTCTCTAATTAACATCAAACATTTCATTTTATTTTGATATGTCAAAATGAGAACATCGCAAAAATAGATAGAGATCTGCAATTCTTAAATTCTTGCTTCTTTTCTTATAAGTATTATAAAATGGGAAAGTTTGTTTCTCGCTTTGAGGGCTTAGGTAACTAGTACGAGTTTTCGAGAGATTTTTTAGCCGTTCAGCTAAATGTACGAGTATTTACATACATAAGATAAAATAACTCCTCGTTGATGGAGGAGTAGACATAACTTTTCACGTGTCATGATGCCCTGACTACTTCTTTTGCTTCTTTTCTGCCTTGTTGTTTAGACCTGTAATAGTTCTGACCTAATCTTGCATCAGGAAGTATTTTGATCACTGTACTTAGTGAGTATATAAAGCATTACATACATACATACATATAATCACGTCCACATCCCTTGCGGGGTAGACAGAGCCAACAGTCCTTTAAAGACTGATAGGCCACGCTCAGCTACTTGGCTTTAAGATAGAAATGAGACTCAAACAGTGACAGGTTGCTAGCCCATCGCCTAAAAGTAGAATCCCAAGTTTATAAGCGTACCCCTTAGTCGCCTTTTACGACATCCATGGGAGAGAGATGGAGTGGTCCTATTCTTTTTTCTATTGGTGCCGGGAACCACACGGCATTATACTATATATTTTATATTTTAATGGCTGTAGCCGTATTATAAATAAATGCTTGCTTAAAAAATTATACAATAATTCAAACGGACTCATTAAACCAAGCAAGCGAGACAGCAGAATCACTTGTATTTTTTTTATTGGAGCCACCAATACGTGTAAATAGGCGTCTGCGTGTAGTAATTGCATTTAATGCAGTCCTAAAGGCTATTCAGTGCGTTTCCAGTACCTTGTTTTATTTTTATTTAAAATCACTGCAGTAATTTTTCCGTGCATAGAGCAGGCATCATTTGTTTCTACGTGTGATTCCTGTCAAATTTAATCTTACATTATTATGTCTCGCTCATTTTAGTCGCTGTAAGTTTTATTTACCAACTATCTTTAGCCCGCGGCTCGCCCGCTTGAAAAGTTATCATTTGTCCATCTCCGTTCTCCACACTATATCTGTGCAAAGTTTTATGAAGATCGGTTCAGGGTTTTAACGTGAACGATGGACAAACACACTTTCACATTTTTAATAATAATATAATATTAAACAATTTTTGTTTGGTAGTGTGATATACGTACGTAGAGTATGTATGTATGTAAATGATGATATAACTAACAACTTAGCCCTCAAATTTTCTCGGCTCAAAGTACAAGAAATTTAATTTACCATTTCAATGGTAGATTCGGAAAAGGTTTGATATTTTTTAAATATCATACATTTTCACAGCGTATCTTAAACAAACTACGACTTTTGAAGTCTACTACTACAGTTGCAATTGCAAATTTCGACAAGGATTACAATTTAAAGCTGTCGAGTCAGTTCTATACAATATTTTCTATATCTAGCCAGGATTCGCTGTCAGTACCATCGATTTTATCTTGTCACGCCTCTACTCATTGTAAACTCTGGTAATAACGTCGGTTCTTTGCAAAAAGTTTGTCCTTGAGCATTCTTACATTCTAAAATAAGGTAATGATGCTTCCATAGAAAATGATATACATTTATGCTCGGCAACAATGTAGAGGAATAATCATAATGTAAAAGCAAATCATATTTTCTACGACATCGTAGGAGACATCGCTACGATTACAAAGACTTATGATCTGACAGCTACAAAATTCAGGCTAATATAAAAAAGTCAAATAAATTCAAAAGGGAGCCAAGTTCTAACATGTTGTCCTAGCAAATAGTAGCGCACCTCCCCGGCTTCGTACATATGACCTTCCTCTTGAACCAAGCGTGATTTCGGATTTCCATGTAGTTTTTGAATAATACTCGAAGTGATTTGTTATAAAACTGCATCAAATTCCATTGCGCAGTTTTGAAGATCTAAGCACACATACAGACATATCGTACATACAGCCATAGAGACAGACGCGGGAAGCCACTTTGCCTTTTACTTTGTAGTCTTTTTACTCTTAGCTTTCAGTCCTGGTTGCATCCTCACCAAGCTGAAAAGGAACTCGGGTATTTTTTTGGACCATGGGTTTGGTGGATGGATTGGGTGAGTCAGGTTTTACACGAAGTGACGCCCATCTGACTTGCGCAACCTTTGCAGGTAAACCTAACCCATATTGGATCGATCATGGTTACACATCTAGTTTTCTGAAAGTGCAGGTTTCCTCATGATGTTTTCCCTTACCGTAATAGCATCGAATTATGCGATTGCATTCTCAGCACCAAATTGATATACAATGTTCAACGTCTCAAAGTCTAAGAACGGAATACTCGAAAGGCAAGACATACTTCACAATAATATCGCGAAATGAAGTCACTACAAGACAGGAGCATAACTCCGCGTAGATAAGGCTGCCATCTGGGACGGGCAGTTCAGATTTATTAAGGGCATTTCGGAACATAACTTTCGGCCCTTTGTTCAGCCGTTCGCCGCTTTCAATAACTCGTGGATCGAAATTATCCGTCGAACGATATTATCTTTGCGTCATCTATTGTGCAATATTGAAAACAATTGAAAGTTGGACTTTTTTATTTATTAAAGTGGTATTTTTTTGATGGTACGATATCGTTGTTGTAATAAGGCTATACTAATGGCTTTTAATTGTACGTCGCAGGTGGCCCTAGCTTGGGTGCCGACAAGATAGTATATGATACTTTAATGTTAAGTATGTTTGAAAGGTGAGACCGTACAACGATTTAGCAAAGTTTGCACTGGTAGGTACATGCTACATACCAACTCTTTTTAGGATTAACTTGTTCACAAAATAATTTCAAGCTTTTGTTGCTTCTCAAGATTTGCGTCATCTCTGTACTAAATTTCATAAATAAGTCCAGTTTTTGAGTTTTTTGTTGCAATTATAAACAAAATATTAAACCTTTCTAATATTATCACTTACAGGGTAGACAAAGCCTGAGGGCTTGAAAAGACTTGAAGGCCACGTTCAGATGCAAGGCTTCATGATGGAATTGAGATAATGATCGATATTATTAGTCGATTGTCTAAAAGAAGAATTCCAATTATTCTGTGCGAGAAGAGGAGCAGAACATTACGTTTTTGATCAGCATGTCAACTTAAAGATTATGGATAACTAACTAATACGTTTTGTTAAACCCTGCTTCACTGTGACGTAATAATTAACTTTCAAAGTTATTTGTCTTTCATTTCTAAGAACCTTACACGTATTACGAAGAGGCATGCAAAAATAATAAGGAAAATTGATAATACATACATAGATAAATGTCTTGTGCAACAAATGAAAGTGGACTGTTTTAGTTCGTCTATTAGAATTAATTAATATTTTTTGCCACTCGTTACTGTCACTGGTATGTCAAAATATTTGGACATTATCAAGATTATAGAAATCATCATGAAACTGGTTGGACGTTATCAGTATTAGTAAGCGAGTTTAAAGTTATTGAAATACCAGTAGGCTTTTAATGATTCATATTTTATGTTAAGAACAGTTTAAAGCTTAGTTTAGAATACTTTTAAATAAGAAAAAGAAATCAGATATCGTCGAATAACAAAATAGATTCAAAGGTGAGTGGTGCCAGATTGATAGCCGTCTTCTATCAAAAAATTTTCCAATTTCATTGTCTCTGAATCTCAATTTTCACTACGAGGTTGACAGAGTTAATAGTCATAATTGGCTCTGACCACCCTGTGTCTGTTTAATCATAAGTAACTAGTTAAGTAGATTAAAGTTTTCTTTGGCACTTTTAATAATTTATATCGAAATTCGGTATTTATTTTTTGATAACCTAGGGGTTTTTGATAACCAACACCAACCTGTTTAATATTTATATCTTTTTGATCTACCGATATATTCAAAGATCAGAATGGCATGATAACCCTGACGATAAAATAGACTTTTATAGGATTGAGTGCCCGCACACCAATGACATCAAAACATTTATTATTTATAGTTTATTTTACCTTAAAATATATTTTCTAGACCAATGCTTTTTGGACCTTGACAAATGTGGACTTAATCTTTGACGTCAAGAATAAATCTAAAATAAAATTAAAGCCAAATCATATCGTTATTCATTAATTTATCATCGTATTTTGACATCCAATTAATGTCACGTATAAGAATTTCTGAATGTCACATATTGTTCTGTCGGTGAGGGAAACATCGTAAGGAAACCTGCACATTCATCCAACTGAATATATAACCATCAAAGAATACGGGAATTCCTTTGCAAAGGTTACGGAGGTCAAAGTGGTGTCGCTACGTGTAAAAACCTGAATTACCTAATCCTGGCACATGTGGCTAATGCGCTTGAAAAAGGTGCACACCACGCTTCACTCCATAGAGGTGAGGATGTAATTGGGACTGACGCCAGGAGGAAGAAAAAGCCATGTTACGAAATTGTCCAGTTTATCAATACAACTACGAGTATTCCTATTGTACTCAAAAATTTGTTGTTGCATTTTCACTACAATGCATTACCAAATTATCCTAAGGTTACACTGATAATTGAATAGGTTTTAATGTGATTGCACACGACAAAGGATTGCGTACGGTCGCAACGCAGACGTTCATTAAAAGTTACCTCATCTAAAATGCTAATATTGTCTAATTACTTCAACTTTATCCTATTCATCCATCACGAAATGTGATACATGTTAGGTAATATATTGACCGGTTAACACACGTCACAAATATATATTGTTATTTGATAATCCCGTCTGTCTGTATAGGTACTTAATATTAGCAATGGTAATATAAGTTATAGTGAAACTTACAGAACTTTTTCGTAGAAGAAAATATCATCTTTTTTTGTTGAAATAAATTTTCTAATTAGTACAAAATACTCGTATGCTTCGTAGATTTATGAAATTCCATACGAAATACTCGTAGTATTTTACGATAATATGTGAGAAACCAGGGAGAATCGCTTGTAAAGATAGGTAAATGTATATAGATATATTTGCGTAACTGTAACAGTTTACAAATTAGCCTTTCAGTTTTATCTGCACATTAAATTATTATGTTAAGAGGAAGTTGTTACGTTGTACACTATACGGAAAAAGAATGTTATGCAATTTTATTTGTTTCCTTTTTTTGTTGAAAAGTGATGAATTTATGATAGTGTATCACAACTCTAGTAATAAATGTCAATCACTTTCAACATCCACGCTGGCCAGGGCTGATTGATGGAGATTTGTAATTTGATTTAAACTTTATATTAAATAAAATCCTTACGATTTATGTTGTCTTAGACTAGTCTAAGTTTAGAAAGGGGAGATTTTAAAAGTGGTAAAAAGGACTTTCCCCTAAACTTGGCCTAATGTTGCCTGAAATATTGTATTCGTTTCAGAAATAAGATTTGCGGGCGACATTTACGCACACACTATCATGCTGATGTACCGAAAACAAAGTTTTTATTGTCCCTGGAATTTACGACAAACCTGTATTATTGTAATTCATTTTTAATTCGATTCCTTTTGTATAAAATTGATAATTTCGTCGCTTTTTAAAGAAAGCGTTAAATTCATCGCATTTTATAGATGGCGCTCAGGCGGGCGAAGCTGCGAGTAAAAGCTAGATTTGTGTCACAAAACACATCGCCTTAACGTGCAAACTCGTCACTTTCTCCATACCGCAGACAGTCGTCGTCAGATGTTCCCCTGAGATAATTTCCATTACTGTCCATTAGCCTTTTAACTAGATATGATTAGACAATGTCACGACACCATATATCATACCATCGGGTCTGGTTATATTCGCGGTGACACTCTTACGTAATAAAATGTGGCGATTTTCGTTTGATGTGTGGTTAAAATTAAAACGATGCTGTCATAATAACAGTTCGAGCGTCGGTTAAACGTAATAGTCTTTTAACTATTGGCTCTGTCAACATCGTAAGAGATAAAGACGTGATATCGTGGTTAAGTTGTTTTCCTTTATTTTATTAAAGAAAATTTGAAAATTTTGAAGATTTTCATTTTTAATATTATGACGCGTTGTCTTTTGGTGTAAATATTGTGCTTTTTGTTATTGTACAGGTGTACGTACCTATTTTGAAAAAATCCTACACAATCTTAAAAACGTGGTAATGGATTATAGTAATGGATTAGAATTATATTGCCCTCCTATCTTTCCTATAATAATAAACTAATAAACTTGGGATTCTTCTTGTAGGCGATGGGTTAGAGACCTGTCAATAATTAAGTCTCAGTTAAAACAATTAGCCATATAGCTGAACGTAGCTTGTTGGTTCTGTGTACCCTTAGGGGATATAGACGTAATTGTATGTATGTAGGTAAGGAGCATGACCAAAATAAGTATGTAGAACTAAAAAACCCATAAAAAGGATGCAAACAAGGCATAATAGGAAGAAGTTTAAATTGAGATATCATATTACATATAGGCATTATGACAGTGTTTCGTGTAGTTGCCCACGCTCGACTCTAAACAATAGAGTGTTATGAGTTTAGGATGCCCAGCCATTGAGTTATTGACGCCCTCAAACAATAGATAAACAAACACGATTATATGGGATTATACGGTTTTAGATGTTCGTGTATCTATAATATAAGGAACATTTGCATAAAGATGATCACAATTTATTACCGTTTGTTTCGTAATTTTACTATGGTTACGCTGAGTCAACGACCTAAAGATTTTAATAGCCAAATAAAATATATTTATTTAACCTTTTTATTTAAAATACATATTAACTTACACAAAAATTATTAAGCCTTTTTCCCTGAGGGGAAGGCAGAGACTTTCCACTTGCCTCGAACTCTACATACTTCTTTTGACTTATCTACATTCATAACTTATTAGTTCAAGCTTTTCGGCATACTCTTGACTAAATCTTTCACCAATTACTGATTTCATCAAAGTACGTTCCTATTTACCTCCTAACGTAGGTACTAAAACAACGAGTACTATATTTACACAAATACCTAATCATCATTATGAAATTTAAATATTTTATTCATTATTATGGGACATTTCAAACATCTTATATGTAGGTATCTGTGCGTTTGTCCGAGTTGAGGACTCTCTAGGGAGGCCACGAGATCTGCTTTTACTATGACCCAGGAGTGGAAATGTTCCACAATTCCTGAAGTGAAATTCAGGTAAACGTAATTTTAAGTTGTCACGCAAAGTTCAAGCCGAAACAGCTGTGGCATTAAAATAATATTTTAATTTCATAACAGTGCATCATCGCACAAAGAGAATTGAAAATAAGCGATTATAATTTTATGGCAATTGCGTATTTTTAATCCATACCTCTCCGTCATGCTTACTTAACGTCAAGCATGAAATATGATACCATCCAGATTTTCGAAAAACCGGCCTCATTTTCCTTTCATTGGGCGAGATAATAACTCTCACTGCCAAAAATCACAAGACACCCTCGGATCCCAACTAATAAAATAAATACAAAAGTAAGTTTGTTTGTTTATTGTTAGCTCTTCACGAATTATATACTGAACCAGTCTTACAGTACTTACGGACATAGGGTACTTTTCATACCGATAAAAATAATAGTTCAAGTGGTATTTGCGAATACCCCGTATTCTTGTGCCGTGTGGTTCTAGGCACCAATAGAAAAAAGAATAGGACTACTTCATCTCTTCCCAATGGATGTCTTAAAAGGTGCCTAAGGGGTAGGCTTATAAACTTGGGACTCTTCTTTAAGACGATGGGCTAGTAACCTGCTATTTTAATCTTAATTCTATCATGAAACACAAAGCCAAACAGCTGAAAGCATGAAACCAATCAGTCTTTTCAAGACTGTTGGCTCTGTCTACGCCGCACGGGATATAGACGTGAATGTCTTTTGCAGGTGGCGTTAAATTCGCGCGGGCAAAGCTCTGGGTAAAAGCTAGTTCTCTATACATCCGTGAAGTCAATGACACCGCGCGGAATTCATTACGCAACGTGCACCTTGACAGACGATGACGATTGCTGACGTAACGCAAAACAGCGTTAGTAAAAAAAGGCTCGTCATAGCACGCCGTTTGTCTTCGCAATCAGAGAAAGCATATTCACATCAATTCATCAATGGATAGCTGCAGTAGTTATTGCGTGGGCAATAAATATACGATAGATGAAATGCGTGCGATAACTTAATTGCACAATAAAGCATTGTTGCAATGTAATCGCTACTTCTATGAATGAACTATCAACAAATCTTATTCCTTGTGATGATTGAAAACGTATGAGGATAGTTAATATTATCTACATGGTTGTCGTAAAACCATTTATTGCTTTAGAAATTGACTTCGAATTAAACTTGTGGCTTCGATGTCAGGCGTAGGTGTTTTACGGCGCAGTAATATGTAGATGATGTTCAGTAGCAACGCTGTATGAGCCATCAACGAATAATTGTTAGATTAATAATTCTATCGAGAGTTAATCTTGTTGCGACTCTTCGCAAAATGTTCCATGTGTAGGTATTAAACACATTTACAGCAACTATGTTACTCCTATCATGTAATCATGGGCCGTGTGGTTCCCGGCACAAATATATAAAAGAATGGGATCACTCCATCTCTTTCCCATAGATGTCGTAAAAGGCGACTAAGGGCTAGGCTTATTAATTTCAATTCTATCACTAAGCCAAACAGCTGAACGTAGCCTTTCAGTTTTTCAGGGCTCTGTCTATCCCGCAAGGGATTTAGACGTGACTATATGTATGTATGTCTGTATTTATTTTACCATTACCATTATTTTACCATCTACATTTTAACGGCCTCTGTGGCGCAGCGGTAGTACGCCCGTCTGTGTCATGTCATCCTGGGTTCGAAACCCGGCCGGGGCATGATGAGAAACGAACATATCTGATTGACCTGGGTCTTGGATGTTTATCTATATAACTATTTATCATAAAATATAGTATCGTTGAGTTACTTTCTCGTAACTCAAGTCTCGAACTAACTCAATATGTGTAATTTGTCTCGTATACATATTTATTTAAATATTTATCTAGCTAAATGAAATGGGAGTGTGTGTACAAAATTATCGACATAATTTCCAGTATCTTATAGGTCAAATCAAAAGCACAAATCTTTGTCATTTCGCTACTAAAGCCGGCTCGTGCTTAGCAGTTCATACCTCATTAAAATACGTCTCGAAGTAAAATTAATCTCAGTTATAACCTGTGGTTGCTGAAACAATGCCTATCGTTTTACTACTAATTACAATAGGACCATAATTGAGATTATACTACTTCCTTGTTTAGATCAGTGAGGTTATCGATCTGATATCAAGTGGAAATATTTTTGGGCAGGTATTGTTTTAAGAGAAAGTATTAGGTAACTCAAGTAACAATATACTTAGTATGGTTCAGTATTATTTCTGTGCCATAGCAATCGAATAGTGAAATTCAGTTTCAGGACGTAAGTTGACTTATCCCTTTCGGAATGGAATATCAAACAGAGAAAAATAAAAATAATACTTTTAAGTTAAACAGTTTTATTGTAAAAAGCAAAATGTACAGAATGTGCTTAAAAAATATTAAATGAATAAGTCCTAAGTAAAAATATGTATACGTTGTTATATTTTCAAAATAATGTAACTCTTATCATACTACTTTTGTAGAAATATGTATTTAACATAAATTCGCTACGTTTTAAGCAAAGTCGCGAGTAGCCGCTGTAATCTTTTACACTACGCACGCTTTTTATCGCTACGTAGATATATTTTCTACAAAATAGTACCTACATAGATACCTACTTCGCAAATATCCACGTTGAAGGGGAAAGAAGGAAAGGAGCTTCGCCTCGAAAGTTTCTACTGTAGTTAACTCTGTTAACAACATTTATTATGCCATCAATTCCGATTGGTTTCACCTGGCCGTTTCCACTCGAAAATGAAGCGAAACGAAAGCTTAAGTGAAATAATGTTAGCGCTAGTAACACGATCCTCACGGTCAGTGTGGGCAGGTGCTATGGCGCCTACATGGATGGAATTAATGCTTGCGACTGCGCACTGAAACCGTAAGAGTTATATTTGATCTCTAGTTTTTGAACGGTGGAGTTGCCCAAATTTCCTTTTAAAAATCCTTAGCGCCTCACGACAATATCCGTCCAATGAGTTTTCTGTAAATTAAATATTGAAACAATGTCAAAATTAATGTCACGTTATATAAAATATAATAAAATCCGTTTTTATTTCAATTGTTAGATAAAAGATTATAGTTTGGCATCATCACAAAATGTAACTTATGATAATGTGACTTAAGGTACGAAGAGGGATTTTAAGAGGAGAAAAAAGTCCGTTCGAAACTGAAAAACCTGGAGTTTTTTAACAAATAAAATACCGATTATAAAACAATAAGTTTAATTATAAAAATCCAAATCATTTACAAAGTCACAGATTTATTAAAACACTTAAATATCATGGACATGCTGACCTTTCGTAAAGTACATACAGTAATATCCCTTTGTCTTCTACACATGCAATCTTACACATTTCTGGAAATGTTCTTATTCACATATGGAATGGAAAGTACTTGAGAAATACACGCAAACAAAATCAGATATTAAAGCTGTAATGGAAATATTAACATGTAGGTATACGTTAATAATACTTGCTTCATAAACATCATCATATATTTTGCATTTTATACTTTAATTTTTTTAACAAGTTTCATTTTAGCGCGTTTCCGATTAAATTCTTAACTGTATCACTTCAGAACCCAGGGTCCACTCGAAAAGATAATATACAGAGTAACTACGTCGCGTGACCACACAAAACCTAGTCAAGAAATCGTTATTTTTATTTTTTGGTTAACTTTTCCTTTATTCGCCACTTACAACGTCTACATAGCTGTGTAGACGTTTAAAGAGGCAAATATATAATATTCATGAAACTATTTTTTGTCTACTGATAAATACAGTTTACATAATAGAGCTGTAAACTCACAAGTACCTACGGCGGACGACTATACAACATAATCTAAAAAAGGTGGAAATTCAGTGACAATAAACAAACAGAACTTTCCAGGAGATCTCGTGCCGTGATCATGACCTGAAAGTGAACAAAACAAACCGTCAAGAGGTGTAAACTAACCGGAGCGTTGTTTGCAAACCATAAATAATGCACTAAATAGCAACAGTTCGATATTACGCAATCCTCTGGTAGTGACTCATTCGCTCTAGTTACTAATCGTGTCTAAATAAATCGGTTTCGCACCCTCTTGTCCTATGCGACTAATTCTATCACAAAATACCACACATATGCCCGGTTTTCTAACAAAGTGGAAAGGAGCGCAGACACGCGAAGGGATCCATTTCTACTAAGCGCAGCTAATTGCTTGCTAAAGCTATTGATTATTCAAAACATAGCTCATCTCGCCACCACCCCTCTCTGCTTTGATGGAGACCGGGCATTACAGGGTAGACACAACTTATAATTACAAGGGTTGGGATCATGTTCAGCTGGATGGCTTAATAAAAGAATTCTCATTGCAGAATATCCAAAGCAAATTAGTTCATTGTAACGAATCGGAATAAATTCAGTAAAGTTTGAATTATAATAAATACGAGGAACGGTTGAATTGAGAACCTTCTCCTTTTTGAAGTCTGTTTAAATTATCAATCATTGAGAAATTACTTGTGAAAGCTTTAAAGTTGAAATTATAGCGATTGATTTTTAGATGTCTTAATAAAGTATTGAAACAAAAGATTGTTTGATGTGAACTACACATATAGCAACCGTCAAAATAAATGAAAACATTTTTAACTAAATCCTAATAATTTTAAGCTTTTATTAAATATTGGGTAATTTAATTAGTACCTACATACGTACAAATCAAAATAAATACCGTAAAATACCTAGGAGAGTGGGTGCGAGATAAACGTTTTGTCATGGAGATTATCCGATGAAAATCCGGAGAAATGGCCTTGTCTAAGTGGCCCGAATACTTACAGCGATTGTAAACAAACAAGCTTATTTTACTTCCTTAAAGCATTCTTTTATTTCTATAGAGTTGTGTATTAGGTCAGTTAATAATATACATTTCATTTCACCATGTAAATGACTGCAGGTCTCCAAACCTCTTGATTACGGAATCAGCATCCTAACAATATTAAACAAAAGTGAAGATATTCATATCGGTTTGTTTATTTTAATTGAAATTTGATTGTTTCATACTTACCTTTTTTGGAGTGCTCTTTTTGACTATGATCCAGGAATAGGTAAGGTTTAATATAGACCTTCGCAACCTTTGCAGGGGAACCTAACTCTTATTGGATCTAGTCCCTTAGACGCTTTCTATGACATCCATAGGCAAGATATGTTGTTGACATCATTAACTATGAACTGGCAGGTTGTAAGCCTTTTATTGTACTTTTAAGAAATTCCATTGGATTTGCAGTGAATGCTAAACTGTAGGACCGAAGCTTCGCGCAAATACTAAAACAAAGCTTTTAAACTTTTGCTTTCCATTATATTATTTATAAACAATACAGTTTTTAACCGCGTACGTGCCTTAATTTTATCTCGAACATTTCAAATGCATTGGAATAAAAAAAATGCAAAAAAAAGTTGTATAGTTACAAAACTAGTCGCTCGATGAAACGGATCATTATTACATTCGAAACGTCCGAGATAAAATAATTCATACGTTACGTGCTTGTTTTATACCTGTAGTGTTTATACATACTACAACAAAGGTAGTTACTTATTCGTTTTCTTTTAAACTAATTACAAGAATAGCGGATCTCCGGCCTTGGCGACTGTCTGACTACATGATATAACCATTGACGCACTAACCGACATACTTTTAGATTTTGCAAACAATACTTTCTCTTACTCCAAAATTATCTTCGTACATGACAAAGTTGTGCTGAATCAGTCAAGGTACTGATAAAGTTGACCAAAAAATTCAAATTGAAAAGGTTAATATTATTTTTTCTTTTTAAATTTGGTTCCCACTGTTATTTTTAGGAAATAAAAAAGGTGAAATTATTGATCTTAACTATTAAAAGTACCATGTAGTAATCGTAATTCACCAAAATTAATTCATGCAACCGAAATATCTAAACGGATTGCAGCAAAGCGAAACTTGCCAAAAAAGATTACTTGTTAAAAAACATGGGAGCAAAGCTCCGGTTATTGAACTAAGGCACCAAATCGAAGTTTCTCGAAGAAAAATAGCTTAATATAATAATAACATGCGAAAAATATGTATGTGTGTTAGTAAATCGGGACAATAACGAAATCAATAACATAACTGTTAGATAAATGCTTTTAAAACTCCGATAAATCAAACATGTCTGTTTATTATTGCTTAATCCATGGATAAGAAGTGAACTAATATGGTGCTAATGTTTTTTCGCGAATTTGATGACAGCATTTTAGATAACCAAGTAGGTAACTATATAACAGGGGCATTGAACTGAGTTAGAAACCGATAGAAGTATACTTACTTTTGCCCGCGACTCCATGTTACATTTAGTTTTACACGTTTTCTAAAAAAAACTCGGGAAATAATCTCCTTGAATCATAAACTGTGTTAGTTATAAAATTACATACATAGGTACCATCACGCTTGTCCCCCATTGGGGTAGGCAGAGACTATGGATTTCCACTTGCTACGATCCTTGCAGATCTGTCCCGCTTATAAAATTAATTAATCATAGACAAAATGCCTGAAGGTAAAGCAATATGTACCTGATCCCAAAAAAAATGCATAGATAGTATCAAAGGTAAATGTTGTTTTTTTATTTCAAGACAGATAAGAAAAGACATTAATAAGAAAATTGCAACAAAAATACTTACATAACTCAAAAAAAAGGTTTTTTGCAATAATCTGTTCCTCTTCATAGAAAAAGTGTTAAAGAATATAACAGTTACATACTTCAGAGCCATTGTTTGCGAGTTACGATTTAAGATAAGATTCATATCTCATGTGATCGATTATCCGGCTTGAAGACCAAGAAGAATCGTGATTTTGCTAATTATAAGTACTTACTTACCAATTTCAAACTTGATATATAGTGCTTGATTACAGATGCATATTGATAAAACTCCATAAAATTATTGCTATATTATAAAATTTCAAAAGATTTGCAGGTTTTATATTATCTATATATAATTTGAAATGTTAGTGTTCACATGTGTATATGTAAATGTTTGTATAGGTACCAACCCTTAATCCGATTTTTATTTTGTTTAAAATTTGCTATAAACAAACCCTACATTGCAGTAGGTCAGTAAAAATTTATTGGATAGTCACTTATTACCAAAAACGAACTCAAATTAAATGGATTAATCGTATTTCGGATTGTTAATCGGTAAATTTTGGCGATTACGTGAACTATAATGGGTCCGGTGACGCGTTATGTAATCGATTAAATTGGCTAACAGTCAGTCAGTAATATTTGCATAGCAAATCGTGTTAATTGTTATCAATCAATCATTCGGAGAAAAGTGTTGACAAAAGCATTAGGTGATTATGCAAAGTTTAGGTTAGAAAAACAAATAGTGTTTTGCTGTAATCGATTAAACTGTTTGACAATACTGCCATTATTGTTGAAGAAGTGTTGACAAATGAAGAGTTTAGAAGTGTAAGCACCTTTGATAAATTAAATAACAGTTACAAAATTCAAAGTTCGTAACATTCTAAACAGAACAGGTAGTGCGTTTTAATTATAATTTCACCAAAAAAAAAATAAAATTGAACATTATGATGACCTAGTTTTATGTGTATTAGCTCAATATGATGTGTGATTACCGGCTCTACCCTAACGCGAAAAGGATTGTTGATAATATTCAATGAATACCATGTTCAGTAGATCATCTTGATATTTTATTAATTTCATTTGTAATAGTTTTCGTTTTTAATAAAGTTAAGCTAATAACTTAAAATGTTTACTGCTGAGGGTGCTACAGAAAACAAATATGAGAGGGATACGTCATCAGATAGGAAATGACTTGTAAATTGAACCCATTATGGCTTCTCTCCAGAAACTATTGCGCATCTGTCGTCAAGACACCTTCCATCTTTGAAAAACATTTAATCTTCGAACGATAGAAGAGCCAATAAAAATAGCTAAAATGTAAAAGCTTTTTTATAACGAGATTCTGTACCAAAAAAGTATAGATAGAAAAAACAAAAATACCTAATATTTAAAAATATTTTTTAATTCAAACAAGTCTTCAAGAGGGCTTTGGCTAGCAATAATTCAGACTTTTACTTTTAAGTGGCTTTAAGAAATGCACCTAATAAAGGCTTTTACAGCCTTGCTCGTGAACATGACAGAAATAACATGGTCATTAAATAAATAAAGAAATGACCGCATTAAAGATCTCTGCTTTGTCTATTTGGATTATTTTTTTTCATTATAAATAGTTCTCACATTTTACTAATTCCATTTTCGACTTCTCAAGTTTTTAAGGACTTCACCAACCACTCTACCTAATTTGCGAAAATTTAACCGCAGGGATAAAGGATATTAGGGGTAAAGGGAAGGTACACAAATCAGGGGTGAGTTATAAATTTATTCAATTTAATTTTATTTCGATCCTGCTTTGGACTTCACGAATGAATCAGACGAGTTATTTTTCTCTTTTTCTTATCTATTCCAATAAGTTTTATTTTACCATTGTACTGTTTGTCTGAGAATTCTTGCATGGAAATTCTTTTTATTTTTTAAAGTTATTAACGGAAGATCATGAATGATAAATAATGATCATGAATGATACAAAATTATCTGAAACAATTTATATTTGTCATATTGAAAATATTAGTGATTGTTAAGTAGGTATCCTTTATCGAATGGTTTTATTTTTCTCACGGGTGGCGCCAGACTTTAAGTATCTCCTCAAATATGTGTGGGCGCGTACTAATTGCTACGGCAAGTGTATGAAACTTTCTTAAAGTCTTAAAATTATTTTTATGTTTATTTAAAGAGATAGTTGATATGTGATCGGGTCGGGATACCTGAGCCTTATTTTATACCTAGATCAATTTGAGTATCCCTTAAGGAAATCCATTTTATACAACTACCTATGAACAAAAAAAATGTGTTTCATGAAAAAAGCAAATTTCGTAAAGTTTTTCCAGCAACATAACAATTGTTAAAATACGTGAAGAAAAGATTAAATAAAGAAATAAAAAGTTTCCAAGAAAGCGGACAATTCGAAACGTTTAGGTAACGTTCCTATACCATGTAAGTCGGTACCTACTTGGTTTAAACTCATAGTTGGCGACAGTATGTAAAGCTAGAAAGTGTAAGTATCGACGTGATAATTTGCTCTATTCAACACTCTCAATGCATGTTCCACGGAAGTGGCTTTTGATGGAAGGCTCGTGATAAATGGAAAGGGCATTAAATTGAAAAGGCGTCAAGGGAGTATAATGTAATGAATGGATCGACACTTTCTGAGGAAACTCAATCTTTTTAATTCGCGCGGCCGGTCATCCAACGCGACGTAATTCTTAAAAATTATTACTTATTACATAATATGGTACAAAAATTGAGTTAGATCCTTTTATTATTTCTTCCTTTTAAATTTTGTCTGCTAATGTTTAATTTTTTTTTGTTTTTAAGTATGAGGGTACTGCTATTATGACAAAAAGCACATGTTAAAATTAAGTTATGGTACAGTACAAAGGCAGGATAATATTTTGTTGTGCAACCCATCTCTTTTGAGGAATGAGCTTCCTTACCAGTGCTAGTTTGGTAAGGAAGAAAAAATATAATGTGAGATTTTTTCTGCGTTGATTCTAAAATCAGTCGAATTTGAAGGTTGATTAATATTAATATCACACATACAGAAAGAGGAGAATTAATGCATGTAAAGGTTGACAAACTTGGGATTTTTTAAATGATAGGCTATTAACCTTTCAATACCATTAATAAGCCAATCAGCTGAACGTGGTCCATGTTCGTGCTGTAAATATATAAACGAATAAACTGTAGTTCTACTTAGTATGAAATAGCGTTAACCAGACTAGTATAGTGGCATACATAATATTCGCAATTTGCATAATTTCATTCAAATAAATCGTAGTATGTTCCATGAATAGGCAAAGTGCTTCTCTCAATTCAGAGTTCGGCCTGTGTCGGCATCTCGCATGAAAATAAGCACGTGCGATCTGAACAGTTGTCGGCCATTGTCATGTGCGTTTTAAGGTCAGATAAATACAGTCGGTTCTTATTATAAAGGCTGAGCTTTTATTTCTATCTACAAATAAAAAATATAATGGGTAAGTCAATTAGAAAGTTGTTTGTTTGTCTGTTTTTTGTGAAAGAATCATGCAGAAGCTATCGGTTAGATTACGATGAAACTTGGAAACTTTGGAAAATCCTCCCGTGGTGTCTCTAGACTTAACAGTTTGCGCTGTGCGTTGATAAGTCAGTCGATAGCTTAGTGTCCTCTTATATTATATATCTTTAGATTTAGCTCGAATAACAAGATTTAAAACATTTCAAAGCGGGCTCATCTTCTGCTGAGGATATGAGTTCGTATCAAACGATTGCATCCTCAAGTCGGGCGCATTCATTATTTTCTATTGAAGAGCGTTCGACATTGATAAACAGCGCATTACGTTTTCAAAGGACACGATATAATAAATTATTTCTTCACATTTTAAATTTATAGTTGCAGATATGTCGAATATTAAAAGGGCAATAAGTTTTAGAAATTTAATGACATAAGTATCTAAGTATTGCATTAAGTACGTTCACAAATATTAGCTTCTTTTTAATAAGTTTTATTCAAATTGTAGTTACTTCAATTGTAATTTGAACAATGCAAAATCAGTAAGAATATGTACTAACATTTAAAATAATTTTGAATCCTGCCTGAAAGCTTACTTTTACTGCTTCCGCAATTTATGTTCCTTATTTATATAATTATTAAGTTCAAATGTTACTCAGCAGACCTCAGGCTCTGAAGCATAGTGGCAGAGGAACAAAGAAACATGCTTAGCTGATAGAGATATAAACATAATTGTTAATGTTAAGAAATACTCACGCGCATTGCATTCTTAGATCATCGATGTGGTTGGACTTAATCATGGAGTATTACCAAGTGACAACAGTGAGGGATAAAATATGAGACTACAATGGAGCGAAACAATACAGTTGACAGGCTGAGATTTATAAGACAAAATGTTTGTGACCAGCCCTCAAGCTGCTGTAGATATTGTTGCAGAAAAATAGTAAGAGAATGGAAGGAGACCTTCTCGTAAGAAGGTATATTTGAGTTTTGAAATATAGGTTTTAAATCATAATCCGACCAAACTTAATCGCCCTTTTTAAACATTTTGCTCCTGAATCGTAGTAGTTTTTATGTTTGGTTTTGCGAAATCTTTAACTATCAAAGAACCAACCACTTTTGTGCTCGTTTTCTTTATTTATTGAAGCGTACACTGAATGAAGTGTTATCCTCACCTGTTCTCTTTTATTTGTGCTTGTCATTTCTGTCACAAGCCGCGCTCCGCCCAGCGGCGCCGGCGCCTATCTGACATTTACACAGAACCTTGCGTGAAACAATTTGCGAACAATAAGCCTGCTTGTCACATGTTCCCGGAACCCTGGCGACCTCCAACTCCCTGACCTCTAAAACACTGGATCTGAGAGCAAATTATACATTCATCGCAAAGAAAGGATATAAATAACCGCCGTAAAGGAAACACGGCAGTTTTGCAGCAACAGAACCTGCTATTTGCATATTTAAACTCGCACTTTAATAAGGTAAACATATGAATTAAAAAACATTTACCATTTAATGCTTATCATCATTCACTCATCTAGGTACCCAGTAAAATAATGATAGTATTTATTCAAGTAACAATGTTAAGATAGCAATTTATAAAGACAAAATTACTTCTACTTATCATGTTCCAAAAATATTTTAAGAGCAATCTTTTCATCGGCGATATACTTAGGTCGACGTTCATGCTCGTAATACGACGCAATACCTACCTAGGCACATCGAGCGGCACGATTAATCAACCAAATTGTCTATTTGTATCATTGATTGATGAATAGAACTGTTTCACTGGACGAAATGCAACGATCACTTAGATCGCCCACAGACCAGCCAGATAAAGTTCAAAGAAATTGCTCAAGTCCGATGTTCCCACAAGTGCGTCACTTACAGCGATTAGGTAACAATCGGCCGGATCTGCGCACTCATTACAACAAAAAAAGATCATATCGCTGACAATAGAGCACTCGGCGACCGAAAGTGATAGTTTAATAGATATTAAATCGAGACGATGACGATAGAAGCCGGCAACTGGCCGGCAAAATGACCAGTCACTATGAAGAGACCGATGCCCCGGGCACCTATTACAACGTAGACATAAAGCCAAACAACAGCGGTTGAGACAAGGGGATTTATAGTAAACGCATTGGCATAATGTGCGCTGTCGTAAAACAACCCTAGGAGCGAAATGAAAAGCGAAACAGCAATCCATTCCGTTACACCTGACTTGGACAACACAACATTTGTCATTCGCGACTAAATTGCAAGGAAACAGAAGCTACGGTGGCTTAACTGCCAGAATAGTAAAACGGAACGTGGGCTTCAAAATTGCGGGTATTCACAACAAATCAAGTGAAGCGCCTGTGTTCTCTTGTGGTTGACGAATGAAGCTGTTGTTTCTGCGTGCGCGCAGCTGAGTTTGCGGCTACCGTGTGACCCGGAATAGAAGCCCTGTCACACATAGGTTATTAGATATATGCGCGTTCTAAATCGAATCCTAAAAGCTGGTACCGTTACTTAGGTAATAGAATAAATATTTACCTATAAGAACATTTCTAATGCAGGAAATGGTCTAGTCTTCAGCTATAATATTATCGATTACCATATCATTTACATTTTGTAATGGATAATTAAATAATTTTAAAACAAACGGCAATGAAATGAAAATACAATAAGTTTAAAGTTTGACCTTTATTGTAACGTCTTGTCTTTTGTAACGTCTAAAAATGGTTTGATAGGTAAACATGGTATGATATGTAGATGTCAATTCACGTCTCCTGATGTCCTGTCTCTAACTCCTCTAACTCAAGCCTAGATAACGTATTCCTGCCTAGGCCGTTCATGTTTAAACTATCATTGAATAGGTGAATATATTCTAGTACTAGGTTTATCCAAACAAGTCCCTATCCCAAGCTCATATGCTAAAGATCCAGCCTCGAAAACAACAGAAAATACTTAATTTTTTACAAGGTCCTTTGATCCAACAAGAACACCGAAGAGTTTAAGAGGTCATAAAGTTTCTTAAAACATATTTAAGCCCAATGAAAAATCCTTAATCACGGAAAGATCTACTCGTGAAGTCAAATTGAATCATATAAACAATAAAATGCAAACATACCCTTGAACTTAACACTCACCGAGAAAAGAAACAAAGGTGCCATATCAGATCTCAAGCGGAGTGCATTAATACAAAAACATAAGACATTTACATACAGTACATTGACCACCGAGATGAATCGGCTTGATAGCCACTATCGAGGGTTTAAGTAAAATAAATGGAGCTCTTAATATATCTCTAGAGTCCAATGATACACATATTATGAGATTCATTCTAGACTTTATTGTGTAAATGATAAGAGTGTGATAGATTGAGCCAGGAAACTCCGCTTTACACCCACAAACCCGGAAGGTTTACATTTATTCCCCAACGGCTAATGCAGTTAGATACGTTAACATAATTATTGTTTGTTGGGGTATGTGCAAGATGGAATTGATTGTATCTACATAAGTAGGCAGCGTCCTTTAGTTTATCTCATGTTGGTAAATATCTTACAATCAAATTTATTAACCACAGAACATGTTATTAACTTTAACTAGCATTGGTTAATATGTTTCCCTTAGGATAGATACGTTCCGACTGCCCCTCAGGGTTTGTTTATGACTTTTGTCTGTCTCGATGTTCTTACCTAGATAGATGTAGGTAGGTAGTTAGGCATTCTAAAATTAAATATCGATAATAAACCGGGAAAGCCTTGTGTATAAATTATATACGTACGTATAATTCTACAAAAAGTTTTATTCCGAAGTGGGAGAAAAACAACTAAAGGCAGAATCATTAATAACAGGACATCTTTCAGTCTACTCTTAAATTATTAATATATCCCGTTCAATAAAACTAAAAACAAATATTGGCTTTATAGTATGAAAATCGAAAAACAAACTTTTAATGTAGGTAGGTACTGACATTAATATTTACCTAAAGATACATACATATAGTCACGTCTATTTCCCTTGCGGGGTAGACAGAGCCAACAGTCATGAAAAGACTGATAGGCCACGTTCAGCTTTTTGACTTGATGATAGAATTGTGATGTATACCTAAAGATACTTTAACTTATTTTAATTTATAAGCTACGTTAATCAAAAATCTTACTAGGTACCTACATAGTCTAAATCTACACTAAGACTCAGGTGTTTAACGAATAAACTTGTTGCAACATAACATTAGGGCGACCCCACGCATGCGCACTTACCCTCATTGATTTTTCTCACATTTGACAGTTCCCCCGATGTTTTGAGCCAGTGCACGATCAAAAGTAAACAAAAATGGCTTTAGATTTTTCTGCAACGTATAAATTATTAGTTTTAGGCGATTCCAATGTAGGTAAAACGTGTATAGTGCATAGATATTGTGATGAAAGATACTACGATATTTACATATCAACAATAGGTGAGTTTGGCTTTCCTTTTACGAGCCTTTGTCATGTTGTGTTTTCAAATTCATAATACAATAAAATATTATTCAGCGAGTAGAACAATGGTGAAGACGCTGTAACGGCACTGCGTGGCTATTTTATAGATGCACTCGTTGAAAACCTTACAGCTTACGCAGATTACCTAGACGCTAAATTCACGCTTATGTATTGTCTTGGGAACGAAACATTGGTGTTCGAATTAAATAATACGCACTTCTAATTACTCTTACAAATATCAGAATTTATAAGTAGGTATGTTACTCCATCACTGGCATAGTACTTATACATTTTATTGCAATATCAATTAATTCTATAGTAAGATGTTAGACAGTAGGGTGCAGTAATCTCTCTTTAAAATAGTTCGTTGTACTGTCTGAGGTTCTTGACCGTTTAGGTCATAGTCACCTACGAATTATTAAATAGTACCTACTATTTAATAATTCGTAGGTACCAAATCTTTTTACTTGCGTACTTTATAACACGTAAGTTACTTTTTTATAAATCAGAAACGATCATAATGTACTAATGTACCTACATGTGTACCTACACAATATATATATCTAATTATTTCCATTACCTTATGGAAATAATTAGATATATTAACGTTTCTAATATAGTGTACAAAGTATTTAAAATATCATTTTGTCATATTTGTATTATATCAAAGTATTTATATAGGATTTCAATTCTAGTTGGTAAGAATTTATTTACCTGTAGCTTATTATCGAACGTCATTTATTAGTATTTAACAGTCCTACATGCTCGTAGCTCGATACTGAAAATAGTTTCTTAGTTCAGGATTTTGGGTGTGTAACAAATAGGTAGGTATCATATTCCAGACCATTCTTTTACAAATTCCAGATAAATTTGTATTTGAATATTAAGAAAAAAAAGCTCTAAGTATGTTTTTACGAATTCCAGGCATAGACTTTAAACAGAAGATCATAAACTTGGACGGAGTGCCAATAAAACTGCAGATATGGGACACGGCTGGACAAGAAAGGTTTCGTACGCTCACCACCGCGTATTATAGAGGCGCTATGGGAATTATCCTTATGTACGATATTACAAATTTGGAGTCTTTCAATCATTTGTCTTACTGGTTGAGGAACATTCAAGAAGTAAGTTGCCTGTTGAATTTTACATAGCAATGGCTTTGTTCCAAATTAATACTAGTAGGATAAGGAAAAAGTTAAGTAATTTTACGACACTTTGTTAATGTCACAGAGAGCAACAAAGGGTTATGACTTCAGCATCGCGCTAGTGAAATCACTTGTAAACAACATAATTTTTCAATTACTTAATTATCAATCCCTGACGCTTTTAGTAAATTGTTTAAAATATGCTCAGCGAATTTTGAAAATCACCTAAAGCTTATCAGTTATAAGTATTTCGATACCTATTACCCGCGTGAAATGTAATCTTTATTCGAGTTGGGGCAAAAAATATCTTTTGTTTTCAAGATACACCTAAAAAAGGGTAGGTATGTTAAGGTTTGGTCATGTGGAGACGATGAATAAAAGCAGATTGACTAAGCAAATATACAAGGAGTGTGGATGGAAAAGTCGGAGTGGGAAGGCCTAGACTAACGTACGATTAAATTTGAGACGTTCAAAAGGCAGGCGTAGCAAGAGGTCAGGTCAAGAAGTACCCGAAACCGAAAGAAGTAGGTATGCAGAGATCGTGGCAAGTGGAAATATGCAGTCTCTGCCTAGGCGTGATTTTATGGTTGTAGGTATGTTTGTATATACCTACCAAATAATGAACCAATACTAAACCTTTTACATTTAATTTTGCATTATGCAGTATCTGCCTAGGCGTGATTTAATGGTTGTATGTATGTATATAGGTACCTAATAATGAACCAATACTAAACCTTTTAAATTTAATTTTAAATATATAATACCTAAATTTATTTTTGATTTCAGTATGCATCCCCGGACGTGATCAAAGTATTGGTCGGCAACAAATGCGACGTTCACGAGAACCACAGGGCTGTTCCAAAAGAAAGGGGTCAGAAGGTAAACTAAAATATGGAATCACATCTTGTTGATTTCGGTCACCCAGGTGATTTGCCATAAGGTGATGTCAGGACACTCAAATGTGGAGTTTGATTGCCCAGGTGATATCATCTGGGTGATCAAAGTTGAATAAACCGTTTTTTCGATATATTATTAAGTCTTTACCTCTTAAGGGATAGACAGACAAAATGTTCTTGAAAGGACTTGAAGGTCAAGTTGAGTGACCGAAAGTTAAGATGAATTAAAAGCCTCCGATTCGTCGTCTCGTTTTATACGAAGGAGCAAATAAACAGTACAAAACAAAACAAAAATAAGTGTCAATTTGATTAAAAGTAGCTATAGCAGCCTCTGGGCATGGTGAAACGTACAAGTTGCTGGCTCCCAAGAAATGTGTCTATATGCCTATTTTATACTCATATTAATCTGTTAGGAAAACTATAGCATGTTAATGCTGTACAATTTTCATGGGAAAGTTACAAATTAAACGACCGTGTGTTGACAAAAAAGCCCCGTGTTGATTTACACAGTCTATGCCAAGGAAACTTAAAAAGTATATGGAATAGAAGGTCAAATTTGTATCACTTTTTCCCTAATTATCTATCACTTTTATTTGACGTCAACCAAAAAATACCAAAACGGCGGGTTGAAGTCAAAACAGGCCTATGCCATCTGACTTTTGATCTTTAATCCAACAAGGATTAAAGAAAGCTCATCAGATAACAAACAACAGATCTGACAACAAACAAAATCACCATAAATAATGGTGAGGGTTAAAAATACAAATCCTAAAAATTTATAGATTTGTATCGGAACTACTTATTAGGAATTACGGTAATAATTATAAAGGCTGTACCTATTTACAGATAGCCGACGATTTCGACATGCCATTCTTCGAGGTATCCTGTAAAAGTGACATTAACATAGAAGAAGCATTCCTAACATTAGCCAGAAAAATAAGAGAATACCGAGAAACCAAGGTAGATAGAAACAAGATAGATACCTACATATTACTTACATACTTTTATATGAAATACTTTTAAAAATAAACAATAACAGTTAGGATACATAAGAACATAGTCAAAGGCGCACCCCGAACTCCTCTCCAGAGAAATGAGGATGTAACGGAGAGTAACTCCGGGAAGAAGAAGACATACCTATTAGCAAAATATAAGATGACCATAAGTTGGATGTTAGCAAAAAGTTAACCACGTGTTTTCGACATTCCAAAAAACAAATTAATAAGGAATACTAGAATCCTAAAACGACATACCTAAATACTCAATTTTTTTTTTAAGAAATTTTCAATTTTCAAATTTGAATAAACCTGTGTCATTGCGTGGTGTCCGTTGAAATTTCAAATGTGGTCAGGTGTTCTGCTTTCGAGATCTTACCGTAGTACAAATAAAGATGTACCTACCAAATAGTACCTATGTTAATAAGATTTTCTAGTGTAAAATAATTTAAGAAATAACATAAGGGCCGACTTTTGGCGTCATGCCCGGTGATAGCGTTAGTTTGGATATGTTTATTCGTAGGGTATATTTTTCTCTTAATTTTTTTCGCTACAAATCATAATTCTTTTATTTCAGGCCGACGCTTTTGAACTGAAGGAAAGAGACAACGTTATCAAACCATCGGAATCCGAAACAGATGTGTCAAAGTGTAGCTGTTAGCCGTTTTTTATGTTCATAATAAGAACGAGTAATAATAATAATATTTCATCAAACACCTTAGCGGTAAAGGTAGATACAGTGTGTAGTTTTTTGTACAATAGGCTTCAGAAGCTTAGAATGCTCAAAATAAATCTTGAATTTGGTTGATTTCATATAATATTATAGTAATCTTACAACGAAATTAATAATTAATTTAACCAGTGACATTTCACGCAGAGGCGTCTGGCCCTGCCTTGATCACAGAAATATGTTGTGTAGCAGAAAAAGTGTTAATTGTATACTCATTAAATCACGCTTTGCGTCTCGTTTGTGTGTACTAGCCCCTACACAGGTCATAAATACTCAATGTGGACTTAACCCAAGGTTGAAAGTATTCATATGCTTGAATTTATGTGTAACCTGTATTTTATATACTGTTTTCAACGGTAATAAAGGCCTCAGCGTAATAATAATGACATATATATGTAACATCTTTATTGCAGTGAAAAAAAGCAAAAGAACATTACAACTGCAACGGCATATGCTTTTTTGTATTGAAGACTTTTTCGTTGGAATTATTTCTAAAATCTAAATACCCACTATACTTAGTAGTCCACTAATTGAGCAATAAAATTTTTGCTCAATTAGTTGACTACTAAGTATAGTAGTCAGGCCTTTTTATTATTTTTATTACTTAGATTACTTGTATTTATTTATTATTGATTTGAAATCGTAACAGATAAATAGTTACCTATCTTTTCGGCACACATGTATAGGTAGGCATTTCTATGTGCCCGATCCCGAGGCCCCAAATAATAAGATGCCCCACAACCCCAACACCCTGCGGTGCTAATTACGATCTTCGCTAAGGCATATGTTTTAACTTACCTAAAAGTTACTCTTGGTATGCACACAATTCATATAAATATTAAGATCTTATTTGTAAGGAAATTCATCTCTATTTAAGGCGATACATTTCATAAAACTCTCTTCCCTTCCAACACGCTACTTGAGAGTGCATGATAGCTAGACTTAATAAAAAATCACATTATCTATCGAATTTAAATATTTATTAAAAGATTTGTAACAATTCATATTTGTTATTATTAGGAAACTTAAACAGTGTGGGTCAGAAATACAGGATGAAGTCTAAATTTCTTTGGTTTCATTTATTTCATTCAAAATAGCAATAAAAAAAGACTTAAGTATAATTATAAAATTTCATTGACGATCTCCAAAATACAATTTTTTTTATTTTATTTCATATTATACAAAACGGCTCTGAATACTAAATATAATGGTAACTATCACACAAATGAGTAAAATTACACAGGATGAAAACTTAATTTTTAATATAGCCAAATAAATTTAACTTCAGCCTGTAGTTACAACTAATGCGATTATATTGGAGATAATTGCTTTTCATGTTATTATAGAATATGTAATCTTAACAATTATCAAAGAAGTATTTGATGTTTAGGAACTAACAGCTGGTTATATTGGCTTAAAATGTGTGCTTAGCACAGGGCAGGTCCCAAAAAGATGTAATTTAAGCTGCTGGGCAGTAAATAAAAATGTGTGATTTAGTGAATTTCGGTGTATTGAAGAATATATAAAAAATTAAATAAGAATACCTAATAGCAATTACACCTATTATTTTATTAGCTGATATAATAAAAGCTTGTTAAAATTTATCATGTGTAAAAAACATCTAATCTAATAGCTTTGGTCAATAAAGACTAGTTTTAAACCCACAAATTGAATTAAAAATTCTATAACTTTTTTTTTCATATTAGCACGTAGCACGTGTAAAAATTACATTATGAAAACATAAGCAGTTCTTTATTAAATTAAAGAAACATCTTGAGAGAATAGCCTAAAAACCATATAAATTTAGCCCATGTCTAATTAACAGTCTCCAATTAATCACATTAATGTAACAATTATACAACCAGCACAATTAATAATATTAGATATTAATGTTCAATGTATAATAAAGTTTTAATAAAAATTTGCATGGTCTATTTTTTATATTCCATTACAAAATCCTGATTAGTAAACATATATTTTATCTAAAGTAGCTTTCGCCCGAGGTTTCGGTCCCGTGAGTATTTTTAATAATCACAGAGGATGCAATTATCTATACCGGGTGGTTTTTAAAATACCACCTTGTTCATTAACTTTACTCCGCAGCATGGATCGCGCGACGCTGTTTTTATTGCGCAAAAAACTATCGCTGTTTCGGTTTTTATTATGACGTGAAACGAGACAGCGATAGTTCTTTGGGCTATAAAAACGGCGTCGCGCGTGAAGATTAATTTTTCGAAACAAATCTGAAGCGAAAAAAGTGAACTTTTTAAAAACATGACACTTTCTGGGTCAGAATTTGTATAATAAGTACTTCCATGAACTTGCAATTCACAAAATATTTGTTCTATGTTGAAAAGCCGCCATTTTTTGACTAAAATCTAAAAAGGCCAGCTGTAAAAGTGTGACATTAAGGGTACAAAGTTTTAGGTAATATTACTTTCAATACGTTATAACCTGACCAGGTATCGAACCCGAAACAATGTCATACTGCACCATAGAGACTAACTATAAATAAATATATACTTACATATATATCACACATGTTAAACTAACCTCAAAGTTCCCAAAACTTAAGTTAATCTAACTTAAATATAACTTTCATAAATTTAGTCTTGCCCTACTTCTTTTTCTTGGGTCATTGGACTCTAGTTTCGGTTCAACCTTAACGTGTTCTCTTTTAACACTAACCGTTGCTTGCACTGTGCGGTTCTCAAACACTGGTGGATTTCCTGGCTCGGCCATTGTAGGGACCTGTTCAGTCTTTATGAGGGACAGGGAAGGTTCTGTTTTCATAGAGACCAGTTCTTTTTTCCTGTAATTTTAAAAATTCATAATTAATTACCACAATGTGTGCTGTGTGGTTTTTGGCATTTAAGAAAAGGACTTCTTTAATCCCACTCCTGCGGCTGCTGTAATAGTTAACACTCATGATAAAAAAGTGTTTTACTATCAAGTTAGTTATACCGTGTGGTTCCCGACACCAATATAAAAAAAAGGAATAGGACCACTCCATCTCTTTCCCATGGATGTCGTAAAAGGCGATTAAGAGATAGGCTTATAAACTTAGGAGTATTATTTCAGGCGATAGGCTTGCAACCTTTTACAATTTGAATCCCAATTCTATCATTAAGCCGAACCAGCTGTTCGGCTTAATGCCTAATTTAATTTATATATTTTCAATACTGATATAAGCTCTGTCTGAATATAAAGATACATATGATATAGATATTATATGTATATATTTATGTTAGGTAATTACACATAATAAAAATATTTCGTTTCTGATTATAGCCCAGTAAAATACGACATTCTATTCTTTCTGGACGTTGTAGGCAGTATCGAAGGGATAAAATTACTTACAATATTTAGAAACTCAGGATAGCCAACAAGGCAAGTTTTTCATATATTTGATGCTTAATAAGACTCTCATGCATTAGGAATGATATATATAATAGAAATTTATACTTACACAATAATATTTTCAGGTAAGTCAATTGATCGCTCAAGTATAGTAAGAGGAATGTCTGAAAGTCCAAAACATTCTGAATAAGCTTTGAATTGATTCATGTGCTGTTCTTCATTGAATTTGGAGGTTTTGAAATGTCCTGAAATAGAAAAAACAAGTTAACGTTATGGTAAACGGTAATTACCACATGTGACAAGACATTGAAACAAGTCTACCTCTATTGATACATACATACATATTGAGTGGATGACTTGATATTTATAACACCAAACGCATTTTAAACAGGCACCATACCGATTCAATTACCGATGCTCAAACTCAGATTGTATGATATTTCATTTCTCTTCCAGCATTGTTACATAATTGCATACAATCATTATGTAAAAAAATAATTATCACTAATATAATACTTTTAGTTTTTTATTAATTAATAATAATTCATTCAATTCAAGTCAGATATCAAATTAATTGTCATGAGAAATTTCATTGGTACCTTAATAGTACCACTTAATAAAACTGTTAAAATTAAAATAAATGGTTGGACAAGGTGCATTTGTTAGACTAACAGATATTTTCTAAACCTGCTTACTTGCAACTTGAGCTCCTTCACTCTTGTATTCTTCTATTTCAAGGTCTTTCTTCTTTAGCAGATGCCGCAGCTCGCTTTCACTTGATTTCAAATCTTGGACCAGCTTCAACAAGGGCTGGGTAACTATTTGGAAGAACTGGAAAAAAAATTAAAACTCTTATAAAAATGAAATTTCAATCTGAATTAGAATCTTGCAGGGGTGAATATACATTAGGATAGGTGCTAACAGCAAAACAACTAACTTCTATAATCTTGTATTTATGCTAAAATTACTGTTGTTAATACTAATGAGCTGGTATCTTGCATCACAAGTCCAGATCATACTTTGAGGTTAACCCGATTATTGTACATAATTTATTATGTTTGTGTATTATCAAAACATGATCTTTATTGAATTTATTTTCTTTATTAATATACTGATTATTTACATTATAAGTTTTGGATAAAAACTCAATACTGACTCTTTAACTCCCTTATAAATTGAAGCCTGAATTCATTATCCACTTCATTAACTTAATATTGTTACACACAAGCTTCGCCTTTACTATACCACTTCTGTATCTTGAAATACATACCATTTCTTTAGAGCCTTCAGTAAGAGTCAAATTAAGTTTTAAAGAGTACCCAAATAACATACTCATGGAAACTTGCATTGTTGTACTATCAATTTTCACATTCGCTCTTTTTAGTTTGTCTGGATTTGAAAGCATTTCAATTCCTTTACTTTTCAAAGTCATGTCATCTATTTCTAATGTCGTATTACTAGCCTGCAAAAAGAAATGTTCAGATATTATCTTTTAAAAATATACATACATCCCTTGTCGGGTAGACAAAGCCAACAGTCTCAAAAAGAACTGAAAGGCCACATACAGCTGTATGGCTTAAAGTGGAATTGAGATTCAAATATTGACAAAAGAAGAATCCCAAGTTAATAAACCTATACCTAAATCATTATTAATAATACGGCGGGGTTAGACCTTTTGATGAGGTGATTAATAAAAAGCCAATAGCAGGATATATTGACCACCTAAATCATAGAATTACTACAAAAGCTAAACCAGTACCTATATCAAACCAAACTGTCCTCTTAGAGATAACAGAAGTTTCGAGAATGAAGGAAACTGTAGAATAAGCACAAAAATACAATTTTAAACACTTACTTTAAGAAGATTAACGAAATCATTTTCCGCGAAATGAACAAACCACAAAGCAAGGTAATCAGTTATGTATATTTCGTAGTTATAGTTTTGAATAAAAGAAATAAATAAGGAACAATAATTTGGGAAATGCTTCCACATTTTTCTCAAAAAGGAAAGGACTCACTTTTACAGTTTTGGTGGAAAATCAATTGAAAAAGATCAAAATAATATAAATAATAACTTTATTTACAGTTGCCAGCTATTGCCGATGAGAAGGCGCTAAAATCCACTAAATCGTCCCTGAAACCGCCAGCGCCAAAATAGGACACTTCATCTCCTTTTTCATGGATGTCGTGAAAGGAAATTGTCCTTTTGGACGATGGGCTAGCAACCTGTCACTACTTACCTAACTAAATCTTAATTCTATCATTAGGTAATTAAGCCATACAGCTGAACGTGGCCTTCCAGTTATTTTGAGATTGTGACCTCTCTCTACCCGTAACCGTAGCATATGCATGTTCCAGTTTTACTATGACTAAAACTCAATTAAATGAAAAATATGCGTATCTATTTGAAATTCCGTCTCTAAATTTGCCATTGCTTCATATTCAAATTTATTTTAAAACATTAGTTCAGTAGTGTACAAACATTCACACACATCAAAATTTACTTGTTTATATTATAAAGTTTGTATTCTGCCTTTTGTCTCTACATCTCCTGCTTTTTTTATAATCTGATCCGCTACGTTGTTTGAAAATAAGGTTGTGTAATGGAGCAACATTTCCTTGGTTTAGTTGACAGCTCGTCATTTTACATATTTCGGCATTTTCTTAATACGAGTACGTCACATTATTATCACGTCTCTTGGCTTAACTAGACAACATCTCCTACACAGTGCTAAACTCTGGGCGCTGACATGGCCAAAAAAGTGATAGATTTAGCGCAAAAAGCGATAAGTTGACAACACTGACTGAATTGAACGAATTGTCATTATCAATGTCAAGCTCAAACGTAACGCAGTTAAGTTTCTTTTCCATTTTGAAGTTTGAGACTAAGATCAAAAACCCTGCTGCCTAATCATTTGTAGAAGAAAGGAATGTCTCGTCATTATCTCTAAGTATATAAATTATCTGATTTTTTTTTTCAACATCCAAAGTCTAGTAAAGTACTATGAGACTGAGACACACAATTCTAGGAATTTTGTTCTGTGACACATCATTAGTAATAGACTTGGAATTCTTTTTAAAGGCGTTTGGCTAGCAACATGTTACTATTTTAATCTCAATTCCATCAAAAAGCCATACAGCTAATCGTGTATATATATATATATATATATATATATATATATATAT
Organism: Amyelois transitella; assembly: GCF_032362555.1. Lineage (NCBI taxonomy): Eukaryota > Metazoa > Arthropoda > Insecta > Lepidoptera > Pyralidae > Amyelois > Amyelois transitella. The sequence goes on along the minus strand of NC_083512.1, from coordinate 4,431,832 downwards.
ATATATATAAACGTGATTATGTGTTAGTATTTATGCGAATGTAAATATTTATCTAACATAATAGCGTCGGTCAAGTCATGCCTATAATACACAAATATTTTCCAGTTGCTTCATTCATATCCAAGAATTGCTTGGCATTCCTTCAGCAAGTTTCCTCAAGATGACGACAAGAGTAAATTCATGGCCTAGGTAGAATTTGAACCTGTGACTGCTTGCGCATTTTATGATTTTCGATATTTGGCTTTTGGAGTAAAGATGTTGCCAAAAAAGAATTTTAACTAATGACCTATTTACTAACACCACTAACGCACACTAAGAACTTTTTCCTAAGATAAAATTCCATTCATTTCGTTAATGGGACAACTTAATTCGTCTTACGCTTAATTACTGATGATGCGACAGCCGTTGATGGAATTATGAATGATGAGGTTGGAGCACGATTTTATTAAGAATCTTATTCATTAGCGCTTCTATTGTTGATGAGAATTCATAGTTAAGAACTTAATGTGTATCTTCCTTAAAGTAATTTGAATAAGAAAAGTTGAAGTATCCATGTGTTCGCGGTACTTTAGAATAAGATCACTAATGTTTCCCATGGTAGACGTAAAAGGCAAATAAGGGCAAATAAATAAATCACTATTTTAACTCAATTCTATAATTATGCCATACGTAGGTACCTATGTAGATGTGGCGAAATCTATACGCCACAGGTTACAAAATAAAAAATAGGATCACGCGACGCTTTCAGTCATAAACAGCGAAAAACCTAAATCATGCAAGCAAATATTTTACGGATTGAAGCTATATATATATACAACCTCCGACACAACATCGTCGGAGCCGCGGTTCCCCAGGCATCACACCTACCCTGGCGGAAGATCTTCCCTTTGGTAGCGGTCTAGCCCGAATCATCGCCCCCGCTACATACCTAGGTAAATTATCGTAGTATGTAAGTAACAAACCTATTACATATTATCACTTATAGTACCTACCAAATCCAACCAAATTATTTATGACTTACGCCGCTATTGATAATATAGAATATTATAGGTAAATCAGCCAACATTAATTTCCATATTAACCTGGCCATATGAAGAAAATATGTCAGCCCGTGGACACATGCTACATTTCGAATACTGGGAAGGGTAGTGGGAAATAAATGACGTCATTTATCAACCCTAGATATACGTCGGCGAACATCAGCGCATATTCGTATGGAGTTTCGGGTTTTATTTTAAAAAAATAAGACGAATTTGAAACAGGTGTTGTTGGCAACATTTCATGTTTGCGAGCGGACAGTTTTCAGCTCAGTTTGGAACGAAAACTATGTTATTCCAATTGTGTTCTTTGTATGAAATCTAGGTAGTAAATGTGTGTATATTAAATTGATAGCCGCTTGTTAATACTTCGGTTAAGTACCAGTTTTTATGTTATACATACAAAAATTCACGCCTCTTTCCCGGAGGGGTAGGCGGAGACTACCTCTTTCCACTTGCCACGATCTCTGCATACTTCCTTCGCTTCATCCACATTCATAACTCTCTTCATGCCTTTACCAGGACGTCCGACGGCGACGACGTTTTATGTTATATCTCACTGTAAAAGCAATTGGTTAGTAATCAAATGTACAATATCTTAAAGAAGAGATATTGGCACGCAGGCGTGGAAGGAGGAGCGTTTCAGCGTTCGAGACATATGTAGGTTCAAACCCATGTAGGTAAAGAACGCTCCTACTTACTACTTAATGCATGATTTTTGTTCATATTTTAATAAAAAGAATGTTTTTCTAAATCTTTCCTAAGTTATGGATCATTGACACTGAGGTAGGATGAATCTCTTCTTTCTAAATGTTAAATCCTCAAAAACTTTAATTGAAATGACACGCCACAATGTTTTCCATTCCGAATGCACAACCAATCAACGCCAGTGATATCGCTTATTTGTTCGATGTCATTGCAAATTAACAATTAACTGAATTTCAATGATTTCAAATTGAGTTGGCAGCGCAGTGCAGAGACCGCATTAATAATAGGATGCAAAGTTAAGGTGTCGTTTCAATCGAATCGGTAAAATTTTTTTTTTCTTGATTAATTTTTCATAATATTTTTATACATTTATACATGCTTGTAGTTTATTACTGACATTTATTTAATTATTCTATATTTAATTATGTAAGTATTAGCATGTATGTTTAGTTAAATATGTTAAACGTTATTTATGCACACGCCATACCGCTCTAAAATTCATCTTTCCTCTCATGGGTCTACTGGAAGAGATTTCTTTTGAAATAAGGAGCACCTTTGTACTAGAATTATTGTAATAAATGCTCCTGTATATAATTTTGTGTACATAAATAAATAAAAAAATAACATGCAAGCTCGGTGGTTAAGGAAACTCTGGACTTCACGACATACCTGATTTGATCAAGGTACCTACTTTGGACTAGGCCACGTCCGACTTCAACCGTCCCAATCAAAGCCTCCTTGTATTGTCCTTGTATAAGTATTATTTGACAAATGTAGATATGTATATAATAAAAGGGACTTAATTATACCACACTTTTCCATAGTCATTACGTATTTCCTCAATAATGACATTACCTATCGAAAATCGCTTAGTAGTCATCGGGAATTAAAGGGGCCACTGTTCACTCTTCTAATTAATATCAACCATGAATTGTACGTTATTTTGACCTAAATTTCTGCATTTATCCCCTCCATAGTTCTAATATAAAAATTGTACCTCAGAGGCAAACGTCAAAATACGTATGATAGGTATATTTCAATTTCAAACAATTACCACCACATATCGCTCCTTCAATACAAAAGCACCACAAGTCAAAAAATTTCAAAAACGTTATTTTTGCATAAAATGCATCTTAAACGATGAAACTTTAATATTTCGCGAAAACAGCCATTGTTTTATGACTATAAACACCCGTAAACGCACACACGTTAGTTTTGTTTTGTACCGTTTTTGTAACTGAGTTCCGCGAAAAAGTACCATATTGTCAGTTGTCAGCAGTCATTCGGCACAAGCACACGCTTTTTTTGTGTAAAACTACCACATTCCAAACAACTGCTAAAAGACGCGTGAAATCATATATTTAAAAGTGCCACATTCAAAAATAATTACCTTTTGCAGATCACATACACGTAAGTATCTTATCATTTTTATATGCAATAGTACAATGTTTGCAAATTGGTTAGTTTTGAATTAATACATGTGGTATTTGCTCTTATTTTTGTATGCAATACCACCATATTTTGAATTAAGTGGGTTTTGCAAATAAAATTCTTTAAGCTAAAGTATCGTATTTCGAAATATGGCATTTTAGTATTTGAAAGTAATCTCTAAATAGATGTTATTTTTAATTAAAAAGCAATGTTTAGTTTTAATGCTGCTATTTTGTCTGAAAGTTTTTTATTGTACACTATAAGCTTCAAGTGACAAATCCCACTTTCGTTGCGGGCTATACCTACTCGTTCCATGTAGGTATCGCGCAAGCCGCAGTAGGGTTCAACAACCTACCTACTCACCTTACCTTTTTTTTTTGTTCAGCATGACATCAAGAGCGTACCGTATTTTGAACTTGGTACCACCTGAGGAATATGATGCTGATGAGATAGAAGATAGCAAATCATCCGTACCAGATAGTCAATTTGATTTAGATATTCTCAACTCTGATGAAGAAAACGAAGATATTCCAGAAACGCCATCAAAACACAGAACATTCAATAAACCATCTTTAGTCATCCCAGAAACAGACTCAGACAGTAACTCTTCATCTGATGAATCTTCTAGCTCTTCGAGCAGTTCTAGTTCTTCAAGTAGCTCCAGTTCTACAAATAGCCATAATGATTTCTCATCCGATGATAGTGTCAAAGATCCTACGTATGAAGATCCATTTATTAAAAAACGCAAAACCCAGTCAGATTCCGAAGAAGAGCAACAACCACAAGCGCAGTTACCTGGCATTCAAGATTTTCCACAATCATCAGCCGTAGATAACCAGGAGTTATTCAAAATTAATTCACCATTACCTAGAGTTGATGACCAGCCATCTAGCGTTGACGAGCACCCATCTAGCGTAGACGAACAGTCTCCTAGTGTTGTTGCTGTGGGCAACAAAATAACAAATTCATGCTTGCAATGTACCAATATGCGACTCAAGAATTGCCAAACATCAAGAGTATTACTCATAAGTTCCTTATAAAAGGCCACACACAAAATGAAGGAGACTGTGTTCATTCGGTCATTCAACGTAATATTACTAGAGCATTAAAATCATCTCCAATTTACGTTCCAGACCAGTATATCACTCTGATTAAAACAGCGAAGAAAACTGGAAAGCCTTATACTGTTACTGTAAGAACTGACACATGATAATTTTTTTGACCTCAAATCTATGTGTATAGGAAACTACAATATAGATGATAATGGCAATAAATTCAAATGGGCTGATATAAAGATTCTGAAGACAGATAAAGTAAGCAATGGCATATTTTTCTTTAAAACGTCCTACGAAGACGAAGAGTTCAAATCGGTATCTACGTTGAGAAAACGCCGCACGAAGTCGAACCCAGTACCTGATAATAATTTGACTCTAAACCAACTTTACACTGAAAAGCTTACTGTTCCTGAAGCAAAAAAGCATGGGATTCTAAAGCTAATCCAAAAAAATGTCGTGCCAAAATTTTATGAATCTTTTTATAATAATCTCTAAATTCGTGCATAAGTTACTGTTGTGAACTGATTTTTGAACTAAAACAGTTTAAGTTTTTTTTATACCTTTACGAGCATTACGCTCCATGTAGTTTTAAGTCAACCTTTTATAAAAAATATATTTTTGTAAGAACACTTTTATACCACGTTTATGTGCTTTATTTATGGTTGTGATTAGTGTAGAATGTAGATCAGGGAAATAATTTTGGAGGTGTCTACTCCATAAGTAAAACAATACGAATTAGTATTATTCCATTGAAAAAGTCTGATTTGATCGTGACTAGGTATAGCTTAAAACATTTTATTATTAAAGTATAGTTATTTTTTACTTATTATTTCTTTAATCGGTTGTTCAAAGAGGTTTCAGTGAACGTAAAGTGAGAATAATTACAAGTACCTACATTGTTGTAACTGATAGTTGTTAAGTTTTAGGAGGCTAGTTAAATACCTGGATAGTGTATTTACTATTACAATAATTCTTATTATTTGTTTTGTTAATTCTATGCAAGAGTTTTTTGTTTTTATAGCTTAAAGGTTTGTTTTGTTTGTATTAAGTTAAAAACTTAAATTTATTCCTCTTACCTACTAAAAAGGTAATATATTAATTAGAAGACTTAAATATTGATCTCATGGTATGTTTATTTAACTTGAAAACTGATAATAAAACTCAAATTTTCCTTATTATGTTGGTTTCATTTATAAAATTTGAATGTTCTTGAAGTCGAAGTCTATATACAAAACTAACTTATCTGCATTTTTTCGAGGATCTATTTGAGGTATGGTTAAGATTGCTTTATTTAATAATAGTCTATTTAATTACGCGTCTTTTGATACCAAAAACATTACTTAATTACCCATAGATTATAAAAAAAACACAAAATTATCCAAATTATTTTTTCAAATGCCTCTCCTGAACAATTTGCTTATTTTGACTTGTGGTGCTTTTGTATTGAAGGAGCGATATTACCACATCTTTCCTTACGTTGTCGTCTTAAATGCCTAATCCCAAATCTAATATGCCATTCTATCGATTGACTTTTAGAATTCTGAAAGTGTGTCCATTCCCTCTTGTAATTTTACTCTTTGCGTTCACGAAGTTCGCTAGTTAGCAATAAATTTCGTAGGGACCATTCAACTGCCTGTGTGTGATTACTGATCACAAGCAACCACTGTTATTGCATAATCCACACAACAAATCAAGTTAAAAGCTGAGAGCGGACGTAGCGGACGGAGCGGCGTACATTCCAAACCGCATCATCCTCCCCATTGAAACAAAGGTATGAAAGATAAGATAACCAAGTGTATTCAAAACTATAATAACTGTGATCGATATGTCATAGTGACGACGTAATCCACATGTCCAATATAATACCGGTTCGAGTAAATAGGCACGACATTTTGAAAGGAGCCTCAAATTGATAGTAAAATTATCCAGAAACGAAGTGATAGGTACGCAAAAAGCGATACCGTTTTTCCACAATATAAGTAACGCTTATAACTTGTCCCATAGACTTCACGACTGTGCCCAACGATGCCCGAAGACCAACGATGCTTCCCTAATCCGACCTACCAAACTTGAGCGTCCATCACATCCATTTAACAAGATTCGCTTATATTGCTTCACTATTGCCTATTAATGCTCACAACTTGCTAATGAAAACTGTTCTTGTTCAATAGATAGTTCTAAAGTTGAGCAATTAATGCGTTACAATTATACTTTGGTTAGTTATTGCGTATTGTAGTTATTTGTTAGATAAGTTGTTTGTTTGTTTGTTTGCGAGATTTTCATTCTTCTTCTTCCAGGCGTTTGTCCCGGTTACATCCTCACACACACTCTGGAGAGATCGAAGTGAACCGTTTGACTATGATTTTCGTTCAGGTAAGTTAGATTATTACATGAAGAGACTCCTGTCTGACTTGCGCTACCTTTGCAGGAGACCAAATACCCAACCAACCAATATTTGATCGTGGTTATAGCTAAGATAAGAAATTTAATTCTATACGAATAGTAAAATCTGCATGACGTTGGTTGCTTTTGCTTTCAAAACTGATAGGCAATTTCCCAAAAAACATTTACAACACGAATTGATTTGGCCTATTTTTGTATTCTACAGACAGTATGAGAAGGCATTATTAAAAAGAAGGCAAAAATAATGGACAAGGAAATAACAATAACAAAATGTAAGAGATATCCCGCTGAGATGAAGTGATTCGTTCAAAAGCAAACAAATTATATCTGAAGTGTTATAGTCTTTATTCAGCGGTTTTCTTTTACAAATTCTTTATTTTTTTTTTGTATTTTGTTTGGCTTATCGGTGGCGCGGATCGGAAAATATTTACGGAAACAATAAGAAAGAATTGTTTGTGAATATTTTACTATTCCGATAAACATTTTTTTTATCATACAGTGACAATTTTTTTTTTACAAAAAGTGGAATTATTTTTTCGTATTTTTTAACGTAGTATGATAGAAATGAAGCAAATGAAGTTTAACAAAATTCAGCTACCCAGTATTAAAAGCTAGATCAAGAGTATTCTAAACCGAAGAGCATGCATGATAAGATGTACATACATACATACATACATATGATCACGTCTATATCCCTTGCGGGGTAGACAGAGCCAACAGTCTTGAAAAGACTGAATGGCCACGTTCAGCTATTTGGCTTAATGATAGAACCGAGATTCAAATAGTGACAGGTTGCTAGCCCATCGCCTAAAAGAGGAATCCTAAGTTTATAAGCCTATCCCTTAGTCGCCTTTTACGACATCCATGGGAAAGAGATGGAGTGGTCCTATTCTTTTTTGTAATAGTGCCGGGAACCACACGGCACTAAACTAAACTTTATAAGATGTATAAAGGAAAAAAAAAGAAAAACCATTTCTATGCCAGCCAGAACCATTGTAGGTATCAAATATTTCACATAGTCGCGGTATTACATCACACCAAACAACGCTTATATTCCTTCCACGTGGAAACGTAGAGAGGCTCTGAATGTTAAGAGCATGCCACCATTCGCCACGATATGCCTAAAACACAAAAGGAATGCATTACATTTCTGTTGTACGTATGTACGCCATGTTTGAATGACTGTGTTACCGCAGACTACCGACTAGTCGTTGGGCGTTTTAACCCGGGATATATGCATGTTGTGAGAGGCAATATCAGAGACCATTTCAATCGTACTCTGCTACTCGTATGTCTAAGACTACATTATGTACTAGTAAATGTTACGTTGCTTCTGACTTTTGTGACACTATACCATACATATGTTTATATACATATGGTTACGTCTATATCCCTTGCAGGGTAGACAGAGCCAACAGTCTTGAAAGACTGAATGTCCACGTTCAGATATTTGGCTTAATGATAGAATTGAGATTCAAATAGTGACAGGATACTATACCAAACGTTTTAATACTACCTCTCAATAATAGCTTTAAAACTACACAGAAAATCGAGTGCGATGTAAGACACACATACACATAATTGCTATAGTTACAAATATCATGTAGTGTTTTAATAATATTTTCCCGATTTTTATGTTATTTGTTACTTCTGTTTATTTATTTTCTTTATGGAAATCTAAATACTTATTGAGCTCATTAATTATAGATACTTACTACCCATAATGGGTAGTAAGTATCTATAATTAATGAGCTCAATACTCACTACCTAATTCAATAAAAAATATATAGAACTGGCAAAGTACGAGCTATTGCGCACAGATATTGAAAATGTGTATTTTGTATTTAGTCTTAGGTAAAAAAAAGATTGTTTGACATAAAATACTATTTGTATAAAAACTGGTTACTTAGTGTGAATACTACTTTATGTGCTTATTCCTTAATAAATTAAACTCCGATTTAGGAGTACGCACTAATTAAAAGTTTTACTCGATTAGATACTAAGGGAGTCAGATGCCCCTGAATACCTACATCTTTAGAAAACTAAGACTATTTTCCCCTTTGTTGAGAAGCTATCGAACGGACGCCTCTTATAGCTATTTAAATAATACATTTGCTCTCCGATTGAATTTATACGTTTGCGAAAGACAAATTATACTGAAATAAATGTAGATATCTATTATAAGAGCTTAGTCGAACTTTAAAGAGAAACACCCCAAACTCTTAAAAAAACTTATAAAAATACGTTCGACCAACAACTGTTTGCTTAAAATCTTCTGAACCGATTGAGTTGAAATCCACAATATTTTTTAATATTAACAAATAATCGCTCCCAGTTACCAACAAACTAGTGAATTTCAAGTGAAGTGATGAAATACGATGATGAAGCATTATTTGAGCTTGCTTGCTTCGCCGAAGATCTCTTGGTTACCATCAGGCATATTAAAACTTGGGTCTCGCTTAGGTCCTAACAAAACTGAATAACTTTTCTTTTATGTCATAAGTCATGCGAAATTAATTTTCGAAACAAAAAATATGTAAACGATTATATAAGTGTTGCAGATTTGGCATTTACAGTTGGCTGCTTGAGTAGATAAATCGCGGACGATCAAAATTTATAACTTTACCGACTTAATTTAGCTCTTAATACGTATAAGAAAAATAAGAAGCTTACCTTTATGCGATGCACCAGTTTTAACTTAAAATGTTTGGTGAAGTGTTTCTGCCTCTGAGCTACAAGTCCCGGGTTCTAACCCGGGTAAGATCATGATGAAAACCTAACTTTTCTGATTGGTATGGGTCTTGGATGTTAATACGTATAAGTATATAAAGACAGTTAATCATGTCACGAATATAATAGCATGTTGTAAATATTGCATTATTTTAATACACATATTTTTTGTCCAGGGATAATAAAATTGATATATTGTTAGCATAAAGATGAGTTCCAATAAATGTTTGTGAAAGCAATAACTCTTACATTTTTATATTCTGGAATATGTAGCCATTTTCATTTTAAAAACAGCATTTCACGTATTTTATGGTAACTACAAGTAAACCAGAATGAGTATCAATCAATTCGTAGAAATAGTAAAAAACAAAAAATACAATATGTTAATGATAAAAAAGTATTTTTCATAGCTCATAATCAAGCAAAAAAATAAAAACAATAAATACTAAATAAAAAGTGATAATAATCTCAATTAAATTAGAACAATTAAATGAAAACAAGTCAAAACTAAACATTGGTAAACAAACCCGCAACACAGGTCGAACTATGGTTAAACTCTGTTATAACGCGGTGAACATTCCCCTAACTCCCGAACCCGACTGGTCACCGATAAAACTATGTAAGCGCCATTTTAGCGCTATCGTGACATTTAGGGGGTATACACACTAGCGATATCAGCCTATAAGGATATATAGAGGATATTACTCGGCGCGCCAAAGCGGAAAACCGAAATTACGTAGACGCAACATTGAATTTTGCCCGTAATCTGCCCTCAGTTGCCTCCCGGCAGATGCCACAGTATTAACATGCAAGTAGAACAAGTAATTGTGAAATTCCAACAGCTCATATATATAGTGTAGTGACAATAAAGATGCATTATTATTATTATTTTTTCTTTCTGACTGACTGAATGATTGACATGACAATATACTAAAACTAACACTAATTGCACTTATTCTGAAATTTTCTACGTAGTACATTAAGTACACATTTAAATAATTAAATAAAGATTTCAAAGGAAAGATAAAAAAGATTTAATCTTCTGTAAGTAATATTTCATAATCTTGCCATTGTTAGTAATAAGTATTGGCGCAGACTTTCTGATTTTATACAAATTATGCTGACAGTAAAAATTAAGAGCAGTAAGTGTGATCGACCGTGATGCCACTTTGTAGAGTTAATTGATGTTTAATTAAATGCTTTGGCGAAAAATATTTCATCTAAGATAAATCCAAGATAATCAGAAATACTTTCAATTTGGAGGTTTTCTTATTACCTTCGATTAGAAAACAGGAAAAGATGTCAGATGTCTTGGGTATAGTATACATACATAAAGTCACTTCTATATCCCTTGCGGGGTAGACAGAGCACAGTCTTGAAAAGACTAAAAGGCCACGTTCAGCTGTATGGCTTAATGATGGAATTGAGATTCAAATAGTGACAGGTTCTAGGACTATATAGTACATCGCCTACAAGAGGATTCCCAAGTTATTAAACCTATTCTTTATTCGCCCTTTACGACATCTATGGGAAATACCTAGCCAACAGAAGACCAAATATAATTATTCACACAGAACCTGTCAACACTGTTTTCGCATCCAACCAAAACTATAAATTGTCTACCTATTTGTATAAGTTGTTAGACAAAAAGATAGGAATTTTGGCATTATCATCGTGGTTACAGAACCTAAATTATGACGATACTGAGGCATTGCTAACTCGTGTGGTCTAAAGGAGACATTCAAAATATTGATTTTAAAAAGTTGTATTTATGTTATATGGTTACGAGTAATTTTTAGTTAACTCATTAGGACATTTGGTGAAAGAGCGAGACTCATCAGACATAGGTTTTTTCTAACTTAATTGATGGGTCTTTGCTACCTGTGTATTATGTTATATGTTAAAAGAATAAAGAATTTTGATTTTTTTTTAAATATTAGGAGTGGTTCTATTTTAAAGATCAGGAAACCACACGGCACAGTATCTTTCTCAAAGTAATGCCTTATATTTGATTAAATAATAATATCAGTGTTGGATCAATTTCCCTAACGGAGAGCCGAGAAAAGACCCCTTGATGTCATTAAAAGGCACCCTTAGGAACAGATATAACGACCAAAATTTCCATATTATATTGGGCGGTTACGTCACCTGGCGTGTTCCCTTTGAAAATATTTATGACTCGGTATGTGACAATTTGTCGATTCATATTTTAAATAGGACTTAATAATTACTTGTGAAGAGGTCGTGAGACGTCAAATGTATTGCACAATTGGCAGTCTTAATTCTTAATTCTAGAAGAACATCATGGGGTCCAATAGAGAACTTTAGGTCAAAATAAATAAATTTATTTATACTTACACAATTCACAAAATAATTACCATTCGTCTTAGATAATATAATAATAGATTCGTCAAGAGACATAGACGTGACTATATATATTTATGTAAGTTTGGTATTGTTTTTAATTCTATAGTGGCCATGTTCCAAATACTCCGTTTTTAGTTACGTAGTCACATTATTATACGCTAAGCGATGGTCTTACGATAGGGGAAAACTCGACGCTAACGGGTAACCATGATTCAAGCCATATTTAGCTTCTGCATGGTAACGGGGATCAGATGAGAATTTTCATGTTAAAACCTTATCTGCCCCAAGATCATGGTTACATGCGGACTGGGTTCCTTTTCAGGGAAGTAAGGATACAGCTGTAACCAACGTCACGAGCATGACACAATATGCTTAAAATAACTCCAATTTCATCCCATCAACATACGCAGAACTAAACCGCAAACTCTTTAATTAAAAATATCTAACGCTTCATAAATTATCTCCGAGAGAAAAAAAAATACACAACATATTCCCGAGGCCACAAATTAGGCCATGACAAAAAGACCGAATGTTTTGAACAAAAGAGAACTGTCAACTCGCACTCCACATTTTATTTATGTGTTTGCCTTTGAAATGGTTTTTGCTAAGTAACATCATGATATGGCCATTGTTGTCTCATAATAGTCGCTAATGAGATTAATTTACAACGTCAAAGTCACACTAGCTGAAGCTCAAATGTCGTTTTGGGCAGTTTGGGAATTTAACGCATTTTGATGCTCTTTGTACTTCCTTTGTTGAGTGCTTTAAAGCCGTTTGAAATCAGTAAATCACCCGACAGATTGGTTAAATTATTTCGGATATTTAATTCTTAATTAAAATTATTTCAGTTTAAATTAAAATAATTTTATTCAAAAGAAATCCCGAATATATTTTATTACGCATTCGCTTTAGGGTTTTGTGATGACAAAAGTAATCTCATTCTCTCTACAAAAATAAGTCTCATTATAGTTTTACATGCTACTGTTATGGAACCGTGTTTAGTACTAACAGTAAGAGTGGCGTGTAATAAATTAAAGAAAATAAATTTTCTTACTCCCAAGATGTCTTATGTAGAGTAGTCGTTAGAGGTAAACCAAAGACTAACTCATACTAAAAATCACGTCAAAAAGAGTAAAAATAATATTTATGTAAAAATAAATTTAACGCAGAAACAAAAAGGTTTCAAATTTCAAAAGACAGCACAATAGAGGACAGATGGCCTCGTTATTCAGCGATTGAGAGAGAAATGATATTTCGCTGTTTGAGAGAACCGGCCGCGGCAAATCTGACATGCCTCAGTTTTTCACATAAATCGGATACAAACCCTTCCAGTGTTTATCCCGAGGGGCGGACATGTTTTTATTTTTTTCCCCCATTTTTTTATATTATATTTAACTTATTTAAACGCAATGGTTAAGCATTGCGTTCAAATAAGTTGATGTCCTATTAATATCATAAACTTTAGAAATAAGTAGTGGCTTTGTGCAAAGTTGTCTTCAGTCTTCGTTCTAATTGTACGATTTCCTTGTTGTGCATTAATATATAAATAAAAATAGTTTATATCCTCTATTTGATTGTGTGAGCAGCAAACATTAATTTCATCATTCAATTTTCATTAAGAAATTAAGAAAAAACGAGGTAAAAGATTAGAGAATAACTCGTTAGAAATATTGCTCATCTCTAAACAGTACGTAAAATAATACCCACGGCTTCTTAAAGGAACACCATAAATACATATGTCACGTCCTTATCTCTATGGGGTAGCCAGAGCCAATGATCTGGAAAAGATTGGAAAGCCACGCTCAACTTAATGATGGAATCGAGATTCTGATAGTGAGTGGTAGGGCATTAGTATCCTTGCAGATTATATTCTAATTTAATCGGGAATACGCCTTTAGGAAAAAAAACGAATAACGATTTGGCTCAAATTTCATAATAATTTAGTTAAACCTTATATTTATAGGCGCCGGGTTCATTAATTAAACTTTGTTAAAACAGAACGATATCTAAACATCTCTAATACAAAAGGTTGGTACTCTACTGTGAGACACATTTATGCAAATGGGCTGACCGCAATAATCCGATGGGCTGGGGTTCAGCCCAGATTCTGTGGATTGTTACGAATTAAGTTGTGAATTGGGTAATTAAACCGAAATGAATAATTATGGTAAGATAACTCATTTTAAATTTTGTTGTGTAATACGCAAGAAAATTTGTAAAAGTTATGGTTGAGATGAGGAAGAGCAGCAAGAAATGTAATTTAAAGATAGGATTCTTGGTCATCTACTACCATCCAATCTACCATTTGATTTAGTAGGTACTTACATTATTGAATTTTAAAAAATTTTTAACATCTTTTGTTTTTCTAAATAAATTAATACGTTTTTCATAATTCAGTTACCTAAGTATGTCAATTAAATCAAATAATAAATTGCCGGAAATCACTCGGCACCAATACAATAAAGAATAGGACCACTCCATCTCTTCCCCATGGATGTCGTAAAAGGCGACTAATTGATAGGCTTATATACTTGGGATTCTTCTTTTAGGCGATGGGCTAGCAACGTGTCAATATTTGAATCTTAATTCTATCAATCAGCCAAGCGGCTGGACATGGCCTTCCAGTATTTTGATGACTGTTGGCACTATCTACCCCGCAAGGGTATATACCCGCATAGACGTGATTATATATATATGTTATGTTATATACTGATAAACTAATAATCCAATGAAAAGTATTAAACTATATAAAGAAATATCAGTCATAATATACTCGTAACTTGAATACAAGACCATAATTCCTTTGTGTTAAGCTCTAGATTAGGCTCATGCATTTACAAGTAGTGTTAACTTGGACAAATTGTGTTAGCATTCTGTGATTAATTATGTCCAGTAGACTCTGAAATAGGATCTAAGATGAGCAATTTACATATACATGTTCACGCCTCTTGGGGCACACGAAAAGCATACGTATAGTACGTATTTAAGGTGAAGTCGTTTGTAAATTAAAATCATGTAATTTTATGAACAAATAAATTTTTCAATATATCAAAACGTTAATGAGAGCCGCCCACCAAAACCTAGTGTTTACGTACGCAAGTGACCTATAGAATGACCGCATTTTTCACAAAAACAACCTATTATTATTCCCTTTACTGCGATTCGCGAGTGATGCATGATCACGGAACGACCTTAAAATTACCACGCACCGCTCCGCTGATCCCAATTTATGTTTGTATTTGAGAATTAATGCTTTGTGCTTTTGGTTTCTTTTATTGGTTGTAAAAATATAAATCGTACTGTAATTTTATCGATTGGGTAGGTCTATTCCCTTTATTCCTATTGGTTACATACATACATATAGTCACGTCTATATCCCTTACGGGGTAGACAGAGCCAATAGTCCCGAAAAGATTGAATCAACGTTCAGCTGCTCGGCTTAATGATGGAATTGAGATCCAAATAGTGACAGGTTGCTAGCACATCGCCTAAAAAAGGATCGCAATTTTATAAGCCTATCCCTTAGTCGCCTCTTACGACAGTTTTTGTATTGGTGCCGGGAACCACATGGCACATTCCTATTGGTAAAGATATAAAATGTGTTTAATAAAATTTATATGCTGGCCTAGTAGGGAAGATAATAATTTTGCACGGCACGAGACCCTACTACCTACTTATATAGATATACATCCAAGACCCAGGGCCTTCAGAGAAAGTTCTTCCTCATCATGCCCTGACCGGGATTCGAACCCGGGACCTCCGGTGTCACAGACAAGCGTACTACCGCTGCGCCACAGAGACCGTAAGCCATACAACTGAACGTGGCCTTTCAGTCTTTACGAGACTCGTATGTATGTACCCTAGAGAAAATTTGTTTGTTTTCTTAACATATATTTATGTACTATATTGCTGTTACGCCAACCATATAATAAACAAAAACATGTAAACAACAAAATTCAGTTTTTAAATTTCGTAATTACCTATCTCAAGCCGAACGCGTTTCAATTTACGCAGGAGTCTCAGATTAAACCGAAGTTTTCAATTATCGGCCCCATTAAGGGGGGTGGAGGTGCTTGCGGAGGCTTCATCAATTTTTATAGCGCAGACTCGAGATAAGCTCGCTCGTTACCAATGTTTTTGATCGCTGGCCAGTGTTGCCAATCCAAATGAAGAATAAATGTAGATCAACTTTAAAAAAAATGTAGAAACCCTCTATAAATGCTTATTTTTTAAACCGTATTAATGTCTTTCAAGATTTTGTTTTCAACTTCTAGGGGACCTTTTTAGAAACTTTAAGGGAAGTGTTTTTTATCAAATGAATTTTTTTTTTAGAAAAATGGTCCGTCTAAGAAAAAAAAAATTAAAATTGTAAACTTTCTAACAATAGGTGCATCAATAAAACTGTAGACCTATAGTTAAAACAATGAGGTTGGCTACACTGTCACTGCCCCAAGTCCGTGTTAATGTGATCGAGTCGAACGAAAATTTGCGTAAAACGAGACGCCCGTGGAAGCCGCGAAAGCGAGGGATTCAATTAACTTTTTGATCTTTTTCATAGTTCCTGCGGGGCGGAGATTCCGTGACTCGTCTATTTGAGGTTTCTTATCGGACCATCAAGTTATTAAGTTAACTGGAAAAAAACACTTTTCGTTCAAAGCTAACGAACTCCCGTACCCAGTAGGAATATCTCTTGATCTTTACTGTAAATCTGTATCATTTTTGATGGATTCTCTTTGGTTTTTCAATTTAATCTTTAACGTATTCAGAATTCGCTTGAAATTAATGGATTTGAAAGATTATGAAATGATAAAATTCGTAAGAAAGACAAAATCAGAGATTTTGTATACACGATATTAAGGCAAAATTTATGAAAGTGGGCAATGGATGGTTGGACATTGAACATCAAAAAAGGATATAGGTATAAGGTATTTTTGCATGGTTTTGGCTTCTTTTTTCTTTACCTTATTATACCTTTTATTGTTAGGTACACAACCTAATTTCTTTTGACCTAATTGCTAAGTATAGATTTCTTTAACCACATACATACAATAGTCTCGTCTATATCCCTTCCGGGGACTTTTTCTGAAGTATTCATAACATTTTAATACGAAATTTAAATTGGAAACAAAATCCATCTCAAGCGACATTCATCAGGAGTAAAATTTAAACAGATATTTACCATCAAAGGAAATTAGATGCCTAGGATTTCAAAGGGCCCAATCTCGGACCCTCATCAGCCCAGCGAATTAATGCCTGGCTTTAACCACGACGTGACTACTATACAGACTGATTTGGTAATAACCTGGTAGATATTTGAAAAGATTTTCACAAGTGCTTAAAACATTGTTTGAACGCATTTATATTGGTAACATATTTTGAACGCAATGTCTAAAAGGTTGCCAGGAAGATGTTGCAGTAGTGAGATGTTGTTGTAGCAATAGTTAAGTACAAAATACACTTATTATGTATTGAGTTCCTGATTAATTTCTTACGGCTACACCTTTCAAAAAATTTTAAATCCCAATAAAATATGAATTTTTTGAATAACGCAGGCGACGCTGTTTCGAAATTCGCGCGCTAATGGAAATTTAATAGAATGGGAATTTCGGGAAATCCTCCCTTCGATCACCCCTAGATCATTATATGGAAAATACATACCACACTTCGGATCTCTAGAAACAGCGTACCGACTCTGCGTTGTCTGTCCGTCATTCAGACATCCATTCACGGAAACGTTTTATAATATTGATTCTACTTCACTATGAACTATTCTGAGTCTTTGTATCCATCGGACGGATGTTCTAAGTTTAAACTGTTCTTCCATTTACACGCATAGAATATATAAAAATATTATACCTAAAAACCTTTTTCACAACTGGTTGAGAAACTGAGTTGTCATTGAATTTTCATCTTTCTTATTACTCACTGGAACGGACAATGTTATTGCGACATATTTGTTAAATAGATTATTTCTATGCTGCGAATTCCTCGAATATTTCCCCGATAGCCTTTATTGGGAAAGTTTTTCCATTATTTGAACAGGAAGCGACGTAAAATTGAACGATTGTGGTCATTTGCAATGAAAACTTGCGTTTCTAAACTCAAAACCTTAATGGCGATTGGATTTACGTGACCTAATCTCGTCTTATAACGCGTTTTATTTTGCATTTATAAAAAAAAGCAGTTATCAAATCGAGGACTTTAAGTCAGATCAGGATTACCGCAAACAGACAAAAAAAGCAAATTAATCATTATTATCGGTATAGCAAAAAGACGTTATTTGGCTTTTTATGGTAGACTTTAATTTGGATGGCACCTTATCGATTAGACCAACGACGCCATTTTAAGGGTAAATTAAAACGGTATAATACCTTTTTTATTTACTCTTCAATTTTGCTAATGATTTGCAGTGCACAATACCAAATCTTTATGCCTGACGGGGTAAAGAGTAAGAAAACTGAATTGTCTATGATGGGATCAAAGTCCAGATAGTGATGTCACTATGTGAATCTTGACCATGACGCTAGCCCATTACCGAATCTTTTACAATTTGCGCGGGAAGAGAACCAGCTGACACAAATTAAGTTTTTTCAGTACTCCTACACCAATAGGTAGCATCACATAAAATATATTTTCCTTAAACATCTGTAAAGTTGCCGACGATTACATTTTTGTAGATCTCGCCGATACGCCTAATACAATTTGGTTTCCCGCCAAATGCTTATTCCCGTCCTGATATTTACGACTCCAGCATCGGCGCCTGTAGCACGTTTCCCATTCTTTTCCCACGATTGCCCATTACGATACTAGTTTTTCCCAATATGAGTTCGCTCTGTATATCTTTGTTACGTGATTTGGCCGGAGACGTAGTATATGATTGAAAAATATTGCCTTCGTTTAATGCGGTTTAAAATAAGTATTGTTGAAATTTCGTTTTTTTTTTCTTGCCATAATTTTTTTTAAATTTTTTTAAGGCATTAAATTTTGTTAGTCTTAATCCAAATATAGTTCCCAAGGGCAACTCAATAAAACAATGTAACTAAAATAGGTAAGTAACATTTTGAATAAATTTTGAATAAAATAGATCTATAGAAATCTTAATTATTAATTAAGATTGATTGTTTTATGTATGTAAAAACATATGACATAACTTATCAATACACAGCTCTAACAAATTGCACTGAAATTTTACAAAAAAAAAAATTTACTCAAGTTGTTAATCAAGTAAGGATCCACCTAAATTAATTATTAGATTTTTTTCATAACCACAGAAGAAATTGATTTGATCATGTTAACAAACTTCATTATTCAATGTAAGGAAAACTTTTTTTTTACTTTACTGACTTTGTATCTTTGAGATTAATAAAGAAATGTCTTTGCAAAATAGGTAAGTATTGTAGTTCACGCAGATAAGCACAGAAGTTCCCATTTTACTCTTATCTGCAAAGACTTATATGTCTCTGTACATTTCGGATGCAAATTTTAATTCCCGTGTGAGTTTCGCAGCTTAAATTTTCATTTCTGTTTCTATATTTCTTTTCTCATAAGTAGGAGGAAGGAAATATAGATATTGTTTGAGGAATTGCTTTTCACTTTTCTGCGAAATGGTATTACAATAAAAATTTCGCCATAAATAGGAATTAATTTCTCCATATTCTTTGAAGAACTGAAGCCAACGAATTATAGGAAATATTCTAAAATGTAATTCGTAATCTGATGCCGTTATAATCCATTTTATATTTTTCTGTATATTGATTTAATATCAGTTACTTTTTGCAGTTATAAAAAAGTATCTAGGTACATTTATCACAATTTCATCTCACGACTTCAGAATGTTAATGATGCAATTGACATTCAGATAGCTTCATGCTGCTTGCCAGCATCGCCTTAAAGATTCTACAGTTTATTTTTAATTTCAGTTTTATAATTAAGCCAGCCAGCAAAGAGTTTAATTTGAGGCTTTATCTATCTCGTGAAGAGGATACATGCGTAAACATATATATGGCTCAGTATGACTTTAAAATAAAAAAATTGCCTACTCATAATATGCTCTTAGATCATAGCATATTCGTAGCACGCCCTACGAGTTCCGCAATTGCCGCGTTAAATATTGATTTTTAAAAAGTTTTGCCTCACATTTACTAAATAATAGCAAAAATTACACAAAAACATAATTTTTAAAGTTGAAAGTATTCAGTTTAGCAAAGATTTTAGGTAACATTCACTTTACCTGCTGTACATTAACTATAACATCAACAGCTAAGACTAAAATACGCTATGCTAACAGATAATTTCATACCTAAGTAAATATTTATAATACAGTTATCACTAAATTAAGACACAAATCACCTACTATGCAATACAATGCGGCAGATTACAGTTAATAACTCACCACAATAGGCCCTCCCTTGTACTTAACATTGATCATTCACGTAATAGCTCCTACGGTTATAAATATACAGTTTACATTACATAAACTGTATCACATCCGGCCCAAAATGGTCTCTATTTGAAAGCGTTAAAGTAAAAGATAGATTTGTGAAGCTTCATTTGACTGTTAGTGTACTTAAACCACAATGTCATCTAAGTATACCTGTATATGGGGTGTTGAAAGTTTCAAATGCCCGCAAGTTGTTGTTTCATTGGTTAACTAGAACTCAACGTTGAATGAGTAATTATTCAGTTGTACAGAAGGAATCATTTTAGAATAATAATAAAAAAAAACAGATTTTCGCCTATTTTGGGTACTGTATTACTGCATATATAAGTCTGTTCCTATATCTGTAATCTGTATGTATGTTTGCTTAGATGTTAACAACTTAATATCGGATTTTGATGCAGTTTTTTAGTAGATATAGTGATCATTGAGGAATTTTTATTTGTATAAATGCTACCCGTGCGAAGCTGGGGCGGGGCGCTAGTTAACTTATAACAACAATTTTTTTAAAGATAGATTTGTTTATTGAATTATTCCAAAACAGGTTAGCTTTCCATGCAAAGATCAAACGGGTGTCTTTTCGTGTAAAAACATGATTTATCCAATCCAAGATTATACTCAAAAGTCGCGACCCAATCTTCTCATCAGAAAGGTTAAGATGTAACCGAGATTTTGGAGAAGCAAGGTTATTTTTTTTTACTTTACTACATATACAATAATATATATTATAAAAAACAAACAGACATATATATAGTCACGTCTTTATCCCTTGTGGGGTAGACAGAGCCCACAGTCTTAAAAATACTGAAAAGTTTAACTAAGCCTATCCTTAAGTCACCTTTTATTACATCCGTGGGAATGATATGGAACATTTTTGAACTAAATATATAAAACACCGATTCTAAATACCTTCTTACTTTTATCGGTTCATAATTTTAGTTTCAAAGTTAAAAATGATTGCTTACAAGTCAAAGATTTGTCCTAAAATTTAATTTATTCTCAAATCATCCTATGTACCCATTTTGATTTTCAAATCCCTTAGTCACTAACATTACATGTAAAAGCGCTCCTCTCTATATCTCGCATACATATCTATCAAATAAGATAAGGAAGTGTGTGGAAACAATTGGATTCGATAAATGTTTATGTGCCTCGAGACGGAAGGGATGTGTTGACGCCCAAAATGTTTATTGAAACAGTACAATTTAATTAGTTGTTTAGTGAGAAACTATACTGTAAATTGATAATTTCGTGTTACGAATGATTAACTCGGGCTGATTTCTGAGTAACGTTTTTAATCATCGCCGGCTACACGCGCGCGGATACAATTACACTAGATAGTATCCCCGTTTCATAGTAAAGCAGTCGCGAAACCTGCGCCGACGCAAGCGATGCCAAAGTACCTATGCGGTTAGTGCGAGTTTTACTCGATCAAACGCGTCGAGCAAGTAATCACGAATTTGTATGGAATTGCATTAGTGCCATCGCGATACCACTAGATGGCGCTGATCAAATCACATACAAATTCGCGTTTACTTGCTCGACGCGTTTGATCGAGTAAAACTCGCACTAACCCCTCCGTACTTCGCAACGAAACGCGATACTCGTTTGATAGCACTCCGCCGGTCAAATGCGCTGTTTGGAATGCGTTGCTCAACGGCGCGTCTTGCCGGTGTCAGTCTAAAACTAGCCTCAATATTGTATTTTCATTCATTCATAATCACGTCTATTTACATCAAGGAGTAGACAGAGCCCGCTGTTTTGAATAACTGATAGGCCACGTTCAGCTGTTAGGCTTAATGAAAGAATAAAGATTCAAATAATGACATGGAGATGGGCTCATCTCCTAAAAGAAGAATCTCATGTTAAAAATAAAATAAAATGTTAAAAGAACAAGTCCATCCTTTAGTAGCCTTTTACGAGATCAGTGACGACATGACGTGACTCGCAAACGTCTCCAAAATCTATTCAGGAAAAGAAATAGCTAACAGACTTATTTCATTTATGTTATATCAAAAAAAGCCGTTTGAAGACGATCCATAAAGTCTTGTGTCACAATTTTTATGAAAAAGAACAACTCAATACAAGACCAGGGTGAAGTTTTATTCAATCAAAGAAAATTGTCTGTGTGCCGACCTCAGTCAGGTGTCAGTTTCTATCAACGAAATAAGGGGATTCTTTCTGGGAAGTTTTGCGTAGGATTTTGATACAAGTCCATTATTATCTGAATTGTATTTACTTGCTAGTAGTGAAATATTGCTAGTAGTGAAATATATATCCGTAGTAATATAATGTGAAAGTATGTTTGTTGTGCGTTTACCACGTCAAAATCACTGAACCGTATTCTATGAAATTTTATCGACATATAAGGTCGAGTTGGGAGAAGGACATAGGGCACTTTTCAGGGAGCCGTAGGCAAAGCTGGTCTCATATAAAATACCTATCTAAAAACATTCTCAAAAACTAATATATATTTATTGAGAATGAACTATGGGGTTAACCAAGCAGATTTACAAGGAGAGCATAAATATATATTTTTTTGGGAACCTTGAAATCGTAAAGCCAATACAAATGTTCCTTAATCAGTTCAGAGACATGTTATCTTTAAAAATCAGATCAAGCTACGTTATCCTTAGCTAACGAACTGAAATAAAAAGATTGATGAATGTGGATGGACGCTCTATGTGCTCCTCCGGGAAAAAGAAGTTCTTCTAGCAATTTGTAAAACAGACGTACCATCACGTCTATTTTACAAATTGCTAGAAGAAATACATTCAGAAGGTTACTGCAAGAAGCTGCATGTTACGTTAGTCCTAAACTTAAGAAGTGGACCCCGGGCCCGGACCCCAAATCCAAATTTGAACTCGCAAAGATGAGAGAGAAGGAAAAGAGGATAGACTTTCCATGTAACATGAAATACTGAATAAGATTTTATCAAACGTGTTAGGATGAATTACATTTTGGTTTATATTACCTTCGCTATTGTTTTCACAAACACCCCCTATCCATTCTCAGTCACCTATATTTCATCAAATTAATTGGGTCTTTTGTCTGGAGACACCTAAGGGGCTTGGGTTTATTAAATATCGACAAATTGTTGTTTTGGATCACGATCTTGCGATATACGCCATGCATGCAGGTAAACAATAGAGAGCTCTTGATGGCCACTCCTTGTCACTTTGTATTTGATCCTTTGATTACAAAAACAAAATGTTAAACTTATCATTTTGTTTTTGTTTTGATTCTGAAGTATCAAGATAAGGCCCAGTTTAAAATTAGTTTTGAATAGATACTAACAACATTATTGACTATACTACATCTTTTCATTTTTGCATTTCCGCACCTGTATTATTTATAAATAGTATTATGCAATGCGAAAATTTAAAATCAAATAAATATGTTCAAATGTTGGAATTTTTTTAATAATATTTTAGATATAATAATGTAATCGTGCCCTTAGATAATTATTTATTTGTATAACAATGAGCAAACAAACATTCGGATCTGTTACCTGCACGGAAATTTGTAAAAAAATAACCTGTACTCTTTTGAAGGAAGCTCTAAATTTGCATGGGCGAAGCTGCAGGTAACAGGTATTTTACTATAAGACAGATCACCCCGTCGCTGTTGTCACATTATAAAGCAGGAGACAAACCCTAGAAGCCATGAGGAGTGCACCGATCCCTGTAGTGATCTGCTTTGAGATAGCCTTAACAATTCGAGCCGAACCTTCGTCAAAGTAAGGAGCCGCAATAACGTCGACATCGGAATTTATGTCGACCCCAGCTCCTCGCTTATCCCCCTCCAAATGGTCACTTTGACTTAAGTACCTGTCGTTCTAAATAAGTAGAGATTTGGTATAGGTATTCTAATTTTAGGTAAAGTCTACAAGGTCTTAAAAATGGTAGGAAAATTAGTCCAGCTTGACAATCTGGACTACTCGTATTTTCACAACTATTTTTACCATATGTGATGGTGATGACTTGTATTGGATGTTATTGAAAACCGTTTTTTATTATGTCTCTCTCATCTTGGCGTATTCCCAGTTGCACCATTATTAAGCTTCGTGGCCTGGGGTTCGCTTTTTATTCATGAATTTTATGTATTTAATACTAAACTTTTATCTATTAAAGTTATTACTACACTCTAATCTAGGACCACTAGGATGAAAAGTTTAAAAAAGTTTTATTACAAAGTAAGTTCGTTGTGTATCCGTTCGGTTCCGGGCATTTCTGAACAGACTACAATATCATCTTTTTTCCGTGAATGTCTTAAAAGACGACTAAAGTGTAACTTCATCTAGAGCAGCTGATACTATAATCCAATTAGTTGTACGAGTAGGTTGCGGATGTGGTGGCGACTCCCGTATGAGTCTCTTCTTTTTTTTTGACCTAACCTGACTAACCCAATTCAGGAGCGTCATCAAAATACACCCCGAACTCTTCCACAATAAAGTGAGGAAGTAATTGAGATTTAGGCCAGAAGGAAAAAACCATAAGAAGTTCATTAAACTAAGGTTATTGCTCTTACGAAATAAATACTTACGTAGTAAGTGAAGTATGGCCCAGAAAAACGCCCAGTATATCAGATAACGTTTCGAGGAAGCACTTTATATCCTTGAATTATCTTCGATCAGTAAGGGTAAGGGCGAGTGTGTATATATTTTTTGTATGTATTTTTCTTATAGGTTTTCATAAGTATTTTTATTCTTTACTACATAATCCAGAAACTAGACTACCATGGTAAGGATTGTAACAGAATTTGTCCATGTTTATTGTTTTCTTATCAAAAGCTCGTAAACACTTTTATCAATTGCAAACTGTGAACATTCTAATTAATCTAATGAAAACAGTACCTACTCGTATTTATAAATATAATATTTAAAATTTCAAAACGTTATCATATTTTTATATTTATACTTATCTATACAGAACGAAATCATGAATTTACTACCTATTTAATTGCCAAATTTTATAAATTGAAACTGCATAATATCAGTTGCAAGTACATACATACATATGGTCACGTCTATATCCCTTGCGGGGTAGACAGAGCCAACAATCTTGAAAAGACTGAATGGCCACATTCAGCTATTTGGCTTAATGATAGAATTGAGATTCAAATAGTGACAGGTTGCTAGCCCATCGCTTAAAAAAGAATCCCAATTTTGTAAGCCTATCTATCCCTTAGTCGCCTTTTACGACATCCATGGGAAAGAGATGGAGTGGTCCTATTCTTTTTGTGTTGGTGCCGGGAACCACACGGCACAATTGCAGTTGCAAGTAGCAACGTGCAATTGAATGTATTACTGTTGTTTTGAAGTGGGTGATAAAAATCTTTATATATTTTCAATAAATAGTTTATTTACTTTGTTAAGTTACGACAACATCCAATAAAATTGGTTATTTGGGTCGTAAAATCTTATGGTACAAAGGAACTTACTTCAGCCATTGATACAACTTTCCTTGCACTTTTAGAGAGAGTAATATGAAACGTAGTCTTAGGTCCCAGTTCAATATTCATTTGCTCTTTTTAGACGTTTCACATGCTGGTCTGATAGCGGAGAAAAACATAGTGTGTACGAGTTGCTTCCCTTCTCGTGCAAATTGTAAATGATTGTCTATTTGACAACTACTTTGAGGGTCGTGCTTTTCTCTCATAACAATCACTTTTTAACAGATTCCAAACTTGTTTATCATTTATTTCATTTCAATCGTTAGTGGGATTTCCATACAAAATTAATTTGATTCTGAAGTTCTGAAATATATATTTTTTGCTACAAAATAAAAAATAACTTACATGTTAAATAACATAACCCTAAAAATATTGTTTCATTCTTCATATTCGACTGTGGTTCTTTATAATTGGGTTTGAACACTAAAATTCCGACATTTTATAAAATGACGCTATTCAGTACGGAATGTAAAAAGTATTAATTCTTGTATAGCATTGTCATAAAGTTCAAAATAGACCACTATAAAAGCTGGATACGCTATAAATACCTCTGATGAGTTTGCGTTTTATACAGCTTTTAACAGCGACCATATTTCCAATATTTACAATGTTACGGTAAAACGATTTTATTTAATAGCTTGTTCGGAAGGCAGGACATTTAAATGAATCTTTAAAATACAGATGCCATAATTTTATAGATACTCCATTGAAAAATGAAATATGTAGTTGCACTGATTTCTTTCGTCCGCTACGCTTCGGGCTATTATTTTTTTGAATAATTTATTAACATAGAGTGTCTACTTGTGCGGTGTGGTTCCAGGCACACTTTGGAGAACTCCTACCTACTAAAGTATTTCCTGTGGATATTGTACCGAAAGAAATTATAACAGAAAAGAGTAACCTGCTGCTCTGGTTACGAGGAAAAATTAAGTACACACCAGCCTCCTTTCTTCAGAGTGTAAAAACCAAAATAATTTTAAAAGGAAAGGGCTAATAAAACTGGAATTCTTTAAGTCGATGGGCTAGTAATCCCTCACTATTCAAATGATAATTCCAGCATTAAGCTATAAAGCTGAACGTGGCCTTTCAGTTTATTTGAGATTGTTTACTTTTCCTACCCCGTTAAGGATAAAAAGATTTTATGTATGTATTAGGATTGACTTAATTTAAACATAGAAGATTTACGTGCTTTATAAAATTATTTGGTTTCGAAGAACCTAATTAAGAATTCAGATTTTGATCGAACTTATAAAATTTGAATGCCATTTACATAATTTGACGAGTGATTTGAATTAAAATGAGCACTGGAAACAAGAGTCCAGAAATAAAAATGCTCTTAGTTATGCATACAATTTTAATTCATTATAATTGATAGCAAATATTAGTAAGGTACGAGTATCTCTCTTCTTACATGTAGCAAACGTGAAAGTTTGTAATTCTTAACTAAGTTAATACGTTAAATCAACCGAACGAGTTTAAAGTAACATGGATTTCATTTAGTCACCTGTCACTATGCCATACAGTTAAACATGGCCTTACTGTCTTTTCAAGACTGTTGGCTCTATCTACCCCGTACCTGTTAAAGTTGTGATTGTACGAGTATTTTTCTTAAATGAGTGACGTCATATATTGTCCTCCGGTCAGTATGTTTCCATTACAAGCTGTATCATAACATAACCTTATGAAAATTTTCCTTGTAAGGCGCCATATTGTCGGCTACTAACTATAATGAGTCTGACGATACACCGTCGAAATGCGGGTGACGAAGTATTGCGACTTCTAATATAATATTTAACGTCTTTGTTAATATTATATTTATAGTATACTAGCTTAAGTGTCGTGTGGTTTTCAGCATTAAAGAAGACCACTCCATCTCTTTCCTATGAATGTCGTAAAAGCCGACAAAGGGATAGGCTAATAAACTTGGGCTTCTTCTTGTCGGCGATGGTCAAGCATCCTGTCATTATTTATCTCAATAACGATTATAAATCCATTAAGATGAACGTGGCCTTTTGGTCTTTTTAAGACAGTTGGCTCTGGTTTTCCCTCAAGAAATATAGACGTGATAATATGTACTTATGTATGTAGCTTATGTCGAGGTTTTTTGTTCAGTGGAAAGTTCTAAATATTTTTTCACTGGTTGAAGCCTACGACAATTTTTCGACGGATTCTGTATTTTAAAAACATACAAACATTGTTAGTTATATATAAACGCTATTAAAACAAAACAGTGACTTTACTAGGTAAGATTCGTAGGGTTATCAAATTCGGAAAAATTTTGTTTTTCAGACTGAATACCTCGGATTTTAATTATACAGGCAAAATTCTCTATTAAGTATATGGTTAGATAATATTAGTGTGGTTCCCGGCACCAATACAAAAAAGAATAGGACCACTCCATCTCTTTCCCATGGATGTCGTAAAAGGCGACTAAGGGATAGGCTTACAAACTTGGAATTCTTTTTTAGGCGATGGGCTAGCAACCTGTCACTATTTGAATCTCAATTCTATAATTAAGCCAAATAGCTGAACGTGGCCATTCAGTCCTTTCAAAACTGTTGGCTCTGTCTACCCCGCAAGGGATATAGACGTGAACATGTGTATGTATGTATGTATGTATAATATTACTCGTAGGTATAATAAGCTGAAGATTAAATCACTTTATACTTTTAAATTATATTAAAGAAATTACATTAAAAAAAACAAATTCCAACTAACCAAAAAAAAAAATACTATAAATAAATTTTGTTCTGTAGCAGATTTTTTTAAAATCATATGTAAACAGAGATTGAAAACAGTTTCGCCTGTCATCTGTTTCGTAAAGATAAATGTGTTCAATACAACCGGAATTCTGGTAACAAATGGCACCGTTTCAACAGTCCTCTCGGATTTTCGACTAACATTATAGTCCAATATCATGTTAACCGTAAAATTCATCATACGTGCTTAAGGAACCAATCCATTGCTACATATCCATACTTAATGAGAAACTTGAAAAGGAAAAATTAGGGAGGGCTCAGATTTTGAAACAGTAATGGCAGTAGATGTAACAAGGAACACGCATAGTTCGGTTCTTATGTTTACTTCCAGTCCAGATGGAGCAATTGAATAAAGTATTTTTGAAGATAAAAGATAGACCAGAGATTGAGACAAAATCTACATTTTGCATCCAGAAAATATATTTTCTTCATGAAAAACTATAGAAAATGAATAGTTCTTACTCCGTTATTAATCCGAACAATGAGCACTATCATCCCTGTACTTTTTCAAAATACTCCCTTATTTGAAACATAAATTTAATTGTCAATGACTATCTTTTCATTTTCAATTTTAAGAGAAATGGTTCTCATATAAATATAAATTTTATGCATAGCTGTGGAACTGCGGCGGTTCCCGCTCGTCACATATATTCGCGATACGTTCCTTCAATACATTACCCATAAAAGAACATATGATACGATACTTCGTACAAAATGCCTAACGCCGAATACTCGATTTATAAACTGAAATTTTATTATATTTTTTATAGGCAAACCGAAGATTTTATCGTGAATTTATACAAAGTGATTGTACTTTATGTAATATTTCGGTTTTGTTTTATAAGATTTTATAGTATGAGTTTTCTTGGGTTCTGTAGTCCTCAAGGGATCCTGATAACTTCAAACTTGACTCTAATTACGCTTTAACTATTTCAGTGATTGGTGATATGTTTATGAGAACTGTATGGACTACCCTAAAATTTTGATTGTGGTTGTGATATAAATGTACCGCAAAAGTATAAACGGGTTTTATTTCTACATATTTTGGCCATAACTACCTATAAATACTTTTTTAGGGGAGACTAAAGGCACGCCCTAATAAAAAAAAAGTTTTTAAAATTGTTATTGTGATTCAAAATGTAAAGAAGTTCACAATTTATAATTCTCAATTTGAACTGGTCGTAAATAATAGCTCGTTTTAGAATCAAATGGAGTTTAGCAGAGTACAATGTGGATTACAGGGCGCTCTCGCCGGGTCCGTGTAAAATCGCCAATGCCATGGATTGAGGCGATGTCCACATCACAATTGGATACTCAAATACCTAATACAAATTTACTTTTGATTTATTTAACTGATTAGAAACTTATACTTTTAAGAGCGTAAAATAATATAGGCTCTGAAGCTAGTGAAGTGATTTAATTAAGCAAAAGAAAAGATGAGAAATTTAGTAGGTATTAATCAGAAATATTTGATCACCCGCATGTATCATTCTACAGCAACTATTATAAAGACAACGTGATAGTAGTAAATACAGATGCCTACGAGGTCCACGTAAGTAGTGGTTATTATTAGTTTGGGTAAATTATTGGTTAGTTTGCATATAGCCTCATATACATATACGTAATAAATTCCTCTGAATAGGGTATAAAAGTAGCTACTCAATATTTTCTAAAATAAAACCAGTTGTTTCTTGACAAACGATAATTACTCTTATTGTTTTTTTTAGCTTCAGGTCCCATATTGAGTGTAAGCAGTAATAAGCATTTGGTCTGTTTGTTTGTTTACATTTGTTGCAAGCCATTGTTTACCAAGTGTTCAAGTTAAGCCCGCAAGGGTGGCAATGACCAGGCTAACAAAAGTCTTAAACAGAATGTAATGAAATAAATGTATGGCATTATTTAAAATATTTAATTGATTAAAATTGCAAATCCAAATTTCACGTCACATACATAGTTCATACAAATGTATAATCATCGAATAATTTTAATTTATTAGAATTTATTTATTATGCTTTTCGACGGGTGACATAAGGAGCAAATATCAAAAAGCTCTACAATGTACAATCTTTGATTTTTTGATATGCCTTGATATTCAGCTAATAAGTTAGTGTTTTCTGAGAGATATATTTCTATACTTCTCTACACTAGAGGTTACAGTAGGTTTAGGCGGACGGACCCTAGGCCCCTAAGCAGTTTAATGCAACTGGAAATGCGCAAAGATGAGTCTCCATGTTGTTTAGGTTCTATTGACTTTCTTATACTATGGTATGTCGTTGTTTTGTTTATGTTCCCGCAGATTACTACGCATGCATCACCCGGCATAATGCTAGCATCGACGAGCCATGCAAAGCGGCCATAGGCCCATATTTCAGGATGCAACTGCAACGATATTTCATAACGATGATTCGTGTACATACAATGATTAAAATTAACGGGATTATCATGATTAGGTACTCTCGAAAATGTGGATAAATTAATTATGTTGCTAGTTATTAGTTTAGACACAATGAAATAGGTACCTACGTATTTGGGAAATAAATTATATATATCTATAAAAATAGGTATATTTCATAAATATTAAAAGGGTAGGGAATAAATAATAATCTGCTTCGGAATTAATTTGCTATGGTGTTTTTCAAAAACAACGATGTTTTGTGCACACTAAAACAATATATATAACTTGGTGGTAAATCCTCTAAAAATGTGATAAATTCAGCATAAGCGTAGCATATTTTCAGTCGCAACATTTAAACCTTAGTAAAACACAATCAAAAAGTATATCAAAGCAAAAATTGTTTAAAAATTTGGATGTAAATAAACAAATACTAATATTTAAGCAGTTTTGTATTCAACTACCTTCAAATTATAAGAGAAGCTTGCCTGTTCACCTTAATAATGATAAATGAGTTTTGGATTCTAAAAACATTACTCTACCGTTTTGTTCACGAACTTTGAAGCTAATTACAGAGGGTTCCCGTCAGATCATTATGTAATAAAGTAGCTACCATTATTTGGCTATTACAAAACCTCCCTTATCTCCCGCTGTCAGATCCTGGTTAATAATAACTTGCATCCCAAATATTCTAAAAATAAAACACGTGTAGAGTTAGAAAAAAAAAGGGTTTTTACTTATTATTTTAGGTAAGTTAGTTTTTTAAAATTATTAGATAATTTCGATCTTCGATTCTATGATCAACTTACGGATGTGTGTATTTGTACCAATTTATATATTTCGTACTAAGTGATGGAATAAAATATAGGCAATATAAAATATATAGCTTACTCTATCAATCTAGTAACACCAGTTCAAACTAATAAAGGTTTTTTATCATCGGTCGATCTAAAGTCCATGAGAAAAAATGGTCTTTATATGTATGTTTCAAAAGGCTAGTGCTAAAATCTCGGATACAAGATTTATTTTCATCTGTTTAGATTAATCGTCTCGGACTCTCAGTATCTCTCTTCGATTCAATTTAAGTTGATTTGTTCATTTCGTACAGTGAAAAGGTTCGCAATCCCTTTGCGAATAGTTAATGCCTCTTCGAGGGTTCAATTTATTTTTGACCTTCTGAAATCGAGTCACTTGAAAAACAATTGATGGAGCTAGAAGTTTTCTATATCTAGAACATAATAGTAAACTATTAGGTATTCAAGATTGTTTGAGAAACAATAAAGTGATTGATTGTAAGTGATTTGTTTCTTTTATAATATGTTTATTTGATTATTCTTGTTACTGTGTAAATTTCTATGCAATAAAGATATTAGGTACAAACAAACAAACAAAGTTGGTCTATTCTTTATCAGGTTGCTTTATTCAGGATGGAGTCGCCTTGTACATCTGCAGCGAAAGTTGAGTACATACATACATGGGGATATAGACGTGATTATATCACGTCTATATCCCCTGTGGGGTAGATAGAGCCAACATTCTTGGAAATACTGATAGGCCACGTTCAGCTGTTTGGATTACTGATAGAATTGAGATTCGTATAAAGTGACAGGTTGGTAGCGGCGACATCAATGAAAAAGAGATGGAGTAGTCGTATTTTTTTTTCTATTAGTGACGGGAAACATACGACACAAGAAAATTGAGTGCCATTATGTAATCTGCTGAATTTGATCATCCCTAATCGCGTCATGAAAAACAAAAATATTATGTTTCAAATGTTGTTGTTTTTACTAAACATTCTAAAGTATAAATCTTTTTCCAATCAAATAATTTTTATTCCTTTTTTACCACATTATGCAAAGCAAGTAATGCAACAACATAAAATTTCTACATTCAATCAGAAGCTAAACTCCTTCCCTCATTTCATAAAATTTTAAAATGTGGTAATTCTACTATTTAACTTTGTATTCACAGTGAGCTTACCGTTTTGGGACCGAAAATGGTTCTTCTTGTTAAGTTTCGTATTTAAAATCGTAATTTTTTATGATCCCTCGATTCTGTTAGCCCAGATGACTCGGCAATTTACGAGACTTTGAAAGTCTTTAAATTTTAATACGGATCTCTTAGGTGCAGTTTAAACCACAGTCTACGTGTTAATGTCTTCATCGTAGAATTAATCCAACCAGATGGGATATTAAAACGTATACACCGTTTGTGCTAACTGCTTCTCTCCATGTGTTGAATGTAAAAAGTTATATACATATAATTACGTCTTTATCGCTTACGTGGTAGATGTAAAAGGTATCAGATACAAATGGAGCAAGAAAACTTTTAAAATATTATTGGCTCTGTCTACCCTATAAAAAATAAATATACGACAACATCTATTGATGGAAAATTTATAATTTTAGATAAAGATTATGGGCTAGCAACAATTTAATGGCGGAATTAAGATTCAGATATGTTGTTAGTCGTCAAATGATTCAGCTGTTAAAATAATAGGTCAAATATAAAGTGTATGTGCCTAATATATGTTCTTTCTTTGCTACCACACCAGTATGCAATGTAATAAAAGCTATCTATCAACACCTCGGAAGCAAAAGTTTATGACATAGACGTTTGACACGAACACTCTCGAGAGAGATTCATCTGGCTCAAAGGGGAAACTTTGGAACCTTTCGCCCTATATAAGTACAACAAAACATTCTCTTTGTAAACAAAATTAGTCTTGCGACAATCGTTTGCTTTATTTAATTTTGCATACACATACATATAATCACGTCTATCACGTTTATATCCCTTGATATTGAGGGTTGACATAGCCAAAAATTTGAAAAGACTGATAGGCTACGTTCCGCTGTTTGGTTAATGATAGAATTGAGATTAAAATAGCTATTTTATCTCATTTGAGTAACAGACGTCTTTCATAAATAAAAAAATAATATTTCAATACATAAATATAAATGAAATTTCCTTCAATAATTTTCATTTTAATTAAACCGAAGTCATGAGGCGACTGTCTGACTTTTTAAAATGTACGTGCTCACGGTTTTTCATAATTTTATTGTGCTTCATTTGTGAGTCATCATTACGCGGAATGAAAACACTCGCGATGGTTTATTTGCAGTTCCTTCATTTTTATCTATTTTTCATATAAATTTAATGACTGAAAAAACTGAGTTCTGAACTCAGTTTTTTAAAGAAAGTATTACGAGAGTATAACAATTAACTGTCACTATCTCAATCTGAATATATGTATCATTAACCCAACCAAACGAATCTGGGCTCTTTGATTCTGTTGGCTAAGTATAGTATACTCAGTAAGCAATATAGAAGTATTTCTACAAAAGTGTGAACAAATTATTATTTTATCTTTGGAATAGAGGTTCACAACATACCGGAGATAATGGGAACACTCCAATGCGTTGTACTTATGTACACTTTTAACCGTAATGGGAAACTCGTGAGAAGAATTTGGGGCTGTCCAAATGGTAATCTGAGGGTGCTTTATTGACAAGAGGGGTTAACTCAACATTGTTAGGTTATGTTGCTCCCTATCCGCATTGCGGGTCAAACAGCTACTAGCTACGACGATTGGATTATGAAGGTAAGGTTTATTGTGACAAATGTATTTTTGAAACAGAGAAAAAGTTTGAGAATAAATACTGGTTGGTAAGAAAAAGTAAAAATAATTTGTACTTTTATTTATAGAATCAATTTAACAAACAATCTATGAAATAATGCTTAAAATATTATAATTATGTTTGACTTTTGATTTTATAAATTTTGGGACAGAGTTTTAGGTTCAAATTGAATTAAATCACGCTTTTTCATTTAATTAACTTTGCGTTATACCACCAACGCGATACTGAATTGATTAAATTTGAAACAGTGAGAAAAGTAGACATGCAGATGTAAGAAATTTGTACCGGACCAAAATACCCGGGCAAAAACCTATTTTTAGATATTTTGAGATAGAAAATATACAAACATAAATAAACATACAAAGCCAAAAGTCTTAATAAAGACTGAAGTTGGAATTGTGATACGAATAATGACAGGTTGCTAGCCTATCGCCACAAGAAGCATTAGAAGTTTATTATTAGCCTTACCCTTAGTTGCTTTTTACAACATTCTTGGCAACTTGGGTAAACTTATGCTGTAGTTGCTTCTATTCATTATTTAAAGTGACGGAAACCACACGGCACTTGAAAATGTTGAAAATATACTCGTAAAGCAAATGAGGGTCGACGGTCAGTAATGGTCTTGACATAACAGTTAATAAAGCAAAATTGTGGAATGAGCGTAATCATCACAAAATGTACCGTAGTTAAATTAAAACATTTCTGTGCTCTATAATTAATTATTTCTTTAATACGCGAGCGCAGCTGCGGGCGTACTCTAGTATTAACATATATAAAAACACGCCTTTTCTCAGAGGAAGATCAGTTATTCCCTGATATATCGTAGAAATTGCTATGGCATACCTGGATTATAAAAATTCGTTTTTCTTATGTTTTCAAAGTAGAGAAAATCTTAAAGGTAGGTAATAAAACAGTAGCTAGTAAATGATTATATCCTAAGCAACACTAATAAAATGGGGGTTTTATTAGCTCTGTAATGGACATGTTAGTCTGCAGGTTAACATTAACGTAAGTATACTTCTTTCTTTCTTAATTAGTGAATCCTAGAATCCATTATAATAGAATAACCATACATTTTAGATTACTGTGGCTACTTCAAGTGTCAGTTGCCATCAAACAAATCACAGTGAGAATACGACTCCTATCTCGGCGCGTATGCTAAATCGCGCAACCAAAGATTTTATGGATTGGAGCATAAATATAACCTCTCAACATTGACAAAGCCGCGATTCCCTCCCTAGGCATAACACCTAGCCTGGCGGAAGATCTTCCCTTTGTTGGCGATAAAGTCCTATCTGAAACATTTTATGGATATCTGTGGATGTGATATAAACGACACGAACAAATAAATTTGGAACAATAACCAAAGGTCAGCCTAACCCTAAACCGAGCTTACATGAACAGAGTTATGAATGTGGATGAAACGAAAGAAGTT
Organism: Amyelois transitella; assembly: GCF_032362555.1. NCBI lineage: Eukaryota > Metazoa > Arthropoda > Insecta > Lepidoptera > Pyralidae > Amyelois > Amyelois transitella. The sequence goes on along the minus strand of NC_083512.1, from coordinate 4,395,983 downwards.
AATATGGCTACTGGAAAGATCTGATCTGAAAGTCTCTGCTTAACCCTCAGGGAAAGACGTGTGATTTTAAAGTATGTATAATAACTGAAGAAAATACCTTGAATGTGCAAAACAATATTACTAAGCAGTCGTTACCCCTTTCTGTATAATACGCAGATAACAAGCTATGAAGCGTTAATGGGGATGGGAGTGTTTGCACTGATTATTATAATGTACTCCAAAGACCTTTTCAGATGTTCGTTACGTAGCAGAAAATTTAATTAATTTTATTCACGTGTGTGATTTTATTAATATAGCAATGAGATAAGATGGTTTCGGTTATAATGGGTGAGCTGTAAACAGTATCGTAGTAGAAAGATTTAAATTCATTGTTTTCTTTTATTAAATTAAATAAGATATTACTTTCAATAAAAAAAAATGAAAAGTATTGATATTTTCAATTCATAGTTTTGGCTCATACATACGAGGCACAGCGTCTTTCTAGCTTAGGTTGGATCCTTGCACTTTGTCTAATCGTATTCAAGTAATTAATATAATTTATTTTCCTTTATGGCATAAATTAACAGCTTATTAATACTTTTGTCTTGTTTCTTATAATTATATTGTTGTTCAAGATATGTAAACAAGCCCTTATGTTCGGGGTCGGTTCAGGTATCATTAAAAATTACTGTCTGTTTTAGACGTGTATCAGCAAAACATACCCGATTTATTTTAAAATCTTATGTCAGCTATAATTTTGATTTGATTTTTATATTATGAGCATGGACTTTAACAACAAATACTTTACTTCAAGTATATAATACAATACTTTTTTGGTTTGAGCTAATTTTATACCACAATTAACACAAAAAACCTGCTTCATATAACTCAGTTTGTCAATTAATAACATTAAAAAAAAACATATGTCGTGTTACAACTACTCTCTGTCCAAAACCAAATAATTCTGTACGTTAAAACCGCACATAGATTGCTCAGGCTCCAGCATAGGTATATTGCCAATATACAAGCACTTTTCACATTTTTTTTTAACTTCTAACAAAATGTTTCAGCGGATTGCGTTCAGGCCTTTTAGTGCACGAAAACTGAGGGGATATCGCAGAATTTATTGAACTTTTACGAGTTGCACTGCTTTTTGGAGTTTTGTTTGCTATGGTTTGAGTTAAGGCGTACGTAAGAATAAAAAAATCTAGCTTAGAAATTGGTTGCCGTGTAAAAAAGCACAATTGTTAAGTTAATTGATGATAGTTTATAATTAAAGAGGCTTTAATTAAAACCATCTGTATCAAACTCGGCAATAAGTCAGACTAGATAGTAGACAAACATGACATAATAATACTCTTTTAATTTTTTGGTTATTATGGCTATTCTTGTTTATCCAAACAGTTAAAAGAAGGGTGTTAAATGATGCAGTGAGTGAAATAAAATCGTAAATTTGCCCAAGAAAGTTTCCCCCGGGTAAAATTATGTAAATTAGGTACAACCAAATAATTATTCAAGCCTAAGATAATTAAAGCATTTCTTTCAACAAAATTGTTTGGTTTTTTACAAAGTACTTAAACTTCCTTGTACAAATTAATAACAACTTTTTATTTTTAAGGGGTAAATGTAATTTTTTTCGTTAACTTATTATAAAGGTAACAGCAATATCATATCAATATATAAATTAGTACCTATTTATTCCCTTTTCGTATGATTGCATTTTCCTATTTGGGACCTCAGTAAATTGTTACGTTCAGCTAATTGATAAAATTCACTTCACATTCAATTTCACTGCATGGGTATTATAAAGTAAAGTATATATTCTCTGTAGGTATGTATGCGCTGATTTCGGAAAGCTGTGACCGGGTTTGGTTCGGTTTGAAGTTTTGGAAAGAAAATTATCGGAGGAAAGATTATTTCGATAAATACTACCCATGTGAAGCCGGGTAGGGTCGTCAGTCTCTGGAAAATTGGCCTGATCGTAATATATAACATATAACGATCAGGCCTATTTTCCAGAGATTTAATCCACATCCCTTCATATATACAGCCTACGTTCTTCTTTTTTACCATAACTACCTATCTACATTCACGAATCGTTCCATGAAAAGTAGGAATGTGACACCTTATCACGTGAATGTGACATAAAAAATTGACCATTACGACTTCGGTATGAAAAAACAATACGGTTCTTTTTAATACGTCTCAAAAATATGTATAGGTTAAGCAACCAAATTGTGAAGAACCGTATGTAGTAAGGACTAAGAAGAAATAGGGTATCAATATTATTTTACAATGTTCTTCAGTATGAAAATTTTGTTTCGTGATATCAATATATGCAATTATCACGTTGCAGATTCTCTCTAACTGTTGTTATTCCCAACAGCGACATAGAACGTCTGATTAGTGTATTGTATTGATTCATCACAGAGTCAATGAGATTATCAATAGAGATGAATGTAGCGTATAGAATAGTTGTTTAATTTTCGTGACTTTAGATAAACACTCATTTGCGACATGACTTCAACACATAAACATACACACATATACACTACATATATATCCTTTACGGGATAGACAGAATTATATATAGTATAGCTTAATTGATGGAATTAAGATTAAGAGATAATAAATTGTAACTTAAGGGTATCAAAGCCTATAACTACTTTATTATTATGAAAATTTCTGAAGCAACTCACATGACAGTCACCGGGACGTAAGTTGATTTTACGAAAGGACTATTGTATGTCTCCATTGAGTGAGGACATAAACTAACAAAATAGGGAATATTGGAAAGGGAAAGGACGACCTTGAAAGTATCATGCGATTCCCAGCACCAACAGAAAAAAGATTGGGATCTTCATTTCTTTCCCATGAATATCGTTAAAGGCAACTAAAGGATAGGCTTATAAGGGAAATCTAATTAAGTGCATACATAATATGTTTGTAAACACGGCTAAGGAGATATTTGGGCAACATCCCATTACCAATGCAGGCGAGGTGGCATAGCTTTCTCTTGAGTCCACCCATAGACCAAATAATTCACCTGTACATCATACTAGAGTCGACCTCTTTGCGTATTCGAAGTCCTTTTCCTGTATAATATATCTCTTTCATCTGTCTTTGTCGCTGAATTTCCGGATGTGGGAACATAATAAAACGACCCGGAATGCCGACATATTGGTGAAAGACGAAGAATGATAGGAAATAAGAAATGTAATTTACTGCCAATGGTCTCGAGGCGGACTTCATATTGGGTGTTAGCGGTCATTTTTCTAATATTTTGGTTGTCGTTCTTTTGTTTTTGCTTTATTTCTAGCAGATCTATATGTGCATACGTACATGACTACCTCTATATTACTTGCGGGATAGACAGAGCCAAGAGTGTCGAAAAGACTGAAAGGCCACGTTCAGCTGGCTTTAAGATGAAATCGAGATTCAAATAGTGACAGGTTGCTACTCCGTCACCTTCAAGAGGAATAACAATTTTATAAGTTTTTCTTAGTCAGTTTTCGTGATTTCCGTGGAAAAGATATGGAAAGGTTATGTATATGGATACATGGATGTAATCATATCTATGTCCCTAATGGGGTAGGTAGAACCAAAAATACCGACAATCCTTGAAGACCACGTTCAGAAATGAGATTCAAATATTGAGAGATTGCTAGCTTATCGCCTAGACGAAAAAACCCAAGTTTGACATACATACATACATAAAATTACACCTCTTTCCCGGAGGGGTAGACAAAGAACTCATCTTTCCACTCGCCACGATCTCGGCATATTTCTTTCGCTTCATCCACATTCATAATTCTCTTCAAGCTGTTTCGGACCTGTTTTTTTTTTGTGGATGTGTTGCCTTAATTTGATCAAGGTACGTTCATCTAGGCCTTCCCACTCCAACCTTTCCATTCACATTCTCCTTGTATAGTTGTTTAGTCAATCTGTTTTCATTCATCCCCTTCGCATGAGCAAACCACCTTAATATCCTTACTATACCCTCTTTTATTCCTATTACTATATCTTCAACAACACCACAACATTCCTTTTTCACGCTGTTTTTGACTTTTAAAATCTGCATGAAAAGAAAAAGACCTGGAATAATTTTAATGTTCCCTTTTTTAAACTATTTGAAATGTTTTGTTTATCGGAGACAGAATAAATTTTATAACTGAATGCGATAATAAATTCGCCACAAAATAGATAATGGACGAACATCTTACGAAAAAAAAATACAGCTATCAAGTTATGAAAAAGCACAGTCATAACGAGGTATGAGTCTCGGAAAACTGATACTAAAACCGATGTTGCCATTTATCAAAAAAGAACCCACATAGAGGATAAGGATTGAAAAATATCCTGCTATTAATTTAAGGCCATACTATCTTTTTTAGTAATAGCGCGGTAACAACAAGCTATTTTCTTCATTTCCCGAGTGTTGCTTACATAAAATGAAAGCCAGATGGTGTTGCCAGAATAGAATTAATTTCTTCCTATAGTAACGTTTATTTCCACGAATCAATTATATCGGTGAGTGCTGTATTTAATGTGGTTGAGACGATTTGGGAGTATAATAAGTATATAGTTTCTGTTGGGCTTTCTTTATTTAGAAATCTATAATATTTCTAGCAAATGCTGTAAAGATAGCATGACATTTCACTTGACTTGAAAAAATTGACAAAATCTTTAGGAACGGGTTTCAAATTCACATTATTTTAATTTTAATTATAATCGCATCCTTTGACTAAAAACAATTAGACATAGACTTTTTCATTCATGTTCTTAAACCTTTCTTTATTTTCACCAAGATTTCGCTATAAATAAAAAAAAACGCCTTTAACATTATTATCATTAATATACCTAGGCAAACTAAGTTTCCATTGTGCAAGTCAGTCACATTAGAATTAAAATCAAATAAATTTACCCAAAACAAATTAACACGTCGCAAAGAAGTGACAGTTAATGAAATTTCGCCTGACACTAAAACGCCATTACAGCTGTGTATTCACTAATATAATACGTGAACAGACCCTGGAGCGTGTATTAGTCACGTCCCCGACGGCTCATAAACGCCAGACTGCACATTCGCAGTTAGAGAATTTGTCCTGTGCTTTGTTAACTGTTAAAGTTCGCTGCTAAGGATGTGGTACATGGTGCTTTTTACATGCATAATATTCCCTAGGTTTTTAAGCAGCTCTATTTAATCAGGGTTTTTCGATTATAATGTACCTGCAGTACATTTCCACTATGAAGCATAGGATCTGCTATTGGCTGGCTGGCAACGCCAAGCCAGATGTGGAGAGGGTATCATTATAATCCACAGGAGATGGGAGTCCGTGGTGTTGCAACTCACCAACGGCTTCGCCACAAGTCAACCCGCGGTGATTCATTGCATTGAGAAGGCCACTCAGTGAGTCGTGAATTCTGACGTCTAATGATAAGTATCACAAGTTTTCTTCCCCGTACACCACACATTATGCAAAATTTCATGGAGATCTGTTTTTGATTTGACTTGTATGGTTTTGATGTGAAAAACTGAAAAATAAATAAATTTATAATATTGATATGGATGGATTAAGGGATTGTTTGAACGCTAATGTGAAGTCAGTTGACTGTAGTCAAACACATTGATTTTGTGACTTCAAATATACATATTTGTCTCATTTTCCACTATCAATAGTCTTCTAAAAATCGCACCCACATTAACAAGTATGGGTACTAGGGCACTCGTTGAAAAAGTACAATACCCGTGGATTTTACCCTACATTGTCATGTGAATAGTCGAAGCCGCAGGAAAAACTACTTTTCTTATATGTAATTCTCTCCTTACTAGGTGTACATTTTGCTTAGTATTTTACTATCGTGTAAAACAGAATTTACTTGGTAGCCAACAACAACGTAAGTGCACCAAATGGATGGTAATGGCTGTGAGTCGGGTATTCTGCGATATAAATTTATAAAAATGCTATTCACTCCCCCTGCTCAATGGCACTGTCCCCAGCTAATGCAGTTTATATGAGTTTGTACTATTTCGTCCAGTTTTCATTTTATTTGCGCCACAAAGTAGCTTTGTTGGCTTTTTGTATTTATGTTTTTAGAGATTTATTTTATATAACTTTTACGCAATAGACACGAACCTTTACAAACTTTATTTGAAACTTTACATTATATGAATATCAATTCTATATGAAACCACCTAACTGAACGTGGTCTTTGAGTCCTCGAGACTGTTGGCTTTGTCTTTCTTGAAAGGATAAAGGTGTGATCTATGAATGTATTTACTTTAGATTCTTTAATTGATGTGGTTTCTAAAATAGAATTACAACAACCAACGACTAAGCTGATTTGTTTTTTATTATTATTTTTTTATAATCATTTGAGGGCGTTTGACCTCGATCTGGGATAAGCATGATGAGGCCCAAGGTAGTGACTGTAAGCTCAAATAATGCCTATCTTGCCTTGAAAATCTCCAAGTTAAATGTATCGGGGAAGATCGCCTTCATTTATGGGAAATAAATGTACCTACTAAATCATACCAACCAAGTGCCTAAATATAAAAGGTGCCATATTGAACTACCTTAAAATTAAAATAAACTGAATAAGTAAGAATTGTTATTTAAATTACTTTTAAACAAAAATGTCAGATTGCGAGTGCACCAAAAAAAGCTTTTAGAAAGTGTTTTGAAAGTTGATAGATCTGTTATAGATATTATAGATTGTGTTATAACGAATGAATAGTAAAATGAGAAATTTGATCAGTTCATACAAACCAAATCAGACAGTTGTTTCTTTTATGTATGTTACGGCATATCTCCGGTAGGAGAGCTTCGATTTTTTGAGAAATTCTTTTGTATTTAAAAACGTGGAATGTGGTCCCATAGAAATTTTGTTAAGGGCAGGTCATAAGTGTTGAACATATTATAGGGAACACCACAAAATCTACACAATAAGCTATGCAGTTAAGTTTTTAAATGACATTAATTAAAATTTTTGGTTTTTAGTATTTTTTGAAGTCATTTTTTTATATTCTATTTTGTGACAGACGCACTAAATTTATGCTACTATATTAGAAAGTTTATTTAACTACAAAGCTTCGACTTTAAACTAAGTCGGATTTTATATGACCAGATGACATCCCTTGTGTGTTACACTATCTCGCAGTCTGAAATCCTTTGCGGCCTTAGAGACGTTTTTGCATTTAAATATGCTTGAACTTCATTTAAATGCATGGGAAATTACATTGCTGGGTCTTATAATAGTAACTTTTAGTCCTGTCCAAAATTTAGTTTGAAAACTTACTTCATATGTTTTTGTGTCAGCAGTTTTGGAGATGAGAAGAAAGTAACAATTAATCTCTTATAAGATTTCGTCTGAAGGCTTTCTTACGTACATATAATTTCATCAACAATCGCCCATTTTCCGAAGAGGTAGACAGAAACTTCATCTTTTTGATTGTGACGACCTCTGCGCACTTCATTGCTTCAGTCATATTTATCAAACTTTTCATCAAAAATGATTAGTTTCTAGTACTCTTGACTCGGCCAAACCTAGACCTATAACAACTGTACATTTTGCACCTTGAAAAATCTTTCAGGTCTACAGTTGGTCTACTATTTTAACTTTAAGTGACTAAATTACTACCACACGAGTATATTCGTTATTTATTAAAAATGATAAGTGTTCACTAGTTCTGTAAGTTTGCAATGAATGACTAGTATAGATAAATAATCTGAAAAGAAATCACAAATTTTTCACAGAAAAGAAGATATTATTTGTAGTCAAATATCCTTATTTAATCAGATCGTATCGTATAAATGTATTAGGTATTGTAATTATTAGGTTTTTGGGCTCCATTCTAATAAAATACAAGATACTTAGTAAGTCCTATATTTATATTTTTGCATACTCAAAATCGTAAAAATAAGTACCGTGTTGCAGACACCATAATAAAAAAGAATAGGACCACTCCATCTTTTTCCCATGGATGGCGTAAAAGGCGACTAAGGGTAGGTTTATCTACTTGGGATTCTTCTTTTAGGTGATGGGCTTGCCACCTGTCACTATTTGAATTTTAATTCTATCATTGAGCCAAACAGCTGAACCTTTCAGTCTTTTGATGACTGTTGGCTTTGTCTGCCCCGCAGGGTATATAGATTTGATTATATGTCAAAATGATTTGCAAAGTTGCAAAATCAGCTGAATTGAATAAATTACAAAAAATAATAATAATATATATGTACGTACGTAACAAATAACATAGAGTTAACCTCAATGTGAGTTGGAGTAATATTCTAAATTAAGCTTACTCAATAGGAAAAAGAAATGAGATTTACACACCACACAATTTACATAACTTTATCACATATATTTACCATGGTTATGAGACTGTCTAAAAATTAAATGTCACGCAGAAATGTAGTAATTCTTTGAAGTGTTGCTCTCAAATATATGTACATACACATATTATTATCACGACATTTTCTTCTACAGGGAAGGCAAGGCCTAATGACCGAAGTATGAAATGCTGTTATAAAGATACAGTTTCACAGACTGAGAAGTAGCAATTTCAAAGCTGTATAGTTGGTTCAAATCTTCAAAAAGATTAAAGTTTAGTGAAAATACATCAACTCGACTAGGACTTCTACATACTAGGCTGACAAGATAAGAATTATTAATTTTGTTATCACGTATACCTTGATTCATCGAACAAGATATATTGCATAATAGTTAACTTAGGTATATTTATTACATTTGTCGTATTGAGATTGGTGACATGTTTTAATTTCAGCAACACTTTTTCACTGTTTTCGAATGAACCATACAACAAAAAAATGTTGAACATTTCTGCATTAAAATTCCATAAAATATGGATTTAAGGCTTTGTTAAAAATATAACTCTAAAATCGTTTTACTCGTTGCTCTAACAAAAATTTCCTAGAAAGTGTTATTGGATCCGTGCGTATTAAATTCTTCGTAAACAACATTTCATTTAGCTCTACTCGTACACAGAAATGCAATAGTTGTGTAATAAATGTATGTATATATAGTCGACTCCGTTGAATGCCCCAGAATACTAAAGTAGACGGCGATGAAAAAACGGAACAAAACGTTTTTAGCATAGTTTATGCGAAAAAAGATCTATTCCCTTCGCTTGAATTTGTATCCTAATATTTAGATCAGGCAAGATCCCATTTATTTTTATTACGGGCCCCATATCAGCATACGAATGTGTTACAAAAAGACCAATGAGATGTTATAACTCCAGCCATTGCTAGGGACCACTATAAATTTACTTTTATTGAAATAAAAGCAAAAAAAAAAGTAACATAGCATCACAAGCGGTTAAACGGCATTATTATGAGATCTATCATAAAATGTTATGTACGTATGTATTGCTTTTTTCATCCGTTTTCGACGTTCAGCTGTATGGTTTAATAATGAAATTAAAATTCAAATAGTGATAGTTTGCTAGCCCATCTTCAAAAAAAGGAATCTCAAGTTTTTAAGCCTTCCTCTTGATTGACTTTGAGGATCTTTCCTTCTTTTTTGATAAAGTCGTTGTATAAATATGTATGTATCACTATGTAAATCAAAGGAAACCAAGCGTAATAATGAATTAGTCCTTTTCAAGACCTACACACTACTCATATATTTAAAACCTCACCTCATGAGTAAACCGGCTATTTAAAACTTTACTTCCGCTATCTACTAGTTCGACGAATTCCATCTGATAATACCTATCAATATCCGTTTTTATCGGTAGTATAAATATCTAAATATACATATCCAAATCAGTTTTTTATCAGAGTGTGTTCGAAATTGTAATAAGTGACAATGGAAAAGGTTATCTATTTGGTTCTTGCTTTTGCTTGTAAGTATATTCTTATTTAATTGATTTATTTAATTATTTATAAATAATTATTTATTTTAAACATTTGTTTTAAGTTAGGGTTTAGTTAGGGTTGAAACAAACTAATGTTTAAACAAAAATTTTAAAACTATGCATGTCTGGCATCCGCCATAGAAATCTTGCCTTATCATAATAGCCTTTATGTATACAACAAACTAAAAATATTAAAGCTTAGAAAGTAAGCTTATGTACCAATAACATTATTTTTAAAATTTAATCTTTTAATCGTGTTTTTTTAATGTGTATCCTACCCCTTGGTACTTATATGCAGACAAGATATCTTAATCCATTAATTGTTAATTACATTATCACATCGTTCCTGTAAGCATTTAAAATGTATGAAAAATTATAATTGCTTTCGACTCTAAATTATTTTTTTTTATAGTTGCAGGCATCAATGCCATACCTGTCGACGAAGCGTCAGGAAGGATAGCTAATGGAGTTCCCGCGGGCGACCGTGCTTACCCATACGTGGTAATTATAAACTTGACATACTTAAATTACTTACACGAATTAAAAATCTCTTATCTTTTATATCCGTTACAGAGCAGACAAAACCAAAAGCCACGCTCAGCTGTATGGCTTAATGGACTTACGAGTATCATTTAAATTATAACAGGTTGCTAGCCCATCGCCTACAAAAATAATCCCAAGTTAGCCAATTCCTTAGTCGCCTTTTACGACGATGAAGAAGATGACAATTAGCCCAAAAAACTTTTTATTATGAAAATTTTACTTAAAGTCAGAAGTATTGATGCGATTATTTTTTCAGGTATCCATTCAATGGGCTACCGCAGCCAATCTCCAGCTGCAGACTAGAGGGCACATATGCGGGGGAGTCATGATAACACTACAACATCTGTTGACTGCTGGCAGTTGTACTTACACGTGGGGTGCTGGAAAGTAAGTTTGAAATACTAATAATATGTCAATTGTCTGTATATTGGGTTAAGGTTCCCCTGCAAAGGTTGTGGAAATCTGAAAGAATTCGCTTTGTGTTAACCCGAATTACCCAATCTAGGATAGGTCAGGTCAAATGCCCATGACCTCGCCTAGGCTACCATCCAAGTGCTTCTTTAAAAAAAAAAATTTCAGACCTTACTGTCCCAGATGTATACCTCACCGATTAACATACATATACTCGTAAATATAACTAAAATAAACTAAAAGACTTCATTTATTTTACTGCCGTAGTGTCACGTAGCCTTCTTTTGAAGCTCGAATACACAATACCAATCGGCCAGAAGTCAGACCATGAAACGAATGTGTGGTGATGATGCAACTAGCACTAAAGCTAAGTGAATGATAACTTATCACAATGTGATGTGATTCCTAACATTATAGAATAAGAAAACTTCTCCTGATCCCAAGTGACGAATGAGTTGTGTGGGTGGGACACTCGAATAACCTAAATAGTTCAAAATTCTTTGCTGACTTTTATCATGACAAGTCATAAGTCTAATAGAAATGAATAAGTGTAGCGATAAGATTACTTATATCATTTAGCGATTACACAGAATTTGTCATTAACGAACAATTTATTGAACAAATATAGGAATAAGAAATTATAAAAGTAATTTGAGATTTCTACCCGAACGGAACACTTATACCTACACCATTATTCTGTCGCAAACCTAATATTAAAAATGTTATACTTTTTTCTATTTCTTGATTCTTTTTGGTAGAGTTGAAGAAGTTCTAGGCAAAGCCCGGAAATAAGCTTAAACATAATATTATCTAGAAAATGCCTTGCATGGTCATACACGGGTCACCCGTAGGATCATCCCTAGCAGGTCGGATGGCCTGTGATGACTTATCATAAAGGAGAACTTTTAAATTTACATAATATAATAGTTTGTTTGTTATATCATTATTGCACAGAAAATTAAACAGGTACAAGAAATAGTCCTGGTATGTGCTCAAAATTGTTCGTTCAACAGAAATACCCATGCTTTATTTTTACCTGATATATATTCGAAATTTTGTTTCCAGTACTATAGTCCCGATAGAAGCAAATCAGTACAGAGCATTTGCCGGCGCTTCGTTACTCACCAACGATACTGTGCCAGCCCGTATAAGGCAGATCGTAAACTATACTCTGCATCCCGAGCATCTGCCAGCGCCTGCGCATCTCAACGATATCGCTGTCATGACTGTAAGTTATATGTTAATTTGTTGTGAAAATCTACATAGAATTTCCGTGTAAGGGAAATGAGACTTATTTTCAAGCTAGGCTACTAAGTAGGTGTTATTTTTGTGTAAAATTAATTACTTAAAAATGGCGGCCCTAGAGTTTTTTGAGTCATGCATGATATATGTATGTTTGTACATACATGAAGTCTACAAAAAATCTATTTTTCTTAAATTTTACTCATAAGTTAGGAATGTTCTAAATGATAAGATAATATTTTTCATTGTTATACTGATAAATGTCATCTTCAGATAACGGACCATATGCGCTTAAACTTGTCATAAAATCAATTCAGATTTGGTTGAAAATTGTTTACTGATCGAATCGACTATGACTGTAGTGCAATACATTTTATTTACTACTTAATTTTTGTCCTCGATATTGACATTTTAACAGATAGGTATGTAATATATTTAGAAAAATACTCTAAAATATGAAGTATGATGAAGAAATTCTTTGTCGATTACAGATTTTTTCACAAAGAATAAAAGGGTTTGTTCATAGCCTTTGTGACGCAGCGATAGTCCGTCTACACCTTAAAGTAAATCCCGGGTTCGAATCCCCGCTAGAGCATTGTGAGAAACGATTTTTATTGGTTTGCCCTGGGTCTTGGGCATTTATCTATAAAAGCATTTATCATAAAATATGACATCGTTAGGTTAATATTTCGTAAACAAGTCTAGAACTTACTTTGAGGCTTAGGTACTTTATCTGCGTAATTGGTCCCGTATATATTATTATTATATTATGATATAGGTAAGATATAATATATATGATAAGACATAACTTAAACTTAACCTGTTTGTAGCTTGTAAGTGCCTTCGACGCGACAGTGGTCACACCGCTGGCTTTGCCAAACAGGAACACCGCACCATCTGACAACTCTGTTTGCACTGTAGCGGGATGGGGCGCTCCACAATATTCCACAAATGTAAGTATTTCCTAAACATAATATTGGAATTAATTTTCAGGAGAAAATTTTACAACGCCATGTAATGCCATGTGGTTCCCGGCACCATTAGAAAAAAGAATAGGACCACACCATCTCTTTCCCATGGATGTCGTAAAAGGCGACTAAAGTAGACGATAGGCCTACAAACTTGGGATTCTTCTTTTAGGCGACAGGCTAGCAACCTGTCACTATTTGAATCTCAAATCTATATCATTAAGCCGAACAGCTAATCGTGGCCTATCAGTCTTTTTAAGACTTTTGGCTCTGTCTATCCCGCACGTCTATATGATTATATGTATGTATGTAGGGGGAAGTCCCGCAGTGCCGAACACCTAAGTTTAGAGGGCATTAAAAAATACGAATTGATTTCTATTAATTTATTTCACATTATTGGGTACACAACAATCATAGACATGTAAGTAAATTAACAAATAATTAACAGAATACAAATTCTTAGTGAAAATTATAGCAGGGACTTCCATCCTATGTATGAAATCCTCGTATGCAATCCTAACTCTGATTCGACATTGATCGAACGAAGTAATTCAAACGTGAATGTCCAGCTTTCTTAGCTTGTTTATGATGGAAGATTGAAGTGTAATCCTTGTTAAATTTAAAATAAGTCCGCCGGTGTAAATCATTAAAGATCTACCTTAGTAAAATATACATAATTTGACTTTTATAGTTTTTAAGAAAATGAGTATTTAAAGAATGTGAAAATACTACTTATTCTATGATTCACTTTATTACAGAATTCATCAGGCTACATTAGTTCTTACCAAATAAATCAAAATGTTCCCATTATGTTACCATTTTATGATATTGATGACAGAAACAATTTTTTCAGACACCTTCTACACAGCTCTTGTATATGACCAAGTACATTTACAACCAAGACCTTTGCATCAGTGTATACAATCCCCTCCAAGGGTACCCTAATATATTTAGTTCCATGGTATGCGCTGCGACCTATAACATTATATCTTCTGGTTGTTTTGTAAGTATCTGTTAATTTTTTTCACTATGTATGTTTGTGCCGTGTGGTTCCCGGCACCAATACAAAAAAGAATAGGAGCACTCCATCTCTTTCCCATGGATGTCGTAAAAGGCGACTAAGGGATAGGCTTACAAACTTAAGATTCTTTTTTAGGCGATGGGCTAGCAACCTATCACTATTTGAATCTCAATTCTATCATTAAGCCAAATAGCTGAACGTGGCCATTCAGTCTTTTCAAGACTGGTGGCTCTGTCTACCCCGCAAGGGATATAGACGTGACCATATGTATGTATGTGTGTTTTTTATAATATAATACTGTTGTATCTTTGTAGCTGTTGCTCGCAACTCCTTTCGTGACTAATTCTGTATTTCACATTTCCGTACGAATATTGGGAAAGAGTCTCGTTAAACTATGTAAAATTTAAACTTCGTCAACTTTTTAAATAACAATACCTATTGTTTTCTTTTTTTATTTCAGGGTGACGAAGGCAACGCCCTGGTATGTGGAAACACCTTAACAGGCATTTCATTCTTGACTGGAAATTGTGAAATAACTGCATATCCTGAGCTCTACACCAGGGTGTCCAACTACACTGACTGGATAAGAAGCGTCACGGGCTCGGCTTCTACCTTCAAGCCTGGATTCTTCACACTTTCATTGTTTGCGGTAATGCACGCAGTATTTAGAAAAATTGTGGCGTAAAAGTTTTGATGTGCTCATTCAAGAAAAAGATATTCGAGAGCTTTTAAAATTGTGCCAATCCTACATAGGAAACGTTTGTTATAAGAATAATTTAAATTTTATTTTAGTTCACAAATTTAAGTAATAGATATTCAACATTGTATGAAATTATGTCTCATTGTGGTTGCGTAACCAATTTTACTAAGACTCTATTTGTTGATACTTATGGAAAATGTTTCTAATGCTGCTTAGCATGATAAACAATGAATTTAACGTAAAACGAAATAAATATTGAATTAAGAGCAATATGTTATGAAATTTATAAATTAATCAACCTACATTATATTCCAAAAAATATATAAATATATGTATTATTTACTTAAAATGAATTTAGATATTGTTAATATTTGTTCTTGGACTTTAGTTATAATGTGATTTTCATTATCATTTATAATCAATAATCTTAATTGTCATATTACATTCACTGCCTATTAAATTATAATTAACTTTTTATCTATATTCAATTAGATAAGAGGGAATTTAATGATAAAAAAAGTGTTTTGATATAGATATAAATGTCACGTATAACTATTGACTGAAAAAAAATATAATAATTATTACAGTGACGATTTGTGTGGTAACTAGTTTTACTAAGGCGAAATTATAATCAATAATATTACATATAGGTACTTACTTCAAAGATATTCGAGCTGTTCATTAAATATATATGTAACTAGAAACAGATGAATAATGGCACTAAATAATTCCGTAAATATGATAAGAGAAGATGACTGATGAATAACCGTATGACGTTGTCAGCCATTATTTTTGTGCCAAAGCAAGCTCATAATAAAAGATTGGTTAAATGTAAGTTTTATTTCAATTAATGTTGAAATTATGTAACTTGCATTGTAAATAGTGTGATATTATCAATAAAAATGCTACTTTAAAAAAAAAATTTTTCTTCGATTCGATAGGTTCACTCAAGTTACAATTTAGCTTAAATCTTTGCAATACATGAAGGCGTAAGTTATTTTTCGCCTTTTTTAAGAGGACGGCTGCCATCAGGCAGGTAAGACTTAAATGGCAAAGGGCATAATCACCTTAAAATTTTTAGTTGTCGTTTGCTTATGTCCTTCAAAACTAATATGCTGTTCTGAGACTGGAAAAAGTAGCCTATGTTACTTAGTCTTCAGTATTTTATAAATTCCTGCAAAGCCCCTAAAACTAGCGTTAATTAAAAAAAAGACTGAAACAAATGAATACGTAATAAATTCCGCAACAATGAAATTAAGTCAACTTATCACATTTGAGGCGAAATATTTCTTACAAAGTCGCTAAAAGGTTAAAGGTGTTATAAATTTTAAGCGCGTTCATTAGTCCCTTGCATCTCTCGCCCCGGCTTTTAGGCGACGACACACGTCGGAATTTCGTAATAAGATTTCCTTAATTTAAGACTATGTCAGGCCGTTACCTGTTAAGGTCGGGAGACATGTAATATACATGCTGACCGCTAATATAAGGGTATAGTGTAGCTACATTAAATTGCTTAGGTCATTTAATAAGCATACAGAATGGGGTTTCGCTTGTATAATGAATTGTACGTACTAAGTGATGTTATCATTGGAATATTTTTTTTGTATTAAGAATTTACACAATCAAGTAAAAATAGGTATAAACTGCTTCAATATGCAGGGATCATGGCAACTAGAAAGATGTGGTCTCTGCCTATCCCTTCTGGAAAGAGGCGTGATCTATTCTTTATTTTGATGTTTTTAAATACTTTTACTGCATAAGTGCCGTTATGAAAAGAATATAAGGAAACGTAGGAATTGTCATTTTAGGTTTCTTTAAGATTGTATCAATTAATTAATTGCTCAGTAAGTTTGTCTTGTATTTAAGAATGAACTATATTAGGTTTATGTAGTATATAAAGTACGTTTCCACATCCACGTCGCTTCAATTACGTTTGTGGGCATTCAGGTCCAACAAACAAACAGCGTTGAGCCGTTGCTGTACTAATTACTGACTCATTAGCATAAGGCGCTAATCCATTGCTGCATACAATCACAATTATGCTTGTAAGTAGTTTTGTTTGTTATTCCAAGGAAAAATTAGTCTGAAATGGGCGGTAGGTAGTAAGCTTGCCTGTGTCATTGAAGGTCCCGGGGTTGAATCCAGGCCAAGAACTTGTCGAGATGCGTAAAAAACATTTTATTTTCGAATTGGTCTGGCTCTTGCAATATTTATTATATAAGAATATTGTGTGCTTAATTGTAATAATCCATTTTCCAACGGGTGGACGAATTTGTTTGTTTCGAATTCGTTCTTTTTTTAATAATACGTTAAAGGCCAAAGATGGCTATGGAGAATTTTCTTCATTTTATTGTGAGAAGCAACGAACTTTCATAGGTGCTCGTTGTAAATCTCTTGATTTTTTCATCAAATTCTTATTAAAACATTCAACTTCTAGACTTTAGCTTATGCTACGCTTTTGATACGATTACAATGTTTCCTTGACTTTAATTAAAACAATAATTTTTTAACTCGTTCCATGAAGCAAGTTTGAAGCGCGGAATCGACTGACTAAAAAATTTTTAATCCTTCTCAGCAAAATTGCGGCTTAAAAATGTTGGGCCACCTGACGCAACACGGCCCGAGCCTAATGTAAATGTCCAGACTCCAAACAAGGATATTCAGTTTTCATAAGTAGTTTCGGTACTTTTTCTGATTATATTTATGACTTTAAATAGTTAAAATATGAATTTGGTATTTGTTAATCTCGTGATTAAAAGTATAACTACCACAAACTATGTTTTTAGAAAGGCGCTCCAAAATAGTACTGTTTTTTTTTTGTACCGCATTATAACCTTCTGAGTGTGTGACGGTCCCGATCATGTCCGGTTATCTAGTAGGTGCTCATTCCTGATATTTTCTATACTATTTTATCAGCGAAGTCTACATAAGACAATGAATAATAAACAAACTAGTACAGTTATTTTACTTACTATGTAAAGACTTATGATTTATCAGATAACATTTTCAGAATTTAAATATTTAAAGTAACTATTTAAAAATCGTTAAAAATAAATAAAAAGTTTTTACCGTTTTCTTTGCTATTTTAACTCCATTACCATACCGATATTAGGCGAATTAGAGTAACGTTAAGTTAAAGCTTGCGCTATCAGCTAAGGTCTCGTTTCCCCATTCAATCTAAATGCAATATCTACGTCGACAGAACAAAGTAAATTCACTGAAAGAGTAATGGTGGAGATTATTGTGCGTCTTGAAAAACATCGCTAAACTACACTGACTAACTTAGTAATAGATAAAAGAAATGTAAAAAAATATATTTGAAGTTACATTGTAATTATCATAAAACCGAGCATCTTTTCAAGAAGGAATCACCTATGGCAAACTCTAGGAAGGGATATGTGAGTGAAAATATCATCAGAAAATCGGCACGTTAAGTTAACAACAGGATGTGTAATTAGATTGGATTGGATGCGGAAATCAGACGCGTTTTGCTTAATGTAAATACTTTATTTCAGAACCATGCAGGGGGAACTTATCCATGTATGATAATCGAGTAAAAAAATTGTATCTATCCAAGTAGCTCAATTGAGTCGATAGGTCGATTTTTCCGTGTCATTTCAAACATTATTTAATTATATTGTACTATGGTACCTTACGTTCAGTTAAATAAATTTAGGATGGTCTAGAAATTGTTTCGTTGACATTTCAAAATATAACTGAATAAGAATATAATGTCCAATCTTTTATTGAATTTTATAAACAGTCAACCAATATTAATATGATCTATTTCTTTCATAGTCTTTCCGGCCAACGCTCGACTAGACTTATTCATATAGAATCCTTTATTTCCCCGGAGTGAGCCGCTAAGACTTACACAGATTTGCAGATATTTCTTCAAGGATATACGGAATCAACATTTGCTTTGCTTAGCAAGGCTTTCGCAGAAAACGTTTTAGTGGGAGAATATCTGTCAACAATTTCGCATTTGCTTGTTGTACGATAAACAAAAGTTGTATTTTTGTAATAATAATCCATTCGAATCTCTGTTTCAGTATTATTTGATACTGAAACAGAGATTCGAATGGAAACAACAATATGCCTGTTGTCTGGCTTATTTTACATTTGGGTTGAAACAAAAAAAGAACAAAAATATTATTATACAAATTTGTTACATAAAAATACAAACATCCAATGATGTCTAATAAAATCATAGGTACAGTAGATTTTAGGTATAAACCACCTGGTTACTTTCGAAGAAATATGTTATACTTTAATTATGTATTTTACTCGTTTCAAATGATGAATAACATTATTCGAACAATTAGAATATATTATTGCAAATAAGGTTTATTTATTTTACAACAATATTAACTTCATTAAAAATTGAAACGCAAATCATAACGAAATTACCACAAAATTTTAAAGCCATTGTTAGCCATGAAGAGTTATAAATAAACTAGAATAAGGAACTTGTCTGTGATTTATAAAGGTGATGCTTTATCTGTTTCATCCTCATGGAATGAGATGTAAATCCCGGGTAGCGGTTACCTGCGTAAACTTCTGTTATTACCGGACGATCGTGTTAACTTGCTAATGATGTGAGAAATTTAAACTAAATATGTTAATGCATACATACATAAAATCACGCTTCTTTTCCGGAGAGATAGGCAGTGACTACATCATTTCATTTAGTATCTACTACATATCTCTTTTACTTCATCAACAATCAAAAGTTTATTATTTGTTTTAATCACACAGATATATAAGTGTATCATCTTTTAATCCCTCAAAAGGTAGACTAAACATAGTCAGTATCCAGTCAGCCAACGACGTGACCCAAGAGTCTAGATCTAAATTCTTTGATAAATATTGTTTTAGATTCTAAATTAAAACGTAAATTTATAAATCCCAATCTTTAAAATAATCTAATATTATAAATGCGAAAGTGAGTTTATTTGTTTGTTTGTAACCTCTTCAAGGGTTATCTTCTTGAAATATCACGTATATTTAATTAAGAGTCTGGAGAAGGACATGAGCTACCTTTCATTCCTATAAAAAATAAAGCTGCCGTGGGGTTTGCGAAATACCTGTACTCATTCGTTGGTGGCACTAAATTAGTTGCTTTTTTAAAAATAGATGGCGCTAAATTAGCGCGTGGGAGCTGCGGGTAGAAGCTAGTCTCCAATATACATATATTTTAACCGTTCATTTTATACGAAAACTAAACTTCCAATTAAGTTTCCGCAGTGCGTGCTATTGTATTAAGGATTCTAAACAAAGATAAAATTTATTGGGTGCAGAAGTCGTAAATTAACACAATCTGATATTATCCCTGTGACAATTGTTCAATACATTTAATAACATGAAACGTTTTATATTTAGAAAATATTCTTAATTAAGAGCTTTTCTTATCAATTTTTATTGGTAAATCTGAACATCCAATTTTAAATTTATTAAATAAGATGAAGCTGAATGTGGCTTTTCAGTCTTCCGAGCCTATTGGCTAGACTTCAATTCTATATTAGTAATATGTATTTTGAAACTTTGTGAAAATATTTTTTATACTTCATTCATATACACCTATAATCACGTCTACATCTTTTGCGGGCCAGACAGAGCCAACAGTCTTGAAAATTCTTACACTTCAGTCTTCAAACAAATAAACCAATTTTAATTCAATTATTCGAATTTAACAATATTTTTCAAAAATAAGGGAAAATGACGAAAAAGATAAAATCTCGCAAACAAAAATTTAAAGTTAGTCGACCATACATATGTATGCCTTACATGTTCTGCAATTCAGTCACGTAGGATGAAATAGTGCAGTTGATTCATAATGGTAGCTTTACACTGCTGCCAAACTTTCTGTTATGACATAGAGAAACATAAGAAAGACGGTAGTCTTGTGTTATTGCTATTTGTATGGTTTTTTTTATTCAATTGAACGTGGCCTAGTCTTATCAGGACTGTTGGCGATGTCCTCTTATAGTGTTCCCCCTTCATATAAATAAATGTCAAATTGTAACTTCCTACACTTTGACATTATTTTATATGTTTAGTACTTCAAGAAATTTCGTAAGCTGATTTCAAAACATTTTGCTGTCACATTTATCGCAAATGTATTTGCATAATATTCATTGCCAACCCACTTAAGATTTGCAAAATGAGTTTGAAATAATGAATGAACATATGCCCTTGCAATTAGGCACATTACAATGGCTGATGGAAGTTTCTCAGCTAATCTATGTTAATTAATGGTTCCATTGGGTTATATGTTACTTTTATAGCTCTTTTGGGGAACGCTGAATTCACGAAAAAGGCCTATATATAATCAGGCAATTAACCGCATGTCGTAAACCACGTTTTTAGTGTGACGACGAACAGATCGACGTATGATAACATCCTTTTGCCTTTTGTTTTCTTTTAAATTAAATTGATAAAGAGATAAAATATTTTTATCGAGACTAACTCGAATTATTTTTTTTTTTTGTTATTCTGCAGGACTAATTTGTATCATAAAATCACAGAAAAAACACGAAAAAGCTAAAAAAAAAATGACAATTTAAGTATCAATTCGTCGAACCTAGGCGATTAGTGGGTTCGTACCTAACCTATCTTTCGGTTGAATTAGGTGAAAAAGAAAATAGGATACATATTGGTATATGAATACATCCGATAAACCGCGGAAAAATTTAACTTAAATATTTTGTAGGTTTACCTCTTTGAAAAAGAGCATCAATCGGTTCATGGACAAAAAAATAAATATAAAAATACTGTTTTTAAAAAGTTTTAATTACAATATCTATTTTTACAGAACTGTTTTCATAGTAACAATGACAATTTAAGTATCAATTCGTCGTACCTAGGCGATTAGTGGGTTCGTACCTAACCTATCTTTCGGTTGAATTAGGTGAAAAAGAAAATAGGATACATATTGGTATATGAATACATCCGATAAACCGCGGAAAAATTTAACTTAAATATTTTGTAGGTTTACCTCTTTGAAAAAGAGCATCAATCGGTTCATGGACAAAAAAATAAATATAAAAATACTGTTTTTAAAAAGTTTTAATTACAATATCTATTTTTACAGAACTGTTTTCATAGTAACAATATTAAATTGTAATCAAAGGATTAGATACTGGTTCGTCAATCATAAATTTTAGTTGATGAGGCGTTGCGTTTTACTTTATAGAACATTATCAAAATAAAATTGTGCAATAAAAAGTATTTTGATACAAAACCACATTTTTCACAATGACGTGTCCCAATTTTAACTCATACTAAATTAGACTTGGCTGAATTACCCTATAAAAAACACAATAAACGTGCTAAAATTATGAACACACAAAATTAATCGAGCCGTTGCGTTCGTAATAAATGTTAAACTCCCATAAGATCCCGAAAAGCGATACAAGGGCTTGTAAAGCTGCTCAGTAAAAAAATATTTATTGGCAATAAACGCAAACGAGTCAAAAATAAAGACGCTGAATTCATGCACCTGCTTTGCTATGACTTTATCAACTGACTTTTGATATGATATTTCTTTTTTAGTTGAATACGAGGCATTAGTGCATCATGTAATGTAGTATTTTTTGATTTATCTATTTTTCCTTCTAGGCGGTTATATTCTTTACGAAGAGGAGTCCGGTGTGCGCCTTTGACCAAGATACCGGACTGAGTCAGTCAAGTTAGTTAAGCATTTCCAGTCTAACCTCCGCATCCTTAGCAGGAAAAAAGAAAGGCAGACGGAGGTTGAATGTGACCTTACTTTAGAACTAAGCATTGATTACATTATGAAATTTCAAATTTGTTTGCTGCACTCCGTCTGAGATTGTTTCCAAGCATCCAAGCAAGGGCAGTAAATTTAATTTGGCAATGATCGTGGGGGTACCTATGTGCTTACTGGCTAAGATATTATTTTCAGCCAACTCCATAGACAGAAGTGTTCTTACTTTGTCGGTCATTTTGTCTCATGTACCTATCGAAAATGAGTTACTTAAGTTGAATTAAATTATCGTATGTCCTCTTGTTTCTCTCTTATAATGTTTTGGTTTTATACGATGTGTTCGAGATAAGATTTTATCTCAGTAAATCCAATAGTATAATGCTAAAATATTCCGCGAATCAACCATATTACTGTGAAACTTTTATCTTGTGTAGTTTTAAGGTTACAAAAACGTGAGTGTAGATGTGTACGGGTATAATTATCGAATGTACTCGTAAAAAAAATTCTGATTAACAGAATTTTTTTAACCGGAAATTACAGTTTTCACGAGAATTTTGGGAAATCTTCTTTTAGTGCACCCCTATATCACATATTTTATAACACTTATATGCCATTTTTTTAATCTCCAGAGCCCTTGTATTGGGTTGTGTTCTGAAATATATTCAGTCAATCAATTAATTTCCTTTTTCATATAGTTGTTACATAGATTTTCGCTCCAAATTAAACTTACTTCCTATGCGTTTGCGCAGAAAATAGACGTAATTTATTATTTCTTTGTACTCTCTTCTTGGTTTTCGAAAGTCTTCTTTATCCGCAGAACTTTAAATATAGAAATTTATTAAGTCAAATGTTTGATTGCGAATTACTTCCTGATACTATTATAAATGCAGATGTATAAAAAGAAATGTATTTGTTCTACTTTTGTGATATTCATAAAGAAGTCCTTCTGTAAACTCCGTATCTATCTCAAACTAGGCTCTTTGTTCTCCAAAGGCAGGTGCTAACAACTTTTCAATACTAAGAGAGACCGACTGAATTCATCTTTTATCGACTGCACTCAATACTTTAGAATGGGAATGTGTACATTTTTGTTTACATCTTGCCGAGATGATTTTAGTAATCATATTTTTTTGTTAGTATTACTTAACTACAAATGTTGTATTTAATTTCGCTATAAATGAAAACAAAGAGGAACTACCTAGTAGTAAATTTTATAAACTGCGTTGTTAACACCTTAATTATAATTAATCTTAATATTAATTTTGTTAATTTTTATTTTTATAAGTGCTATACGCCTGTCGAATCGGTGCAGTAAAAAAAATGATTCCCCCATTTTTCGTATATATTTTTCTATATTGTAAAGAGCTTTTTTAATAGAGAACATTAAACTATCGAACTCTAAGACATCTTAGTAAATATAAAAATGATATTTCTTTCACAATCACCTCACTCACGCATTGACATGTCGGTCAGTGACCCCGCAAACAAAGCCGTTCACGTCACATGCTCCTTGCAAAAAGGACTGAAAAATAATCACCGACTTTCCTTTGCCAAATGGCCTATTTCGCTTCCATATGCACCATGCTTCGGTTTATGTTGTTATAAAACTGTCTAAGAGACATACTACTACAAGGTCCAGTATATAGAATTTTGTTTATATTAGAGCGCGTACGTGTGGAAGTACGTTATAAGAAAGATGATTCTGTAAACTTTTACTAAAGAGACAATTTATATTAATAGTCTCTCTATATGTCAGTAAACCGCGACTTACCAATTTGTTAAATTTGGCGTTAAATACTTTGTGAAGTCGAGGACAAGAAACAATTTTTTCTTTGAATTGAAATTAAACTAATAAAAACTTAACATAAAAAGACTTGAAACAAATAAAACTTATTGCATTGTTTAGAAATGAAATATTAAAAATATTTTTTTTAAAAAATCAGTGTGTTGGCAGATTTTGTAAGCCATACATTAAGTACCAATAAAAATAAGTTAACCATGATTTGATATCAGTACCTATAGTACGTATTTAATTTATTTTTGCTGAATATACATAAATTTCATATTTCGAGACTACTAGCCCTATTTACCCGGCAAAGGACATAGACGTTTATATGAATGAATACACATAATTTAAAAAATGTATACTACAAAATCCTACAGGCTTTAACGCGCTCTATAGTTATAAAAAACAGGTTCATAGAACACAACACTTGTGCTGCTCGGGATAAAGCAGATGGGATTTGGAATAAAATTTCACTTTAGAACCTATTTCATTGTTTTTACTGCAGATTACTGCATTGCAGTTCTCAGCTTGTTTTAGTGCCTGATCTTTTTCATTCCCACTTTATATTTGTAAAGAAAAAAAAAACGTCTAGAGTTTGGTTCAGATATTTAAATATATATTTTTAATCAACGGCCACGTCGTCCAGCTAACATATTGTACTGCTTCAAAATATAAAAACACCTATATATTTTTGAAGCTAGATAATATGTTGGATTGGACAAATTACATACGGATAGCTCCTAAGTTCAAGACTTATATTAACTCAGCAATACTGGGCATCCTTGATCCAGTTTAATTCGTTTTTACTTCAGTCAGTTCTTCATCATAACTTGACCTTGATTACATGGCAGATCCTATACTACCACTGCGCAAATTAGGTCGTTAAAATCATTCCCCATAGCGTTATAAAATAGGATGAAGTCCCTAAATATATTGTGAAATGGTCCCTGAATAAACCTCTCGCTTGTTCACAAAACATACGACTACATCGGTCACTGTATCGGAAATTTTCCATCAACGGTTTACTGTGGCGAGGCTTAACGATATTGATGTTACGCTGCATAGACAGTGCACTAGACTTTCTCTATTACCACAGCATATTAGATAGCATTCGCAGCTGTTGCCGTTATTACTAAGAGTCAGTGTGTGTCAGGTGACAAGATTATAAAGATATAAGTGTATGCCTGACACCGAGTTGCCTTCAGAATATTTTTTCTCTATCTATGGATTCCATAGTGTTGGCCTCATCAAACTGTCTCCTATTGTTCCTATTCTAGGTTGTGTAGATCTAGTTGCTACCAGCTTTTGAAGTTCTCATTGTGATAACCCAATTGCGGTTCCTCCGTAGTTCATACAGTCTGCGTGTTATGGCAATGATGAGGAAACATGACAATTGAAAACAAAAAAAATATTTGATATCCCAGAAATTTTAGGTTTTACTGTGTTCTGGTGAAGCCGAACAAATTTGTTTTTGATAATTATACCATATAGGTAGTAATAATATCAGTTAAATTGATTTTTTTGAGTTACATCTTTAGTTCTAAGCCAAAAGACTTTACAGCAGACTACTAAAACTTCAAAGAGATTGAACCGGCTTAATCTTCAGACTTACTGGTTAATTAGGATTAGGAATGGCAAGCGGACAAACGAGATCTTAATCTATTCGGAGGGAATCTCGAATGAGTCAGCTTCTTATATCTAGCGATAATTGCTTTAATAATCCTCCGCAAGGAACGTTTTATTTCAGAATATATGTATCCTTGATTATTTACGATAGATGTTGGAGGATTAGAACATATACGATTAAAAATACATACTTCGAGGGCAGCGAATAAAAGAGTATCATTAACAACACAATTTAGTCAATAGGCATGATGAAAAATTTTTGTTCATGTGTTTATCAGTTTAGTTTCACAACTAAAATATTGCTGAATTAATCGCATCAATAAACAAAAAAATGCCTGAGATATAACTAATAACATAACACATTATTTGGGCAAGTCCAAAACGCCTCTTACAATTCACACCTGAGTTTCTTGTTCGCGTCATGAACATTATTTGTTTGGCAGCTACCTTAATTAAAGCGGTAATGGATCTGATGAAATTAATAAAAACTGTTCCATGTTTTCCATACTTTGGTTTTAAAACCTTGTGATCGTCCGTATTGTTCTATACTTTTATTTAGTCAAGAAGAATAATTCATAGTGATGTATGTGCACGCTCATTTAGCTGACATAATATTTTTTCTTTCTTATTTATTTAATAGGTTATGCTATCTTGATATAAAAATGCTGTGTTCAAGAAAGATAAAATGTATCAGCTATATAGAACCGAACACTGAGCTTTTGTTTTCATGTGGGTAAAAATAAACAAACCAATTTGGAAACACGACCAACAAAGGAATGTTTAAATCTGATATGGTCAAAGCAATGTAACATGACATGACGCAGGTTTTTTCACAAACAAATAAACTAATAGCAAAACAAATACGAATAATGATGAATGATTGAAGTTAAAGATCAAACCATAAGAGCTTCATTAAAGAAAAAATTATAGTCTTAAATGGGGAAAATTTAAATTCACTTACTGTTTGTAAATTTAAATTTTGAATGAAAATATAAGGTTTTTATTATATACAAAGACATTTTTACGATAAAAACAGATTTAATACCCGACCAAACCAATGGATTAATTAAAGACGTTGATGTTTTAGTCTTGAATCAAAGTTGGCCATGGAAAATGATTCGCAGACAAAATTCGTTATACCAGAATTTTTGCTAATCTGGCTAGTGAAATTTATTACATTCATCAAAGAATATTTCTTAATTACCAACATACTCGTATATCAGAAAAATAATGAAAAAAAAAAACTAGACAATTCCGTTCCCGCTGGAATTTTATGAAATCCTTTCTTAGTCCTCTTGAATACATGAAGAACTTGCACGATGAATTTCAAATCTCTAGGTTGTGCGGTGTCTATCAGTCAGTCAGTGAAGAGTTTTATATATATAAATATATTTTATAAATATATAAATAAATACATTTTCTGTTAACAAAGAAGCAAAAACAAACACGAATAAATTGAAAAGACTACAAAGAAATTGTCGAATCTGATATGGGTATACATCACAAAGGGAAGTACGTGTAACAGGATCCAACAGTATTTTGTAGAGAAAAAATCCTTTCGCGTTACTGGCTCGGTGGCGGAAGAAGTTCTTTAACTATTTTATGGGCTTTAAAAGTGTACCGATAACGTTGGAATCCGAGCAAAGTGCCTCTTATCTAGTTCACCCTTTGTGCCGAGTGTCGTTTATAGGTTGTGAGATTACAACGATTATGAGTTGAGATATATTATACGCGTACCATTTTGTAGCCCCAATTTTCCGGTAATCGTATATGTTTCGGAGACAATTTTGGATGATTATTAATTTTTTTGTAATATAAATCTAGTAGTTTTATATAATGGGGCAAGGGAATAAAAATTAATTCACTTGAAATACTCGTTTCACTAAATTATCTATTACCATGCACTCTACTTACCTTTTAAAATACTTTTGTTGAAATTATTGTTACTATCTACTTAATTATATTAATCAATTTAAATCAAGAGTCAAATATATTATTATTAAAGTTATACAAAAACTCCGCTAGTAACCAAATTCAAATCATGATTAATCGAAATAAATATCTGAATCTCGATTCCATCATAAAGCCATACAGCTGAACGTGGCCTTTCAGTCTTTTTAAGACTGTTGGCTCTATCTGCACTGCAAGGGATATAGACGTGATAATATGTATGTTTGTTAAATCTGAAACAAACAACTCATCTTTACGTAAATTTTGTTTAAAAATGCATAAGTGAAAATAATATAACATAGGTATATCTCTAAAAAAATAATATTTATCTTATACTACACAGGACTCTCTGAAAGGATTATTTATTTACAGTGGCTTTAAGAAATGCAGCTGTTGTTATGAATATGAGCTGTCGGCTTCACAAAGCCAGCTGGTTTGCGCCCTACCAACTAGTTATGAGCAAAATTTATAATATTCTAGGTATTTTCATAACATAATTTTAATAAGGTATAGGGAAATTCCATGTTTGATGATTTTGATGTTAAATGTAACAATAATGTTATTGGTATTTTATAGTTTAGAAAATTTATCAACAAAATTTAAAAAATAAATCATTATCTTTAAACAAGTATTATAGTCATAAACAAATTAACAACAACGTACTCTTAACGGTAAAAAATAACAGACTGAAGGTAACAAAAAGTTATCAGGAATTAGAATCAAAACCGTCTGTCCGTTCAGTGATAGCTAGTAAGCTGAAAATTTTACTATGTATTCCCGTAGCCACACTATCACTAAATTGTAGATGGTCTAAGTAGTTATTGCCAACCTTTATTATTGCCAACTAGTCCTAAATATTGCCAACCTTCGTAAAAAGACGGTATTAAAAGAAGAAAAACAAGGACGATATGGTAAACCAGGGTCTGATGATGATGCTAAAAGCTGGCTGGAGGAACGCAGTCATGAGGCGACACATTTTGTATAAACTCATCTTGTAAAAGAGACGGAAAATAATCAGCTGTATAAAAGTTATAAAATAGATTTTTTTTGTAACAGATTTTTATTTTTAAAGTGCAAAATAGATTTGTATACAAACAAATTTATAATATTGAGGATTACGTAACTTAGAAACATTGTTCGTACGTGGCTATTTGATATTGATAGGCATGCAATAAACCCTCCGTCGACAGATGGGGCGTATGTTCAGGCTCCGTCGTAAAACTTGTAAAGTGCATATTCTGCAAAGCTGCATTTTATTGTATCCATACTTTTTAACTCACTTTTGTATCTACCATGTTGTGAACTATTTTCAACCGGCGACATAAAAGTGAGGTGCTACTTGTGAAAATATAACAACTTTTCAGCAAATTTTTAATATTTTTTTCATGTTCTAAATAACAAAGTTTGTCGCATGAAATATCAGTTTTACTAACAAAAAATTAAATTAACTAGTATTATTTGAAACAGAGACAGATAACGACTTTTTTAGAATTTAAACTATTATAACAAAATAGTTATATGGAAATATATTTTGACTATGCTTTTTTTCTGAGTGCTTTGTATAAATTGATAAATTCTTTATTATTATAGAAAAATACAAAGCAAACTCAAGACAACAGATTTAGTGAATTTCTAGTACTTACTGGCTAAATAATCTTACAAGCTAAAAATTGAATTTTTGCTTGCTCAAGTGATTTACTTACCCATTATAAATTTCAAAGGTTTGGTAGAACCTTTCTTGCAAAGTAAATAAAAAAATTAAAATCCTTTTGTATCTATTTAATATTAATCTTCAAGTAGTTATGAATCAATTTATGTTAACAACTTGCCAATGATCTGAGGGTGCCAATGAACTTAATCCCACCCATTGTGAGGCAATCTGCACATCCATGCAATTGGATATGTAACCATGATCAAATAATGGTTTAGATTTCCCTTGCAATGGTAAAAGTGGTCAGACGAGAGTCGCGTGTAAAAACCTGACTACCAAATCTAGGATCGTGGTCATAGGTGCACACTAAGATTTCTCTCCAGTGAGATAATGACGTCACCAGGACTAACGACAAAGGTTAGATGAAATTCACTCCCACCCTGTGTAAGTGGTATCATGAAATATAATCTATCATCATGATTGTTATAGATATCCAAATATTATTTTTACATTACACAAATTGACCCGACCCGTGTCACGCAAAAAGTCAGATTTGACGTCATACATAAACCGAACATTTTATAAATATCTTTAGGTCCGCGACATACATACGGTGAAAACTTACGGTGTGTACATATTTCATATCTTTTTTTTACTGAAGTGTAAAAAAACTATTTTATTTTGCATTGCATTGCACGACACGACGTCACCGCTCCCTGTCACGCTTGTTTGTCAAATTGACATATTGACTTTTCATTTCTATAAATTTATTGCATTCGTTGTACTAAATTGATTATGGTTAAGAGGTTATACCTAAATTATTAAATGAATGGTCTTAAATTGATTTAATAATTTAGGTATAACCTGTCCGGCGTTTTATGAAAACAAAATTTAATAAATTTTTCGATTGAATTATAAGATGTGTCTAAGCTATAAACACTTTTATCAAGTGCGAAACATTATAATTCAAGCTGTATAAGGTCTCCCTGTTGACTAGAAATGGAGGTACATATAATGCTTTGTCCTTACAATGGCATAAAGGGCGCAATGGAGGGTTTCAGTGGGAAGGTGCCAGGAGTCCCACATTCTTCCGGGTGGTTGTCTGTAAAAGGATTTTCCCTTTCAATAACAAAAAGAAGTCTAGTTTTCGGGTACCAGAGGTATCCAATCGAGTTCCCCTCATGAGACTTAGTAAAAATGAATGGGAGACAGGTTACATTAAGTCAATATTTTTGTTGTTTAGGACTTTTACATGTTAAATGGAGAATAGTCAGTTTTATCGATTTTGTATATAATTTATTGCTTTCGATTTCCCGGATCGATTTATTTTGAATCGGATTACCGGAACGGCATTCCGGTATGTATGTAGCCAGCCTTAGCTCGACCCCGCTATCGCAACCAAGCGGAACGAGGCGTTATTGAAACTAATATCCATGACACCTGTCTTTAATAAATACTATAGGATTTATTTGCTTTTCCTGACAGCCATATGAAATCTCTACGATGTGAAAAAAAAATCTTCTTTTGTAGCCGTGTTAAAGAGGGGTTAGTGCTAGTTTTACTTGATCAAACGCATCGAGCAAGTTAACATAATTTGTATGGAATCGCATAAGTGCCGTCGGGTTAGCACTAGGTGACGCAGATTAAATCACATACAAATTCGCGTTCAATTCATCGACGCGTTTGATCGAGTAAAACTTGCACTAACCCCTAAGTTATGAACAAAGTTATGTTAAACGTGCCTGTAGAGGGAGATTCGAGTCTTGGCTGTATGGTTGTTGCTTATTTTAACAGGGAGTTTTGTTTTTTCTGCGGATAATCCCACACGATACAAATATAATTTTGAATTGTGAAACAGGATCTTAATATAATCACAAAGTTATAAATTATTACTCGCAAGTTTCTTCATTTTAATTTTTGTTCTTTGAATCATTCACGTATAATTTATCCTTAAATACGAAATTTTTCTTAATTTCAACCGGAAAAAAGTAATGGAAATTCTTGTAAAGTGATAAAACGAAACTCTTTCCTATTCATCTACACGTTAATAAATAATTATACACAACAGAAATCACACATAACAAGTTCATCTAAAAGTAATAAACTACGAACACAATTAACATAATAAAGATAATTTAGTTAAATATCAAACAAAAAATAATAATGAAGCAGGATCCTCGCTGACATTTATTAAAAAAGCAGAATAACCAGAGATACACAAGACCCCTTTGTTGTTCAAATTATCTTTTCCTTTTACGTAAAATAGAATGGAGTACAAGTATAATGGTGTAGATAGCGTCTCGTGCACGACATTTGGTAAGTAATTTGTACGGTACAAAAAGGAACATATAATCTTGACCCTTAAAAAATTTTTACAAATAAAATTAATAACGTTTTAAAAGTCCGATTTATAATTAAAAATAACTTAAATTACACAATCAAAGTAACTTGAAACACATTCATTAAACGAAATATTTAAAGAATTGCATTATAGGTGATCGTATAATTTTAACATTAGATTTTTGCTGTTTGGTGTAATGGTTTTCTTATTAAATGTTATAGTGAATAGCAAAAGAATGAATTGTTACTTGTGTAACAATTTATTATTTACTATTTACTTTAAAGCTTTTTATATAACTTCATTATATAAAAAGCTTTAAAAAATGTAAAACAATTAGAAAAAAAAACTTTATTTTTTTAAATAAAGTAACCACGCGTTTTCATAATAATGCTACAATTCCAGTCTCTTCCACGTGACACATCAGTATTTTCTTTA
This sequence comes from Amyelois transitella, assembly GCF_032362555.1. Taxonomy (NCBI): domain Eukaryota; kingdom Metazoa; phylum Arthropoda; class Insecta; order Lepidoptera; family Pyralidae; genus Amyelois; species Amyelois transitella. Next base: position 4,363,718 of record NC_083512.1, on the reverse strand, counting down.
AAAAATTACTTATTCCAACATTTAATAAAATATCGTATTAAGATGATACATTCCGCAATATATAATAAGGTCCACGTAAAAAGCATAAATTTAAAAGATCGTAGCTCATTTTGAATAATTCCACAATTCAACATGAGAGAACAGCCTTATCTCACTTACACTCGAACAAATGCTTTAAGTCCTTTATGCTTGTGAAATAAAGTGAATTAATCTTCGTGGACTCGAATCTCCAGCAACTCCCGACAATTGTCTTTTTTGTTTTCAACAACATACTATATATTTCAGAGACTTTATATGAAACTGATTTCAGAAAAGTGCAGTTTTCCATTGGAAACTAGAAGTAACATTGTTTCTATCAAAATTTTTATAAAAGATATACAATAAGAGTAATTTTAGGTAAGGTATCAAAGACAAATATTTCACTTATACTTAGTGGGAATTACATTATAAAACAAATTTTACGCTTACAGGATAGACCGAGCCACGCTTATGTGGCTTGAAATTCAAAGGTACTCGCATGGCGCTTACAATTATAAACTTATAAACCTTTCCCTTGATTGACTTTTACATAATATAAGTCAATACTTTTACACATAAGCGTGGCTTGGTCTATCCTGTAAGCGTAAAATTTGTTTTATAATGTAATTCCCTTAATTGTAAGGGAACAGAACTAACGAGTATGGGAGCAAGAATGGACCGAAAAACACAAGAACTGATAAAAATCTGAATTATTATTCGAACAACAAATAATACTAATGTTAGTTATTAAGATATTGTTCTCCTCGTCACATTCCGGCGGACTGAAAATATTAGATGGTTTTGTTAACCCCATATTGATTTTGGCTTCCTTAAATACTGGCTACATAGTGAGCAATATTCCTATCCACTAGTTTCGTACAAAAGGCGCATATGTAATATTCGGGATATTGAGAATTCCAAATAACGGACCGCTTATCAAAAAATTCCAGAGCTATGGTTTGTTTACAGAATTGCCAAAAAAACTTCGGGTAGGACTGTAATCTATATATTTCACAAAGCTTCTATAAATTATTAGATTAGGTATAACAACTTGTTTATTTATTTATTTGCAATTGCAGAGAGGACACCCGCGGCTCCTCTCGCGCAAATCGTATAATCCCGCTTATTCCCATTCCCGCGGGAATATCAAGAAATCCTCTCTTAGTGAATTAAATCTACATAACAAATCACAAGTCTCAAGACATAGCGGTTTGGGCTGTGCGCTGTCTGTCAGTCACTCGTTCACGCAGTCACTTGGTAATTGAAGAGTTTTGTATATAGATTAAGTACTGAGATATCTATGTTAATAACCAGGCTTCGCACACTTTTATTATTTTTACTAAAGTTTCTCCAATATTAAATTATTATCTCTTTTTCTTATTATTTATTTTTAACGCTTCTTATTCTGACTTATATGCCATTCAGACATAAAAATATAGTTTAATGAGTTCACAAAATCTAAAAGCACACATGGTACAAGCAAGTATATGTACAATGCCGGCGTTTTTTAAGTTTGTTTAAGTTGATTTTACATTAATAATTTTATGTTAGTAAACCATACAGCTGGGCATGACCTTTGAGTCTGTGAGACTCTTGGCTTCGTCTGCCGTAAGGGTCAAAGACGCGATTTTATGTACATATGTATGAAAAACTTTTACTAGAATAAATTGCCCTATGTCATCGTAAAAGAGAGAAGGGGTCGGTTTATTTCATGATTATGTGCTCAACATCTGCTCAACTGGACTTTTTATTGAATTTCTTTTATATAATTGAACCGACGAAATGTGATGTACGTTTTATAATCTGAGAGAATCTGACATTTTTGTAAAAATAAAAAAATCCGAACAAATATATTAAACTGTACAACTATGCGTGTCATTTAAGTCTAATAAGACTTATGTACTAAAGATGTAAATAAAATTCACAATTTACATTATGTATCTTAAAATTCGCTTAGGATTTTCTAAGTATTTATCTTAATCATTTTAAATTAAATTAAACCCCTTTGTCTTTGCTTTTAAATTAAGCAGCAGATTTTGTTTAGAAAGGCCCGGGTAAACGATTAACGCTAATTCAAAGTTTGTATTTCGTGGATTCTTATCAGCTAATTTAAATACAGGACGAGGAAGAGAGATACTTAAAATATATTGTTACATGCTTTGAAAATAATTCACTCTCTCATCCGAGCGTGATTTTGATTGCATTTTCAGTTGGCTCATTCAGATTAGAAGTTGTGTTAAGGCAGAGAAAAATTGTGATGATTTAAAAATTGGGTTTCTGCTTTCATGATGATTCAAAAACATAATTACGATGTTTTCCTCACTGTAAGAGCACTAGTCAGCAATCAATACAAATGCTGTCTTGTTGGCAGCGGTAAGACAATATGAACGCGTGAACTGGCTTATAAAGGACATCTTAGTTCTAGTCTATGCAAAATATCTTCGAAATAAATCTTAGTTTATTATATGCAAGGTTTCACCCATGCGAATTGAGCGCCATCTATACAAAAGAATACTCACAGGTTTATCGTTAATCCCACGGAAACTTTAGTTTTAACCGGGATGAGAAGAACATAATGTCCTTTTTCAGTCTCTTGATTATGTATACACCAAATTTCAACTTTTTTCAAATAAACTTACTTTTATATTTGTAATTTTAGATGTGATGGTACAAAAATATAAATCTCTTATTTTTATAAGGTGTATTAGTACATAAGAGTCGGTCGATGCTTGTGAAAGTATTTTTTTTTACAATATCTTGTCCTGTGATCGTCACTCCTTACATTCCATTATACAAACTCACGACACAGGAAACAGATAACGTCAGACGCCACTCCATTGTCTGCTTTGAGTTCCTGTTAGGATGTTCCCGGAAAAATACAGAGTTCCCTTACAATCCCTTGTCTCTGATCGACCTCTCGCTTATTTTTGTGAAATCGTATTTTTTAAAGTCACCATTTTTTCTTGGCTATAAATATCTTGGAATTGAAAATAATTTTTCCCGTCATTTTTATTATTCTGTTCTGGGACACCACTTGTATCTGATAAGAAAAGTAAAGATAACTTTTTTTATTAATAGGCAACGTGGGTTGGTGAAAGGGTTGACAAAGTTTTTAGGAATTACTTATTATTTCTTTGGTCAAAGTTGAGGCAGAGCCAAGATCCAAAATATATAGTGGGAAAGTATGTTATATTATCTTATACGAATAGGTACTATCCTTAATAAGGAGTTAAATAAAATGAGAAAAAATATCGCGATGAACCTACATTCAGGCAGTTGGTTATGGAACCATGATAAGTACAGGTTAAGTTTTCCTGCAAAAGTTTTGTTCATACAAACTTGCTGTGAGGAACACAAGAATCAAAACAAAATGAAAACATCCAGATGAAAATGTTATATTCGCAGCCTTCTCCAAGAAATGCGCTGAGAGGTGGAAGCTCAAATCAGACAAGAATCGCTTCGTGTAAAGACATAACCTCATCTAAGATCATGGTGATTAAGAGCAATCCGGGCTGTAATCATGGAGGAGGATGTAACCAGCATTAATGCCCAGAGGAGGAAGAAGAAAAAATAAACAAAAAGTTGAAAGTTTGCTCAATTCATCAGTAAGCACAACACGACTTCAAATCACGTCCAACCTCAGAATGAACAGTCAAAGCAAACACTCAAAGTTTCCTTAGTGTCATTAATAATATTTAGATGTGGGACAAACATTTTTCATACAATGCCATTAATAATATTTTGTTATTTATCATCTAAGACAAGTTGTCTAACCGAGGCCCTCAAAGTTAATAGAACTTCTAAGAACGCAAAACACGTTTTATCCTTTGCCTCGGGCACTAAGATGACATTCATGTAATAACTGGGTAGGTACCACGAACATTCCCGAGGGAGTTTTAACTTCTATAAATATCTTTGAAGCAACTTTCCTATTTGCCATCTCAAATCTCGACAACAATTTGAACGCCGCGACAGTTTAGCGAAGTTTTCGTTTGACAAATAATTTTGTCAAGAGTTTTAGATACAACCGAAAATCAAGATCATGAATGGCGCCTTTGTATTTTTTCAAGTATATTATATATACGCCTCTATATAGTTATATTATATACCAAAAATAAGTAACAAAATATAGATACTTCTTAACAAAAGAATCTTCAACCAAAAAGAGGTTAAATATATGTTTAACATTAAAATATCACAACAACGAGTATTGTCAAAGCGTATCTCCATTTGTTTTACCTATTATTGACTTCAAAACTCGAAGTCGGCTAAAGTCATGTAAGTGTTATTATTTCTTGTAAAAGACCGTGTGTGACTCAGCTAATTTAGTGCGATTTATTGCGTACTCGTGCTTGATGTATTGTGTATGTTTCTCATTTACTTAATGTTGTCCTAAGAATGACATTATCTTCTGAATTAGTGGATGAAGATACCAACTAATTATGTACATAAATACTTACAATCATATTAACTTCGTAATTTTATTCCATGTGTAGAGCCCGGAGTTCACAATCTAACCCAGTTGAATCGGTAGTTCTGGTTTTTACAGTATACTAGTATTGATATAAAATTTAAAGTTCCAGAAATAAAGAAAGAAAACCAAAGAGTAAGAATGAGAAAAAATGAGTAAGAAAGGCAAATTACCAACATTATATAAGTACCTACATTTAATCACGCCTCTTTCCTGGTTTGCACCGTACCACTTACCGCGATCCCTGCATACCTACTTTTATCACTTTGTCCACATTCATAATGCTCTTTATGCAAGTTGGCCGGTTTAGGCTTACTCTTGACCTGACCTTTCGCCTGGACAACCCGACACAACGTGAATCACGTGATGAAGAAGCATTTAGTTTGTATACTTGATATTGATAAATAGATGTTCGGATAAAATCGATCTTTGAAACTCAAAGAGTAGTCCGGAACCACGGTTCATAATTAACTTTTGTACAAAAACTTCCCCAAAAAAGAGCTGGGGCGGTACTAAAAATTAACGACCTTTCAGAATGACCTGCAGGCGGATATTTACCAGAACTTGATCAGAGAGGGGATATTGGCGTTGTGCCAGACGCTAATTTAACTCTAAGACTTCTTGAAACAGGACTCATCTAATCAAAGAGTCCAAACTTGAAAAAATAAATGGTTTTACTGCAGTATGTATATCTGCAGTGTTGCGCAGTATTTTTAGACCCTTAAAGGTCTTAGATTGCTAACAATAGTGTTCTTGTTACATGTTACCGCTTTTTGGGGTGCTTTATATAAAATACTTTAGTTTTTCCCTTGGTTTTCCTTTACTGATAATATTCAGAAATGTTTTTAAATGCGGATTCTTCCTTATTAACCGTGCTCTAACGTTATAAAAACAGTTTAATGTTCGTGACCTTAAAATTTTCAGATTTGAGGTGAATGCAAATAATAAACCCTTTTTTTTCAATATCGTATAATCATTTTCATTTTTACGATACAGTTACTCTAAATAACATTAATATCACAGTTCAAAAAACTTTATTTTACAAATAATATAAAGGCCTGTCGCCTCTATGCTACAATTAGTTTACAATCCGAGAAGTACATACAAAATGTATAAAAAAAAGCTTGCACAATTCTATTTATTATTTACATACCATAAAGTTTACACGATCATTTCATGCTGATTATCCTGAAGTGAAATAATATAAAACGAGTCTAAGGTAACTTTACTATTTCTATTCCTGAAAAGTGATTAAATTTTATAATTTCTCAAAAAATAATTTTGGCATCAAAAAAGCATGAACTAATATTATTTAGTGTTTTAATCGAACACCAATTAATATCATTGAACAAACAAATCAAAAAAAAAAATAATGCAAATGTTTATAATTAGTGTTCTAAAATTCAGAAATAAACACGAACTTACAAATAAACTCAGTGATTTTCAATAATATCTTACGTTTCTTAATAATTGATTCTCTAACTACTTTTCAGTTCTTATCGAATGGTCATTTTCACAGCCAGCTCACTGCTACCTGCAACAAGAAAATTAATGTTATTCTAATATATAATAAGAAAACATTACCTACTTACCTTTAGAAGGCTTCGCCCGCGCAATTTCTACGGTAGATAACATTTCTATGTCCTTAGTACTCTGAATACTTTAAGTGTATAAATTTATTACGGTTGATCAATATTCATCTCTACATTACGTGACACGTTGTATTCAATGTTAAAAATAAATAATTCTAATAGAATTTTTCCAAATTCGGTCACAAATTGTCAAAATATCATAATAGGATATTACTTCCAATTATATTTTTCATTGGTAAAATATGTCTTCTCTATAACTTTTGTATTTTAACTCGGGTATGAATATTGTAAGTGAATTTCAAAATGCTTGTCGCAAACGGTTGTCCGCTCAACCGTGACGTCTGCGCAATGACGCTGAAAAATCACAATTTCAATGCTGAAAATGCGATTTTAACGGATCAATGTTTAACAAAACTATCAGTACGTATTGATAGAACTTCTGTTACCTGAGTAATTGAAGGTTGTTTAAATATTTCATTGATGCCTTTGACAATATTTTACAATTTACATTAAGAAAAAGCGTCATCATGATTATATAATCAGGATGGCAGATTTTAAAGCTGGGTCTGCTAAAGAGAGCAAAAAATGAACAAACTAATAATGTGTTATTACTTTAAGTTTTGTCAATCTATTATCATGTAACTTGTATTGTTAACGTTTCTGCATAAACTGTTATAATACAATATATAATAACTGTTATACTATAATGTTTCTTGTAATGATTGTTGGTGCCAAAATAAATAAAAAATGCAATATTTTTCTTCAATCAAATTTTTTTTTTTACTGTAGCAGATACAAAGCCGTCTAGTCTAAGCTGAGACCTAAGCATGTTAGTACTTAATATTGTTACCGATAAATTTTCTTTAATGGTGCCGTTATTTCTACTTGGCCAGCCTTATACTGCCTCTTGCACGATGAAGCCGACTCCAATCATGATATATGATTTTATAATAGAAAATTTAAAGCCCTACATTGAGAAACCAATAGGATTATGGTTTGATCGTGTAAAAATATACTAAAGGTGAGTAGTTTGGTTTCAAGCTATGGAAACAGGTGTGTCGTTTTACTTTATTTTGTTTTACATGAGTTACCATTTAATAATGACTGGAAGTAACGCCAACGTTGCTTTTAAGTCTTGTGTTTATTCTTAGACCCTAAGGATTTGCCCCGTAAGAGATAAATGATTAATGTGGGTATTGCAACTGTTCACAAATTTCATTGATAAATGAAACAACCTAAAGGTTGTTGTATCACTTGTGCTTTTCAGAAAAGTCAAATACGAGAAACCTGTTTATGCAGTGGTTGAGCTAAGATTTCTATTTTTGTATGCGTTTGGAGGTTAGACTTAGTCGAAGGTAGGTTTTGGATAACACAACAGAACACCTTTTGAAAGAAACCGTTGCTTGTTAAATACTTATTTAATAAAAAACAAAACAAATTAAACAACTTTTATTCCATTCAGATGATCTGTTTTTTACATATTGTGATACAAATTGATGACTCTAAAGGGAGAAGATCGGATGTATCATGTAAAAAGAGTTAACTTGAAAACAAATAATTTACTTAAAATTGGACGAAGGCACAATCAATATTTGTTATTAAGAAATTTCTATAATTTTTTGTTCTTATTTAGAAACTTCAGACGGCGTAGACGAATTCCTGGTATCGATAAAACGTGCCAGGAAATTGTTGGCATCTTTACTTGCAAAAAATATGACAAAAACAAATTAATTAAACTGTTCTTATTGAGCTTCATTTAATTTTATGTTATTAAAATAAGGCGTATTTAACATTAATTAATAGATGATACTGGTACAATATACTGAAAATATATATCCTTTTCTGAAAATTAATTTGTAATCATGTAACTAAAATCATTAAGGTAATAAATTTCACTGAAAATTTGGGATGCTGTGTGAAGGCTAGTTAAATTGCTAATTAAATTGAATGTACATATGTAACTGGATTAAGCTTTTAATGCCATGCAAAATTAAGTAACCAGATAACATTATTATTATTTTAAATCATAATATAAAAGTTATATTTATTAACAGCATTACACGATTATGATTTCATTGAATTTGTAACATAGCGTTGATTCTGATGGTATTGGTATAGTAGAGTGAACGTGGCGGCAGAGTTGATAGCATAAATCTACAAACTTTCGGCTAGCATTGTACCCTTATTTGTAACGTTCGTGATACGTCTTTGACATCGTGAGTTTCGTGTTTTAAGGTTGCAGCGGTAATAAATCAAATAATATACCTTGGATTCATAGCGTACAAGTCAGGATACGGGGACGTACATGACAATCGCGTGCCTTGGATAAGGCGACATGGTCGCGGCATTGATAGCACATATCTTCATCTTCGCCTCGTATCGCACCCTCAGTTTTCAAAACTCCAACAGGTCATGACTGGGTACGCAATTATTTTTAAACGTATTTATTTCCCGTGATGTCTGATATTCGCATTGTAAGTTTGGTGTCCGGAGAATTAATTAAATATTATACCTTGGATACATGGAGTGTAAGTCAGGATGTACAGGGACGTGCGTAGCAACGGTCGCGTGCCTTGGATGAGGCGACATGGCCGCCGCATTGATGGCACGGATCCTGGCGCGCAGTCTCTCATACTGCTCAGGTTGATACTGCGCAGCTATCGTCACCGCACTGCCTGAGTACTGCTGGGATAGAAATAATTTATATGTAGTTGTTATGTATCATATGTAGGTTAGTGTACTGATTGACGAAATTATGGCAATGGTCATAACGGCAAAGTTACGTAACATCCTATATCAATGGATTGTTCTGAAGGTTTTTTTACTTCTATAAAAATTGAATTGACAATGTTATAAATTAAATTCAAATAATCTGAGAAGTGTAATGATATTCTGATTTTAAATTTGCGCGTTGCATAGAACTTTTTATAAATACTACAGGTTATAAAACGCGCGCGTTACGTACCTTTTTATCTTAGACGTTTAAATCATATTACAATGATCTAGCATTTATAAATAGTTTAAAGTTATTGGTGTGAAACATTTTAATAAAACAATAATGGCTATTTTAGTTGGTATTATTTCAAATACGAGATATTACCATGAATGTGTGTCGTTTTAACACAATAATTAAAATGTATCTCATGAACAATTAAATTGGTTCAATGTTGACATTTTCATTCGAAATTATTTTCATTATTCAGATCCCGATGTTTGTAACTAAGTAGGTACTTATCAAAATGAATGAAAATAAATATTTTTATTTCTGATAAGGACCAACGCAATGACTATTATTTCATGTAAAAAAAATTAAAGAACATATCAATACATTACATAGCCCATACTAACAATTCTAGAAATTTGAAATTTGGCAAATGTTAGGGCGAAAGAGTGGATTCCTTAAAATTCACAAGGTATTGAAAATTAACTGCATTTTTGTGTTTCCTACGCGTATTTTTAATATTATACAGACTAAAAGACCCGGTTTTTGTTACCACAAATAAATTCTGGTTTTAAAAAAGCAGACGTTGTAAATCGATGGAAAAGGATATTGGAGTTCAAATATAGACACAGCGTAAATGTTTGTGCAGAACAAACCTTTGTAGTATTTCGGTTGTTAATATTCTGTGAGCGATACCGGCTTTACACGCGTATTATCACTGAACCTCTGTCCATCCATAAAATTAGTTGCAAATGAAAATAAACTAGATAAGTGCGTGTTGGGCCACGTGCAACGTGTTTTTGAAATATTGAAAACGAAAAACACGTTCATGTTTAAAACAATGAGCTTTAAATGATACAACAGATATATTAAGGTATTACAAGCAATAACTGGGAGCCTATTAGTTATAAGTGGAATTCTTAAATGGAAAAGCGTTAAACCCTTTCTTGTTTGTAATAATATCACACGTGAAAGCTGTCGTTTAAAAAACTAGTGTATTATGTACTAACTATAATCAGATTGTCGTTTTAAAAGTTAATTAATCTGCATGCAATAAAAAAATATTACATACATGCATATATCACGCTTCTTTCCCGGAGGGTTAGGAAATTAATATATCAAATTTTGTTTTGTTTATCAAGTGCTGAAAATACAGCGAATTAAATATGCAAATCGGAGATGAATTTGGATGAGATAATAAATTAATTGAAATGAGGATTACAATAATATTAATAGCAATACCAATTAATAGCAATTTTGAAAGAGGTCATTTATTATCTAAAAGCATAAAATTATTTAAATTTTATATATTTGTTATAGGTATATAAGTAATTATTTGAAAGCTGCATTGTTTTCTTTATTTTTTCAATATGAGAATTCCTTACTTTGCATATAATTTCATAAATTTTGTGTAAACAGTTACTTTTTTCTCTGAAATAAAGATATTCCTTGACTGTACAGAAACCAAATTGTAAAAAGAAAATCTAATCAGGTATTTACCTTCAGAGCCGCCGCCGCCTGCTCATGCGTTGCTCTTGTCAGATCACGTCCATCAACGCTCAGGATCCTGTCACCCCGGTACAACATTCCGTGTGCCGCCCCCCCTTCTGAGACTCCTGAGACGAAGACTCCGCAAGCGTCGTCGTCCGTGGTGCCTTCAGCTTCGCCCCCCAGCCCTCCCACTATATCCATCCCGAGACGAGATCCGGAACGCACTAGTCTGACCATGCGGACGCATCTGTATTATAAGAGAATAATTTTATTTCAATTATACTGAAGCTTACTACCGGTTGGTCGTTTTAATTAATTTTTAAAACAATGGACAATTCTATGCACACAATAAGATCTATAATTATACCTTAAAAAGGTAATAATGCCATTAATTTTATGTTTTTCAATGTTTTATTTTTAACAAATTAAGAAATCAAGATACATCAAAACAAAAACAATCCAAACAGCAAATTTAATCTAAAAAAGTCCACATTCACATCGTGCCAAAAATGCTCCAGTAAAAGTTACCGTTTTATAGTTTTTGAATTAGTGCCAAACGCCGACACGTTAAACGTAATTTAAGGGGAATGAAACGTGCCTAGAAATGTTGAACTTACCTCGGTATTTCATTCGGTTCATCTTCTAAAAGCTCGTGGAGTGTCGAGCACGAAGTGGCTTGCGTTCGCGCTGCAACAATTATGTCATTAAAACGCCATTTTTGAAAACTTAATGAATTGTCTGAAGATGTGAAAAAGTACTCATAATTTAATTGACATTATGCAAATAGAAGTTGGATGATTAAAATAGTTAGTAGTTAATGAGAAAACTTAAACTCTGTACATACCAAAACAAATATTGTTGAAGTTAATTTCGCAAGTTTTGTTAGTCTTTCTAAATCTCACTTTTGACTTTGGCTTTTAAAGTTAAGTTTGAAAAACATCAAAGCAAAATAATAATTTTCGACAATAGCGACATTATTCAGTGCAGTTAATTTAAGGCGAAAGAACAAAAGAAAGACTTATAGCAAAAGTTTTGAAGTTAGGCATAAATAAGTGGTCAATAAGGGTGCGCTTACTGGAATAAAGCGGAGCGGTTCTGGCGACAGGTAGAATTGAACCAGCAGGTAATACTACTAATGTAACTTGTTCTCCTGTATTCCTTAACGCTGATACTGCTTGCGCATGTGTAGCTCCTATCAGTGAAGTTTCTATACCCTGAAACAAAAAAATATATTTATTTTCGAATAAATTCCCATATTAGTTTGTGAGACATATGATTCAATAATTTATACACGTTATAAACATGTAAAACATCCTACTTACTTCTTCATCTCTAACAGCCAAAATTTTATCTCCTAATCTTAGTCTACCGTCGTGGTGCGCCGCTCCTCCGACAGCTATGTGCGACACAAAAACGCCGCCGCCGCCCGCTGCGTCGTCCGCTCCGCCTGCTATGCCTAGGCCGAGCCCGCGAACACCTCTCCACAGTGTCACCACCCTAGGCCGCCGCGCACGACGAACTCTCTACAAAGACAATTCACATTTTAGTGTCATGTATTTTTTTCGTGTGGTTCCCGGCACTATTACAAAAAAGAATAGGACCACTCCATCTCTTTCCCATGGATGTCGTAAAAGGCGACTAAGGGATAGGCTTATAAACTTAGGATTCCTCTTTTAGGCGATGGGCTAGCAACCTGTCACTATTTGAATCTCGGTTCTATCATTAAGCCAAATAGCTGAACGTGGCCATTCAGTCTTTTCAAGACTGTTGGCTCTGTCTACCCCGCAAGGGATATAGACGTGATCATATGTATGTATGTATGTATGTATTTTTTTTGCGAAAAATTCTAGTAAGTAAAAAAGAACCAGAAATATTTTTTTGTATCCTTATTGTTAAAGAGTTTTTAAAGTAAGGTTACGTAAATCAAATGAATTATTAAAATTTCATCAATTCTCAATAACACTTGAAAACTACAGTAAGACCGCACGACAATTTTTTTCAAAACTGCCTATTTCATCGAATAGTTGAAACGTTATAGTCGCATACACCAACAATGCGGACGTATTGATACTAAAATAATTGGTTTTCAGTGCCAGATTTGTGGTTTCAGGCGTGCGGTTTGTTTCAATCAAAATAAAAGTCACTTGTTATTAAAAGCTACGCATGCCAAATTGCGACATGGTCAATTGACTACGTGAGGTATTCAAACCGCAGTGTTTCATGTTTATTTTGGCTGGGTTTTGTTGCAATATATTAGATAACAAAGTGATGGTTAATTTATAAGTTCCTTTGTTTTGTACCATATCGAATGTACCGCTTTACAATCGATATGGTATGATTTGAAATCATGATATGCATAGACCTGTGTCTATGCATATCATGATTTCATCAAAATCAAATCAACTCAATCCAATGTCAGCTATGGACCGAAGAATCTTTTTATATATGTAATGGAAATAAAGAGGTTTTGTTTTTACTAAAACTGGGACAAGAGCAACTTAACAAAGTACCTGCTCGAGTTTTAACAAATAACAAGCAAGATCATAGTTATATCAATCAATCTGTTAGTCTTCGTAAGATAAATCAATCATTACTATAATCAAAGTATGATGACAATACTTACTAATCTAACAATATTTCCAGCTTTTTGTAGTGCGTCTACAGCTACTGAATGAGGCGCGCCTTCTACTGAAAGATCATTCACCTATAACAAAGATATAATTTGATTAGTAAAAATTTAGTAAACAATATTATCTTATGATTTTATATTACCTAACATAGTAAATTGGTCAGATACATCTTATGATAATAAGATGTATCTTTTACAACTCTTAACAGGACCATGAATTGTGACATTGCTTACTTTTTTAAAGCGATTCCATTCGCAGATATGTGAGGTCTACCGAAGACAACATATATTTTAAATGTAACTTTGGTGTAAATAGATTTATAAATGGTCATGTTCGCCTTCCTTACCATCCTTCAGCAAGCAAATGTATGGGAAATATACATTACGTAAAAAAAGAAAAGATCAAAATTTAAAATCGTAACATTTAAAATTCATGTACCTAACCAGAAACAAGAGACTCGCTTAAATTGCTTGTTTTAAATTCTACCTTTCTTAATGAACATTTTGAACATTTTTTTGTCCCGTGGACGGTCGGGTCAGAATTTATTATGGCTGTATTATATACTAATTCCTTTATACAACCTGAGTTTACTTTAAGGGCATTGCTTTATTTTGACCCAAGCTGAATTTTAACATATTTTTCTTTCGGAGAAAATTTACATATTCGTTGTCTTACCAATTCCATAACTCCTTTACTAAGGACTCAGCAGAACTATATTGCGAATCTTGAACCTTTCATTAAACCTTACATTTAAATTGAGAAGCAATTTCAAATCAAGATATAATCGCATTTTTGGTTTGAGCTCAAAAGTGGTAGGAAATATTGGTAAGGTCAATCTTAGAGTCTCCGTTCTCTCTCATCCATTGCAGTAATCTTCACACTATTTCAGAAGCTGTAAATTAATTCTAAGTTCCTCCCTCTCAAAAACGAAACTGTTCAGGCGAAATAAATGTGGATTGATGATACTTAGATTTTCCTGTTTGAAGACACATCAAACTGTCAAATTATACCGACAACCGAACATAAAATTTCATTAAACAAACGACCAAGTTTCCAAAGAATGTCGCTTAAATAAGTCCCGTGAAGAGTTTTAACAGCGTGATAAAAAAGTTTGACGAGGTTATTTCCTAGCTTAAATGTGCCTTTATTTTTTTCGCAAATCAAGCTAATTTTTTATAGCAGCTCCAATAAAATCTTATAATAACATTTTCGTTTAACGATTTGTCAATGACCTTGCAACATATATCTTTGACCAGTTGCTATTTCAAATGATGTGGCTTCACTTAATATCTTTCCGTTATAAGACTTAGTCGACTATAATATTTATCAATTAGTCTAACATTGCTATAAATAAACAAACCACGAATATACTATTCTATATGAGGTTTAAATTACAAGAAACTTTTACTTATTTTTTTTTTACTTATTGTTATTGAAAAAAAAAATATTACTTTGCTGGAAAATATTATAATTTATGTGATATAAAAAGCAGGCAAATAAAAAAGTGTACCAAAAACGACCAGTGTAAAGTAAGAATCTATATGTCATAAAATATATCTATATTTTGTGACTTATAAAAACACATTTCTTTAAAATGGCATAGGCACAGATGGAAAGTATATAATAAAAACTAACTCCCACTGGAGTTCTTTTCTTTGAAATACAAAGAACAAAAACTGAAGGTGTAAATTTAGACTCATAATCAGACCTTACATTAAACACAAAAGTAAATCGATTTAAGGTTTCCATTTCCTTGTTTCATAAAAATCTTCACTGTTACTCAGGCGTCCGAATGGAAGTAAAATTAATCTAGCTCCCATTTTCTTAAAAAATCTTCTAAGAATATATGAAGTGTTGTTCAAAATCCCCAACAAGTTCCTAAGCTCATTCCCTAAGGGGATTATTTCCTCTCAAGGGATTTCATTTAGCTTTGTGGAAAAGAAAATAACGCAACTTTCTATATAATTTAATTCTACCTGCAATAAAGCGGTCAGCGAATTTTTAAGTGAAATTGAAGCGGAAAGTTGGTTTCATTAGATTTGATTTATTTTAGCGCAATATTTATTTTTGTCCCTCTCTCGTATTCCCAATTGCATTCTCAACTAATTGAAATTGTGTTTAAGACATTTTTTCATAAGGCTTACATACCTAATGAATCAAATAGAAAAAATTATGAAACTGATCACGTAGGTTTTAATAAAGCATGTTAATTATTTAATAAAATAAATAAATAAAATAAAATAAAAATCATTTATTGCAGGCATAGCCCATAGTGTTAGTAACAGAGGAACTTATAACTATGTTAGTACATCTATATTAAAGTTTATTGACGGTGTGGTCTTTGGCTAGATGAACGCGAGTCCAGTGTTTCATAATAGCACTGTCCACGTCCAATCTAGCCGCCACCGTCTTCACTAGAATGTTGGTGCTGCTCCGGACCCGGTGAATCAAGGAAGCTGTGCGTTTTCTTATATATTTATAGCAATCCGTAACTTTTATTTCAGGTTTTCTTTTACCATCTACATGACGAATTATCAAATGGTATTTTTTGCATATTTATCTATAATCGCTTTCAGATATTAGTCATATTTATACAACGCATCTAACAAAAATACTGAGTTCATTCCAGTGTTTGGAGAGTGGCGAAAATTCAAGGAAAAAACATAATAATTCTTCCTAAGAAATATATGAAGGTAAGTTAGACAGTTTTTGAGATATATTTTGCAAGGAGTATGGCACCCTACTGTGTAACATAATGTGTCTGACACGCACGCTTATGGTTTTACTTCCTATAAGCTGTATCAAGTTTTTATTTTAATAATTTATATAATTATTGGCATATTTTAACATTGCAGAACGATCTATTTTTTAGAAGAATCTTATTTTATATTGAGATATTTTTTTCTCCTTAAAAGTTACAGACTCAAAATTTTAAGACTCAGATATCACCTATTTCTGATCTGCCATACTTCTTCGCAACACCATCAGATACTCATCTAGTAGTGCTGACATCGTCACTAGTAAATAATGAATTGGTCGCAATCAATTTACAAATTTCAATCTCATTAAAACTTACTTGTAGCAAAATATCTCCTATTTGCAATCGCCCGTCCTTCTTCGCAGCTCCACCATTTGCTAATCTAGTGATGCTGACGTCACCACCTGCCTCTCCACCAGCTATGCTGAGTCCCAACCCTCCTGCCCCACGTTCCAGGGTCACGTCCGCCGTCTCCCATACTGACTCATTGTCTGAATCTGATGGGTACTGTGGGACAAAAGAAAATTAAATTAATATGAACTTACTGCTCGCACCATATATTATTTTAACTACCAACGCATTTGAATATATAATGACGTGTTTGGCAAATAAATTATCCTAATCTTTTATCTTTATCACAAACGGAAAATCTTTAAGAAATAACTAATTCTGATTTGAATGAATAGTGAGTAATTTTCCTTTTGTAAATTTCTTCTTGTCTTTCATGCTTCTGATGCCTTCATTTGGATAAAAATCACGGTGAAATAACTCCGGGAACCAAGAGAACTTTTTTACAATTACTTGTTCTTAGAAAATGTCATCAATTTTTTTGATCTGACAAGTTTCCGGAATCTGATGTTGTAGATAATTGCATTAACTAACGACCAAGAAAAGTTTGGAATCAGCAAAAATATCCAAAAGTCTACGTTGGGGATATCGATTCGCTTTGCAATTCTAATAACTTTGGAGCGAATGAAACGTTTCCTGATTTTAATGAGCCGTATCAAGGAACAGATTGCAGTTTCGGTAACTAGGACAGAGCATTGTTTACGTGAAAAACTATGGCAACGTGTATAGGCGTGTGGAACCACCAATAATAACTCGTAGAAATGAAAAACAACTAATTGCATGAAACGAGAATTTTGGATTTGTGATATGCTGTAGATAAAACCTTATATTAATTTAAAATTGATACTTTCCGAGAATGAGTTAATATTTTAAATGTAGAGTCAATAAAGGATAAAGGGTTATTAAAAAAAAATACATTTGACGGTTAAGAAGAATGATGAAAAATGAAAATCCTACTATTGTTTAAAAATCCAAATGGTCAAGTTTCTCCACCATTTCAATACATTTTTTTCTACATACATACATACATATGGTCACGTCTATATCCCTTGCGGGGTAGACAAAGCCAACAGTCTTGAAAAGACTGAATGGCTAGCTATTTGACTTAATAATGGAATTGAGATTCAAATAGTGGCAGGTTGCTAGCCCACCCTAAAATAGAATCCCAAGTTTGTAAGCCTATCCCTTAGTCGCCTTTTACGACATCCATGGGAAAGAGATGAATATTCTTTTTTGTATTGGTGCCGGGAACCACACGGCATTGTGGATCTTCACCTATAAATTTTACATTTCATATAGCTTTATCTAAAGCTAACTTCAGTGTGAATTAAACCAAGTTCAATATAGTCGCAGAAACTGTTACTGTTCAAAACAATGTTATGCCACAATGAATGAACACTCGGAGAACAGACGGTTATTCTAGTCTATTCTGAAATTAACTAACAAGACATGAATGAATCTTTCAGCTTTTCCTAGTAAGATGGAACTTTTGAATTTTCGTTGTGTCATGTTATGAAATTATAATTGAGATGCTCAAATGTATATAGAAATTTGACAATACCATTTGTGGATCTTTAGATGTTTAGAACACAGGAAAATCCCAATTAATATTATAAATGAAAATCAGTTTATTTGTTACCTCTCAAATGTTATCTACTGTATTAATCTTCCTAAAATTTTGCCTATATACTCGTATATAATTAAGAGTCTGGAGAAGGACGTAGGGTATCTTTCTTTCCGGTATAACTGTGTTAGTTCTCGTGTGATTTGCGAAAATCTATATTTTTTTGTAGATGACGCTAAATGAATTGCTTTTTGTAACTAAGAGCGTTTTAATTCGCTGATTTTTGTAGGGGTTTCTAGTTAATCTCTTTTTGTTAGAAGGCGTTAAATTTAATTTTGTCGCTTTTTGTAGATATCGCAAAATATACGCGGGAGAAGCTGCGGGTAAAACCGAAAAAGTATCTTGA
This sequence comes from Amyelois transitella, assembly GCF_032362555.1. Classification (NCBI taxonomy): domain Eukaryota; kingdom Metazoa; phylum Arthropoda; class Insecta; order Lepidoptera; family Pyralidae; genus Amyelois; species Amyelois transitella. The sequence goes on along the minus strand of NC_083512.1, from coordinate 4,345,499 downwards.
AAAAATTAAATTAAATGTTCACATATAGAACGAGAACAAGCACAAAGTGCTCTCACAGACTCTCTCTCTCAACAGTGACAGACGGAGCAACATCAAACCGTAACAGAAAATAGTGTACGAAACGAATGAACACGTGAAATGTGTCATGAAGCGAGTTGTCAGAATAGACCGTCGTATGAAAGCGCTAGGCAAAAGTGTTGTTTGCTGGGTGATAATATTGTAAAACGGACCTGGCAGCTTCCTGAGAGGCGGCGGCCATTTCCTGGACTCGTCGGTTCTCTTCCACCCTCGCAGTTGCCAGCATTCGCTGAGAAAAAAAAGAAAATGGTTATACGAGTACTTCTTTTGTAGTCGCGTCTCTTTAAAAATAGAACGTTATGGTGAAATTAGTATACCCTTGGTTTCACCAGTGTGATAGTAGCCTTTGGTACACCTATGTCTAGTCAATCTTAGTGAATTTACAAATACTTTACGGATTTATTGAATTTATTTGTCAGTAATGAATAAACTCGCATAGATAACACTTCGTTGACTCTTACCAGGCATACTATACATAGTCAATAGACAACACTAGAAGAAAATGAAGATTAAATACAAGACATAGAAAGAAGATTAAATACAAGAGATAGAAAATAAGGTATTGTCTATTCATTTATTCTAATATAAAATATTTTATATTATCGGTTAGTTATTTCGGTAAATAAAAAAAATCCTGGTTCATACCTTTTCTTAACAGAATACTCAAATATTTTTTTATGAATAAGCAATACAAGTTTTTTGTAAATTTTATCTAAGGTCACGTATTACGTGTAAAAACGTGAATTCATAGCAATTCATTTACGTACATATTTTTTATGAGGATTAATGTAAAACTCAAAGTATGTTTCAAATTTAATTTAATCCTGTCCCACACCTGCCGGGAGCCTTAAAAAGATTACGGGTATCACAAAATAGGGTCGTAAAAGTTACTTTATCTAACTTCATTAATTAACGAGTTTGCTATTTGTTCATGACTTAGTTTTGTAAATAGGGGAATGAAATATAAGAAAAGAGACTTTGCGTTGAAATAATAATTTAAAGTTATGAAAGTACAAAACGTGTTTTGATACTTTAGAAATACCAGTAACTAATAATAAAAAAAAATGTTTAGTATTTACGATCAGTTTTTTCAACACATTATCAAAGAAATTAGGTCAAGCCATCTCAGCATTACATCTTGACTGCAAACACCACATTGTTAATCCTATGTGATTAATGATGGTCTATTTTTTCTCATTGCTGAGATAGAATCTCAGCTCGCGAAATTCGAAAAATCCCGTTGTCTCCAATTCTCGCTTAAATTTCCTAAAATCCTTTTTACTGGACGTCTCCTACTTACAATCAACCTTATTGCGTTATAACATCATTATTGGCTCAGTAGTCTTTGAGATTTTCTACGACTAATATTTAAGTACAAAAATATTTTTTAATGCCACTGTGTACTAATAAATAATAGTAATAAGTAACCGCCTGCAATCGATTTCCTCCTTTTTTGAAGTCAGAAACCTTCTCCGAGATGTAACAAATACTTTCCGAAAACTTCATCAAAATCGGTTCCGCGAAACGCGAGATAATCGCAGACAAACTTACATACATGCAGGTCAAATAGAGAACCTCCTTCTTTTTTAAGTTGGTTATATTCAGCACACCGTCCATACGAACGATTTCGCAAGTAACTAACGAAATTTCAGTATGTAGAAACATGGCAGTTTGAACTAATATTTATAACTTAATAAATATTAGGTTAAAAAATAATAATTATAGTTGAAACATTTACATAACATTGCCATATTTTATGATTTCGATATAGCAAATGAAACGTGACACTGAATACGAACGAAACACGCGAATCGATCTCAAAAATAGTCACGAATTCTCGAAGACATATAAACAGGTGCCAAAAAGTTACCAAAAAAATTGTTTTGGCAACGGTGGGTTCAAAAACATCGATGTTTTCAACTTACTAACAAGCAAGCCGAGATACAACTGAACCAAGTTGTGTATTACAACTGAGTTTGTATAATGATTTTATATTTGTCAAAAACACGGGAAGTGTACATATGAATGACTGTCCCCGTATTATGGCACGCGCGACGTCGTTATTATCGCGCGAAATACAATATCTATACATGTTTCGCTTTTTATCATGATATGAAATGGAGCTCGAACGCGTTTATACCTTGATCTATCCCTTTTGGCACCAGGAAAATAGTTTGAATTGACATCCTCACACAGCCTTTATCAAAACAACAATGTTTAAAGAGAACATCAGAATCGAAACGGTAAACATGCCAGGACAAAGTTCAGTTTTATTTCAGCTCAAGTTATGAGCGTTATCGGATGGCAGCGCGTTTGAACGACGGGCCTCTATTATAATTTACAACGCAACTTTAATTTATATTATAGTTGCGTTGATAATGTACCTTTATTTAACGAGCCGCGCGGTTTATCTGTGTGACTATATAACGCGGCTTATTTTATGGTGTTATTAAAAACACGTGATATTTGGCAGGATATAGTGGCTTTTTCTCAGCAGTCATAGTGTTACATCAAGAGGTAGTAGAGAAGAACAGAAAGAAACGAATATCGGTACGTTTGATCAAGTCAATATTACGTCGTTTTCATAAGTTATTCCGGTAATATCCCCAAAATCTAATACCCTAGGTGATCTGTTTTATTTTAATATTTTTATTCCTATAAATAAAATAAATAAATAAATATAAATTGTATACCAGTCGGAACATATTTTTGGTACAGTCAGTTATAAATTATTTGATCTGGCTAATAGTTTTTGATCTTTTATATTAAATTGAAGGCTACGATAAAGTCTTCATAATAAATGTATATATAAACATATTGGATTGATTTTAATATTCCGTCATTCATAATAACAATCGACAGTTGTATTGTTCATAAATTATTAATGTGTACGAAAATCACTACGAAAATATACAGCGTGACATTTAAAACAACTGCATCCTTTTAAACATAGGCTATACCCATGCTTCTGAGCGGTTTTAGCCTATTTTTATTTCAATTAAACGTCATCATTTCACATTTAAAAAACCCTCAAAAACTACGTCACACGCTTTATTAAAGACCAATACTACAAAAAGAAATTAAAACTAAACATGTAAATTGACCTCTGAATCTTACGCGTCGCTTTTCCGCCGGCCGGGGTGATATGACGTATTTAGGATTGTGGATTTTGATACTTTTATTTTTCTTCGTACTTTCTGAAATATGAACCGATATTTTTCTTTTAACGTTTTTAAATAACCTTTAGATGAGTACACTTAACAGTTAAATTTATGCAGTTGAATTAAAAGTCACCCTGTATAATAGCTATTTCTTTTTTAGTTTTAACTGAAGTCAAATAATTTACATATAATGAAACCAAAATAAAGTTTTATGTGTAAGTTAATAAAAATTGGGGTATACTTACGGCCCTGGGTGAAAATAGAAAAGAAATTGACAACGAGCTGTCACTTTAATCGACATTTCTTGTGTCATTTTAGTAAGTGATAATTTTTTTAAATTTGAAGCTATGCTAAAAATTCTCATCTTCCGTAAGATCCTATCAGTAAAGTCATAACCCAGTGTGTGACTCTGCGATCTTTAACTACGAAGAAGGCAGTAATTTGATTTAAGCATTTCCTAATATTTTTGGGTCTAGATTAAATAAAAATAATCGACTAGATGTTTCCCTAGTTAAAGTCAATAGATATAGTTAAGTCATAATATCCATGCTCATGAGGTCCAAATCTCCAAAAAGACACATCAGTATCTGATATAAGAAATTTTTTAATAAAGATTTTTATTTTATCGATTTTCTTTTTCTGTTTTTGATTTTTGTGAATTTAAGTTAAGTGCGAAATGTTTAATTAAAATATTTTAAAACATTTTTCAGGGAGGTGTTAACAGTTAAACTGTAATCTCTATGATGACGAAATGAATCATACAATTATCGCGCTTATATTATTAACAATATCCATAACAAACACAAATTGTAAGCACATTAATGGGACTTTGGAAGATAAAAGACTAAACTTCACAGGGTTTGCTCTTAAATATGCCGGAGCAGTTGCGGAATATGATGTCACGACAGAAGACGGATATATTCTTAAGCTATTTCGCATCCCAGGTGATAAAACTAAGCCCGTTCTACTAATGCATGGTCTTCTATGTTCTTCTAATGATTTTATTATACGAGGTAACGATTCTCTTGCGATAACGTTAGCACACGCAGGTTATGATGTTTGGCTAAGTAATTACAGGGGAAACATGCATTCAAGGCGGCATCACACCCGCAACCCAGATACTGATGCGTCTTTCTGGAGATTTGGACCTTATGAACATGGATATTATGACTTAGCTACATCTATTGACTTTGTTTTGAACAAAACTAAGGAAAGATCCCTTTCATTGATAGGCCATTCTGAAGGTATGTTAATAACGTATATACTTGGAGCTGAAAGGCCAGAATATAATGACAAAATAAAAATCGTCATTGCGTTAGCACCGGCCTGTCACCTAGAGCAAATTTCATTGAGGTTGCCGAAGATAGAACAAATAGGAAGTATTCTAATCAACTTTCTCAAGCTGCACAATATCGAAGAGTTTTTGGGGTTTAATACTGTCAGTGGAAAAATGTTAAGGAATTTTTGTTCAGACAGATTTTTAGGCAACGACATGTGCCGACAGTTCTTTTTGTTTGCATTTGGTTTTGATCCCGAAGGTTTAGAGCCGTCATTTATTCCAACTATATTTAACAACTTCCCGGCAGGAACATCAAGACAAAACATTGAGCATTCTATTCAATTTATTTCATCGGGAAAATTCAAACAATTTGATTATGGTCCGATCACAAATTTTATAAAATATGGTTCTGAAGTGCCACCGGAACATGATCTAAAAAAAGTAACAATGAAAATGTACATAATTGCTGCCAAAAATGACAAATTGTCAGTGATAGAAGATAATGGGTTACAAGCTAAAGAGCTGCCTAACGTTGAAGAGTACATTATTATAGAAAACGAATTATTTAACCATATGGATTTTATTTGGGGTCGACATACACCAAAACTTCTGCATTACCGTATCTTGGAAATTTTGAAGAAATATAATTAGAAAATCAAGTGGTATGGACATAAAAAGGAACAAGAATAAAAACATTTTTGTTCTTGATCTTATTCTGCCTTACGATAATGATCGTCTATAAAAATGTATATAAACATATCGACAGACATTTAATTTTTCTTATTGTAATGATAATCTGAATTCCCCCAGTTTTAAGAATTAGCTATAATGATTATTTCATAAAAGTAAAGTATGATATCTAACACAAAAAAATATTAGCAAACTTACATTCCTCGCAAATCTGCAGCTCAATTTTATCCAGGTCTTCAACTTCATCATCGTCGAAGTCAGTTTGTACCGTCACGTCGCGCGTGTAATTTTGTAGCGCGATGACGTCAAACGGCGCGCGTTCCTCGGGGCTTGGCGAGCGCGCGCGGCGTGTTTGCGCGTCGTGCGTGTCAGGTTGCACGTCATGGATCTCGTGCCGTGCGCGTTTGCACGCCGCGCACCCGCATAGGGAACCACGCACGCGCAGCAGCCACACTAGCCCAAACAGCGCCATCCATGTGGTCATACTGCTTCTACTTCAATCATCACTTCAATTTTCACGCACAATTGCATCCATTGTTTGTATCACTTTGTTTTTAACACTGGTATCGTGTTTATTATTGGAAATTTTAACATCGTGACTACTGAAATGTCTTTTGCTATTTCTTATGAATGCTCATAATTGTATGTTGTGAGTCAAGTTTATGAACTGTGAACTGTGGTTTAAAATTGTAGGCACTATTAATGTTAAAATCATAATAAATTGATAACATTGAACTAAAAGTGAACGTGTGTGATGTTAAATAAAATTTATTCTTAGCTAAGGCATTTTTTCTAACTGATAGACCAACAATCTGTCCAAAGCCCTAGGTCTAGAAATTTGATAACATGTATTTCCGAATTAAGTCTAGGAATGCATTAAGAGAGGATTTCTCGGAATTCCCGCGGCAACAGGAATATTTTTCATTATACGTATGCAAATCCGCGGGCGTTCTCTACTACAAAAAACTTAAAACACTCCGTGAACTCCAAACAGATTTCACCATAATAACAAAATTTGAAATTCAGAAAGAAATGTGATTCGATTACAAATATTCGTCCTAGATATTTAAAATTTCAAATGATCCAAATCTCTCGGAATCCAGTATCGACTCGCCCCAGGGATTCGGGAATATGATTATCCGAATAATGTCCCGTACGTTCGACATCCGAGCATTAATTCCTGCTCTTAGGAAAATCGGCGATCGCTCGTGACGAATTGATATTTTTCATGAGTACTCTTCCTAAGGGCTGCCATTTATATCAGGAGGCTGCAATTTATTACCCCCATTTATCATTTCATCGGGTCCTTCCTGCTTCGTAGCGATGCCTTTAGGCCTATATTAAATGGGTTGGTATTTTTATTATTTAGTTTAATATTTCAACACGAAGTTTGATAAGAAATCGGGTGTGCTATCAATTTTCTTGTATTGTCATCCCCTGAGTCACAAGGTCGCAGATAAGTACTAATCCCATTCAGGACAGGAATTTAAAATAAACTTTTTATTATCGGCCTAGCTCTTAATAGTGGCTAACTCAATTTGTGTTACCTATGTATTTCATTTAAATCTCTTATTTACAAGCCCACAAAAAATATATGTAACTACGCGAAAATGTTGTTATTAATTAATTATATTATATTAAATAATACACAAACTGTTTACGTTCGATTTACTTAAAGGGATAGTCACAATAAGTCACTTACTCAAAGTTGCATTTGACATATCAAACAAGTTTACCAAGATTTTCCTAAACAATGTTATAGTAACATACCTTATTAATCTCCAGCGGTGTAATTTACTTACCTAAAGCTAGTTCCGGCATTAATTTAAGTTATTAAATTAATGCCGACGCCTTGGGCTAACTACATGTGTGGATCAAAGGAGCTTGACTGACAGAAGGAAAGACTTAGCCTTTGTGGCTTAACAGTTGTGGATAACATTTTCGCGTTTAATCTTCCTTATTTATTTGTATATTTATGTACATCAAGGAAAAAGAACTTAAACTAAAGAGAAATTTAGTACAAGGGCACTTCTTATTTCTAGAGAAATTTCCTTCTACATTTTTTTGTTTCATATTAGATACTTACCAGTCTTAAAACTTATAAATTTGGGATTTCAGAAATAAGCCTAGAATTTAATATTAAGACGTCAATATATCTTGCGGAGTAGATAGAGACCACGCTCAGCTGTATGGCCCATTGATAATATGTCACCATTTGCACCTAAATTCAATCATTTAGTTGAAATAAGCCTATGCGAGACTTAGGCTCGTAAAGGAAAAAGACGATGCCTGAATACTTCTCTGTATATAATTTTACTTTTCTTTTGGTTTTATTATTATTTTTGGACATTTTTATATAGATACACCTGTCTGAGTTCCGTGACCACTTGGATCAAACCCAACTTAGATCATGGTTTTTGTTTTATTGAATTTGCTTATTTCATTAGTTGCCTCAAACTACATAAATCTATGAAAAAGAGATATACTCAGTTGTCACCTGATAATCGCATTGAAATAAGTATTTTCTTTGGGATTGTAAATAAACATATTTCAAATTTTTTATGGGTGCAAAATTATGTTAGATAATACTGACATTCATTCTGAGTTAAAATTTAAATAATTAAAACGTGATGAGTATGTATAATAAATCCTTTATAACGACCAGAACATTTAAATTTTGAAGTAATGTTATGTCGGTATAATTTAGATTAATTATCTCGCTGAGCAAAATTTCACTTCAAACGAGAATTTACTAAAGAGATGCAAGATTTAATTTATACGTAAAACTTTACGTATTATAATTAGATGATAAGTTTAAGGTAGATATAAAAAAATACTAATGAGTAAGTACGATGTCGTTAAATTCATGTAGTAAAAGGTGTGATCAAGTGAGCCCTGAAATGAATAGGTTATTAAAAAAAAAGATTGAAGAAAATACATGTATAATTTGCCTACCCTTCAAGTGGATAACCGTTATTTTATGTTCATCAAAACATCAAAACATATTAATAAAAATCGGTACGTAAATCTTTTAAATACAAACGTCTAAATCCATGAACTCCTACTATTCCTTCCAAGATTTATCAACGTGCTTGTTATATTTTATGGTCGCAGTACTTTTTGTTACACCATCTAAATTGTTTTCGCGAGGTGAGCCAATATCCGGAATGGTGTCAATTTCTAGAACCACCTGAGGGGACGGAGACAAATTGGCAAAACATTTCACGTAACATTTGATAGATCACGTCGTTGCTACTTGTACTATATCTGATTGCATAAGGTGGGGTTATTTTCTTCAGTATGTACCTACGTACACTTATTTATACAGAGTTATCTAAACAGGGTGAATTTCTACACACTGTTCTTTGACAGTACCTATATTTGGACATGTGTTTCTATAAAAATATACAGCAAAAACTGAAAGAACATTAACTTTCCTATAAAAAGACAGTTCAGTTCATCAACCAATTTGTTAGGAGAGAAAAAAACTTACAATTAGATACTTTTCATTGAGGTGAGGATGCAACCGGGACCAGGAGGAAGAAGATTTCATTGTTGAAACTATGAAAGCACTAAAAAGGCGAAGAAAGTAATCAGCGTTAGAAAATAGTAATCTGATCTAACATAAACAACTTTCCAAAGGTAAACCTTAAAGATAAATGAAGAAAGTTTGGTTTTTCCTATCTCCAAGAAGGTGTGAATTTGAGAGAAGTTCCAACTACTTACATACGTGACTTGACTGTTTCAAAAGTTTCGCTAAGTTTCTTTGTAAGGGTACTTAATAATTTCGTTGAGGAAGTTATGCATGAAAACATTATGAGTAAACCTTAAACTATATATCCGTAGTGATATGTGGTTCCCGGCATCATTATAAAAAAGTATAGGATCATTCCATCTCTTTACCATGGATATCGTAAAAGGCGACTAAGGGATGGACTTATAAACTAGGGATACTTCTTTTAGGCGACAGGCTAGCAACCTGTCACTATTTGATTCTCTATTTGAATTTGAATACAGCTAAACGGGGCCTATTAGTCTTTTCAAGACTATTGGCTTTGTCTACCCCGCAGAGGATAAAAAATAAATAAATATAATACAAAAGCTATAGCTATTTCTCGAGACTTCACTCGCGCGTATTAGTTTAATAGCCAAGGATTAAGCACAATTAAACCCATAGGTTTGACGTATTTCAGCAATTTTATTTTTTCGTGTAACAACAATACAATGGATATATATATATATATATATATATATATATTATATATATATATATATATATATATATATATATATATATATATATATATATATATATATATATATATATATCGTCACGTCTATATCCCTTGCGGGGTAGACAGAGCAAACAATCTTGAAAAGACTGAATGGCCACGTTCAGCTATTTGGCATAATGATAGAATTGAGATTCAAATAGTGACAGGTTGCTAGCCCATCGCCTAAAAAAGAATCCCAAGTTTGTAAGCCTATCCCTAAGTCGCCTTTTACGACATCCATGGGAAAGAGATGGAGTGGTCCTATTCTTTTTTGTATTGGTGCCGGGAACCACACGGCAATAAATACAATGGAAATTAGTAAATTGACTAGAAACCGCAATTAAATACAGGTAAAAAAGTAACGCCGTTCTAAATTTTGAAGTGAGAATAAATTCAAAACGACTGTATAAATTCATTACGTAGAAGAATGAAAAGTCGAAAAATATAAAGGTGGTCGTAAAGTGAGGGTCGTAAAGAGACAGAATATGCAAACTTACAAAGAAAGGCATGCATAATAAACACCTAATATCAGGTGGCAGGTACGCTATGCTAAATATTTCCCTTAGGAAGAGGAATGCAAAAATACAACGGTGAGAGAAAAATACGAGCTGCAACTAAATAAGCATTATACTTCTAACTTTATTGTGTGTTTGCTATCGTGAATTTTTTATCAACTTGGAAATTTGCTCGGTCTTCCATTCTGAAAGCATTTTGCCCTGTGAATATTCTTTCAATTTTCCTTATATTTTTTTTATCTGTCAGCGGATGTAAAATACATTTTAAGATATTGTACATTTGGGTTGTTCGTAGTTAAAGTTATGCATTATTGCATAAAATCAATTGGTAATGAATTTAAGAAAAGGCTACTGAATTTGTAATATATCAGCAAAATTATTAAATCGTGTCATTAGTTAGTAATAGCACTCCTCTCTAATGTACATAAATACATAAATATCGATAAAAAATAATTATAACCTTCAAAAACAGGCTACGCTTAAAATGAGCCAATCTATATATAATTTATTATTGTTCTAATGAATCCCATAAATATTTCTTTAATATTTTTGCTCGTGATTCGCAACGCATTTATCCAATGAGAGAATATGACTATTAACAATTTCTTCTATAAAAATAATTGATAATTTTATTGGACTACTATTAAAAGTAATGAAAAAGTTATAAGTGAAGCAGATTTTAAATAATAATATTCTTGTTTTGTACGTAGGCTGTTATGAACCAGAAGCGTACTTCATAGAGTGTAATTACTCTGTGGTTTTCATGCATTGTATATTAAGTTTAATAATTAAACACCTGCAGAAAGGATTAAAGCAGTGCCCGCATCCATAACGTCATTAATTATACCATGTTGAAATCAACTACAAACATTAATCATAATATTTTACTTGAACTTTTGAAGCTGTTATCTATATTCGTTTACATATTTTCTTAATATTTTATTTAATTAGTCTTTGTAGATTTTAAATATGAGATAACTAGAAAAGTAAGAATATCTTATTAAAATCTATCATACATAAATACATATAGACACGTCTGGTCTATATTCCTTGCGAGGTAGACGGAACCAACAGTCTTCAAAAGTTGAGCTATTTGGCTTTATGATAATCTAAATAAGTATTTAAGGGCTATTCGTGGTGATTTCTAGGAACAAAAGAAGCCTATTTTATTTCTTGGAAAGAACTAGCTTATCTACATAATGTGTCAAATGTCATCAATGTAGTCAGTCCACTTGTTTTTGAGTTTATTCATAACAAACAAATAGCACTCAACAAATATCTATTTGCAACTCTGGAGCGTGGGTCCCATCTGCCCTCTGGTCACGAGGTCACAGTGACCGGAGGATGAGTTATCTCGCTCATGCAGGTACATTTTTGGCCTAAATTGTAATTAAGCCGTATTTATGCCGTGTGTTCGTTCGTTCAACAAAAAAAGAATAGGACCACTCCATCTCTTTCCCATGGATGTCGTAAAAGACGACTAAGGGATAGGCTAACAAACTTGGGATTCGTTTTGAGGCGATGGACTAGCAACCTGTCACTATTTGAATCTCAATTCTATCATTAAGCCAAATAGCTGAACGTATTCATTCAGTCTTTTCAAAACTGTTGGCTCTGTCTACCCCGCAAGGGATATGGACGTGACCATTATGTATGTAAGTATGTATTGTAATTAAGAAGATTTGTAGGTACTTATTTGTGTCTTAAGACAAATTCTTCATTGCATAATAAAGGAAAAATATATGTGCTTTTTTTGCATACTCAACGGCAAATTTATGGTTTATAGGAATCTCTTCTAGACTCTTATTTTACTTATCTCGTGTCAGAATGAACAATATTTTGTTGGTGAATTTTGTAGACTACGATTCATCTGCATTTTGCCGCATAATCGAGTTGATCGTGATGACGCTATTACTGTAACGATAAATTCTGCTAAACTGGTCAGAACTTTTCCCGGAAAACAGATATCCTTATTATCGACCAAATATGACTTGGACGTGTGGTGTTGAAAATATAGTAGGAATACTTACATACATGCATATTGTCACGTCTATATCCCTTGCAAGCTAGACAGAGCCAGTCTTGAAAAGACTATACAGGGTCACGTTCAGCTGTTTGGCTTAATGATAGAATTGAGATTCAAATTGTGACAGCAGCCCATTTCCTACAAGAAGAATCTCAAATTTATAAGCATTTTCCTTAGTCACCTTTTACGTCATCCATGAGATGTGCCGGTAACCATACGACTCTTGCTGGGACTCGATTGTTACACTTATAGAAAAAAGTTAGCAACATTGTGAGCAACGAAAATCCTTAATTAAGATTTGGTATCTGGCAGCCGACCATAAAACTTTGCTGAATTATGTCGTATCTGTATTAATTGAATTATTCAAAATACTTTATCTGCGCTTTGAAACCAAATGGATAAGAATATTTGAAATGGCTGAGGATATCATAGTAAAGAGAAAAAGCGGGCGTAACCGGAAGCTCAAGTGACAATTTATTTGCCTTTGCAAGTACTATTTGATTTTTTTTTTCTAATTCTCGTTATCCTGTCAGCACATAGCGATAGTGTCATATTCCAAATTCGCATTGAAAAAGCAGCATTGACTTTCAGCTTGTATGATCAAATTGTGTACACTTTGATTAAATTGAGGACATTCTCATGTAAAGCCAGTTCAAGAGTACATCAACCCTCTGGCTTACATAGAACATCGATTTATCACGAAGGTGCGATTATTTGACAATTAACAATTGCGGTTCGAATTATCCCGCTATGATAATAAAAAAAATGGTGTTCGTTTTTACGTTTGCCTGACTTTATACTCTTCGTGCTGGTTCATAGGCAGCAGCATTTCACAGGCGAGGCACAGTGGAGCGACAAATGCCAGGAAAATGATGAAACAGACAAATTTAGATGCAGTAGACTCTGGTTAAAATGCGCTTGGAACTAGTTATATGAAGCCGCCGTTATTTGGTATGGACGGTTTAGGTTATATGTCCGGTAAATCATTACCGGAAACTGAATATTCATTTTAACTCAATGATATGATATCTTTATATAATTTAAGTAATGTTTCAAGAATTATTCGAACGAATAATTCTTGAAACAGTTTAAATTTCGTGGTTTTGTGCAATCCTAATTTGGAACTATAAGAAAATTTTAAAAGTTGAACGGAAGACACCCATTATGTGCATTAAAGAAATGAGCTTTGGATATTTATATATTTTTTAAATCTAGTCTATTTCAGTCATGAAAAAAATTTTAGATGGAATAAACTTTTACATTTTGTGTTTTAAAATTTCATAATCGATCTCATAAACTTTACAAAACTCACGTATTTACCACCAAAAACACAAATCTGAAAATCCTTTTTAAAAATGTTAAACTTTTGCAACACTCAATCACATACACTCCACACTAAAACCCGTTACGTAGATCGCGAACTCGTCCGGGAATTTTCGGGACGTGCACCCTCCCCGGCGTCACATCTGGCACTGGCAGTGTCGGGTTAACAGTGGAGCCACGCATGCGAATCGGGGCATATTCCTTTAACCCTGATGAGAACGGCTGGAGTGTTTGATAATGAAACCCAACTGCCGAACGATTACAGGAGATGCGAACGCGATTTCGCTGACGGTACACTGACGGTTGGATGAATATTGGAAGTTTTAATTAATTAATTTAACACGATCTATGTGATCAAAGTGCCAGGTTTCGCTTTGAGGATTTTCCTTGTGGTTATGTGCTATCTGTTAATTGTATTGTTGATAATTGTTACTGATAAATTCATATTACTGGCGTTTAATACTGTCTCGATTTGGTATTACGTAAATTTCTCGACAGAACTTTCATTCAGCAGAGACATTATAGCCTACACTTTAATGGTACAGGTTCAGCTAAGATACACAAAAAACCAAAACTATATAATATATAACTTGTTAATATTTCATGTTATGTTATGTCATGTTGTGCATAGTTGACAATACAAAATATAGACAACTGCATTAATACTATTATTAATTCTGTGTTATTTTCTGCCTCATCTCACTTTGAGATTGATGCATTTGTTGAAAGTTCATTGTCTTTCAGTCGCTCGAATGACATTCACAGGCGAAAGAATGTTGTTTTTTCAAATAACCGGAAACTGAACATATGCTATAAAGACACATAAATTTTTAAACGACGTGCGCAGCAATATTTTAAAAGTAAACTTACATCAACTGGCATCCATCATAAAAGTTTTACGATTTATAAAATATTTTCACATACATCACAAGTTGCAAACAAGACTACTTTATAAAGCAGAGAAAAGTGCGTAGATGTCTAAGATTGCAAACTATTTATTATCAAGTTAGTATTATTTACATAAAGTTTATTGTTTCATTTGAAAACAATTAACTTAAAATTAGGGAATAAAAAAAGTTGTTTGTATATTTGCTTGTTTGCACAATTTAATAGGTTGATTCGAGAAGTACCGCCTTTTCTTTGAACTACAACATGTTATTTGAATCGGCCGACTAGAAACTATCAGTTTTACAAAATGGAATACAAATTTTAGGCAAACTATGTGAATATTTTTTTAACAATGCAACAAAATATCTCTCTTTCTCAGACGTAGGTATCGTTCGAAAGATCAAAATAAAATGGCCAAAAATACCTAGACCAGTTAATGTCACGAGTTCAAATCCGGGCCAAGCCAGGCAAAGGTTGTGAAGTTAAATATTGTGGAAAATTGGGCAAAAACGCCACACGAAAAAAAAGGCTCAATGCTTTGCCTTTTTAAATACTTGCCCAGTGATTCTGGCAGGGCAGGGGACGCCCTCTGGCGCACTTCGGTAATTTATTTACTCATAATTTTCACATTCATAACAGCCAGTTTGCATTTTTGATGTATGTTATTCTGATTTTATTTTATAACCAGTGATATATGTATATATTTCAAAGTTGAACACGTTGATTTTTTAATTAAACCGTTTGATTGCGGAATACGACGAAACAAAATTAATAATGGTATTCAACTTATCTTTTCCACTAGATCTTTAGATTTTGTATTATAAAAAATTAAATTATTAGAACAAATTCACATGCGTAACCACTTTCAAGAGAATGGAAGACCAACACATTCAGATACTGATTCAGACACTATCTTGAAAACATTTCAAAATTATAACAATGAAATCATAAATCACTCCAAATAAGAAAGAAATATCGATCTCCAATATAGTCAGTAGATTAACTTAAACAACGATCCAAAACCTTTTTAACTGAAATAGATACTGAAAGCCATTTATCAGACCTTCAAATATCAACGGCGGCTTCGAATAAATCTTCCTTGCGTTTTAGCGAACATAGATCTGTAGTGTCGTGGCAAGTTTATTTCCCGAGGACGATTGATGTACCGGACCGATAGAGATCTGCAAATGTTAGTTTTAGCGCCCTATTTTCTTTGACTACACCCGTTAAAAGCGTTGTTGGTTGAACTGTCTATGCATCTAAATACAAAAGGGAGATGCTCAGAAAACACTTTTGGGTACATGAGTTTGATTGGTAATAGTACATTACTATGTGAATTTTGATTGCGTTATTAAACCACCAGAAAGAATAAGGCCATCGTCTTTACGAATTATTGTCTCTGTCAAACCCGTTAGGGACAAAAGACGCGATAAAAGCTTGAATGTATGTTAACTATGATAATTCAATCCTCAGTACTTCTTCAATTCAGTTTGATATCTTGCTGAAATATGCATAAAAATCCTTCGTTATACCAACTTTAAAAAAAATGCATTAAAACTTTCCGCTGAGATTTTAAAGACACAAATTATTCTTAGCTGCTGAAACTCGAACAGAATCATTAGCCACATCTGAACTGGTTCAACAGCTGTATTAAAATGGTGGAAAATTCAATTTCTCCAGAAGTTACCGTCAAAGCATCCCATCTCCCAATAAAATTGAAAAGCTTACCAGCTTGAGCCTGTAACTTATAGCCAGATTATCATAACTTAGTTTCGCAACTGATGCAAATCTGGATCTAGTCCTCTTAGCACCGTTGTGGGGACAATTTAGGAATTCCTGTTTGAAATATTCATTTCTTCACTTAGTCATTACAAATGAAAAATAAATCAAGGTATTTTACGGAAGATTTAAAGGAGCAAAAAAACAACTCGACATGCTTTGTCCAACAGCAAGACACACAAAAACATTAATTACACTTACACTTCTACTTGAAATTGAGAAACAGAATCAACCTAATCTATTATTTATGTTATGCAAATAATAATATGTTTATCCAAAGGACATTATCTTATTGCAGTTGATTACTAATATTACTAGTTGAG
This sequence comes from Amyelois transitella, assembly GCF_032362555.1. Classification (NCBI taxonomy): domain Eukaryota; kingdom Metazoa; phylum Arthropoda; class Insecta; order Lepidoptera; family Pyralidae; genus Amyelois; species Amyelois transitella. Next base: position 4,329,163 of record NC_083512.1, on the reverse strand, counting down.
AATTTCGAAAAAAAACTGCATTTAGAGCTTTAAGGAAAAGACTCGAAATCTATGCAAAATTCCGGCCCATCTGCACGTCTGCTATCGGACTAAAGTGCAAAATTGGAATTTAAAATATCCTCATTCAGAAGCGTTTGTGAAAAAATCATCCTTTTCTTCCATAAGTTTCATTCGTACTCGCATAAATATTCTCTTCGTTCGTACATTTCTATGAAAATTTAATTTTTATATTTTTTTTGTTACGTCGTCCAATCAGATGCCATTTGTTACAAGGCTAATGAAAACTGGGTATTTCTTTAGTTCTCTAGAACCTTGTTGTAACATCTTATTTGAAAATAGGATAAAGATAAGAAATATTTGTTCAAAAAGAAGGATCCTCACATTAAGCATCTTTTGATCAGATTATTAAGAACGTCCTGGCCAGGTCGTGTTAAGTGTACCCAAAACCGCTGAGCTTGCATGAAGAGAATAGGAATGTGAATGAAGCGAAAGAAGTATGCATACGAGTAGATCGTGGCAAGTGAAAAGATGTAGTTTTTGCCTATCCCTCCGGAAAAATGACGTGATATTATGTATGTATGTATGTAATCAGTTTACCTTTCATACATAGAAAGACAAACTTTGTGAACGTGGCCTTAAAGTCTTTTCGAGACTGTTGGCTTTGTCTACTCCGCGAGGGATATAGTCGTAATTGTATGTGTTTATGTATGTGTGTCGTGGATTATGGTTGGTGTTTGGGGTTATTTCTGTATGTGATGGTTGCTTGTTCAGATGTATGTTTTTAAAACGTCCGATGTTTGTAAATTGCAAATATCCAAAAAATTCAGAACCGATTTCGATATCGTCATGAAACAAGAATAACGTGTAGGTACTTTATATGCATTAAACTAGTTTTGTTGTAACTTAATATCTGTTCTACCTGCAAAAAACATATCTTGTACTAGATATAATAATATGAATGTTTAGTCAAACGCAACACATGCGCACGTATTTTTCAGAGCAAATGTTCTCAAAGTTCAATTTGCATTGCTTTAACAGAACTTAGGAAGAAATTCAGGAATGTTAGCTTCAAATTCGAAGTCTGAATTTCCTAAGCAGATATGGAGCTATAAATAACAATACGACACACCGAGGGATGTGGCTGACACACCCTCATGCGGCGTAGGAATAAATCAGGGAAGCGTTGATGTAATGATATATTCGACTTCACTTGTACCTTGGCAAATAATCATTTTCACCCTTCTCTCAATATTCATAGAGTTAAGTTTCAGTAACGAATAAATCAGGTATATTTTTTCTTCGTAAGCGAACTTTGCGGAAATCAATTTAGCTTTTCGTTACGTTGGCTGGGCGGAGTAGGTAGAAACTTCCCATAATATTTCAAACATTAAATTATTTTTAATAAGACGCAACTAGTTATTGTATTCAAATTTATTCGGTTTCCACAAAAAAGTACCTCAGCGAGGCCGAAATAAGTACTGACCAAAAGTATTTTTTTTTATTTTTCTCGCTTTCACTTTGTAACTTAACAGTCCAATCATCAGAAGCCTCAAACTTCTCTTGATTTTAGTCTTACCTTAAAAAAACTAAACTCACAAAACAACCCAGTGCTCCAATAAACATATTAATTAATGACACAATTAAGCGAACAAGTAATATCAGAGAGTGACTGGTAAATATGGAATAGTGTTCGTTAAAGCCTAGATAAATAATGAATAAATTATTGTCAAACGATTAATTCAATCTATCTAAATGCATTCTATAAAAGTTACACAATGCCGAACGAGAACCAAGTCTTAGATTCAATAATGCTCCACAAAAATGCTTTCATAAGTTGAATGGTTCGAAAAGCCAGCTCTGTCAACTATTCCGTTTAACTTGGAAGCAATCCAATGCTATTTATGGTGAGTTTTTGGTGTCTTGACTAATATAATGAGGATATAGAAGATGAACGCGGGGAACATGGTGAATGGAGCTTTGCATGCTTTATGAGCAGTCAGAAACTATCCAAAAAGGCTCGACTGGCTGTGCATAGCGGCGTGTTGGTCCCGACATTAATGTATGGGAGTGAAAGTTGGGTATGGCAAAAGAAGCACGAAAGCAGAATAAAGGCAGTGGAAATGAGAGCGTTAAGGAGTATATTGGGTGTGAAATTGAGTGACCGGATAAGGAACAGCGTGATAAGGGAATGTTGTGATGTGAAAGAAGATGTAGTTACAGGAATAGAAAAGGGTATGTTGAGATGGTTCGGTCATGTGGAGAGGATGAATGAAAACAGGTTGACTAAGCAGATATACATGGAGAGTGTGGAGGGAAAGGTCGGAGTGGGAAGACCTAGACGAACATATCTTGATCAAATTAAGGACGTCCTGGTAAAGGGTCAGGTCAAAAGTACCCGAAACCGCCGAGCTTGCATGAAGAGAGTTATGAATGTGGATGAAGCGAAGGAAATATGCAGAGATCGTGGCAAGTGGAAAGAGGTAGTCTCTGCCTACCCCTCCGGGAAAGAGGCGTGATTTTATGTATGTATGTATAGAAGATGGAATATATGTCGCTTATTCTTTTTCGTAAACCTAACCCGTATTGGCTTAATATATTTCGCTCACTCTGATATCCTTAATTTTAATACTGCCGATCACCTTGTTTCTCAGGGTTACAACGTAATGATTATTAGGCTAACCTTCTCGTCTTAATCATATTTTTGGATGAATTACACAGATTCAACTAGCGAATAACTGAAGTAAAAAAAATATTTTACTTAACACGTTTCAATATTAAACAGTTAGTTTACAAACAGCAAGCAAATTTTCAAAATGCAAAATTGCAATTCTGTACCCTCCTTAATTTTCTCAGGATCCTGCCATCTTGTGGCATTCTAAGCGAGTAGTGATAAATCTTTTGTCGAAGTTTTCGCCGAATTCTTTCATTCAATCTTCCATATTTCGCACACAATATTGCGCCTTCAAAACAATCTTCATACATGTGTTAATTCAACGGTGTTCCAACTAATATTGTAAACGCGAATGTAAGTAATTATACTGAAGTAATCTTCTTGAAATTTTGCATATATTACTAAAAGTCGGGGGAAGGACATGGGGTAGGTACTTTTCATCCCAGTAAAAAACTATACCTACTTGGTTCCCGTGGAATTTGCGTAAAGACTATTTATTATACGTGGCGCTAAATTCGCACGGACGAAGATGCGGATAAAAGCTTGTTAATGATTTAAAAATAATAAAATAAACGTAGATACATATTTAATGAAAGAAAAATAATGAGGAAACATTAACACATCTGCGCATGCGTTGTTTACCCTTTCCTTAAACTAAACATATCTTTATTGCATTCTTTGCTAAATTTCATTTTGGTTATATGTTACATCAAAATCTTTACATTTCTCTTTCATCTGTTCAACTTTTGACGTGTTTGAGCTTAATTCTTAATAAAATATTAATTACAGATTTACGCGAAAAATTCGCCAGGCAAACACAAGTCGTATATTTATAAACTAAGTGATAAAAAAACGAGATAAACTAAACACGACTGATTGACATAGTAAAAGCAATTTTAATAAACTCTTGACCTGCTTTTGATAGGACATTATCATTGAACTTGAACTTCAAGAATTTGAAATATAATAATATTTTACTGTAAGTCTTTTATTAAAATTTAAATATTTAGCTGAATAATTGACTTTTCATATAATTCTTATAACTAGGTATACCGTGGCTGACCGCGGTACATTTCGAGCGCTTTTAAATCTGAATATTAATAAGCTACTGCGTGTCGATATACGCGATTTAGAAGCCAACAAACAAGTAATTAATATATTTAATTGACTTGAAAACCTTGTCATAAGAATTGTCGTCCATTTACTGAGTAACAAATTTCAGGCAATAAAAGTATAAAGATAACTTAAAAAAATAAGAAAACAGAAGTCTACAGATAATTCTCGCTGAAGATATCTGCAGGCTTTGATAACTAAAGAAGTCAGCATAAAGAATACAAACACAATATTTTACTTATCGCAGTTATATTGACGAGCTCTTCTTAAACTTGATAATAGATGTCAGTGTAACAAAACAAATAAAATTAAAAGTGTATGTCCCTTTATTTATTTTCCAAACCAGTTCGACTGATCGACTGATAACGAAATCGCAAATTGCTATTGAATCTCATTGCTAGGGAAACCCAAGAAGGTTATTCCGCGAGACGGCATTCCGTTTGTGTTAAATTAATTGGTCACCTGTTGTTCAGTTAGTTTGGATCATGCGGAGCTCGAGCAGAGTCGCCCTGGTAGGGACAGTCCTAGCAAGGTAAAAAACATTTAAAAAAAAAAGTACTTATATGTTCGTAAGTGGCCAGTGTTGCTCAAGGATTTCCTGTTTTGAATGTGGAAGTGGAACCAAGTCTTTTTTGATTGCATAATAAATAGTTATTATCATTTTTTTTCGTAACAGTATACTATCAAAATTAAAAAAAATATATATATTTTTTTAAATTTTTAAACTGCGATCGAAGCGAAAGAAGTGTGCAGGAATTCTACGTACTTATTTATTTATTGTAAAATAAAACATTAAAATAATGAACAACCATTATAAGTGGTTAGTACTTTAAAGGTGTTTTATGCGTTTATAAAGTGCAAAAAGAAATAAAAGTAGAGATCGCACTAAACAATTAATTAAAAATGACGTAATAATTAAAACAATTACGATGTCCTTTTAAACAGGTAAGAATGTCTATATTAAGCTAATTTGCGTTTTGTTTTTATCTCGTACAATGTATCAAAAAACCAATATACATATATATCAATATATATTTTCGTATTTCGCGTTCAAACGCTCGTTTGTTTTGACTCCATTGATAATTTAATTGGGTTATGTATACAATAGTATAAAGAAATTAACGAGAAAGGTCAGGTCAAGAGTACACTAAGCTAAATAGCTTGCATAAAGAGATTGATGAAAGTAGATGAAGCAAAAGAAGTGTGCAGGGATTGTAGAATAAACCAATCATATTTATTGTAAATGTAGTGATTCTTAAGAATGAAAAAAAAAATGAAAAGCACCCTATTTTATTTACGGTGCGTTACATTAAATAGATGTTTAGAATTTTAAGAAACGGCATAGAAAATATTTTTTGAAACACGTTTAACAACACATTTCATAGTATTTACACAGCAAATGTTCCTAAAGTAATGACGTTATTTTTATAATTGATAACGTTATCATTTGACAACGCATTTAAAGCAATTTGTCACAACAACTATTGTTTTTTCTTATAATTTGAAGCTACATATATTATGTGTTTGAAATATAAAAATATTTTATTACTCCATTAATTATAATTTTTTTCAATGTAGGATTTTTTATTCATAAACACTTCAAACTACTAAAAATAGATTACAATTTAATCAAATTATAAAAAAGAAAGAAAAAAGATGATTACAAACTAAAATTTAATTTACAAATTGTACAGTCCCTGCATAGCATCAACATCATTAATTAATTATATTATTAACCCAAAGATTTAAATAATTTCCAGAAATAAAATATTAATATACAGCAGAATGAAAATTCTTAATAGGTACATATATTATTATATTCTCTTCACTCCCCCCGCCTCCGCAATGGAAATCAAACTTGTCGAAGATTTATTAAATACCTAACCTATAATTAGAAAAACATCTATAAATTTGGGAATTCTCTAATGAGTCATAAACAATCCGATATTTTCCATAGATTCTTTTAATTGCTATTCGCAGTAATAATCTGATTGACACCTTAGTTGACTGCTGTTGTTCCTTACAAACTATGCTCTTTTTGATAATAGATAATGAAAATTCCAGTAATATCGGATCAGTAGTTAATGTGAAAATCACAATGATGAATAAATGCAATAGAAATCATAAATCTACAAACATTAACCGCGGCTTAAAAATACAATTTTAAAAATATAAATTACTTAGTTAATGGATTTATTTCCAAATATAGTTCTTGACAGAGAAGCATACAAACACTACAGTTTCTTGGTAACAAACTAAGTTAGTGCATAAGCACCCTATCTCCTATCTGGCAGACAAATTGCACCACATTTTGCTTGATTTATGTTCCCTCTCACACGATTCTGGCACAAATTAAAGGAACACAGATATATCGTATAAGTAGAGAACATTCGCTACTATGTTTATCTGCCTCCGTAGCAAGGCGCTATTTTTATCGCACAAAAAACTATAGCTGTCTCGGTTCACGTCGTAATAACAAACGAAACAGCGATAGTTTTTCGCGCGATAAAAACAGCGTCGAGCGTGCCCTGCTATGAAAGCTGGTAGCGAAGGAAAACATTATATCAGCTGCTTTTCTTTCCGGTCAGATTGTTAAACTCACTCAAGGCAAAGGCTCGTAAACTTGATATTCTTTTTTTTATAATGGGCTCTCAAGATGTCCGCTATTTCAAAATCCATATACTTATCTCTCCTAGTTCCCTGGGTGCGCATTTTAACGTACGACCGTGTACGAAGAGCGAATCTAGTTTGATGATAAATAAGTTCCTGTCTGTTCGGAATTCCGGCTGTTCATAATTTTTAAGTCGAGGACAAAACACTTTCGGCTAGCACGTTGCTTTAAATGCGTATTTCGAGTTGGACTTATTTGACGTTGTAAAATATTTCAAACTAATACAAATATGTTCTATAAGAAGTTGATCTCCAAGGTTCATAATTCTCATTCTCTTGAGAAGTGTTACGGGGCTCGGGGTCTGCCTTTAATCATTCTTATTATAGATAAAAAGAGCATTCTAAAATAAATATCAAGTATACGATTATTATGTTTTCTGAACACATTAATTTCTATTAAGTACCGAAGTAACTTATCCATATACTACATTGTCTAAAAATTATCATTACATTAAAGTGACATTGGTTTTAATTGAACAATGATTGAACAATGATTGGTATATATTGTATTTACTTTATGTAAGTTTATTTTTTTTGTATTTATATATTTATTTTATTATATTTTATTTATGTATTTGTTTATGTATGTCTATTATTAGTTGTGTGAGTGGAGTACACGCCTGTCACCCTTTCCATCACATCTCCTGTCTCGGGTCTGCTGGAAGAGATTTCTTTTGAAATAAGCAGAACCTTTGTAATTTTGTTTCTTGTGTTTATCAGTCTCGATGTTTTCTGTGTACATAAATTAGTAAATAAATAAATAAATAAATGATTCACTGAGGTATACTATCTGAATTTTGCAAAGTTCGTATCGGAGTGTATCACATCATCATGTGTATTCTTGACATTTGTTACTTCTGTCATTATCATCAACAATTGTTACCCATTCCGATCTTACGTCGGCTCTTTTTTTTCTTACCATTTGTACCTAATAAAAGGCATTTATAGATATAGTTATGTAGTCCGCTGTAGATAGAGATATATCAATGTGTTGTATCGAATCTAGAATGGAGTTTCCTTGGTTTCTTCCTTCTAACTCTTCATAGTCGTCAGTATATAAGAAGGAATTGATTTAAAAAAAAAACTTCGGAGAAAGTAGATAACTTTGCAATAACAGGTCTAAATATATATGTGATTTCTCGATTTTGAAAAAGTCCATTGCAATGTAAGGGTTGTTTGACTTTATTCGCGAAAAACGAATTATTCCTTTAATTTCCGTTCACGTGAAAATTTCTGCAAATCTTCTCTTAGTACTAATATATTGTATTTAATGACTGGCAGACAGACAACATAAAAATAAAGATAAAATACATCTTGAATTTGGCTCAAACGAGAGTGGCATAATCTTGTTATATGTTCATAATTATATTTTGTGTTGCAGTGTCCTGTGCCTTGTGCATGGGAATACGCTAGGAGGTTCAGAAGATGGGGTCAAATATGACTTCCCGAATGACTTCATGTTCGGTGTCTCGACGGCCGCTTTTCAGATTGAAGGAGGATGGAACGCTGATGGTATGTTATATTATTTTTAATTCGTTTAACCAGTGGCATTTAAAACTAACACAAACTCTTTACAAGTAACATGGATAATCCGATATGAGTAAAGTAAAGGTAGCGCTTTTTTATATAAAAAACTGATTTTACCTATTTGCAACTACGGATACAACACACAGCTGGAGAAAACAAAATTCGTAATAATTTGCGTGCATATGTTTTTCTATAAATTTTGTTTTGCTTAAAGACCGAGACATTGGCAATATAGAAAAGAAAAATTAATGACAATGCAAAATGTTTTTGTAAATAAAAAAAATGTATAACACGCAATAATACAACAAGAAAATTATAATTAGAGTATTTTCAGTTATTATTAAAAATAATTTTGCTAGATGATTTAATAAAATAGAAAATAATTTTATAATTATTTTTTATTGTTTTATTTCAGAGTACAGTTAAAAATGCAGTATTCCTTTCAATAAAGTCTCCAAGTTCAAACTTCTTTAAAGTTTCATAAATTCTTTGCCAGGTAAAGGTGAAAGTATGTGGGACACCTATCTCCACGAGCATCCAGAATACACACCTGACCACGCCAACGGGGACGTAGCAGCTGATTCTTATCACAAATATAAGGAAGATATCGAAATGATAAAGGAATTGAACGTCAAATATTACAGATTTTCTCTCTCATGGCCAAGGTTGGTACCTATTTACAAGATAAGCTTTTTGTGCAAGTTCAGGTACGTAGGTAAATTCCGTTTTATGGAAATTACTATATTTTTCATTTCCGTGTGAATTTCGGTGTTTACCAATTTTTATTTTACTATCTTAAGTTTCCTAAAAGATACCTTTTTTAAGTTTTGGATTTGCGTTGTCTGTTATTCTATGACTTCGGTGTCTTACTTTATAATACACTAGCGACCCGCCCCGGCATAGTACGGGTGACATTTATAGATATAATCTTCCTCAGAAAATACTCTTTCCATCATCAATAACGAAATCCGTCCACACTTTCCGAGATTAGCGCATACATACAAACAGAAAAGATAGACTTTAATTACTAAATATGTTGTAATGATAAATCACGTTTTTATCATCAAAACAGAGCCTCCAAAAAGTCGGAAAAGCCACGTTCAGCAGCGCCCTGTACTATAGTACTATAATACTACTATAGTACTATAATATTATAATATTGATTGATAATAATTTCCATGACGTTTCGCAACCGCTGTTATTATAAAAAAAAAAACAAATTGTCTTACAAACCATAAACTACGTCATTCTGTTGACTAAACGTTAATAACGTTCGTTAAGTGATTTTGACTCTACGTCGATTAATGAGTCAGTCAGTTTAGATTTCCTATTAGATAGGAAGAAATTCACATGCTTACTCAGTGGTGGCCATTTTATGATTAATTTCCATTCATTATATTAATTTTGTGGCGAACCTCATGTATGGGGAAAATGTGATAATTTTAAAAGCAATTTAGCGGTCAGAAATGGAAATTCACCTGTTGGTTGCTATATAAAGTAAAACATTTGAATCTTGTTGAAATACGAATATAATGAAAAAAATCGCATAAAATTTCGTTCCCGCGGAAATTTCTATTATATCATCTCTTAGTGCACTTCTCGACCTTACGGTACCTTCACAATTTTTTTGATTATTTATTTATTAATTTTATAAATTTACTTTACTATATTTATTAATTTAGTGTTCAATAGAAAATGCAACTTCTGTTAAATGAGTAATTGCGAAATCGAGTCACTTAACTCAACTGATCAGAGTTGAGTTAAGTGACTCGATTGTACCAATTAAAAATATGATAAGTACGAAGGAATCAAATAAGTCAAAATAACATAAGACCTGTGTATTATTTACAAAATCGATTTTTACAAATTTCAAAATACATAAAAACGTAAGACAAATGACATAAGTTGATATTTAAATTTCTATATATAATAACTTTCATCTTATACAGGATTCTTCCCTACGGGACTGACAACTACATAAACAAACCCGGAGCTACATACTATCGTAAATTGATAGAAGAGCTGCGTATGGCCAACATAACCCCAGTTGTGACTCTATTCCACTGGGACCTTCCTACCCCCTTGATGGATCTCGGGGGGTGGAGCAATAGGAAAATGGTGGACTATTTCGTAGATTACGCAAGGGTAGCGTTTGATCTGTACGGCGATGTCGTCAAAATTTGGACCACTATAAACGAACCGCATCAGCATTGTTATAACGTAAGTTAAAAAAAATTGACATTTTCCTTATGAAGATATTTTTTATATATACTTGCCTATATAAATATAATCACGCCCTTTACCTGAAGCTATAGGCAGAGACCATTTCATTTGCCACGATCTCTGCATACTTCTTACGCTTCATCCACATTCATAACTATTTTTATATTAACTCGGCGGTTTCGGGTACTGTTGAGCTGAAATTTAGCTTTTTTATTATTTATATATTATTAAAAGTAAATTGTCCAATATACTTTTTAAGCTAAATGTTTTTCTGCGGAGATTGTAAAAGTATATCAAAGAAAGGCTTAATAACTTGGGATTCTTCTTTTAGGCGCTGGGCTGGAAAAAATGAAAATTAAAGTACTTAAAATATTATATATGTATATACCTACATATAATAACGTCTATATCCCCTGTGGGAGAAATAGAGCCAATGATCTTAAAAAGGCTACTTTCAGCTGTATGGCTTATTGGTGGAATTGAGATTAAAATAGTTAGGGGTTGCTACATCGCCTACAAAAAAAATCCCAAAATATTATATTTATTATACCAAGTTTTGTGTTTACCTTGTATAAGGTGGCGATCTCACATTAATTACAAAAGGGGTAATAAGTCGACCTATGAAATGTTTTGAAGTTTAATTTAGCCGGTTAACTTTACACATTAATACTAAAAGGTAAACTGTTAAGATCTAACTTTATCTAAATCCAGAGGTAAAATTATAAACTATCAAATGTTTTATGTCATAAACCTTTATTATTAACAAGATTAACGATTATCTCTTTACAACTAGATTTGTCTAAGTTTATGCTAATAATATAATCACGATTATAAGATTAAGTTTAAATTTCTAACAATAACGATTTAGTTTAATAGGTTTGCACAATTTATCTTTACTCAACAATGTTTTTCATAGATATAAGCAGCCAAAGGACGCACTTATCTCAATATATTATATTTCATACATACTTACGTATAACCACGCCTTTATAACTTGCGTCGTGGTGGTGGACAGAGCCAATTTAACAATCTTTAAAAGACCGCAAGGCTTACCACGTTCAGCTGTATGGCTTATATGGAATTGAGACTCAAATAGTGATGGGACTATAAAAACCCAAAGTTGACTAGAGTACCTATCTCTAAACACAATTTATCGTAAAAATCTCCATATTGAGGAAACATCATCGATAATAGTTTTTTTTAATAGGGTTATGGAAGCGATTATTTTGTGCCAGCTATAGTATCAAATGGAGTTGGAGAATACCTTTGTGCCCACTACATACTATTGGCCCATGCTGAAGCATATCGACTTTACGAAAGAGAATATAAACCACATCAGCATGGTAAGGAAAAGTCTAATGCACTATTTATTTGATTGGGATAACTTTAGCATTAATCTCTGAAAAAGGAATTATTTTTGTACATTGCAACCAGTCATAACATCACAATGTGTAAAATTTGTCAATAATAGTAGAATTCATGTTATAAGTTAAATGTGAAAATAAAACTTAAATGTGGCAAATGGCCTACTACAAAACATACACTTATACAACTAACATAACATGTTGCACTTATAATGATGGCGCGTGTTACGAAAAAATGATAACGCTATGTAAAGTAACCATTGCAATGACCTACTAGAGGCGTATTTTATAAAATTCTTTGTACAAATAAAACCTGTGTTCTACTGGCCTAAAAAGACTAGAATGTGGAATTGTGTAATAATAGTTAATAAATAAAAAATGTAAGTATGTATGCATTTATACTTCGTCTTCGTTACCTTACGCCACTTTTTTCAAGTGATTTGGTACATTATATTAATTTGTTCTAATTTGTTCTGTAACTTATGCTTGCTTAGAATTTCTAATTAATTACACAAATATGGTCACTGGATTTCATATATATAATATGAGTAAGTAATTAATTTTCTTTAGCGCATTTGTTTACATTTCAGGCAGAGTCGGCATAACTCTCGATGCCTTTTGGGGCGAACCAAGGAACAGTTCGAATGCTAATGACATAGAAGCCGCCGAAAGGTATAATCAGTTTCATGTAAGTACAATCGATTCTCATAAATACAGAGTTTTTTCACACCAAATCACCACTCACCGTTGGCGCCGCAATTATCTGTTTCGTACAGATACTGCATAGCGACTCAGTGACCGTAGGTTGTGCTTCAACCAAAATTATTATTATCCCTCCCCGCGTCCTTATCTCCGATACCGACATCTAAGAGGTTTCTAAGACAAGAAAAAATAGATATGATTTAAGTCTAGACCTCATCTTGCTTACCATCAAGGAAATTGAGGTGAAACGCACTTAAATTTTCGATTATAAAAAATATATTTTAAACTCCCAATATAAATTTCGTATTGCCTTCTCATTTGTAGAATTATCGATTATTATTATTAATTCTATATTAGAATTCCAACTCGTAGGTTGCTTTGGCCTTGCCTCAGATTAACCTACATTCATTAACAAACTTCCGATTCCGACATATCTCCGGAAATGTGTTGAATGTTATCAAGAAATTTATCTGTACATTTAAATAAGGCCTTTCCTTGTGCACTCTTAATAAATGGTCTGAGAACTTATCACACGTCAGTGATTTCTACTATAAATAGTGACATTAGTACATTTTGTTGGTGTAAGTGTGATATCTAGCGCATAAAAAAATTAAAATATGATTGTCGATGTTAGATCACCTTTTCGATTTCACATTTACCTACTATTTGACTCTCATTTGAATGTAGTTTCTCAACTTGATGACTAATAAATTAAAAAGGTATCTTGATATTAGTCTAGAAGTATAATAGAGTTCTCTAAGTTTCTCAAAATAAATATTTTCTCTGAATTTTTATGAATTTCAAAGAATATTCCTAGAAAAACTCTTAGATCTTTTCTTTTTATAGGTATTAAAATCCGTGTTATTGTTGTATCCGTGAAAAGTATAAGCTGATTACGATCGGGTGTTCGTTTCTTTATTCTCCGAAGGAAATATGATTATTATTTTTTGTATTCTACGATGGTAGAAAATCTTTGATTGACTGTAAATAAAATATATATGAGTACAGGTCTTAATTTTAGGTTGCAGTCACCGTATTGCGCCTGAATTTCGTTATCATTTCTCTTATCTCTCTCGGCTGTTGAGTTTGCAATTCAGGGTCTTAAAAGGCAGTACAGTAAGCCTTATTTTTCTTTCTTTTATTTATAATACTATCTACCTTCCTGATACCGGCCAGCCCTGGAAATACCCGGAAGACTAGTTTAGTGACTGTTTTTCCCTAGAAACCAGACGTCATTACATCGTAGATCGCTAATCCTATCAAAGTAAGAAGTATTTCAATTTCTTACTTACATCCTTCGGCGCTACAACCTATTATATTTATTGGTTTTCTTCTTGATCCTCTTTATTCCGCTCTGTCTCTGGCATTCCTACGCCAACTTTTTACTATCTATTACACAAAAAATACATCGGTTCCTGGACCGTCATCGAGATCATAATACTTCGGGATTATTCTGTTAAATTGAAAATAATCAATTTAAAATGTCTTTATATTTTTTTTAGTTGGGATTATATGCTCATCCCATATATTCTAAAAAGGGTGACTATCCTGATATTGTACGTATGAGAATTGACAGTATAAGCGCCTACCAGAATTTCACAAGATCAAGGCTACCTTCATTCACTGAAGACGAGGTAAGTTCAATGAATTAACAAAGTATTCAATATTTTTCACTTAGAGATATTTTTGTAGGTAAATAAGAAGGGTGCTAATTCAGCGCCAATAAAAGTTATGCCAAATTTACAAACTATTTCCTCGATTAATTTTTACAATCAGCATACGCTACCCGAAATAAAGATTTTTACTTACTTACTACTTTTATATACCGATAAGAAAGATTTGAAATTAAAATGGAAAACATTGTCCTAAATACAACATACATATAATCACGTCTATATCCCTTGCGGGGTAGCCAACTATCTCGAAAGGACTAATATAGCCACGTTCAGTTGTTTGGCATAATTTCATAAGTAGGTTTATAAGTACGTGTTCAGCAAATTTCACGGATAATTATGAGATTACCCGAAAATGTAAGCTACGTCTGAGCAACAGATTTCAAGAATTATCTCTAAAGCTGTGCAGTATTATATTCTCCTGTCAGAGCGATTACTCCATCTCTTATTATACCACTCATACATACATACATATAATGACGTCTATATCCCTTCTGGGGTAGACAGAGCCAACAGTCTTGTAAAGACTAATAGGCCACGTTTTATATATATAGCTATTTGGCTTTAAGATAGAATTGAGATTCAAATAGTGACAGGTTGCTAGTCTCGTCTAAAAGAAGAATCCCATTGTCCTTTAGTCGTTTCCTTTAACTTCTTATTAGATAGGTAGGTACTAGTCGAATACATAAATAGGGAACAGGCTAAATACTAATTTGAAATGAAGTTTGGTTACATAACGCGAAGTTGGTACTTTGCGTATTACCTAATAGCCCCGCGTAATAGATATATTTTATTCCTAATATTATAAAAAGGGAAATGATGTTTAGTTGGTCGTAGGATTACTTAAAAATTATTTTTTAGTTGGTTGTATTTATCCAATAATATATAATTTTGTATCATAATGTCTTAACAATTTGCAGATTCATAAACTAAAGGGAAGCTCGGATTTCTTTGGCTTGAATCATTACACCACATTTTTGATGTCCAGCTCACTAATGGAGGATGCTTGGAGGGTGCCGTCCATGGATCATGACACAGGAGTCAAGTTAGAACAGAATTCGTATTGGCCTAAACCTGGAGCAGAGTGGTTTACGGTAATATTTATTTCAAGTAAAAAAAATCACGATATTTTTTTTACGCAATTGAAATAACTCAAGTTTTAAGCAAACGTATTTAAAAATTCTTAAGGCTATTTTAATAATCTATTCAATGGGTCATTGAAATTTTACGATTTTGTTCTTGACCACAAATCGATGAACTAATAAAATTGTAAATAATAATTTCTTTTATTTTTTGATGATTATTTATTGACTAACATTTACTTATTTTTTCGATAGTTACACTTTTTGATCATAATTAATTATTTTTTTTATGTTCACACTTTTCAACAGGTCTATCCACCAGGCTTTCGGAAACTTTTTAATTGGATCAAAAATGAATACGGAAACGACATACCAATAATTGTCACGGAAAATGGGATGTGTGATTTTGGGGGGCGAAAAGATTACGATAGAGTACAATATTACAATCAGTATTTGCACCAAATGTGGCTGGCAATTAATAAAGACAAATGCAATATCGAAGGGTATTTCGCTTGGACCCTGATGGATGATTTCGAATGGAAAGATGGTTACACGTAAGTTTATCTCTGTTGTATGATCATAATGAAATTCTTTATATTCACAGGGCACATTTTTGGAGAGTCTTGTCTAGTGTGTATAGGGATCTAATAAATTTCTATACCACATTAAAGATTTAAGCCTATTTGTCACACAAATTGATATGTATCAGCGTAATCAAACTATGAATAATTAATAAGATTATCGTCTCCACGGTACCTGTTGTCCTTGATTGTTAAAACAACAATATTGCCCATTCAAGCCTATAGTTAATTGTATCAATTATGATAAACGGAATTAAAATTCAAAGTCGTGATTATTGGAACAATGAAAATTAAAATTTTAGTTTTCCTGTTCGCTGTTTTCAATGTCGGAGTTAATAGTTTTGTACTAAGGATTATGTTAATTTCAATATTTTAAAAATGTCTTTAAAAAATGTAAATTAAATTTGTATATCGACTTTAGACACGCTATTTTTTTTTGATAAATTCAACTCATATTTTTTACCTAAAAAGGTTTTTTTACCTCACATACTTATCAGTAATATTTTGTTTGCAGCGTTAAGTTTGGTTTATATGAAGTGGATTTCGATAGTCCAGAAAGAACACGCAGAAAAAAGTTATCAGCTATAAACTATAGTAATATTGCCAAAACAAAACAAATAGATTTCAATTTTATAAAGCCTCATTTACTGAAATATAACATGAATGCTATATTTTAGTTAATAGGCTATGTTTTTTTTTATTTAATAACGAGAAGAGAAAGACTGTGATTGAACTTTGTACAGCTTCAAGATAGTGTTGTTAAAAAATAAATAATGTAAAAATGTAAATAACTTTAGCAATACGAGTAGGTATTACTTAAAGCATGACTATAAAAATAAGACGATAAATAAGCTTGTGCTCGCGACTTCGCTGACTTAATACTTACATGATTGTCGCATTATTTTTTATTTACTTTGTAATTTTGAAGGCTACAGTCAAGTACAGAAAATATTTTGTAAATTTTCATGATAGCGTAGCCGCGGTCAAAAGCTTACATTTCATAAGATGTGAAGTATGTGCATACATTAGCTAAATTTTTTTATATATTTTGATGACTATTTGAAAAAGTTATTTTGAATCAAAATAAATATGTTTCTAAAATGTTTAAAGCACGTGAACATTTCTTCGACAGTTTTGTTTGTTAGTCCTTACGCTCATATTTGCGAAATATATTTATTTTTTATATTAATGATGGCGTTGACTGATGGCTAATTGGATAGATTCTCAGAAAGGAAGCGTGCTGGAATAGGCAGATTGACGTTCGTTCAACACATTTTCTCTGTAATGATATTCTATAAAACATACTTACATTTATTCGGAAAATGCAGGAATATTTTTTTATATTTAACATTGAATACGGGATAACATTTTATCTAGTTTTTTTTTCTGTCAATCATTTAAGCCTGAACGTGACGTGAAAAGTCACAGTGTGAATAACAATATTTCGACTAAATTGAAAATTGTGTTTGATATATAGATGTTTTATTTGTATAAAGCTTTTGTTTGTAAATTTGTGTTTTTTTTAATGTTTTCTTTTAGACTTTTATATACTGTAGTCTGTCTTCTACGCAAGGAATATTGATGTGATTACTACGTAGGTATTATTTTTACATACCGGTGTGATTTTGACTTTAAAAACGCGAAGCTCAAGACCGAGCGGGATAGCGACGCACTGTGGATGCCCTCTGCCCCAGCTAGGGGACATAGGACCTTAAGTAAAAGTAAGTGATTTTGACTTTAAAAGCTGGTCCTGAATTTGATCCCCAGCCAAACATTTCTGATTGGTTCGAGTCTTCATATTTGTCTGTTATAACGATAAAATAATTTTATTTTTCTTTTTAACAAAAATAACAAAGTAACGTACGATACTTTTTTCTGGAAATTCTCACGAGAATGAGAAAAATTATTAAAATTTTTACGTGGGCAGAGCTGCGGTTGGTAGCTGTGTAGATTAATATAAAATATTATAAGAACTATCTTCAACTCCAACTATCTTCAGGATTACATCTGTGTAATTTGTCCGGTAAGTTTTTATAAGTATTTCGTCAATCAATATACAATATAGACAAACCTTCTTATCGCAAATAAAAGTTAAGTTTGAAACCTACTTAATATTTTTCCTACAAAATAATAATGTTAAATATGTTAAAATTTTGGATAAACGTAGTTGGTACTTATTTGACTTAGCATTAAACATAAATACACAAAAGCAAACAAACAAACAGAGTTTGTTTCGAATCTATAAATAAACTTTTATAGAAATAATAGCTCAATTTAATATTCATGCTAACCAGAACTAATATTGGTCAAATGTGGGAGTCGTTATTTGTGTTTCAATAGTACACAAATCTGCTAGTTAGCAATCGGTTGATATTAACAAACATTGCAACATTGAAATTAAATTTGAAGCAAGGCCTAGACAAACAAATCTAAATTCAAGGTGGTTTTGAAAAGAAATTTGATGATTCTGATGAATAATTCAAATCAGTTGGCAAGGTAAACTAAGGGATTTCCCCAATTCGTTTAGCAAGAATAATGAATCCAAACCCTATATTATCCTTTAGACATTTTTGTAGTACAAAAATTTTTGCGCATTTTTTGAAATATATAGATAGTATTGGTTTCCTAGCTTTTCGTTGAAAAAATTGGAATATCCAAGTCAAAACTAAAGTAGAAAGATAAATGCCAGAATATGGATCAGAGGTCCAGTGAAAGCGGTGAGAGGTGCAACTGGGAATACACAAAGAATGAGAATGATAGAAAAATGTAACGTGATGCGCAGAAAGGCACAGGTTCTAATCCCACATCGGCCATGTACCAGTGACTATTTCCAAAGTTACGTCCATTAATTTTAAAACTAACCACCTCTTACGGTGAGGGAAAACATCGCGAGGAAACATGCACTTTCAGGAAACTGGATGTGCAAATACGGGTTAGGCTTACCTGCAAAGGATGCGGGGGTCAGAGGAGAGTCGCTTCGTGTAAAAACCTGACTTACCAAATATGGGGTCCATAGTCAAAGGCATACCTACCCCGAGCACCTCTCCAAAGAGGTGATGATGCAATCGGGACTTCAGCCAGAAGGGAGAAGGAGAAGAAGAAGAAGAAGGGTAGGATAGAAAAAATGGCGCCCCTTCAGGGGACACTAAATAAATATCCAACTTAAATTATTTATTGATCATGATCCTGGTATTATGCCGCTCATACCAAGATTGAGGAGTTAAATTCACAGCTTACCATTTCTTGATACAGTAAATTTAAGTGAAAAGCTAGCCTATGTGCCGTCCAGTGATTGTCGAGTGGGTGAAATGTCTGGCTTAAAATCTAGTCTGGGCTGTCTGCCCGTTATATGTTACTGTGAAATGTTCTACCGGAGTGCACAATATATTTATTGTTCCATTTAGCAGTGGCAGAATTCATGGCATTTTTCTGTAACAATTGTTTTAGGCGTATGCCAAATTGGTAATGTTGGTGTTCAAGTAGTGTACGTACTTATTCAATACAGTATAACATGTAAGTATCTAACATTAATACATACATAAAATCACGTCTATTAGAGGGTATACAGAGTAAAAAAGACCAATAGGCCACGTTCAGCTGTTTGACCTAATGATAGACTGAAATGCTACCTTTATATGAATGCCGTATTAATTAACTTATAAATAATTTATAGACAAGTATGATAATTAACTTTAAACATAAATACTCACATGTATCATGTGTTATCATGTATTATCCCACATGGCGTAGACAGAGCCAACAGTCTCGAAAAGATTGAAAGGGCATGTAAAAAAATTTATTCAAATAGTGACAGATTGCTAGCCCGTCGCCTTAAACAAGTATCAAACTTTAGCAGGCTTTACCTTGATTTTAATGAAAACTTAATTGAACTAGGTACCACCTATATTGATTTCTCCTATACAGTCTTCAATGGTCCTCACTTGAAATAGTTCTACGGTAAAGTTGACATTCATACGGAGACGTCGTAATGTAAGATATCTATATTAGTTTCGAGTTAAATTTGTGAGACTTACCTGTGACGTAGATTGTAACCCGGTCAACTATTTTCAGAGCTGCTCTACTTTGAATGTTCTATGTTGTCTGGTTCCAAAACTGTACAGGAATAACCTATGTATCAAGATTGCAATTTATATTTTCTCATCAGAAGAAGGGAAGGGATATCATACATTCATTTGACCATCGGCCAATTTTGACATGAAATATGATAAATTAATAAAAAGAAACCACAGGTTCAGTTAAGAATTTTATTGGCAAACCCAAAAGAATCACACGCATTTTGGAATTATTTTTTTAAATTTAATCATAAAAGATATGTAACATCAACACAAGTTACTGATTTTTTTTTACCTCTTTCTTTACTAAGTCTTCCAGCTGAACGTGGCCTTTGAGTCTTTTCGAGACTGACGGCTCTGTCTACACCATGTGGGACAATAGACATGATATGTAAGTATTTATATTAAAAAGTGAATTGACATACTGAGACTATATAAATTATTCTTACGTATAATTTATATGAAAAAAAAAAGCTTTATTTTTTGCCAGACCAAACAAGTGAATAATAACTTGTATAAGAGAAATTATTTTCATTAAGATTCGTCCTTTCGTCTTATCTGCGCAAGTCAGCAGGCGAAAATGTTGACTGCTAGTAACATCTCGTAGGTGTCCCTCCATCACTTAATTAATAAGCGGATTAAACGCATCATATATCAGCCTTTGATATAATATTGTGGACCGTGCTTCATTATTTATAAGTTCCACTTTCTAAGTTAATCATAATCATCCTTTAGTTAACGTAAATATAGTTACAACGTGGGTGTTCGGACTTAAATAATAATACCAAATAATGGACTATGTGTAAGATCTATGTCCCACGCAAGGTATTCAAAGTTCCGAGGTACGAGTATATAAACCTGTGATTTAAATCAAACAATAAATCAAGTGTGTGCCTAAATAATATGTTTGGATATGTTGTTGTTTTATATTTTAATATGGTCACGTCTATATCCCATGCGGGGTAGACAGATCCAACAGTCTTGAAAACTAAATGGCCACGTTCAGCTATTTGGCTTAATGATGGAATCGAGATTCAAATAGTGACAGGTTGCTAGCCCATCGCCTAAAAGAAAAATCCCAAGTTTATAATCCTATCCCTTAGTCGCCTTTTACGACATCCATGGGAAAGAGATGGAGTGGTCCTATTCTTTTTGTATTGGTGCCGGGAACCACACGGCAAAATTTATATTTTAAATACATACTTATTTGATGTACTTTGTAGAAGACGAGAATTTTTGGACGGTATACTTTACTCACTTCAGTCGTACTAACTAAAAGAAGTATTCCGTTAGTACCCACTAGAGTCACTACACAAAAAAGTCGCCTGATCCCGAAATATTGCAATGGATAGTATTATCCTAACAAGCAAAGTGAGAGAGAGAATACCTGTTCTTCCATCTCCTGGATTGTGGTTACCGGCGGACCGTAGAGAATATTTACCGGGACAAAACCAATGAGCTTCACAAACGTTGTCAAGTTCTTCATTCTGTTTCTTGCCCTAAGGTTTGCAGTATCAAACAGGGAGACAGGCTAGCAGCCTATTACTGTTTAATCTCAGTTCCATTTTTAATGCATGCACGTGCACGTGATTTTAGCCTTAAAAAAATTCTGCACTGCAGTTTATTACCGCTTTTTCTGCACTGATGCTTTGGAAACAGCACTAAACTTAGATTTAAGTAATTTATACAGATATTCGGGAATTGATAGGTAATTAAAAAAATATATATAAAATTCAAAAAACGTGATTGTATGTACATATGTTAATGCAATTGATATATTTTACTGTTTTACTCTTTCTATCTAGAAAGAGTAAAACAGTAAAATATATCAATTATTACTTCATAAGTTTCATGATTAGAAGGATGATGTCTGTTATGGTTACTCGTTAGTTTGTGTTTGTTTTCATTTACTCCACAAAGCAAGCATGCAACTTGAGGTGTGTCTTTAAGTGCCCATTTATTTTAATAGAACTTAAATTAAATACAACTGACCCAGTGCAATATACAGTGAATACTCGTAATCGCTTTTATATTAATGTAGAGCCTAAGATTAGATGATATGAATATATTTTAGAATTATTAAAAAAAGGCCCACCAACAAGAAGCTTTTCAATACGTTTTTTTTAACAAGGTGACCCTTCCATAATAAGGTCCTTTATTACATCTCTTCATATGATAATCCTACTTACTACATCTCACATTTGGCTTCACTAACAAAGCTAAGTCTTTTTTTTTTGCTTATTTTTATTTCGTAATAATTCCATTATATGCGCATTCTATAGATAATTCACCCGAATGGCTGCAGTAAATTGCACTATGCTGGTCTAATTCTGCAACACTGGACATTGTGGGCAAGCGAGCCACTTCATTTAAGCTGCAGACTGATAGCTTAGCTAAGTTTAACTTAGTAATGAGTTGAGGTTTAAATAATTAAGGCAAACTAACATGCGAACTGAGCTTAATTATTTAAGAAAATAACTGGAATCCGGTAAGAGTTTGTTCTAACTGTATACTAAAATGACGATGAGAAATAAACTTTGTAAATTTAAGGGAAACGTATTAAATGTATCAGCCCTTCTGTTAATTTTTGAATAAATATGTTTGTTTATGATCGTCGAGATAGTGTTTAAAAGTTTGATGAATTTAGATGAAGTATAAGCAGAAATCATTTGCGATATTTCTATCAATGTAAATATCATAGTTCTTTTAATGAACAACAAGCTGCAATCTTTACTGCATTTTTGTATATTAAAACTCACAATATTGCATTTAAATAAAATAAGTCATATTCTTACTTATCACCTACTAGCTTTCCGCCCGCGGCTTCGCCCACGTGTAATTCGGTTGTATATAGCGTTTTTGTATTAAAATATTTTACGCTACCTAGCTAAATGACGGTAACGAAACCATAGCGCGATCTATCTCGATGCCAACGCCATCTATCGAGCATCGAGACAACTCGTGATAGTTAATAGAAAATAAAATTCGGGTGTTTTATTTATGCATACCGATTACGCCGAGATTTATGGACCGATTTACGTGATTCTTTTTTTGTTCGGTAGAGTATACTTTCAAGTTGGTCCCGTTGTTACCTAGTCAGGATCTGATGATGGTATTCCAGGGAAATCAAGGGCAAACCTCAAATTTACAGGCAATTACGTTTTTGACAATTTCATAGATCTGTTTAAGTATTTGCGTCTGATAGTCATCATCCCATGTGAATGAGCTGATGATGGAAGGTACAACTCCTCAACGGTTAGGAGTTGAAAGAAAATTCTTACGAAGTTATACGTACATGTGAGGCTATTAGGTTGACCTGATAATAAAAAGTTAATCTCATTAACGTTAAGAATTTAGGTGAAAATGGATGCGGACAAATTTCGTCTCTTCACTTGTTTCCTTTTAGCTGTTTGTATGGGTAGTGTTAACACAAAATAGGGATTTAAAGGCGTGATGTTATTAATGTTATGCATGTATGTACATAATTATGTATGTTATTATGTATGTTAAAGAGACGACTGAAAGTTGTCATACAAAGTCTTTTTTTTTAAGGATGAGAAATCATCAAATGACCTCTCCCGCTCTGGGTGGAACGGAAGGGAGTGTCAGACTTTTACTGACTAAAACCCACCTCGTTCCTTCAGTTGCCCTTTGCGTTCCGGGGCCACGGTATCTCGTTAGAACTTTCCCGCAGCCCCGGCTCAGTTTATCCCGTTTCCCCCCCTTGGGGGTTGACATTTCAATAATCCCTTCTTAGTGCTCACTTATGATACTAAAGGAACCTCTGTTCAAAATCTCAGACTCCTATACCGAGCGGTTTCGGCTGTGCGTTAATAAATCAGTCACCCAATCGCACCCCCTAAATCACGATTGGAGGGTAGTTTGAAAAAACTTATAATGTCAAACATATTTACTTGCCTATGTACGTGTTCATGCTAAGTTTCAAGTTTATAAACCCAAGGAATAAGATTTTTCATAGAAAAGTTTTTACCCCTTTTCCCCCCCTTGGGGGTTGAATTTCCAAAAATCCTTTCTTAGTGCTCCCCTACATATCCCAAGGAACCTACATTCCAAATTTCAGCTGTCTACGACCAGTAGTTTCGACTGTGCGTTGTCTGTCAGTCAGTCACTCAGTAACGGAAGAGTTTTATATATATAGATAAGACTCACCTAATAAATTATATTACACTTTAACTCGTATATACTAAAAGCAACAATGCCCAAAAGCTAAATTCTACGATGAGTATTGTTAATTCTTTTTCCCTCTTAATTAGTGAACATTAGTTAGTGTACAAACCAAGCATGCAATGAACACGTTTGAATTGAATCCTCTTCCTGATTTTTATATCTGTGTGTGTGTGTAATGTGAAGAAGACGAAGTAGATAATTAAATGAATTTCCTAAGAGATAATTTGAAAAATTTGATTCAATGTTTCATTTCATTTCATTCATGTAACAGGAGAAACCCACGCCAGAAGTGTATTAACATACATCGTATACTCGTATTGAAAGCGGAAAATCTTTCAATATCGACGTGTCTCATTTCTTTTGCATTTTAAATGAAAATATGTAAACAATTTTCATTGCAATACGAACAGACAACATTCCCGAGAGTTCTGAAGTTCAGCTTTAGTGTAATATGTAGAAATTTATTTTATTTATTGGAGCGCTTTATTTACGTGATTTATTGATTCTGGTGTAACATTTATTAAATTAAGTACTTATAAGAAAATACTTGAGAGCTTATTTGTTGACGAGTAGAATAAACTTGAAATAGAGAAAATTTACAGTATATCAACTGTTTCATTTTATAATTTACGGTATCAACATCTGTAATCTAAATACAGAATTTTATAATGATGTAGAAAACTATGGAAACGTAGCACAAAACACTGCAGTCAAGTTTTTTTTTTTCTAATGATAATCCTAAAACATTCTCCTAATTTTCGTACAAAGTATTGTTCTAGCTAGGTACAGGGCTTATTAATAATTGCTAGATTTATTAATCCAGATAGCTCAGTAGGAGTCATCAATCATCCATGTCGCTACTATCTCTAGATTCACAGTCAAATTAATTTGGCCTAATCCTCTAATGGCGAAACCATTAACTAAGATAGCCTTTTAGAGTTAATTAAATTAAAAGTTGTGCTAGCTGATTTTTCAAGAATCTTTTTAATTAAAAAAGTTTAAGTTTCCTTTTTTATATACTAACGATTATTTGTCGACTTTTTATTAGAAACACTACTTAATTATTCACAAAAGTGTGTTAGTTTTCTCTATTGTATTTAAAGATTACATACTGTATTATAAATTCTCAAGTAATTGGTGTTAGGCACTGAATTAAGGTACTTGCTTTTTTATGTCTTATAGGAGCATTTTCGGGATTAAAAGCTGACAACTGAAGCATTTTAAATAGGTTGTGATAGGAGCAATTAGCTATGCGTAGCAGATTTGACAGTGATAAAAACTATTGTAAGAGGAATTATTAATGAAAATAGAGGAAGCCCAAGAAAAAAGGTACTTATTTTTTTGCAAACATATATGGGAGCAAAAACAAAACTAAAAAAAATTTGTGCTTAATTTAAAATATGGGAAAAAGAACACCGTATTTTGACAATGGATCCGTAACTTGCAGTAACCACTTATTAAGATGAGAACCGATGCTTTTTACCTTACCAGTACAGTATAAAATATTTATTGTAAAAATAACATTGATTATTATTGTCACCTTCACAATACTGATTTCCGAGAAGCGGATATTGTATCTAAGAGTCGTAATGAGCGTAATAAATCATAAATGTCTTAAAGACTAGACTACACTAGATACAATGTAGCAAATAAACTGGTTAAAATATTTTTTATAGCGTTTTATTATTAAATCAGGTTATATCCCTTTCATCATTTCAGGATCGCAATTTTCGGGATTTCTGCACCCGTAGGAAATTCTAATGATAATTTTTGATCCACGATGTTATTGATTTCTTTAAACCAATGGCGAAATTCGTTTAGTGGTGTCAGTATTAAAATAAAGATTATATTACTACTTATATCAGCAAAATTGAAATTATTCCTTTCAAACAAAAAAAAACTGAAATTCTATCTGTTTTAAATTTTTCCTTGCTACTCGAAACAGATCAACTTCAAATATGAGTCTGAGCTCAAAAATTCTGTTGACACTTTTAAAGCTTATACTGGGTGTCAAATGTATTACGCTCCGTTAGCAGCGCAAAAGAGCAAGGCGGAGTCACATTATACGGTTGCTAGGTGCTTCCGAGCTGCACGAATTTCCTAGGAGACTGCTTGTAATATTATTGGCATATGTACTTGATATTTAGAAAGAAATTGTAGCCTGATTAGATATTAAAAGGAGTGTTCTTAAAGTTTTGCGTTGTAAGTATGTTCAAAGATATAAAAATAATTACAAACGGCTTTGTGAGAAAAACATCATCCTCGTTCACTCACATTTTAAGATTTTAAACTGTCAGAGTTGATGATGATAAAGTGAGAGTGAAAATCCTATATTTTGTAGCTAAATAATATTCACAGATCTAATTATTTTAAGTATTTGAACAAGCAAGACCATAAATTCATGAAGCGCTTTCTACTCAAACATTGCAAACTAAGCTGAAGAATTGCAACCGCAAAATGTACGAAATTGTGCACAATTTGTACTGCTATTGTTCGCCTTTACCCGTACACACCAAAATCCCCTAGCCCCCAGTACAATCACTACGTTACAGATATTGAGCGTTAAAGGCTGAGCGCACTTGCGACACCACGCGACGCGACTTAGTGCAATCTAGTCTTTGAAATGTTAAAATACGCGTTGCAAGTTTCGTTTTGCCTCACAAGCAGAGAACAGATACCAATACTGTTAGTACTTGTTTTGTACAGTAAACGGTTCCAATTCAGGGCACCGCCATAAATAGGAGTTACCAAATCTAAATTTCAGGATGACATGTACTCGTATACTTACTAGTTTAAAATATATCTTTGAAGGTACTCAACTAAGTTCGATACCATCCTCATTGGTATTGACACCAGTGTGGTAACAGTAGCGTATCAATGCTAGTGAAATAGTTCCCAAAAACTATACTGATATTTCAAACTCTAGTCGCAATTGTGTTCAGAGCATAAAATTGGCATTGATACTACCGTTCTCCGTCTTGATATAAAATGTATGGAATCTATCCACTGCGTAACAAGAATGGGCATCATGTTTATGATTTATTTTTTTCTATTCAAGGAAATGGCTTGAATTGAGGCATATACATATATGACCACAAAGTTATTTTCCTTTGGACGTAAATTTACAAACAAGCTTAGCATTTATTAATACTAGCACGTTTTATGGTTCACATTCATCATATTATTCCGATACGAAAATATGAAATGAGATGACTAAAACTTCCATACATGCATACATATAATTACGTCTTTATCCTATATTTTGAAAAGGCTCATAGGCCACGTTAAGCTGTTTAGTTCAATGATAGAATTGAGACTGAAATAGTGACAGCTTTAAAATAAACAAACTTTTTATTTCATAATCCATGGAATAAGTGTAATATGGTCACTACGTACAAAACATATTACTCTAAAATGTGTGCATAGCCTTAAATTGTCTGTGCACATGGATCTGACACGAACAAACACATCGATCATTATTAGCAAACACAGCTTAATTATTACTACAGAGTATGTTCAGTAAAGTTGGACATGCATCAACATGGTACACTGTATTGAGTGATGTAATGGGATTACACCGTCTAATTTAGCCTCATTTTGGATTTCAAGTTACAAGATAATAAAAAGATTTTATCGTTTTTATTTGTTTTATAACTTTATATTGAACATAGTACAATGTCTAGTTAGTAATATTACAGTAGCGAATAAAAAATATAAATCACTAAAGTAAAGTAGCTTCCCGCGTCTGTCCCTATGTATATATGTATGCTTAAATCTTTTAAACTACACAATGGATTTTGATGCAGGTTTTTTAATAGATAAGGTTATTCAATAGAAAGGTTTATATGTCATTGTATAAATGCAACCCGTCGCGTTGCGAGTCGCTAGTAAATATTAAAGTCATAATTTTCAGGATAACAAAAGTCAGAATTCTAACTTATCAACAAACAAACGCTATACCTAATTATCTGGTGGACAACAAATATCAAACAAAACTTCCAACGAAACAATTTTTCTCCTGACTGTACAAACCACAATAATTGTAGAATTATACGACAAATTTATTGCTTTCACAATTTAGAGGTTGGGCACCGCAGTTTCAATTCCACATAAACGACCCTGTTAAAATAGAATAAGCCAACGAATTTGTGATTTATAAGCCGGAAAAATACCCGTGATTCATAGCTAACCTTTCCTTTCAATACGAGTAGCTGTATAGAGCTTCGGAATTAGCACATTGTTATTGTCGTTTCTATTTTCGGATTTTTTTGCGATATTCCCTCTTATATCGTAGCGTTTTTTATGCCGTGTGGTTCTGATACTTTAGAACCATTAAATAGAAAAAGAAAGGAAGTATCTTTTAACCTGCTATTTTAAAGCAAAAACCTAGTGTGTGCCAGGTTTTTATGTGCTTTCAGCTAGTCTTCTAGAATTTTCGAAACTATGGGCTCTGTTTAACCGGTAAGGGTTAAGACGTGATTTTGTAAAGAAACATATATAAAGTCAAGCCTCTTTCCCAGAGAGTTAGGATGAAACTACATATTTCCACTAGCTCGCATAATTCTTTCGCTCCATTCACATTCATAACTCTTGTCATTCAATCTCGTAGTTTTGGGTGCTCTTAACCCGCCTTTCCTTAGGACGTCCCTGATACGATCTAGGGTACGTTCATTCTTATTTCTATGAGAAAGTGTTGTAGCCACAGCCTGGCAACACAAAAAAATATACATAGATAAAGCGAAACTAGGTAACTCTCCATTAGTTACCACATTGTCTTTATTACTAACATAGTACGTCGAATGCAAGCCCTTTTAAAAACAATGCGTAGATTCTCTAGTATTACGTATCCTCCAATAAACTTCCACTCAAAAAGGTTACTTATTTATAGCCGTGTCACAACGTAACTTGACCTTTGTGTAACGAAACTAGAATAATTTTTCATATTCCCATTATAACAAATAAACTTTAGGCTTTATAAGTTGCAGGCTCGAATCGTGACTGTCAAGGGGAGGAAATATTTTATAATACCTACATCCCGAACAGAGGGTTTGATGTGTCAACAGGGCCGTCTCGTTACACTCGGCCGACAGGGAAAAGACCACTCTGCTATGATCCAAAAGCATTGGCTTTTTAAATTTGTGCACGCCTCCAATTTCATAGACATATTTGAATCTATCTCCATTTCATTAAGCCTTAAAATGGAACAAGCTTCTAGCCTGAAGTCTTATGGGATAAAGATGCGATCATTATGTTTGTTTAATTATTAATATAATTAAATGAAAAACCAATCATCAGCAATATACATCGTCAAAAAGACAATGGATACTTGAAAATTGTGGAATTTCGAAAAAAAATACGTAATTAGTTTTATATGTAATTAAATATAAAACCAGAATTGTTTGGAACCAGTTGTTAGCTATATAGCTAAGCAGAGTCAACCAAAGGCGAGCCAGGAAGAAAAAATATCTAATTAAAGAAAAAGGACAAGTTATGTTTGGAACTATTTCTTAGTACAAAGCAGAGCCAACCAAAGGCAAGCCAGGAAGTTGGGCGTTCATTAATCACGACACGAAAGTTGAACGCGTGACTAATTTCCTGACTTTATTCAGAACAGCCCGTAAGTGTTTAGTCTGCATTTGCATTTTGCTGCAACACAGTCTCGGAATATTTGCAAATGAGGTTGTTAATAGACAATTAAGTATGTTGCCTTCTAGATTTTCAAGTTTGAGTACTTTAAATTTGAATATTTTCAAATAAGGTTCTGGTTATTTTTCCTCCAGGTTGTAAAGAGCTAAGCTTTATTTGTAATTTACTGAACATGTTCTAAAAATAAGTTAAATTTACCATTATACATAACATATTTCTTATTATTTTTACTATCTTACTTTCATCTTATTTTTGTAACGAAAATTTACAAAATATGACATATGTATGTAGATTTTGCCTTTCACGAATATAAAACCCTAGATAGAGCTCATTAGTTTTAACAATATTCATTCCATTATTAAATTAACAAATAACAATATCAGCAATTTCCCTACAGTTGTTGAGAGAATCGAAAAAACGATGAAAGTTCATTAGCATATTGAAATATGATACTTCGCCGACGTCAGGTTTATGCATAAATTTGGTTTCGCCCGCATGATTCCTTGTTTCGATTTCACGTTGTATTTTGTTTTATTGTTTTGTTCAACGGTATATTCACTGATACGATAACAACATTTTTCTGCTAAGTAATTTTTAAACTTTTGTTAATAATTTCAGACTTGGGCTTCGTAACTTCTGCTAAAATAGTGTGTTTTATTTTACGATATTTCCCGCTATTATCTTCATACTTCGGGGCTCCTAAAAATAATATTTATTAAAATCTTTCTTATCAACGTCTTTTTTTTAAACTTTCAACCAAATTTAAAAGCTGAAATTTGGACGCCTTAGGGTACCACCAACAAACATATTTTAGATGAGTAGAATCAAGTAATTTCATTTTAAAGCTTAACTTTGTCATTAATAAGAATTACTTGCCATCAGTAAGCAGGTGAGCTATCTAACGGAGAATTGTCTGCACCATAAAAGGGAATCTGACTGCAACTCTGGCTTTGTTAGTCAAAGGATTTGAACTAGGCATTGATGAGTCTATCAGTCAAAATTTCTGATTGTGCGATGTAAATCAACCGCCTGCATTCTACTCGTTTCCCGCCGTTGTACTGCAACTTTAATGGGATTTATTTTGTTATAAACTGAAATGTAAAATCACGATATTTTTTGCTAGAGGCAACTATTCGACATACACATAATATAATGTCTTCACTTTATAGGATAATCAAAAGACGTAAAGGCCCATGTTTAATGTATGGTTCTTACATTGATGGAATTGAGATTCAAAAATAGTGATAGGTTGCAGCCGATCGCTTAAAAAGTAGTATTTTCCTTAACTCTTACAATATTAGATGCCTCAATTAATAATTCACCTGTTACTCTCTTTAATAGTACTTACATTATTTTACCATATAAAACGCGTTAGGAAGACTTTTTACTGTTGAAAAAAACCACTCTGAGGGCATGTATAACTTACTGCCAAAGTTTCCCCAAGAGACATATCTGCCCTTAAGAAGAGAAAAGATTTCGGTAGGGTCAGCAAATAAAAGCAATCCTGACGAATGGTGACAGAGCGCACCGCGGCCCGCCGGCACTTGAGCGTCATTTCGACAGAGAAAATTGCTATCGAAACACGTTACATTGGAAATTGCAGCAATTTGTTAACGTTATGCGTCCCAGGAGAGCCCTCTACTCAGTCGAATTTTTAAAAATTTATGCCCCCAAATTGTACCGCCTGCGTCAGGTAAGATTGCAGGAGTTATGACGCTCCTGATATTATCAGATTTTGCTTGATGGCGTCTGGTAAATGAACGGACAAAATTAAGCAACGCGAGTGCTATGAAAGATCCTGAATAAAACATTTCTAAGTGTCGCAAATTGTATTGTAATTCAAAATGTTTATTTTGTAGCTAAATCATTTTGTTAATTTGTATTAGGTGCATGTAAAAATGCAAGAAACTATTACTTGATTTCTCAAACCTAAATTTGTAAAGCCTTACGAAATAAAACTAAATCTCCATTAAATATATTCAACGGTAGTCAATTAAAAGCATCGTTACATAAAAACGAAGTCAATCGCGGCAACTCGTTCGTTATTCAGATTATTCAGAACTGCATTATAAATAGTTGGCGCGGCTCCAGTGTCAGCATGCGCTGTGCAGAGCTTCGAGAGCGGCTGATGAGGCGGAACGTGATCAAGAGGCTGTTACTACAATACATAAGGCCAGTTATGATACATTGTACATTCTTGATACAATATTGAATAAGACTATAGCTTCGCTCCAGTGAAAATTTAATGAATCTGTAAGTCAAAAGTGATGCTATATACTATACTCTGGAAAATATGCCGTTGGCTGATTTTTTTATGACGACAGGCAAATAAATTATAGAAAAATATTTTTTTTTTTCGAGTTATCCATCAACATTCTTTGCACAATAAAGTTACATACATACATATAGTCACGTCTATATCCCTTGAGGGGTAGACAAAGCAAACAGTCTTGAAAAGAGTGAATAACTGATTGCAGGCCGCGTTCAGCTGTTTGACTCAATAATAGAATTGAGACACAATAAAATTTAAATAAATATCTCTTACTCATTGGAGATTACGTAAATAGAAAAAAAGAATGTACCTACCTACTTACAATCAGAAACGCAATTTAACAAAAAAATTATCACATACTGCAATTACGGTTTAACAATTAAATTAGAGAATAGAACAGCTATAAGCTTTTTGACTGTACCGTCCAAAACAAAGCTACCGCATACATTGCGCGCCGTGTAATTTGAGTACATCGGTTATTTGAAGGCGCGCCACGTTTCGGCCGCCAGCGTTCACAGTTTTATTTCCGGGGTGACTGTTTGCATTCCCCTTTATATGGGACGTATTGCGATTGTGCATTATTAAAAAGACCGCCTGTTCCCTAAGTGTTGAGGTGACGTTTTAGAAATGTTTGGAGAATTTTAAATTACTTTTAAGAATGAAATAAAGTGAACGTCAAATGTTAACGTACAATTCATTATGTAGGTGAAAGAGTACCTTTAAATAAGAGAGTCTTTCACCCTTAAAAGACAACCGTGTGACGAAAAAAGTAATTTGCTACCGGTTCCAGTGTCAATGATTATTATATACCTATCCAAAAACTGGGATTAAAATAGCAAAAAAGTCAAATAATTCTATTCAAATAAATTAAAAAAAATAATAGTAGGTACTTCAGAAATTCATTCACATTTTATTCATATATCACATGTCTATATATCACATGGAATCTGATGATCAGTTTTTCCATCTTGGAAAAATCTGACTATCTAATTTATTAATTTAATAAGCATTCTGAATACTATTATTATTATTTATGAATATTATTATTTCTATTTCTATTTACATCTTAGAGTCAACATTTCATAATGTTTCGCAAACATTAATAATCATGTAACTCGAAAGTTTAAAAATATTAATAGTCAAATAGTGGAGTAAAATTTAAACAAGAATTTAATGAGAATATTTATTGAACTTAAAATAACCCTATTTTCCTTGCATCAGAGCTCATATTAATATGACCTGATGTTCAATTACAACAACCAATTAAGTACATTATGATATTGCTGATCATTGTAGCAATGAAAATGATACGTACGTACGTGTTCCGGTAATTAATTAAAATTGAAAGCTTTTCACGCAATACAGGGATTTCCTTTAAACTTTAATTTAATATCATGTCAAACAAAGTATTGGTTCTTCGGTTCACATCTTTTATTTATTAATAATTCATAACTATTTTATGATTACAAGGTTCAGTGAAAGTGAGTTTTACATGTTATATTTATAATGTTACTTCTATCTATGTTAACATAAAAAAAGTTTCAGCTTAATAATAAAGTTTTTATAGCTCGATAATAAATTACTTATTAAACACGCACGTAACGTACATACATACCTTTATTTTCTCTTGAACGTTTCGATCATGTTACAATGATCTGTGGTCACCCAGCGACTGAATAGTATAATACAGCGCGAAAGTTTAAAATCAGTTATTGATAATAAAGATTTAGTTATCATTTAATCAGTTAGTCAGAAACGTATGTATATTTAGTAAGATACACCATTTAAGGAACCTACAATCTACAAGCCAAATTAAAATTCTCAGACCCAGCGGGTTAGGTTGTACGTATTGTGAGTCAATCAGATTCCTTTTTTAAGGTATCCACGAAGTAACCCTTCTTAAAATAGCTGTCATTATGTGATTTTTCAAATATTTGTCTAGTTATACAATAATGACTTACTTAATATTTAGTATGTATAGAAATATACTTACTCGTACTAACAACAACAAGCCTTCACCGACGTTGCACCTGTGGAACGGAAAAGGATGTGCTTCTGACGCATGTCTACTGCACAATGCGTAGTGTTGTAAAAAGACTCGATAGTCTTGGACTCATTTAAAGTAAGAGTTCTAAAAAAAGGCTGATTTAGCTTGAGTACTGTAATACCTGGGAGGCAGAGTAGTGGTTGATTCATTCTGTTTCTTTTTTCATTCTTTTTACATACATACATACATACATAAAATCACGCCTCTTTCCCGGAGGGGTAGGCAGAGACTACCTCTTTCCACTTGCCACGATCTCTGCATACTTCTTTCGCTTCGTCCACATTCATAACTCTCTTCATACAAGCTCGGCGGTTTCGGGTACTTTTGACCTGACCCTTTACCAGGACGTCCTTAATTTGATCAAGATACGTTCGTCTAGGTCTTCCCACTCCGACCTTTCCCTCCACACTCTCCTTGTATATCTGCTTAGTCAACCTGCTTTCATTCATCCTCTCCACATGACCGAACCATCTTAACATACCCTTTTCTATTCCTGTAACTACATCTTCTTTCACATCACAACATTCCCTTATCACGCTGTTCCTTATCCTGTCACTCAATTTCACACCCATCATACTCCTTAACGCTCTCATTTCCACTGCATTTATTCTGCTTTCATGCTTCTTTTGCCATACCCAACTTTCACTCCCATACATTAATGTCGGGACCAACACGCCCCTGTGCACAGCCAGTCGAGCCTTTTTGGATAGTTTCTGACTGCTCATAAAGGCATGCAAAGCTCCATTCACCATGTTCCCCGCGTTCACTCTCCTTTCAATATCACTATCATACTTGCCATCTGATGTAAACTTTGATCCTAGATATACAAACTCTTTCACTTGCTCCACTTTTTCTCCTCCAATCAAAATATTACATGCTGTCATTTCTTTCTCCATTTCAAAAACCAGTGTTTTAGTTTTACTTACGTTCACTTTCATTCCTTTCTCTTTTAAAGCTTCATGCATACAGTTTACCATCTCCTGTAACTCCTCCGCTGATGACGCCAGTATAACCTGATCGTCGGCATAGAGCAGACATTTGACGAGTAACTCATTCATCCTTAATCCACTTTTAGACTCTTTCAAATCTGTCAAACAGCTATCCATAAATAGGTTGAACAGCCACGGTGACGCAACACATCCTTGCCTAACGCCTTTCTCAATCTTAAACCACTCAGTGTGCGCTCCGTTTATCCTGACACAAGCACTCGAATCCTCATATAAGGATTTCAGTGCTCGTATTAAGAGACTGCTCACCCCATGCATAGAAAGTGCTGACCACAATTCATTCCTCTCAACTCTGTCATAGGCCTTTTCCAGATCTACGAATGTGCAATAGACTTTTTGACTCTTGGCCAAAAACTTTTCGGCTATGCACCGCAAGGAAAAGACCTGATCAGTACATCCCATTCCCTTTCGAAATCCCGCTTGAGCATCCCATATTTTGTCATCAGTTTCATTCCTGACTCTATTAATCAATACCTTAGCATACAATTTGCCGACGACGCTAAGCAGGCTTATACCACGATAATTTTTGCAGTCCAGCTGTGACCCTTTTCCTTTGTAAAGTGGCACGATAACAGCCTTACACCAATCTTTTGGTACTCGGCCGCTTCTCCAACACAAATTGAAAAGGCAGTACAACTGACTAGCTACTACGCCTTTTCCTGCTTTAAGCATCTCGACCGACACTCTATCACACCCAGCAGCCTTTCCCGCTTTCATACTCTTAAGTGCTTCCACAATTTCGAACATTTCAATTTCGCCTTCCATCTCATTCTCTTTTTCTTCGCTATAGCAGAAATCTTTCTTATTTCCTTCCTTTTTTTCAAATAAACTTTCAAAATAGTCCTTCCATATCTTTAGTACACATTCTTCTCCTTTCACAACGCTACCATCCTGGCATCTGATCCTAGTCAGCTCTCTGGTTATAGTATTTCCTCGGGCTGACCTTACGGATTTCCAGAATACTTTCAGATTTGACTGAAAGTCTTCTGATAGCCTTTTATCAAAATCCTCTTTATACTCTTCTTTCTTTCTAATCACAGCTTTCTTAACCAAATCTTTCATTTTCTTATATTCCTTACGTGCTTCATTCACATCTTCATCTATAACCTCTTGCATTCTTAAGTTAGCTTTTGCTGCTAACAAATCCAGCCATGCTTTCTTCTTTAATCGCACAAGTTCTTGCACATCTTTACTCATCCACGCATTTTTGTGATTTTTTCCTTTCCTTCTTCTACTTACACCACACACTTCAACAGCTACTTTCACAATTCTTTCTTTAAATTGCTTCCATCCATCTTCAATATCGCTCATTTCCTCTAAATCTTCAAATTCATCCTTCAGTCTATTAATATACTTCTTACCTACATCCATATCTTGCAAATTTTCTACTTTTACTCTTTCCAAAGCGCTGGTTTGCTCCCTTACCCTGTGCCGCCAGCGATTGAAGATACCCCTTATCCGGGATATCACCAGTAAATGGTCCGAGTCAATGCCAGCACCGCGATATGCACGGGTATCCAGCACTTTGTTCTTCAATCTTTCATCTACAATCACAAAGTCTATCATACTTTTTAAAATACCTTCCACTCTTGTGTAGGTGTGGATCTCTTTATGTTGAAACATTGAGTTCGACACAAAAAGATCCCACTCTAGACAAATTTCTAATACACTTCTTCCATTATCATTCACCTTTTCGTCACCAAACGCACCAAGCACCTTTTCATAACCATCACGCTTTACACCCACCCATCCATTAAAATCACCTAACATAATAATCTTCTCATTTGGCTTGGTAACTTTCAATACTTCTCTTACACTATTCCAGAACTCCTCGTTTTCGCTTTTTGCTGATGTTGTACCCCTCGAACCCACATCCCAAGGTGCATAAACACCTAGAACGAAGATCCGAGTGATTCCAACTTTCAGCCTAATCCATAGAAGACGAGGGCTGACACACTCATACTTATTCACGCACTCAGCCATTCGTGCAGAAAGAATTAGACCGACCCCTTGACAGCCTCGGCTGGTACTGGAAATTCCAGACCAATACGCCGTGGGCCGTGCTGCGTCGCGTCGCATCCTTTCCGCTTCGTTTCATTCACGCACAACACATCCAAACGTCTTTTATCCATCATCTGGCATACTTCCTCAATCTTATCCTTCATTCCTCCTCTTACATTCATCGTCGCAAAGCGGCTTTCAGCAGACCGCATACCGCTCCCGCCGGGAACGAGACGTGATGGGGTGCGGACACCATCGCCGCCATTTATATGCTTTTTAAGGTTCATAATGCGATTCCCACGAGACGCTAGGGAAAAATTTTGTCCGCCCCAGCAGAGCCCCGCATGCCAGGGTAAGGCTAGCCATTACCTGGGGGTCGCCCAACCCCATGGCGGAAGTGGCACGCTCGAGACTAGGCTCGCCCCTAGCCATGCATCCATCGGCGCGGCAGACCTTAGATTGGCAGGGATTTACATTAAAGAGGAATCCCAAGTCTATCCCTTAGTCGGCTCTTACGACATCCGTGGGAAAGAGATGGAGTGGTCCTATTCTTTTGTAATGGTGCCGGGAACCACACGGCGGATCATTCTTTTTATATTGCCATCAATTAAGCAGCGACTTCATCTTATGAAATAAAGCTTGAGGAAACTTTGCAGATCAGTCAATAAAGGCATTAGTTCTGCGTTTGAGATAACAACACTAAATGTTTCTGATTATTGAGAAAATAGTGATAAATTGACAATAGTGCACAATAGTCAAATATAAGTCGACTTGTTTTAAAAGATGTGTAATCGTAGTACAGTAATAAAAGGAGCCGTTAACAAGACTGACTACTTAATAGAGTTGGGTTATGCTTTCTTTTTTGTTTAATTATTGCCAACTCAATATTGGGATTCACTTTTTAAGCTGCAGTATGGGAAGACGTGATTATTTCTGGACACATATTAAATTAAGAAATTTCATTTAAAAAAATATATGTTTTCTAAGTTTGCGAGACTTTGGAGCTTGAGCCTTAAGCATTTGTGAGGTTTGAACTCATGGCTGAACACGAATTATAGAGACTCATTATTACATCACTACAATGCGGTAAATAATGGCACAACTTGTGCTAGTTATACCGAGTATGAATGGATGCTATTCAATTAAGTATAATATTTTTTTCTGTGCTCGTTGTGAAATTAATGAAGTGTAGTTAAGTTAGTTTGGCTCAGTGTTATTAGAAATTACAAGCCTCTTACAACATAATTTACTATTTACCTATCTTTGGAGATCATATATTCATCGGTTAATTATTATAAAAGCATATAACTAATTAAACACGAACTTCAATAAAAATGTCTTTGTATAACGATAAGATTTGAATTTCGAGTCATCAACATGTAGAACGAGAAGTATTAGATGCATTTTAAAGCTTTTTCAATATAAAAATATTACGATCTTAAATTTACGTAAAGCTCAAACAACTTATAATCATAGGCCCAGTCTAAATCAAAAGGCCTCTAATGAATAAAAACCATTCTCGTTACTATATACATATTATGACAAAGTACTCAAAGTCTAATGTGGTTAACAACTACGTACGAGTACATGTCAGAATAGCGGAACTAGCCCGCGTTGTGACGAAGGATGCTATTTCAATGCCATATATTTAGAAACTCAAGTGGACGAGTCCATTTATATTCAAAACTAAACCTCGGGTCTGGTTCCTGTCCAAATATGAGGGAGTCCTATTTTAATTAACATTTGATAGAACATCACTAAGTCATTTAGCTTAATGCAGCCTTTGGATTTGTTTATGGTTTTGTTGTTTATAAATACTCTATTGTACTCTACCTACATAAAATTTTTTTTATGGTACATAATAAGTCAACCAGGTAACCAGACTTTTGGTTCTGTCTACTCCATAAGAAATTAAGACGTCAATGTGTAATAGAACATTGTATCAATATGTATTCAATCATTAACTGTAATATCTTTCAGTGGCTCTCGGTTTCCTGAATTTTATGATAACTATTGTCCGTCATATATATATATTAGCTTAACTATTGCCTAATATTCTTCAGCATTATAAATTATTTTATTGTTTGTAATTGTTCAACAAGTATTTAATCACTTTAAAGTAATAAACATACTGAAACCAAAGTAATTTCCTATTTATTTAGGAAACTATCTAAACAATTTAGGAACTCAAGAGGCAACATACATGTGGTTTATATTTGGTAAGTCTCGAAAACATTGAAATTCAGTAGCGTACGGTTAACGTCATCAAAACACAATGCCACTACCACCTCAAAGGGAAACTTTGGTTGTGGAACGTCAAACAAATTCGTGGTTCCGCCGGCCACTGCTCATGAATAAAGTTAGTCTTATTATAAGTATATAGGTAGTAATTTATCTATCATATAATTTAACAAACAGTGAAATAATCGTATAAAAACCTCTTGTTTTTAAAACTTAACTCACTCAGAATAACAGGTATTTTGAACACCTGCTGTCAGCGTCAATAATGTTATGTTGGTTTGTTTTTTTAAAAACTGAAAATGTTGACAAATAAATAAATTGACATACTTATTTTGTTTCATCGACATTCTTCAATAATTTGAAATAATATTGTATTAAAATTCTACAATAGCTGGCAACTCCGAAGCTTAAAAAAACAGTGATATGGTTTTGTTTTTTTCAATTTATCAGTTACAAATCATTCTGTATCTCACAAAAATGTACGTACATTTTTTTGACAAAAGCCTTCCAATTACAATTTCCTAGTAACCATGCTGCAATTACAACAAACATAAATGCCACAATAAATGTATGGCCGCATTTTCTATGCGTGATTGTGTCAACAATACATTTTGTAATTAAACACAGCGAAATGCAATTTAGAACATCGTTCAAATACAGAAAGACGAAACACAAAGGGGAGTGGAACAAAAGTCTTTATTTACTTAGAAAACAATACGACAACATTACGAATCAAAAGGTGGCGGTTTACGGAAAATCTTATAAATTATGGGTTCATTAGGCCACTGATGGGAGCCAAAGGGAGGGTTTGATCGTAAAATACTAATTTAAGAACAGCTGCCAATAATGATTTGTACTAATTAACTTTCCACGATGGCCATTTCTGCTTTTATGGAAAAATGTTTTTGGAAATGTCCACCATTATTTTACAGTACATCGATTAAACCACTTTATGAAATTATAAATCTGCCAAATATATTTAATTACTAGATGTTGGACGCGATTTTCGTGCTCTTGAAATTTATATATTTTTTTACTTATTACGTTATTCCAATGCCTCAGCTTTATTACTTCAAAGTTTTATGAAAAACTGTTCAATAGTTCTTGCGTGAAAGAGTTGCGTGGAATACCAACAGATCCACACACCCTTACAAACTTTAACATTTACAATACTAGTAAGATTCAGAAGGTTTCTCCCTCGTCTATATTTCAATTTAATTTTAAACAGTTAATACAACATTATGGTCGACAATCCCCCAATTAAATATTCTGTTTGAACCATTAACAATTGAGCATTAAGTTGCAAATTGTAGAATTTGTTTAAAGTTAAATGTATAAAGTATAATGCATTTATATAAGTGGGAGTGCCAAAGTAAAATAAAAAAAAAAACTAGCTGATAAAATTTTTCAAACGTAGCCAACACTTTTCATTTCCTTTTTTGTGTTAAGTAACACTTAATAGATTTAAATTTAATTGATTTGATATATTATTTATGTTTAATGAAGTTATAAAGTATTAAAGAATTTTCTCTATTTCTCACCGAAATTAACAAAATATTTTCACAGTAGCATCTTATTTATAGCACCCGTGGCGTTGAAAACGAATTACAGACAATGGGACAGATTTTTGCATTAAAGGATTAGTTAATTAATTTAAAAACGGAGGATAAAGTGCTATAAATTGCAGATGAGATAGGAAGACGAAATCTTTTTGTTCGAGGCGATTTATCAAAGTCGCTGTAAGATTGCGTAAACAAAATGCTGTAATTAAATTGCCAACGAGACAGCTCAAGTATGGCTAAAATTCTGTTAAGGGATGACTTATGTAAGCTTTTAAATTGTTCTGAGAGTGGCTATGCTTCTTTTATGATATGTTGTATTCATATAACTATCATCATATAGTCATTTAAATTCCGGTAAAGTAGAAGTGAATTCGCGATATTTTACTTTAAATACCTTGAAATCATGAAATGACTAAATACATTTTTTAATCATCAAAATTCCTGTGATGCAGAACGTAACAACCGCATTTCCCAAATAACTTAGCAGAATAAATAATTATGGCTTCAAGTAATTAATATTATGGGTATCCAACAAAATTTTACACAGGGTTCTAAATCATAGGGACGAAATTAAATAAATCAAGATTTTGTCTACATATTTTAAAGCCTTGAACAACGATGAATGAAACTGAAATTTATAACTCTTATGCCGTCCGGTTGAAATACAAAGTCTTTTTTACTACATCATAAGAAGATAAATCTAGATACTTTATAATTTGTCTCTCAATAACAGCGTGAAAAACAAGTGGAACGCTTGGGATTTCAAGTGGATAAGCCCGCACAAAAGACACTTAAGACAGATAAAATGCAAGCCCCAGGTAATCTCCCAGAGGCTCCTTTTCGTTTTACTTGGGAAAAAATCAGAAGCTTCGAAAAATACATATTGAATTTGTGTCCATGTAATTTGATTTTGTTATTTCTGTTAATTAAGCTTAAATTTTTTTTTAAACACACGGACAAATTTCACGTTTTTATTTCGTACATGTTTAATAGAGCTAATAGGCCTGAAAACACTTAAAAGAAAAAAATCAATGAAAATATAAGAAAAGTAATATTAGATTATTTTTTATTGTTTTTTTTATATTAAATGCATATTTTAAAATGTTATAAGATAGAAATAAGTAATAATTTATTAAAAATTAAATAAAATCTTGTTTCGATAATTATTATTAAGATAACGATATTATTGACTGGGAGTGACATCAATATAAGTTTATAATAATTTATGGTAGAATCAGGGCATAAAATATCACAGAATAGAAAACTGCTGTGACAAATGCATACAAACGTTATCTCTTCCAATGGATAACTGCTCATATGGGTCACTGATCGATGAATACAAGATTAGAGTTTGGTGTTAGAATTTCACGGAAAGAGCCACCATTATGTGTACATTAGAGAGAGCCGTGATATTCACCCAGTAACACGCAAAAACTTTTAGAGTAAGCCAACAAACTGTTGAGAGTACAAAATTAGAATTGAATATTTTGAACTGAGCTCCAGAAAATTTGGAACAAAAATTTTGATTTTGAAATTATTTCTTGGTAATTTCTGTTTTAAGTTGTATGATTACTTGTTATTAATCAAAGTTCAAAATTCCTAGGTGCTTCTACTACTGATTGAAAAAGGTTATTAATCAGCAATGTATTTTAACATCTTCAGTGTAGGTTCTTTGAAAGACCGTTTCTTTATGAGGATTTTCTGAATTCCGAGGAAGCAGGAACGATCCAAAGTCGCTTTCAAAAATTTGTATATAATATAGCCACAATTTCTATTTTAATCCACACAAATAAATTTACCAACTCTCATAATGTCATGAAACATACAATGAAAAATTCCATGTGGTTCTTCTTCCTGCTTACTTCCTTCCATTTGATCAGGTTCTAATTTCAGTTCATTGTATGTAA
Source organism: Amyelois transitella (assembly GCF_032362555.1). Taxonomy (NCBI): domain Eukaryota; kingdom Metazoa; phylum Arthropoda; class Insecta; order Lepidoptera; family Pyralidae; genus Amyelois; species Amyelois transitella. The sequence continues at coordinate 4,286,613 of NC_083512.1, read as the reverse complement.
TTACTTTTAATTGAAAGATAACTCTTCTAATACATGTAGTCATCATTCGGTTTCCTTCTGCTTTCTCCTTATTTTGTAATGAAATTCTCAGTGGATGTGAACTTTTTTAATATAATAGTCAAGTCTGAGTTCGCGAGTAAAAACCTCTGTCATTATGCGGAAAATTTGTGGCGAAACGCGTGTTCTCTACAATGTGACTAAACGCATTATCCATGAGTGTTTGTATGTGGGAATGAATATTGACACGTAATTTTCTTTCACTGAGGACCTTTTTTTTGGATATTTACATCATCTGTTTGTGAATTAGGCATTAATTTATTTACGTACTGTCTATGAAAATTGCGTATGGGTATAGGATATGTATTAGTTTGGAGATAAGATGATATTTTTTTTTTCAAGAAAATATTTGTTTGAATAGATTGCATGAAAAGATTGATGAATGTGATTTAAGCAAAAGAAGCATGTTATAAACGCGGTGATTAGAAAGATTACTTGCTTACCTTCGAAAAGGGGTGATTTATGACAACTATGTATTAAAGATGTCGTAATTCGGTCTATATGAAATCATACACAACATCAGTTTTATCATATAATTAAAAACAGTTATATTGTTAGATGGTAAAACAAACAGATTCTATCCAGTATTCAAAACAAAATTGTTTCGCAAAAATTGACACAGGTTACAGAATATCAATCAACGTACATCGGCGTTTGAAACGAATAAACAAAAAGCAATGGCCGCACGCAGGATGGCTCTCAATTTCCAGGCGCCGGGCGCACGGAAATGAAAAGCCAGTCGATGCCACCAGACGCATGTTTAGTATGTGAATGTTCTATCCGATCGGTTATGATGGACAGGTGTATGAAAATGTTTACTATCGATAACAGTGATGAACGTATAACATAAAATTAATCCGTGAATAATTCTCATTATCGTGTCGTGGTCGTAAATCAGGTGTAGATTGAGTGACAACTCCAGTAATACGGCCTCATTCTTGTCAAATTGCAGTCTTTTGGATACACTAATGAGTAAAGAACGTTGTTAGCAGCCTAAATTTGATCTATCCGTTATGTAGCAAGAATTTTCCCTTGGTTTATCTACTAGACGCTATTGAGTCATTGCTGCACCGTAATTACTGAAATTAATTACTGCAAAATTAATCATAAAGTTTTTTCCTTCGTTTTCCCTTACTTTAGAAAAGAAAAAGAGTGTCCTATTGTTTTAGATAGCATCAGGAGTAGACCTATATTTTTTAACTTATTATTTTATAATCTGTCTTAGGGGTAAATCGATTTCATTGGAGTTGCCGTTCGTATGACAGATATACTAACAGACTTATATGGTGTCCGTTGACAAAGAAATGAATGTTTCTAATAAATAACCATTTATTTAATTACCATTTATGCTGGGTAAGATTTTGTAAATATATTACGCACAATGATACAAGTTGTCCCATAAATTTGGGAACTTCGATAATACAGAACAAAACAACATTAAATCAATTCTGTTAGGAACGGAAGTTTCTTGCGCAGGAAGAACTAATGATGTGGGTAAATTCATTCGGCACCTGACAACATTGGTCGGACAGAATCTGTCAGACTGTCGGCGAAATGACGTCATGCTACAGTAAACTTATCATAATATCTAACTAATACACGTTTATAATATAATAGTATATTGCTATATAATAAGAACTAATATATGTATATGTATACTAAATGTATGTAGTGCGAAGATGAAGATGTAGTCTCCGCCTATCCCCTCAGGAAAGACGGGTTTTAGATAATTCCGCTAAGATAAGCTTTCCTGGCCGAAAATACATACACTAATTACATTTATAACCCTTGAGAGGTAGGCATAGCCAACAGTCGAGAAAAGACTAAAATACTTACTTACTTACACTTAAGAATCAAATAGTGACAGGTTAGTCGCACTTTAAAGACATCCATGGGAAAGATATGGACAAAAGATATCTATTAGAATTTTAAAATCTGTCCTGATGAGACTACAGAATACGAAAATTGAATCAGTATATTTTTCCTTCCCCACATTGCTGCTCCCATAAAAAAAAACCACATTTGTTTTATTATCACTGTTCTTCCTTATTGAATGGAATATTTTTATGAAGTTCGTTGATTTTAAAATTAATTTACAAACAGACAGAAAAAGGTACTGAACTCGTGGAGTCAGATTAAAACTGGCACTGGAACCATATAACCGCTAAAATGGCAATTGGTTTCCTCTGCGGTTTCAATCCAACGTATTGCAATTTATATTCAAATGAGCCTTTTCCAATAACTACAAAGACTATTAATTATTTTTAATTTTGTTCAATTAAAGTTTTTTACATTAAATGTCTTAAATATAAGTTAAGATATGTAAAACTACAGTTTACTGCGTTTTGTAATTAAATAATTTAATAAAATTGATATGACGGTTTTATTTGCGATTATTTGATTTGCATTCTCATCCTGCTACCTTATGTCCCATATAAAAAAAACAATTTTGTCTGGAGTCTCATTAAAAACTACAATGCATTACCATCCTCCTACCGTGGGTTCCATTTGCAGCTTTACTTTCTGAAGTTGCCTGGAAATGTATCTTTCCTCACGACATTTTGTTTCATCATTCAAGGATATCGATAAGTAATCAAACAAAGAAAGGGCCATTGGTGTGATTGCGGTGGGATTAGCATTATGTAGGTATATTCAAGTCGATCTATTTGTTTAAAATGTAAAATATTTTTAATATTGGCGTGATAATAACTTATGTAATAACTTAAGGCAGAAGGCCCTTTAAGTATAGACTAAATAGATTAACCGACTTGGTATTGCATGGATCTCACAACTTTTTACGGTAGAAAGACTGAGCTGCGGGACTTGGGTTTTTTTACAGGATGTTTTAATGGCATGTATAAATTACATGGAACAATAAGCATTTAGAAAACCGATATCCTAACTTTCATAATAAACATAAACGGCGGCTTCCGTAACTAGAGTACTTTAACTCGTGTCGTGCGTCGAATATAATGGTTGTTGCAAAGTTTGCGACTTTCAGATGAGAAACATATGAATTGTAAATTATTAAAAAATAAAAAAAATGTAAAATATTCATTTGTATTATATATAAAAATAATTATGGTGAAGTGATTCAGAATACATGAAATAAAGATTTGAAGCTTAATGAATTTAGTTATTTAAGAATAACACAATTCAATTATACAAGAAATTACATAATTATGTGAAGACTAGAGGCTGCTCGCGACTTCGTCCGCGTGGATTCATTCACACGGGGACTCCAGGATAAAAAGTAGCCTATATGTTATTCTGGGTCTTCAGCTTCCTGCATACCAAATTTCATCGTAATCGGTTTAGTAGTTTTTGTGTCAAAGAGTGACAAACATCCATACTGACATCCTGACATACAAACTTTCGCATTTATAATATTAGTACGATATATATTGAAATTCACATACTCTATTTGAAGTGATATCCATTATCATAACAATGCAATCACGTGATAATCTGCACAACGACACATTTAACCAAGCAAGTGAAAATATTTCCTCGACACCTTATAAAGTTCACCGAAAAATACATGTCTTTTTTCTGTTTTCAAATTCTCACCAGAATCGGCGGTGCTAAATTTATGGGTGGCCAAATTTTAGCTCCTATTGGGCAAACTGCTGGACGCAGCCTAAGTGGATTAGCCTTTCGGACGTTGAAGCACGACCGGTGTCCAAGCTTTTGGTGGATTCACGGAATTTCCTTTGAAACTGTCCGTGCTTACGTAAGTACGGGTTTGAATTAGTAAAATAGATGTTTCGTTTACATGGCCCAGTTGAAACAGCAAATTTAGACTGTTATTTGAAAATTAATGAAAGTTTGAATTAAAAAATATAAAAACATTTCACTCTCTCTTAAGTAACGTTGCTTTCAAAGAATCGTTATTAGCATTCTAGCGTTTTCTTACTTATATTCTCACCTCCGTGGAGAGGAGCTCAGGGTTTAGGATTTTTGACCATGATCAATACACGATTGAATACCTGACTCTTTTCCCAACCTGACCTCTGCAAACTTCGCAGGGTAACATAACGCAATCATATTATATCCAGATGTCTGAAAGTGCAGCTTTCCTTGTGAAGTTTTTCCTTACTAAGAGCATTTACAAATTATATGTACCTACAGTCAACGGCAGGAAAATCTGACATTCCTTTAACTTTGGTTTGTATAAAGTGGTGGTATTGTTTTTCAGACATTAAATAAAAATATGTATGACGCTAATTACCTTAATCCGGTACCATTTAATCCATTAACCACCGATGCTCTCTATGGCTTCAAATAATATTTCAATTATTATCAATACCATTTGTAATGACATCAATCATTATGTATACTATATGTAGTTGACATTGCGAACGAACATTGTTTAATCAATACATACAACAAACTGCGGCTGCTAGAGCACCTATTGATAATGTCCATTGACATTAAATTTTCGTAGACATTTGATTGAACTGAATTATAAATTTCACCAGTAAACTGAATAGTGATCAAAATAATGGACTAATTGTTATTTAAATAATATTAAAGTTTATATAAAATACAAAAAAATCACCACGACATCACTTATTTATAAATAAATCGGGCTTCATCTCCATTTATACAAAAAAGATGCTAAATAAAAAAATCGGAATATACAACGAAAGCAAACATTAAATTTTGTTTAAACTGATAAAGTATTTCTACACAGTACGAGTATCAATGATGTAACAGCAGCATAATTATAGCTGGCCAATGACATCAATTAATGTTTAAATTCTAGAAAAGATTTTCTCTTTTTAAAAATATTTTTAAAAGAAATGTAAATATATAAAATACCGTTAGGTATACATTCAGAATTATAAATAGATTTCATCTTACTTTTTAGTTTTATGTGAGCTATCTTGCAAAAAATACAAACAGTTTGTGGGTAGGTAGGCAAAACGAATATCTAAATAATGCATACAAATCAACTTAGCTAATACTTTTTTACCATTTGACGCTTAGTTATGATAGTTATAAAACTCAGTCTTCGCTACGCCGACCGCAAAAATTGTCATCATTTGATAATAAGTCTAGTACAAAAGGCAATTGAAGTCAATGAATCCTCAAAACGAGTTTGTTATTCCGACGTTCTGCGTTCACGGTCAGTCGTATGTTAGTGAAGATCTACTAAACGTGTGAAAAATGGTTAAAGTGAGTACGATTCAGAGCATTTTTAAAACAAAAAGAAGCAATTTATAAATCTTTAAATAGAATAGTAGTTGGTCTGTAAATTCGTGTGGAAGTTTCTGGTGATTTTATGAAAGAATTTTCTTACTTGTTTGACCTTTGCTTAACGCTTTTTTAATTATATATACCATCATTTTCAGGTTAATATACCAACAACAAAGCTAAACAATGGTATAGAAATGCCTGTTCTGGGCTTGGGCACTTGGTTGGGAATTGACGAAAAGGTAATTAATTAATTAGTTACTAACTACAGTAATTTTAGATCACGGCTATATTACATCAAAATTTTACTCATTGACTAAACCTAACTAACCTTTTTTTTAATGGTGCCGTGTGGTTGCCGGCACCATTACAAAAAAGAATAGGACCACTCCATCTCTTTCCCGTGGATGTCGTAAAAGGCGACTAAGGGATAGGCTTATAAACTTGGGATTCCTCTTTTAGGCGATGGGCTAGCAACCTGTCACTATTTGAATCTCAATTCTATCATAAAGCCAAATAGCTGAACGTGGCCATTCAGTCTTTTCAAGACTGTTGGCTCTGTCTACCCCGCAAGGGATATAGACGTGACCATATGTATGTATGTATTAAACCTAAATGCATGATTATGAGTATTGATTATAACGACAATTGTAGAATTCATTAATTTGGAACCTGCTGGTTTTGAGTCGTCCCAGTGTTTTTTATGCGGCTACATTCTATCTGGAGAGAACCGCTTAATGACCAGTTGGAAAGTCAGGTTACACCATTTCAACATAGCGTCTCTGCCTTCTGGTCTCCATGGCTTTGTCTTAAGTTCTGAGTGTGTCATTATTAATAACGTTCTTAAATATTTAACCAAAAAAACTTTATGACTCCAATAGTCGGACACTTAACTCAGGATATTTGTTTCATGAAAGAAACGGTTACACATACAATAACATTTAACAAATTTCTTTCACATTTCAGTTACAATTTCTTAGTTCTGATGTACCGAAGCTTATCGAGGCATTATCCTATGCCATAGACATTGGATACAAATATCTAGATACGGCTCATTTGTACCGCGTCGAGCCTGAAATAGGAGAGGTGGTGAATAAAAAGATAAAGGAAGGTGTGATCAAGAGGGAAGATGTATTTATCACTACGAAGGTAAAAAATAAGGACCAAACCTCATGGTAGCCACCCACGATAACGTAGGAAACGTTAAAAGACAGAAATTATATCGTCAACAAGGAAATCAATTAATCAAAAATCTTTTTTAAATGCACATTCTATAGGATATCATGGATACTATATTTTTTAATTTCAGGTCTGGCAACATAATCACAGAGAGGCTGATGCGATCCAATCAGTGAAAGACAGCCTTCGTCGCCTTAATTTGGACTACGTAGACCAAGTCCTCATGCACTGGCCAATGTCTATTTCGGTGAGTTAGCCAAGATTTTAGTAACGTACCTTGGTTATCTATTATAAAACAGGCGACTTTGTTAGTCCAAATTAATCTCTTATCAAGAAAAAGTCTAGTGATTGATTGAAAATATATGTAAAGTCTATCATAGGGAATGCCTTATAAACTATTTCTAGCAAACTGTCATATTATATTCTCGTTTCCATTCATACTATTGGCTTTACTTACTTTTTTGAAATAAAAACAGTTAAATGGCTAATAAATAATGTATCTTGTATCTTAGCGTAAGAAAACCTGAGATAATTAGGTAGTTAAAAAATAATTTCGCAACAGCCGGACGGGATCGACGAAAAAATCGACTACTTGGAAACTTGGAAAGGCCTCGAAAAAGTTTTGGACATGGGCTTGGCAAAGTCTATAGGCGTATCGAATTTTAATGTCGAACAGCTGAAGAGATTGCTTGCTAACTGCAAAGTGCCGCCGGTAGTCAACCAAGTTGAAGTAAGTTTGTTTTGTTTTTAAGATTAACCTTGCGAAAAGTAACGAGAAAAGTATTACCTAGATATTTTCAAATCTTTCTGATCACACAAAAATGTCGAAACTAGTGGTTTTAAGTTAAATAGGTATGGAATGCAAATTGTTTGTCAGGAATTAATGAAATTATTACAAATCAGAAGTGATAGCCGGAATCGAAAAAGACTCCTAACTTGGTTGCGATTATTAATATACATAAAATTTAGTGTTAGTTGTTTAGTTGTTGTTAGTTAGTTGCGGAGGTCAGAAGTTGCGTTGAAAAAATCAGACTTAACCAACTAAGATCGTGGTCAAAGAATCAACCCGGGCTCTTATCCTGATTGGTAAGGATCCTATGAGTGAGAGAGATAAGGATCTTATGCTTAATATAATAAACTTATATATCAACTTATTGTATACTTTACAGATTAACTTAAACCTGGGGCAGAAAGAACTGGTTGATTACTGCCAATCGCAAAAAATAGTGGTCGTGGCGTATTCCCCATTTGGAACAATGATGCCATCCAGACAACCCCCTGACAGTCCAGAACCAAAGCTGAATAACCCCTTGATGCTGGCAATAGCTAATAAACACGGGAAAACTGTTACACAGATCACGTTGAGATATTTGGTAAGTTATTCAGTATTCTAACTTCGTACCTATAAAAATTATAAAGCAATTACACATGATACAATTTTGATGATAAGCAATAAGAAAAGGGGTGAACCTAGCGGGAATTATCGATGAAGTAATAATCATATTGGTGATTTATTTTAATTTCTTTTTGACTCTTCTGAGTAACCAAATAATAACTTAATTTTTATGTAGTTATATTTGTATTTTATTATTTTTCAGTATCAAAGAAACATAGTGAGCATCCCAAAGACTGTCACAAAATCTCGGTTGTTGGAAAACGCATCTATATTCGACTTCAACCTGGACGAAAATGATGTACAAACGATTGCAAAATTTGACGTCGAGTACCGCACGGTTGTGCCTGTATTTTGGCAGAATCATCAAAACTATCCTTTCCCAGAGGAAAGACAACCATATAAAGAAGATATTCCTCTTTGCTTAAGAATATGGAAAAATGGTGCTAATGCCGACATTGATTAATTTATTTAATAAAACTATGTATTATTGTCTATCTTAATAATGATTGGTTTTGCGTGCTTTGGATCCGGTAGCATATCAGATATGATTATAGTTCATCAGGTTGCAACTAGTGCAATTCTAATACAATAATCCCAGCCTTTAAAAAAACGAATTACCAAGAAAAGTAGGTTATTAATAAGTTTCAGTCAAATATTTCACAATAACAAACCTCAAAATCCCATTAAAAATGTAGCTTGAACAACAACAACAGAAAAATAATGACGAGTTAATATTTTAACACTCTCAAAATGAATTGGTTATTTTTAGTTATCATTCAAATCATTAGTATGATAATCAAATTTCAAAATACCGCCAGGGAAATATTTTATTGAACATCCATTTTCGATTTATGAAGTTTTACACTCTTTCCCGCATACAAAGCTCATTACAATATCTGATGTTGGTTTGTAAATAATACCTATACTTCATATCTTTTTAAATATCTGTTTGGTAGTGTAAGCTCTGGTGGTAAAATCTCCTTTGTGTACTCATATTCCTTTGTCTGTCCAGACCTCAGTATTTTAATTATTTAACCCTAAGTACCTATCGGAAAATTCGAGAGGTGTGATGGGTGCCTCACTACCCGCGCCGATACTTGTTCGATTAAGGAATGCTCGTAGCACATGAGGCAATAATTTAAGCGATCCTAATAAAACTGATAAAGACTCGCTACCAGCCGGCGATGTTGCTGTTGTTCAGCTTTATAATAGGTCCTATATAAATAATCATGAATAAATCGTATGAATCTTTCTCCATTCATCTAATATCTCCGTGTTTTTTTTTTTTACTTGCTACAATGTTGTAATGTTATCTTTTTGCTTTATTTTATCAAAATATATTATATTTAACTACACCGCAAGAGTTAGCTCTTAAATTTAGGAAGAATTTTTTTTATGAAATGTCTTTGAATAGCTTCTGAAACTTCAAACTGACAGCGGGCAGAGTCAACTCACAATTGATTCGAATAGTACTCCAAATAGAAGAGAGATATGAGCTGTATACTGGAGGAGAGTAGGGGGTTTTGAATAAAAGTATAGTTTGACCTTGGAGAGGATGCTCTCAGTTTATTTTTTAGCAGTTTAAGCCTTGGACTCATTATAGATACCGAAATGAGGATCAGAATAAGGTCGATTCTAATAAGGTCAAAGATAATAATTATTGTTTCATTTATTAGATTTTACCGTGCCGTGTGGTTCCCGGCACTATTACAAAAAAGAATAGGACCACTCCATCTCTTTCCCATGGATGTCGTAAAAGGCGACTAAGGGATAGGCTTATAAACTTAGGATTCCTCTTTTAGGCGATGGGCTAGCAACCTGTCACTATTTGAATCTCGGTTCTATCATTAAGCCAAATAGCTGAACGTGGCCATTCAGTCTTTTCAAGACTGTTGGCTCTGTCTACCCCGCAAGGGATATAGACGTGATCATATGTATGTATGTATGTATGTATGTATTAGATTTTACAGATTTGAGAAGTCAGCTACTTAACTGTAATAAAATTAGTTGCATTCTCTGCCGGTAATCATACGATACCTTTTTTTACCAGTAAATCTAGTATCCCATCTAGAACCGACTAGGGTTTCAATAGTTAACCATGCAAATTCATCGAGATACTCAGTCCGGTTTGAAAAACTCCAGGCCATTAATTCCAGAACATCTATAAATTAAAGCAGAAATCGCTTCCTACAAATGAAATAAGTGGGCTTAAAACGCTTACTCTGATATTTGCACTTTAGATATTGCTCCGGAATCGTAAATAGTTAAAGAGTTGCACTTAAATGCACGTTTTGAAAGGGAGATAAATCCATGTACACTTATGAATGAGAAAATTGTTTTGTTCTTAGTATTTTTTAATTATTATTTTCATTTATATAACTTCATTAGCATTCGCTACAAGTCAAAAATAAAACAAAATGGCAAAAATAATATAGGTATCAAATGTTAATTTGAGGATGCGATATGGAACAAGCACAAGATAAATGCAAGTATACCGATTTTGCTAAAATTAAATATATCTCTGATGACAACTAGTCCCGATTTATAATTACTAGAAAAATAAAACTTTTGACACGATAAATAGATGTGTATTCGGTGAGCATTAAAAAAAAGCGGAATGTTTATTTTTTCACGATTGGCATTGCGCACAGCTTATTAGAAAAACATCCGCAGAAACTAACATTAAGTTGGAAGCAATAATAAGTATATATTCAGAAAGACCTGCGGGGAATTCTCTTATCTTAAACCAACTCACTTTGGGTCGATTGGGTCCTCAAATAAATTATTTATCAGTATTGTATGTATTGTATAATTAAATTTGTTCGTAATACATGATAATAAACATGATCTATACTAATATTATAAAGCTGAAGAGTTTGTTTGTTTGTTTGAAGATGCAAATCCCAGGAACCACTAGTTCTAATTGAAAAAATATTTTTGTGTTGAATACACCATTTCTCGAGTAAGGCTTATTAAGGGTATATACCATCACGCGGCAACTTGAAACCGCGAAGAAATAATGTGAAAAATACGGGGAAAATTATTCATCCTTGAGGGTTTTAATGATGCCTAAAATGACTATTCCACGCGGACGAAGTCGCAGGCACAGCTAGTTTTTAATAAACGTTATGATAATAAAATATACCTTAACTTGGCCTTCGAGCTTTGTGACTATCTGTCCCGTAAGATATGGCGAGCAAAGCCAAAACTGGTTAAAAGTTAACCAAATTTTTTGCTATTTTTACATCTTCTCTTTCGCCAAGTTGTTAGTGTAGTTGTACTTTTGAAATCACGCTATACTTAATTAACTGTTCGGAGAGTAAGCGAAAGTAGTTGTAGGCCGCTCTAATGTAAAAAATGATTTATTAACTTATTATTAAAATAGTAACGCGACATTTTTATACATACACTAGCTGTGCCCGCGACTTCGTCCGCATGGAATTGTTATTTTGGGCATCATTAAAGCCCTCAAGAATGAATAATTTTCCCCGTTTTTTTCACATTTTCCATTATTCCTTCGCTTCTTATAGTTGCAGCGTGATGTTATATAGCCTAAAGCCTTCCTCGATAAATGGTCTATTCAACTCAAAAATAATTTTTCAATTCGAACCAGTAGTTGCTGATATTAGCGCCTTCAAACAAACAAACTCTTCAGCTTTATAATATTAGTATAGATATATGACAATACGGAATCAATAAAAAATAACAAAGATTTATTTTTACTGATTAAGTTGTTGTGGGATGACAATGCGAGATAAAAAGATTCCATCCAATCGGCTGTTTAATTTTCCATAGCTTTTGATATCATATTGTTTACACTGCGAAATTGGCTACTCACATTATGTAAATAAACGTTATCTTGTTACTGTTTTCATAATAGGGGCAATTTTGCTCGTTAATGCATTGTGGGCTATGGTTTCATAAATGTTACTATTTATTTGTTGAGACTACCTTATAATAAAAGTACAGAAATGTTTCTGTGGATATTTGCAAAACATATTAGACCTTTCTCCATAATCACTTTAATGGATGAAATAAATGGACCAAGTTCCACTTAATTACACCAACAAGAATTAGCTCTTAAATTTAAGAATAAGTAGAAGAAAGACTAGACCTTAGTATTTAAATAGTTAAATAGTTTCATTTTAGTTATTTTATTTTAAAATGGTAGTCACCTATATTAATAAAAACCCAATTTAATATCAATGATTTATTTAACTTTGTCACGATTTTCATTACGAGTAGTATGGTATTTATACAATTCACGATTTTAAAATAAAAAGAAGTAAGGATATCGTAAAGTTCTTTTTTATGCAATAATAGTGCAAAATTTGGCTCAATTACATGATAGCAACAGTTTAAGTTTTGACTATAAATTAGTTTAGATCGAGAGTTAGACTTCCTTATTTAACTTATAATGAACAAGTAGTTAATTAATCGTCCTCTGACAAAGTGTTAGGCTCTCTCTTCATAGTAACTTTAATCTGTTGGATAAACAGATTCAACTGTTTGGTTAGCCTAAACTTTGCCTTGTATTTAGCAACATGGGCTAGGAATGTAGGGTATAAGTAAGGTAGTTTTTCGTGGTCTAATGTGGGGAATAAATGATGAAGAGTGTGGTCTCCAAAAAAGGTCATCACTTTAAAAAGGTTTCCATTGATGTCTGTGCGGTCAATGACCGCGTCGACTTCGTGAATACCCCAATCCCGGGTTTGTTCCCTGCAACAAAAATCTTCAGTGGAATACAAATTGCCTATTGAAATACTGCGAAGGCAAAGGTTTTTGCCATTTCACGTAGTATATTTTTCTTTTAATCTTTATAATGAAGATACTTGGATGAAATAACATTTTTAGGGCAGAATCAACCTTATATTAAACCTAACAGGCGGTCCAATTAAAATTTGGAAACGAATTCCATGTTTATAGCATGCATACATATAATATAACACTTTGTCCTTTACGGGGTAGACAGAGCTGTTAGTCACAAATCACGAAGGCAAAATTTACAGGATATTCTATAACTATAAGTATAATAACATTTACCATCTTCTGTCGGCAGTACCGGTTATACTCGTATCTTCACCATTCTAGAGGGGCCCGGGCTGCGCCTTTGACTTGATTTCGCAAATCAGGTTAAATATATATAGTTACTCTAATCTGACTTAGTGATCTTTGCTGGAGAACCTAACCGATATTGGACCAAAGTTAAAACAAAATGTATTTTCAAATTTTATTCATAAATTACCTTAATTCATCTCCATCATGGAACAAGTCAGGGTGGTGATGCGCAGCGTTGGATCCAATGGTGAAGAATATGAAGCTCCCAGTGCAGTTGATCCAAAGCCATAAGATAAATGTGTTAATGAAGGAATGGCTACTGAAGATATACATCCAGAAGATTGGCAATAAGCCGAGGGCGTCGTGCCAACGGTAATGACGAGTAAAGAAGTCTTTGCGTGTAAAATTTAGAAATAACCTGAAACAATTCATTTTAATTTGAAAAGAGACATGTTACGAAGTTTTTCCTTTCTGATCTAGTTACAAAAAAAAAAAACAAACTGTTCTCTTCCAGAGGTCAATTAAAATTCCAATTTAGTACGAGTACCAATTATACAGGGGATAATATAACCAAAGCAGTTTGAAAGGTCAGTCAAGGAAAGGGTACGTTTATGCAAGGCAACCTATCACTTTCTCGTGTTGTTCTTCTTCTTCAGCATATACGAGTATTCGCCCACTGCTATATGCCTATCTAATATTTTCCACTGAACTCTATGAAAGGTTTTACTGACCCAGGTTATCTCTCTCTCTCTTAGTATTTAAGTCTTCTAACTTTTATTCTCTAGTAATTATTACTTCTAGAAATAGGTTTCTATCTCTATGTTGCAGATTTTTTCTAATTATTCATAATAAGTTACACAGAATGCAAAATTTTACCGTATATATGAGCATAAGTCATAACTTATAGTTATGAAAAATAAAATAAAATGTTTAATTAGAAAAATAAAAATACAAAATTGAGATAATCCCTGTTATGTAAAGCGTAATGTAAAGAAACCATACTTTTTCAAGAAGTTTAGTATACATCCGAAAGGAAACAAAATCACTTCGAATACAATAGCGAAGTGTCCGTAAACTGGTGTATCTCGTCGAGGGAGCCAAAAGACTATGGGTTCAAATCCGCTTATCTCCAAATCCATTAGCGTATTGGGATACAGATGATGAGATAATGCATGTGATATTCGAAAATCTCTGAAACAAGATACATTTCAATAAAACAAAACAAATATGTTATTTGAATAATACAATGATCCGTATACTTAAAGAAAAACTGAATAGTAAGGGGAGTATTATTAGATGCCACAGAAATAGGGGGCCTATTTTTATATTCCAGCGCGTTCGTCCGATCGCATTTTCTGTTGCTTACTTCAAAGCTTGGGGCTCACTAAAGCGGGCATATAAGCGATATTTTACATTCTGTGAAAAGACTTGACCATTTTTACGCCGACTGCTATAGTAATAAAGACTGGTATGGGAGTTTGGATGAACTAGTTATTAGTAATTATCTTAAATAGCCTCCATAAAATTTGAGAATGATCGTTATTAATGATAATACATGAGTAATAAAATAAAATTCAAGTGTTACCTGTAAGACCATAGTCCTATATTGAATAAATACATACGCCAATTGGTTTTTCTATGAATAAAGTTGTGGGCTGCTACCATTACCCAAGCCATAGATAAAGATGCAATCAAATATGAAACCATCACTACCCAATAGTTTTCAGCCCAAGCTGTTATTGCTGATGATACTAAGAATGTTATAAACAATCCATCTATGATTTTTTCTGTATTCGATCCAGCACTTTTAGGAACGCTTTTCAGTTCTTCTACTACAGATCTTTTCAGACTTCGATAAAAGCCATCTTCTTTGAAAGTGAATGGAGAATTTCTTGGGGTTTTTGCTGGTCTTACGTAAAACTTCTGTAATATTTTGTCCACTGATGGCGATAAATGATGACTTTCATAAGCCTCTGTAATATCTGTGCCCTAAAAAAGAAAAAACCTATAATAACGTTCTTAGTCAAAGAAGATTTTGACAAAACATGTCGCCAATTAACTTGTGTAGATATTTTGACAAAGCATGTTGCTGATTACAATAAGTGATTTAATCTTAATTTTTTAATCATGTATCTGTGCTTTAAATGCAATACACAAAAATAACTAAATTAACATATTGAATATTTGAATTTTTAAACATAAAGTATTAGGTGTAAATAATATATACCTTAGTCAAATCCAACCATTCTTCACCGCCAGGATGTTTATGCATAAACTCATTTAGATCATAGATGCCATCATGAACACGCCAAAGACCTTCGGCACCATCATCCATGGCTTTTCCAGTTAACCATTGCACAGGATCCTTTAAACCTTCATCCCTTAGTGATGGGTATTTCAATTGAGGAAAACTCACATGTGTCTTCTTTTCTACAGCTCGTTGATGAGCTATTTCTAAATATTCTGCACCTTTTGGTGCCATTTTCGGTACAATATTCAAAAGTTCTGCGTTCAATTAAATTAAATTTGTTAGCAAGTTGACTGCACGATTCAAACTCTATTAGCCAACTCAAACTTTATCCAAAGATTGCAAGTTGACGTCTGTACTACTCACGTTGGTGGTGATAATATATTTTGTATTATTGTCAATGCTATTTTATTTTTGTTTTCATATCAAACATAAAGATAATGTTGTCATGATTCTTATTTACTAGTTTAAATCTTTGACTTTGCCTACCGAATTTTATTATTATTACCATTTTTATTTTGTTTACGTTAGTTAAGGTTAGTGAGTATATAATTCTTTATAAATATCTAGTTATTGTTGAATGTTTAGAGATTAATATTTCTTTTTTATTGTATTAGTGACTATTTGTAATTGACCATTTGTTCAATAAACGTAGCACAATTTTTTTTTTAACATTTGTTGGGTTTTCACATAAATTAATAGATAAAATCACGTCCCTTATCCGGAAGGTGGCGGTATATATATGTTTGTGATAAATAAATAAACTTTAAAACTGCTTGACCGATTTGGGTTTACTTAAGTAGAGATCCCTAAAAAGGCCCCCCTTCCTCTTCCCAAGAAAAAGGCATTTTCCCAGGAAAAAGTCATCCAGAACCCTACATTCTAAAACTTTGAAGTCCTATGCTAATCTACGCTAAGATTATAATTTTTAGTTTGGTTATCCAGTTATATAATAAGATTAATGTTATGAAACAGAAAACATATACAATTGTTGTAAACATATGTTATCTTTTATATTCGTATTGTGCGATAACATTATCATAGAATGTCGTTGACATAACCTTTCACCTATATTTATTAGCCCAGGAAGAAATTTTCCCAACAGAAAAGTTTTGTGACAACCGAATTTTTATTTTACGAGTATAGGTACCTACATGAGACTGAATACATTTTAATTTGTGTTTTACCTAAAAAGGGTTCTGATTGCCTGTGTTTTGCAAAATAAATTATTCAGCTACATACTCAGTACAATTTATAATAAAATTTGCTTATTATTATTATTTTTTTTTTTTAGTTCAAACGGCTTATTGTATTGTGAATTTTTATCTTCACCCCTAGTCTTGGGTAAAAAGTCATGATTGGGGTAAGATAACTTAAGGATGCATACAAACATTTATTCACGTCTTTGTCCTTTACGGGGAAGACAGATCCAAGAATCTATGAAAACTGAATAGCCACCCTTAGCAGTGCTTTGTGTTATAGACACTGTACATAGCCTCAGTCAAGCTTGACGCTCAATACAATCCCTTGTATTATGCGTCAAGCGGGATATCCCTCGCGGGGTAGACAGAGCCAACAATCTTAAAAAGATTGATAGGTCACGTTTAGCTGTTTAGCTTAATGATAGAATTGAGATGCAAATAGTGACAGGTTGCTAGCCTGTCGCCTAAAAGAAATATCTCAAGTTTATAAGCATATCCCTTAGTCGCCTTTTACGACATTCATGGGAACGAGATGGAGTATTTCTATTCTTTTTTTATAAGTGCCGGGAACCACACGATAACAATAGCTTTATATCAGCATCATTCTCTTTCACACCCAACACCCAAAGGTTCGACCTTAATTTAAAACACGTCGATACTCACAAATTACCAAACCATTTGTTTTTAGATACGATCTAGTATGTATGTCGACCGGCTATTGTCCGAAACAGGGCCTGGGGTTAATAATTGCGTGTGCGGAATTGTTTAGGTCGCGCTTGAAAACAAGGGATTAGATAAATGTTCATTGATCATTTTACTTTATTTTGTACTTATAGATTTTGATCATGGCTCTACACTCGTAAATCTATATCATATCATATTACCGTTGGAATAGGTATACGATTATTAGGCGTCGCTGGAGCTAGCAGATAGAGCGATCGATTTTCGCGTCGAAGTACCCAGGTTCGATACCCAGCAACGCATAACACATTTTTTGTTTTTACACTTTTTATGATGTCCACCGAGCACTGCTTGGTCACCCAGGCACCTACGTTATAATATTAATAAACATTTTTAAATTATTATTTAAAATGTTTAATGTTTAAAAACAATGAATTATAACTAGCGGGATTTAAATAAGTTATTATAAATTCAAATAAATTATTATATAATTATTCTTGGAATACAACGCTTAGTACATTTTGACGAAAATTAAAAATTCATTATGCATAAACCTCGGTATTTTTCTCGTCGCTTCTGTCGTTAGAAATAAAATTGGTTTATGAACCCTCAAAGAAGGATGGATGGATGGAATAATGCGCACAAAACCTATAATAAAATGAGGATCGTATTAATCATGATATTCCGACAATCAACGGAAAAATTATAGTGGAGTATATTATTTTTATTATCCCATATATTCGTGTCCTGGAATACTCTCCCCTCATTTTTAGTGTAAAACAGCCAGAAGTACAAAAGTTAAGCTACTCCAATGTGGCTGAGACGGTGAAAGAATGAATAAATACCCTTTATTGCATATGACAACTACAGTATCTGCTAGAATTATTCAAAAAAGGTGTAGTTGTGACACTGAAGGCTGTTGACGACCACTGTGGCGCAGCGTCTGTGACACCGGAGGTCCCGGATTCGAATCCCGGCCAGGGTATGATGAGAAAAGAACTTTTTCTGATTGGCCTGGGTCTTGGATATTAATCTATATAAGTGTTTATTATAAAATATAGTATCGTTGAGTTAGTATCTCGTAACACAAGTCTTGAACTTACTTCAGGGCTAACCCAATCTGTGTAATTTGTCCCGTATATATTTATATTTATTTTTAGGTTCTAAGTTGAAAACTTGACCAAGGTTGTATGAAAAATTAACTTTTTCTGATTGGTCTGGTTCTTGGACATTTATCTATTTGAGTATACATAAAATTATTTGAGTAAGTATCCCTTAACACAAGTCTTAAACTTACTTAAAGGATAGCTAAATCTGTGTTATTTTGCGCGTACACTTGTTACTATTTTTTGGATTTTTGCAATGACTGTTCAGTCCATGGCTAATTGTTTATCTTTTGTCTTTTTTTTCCCCTTCCAAGAAAAGAATGAAACTGTTTTGTTCTCGTGAAATTTCATAAATTAACGTGGCCTATATGCTTTGTAGCTTTTGGCTATGTCTATGTGTACCTTAAGGTGACTGACCAAGGTCACAAACGTGATTTGTGTGTTTATTTATACACTATCACTGTTTTATGCTTCAGTACAGTCTGAAGTTATCAGCACATCGAAGCAATTCGTTCTCCACAAATTGGCTATTCATCCTTACATAAGCGTGAGTTATTGAGGTACCCCCCATTTACCAGATAAACATCTTTTGGCCTGGAGTATAATTTTTTTAATTATAATTTGGTTGCAGTTCTGAGTAATAATTTATAAATTAGAGTAGGTAAATTTGCAGTGTTACCCATTTTTTTATTTACCAACGATCCGTCCCGGTTTCGCATGGGTAGCATTTATTTAAGAAACCCTCTTTCCAACATTTCAAACAGAAACAACATCCGTTTACAACTAACCGAGATTAGTGAATACATACAGACAGAAAAAAAAGGGGGATGGAATCGGTAAGGTGCTTAACATGCGTGATGCGAAGAAAGGCACAGGTTCGCATCCCACCTCGACCATGTACCAATGACTATTTTATAAGGTTATGTTGTGGTGGTGTAGGTGAGGGAAAATATCGTAAGGAAACCTGCACATTCAAGAAACTGGATGTGTTTACCTACAAAGGTTGCAGAGGTCACATAGGAGTCGCTTCGTGTAAAAACCTGACTCACCCAATTCAGTGTCCACGGTCTAAGGCATAACCCGGCCTCCTCTCCAGAGTAATGAGGATGCAATCGGGACTTAAAGCCAGGATTTATGTCCAACAAGGAATAGATATATGTAGAGTATATCTTACGATATTATTTATGGTCTCGATTAATTAATGAAATCCCAGATGCTTCCGTCACGCAAAAGTATCTTTAATTGAACACGTACGTTGGCTTTGTCCCTTAACGAAATTAATTAATTACTAAATATGAGATTTCCAAAGAAAATGTACGGATTACTTTGAGAGTATTCTAGAGACGTATTAATCTATTTTGGCATACGTGCACATACAGTAATAGATTCTTACAATACAATTCGTTTGATCATTTATTGAATCACGTTGAGATGGATGGACTCTTAAGGAGTACTCGCAACCGTCGAGAATGCATGAAAAATGTGAGGTAGGGGAAGGCTGCCTACACTGCTACGGTCACGTCTTGCGGAATTCGTCTTGCGTCCTGCATGCTGCCAACATGCCACCTGAAGGTCAGGACCTGGATTGAAGGGGCAAGCTCCTTTTTATTCTGGAATTTCCCACGGGAGCGGAGCTCCACGCAAAAACTAGTATAATATAATTCGGTTCATGAGGATAAAATATCGTAGTGAATCGAAATAAATATTTGCAATAATTTTATCATGAAATAAATGTTTGAATTATCTTTAACATCTAAATTGTTACTTTTGTTTAAGTAAACACTCACTCTTTTTGGAAGGATAACCTTAATGAAACCATACAGGGTATGTAAATAAGTGAATGATATATTTATACTCGTGAAGGACTCAACACAATTCTTGTTATATTTTGCTGATTAAGGAAACCTGTCTGAACAACTGTTAACTAACTTTAGGCTCAATTGTTCGAGTTGGTTGTAATTCGGAAATAACAGAAGTTGAAGAACTTTGACGTTGATGTGCACGTAACGAGCATACCCCATATATTGTATGGACTGTTTTGTTTTAATATTTCTATTGACGATGTATGTATTTTCTGGCCTTGTATAGTTTATAGATGGTGGTGATGATGAAGCTCACAACTTATTGTATTCTGTTAAACTCAGATACATTAGGTAAAAGTCTTAGGTAGAATAATTTTCCAGGACATCTTATCATTTTGAATAAAATTGCTAAAATATCAATTTTTTTGACGTTTGACCTTGTATATTTTATTCCTTAAATCGGAATAATGGGGAGTTTTGAGAAAATGTTGGTATTTAACATTTGCGCTTGTTTAATTCTTGTCAGGAATTTATACAACTTTGAACACTTGATTTGGAAATTTGGCATGCAAACATTCTACTATGAAGGCAAAGAAACGTGTTAATGATTATGTGTTAATGTCATTGTTCCTTTAATTATAAACTTATTGTATATTTTATTCATTAGTCACTTAAATTTTTCAAAAGGCCTAATCAAACGGATGTTTCTCCTAAAACAACAAACTGGTGCTTGATCCGGAATTCGGATTAATTAAGAGATTACACTCGTAATTTAAAACGCGGGATTTGCAAATTCTCCTTTTCAGCCAAGTTTTTCAGTCTCATAATTCCAGAGGTAAACAGTTTCGCCGCCCAGTTTGGAGATTGCTTTCATTTGAAGTAAGTGCCAATCCCTAGTTATCAAATTTTAGCCGTGTGGTTCCCGGCACCAATTGTAAACAGAATAGGTCACTCATCCACTCACTCCATCTCATAAAAGGCGACTACGGTATAGGCTTATAAACTTGAGATATTTCTTTTAGGCGACCTGTCACTATATATAAGCCAAAGAGCTGAACGTGGCCTATCAGTCATTTTAATACTGTTGGCTCTGTCTACCCCACAAGGGATATAGACGTGATTGTATGTATATATGTGGTTCCATACTATTGAGAGGGTTACTCCGTTACTTTTTCGTGGAAGTTTTTAGATGAGACTTAGGGAATAAGCACGTTCATCTAGAGTTATAGCTACAAGTAAAATCGGCAGTATCTCCGTGGTCAGATGAGAGATGAGAAAACAGAGACTACTTTTGTCCACTTCTCAAGTTCGTTGCATGTCTAAATCTTTCACCCACATAGGTTGTTATATATAGGTTGTTTGCCCATATAGGGTACTTACCTATGATCCCTGCATAATTTGTGATATGTACTTACTTATTATATCTATGTTAATGATTAACATCAAACACATATACATAGTTATGTCAACATAACTTAAGTATGATAATATACCTATCTACTAAATATATATTATATGTTGAAAATCATAAACCTTCACATATATACCTAAGAAATAAATATATAAATTTATTTAGTTTTAAATTATTATTTCTTTTATAGATACGCACCACTCGTACATCCATTTCAGTTTAGTCCAAAGATTCGACTGGCAGAGAATGCCATGTGTCATTAAGTCCAACTGTTAGACATTTTACGGGCAAAAAGTTAAAGTAAATGAATTAATAATAAATTCAAGGTATCTAACCCTACTTTTGATGTGTATGAGAAAGTCCAAGGTCTTGGCATTTCAATTACAACTTTCCCAACGTACAATGTTACCCACGCCCTGTTTTATAGTCGTCATATCTAAATGAAGGGAATGCGCCAAGAAGATGAAATAAAAATATGTTCACTCTTTCTATTTTACGTTTGTACCTATTTTGCATGTTTCTAAAAGATTAGCCCGCGTTTTCGCGTTGAAAAAGCACAGTTAGCGCTAAATCTGCGAGGCAATCCGCCGGCTGCTGGGCGGCCGCCATAATCAATTCCGCTCCGAAAACATTTATTGCAGTTCCAGCGTAGAACAGTATGCCAGCCTCCATTTGAATAAAAAATAATGTAAAGAGAGGGATAACTGATATCACTTCTTTTATATTGCTTGTACAGTACAATGCGAGTGGCATTGTACATGTACTTGTACTTCTTAAAAGAAAGAAAAGGACCACTCCATCTCTTTCCCATGGATTATTTTCCAAAGGCGACTAAGGGATATCTTATAAACTTGTGATACTTATTTTAGGCGACAGACTAGCAACCTGTCGCTATTTGAATCTCAATTCTATCATTAAGCCAAACAGCTTAACGTGGCCTATCAGTCTTTTTAAGACTGTTGTCTCTGTCTACCCCGCAAGGGATATGGACGGGATTATAATTATGTATTTATGTATAATTTTTGTATTAAATATACACACAACGCCTCTTTTCCGGAGGGGTATGCAGTGACTACAACATCTCTCCGCTTGCCACGATCCCTGCATACTTCCAGAGATATGACCAATGCAAACAGTGTCTCTTGCGGAAAGGTATAAAATATTTCGTGCGCCAATAAAGTCATGAAAAAATATAACTAGAAGCGAGATAATATATAAGCCAAGGCAATGGCTTTTGTAGAGGTAAAAAATGGTAATCTTAAGTTTAGTGGATAAGCTGCCTTTGTACTGTACAACTGTTTTATATTTGTTATGTACTCCTTTAGTGATCAATAACGCATTTACTTACTTTTAGTGGAATCAAAAGCATAAATACGACTACCTAGATATAATTTTACAACGAGAGCATTCGATAATCTTATAAATTGCACGAATCAAAGAGTAGGTACCCATGAAGTACTACAATAGAGAATGAAGTTTTGTTAGTAGTATTAACTTCTTCACTATTAATCAATATTATAAACATGTAGTCAAGATTATTTATTTGTAAAACATGTTACATTACATACATATAAATAGGTACATACATATATTGCAGATGGAGAAGCATATTGTTGTGACTGAACATGTTTGGCCATACGGCATAAAAATTATTTATTAATACATGCAATATTATATTATGACATGCATACATGAACTATAGCAACCGTCAATAAAGAAAAGGAAATATATATATAAATTTAAGAAATAATAAATTAATTGTCAATATTATCATTACTATTATAAAACCCTGTCATTAAGGTAGTGCAGTGTACATCTTTTTATTCAAGGATTGATTTATGACAAAACATTCAGTGACATTATATATAGATTATAAACTCCTTTCTAGTATCAGCACACAATAGAGAAAAACGTAAGGTTTCCTACACTGTAGCTTTCAAACCAAACAAAGGGCGTGTACATAATAACACTGAAACAAGTTGAACCTGCCGTCTACGCTTGTGAAGGCCGCACCGTAATCCGATTACATTCGACTTTCGAGGCTCCAAATCTACTTCCATGTGGAGACGACACTACTAGTTTTCGTATCCTCTCTTGATATATGAGGTTACCGCAACATTTACTTACTTTTTCTTTCAAATCCTTAATTTATAAATGCGAAAATCTGTCTGTCTGTCTGTTCCGCTTTCACAGCTAATTTGTTGGACCGATTCGAATGAAATTTGGTAAGCATATAGTTAGTTAAAAACCCGCGTTCTAACATCGAATATTCAATGATTTCAAAAATTAACCTTTTCAACCCGTAACATTCTAAAATTTAAGGAAAATGTACCATAAATTTTACCCGTGCGAAGCCGGGGCGACTCGCTAGTGTAGCGTAATAGTACATAAGAAGTATTTTGTTATAAGTATAGTTCATTTTAATAAAGTCGTTAGTGGAGATTCCGTGCAAAAAGGTTTGAATCCATAGCGGCTATATATAAATCCTTTCTCATTTAGGTTTGATTGCTGATCGTTGACTTTACTGTATAAAACCTGATTTACTTAAACAGAGAGAGCAATGACACAACCAGGACTAACGCCATCGGAATGATGATTCTTGTGTATATAAATTGTCAAAAAAATGAAAACAATTGAGTATTTTTTTCTTAATTAAGAACGCTTAATAATCTAGCAAATATAACAATTCCACGTTTGAAATTCCCTGTTTCAATTCAGAAGCGGCGATTTCTCAATGTTAATTATAATTATGGCCAACTTGCGTAAAATGAGCACGGTTCCGGGGCAAATGGCTCGTGGCAGTGGAGCCAACTAAATGTGATTCCGGGGAATTTATTTACTAACCGACGACATTTTTAACTTAGATTGCTGGGAATTAAAATTCAAGTTCATTATGCAACGTCGTGTCTTGATATCACGCCGCGACCGTTTTAGGATATTAATATTGTTTTGGGTTCTTTAGTCAATATTATTGTCGTGTGGTTCCCGGCACCAATACAAAAAAGAATAGGACCACTCCATCTCTTTCCCATGGATGTCGCCAAAGGCGACTAAGGGATAGGCTTACAACCTTGGGATACTTTTTTAGGCGATGGGCTAGCAACCTGTCACTATTTGAATCTCAATTTTATCATTAAGCCAAATAGCTGAATGTGGCCATTCAGTCTTTTCAAGGCTGTTGGCTCTGTCTACCCCGGAAGGGATATAGACGTGACCATATGTATGTATTTATGTCTTTAGTCAATATTGTGTCTTACATTTTCACGATAAAATGATATTGAAAATATAAAAAAGGTAGGTTTATTACCGCTTCTAAAGCGCGAATGTAAAAGAAAAGCCTTCACTAACTAAAAAATATTTAAATTGTTACACAAAACATAAAATCATAAATTCTTACATCTATATCTTCTTACACAGGTAATTATTTACTTAAAAGGAGATCCCCGTCACAAATATGATTTAAACTTAATGGTACAGAAATAAAGTTTTGTTATTATTATATGAATTTGCTGCAAGGCAAACCTATCGTCTGGTTCTAGCACGTATAGTAAATTTCAGTTAACTTAGTACCTACCGACCGCAACTTGAGGTATCCGTGTCGAGATTAAGTTACTACTAGTGGCGCCCGGCTACGGCAGAAACAAGATTATATGAAGATTAATTTCAACAGCACAACTAAGGGAATAGGCATAATTCTCTAGTGCAATGTTTACCATTATCCAATATGGGTTAGGTTCCCCTACAATGGTTGCGGAGGTTAAACGAGAGTCCCTTTATGGAAATACTTGGATTTACACCCTAAGGAAGAAAAAGAAGGATAAATTTTATCAGAGGTATTCATTTTTTATCTCAAAAAAATGCCGTTTAAATTTTTAAAAAGTAATTATATTATACTCGTGCTTTTAACAAACCTCTTCATTTTAATGTGTAATCTGTTTTTAAAATGAGCGTGTAGTATCATTTCATAATGGATTTGTTTTTAATGATATTATTTTATAATGGTTCTTGTATAAAAAGTGCGCAGACTCTTTTTGCCCAACTTCAAAGGAAGAGTAATGATTTTCATTTACTAACTTCAAAGCATAGTGGCGGAGGGTGCAACCGGGAACTGGCATAGATAAAAAAGAAAATAGCTTAACAAAGTAATTGATACTTTGTTCAAACTCTAGGCGAAACACGTTGCTCAAAATAGTCTTCAAAGAGCTCTGTGCACAGATCACAAACCTTATCATTAATGCCTGGCCTTGCTCCCACGCTCTAATCCCCAAAGCATAATTATCACTAGCAAATGCTTCAAAGTGCAATCAACACTGGCCAAATCGACCAAACTAACCCGACCAAATACACACGCCTGTTCCGCCGGGAGATTACTGAAAGTAAGCGATAATTTTGCAGTTAATTGCGCACACGATTGCTTTTTTATGAAGGCCATAATGGTATATTAATACTGCTTTATTTCTCTTTGCATTATGTTGTACAGATATGAACATAGATAATGCAATTTCGGTAAAAAAAATAATTATTCTATCCTCCCTTGGGGAGGTTATATTATTCTGACCAGGTATAATATCACTATGCCTTGGACACTTGAGATTAATGTTTGAAAATATCAATCAGTACCTACCTAATCGCTATCACATAAAATTACTCAAAAATACGTCTTATTCTATTAATATAGGGATATATAAAAGAAAAACTGTATATTTTCATTAATTTACGATCTTAATTCTTTTTAATTATGAGTAAGCCAAAAATATACAAAATCACCAATCGCTTCACGGCTCCTAGAAACATAATCACCCATCCCGTACAATGTCCCAGGCGACTTTAGCAAATGGATGCGGCTGCGTAACAAAATGTTAACGTTAGCTCGATACCGCGAATTCGAATCAATTTCGGATTGCTATTTACCTTTTGACTCTGTTGTTTATTTGGTGAAATGAGCTCTTCTGTTTTATTTACATAGTTGCTTTAAATAATAACACACGTTTTCTCAGTTGAAGTATGTGCAAGTACTGTTCAATTATTAATAATTTAAACGTAATTGCTTTGTTAAGATAAATATTGATTAAAAAGTGGCTGATAAAACTGCCCTGGTAAATGATTGTAAAAGTTTGTTATTTGTAAGTTATACTAATTATCGTAAATATTTTAGATTATTATTATTAGGAAAGAGGCGTGATTTTATATATGTATGTATGTTTGTATTTTAGATATCGTTTAAAATAGCTAACACTAATAAAAAGTTATGAAATTACTTCGAGGTTAACACAATCTAAGTAATATGTTCCTTATATATTTATTTATTTAATTTATTTTATCTGAATAGGAAGAAAAGCAGATTCGCTACCAAACCAGTATGGTCGTAAAAACTGCAATTAACTGATAAATTAATATCAAAGAATTCTTATAAAGCTTTGTGAATCAAAGAATTATTATACATTATAAAAACTACCATTTGTGAAATAAATTGTTAAACACTTTCGATTTTCGATTTACTTGAAAATATCAATTCGATATTGAGCCCTGGTAAGATGATAACAAGGTTAACGCTGCCGGCGTGAAAGCCAATTGAATATTAGGTTAGGTCGATAGCGTCACTAATGGATATCAGTGGTGCTCGACACTTAAATTTAGTCTTGAAACGTCTGCAATATTTTTAAAATAAAATAGATTTATTGTGTGCCAGCTCCTTCTGTCCTCGTACTTGTAAAAGTCAATTAAGGGACAGACTAATAAACTTAGGATTCCTTTTTTTTAGGCGATGGCCTATTAACGTGTCATTTTTTAAATCGCAATTCAATCAATAAAGCGAAACTTTTTTTTTTTCCTCAGCGCTCTCTTATGGAGGGCAAATTTAAAGTTACTACAAAACTCGAGTCAAAGATTTATAACGTGTATTTTACTCTTACGCATAACTTAAAAAAATATTTCAGAAGTAAAACTATTTTCAACTCTTGGTTATGAAGCTGTGGTATTTCTTGCTCGTCGCCTAAATGCCTTTCGCCTTAGTATAAAAACCTTTCCCTTGATTGATTTTTACAATCTGCGCTGGAGGAGAAACAGTTGGCAACATTCAATGTTTTCTTCGCTACCAGTTAGCTAAAATGGAAATATTTTTTTTAAGTAATAACATAACGTTTTGCATACTACAAATATATAAAAATATAAGAAAACCGCAATAAAACATCGATTGAATAGAAATAAAAGGGGCTTAATATAATAATGCATTTATGACTTCGTTCAAAAACTTAGGATATTACGCAAAAATGAATAAATAAACACAACAGCTCACAACACGGAAGGCTAAACGAATTTCCGTAAACTTATCAGAGATTTAGCTCAACTAAAGTCAAAAGTAATTGAGGAGCCACAAAAAGTTAAATTGCTCAAGTTTTAATTTAGGAACTCGGTAACTCCATTTCTCGGTTTTCTTGTTATGATATTCATAAAAAGTGACTCGTCATTTTTGCCGTTAAACTCGTATCTTTGATGTGAGGCGATAACTAACCCCAAATGACGGATGGAAAAACTTAGGAAAGGCATTTCTATCAATGCTTGATTATAAACGTATCCAATTTTCGTCTGCTCCGATTGTTGTCAGTGTTGTGTATCAATTTTTTTAACAGTAGATGATTTAACTATAAATTATAAATATACTATGGACGAAATCTGAAGAAAATAGTAATTTTGAGGTTTATCTTGAAATTGTTGTAATTCTACTTAACTTTCATCTAAAATGCCTTTAAAGCTACTACCTCTTTGAACTCGCAAGTATACAAAAGTGGTGAAATAAACCGCACTGCTACAATACTTTTTTTAATAACAAATGATGAAAACGTTGACTGGGAAACCTGACTGGGATTTAATCCGGGAATCGGAGACCCGGGGAATTGTCTTAAATATAAGCCACCTTACTACTCCACAGAGCACGACAAATTTATTTATAGTTGATTAATTGAATTTTGACTCCACCTGTCAGGCTAGATACTGTCTATTAATACGCAATATTGATTATGCTCATATTTATGGTTCCTATGAATATTGCTTTGTCTATTATCAGTTTATAAGACGTACCAAACCAAACGTATTCGGATACATTGTATGAAACCAAACCATGTAACGGGTTACATTTCACTCGTGAAATGAACGATTAAATTATATCATGGCGTACTAAAAAACTCTCGTTACGTATAATCTTACAATGATAAGGAGAAATGAAAATTAATATCAGAATGCCTAAGGCCTCAACAAAATCTTATAATATTAAACTTAGCATTATTTAATAGAAGATAGAAATCTTAAATGTATGCTTAATTACAAAGGAGAGTTATAAATCGTATGATCAATCTTGTACAATTAATATTGCCTTATACCACGTGTTGATTCTTTTGTATCGGAAACTTTGCAAGTGTAACACATGTTTGCCCCAAGGAAAACAATAATATTATTGAATTAATAGGGGTTAAACTAAAGTTGAGCCAGATTGTATATAGTTCAGCAACTTAGAATATATAGTTTAGTAACAGTATAGCATTTTTTACAATTCTATCATTTATTATCTCTTTGAAGCTTTATTCGTAAAATAAAACTATTTTGTTCCAATCATTTTTAATTTTATTATTATTTTTTAGACCACCACGACATCATACGTATATGTTGTACTCTTTTCATGCAATAAAAAGTTGATCTTTTTAAGAGCTAAGCTAAGCATACTTGCTTATGATCCAAAAGTATGATACTACTGAAAATAAGGCTATTAAAAAAGAAAAAAATAACATTATTTAATACACAATGAAAACCCAACCAACTCTAGATTGAAGCGTCGCTAGTAAATATTCTATTTCCACGTTAAAACAACCGCAAAAGCCTTCATTTCTTTGAGAATGAGCTCGCATTTTATTCTAATGTGAACCAAAAACATTCAAAGTCAACTGGCAAATCTAATTGGGAATTTCGCTCACATCCTATTGTCTAAAATTGGGACAGAGTCTCGGCGGAATATAATTATCTGGATAAACTTCTCACGACTTTGTTCATATTATTACTTGCGTGCTCGTGTTAATTCTCTAAGTATATGAAAACAATATAATGAAGCCTTTACCGAGAATGACGGGGAATAAATTGAGTAGATTTTAATTGGGTTAGCCTAACTTTTATCCGCATGTGAAATCTATAGCCGGGAAAGTCTTCGAACGGCTGATTGTATAAATAGCATTTTTGAAGTGAGAAATTTCTAAATTGCTTTATAATTCGAACCAATCCAAGTTTCTGTCGTCATTTCTTAATGTGATGAATGTGAGAATTAATTACATACATATAATCAATCACGTCTACATATTTTTTGCGGGAAAAATAAGGCTAACTGTCTTGCCGATAAGTCACGTTTAGCTCTTTGCCTTAATGCTAAATTTGTGATCCAAATAGTGACAGGTTGTTAGCGCAAAGAATGTGAGAATTAAGAATAATTAAAACCATCAAAATTGATACTTATACATATATTTGGCGGTCGAATAAACAACATCGAACATTTTTTAAGTCTGTTATAAATTATAAGATAATTTGATTGTAAGCTACAACAATTAAAAATAACCACTATAGCGCTATAGCAGATAATACCGTGTGGCACTTTAGAATAGGACCACTCCACATCTTGACATAGATGTCGTAAAAGGCGACTAAGGGAAGAGAGCTCTGTCTACCCCGCAAGGGATAAAGACATGACTTTGGAGAGAGAGAGACGAGAAAACTCATTTCTTTTGAAAGATATTTGGCATTCACATATTACATAATGGTAAAACCCCAGTATTAAAGTTTAACATAATTAATTCTTATAGATAAAATTTGTATTTTTACATCTATTTGAAAACCAAAAATTTCATTGTTTAAAATTTGTTATGTCAGAGGAAATATTTTAAAATTCTGAATGCACTAGTAAATGTGAATGTCCGGCCAATTTCTATAGAGGCCAATATGATCGCCTTATCCATCTTCAGATCTTCGGATGAACTGGAATACTTTGTAGAAAGGAGGTGCTTACTTGAAATATTATGTGGAATAACTTACGAGTACGAACCCGATTCGCAGAGATCCGAATATATTTAGGTGGATTGCATTTCTTCAACTACATATTGCAAATGCACTTTTTTCAAATGCATTTGATTTTGTTTATAATTTGCTTATCACCACAAAAAAATTATCAAATGCGATTAGGTACCTTTATATGTCGCGGAAAAGTGTTAGAAATTTGAATAATTATTTATCTTAAATTATAATTTGATTATTTCCACTATTAAGCTATACAGCTAAACATGTCTCTTTCTATCCCGTAAGGGATAAAGATGTGAATATATGTATGTATATTTAAAAAGATAAAAAAGATATTAGAGATAAAAAAAATGTATTCAATGAATCAGCTCGCAGTTTGTTTTTACGTCTCTTTTCAACTATATACTTACATGATAAGTCTTATTGTTAATTATTAGAGCAATCTTAACGTTAAACAGACTGACTAAAAAGCCACTATCTATTTAGTTATTTACTGTCTCAAGTCTATACAAAAAAGTATAATATCTACAATCCTTCATGCTTATTACGAAACTCGCCTGGCTAGCCCTATTTATTATATCCGACCTGCATCTCTCATTGATCACGTTTTGCAATTTTAGCTATTGCTGCAAGGTTTCGACCCTACAAATACATACATACATATAACATACATACATACATACATCACGTCTATATCCCTAGCGGGGTAGACAGAGCCACCAGTCTTGAAAAGACTGATAGGCCACGCTCAGCTGTTTGGCTTAGTGATAGTATTGAGATTCAAATAGTGACAGGTTGCTAGCCCATCGCCTAAAAAAGAATCCCAAGTTTATAAGCCTATCCCTTAGTCGCCTTTAACGACATCCATGGGAAAGAGATGGAGTGGTCCTATTCTTTTTTGTATTGGTGCCGGGAACGACACGGCACTATCTACGACCCTACAAATAAACATTGTAAAATTATTGGCAGGTTTAACGGTGGGTTGGCCGATGCTAATCCACTCCAATATCGAACTTTAGTATTCAGAGGCCAATATTCTTGCTGAAGAAACGAATATCTAATTTCTCGAGTAAGGAATCAACGCTGGCGTGGTACTAGATATGAATATTAAACACTGAACATCTTCCATTGCAGACGGAGCGAAAATCCGAACGTAAAATAAAGATCGTGTAGAAGTTTCCTTTATTGTAATATACGCCTTTCGAATCTTAGGCTTAGGCGCAAAGTGTCTCTTTCCTCTTCCTAATCGGTCACTCAATGCTCTCTCATGTCGCGACTCCTTATTTTGTCAACCAACTATTTCAATCGGCTGCGTTCCATCACTTGATGTAGCGCGGCGCTGATTGGTGTTGCCAACCTCTTAAAGCTGATATAATAAACTAAATGGAGCATCGATGGTTGAACAGTCAAGGTGCTTCATTAAAAAAGCTCATAATGAAAAAGGATTGTAAGTATCTGCATATGCATCAAATATGGGTTACATATCTAGTTACCCTTCAAAGGTCGCGGAGATCACATGAGAATCGCTTTGTCTAAAATGTAGTCGCACCCCGAGCTCCTTTCCAGAAAGCTGTTGGCGATCCTAAATATGTACCACAATATTTTAAATTATACTTAATTAGATTTCTGAATTGTTCATATTGTAAAGGTATGTACATTTATTTACATTCAAATTAGTATAAATAAATAAATAAATATATACGGGACAAATTACACAGATTGAGTTAGCCTCGAAGTAAGTTCGAGACTTGTGTTACGAGATACTAACTCAACGATACTATATTTTATTTTATAATTTTATAATAATAATAAATACTTATATAGATAAACATCCAAGGACCCAGGCCAATCAGAAAAAGTTCTTTTCTCATCATGCCTGTTACGTAGACATCCCTAAGGCAATATGCTGACGCATCACCAACTTTGCACACGGCACTACGGACTAGATCACGCCACCACGGATTGCGACATTCAACATTCCATGCAACTGAAGTAAACGCTGACAGTGCAGCACGCGGCTGGATACGTGACTTGATGAAACGGCAGGACTTCGGGCCCCCGATACTTCACTTCGTTCCTAACATCGGTCGAACCTAGATTAAGTTTATAATTTGTAATTTCTTTAATTTTAATAAAGTTTTATATTAAACTTTGATTTTTTTTAAGACCTCCGGTTGCGGCCTACGTAATTGGCGCAGTCGGTAGGATTTTCGAAATCAGTGCGCGATCGGTTTTCTGACTCCAAAAATCGGTGCTCCCAATCGCCGCTGGTTGAGCTCTCAAGCTTTTTCGAAAACTCCGAAACGAACTTCGAGGACTACGCCGCCGGAGAAGCGACCACCAGGTATCCAGACATTGATACGTAACGAGTCGACATGATATTGTAAGTACGCTAGAAATCTATCTTGTGCTACTTTCCTATATTTCCTAAGTCCTAGTAATATTCACGATTTTTTACCCTAGGTCTAGTTCTCAGGGACCGCCCAATAGGCAATCTCGCAGGGCGCTCTCGTTAGATAATCGTAGAAATTTAAATATGGAACAACAGGCACAACAGGCCTATCAGGCTCAGCGCGAAGTATTAAACCCGGACATTATATTTAAGGCCTTACGGCTTGTCCCGGATTTTGATGGAAATCCTAACATTTTAACACGATTTATTCGTATATGTGATCAATTAGTTGCAACCTATGTGAGGTCTGAGCCAGGGTCTGAGTTAAATAATTTGTCTGTAATAAATGGTATTCTCAATAAAGTGACAGGTAATGCCGCAAGAACCATCAACTCAAATGGCATACCTGATAATTGGAACGGCATAAGAACTGTGTTAATTAATAATTTTTCTGATCAAAGGGATGAAACAGCCCTCTATAATGACCTAGCTTTACAATCTCAAGGGCAAAGTACTCCCCAGGAATTTTATGAACGGTGTCAATCGCTTTTTAGTATTATAATGACTTATGTGACATTGCATGAGACCGTATACACCACCATTGAAGCCAAACGCACCCTATATAAGAAACTTACTATGCAGGCGTTTGTGCGTGGCCTTAGAGAACCCCTAGGGTCCCGCATTAGGTGTATGCGACCTGATACAATTGAGAAAGCGTTAGAATATGTGCAGGAGGAAACAAATGTGATGTACTTGCAGCAACGTAATAATAACGCTTTGCCTAAAGGTTTTCAACCCTTATTTATGCCTAAAAATAATTTTAATATGCCACCTGCACATACCCCTAACTTTTCTACACCTAAACCATTTACTTTTCCAGCTTTTGGTCAACATAGTAATAATTTTCAACGTAATATACAACCGCCAGTACAACCACATTTTAGGCCTAACCCCCAGGGTAACCAACCCCCTTTCCGCATGCCAACGCGCACCCAGCAAATGTTCCGCGCACTACCACCTAATTATAGCCCACAGAGTAATGCATTTAGGCTACCCCCGCGAAATGCACCTAATAGTAACCCGGGCCCACGTCCTATGAGTGGTGTGAGCCACTTCGTCCCGCGAAATTTGCCTCCAACCGGTCATGATTGGACGAAATTTGGAAATCCACCCCCTACAAATTATTTTAAATCACGCGACGTTAATATAAATGACTGTGAGACATATGACTATTACGATAACTCCTATGACTACTATACACCCGATTATTACGATTACGATACGACTTACAACGATTACTTTAACTACTATGAAACTCAACCACAGCCAGACACGTCTTATGAGTTGCCGGTTTTGACAGAGCCTTCGGAGCCTCAGCCAGGCCCTAGCTCAAGCTGTCATGAGGATTTTCGGGAGGATGCAATTATAAAAAAGCCAAAATAGAAATTAACCTTCAAACACAACGATGCCTACCTTATATTCACATAGAGAACCCCCCTTTGAATCTATTAATTGATACAGGGGCTAACATATCACTTTTAAGCCCCGAAGCTATTCAAAAATACTACCCCCATGTATCATTAACATATGAACCTTTTGAGATACATAATATTCAAGGTTCTGTAAGAAACGAACATTCAATCTTAATACCTAGTTTTAATGAGTTGAAAACCCCTGAAGATATAAAATTTTATGTGTATAAATTTCATGATCACTTTGATGGGTTAGTAGGGTTAGACACCCTCACCCAATGGGAGGCTCGAATAGATCTTAAAGAGCAAATATTACATACAAAAAATGCTAGCAACCCCATCAAACTATTGAATTCCCGTAACGTAAATCTTTATGAAGGTATAATTCCCGCTAACACTAGAAAATTAATTCGTATGCCTCTTAACACCACTGACGGTGACGTCATAGTAGAGGAGCAACTTATATGTAATTGCATCATCCACGAATGCCTTACTACAGTTAAAAATAATCGTGGTTTAGTCGAGGTTGAAAACCCTACTCATAATGACATCGTCTTTTCGTTAGATAACCCCGTGCAAGCCTCTCTATTTAACGTTGAGGGCGTTTACACAAGCCCGCCTAGCCCGCGAGTGCAGGAAGTATTGTCAAAATTACGCACTGACCATCTTAATGAGGAAGAAAAGGCTAACTTATTATCTCTTTGTGCCCAGTATGCTGACGTTTTTTATATCGATGGCGAAAAATTAACTTTTACTAATAAAATAAAACATTCCATTAGAACCAAAGATGAAATCCCTATTTACACCAAAAGTTATAGATACCCTTTTGTGCACCGGCAAGAAGTAAGTGATCAGATAACTAAGATGCTGGAGCAAGGCATCATCAGGCCATCAGACTCAGCATGGAGCTCGCCTATTTGGGTAGTTCCAAAGAAAGCCGATGCTTCCGGTAAAAAGAAATGGCGTCTCGTGGTTGACTTTCGTAAATTGAATGAGAAGACTATAGACGACAAATACCCTATCCCCAATATTTCAGATGTCCTTGATAAGCTTGGGAAATGCCAATATTTCACTACTCTGGATTTGGCATCAGGATTTTACCAGGTAGAAATGAATCCAGAAGATATCCCTAAGACCGCTTTTAACGTCGAACACGGACACTTTGAATTTCTTCGTATGCCCATGGGACTGAAGAATTCCCCTTCCACTTTTCAGCGGGTAATGGACAATGTCCTCCGCGGCCTTCAGAACGTTATCTGCTTAGTTTATTTGGATGATATCGTAGTCTTTAGTACTTCCCTTCAGGAGCACGTAACAAATCTAGAGAAAGTTTTCCAGAGGCTGCGAGAGTCCAATTTTAAGATACAGATGGATAAGTCCGAATTTCTCAAACTAGAAACCGCATATCTTGGACATATAATCAGTGGTGAAGGTATTAAGCCTAACCCTGATAAAATAGCTGCTATCCAAAAGTACCCCTTACCCAGGACACCGAAGGAGATAAAGCAATTTCTTGGCCTCTTAGGCTATTATCGCAAATTCATTCCCGACTTCGCACGTATTACGAAACCTCTCACTAAATGTTTAAAAAAGGGTTGTAAAATCACACTAGACTCCGAATATACTAACTGCTTTGAAAAATGTAAGACATTACTGACAAATGATCCTGTACTTAGATACCCAGACTTTACTAAGGAATTTATTTTAACTACGGATGCTTCGAATGTAGCTATAGGAGCTGTCCTCTCTCAAGGACCCATAGGTTCTGATAAACCTATATCTTATGCGTCTCGTACTCTAAATGAGAGTGAGATGAATTACAGCACCATTGAAAAAGAACTCCTGGCAATTGTTTGGGCCACAAAATATTTCAGGCCGTATCTTTTTGGGCGCAAGTTCAAAATTTACACAGATCATAAACCACTCCAGTGGATTATGAACTTAAAGGAGCCTAACTCCAGATTAACTCGTTGGCGCCTCAAGCTCAGCGAATATGACTATTCGGTTATATATAAAAAGGGCAAATATAACACCAATGCAGATGCCCTCTCTCGTGTAGAAATCTATAACGAAGAGCTAGGTTCTCTTGTAGGTAACCCCACTGAAAAGGCTCCTTCTTTAGGTAATTCATCTACCGTAACTGCACATACGAGCCAAGAACATCCTATACTCGAAGTGCCCATTACAGATGAGCCTCTTAATAAATTCAATAGGCAGCTTTGTCTTACTATCGTAGGTGACATTAAAAGGAAACCGACTGTTACTAAACCATTTGACACCCACACTCGGACATCCGTACAACTTTCTGAATCTAACATAGAAGAAGATCTTGTTAATGCAATAAAAGAATACGTAAATCCTAAAGTAAAAACAGCTTTATTAATAACTCCTCCCCTTGGTATGTACGCTATTGTGCCCATATTACAAGATAAGTTTAAAAGCTCTTCCATGAATCTAGTATTGTGCAAAAAAGAAATAGAAAATGTTAAGGACTATCTCCACCAACAGGAACTAATTAAACACTACCACGAAGGTAAAACGAACCATCGTGGGATAAATGAGTGTTACTTATCTTTATCTACTAAATATTACTGGCCTAAGTTAAGAGATCATATAACTAAATTCATTAATAACTGTACTATCTGTGGCCAGGCTAAATATGAACGCAATCCAATCAGACCTCAGTTTTGCATTGTACCACCTGCCACTAAACCTTTTGAAATAGTCCATATGGATCTTTTTACCGCTCAATCTGAGAAATATCTTACCATTATAGACGTTTTCTCTAAGTACGCACAGGCCTACCTACTAAGAGATGGAACTGCGATTAGTGTAATACAAGCCTTATTAACATTTTGCACTCATCATGGCCTTCCTCTCACCATAGTAACTGATCAAGGCACAGAATTTACTAACCAGATGTTCACTGAGTTTGTTAAGCTTCATAAAATAGTACATCATAAAACGTTAGCCCATTCGCCTAATGATAACGGGAATATTGAACGCTTACATCTAACCCTACTTGAACATCTCCGCATTCTACGGCTTCAGAAACATGATGAACATATAATTAATCTAATGCCATACGCGATTCTTGCCTATAACAGTTCAGTCCATTCATTCACTAAGTGTAGACCTTATGACGTAATATTAGGACATTTGGACCCCAGAGACCCTACTGACGTTGACTTGACACCAATCTTAATGCAACAATACATTCAGAACCATAGAGATCAGATAAGAAAATTGTATGAATTAATTAATGACTCTGCTCTTGCTGAAAGATCTAAACTCATAGAAAATAGGAATAAGACTCGAGAACCCGAAGTAGAGTATGCCCCGGAGCAACAAGTTTTCATAAAAAACCCATTTGCTAGCCGTCAAAAGTTAGCCGCACGTTACACCCACGACAAAGTACTAGCAGACTTACCTATACATATATACACCTCTAAAAAACGCGGACCTGTTGCTAAGTCTCGCTTGAAACGAGTCCCTAAGAGCGCTAACTTGTTACAGGACTCTACTACTGATGACGTTCAGCACCTATCCGACTCAAGCTCAAGAGATAAAACTTGAGAGCATGGACAATGGACCTGGACTACTACCATTTAAGTTAGGCCGTGCTACCTTCATAACCCACTACCATACCTTTTTACAATACGTAGATATTAATGACATAGAAGACAAAATTAACTTAGTTTATACTCAGCTTAACGAAACCATACACGCGTTAGGTAATGATAGCACTTATCTCTTTGCTCTACAAGTTGAATATCTTCATAAAAAACTAGATAAAGCGATGTACCAGTTAGAAAGTTTAAAACCAAATCGCGTTAAGCGAGGTCTTATAGACGGACTGGGTTCTGTTATAAAGAGTATTACTGGTAATTTAGATCATTCTGACGCTTTGAGATATAATGAAGCTATTACAGTTCTTAAAGAAAATCAGCATAAAATTGCCACAGAATTAAATAGTCATATTAGTCTCAATAAGGACTGGATGGACCAACATAAAAAAGTTATTTTACAAATAATTGAAAACCAGAGTAAAGTAAATGAAACATTATACCTCTTATTACAGACTACAAATTACAGAGAAGATATCATGTTAAGATTAGCTAGATTCTCTCAGTTGCTTGCTATTATCAGTGAGAATGTAGAGGATGTAACTATAGAATTAATTAGGATAGAAAATATGCTTGCTTTTGTGACAGCGTCTAGTACGCATCACTCTATGTTAGGTTACGATATATTGGGAAATATGATTAAAAGGTTACGACTAATATATAGTAACGACCGAATCTTAGATATAGAAGTTAGAGAATATTACAATATAATAAAACCAGCCTGTTACTATAGTAATGAACAGATAGTAATAGTTTTTAAAGTGCCTATAGTATCCCCAGATATATATGACATTTTTAAGCTCTCTATCATGCCTAATAAGAACAATTTAGTTATCATCCCCCCTTTCCCTTTAGTAGCCACAAGTAGTAATTCCTACGTGTACATAGAGGCTGAATGCCCGAAGTTATCGACTCGTTACATCTGCGAAGAAAGATTCAATCATCAAATCAAGACTGAACCCGACTGCGTATTCAAGCTTATCTCAACTCAAACCTTGGATAAATCTTGCGAACAAACTAACATCTCACTAGCGAAAGAAGCCATAGAGAAGCTGGATGATAGACACTATGCACTTGCTCTACCTCGCCCGACTCAAGTTCAACTTTCCTGCGGTCGTGAAGATTACAGTACGTTACACGGCAGCTATTTAGTAACAATTCCGCGTGGTTGCCGCCTACATACCAGAGATATCGCCATAGTTAACATCAATGATCATGTCGAAGGACAACCCATGAAGATAATACAGATATCTACTCATGAGAAGCTCACAAAGACTCATGAACTCACGTTACATCTCAACTCTATAAATCTGCAAGGACTACAAGCAGCCCAAGAGAGAGTATTACATCAAACACCCATTACCCTTAAAGAAAATTCATCTGCCAGCATTTACCATACCACATTGCCGTTCTACAGCGTCACAGTCATAGTGCTCCTATTCATATCCGGAGTACTTATACGAAGATACCTATTAAGCAAAAGGACATCTCGTCTTGGAAATAAGAGCAACAACTCTAAAGATGAAAATGAAGAACCCACATACGCTGAGATTCATCCCAAACCAACTCAAGATAAATCTCAGATACCAGCAACATTTTCTCTTAAAATTCTAAAATAGTTGCTGTTCTAAGGGTGGAGGTGTTACGTAGACATCCCTAAGGCAATATGCTGACGCATCACCAACTTTGCACACGGCACTACGGACTAGATCACGCCACCACGGATTGCGACATTCAACATTCCATGCAACTGAAGTAAACGCTGACAGTGCAGCACGCGGCTGGATACGTGACTTGATGAAACGGCAGGACTTCGGGCCCCCGATACTTCACTTCGTTCCTAACATCGGTCGAACCTAGATTAAGTTTATAATTTGTAATTTCTTTAATTTTAATAAAGTTTTATATTAAACTTTGATTTTTTTTAAGACCTCCGGTTGCGGCCTACGTAATTTGCCCTGGCCGGGATTCGAACCCGGGACCCCCGGTGTCACAGACAAGCGTATTACCGCTGCGCCACAGAGGCCGTCGAGAGAGTATAAAAGAGAGTATAAAATATATATGTTTTTTTTTTTCTAAAAAGTAATTGTATTTAACTATTTGTAGTATTTTTAATTTGTGTTCAGCATCAGGGAATGGAAATCGCATGGTTCACTTGCATTTCGTCGTTAATACGATTTCTAGTTTACTTTGAAATAGAGCATTTTGTTCAGTAACATATTGTAGCAGGATATTAAATATGCCACAAGTTTGATTATTGAAAAAGAAGTTAGAATTATTTTATTTACTGTGGTAAGTAATCCTACGTACATTCAGAATGAAAAACATGATGTGTATAGTAAACAAGACGATGCCGTGTGGTTTTCGGCATTTTAGAATAGTACCACTACATATCTTTATCTCAGGATAGGCTTATAACCTCTTGTACGCGATGAGCTAGCAACCTGTCCCTATTAGAATCTCAATTCCATCATGAAAATATACAGCTGAACGTGATCTATCACTCTTTTCGAGACCGTTGGCTCTGCCTACCCCGCAAGAGATAAGGACGTGACTATACACGTTTGTATGTAAAGAGGATGCTTGCGGCTCCGCTCGCGTTAAAATCACCATTATTCCCGTTTCCGCAGGTATTTCGGGAAATCCTCTCACAGTGCA
Source organism: Amyelois transitella (assembly GCF_032362555.1). Taxonomy (NCBI): domain Eukaryota; kingdom Metazoa; phylum Arthropoda; class Insecta; order Lepidoptera; family Pyralidae; genus Amyelois; species Amyelois transitella. Next base: position 4,246,078 of record NC_083512.1, on the reverse strand, counting down.
CCCCTAGAACATTTGCAGTATCTACACACAAAATTTCAGGTTCCTAGGCTCAGCGGTTCGGGCTTTATGTTAGGTAATATGACTGTCAGTCATTCACTTTCATTTTTTTTATATTTAGATTAAGAAGAGAAAAAGGAATGCCTGATGTTCAATTGAACATCAGGCATTCCTTTTTCTCTTCTTCTTTAGTCAACCTGCTTTCATTCATCCTCTTGACCAAGCAAATTTACGGTGAATGGGTACGTTGAAAGGGGAAGGCCTATACGAATGTGCCTTGATTACTTCGGGAACGTCTTACTGTAAGGTCAAGTCAAGTATACCCCAAAGCGACTTATTTCCTTTTTTTTAAATATTATTTGCATTTAAAATCTTAAATTGAAAGAGTGTACAGACAATTTAAATCTTAACTGTGTTTACAGTCATTGCTTCCATTCTCACTTAGACGGTGTTAAGTGTTCAAGCCGTTTATTCTGTGGTTCGCCACAAAGCCGATGATACTCTCACAATGGGAACTAAGAAATTGAATGTTCCCAACAAAAGCTACCAGAAGTGAATGTATCTATTCACTTTAAACTTAAAATGTAAAGTTGTAAACATTTATCATCACTAACTCCTGCTCTTTCTTGTGGAATTCTTCATGAAATATATTTTTAAGGAAATAACAATAACAAATGCGTTACATAACTTCAGCGTCCTAATAAGGTAAGTTAAATATCAGGGCTCTATTTTTCGATGTCGTTAAATGCAATAAAAGACAAAATCACTACAATTCTCGCTGATTGCTAAACTTTCAAAACGATTGGCTCTATATGTAGTATGATAAAGATGTTATATCCATATATATTTCATTTATTATTAGAATTTTGATGATATCCTTGATAGGATCCTGTATCGGGACTGAAAAGACAGTCAGGCAAGGGTCAAAAGTCAAGAGATTTTTTTATAAAAGTTCGTGAATGTACTCGTAATAGCCACTATCGCCAAAGTTAAATGATACTCGTATTAAGTCACTATCCTACTCTGCAAAAAAACGCACAGCGCGATGAATTATGATTTTAAAATTTTAAAACGGACAGTATACATTATAAAAATCAAATAGGTTCCATCATAGTCTCCTTGAATAAACAAAGCGTAGAGTGCAAGTGAAGCCTGGGCGTTGATGTAGCGAACAAAAGGCGTTCTTTATTGTTGGCTCACAATGTAGTGGTGGAACCTCCTTTCATGTCAAACGCTGAATAAAAAGCAGGAGGCATCCGGGTTTTATTGCACCCCCTGTTTTGGAAACGATAAAAAGTGCGGTATACCTTGAGACTTCATCCAAATAATTCCTTAATGTATATCAGCTCTAAATATTGTTTGTTGTTAGACAGACTGCATTTAATCTTTTAAAACGTGTTAATATTTTCGTATTGCACATTGATGTAGGTGTTTTCTTAGTGATGCCTCGAATAAGTTAGATCAAAGATCAATTAAAATTTAGTCCATGAACTTTGTTATATAGACATTACTAATACAAGTGAAATATCTAATATTGAAAGAGTTATAAAACGGCAAATGCAATAATTGCTTTGGATTAAAAATACATATTTTTTTTTATTTTAATTTTTTATAAAATAATTACCAGCTACAAATGTAGGTAGATCTGATACAAACCCAACAATATCAAAAATAATATTACATTCGAAAAATAAAGATTGCATTATTAAAAGTAGAAGGTATTAAAACATGAGTAGACTATACAATTATAAGGCTTCGATGCTTTTAAATTCAGTTCGCAAATTTTCCCTTATCTGTCCTATAACCATTTGGAACTGCGTGGACACCTTATAGTTGGCTTGGTATTTTTCGCAATGTTCTAAAAATATAGGTTTTAAGTATTTAAGTATTCCGTGGTCGAGCGTAGGAAACATGTGGTGCAATGTGTGTTCTCCGAAGAATGTCATGACGGCAAAAGTATTCCCGTTAATATCCTTTCTGTCGAGGAGGGCTTCCACTTGGTGAAGACCCCAGTCTGGAGTCTCAGACCTGTAAATTAACCAAATAAGTAGGTACCTACCAAAAAAACAATAAAAATTTTGTGGATTGAATAAGGAAAGAGAATTGTGAGAGCTAGATTTTTGATGCAAGAAAAGGTGGCACTGAAAAGATTTCAGAGGCAAAGTGTCTTTTTACTCGTTAGTGACTCCGTTAATTTTATTTTCACGAATCGTGAGGAAACCTGTCAACTATGATCGAAACTGCTTCGGGTTTAACGTAGGTCAGATGACAGTCGCTTCCAAACTGACTTTTCCATACCTCGGCTACCCAAGGATAAAATTCTAAGCCAAAATATCAATAAAAAGATAAAATGACTAGAAAGGCGAAACAATATTACTAAAATGTCTTCACTAACTTAGGTTGATCACCATCTTTAATAGCATCAGGATGATGATGGGCCGCGTTCACACCGATCAGGTAGAACAGTAAGCTGCCGGTGCAATTAATGTAAAGCCACGTGTACACTACATGCAGTACCGGAGACCCGCTGATCAGACACATCCACACTGGAAGCAGGAGGCCGATGGCGTCATGCCAGCGGTAGTGCCTTCGGAAGAAGTCTCGACGGAGGAATAGTGACAGGAATCTGAATGAGAAGTTTTTTACTCATTAATTCATACTAATATCACAAATGTGAATGATTTTCACGGTTTCATGACTGAAACAGGCTATTATTTTTTTATTCTCACGGCGAATATTTTATTTTTCACATTTTGACTGAAGTTCTTAAATTTAAAATTTAGCTTTTTAGTTTAATGAATGAAATATCAATTTTAAATTATGCTTATTTAAAGATTTCAATCTGAGTTTATTTATAAGTGTATAGGTACTAGACTTTTACCCAAGGTTTCACACTCACTAAAATAAAGACTTCATTTCGTGAACTATCTTAGCATTGCAGTTCATAAATAATATGGAAGCAAAGATAAAAAAAAAATGTTACCAAATTTACACTGATTGAAATACGTAAGTAAATGAGCAGTTAATATATTTCTATCTTAAAAGTCTTGAGATGAATAGAATTAATTTACTTAAGGGATGCTCAAGAAGAACTGTATTTTATTTTAGTTGTCTTGAAAGATTAGAAGACCAAAATGAAATCTTATTAAGTGATCTAGAAACAGAAAGACAAGGGTACGGCATCCAATCTAGAACTCGTTTTCGTGACTTTCAATTATTATTATCTGTGATCACGTATTTCTTACAGATTTATAAAAAAAAAGAGTTATATAGTAAAGTTGTGAAATTAAAATTAAAATGAATATGTTTTGATATAATCCCATTTCGTACCTCTGCTGGATAAAGGTATTTTCCATTACTTCATAAAACTTTCCCTCAAACCCAAATTTTTCTCCAACTCCTATGATAATTAAAACGCTTTTGTTATTGCAATATGGTATTTATAGGTCTGCAGTTGGAAATATTTCTACTACCTAAGCGGTAAATGATAACGATTTTTTTTTATATACAACACACACTAATTCAAGAAAATATACTGAATTAATTATCAAGTTAAACATTTACCTCTTAGTAAAGCTGAGTAGAAATATAAACGGGAACAGAAATAATTCCGTAATGAATCCCAATCTCGCGTGGAGTGGTTTATCCTTCCTGGGATTGAAGAACAGGAACGGCTCCAAGGAACTGATCTCCAAATCCATCAGCGTGTTCGTGTAAAGATGGTGAGATATTACGTGAGACACGCGAAAATCTCTGAAAATAGATATCTTACGTTAATGCAAATAATATTTCACATGTGAACTTTACTCTGGTAAGCAAGAAGGCAATGACAGACAGATATATAACAAATTTTTATTTTTCTTTCAAAACGTATTTTTTCTTACCTTTTTCCCTGATACCTAATTCTTATTTTTTATGTGCCTTATCAATATAATGCGGAATGTCGAAAAGGCTTTTAATGTTATGGCTTTTCTTGTTTTTAGATTTTCGTACTATAGTCATCTCCTACTACATATACTATCAACAATAACTCGTGACTTGGAGTACTCTTACTCTGCGTGGCTCCTTATCTTTTTAATAGATAGATAGATAAACTTATTTATTGCACCATACCATTAATAATATCATCAATTATCAGATCCTTCTTTAAAAGAAACAAAATAACAAGTTTTTTATTTTTTGTTAAATAAATAATGATATGTCTTGATATGCTAATACACAAATCATATAAACAGTAATGATAAACCCAGGGACAAAGATCTCAGATGTCATTGCATTATCTATTGTAGTTCACGTTATAACTAAATGGGATTTGTGAAATATTCCACATATTTCTATATTGTCAGTTATAGGGTGAATAATATCTGCTTTGATGGATAAATGTCCAAAAAATAATTAATTTTGATTTGTGATAACAATGAGCATAGTTACTAATTATGTTGTTTAATGCACCAAATACTATATAATAAACAATTTTTTTGAGAAAATTGTAATCACCCAAGACTTGAATACAAAGATAATAAAGATTAACGAAAATACGTACTAACACAAGATAAGCAAAACCTTTTCGGAATCTACGTACATAATGTTCTGAATCTTCATTTTTTTCTAAGCTTCTTTATCTTGATTCTTGAGAATAGCAATGTACTGAACTCACCTGTAAGACCACATACTCATATTAAACAAATACATCCTCCAATTTGTCTTTCTATGAATGTAGTTATGACAAGCCACAGTCAAAAGAGCAAGACTTACAGATGCGAGTAGGTACCAAATGTTTGCTAAATAATAATTTTCAGTCCAGCATGCGAATACAGAAGTACATAAAAGAGAGAGAAATAAGCCATCAGTGATCATATTCGAGGTTTTGGAAACATCTTTGGGTATTTTCTTTAAGTCTTCATATACCGCTCTTTTCAATGTTCTGTAAAAACCATCTTCTTCAAATGTGAAAGGAGAGTTGCGGGGACTGGAAGCGTCTCGAATATAATATTTGTCCAGAAGTTTCTCTGTTGCAGGATTAATATGATGAGCCTCAAACGCCTCGGTGATATCCGTACCCTGAAATGCGAAATTCTACTTTGGCAAAGTGTTCATTACGTAATAGAAAATTTTGAAAGATATTAAACTAAGGAAGAGGAGCTTAGGACGGCCATTTGTTTTCTTTGCAAATATTTTTTTTTTTTACAATTGTTACAATTTGGCATAGTCGTCATTTCAATTTTTTTAAATAATTCACATTACAATATCAAAGCTATTTTATTCAAAATGTAGTAGATAAGTAATAATGATAATTACTTTATCGACCAACCAAAACAGCTAAATAATACCTGCTTGCGACTAGTTGTTTTATTTTTTGCATTATCTTCCATTATCACATACGAGTATTACATTATTTTAAGATATATTAAAAATACGCTTCAAATTCTCTGTGTAAACAGAACTTTATATTAAAAGAACGTATAATTATACAAATTTCTAAAAATTTAAAAAACTTGCCTTAGTGAGCTCCAGCCATTCTTCGCCGCCTGGATGTTTTTTCACAAAATCACTTAAATCATATAATTTGTCGTTCACCCTCCACAGTCCTTCCGCTCCATCATCCATGGCCTTACCTTGCAACCAATTTATTGGATCTCTTATCCATTCATCTCTAAGTGAAGGATACTTCAACTGCGGAAAGCTTACATGAGTCTTCTTTTCGTCCGCTCTTTTTTGAGCCAAAGTTGTCCAATCAGAGGCTTGGGGCGGCATTGTCTAAAATAAAAAAATAATAAAAACAATTGATACTTTAATAAGTGTTACTTTTATGTAATATTAGTCTCACATCGTCTGTCTTAATGGAAGGAAGAACACGATATAATCATGTAATGTTTGTGTTGAAGCTTAAATGACTCGGCCGTTTTTGTACGCATGCTTAAGTCAACATGATAGCGAATGATAAGGTCGGTCATTATAAATAGGTCAAATTAAGAAGATTACAGTTAAGTTACGAAGTTTTCTTCTGTGTTAATATTAAAAAGAAAAACAATTGTTCAAGTTATATGCTATAATTATCTGAACAACAGTTTATGTAAATGGTTGGCACTTATTATTAGATTAAATAATCAGATTAAAAACCCTTAACCGATGAAAAGAGTTATATCCATAAAGCAAAAAAAGTCTGCAGGGTTCATGACCAGTATCTGTCTAACCATAAAAAGTGTCATTTTTTATTATTTAATTTTTTTATAAATCAACTTATCACTACAATGTATTCTCTCGTCCACATTTCTATTCTAAGTTTGGATAATTGTGAGGTTGATGTTGTTGTACAAAATGCTGCAGTGCAGTTTGTTACCGCTTATTTAGCACTGATACTTTGGAAGCGGCACTAAACATAATTTTAAGTTATTAATTTGACGTCAACCAATGTTGTGAAACTAAAAGATATGACAATTATTAAGTGATATTGAAATGTCCCGTAATAATGAATAAAAGTTTTGAATTTGAATATCCCTCTAGAAATTATTTTTGTATGTAGATTATGTTTATACATAAAGAGTCTACAGATAATACAGCATCTGTTATGAATTTTCGCTTATTCCCGGAGTAGCGAAACTCCGAGCAAAAGCTAGACTAAATAGAAAGGAATTGAAACTTTACACTAGAGTGGACATAAAAAGAAACAATAATGATTAGAGTGCGCCCAAGCGATCACAAGTGATGTTTCTTAAGAAATAGGCTTTTACATTTACGGTTACAAAGGGAATTTTTGTATAAGAATTGACTCCCGATACATGAGTTAGTACAATTTGTAGAAGAGAAGCTTTTTACGACTGACGCAATCGCAGAACCAAAGATGTATGAAGCACTATTATAAAATACGACAAAATAATTGAATGAATTATCCTTTTTTTTATTATTAAGTAGAAAGATAAAGATCAAAAAGAGAAGATTTTCAATTCAATAAAATTTCAGTTTCGTGTTAGTATCTACATACATATATTATGATGACATTAGCTTTTGTTTACATCGTTTAAATCCCAATAATTTTGCCGTGCGGTTTCCGGCACTTTAGAATAGTACCACTCCATATCTCTCCCATGTTTAACGTAAAAGGCGACTAAGGGACAGGCAAGTAAACTTAGGATTGTTCTTTCAGGCGATGGGCTAGCAAGCTGTCACTGTTTCAATCTCAATTCCATCTTTAAGCCATACAGCTAAACGTGGCCTTTCAGTCTTTGTGAGACCGTTGGTTTTGTCTACTTCGTAAACTAAAAAATAATAATCATATAAGTTACGGATAAAAATAATATACATCCTCTGGTTGTCAGTACTTTATCCTTTGTCCTATTTGCCGCTTATAAAATGCTCTCACGTCTCTACGGTATTGGTAACATAACAAGTGTGAATATTTAGAATAAAAATACATTCAATAACTTTCAAATGTTATGTTTTCAAGTTTATATTTGTTTTACGATATAAGCTCCAAACATTCTATACACAGATTTATTTATAGATTTCTTATTTTCGGTATTAAGAGATTTTATCTTCAGAACACTCAATTACATTCACATTTGGTTCATAGATTAATTAATAATTTTTATTTGAATCTTAATTCCATTATTAAGTCATACAACTGAACGCGTGTTTTTAAGACTGTTGGCTCTGTCTACCCCAAAAGATGACTTTATGCGTGATGACGATGCAGCTAAAAAGTAATTAAACTAGATTAAAATCTTCGTCAAAATATCGAGATTTTATTGCCTACACAATAAATCTTTTTCAAAGATTGCAGATTTCTATATAATAATGCGAGCCTTTCCCATTGTTACGGCACTGACACATCCGCTCTTATTAGTTCTTTTTGATGTCGCGTGGAAATGCGGGAAAATTATGCCATATTCATAATAAGAGGGAAAAGAATATTACTTTGTTCAGCACGTATGGCAGAAATGGGAAAAATCGGTTTATTTCATTTTTATTTGAGGATAGAGTAAAACGAGCTTATGTTGTTTCTTTTTATATTTTCGAAACAGTTTCTACCAAATAAAATCACGTCATTGTTCCTGAAAGGATAGGTAGAGCCAAAACCCTCGAAAAAACCGCCTCAAACCGCCACGATTAGCTGCATGGCTTAATGTTTAAATCAATATTTTATAAGCCTAATAATAAGTAACCACAAACTTAAGTTTAAAAAAAATCTCTCGATATGAACTCAATGTATTACGTTATAATACTACGTCGAGTTCAGAGTGCACATCATTAAATTAGAATGGAAGTAAAAGATTTGTAACTCAAGTTTCCGAGACAAAGCTCTTCTTACATGGATTTCTCAAGCCGCGACCAACAAACGTAGACCTCTGATTTTTCACTGACTTACCCTCCCTCCACTTTATTATTTATAGAACATCAGAAACGCGGAGGGTCATTCTGATTGGCTTGAAAGAAACGACCTTGTTATCACCAGACCAAGATATATACTGTATAGAGTTTATGCCTCATAAACGTCCATTGGCTAGCAAATGAAATAAAGCGTTGATATGCGAATCCGCTGAAATTTGACAAAATGGATTTATACGGGAGGCCATAAATCTTCTAGATTCGAGAATTTATAATGCTGGGGTATGCCACGCCTCACGAATTACGTAGACATGGGCCGTGAAGATTTTCAATCACTAAAGTAATTTCGTAAATTGATCCTAACGGTAACTTTACATCGTTATAGAAAATACATGTGATTACACCCTGTTACTGGTGGGGTTGTTTTTTATTTATTTAATGCAGTCGAAACAAGGTACCTGACTTATATATTATTATATATATACCTTTGTTAAATACTGCAGTGAAGTTGAAACATACACTTTTTGATTAATTTAGACAGTTACACTTTTTAAAGCTTGTCTTTTCATGAAAATTATAAGTATTTTATCAAAATCGGTTCCGGTATCATCAGTTTCCGGCCCGGGGTATACCTTTGACCTCGGATCCTAGATAAGGTAAGTCAGGTTATTACATGAAGCGACTCCCATCTGAACTCCACGAACATTGCAGGTTAACCTACCCCGTATTAGATCGATCACTGTTATACATTTAGTTGCCTGAATGTGCAGATTTCCTTACGACGTTTTCCCTCACTGTAAAGCACTAATTAGCATTCAATACTTTTTACTATTCACGTGAATTTGTATTTAAACGTTTGCTTCCTCAATAAAAACTACCACAATCTTAATTACCTAACGACTGTATAATATGAGTTAGTAACTGGCTAACGATTATCGTATCTACCTTTTCATTTTCATCAAAGACGCTGTACCGCGTAATTGAATTTGGCAAAGAAGATAGAAAAAAGTAAACTGACTACGTGAGATGAAATCTAAATTCTTGCTATCAACACTTGTTTTGTAAGTCAATGAGACTATACTCGTACAGTGGGTAACTCCTTCTCCTCAATAAGTTTGGATCTATTTATAAATAAGTTGAAGTCGGTTTTAGTTTTCCTTTTCGAAGTTTCAAAGGGAGATGTCGGTTGGCAAGTTCTATAGCATTTGTATCTATTGGTTACTAAGTATTTAGTCTATTTTCTATTAAATATTGGATAAGCTATTTGTCTTTTGTCTCACCCAACGGTAAGTAATGTCCTAGTTTATAAACGAATATTTGTTTTAACGAATTGGCGATAAATACTCAAAGTAAAAAAGCCTAGTTTAAGTTTCACTCGTTAAAAGTTATTAAATTTTTTTACTTCCTTACAAAGGGTCGGACTAGCTTTATCTACTCATATATACAGAGCAAAACTGACATCCTGCGTTCTGAAAATAAGCTAAAATGTCGAAGACATTTTATCAAAATCCCACAATGTCGCAATACAAAAATATTAACACTTACCTTCTAACCATACATAGAAATATGGCCGCAATAAATATCTAAAGTCATGCAAAGTAATGTTCTATAAATCGTCCATATAGAGTGCATTGAGGTCAGGAGTGGTCGTAACTCTTGGTCATCTTAAGGCTAGCTTTGCTGAGGCATAATCCGCAGAGTGCAGTATTGCATCCATATTGATGCACTTATAAGATGCAAGTGCATTAGCCGTTAAGATATCTGGATGATCTATGATTAATAGGATAAATCTCAAGGTAGTGAAGACACTGGTGTAGTTATTAGTTAATAATAACTCTTTTTCGTCTTCTTAGCATAGCTTCGAAGTATAGCTTAGAGGGCTATAGTTGAGATTTATGTTTAAAGTTTGACAAGACAAAATTAGCGATGTAATAAAAACTGTAAGATAACCTATTTTTAGACGCTACGACGTCGTAGCACTGCGTAGCCCTCGTAGCACTCGTAGCATGTATAGACGGAAAGACGTGAGTTGAACACTAACTTTATTTTCCCTATTTTTCCCTTAACACATTTATTGAAATCGATTGAAAATACAAAAGAAATGTGTTTTGTCGCTAAAGCTTTGAATACATTAGATAACCAGAATATTACTGCCTTCGGACTACCGTTTCTACACAAACCAGCAGTTAACTTCGACGGTTTGGTCACGAAGAAAACGTGCCTTTACATAGTGGTTCGTTTTCACTAGTTACATTCTATTATACTAACATAAAATTTAATTTTCAGGTAACTTATGATGGCAATAATACGTATATTATTATATTTTTTGCACTTTTTGCTGTATAATTAGCTTAGTATCGTAATTTCAATAAGATAAATTTATTTTAACGTTAAAATAGTTTCAACTCTGGGAGAGTAGTAATTTAATGTATTTATTCAAGTGAAATTATGAACGGATATTCATATTTTTTCAATTATAATTAATATATTTATATAAATTATAAATACTTTTAATACATTTCTTTGCGTTCAAATTTTATGGTAGCAATAGACATTGAACTGACCGCTCACCGAAAGGAAATAAAATAAGAACCCCCACACAATGCACTAAGTCGATCCTAACCCTAACGCCTGAAAGATTTACACGCAATTGCCTGCCTAAATTCACAAAAATAGAACGCATTTCTCTCATATTAAGGTCCGTTTTCGCGTATTTCCCAAGATTCCATGTTTCAGCACCTGATTTGGACGTACCTTCGAGCAAGACTATTTTTGTTTCTCATTCTGTTTTATAGTAAACACGAACGGACTTTGTTTGTCAGGTTGTTTACTGGCCGCCGTGTTATTTGCAACAAAGTTTCAACTGTGACAACGCTATCGTTGAATTTTTCAACGTTTTAAAGTTTCCTGTACTTGGTATATAAAATTTTATCATTTTGAATTAATTTGGGGTATATCATTGTAATCCTGAGCTTTACTGCGAACGAGACTGCGTTTTTTATTTTTGTTGTGGGCATGTATATTTGTCCACTATTAATAAAAATTATCGTTAAAAACGCTGAAATTTGTTTCAATGATTCTTCGACGCTTGAGCTGTGGAAACCGTTTAAACTTCAATTATTAATAAAATAACTTTATTTGACACCGAAAAAACAACAAGGAGGAGAAAAGATCCAAATTTAAAATTGGCACTAACATATTTTTCGGGAAAACCTCTCTTAGTGGCCACAGAACCTACGAAATTTCAATCAAGCAGTTTAGTTTGTGCGGTAATATGTCAAACAGTTGGTGTTTTTGTATATTTAGATTAAAACCCGTCGAGTAAAATATACGCTTACTTTGTAGAACTCCTAAAAGCTGCTCATTTTGAAAGCTTATTCACATTTTGATTCAGATAAAACGTCCATGAATAATTCTTTTATGTTCACGTCTGTTTTTTAGTTCTATGATGAAAATTTCATATCTTCGTCTTGTTTGTGAAAAGTGAGGACAATGAAATGCAAATTTATATTTGGAAGCGAGAATCGCGAATTGTATGAGAATTGCCTATGTTTTTTCCAAGAAACCTTGAAATAATGGAAAGCCCACTTGCAGTTGTGTTATTTAGTGGTGGAATTAAAATTCAAATAGTTGACTGCTTGCCATCGCCTAAAAGACAAATCTGAAGTTTATTATTAGCCTTTCCCTTAATTTATATTGTTACGATAAGTAGTTAGTAAAATCCTTTACCATCTTTTTTTAAATATTCTACAGTCATGATAAAACTCTGATTTATATAGTGACAGGTTGATATCTCCCTATAAAAATAAAGAATTCAATTATAGTTATGTTCTCTTCCGATTGTTTTATGGTTATAATGTTGGATCTACTTAGGACAGTTTGCTTTATATTCGGTACTAGCTATCGCCCGCGACTTACGCTGTGGAAAAACATCGTGAGGAAACCTGCACATTTGGGAAATTGGATGTGTAATCATGATTGATCCAATATGGCTTAGGTTTACCTGCCAATGTTGCGGAATAATAGAAAAACAAAATATTAGAATCTTAACCAAAAAGGGAAAGGTCGGAGTGGGAAGACCTAGACGAACGTATCTTGATCAAATTAAGGACGTCCTGGAAAAGGGTCAGGTCAAAAGTACCCGAAACCGCCGAGCTTGCATGAAGAGAGTTATGAATGTGGATGACGCGAAGGAAGTATGCAGAGATCGTGCCAAGTGGAAAGAGGTAGTCTCTTCCTACCCCTCCGGGAAAGAGGCGTGATTTAATGTATGTATGTATGTTAACCAAAAAGTAGGACATACAATTAAATATAAATCTTCATAAAACGTTACCGAACACTGAGTCACATGCAAAAAAGGAGAATCAACTCAATTATACCTTTTTTAATGTCGGTTAAAAGGGCTAACGAACTGTGAAATGAATTACACGGCAAGCGTGTCTGTCGTATGTAATTTACGCCACACGTATAAAACTCGTGTAAAACCATGGAACTAAATGATTGGATAAGTCAACTTAAAAGTATAAATTTAATTTAAGTTTCATAACAAAATTATAATGGTTTTTTTTTTGCCATTTAATAACGAAACTCTCAAATATATTTCCAATGATTCACATTTCTACAAATTCTCTTGGATGCATTATACACTCAATTACACACCTTGACGTCATAACTGTTGTTTGTAATATTTTAGAGTATTCGTATAGCGTTTCAATAGACGTGTGGTTCTCGGCACCGATAGAAAAAAAGTACCACTCAATCATTTCCCATGGATGTTGTAGGCGACTAAGGCTTATAAATATGAGATACTTATTTTAGGCGATGGGTTACCAACCTGTCACTTTTTAAATCTCATTTCTACCATTAAGCTAAACAGCTGAACGGGGCTTATCAGTCCTCTTAAGACTGTTGGCTTTGTCTACCCCGCAAGGGATATAGACGTATGTACGTTTCGTAATAAGTATATCCATTGAGTTATATATCAATGTTAAAAAGGTACAGTAGGTGTAAACACAAAATGTACAGCAGGCATTAATACATATTTTACGACAATCCACAACAGCCCGTTTGTTTTATATGTTTTGGTGACTGTTAAATTGTATGTTTCGAGTGAAAAGCTAGGATTTCGCTGCTAATTGCGGTATTAAATGTATGTCAGATCGTTATAATTTTGTTATATGAATGTGAATCAAGCAGAAGATCTCGTAGGGATATAGGGATTGTACCAAATAAATTCTTTATCTGCCTCTTGGCGTTATAAAGTGGGTTACCTTCATACAAAGAAGCTTCTGTCTTTGACCACCATTCTGAAGTGGCAAAGTCAGGTTATACGCTCTTACAATTATATAACTTTTAATAATACTTAATATAATCGTTACCAGTACTTAGTGAACGTGAAGATGTGGATTTTCTTTCATAAAATACTAAATAGTATGAAAGAAAATAAACATCGTAAAAAAATTTGGCTGTATATATATTCTGCCGAATGTTTATATAAATGCAAGGATATCAATGTCCGCTGCGCGCCAATTTAACTCAATTATTATTGTCATTAAGTACATTTTAAGAGTATGACGTGAAATGTAACAAAAAATTACTCATAAAATTTGTGTAAATAATACTAGTACTTACAAATACTATACATTTTTAATATAATAGAATAAAATAGGTACTTTCCTGATTTAAATTCCGCGCGTAAGTCGATGGATACTTTCATAAAAATGTTGCCATAAAAAACATACGGTGTCTAAACTCATAACTCATTGATTTATGGAAGAACATTACCCTTATAATTTACATAATGTAGTTTACTTTTGTTGCCATTTAATTTTCCAAAAATTTACTGAAATACGTCCCATTAATTTCCGTAGGTATGTATTTAAATTTACGATTATCGTAATGCAGTGGTCGAATTTATAGTCTTCGGATTTGGAATGTTTTTATTGATTACTGACTTGTTTATTAAGAGATCTTGGAAAGTGGAAAGATGTAGCTTCTGCCTATCCCTCCGGGAAGCATTTAATTATAAAATATATCGTCTTTTAGTACCTATCGGCTAAGTTCTCCGAATTTCTTATAAAAGTAAAACTAAAACCGAGAATACGTCCCAATCTTTCATAAAAATGTAATATTTACAATCTCAAAAACGAATTAAGGCCACTAAATGACAAATTTACACAATTACGACCAACAACCGCAATTCTAATTATGACCCCTGTCCAAGGTAATGAGATAACTAATTTCCGACCCCTGAATTAGGTTTAGATTATAGCGTAATAAAAATATTACTTAAATATGGTAATTTGCATTTCATGCAAACGAATTTTATTCCATAATTCTTAAACATTTATATTTAAAGATTCGGGGACGTCCTGGCAAAAAGTCAGATCAAGAGTGCCCGAAACCGACGAGCTTGCATGAAGAAGTTAGGAATGGGATGTTGGGACAAACACGTTCAAGACTCATGACAAGTGGACAGTTGTAGTCTCCGCCTATATCTCCAAGAAGGAGACGTGATTTAATATGTCGGTTTAAAAAAAATATTTTATGTGATAGGTCAAACGTCGTCGTACTGTCAAATGTTTCTTTACAAGTATGAATAATGAATGTATTTTTAAAATTATCACATGGTATTTTAAAATTTCACATGCATTTTAAACATTAGCATATTGCAGAAACATCAAATATTTAGTTTGTAGCGCTATAACGCAATAAAATATTAGTGTTACGAGAACTCAGGCGGTTTCTAGACAAGTGGTAAGAAAAGTACCGGCTGCAAGTTATTGCATGTTACTGCGCTCGGTCCACTTTGAATACTAATGTGAGACACTATGGTGTAGTGGTAAAATTCTCGTCTTTGACTCATAAGGTCCCGAGTTTGTTCCTGTTTAGATCAATACGGTTAAATATTACGTCCACACAAAAAACACTTCTCTTCGTTAAAGGGGCAGGCACTTAACACGATCCCGATATACTTCTTTGACTGCCATTCAAATTATATTTACTATGAATTAGAAGAAGAAACTGAATTCCAAACATGAACTTTATTATTCCCGTAAAAATCGTACATGATAATATAATACTGAATTACTTATCTATTATTGTTGTGTTTACTTTATTAATTAGTTTCCTTTGTGATACATAGAACTCGTAAGATATATACATATACATGTATGTCCATCCTTTATTACAAAATAAATAAAAAGCAAAATTAACACAATATGATAAATTTATGTCAATAATCTACTCTGTTTACGACTTTTATATGAAAACAATGAGAAGAAATGCGAAATTAAAAAAAAAACATTGGTGTTAATCATTAATTAGTAGTACCTATCCTTAACCGACCAATTTGCATGAATTTGTATGAATGCGTATGAAACGAAAGAAGTATGTAGAAAAGTCGCAAATGGAAAGCATTCTCAGCCTACCATAATACCAGAATTATGTATTAAAATTGATTCTGAAGTAGAGAAAATATTTTTTTTAACATACATACATATAATCACGCTATTCTCCCAGAAAGATATGCAAAGAACTACATCTTCCCACTTGCCACCATCCCTGCATACTTTTTCTGCTTAATCCACATTAATAAGTCTCTTCATATTCACATAAAAATAATAATCACGTATTTATCACGAAGAAGTCAGAGTGTAAAATGAAATATAAAAGTAACAAACAAGGAAATACAATCCATGAAATACCATAAGTTGAACTTCTATTTACTTGTATTTTGTAGAAGAGCGTGACTTCCCCTAGAGAGACGCTATTGAAGTCTCGGAAACATTGTACGGAGACGGTAAATAACCGGATATCCGGAACGGGATAATCTCACATTATTAGGGAGAAAACTACTTTTGATATTTTGTTATTGTTGATTTAGGTTGTATTCAGATATGTAACGCAACAATGTAGATTTTATTGGAATAAATAAACGAAATAACTATGTATGTTGATAAATGTGTCAATATTTTTTGCGATATAAGAAAATTCAATTAAGTAAATTTTAAATTTAGAATTACCTAATCCAAAGTTTTCAATATATTATATGTAGGTAAATGTGAAATACAACATAATTCACAGAATTCCAAAATTAAACTCAACTAAGGACTAATAAAAAAATAATACGTAATTAAAACATCAAACGCGTTCCAAATTCAAAGTCGTTCACAGAGGAACGGGAAAAATAAATCCGGTTTACGTTTCGGGATTGCGTCTGCCCGCGTCAGTGCGTCATCAGTCATCGAGTTGACAAGACAAATGACCCGGGTCTAATACACTCGGGCCCGATGCCTTTGCCCGGTTTGATTACCATACAACCTTGTCACTCAAACTACGGTAGTTATTTCCTTTATTACGGAAAAGTGGTAGGTGTAAACAGAAGATTTGTCGACATTTTTGGTTGAGCGCTCGCTAAGTTTACTTTTCTCTTGGTCTGGGTTCGATATTAGATAAATACATTTGCTTTTTTTCAGATTTCTATTAAAACAAATCAAATTAAAATTCTGAATAAAACTTTTTATACGCTCAAAGAAAGCCGAAGTTGATTTGATGAGGACGGGTGTACACAAATACAATTTTGAACCGTAACTTGGTATTCTTCTATTAGACGATGAACAAAGCAAAGCGCTTGATAAGTCTTCTACTCTAAAAGTCGAGACTCGAGTAGTAATGTCTACTACTTTTTATTTTTATCAGCTATTTGAATGCATGCGAGTTGATAAGTTCATTTGTGTAATTTTTAAAAAAGACTACGTACAATGAGGAACGATTTTTTTTCATTTTTATATATATAAGTAGTTATTATAAAATATAGTATCGTTGGGTTATTATCTCGTAACACAAGTTTCTAACTTACTTCGAGGCTTACTCAATATGTGTAGTTTGTCCCGTATATATTTATTATTTATTATTATAATGATGTATAGGCGTTATGTGTGTATTTCTTATGTGATAAAACGAACTCTACTTTTAGTTATTAAAGATGTCTGTTCGATAAAACTACATAATTTAAACATGAGTTTGTTGACACAATGTATTATTTATTTTTTAAACGGAATCTTTAATATAGCAGGAAGGTTGCATATCACCACATGGGAAAAAGAAGAATATAATAATATACTCTAACAAAAATGATCCACTTCACAACTACGTTTAAAACTACATACATTAAAAAACCTGAAAAATACAAAAAGAAATAATTTCGTATTCGTAAATTAAACGTAATAACAACGTGTTTCAAACATTTTACAGCCAAAAGATATTTCAATTCCATTGTGGGAGTCGCATGGTTAGTTAGCTGCAATAAATAACATTGTCTGACAAAAGCTTAAAACCATCGAAGTTTACATTATACTATTTACATAGAGTGCGCAATAGTACAAAAGCCACGTGGAATATATGAACGGATGAAAGAAACATACATATATAATCCGTCTATTTCCCTTGCGGGGTAGACCGAGCCAACAGACTTAAATAAATTGAAAGGCTACGTGTAGCTGTATGGGTTTAGATGGAATTGAGGTTCAAATAGTAACAGATGCTCCATTTCTCTTCTAAATACTCGTATTTTATATGTATTACACCATCAAGCCAACAAAAGCTTGCTTTTCGCATAAATTTTAAGTTTGTTCTGAAAACTTCCTCCGTATAAAGATAAAAATTAATACACTATTTACATAGGATATACTTTTTTACTCAGAATCTTACTAAGGAATGCGCGCTCTCCCACATTTATATGCACCTCTGTGCTTAAAACAAATAAAGAGACATGAACGTTAAACAAACCGTGGAGCCAACGGAATTTAGTTAAAATGTTAAACTAACTGCGATGTACGTTTGTCAAGTTAATTTGATGCCTTCAATGAACATGATACGTTGCGGTTTTCACACGAATATCGTACAATGTTAAAACCGTTTAACAATGTGTTTGTTGTTGTTTTTTTTTTTTTAACTTATGATTCTTATAACTTATGATATAAATGATTCTACATGTATTTGTTCCAATCAATATTAATCAGATTTATATAAATTAACAAGAGTACGCCTATTCTCCTTTTCGGCGATGGGCTGTCAATATTTGAATCGCAATTCCATCCTATTAAACTAATCAGCGTGGCCTATCAGTCTTTTCAAAGCCGTTGGCTCTGTCTTCCCCGCAAGGTTATAGACGTGATTATATATACATATACACAAGTACAAAATTGCAAGCAAAAACTAGTTAACCGATAAATCTTTTCAAAACACATTATTTAAATTCAAAACATTTGCAAGTTATCTGGAGCGGCTAATTCTTCCTGTGGGAATCGAAAACAAATCCTGTTTCAGGTATTGAGCCCTCATGGTATATTCATCGTAATCCTTTGAAAACAACATTATTCAGATCTCGTAATCAGTTTAGTCTTGTTAAGTATTTATCTGAATTAATTATAAGGTAGTTCCGTGTGGTTTCCGGTACTTTATAATTTTTATTTGCGGCTGGTAAAAGATTTCACTGTTTAAAATTGCGACAATTTTAAAACATACATAAAATCACGTCTTAAGCCATTACGGGATAGACATAGCCGACGGCCTCTATAAGAGAGAAATTGAAATGCAAACCATGCTGCAAATCGAAGTGTAAAAAGAAAATTGATCCTACACTCCTTTTTAATTTCATCAAAATTAAATCAGCAAATCGAAAGTTATCGTGTTACAAACATACATACTTATATACAAAAAAGTAATTTTGCTATAGAGTAAATTGACTAATTTTAATCTCCCTTTTTTAGAAATTATAATAATTCTGTTTATAACAATGGAGTTTGAAATATCAAACGAATGAAACAAGAGATAATAGATTATGAATATAAATTAATAAGAAAGGAATGGAGTAAAGAATGTTATAAGGGGCAATAATTCAAGGACTTGTTAAGAATAAATCTAATGCACCTGTGATGGGTCGTCGAGTAAAACCTTACGAAATTTCGCTGATAGCGCTACTGTGTCATCATAAAACGTGTCCCATATTTTATAATATTGCTTCGGTGAAGCAGGAAAAGGTTTAAAATTATATTTCATGCATATACCATGTTTTACTTTTTCATTCTCGCGAACCTTACTACAGAATAAATTTCTGAAGAAGGACAGAAAATTAGGTTTAGTTTTGCATTTTATATTTCTTACTAGCGAACCGCTTAACACGAAAAGAGATTATCTCTTTTTCTTCTGACTTTTTAATAAACCCTTCACCTCCTGAATTTAATCCCGGTGGCATCCTCACCAATCTGAAAAGGAGCCCAGGGTGTGGCTTTGGCCATGAACCATGGATCCTAGATTGGGTGAGTCAGGATTTTACACGAAGCGACTCTTTATCTTACTGATAACATCCACCTAAAAAGCGTAGGTACTAAACTGAGCAAGTGATGGAGAGAGAATACCTACTGGAAGATGTAAAATTTCAGTATAAATCTCATTATGTAGATAGTAAGGTTTATGATTAACTAAATACATAAAGAATTACACTAACATGTGACTATATCAATTAGCAACCTTCGATTTGTTCAACTAACGTTATGCCAATATTAATCTAATAAAATTATCACAAATGAAATTTTCGTCTGAGTCTAAGAATAATCATAATCAAGAAAGGTCGACGAAAATTAAATAATCATTAAAGTGATTCGCTCGCAATATTCACGACAAAAACAAACCGCTTCATGAATTATTAATCGAGGAAAAAAGTACGTACGTCACAAGACGACAGCGCGAAACTTTCTTTGGAAGTTAAAACCTTTTCATTAGCCGAATTCACAGGCTGAGAATAATTATTACGTGACGGGAATGGCAATAATTAACATTAATGAGCGGAGTCAAGCCGCTCAATTATTGTGATTCCATAAATAGTTATAGGAATGGAACAATAATACTAAGAGTTGCACGATATATGTACTTACTCTTAATTGAATATTCTTTCCGTCGTCATAAATATGTCATATCAAAAAAGCAACCATTTATATTCTTTAAATTTAACAACTTTAAAGTTTCGAAATTCCAGTGTATTTTTTTCCACCGAACTATTGTTACCGAAAAGTTGCCATTACTACTACTGCTAAAAGATGAAATAGCATTGTCAGAGCATAGTTAATGAAGCATAATAAATTATATAAAGTATTTTGATCAATATTACAATGTGCCGAGTGATTGCCAGCATTTTAGAATAGGACAACTCCATCTTTCCCATGAATTTCGTAAAACGCGACTTAGGGAGAGTCAAATTAACTTGAGATAGAAAATTGTCGCTATATGAATCTCAATTATTGCTGAATATTACGGTTGTGATAAGTCGTTGTTTGCAAATCACTTCCTGTGGATGTCTTTAAGGAGAACTTAGCATCGCAGTGAAATTTTTACAGCTATGGTGATGACGTATTTAAATAACAAGTCTATTATTTACCATACAAATTAATGGTATGGCCTACTAGGCTCTCTACTCCGCAAGGAAAAATTACGTGATAATACGATATTATAGTAAAAAATAATCAAGACATTAACATTTTAAGCTACATTATCGCCGCTTCATTAAATAATACTCGTAAATACCCTAATATTTTTTCGAAACTATCTTCTATATCCCAAATTGTAAGTCCCTCAGCGCGTTATTATTCAGATAACGTAGTAGACACCACTATAAACGAATTACCGGGCGTTTATGGGTTACAAAAAGATTCACGAATCAGCAGACTGAAAAGGTATTAAGACATAATCTTGGTCTATTCAGTAAATCTTTTTATGAGCAATCCTCATTATTAGAGTATATTAGTAACAACTAATGTTTATACGTAGCAATGTCACGATAATAATTAATACCTTAATGGAAATCAGGCTTCGCTAGGGTGAAATGTGATTCAACCCCAACTATCCTACCTAATATTATAAATGCAAAATTAAGTTTATTTGTTTGTTTGTTCCCTCTTCATGGGTTATCTACTGAATTAATCTTCTTAAAATATCACATGTATAAACGTCTGAAGAAGGAAATAAGGTACCTTTCATCCCGGTAAAAACTATAGTTCTCGTAGGATTTACGAATAATCTGTATTCTTTTGTAGCGCTAAATCATCACTTTTTGTAGATGCGCTAGTATGCGCTTTTCAAGACTCTGTCTACCCTGCAAGGGATTTAGACGTGAATAATGTATGAATGAAACATAAACCAGCGGCCTGAAAATAACTCACTTGTTTGTTCTCTTGAAAGGCTAACTGAAACTAGACCTCGCTTTTTTTAACCAGAATGGTATTAGAAAGTTTAAAACCGAACTCGCCTATTCCTAACGTTCCGGTCAACGGCTCCCTAAAAGCCTTCCGTTCGGCTGCCCGCAGTCTGTTTAGTTATTCTTATAGATCACTTTTGGTCCAATATTGAAGAGAGTATCTCATAAACTTCTTTCGTTACTTTGTTTTTGTGACGGGTGCGCGCCTTTTAACGCGGCTGTGTGAAAGAGAAGTGTTATTTATTTTTCTATGACTTAAAATGAACATTATGTAACTTTTTTATTTAAATGAAAACGTTTAAAATTTTTATATATTATGACATAGTATTGATGTTACACGATACAGTTTCTATAGAGTTTTCATATTAAAAGAGGAGAGGAGAAACCGGGACTATAGTCAAGAGGTAAAGGAATATTAGCTAACTAGCTGTGCCCGCGGCTTCGTCCGCGTGGAATAGTTATTTTGGGCATCATATTTCAGGTCACGCGTATTAGAAAGAACGCTGGTTCGCCGTATTAAATGTTTCGCTGCAAATTGCTTATAACGACTATATCTCAAAACCTATTCGTCTGATTAATATACTGTAAATGGCAATTTTAGTCAACATGAAAAGCCGAAAGTAATAAACATATTTAGTTGGATAAGGATTAATACTGAATTAAAGAAAATTGGTTTCAAAATAACTTATGTTTATAATGAAAAAATAATCTTAAAAAATTAACATAAAAGTGGTTATTGTAAGTAAACCCTAAGAGATAGATATATGCTCTCACGGACTTTTTTGTGGCAAAAAATGAGTACTTCACATCTTTAGTACATTGTTTTACTATATCTTTGTTATTTTGCGCAGCGTTCGCGTGGAAAGCTCGCAGATGGCCGACTCATTCAACTTTCACCTTCATTGTTGACGTTTCCCGTAGGAAATCCGGGATAAAATGCAGCCTATAGCCTTCCTCGATAAATAGACTATCTAACAGTGAAAGAATTATTCAAATCGGTTTAGTAGTTTCTAAGATTAGCGCGTTTAAACAAACAAACAAACAAAACAAACTCTTCAGCTTTATAATATTAGTATAGATAACAACTACTATGAATGCTACTTTAGAACACATCCTCTTTTTAATAGTTTCAGAATTCATTTTGAAAACATTATAATGTAACCAGTACTAAAAGCTGAATAAAACGGCAATAATACCTACATTAGATACGTATGTTTAAATAAAATATGCATTTGCTGAACGCGAAGGGCCCAAGAAAATAACCGCGAGACAAAAGCTTTTAGAGAGAGTGCATACGTTGAGTTACAGACTTTTAAAATCGTCATGTATATCTTGAATAAGTGATGGAACTTCACGTGAAGTTTCACATAGATGAATGTTAAACTTTTCACTTAGTGAATGATGTATTTATACAACCGAAACTAATGAACGTTAAAGATAAAATTTAGAGTTTTTCTTTGAGATACAGAAGAAGTGACAATTTGGGTTAGGTGGCTACTCGCCCGCGTGTAACTGATACACTTGCTACCTACTAAAATAATTTAGTGGTTAGGCCTAGTCTCGAATCATTTTAACGATATAGCCCACATATGCGTCTATCTTCCAGAAGGCTAAACTGTCTAAAATGTTAATTATAAAAGAATTTATTTTGCTGAAGTGAACTACAACAAAGTTTCATATTTGACTCTACTTTGATTTTTGAGTTTGTTTTTGATTTCCTCTTCAGAGCGGCGAAGGCGAAACTGAGGCAAAACGCCCAGAGAAAGAAATAGAAAAACATATTTATATTGGCCATAATTGTTTTAATTTATGTAACCTGAAATACAAAAATGATTCTTGTCAAACTGTTTTACTGCCAGTTTTCATCGATCGTCCCATAATATTGTTTCTGATTTAAAGTGAAGGTTGTCCCAAACCTTCATTATTCTACAGATTACATCACTGTCGAATATTTAAACATTTTCTGGAAACTCTAACAAGGCATTGAAATATTTAACAGTGCCCAAATTTTGGTAGTCCGTAATTCAGACTTTCCAAATGGCTTTTATAATAAGTATGCCTTTCAGTTTATTCAGATATTCTGATTAGCAGATGAAGTCTTTTGGTATTGTACCTTTAGAAATGAGTATTTATGATAATTGTTTGGACTAAATTGGAATTTCAAGGAACAAATAATAATTATGAAAATTTAAATATGACAATTTTTTTGTATATATTATATTATATAGGTGTACTTGATCAAATCGGGGAAATCCTGGTGAAAGGTAGAAGCTAGAGCCCTAATAGTGGATTAGAGAACTAGCTTCTGTCTGATTTTAAAAAAATATATCACAATTTAAAAACAAGAATTATCTCCCTCTTCTTTGAAAGCAGACTTTTTGACAGTGAGACGTCTGAACTTTTTTATATTAGCATATGATAATAGAATCGAAATTAGTTCTTAAGTAACACTTATATTTTATTCACAATGAAATCTTCAATAAAAATATTTAGACGAAACTAATATCGAGAATTTACTTTACAAAAAAAAAAGGAAGAAAGGCATTGAAAAGGCGATGTATGTGAGTATGTATAACATAAACATTATTGAATCTATAATTTGTCGCTCATTAGGAATCAGTTACAACCAGAAAAAAGGTATTTTTTAACCGCAGACCCAGCTCAGCTTGTTTATTACTAAAACTGCCATATCCAGACCCTTCGTTAAATTTGATTGATTCTCAAAACTTAACATTGACCAAGAATTTCATATTATCTCTACTTAATTAATTTCATTAATTTCATTCTTAATTTCATATTATCTAAACTTAATTTCAATACTGAAGCTAGTGCTTTAGTAGTCTGCGTATAGTACTAGTTTCTCGCAAATCCTAAGGGATCCGTGCTTTTTCCAGGATAAAATTTAATTACTTTTTATCCTTTTTAGAGCTTCTAACGCGTTAATGTGCACCCTTTCGCAATTAAGTATTAGAAGAAGAAGTTGCCAATTTCACACTTACTCTGTAAAACAAATAACCTCCATCACTCAAATAAATTGCACCCCACTGACGAACTCGTAAGACAATCGGTTCGCGAGACAGAATGTAATCTAACCCAAAGTAAATAGATAGTAGCGATTCAATTTCACGCATCCATTGAACATAATGACATGACCAAAGGCCCGTTCCACGTCAAAAGGCCTTGTTCAAATTGAATAAGAATCGTTGCGACAGCCCGAGTTGAATCAATGAACCCTTGTAGGGAAGGTTCGAGAAAGGTAAGGTGCTGGATTACAGACTTTATAATCGGCTGACCGTTTTGTCGATATCGATGTCGGCTGTAAATTTCGGCAGTTGTCTTTTTTTATATTATTAGGTATGGTTTCCACCGTAATTTCGGTGAGTCTACCTAACGTAATGGTTTGAAGAGACATGACAAGATGGACGGGAACACTATTTGGAAGGAAAAAGGTTGAGACAATAATACAATCACGAACGGCAGACAAACGAGAATGTTATCGTTATCACCAGTTTCTATAATATTTTCATTTGAATTATAAAGAAACTGGTGATATCTTTCTACCCTCCCTTTTTATTCTCGATGATTGAACTTCAATTAACATGTATGTATCACGTATTATATAAACCATATCAATGATCTTCATGTTGCTAAAAAATACTGCGTTGCAAAGCTAGATTTCTTATTAATAGGTCCTTGTTCAGATCCGATGCATCCCAGGCATCAGATGCATCTCCCGAGGTATGCAAACGGGATAATTATAATGACGATGATGACAATGCATGTTGTTAAAACAAATACTTATGCACAACTCTATTTTTAAACCATATTTCACCGTCAGAATTTCTGTCATAGTCATTCTATTCAATAAATCTATGACAGAGTTCTGTTAATCGTTTTTCAAAGCGGTGATCGATGACGCCTTGCAGTTTGAAGGATGCATACCACAAAGGAAAAATTTCTATTGAAAAGAATTATATATATAAAATAATTAATTTCTTCCTAGCGACGCGCTATCTTAAAAGAGGCTCATATTGGAAGGCAAGAGGACTTTCTGGTCATCTTCAATATTTATGCGACATTTATGAAAAAAATTAAGTGGTCCCAACTGTATGTTCCGGATATAACACAAAATACTAAAAACTAGATCTCAAAACTCAAAACTACATCTACATATATTGTCATCATTTTAAATTGAAAACCACTGAAAATTTAAAGTCAAATAAGAAGATTCCTGTAGAACCAGTGACGGAACACAAAGACCATACTCCAACTATTTCGTTTGCCGTTTAAACCACAACTTTTCCGCGCAGCCTCGGAATTCGGATGGAGCTCACCACCAACTATTCTCGGAGTATGCGTCCAGTGCTGGTATAGATAAACTTGTTTGGAACGAAAAAGGGCAGTCTTTGTTAGCAAATTGTGTAGGAATTTATCAGGAATGCCAATTTTAAGGTGAATTTTGAAGCCTACTTTCTTGCATACATACATAAAATCAAGTTCCTTTTCCGGAGGGAAGGCTAAGTGCATTTTTGCACTTGCTATGAACCATGCATTTCTCTTCATATACATTCATGAACCACTTCATGCAATTTAGTTGGTTTCGGGTATTCTTGACCTGACCTTTTGCCAGGACGGCCCTGGTTTGATCAAGGTACATTGTAGCAATTTGAAGAATGAAGGAAGATGTGTATTGACAGAAATATGAGCGGCTGATATATTTAGTTACAAGCATCTGTTTGTGCATTAAAAAACAGTATCACGAATAACCTTAAAAGGTATTCATATTAAACATATATACAAGAAGTATATGGCTTATATTATAAATATTTTATTCATTGTAAGAAATAAAAAAGAGTACGCGTACGAGTAATAGTCAAACGCACCCCTTACAAAATTCATTGTAAGTGCATTGGTAGTAAGAATGGTAGTAACAAGGGAACAACGGAACTTGACGTAAATACTTTCATTTCTCTGTTTACATCTCGTGAAATATACGAGTACAAAGCAATCAATCATCTGGAAAGCCTAATTACCACACAAGAACGTTTTCATCTTACAATGTGATGACGTCACCCGTTTTCCCCTCGTAAACTACTCGCTGTACATTCGAGCTGCTAATTAGCCGATTCCAACCCTAACGAACTTACATAATTAAGTTATTTTCAACCTTTGTAAGCGACCGCACAGTGGAGTTTTGTCAAATTGCCGTCTTTACATAGTCTTTACAATTGACATTTTTTTTTTAAATTTTAATGATCTTTCTGATGAATAAGTATATAGAAAATATAATTATTGCACCCGTATTTTATAGAATTACTACTTTCATAGTTGGCTGTATGTGGCAGTTTTTCTTAGTGAATCATAGCTGGTAGGTATCTTTCATAAAATTAACAGTTCAAAGATCACATGTGCAATGTCTATCTCTAGTCAATGAGGTAGGTACTCGAATATTACTCTTTCAAACTCAAAATATATACTGCAAAACACACGTGTAGACACGTGGATAGCAAATGATCAGTATATTTGGTCATCAGCCATTGTAGAACGAATAAATATCTGAACAATACCCGTTACAACACCAAAATGCCTCAACAAGATGGTATTTCACTCTTTTTTTACATATACTACTCATGTTTTATTCTAATAACGTAACTACAACTGAACAATTTATTTTTCTGTCTTCACATACAAGCTTCGGTACATATTTCCGTGAGGAATATGTACGTCTCCGAGGCGACGGGCTTCGTGCCTCGTTTACTAATCGCATAGCTTTGTACGTTAACAAAAGCACACTTACATTTTATAAAAGTAGGTTCGTACCTCCAATGAATATAATAGGGGCCCATTCACGAAAACTTTTTGCAAGATTTATAATTTGGTAAAGTTTTATTTCAGATCTTGTGAATAAGATTTCGTTTAAGCAATATTTTCACTGAGAAACAATAAATTTTAAATCCTCGTTGTTCTATGAAAGCTTGTAGCTAGAATAGGTAGGAACGTTTTAATTTGCCGATCGTTTAAGAAACCAACTTAGTTTTTTACATCGATTATATATTTGTATTCTAAAATCAAAATTAACATTAATAACATCTTACTGTTAGTATAACCGCGAGCGATTAGTGCTGAAAGAATAATGTTGGGATCGTGACAAGTGAAAAAAATGTAGTAGACTCTGCTTATGTATTTTGAATCCTTCCCGAAAAAAGTTCAGATTGTGCATTTGATTGAAATCTGAATTTCTTTCTTCTTTGCACTTATCTTCATGACCCTATTATCAAAAGGACCTAGCTTAAACTAACATCAGCTATTATTCAACGTACACCCCTCTCTCTCTCTCTCTCTCTATGATCTTTTCACGTTGCACCCACTAGTGTAATACTTTTGGGAGCAACATTTCTCTTCGTTTCACTCTTCATTACATGCAGTTAACAAACCATAATTTAAAATGATATTAATCACTATCGACTCTACATTTGTTGCAACTTCCACAGGCAGAGTAATGAAAAAACTTTCGACCTCCACTGCTGTCAGTTCCGTTCGGAAGCATGAAATTCATGCGGAGAGTATTAGTGGAATATGTTCATTTCTACGCATGTGTTATTTGCGGGCGTTCTAATGCATTTGCGAGATAAATAAATAAAATAAAGAAATAAATATATACGGGACAAATTACACAGATTGAGTAAGCCTCGAAGTAAGTTCGAAACTTGTGTTACGAGATACTAACCGAACGATATTGTATTTTATAATAAATACTTATATAGATAAACATCCAAGACCCCGGCCAATCAGAGAAAGTTCTTCACTCATCATTCGGTACCGGGATTCGAACCCGGGACCTCCGGTGTCACAGACAACCGTATTTACCGCTGCGCCACAGAGGCCGTCAATGACGCAAAACGTTACGACTAAACGCAAGTTCATAAGTAGTTAGAATTTTTTAATGCGAAATCTAGTTAGTACATACAAACATATAGTTACGTCTATATCCCTTGCAGGTTAGACAGAGTTTACAGACTTGATAGTGACAGGCCACATACAGCGTACGTAGATTAAATTAGTATTTTTATTTATCTATTATTCACAATTTACCTTGCTGAGTTAATGGAATCGTGACATTCTGTTTAAAATAAATTAATGGAACACGATTAACCACTACTATGTAAGACGTGGTAGCCGGCAGAACTGAAAAATTAAACTTATTAAAGCAATGTCGTGTGGTTCCGGCACCAATACAAAAAAGAATAGAACCACTCCATTTCTTTCCCATGGATGTCGTAAAAGGCGACTAAGGGGTAGGCTCACAAACTTGGGATTCTTTTTTAGGCGATAGGCTAGCAACCTGTCACTATTCGAATCTTAATTCTATCATTAAGCCAAAAAGCTGAACGTGGCCATTCAGTCTTTTCCAGACTGTTGGCTCTGTCTACCCCGCAAGGGATATAGACGTGACCATATGTATGTATGTTTGTATGTATTAAAGCAATTAGGTATAGCCAGATTATTCTCAACAAGATGCACACTACCTGCACTAAATCCCTATATGATTTTCCCTACGCGACTCAGCATGACTACGGTATGACAACACGGGCACAGCCAATTAAAAATGTCACAAAGTTGAACTCGCAACCGTCCAATTGGCATTCCCGTGACGTGGTCGGATTGTGGCGCTCTGTGTGACAAGTAAATGCTGACACATTTTTCAATTATTCACAAACACATCTCGTCTTCATTAATTTAAAACAGCAGTGCAGTTCCCGGCACCAATACAAAAAAGATTAGGACCACTCCATCTCTTTCCCATGGATGTCGTAAAAGGCGACTAAGGGATAGGCTTACAAACTTGAGATTCTTTTTTAGGCAATGGGCGAGCAACCTGTCACTATTCGAATCTTAATTCTATCATTAAGCCAAATAGATGAACGTGGCCATTCAGTCTTTTCAAAACTGTTGGCTCTGTCTACCCCGCAAGGAATATAGACGTGACCATATGACCACATCCATGGTTTAACCCGGTGCCTGAATAAAAAATCATAATACACAAGAAGGCAGCTGTATGTAAAACCATGATCCCCTGTAAAGGTAACGGATGTTAGAATTCTGTTTATATGAAAACCTGACCGGTCTTATCCATGGTCATGGTCGGAATGTAAGTGATATTAAAAGTAGTAGAAAGAAGAACACTTGCTACATCTTATTTCATCTTATTTCTTACGATGTTATTAGAAATAGTCACAAGACTCGAATGCTATGTAAAGTAATATTGTTAAATATAAAGAAAAAATACTAAGTAAAGTGTTCTCTAAGTTTTAACCCTTCAGTGTTATGAACTTACTCGTACGTTTGCGCCTCTAATAACTACCTATATGTTTTTACAAGCAACACCCTATTTTAATGATAAATATATTCTCAATAAGTCACTGTTGTTCCTCCTAATTAAAAATAAATAAATAGCTAAAGAATCAAGCTCGCCTGATATTAGAGACAACCTCTTTAATTAAGACAGAAACTTAAGCTATCCTGGGGGAATTGGTTCAGCTCTGGAGTGTAAGATTGTTCTTGAAAACTTTAAATTATTAATCTTTAACAAGGGTTAAGTTTAACCGGCTGTTGAGTTTACAGAAATTGTGGAAGGTGTGAACTAATTTAGAAAATTCTTTATTAATTAGACAGGTTGCATAAATGACTGATTTATGTCTTTGAGAGCCTATGCTTGGTAGATAGATACTTGTTTATAAAGAGTTAATTAACAATTTGAAAATATAAAGATACTAATTGTAAAAAGTACCAATACTTTTAAAATCGATTCTCGTCAAAGCAAAAATAGATTTGCTTTTTGCAATTTTTTTTACTTTTATTTTTTTTTTATAGATCTCTATACTTTGAATATCTAAAATTCCAATGCGCTGGAAAATCCATGAAACAAACCATACTCATGACAATTGGTGCATAACTTCAGTCGTAATTTTATTAATAAAATTTACACCTTAACAGAAATTGAAAATCAAAAACGAGGTAAGG
This sequence comes from Amyelois transitella, assembly GCF_032362555.1. Classification (NCBI taxonomy): domain Eukaryota; kingdom Metazoa; phylum Arthropoda; class Insecta; order Lepidoptera; family Pyralidae; genus Amyelois; species Amyelois transitella. Next base: position 4,215,483 of record NC_083512.1, on the reverse strand, counting down.
AAAAACAAGTCATGTAGTTACAAAAAGCTATTTTAACTATTTTCTTTAAAGTTGAAATCGGTTTGTTCTATCCTTAGTGTTATAGTTTGTTATCGTTTTACATGCCATTTCCCACTGCACTCCAGTGCATAAACACAGAGCAAACTAACCGCCATGCCCACCAAGGCGCGAACTTCTGTGCACTGTGGCGCACATCCAAGACTGCGGTTATCTTTATAGTTTCTCTTGAGCATACCCCATTTAACATCCAGCTTGCTTTAAGAGGCCCTCAAATACCATCTTTGTGAACTAAATTGATATAATAGCTTACTTGGCAGACTTTTAAAAGACAAGAAAATTAATTCAAATGGTGTGTGCTGGTGTTTGTTGGTTAAGTTATATATTATAATGCAAGGCATTACTCGCGCGCGATTATCAAATATTTATTCTTAGTAGATATCTACATTTTGATTAATATTTGTATGCCAAAAATCATCTTTCTTTTTTTTATGTAGGAACCTTATTTATTCACTCAAACTCGTATAGGATCATGGTTACACATCCAGTTGCCTAAACATGCAGTTTGCCTGCTTTTAGAACTTTTTCTGCCTTTAGAACAGCGGTTAGTATTGAAACTAATGTACATAACATCAAAAATAGTCGTTGTACATGGACGAGGTGAGGTTTACCGGGTACCTTACCGATTCGACCACACACGCTCTTATTACTTCCATTACCTTTCTCTTATCGCAAGACCGCAAATCTTCGTCAATACATAAATAAACAAGTAATCATAAGTGTAGCAATGTATCGTGTACAACAAAATTAATTCACCTTTGTTCCTAAAGGCTAAATATTTCCCCGCGTTCCCAAAGGCCCCTTAGCCGTAGAAGAAGCAGTATATTAGAGTAAATAATAAGACGAAACGCGTGTTGAGGATGATATTAGCCCCTCTAGAGGACGGTTTTGTTAGGACAAATTACGAGATTAAGCTCTCCTTTATGTTAACAAAGGTGTGTAGGGTGACCCCGTAAAGCCTTCTTGACCCAGGTTATTTTTATTTGAACATGGGACGTCGTTAAGTGTGTATTATATTTATATTTACTAAACATACTGGTCTATTTTTCCTCTTAATAACGTTTCTTGGGATAATTTTTTGACCAACGTTATGAGAAATGGATGTTGATTGCAATATTCGGCAAGATTGTTTGCTCGATGTGAATGCATTTAGTATGATATTGTTAAAATAATCTTCTCTGAAAATAATAAAGATTGATCCCATACTAAATAGGTAAAACGTCCTTTGCCTAGTAGTTTCGATTTACGGGTCACATTAAAAAATATTAAATGCGTTTTTCATGAAAGGACCCACTGCAATGCACAATAAGTTGTGTCACTCGGAATATTTTGTTTTTCTTCATTATTTCTTTACGCACAAATATGCAATTGACAATTTGTATAGTAATTTAAAAATTTTATGAAAATGCTTTTTATGACAAAGTATAAATAATACTAATTGTACTGTTAAATAAATAAAACAATAAAACGCACGCACAATGATAAACGACAATTTTGTTCTCTTTACTCGCACTATAAAACCCTCCTCAGATTAAGTTACAGTGTGATTGCAATTCTTATTTGAGCATTTAAATGATCTTTTTTTTGCCTCACCTAGTAAAATTACAAAATAAAACTATCAGACTAAGAAACGGAAAATAAAACTTGATAGTAATTGCGATATTTATCAAACAAGCGTCATTCATCCTCTCACAAGCATTATGGAATGTAATATTATTAGAAATGTGTTTACATCAAATATGTAGGGCATCAATCATGAGATAGAAATACACGTTGGGGATTCGCTTTCAGTTATTCAAAGCATGATTACGTCTTGAGACGATCAATCTTGGTACTGAGACAAATGTCGTTTAGAAAACTATTCAATGTAATCTTATATATAAAATTCTCGTGTCACAATGTTCGTTCCTTTAGTGATAAGAGTTGTCCACCCTTAACATTTTTTTGACTAGAAATTACTTAAAAATTATTTATATGGCATAACGATGTTTGCCGGGACAGCTGGTTTTTTTTATATGGTAAGCTTTAGAGGGATTTTTTTTCTGATCCATGTTTTAAATATAAAGTAGGAATCTCTGAACGACTGAAAACACAATTTATAAATCGTGTCGGTCGAAACCGGGTTATAGCTGAAACTAGTGCTTTGCTCATCTCCAGCGAAGAAATCCGCAGATCATATAACATTTGTTAATTGCTGTAGCGCACACCTGCTTAGTTTTTAGTTTTATTTTATTTCTTATTATGTTATGTGTTTGAAAAGCCTGTGTACGTTGAGTTGTTTCAAATAAATCTTTCATTCATTCATTATAAATGAGGAATATACGCAAAAGTTCAGAACCCAGATTACCTATGACAACATTAGAAGTCATAATGAAGAGCTTTTAAGATATAATACTTTGACTAAAACATATTGGCAATGTCGTTTATTCATAGAAATCTCTCTGCATTCACTGAAAAGATTCAGCTTTTTTGTGTTGTTTTAAATGTTTGACCCGGTCTGTCTTACAGTAAGCAAGATGAGGTCTAAGATTCATGATCAAATAATGCCTATTGTGTCTTGACTTGCAAATCGCTTAAGTATTATTATAAGATAATGTTACTAAAAATACGATCTTTATCTTACTTCTGTATTTCCACAATTTTGATATCAAAATAGGAGTGAACAAAATCAATGAAATAACAAAACTGAATTCCTGAGAAATCCTTGCTCAAACAATTTAACGGATAACATACAACGCCAAAGGACAAAATATCAGCTCACATCGAGTGTCGATTTGTCGCTCGAGTACCCGCGAGAACCTGAAACTGGAGGAAAAACTATATAAAGTAAATATTTCAGGAATAATACAGCTGACTGGAAGAGATGCCTTCATGGGATTAGTCCGACATTGCAAGTGATTTATTTCTTTTATAACTATGTAGTATTTCTTTTAACTTCGTAAATTTATGTGCAATAAAGATATAATAAAAACAAATATCGAAGTATGTGATTTTAAATCTTATATTCTCATAGCGTAGGATAGTGTTTTATATATTAATCCTTCTGCGAGACTAGCATGGCATGCGCGACGCCGTTTTTATCGCGCGATAAATTATCGCTGTTTCGCTTTTGAATGTGAAACCAGAACTAGTTGCGGTCACTTACCGCAAGGATCACCTTTAGACCAAAATCATTATAACTTTATCAAATTACCTGAGACTTCGTCCGCTTAAATTGTATGATATTTCATGTCGAAGCTATATTACTGCAAAGTTTTATGAATATCCATTAAGTATCCGTGAAAGAGCAATAAATGCTCACCTTAAAAACTTTCTCATTTATAATATAATTAGGACTAGTAAAAAAGAATAACAGGACAGAAATTAAGATTTTTAGACTCACAAATAAACATGTGCCGTGTTGTTCCCGACAACAACCCCAAAAAGAATAGGACCACTCCATCTCTTTTCCATGAATGTCGTAAAAGGCGACTAAGGGATAGGCTTACAAACTTGGGATTCTTTTTTAGGCGATGGGCTAGCAACCTGTCACTATTTGTATCTCAATTTTATCATTAAGCCAAACAGCTGAATGTGGCTTATCAGGCTTTTCAAGACTGTTGGCTCTGTCTATCCCACAAGGGATATAGACGTGATGATATGTATGTATAATAATGCTTGAAGTCAGCTTTGAATATGCCTACGAGAATATCATAAATATGAAAGGCATTTTGAATAAAAATGGGTTATTACTATGCATTGTGTTTTCACACGTCCCTTGCAAACGCTCTTACTGCAAGTAATGGAATATTTGTTCGGTGAATGCAAACGAGTAGGTATTTTGTAAATAGCTTTGGTAATTGAACGATAGAAATAATTTACCAATATTTCATGATTAAAATAAACATGAAAAAACAGAGATCCTATGAATTTCATGTTTGAGCAAACATTTTTTAATATTATGAAACTATCTAAAAAAGGCAAACTCTCAAGGGTCTCAATGAAATAGTTTATAACATTTTATGTTACGTTCAATGGTATAATATAACCAGTAATACAGGTATAACAAATAGAAAGAAAGCTATTCGACTGATACGCTATCAACACAATTTTTACTAACTTGACCCAGCTACATTATTTTAATAAAAATAGGTACCTGCTTTACTTACTTTTTAGAAATATATTCATAAATATAAAAACATACACAACGCAAACCTATAAAGTTTATACTCGGACGATCGCTGCATTTGAAACCGCATCACATATCCTGACCACAAAGTTTGTTATTATTTATGCGCTTAACTTCTGGCGACCAAGAAACTATCATTATCCTTTCAATAGATATTCAGAGGAAGAACTTTTTGCGCGGTCTATCGTATTCGTATCATAAATCGTTAAAAGTTTATTCCAAACCAATTTTTCTATACATTCCATCGTTATTCACTGCAGTGGAATAAATATTGCTCTGAGTTTTCGAGTAAAAATTTATTGAGGCATGGTATAATATTGAATGCTTTAAAATACACTGAAAGATTTCAAACTTTTGTATTCCTTAATTCTCTTATTTCATATATTTTGCCTACTTCTACTTGATTGATAATAAAATGCATTTTTTAGTTTTGTTCATTCATTACTTCGCATATTCATATAATCACATCTATAATCTATATCTTGACAACTGACAAGTCAAGCTCAGCTGTTAAAACGATAGAATTAAATTTTTAATTATTATGGTTCTAGTGCAAGCTTATAAATAAAAATAAAGGTACAGGACAAATTACACAGGTTGTCAGTTAGTTAAGGCAACTATACCATATTTTAGTATATATATAATAATAAATACTTATAAAGATAAACATCCAAGATTCAGACCAATCTGAAAAAGTTTATTTCTCATCATGCCCAGAAAGTAAGGACATTATAAACAAAATATATAAAGTTGTTATTATTTGGTCTAATGATAATAAAACTAATAAACAGCACCCTGTAAAGTACTCGAGTGGAACAATTTAATAAAGCATTTATTAAGTTTACTTAAAGCGAGTTTCTAGGTTATGTTGATTCTGAATCGCAAAGCAGGAAACTTACAAATTGTAACTATGACCGTAAAATGTTGAGAGTACAGAAGAATATTTTCGTGATGTCATGTTTGTCCGTAGCTGGTTAATTATGAAGTTTTTAATATTTCTATTATTGCTGAAAATTTACAGTCCACTTAGTCTGACGATCTATCATGATAATAGTTAGGCTAAAGAGACTCACCTTAGTTTTAAAATGTACATACATACATATGTACTTACAATCATGTCTATATCCCTTGCGGAGTAAACAGAGCCAACAGTTTTGAAAAGACTGATTGGCCACGTTCAGTTGTTTGGCGTAATGATAGAATTAAAATTGAAATAGTGACAGATTGCTAGTCCATCGCCTAAAAGAAGAAAGCCATGAATATAAACGTATGTAAAAAAATATTTAAAAAAAAATCTTAATTAAATCTGAAAGGAACTAAATCTTTACAATGTATGAATAAGATTAATCTAAACATTTAACGTGTATTTTTTAAATGAAAATGTGTTCCACAATAATTTAATTATTTTTATTCCATAATTAAGTTTGAGTTAAAAGTTAAATTTGTCACATCTCAGTTGACAAACATCGAAATATTTTATAAAAATACCGAAACCTAGGTCGTGTTGTATCCTAAGTCTCTTTTATTTGTGTCACGACCCACCGAAAATATCTGTTATAAGCTTATTAGATTAAAAGCAAGCAGATATTCTGATCCACTTAGATTAAAATAAGATAGCATGGAGCATGGACCAAATATTATCTTTAGAAATATAACTTTGGACCAGATTCTGGTTTGAGGTTATAATTTTTCATCGAAAATCATTGTGTTGGAGTTAATCAGGTTACAATTTATCCTTTATAATATTATCTAGTAGTTTTGGGCCGCCCCTTTTCTCATGCTAAATTTCAAGAAATAATATACAAACAAGCTTACTTCTGCTTTTATACTATAAATAAGGATTGGGATTAAGTGGATGTTAGAGATATGAAGTCGCATGCATTACCATCCAAAGGTATATGACACGTTTTTTTCTCTTAAACTAAATCCGTATGCGACAAAGCGTATTTGTCAAACTATGACATTTTACCTGTTCCGCGTTCACAAACATGCAAATACATAGTTTCATTTCAGTGTAACTTATTGTTGGTTACTCGTACCAACATAGAGAAATCGTGGTCCAGCAAAAGTTTACCGGAAATATACTCGCTAGTTGCACTCGGTTGGCAGTTATTATTATAATTTATTTGCATAGTGTGTTTAATTTTCCTTCTGCATTCGGACTTTTGACCAAAATTTTAATTGCATTGTACTTTGTGCGCTTTTATCTTTGTTAATTTTCACTACTCATTTAGAGTTATTAATTAATCTCACATGAGTAATTTCAAAACAATTGTGGAAAAAGTGGAAGACTAAGAATGGAATATTTTCATCAAAAATAAAGTAAACGTTCAAAAATACTATAATAGCAAATAATGAGTTTAACAAAAAAAGAAACCAATAAGAGACGCTATACGACTAGAGGTAACTCTCAAAATATAAGAAGAACAAGAGTTATGTCACTGCATCGGGAAATGGAAAATCTGCCTTAACATATCAGTTAGGTATAAAAGAAGCTAAAACTCGAAACAATTTTCATTATTTATAAATAACCATGAAATTCTATCCGCAAGTTATTTTGGGCAGCCGGCAAGCTAAAATGTTAATTGAATTTTTTATCGCGTGAATCTTCGAAGCCTCTAACGTAAAATAAAAATAATACAAATATTCTGTAGGATTTAGTCAAAAGAAAGAACAAAAACACTTGTAAAATTCTATATTTTGTCTACAATAAGTTTTCAATTTTGTAAAAAATGAAATATATCGTAGCATAGTTAAATATTTGAAAATAACTTATTTACGGAATACTGTTTAAGTTCTTGAAAATTTGTGCCATGTTTTGTAATTCATTTTCATATTTAATATTATTATAATTAAACTAAATAATATATAACGAAAAAAGTAATATTATTATTTATCAGATAGTTAAACTTCAGTTACTATCTAAAATATTCATTTCTGTAATAACTTTGTTTTACAGCTTCGTTTTTGGCGCTCAAGGCTTTTTGCCAGGCTCAGTGAGCTTTAAATCAGATATAAGATTTATATATACAGCACTTTAATCTTACAACCAAAAAAAATCACTATCTAAACGATCCACTGCCTAACATCAAACTTCCTTAAAACACTCACTTATCTTGGCTTTTACCTCTTAACTAGGCAGGCGACCCGGGTGGACCTATAAACAAGCCTGAAGTACTGTACTCATTCTCATCATATTATATATACATATAAATACATATCACGTGTTTATATGAAGGCCACGTTTATTTGAAATGGCTAAGTTATTGATGAAACTGAGATAGATCGTCTTCTAGAATAATACCAAGTTTTAAAAGCCATTCTGATAATTAACACTCCGTTTTTTCTTGATAGCGATTAAAAAAGATCACTATGGAAGGTAGCTCCGTCAGGCAGATTATGACCTGGATAAATAGCCATTTTGTATATCTTCTCCCTCCTGACGCCTTAAGCTTTCTGGAGAGGAGGCCAGGCCGCGCCTTTTATCATAATGACTTGATTGGGTATCTTGTATTAGTAAGTACCTATATCACGGTACCTATTTATATTTTGCTGAGATTGACGTTATCCGAATTTCCTTAATCTTCTCTAAGGACATACATATTTTTATACTCTAAAATGAAATCCTTAATGAAATCGGAGAAAGTAATTTCCTGATAAAACGAACATCGTTTTGGCTTATTAAGATATACCTTTCATTATACGACGGTTAAAAATCCTTTGCCCAAATATTTAAGATTATTGACTTTTGTAATAGAATAATTTTATTTTTTGTAGTTTGTCATAAATATTATACAGCATTATAACTCAGCTATGCTTCACATGATGCTAGTCATCATGTGAAGCATAGCTGAGTTATAATGTAGGTACTACAATAGAAAAACAGTTTTACCTTCATGCATTTCACTGCTTACAAAAATATGTCAACCTACCTGATCATCTTAAATACAATAATTTTATAAAACCACTCGCTAAAAATTAAGATATACGGAAACATGTTATACGTAGAACTCTAACATTTTAAAAATAGTTAAATGTTCCAAAATAAATACACTTGTTGTTAAGTACACAATTTTTGTATTTATTTTCTCGGAAACTCGGAAAAATGTTTAGATAGGTACCACATATTAAATTTCGCATGAAATAAGTAAGCTTGTTCCTGTAGGAATTCTAATATGACGACTTCATACAAATCTCATGAAAGTGCTTACAGGGAATGTAAATACTTGTTATATGAAAATTCTCCAACTAGAATTTTGCTGGTATCTGAATCCATCTCTGAATCTCGATATGCCTCGAACAATGATAAAGATAGTATTAGACTTGGCATATAAAATATTGCACTTTAAATTTAACTTAATTTTTTAAAGTTTTTTTTATTTTATCTATCTCATATCTGCTACTAGTGGGTGACTTAAAAAAAAAGAAATAAAGAATATGAGACATCAAAAACCTACTAAGCGAAATAAACCTTCTACTCGAATCTTATCTCGACATTCATTGTTTTAATGCTCATTTTTATCCATGAATACTTAATTTCCGGAATTTTTTCCTGTTCTTCAATAAAGTGCCGTGTGGTTCCCGGCACCAATACAAAAAAGAATAGGACCACTCCATCTCTTTCTCATGGATGTCGTAAAAGGCGACTTAGGGATAGGCTTACAAACTTGGGATTCTTTTTAAGGCGATGGGCTGGCAACCTGTCACTATTTGAATCTCAATTCTATCATTAAGCCAAATAGCTGAACGTGGCCATTCAGTCCTTTCAAGACTGTTGGCTCTGTCTACCCCGCAAGGGATATAGACGTGAACATATGTATGTATGTATGTATGTAAATTCATTAATTCACTTGCATGACTTATATTATTACTATGTTAAATTCAAATTTAAAATTTTTATTCATTATTATGGGTCATCTCAACATCACTTAATAATTGTCATATCTTTTGGTTTCACAACATTAATTGACGTCAAATAAATTACTTGTTATGCTTACTGCCGCTTCCAAAGCATCAGTGCAGAAGAATTGGTCACAAACTGCACTGCAGCATTTTTTCAATAACGTGATCTTCAAAATTATCCAAATAATCAATTATTACTTGCTACAAATCATAAATACATGAAACATATTAATATATTATTCGCTTCTTACGAAGTCTATTTCATTAGTTAGTCTATAGCTCCGGATATAAGTCTCGCATCTCATCCCGCTCTATATTTGTTCTACAGCCATGCAGTATTGAGATCAAATGGAGACCGTTTCAATAGGTATCAATTGGTTTATGTGCAGGAGTATCGCTTTCAATCGGTTAGGAAATACATTGATTCCGATTGTTTTTAGACGAGATAGAAAATAAAGGGAGTGTTTGTGCAGTATTGGCAATTTGCAATAGAACTGATTCATTTCTTTCTCATAGACTACTCAAGAGTTGATTAAGGGTAAAATATTAAACCAAACATGCTCAGGTTATAAATTTACTTCAGTGTAAGATGTAATTTTTTGTCGGTGTGTTCTTCTGGATGATAACAAAACTAAGCGTGGATTGAGACAAATGATTTAAAGAGAACATTGTAAAGCTCAACAAAAGGAAAAAATTACAAGTGCATGAATTTCAATAACGTCGCATAACAAACAAAGAACATGTTCAAAATGCCACTTTCAGAGCCGAGGGCGGAAGAAACTAAAAACATTCACATCAAAAAAGTAGGAAATTGTCTTCGTCCCCACAATACGCGACGGAGGCTTCGTGTGGAAAAGAAACGCCTTTGAGTAACACTGCTTTACATAGACGAGTTCAAAGAACTCCCCTCAATTGACAAGTACTACTCAAACCTTATGAAGTGTGAAAAGCCACCATAGCGCTACACAATCTCTTTACCAACACCCCGCTCCGCTTGTTAATTCCTCGGGACTATATCAAAAGGTTTTATTTGATAACCAATTTGAATACCTGAATAAACTTAAAGGGGAAATACTTGGAAACATTTTTGTCAATGTTTGAGATTCAGACGGCTTGAAAAGCGACGCAAGCATTTGAATACGAAGGCAGACAAATAAATATTTCAATATGAAGAGATGTGTTAGGTAGTTACCTTATTCCAATTTATCGACGAGTGTCTTTTACGAAGAGAATTTTAGAAAATTTAAAATGACTTCAGTCATAATTGGTTTACGATAACTAAATTTCAGTAGTAGTTTGGTTCGGGTATCAAAACTTGACATATATCAATCGCAGTCCAAGTTACCTATACATTATTAATAAAATAAGAAAATGATCTTCACGCTTAACGAATTTTAAGTATTCCGTATTACTCAATCCTTATAGAAAATTTAAAAATATATAAAAGTTAAAAAAAAGCACTGTCTTGTAAATACGTTGACAACTTAAATCCTAATAAGGGCAGACAAGGTGCCAGAAGTGTGGTTTCAAACTCATTTGAAACTGTAATAAAACTTGGCTCTCTTCGGCCATTCGGGTCAGCGGCTCTCTAAAAAGCTTTCCATTTGACTGCCCAGAGTCTGGAGCGAAATGTTTAGTTCATAGATCACATCTAGTTAGGTAACAGCTTTATGTAATTTGATTGCTCTCTCACTCTAATAATTTTGAAACTGTTTCGAAGCAATGTTTTCAATTCAAAAGATATAACTATCTAAATCGCTTCATATTTCGGGGTAGAGATAACCTAAGACGAGACATATTATGTTTATTATATAGGCACGTCAAACAAATATTACGATGAGGATCAATTGCTATAGAACCTAAAATTGCTATAGAAAGTCTTTGACGGAAGAAAGTCATAAACGCATGTGATTCTTGTGACTATTGACTTATGTGGTATGTTTCTGTGCCAGTCTTACTTTAAAAAAACCCTCTTTTAAAAATCTATGTGCGTTGTCTAGTAACTATGCATATCAGTGGTTTAGTTATTCTTATAGATCGCCCTTGTCCCAACATTGAAGAGGGTTCGCTTCGTTATAAATCAACCACTTCATTTGAAACTGTAGAGTCCCATAGACACTTGGTTGAAATTTGGTGAAGTGGACTGGACACCAATTGATGCAAATTATACCAATTGGCTAAGTTAATCTTTTGGTGCCCTTAATATTTTTATCTTCTTCTTAGTCGTGTCACTCTTGACAGAGTGGTCGTGGTCATCATGTAGTATTGGAGGCGGGCGCCAATGTGCGCCTTACGATGTCCCGCCATTTCTCCCTGCTGGAAGTCATCCTGCTGCACTCGTTAAGTGAACCGCCAATCACAGACTTTATTTGGTCGGTCCATCGCATGGGTGACCTCCCGCGCGGTCGAGAGCCTTCCACTTTACCCTGGACAACAAGCCGTTCTATGGATCGGTTGCCTCTCCTTGTAACGTGTCCAAAGAATAACAAAATGCGAGATTGTACTAAGGGAAATAGTCGCTGCTTAATACCGAGCTCTTGGAGTATCGAGACGTTAGTGCGGAACTCTGTCCAAGACACACCAAGCATTCTCCTCCAGCACCACATCTCTAGGGCGTCTATCTTTTTTCTTTCCACTTCTCGCAATGTCCACGTTTCAGCAGCATACAAAAATATGGGGAAAATAAGCGTGCGCACCAGTCTGGTCTTTGTGGTCTTAGTGATGCTACGATTCCTCCATACTTTTCTCATTCTGTCCATTGCCGATCTTGTGATTGCCATTCGTCGCTTTATCTCGTCGATACATCCACCGTTATTCGAAATCAGAGCGCCAAGGTAAGTGTACGATTGGACCACGTCACAGTTCGCGATTCTAGTTACTTCTGGCGAATTACTGTTAGCGCGATCCACAACCATCATGTTCGTCTTGCTGCGATTTATTTTCAGACCGAACTCGAGGCCAACACGTAATATTTTTATAATTCTATCATTACTACAATACCTATGTTTTTATATTGATAATATTTGTACTGTATATTACTGTCTGATTAAAACTCATCTTGCTGGTGTTTGTTAAAGTCGTATAAATTATTATATAACTTTATATACCGTAGATCTGCAGTTATTCTTATTTGTTGCTAAGATTACCTTCGGGAACCTTTGCATTATCTCTGCGAAGAAATTGTGATCTGTCTACGACCACGTGAGTCGTGGGCTCTCCTAGATAACTGGAAAGTAAGGTAAGTAAGGTAACAATTAATATCATAATTGCGGAACAAGAAAAAGAAAAAAGCATGGATCATGACTAGTCTCTGCCCACCGCTTAGGGTGAGCTACGTGATGTATCTATAAAAAAATTCTAAGAACCACATTAGTTACGGCTCGTCAGGACTCAAACATCAAATTACACCCGTAATTATCTTAGATATTACTCATCAGACGAAATTCCCTCTTTGCTGCAAAGAATTTATTCATCTCGTCTACATTTCGTTCATATTAAAATTCTTGACGTTTCCAAAAAGAAGATTTACTTGATTTAATTAGTGAAACGATTAATTTTTCTTTTAGCGTATTATATCAGTTAAAATACAGAAATGACCTTAGAGAATACACCTACTTAATAAAATTAAAGCTCATTAAATGGCTTTTAAGTATTTTCATATATGTATGGGGTATGTTAAAAAACATATAGCTTTAGTCTGTACCACCGCTTAAATTGTTTCACAGCTGTGTCATATCTCATACCAACGTGTACAATACAGTGATTGTCATACGGCTCCCGACGGGGCAGACTTGGTAAAATATGGAGTCATAAATTGTTGTATTATCGGTTTTGCTAGTCTGTTATATGATATGGGACAGGCTTCTTCTTATATGAGATTTGATGAGCATATATTATTATCTTGGCCGGAATATACTGGGCTGCCCACCAGTATAAAATAATTTTAGGGTGCGGTTGCCTCAATTGAAGGCACTCCGATTTTTGTGTTAAATTGCGCGAATTTTTTCGCCACACACACAAACTTATCAAAATACAGCGTCCATGAATAATTAATATTTAGTGACATTAAAAACAATCTTTTGCTAAATGGGAACTTTACGTGATACCGGCATTTACGAGTTATTTTTTTACTGAATTCAAACTTTTGCGTTCCTTATACTATTTAAAATAATAGGCTTAACACAGGCTTTTTTTCTATCATACGCCACTATCTCTGTATTTCCCTGTGAGGCATACATACGTGATATTTGTGTATGTTATACGTCTTGCTCGCTGTTCGCTTTCATTCATTGGATTTTTGATTCATCATTATACGAGATAACTCACACCAGAAACCTCAAGACGTCTTATGAGATTAATTCATAAGTATTATATGAGTTCGTGTCTTGAAAATGTTTTTGATGGAAAATGTAATATGTGTTCTCCGAAAGTGATATTATTACATTTTTCGAGGTTCCCAAAAACGCTTGGGGAATCTTCGGGTAAGGGAAATTCCGCGTCGACACACGTCGGAATTTTTCAATTAACTAGAATAGAAAAATTAATATTTGTGAAAAAAAAATCAGGTTAACATTGTGATTAACAAAATGATACAGAACATTTGCATTAAAATGTATTTTCTAATATTAGGCGATAGGGTAGCAAACTATGTATCACATTCTTACTCCTTTGATTAAGCCAACAAACCTTTGAATCGTATGACTAACTGCTCCAAGAGATTAAGATGTAATACTTATATTGTATGTGCGTAATCACTATAAAAAAAAATACCTCCTTACTATTCAGAATGAGTCCAGTATGACTATTTCAGAATAAATTATTCATTATTATCATTTCATAATTAAGTTCCGTAGACTAAAACTTACGGTTGATAAATTAGATATTTCACTTTTGCAATCTGGTTCCGACACTCGTTTATTCCCGGAAATCTGTCGCGTTCCCCGGGAAATCCGGTATATTCATCGACTATTTTACGTAGCGTAAATACGACCACATAAAATTAATTGGCCATGAAATTCCTATTGCGTACGAGTGTTATCACGTAACTTATCAGATGTGGATTGTTTTTACAGAGATGTGATATAAAGAGCTCCAAGTTTCAAGCCAGCTTTCAATGTGTATTTTACTAATTTACACATCCATTGAAGCCTTTTACATAATGCCTGTAGGATGTCTTGTAGCAAGCAAGCACTTTTCTTCGCAATTGTAGTTGACAAATCCACAATTACTCGTAAATCTCAGTCGCGACGTCACATTCACCCTTATCTTCCATTTCCATAGTCTTTTATTATTTTATAGGCGAAAGTTTTTATTATCACCCAATCGTTTTATGTGCAGTGCAATGTGTCTTTAATATAATGCGGTAGTGATAACTGTTGAGGATATCATCTCTTTACACAATGTGATCACACAAATTATTCTAAATTCAATGACGGATTAATTTTGTAATTTTAACTAAGGCGCTTTGGCTTTGACGCTTTGTGCAAGATTTTTTTTTTCGGCCCTTCTGAATAGCCATTCCTTACAAATTACATAATATTAACTTACATAAAAAGGATTTTCTTTCTGTTATCAATAGAGACTTGTTACTTATTTTCTTATTTTTCTTGGCAATGAGAATGGAAAAAGAGAGAAATGGAAGTAAGAAAAATAAATTGCCTCTTGGCAATTTCTAGTAAGAACAACTGATCCTTAATAAGCATTTAGATCTTATTTGTAACAATCGTATTTGCAGACGAATATCATAAATATGAAATAGACATTCAAATACATCTATATGTATATTAATTACTATTTAACGTACAGCATCAAGTTCGCCCATTGCGAACATTGTTTGTACCAAAGTTTAAATAAATTACTAAATGGATTTAGACAAAACTGTACAGTTTGGACTCTCATGTGAAATCCGCCGTGGGAAACATGAAACAATAAAGTCTAGAATCGTAACCAAAATTTTTCTTCAAGTTTCAATTTTTCCCTATTTCACCATTTTACGATGCCTACCATCGGAATACGTTACTGTAGAGAGTCTTAAACGGGTTCAAGGCGGCTAATAAAAGTGGGGAAAGGAGAAGTTATCCACCGGGAACCCCTAAACGACTAAACACCTGTTTGTTATTCCGAATTTTTATTCCCCACCCCTTAGCCTGACGAAAAATAAAGACAGCGTTAAGACACACACTTGAGTTAAATGGTACATTTAATTTCAAAGAAAAAGAGTAAAAATCATTTTTCTATACTTTTCGTTTCTTGATATTAAGTAATATCTTATTTATGATTTTTTCATCACTTAAAACTTATAATTGTAATATTTCGAAAAGATACAATTTTGCAATTTAGTCGTTAAAAATATGTTATCGATTTTTTTTTAATATTTGGCATAACATCAACAAGGAAATCTTTGATTAATTATCTGCCTTTAACTTCTATTAACAACTCATTACTTTTGTACTTAAAATCATTGTAATTGAGCGTTATAAACACGGCTTACTTACCTGATCCATGTTGACAGATTAGGCTTAACCTCTAAGACTTAACCCCTAACTCACGATACATTTTCTATTCAAGATACACGGTATTTTGTAATTGAAGCTTAAACCACAAGGAATGAGAAAGATATTCTCTCATTCATTTTGTCAAAACATACTGTGATTTACAATGTTGAGGAAACAAAATTGAGATGCGTTCTTGTAAATTAGTACTGATTTTTATTATGGCGCTCAGTCTTGTATTTTTTTACTTAGTTTTGGCCTAAACTCATCTTATGACTTTTGTGGTTTTCAATTTTCGTGTTTGAGATGATACTGCAAAAAAATCGCTTTCTGAACATTGAGGTATTGATGTTATCTACGTAGAGCGAACAATAAGATATCCTCAGATTTAAAAATTAGGACCATATAACTTTCTGCCCCTTATGAGGAAGACAAAGTCAAGAGTAACCCGATTCGCCTAAAAGGAAAGACCTAAGTACAATAAAAGTACTTTTCAATTGTTACTTTTGTCTATGTGACATGTAAGTAGTAAAGGAAATAAGAAAGAAAACTTTAGTTCCTGCAACTTTGTCCACCATAAATTATACCCATGTTAGACCTCAGAACAACCGCTTTCATTCCAAATTTTATATTAGTCGATTTAGCAGTTTAGACGTGAAAACATTACAGATACAGACAGAGAGACTAAAGAACCTACTCTTTTATTTCTATTAATAATAATTTATCTTCATTACCACAAGCAACTATAGAATGTGACGTCATACATATAATGACGTCTACATCCCTTACGGGTAAGAACAACAGCAAAGACTGAAACACCACGCTTAGCAGCATGGTTTAATGTGATGTCAGTTCTAGCTATTTAATGCAATGTATTCGAAGTTTTTTCTGTACAGCTCGTCTTCAGTTTAAAACAACACTGTGCATAAACGTGTTTTTCAATTGCTATGTGATGTTGCTTTTTCAGACTTTTCTAATAAAATTCTCGGTGGAAACAGAAGGGAAATAAAACATGTTGGCGTACTTTTTATTATTCCGTTTGTTTGAGACGAATATTAAATTTAAATTATACTGCGAGATAGGGGATTTTTAGCTTCCCCTTATTATTAAACGAATATTTCAGTTTTATTACTGAGACTAAGACTGAGTGTGTGGCTAAAGTGTGGCCTTTCGAAATGAAAGCAAACCTACGTCGTATGAAATTGTTCATCATGAAATTTTAATTTGATTAAAGGAAACCATAAAATACATACATACATACATACATATGATCACGTCTATATCCCTAGCGGGGTAGACAAATCCACCAGTCGCCACGATAAGCCACGCTCAGCTGTTTGGCTTAATGATAGAATTGAGATTCAAATAGTGACAGGTTGCTAGCCCATCGCCTTAAAGAGGAATCCCAAGTTTATAAGCCTATCCCTTAGTCGCCTTTTACGACATCCGTGGGATAGAGATGGAGTGGTCCTATTCTTTTTGTAATGGTGAACGGGAACCACACGGCATACCATAAAATAAACGGAAAAATAATACAACGACGACCTGAAATTTAAAATGTAGTTTATATGTATATACATAAATTCTAGAGATATGGATCCTGTATTTCCACTTGCTTCACAAATTAAACCTATGTCACTTAAGATAGGAAAGATATAGAGCAACAATTTAGACTATCATATAATCACAACCAAGTCAGTTTTTTTATGGCACACTTGATGATTTGTGTGTTCCCATCACAAAATTAAAGTCTATCAAAGTAGCAGCAGGGTTCGGTGTAAAACCAGAGGTTTCATCGCAAAAAGGGCACTTCACATGCTCTCAATTAACGACGGATCGGCGCCATGATGGTTTTCGAAGTAATTAATTGTAAAGTGCCTTCCTATGAGAATACAGCCTACATATACCTTAAATTATTTCGATCAAAGTAGAGGTGAAAATACATTTTGTCTATACATACACGCATAGGTACAAAAAAATCACTTACATACTTCTTTTGCTTCATCCACAGTCTTAACGTTTCATATAACCTCATATGTTTAAAATACCCTTGACTTGACCTTTCGGCAAGATGTCCCCTAATTGACCAAAATACGTTATTTTACGCCATTTTGTCCATATATCTATCCTCCTTTTGTTTAGTCAACTAATTTGACAATTTACCTATCATAATGTCCCACCGCTTCGTGTTAGGGTTATTGATCCTGATTCGAACTTGTGTCCCCCGAGATTAGTTTCCAATTAACACCGCCGACCGAACAGATTACGACGACCGACGTCGAGACGCAATTCAGGATCAGTCACGTATGTTATGTCGACCTTGCGGGACAAGATGACTGCCGATTGTACCCCGGGGGGTTGACTGATTTCTGTTTGGCCTCCATTTTGAACCCTTATTATGACGCTAGCTTTGGGAGGATTTGCCTCCGCGAACATTCCTAAATCCTTCCTTAGGTGTGCTAAATGTTTAAGGAGACAGTCATCTTTCTTGTTCAAGGTATGTCAGGCGTTGTGGTAGTTTTGTAGATTTTTCATATATTAATACGACAAAGTGAGTAATTATCGAGAATTGGCGGATAAAAACGCGATAATAGAAAATGTTCCAAAAATAAAAGGAAAAGATACTATGTTAGATTATTTCTTACTTTCAGACGAACCATAATAATTCCCAACATCTTGGCCAGCTAAAGTTCAATTAACGTGTCCCGTGGAGCGAAGAATGAAATATAAAAATGGTACCATCAGTGGTCGCCGTAAAATCCTCAACAATAAGTATTTTACGAGCCACTGTCCATTAGAGTCGGGTTATCGGTACTGCGATAATAATCCGTTTTAGATTCGATATTAAATGTTTGTTTTGCCAAGGGTTAATTAAAAATACTGCCGGAAAATTGGTATTTATTAATTCGATAACCGTCGCCCGGAGCTCCGCTTCTGATGGAATTTTGAAATAACAGCTCGCTGAATTTGTATTTTTAATGAATTTAATCAACGAATTTGTCTATTTACCCGTTTATAATCGTCAAGCGAATTATAGCATATTAAATTGTATTTGTTTTTCAGGAATGCGTTCTAAGTCATCTTATGTCTATTGTACACTTTAATACTTCAACGTTGCAAGATATTGTAGAGCCCCCCAAGAGCGATTACTCGACCAATATGATCCGAAACAATTTTGGTAGGTAATAATTTTTTGTTTGATAGGTTATTACCTATACATTGCGTTCTTTTATATGGGTTCGGTCAAGATCGGACAGTAAAAACTTCTTAAAACTCTACAAAACACTGTGCGGACAAATATTCAGATTCCCAACAGTTGTTTTTACTCGAACTCTGATTCACCTGGCGGAAATTAACATTTGTCAGGACCGATTTCAGTCGCCACTTTATTCCTTGTTTACGTATGAAAATTCAGAGACTCCAACCAAATGCCCGAGACCTAATGTAAATTTGGTAAGGGCGAGGAAGTTTTCATAAAATTTGAATTGTAGATTATTACAAATAAGTTTATAAAATAGCCGCTTTCGGGTGTCTTGTTAATGGACTCTGTGGCTTACTTTGGCCATTTTGCTTTAGTGTTGTACAGGTATTCGGCTCATTACAATTTTGTGGGTGTTTAATAAGTAATGTGTACCGCAAAATATTATGCTTTCGTATAATAATGTCCTATTTATTGTCTACACAATATTTATGTATTTAACAAAAAATCACGCATCCGTCCCGAAGGTCTAAAACAATATTAGTTAGCAACTAGAAAAATATTAATCTATGTGCTAACTGCAAAAAAGACTGCTCAATACGTTGTGAGTACTATAAGTATAGGTACGTATTAAATTTGTCAAATTTAGGTATACATCGAGCGCTATGAGATTTTTTTTTCTTCGTTATTATGAAAAATTTGAACTTCTCAACAACTCTAACTCTTAATAAAAACCTACGAAACTCCATAACAAGAGAAAAGGTTTGAGAAAAAATCGTAGAAAGTAGACGTTAAAATAAATTTAATACAAGCGCTGAGCGATATTGCTCTCATAAAATGAGTAGGCGTTATCTAGCACGTCGTGACAAACTGTTTCAGCCACCGAACTACGAAATTAATGGACTTCGTGAGAGTTTTTGTGACTCAACATAGTTAATGTTTAACGCTTAGTTCGTTGCGTATAAGTCCTAGGTTAACAGAGTTATTTTTATAAGCTATACCTACGTAGATACCTAAGTACATAATTATGACAAAGCTTCCTTCCCCGAAGTGAAGTTTGGGACTAGATTTTTCCACTAGTCACGAGATCTGCCTAGATACTTCATTTGCTTCATCAACCTTTTTAATTAAGGAACTTCTGGAATACGTTGGACTTTTCACATGTATGTTTCATATCGGATAGCGTTTCTCCACGGGTTTTTGGTTTACGCGGTCGAAGTTGCGTGGAATTTAAATTTAGACGTTTAGAGGCCTGTTGATTTTGATTCGAGCAGAACATTGCGGCTCATCTGAACATGTTATATCAAAAACAATTCCTTACGAAACTTCTTGGTTATAATTATTACTTCGAGATTGCGAACACATATAATAGAATTCCATTTAATTCGTAACTTCTTAGCCCCATCGTTCTTATGAGGCCAAAACTCCATCATGTTTCATTTACGGAAGCCGAGGAACAACAAAAGTGCACTTAATTCCAAACAACTTCCAGGAGATTTACGAGTATTGCGCTAAGTGAAATATATTTCGCTGTTGCATACTTTTATTATGAAATACCTATAAACATGGTGCAGCTTTTACCTTGATCTATTAAGATTTTTGACCGTGATTCTGGATTGGGTGCGTGAGGTTTCCTTCGCAGGGGATGCTAAATCTGTATTGGATCATGGTTACACATCAAGTTGCCTGAATGTGCAAGTTTAATCACGATATTTTCCAATATTGTAAAAACATTCTTCCAAACATACTTCTTGTTCTTCCTCCTGAATATAGTCCCCGTTACATCCTCACCACTCTGAAGAACCCGGGGTACGCTTGACTATAATCCTGGATAAGATAAGTCAGGTTTTAGCATAAAGGGATAGGAGTCCCTGACTTACGCTACCCAGGCATTAGTAACGCCTTACCTTAACTAAGTTTCCTGAATGCGCAAGATTCCTCACGTTATATTCCCACATCGTAAATGCATTCTTCCAAACATCTTTTCAAAATGGTTAAAACCCTTAGTAGCGCAATATTCTAAATTGTACTTTTCCTCTTACTCTCAGAAACAATTGCGGCTCAAATGGCATTATAATGCTGTAGCCACAATAAAATAGACTGATAGAAATATATGTACTTCTGCCCGCAGTGTCAGAGCAATTTGTATTTCACTATTTGCGTAATAAGGTACAATTTGGTGTAACATAAATATCAATATCGTTACAACAATGTTTCAGGGAGGTCTTACAAATGAATTGGCAGTACAAGTAGTACAACTAACAAATTGTACATTGAACAAACGACCCTAATAAGAATATATGTTTTAAAGAGATACCTAATCAAAGAACTCTTATTAATATTTTTAAACAACTTGGCAAGTTGTAAGATGTAATCTCTCCTCACCTCACCGGAAAAGGAATGGTCACGGAATGATGTTCGTATGAATCATTTTCTAAATCGTATTACCTACTTACATTTTCTCTAAGCTAAATTTGTCGATTCTGTTGTCTCTGTATACAAGGAAAATTGAGATTCAGGTAGTGACAGGTTACTAGCCCAGCGCCTTAAAGAAGAATCCCAAGTTATCATCCCATTTATGATCGGCAGTAGATCCCTTTGCAATCAGACTAGCATTGAAGTTCTAAGTGATACAAATTATTTTTTTAGAAATGTAAATGGAAAATAAAGTACGTAATGGCTGATTACATATAGTCACGTCTATAGGTAAACAGAGCCAACAGTCTCTCGAAAAGACCGAAAGCACACGTTCATCTTAATATTTTAAATTTAAAAAAAAAATATTTTAAATAAAATTATAAAATAAATAATAAATTAACATTAAAATAAGTAGTAATAATAGTATAGTAATAAGTAATACATCGCGTTAACAAACGATGTCAGTAATACAAAAGGTTAAAAACTTTTATCGAACAAATAATAGCAGACTCCTTGGAGTAAAGGGTTTTAATAAGTTAAAGAAAAGGAATGATTTATCAAATTCAATTAAAAAATATCTAAGTTATTTATCTTTGTTACATATTAATTAGATTTCATTGGGACGTTCGACACAAAAGGTATTAGAAGTCACCAGAGGTACATGTACAATTTTAATCAAATTCAGCGTCTCGGTACAAAAAGGTCAAATAGTAGCCATTCAGTGAAGGGAATAGAGAACAAATTCAATAAGGTAGGTGGTAAATCTCAATTGTTGTGCGCCTTCATCAATACCCATAGCATAAAATAACGAAGTTACAAAACTAAGACTTCACACAATATTCGTTATAATGTTAATACATGCATGCCTGCATTTAATATTTCGCATAAGTTACTTTCAAAATAGATAAAGCCAAAGTCTGGAAATGAGCTATCACGCTCAGCCAAGCTATCCAACTGGACGTTCTATGATTCAGTTTATGATAGGTTGAATTGAAACTAAAATGAGCTTAATGACAGGTTAATAGATGACTATTTTTTATACAGTTGCTTAAGACCTGAAGTTGAAATCTGCAATATTATATGATATTAAACAAAAAAGAATGTCAGGTTTGTCATATACGATGACTACCCCGCAAGGGATATAGACGTCAACATATGTATGTACGTAATTAAACATAGTTTAGTTACTACTCGTCAAAACTCACTAAGTGTTTTTTATTTATATTTCACATAAGTATCATATTTGTGTGTAAGTTTTTCTGTACTTTCTTTATTTTGTGTAGCAATAGGGATTCAGTAAACATTGTAAATAAGGTGGGAATTCGTGGAAAGTGCCCAGTTTTCCATTTTATTGGACGCAATCAATGCGATTTGGGATCAAAAGGACTTGTGGCGCTTTACAATGTTTTAATTATCGCCAAAGTTAATATGAGAGAGAAGCTCTATAAAGGAATCTTTGCACGTGTAATTAAAAATAAAGTATAACTTAATGTAGGTACTCCAATACAAAATGGAAGCAAGAATTATTACAAAAGGAAGCCTGGACCACGAGCAATCTCCTGGCTAAAGAATCTACGCCAATAGCACAAAAAGACCCCAATTTTGGAGCAGTTGTCTAAAAAGAATAAAGTTTAATGTTGCCTACATAGCTACTCAATTGGAGTTGTCACCACAAAAAACAAAGTTAGTATATTGTTCATAATAACTTATTTTTTCTTCTAACGTATATAGGCTTGTTAGCATGTTTCTATATTTAAAATAAGTATAATAATGAGACTTTTTTCCAATCTGTCAATAATGTGTAACAAAGATTTTCGTCAGTCAGTCTGTATATTTGTATTCACATTATGTGAAAATCTAATGATTTGAATGTGATTTTCTCAGATGTGTCATGATGTCCAACTGAATACCCTTCTGAGGGGGCAATACAGTAACTGCTCAACATTGTATTTATGTTGTCACAGATTGCATTTTACAAACAAAGTCGCGAGCAAAAGCTAGTAGTGATTATACCTAATAATCTCAGATAATTTGTTTACATTCAAACGCTCCTCGCAATCAATTAACCTTTACTTCGTAATGGATGTACCTACCTATCTACAAAAAAAATATGACATAACTACAATAGAAGATATTGGCATTGACATATGCAAATTACGCGGTAGCGTAAGGTACGTACCTATTTTTTGTTTGAACAGAGTTGGGTAGGTTTTAAAATCCATATTTTTTATGATCATGAGATTATTTGCTTGGTGCAAATAATATAATTACCTATATAATGTACGTACATGCAATGGCTATGGAAAAAAAACGCAACATCATGTTTCGTTTTTTTTCCATAGCATTCACACACAAAATCTTCTGAGCGGATTTTGATGACAATTCGGTACACGGATTTAAATCATCTGGAATAATATGTGCGGTGACGGAACTAGCTAGTTTAGAACAAGGAATCTATGACTAGGTTACTAGAAAAAAGTAAATACTATAATCTACAAGCAATAATTCAAAATTGTACATATTGTTATATCTTCACGATTTAGAAGGTCAATAGCATTGTGAAGTATCCTGGATACGGTGAAACAAAGCGATTCCTCCAGTTTGAACATCCAGAAATTTCCGCAATTCAATGTTTCGGAGATCAAACCTTAGCCTGGTGTAGTCTCATTGGTACCCAGAGCATTTTCTTCGATGAACTGTAATTTCAAAGCAAGAATCGTGCCAAGTGAAAACATGTAGTCACTGTCTACTCTTCCGGGAAAGAGGCTGATTTTATGTATGTATAAATTGAAAATAATTTAATAAAAGGAGAATTTTATCAATTCAGCTGTATGTTTAAAACGCGTTATTATGAACCGATTTCGATAATATTTTTTTAATGCCTAATTTGTGTGAGTTTCTAGGCCTCCTCTTTGTCTCTTTAATTAAACAATTAAATTAAAATTAACGTATGATATTGTTTTTTTACAAAACTAGTACTAGTACCTAAAAATTTGTGAGTATTTTATTACAAATCTTTGTCTTTTTTCTATTCTTTTCTTTATTTTACTTTGATTAAGGATGCAATTATTTTTTTAATAAATTAATTTCAGCTCCAAAGGGAGTAGTAATACAAAGGTTTTCTAAGACAAACGAAACTTCTCAAACGAAGAAAGGATTTTCAAGTATCAAAATTGTGATAAACTTGAGGCAATTGTGCGGTTTCCTTTCATTTACGAAGTTCACAAGGCAAAGGGTTCTAAACATTCTCCAAAATGAATCGAGTAGACTCGTTCTGGAAAAATCATCGCAAATCAATATT
The DNA here is from genome assembly GCF_032362555.1 of Amyelois transitella. Taxonomy (NCBI): domain Eukaryota; kingdom Metazoa; phylum Arthropoda; class Insecta; order Lepidoptera; family Pyralidae; genus Amyelois; species Amyelois transitella. The sequence continues at coordinate 4,190,947 of NC_083512.1, read as the reverse complement.
ATTGCGAACAGTAAGTAAATTCAATTTATGAGATGATCGTAGAAATCTTTGGTTCTTGATACGAGTGTGCTGACAGAATATTTGCATTATTTCTGTTGACAAATTATCAAAATAATGAAAAACAAACTTTATAAGAAGTAATCGGTTCTTTGTTGTTGAACAGGAATTCCTTTGTGTCCTTTGTGTAACAGGAATATATAAACTTTCCTAAATCTTTTACGCATATCGTAATACGATAGGTAATTATCTAAACTTTTTATACAAAATACGAAAGGACATTAAAATATTATCTTCTTCTTTATCCCTTATTAAGGGTCTCTTCTCTTCACTTCTTTGCGCCAGGTCAATCTGTCCTGGGTTGTCACATCGGGAAGTGGGCTTTGTTGAGGTCTCTGTCGATGCTTGACCAGATCAGTGGCGGGCAGTTTCGTCCTCTTTAGCTTCGGGTAAGTTCATGGCGACTGACACCATGGTCCCCACAGCGCCTTATATGGCCATACCATCAGGAAAGAAAACAAATAAGTTATAAAAAAAATCAATTAAAAATATATACTATAAACTGTATGTTGTATTAATCATGATTCCCTCTTCATACAAACTAAAACCTCAAGGTTTTCTGCAAGTGTACCTAGTAGAATATAAAGTAACCCATCCTATTCCCATCTCAAATCAAAAAGTACCCCAATTTATAGAAAAGTACCTTATTGACAGCTAATTTACCCCGAGCACTTCACTCAAATAAACTTCGTCGATTTCTCCCGAACCCTCTGGATTACCGGGAAATCACGGGAGTCTTGATTTGATTGATAAGGTGGTTTCGCATGAACATGATATTATACTCCTGTAACTTCATTGTTATTTTTGTTTTTAATATAGGTCAAACTTATTATTGAACTTTTATCTCCAGTTTTTAAAGAAGGAGTTTATATAAACGATATTTTTTTTATCTTTTTGAGAAAATTAATTAATTACTGCAGTAACGCATTGCAGAAAACAAGAATTTTGCTAAAGTTTAATCGAAGAGGTAATAATTAAACAGGTTTTTGCCTTCTTATATAACGTATTACTAATTAAGGCAAAGATGGACGTTAGAAAATTTCTTCAGCAGAAAAAGTAAGTCCATAACACGAAAATACGCATTTATAGAGTGCTCAAATTAAAATTCATACTTTTATCATACAATTTTAAAAATAAAAAGACCAATTCAATCTCATACAATGTCCTCTACACGTGCAAGCCTCAAACATAAAAACCCAAAGGGGTTTTCCTTTTTCTTCCTGCTAAAAATTCATCGGTGTTTACTTATTACTACGTCGTCTTGTACAACAAACGAGTGTGGCCCGGATTTACGTCAATATACTCAATCTTCGTCAAAAGGTCCCTTTTTAATGGCGAACCCAACCTTTCACTTAACTTTGTGAAATAAACATAATTTTGGGGCCATGGTAGTATACACAAGTGGGTTTAAAACAGCTTCTGGGCACTCGTTTCTCAAAGCGTTTCGGGACAGTTTGATTTTCAGAATTTCGTTGTAAAAAATTCTAGAGAACTGAATTTTAGACAGCCAGAACTTTATTTTGGGTAATATTAACTGTTGATTCTAACTTAACGCTATTACAATTTTAAATAAAATTTTTGTAAATAATGGTAGAATACATTCGATATGAACAGATTTATTAACGACTGATTGAAAAATTAATGATAAAAATTGTTTAATTTTATCGAGTTATACCTACATTACATTTATAAAAGTTAAAAATCTGGATTAATTGAAACTATCAATATAACTTCAACATTGCAGCAATGACTGCCATTTATATTGAATCCAATTATTGTGTAATTATGATCTAATTAGGTTAAAAGGCCCTTCGTTCACTGAGCGATAAAAAGCGTCGACAACTACGAGTATTAACTAACTTATAAAGTGAAAAATCGTTTTGATTGAATTCCATCGTAAAGCCATTGAGCTGAATATGGTCTCCGAATCTTTTCTCTGACTACTAAACTATTGGCTCTGTCTACCTCGTATGGAATACAGACGTAAAATATATGAAGGTAATTGTTGTGAAAAACACGAATTAAACATAGACAAACTAAATGGATAGATAGGACAATAAATGAAAAAAGATCGGAAAATGGGAAGACATACTGAGAATTATTCAATACTTCAACATAAAAAAGGAAACTGTAGGCAATGATGGCAACTGTCTATACATAAAAATTTATCATTATGAAGAGTGCTATAAACAACTAAACGTTACCTATCTTAATACTGGAACAAATAACTTAAAAAATAAAAAATGCAGCTCTACTTACTTGAAAAGTAAATAAACAACATTTTTTGGAGCGCAGTGTACGAATTGCCATAAATATCAAGTTCACAGCTACACAAAAGAATGCGTAGCTCATGACCAGTTGATATCAGTTAAAGTTGTGCGATGGGCGTGCGCAATACAAATAACGTGCCAAGTAATGAAAACAAGTTTAAATACAGCTATTTCGATGATATTTTGCCAAAATAACTGTAAAATATAAAAGCCAGGGATTAATTTACACATACACATAACAGGATATTTTTGGGTACGTACTACTTAAATTGATTTTTATTTTTTACATGTTACGTATTGTTTTTTTAATTTGTTTTCGCATTGGCTTAAGTGGAGTACACTATTTATTTTTTATTTATTAAATAGCAGTTACTTCATCACTAAAAAATAATTTCATGTTTTGGGTTTATTTCTACAAGTATACATATCTATTTTCTCGCATGTCATCTTGTAAGACAACCATGGAAGGTTTTAGAGTTTTCCTCTTTCAAAAAACCCACAAAGCAATTTGTTTACAAATTAAACAGCATCTGATAGAACAAGAACCTTAATAAAATAATACCTTTTCTTGTTAATAAATATTGTTACTTCTGGCCATTTGCATATTATGAGCAGTTACAAATTATAGTGATTAAGTAAATCGATATCTAATCATCGTATCGTCAAAGCGAACGAGTAGTTATCATTTCTCCTTACCGTGGATTTAGGGTAAAGCAATATAAATCAAATAATCTCAATCCCGTATAGGTATTTCTACACGAAAAATATGTTTCAAATTTTTAAACATAGCCTCTAAACGAAAATGATGTTTTTAATATCGGTGAGGGCATTGACCGTGACATTCTTGTTTTGTTTTTGAATCAAAACCAGTCAACACGCAAATACGATGTGTTAGGTTTTGATTTCATTTGAAACCTCTTAATATCTTTTTGGCGATAGTTCCGTTAACATTCTTACCTCAGTGGAGAGGAGACCAGGGTTTACCTTTAACCATGATTCTGACTTAGATAGATCAAGTTTGAACATGGATCTCCCGCTTCTGCATAACGTTTTTATAAGCGGCACCTTAACAGTTCTACCACCGAGACTTTTTCATTTGAAACTCATTGATCTAAAACCTTAAATACTAAAAAATAAGAGAGAAGGACGTATGCAGGGATCATGACATGTTGAACAATGAAGTCTTTGCCTACCTCTATGGAAAAGAGGTGATTTTATGAACTTATTTATGTCAAAATAAAAAAAAATATCATTAACTGAGCATTGTGACTGCCAGTTATACTTTTTAAGAAACGTAGGACCTTGAGATAAAGTAATTTATACTTTTGTAACATAACCATGACTTACAACATAAAGTAACTCGCCAAACTTGCCGATCGAGTTCGTTTCGATGACGACATTGGATTTCCAGCGTTTTTTATATCATTATTTTATTAAAGCAAGACCTTTGGCATAACAAAGTTTTAAAGAGGTTTTTAAGTATATACCTAATGTTGTATTGTCTTCGCTGCAAGAGGAAATAAAACATCTATATCATACCATAGATATATTGTATAAGCCAATTAAGGAAATGGGTTATAAACTAGTAGGTACAACTAATATTATTTTAGGCAATGGGCTCGCAACCTGTTACTATCTAAGTCTCAATTATCTCATGAATCCAACCAGCTAATCGTCGCCAAGCAGTCTTTTCGAAACTGATGATTCCGTCTTCACAGGAAAATATGAAGACGTCATATTGTTTTATTAATTGTTATAACAGAAAATACCAAACACATTTCAAAATAAATTTTCTCGTCCACGCTTGGCATGAGTTTTAAGTACAAGTAGGTTGGCTGGAAGAGATCCTACTTAGGGATAAGCCTTTGTATTGTACTACTGTTTTATATTTATAATGTACTCCCTTAGTGAACAAGCATTAACTTACTTAGTTACATTAAACACAACTGGGATAAACACCAAATTGATTGACTGAAAAATATTTACGATGCATTTCCAGATCATGTCTCCAAACCCAGAGGCACAAACTAGTTTTCCTCAGTTGCCATACCCTTTACTCCGGAACGAAGAACCAAAATTGGCACAGCAATGGTTGAAGGGCAAAAGAATTCAAGATGGCGCCGAAGGTCTATGGAGGATACATGACAATTTGTATGATCTCACGAACTTTATCGCTAGCCACCCGGGTGGGTCTCAGTGGATACTTTTTACTAAGGTAATTATTATTTAGGTTTTAATCAACAAATTTATTAACATAGAAAACTTATAGATATGATAAACACAAGCATTTTTAGGGTTTTGGAATCAATTTGTCCCACAGAAAAATGTAGAAGGTTCAAGAGTGTGTTATTATTCCTTCTTTCAAGTTATATAAGGCTTATTTTTAAGTGCCGTGTGGTTCCCGGCACCAATACAAAAGAGAATAGGACCACTCCATCTCTTTCCCATGAATATCGTAAAAGGCGACTTAGGGGTAGGCTTACAAACTTGGGATTCTTCTTTAGGCGATGGGCTAGCAATTTGAATCTCAATTCTATTATAAAGCCAAATAGCTGAACGTGGTCATTCTGTATTTTCAAGACTGTCTACCCCGCAAGGGATATAGACGTGACCATTTATATGTATGTATGTAAAAGGCTTATTATTTTACTTAATAAAATTATGAGTACCCAAAATAAGGCTACGCAATAAAACATATTCTTTTGAAAACAATCAATTTTGTTTGAAACTTCTTCAATTGTGGACAAACTGACCTAAATAAAATAACTATAAAAACGCATCAATTGCAATTGTGTAGCAATATCTTTATTTGAATCTAGATTTTAATCATACAAGTCAATAAAAAAATTACCTACAATGTAGACAATACAAAAACTGTTATTATTTTTACATTGTTACGTACATAATGATATTCTGTTGAAGTCAATCCTTCAATTAGAATATTCATGTAATAATAAATGATGCAACTCATCTTCTTCTTCCTGGCGTTAATGTTTGTTAAATTCTGACCTCTCTAGAGAGAACCCTGGGGTGCATTTTGACCATGATTTTTGATTGTTTGAGTCAGACACAAAGCCACTGCCGTCTGTCCTCCGCAACCTTTTTTGCGTGACCTTTATAGGGGAACCTAACCCATATTGGATGATGTTAAAGGTTGCATTTGATGTATGTAGGTACCCATTTCCTTAGTCCTTACAACATCTATGGAGAGGTCTTCTTCCACTAAAGTGCCAATAACCACACGGCACAAAAACATGGCATGAATTATACAAGTATTAAATTTATTTCGCTTAATTACTTAAAGAATATTTCATAAAAATATGATATAAAATGCATATCCTTATTATTCTCTTTTGTAATGCACTGAATAAAATCATTGAATTGTACACCTCGGTCGCCTAAGCAAGGTGAACGAGGTGAATATGTAAGTTCAAGGTACATTAAGAAGTCCATTTTGACTGCCTTGAATTTCAAATTACAATGACTGACAATACAGGAAGTATTGTCAGTCATTCTTATTTGAAATTTAAGCTTGACCATAGAAATCGGAACAGTATTATCTTAATATACCATACTGATTTTTATGAGTTTGGAGTGTACGAGTGTGTGTACTAAAATGTGAACTTTAAACTTCAAGTATTTCGAAAGAGTGATTTTTATAGGAAAGAAGCTGGTGACAAAACGTAAGCCTCGTTTAAAAAAAAAAACTAATTAGACTTAGGGTATCAAATGCCAAGGGACTGAGCAGAATTGAATGTGAACTCGTGAGAGAGAATAGTTTTTTTTTCTTACACTACAAAGTATTATGCTACGCTCAAGTACTTTATTGAATTCATTATAAACTTAACTCAAAATTCATTAACTCTTATTGTGAATTCTAATTAAATTTCCCATCTCATAAGTAGTTTGCTTTAAGCTGTATCCCGGCGACTCTGCCAAGTTAAACTTTAATTTAAAAAATAATTATTCGTACAATATTCTTTTCAGGGTACCGATATCACAGAGCAGTTTGAAACTCACCATTTGAAAGGAATAGCCGAGGAAATACTGCCTAATTACTTCGTAAAGAAGGCGAAAGCACCAAGAAATTCCCCTTTTACTTTTGAAGAGCACGGGTTTTATAAGACTCTCAAATTAAAAGTTATGCAGAAAATGAAGGATATGCCAAAGGATCTTAGGAGAAAAAGTGATTTTGTAACTGATTTGTTATTATTGGCTTGTGCTGTGTTAAGTCCTATGAGTTGTTGGGCTTGGAACAAGAGTTATATCTTGGGTGCATCTTTAACGGTTTTAAATAGCTTAGCATTGAGCAGTCTGATGACTTGTGCTCATAATTATTTTCATAGAACAGATAGTTGGCGTATGTACCTATTTAACTTAGGTGGATTATCGTACTCGTAAGTATTTTTTTTTAATATACGTGATATAAAAATATTTAATTTTGTGCCTCTAAATCCCGGAAAACGTCTTAAAGACCTTACTCTTAAAATAATGATGACATTAACACATTACGAAATCTCCGTGAACAATTTAGTAAAAACAATGTTTCTCGCGACTAAATGTTAATATAATGCTGATAATTGATTTTATTTTGACAATTTGATTATTTCACTATTGACCTTCGACTCCAAAATAAAAACCTATACGATATACATGTCTACCGTAATTATCAAGTCCGTATGAAAATTATTAAAGTACAATGTCATTATTTTTCCACTGATTTTCATAAACAGGCAAAAGATACAAACAGCTCAATAATCACGTACCTACATACCAATGTAATTACTCATAAAAAATACACAAATTGTGAGTATAAGTAATTTATTTTATTCTTGATAAAATCGCAGCCAGCAGCATCATTTTTCCATAACAAAGTAGTGCAGAAGAAAGACTACGTGCATACTCTTTTCTTGCATAATGTAAAAATTGGCTTAGCATTATTACTATAAGTCGTTTGTATAATTATTTTATCCTTAATTTTTTCAGAGACTGGCGCATCTCTCACGCTATGTCCCATCATATGCACACGAACACTCTTCAAGACATCGAACTGAGCATGATCGAGCCTTTTCTTCAGTTCATGCCGTATAGAAATAAGCCATTTTGGGCCCGTTTGGGAGCATTTTACTTTCCAGTCATCTACGCTTTTGCGTCTTTGACTATTATGATAAAAGAGTAAGTAACTATGTTATTTATTTCATTGACGTTTTTCCCATCAACAACTTACATACCCTCGTAGCTTCCAAGAGGTTTAGTCTTTCTTTCTCTTCTAAAAGCGGGCTGAATATTAGATTTCTGGGTATTGGGCTTTGAAGTTGTGGACCTGTCAGAATTAAAAAAATTGTTTACCTGCCTCATATCACATATTTTCCTTGGGAAATACAAAGCAAATAATACTAAATTAACCGATCTTCATTTATATTAAGTCCATCGGTAGCACCAAAGTCATTTTGGTCAAAGCGGTGAGACAGTTTGACAAATTCAAAGCTGATTTTATGAGATAATTTATAAAAATACCTAAATCAATGTTATCGTTATCAATCATGTGTTAATTACTTAATTTCTGAAGATAGAATCGTTACTAGAAACTTGATTGTAAGCTACTCGTAAATAGGTACTTAATCAGTTTGATCGTGCCAAGGAATACAGACACGTAAGCGGGTTTTAGTTTGGATGAATTGCGTTTTACTGGAGATTGCTGGCAACTAGTTCACGCTCCGTAGAACACGTTAAACAATGTTACGCATGTAGACAAAATGTAAGTTACTAGGTTCTGTGAGTAGGCAAAATAAATATTTTCTGAAAAAATCTGCAGTTTGCAATTTATCTGACATTTAAATAACTTCGTCAGTCACTGCAGAGTTTATAACAAAATCTTTATATTTATTTTTTGTTAGATATGGTTTGATAAGCATTTCGTTTATCTTATTTAGCATTTTTTTATCTCCTTACTCAAAAAAGTTTAAATTAGGAATATTATTCTTTTTGTATAATTTTCTCTTAAATATTGCTCTATAATTTTTTTTTGATACATTTCCAATTGAGCATTTGATTATCCGTCATTAACGAGTCAAGATCTCAATCATAAAACATAATTATGTTTTTCTTCATACATAACAAATATTTCAACCTTTCAACTGGGTTCAATTTTAACGCTTCGCTTGACAGTGTGTCATCTTTTATATTCAACATATTTTATTACTTTCAGTTTCACAGTCTCGCTCCTGAAATTTGAAGGGAAGAGCTTAAATTGGTCTCACCTTTTACCCCTAACTGTACCCGTTTGGATGTGGTACTTCAGCGATGTGTCCCTACCATGGGTGGTGGCCGTATGGATTGCTACAATAATGGGTTCTAGTTTCTTCTTCGTCTTCTATGGCCTGACTGCAGGTCACCATGACCACACTAATTTCTTCGACGGAGATATTCCCAGGTACGTGTTATGAAGAGTTTTGACTATGCAAACTGAAAGATGAAGCAACTGACACTAGGGCTCTAAACTTAGCTGCACTTAAAACCCAACTGAAACCATTCAGTTATGAGAAATAATTGAAAAGCTGGACAGAGGTTAATTACCTTAATCTAACAAGAAATTCGAATGAAAGGTTTTCATCATATGGCTCAGGAAATGGCAGCATTGCATTAAATATAAACAAAAACGTTGTACCCTTGCCGAAACTAAATATAGTAAAAAGAAAAGTGCAACTTAAAAATCCATGTTTTACTGTCCTCCGCGTATCCGACAATTTCGCAGAGTGTAAGCCAAAAATGTCATTGAAGCCGAGCATTGAAGATTCAAAACTTTCCAGATAACGCTAAAAACTATATTTCGCACAAAGTTTTCAGACTCCAAATAGTAAAAGTTTAATGCACAAGTTTGTTCCACATATTTATTCAGCTTGATAGTTTTAACTACCTGAGACTTGAGGAGTACAAGGAAAGGTGCTTATCATTCTGTTTAACTCCATGCCTGTGTATAAATTAAATTAAAACTTTGGTACGAATGTTTGTTTAAAAGTTGATAATGCACAGAGTACTCCCAGATGTCGTAAAATGCTTATTAGCAAGTTTAAACGACATGTGAGTAAAATGTATATGGGCGTGTGAAGTTGTAACTAATTACATTATCTTAACATGAAGTTTGTCTATCCTAGTAATTTCATCAAGAAAGTCGTTAAATGTGGTTTCTTAAAATAAGTTCCTTCTTTAAATAGGCATTTAAGTATCACATCAAGAATGTAAGTGTATGAGGCAGAAGCAAAACCTGAATATTACGAAGTGAACATTTACACAAAACATAATATGCGATTCAAGGACCGAAAACTGAGAACGTCGAAAACCGGACCAAGTGAAGATCGAAACGCCGGAGGACGGACCCAGGGTCCAGAAACACATCTGTGGAGGGAACATGCAAATATAGGAGAGAGAGCTGCATATAAGTTATTTAAACTTTATTATACAAAATACAAATCTATAGCATAATTACCAGTCAACAGGTAAAAAATAAAACACTGCTTATATTCTTACAGGGACGAAACACTCGACTGGGGCATTCACCAGATGGACACGATCGTGGAAAGAATCGATTACGCAGGCAATCACTTCAAATCGATCACTCGATTCGGCGATCACGCTCTCCATCACCTTTTCCCAACACTAGATCATGCGGACCTCAAATATCTTTACCCAATTTTATTGGAGCATTGCGAAAAATTTGACATGCAATTGCGCACTACCACGTTTTATAACGCCATTGTGAGAAAGAGTAAACAACTAGCTAGAACGCAACCGAATGATTTTAGGAAAAATAAGTAATAAAATTTGGGATAATGGGCAGTAAAGATATGTGATAATTAAACAGGGAAGAAGTATTATATTTTTGATGTAACTAATAAACAAAAAGATGATTAATTTAAATTATAAGAGTCAATAGGTAAAAGTGACGTAGATTAAGTGATTAAATGTTATACTTACTTAAACTTTTTTTTAAATTAACTGTGGTTTTTATTATTATTGGTAAATTCAAATTATAAAATATCGCAAAGCGTCAACTGCTTAAAAAAAGTTATATCTAGGAAAAAACACAGGTCATAAAAACTACTCTATCTATAACGAAAATAACAGTTATCGTCAATGGCCAAATACTGAAATCATATCCAAGCAATAATTCTGCAGTGTTAAAATAGTAAACAAAATCTTTCAGGCGCTTTTGAGATACCTGTTGATTTTATACAATATTTTGTATTCATACACTTATTTAATAGGGATTTATTTTATACATGAAGATTTTTGATCATAGTATCAAAAACATTTGCAATATTCAGCTCTACTAGTTGGGTACTATGTTGCATACATACATTAATATCGCTTTTTCATTCCCTTACACTCTCACAATGTGAATTATACCTACTCATGAAGTTATACTGACAAGGTAAATCCTGTATTGTCTCGTACCAATCCTTAAACTGCCGATATTGCAAAATTCCTTACACAACCCTTAAAAAAGGGCCCTAGCAACGATCGTTTAGTATGCGCTTCTACACGCGGCCGCATACCGTGTGTTAATTTGCCAGACTAATTAATTTGTGTTAATGACAAGATAGTTGAAGCGCCCTCAGGACAAGTTCCCGGCGAGAGTTGTATGTGGCTCACCGCAGAGTGTGGCGACCCAATAATGCTACTAAATTGTCGTGTAGAAACAGTGGATCAGAGTATTAGATACTAGAAATTTAATTATACCTGTCACTATTTGCGTTTTACCATTTAGTCTTTAAGAGACTTTTCAAGTGATAAATATAATATGTATGTAAATGGATACACGTGCATGTTGTGTTTCGAGAAAGCCGGCTGTACCTTAATACAGAAAGGCTTCATTCAGCTGTATTTCCTCATGATGTTTCCAGTCATCGTAAGAGCATAGATTGGCTTTTTTAATAAGGCATCATAACCGTCCGACGACGCTCACTTAGAAACTACAGGACCAATTATGACATACGAGTAATTTGTCCCAAAGATAATAGATTTAAGTACTTACACGAAGCCTTAAAATTAAAATATACTAGCTGTGCTCGCAACTTTCGTGATGTTATATAGCCTAAAGCCTTCCTCGATAAATGGTCTATTCAACGCAAAAATAATTTTTCAATTCGAACCAGTAGTTCCTGAGATTGGCGCGTTCAAACAAACAAACAAGCTTTATAATATTAGTATACATATTAATAATTAAGTGTAATATAAATGTAATCAAATTGCGAAAAAATTATGAGTTGAAAAAAAAACTTTATGAATTATATTTACGTTATTTAATTTTTAATCATTATATCATTTACTGTTTATAATCTAATGGATTCAAGCTAATCTCAGCCTGTTACAGCAAATTAACCATTCCAATTAATATGGTAATAATTATAATCACTCCTTTACTGATTGTCCAGCTTTCAAATTCAACCATGCCGAATGAATTGGCCCTTTGAACATGTCAAGGACTATTCATACCATTAAGGGTCAGGGTTTGATTAGAAAAAAATATAGAATTTCATATAAGGCCGGACGACCTGTGTGTGCGCAGTGGTAGTGTGCTTACGTTTGAAACCTAAAGTTTCGGGTTCGTTTCTCCGGTCATAATAAAGAACAAACTTTTCCTTGGTCTTCGATGTCTATTTACATACATATGTTCGTATAGTCACGTCTATATCCCTTGCGGGGTAGAAACAGCCAACAGTCTTGAAAAGACTGAGAGGCCACGTTCAGATGTATGGCTACATACAGGATTGGATTATGATCATATGGCAACGATTTTTACGAAGTGTAGAATAATTGTGACTTGTACAGTTAACGCCGATTCAAAGATTGGTATCCTGTTAGTATTAGTCCTGCTAACATCCTCAACTTTCCAAAGAGGAACCCGGGGTGCGCCTATGACCACTGGATTGGTAAGCCAAGATTCTACACAGTCTCGTCTTACCGAAGCAACCTTTTCTGGAGAGCTTTAGCCATATTAGAAAATGGATTAACATTCTGTGGCGTGAATGTTCAGGTTTCCTTACTATCAATGAACAACACACACATCCGATTCAAAGAATACTATAATTATTGTGGTTATCATCATCTAGCGATAGTCTCAATGTCTCGTATTATGACCTTCACTCCATTACTCTTCAACAGAATCTACAGCAGACGGAATGGTTCAAATGGCGTTAAGAATATTTTAGAACTCTTTTATCATGATAATTGGTGTTAAATTTGAATAAAAAATTCGGGAACTTTGTGTTGTTCAGTGTACGGCCGCGTATTGGCTTTCCCGTAGGTCCCTAGGGAAATCTTCGCCTTGATACGACATGTTGATCAAAATTCTGTCATCAGCATGTCAGGTCAGCTTATGCGAGTACGGTTCCGTGATTTCTAGAAAAACATACAATAACATTATGTGAATCAACCTCAAATGTGGTTTTTGGCAAATGATCTATGTTATTTTGACTTTTACCCGGAGCATCGTTCTCGTTGAAAGATTTAGAGCTTTTAGTTGCTTGTGCCTCTCGCCTATCTTTATGTAAAATTTTATCATAAGCAATCCAGATAACGTGAGTTTATTTATACTATTAAAATATATTTTTTTCCTTTGTAAAACTATGTCTACTATGAGATGAATGGTGTGTATGATTGGAACGGTATTGTGTAGAAGTTATCCGCTTTATTTGAATCATAAACATAAACAAAATAAATAATTAATAAGGTATCGGCCGTAGCTTCGCCTGCGTTGAACTAAACTTTCTTTGACTGGTATAATTTAAACATTTGATTTACCCTACCTCAATCTTTTCAAGCAAGCACTATTTAAGGTACTCTTGACCTGACACACATTTAAGGTACTCTTGACCTGATCTCCGTCCTGAACCAGACCAAATAATGACTCTAAGTACTTATATGCCATAGTTAACAAACAAGAAGGTCCCAGTTTTACATCTATTATGTCTAGCAGACGTTGTAAGTTTGTCTTGGCAACCCAATCGATGTTCCATCCAGGTTCATCCGATCAAAACACGGAGATTAAGTTAGATAAGTTCTGAACTTTGCAAGTTCACAACTGGTCGTACTCTGGATCGAATTAGACAGAGAAGCTTCACATAACTGAATGAGGAAGTCTTCGCAAGTAATATAATTGACATTTAATAAGTTTCTTCGAGAAATCTAGGAATCTATTTAGTCTAATTAATCCGATGAGGTTACATCTCATACAGTATTGCAGTGTGGTTATCGTCACTTTTAGAATAGAAGGCTCCGGGCTCTTTTTTATGCCTGTTGAAAGAGGCTAAGGAAGCACTTCGATAATAGAAATAAATTGTGCAAAGGCCACGATTAGAGCTGAATTAGGTTCATACTTACTGGTTACGGAGTTCAGACGGGAATTGCTCCATGTCGACTTGGCGACTTCTGGATGTTGGTAATAGATGACAAGGGTTAACGTTACTGGGCACACACAGCTGAGTCAGCACCATGAAGATGATGTAAAGGTCACTTCTCTGTCTTCTGAATTACATCCTCTAATGCATGATGGACAACTACAAATGTCTACTACTTACTTTCAATTTTTCGAGAACAGAAAATAAATGAATCCCAGCTCAATTTACAATTACAACTAGTAATGCTGTGAACAAATACGTATTAACTACTAGAAAGTTTTGTCTTACAGTCGCCGCAGACTCTTGAAAGGAAACCATTGTATCCTATTTATTTCCTTTAGACGAACAAATTAGATGGATGTTACTTAGGAAACTTTGTTTTAAAGTTAACTCAAATACAATGGGAAACTTGAAGTTGTCTTTTGCAGGGGATTTTCGATGCGTTACGATGTTTTTCTTGGTTAAGAGTGTAATGTTTGTTTTGGCCGGACTAAAATGTCGCGAATGAATTTTAAAACAATGTGCCCGGCTTCAGTAATGGGAACGTGTAATGTAAATTTACAAGACAACGCCCGCGGATCCGCCAGCATAAAAGGATATATACCGTAAGTTCCTTTCCCGTGGGAATTCGGGAAATCCTCTGTTAATAGCTACACGTCTAGATCACAAAGGAACTCTACATACAGAATATCAATTCTCTAGTATGGGCCGTGTATTTAAATGTCAGCCAATAATGTTTTTCTGTTTGGTCAGCCGGTAGACTGGTAGAGAATGCCAAACAGCATTAAGTCTTTCGCACATTTTATTTTGTGCAACAATTTATTGAGATTCTTCACTAATTGAATCTCAATTGTATCGATAAGCCTAACAGCTGAACGTGGCCTACCAGTCTATCAAGACTGCCTGCTCTGTCTACCCCGAAAGGGCTATAGATGTGATTATATGAATGAATGATATGGATTTTTTTATGTTGTCAACATTTCTCGTCCTTCATCTATATTTGCTCATAAGTTACAAAGAAACTAATACTAACGTTAACCGCTCACAAAGCCAAATAAAATAACCAATTAACGCTTCTGGCCAACGTCAATTCCACAATCCCTCTTATACATTCTTAAGAGAGGATGATCCTGCTTTAATTGCTTTTGCTATTTACGTGTTTCGTGGAGAATAAAACATGTTATTGGTGTTGTAATGGGCGACTAAAGAATGCCATAATCAAAAAACTAATATTACACTAGACTCGAATTTTATTGAGTTTACTCAACCTTTAAGAGCAAGTCTATATCAGACGTGATTATATGAATATGTTTTAATAAATAATAGCACTTTTTTATTCCATATGAGCAGCACATTACACAGAACATTTTTAAATTTTTTAATTATAATGAAAATAAAGAGAATAATCAAGAAACACAAGGATATTTCTACAAAGCAACACTTTGTAACACTAAAACCAACGCACTGCCCTCATTATACTGACCTGTCACATAATTTCGACGCTAATACTACTTAAACCTAACGAATCACTTGCCTAAGTTATCAGAAGAGATATCTTATACCGTAGCTTTTAAACGAACATTATATAAATTGAAATTAAAACTTAATTACAATTATTATGCTTCATGTTATACCTAAGTAAATTCCTACCAATGACACTTTCCCTTACTCATGATATGTTGTACACTAAGACTTTTCCTGTGAGGGGACTCCTTTTTGAACTATGCACATTAGTTTGATTACTAACCAAGCACGTGATACCAGAGATGATAATGGTAAATATAAATTATTTTTTGACTTACTTACTCATCTCTATCTCCTAAAAGAAAGCTGTTAGAAAACACACGTGCATTTTGGTCACGTCTATAAAAAAAATTCAAAAGTGACAGTTTGCTTGCCCACAAGCTCGCTTTCAAGAAGAATTCCATAGTAGCCCTATAGTATAGTAATCGAAATGTCAAAAACCACACGGCATTACCAGGAACCACATAGCATTTTCTCAAGCTTACCAATCCTAATTGTTAGACCGAACGTACTGATAGCGGATGTCCATTATGTAGGCAATTTGTGTTCATAAGCTATTACGCATTCAAAGCAAATTCGACTTCCTGGCCAAATTTAACTAATCCCATAAACTCTATTAATAACTTTCAATGTCAATAGGTCTTGTTATTTACATAAAGACTTGCACTCCAAACCTTAATTGGGCTATATGAAAATATCCTGAAGAAATGTATTTATAATAAGACAAATTTGACGTTAATTCCTCACAACTTATGCATAAATTTCAATGTATTAATTAAAATTGACTTTGTGACGAGATTTATAGAACAAGATGAAGATCGAATATAAATAAAAATATATACATAAAACCACAAACACAAGTTTGATGGAACAAAATCGTACTCGAAATCTAGATATGAAACTTATTAAGTTAGGCAATTAAACTAAGTTAATGATAGCAATTAGAAGTTGCTTTGAGATAGACACATATATGAGGAATAGGTACAAAGAGCTGGTTTATAGAAGTTTCGTAATTAAGAGGGCATAGCTCAATTTATTGTTAAAGTAGGATTTTCTTATCTACACAGCCTCACAGCTCAAAGCGTTGTTATCTTGCTGAATCATACTATATATTCAAATTAAAAATTTTTATTCATTATTATAGGGTAGGTACTTAATATCGCTTAATAATTGTCATATCTTTTGGTTTCACAACATTGGTTGACGCCAAATAAGCGCCAGCGCTGCCAAAGTACCTTTACCTACTTAGTAACGAAACGCGATAACTCGTTTCACAGCGCTGCCTGGCCGGTCAAGCGCGCGGTTTGGAGCGCGCTGCTCAATGGCGCTACTACTCTTACTTACGTCGCTCTAAAATCAGCTATAATGAGTGAATTTATATTTTTGAGATAAAGACTGCCTTTTGTTAACCCCCTTTCGTAAACCACCTATTGTAAACCTTTATCAAAAGCAAATCAAGATTCTCTTCACCCCATGGCCTATAAGAAGGATTCCGAGTACATAAGTGATTCCCTTAATTTATTTTTAGTCTGTACAGGAAAGTGCCAAAAATATGGCTTAGCTTTATATTTTATATTTTCCTTATAAATGAGGTACCTTCTTTGGGAAGTGAAAACTGAGAGATGATCTGACGGAAACGAAATCAGATGAAAAGCATTTCACGATTTACACGAGATGGCTCTCTAGTAAAACTAATAAACAGTAAGCTGAGACAGAGAAATGAAATATATTGTTTGTTTTGTCTGCAAAGATAGTCGATCTTTACTCAGTCTAAGAACAAATGAGAAATGGAGGAAAAAATAGCAAACAGGAGCTTAATAAACTGTCCGTGGAAATTGTATTACGAGTACTTTTGTTAGACTGAAGCAATTGTGTCAAAGCTTTTGTTATAAAGGGGTTACTCATTATGAATGAATGAAATGGCATTACACATAGTAAATGTTATATTAAGTGATGCGCAAAAAGCCTGCTTTGTATTATAATATTACTTTTTACTTTATTTGTTGGCACTAGTGTCCGACCGAAGGTCTATTTTTGGCCGAAGCCGAAGCCGATGCCGATTAATCGGCTTTCGCCACAACCTTTGGCCGAAGCCGAAGCCGAAGCCGAAGGTTTATATTCTCTCAGCACTCAGTAATTAATTTTGTTCAATATTGTCTACAAGCTACAATTAATATTAAAATTATTTCAAAACCTCAATATTGAAGGTTTATATATTGACTGTCTCATATAGAAGTTGATGATATATCATATAAAGATGTGCAAGAACTTGTGCGATTAAAGAAGAAAGCATGGCTGGATTTGTTAGCAGCTAAAGCTAACTTAAGAATGCAAGAGGTTATAGATGAAGATGTGAATGAAGCACGTAAGGAATATAAAAAAATGAAAGATTTGGTTAAGAAAGCTGTGATTAGAAAGAAAGAAGAGTATAAAGAGGAATTTGATAAAAGGTTATCAGAAGACTTTCAGTCAAATCTGAAAGTATTCTGGAAATCCGTAAGGTCAGCCCGAGGAAAAACTATAACCAGAGAGCTGACTAGGATCAGATGCCAGGATGGTAGCGTTGTGAAAGAAGAAGAAAGTGTGCTAAAGATATGGAAGGACTATTTTGAGAGTTTATTTGAAAAAAAAGAAAGGAAATAAGAAAGAGTTCTGCTATAGCGAAGAAAAAGAGAATGAGATGGAAGGCGAAATTGAAATGTTCGAAATTGTGGAAGCACTTAAGAGTATGAAAGCGGGTAAGGCTGCTGGGTATGATAGAGGTCGAGATGCTAAAAGCAGGAAAAGGCGTCGTAGCTAGACAGTTGTACTGCCTTTTCAATTTGTGTTGGAGAAGCGGCCGAGTACCAAAAGATTGGTGTAAGGCTGTTATCGTGCCACTTTACAAAGGAAAAGGGTCACAACTGGACTGCAAAAATTATCGTGGTATAAGCCTGCTTAGCGTCGTCGGCAAATTGTATGCTAAGGTATTGATTAAAAGAGTCAGGAATGAAACTGATGGCAAAATATGGGATGCACAAGCGGGATTTCGAAAGGGAATGGAATGTACTGATCAGGTCTTTTCTTTGCGGTGCATAGCCGAAAAGTTTTTGGCCAAGAGTCAAAAAGTCTATTGCACATTCGTGGATTTGGAATAGGCCTATGACAGAGTTGAGAGGAATGAATTGTGGTCAGCACTTTCTATACATGGGGTGAGCAGTCTCTTGATACGAGCACTGAAATCCTTATATGAGGATTCGTGTGCTTGTGTCAGGATAAACGGAGCGCACACTGAGTGGTTTAAGATTGAGAAAGGCGTTAGGCAAGGATGTGTTGCGTCACCGTGGCTGTTCAACTTATTTATGGATAGTTGTTTGACAGATTTGAAAGAGTCTGAAAGTGGATTAAGGATGAATGAGTTACTCGTCAAATGTCTGCTCTATGCCGACGATCAGGTTATACTGGCGTCATCAGCGGAGGAGTTACAGGAGATGGTAAACTGTATGCATGAAGCTTTAAATGAGAAAGGAATGAAAGTGAACGTAAGTAAAACTAAAACACTGGTTTTTGAAATGGAGAATGAAATGGCAGCATGTAATATTTTGATTGGAGGAGAAAAAGTTGAGCAAGTGAAAGAGTTTGTATATCTAGGATCAAAGTTTACATCAGATGGCAAGTGTGATAGTGATATTGAAAGGAGAGTGAACGCGGGGAACTTGGTGAATGGAGCTTTGCATGCCTTTATGAGCAGTCAGAAACTATCCAAAAAGGCTCGGCTGGCTGTGCATAGGGGCGTGTTGGTCCCGACATTAATGTATGGGAGTGAAAGTTGGGTATGGCAAAAGAAGCACGAAAGCAGAATAAATGCAGTGGAAATGAGAGCGTTAAGGAGTATGTTGGGTGTGAAATTGAGTGACCGGATAAGGAACAGCGTGATTAGGGAATGTTGTGATGTGAAAGAAGATGTAGTTACAGGAATAGAAAAGGGTATGTTGAGATGGTTCGGTCATGTGGAGAGGATGAATGAAAACAGGTTCACTAAGCAGATATACAAGGAGAGTGTGGAGGGAAAGGTCGGAGTGGGAAGACCTAGACGAACGTATCTTGATCAAATTAAGGACGTCCTGTTCAGTTCGTTCAATCTCGACGGTCGCTCGGACCTTCGGCGAAACCTTCGGCTTCGGTCGGGTTTTGGGCCGAAGCCGAATGTTTCGCCGAAGGTGGATTTTTGGGCCGAAGGTGGCCGAAGCCGAAGCCGAAGCCGAAGCTTCGGTCGGACACTAGTTGGCACTTGGCCAACAATAGTTTTAAGAAAAAACAGGTTTTGCGTTGATATCTTGATCTGTCAGTCTTTATTTTTTTTTTTATAACTAGATTTCTTTAACAAGATATACCAAAACTAATTTTTTTTTCACACATATAATAACGTCTTCCGGGCTAGACAGAGCAAACAGTCTCGTCAAGATTGGAAAGACCGCGTTCACCTGTTTGGCTTAATGATAGAATTGAGATTCAATTTTCATTGACAGATTACTAGCCCAAAAAAAGAATCTCAAATTTTTTTTGGCATTTCCTTAGTCGCATTTTACGATATCCATGGGAAAAAAATAGAGTGGTCCTATTCTGAGGTTCCAAGAACCACACAGCACTTAAATGCATTCCCAACGTATTACACTCAAGATGAGTGAATAAAACACCATCTCGCAATCTAATAAAAAAGGACGGGGTTTCAAAACTTAATTTAGCTATATAAACAGCCCGTACGGGTACGAAATGAGAAAAATAATGGAAGCGTATATGCAATTATCCCTTTTCATTGGTTACGACGTAACAGACTCCATTATGAGGTGGTCTCTTGTCGCTTTTTACGTTTTTGTAATGTTCATTCATGTGTAATTTTAAATATGGAGACGTACTTTAATATATGATTCTTAAAAAAACATACGTATTTTAAAGAAACCTAAAATGAAATATGTTTTCAATAATGAACAAGATTACGAAAATATCTACCGCTAAACTCTAATCACGTAGTGTAACCAGACATTAGCCCAAAACTTTGATATCGTAAGAAATAGCTGAAATAAAAACAGAAGGATTGGATATTTTTATAATATCACAACTTTTTCTCTTGCAGGATAGACAGAGCCAGAGAGATAGCAGAGAAAAGACTCAAAGGTCACGTTTAACTTAATGATCTAGCCTTATAAATTTCTGACAGGTTAGTTTAAGAAAGTAATAACAAAGAATACAACTGAGTAAATGCTTTATTGTGTGAGAGAAAATTTACAAGTATGGATAAGATATAAATGAATAAGAAACAAATTAAAAATACAAAACAAACTGGTAAACAGCAATTTCTGTGTAAATCTTTTGCATTATTGAATTTCACGAAAAACCGCGCCAACAAAAGTATGTTAAGCCAAACTTCAAAATAAGTAGATTGGAAACTAAATCCAAGTTGTATCGTTCGTAGAAAATACAAGCTTTCCAATCTGCTAAAACTTGTGTCCTTTGGAAGTTCCCGTAGAGGCGAGCCGCGTATGTGACACCACGGACAAAGTAATAAATACATTTAAAAGAAAATTCTCAAGATTTTTGAAATACAACTGATTCTGAAAATCTTTTAATAGGTTGCACGGTATTTATTTTGTAACTATCAAAGCTGTCTAATCTGAGGTTAAAAAAAATTGTGTTGCACCAATGAAACTTTTCATAGTATGACCGTGGTCATTTAATTCTTATCGTTAAAGTAAATTTCTACGTATTAGACTATGGTGCAATCCACGCTAACAGACTTGACAAGATGTTTCAGCGCTAGCTTAGGACGTATAATAATACCTATTATTTAGTTAGGTTTCGCAATAGTAGACCAAGTCAAAATTCATAAATCCTTTTGACAAGACACACATATCTTTTAACTACTGATCTCCGAATCATTGATGCCTAAATACTGTTACAAACTGCTATTTGTCTTTGACCAATTTGGTAATATCATATTTACTATCTACAATTTTCAGTAAGTAATATTGCTTGTCTTGACATACTATAGTTTAGTACTAGATATCGCCATGCAATATATTCTTTACTAATTCTTACAAGAACAAATCCCCGAAACAAAGCTAGTATGATCGTAAAGATTCCACAAATAAAACAATCGGGAGAGACTTCCTCATTTCCTTTACGCAACCGAGATGGGCCTTGTAAAGGTGCAGAAGCCAGTTTATCCCGAAAAGTCGTAAACTCGTCGAGTGAAATGAAACCTTACAGGATGGGGTTCCTCAGGGAATTACGTGGGAAGGTAGGCATGCACCCCTCTGAAAGGATTTTAATATTATAAAGGGTACAGTCAAAACATCCCGAAACCCGAAGTGAATATTTAGGGAACGCTTCCTGGGATAGATTTTTGATCGCCCCAAAAGAAGGTTGATTAAGTGAAAAATTCTGAGTATATTTTTTGTGTAACGGAGAAATAGGTCAAACAATCCTTTACCTCAATTTACTGGCATGCCGCTATATTTGCAGGCATGTTTTGAAAGATTTACTGTTGACCTTATTACTAAGATTTTAAGAAATTTAAAAACAAAAAAAAATCTATACGGTAGGTATGGTTAATTTGAACGATTATTAAAAAGGGTTTAAAACTATTTATCTCGTGCACTAGTTTAAACGCTTAAATTAGTCTACCTTCAGAATCAAGGATCCGCTAAAAAGTTTCTTAATCTAACAGCACAGAAATATTTAAGTACTACTGTTGACTTTTCCAATAAATATATTCTCTTGGTTTGAATTTATCCTGATTATATTAATGTGCATACACATACTGTTATACTGAAAACCCAACTTTCACCTGCAGAAAAAGTTGATAATCCGCCACCTCATTTGCGATACGTGCCTGAACTTATAATTAAGGGACGCTCAGATCATTGGAATAAAACAAATATAAAATTTAACGATGTGGAGTTTATAAGCTTTGCATACATCCCACCTTTAGGCATACTGTTTATTTACAAAAATTGTAGGTAATTTTTTACAATTTTCTTCTTCTTTTCCTAGCAGTCTAAGTAAAAGTGCGTACTCCATCTGAAAATATGGAAAACGTGAAATATATTTATGTAAGTAAATCAGACAAGGGTTATTTATTTGATTTGTGAAGTTGCTGAATCATTTAAGGCAAATTCAGACAATTTAGTCAAATAACTGAAACTTAAAGTCATGAAAACTTCAAAACCAAAGTTAAAAATAGCCCTCGACGCTAGAAATGTGTTAATTTCAACTTCTCTCTTTCTTTTAAGCTTACTTATGCGCATTCCTTATTGTTTAGCTTTGGCCAACGAAAAACTTTTGTAAAATCGGGGAAAAGCTAGCGAAAATAAAATTTAAATTAAAACTCCTGTCATCACATGTCCACTGATTACAGAAACGACTGAAAATATGAGTGCCAATTACCTTGAATTCCCTTTTATTGGTTGCACCGCGTCGAATTGCCAATATGTTGGAAGATCAAAGGTTGGACGAAATAATCCGCGAAAAACAATATTTTCGTTCATCCGTCGAATTTCCCAAGCGGATATCTCGTAAACAATATACCGACGAACCTCCAATAAAGCCACGCTAACTTTGTTATAATTATAAAGGGTGAAATTTAATTAGTTAAACTTAGGTCGATCATTTTACTCTTCATTGATTGCTTAAAAATTAATTAAGTTTTCTCATTTACTTTGATGTATGTTC
This sequence comes from Amyelois transitella, assembly GCF_032362555.1. Lineage (NCBI taxonomy): Eukaryota > Metazoa > Arthropoda > Insecta > Lepidoptera > Pyralidae > Amyelois > Amyelois transitella. Next base: position 4,167,987 of record NC_083512.1, on the reverse strand, counting down.
GATGTTTATTATAACAGTTTTCACAAATAATTATGAGCAATAAATATCAGTTGTCTAAAACATCCTACATTACAGCAATTCTAGGGCAAAATAATTCGTGTACTGCGAAAATAAATGTCTTTGCAATACGTTGACGGCTATAAAATAAACATACACAATTAATGTATTATTATGCTTATGCCAAACAAATTAACCATGACCCAATACGGATTAGGTTTCCCTTTAAAGATAGCGAAAGTCAGACGGGAGTCACTTTGTGTAAAAACCTGACTTACCCAATCCAGTATCGCTGTCATGGGCACACTCCGGGCTCCTCTCCACAAAGTAAGGACGCAACCGGGACTAACGGCAGGAGGACGATGTGACGATGTTTAAGTCAAACAATATTAGGCCTATATTTCTCAAAGCAATCGCCAAAGAGGTCCTTCCTCATCATATACATAGCATTAGCATTCAACCTTCGAATATTAACTTGCCTTTAAACAAGAGAAAAATGTTCGTTCCGTATGTTTTGTAAGCCATTAAGTATACTTACAAAACCCGTGACAATCGACTTTATTTTCGTGGGAGAATCCACTAGGAAACGTTACAGCATTGTCAGTTTGTACCATAGATATAAATAAAAATAGATATGGGAAGAGTACAAAGTATGACAAATTATTGATTTAGATATTTTTTTACCTAATTGATTATCTCTGTAGAGACGTGCCGTGCGTATGTATATATGTATTAAATTCACCTTTAGTTTATTATTTTAAGTGCAATAATGATTAAATAAATAACAGAAAAATTACTTCAAACTTTGTATTTAATCTACTCAAATAGTTGGTCTGCGATTTCCATGCTTCAATTTAGCTCCTCATTGTTTTGTCTAGATCACACATTTTTGCTTACGATAGTTATAATACTGACCTGCTTACTAAAAACTGCAATCAATCAATGATTCATGTTCCGGCCTTAATTCAGTTCAGGTTGCATATTTCCTTTTCCCAGATCATTATCTTAATCAATATTCAAAATGCAAAAGTAAGTTTCTTTTTTCTTCACGGATAAATATTACTTGATAATCGGCTGTTAATTTAAAAACAAGATACCAATCTGTACAATCGTGCAAAACAAGTACTTAGGTTAAAAACAAAACTAAATAGGTTACAAAAATGCAGAACTACAAGTTTTCAGTTATCATTATAAAATTAATATAATTAAACCTGTTCCTAATACATACAATAATATCAGAATAATAATAGAACAATTAATTTTATATTTAGTGATAACAAATAATGCATGTTGATATTCAATTAATGTAATGGTGTTGCTAGTGTTCGTACTTATGTTAATTATGTCGTAAAAACCCCCACTTCTTAATAGAAACGATAATATTATTTAATTTTGATAATGAGATTAATTTAATTCATACAATAAATTATTTAATAACACATTTGAGTTTTTCGAACTAGCCTTCGCCCACGTCTCCACCTTAATGAAAAGTAGTCTTTCTTTTCCGTACTCCAAACATGTATGTAAAATTTCGTCGACAGGGATTCTGTTGTTTGTCTGCGAGGTAACAAACAAATTTACTTTCGCATTTTTAATATTAGTTTTCATTACACTATTTGTACGTCAATCACCCGAAGTAGTTTAATTACTATATTACTTAACAATTCGTCAGTGAATTGTGATGAATGGTCGGTCTCAAATACTGACCTAATTAACAACCAGTTGTAACTTGTTATTACACAAAATTTGTTAATTGTTACAGTTTTTAAAGTTTCCCTTTCATTTTTATGAAGGAACTAGCTGTGCCCCGAGGTTTCGAAGTTGAGCTTGAGATAAAAAGATAAAAATTCAAGATTTTAGTCATTTAGATTTTAGAGAATCCATTTAGGATTTTATATTTTAGAAATTTCATCAAAATCTAAATACTGCGTATCCCTCTAGGGCGGTAATATAGATGGTCATCTTTTTTATATTGAGATTATACACATACATATACATACATACATATAATCACGTCTATACGCCTTGCGGGGTAGACAGAGCCAACAGACATTAAAAAAAAGTAGGCCACGTTCAGCTGTTTGGCTTAATGATAGAATTTTGAGATTCAAACAGCGACAGGTTGCTAGTCGATTGCGTAAAAGAAGATATAATATATCATAAAAATAAAAAATAAATTATCATATTACTATCAATATTAGAATAATTGTTGAGATTCCTATGAACAGTAATTTCCTTTGATTCTGTTCAATCGACAGCTAATTAGTATTCGGGCGAGGTTAGCGACCGCCACTTCGCACGACTTAATCAGCTAGTTAAGCCCTAAATAGGTTCCATAAAAGCAGCTTAGCGCCGAGCTTTTACTTAGCTCAGTTAGCTCAACACCTAAAAAGTACATAAGTTATTAGATGTTCCATTATTCCCTAATTCGGAGAAGGAATTAATTGATAAAACGCAGTATCAACACAAAAAACAAGTCTTGACTCCTTACGGGGCAGACAAAACAAACAGCTAAATTCAACACAAAGGTCATATTTAGCTGGATGAGAAAATTGAGCTAGCCCATAGCCTTAAATATTAATACATATAAACATAAACTCACGCCTCTTTCCCGGAGGGGTAGGCAGAGACTAACTCTTTCCACTCGCCACGATCCCTGCATACTTCCTTCACTTCATCCACATTCATAACTCTCTTCATGCAAGCTCGGCGGTTTTGGTACTTTTGACCTGACCCTTTACCAGGACGTTCTTAATTTGATCAAGAATAAATATTAATCCCTAGTTTTTAAACTTGATTGCCTTTGACAGTCTGCACGTAAAAAAACAGCTAGTTCACTCTTATTGTTATTGTTCCCCTACAAGATCAGCACCGAAACTTTTATGTATAACCAATGATTCTTTTTTAAGTCACGGATATTATGTAATAATTCTGTGGTAAAACGTTCATATTTTCAGACGATGGGCATGTACCATTATCCATCAAACAGTCACCTCATGCCTTTAACTGAATGTATCATCTCTGAATAGTGGTCACAAACCACAGTAACAACACGCAACCGGGACATATCGGGGCAATTATGTCCTTTGAAGAATAGAATAGAATAGAATAGAATTATTTTCAAAATTGGAAACGAGGCATCACTTATTGATGTCACATCACTTAAATCAAATTATATCTAATACTGCTTCCAAAGAGCATGTGTAGAAGTAGCGGTGGAACAAACTATACTGCTGCATTTTTACCGGACGTCAATTTACAAATATAGATCTCTTAAATTTAAATCGTGGACGAATGCACATTGTCTACATTAAAAAATGTGAGTGAGTATAAAACTAATGATTTATAGAGAAACGATAAAATTTAATCTGAAGAATTTGGAAACAGTCTAAGCCTGATTCATACTAACATCCTTTTCAGATGACTTGTTGTATGATGTCGACAAACACGCCTCTCTGGGGAAAGTAACACATTCCTTTCTCAATGTCCGGTGCTGAGACAATGTATCTGTTACTGAGTCCGTTTAGGTAGACTTAAAGCTGTTTCATACTAGACTTTTACTTAGAGATTCGCCCTTGTGAAAATTTGCAGAACAAAATGTAACTCTTGATATACTACGAGTAATTTGCTTCCTAATCTGTCTATATCAAACAATCGGCCCCTTTGTTTTTGAGTTTATTTGTTACAAACGAAAGCACATATTTTTTTATTTATTTTGTATTTCACCTTTACCATGTTGATATCGGAAAATTATAGCCCAGCGTGTTTTCGCTAAACAAATTTAACGCTTTTTAGTAGTGCACGTAGCTAGATTTCTTTACACAAGAGAAAATAATAGGTATGTCTATATGTAGCTGAGGTTTTTAATAATAAAGTATTATTTGAACTACTTTGCCTACTATAGTGCGTATAATAAATATAAAAAAAAAATTAATGCTTTACATTTTGTAAGTACTTAGGTATTTATGGAATACCTCATATTTCTGTGAATCAACTGAATATAAATATACTGATAAAAAATATCGGTCTTATTATAACTGAATGGTTGAATTTCAAATTCGTTTCCGAAAACAAATCTCATACTTAACAATCTGATCACAATCCAAATCTTGGTAGGAAATATTAAAACCTTCGTGGAAAATATTCCCCTCCTCAGAGAATTACAAGATAAAATTATTATTTTTAGAAATTCCGATATCATTTGCTGAGCTCGTGAGTACCCCTGATTTGCATTGGGCAACGGGTTCACCGGTTGAAGCTAATTTTCAGTTGCTTTTTATATCACAATCCTTATTACAGTTAATTTAAAGAGAGTATAATACTACTACTAGGTAAACTAAACTATTACAGTTCTTAAATTGTATCATATTGTACATAAACATTTTGTTTTCTCGATTTCCAAATTAATAATTATTTGAGTCCCTTATTTAAACATAATGTATTACTACAATATACCTGTAAGTTTAAATTTTTATTTTATCAAGTAAAAATATACCTATCAGGTTTAAATCGTTATGCTATTCTTCTTGTTGCTTATATATCCTTGGTGTTTTAACTTCAAAGTTTTGAAGAGTACATTTTGTGTAAGTAGATAATTTCCGGCGTAGTGTACCACCATACTTAAAACCATGCTTAGTACGGTATCAGGCGACCTACTTGACGTTTCTGGTAGCCTGACATAGAAATTCAAATAGGCATCCCGAATGTTGCTGTATTTATAAGGTGACGGCTTACAAATGGTGCTAGTACCGTTGTTCGCGTGTTTAAAGGGATTTGGATGTGCCTCACGTAGATAATAGTTATGTGTTATAACGAAATATGTTAAACTTTAAACGAACAGGACATGGGTCTGAATCTATTATTACTAAAACACGAATCTTTGATGAAAATGCTGCAGTGTAGATTTTTCCGTCATTTCTACATTTGCGCTTTGGGAGAGGTCATTATAGGATCTCATTATAAATTGTGTTACTGTCATTGTCATTTTCTAAAAACATCTATTTCTATTCTAAGATTACTGTTGTCTTGGCCACACCTTTTTAAATTTAGTAGTTATATGTTCTAGTTGTGATATCTTCACGTATTTACGTCCTTTTTCTCCATCTTATTTAAAGGAGCGCTTCAATTTTTATAGCGATGCCCAAGGCGCCACCCGCAGTCTGCGTAGCACGGTTACCCTACGACTAAGAGTACCGACATCCAGCACCAATTTTTACTCCCACTCTTTTACTGTACAAGCTGTCCGTCTATGGAATGCTCTCCCTGTCGATATCAGGAAAGCCCAGACTATTAATAGTTTCAGAAATCTCGTTAAGTCTCATTATCTTTCTACTCTATCCTAAGTATATGTTATTATTATATGTATTTATCTGTATTTATGCGTATTTGTATGTATTTATATGTATTATATATAGATATATATTCTGTATGTATGTATATATATATTTTATTAGTAGTATGTATCTTATTATGTTCAAACATTTATTTATCTTGTTCTGCGCCAACGCCGATCTCCTGTTTGGTTTCCTTCCACCCAAAGGTTGACTGGAAGAGATTGCTTTAGCGATAAGTCCGCCTTTGTACCATATACTACCTATATCTGCTTTGTGTTGTTTTGTATGTTTTCTCTTATGGTGCAATAAAAAGTTTTATCTATCTATCTATTTATCTCTTAAAGAAAGCCAACAGTTACAGACTTGGAAACCACGTCAAGCGGGTGATTTAATGAAATTGAGATTCAGATGAAGTGACAGTACTTATTCTGGGCATTCATTTATTTATTTAATTTGTTTTGGTGCCGTGTGGTTCCCGGCACCAATACAAAAAAGAATAGGACCACTCCATCTCTTTCCAATGGATGTCGTAAAAGGCGACTAAGGGATAGGCTTACAAACTTGGGATTCTTTTTTAGGCGATGGGCTAGCAACCTGTCACTATTTGAATCTCAATTCTATCATTAAGCCAAATAGCTGAACGTGGCCATTCAGTCCTTTCAAGACTGTTGGCTCTGTCTACCCCGCAAGGGATATAGACGTGAACATATGTATGTATGTATGTTTATTTATTTTCAAAATACATTGGATCAGTCTATCGTCAAAATGCTTGTAAGCTACGTGGATATACAAAAAGGTCGTGGTATTTTTCTAAATGTAATTTCGTTAATTTCTTGTGAACTTTTAGGCCCATCGCATGTAGATTTTTAAGTTAACTTACCTTTTATATTTTAACACTTTCAAGCTTTAGTCATATATTATTTACCACGTGAGATTTATTTTGAACGAAGCCATTTGAAAAACAATTCAGTGCCGATAAATATAATATATTATTTAGATCTTGGTTACATTCGTCATTAAATTTAATATGGTGTGTAAATTGTTTTACAATCGTCTCAAATTCATCCAAGAGAAATGTGATCCTCGCTTATTGCGATCTCTAAAGTTTAAGTTTAAAAATTAAAAAAAATATGGTAGATAAAATAATTGATTTTGTAAATTTTACTTTGAGAAAACATTAAACTCATGAGATTGTATGAAAATATTAATTAAATATTCGTCCACATTCTGACATTGTGAGTATTTGTAAAACAATCTCTAATCTTAAAAATTTACCTGATCATCAGATCAGGTAAATAATTTACCCAAACCCGAATACTGTTTGTCCTGTCGAACATTACAGTAATTGAAGGTTACTGTAATGTTTGACAGGACAGGTACCGATGTACCTAGCAAAAAAACAACACACTTGCAATGACATTCAAGCACAGTTTATCGAAAGGCCATTGATTGACTGTGACATTTCTTACGCAACAAAAAAGATGGCGTGAGATATTGGAAAAAAGAAAAGACCAAGCGCGTGCTTTGTGTTCCTGGCTCCAACATTCATTGTCAGTCAAGTCTGGTTGACGCACACAGACGTAGCTTAATGTGGTTGTGTGTAAGCGCCGTAGTCTCATTCCTACCTGCGCCCGCGCGAGTCGTCTCGAAGAAAGCCTCAGTGCTTACCCGGCGGCCGTCTCGACCGCACCGGCTGCCTACAATGTGACAGACCCTGTGACTCAAGTGTGGTGAATTTGTGTTACAGCACAGTGCCCGTGCATTAACCCCAACCCCTGATAGTGTATAACCGGATTTTTACATTGGAACGCGCAGGATCACGAAAGGTGGGTGACTAATGATTGATAATCCACGAATGTTAATTTAAGGTGATGTGAAAGTTGTGTGTGACGATCGATCCGCGTTCGAGGAGTCTGCTGTTGACACACTTTTGGTTCAGGTGTGGTAGGTGCAGGTGGGCGCGGTGTGTCAGTGATTCTTACGACCAAAATTCCGATCTTGCGGGACCGCTTTCGGTTAGGCAACTTTCTTCCGTCTCCGAGATTTTGCTGCCGATGGTTTATCAGAGAGTTTGATGCTCTGTTTAGTATGAATTATTACAAACTCGTATTGTATGAAAGCGCACGATTATACCATCTAATTTAAGACATCAACGCGTCGCGCCTTCTCATATTTGGACACAGCGGCGGTTTGCTACTGTTATCTTCATTCCCGTCACCGATATCATTTTACTTTATCGTTTGTTCTTCAATGTAAATTCTTAAAGCGTATCCAAGTATGAATCATCATTCCTTATTGAGCCGGAGATTGTAAATTAATGCCTTGACAAAGTGACCTTAAACTTTAAAACTAAAAGTCAAAGGTATTGTAATTTTCTAAGTATTTCAGAGATTCACATGCTTAGATGTCAACAACACCACTATTCATCTTAAATTTAAGGAGTTGAAATATGTGACTCGAATTGTATTTTATAAACAAACTCTTAATAATTTTAATTCTGACAACACCGAAAAAGAAATATCAAACGAAAGATATGTAGAAAGAGCAAAAATGATTAGATAATTATACCAATAGAAAAATTACTATCTCCTCATTTTGTCCCTCAACTCCACTGATAAGCTAGAAGAAGACCATCACAAATCTATAATACTAATGATAAGTACTGGAACCTAACAAGAGGCAAGGTAAACGAGGGCAGACTCCACTATCTTGAGGAGGAACCGGTTCTCCCCCCTCCTCCCCCGTGCCCCGACGCGCCTCGCTGCATCCCCCATGGTTGCATTTCAATACTAAATACACGAGACTTTCTCCAAGACTCTTCTATCTTCAGATTTAATGGCCTTTTTATTCTAAGTTTATACTCATGCATGGAATTCATTATCGTTGTTTAATGTTGTAGTTAGATCAAATAAATTCAGTTCAGGTAATATAATTTTGATAGTGTGCGACATTCTTAACTTTTGTGGTTATGGACAAATATTTAACATTCATATCTACAGCACAAGAGTAGGTAGAAATAACGTATTTCAAAAAGTCATTAAAATCTCAATCACACATGATCGTTACCTTTAGCACGTTATACTTACCTTATGATAATGGAGTATAAAAATTAACGATTTGGTTAATAAGGTAAATTCTTGTTCTCATTAAAATTTGCGGTCAACTGACCAAAAATACCAATTGAGCAATCAGCATTCAAAAGTAATGAAACCTTCGAACCAGTTCTATAATTTGTAACATTACTCTATGTTCGTGGTTAAACAATATCAGTCTGTGAATTATTTATGTCACATTCAGTATGAAAACTTAATGTTTATCTGATTAAGGAGAGCTTTCATACATATTTTTAGTTATCATTCCTGTGGGTTAGACAGAATCTGTTTGTAAAATTCATTGCTCACTTTTGAATCTTTAAGGATTCTTATACGGTAATAAAAATCATAAATAATCATACGTACGACGACACACGTCGTGCAAATATATTTAAAGGTATCCTTACCTTAAAAGTGTCCTTAAGATTAAAATTATCTATCTTTCAATTATCATTGTAGCAACAATAAGAATTTAAATTCATTTGCTTGTATTAACTCAGTATATGTATCTGCCCATTTTATAATGTAATTTATTGAATACAAATATGTTTCATGTTTAGTAGTAATTTATAAGTAGAAGTTTCAACTTAATAATATTTCATCAGTCAAACTAGTTGTATCGGACCACCAAACTTTGATTTATGTTTTTACTTATAGGTTTGGTCTGAACAAGAACTTGGATAACAAATAATGGATAAATCATCTCCGATATTCCACATTACATTCAAATTTTATAAGGAAAATCGTTGTGTAAGTTCTTTATTTCTTACTAAGAGATTACAAATTGACAATCTATCTGTATTATATCTTATCTGTAAGTTTTAAAAAACCAAACTTAAACTTAGTAGTCACAATCCGATAAACATTTAGAAAAGTTTAGATATTTTTATTGAATAGTTTCAGTGACGGCCATTTTTTTTATTTCTTCAGACAGTTTAAAGTTATTGCTTTGAAGTCAATTTCCTTTATCATGAGACAAGATTTCACTGCCAGCGAATTTCTAATTTTTTACGTTATAAAATTAACCTGGTGAAAGACTGAGCTTTAATGAAAAGTTAAATTTTAGAATCAATTCATTACAATTTTCTCTCTTTATAATTTTAGTATGGAAGGGGTAATCTAAATAGATTATTGAGTTGCAAAAGCTCAACCCCTTCCATTCCATTGCTGCTACTTAATTATTCGTCATAATCATTATATTATTTTTTATTCGCCAATAATCGATGGAATATTTACTTAATTATTCGTCATAATCATTATATTATTTTTTATTCGCCAATAATCGATGGAATATTTAGCTTATATAACGTCTAATACCGCAAAGCGATACTCAGCGCAACGGTTACCAACCCGTTACTGCTAAGGGGGTCATACGCGTAGATGTCACAAATTAGCCATTACACAGAAATATATTTAGTTCGCATTGATCATTGAATGTTTTTTTCTTGTTGTCAGTTTCTTTGCTTTTAATATTTATATGATGAAAGTAAAAACGACTAAAATTTCATATTCTTTCCTGAGCTTTTTCGCATCCTAAATACTTTATAAAGCAATTGAATAGGATTAGTTGATGATTAAATGTAAGATAAACCTTCAACAACACATCGTAAAAACATAAGTCATCTACCACATCTTGAATCAGTCAGGCGTGGTCTTTATTATGAATAATAAAAATATTTTTAAGATTCTTAATTTTGGTTATAATGTGAAATTTGTAGGTATTTTATCCATAATACGTTTTCTTCTCAGCATTAATAAAGTTTTTCATACAAAAACGTGTACATACCTATCTGTTTCTATCTAATTTGTGTAGACGTCGCGTGCGCACTTTCAAGACGGAGTTAGGCATTCGTTGGAATACTAGCGTATACGCGAATTAGGACACGTATTAGCATGACACTAATCTACACTTTTATGAAATTGATTATAATTTCGAAGAAATATGTTGAAAATGAAATTAATCAAAAATGAGATGAGATTAAGATTACATGTAAGTAAGTATTATGTTTAGTATGGAAAAACGTTTCAACAAATATTCTGGCTTAAGCCGTACTTATTTTTTTATTCATAAACGTTGACAAGACATATGTCTTTTCTTTTCTCTTTTTCTATCACTTCGGATAGCCAAAGAAATGTAAAGAGATAAACCTTGTCTGATAACACCTTTTGAATCGGTATTTATAAGAATTTTCATCGAAGTTCAACAAGCCATTCCTCAGATTTGTGCAAAGTAAAGTTGATCACAAACAGTTTTATTTAATACATGAACTGTTGATGTCGTTCAAAATTAAACCAAGAACATCTGGTCTTAGCTCAATGTTGACGAATTCCTTAATAGTACCTGAAGTTACTCGACTCAGAGTATACTCATATGATCAACCAATTTTGCTTTAAGGCGTGTGAATGAACATTCTAATTCTATGTAAATATGCACTAGCAACATCGTCTAAAATCTACAAGCTCGTTGAGCGAGAAGTCAAACACGATTCAGTTTCAACGGGAATTTGAACTCCTAGTACCTACTCAAATTAGAGTGCAAATGAATATAACTCCCCAATAACTAAATATATCACTAAAGATGTACCTTTCCACATTATATACAGTACAATAAGTGCTAATGAATTCGATTACCACTGAGAATCCGGTACCGCTTCTAGTTCAGACGACTCGAAAGAAATACACTTTCATATACAAATACCCACGCCCAACCCTATTACACAGACACAAGATTCATATTGAAATGCAAATGTAACACGAAATCATCTGTACTTTAACTAAATGTCGCCTCAGGCCCCAGAATTTCTAAGCAAATTGAACGAACTGTTCTGCCAATTGTTACTACTGAAAGATCATGCAATTTCTCTTCTAAAAGAACTACGCAAATGTATTTATGTAAAACTCGTATTGGAAACGAAAGGTAAACTTTGTTCGGCACAATATCAAATACTCGTTTATATTTTGCTCGCGAGAATTTGTCATATATTTAAGAAATAACTTCAGCGAAATCGTATCAAAGGGCGCATTGAAGGGGCGCGCTTAGGACCGTGTAAATATTCAATCGATATTACAAAATACGTTCAGTGAAATCACACGATGAAGCAAGGAATTTCGTGCGATAATCGTTGCAATTCCGATTTTTGTTGAATCTGATTTTGTAACTAAACAAGGTGTTTCATGTGCGTTTGGCATTATTCTTATCTACGTCTTATCGCAAGAGGATGACAATTGACGATCATGTGTGTAGCTTGAAACCAACAATTGTTCCCTAGACATAATGCACAAGTACAAATTTTGACAAAACTAAAATATAACTTAAAGAAAAAACTAAAATAATTTAAACTTTTTAGTCCATGAATCAATGTTGAATAGCAACATCAGAAAGGTAATAGGTACTTTAAGATTATCATTAATAATACTTCAATGCCGTTTGATATATTTTTATAATTAATTCCCCAATTTTTGTTAATACGGGGAAACGAAATGTTATGAAGTACGCGTAGGTTAATTCCAATAAATTTATTGTTACTTGTTTACGAATGTTATTCCTGAAAACACTTGTATAACGCCGAAAGAGGATTTATCTGAAGCTATAAGCTGGGGCATATTCATTTGTATAATATATGATATAATCCCGATTAACTGGGTATTATATTATGCCGGGCTCTTTCAAATTTATTGTAAGTTCAACAACCTTACTCATTCGATTGTAACAAATATAATACTTGTAATAAAAAACATTGGATGAGATTTATTAGATTCCGGTGATTTGGTGTTATATTTTTAATCAAATTCTCAAACCTTTAGATATAAGAACATGGGAAATTATTTAAAGTAAGGAATTAATATAATTTTTTTCTAACGCGTCTCCATTTTTACCCTCTTGTGTTTTAGAGCCCGTGGTCTGCATTACCGTGGACCGTATCAGGTGTTTTATAAAAAATATCATTATAATAATAATAAAATATTTTTACACAAATGGTTTAACAATCAGTTACTTACTCATAAAACACACACAATTGATTGTTAAGCTATCAAAAATACATTGCATTTGTCACTGTAACTAAATTTTACAGTGCAGTAACCTATGACACTCAAATAATCGAAAAAGTTCCTTAGAAGATCGTAATTTTTGTCTAATCTCAATTCCATCAATAAGTCATCCAAGTAAAGAAACTTTCGTATCTTGCGTCTGTTAGATCTTTCAATCCCGCAAATACAAAAGACATTTTTACGTATTATTGTAACCGGTACTCCCTCAAAATGTCAGGCCTGCCATTGGTCAACCGGTTAATTTGCATGTCCACATTATTTGGAATCGTGGAATCTCGGTAACGGTGAGCCAACCTGTCACGCGGGTCCGCGCGTGATGGCCCGCAGCACTCATGGTTACTAAGTGGCTCCTGGGATAGGTTTTCTTGGATTGAGGTTGCGGCTATCCTTTTCTGAAAGCATGTATTTACGTTATAATAGATTTACAACAACGATATTCTGCTCTCTTAAGTTTGAGTGAAAACATTCACAACAACGGCTTTTTACTCACTTAACTTTGAGTGTTGCATTTGATAGTTCCACAGCCAGCTGATAAGAACCTGTTCGCCGATTCCTACTTCTAAGGACTTTCAAGACAAGAGTGAAAGGACAGAATTACGTGTCCCAACTTGATGCCATGTTACTTAGCATCAACTAATTTGAGGAGGTTTTTTTATAACAACCCGTGATGTCAATAAGGCCGTCAAAATAACAAAACAGATACAATTTTTTGATTATTTATCTTCAGAAAATAAACCAAACTGCAATTCTGTTCACGAATATTGACAAGGTTAATGTTAACCTTATCTTCCCTCTTATGTTTGTTGTTAATCTCAGAGTTATAAAATACAGAGGAATGATGAGACAGAAACCTTGAACTCTTTGAAGTCCTGCCACATCTTTTATCACTTCTTCCATTTATAAGAAGAATAATGAAATTAAAAAAATAACTAACAAATAAAAATATATAATTGCCCTAACGAAAAATGCAAATAAAAATTTTGATTCTCAAAATCTGTAAAAAAATTAATCAACACACTCGTGTTAATAGCTCTTTAAACCAGTCCCGATTGACGGCTCCAGCCTAGAGGTAGGAAGTCGGTGTTAATATAGAAATATTTACAAAGGCCCGGTTCCCTTCACAAAGTGGCCTTGCGTTGTCAACCTCTGTCGTTCACCTCGGAGGAATGCGCGTGCGCATTGCAGCTATGTTGACAAACTACGAGTAGAGATTGGTCTTAAATGTATTGTGCAGAGTCTTTATTACGCCTTAATGCTTTATAAGTCGCGATTATAATAACAGTTACAATTGATATGGCCTGTGATAGACCAGCGGAAAGTCTTAAAAGTTCTGAGACATTTTAATTAATGTACAAATTGCCATATAAATCAAAATAATTATTCTGGTGTAAGGGGTGAAAAGTCTTATAACGCTTCGTTTAATATAATGTTAGTACCGTTTATAGAAATGGCATAATTAAAAAAAATTACCTAATTTATCTGAAAGGCCTACATTTTTCGGGATACGCTAAATAAAATAGACCAAGCTATATAAAATTACATTTCATTTGCCACAGAAACCTGCATAATTATTCTAATTTCTATAACACTCAAGACGATGCTCATCAATTACAAATTGTGCCACACTAGAGTAACCAGCATCCCTTCAAAAATAAATACATCAAGACAAAAAAAAAATATGGGATTATTAATTTTTGTTAATTAATGATTACTTCACAAGCCGGTAAGTTCAGGGATATCGACAATTTCTATTGTAATGTTTACGTTAACGGAAATATTTTATTCTTACGAATATCGCCCAACGAATCCGCCCAACGAATCCGCTGTTTCAAGGATGATTCTTGTCTAATTTGCTTGTTGCTAATGTATCCTACATATTGATTTCTGTTACGAAATTGCGAGATAAGCAACGATAAAAAGTCAATATTAAATTTGGCCGTAACTATCTAAAAAATAATTTAAAATACCTTACAAATAAATTGACAATTTTATCTACAACAGCAAAATTGCATCTACATCATATAATAATTATTTTGTTTATTCCCTATAATATGTATTAACAGAACCTCAATTTTGGAACAACGAAACAAAAAATCCGAAATTAAAACAAGATTTATCAACAAATAATTTAGTTCCACAAATTCATAGTACAGTAAGGAGGGTATAGGGTTTTTTAGCATGGTAAAACTAAAGATTTCGTGGGACTTGCGAAAAATCCGTATTCTCTTATAGGTGAAAATTATCCGCGTGGGCAAAGCTAAAATCTAGTTATAAAGTACTCGTAAGTAAGTAAATGCTTCATTGTTTACAATATATATGATGTACACCACATTACAAATATAAAACTGTAGTAGAGTGCAAAGGCGGGCTTATCCCTGAGTGGGATCTCTTCCAGCCAACCTGACAAGAAGAGGATCGCATACAAAATTGAGGCAAGGGTGAACAACAATCCATTTATTACCTACAGTTAGGACTCGAAGTCATCAGACTTTAAAAAACATGAGCAATATTTTTTCTACATGGTTGTTAATGACGTGCATCATTAATTACCAATCCAAATTGCCGATGACAATTGACGCAATCAACTCCCACCACTGACAGCATTCCTCACTAAGGTCGGTTACACATAGAAAGTGCCCGTTCAACAAGTTATTTATTAGGTTTATAGTAGTATTAATTATATATTTAATTGCTTGGAAATCTAACAAATAGGTTGTTAATTGCCAACTAAAAAGGTTGGTTTACAACTAATAAGTTTTAAATACTGGCTGGTAATTACTTGTCTCGGTTTGTTTTATGAGTGGAAAATACTTTCATCTTCACGTCTATCCAATAGGATGAAACTAGTGGTACGCATAAACTGGCCCTCAACCATAGAATAGGAAAAATAATAGAAATGCAATAGTATACTTGGAAGTATAGGAATGTTCTGTATTGTCTTGCGTTGCACCCGCAGCAGTTCATCTTGTAGACCCAGGTTTAATGCTTATATTATAAATCAGTAAAAAAGTATTCATAGAGTATTTTACTTATAATATGTTAAGCTACATTACACACACTCATATGTACATTTAAAAAGATTTTCGAAAATACTGACAGGCCACGTTTACCTGTATCGCTTAATGATGGAATATAGATCTCCAGCCCATAACCTTAAAGAAAAATCCCAAGTTTATTAACCCTTCCCTTAATCGACCTTTGCAATCTGCATGGGAAGAGAAGCTGCTGACACACACTATATTTTTTTCTTCCCTTATATGCCAGCATGGAATCAAATCTCTTCTTAATTATATGCCACAATCAACGTTATTGCACAAGTCAATAAATACACAATGTCAAATGCTTCATTACGCAACCATTGTCTTACTGGATACTGTGCAATGGCGACACATTATTATTATAATCAGATGTTATCTCAAAGACAAGGCAATATGGTTCATATTTGTGTTACAAATGTATGTACATATTGATTAATGTTCGAATTATTGCATAGAAATGACAAGCTAACAGTGACATGAAGTTACTCTGAAGTGCCCGCAATAAACAAAATGAATAAATAAAGGAACAAATAAACTGTACAGCTTAGCGTAGTCTTTTCGAGACTGTTGGCTCTGAGTGCCCCGGAAATATTTTTATTGTGTTTAGATTTCAGCCAGCATCACCAATAATAAGAATATAATAGAATAGATTTCTAATAACAATCCACATGGTCCCTATAAACAAGAAAATCTATCCCAGATTGGCTCATAATTATTGATGAAACTGCTTATTGTCTGACTTCTAGAGTGTTAAGTTCCAAATACTTAAATGAATAAAAAGACGTCTGCCAACTAAAGAACAAGAAATGAGTAATCCTGAATGCCCAAATGTAAAAAAAAATCAAATAAATAAATAGACATGCATATTCTAAACATTCTGGCACCAAACGGCACTCAGATATTCAGAACAGTACATCTACAAATCATTGTAGGAAACATTATTGCAATCAATACAGTACAAATAGAATTCAAGTCATAAAGAGACCAGGCCGAACGGTTATTACGAAACTCGTGAAATTGCTCCGAACAGAAAAAGTATCAGACGTAGGTCACAGACGATCGGCTATTGTAGCGAAATACAGATATTTTCAATCGATTGAACACAGACTGCGTCAAATCGTAGCATGTAGTGGTATTAACGCTCTTTTTATACGATTATATTTAAATCCACACATATAATAAATGTAAAATGTTAATAAAGTTACATACACACACACATATAATCACGTATATATCCCATGCGGGATAGACAGAGCCAACAGTCTTTGAAATATAGACTTTTAGGAATAACAAAGGCTACTTTTTTAAAAATTAAATTTATATAAATAAAATTAAAATATGTTTAATACCCTTAAATATCCTACTACTATTATAAAGGCGAAAATTTGAATGGATGTATGGATGTTTGTTACTCTTTCACGCAAAAACTACTGAACCGATTACCATGAAATTTGGTATGTAGGTAGCTGAAGACCCAGAATAACACATAGGCTACTTTTTATCCCAGAGTTCCCGCGGGATTGATAGGGTTTCCATGCGGACGAAGTCGCGGGCGGCCTCTAGTACAATTATAAAATCAAGTATTTTTCACGGAGAGGGAAACTTAGTACGATCACTTCACTTGCAACGATTCAAACATATTTCCTTCGCTTCATCCACATTCGTCACTCTCTATATGCAAGGTCGTTGTTTTAGGATACTCTTGACCTCTTCTCTTCCCATAACAATGACTTGATACTACAATAGATATCAAACACATTTTTTTACAAATTTTCTGAACAAGTACACGCAAAACCGTGAATAGAAGCTTATATCCGTATAAACAGTGCAATTTTTCCCTCGCCAGGAGTCAAACCTAGGACGCATCGCGACCAATTTTAACCACCACACCACGAAGGGCGTCAAATCTCAAACCATTCACGTAATAACGAGGTCACATTATATCGATCTATGTGCGTGCACAGATATTCCCACTATTAACTATTACGTGATATCACGTAAAACTAATTCCGCCTTAGGGAAATAGCAATAGACACGAACTCTACAGTACTTCGAAACTTACTTCTCTTTGAAAGGTAAATCAAATATTCTCACGTTTATTTTATCTTCATATGGCACCTTTAGTGCGCCTACGTTTGCATATTATATGGAAGCACTCACTGCGATTAACGCATGCGCTTCTGAATTTCCTTAAAATATTAGCCAGGCTTGGCCATGTATAAAACAAACAATTTGTTAAATTTTTATTTTAACAACGTTCCTTCCTCTAAATTTGTTCTAAACTATAGACATCTGAATATTTATATCTGTGTTGTAAACAGAACGCATTTATGTTCGAAATTCAAATCCATTTTAGGCGAACACTCATGATTCTGTGCAACAGAGCTCCTGTGTATTTCGTACTAGCCTTCTAGTATTTCTCGAGCATTTGGTAATGTACACCACGCCTTAGGCATACGAGACTATCGTGTATACATGGTCGTATATTTGGCATATTGAATTTGAATATGATTCGGATTTATGCCTTGCAAGTCGAAATATGGGAAAATAATAAAAAAAATTGTTATAATAAGATGCTGACTAACTGACAAATTAACGAATAACCCAAACCTTAGGGCTTTAGATTTGAAATTTAGAATGTAGAGGTTACTTATGAGGTCTAATTCTGAAAACTCCCGCACCCTTCGATCAAGTATAAAAAACGCGCCCTTGTTATTTCTATAAGAGAGTATTTCAAAATAAAGTACTTGTATCATCTTTAAGAACGTGTGAATTCTTGAAAGTACATTACTATCACTTGTAATAGGAACAACTAATGATTTTAAAAAGCAATAGCACAAAATTATTAATAGGTAGTTGCCAATGGTTTGAATCGAAAAGTTAGTTTTATGTCTCTTTATTATTCTAATATCGTTCTTAAGCCATTTCTGGAATAATAAACGTTGACATTCGCTATAATAGAAACTGAAGGTATGACCACTTTCTAACAACTATAGAATACAAATTAACTTTTTATTTAAACTGCGATATAAAAATACTTCAAGTATGAAAGTCATGAAAAATTTATATCATGATACGGTTTTGGAGTAAAACTTGATTTTGCTAAAAATTCTTATTCTTGAAAAGACCGAAAGGCCACATTCAGCTGGTTGACAAAAATAATGGAATTGAGATTAAAATAGACACAGGTTGTTAGCCCGTCGCCTAAAAATATCCAATTAAGTTTTTTACTTAAAGGGATAATAACCCAGAAACAAATATTTTCCTTTCATATACGAAACAATGATACCCAATACATTAGGTACATAACATCATCACTTTTCCCGAAAGTGTAGGCAGAGACTACATAGTACATACCCAATAACGAAACCTGCATTAAGATAAGTTCTGGTAATATTTATGAATGTTGCAAATATAAATAAGTGAATTGTGATTCAGGTTGCAACAAAAGTTACATAATGATTTACATTGAAATCTGAATGTAAATAACGTTGCTGAATTGTCTAAAATAACCAGTACTGATTCTAGCCGCTCCTACCCAATTTGCTAGTCTGGGTATGTGCACAGATTGCCAAAGTTTGCCTGGGTCCGCGAGGCTGGAGCTATTGGGGATTTATAGCACGTATTGCACAAAAAGTGTACTTTACTGCAGCGCGTGTATAGAAATCCTTGAGACTGTGGTGTTTTGATAGTAAAAAAAACGTTGTTGAAACCGAATGACGCGAAGTGTTTGGCAAAAAAGTGCAGCTTCATGATATCAATTGATTATATACACATAAGGGTAGAGGGCCTTTTATATTTATGTTATTTGCTGCGGCGTGTATACAAATACTTGAGATGTTGCATTGTTACCGAAACATGTTACCTACCCTAAAAGCAGGCTCAATTGATCAAGAGGCATCTATATGAAATTCTCGTGTTACGGATTGATCTGACTGATTACACCGATCAGAATTTATTCGGCGTAGGAAGCTGATATTGAAATATGTTTATTACGAAGCTATGATGAATGATCGGGTTTTAAATTTTTCGTCTTTTATCTCAAGGGACAAAGAAATTCATGATAACTGAGTAAAACTTTTTACAATTCTCCGTAACTATTACATACGGATGCTGTGTTATGTCATAGTTCATTCCACTCCCATAGTCATACATAATCGACACTCGATAAGTGAAACCGTAGTAAATGTCTTCGCGACTCCTCAGCGATAACTTTATTACCATAGTTTGAATCACAGGTAGTCACGATATGGGAATCCAAGTAATTATTCATACATATTTATACAAGAAGTGTTATCTCAATTTGAAAATTTCGCTTGCGTCTGTTTTTTGTGAAAAAAATATAGCAACAACAAATAAAGCAACTTTAGTATAAGAAATATAATAAAAACATAATGCATAATAGTGTACCAAAAACGTGTCGAGAACTGTTTGAGGAAATAAATTAACAATGCATCAATATTTGAGCTTACTCGTGCAGTTCAATTATATCACTGCATGGTTAAGTAGCGTCATCAGTTTCTATATAATAATTCGTGCTGATAAGTGTATTACAACTTCTTATTTTAACAACAAAGAATCTTTTCCCGTGGCAATTTAGAAAATTCCTTCCTTTTAAACCGACTTCAAATAAGGAGTTATCTTTTTCGTGGTTTCGCTTATACAAAATTAAAACTTTAAAATACAAGGCTACTTTTTATGTAATGTACGGTACACGTCTTAACCTCGTCCGTAGAAGACATAGCAAATAGTCATGGCTTGATGACCAGCTAGCTAGGTTAGGGGCTAGCTTGACACGCGCGACGGCGCTTTTTTATTTTATCGCGCGTTAAACTACCGCTGTCCCTTTTCACATCAAAAGCGAAACAGCGACATTTTATCGCGCGATAAAAACAACGTCGCGCATGCCTGCCTATTCATACAAAACAAACAGAAGATTTAAGAATAATTACGATGAATATTTTTTGTAATCCACATGCAAAACAGGCAGATTTAAATATAGCTATTAAAATTCTTTTTTCCCCAGAAATCTTCTGGTTGAATGGCTCGATTTGAGTAATTCTTTATTAATGGATTTTTTAATCCTTTCCATTTGGTCCTATATTTTTGAATATTGCAAAGTAATTCCGTACTCAATTTTTCTGGTACAATCAATTTTACTGTTCGTAGTAAAATTAATAGTAGCAGATCGAAATGCTTTTTAAATTTATGACTGAATAATTAAAATAATTATGATTTTTCAATCATTAAATAAATTTATCTTTTTTAAAAGTACTTAATTTTTCTTAAAGATAAAAATAGGTAAAAAAACTTTTTAAGTTAAACGGTTTTATGTTAAACATACATTGCAATGTTTAATATAAATGTACTAAAAACCAAAAAATAATAAAATAGATACAGTCGTGGGAATTATAAACATATGCATAGACTAGACTAAAATAAAACCGTGGGGCACGTCAATTGTCTACAATCGTTGATTAAAATGTTTGTTTTGTAATGTTACACTATAATTAGGCAGTTGTTCAACCGACAACGATGGACGTGTGATAAGTAGGGCTAGAATAGAACGGGGTGAGCTAAATAAAACCGTTTAAAAATATTTTAATGTCTAACAAAGCTTCGTTACTTATACGCTAACGCTATTCTACTTAAATGTCCCTATAATGCCTTGACTTGCGTTTTCTAATTTAGCTATAAATTAATCTCCGTAATTCAAGGTTTGAGGTTTAAATTCCTTTAAAACGCGTTTACTCCTAAACCACAGTTAATTTAAGGTAACAAAGATGTGGCTGTTTCAGATTATTTAAAACCTTGACTCAGTCAATTCGATTATTATGACGTCACTTAATACTGCCTACTTTCAACAACATAGTTAATTTACAACAATTTAATTTAAGTATCTGGAAGTTAAATATATATTTTTATTCTAACATATTAACATCAAAGCATCTAAAAATCAAACAAATTCCCCTAACAGCGTTTAAATTGAAAAATCAAAGGCTGTGATCATAGCAATAGCACGTTCTTTGATCAAAATTGATGCATGGCACATTCCGAATAAAGCAAATTGAGAACTGAGAGCGGCGAAACGGGCCTTAAATTGCAGTTGTAAATAAAAATAAAGAAAGACCGGATTCTTTGCTTCGCGAGTGGAAAAATTAAGCTCAAAAGTGAGCTAAATGTAACAGTGTGGATCCGGGAGCAAAACACGGGCACCCGTCGTTAGTACCATTGAATTCTCTGCAGGATAGTGTTTTGTTTTTTTTTTACACTTTTTCACCACTCCCTGAGGCGAGATAGGTTTTAGCCGCTGTTAAAATTCAAGCTGCTCTTGCTAGATTTGATTAGGATTATGTTGCTGAGAGCTTTGTAGAAATGTTTATTGTTGTAGCTTGTTTGACACATTTTGCGTAATTAAGGCTGGTTTTAGTGCAAAAAAGAATAAATGATGAGACACTTAATGCCACAGAATCCGAAAGATTTTTATTCACTCGTTAGAATCATTTTTATCGGTTATAGATACCTGATTGCGTAGTTATTCAATAATAAAATGTAATATTAATTGTAAGTTATTCAATAAAAATATTTATTTCTTTACAATAATAAAATCCTTGTAATATTTTCGTCCTTTTGCAACTTGATAATCATTTCTGACCGCTTCAAAATTACGTTCTGTTGGGAGATAAAACAACAAAACAGAACCAGTTAGCCTTGTACCAACACAAGCTAGCGTATCCTATGTATGGGATTTAAAATTTACTGGTTTTGCCATTGTTGTGTCGGGGAAGTGTCAGAGGTCAAAAGAGACGTACTTAACTATGATTCTTCTATGGTTTTTGTTTTATCTATGTTATGTATGTGTTTGGGGATATTAAAATACTGTTAAAATAAATTGCATTGAAAAAAAGTTAGTTTGAGCTCAATTTTCAACTTTTATTATTTCAAATATCATAAACAAAATAAAAATGATTTGCGGTGTTGAGCTCACGTTTAAATAATAGTGAAAATTATTTTAAATTTAGTTATTACTCCATCACGAATAATTTTAGTACGTAAATATATATATATAAACGTCATTTATATGAATTTAATTGGAATAAAGTTTCATTACTACTCAAAATGTATAATATCAAACCCAAGTTATTAACATCAGACGCTTGGAATTTCATAACAGTCAGGAATCTATTCGCTTCTAAAAGCTTAACATAAATGAGTCACCGTCTCAGGTAAAATTTTTTTTAATCACCCCAAATCTTTTTGGTCGTCTATCTGTACACCGTAAATTTGTAATAGCCGTGAGAAAGACCAACCATCACCCACGTTTGAAGGTATCTCCAAAACTTGCCATAAATCACTTCGTTTGGAAATAAAACCTTTATGGCCATGCCTTTATTATTGGTCACCTTAAAGTATTGTCTTTTCCGAAGCAATATATTTTTTAATTAAGCGTATATCCTGCTTTTTCGTGAAACTGACGGACTGATATGTCACAGAATAAAAGAAGCATATAATCTAAAGGATTTTAGTTTTTTATTCCATAGTTGCGTGGGATTTTTATCTGCTTAAAATTACAAAAATCGGTTTGCCATTTATGCATGGACAGAGTAGTACATATTCATACTTCTAATATGTGGAAATTAGGTAGCGGTATAAATATTACCATTAAAATGCTACTTTGTTCATTGTCCTATCATTAAGGGGGAACTCCGATTGAAGTAACATCGACCTTATTACCTCAAGTTAAAAGCGAAAATAATGTAATGAATGAGATAGTTGAAACAACCGTAAGTTTAATTACGATAAGACGATTGCTCCTGAATTAGTTTACTAAAGAACGGTCGCGACAGTTGCCAAACTATAAATTGCCAATTGTTTGTACGGGGACTGTTAATATCCACATGAGGTTATGATTTGTGCTCAATCTCTCTAAAATTTCGAATAGTGACAGGTTGCTAGCCCATCGCCTAAAAAATAAAAAAGTTTGTAAGCCTATCCCTTAGTCGCCTTTTACGACATACATGGGAAAGAGGTGGAGTGGTCCTATTCTTTTTTTTCATTGGTGCCGAGAACCACACGGCATTATTTATTCAAAGCAAAGTACAATCGTCCAAGTTTAAGATGAAATATCATACACACATACATATAAATATATTTGTAATTTGCCTCCGCTGAAGAAAATTACCGCCATCCCTACACGGGAAAAGACTTTCAATCAAACTTTTACGGCTTTTTAATCATTAATAAAGCACGTGTTAAATTAATCATTTAATTTTTCTAGTTTATAAAATTAAACTTAATACATATAAAAATCACTTAATATACCCGTTTTTTATGTCATGTTATTCTTTATAGTTATTATTTTAACTGTTACAGTTATGAAAAGACATTCGCATATGTATTTTTTATAAGCAAAATTGTTACTGGAACCAGTCTCGCAGTTATTGATGTAAAAACCTGTGCTTTGCATGTCCACAGGCGTTCATTAGGCCCGAGCAAGTTTATACACACAGATCATAAGCATGCACGCTAAAATATATTATCTTAGTTCTTGTACGGTGATGTCGTGCGCATACCTTAATGCGCAGGTACGTCGGTGTAACATAAAAAAGTCGTACAAAACAAATTTAGGATAGAATCAGGAACACGTGTTGTTGTATCATATGCATTTATTTATTGATTAAGGTAAACTTTATGCACGTAAAATGTACAACAGGTTGACTTAAGGCATTCCCTTGGCAATGCTCTCATTAAGTTTTCCAAAAATAAAAAGACTTGAATATTAATTTTTATGGTTACTTCTCAACGTCGTCGCGTCTATATCAAATGTCAAAATTAGTCAGTACTTTTGTAAGAATATAATTTCTCGTTTCAAACAAAATCACAAAGACACGAATTAATTTTCTAATTATTAAATTAGGCGTTTGAAATAATTGATTTTTGTATTTGTTGGCCATTGATTCGAACCGTGTGTCCGTCCTAGAGGTCTGCTAACCAACCGACACGGAAGAGGGGTCCGGGTCTCGTCAGGTGTAACATCGCAGCCTGCTGTCGCGAATTCATTTCTAGCCACCTGTACATTCATAGTAACCAAATTACTGTTGCTTGCGGTACATGACATAGTAACTGGTATATTGTGTTTTACATACGTTTAAATTGAGGTTATAAGAGAGGTTCGTATGAGAACTGTTGATCGGAGTATACTTCCTTTATATCATCATCGCCTATCTCATCTAAATTATCGTCAAAGTTTTTTTTTTAATTGGATTTTATGTGTTAAATGTTGAACTATTCGACAAAGCTTTTACTGTCGGTCTTGTACTTTTTATTGTCTATTTGATTATGAAACCTTCATTGTTAGCAATACACAATATACAAATTTCGTTGAGCTGTAATATAAAACAACATATACAACCGTTATTAATGTAAGATCTTTTTGATCTTAAAATGACAAAAGAATTTAAAATAAGTATAATTATTCTTAAATCACATTTAACACGACTAATTTGCAAATAATAATATTTCTACCTAGACACAAGTTCATCTACTCGTTTGTACTGAAAGCAGACTGACGTCAAACTATATCCGTCCATTAGTTTCGCTTAAAAACTGTGCTCAATTTTGCGCCAGACGGCGACAAATAACTCGGTAGCGAAATAAATGCAAACTGGACTCTTCTTCGTCCAATATGCAAATAATTTCAGCTAACAAGCGCGGAACTTCAACCAGGCAGCCTTTTTGTCAACACTACTTCGTGTAACTCCGAAAGACCTGTTATGAGTCACTGCTTTTGAGTATTTTACGTTTATTATTAGGTTATTGTCTCACAGATTGTCCATTCTTGAACTTTGATCAATGTTGTTTTCTTTTAATCTACATATTGGGTTTCGATGGAATGACACAGTAAGACTTATGCCTTACCAAAGTTCGTGAAAAGCTTCAATTTTAAAACTAAATCAATTCATATGAGTTAAAATTTTTCTTTTGGAAAATATATGTATAAATTTAGAAAATATATATTAATTAATCTTAGATTAGTGAAGTATTGTTTTAATCTTCTCGTGTTTATTACAAGTTTATTTTTCTACTGCTAGTCTAGCGTTCGTTGGAGTTATACAATTTCTTCACGCAAACATATATTGATAAAAAATAATATTTCACGAAGTTTAAAATTCCGGTTTTGTCACGTCGCATGAAGTAAATTCTAGCTAGCATCTTCAAGTATGTAACAAAATGTATTTATAGGTATTCATGATTTAATTATAATACCAAATATACAATGAAATTGCCTGAACGTTACAAGACGCATCAAACGCCTGAGATGGCTTAATTTGCAAGTCAATTGAATTTGATACCGGTTATAGTATACCGTTGTACATTCAACAACATGTCGAGCTGCCCAATTTCATTGTAATTTAGCAGCTGTTACCACAGCATAGAGGTCAATTAAATGTTTTATCTGCTGTTGAGTATACCATCGTGATTGCAATACCGAACATCTGGCTTTTCTAATAAAAATCTAGTTTATGTGCATATAAATTGCGTCCAACCGATTAATTTTTGATAGAAATTGAAAATTATTATTAAATAATTAGTAGTCTCTCTTTATGCTATGTAAACAAATACTTGTGTAAAGTTACACTTTCTTATATTACTCAGAAGGTTCGCTTGAAATCATCACGCTTTATCAAAATACTATTTTGCTGATTATATGCATTAAACAAATAATTGTTTCATATCTGTTAGATCATTTTAATCATAAACCTAATTAAAAAGTCCAACTGCGACATCGCACAATTTCAATTTAATAAAACAAAAGAGGTTAACAACTCAAACTCGCAACCCTGCAAATACTATCATACCGCGTTCATTAGGCGATGGGTGCGGAAGGCACTATAGAACCCGCACTTTTCACTCATAGTTAGCTCCAAGTGTCATTCAACCACTACAGTGACATTTTCACTTTTGCAATAAAACCTTGTTCCGCGCACGCCTCCCCGGAAAACAAGATGGCGTCGCAAAAAAAGGCGCGAAAGAGCGCGGATGCGTTTGAAACAATGTGGAATATATACGAGACTAGCTCAGTTATATAATAAATTTTAAACAGTATTTATTTAGCGATTAAATCTCAGCCATACACGAAACCGTTAGTTTATGTATATATGCCGAAAGCCTATTAATTCCATTTATACATGAATAGATAATAGCTAATAATTTAATGAAACTAATGGTCTGTGATTAAAATATATAATAAACATTAGAATATACCAAATTTGGCTTAATAAACAAAGGCTTATAGATCTGTAAAATATAACTAAAATTCGTATTTTAGAGAAACGCCAAAAATTCTTTCCATTTTTTCATAAAACATTATATATAATCACAAGTAACCTCTGAATAGTTTACTTATCATGAGCTTGAAAGATACTATTTAATTCCGATGAAAAATACTCGTTCCTTATTTCTTAATCATCTCACTAAATGCAATAAATAATGCATCACCTTTAAGGGTCACTTCTTCAGGTCAGCATAACCGTTAAGAGTTCCTAGTTCTAAGAGAATCGGTTACCAATTGTTATTTGTGCCATGTCGTTAGCTTGTGGCGAGAACTAAATGCGTAAAGCAAGTAACGGTGTCAGTTCAATGAACTGAAAGTGGTGCTGTTAATAATAATTGCCACCTGCTTTGCAAGGGAAGTGGACGGTAGACCTTATTCGGAGCATCCTTGAAGGAAGCCATCAAAATATATATAAGGAGCTATCGGATAGTTTCAAAGATGCAAATCGTTGCTTGACTAAAGAATTTGTGCAGAAGTGGGTCAGATTTAGGGTACTTTATGAGACGAAATATAGATATGTACCTAATATAACGTAAAATGTGTAAATTGTTAGGTACCCTTACATTCTGTCAATTTAAAAATCCTCCACAGTTGGATAGTCTACATACGTATACGATACGAATGGAGGAACTTGCCTTCTATTTGGGAAAACAATCATTTTACATTTTAATTAATGTTCTTTACAAAAGACTCAGATATACACCAGAGAAACAAATACCTTAATGACAGTCTAATGTTACGTAAAGACGTGAACCCGTTTTTAACATGAACAAGAGGCAGGAATTGAAAATGAAATTAAAATAAAAAGTAAAATCCAACATAACACGACGATGGTCCCGCCTGACCGCAAAATTCGTTTCATACGTGAGCTTAAATCTGGGTTTTGATGTTTTTTCTGACCCACTAACTTAGCCTTTGTGTGGATATTTTAATGTCACGTTTTATTTTGTAACTATGTCCAGTATATATCAGTGTTTGTTAGCTAAGATATATAAAGTTAAATACTATTAAATATTGTGCCAATTGTGAAATGTTTACAAGTGAACGAACTTTCGCGTTTATGCTATTGAACATCAATGTTTATTTCTTAAAAAAGCGAATTTTTAGGCAACAACTTTTACTTTCCAAATCGTGTCGCATTTAATTCACGAATAATGTCATTGCAACATTATTTTTTTAATCATGACATTAAGTAATAAGATAGCTATAGATAAGACGACTACAAGGCGCACGCGTCGTTTCTTTATATCCTCTTCTAAAATACTTTTACTTGTGTACTCGTGGGACTGGTTTCCAACTGTTGGCTTCCCATTTTCTAACGAGATTTTTTTATGCGAACTCTCGAGTTGCCCGTAACTGGGCCCTACCGCGACTGTGCACACAACGGGAGTGGAAAATTCTTTCGCATTACACTTGCAGCACTTCATTTCCTTATTATTTTAACGAGATACGAGTAACATAGTGTATTCGTGTCAGATCTGTGTTTATTAACTTCAGTTTTACTGTTGATGTGTTCATTACTACAGTTTCTGTGTTTAATGGTCCTCTGTGTGTTCTTTAATAAAATAATATCCGGCCACAATTATTAAAATTCAAACAGAAAGTTCAAACATTTAGAGAAGTCAGTTGAAATCTGTCTAAACAATTAGAATTCCTGACGTCTGACACCTGAACTTTCTCATTAATTATCTAATACTTGTCTTTCGTTCGCTGTCACAAAACCTCAACTATTACTAATTACTTACTGTCTAACTTTTAAAGGGAAAATAGTTTGAAATGAAAATTTGTATTGCTAATTTCGCTTAGGCGTTACGTATCTTCCTAACGCCTATCTAAGCATTCTTCCATCCAATATTCCATCAACGCCATTGAAGCCGCGGTCGGAAACTTGTACAAAATATGTATATGTTTAGTTCCGAAACAACAGAATTAAAGGTTACAAAGAAAAAAGTTGAATTTCGTAATACCTAAAAGAAAGTTGTCGACATACTAACCGATAAAATGCTTAAAACCTAAGTCTTGTAAGGTCTTGTCTAGTACCGGAAATACCTACTTGGAACTAGCCTTTCTCGGGGTTAATTACCCTTTGGACACGTGAAACGATGACCTTACAACTCACTGAAGTGATCCTAGATTGGATATTCCTTTTTCCTAATGGGATACACAGAGCCAATAGTCACAATACTCTTAATTTGTGATTAATTAATCATGTTAACTTGCATCATTATTAACTTGCAAAGATATAGTGACAGGATGCTAGTCAATTCTATAAAAAATATATCTAAAGAATGAAACGCATAAGTTCGTATACATTATTTTTGTGCTAAGTATGTATTTATAATTTCCAGATCAAATAATTGAACTATACCTTTTCAACTATAAAATCGCACATTTAATAAACTCCAATCTCCAATAAACGTTAATTCTAGCGTAACATGGAATATAACAAAAAAAATATATATTTCCTTTCAAGCGCTGCGGGTCGGTCTTTCACATAAAATATGAATATGGACGTCGCGTTCGAATCCATCTATGGAGAGATAGAAAAAGGCGGTAACAGTAAAACAGTCAATGGTCGAGTGACACTGGCAATGAATACGTTCCGTTTTAGGTTACCGTCACGTATGTTTCGTACGTGTGCCGATTCCCGTCGAAGACACGTAGCAACTTTCCAACGCATCACAAACAGATGAATCATGGAGTTTTCTTTATTTTATTGTAAAGTTTTCAGTTTATTTTATGTGGATGTAGACCTTTATGAATGGCACGAAAGCGGCAAATAGCATGTTATTTTATAAGTAGCACTCTTTAGCACGCCAATCAATTTTAATTTAGTTTCATATGCTAAAAAACATGTATTCAAGCGAAGCATAAGAGGATTATATATTTTTGTAGCATTTACCTACTTCGTATGGTATTGAGCGCTTATAGTATAGCGTAAACACATAAAAAATAAAGAATATAAAAAAAAACTTGTAATCTTTTTTCTGCCTACTTAAAGTAGCAGTTACAGATAAGCACAGTATTTTGTCATAAAGATAAAAACCGTAACAGGTATTCCGTCTAGTAATCCAATGCGTCCGCCATCTTGTGGCAATACGTTCCGTTACATGAACGCTAGCTTGATTAACGAAGCGACAACTAATGCGATAACTTTGCGATCGTTCACTTCGTGATCGAGTTGAAACTGTTATTGTATATCACTTTAAAAAATTATTTAAGTATTTCATTAAGTTAAAGACTTTTCAGGCTCCTCTCTACAGAGAAAGCAACCAAAACGTCAAGAGAAAAAAGATATTAACAAATTTCAAATTATTTTAACTTTTTCAGTGATGATTTTAATCTATATGTATAATCTGTCAATAGAATTTTCAAGTTCAAATCGATTAAGCAGTTTTTAAGATACTTTAATTATGTAAATACTGAAAGTGTAAACAGAGTCTAAGTTTGCGGCGAATATCTAGTTGTATTTTACTCTCAACGAAAAAAGTCAACTCGACTGAGCAGAAAATCAACAATTTGAGCCGCCAAAATAGGAAAATCACTCGCACTTACATCCCCACACGGCTTAGCTAAAAGGTTTTGCATTTTGGTCACCAATGATCAAAGAAGGCGAGCATCTTTTATGTAATGATCGATGGGTTTGAGTTAAAGATTGATGAATGTACTTTATAAAGGCGGTCATCCATTGCAGTGTACGAGTCTAAGGATATAACGTTGAAGTTTAAAATGTCTAGTCTCATATTTTATAGTCCCTTTTGTTGAGACTATTCTTCACCTTGTCGATGAAAGTAAGGGGATTTGTAAATCCACTATTCGTTCTACCTCTTTATCTGCCTACCCTTATGGAAAACGGACATAATGGTATGTATATACTATTTCTTTTCCTTAAATTTAAAAGCTAACATTTTGTCGGTGGAGTTAAGTGGAGCGTCTTCCATTCATCTCTTTTCTGTTATTATTTTAATACATTGGTATGTTGTAACGTTTACCTTTTCCCATATTAGATCAAAATATTTTATTCTTGGTCTTCCTCTTCCTGTCTTTCCATTAATTTTCTTTCTACCAAAAAAAGTCGTCATGTCTGAAAATGATAGGCCTTCATTTAGAAGGCCTTTCATTTTCCCTCTACTATTTTCTATCGTTTTTCAAATGGTTCTTTCTTTTCTGAATAACACTAGATAGCACTACTCACTTTAAATTTCATAACTTGAAATTTCTATCTATCTCGTAAGGAATTAAGATTCTATACTGATATTAAATTCTCAAAGTCCAAGGTAAAACTTGTAAGATTCAATTAGAAATTACATAAAACTGAAACTAGGTCATAGACACTACCGTTAGACTGGCGATAAACCTAAATTGTGTTGCAACAAATGCATTGCTTGCACATTACTACAATGACTGATTCATGACTGCTGATATTTATTTATAATAAATAGATCTAAATCTAGCGCAGGTAATTAAAGAAAACCTTGATACAAAAGATTCGATTATTTATGTATAGAAATCAAAATTGTTAAAATTTTTACAAGAATATAGCACGTGTCAGTCATATTTTAAGAAATATGTATGTTTCGTCATGATATGGAATTCATTATTTCTTGAAGTCTTCATTCTCTACTAATATCTTATTTATGCACGTAATAGTATATTATTTTTTTATTTACATTTTAACCGACTTCAAAAAAGGAGAAGGTTTTCAATTCGACCGTATTTTTTGTGCTTTACATAGCTTAGTTTGGTTAACTAACTTTTGCCTGATATTTCATCAGCGTGCAGATAAAAATATTTCTATGCAATAAAGATATTACACAAACAAACAAAAAGACATGAGTGTAATAATCCTTTTTTCGATTTAAAGAAAACCTCCTATTCTGTCCCAAGGATTAACCTAAGTTTTACTGTATTAAACACTAGTATAAATGAAACCGGTTCAGCTATTTAGGCGTGAGAGCGTAACAGATAAACAGGCAGAGTTACTTTCGCATAAAGTATTATTATACTACCGAAACTGAGCAGTTAGTATAGCAAACTCATCATATACGTGTATCTCAACAAACATATTTACTAACTTGGACATTTTCTTTTCCAGGTAATTTCCATTTAGATAAAATGCCGACACGTAACAGCGAGCCATTAAGGGAAGTGAAAATATGTTTTTCTTTGCCCATTCTCAAGTTCCAGGTGCAAATATTTTGTACAAAGAAAAAGCCGCCTCTCACTTTCGTCTTGGCCAGATTTCGGTACATGTGTGAAAGTGATCTCTGCAGGCGATTCTCGACGGTAGGACTCGTAGTAAATTAAAGTTAGTACGCAATAGATACTTTATACAAATTCGGATTATGTACCCTAAACTGGGTATTAAAAGGAGCAAGTGTTCGATAAATTTGTTACCAATGCTGGTCACAAAAAATATAAATATTATAAAAAAATGTTTGTAATTAAATAGTTTTTAGCATGCATTGGATCAAAGTTACAAATTCATAATGCCGGTAATTTTTACAAACTACATAGTCAAATTATATGATATAAATATTCAGATAGTATAGATAGTCTCTGCCTACCCCTCCGGGAAAGTGGCATGATTTTATGTATTGACAAAATTATAAAACAAAAACAACATGAATATCAGTACATTGAGGATTAAGAATACCATAAATTTAATTCCTAGAATATAAAAAAATTAAAATAAATTTAGCTACTGAACTAATGAGTCATGATCGCAACTGTCAAGCGCTCAGCAAACTCACACATTAAAAGTTGTATAATTAAAAGAGAAAAACACCTGTTCATTATTTATTTTGCGCACATAGTTATTGACTTCGATTGTTGGATTGTCAATCAACTTTCCAATTAAATCGCTTATGAAATACGTAATCAAACCGGAATTGATCGTCAGTCGTACGCTCAGTCACCTGTTTGATACTCAAATCGTCATTTTGGACACGAAAAATCTGTAATGTGTCCCATTTTGTATGGCCTGATGAATGAATTGAATATTGGGTAATTGTTAAATCATATGATTTTGACAAACATATAATTTGTGTTCATCAAGGAAAGATTCCATTGCATTATTTTGAAAATATTACATTTATCAGTGATTATTTCCCTTAATGTACCTATATGTCATTAAAAAGATCCTTTTAATATTAATTATTAACCAACAAACAACGCTTTTGAACGGTTTGAAATCACAAGTAAACAATGATACAATTTTGAAATAAAAGTCTCAATTTTAACATAAAACAGACTAATAAATAATGGCTTGTTAATATAAATAGCTGATTGAATAATCCACCATGATGATAAATGAGAATGCGGTATCCCGAATAGCGTAAATTTAACCTGATTATTTATCGGGAACGTGTAAAAGTTGGGAGTAAATACTGACACAGAGGAAGAGAGTAATTATAATTCATATAAAACGTTTTCGATAAATATTCATTAGCGCCAATAATTATTGCGTAAATTGATTTGACACGCCGATCTCAAAGAAGAAAATAATTTTAATGTCCGAATTAATTATAATGTAAATCTTGTTACATAATAAAAATTTTAATATATAAAAGATTGTATCAAAGGACTTTTGAATCTCAATAATCTCTTGTTGGTGACTCTGATCATAATTTTTCGTTGTTCTGGCACGCTTGATATGACGATGCAATTTTAGCTTGATATATTCAAAAGGCCATGAAAAAACCTAAAGATACCTTCATTTACCAAACATTTTCTCACAGAAATATTTATGTTACGCCTTAAATATTGGTTTTTTTCCTTCAATAAATTGATTTACTCATGTAACGGCAACACATTCCATAATGTCCGCAAACACTCCTCTGATTTTATTTGACATCAAATTAATATTCAGGACAACTTTGGCGAGGTCCCGTTGTTGAGTCGTCCGCATAACGGCCAGGCGAATCATCGGTGATGTTTGATTTTGGCATTAGATTGTTGTTCAGCCTACATTATGAGTTTTATGATATACGAACATATACCTAACACGGCTTTATCCCGTAAGTAGCTAAGTACATTTAAATTTTTTGATTACCTCATATCTGACTAAAGCTTTTCTTCATTTAGTATGGATTAAACATTATAACAACGAAAAAGATAGTGTATTCCAGCTTATTCTTATTCTATGCAGATTTTTAAAGAAAATATGTTAGGTATAAAAACTTCGATTTAAAAGAAATATACAGAATAATTCATGTCTTATTTTTTTACCAATAGGTAAACGGATTTGAGGAAACATAAAATTATTTTGTAAACAATTATTAAATGCAGATGAAGCGAAAATAGAAGGCAGGAATGGTTTTAAGTAGGAAGATGTAGTCTCTGCCTACTCCACCGGAAAAGACGCGTGTTTTATTTATGTTTAAAAATTACAATAGGTATGACATCAAAAGCAAAATACATAAAGTTATAAACTACACGTTTTCTTTAAATTACCCAAGATTTTTTTTGAAATATCCGTTATTTATCAACAATTTTACCAAACTGGTTTCCAACATCGAAATTCCTTTAGAATGGATCACTACCCGATGAGCCAGTCACGACCAAGGATGGTTGGCTTGATTGCTATTTACAAAATCACTGTGGGTTTATCTACGAAGTCAGTTTTATTCTTTCTGAATCACTACTTTCATGCTTTTATTAAATGCGAAAGTTGGTTTGTTTATTGATTTCTCCTTGACGTTTTATCTTCTGGATCAATTTTAAAGAGATTGATCATGTTAATTGTTTACATAGTTGAGAGAACAGAGAAAGACAATGAATAGTTGTTATCCTAAAAATATTGCAAAACCGAAAAAAAAACTTTCAAACTCTCCAAGACTATATAGGCTCTGTCTACCCTGCAATGGATATAAACGTGATTATGTGTATGTATGAGCTAACTACTATGTTACAAACATATATATAGTCACGTCTTAATCCCTTGCGGGATAGACAGAGCCACAGTCTTGAAAAGACTGAAAGGTCACGTTCAGCCCTATGACTTTATTATCACTTAGTCGCCTTTACGTAAAAAAAAATTTCGAGACGATAAGGTATATTCCGAATGATTGATTAATTATAATACTTGCCTTTCAGAACGCTTTATCTCTAGCAGCTGTGTATCTAGCTATATCATATTCAAAGCTTCCCTCCCGGCTTAGAAATAAAAGCGAAAAGTTAGGAAAAAGGTTTTACTCCGCCTATAAAACTCCATTATAAAGCAATTTGGTCTGTTGAAAACCATCTGGCCAATAGTTATTTATGTAACATTAAGGTTGCGCAATATCCCCGGAGGTCAAGATAATTTCACTGACTTGGTATTTTACGACCTGGTCATACTACTTCGTTGGTTATTCGAATATTTGAACTGCTATCATGTCAGTAAGCGAATTCAAAATTTTTATCAAATGGTTTTTTTTATCAAATCAAACGGACATTTCAAACAACACTGAATAATTGTCATTGCTTTTGGTTTTACAACATTACTGCCGCTTTCAAAGCGTAAGTGCAGAAGAAGCAGTAATAAACTGCACTGCAGCATTTTCTTCAATAATGTCAATTTCACAATTATCCAAACTTAGAATTAGAATATAAAAATGTAGACGATAAATTACATTGTTATGTAAATGATTTCATTGAAATTTAAATAATTAAATAATACGGAATGTCAAATTTAAATAATGTACCGTAATATGTTACTTCTTCATTTAGGTGATGGGCTAGCAACCTATCACTATTTGAATCTCAATTCTATCATTAAGCCAAACAGCTGAACTTGGTCTATCAGTCTTTTCAAGACTGTTGGCTTTGTCTACCCCGTAAGGGATATAGACGTGATTATATGTATGTATGTATTAACCCAATAACGATTGCTTGCGACGTCACTTAAACTTATATATTTTGCCACTTCTTTATTCACATTTCATTCCGAGATCTTTAATCGAAATGGTTACAAAAGGCGTGAGAGGGTTTCGTAAAACTGCTATTAGACTATTACAGTAGGTAATCATAAGCGGGTCAGTCAGTGATTCCCATTGTCACAATGGCCAATTAGAAGCGTCGCCGGCCCGAATTTTACTAACGGCTCGTGGGAGAAACTTGGAAAATGTTTATGAGAAATTATATTTGTTGAACTAATTCGATAACGGTCGTGAAATTCGATTTTTGTGTATGAATTTGTGTATAATATTATCTAAATATGCATTAATAGTCCCGTCTATATCCCTTGCGGGGTAGACAGCTAACACTTTTCAAACTTTTGCTTGATGATAGAATTGAGATTGTTAGCCCATCGCCTAAGAGAAGAATGCTTAGTTTATAATCCTATCTAGTTTATAGCCTGTCCCTTAATCGCCTTTTACGACTATGGGAAAGAGAAGCAGTGGTCCAATTCTTATTTTATTGGTGCCGAAAACACATCGAAATATCAAAAATATTTATTTTTATATTTCGATGTGTTTTCGGCATTCCAACTTTTTACTTCAGCTATTTTTAAATAAATAAATGATACGGGCAATGACTTCAATTGACTTTTAATGACAGTTGTCTCAGACATAAATTGCTATTGTTGATAAAAAACAATGGAATAACATAATCCACTAGCAATTTTAAGCATTGAATCAACAAGTCACTAAAGAAAAAAAAACTTGAATCGATATGTTATTATTTGTAAAAATAAGTTATATTTATTAATTTTACATCTTTCAACAATTTTGTCTTTTATGAAATGTTATTGTCGTCGTTACAATAACTTAAATTATCTTTAAGTTTTTATGCATGTTTAATTTATTCACCCTGAGCGTTGTAGCTAATCACTGAGATTGCGATGAAGGTATACGCAAAGATGAAAGAGATGATAAGATATTATGGATTTGTTAGTGTATTAAACACGACTTCTCTTGCGGATAGAAACCATATTTCAGTTGACAGATTTATATTCGTAAAGCAACCCTAGAGGTGAATTAATGGCGTGATGGTCATCAATATTTATCAAGGAAAGTCTCTAACTAGGCAGCGAATAATAAATTGAAAGAAAATTACTACTTCAAGCTAAACCCTTTCACACCAAAAACTTCTGTAAATTTTTCTCAGTTTAATGGAATGGATTTTATTTTTTATGAGTTTCGTTAAGTTTCAAAGTAATATTTTGTTTCGGGAAGAAATTGAATTTGTGGAAGTTCTAGATGTTTTGAATTTTAAATTAATTTCTTTTGTTAAATATTAACGTTAAAGGTTATGGAGTAAAAGCAATAAAGTCTATTAAATCAGCAACAAAAAACTGGTCTCTGACAAAAAACAGAAAATATTTTTACACCATTCCAATTTTAAATCGTAACACTGGCCACTGACTAAAAAGTGTAAATGTAAGAGTAATGATTTATCTTTACATCTGTATAAAGTTCGCACAACACCGCTTATCCGCATAGCATCGCAAACAGACAATGGGGGAGGGATCGAGCCCGTGAGAATAGGCCACGGGGGCATGTTATGTCGATTGGCGGGTTCCGATGAGGCTTGCTTACTTTCATCTCTGCGCTGGGTGTCATACTCGAGAGAAAATAAATATTTATTATTTACGGATTGAGCGCTCCAAGATTTTTAAAGTCACATTTTGTATACGTTCTATTTAAGAATGTTTTTGAAAATTTTAAATGTGCTAATGACGACTTTTTCGCTGCTACACAAAAGTACTGTTTTTTTTTTTTGTTGTATGAGATTTATTTATTAGTTAGTTTATTTTGATCCACCTATTGAAAAACTAGCCCATGTTGATTGTTTTGGGATTATTTAGTTTTTCTGTAGATAATGTTTTTATTATTATGCCCTTATTTATCAAACTAAATTTTATTTTATGGTTTAGTAAAGAAGCCAGATATTTCAACATAGCCCTAAAAATAGTGTAGGTAAGTACATATAATTTCAGGTAATACTTTACACGTTTAAACTTGAATAATAATTGCTCATTATAATATTTCACACTGCGTAATGATTCGAATCAAACAATGAGAAAGACCTTAGTCCATAAGTGGGACAAAGATAATTATCTTTTAAAACAACAGTAATGCTTAGCTAAAAAGTTTCATAATCCATACAGATACTTTATTTAAATATTATAATATTATAAATAAAAAAGGTTTGTATTTTTGTTTGTAACAATTTCATTCAAAAACTACTTAAGTGACGGATTTTTATGAAATTTTACTTAGGCGCATAATAAACTAGACCTCTGTCACATTTGGTACTTAGATTCCTGGATATCATGAAAGCAAAGGTAAAAATTACAATAATTAACAAATGTGTTTGGAATTAAAAAATATACAGATAATTTATTCAATCTCAATCAATATTATAAATGTGAAAGTAACTTTGTTTGTTTGTTGTCTCGTCACGAGCTACTGAACCGTGCTTAAAACTTTACGTATAAATAATTAAGAGTCTGAAAATGGACATGAGTACATTTCATCACGGCAAATACTAAAGTTCCTGTGGGATTTGCGAAAAACGGGTAAAAGCTAGTACGTACATAAAATACGTTAAGTATACCGGAAATTACATTTTATTTTAGAACATCCTGAGCTAATTGAGACATAGCTACATTGCAAGAATATTAAAGTATCGGTTTTCTATACCCTCGACTCATTTGCAATATTTGTAATCACCTTATAAAAGGAATTAACACAGAGTTGTTCCACTATGCTCGTATTATGAATCAAAAACTCAAATTTAAAATTACCTATGTTATTTTATTTTTTATCGTGATGTTATTTTAAAAGCCAAAAGACAATTTAGATTTGCAATTTATACATAGGTATTTTAACCCTTTGACCGCCTAGGACAACGTGTCTAATTACCAAACCTGTCATTGGAGCATCTCTCCAATGAATATTTGGAGCATCTATAGACTAAAACATACAGTCGCAACGTAGTAAGCAGATTGTGTATTTTAACTTGAGGCATTTATAGGTTATACTGACATACACTACATAAAAAAGAACTAGTTCTTTGTAAAATGTGACATGACATAAGTTCACTATTTTGACAGCCACTTTACGCAAGAGTAGGTACATAAAGTTTATGTCCTATACATTGTATGCAAATTGTTTGCGCGTGAATGATAAAGTTATAACAATATGTTACTGGTTTAACTTTCACAATTATTGACTAGCCTTTAACTTCGTCTTTGCTTGTGTCGTTCATCGCAAAACCCTTGGGAAAATAAAATACATACAATTACATCTGTATCCCTTGCGGAGTATACTAAGCCATCAGTCTTGATATTATACTCATTATAATTTACTCAAATAGATACATACATAATAATTTACGGAGAAGTCTCTCTATTCTATGTCCTATTTTTATAATGCGTAGCATCCACATTTGTCAAGAAGTATCAATAAGAAAGCTTTCTATTTTTTGGTTAAAACAAATAGTACCTAAAGTCGACTGCAGATGAACATGACCCCCCTGTAAATATAATTAATCAAAACATAAGAGTTATTTTATTCTTCAGGCGACATTGAAAGCCTATGTGGGCTTTAAGCTTCATATTACTATTTGCTTGTACACATTTGAAATCCTAAGTTTTAAACGGAATGTTTTAAAAATAGCATGTAATATTATTTTAATTTATTCTTTCGATTGCCTTTGTTAGTGTTATTGATATTACTCAAGAACGGCTGGAACAATTTAGATGATATTGGTCATCTTTACATAATCTAAAAACATCAATTGTGCTTTTTCCCGGTTTGGGCACAATTTTAAATATATGTGTTAACATAAAAATATATCATACATATATAACTAACTGCATTTTTAAACGCAAACGTCATCACAACGATCGGTTAACTTACGAGTATCGTAGATACGTGAGTTCCGGAATAAGATGATGTCAGACAGACAGACAGAACAAGAGGTTACCGCATATTTATTATTATACTGTGGACGTTTTTATTCACCGTTTTTTTCTTTATAAATTGGCTATATTTAAATGAAGCAAAAATTACTCGTAGTTATTTATCTTTACTTATATTGAGAACTATTTGTTACTTTGCATTTTAAATATCAGTTCGATACTATTATTTTAAATAATTTCATATAAACTTTAGGGCTTATTATAAACTGTATTCATATAACCGTAAGGCAGACTGAAATGCAACGTTTAGCAGTTTGGTTTTATGATGGTTTCTTTAAGATATCAGAGGGGTTAGTGCGAGTTTTACTCGATCAAACGCGTCGAGCAAGTAATCACGAATTTGTATGGAATTTCATTAGTTCCAGCGCGTTACCACTAGGTGGCGCTGATGACATACAAATTCGGGTTTACTTGCTCGACGCGTTTGATCGAGTAAAACTCGCACTAACCCCTCAGTTTTTACCGGGACCTCGACATACATCGACATATGCTTGACACTTAACCACGCAGGGCTTCGCTCCCTTGGGGATTTCCGAAAACCCATAAGTGATGTTGGATCTTATACTATAAACTTATGTTATGTGAACCTGTATATACTAGAGTTAATCAAATTTACTTAGATTTTATAGCTATGCATACATACATATGTATATATACATAATCACGTATTAAGTTCTTCGGGTTAGACAGAGTCAACCGTCTTGAAAAGTTGAATGTAGCTTAGCGCTAATAGATAGATAAGTCACACCTTTACGTTTTTTATAAAAATATTAAAACACGGTCATAGGGTAGCTCCATGTCATGACCACTTTTTGGTTGTGGTCATACCTTGGTCATAACTCAGGTATTTCCTTAGAAAAGAAGCAAACAAGACAAACCTCAGAATGATAATAATTTTAAAAGGACAAATTTTATAAGTCCTTAGTCTGAATACAATGAGTACATGTACCTATTACTTAATTTTAATGTTAGCAATAAAATGTTGACTCATTACACATTAATTAAAATATGCATCAGTCAAGGTCTTGAAGGCAATGTACTGTTTATTATTACCTTATTACATTGTACTATCATTATTATGTCACACAAAGTCATTACATCCGGACGTGTTGATGTTTGTTTGTAATGATGATGAGTATTTAGCTGCGTTGTTAAGAGATACATACATACGGTCACGTCTATATCCCTTGCGGGGCAGACAGAGCCAACAGTCTTGAAAATACTGATAGGCCATGCTCAGCTGTTTGGCTTACTGATAGAATTGAGATTCATATAAAGTGACAGGTTGCTAGCCCGTCGCCCAAAAGAAGAATCTCAAGTTTATAAGTCTATCCCTTAGTCGCCTTTTACGACATCCATAGGAAAGAGTTGGGAGTGGTCCTATTCATTTTTCTATTGGTTCCGAGAACCACACGGCACCTTTAAACGACCATTGTTAAGAGATACATAACCTATATAAATATTGTTGCCAAATCCTAAATAAATAAACACCCAAACAGCTTTCAAATGTCTTTGTTTTCCGATATAGGTATATACATATATTTCTTCTTCTTACGTCTTTATCTCTAGAGTAAACAATCTCGAAAAGATTGAAAGCCACGAATTTTTGACATAAAATATTATTGTGGGCATCATAGAGATTTTACCATAAATAATCTTAAGGGCATAACATTTTAAAAAGAAAGAATAATCCAACGTAAAATATGTATGTATAGGTACTAATACAACATTATTTTTAATTCCGAATTCGTTGTTCAAATTCGAATCATTTAAATATCGAATCGCTTAATCCGACCATTCCCAATACGAACGCCGTTTCCCTTTGTGCCTACCATACGTTTCTTCGATTTCGAATGCTAAACAAAAAAGTCACGACATTGTTTAGATCTCAGAGACATTCAACTGTGTGCCCTCGCCCTAGTTTCCGTTCGCGAAGTGAATTCGCCTTCTATTTGCTCATTCCGATCGTACGTGACGGAGGAACAACGATTCCTGGTGCCGTCCCGTCTTAGTAGTTCTCGGAAAAATTCAACGTGTTTTCCTGATGAAAAATAAAGTAATAAGGACAGCTTTTGATCGGAAATACCGATAAGAATTTTATATTTTTTTTATATTATTGAGATTAATCCGTCGATTGGCACGGCCTCTCATATAATTTTATTAATTTTATTAAAACGTTTTGTAGACAGTTGAAGTTTAAAATAAAATTTCTTAATTTTTACATTATTGATTGTACAGAAGAATATTCTTCGATCATTTTAACAGTACACTGATAATGTTGTATTAGGTATGATAAAGAAATAATTATCGTAGATTCTGTTCTCTTATTCTATGTATAGTATACTATAGTATGCAGCTTGCATTACAATAACTATTATTGTATTATTTTAGGTATGTACTCGCTAACATCAATAGAGTTACGCCATCAATCGTTGGATGAGTCACCATTTTTAAATCTGACTTCGCGTTGTCTTGGAGTTATGTATATAGAACTCAATTTTAAATAATCAAAACATTAACGAATCTTGGAAATTTCGATGACTTCAAAATGGTGACTAACTGTCTACTATTTTTATTCTTATCTTGTGTTGTAATTAGATATTATTATAAAGTCAAAACTAAGCACCTGGTTGATGTCGATTTTTCTGCACCACCTTGGCCAAACCATCAATGGTGGTAAAAAAAAAGTCCAGGTACAACCACCAGGAAGTAGTAATGGTGTTGATGTATCTAATTAAGGTTTGCAAAAAATATATTTCTTTTTAGAGAAGACAGACAGAGTATCTTGCTGTAGATCAAGATTAAAGACAAAAAATTTGCGACTAACGACTGCGGGCTTTGATGCCAACTACCAACAAATTGAAAAAAAAAGACAGCCGAAAGAATAAAAAAACAATAAATCAAAATAGACATTGTTAAATACTTATGAAAAAAATCATAAATCGGCGAATAACAAGGCAAAACAACAGTTTTGTTGCCTACAAAATACATTCACAGTCAAATCCATCAAACTATAATCTTAATAGAGTCCCCTCACCTTCAATTTATTTCTCAATTGCTTCTTCCAAAGACAAAGCAAAGAACCAGGAAAAGCTAACCGGGATTTATTTTCCTTGAAGCGCTCCCTGTAAGAGTACCTTTAGGCTTGTGCTTAATTATGCTTCATATCAAACTCCAACCAAATTCATTCTGTAGGTGAATCAAAATTATGACGTCGAGTATTAAAGATTGAGAAGTATATGTCTTAAATATCAAGGTCTGATTTAAGGCAGACAGCAAACGTTGCTTTCCTTACATTTGATAAAGATTTTTTGAGCAGTGAATTCACTGTGATATGTCTTATAGGTAGTCGCCTAACACCTATCTTCGTTCTAATGCATGTCGTAGTTAAAAAAAAAGAAAACAATTAATGAAAAACCAATAATAAAAAAAACCAATAAACCAACAATGAAAAAAAGGTTGAATCAAATCGATCTATAAATGTAAAAGGATCTTTAAAATCCCAAGGCTCAGAAAATCAAAGACTTTACCACGAATAATGATAATATTTCAATCTGCAAAAAACCTTTTCACGGATCCACAGTTAGAGACATGATGAAGTTTTTAGTTTCTTTTTGCGATAGATGTTCAAACCCTGTCTTCCAACACGATTGGTTCTGAATGCCCTCGGGGATTCGAGGAAAAGAATT
Organism: Amyelois transitella; assembly: GCF_032362555.1. Classification (NCBI taxonomy): domain Eukaryota; kingdom Metazoa; phylum Arthropoda; class Insecta; order Lepidoptera; family Pyralidae; genus Amyelois; species Amyelois transitella. Next base: position 4,124,540 of record NC_083512.1, on the reverse strand, counting down.
TAAATTCTACTTTCTCTGTTGAAACGGTACAGATACTCATATCCGATTGAATGAAAATGTAGTGGGGATTGAGTGAATGAGCATGCAGGGCTGCCGGCAATAGATTCAAACTTATTTTGAATACGCTTTGTTTGGTTACATGAAGAAAAAACATATATGATTATGATGTCTATATTATCCCTTGTCCATATTTATAAGTCTTGTCTATGTTATAAGCAAAACTCGGAAGCCTGAGTATTGTAAGTCAGAATTGCTGTTAGATGTAACTTAAACTTACAATGGCTTGACATGCCTGTAAAAAGTTGCTATGTTTTAAGTTCCATTGCTAACTTTAAGACCAATGTACCTATACTTAGTTGGCATATAAATGAATATGAATTTAAGCAGCAGGCGCAGACTGTTTTGTTGTTTCACATTGTTCCGCGAGCTTTATACCTCTCTATATAAAGTATGTCGTCTTGTCCGCAGATTTACGATGCTGATAAGGTGTCCGGCGGCACTGTGTGCCGTCGTGCTCCTCCTGATTGCCACACCCTCTTTTTCTGAGGTAAGTTAAACCAAATTAGCTTTTTCAGGTGACTATGTATGTGCAAGGCCAGTTTTTCTTATTGTCTTTTGGTATTTCGCAAAATTGTAGGTATTCTCTTTTTTTTCAGAGGCATTTTCTCTTAAATCATCCAACGTTTCTTGATGTATGGGGCACATTATCAATTATTAGGTACTTGGAAAATTTAAACACCTCTCTTTTTCCGACGGGGGTTAATAAACAGCACAATATGCGCTTTTCTAACCATACCTGTTGCAAACCCTCACGACAAATCATTATGGCCTTCTTCAAGGTGCTTTGATACTTACTACAACTAGAAAGATGAAGTATGAATTACAACATTAAAACACCTTTAAATATTTGAAAAAAGAATCCTGTCATTACGGAATAGAATAAGTAAATAAACTAGAAAACAAGGCAATTTCTATGATAGTAAAATATGAAATGTAATTCTGGCAGAGTTCCTAATCGGTGACCTCTTAAGGGACCTTTTTCTGAGTGTCTCATTAGCATACAGACCCGGAGTATTAATTAAAAGCTTTTGGCATCTCCAAAGGGCATTTATGTCAATACAAATATTTTATGAAATGGTAAAAGTTCTACTATTTTTTTAAATCTTACTCTTATAACGCATGGAGAACGTAACCTAATTATTTCAAGTTTCAATACTTTAATGTCGTAATGTCTAAGTCTAAGATGTTCAATGAGGCTTTGCTTCGTATAAATTAGCTTTCCTTGAAAACACTGAAAGGCCATGTTCAGCTGTATGGCAATTTCCGCAGAAATTTCGGGTAATCTACCCTTAGACCATATAAGTAACCTAAATGCCAAATTAAAAGTCCTAGACTAACCGTGTGCATTGTAATTTTAATTTTGTTTTTTGTAGTCAAACACATAAAGACGATTTTATAATAAAGTTTTTTGTCAATCAGTCGATCAGTAGCCTCCTTTATATTGTCTTTTTGTAGTCAAACACAAAAATACGATTTTTTAATAAAGTATTTTAAATTACGAATTTTTTAGACCTTGTAGTTTTGCTTCTAAGGCGTTTAGCAATCTTTAGTAACTATGGTATTTTAATATCAATACGTTAATGTGATATTATCATTTTACAATGTAATTTACAGTATTCTGATAGACACCCTAAAATTATATTGTAAAAATTCCGTTTTATTGCTTGTTTGATATTACTTCAAGTCGCGCGCGACTGACTTCATTTATTAACAGTACTGTAATTGGTAAAAGTTGATATGTACGGTACACAATACATTGCGAAATCGCAACGCAATGAGTTTTGTTTTGTTTACCATACAATACGATATGATTGAGAGACGAAGAAGAAACATCCGCCGATTTTTGAATACGAATTAATGCTTATTGTGTTTAATTGATTTTTATGATGACCTCTACAGCAGTAAATTGGTTAATAGTCTGACTCGCTATAAAGGAGTCTAAGGTTCGATAATCTATGCGCGAAAGTAACTTTTAAATTTTCTACTGTGCTGAGTATGTAAAATTTATATCGAAACAGGCTCACAAAACAGGTACTTATTATGATCCTGGTAAAATATCCTATAACCTTAAACGTAATCACTTTAGGGCACTATAGGACTTTAAATTGTACTCATAGATTATGTAAATTTCTATTTGTAAACGACTGTTTGTTGCCTAAATAAAGATAAATAGATAAATAAAATAAAAGTAATATATCATATAATAAGAAAAGAAATATCCGTCGGTGATGTGCCTTCTTTTTCTTTCATAATTACTCTTAAACTACTGAAAGAATTTTCAATTAGTTCTGCACATAGAATTAATGAGAAAAGTCCAGGCATATTAAATTTCGGTGCGCAAATTCACGGGAAATAAATTGTTTCGTATATATTCGTATTCTGAACATGGCATTTCAACCAATTCAGTAAATTGATTGTTTTTGATTGGGTCGTTATTGCTATTAAAACTTATTAATTAAAATATATTGATCTTTTGTTTGCTCGTTGTAAATATGAAATTATTTTCACCAACTGTTGCACAGTCCAACCCGAAAGAAACTTATTTTACCGTATTTTAATTCAGATATTTTATTTCAAGTATGTAACAGCGCTTAATTAATGTTAATAATCATTTTTACTTCCAGAAAGAATGCAAATTAACAACAAATTGGAAATAAACTAAATAAATTTAATTATTTTTAAAAGTTGTCTGTACTTAATACTAGCATGTGATGACGTAAAAGGCGGTTACGGGAAAGGCTAATATATTTGGGATTCTTCTTGTAGGCGATGAGCTAAAAAGCAGATAACATTGTTACGTTTGATGACAAAACGAGTTTACAGAAATCTGATAAATTTAAATTGATTGAGTGATTGACATCACGATCTAACTAAATTCACTGTAATAGATTTGTCTTCATCGAATATTTGCGGAAATGTCCATTCCTATTTTGCACGTGGCTATCGTTTCGTACTGTAGAAATTTCCAGAAAAAAGGAGTTTATATTACTCCTAAAGGTTTTCTTTATGAATAGGTACAATAGATTAAAAGTTTAGATACAAACAAAAATTAAAACTTTTCTATTTTTAATATTATTATGGACAAATTGTTGCCCGCGTTGGCAGATGCAAAACAAAAGCTGAATCTGTGTATTACCCACTTAGAGATATGGGAGAAGAGATTTTGTGTATCAGTTATTAAATTAGGCCAAGCCTCTAAAATTCAAATCGGATCAATAGTTTTCGCGTAATGATAATACAATCATACAGACAGACGGATATTCTAAATATCACTTTTTGACTTCTGCTGGTCTTATAAGTATTTTTGGCAATATCTTTCAAATACAGACATCGGTCATTTACAATCCCAATCCCAACTAATATTATAAATGTGAAAATAAGTTCATTTGTTTGTCTGTGTTTTATCTCTTCACGGGTTATCTTCTGAATTAATATACATATATATTAAATATATATATATTAAAAGGGTCTGGAGATGGACATAGGGTACCTTAAATTACAATCCGGTAAAAACTAAAGTGCCCGTCGGATTTGCGAAAACCCTGTATTATTTTGTAAGTGGCGCTAAATTCGTCGCTTTTCGTAGTTGGCATTTAATTCGTTGATTTTTTTAAGTGGTGCTAATTTCGTTATGTGGATGGCGTTAACTCGTCACATTTTGTAGGCGCTATTCACACGGGCGAAGCTGCGGGGTAAAAGCTAGTTTTATTATATGTATAGATGTACTTCATCAATGGCGTAGGCTTATAATTAGTAGTAGGTGTGTAATTCGTGTACTTATTTAAATACCGCCTTCATTATGCGATATGTCAATTGAAAGCTGCGTCACTCGAATGTGTAAACACGGCCAGAGTTTGCACTTTCCTCGTGTTGATTTTGGTAAAAGCAATTTCAGCTCATATTTTGTAATTGCATTTATGTGAACGAATACTTACTGGAATTTTCATGCAGCTTAATTAATAATGAAATAATTCTCAAAATATGTATAATATTATGTATGCACTTACATAACTTTCAACGACTTTTTAAATTTTAAAATGAGAATAAACGAGATATTGTAAAAAAGAAATTCTATTTAATTATGTTGGATAGGTACCGCTTTAAGTTTTTTTTTAGTATATTTGTTAAATACTTATATGATTATTACTTTTATATGAACAAAAATCAATAAATAAAGTGCCTCCGAGAGACTCCGCTCCTGCAATATTACATTGCAATATTAAAAATATACATTTAGGTATAATTTGGGTGTGTTAAAACAAACTTGATTTAAATGGTAATTTTTATGATAGATCACTAATTAATCACCGTGTGTCCTCAATTGCGCCTCATCGCTTCGAGCCTGGGGTCCACTTTTCGGCACTTTTATTTCCTATTTTTGTCCGGTTCGCGACGTCTTCAGTTTTAAGACGAAAGAAGTCGTAAAACTGATCATACAAATGCGAAATGTAAAAAAGCAATGTAATTTACCCAAATTTCAAATATACGCACACTGTGCCACAATCAAAACCTAGTTCTAACTAAGAGAGTTGATTGTTCAGTAACAATTTAAACGATTTAAAATGTCACTATTAGTTTCAGTTATTCTCTTTGTCCATTCCATATTTCATTCCCAGGCTGATATGGAACGGTATATCTATTCTGATTCAAAACCGCAGATTTGGATTTCTACAATCAGCTAGATTAAAACAATACTGCAAATATATTGGCAATTGGTTAACGCGAAAATGTTCTAAGCTCATTGAAATATTTTATTCATACTCGCATTAATATTTTTATGATATTCGTTTTTTAAAATATTCCAACGATCTAAAATCTATTAATTAAATGTTTGTGAATTAAATACACACAAATGATGAAAATATTTTTACAGTTATAAAGTTAAAAATTATTTAAATATGTAATTTTTTTTAATTTGCAAAAATGGATCGTGCCTCAGTGAATGTTTATTTTTTATTTTGTAATAAATATTGTGTTACAAATATTAAATTTTGCTTAAGTGTTCTAGAACCAAATAGATACCTACCTAACTACTTTTTACTAATACTGTATCTTTTATTTTTCAGAACCTCTTCACATGTCCGACCGGTAAGTTTATTTACTATCATTTTTCTTATGGCGTTAACAATTTTTTTATCTCCACCCTAATAATGTAGATGCATGACCTTACAACATAATATAGTATGGGAATCAACACAGATGTAAGATTTACATAAACATCATACCGTGGGATTTACAATGTATACGTGGGCACAAACAAACCAACACTGAAATTGCGTAAAGCCTACGCACAGGCTAAATTATGTGACTTTGATCTATGAGATGTACATATAAATAGTTTTTAATTGATAACACAAATCTTACATACATAAATTAAATAAGCCTATTTCCCAGATAGGCAGATACCACATCTTTCCACTTGCTACGATCCCATGATACGATTCATACATCTTTCGCTTTATCCACATTCGTAACTCTTTAATGCAAGCCCGCCGGTTTCGGGTACTTTTACCAGAACGTTACCTATTTGATCAAGGTATTCCAACAGTCCCATTCACACTGCCTTTGTAGTTTTGCTTAGTCAATCTGCTTTCATTCATGCTTTTGACATAACTTAATCATATAAATTATATAATCATATAAATATATAAACTTTAATAGATAGACTTACGATCTCATTTAGAACTGAGCGTCTGTTAACTGTAACTTTTATTTTCATGGCCAAATTACGATGGTAGGTTTTTTTTATTTCACTTGATAGTAAGTGACAATGAAGGTGACGATGCTACACGCATATCGAAGAGATACTTTGTGTTTGTGATGTTCATGATATATTCATCTCAAGGGTTCAATTTGCGATGGAACACAAAATTATGATTGCAAAATCATTTTCACTTCACATAATTGTGACCAAAGAACAATGCAATGGCGACACATCTTGCACTCGATCGTCTCATAGGTCACTCCTACGATGTTAACCAATTATGTAGTCTAAGATCCAAGTGCTTGATTTCAGTGTTCAAAGTTTCGCCATACAATACGTGTTTGACTAGAAAATGAGCTTATATGGCTATAGGATTATCACAGAAATAAAACAAGGCTAATTCTATATGTTTTTGTCAGTTATTATAAAATATCAACTAGCACTTGTGCGGTGTTTCGCTCCCGTAGGAATTGCTTTTGTTATTCTTACAGTTCCATTCTTTATGTGTACCAGATTTTATCAAAATCGGTTCAGTAGATAACTCGTGAAGAGATAACAAACAAACAATAAACTTTCTTTCGCATTTATAATATTTGTTGCGTTTTTTATTTATAATATGTCAATGAAATTGAGTACTGCGAGGTGAAAATAATTATGTCCAATCTAAAAATAAATAGAAAATTTATACAAATCTTTGAAGGATCCCTAGACTACTCGTCGTTCGTCAGTAGGTCGCCTGCAAAATTAGCATGTTGATACTAACATGTCGATCGTGTAAGTCAATGACAAAAAATATTTGAGTAACTGAAAACAGATATCGATGAACTTTAATAATGCCATTGAGAGATGTTTTGTGTGATTACACGCTTATCTTTCTTCTAAAGCAACAAGCACGCCCAAGGCAGATCGTTCAAAGCAATACTAAATTGAGAAATATAAAAAACAGGAAAATTAATTGTACATTGAAGTACAAGTTTGGACTACTTTAGGCACCACACAGCAATCTCCAATTATATTGTTTTTGAAGATTTAAAAATATTGCAGAATTTACTCATGATCACCCCGAAGGGATCAAATACGAACAAGCAAAGAAAATTAAAAAAAAAAACCATTTCCAAATAAGGTTATGCACAAGTATTGACGCAATTTCGGGTGCTATTTTTTGTTATACAATTAGCAGACAAACATACAAACGATTAGTACAAGTTCGTTACAAACCAAAGCCACAACGGAGTGCGACACCATTTCACGATGCCAATAGGTACTAAATGGTTATGAGCCATGACGTGACCTAGCTCTGCTGTTAACAGATTTGATTCCCGTAGGGGGGAAACGAAGTCATCTGTTTTAAGATTAACAAAGGCTTCGATAAGAAAACATCCCACATTATGATTTTCATAACTAGTCAATTACAATTACCCTTTTTTAAAGCATGATTTCATTCATTCATTAATATAATCACGTCTATATACCCTCGGCAGGGTAGATAGAGCCAACAGTCTTGAAAGGCTGCTGTTAGGCTTAATTATAGAATTGAGCATGAAATGAATAAAATTAAATTTGTTCTGAAAGTACAATATCATCTATCGACTAATATTCAAATTTAACTTTAGCAAGCAATAATCATGAACGGAAGTATCCCACCCCACGTTCCAAAGACTTGTTTACTTAAATTATTACTAGACTGATCAGGCATTTGGATAAATTTGGTTATTAAAAAAAAAGGTACAGATGCTTATATTGACAAGATTAAAATGTATGTCGTACTAAGCATTAATCATTATTTAATTTTAATACAACTGGAGAACAATTTATTTATTTCTATGCTTTCACTTTACTATGACTAAAGAACTTAATTTATAGTGTAAAATATAAGTAATATGCATTTTAAATAAAAAGAAAAGAAAGTATTTTGCTAAATCGACGAAATTATATGATGAAATGTATATAAGTGCCGTGTGGTACAAGGCACCAATAAAAAAAAGAGTAGGACCACTCCATCTCTTTCTGATGGATGTCGTAAAATACGACTATGTGCTTATACGCTTGGGATTCTTCTTTTGGGGGATGGGCTGGCAACCTATTACTATTTGAATCTCAATTCTATCCAGTACTATAGAAGTCAGTGACGAGTTGCCATCAAAACCAGGCGGTGCGGACAATTTGTCATTTACGTTGATGTTTTAATTGAAACGAATGAATTAGCCAATAGATTTTCTAAATACCAATCCGTTTTATATAGTAAAACTTTGGAAATGCTTCAATCGCAATAATTGTGTCATCTTTTAGAGCTAGTCCATTTTTAATTTTTCTCTTTTTAGTATATACATACTTCTTTCTTTCATTTCTATATTATGGCTTCCACCGGACTTTCGGTGATTCTGCCAATGTCATGGTTAGAAGAGAATAGTATTACTAACAATTAATGTAAATAAATAAACTTAAAAAGCACGCGATGGTTCCTTATCTATACGTATTTGTTGACATTAAAATAAGCCAATGTTGCCATTGTTCAGATTCTTCAGATTCTATCTTAATCGATATTTCCATTTTGTAATCGGTGTAATAAATTGAATTATTATATCATTTTTATTTATTACATCTTATCCCGGGGCCTCACTTTCGTTAAAAAAATCAATTAATTGATCCTTTCATTTTTAATTTTTAATCCAAAAGTCAACAAAGTCCGTCCACAGTTTTCATCTGTGTAAATAGATTATGAGGCTTCTAGTTAATCTCTCATTATAAGACACAACCCTTTTCGCGATAAGTTAAGCAGGTACAAAATCTACCATGCATATTTTAGGGAAGATCAATATTAAATTCAAATCGTTTGACAAACTAAATATGTGCCGTGTGGTTCCCGGCACCAATACAAAAAAGAATAGGACCACTCCATCTCTTTTCCATGGATGTCGTAAAAGGCGACTAAGGGATAGGCTTACAAACTAGAGATTCTTTTTTTAGGCGATAGGCTAGCAACTTGTCACTATTCGAATCTCAATTCTATCATAAAGCCAAATAGCTGAACGTGGCCTATCAGTCCGCTCAGGACTGTTGGCTCTGTCTACCCCGCAAGGGATATAGACGTGATTATATGTATGTATGTATGTAACTAAATTCCTTTACCATTTTCTTCACTTCCTTAGCGACAATTTGCGGTTTAACGATTTATCGTTCTATAATCAACATCCTTACAACACGGCATTCTAATGGCAGTTGGAAGTCGGAAAGGATCCCCATTCATTTTTAACTGAAAATCATTTGAGAGAAAATATCACCTAACATCTGAAAATATATGTCGTCAAATCTAAAACTAACGGAAAATGCTTGAATGCCTTTTACCCTAGACTAGCTATAATTGAGAATGCATGCGATGCTAAGAGTAAAGAGTAAAAAAGCCTTGTTGCTTAAAAGTTTATTGCTCACTAAAATAATGTTTTATTCAGTAGAGATAATCATGCCATACCATTACCAAACTTCACGTACATAAATATGTGGTTCAAAAATATTTAAAAGCGAATTATCATTTCGTACCTATTTAGTTCTCAATGCCAGCCTGTCGTCAAGAGACGCTCTCAATTCTAATAAAAGTACTTACATACGTTTGTACGTTACTTACTTTATAAGTGACAACGACACAGCTGTCCATTATCCTAAATCTCCATAGACCACAAATGAAAATTGAAGACCGATTTTTCCACAGAATAATTATTTTCTTTTACTTGTATATCTATTATTTTAATATAATGTTCGGTTGTACGTTGACAAATGTGTTGTTTTGGTTGTTGCTAACGCTACTTAACTTTTCACCTTCAAAACTATTATGTTTGAATTAAATTCTTGATACTTTTTTAACCAGAGTTATAATGCAATGATATTGGTGTTTATTTTATATTATCATTTGGGGATAAAAATTTAATTATAAATCATGTTAATCAATAAATTTATTTCCGCCTTTTTCTTATCTAAATATAAGCATGTCTGTGGTCTAACCAAGGAGTCTACCAAAATAGGATGTCGTTGATTTTCAGCCGCCACATAATTACGGCGGGAAATTGCCTCGGATGCCGCACACGTGGCGCCCTCTATAATCACTGGCGTTTCTCGTTTAACCAATCATCAAGTCTAGTGCTTCGTAGAGGTTAATGGTTTTACTTGCAGCTTAGTATAGGTTTAGTGTAACTTACTTAGAAGAATATTAAGATCAAAATCTTATATTTTTATACACATGTACAATGCTGACTGCTGAATGATAAGTGGTTTATGGATGCACTAAGATACGACTTCTCGTAGTTGCCACAGTAGGGAAAATTTACTGGTTTTTCCTTACAATCGTTTATATATACAACATACAAACATACATAAAATCACGCCTCTTTCTCAGAGGGGTAGGCAGAGACTACATCTTTCCACTGACTACGATCGTTGTGCACTTCTTGCGTTTCATCCACATTCATTAGATTCATGCATTAAGATGTATGATTTATAAAGATATTAGAATGGAATCATAAACACAGCAAACAAGTTCGACTAAGATCATTTTACAATAGCAACAATTGATCTACATGAATGAGATATTCCCATGTTAATCTCATATCAAAAGCATGCATAACCCAGGAGGTGGCAATCTAAGTTTGTAGGCAGCATGTTGCCAAGAATGTTACAAATGTCGGTGTAGACGGATTGACTTAATTCGAATTCTGGATTAGTGTGTGCTCCTGAATCCACGTTCACCGTCGAAGGAACAAGTTAATCTGTGTAGTACACACCTACTATTTAAATCTTACTATGGTTTTAGAAATGTATTTTTTGGCAAAAAATATTTCTTAGAGGAAATTGAATTGAAAATGAGAAAGAAATGGGTAAAATTAAATCAGCACATTGATTTATAATTATTGTTGAATGAATCCATATTGTCTATTTAACTCTATTTATGAGTTCTTCTGGCAAAAATGCAAACAGATGCAAGAGACATAATAATATGCCGCGATTACGATAAGCAGTCTATTTGATTTAGTTCTAGTAATCATTTTACCTATGCTTAACAATATAATTTCACACAAACCAAAATCAGTATTTACACTTATAAGGCTTTGACCAATATTCGTCGGGTCGTGCTCAATTTGCGATACGCCAGGCAAATTTCAAACAAGTTATGATCCCGCCTAATTGACAATTGACAAAAGGTACAATGATAGGAAGAAAGAGGAATTCAATCAGGAAGATATTATTCAGAAATCCATTTCACGCAATAAATTATTCAATTTCCGTTTTTTATCCGATTGTTATTTAATGACGGAGTGCGAACCCCGGCAAATAGGTACTTTGTGGAACAATGTCGATTGTATTACACCCACGCATATTTTATGAAGACAATCAATAGAAGTGAACGCGAATTTTTGCGACCAAACGACGTAAGTGAAAAAAAAATTGTCATTATAGTTGAACCAATCACCAATTAGTTAAAATATACATAGGTTATGGAAGATTTATAAATAATTAAGTGGCAGCCTTATCAGAACCATCAAACAATCGTATTTCTTCCTGGCTATCGATAAAAAGAGAAAATTCAGAAAATAAATTCTGTTTGTACTCACTTTGATAAACCAATAATGTACTCGTAGCGTACTGAAGATTTTAATGCCCATAATTTCTTTACAAATTCATAACAGAATAATCGTGGTAGTGACAAGTCGTCGAGTTACCAATAGTACTTATTCCTAGGCTATTAATGCAGTAAATGAACTTCAGCAGGTAACTTAGAGGAGGCACTCTACTAAATTAAAAGGTACTTGTAATTATTTATGTGACACGTTAACTTAACTGACGTAACGTAACTTAGCAATGCGACGTCTTGTATCTTAATTATTCTGTAGTTTTGGTATCTTAATCCCAGATAATACATATATGTACAAACTTTTATGAGGAACTTATCAATTGGAATGTAAAAATTATTATTTGGTAACTTTCAACCATCTTAAAATTTAATGTGCCTACTGATAATTGACTGTACTGTAAAGCACAAGGATTTAGTACTATTCCTGTTTGGTTAAATATTAATAATTACTATTATTCATAGCTGATAAACATTTCTTATCATTTCAATTGTAGGTACCTTTTATTTTCTCTACTTAGTTATAAGTAAAGTATAAAACATTTTACCTATAACTATGAAATATTTTTACTTTGTATTTGATTGTTCAGAACTTCAAAGAATTTAAAATTGTACACACTATATAAAGAGTTTTTTCCATTTCACTTACTCACGCGAAACATCGTATAAAAACAATAAAAGAAAGGTCTAATAAACGGATCGTAACGTGAGAGATAAATTGATGAGTTAAGCATTTCGTACAAGCAACAGAGGTCGAAGTAATTACCATTTACCCTTTTATCTATGTTGCATAACAATCCAGTACAAAATAAAGAAAGAACAGAAGACTATGGCGCTATACTATAAAGTAAAGCCTCCTCTATTTTTCTTTCTGTATGAAAGCGCTAAAATTTTTGGACGGATTATATTTGAAATTTTGGAAAGAGTGTTTTCTGAGGAAGTTTTATATAACTAGAAATGGTTCACGTACACGTACCAAGCCGAGGATGGTCGCTAATAAAAAAATAAAATATAAAAAGTATAAATAGAAATTTCAGTAGCACACGTAGTCTTCGTTACAATATAAAGAGCTACAATATTAAACCTTGACAGAGGAAGCAAAAAATGCTAGTTACTGCCTTCTCCTAAATAGTCGATACACATCGTTTTTTGAATTCAGAAATTAATAAATATTTTAGGACTCTAAGAACAACAATACCAATCACCATAGTCGCGGCCACGTAAAAATAAAATTATATTTGTGTGTAATTGATATACAAAGAAGGATTATCATTATTAATTTATGACGACCACGAAATTACAATCTCTCGATAGTATCTAAACACTAAGAATTTAATAGAACATATAAAGTTGTACACTTTCGCTCATTTAATATTAATATCGATTAAGATGTATAGCAAAAATTCCATGATTTAAATCAATTCCTTATTAGATATGTCCTTTTTTTTATTTCGATTTCCATAGTCTCGTCGTTTCTGTACGCTCGTTACTTTATCACACCGTCAGAAAACGAAGGCTATAATCCCACGCAAATCCGCAGATAACTTTCATTAGTAAATGTAGGCTGCTTGAAGCTTGACGCCTAAGCTCCCTCAATAGAAAACCAGAGAGGTTAAGGTCAATGTCTTGATGTTGGCGTAATTTAAAACGGAGTCGGTTAAAAATAACTTTTGTCTTTAGCGCAGCCTGATACCGAAAATCGGCCATGTACCATGTAATGGCTCTTTTCTTAGTTATGTACATTAGTTTGAGTGCTAACCGATGGTCTTACAGTGGGGGAAAACATCTTGAAGAAACCTACACAGTGCACATTCAGGCTACTAACTGGTTGTATAGATGATCCGATATGGTCAAGGAGATCAACGTGTTGCAGAGATATCTACCTATGCGATCATGGTTACACATCCAGTTGTCTGAATGTGCAGGCTATGTTTTGCCTCACAATAAGAGCATCGGTTAGCACTCAAACTAATGTACATAACTCAGAAATTAGTCACTGGTACATGGCCAAGGAAGGATCTGAACATGTGGTCCTCACACGAATTGCGCATTTCAGTCGACCACAGACGCCCGATGATGATAGTGTATCATTAGGAAATGACCCATACATAGTCTACAACAATAGTTGATCGAATCAATCTGAATTTAGAGGTAATCCCACGGACTCAGCAAATGCAACATCGATAGTCACTTGTGTTGGGCACTATATTATACGGCGCGTGTTTCCATTGTCACTTACTCAGGAACATATTCAAGATTTCATATTTGTATAAATGCCGTGTGGTTTCCGACACTCCAGAATAGAACCACTCCATATCTTGCTAATGGATGTCGGAAAAGGCGACTGAGGTATCGGCTTATAAACTTGGGATTTCTCTCCAATCAATTCCAACAAAAAGCTGAAAGTGGCCATTCAGTCTTTTCAAGACTATTGGCTCTGTCTAACCAACAAGAGATTCTACGATGACGATTCTAGAGATGACGTCTATAAGACGTAGTGTATGTATATTAGTGAATCGATAAAACAAATCTGTAAAAAACTTTGCAATGTCTATACATTAATGAATAATATATTTGGGATTCTTCTTTAAGGCCTTGGTGAACATTGCCCAACCAACTAGGTGATTTTTTAATCTTTTTTTGACTAGGGATAAAGACGTGATGAGGGAGCCACAGGCTATAACTGACATCATATTTTATATCATAGCGTAAAATATTAGTATAAAAGGCGAAATTAGTGATATGGCAAGCGACAGAACCAATTAGATAGAACATTATGTGCCGACTCCATATAAAAAATGATAAATAGTGACATCACATATCGTGTGTTTATTAACAGCGGGAACGCGTCCAAATTGGAGACAATCAGTATGCGAATAACAGGAGGGCTGAATGGGCCTTCAGAATCCGGTCTGCTCCGACTGCGCTGCCATACAGTGATAAATTGAAGCCAGATTGATCTGTTTATACGATTGAGAATTGACAACTGATTCTAAATAAACTCACCAGGTTATTCGCGAACTTTGAAAGGCAATATCAATGCAAGGCAAAGGTTTTCTTCTTTCTCTTTCTACCAATCCAGTTAACCTTAAAGCTGGAAAGAGAGACATAGCTTTCTGATGTCCCTAGCCCCCTTATCCTAGTTATAACTTTAGCTGGAACGCAAACACCTCAAGCTTTTCGCAATTTTTTTTTACGTACTAACCTAAAATTACCTTTGTTCCAAATAAACCAATATTTGCTAAGCCTGAGAAAAAAGCCTTTATATAACCTTACCGCATTGTAGGTCCCAAAGGTAACTACTGGTTTCATTATCTTATGAACATGCTGCTAGCATTTTTATATTATTTAAATTGGTAAAAATTTTGAATACCAATCGTTGCTTTTGCTTTGCAAATAGGTAAGTTTGTGACCATAAAACTTGGTCCACCCAGAACCATTTCTCATTATTATTAGACATCTCTGTAACATAGACAATGATTTTGATTTGTTTAAATAATATACCTTATTAAGAAAAGGCGAGATGAACAAAATAAACGGCTTTGTCCAATATACGACGAAAGAATTCCTTCCCGGGCAAAGTTATGAAGCTTTAGATCGCCTCAAGATAAATGCAACGGACATTTCCTAGATTTAGAACCAACGAGGCGGTTACGACAGCTTGACGATATTTTAATCTTCAATACTTTTATGTTGTAGGTAAGTTAAATATAATATGCAATCAACCTTCCATTATTTTCAAGACTGTTAGCTCGGTTTATCCCGAAGGTAAGAAAAAAAGAAATGATCACCTATGTGTGTATAATAAGCAGTTACTTAACATTTTCGTCGATACCGATATTGTTTTCTTTTTGCAAAAATTCTCGGGAAAATACTACACTAATCCCGTAGAATCCAATAGGTTAGGTAAAAAACCCTAAAACGTACGATACAACGCAATACGAGAGAATTAGATAAGAATGTCAAGGAACACAAATGGTAATATTCTAACGTTACACAATATTCTAAAAGAGTATTTGTCTAGATTTGACTACTTGATCTAGCTCGGCCTATTTTATCAAGAGAAATGTCTTCCAAATGTCTAACCCATATTGAATGTCAGATTTAACTTTGTCTTGAAGGAAAGAATATATATAAATATATATACGGGACAAATTACACAGATTGAGTTAGCCTCGAAGTAAGTTCGAAACTTGTGTTACGAGATACTAACTCAACGATACTATATTTTATAATAAATACTTATATACATAAACATCCAAGACCCAAGCCAATCAGAAAAAGTTCTTTTCTCATCACGCCCTGGCCGGGATTCGAACCCGGGTCCTCCGGTGTCACAGACAAGCGTACAACGGCTGCGCCACAGAGGCCGTCCTCGTCCTCGTCCGTCGTCGTCAAAGAAGTAAGTTGGTTTACTCAGATCTATGGAAAAATATTGAGTACTAACTTGGAACTTAAAATAAAATATTCTGAGAAACTATTAAGTGTTATAAAAGGTTTGCAGACTAATGAAAGTTTAATCATTATTTGAAAACTTTCTCAATTTCCTTTCGATAATAATTTCGCCTGAGACGGATGGTTCTGATCAAATATTTTCTAGTAAATTGTCCTTGTTATGTACTTTTATTGTCAAAAGAAGGTTTTTACTTAATAACTTTAAAGTTAACTTAACTTCACAGGTACACTTGAAATATCAGGAAAATTAATGACCATGTTTTCTCATTCTCATCTCATCTCATTATGTTACCTTTACATATATAAAATTTTTCATGGATAACATTTTATTAGTACTCAACAAAGTACTTGATTAGCCTGATACATCACAAGCTAACGAATCCGAATGTTGCGTAGTAAAAGAGTCTGTAAAAAGGTTGTTTTTCTTTACGGCCCTTACGTACAAATAGGAGGTCTTGTTGTCCATAAATTTGGAGCTGAACGACGTAAGGTTTTCTGCAAACTCAACCACGCCACCCACTCGAACACATCGCGAACGTGGCGTTTTTTGTCTGTCAATGTTCTGAATAAAACGTTGTTTATCTCCTGCCTATTTACTTGAACATATTCTGTCTTTGCACGTGTGATTTATAAGTTTTGGTTAGGACTGTTTTCTGTTGCTTTAGGGTTTCGTCCTACACCCTAGAAAACTGCTATTTGCATTAAACACAAATTACATTGAGAAATTTTTCTAACCTTCTTATTATACCTATTCTATGTATTGCACTGCCGCTTTAAAAATGTTTTCACAAAAATAATTTTATAATTATTACCCTACCGTTTGAAAAATATTGAACGAATTTTTTTTGTAAAATCAAACTCATAGTACTTAATTGTAATGGTTTTTCTCCGTAACACATCTCATGGCTTGTACTTACGCTAGCATTACTCGCAAATGACTAAATGCCTACATAACGTAACATCTCAGGTACGTAACCGAGTTACTGTCAGTATTCCTGTGCAACCACAAATTCTAGTTGTCAAGTGTTGTCGGTAAGATGTTTCTCAAAAGCTTCTCAAAGCCACCGTCAGACAGTTGGTAACCGCAAACATAATTTTTGATAGGCTGTGAATGGACTAAAATGCTTCCGTGCATCTTCCGATATTGCACAATACTTCCTTGTTAATAACCATGGTGGTGACAACCTTAAGTGAGAACTTCTATAAAAAGTATACAGCTGGTCGATCGATCCAATTGTTATAGAAATCAAGGGTAACTTAACCAGGACATAACCAAATTTATTAAGCCAAATCACAGCACAATCAACTAAAATTTACTTGGGTGACAAAAAAAAAATAATGGAGAGTTCAAATTTAAACAACTTTATATAGAGTTGAGTATGCAACTGGGATTAAATCTAAAAGGATAATGATGAATAATAACAGTAAACAGAACCAGATTTTAATCACAAATCGCAGAGTATAAACGTTCCCATTCCACAGCATCAATTCTACGATATCGATCTGTGGTAATTGCTTCCAGTTTCCACCATAATATGTGTTTCAGACACCGTTGGCTGCCCCACATGCTAATATCGGCTACACGTTTAATAACAGCATTCTGCTAGATTATATAGTCTACTGTAATCCAGCTCGCCACAGATTTCGTAAACAACAGAAATTCCAATACTTTCTAGAATGTTTCGATCCAATTAGGAGTTTCTGACACCGCCCGTCCACATGCTAATAACATGTGGTTCAACATTATTCTGTTGGATTAATATTATTACTTTTATCTTGTCTGACATAGATTTAATAAATGTTAGAAGTTCCATCGTCTGAAGTAACCAGCTAAACGTGGTCATCAAATCGATTACTATGCCTTTGCCCTGCCTACAAAGGTTATCTAAAGAGATTGCACCTTTGCGTATCACCAAATTTACAATTTTTGGAGTGGTGGAACTACGAGTTAAAAATATCCCCGTGTAACCCTGGTTTGATATTGTTATTGTATTTCCAACGTTTAATCCAGGGCATTTCATCCATTTATTTATTCACAATAAATATTCCATCTTTTTCGCAGATAACCATTTGAGATCAAAAATTTTTATTCATAATACAGTTAGTTCAAACTTCAGTGATACTCATTTCTTCTTTCAAGCATTTTAAAATAAAATTAACCAGTTCATGTGAAGTCGCTCGTAAAGTACAATAAGTTACTAATTCTTCTAAAACTTAATTTTCTGACGTACGCCCTGAAAACAAGAAAATGCAATTAGGCTGGTGAAAAGAAACTTAAGGAATATAATATTTCTGTGTGGGAAGTCATTCCGGATTTCATCAAAATAAAGCAAGATGTTTAAAGAAAGCAAAACATTTTTAATTTTCTGCAAATATCTTTTGACTAAACCTTTTATGTAGATTCCATTTTCATTTTAAATAACCATCAATCTAAAATTGTCACTCATAATGTGGTATGTTTCCTTATCAAAGCCTTAGTTAATCTTAAAACAGATAATTGCCCATCAGCCCACAAGACCTTCTAAAAAATCCTGGATCGCCATTTTAGAAAGGCAGAAACATAAGCAGAAAAAGACGTAATCATTGTGTACAAGTCACATAATTAATCCTATATTATTCCAATTTCTATGTGTACATTAGTATGGATACATACTTTTAAATGCTCAATGCAGTATTTTTACGTAACTGAATCAACATAAAGTAACCAATGAGCAGTATGCTAGTTGCTGTCAGATACATATTCCCGCATTGTTAATGATAAATTGAATGTTCAACGTGTTTGTAACTACTAAATTGATAAGGGCGTAGCCAGCTTTCTGTATTTAAAGGTCTGCCCCCCGGGATTATAAGAATACCCCTGTAGTCTACCCTCTCAGCGTTACTTTTTGCACTTTTAAAATTCAATAATACGTTTTCTTTGCATATTTATACAACCTGTTATGTGGCATTTTCCAAAAAGGCTAATATTCCCCTGCCAAAATCGTGGTCAAAGCCTCACTCAGAGCTTTTCTCCAGAGAAGTGAGAGAAACATTGCTTTGAATAAGAAAAGATGTAGAACTGTAATCACATCGCAATATAATTTCACAAGTCTGTTAGATTCTTAGGTCTTAGGACTTCGTGAGCATTACAGTTTACCAGCAAATACTTCTTATCTGGTTGGGCGCTGCCCATACCTAGCTACGCCCATGATTGTTGATAATAAATTTAACCAAGTGAAATCTAACGAACTATTGTGCATGTTTGCTTAGAACTTTGTTCGACGAGAACTCCAATATCGTTGATCCTATCTTCATGGAATTTGCTAGAGGAACAGTTGAAGCAAACATAATAGTTAGGTTAATAATGTTACATCACAAAATCCAGGAGAATTTTGGGTTCAGCTGTAAGATGTTCGAGATTTCGGATAAAACGGTCATCAGGCACAATAAGGCCGTGAGTTATAATGATGGTTTGTAATGATATAAATAAATAGAATATCTTAATAAAAAATCAAATTTAGTTTCCTTTACCCATGATTCACTTATTTAAAACTTAGAATCAATGAATGATAGTTATTAAACGAAAAGAAAGATTGACTGATTGACTTAAACCCAACTTAATGCTAAAATATTATTTTTAGTCTTCTTCCTCCTTGGTTTAGTCCCGGTTGCATCTTCACCTTACACATCCAGTTGCCTGAAATTTGTAGGTTTGCTCTAAATGCTAAAATATTATTTTAGTCATCTGATGTATTTAGTTGACACAGCGCGAAGTACTGATGTTATTGTCGGTACAGGAATATAAGGATCCATTATTCCAAATATTTGGAAGTATTTTTTTAATTATGTCTCGATGTTTCAATAAAAAACTTTATAAAAACCTTAAGATATAAAAGTTGACATTTAAGTTACAGATTACTATAAATTCCAATATCACAGCTAACCACAAGACGTGCTGATTGCCAGGTCTGAGCCACAAGTTATCAAGACTATTATAGCGGTAGCAGTCGTTGGCACACTAGATACCTGATTTTACCGCATGCAACTTTCCCTATTTTTAAATAACTTTTAAAGTTCTGGTTATTTTTATCAACCAATGATCTATATTTGGGAAGTATTATTCTGAGTAATAATACTTCATGGTGTAGGTAATTATCATTTAGATCGATGGTTTGATAGCAATTTTATGATAAAAAGGCCAAAGTGTAAAAAGGTCTTTATTCCAAGGAGTTAGCAATGAAACGTTCCACTTGAACGCTAATTTGATCTCTCCCTACTCGTCAAACAAAACCTTTTCCTAACTGTAAAAAGCCATTTAGGCTCCCACGCTTTATCTTAATAATCTCATTCTTCTAAGCTTTGCCAAAACACCGTTGCTTGATTTTTTTACTTTTCATTAACGCATGGGTTACGCCATGCATCAGGTTAATCTGGCTTCACACTTGGCCCGCATCTACTGTGACATTTGGAGCGGTTCAAAGTCGGTCAGTTGTTTAGTAAGGCGGGCTTGATGCGCATGCATCGACGCCAGACTTGACAATATGCTCGTCTAAACGTTCTGTAAGAGTAACTTCGCTTACGAGAGGATTTGGTGCGTTGTAAATATTAGCTTCATTGTTGTCTGGTTAAATATAGAAAGTAGAAAAGACGTTTTTTATGTAAACTAAGTTATTACTTAATGAGACAAATATGGGGATAAATAAGATAAGATACATAGAATATAAGCAACAAAACTTAACTTTCTATGAGTTATTTGATAAATCAGACAAATTCACAGATAAGTTGTCTAAGCTGACTTGTAATAATAAAAAGTTTGTCTTTTAAGGAAAACAACCTTAATCTTCATTATTAATGGACTAGCAAGATCCATTTTGTTCTCAGTCTTTGGTGTTATCCAATCTTACGAGTGTGAAGGATGTTTTCATAAAACACAGAGTTACATAAAAACAATATGTACTATTGATTAGGTATTTATTTTTACATACAAGACAATAAGCTTTGTGCCAGTAGAGGCAATCGAGCGGCAAATAATTGAACAGCCTTGAAGTCTGTAATGAGTGAAAGGCAACACATAGTCCAAACGTGACTCACCCATAACTTATAATATGAGAATTCATTATCACATATTAAGATGGTCTGTGCCAATCCCACGTAAAGATTAGGAACGAAGGTTAAACAAGAAAATAGAAGTGGCTCTAATTTGAAAAAACGGAAATTATCCCAAACCGACAAGCTCGCATGAAGAAAGTTATGAATGTGGATGAAGCGAAAAAAGTACGAAGGAACCTTGACAAGTGGAAAGATAGCATTTTATGGACCACTCAACTCATGCTTGCTATAAAATGCTATTTTATTTTAAAAGAATTACTAACCTTTAAATAAAACTATTTAACCTAAAATAGCTAACTATTTTAAACTTTACTTTTAGAAGTCAAATATTTCTCTTGTCTAAGAAATTAATCAAATTAAAGATAATTTCAATGTTAAAATTAAAGGTAGGTATAATAAAACTGTTACCCTTGAACGTGAAAAAGATGAATATAAATGTTGCTCAATTTTATAAGTCATTCCAAAGAAATCGGTATCACCTTAATATATAAAATTAACAAAAATAGTTACTACTATTTACATTTTTCATACATTATAGTTACTATATATATTAGTTCCGTGTTCCGTTATCAGTAATGTTTTCAAGATTCATCAGACATCAATTAATTATATAATAGGAGATTTTCCGAGACAGATGAGTTCACGAATATACCTCGGGGAGACCGGCTTGGGTATTCTAAATAAAAATATGTTAAAAAATTTCGTTGGAATTGCCGAGAAAAAGAAATATAGCAATGCCTGATAAATGTCTAACAGTTCCTAAGATAACTTAATCCCTAACCAATAGCGAAACGGTACATACATCATTGAATGGAACCTCCTAAAGTGCTCTCGGCACAATTGATCGGACATCATACGGCTTTCCTCTCGACAGTACAGAACTAGGAGCCTGTGAACATCGTCGTGGGAACAATCGTGCTCACTGAACATTTGTAACAATTATTCAAGGAAACTAGAAATTTTAGGAAGAGATCTAATAATTTAGGTATACGAGTATTTTCTTGTTATTTTTTTTTCCTTGAATATTATACTTAAGATAGGTACTCAACAGTGTTGAGTCAAATCAAAAAAAGCAACAGTCCTGTCAACTTCTGTATTTATTGTGAATTTATTGCAAAAAATTATCTTTATTATTTAAGTTATATTGAAATGTCCCATAATAAGGAGACATAAAATTTTGAATTTTAGTACTACACAATCACTTTCTGCTATAATTCGAACCAAGTTCTCGAAAAGACAAGTATTAATAACGGCCACAGATGTATTCTAAATTTACACTGAGCTGTTTGCTGTCTATTGTAGCACTAAATTAAGAAAACCAAGCCTCTATTAAGAAGTCGTTAAACCAACGGTTAATTGACAAAGTTGTAATGTGACAATCTACTACATAAATTAAGCAACAGAGAAAATTAAAATCAAGAGTTGTAAAATCATACACGCAAAAGTTCATACACTCAGGATATACTGGTCGAAATATAGAATTTAGTTTTAATGACTTTCTGCCGGTTAAAAGGCTCATTGCTCTCTTGAAGTTCAAACTTTCGCCCACTCCGCCTATTTACTTTGAAAGGTTGGTTTCTCGTTTGTTTTCGACGAAATCATAAAGAATTTTACGCTCAGCACTCAAGTTAACTTTGTAGCTGTAGAATATTGTTCTTAAGTTCCTATCGAACTCGAGAAATTTTTAACAAAGTTTCAAACTTATTATCATACAATTGAATAGTTTTTCATGTAACTTCTTATAAAAGGTTTTAAAATTTTTAGTGCATAATAGAAAGACTTGACTATTGTTGATCGAAGTGAAGTTTTCTAGCTTACTCATGCATCTTACAATGTCAAAGGACACGTGTTAAAAATAATGAAGTTGTGAAAGTGTTACGATTGCGTTTCTCTGTCTAATAAATGACACGAAACGTGTCAAAATAATTAAAGAAAAATACATAAATTAGACATAATTTAGAACATCTTTGTATTGATCTTTACATTCGAAGACATTGTTATTTAACAATAAAGGCAAAAAGTGTAAGTATTGGAATCTTAAATCGAAATAAGTGTGTTTGTCTGTACACGCACATGCGTTTTCGCGTCCTCAATTGTAGAGTTCGTGACCAATCTACGTTGAAGCCTCACGATGCACGTAACAATTAGAATTGCATGAGAAAATGTGCAACGTTGCATTTCTCAGTAAAGATGGAGATTCGATAAGACTGCCATACGTATCGTGATCAAAAATAATGAAACAGTCCACTTTGAGTATGAATAAGAAGTTTTAATTTCTTGTTTATTTCTTCCCCTATGAATTTTTGAATATTCTTAGCGGATATCTATACCTCGGATCGGATGCTTTTGGATCACAATACATTTTATCTGTGTACCAAATAATATATATACTACTCTGTCAAGAAAGTAGCAGGAAAAGATCAATAATACACAAACTGTTTGTTATTCATCCAAATTTATTTTATCACCTTCAAAATATGCTCCTTTAGAAACGATACACTTACGCCAACGAATAATCCAATCATCAAAACATTTTTTAAACGCTGTTTCCGGAATTGAGGTCAGTTCTCGCCGCGAATTCTCTTTTATGTCTTCTACCGATTGAAAATGGGTGCCACGAAGTGGTAATTTGAGTTTAGGAAAAAGAAAAAAGTCGGCTGGAGCCATATCTGGTGAATATGGTGGTTGCTCGATGGTATTTGTTGAGTGTTTGGTTAAAAATTCGTTCACAATGATGGCCTTGTGCGAAGGTGCATTATCATGGTGCAAAATCCAAGAATTTTCTTTCCACAAATCTGGCCTTTTTCGTCGGATTTGCTCTCTTAAACGCCGCATAACACTCAAATAATATTCCTTATTTACCGTTTGACCTTCCGGCAAGAATTCCGAGTGCACAACACCGCGATAGTCAAAGAAAACAGTCAACATGACTTTGACTTTTGAACGACTTTGGCGTGGTTTTTTCGGTTTCGGTTCAGTTGGAAGGCGCCACTCCGAAGCTTGTTGACTAGTTTGCATGTCAAACTCGTAAACCCACGTCTCGTCACCAGTAACAATGCGTTTCATGAATGTTGGGTCGGAATTGACTCGTTCTAGCATGTCCTCAGCGACTCTCATGCGATTGAGTTTTTGAAAAAAATTCAGGTCTTTTGGGACTAGCCGAGCGGCAACATGTTTCATACCCAAATTATTAGTTAAAATGGTACGGATCGACTCGTGAGATACAGAAAGTTCGGTGGCTATCTCTCTCAAAGTTGAATGAGGATTTTCAGTCACTATTTCCTTCACTTTTGCGATGTTAACTTCAGTTGCAGACGTTGATGGCCTACCAGAGCGAGGCAAATCTTCCATCACACCTCGACCGCTTTTGAACGCTTTGTACCACTCATAAGCACGAGTTTTTGATAAAGTCGATTCACCGTAAGCCTTCTGTAACATTTTCAGTGACTCCGAACACGATATTCCATTGGCAATGCAAAATTTAAGACAAACTCTTTGTTCGATGTTTTTATCCATTATGAAATTAGCAATACACACTAGATATGATATAACTAAAAATAGCACTGTATTTAATGTAAACAACAGATGCAACTCAAACTCCGCGCCAAAATGGAAAACAGTTGTGCCAATCTAACAACAACAAAAAAAACAAAAATTTGAATTTGGAACCATAAATAAATAATCCATTCCCGATACTTTCTTGACAGAGAGTATAATATATATATAATATCAATGCAGTGTTCCAAACCCAGTATCAAAAAATCATCATTCCATTAGACCCCGTTGCGTCCTTGTCTCTCTGGAGAAAAGCCGGGATCTACCTGTGACCATGACTACCTATGTGCCAAATATTGTCAAAAGATCAATTGAAGTAAAACAGCAACATTTATGCGCAGGAACCTTCCAATTATTAGGTAGAATTTTATCCGGCGGTACGTCTCCTACAAGTAGTATACCTTGATTTACATTACACGTTGATTGACAATTGAAGGTTCACGGCGCATAGATGTACTTATATACCGGACAACACTATGATATTAAATCTATGATACAAGAGGCCGTGGAATTACAATAACGATCACTTACCTTCACCACTTTACTGCCAATTTCAGCCAAAACATTAATAAAATACCTTCCCACGAATTCCACGACTACGGCGAATTTCAGAGACGTTATGAACATCAAAGGAGAACTTTGATTAAGTTATCAAAACAAATATTTGCTTCTAATTCAACGAAGATAAGAGGAATAGCAAATTGCATTTCGCGTAACATAAGTGGGTCACGTTGCATGAAGTTGCGGGCGGTGCAGTCAGGCATGCATCCAGCGATTGACAGCAAAATAACAAAAGCGTAGATGTTCACTTTGCTTTTATTTCATGGAAATCACGCTTATAATAATGCCAAATAAAAAAATTTCCAAATATAATATATAATTTTGATTGACTTCTTCCTTCCGCGTAAATTCTTTTTATATTAAAATTCGTCTCAAGTTATATATATTTTCAACATTTAGTTATTCAATGTTGTATGGTTCTTGCCAAGTTTTTTTTATTTTACTCTAACTTATGGTAATTTTACTTTAATAAGGAAATGTGTAGGATATATTTTCCAATTTTTATAAACTCCTTAACAGCACATAAAACTGCCATTCAAAAGTTGGCCTTTTAATATTAAACATGTACACAGTTTCACATCTGCAAGCTTTTTATTTTTCCCCGATCGGCCGCCTAGCGCACGCTCTATTTGCAACTATTTACTTATTTGGCACGCCACGCCGCACGCGACGTGCTTCAAAACGCGGACATTCACACGTACTTGTGTATTTTTTTTTCTTTTACATCATATGAGAATATGATTGAGGGTCGATATCACGTACAAACTGAAAAGCCTGAATGAATGGCGCTATTTTGTTGGGAATTTTCTAAACTGATTTCTCGAAACGTTCCCTGCGAATTTTATATTTTATTAATGTTGTAGACAACAGTGAATTCTTAAATTTGAATAAACCTTTCCTTTTTTTTGTCAATATTTTCTCCATCTCTTAATTTTTGTTGTTGTTAGCAAATTTTTTATGGGCTAGCTAGGATACCTGTTGTATTTTTTTGTAAATTGTTAGTAGTTATGTCGTTAAAACAATTTCATAGAAAGTTCTATTCTGCCGAAAACGACACGGCAGGGTTTCTATCGATACTTTTACCTTTTGGTAAATCTGACGTCTTTAAAACTAATTTTTGAAAGAGATACTGATTCATCATTCTCCAAGCCATTTACATCACTTTCACTCGCCACCTCTATTGCCGCCTTATCCAAGAAGAACAATTAAGTAATTCTTTCAAATTGTCGAACTTTTATTGTACTGTACAAAAAAGTCTTTGTTTTCTTTTTTGTTTTTCATCGGGTAATTGGATAACTATTGCTGTTACTAATGAACGCTTCATTGTAAAATAAACTTTTCAATCTTGACCCTGTAACCTGACTTTCCATTTCTGTGACTTAAATAACAGATAGCTTATCTTAACCCGATATCGTTTCTTACATCAGGGTGACTTATTTTAATACATGTGAGATCAATGTGCTAATCGTATTAAACCAAATATGGACGACGCATTCAATTGAAGGAAAAATAAGTAATGTGCTTATTCAGAATATTTAATACGCTCGAATTTTAATGCGTATTCTTTGTCACCACCTTCATATATTTTATTCGTCACCACTTTTTCGCCGGATATCATACACGATTAAAAGAGATGAAGATATTGTCTACTTTGCTGAAAACTACACAATTATAGATAACATAAGTCATTTTATATATATAGTTTTTTTCCTTATAGGCAATCTGTGACACATCACAACATATCCTAATCAATAGCTCAATCCACCGTAGCCGTTTACTCGCCTGACAAATTGGGGTGAGGTAACCTTATTGGAAGGTGCAAATTTTTCGTGAAACTGTTCCCCTTGCACGTATCAGCTAGGAATAATAAACAAGTAATCTGTTGAATTCGCCTTGTTCAATGATCCTTTGCGTTCAGCAGTTACACTCTAACTCGAACAACTCTTATAGCAGTTCAAATGTTAGTAATCGCTACACCTCTTATATAAGTTAAAATTGTATATCTAAGATTAATAAAATCTATTAATTATTAAACACCTTCATAAGTGAAATGACTATCTAATCTAATAACGTAATCTGTTAATTACCATCAAATAACATGAAAAGTGACATAACGTTACAAATTTAAAAGATTGTGTCTGTTATTCAAATTCAGACTTGATTTCACATTTACAATCATATCCTAACTTTGATAACGCATAGAATATCTTAAAACGCTATGAGCAAAACTAGATTAAAATGTAAAACGAAAATTAATTAGTCTGTGATGCTTTCTATCAGGTTCTGTGTTTGCGTAATATTTTCAAAGAGCATGCTTTCTAGAGATATTGTATGCGCGTAGCGTTGCACTACAATTGGCTATAATTAATGCAGATTGTGCTGAGCTCGCTTCCAGCTGAGTTTAAAACATCTAGATGATAGAGATATATCTTCGTTTTGATTGAGTTTCATCTCTTAAAAAGTGTCACTAAAATGATAACGTATAAAATAAATATTGATGATTTTGTTCTGAATTTGATTAATCCAGACAAGTTAGTATTACAAAAGAGAAATTCAAATCTATAATAGACACTATATCAGAAATATAAGATCTAAGCACTGCATTATGTTATTAGCCTAGTTAGCACTTAAATGCCTTAAACTTAAAAATAAACATAAAGCTGAAACTGCTATCGGTAATATGAATCAACGAGAGATGTACTAAAAAATATGTCTCTAAAGGTTTGCGTTGTATGTACATCTTTCTATAGCTTCCTTAATTTAAGGTCCGAGGTTGTGTGATGGTTATACAAAGCGTAAACAAACAGGTTTGCGAAAATTGAAATGGAATGACTGGGCGATTTCTCGTCTGCATGGGGGTATGAGAAACTTTTTCAGTTTAGCAGAATACAATTATTGAACCAAGCTAAGTGAAGTTTAATATTCATAAAGAACATATTGGTAACAGCACTAATCTTTAAAATTAAAAACAGCAGAATCATTTTGCGGCGAAGTTTCTAAGAAGAACATGATTCGGAAAAGTGAAAACGACAATCCATTTTCTTTCTTTTCAATTTGTTATTTATTCATTTACGATTTTTAACTACGATTTGTATTTATCCGGATGTGAATCCCAAGCCCATAATAGAGAGTGAAAATCATTTGAACAAGAATGTTATGTACTCTACAAGTTAAATATACTTAGGTGTACGCATGCAATAATTTACTCCGGAAGTTAGAAGATGTTTGTTGTGTCATCATAAGGTGTCAACATCATACAAGATGCCATGAATACATATTTAACGCAAACCAGTTAAATGAAATTCTACAAGAATTTCACACGCGATGCTAAAGTTCTGGTAAATGTGTCCTTCGTCTGACCACCAACATTAGTCACCATATTAATGTTTACATCTTGCAATTTAATTAAGTAAATACTTTAAGCTTTTAAGTTTTACTACTTCGCGCTTCAAAATGGCAAAGCATTTTACGTATATTATCTAATACAATATGGCATTTCTATTGTCTAATGTCCTGATCTTTGTAGATGTTATATATTAATGTTTATCCGTGTATTTGTGTTTTCTTTTGCAATTATATATACTGATTATATCAAAAAATTAAGTAATTTAAAAACTCTAAAACTGAAGTCTCAATATTGATAGGATTTTATATATAATTGGATTTATTATAATATTATTAAGCATCTACAACAATCAAGTTTGTTTTTCATTATTTATCAATGAAAATTAACATTGAATAAAATTAAAATTTATGACATTAGCTAACATGGCAGCTATACAGTTCTGTGTGTGACAGAAATATTACATTACACATACAAATTAGCTTTAACATGTTAATAACGTAAAAGCATTCATTCACAAAATAATGCAATGGATGGTGAAAATAGCGCCACAGTGTTACATCACTCAAAATTTCAAAATCTATCCCTACCGATACCTCAAGCATAAATTTAAATTAAAAACTATTTCGCATCTCTGCTTCTAAATTTTTGGGATAAGAAGTCTACAGGTCAATGAACTTTCTTTCCTACCCGAGATTATAATTTTAGTGTTTGAATTTACGAGAGCCTGAATTCCAAACAATCATCAACGGAATTTAAAATTTAAGGACACCATAAAGCTATTTCTTTGTAAATTTATTCAATGTCGCTTACTTTGTTTCAGGTTGGGAACTGAAAGGATTATATTGCTACAAATTCTTCAACATTAGACACTCATGGGAAAAAGCAGCAGAACTATGTCGAAGGTACAGTGAATAGCATATTTACCAATAATCCTAGATTATATTAATAGGTGGATTCAAGTTATAACTGTCTGAGACAATGGTGTTTCCATCAATAAGTTTTTAAAATTTGGTCATGTTTCAAATACATACAAATACCTACTTTTTACGTTTCGTATCGTCGTACTCACTCACTTTAAAAATCGTAGTCATTAAATATTATTACATTTTAATCTGACTGTAAACGTTGTCTTTCTTGTGCAACTTTACAATTTTATCATGTGACAAGGTATTAAATACAGAAACCGGTTTTATTGGCCAATCCACTTTAATACACAAAACTTATTTCGCAGGTACGGGAGCGAGTTAATGGTTGTAGACAGCTATACAGAGAACAACGTAACAGCCAGTATGGTGCCGGCTACACCCACCAACAACAGATACTGGTTAGGTCTTGCAGCTGTTGATGACCTGAGAACAAACACTTTGGAATCAGCTGCAAGGTCATTGGTGTCACAATACGCAGGATTCTGGGATTTGCGGCAGCCAAACCCAAAAGACGGAGAATGTGTCGACGTTCACGTCACATCTGACAACCAGTCATGGGAACTCACCACTTGCGAGACATTACTCCCCTTCATGTGCAAAGCCGATGCCTGTCCTGCAGGTAATATTTCGTAACCCAATATTTGCTTAATGAGTTTGCTTAATTTGAAAGAAAGGAAGTCGAAAGTCAATGCTAAGGTTGTTAACACAATGATTACAATTCGCTTTTCTTTTAGGGACCTTCCATTGTTCAAACGGAAGATGCATTAACGCAGCCTTCAAATGTGACAAACAAGACGATTGTGGTGATGCGTCTGATGAAATGGACTGCACTTCCGAGTGCCACTTCTACATGGCCAGCAGTGGAGACGTCGTAGAGAGTCCCAACTATCCTCACAAATATCCTCCTTTCAGCGACTGTAAATGGACACTTGAAGGCCCACAAGGTCAAAATATAGTTCTACAGTTCCAAGATTTTGAAACTGAAAAGTCTTTTGATACTGTTCAAATTTTAGTAGGCGGCAGGACCGAAGAAAAGTCCGTTAATCTTGCGACATTATCCGGGAAGCAGGACTTGTCTAACAAACTATTCGTATCCGCATCTAATTTCATGATAATTAAATTTAGCACGGATAGATCCGTTGAAAAGAAAGGTTTCCGTGCATCTTGGAAGACTGAATCTTCAAACTGCGGTGGCATTTTACGAGCAACACCTCAGGGTCAAGTTTTGACCTCACCTGGTTATCCAAATATATATCCAGGAGGGTTAGAATGCGTGTATATAATTGAAGCTCAACCCGGCAGAATAGTGTCATTGGAAGTCGAAGATCTAGATTTAGGAATGAACAGAGATTATATAGTAGTAAAAGATGGTAACAGTCCCTCTAGTCCAGTCCTTGCAAGATTAACAGGACCTGCCGAAGAAAACCAAAAAGTAGTCATATCTACAACGAATCATTTATATCTTTATTTCCGAACGAGCCTTGGCGATTCTAAGAAGGGATTCAATATGCGATATTCTCAAGGATGCCGAGCCACGATAATTGCGGCCAACGGAACATTGTCATCACCTGCATACGGTTTAAGCAACTATCCAAATAATCAGGAGTGTTTATACAGGATAAAAAATCCTAACGGTGGTCCACTGTCATTGAAATTCGATCACTTTAAAATCCATCCATCCGACGTCGTGCAAGTATTCGACGGTTCAACCACTAGTAGCTTGAGATTGCATTCGGAAAATGGATTTACGGTTAAGCCCAGAATAACATTAACTGCATCCACAGGGGAAATGTTAATACGATTTATGTCTGACGCATTACATAACGAAGAAGGATGGAATGCTACATTTTCGGCAGGTAAATTGAATCTTTTTAAACTCACATTTACTTAAAAATATTTATTTCTTAACTGTGTATATATGTGCTTTGCAATACTTAGGAGTTGATTTATGTAATTTATTTTCATTCCAGATTGCCCACCACTGAAATCAGGCGTGGGTGCATTGGCCTCAAATAGAGACACTGCATTTGGAACTGTTAGCACATTCTCCTGTCCGATCGGGCAAGAATTCGCGACTGGAAAGCCTCGAATCACAACCAAATGTTTAGAAGGCGGAAACTGGTCTACAACTTATATTCCTAGCTGTCAAGGTAATTATCACTTTAATTACAAAAACTTTGTGGACTTATCATAAAAATCGATATCTCTTGTGACTTTAAGGATTATTTAATAGCTTATTTGAAAATAAATAAAGTTTATTCCAAAAACAATTGTTATGAAAACTAAAAGATGTAAATTCTAAGCATGGTCGTGCTCATGAGAGCTAAATTAAATTTCTCAGTACCTAATTGTAATAAGAATGCAATTAGTTTTAACTCGCTTCGTTAGCGAAAAAGACAATAGGCGTATAAAATGATAATTGTGAAATTTCCAGAGGTGTATTGTGGTCCCGTTCCGCAAATCGACAACGGGTTCTCAATTGGATCTACTAACGTGACGTACCGGGGTGTAGCCACTTACCAATGTTATGCTGGCTTCGCGTTCCCGACTGGCCAACCAATTGAAAGAATTTCTTGCTTATCTGACGGCCGATGGGAGAGAACACCTACTTGTCTTGGTAAGTTTCCAAGCTATTACATTTAAGCGGCAGAAGGTACATCTGGGATACGAAAAGATGAAAAAGAGAGAGAGAAGGTACTTGTACTATAATCATCATAAAAAAACAGGTGCCCAGAATAAGATGATTGAATATTTAATGTTCCAAAATAGTTTTGTACACAATTTTTATTATTCTTAAAATGTTGATAAAATATTTGACATAAATTAATTTATATTAGTAATATCACAGCGTAATTCATAGTTATTATTGCATTCTGCGGTTTACGGTTAACTACTATCCAATTAACTTATTTTAATATAGATTGTTAATATTTAGGCTTAATTACTAAGGGAACGAGTACAAATAGATTTGCAATAACTATACGATATGTGTGTGGTTCCCGGCACCAATACAAAAAAGAATAGGACCACTCCATCTCTTTCCCATGGATGTCGTAAAAGGCGACTAAGGGATAGGCTTATAAACTTTGGATTCTTCTTTTAGGCGATGGGCTAGCAACCTGTCACTATTTGAATCTCAATTCTATCATTAAGCCAAATAGCTGAACGTGGCCATTTAGTCTTCAAGACTGTAGACTCTGTCTACCCTGCATGGGATATGGACGTGACCATATGTATGTATGTATACGATATAGTTTTGTATGTGTATCCACAAAACATATAAGGCTTTAAGATAATTGTCAAAAACATCATGCAAATTTAACTTACAACACATTTTCAAATTCGATAACTTTATCATAATTTTGTTTATTAATTTCAGCGTCGCAGTGTGTGGCACTACCCGATGTACCACATGCAAATGTGACCATATTGAATGGCGGTGGACGAAGCTACGGTACAATAGTAAGATACGAGTGCGAACCTGGCTATGTTAGATCCGGGCAGCCCGTTCTGCTTTGTATGAGCAATGGCACGTGGTCTGGGGACGTCCCATCATGTACGAAAGCCTTGTGCCCTAAATTCCCTGAAATCAAGAATGGATTTATCGTTGACCAGTCCAGAATTTACATGTTCGGAGACGAAGCGCGAGTTCAATGTTTCAAAGGTAATTGACAATCATTATGAAACATTAATTGCTTAACTTATAACCACAATATCATCTAAAAACAAATAAGGTGAGAAGTGCTGATACCAAATAACATAAATTATTTTTGATTTCAGGTTACAAATTAAATGGTCCTAGTATCCTCAAATGCGGTACCAACCAAGAGTTTGACGCAGCACCCACGTGCGATGACATCAATGAATGCCTTAGCAACCAATGTGACACAGCTTCCACCGAATGTAAAAATACTCAAGGAGGATTCTATTGCCCTTGCCGTCCTGGATTCTCACCGAGCTTAGAATGCAGACCTGTTGGCGACTTAGGACTTATCAATGGTGCCATTCCTGACGAATCCGTCACGACTTCAGCTCCAGAATCTGGATATTACAAAGGGGTTCGTATAAGATTTTTTTTCACTTATATGTAATTAATGTAACATTAAAACTAACATGGGTGTAACTATAATTCTTAATTACAGATGGTCCGATTAAACAATGGAGGAGGTTGGTGTGGAAACAACTTAGAAGCTGGAGCTAATTGGGTTTTGATTGATTTAAGAGCACCTACTATTATTAGAGGATTCAGGACGATGAGTGTAATGCGAGCTGATGGCAACATTGCATTTACCTCAGCCATAAGAATTCAGTACACCAACGATTTGACTGATGTATTCAAAGATTACACTAACCCAGATGGTACAGCAGTAGAATTCCGCATTCTAGAACCCACTCTTTCGGTTCTCAATTTGCCGGTGCCAATTGAAGCGCAGTACATCAAATTTAAAATCCAAGATTATGTTGGAGCTCCGTGTCTAAAACTAGAAATCATGGGATGTGCCCGATTAGATTGCGCTGATATCAACGAATGTAGTGAAAATAATGGTGGATGTGACCAGAAATGTATTAACACGTAAGTATCTAAACTGTTGATATGGATGGTCTAGATTAGGTCTTGAACCTGTTAACATACGAGTATTGTATTTCAAATTATATATTTATTCTTTATATATTTGTTCTTTTCAGACCTGGAAATTTCTCTTGTGCCTGTAACCTTGGCTACGAGTTATATTCTAATAACGGAACGGCTGGATTCTCAATTGAATTATCAGAAACTGGAGACAGGGATGGCGACACATATCAAAAGAACAAATCTTGTGTACCAGTAATGTGTCCTCCACTCGCATCTCCCGAAAACGGAAAGCTTTTGTCAACTAAAAACACCTATCATTTCGGAGATATTGTGCAGTTCCAATGTGACTTTGGATATGTTATGTCAGGCTTTGCATCCCTACTCTGTACATCAAGTGGCACATGGAATGGAACAGTACCAGAATGTCAATGTAAGTGTAGCATCATGGATAATATTATACTTCGGGATATGTTGCAATCTCGCATAACTCTCATAATAAAAAATGTTACAGATGCTCGTTGCGTGACTTTGTCCGATGATAAAAATGATGGTTTGAAGATCATAAGAGAAGATCCAGAAAGCGTTTTATTGCCTTACAGAGACAACGTCACAATTACGTGTACCTCACCTGGAAGACAACTAAGAAACACTGTAACATCATCTTTCAGACAGTGTGTATACGATCCTAAACCGGTAAGAATAAAGTGCCTACTCTAGCATTCAAACTAAAAATAATAATAAATGACAGAAATAATAAAAATCTAAACTTTACAGGGTCTTCCTGATTACTGGTTATCTGGAGCACAACCTCAATGTCCAAGAAAAGATTGTGGCGTTCCAATGCCAACCCCTGGAGCTGAATACGGTCAATACTTAGATACAAGATATCAAAGCTCGTTCTTCTTTGGCTGTCAAAACACCTTTAAGCTTGCTGGACAAACAAGCAAACATGACAACGTTGTGAGGTGTCAAGCAAATGGTATTTGGGACTTCGGTGATTTAAGATGTGAAGGACCAGTTTGTGAAGATCCCGGTAGACCTGCTGATGGATATCAAATTGCCAGAAGCTACGAACAAGGATCCGAAGTGTTATTCGGATGCTCAAGACCAGGCTACATTCTAATCAATCCCAGGCCGATCACTTGTATCCGAGAGCCAGAATGCAAAGTCATTAGACCTTTGGGACTTGCATCAGGACGGATACCTGATTCCGCTATCAATGCTACATCAGAACGACCTAACTACGAAGCTAGGAACGTAAGACTCAATTCAGTTACTGGTTGGTGTGGAAAACAAGAAGCTTTTACATATGTTAGTGTAGATTTAGGAAAAGTATACAGAGTGAAAGCAATTTTAGTAAAAGGTGTCGTCACTTCAGATATTGTTGGTCGTCCTACTGAAATTCGATTCTTCTACAAACAAGTTGAAAAGGAAAATTATGTTGTATACTTCCCAAATTTCAATCTCACCATGAGAGATCCTGGTAATTATGGTGAATTGGCTATGATCACATTGCCCAAATACGTAGAAGCAAGATTTGTGATTTTGGGAATTGTCAGTTTTATGGACAATGCCTGCTTGAAGTTCGAACTAATGGGTTGTGATGAACCTGCTGCAGAGCCACTTCTTGGCTACGATTATGGATATTCGCCTTGTGTTGGTAAGTTTACTTGAATTTATGTTTTTAATTATATTTTAGAATTATTTTTGTACATTGAACTTTTTTTTACATAATTTCTACTTAAGCCATTGGCTTAAACCAACGGTTTACTGACAGTACATTATTTTTTCAGTGAGTTTGCTAATTAATGGCTGTATTTTTATAAATAAAATACACAAAATGCTATAAAATAATAAACATATTACTCTTTCAGACAATGAACCACCAGTGTTCCAAAACTGTCCTCAGCAACCTATCGTTGTACAAACAGATGTCAATGGGGGTCTTCTTCCTGTGAACTTTACTGAACCTACAGCTATGGACAACTCCGGAGCCATTGCAAGATTAGAAGTGACTCCTCAACATTTCAGAACTCCTCTTCAAGTGTTCCACAACATGGTTGTACGATATGTAGCCTTTGACTTTGATGGTAATGTCGCTATTTGCGAAGTGAACATTACTGTTCCTGACTACACTCCACCAAGACTAAGCTGCCCACAAAGTTATGTCATCGAATTAGTAGATAAACAGGATAGCTACGCAGTAAACTTCAATGAAACTAGAAGGAGAATTAATGCTACAGATGCATCTGGAGAAGTTTATTTGAAATTCATTCCAGAAAGAGCTGTTATACCTATTCGAGGATACGAAAATGTTACAGTTATTGCCTCTGACAAGTATGGAAACAAAGCTCAATGTAACTTCCAGGTAATTAAAATTATTAAAATAATGTCACTTGTAAATCAATAATTAATGGATTTAAACTAATAAGATACTTTTCATAGGTTTCCGTACAAGCCACACCATGTGTCGACTGGGAATTGATGCCTCCAGCCCATGGAGCCCTTAATTGTTTACCTGGCGATAGAGGCATCCAATGCATAGCTACTTGCAGCCCTGGATACAGATTCACGGACGGAGAGCCAGTTAAAACTTTTGTTTGTGAAACGAAACGACAATGGGCACCTACAGCGGTTGTTCCAGACTGCGTCTCAGAAAGTATGTAAATTTTAATATAGGTACACAAATGTTTTTTAAATCCTCCTTGATTTTATAACTTACTTATTTTTATTCATTTTTAGATACTCAACAAGCAGCTTATCACGTCGTGGCCAGTGTGCAGTATCGGGCTTTAGGAGCTGTATCTAATGCATGTCTACCACAGTACAAGGACTTACTAGCACAATATGACAACATACTTAATGAACGATTATCTCAGCGCTGTTCAGCGGTCAATGTTAACATCAACGTTACATTTGTGAAAGCAATGCCAACACTACTAGATGAGAATGTTGTTAAAATGGACTTCGTTTTGGCAATCACTCCAGCTATAAGACAGACACAACTTTACGATCTTTGCGGTTCGACTCTGAACCTCATTTTCGATCTTTCAGTGCCTTATGCTAGCGCTCTTATAGAACCAGTACTTAACGTATCCTCTATTGGAAACCAATGTCCACCATTGAGAGCAATCAGAAGTTCAATTTCTAGAGGATTTACATGCAGTGTTGGTGAAGTTTTGAACATGGACACTAATGACGTGCCCAGATGTTGTAAGTATAAAATTTATGTTACTTTTTTGTTAGAAATTAATCTATCAAGCTTATATAAATTTTCATTTAATCTTTCCTTTTTTTAGTGCACTGCCCAGCGGGAACCTTTGCTGGCGAAAAACAAAAGACGTGTACTATGTGTCCACGTGGCTACTTCCAAAATCAAGCTCGCCAAGGCGCCTGTCTCAAATGCCCCCAAGGAACATTCACAAGAGAAGAAGGATCTAAAGATATAACAGATTGTGTTCCAGTTTGTGGTTATGGTACATACTCCCCAACAGGATTGGTACCTTGCTTAGAGTGCCCAAGGAATAGCTACACAGCCGAACCACCTGTGGGTGGTTTTAAAGACTGTCAAGCCTGCCCCGTTAATACTTACACTTACCAACCAGCTGCTCCAGGAAGAGATAAATGTAGAGCAAAATGCGCTCCAGGAACCTATTCACCAACAGGACTAGCACCTTGTTCTCAATGTCCTAGAAACTTCTACCAAAACTTATTAGGTCAAACACTCTGTATGGAATGCCCTACTAACATGAAAACAGTTGGAACCGGGGCAACTACTTTGGAGGAATGTATTCCTGTTGAATGCTCAAACAGCGCATGTCAACACGGCGGTCTCTGCGTTCCAAAGGGTCACGGAGTCCAATGTTATTGTCCAGCTGGATTCTCAGGACGCAGATGTGAAATTGACATCGATGAGTGCGCAAGCCAGCCTTGTTATAATGGTGGTACATGTACAGATCTTCCTCAAGGATATAGATGCTCTTGCCCTACAGGATATGGTGGTATAAATTGCCAAGAGGAAAGATCAGATTGCAGAAATGATACGTGTCCAGAAAGAGCTATGTGCAAAGATGAACCAGGATTTGACAATTATACTTGCTTGTGTAGATCAGGCTATACCGGACTCGAATGTGACGTAACGGTATGTTTTAGACACATTTCTTATTAGATAATTAGTAGACCAATCCCAAATATGTGTTTACTCATTTTCTTTTAACTTTCAGGTTGATCCTTGTACTGCCAACGGAAATCCATGCACGAATGGTGCTTCTTGTATTGCTTTACAACAAGGAAGATTCAAATGTGAATGTTTACCAGGATGGGAAGGACAACTTTGTGAAATAAATACCGACGACTGTATTGAGAAACCCTGTCTTCTAGGGGCACCTTGTACAGATTTGGTTAATGATTTTAGTTGTTCTTGTCCTCCAGGGTTTACTGGAAAACGTTGCCATGAAAAAATAGACCTATGTTCTAACGGACCATGTAAACATGGTATTTGTGTCGATAAATTATTTGTTCACCAATGTATTTGCGACCCTGGCTGGTCAGGACCATCTTGTGATATCAATATTAATGAATGTGTCATATCGCCTTGTGAAAATGGAGGTCAATGTATCGATGGTATCGATGACTTCACTTGTAACTGTGAAGCCGGTTACACCGGTAAAAGATGTCAACACACGATTGATGATTGTGCTTCCAATCCTTGTCAGAATGGAGCTTCGTGTATTGACCAAATAGAGGGATTCATTTGCAAATGTCGACCTGGATTTGTTGGCTTACAATGCGAGACTGCTATCGACGAATGTTTGACAGAACCTTGCAATCCCGTTGGTACTGAACGATGTGTGGATCTCGACAACAAATACCAATGTGTATGCCGCGAAGGTTTCACAGGAGAAATGTGTGAAACCAATATTGATGACTGTGCTTCTGGCCCTTGCTTTAATGGAGGTTCTTGCAAAGACGAAATTGGAGACTATAAATGCGCTTGTCAACCTGGCTGGACGGGCAAACGTTGTGAAAAAGATATCGGCAATTGCTTGAACCGCCCATGCCAAAATCATGCAAACTGCATTGATTTGTTCCAAGATTACTTCTGTGTGTAAGTATACGAGTAACAATCCTTATCTAGTCTTGACATTTCTTCTAACAAAAATGGAAATTTTACGATCTAAATGTTTTTTTAGATGTCCTAGTGGAACTGATGGTAAACAATGTGAAACAGCACCCGAAAGATGTATTGGCAGTCCTTGCATGCATGGTGGAAAGTGTCAAGATTTCGGATCTGGACTTAACTGCACATGCTCACCAGACTATACGGGCATTGGTTGTCAATACGAGTTCGACGCATGTGATGCTGGTCTTTGCCAGAATGGCGCCACTTGCATTGACGAAGGAGAAGATTACACTTGTATCTGTGCTCCGGGCTTCAAAGGAAAGAACTGTGATGAAGATATTATTGACTGCAAAGACAATTCTTGCCCACCATCGGCGACATGCATCGACTTACCTGGCAGATTCTATTGTCAATGTCCATTCAACCTAACAGGGGATGACTGTCGGAAAGGTATTTGTTATTTTTCTTTTTCTCCTCTTTCTCAGATATTTCATATCAACAGACTCCTGAAACTTTTTCCACCTTTTCAGCTATCAGCGTAGATTACGATCTATACTTCAGTGACCCGCTAAGATCAAGTGCTGCTCAAGTTGTTCCTTTCGACACTGGCTCAGCAGACAGTTTAACAATTGCTATGTGGGTGCAGTATACACAACAAGACGAAGGTGGCGTTTTCTTTACAGCTTACAGTGTCAGGTACGCTTAGAATATTTGTTATCAAAAGTTTTCATAAGTAAATTTGTTGTAAGACAACCTGATCTAAACTTGGTTAATTTTTTACAGTAATTCACACATTGCTCTGAACAGACGAGTTATTATTCAAGCACATTCGAATGGAGTTCAAGTATCTTTATTCCCTGAGCTTCAAGAAGTATATATGAGTTTCGGAGAATTTGCAACAGTAAACGATGGACAATGGCATCACGTTGCTTTGGTATGGGATGGTAACAATGGCGGTGAACTAACACTCATCACCGAAGGTTTGATTGCTAGCAAGAAGACAGGTTATGGCAGCGGTCGAACATTGCCACAATAGTAAGTTCACAGTAATGCTTGCAATAACTTTTAGATAGGTCTATCTAAACATGATTTTAATAAATATTTTCCTTTTTTTTAGTGTTTGGGTAACACTAGGAAAACCTCAATCAGACAATCCAAAGGCGTACACCGAATCTGGCTTCCAAGGTCATCTGACTAAAGTTCAAATATGGAACCGTGCGCTTGACGTCACCAATGAAATACAAAAGCAAGTACGCGACTGTAGAACTGAACCAGTTCTTTACAATGGTTTAGCTCTTAACTGGGCTGGATATGAAGATTTAGTTGGAGGTGTTGAAAGAGTAGTACCAACACACTGCGGACAAAGAGTATGTGCCAATGGTTATACTGGTGATAAATGCGAGCAACTTAAAGTAGATAAGGAACCACCAACGGTAGATCGTTGTCCAGGAGACTTATGGGTAATTGCAAAGAATGGATCTTCGATTGTGAATTGGGATGCTCCTGTATTTAGCGACAACGTGGGAGTAGCAAGAGTAGCAGAGAAATCTGGGCACAAACCTGGACAAAACCTCGCATGGGGAGCGTATGACATCGCTTATGTAGCCTATGATGCTGCTGGAAATGCAGCCACTTGCACTTTCAAGGTCACTGTTTTAGGTGAGTGATTTTTACCGTATTCCTCATATGATTTCTCCACAACATTTCGAAGTGCTAGAATAGTTTATATTAATAGGTAGTGTTATATAACTTATGCTCTCTCTTTTAGCTGAATTCTGCCCTCCGTTGGCGGATCCTCTTGGCGGATATCAATCTTGTCGCGACTGGGGCGCGGGCAGTCAGTTCAAGGTCTGCGAGATTGGATGCGGTAAAGACCTCGGATTTTCCCAACCTGTGCCACCATTCTACACCTGCGGGGCTGAAGGCTTTTGGCGACCGACTGCTGATCCAACTCTGCCATTTGTATATCCTGCTTGTTCACGTAAGATACATTTGAAATCATCTGTTTGTTTTAGGTTAGATAGTATTTTTTTTATTTGCTTAAATATACAATCCACTTTTAATTGTCTTTCAAATATACACAAATTTTCAACAAAAACATTATACTGCAGTGCTTACCTTACCTTTATTATATTTTAACAGCGGCTCAGCCAGCTCAGCGCGTATTCAAGATATCGATGTTGTTCCCAAGTTCGGTCCTCTGCAATGATGCCGGTCAAGGAGTTCTGCGGCAGAAAGTACGAACTGCCATCAATCAGCTTAATAGAGATTGGAACTTCTGCTCATATGCTGTACAAGGTATGACTTTTCTTAATTGTATTTTAATCATAGTCTAAATTTATTCTTCAATAGCAGTAAAGTTTAGGTGCCGGACATAAGCCTTTTTTATAAAAAAATCAAAAACTGATGAATGATCAACAATTTAGATAAAATCATACAATTGGTTTAAAATAATATATTTTTTATAACAGGTACTCGAGAATGCAAAGAACTTGACATCAATGTGAAATGCGATCACCGAGCAAACAACAGACAAACCAGGGAGGTTACACCACCCACAAAACCTGAAGACGCATATGTTCTGGACGCTATTATACCAGTCGATGAGTAAGTATTCGATGCCTATGAAAAGCATGACTAATGTCTAGATGATTTGTTCGATATCACTTCTGTATTCGAGCAAGTTACTTAAACTAATGACATAGATCTTTTCTTTAGTCTATAGATACATCATGTAGTAAATTGATGTTAAACAGTCCATAGTAGAAAAACTGTCGCAGCTATAGATAGTGAGGTGTGGGTACGCACACTAAACTTAGAGAGAATTTTAAATGTCTTTGTAGAGCACAGTTTACATAGAAGCATGTGTATCACACACGCACAAAGCGAATAATACAATGTTGAAAGTTAAGGTGCGGCTACAACAACATTGTTCGACATCGATGTTTTTAAACTGCAGTTTGTCTGCACGTACATCTAGGTATTCGTAAAACAGTAACAGCCAACAACCAAACACGGCATTGACGCTGACTTTTATTTTATCGAAAACCCTGTTTATCGAAATGATTTCCGAACAAACAAAGTTAATATGATTTGATAGTTTTGTCGTCTCAATATTTTATCGATTACCTGCCCTTTTTATATCACTTATAGATAGAATTCGTAATATTTCTTAAACTAAATATTTTCACTGCAATAACAAATTCATCATTCAAAAGCATCGTCGAACGCCGTCAGTGTAGCCGCACCCTAACACCGCTGCACTGTTAGCCCTGAAACTTAAATATTTTACGTGGCATGTTTCTCTTCCAACACGATTGCATGTTATTTTGTCTGGCACTTAGGACGCGAAGCAGTAGGGAGGGCAGACAAGTTGGAGATACGTACAGCATTGAGATCGCTTTCCCAGCCGTCAAGTAAGTTGCATGCTTTCAACTATAAAGTCAGTATAGCTGTGGATGTGTGTAGGGGTAGAGCGCACTCCTTAAAGTTAACAATTTTTGCATTAAAATTATATCGATTATTCATATCATAGACTTGTAACGACGGATTGCAAAGAATTGTTTCATTTTTGTTAATTACATTTAGGTGATATTTATGCAGTCGAACCCGGGCTCCGAAGTGAAGTGAAACGTGCAAGTGGAAACACTCAAAGATTAGATTGAGAATTTATGCACGGGGACAAAAAGTCAATTTAAAAGAAAGTACTAAAACAGATTTTCAAATTTATAATTTTTTTTTGACTTGATATTCTTGACGCCATGCGTGCGCTCTATAGGGTGATTGCTCTAAACTTTCAACAGATAGCACTTTATTCATTCGTTTGCAAACAGTTTTGTTTGTGTTCCTATTCAATAGACGCTTTGGAACGTGGAAAACTTTTAACTCCACATGCGAGGTTGTTTCCATTTGCGGTGAAATAGTTAAACTATTGGGATGAAAGATCTTTATGGACTAGGTTTCGCGTACGTTGCGGAGATGGGAAGATATGGAAAAAAATTGCTTTTAATTTATTGTGTAGGTACTGTAATCTCTGCCTGTCCGGGAAAAAGGCGTGTGACATAATATTTAAAATCAATTGTTTTTTAAAATTATATCGATTATTCCAACATTCTGAGTAAACGATGTTACTTATATTACCTTTTTGTCTTTATACTTGTCAAGCTTTTGCGCGAATTTCTAATCAATTCTTAATTACAGCGACCCAGTAATCCACGGAGGCACTAATGAAAGGTCCTCAGTCCATCGGTTACTGGAGAAACTGATCCTAGAAGACGAACAGTTCGACGTAAGGAGCATCTTGCCCAATACTGTGCCGGACCCGGCTAGTCTGCAGCTGGTCTCCGACTACGCTTGTCCGACGGGTCAAGTCGTTATGGGAACTGATTGTGGTATGTATTTAATTGATATTCTTTTTTTGCTCCTTTAATCATTTATTTATTCCTTGAATATGTTCACAATGTACAAAGGTCTCAAGTATTCAAGCACAGTTTCTGTTAACACACATTCTACCTTTGAAGGCGTCGGAATAATGTACATATATCTTAAATAAGCAGCGTATATAGGCTTTGAGAAAAAAGAAGATGTACCTTAAGAAGGCTGCCATTTTTGCTGAAAGTAAATCAAGTTTGATGACGTGCAAAACCGTAGTAATCCTGACGTCGCGAAAGCGAATCAAAGCAAAAACTGTACCCTAGTTTCGAAACATAGCTGAGCAGGGTGCAACCAGGAACACGCAAAGATGAGCGAGATAACCTTAAAACAAGCTACATGAGCAAGTTATATGATAAACAGAAAAACAACCAAACGACCTAAAATCAAAATAAGCTAGCCGCAAAACTCTTGACTTCTAACCAAAAATTAACAAAACAATTTTTTTCCTATTTCAGTGGCATGTGCGGTAGGAACGTACCTGGATTCAGCCAGCGATACCTGCAAGCCTTGTCCCCTGGGCACTTACCAGTCTGAGGCCGGTCAACTTCAGTGCACTGCCTGCCCGTCCATCGCTGGACAAACTGGTGTGACTCAGGCCAGCGGCGCGCGCAGTGCTGGCGACTGTAAAGGTAATGTGCTTGTAAACTTTTGTTTATCCTTTTACGTGAC
Source organism: Amyelois transitella (assembly GCF_032362555.1). Lineage (NCBI taxonomy): Eukaryota > Metazoa > Arthropoda > Insecta > Lepidoptera > Pyralidae > Amyelois > Amyelois transitella. The sequence goes on along the minus strand of NC_083512.1, from coordinate 4,080,430 downwards.
GTTTATGCGAGTTATCATAGGTGAATCCATCATTTAGCTATCTAACGGAATGTATCTCGATCTTTTTAGACTATTGGCTCTCTCTGTTCCGTAAGGTACAGAGTTGTGGCAAAGACATACTTATGCATGTCTTATATTCTTATTCTTTTATAAATGATTAAGTAGAGAAGCTAAACGTTTTGTAGAATAATGTCGTTATAAGAAATCCCTCGGTCGCCCAGGCACGAACTTTTTATAAAAAGAACAAGGGAATGTTTATGTATAACAATAACGCAAATAAGGTCAAAATTAATGTATGTACTATGTACTATTTTCTTGTTACTGTGTAAATTTCTATGCAATAAAGATATTACAAACAAACAAACAAAGAGAAGAAACAAATACCCTATATGAGGTAGAAGCTCCAACAGTCTCAAAGGCGTTAAGTTCATCAAGATGGCTTGAAGGAATTACGAATAAATTTAGATAGATACAGATTACAAGCTGATAAGCTAAAGAATATCAACAGTAAAATACTCTTCAACACCTTCAATGACCATTACAGAAAGGTGTGCAGCCGGCAAATTCTACGACGCGGAAGCTGAGCTCTGCCGACCTTGTGGCCACGGCTCCTACCAACCTCGGGAAGGCGCCTTCTCTTGTATCGCCTGCCCGCGAGGTCAGACCACCAGGGCTACGGAGGCGGTGTCGGCTGCCGAATGTCGGGATGACTGCTCCTCAGGTAACACTATATTATTTCTTGGCACTAATAAAGTTTAGAATTAAATAAAAACAATTGGACAGGTACTTTTTGATGTGCCCTAAGAGAGGATTTCCCGAAGGAATTTTGCGGGATTTTTCGATTGAGTGCTCTTTCTATTCCGTAAGATTAATCAGAATGGGAGATGCCGGATAGAGCAAGATGTGTATAAAGAAGTAGAATTGATATATCAGTTAAAAGAAGTAAAACCTAGTTTTATTTATCCGCCCATCCAACATCGATGTCTTACCTTAACGCATAACAATGTTATCTTTAAGTATTCCTAAGCGTGGAATCCCATATCTGGTAAGCACCATATAAGTGTACAATGCATTCGAATGACATTGTTCTGGAGGGAAATTCTTTATCACTACTAAGAACTATAAACGGTAAAAGCAGCTACACTCTCTAGTTTACCACCATTTTCACGATCCACATTTCAAGTTGATATATTTTATTCCACACGAAAGATTCATGGTTGAAACACGGACACCGTATTCACGATTTTGTTCAGCATAGAAGCGTTTCATTAATCTTCTTTCACAGTGAATTGAAATTCAAATGTAACCAGACGAGAATAACGTATGATGTTGACGGTGTAACAAGTTTATAGTACGCGTCTTCCGCTCAGACCAAAAAAAGAAAAAAAGTTTCCGCAAAGTGATTTTAAAATTATGTATGTCTTTCCAAATATATCAAGTATTCAATCTCAAGTTATTTTAGTGCTTTGAAGTGACACAACCTACTCAATAGTAAAAAGTCTTCATATTAAAAATACCTATGTTGTTAAAATGTTTTACTTTTAAAATAATAGGTACTTGTATTGTGTTCCTGAGAGGGTGAAAAGTTTTTTTGGAAACAGGAAGAACGAGATTTCTGCTAAGTTATCTAATTGAACGTTATAATACTCATACATTCATATAGTCCTGACTAGCTCAAGTCTGTATTAAAATGAAAAGCACATCGCCCACATTTAGAATCGCAACTTTATTAGCTTTTCCTTTACGATAAGACACATTTCTGACTATATGTCAACAGGAGAGCAGCTAAGCAGTGATGGTGGCTGTGAGCCGTGCCCGCGTGGTACCTGGAGACTGAAGGGTGCCGGCGCTGCCTGCGCGTCATGTCCGCCTGGTACCACCACCCCGCAAGCTGGTGCCTCTTCAGCCGACCAGTGCTCTTTACCAGTTTGCAAACCTGGTAAGATTATAGGTTCTTCTGTTAAGAGTTCTACTAGAACAGGTTAACAATCATGGTGGCTGTGAGCCGTGCCCGCGTGGTACGTGGAGACTTAAACTCGTTCTTGCCTAGTTCAACCACACCACCCGAAAGAGAACTTTCGAAAGAAAATTCATGACAATTTAAATTCCCTCTCTATTCTTGGGACACCTACTCTATATATACTCTTGATACCTATACATACATGAACACTTAATAATCTGGTTACACTGCCGACCGGACCGATTTATCTAACAAGACTATATAAATCACACGATGAAAAATCATAATATGTACTTATAGATTTGGTAAAAAGTTTTCAACGTTCACATTACTAATTAAGATTTTTATTCTAGGATCTTACCTGAACGTTACCCTGAATACATGTATACTCTGCAAGAAGGGAATGTACCAATCGGAAGCTCAACAAACAGCCTGCGTGCCATGCCCTATCAACACGAGTACCAGGGAGACAGGAGCTGTAAGTATTTTTCTATTATTTTTAGCGACAACCGCGAAACCCGCTTTTTCATTTTGTAGTTTTTGCGTGATACCTGAACAAACACACAGAAAGACAAACAAAAAAATATAAGATATAAATTAAACAAACGATATATAGAATTTTGAATTTTTTGAATTCAACCTTCGAAATGGCCCAAAAATATATAAGATCAAAGTTTCTTATGCACAGGTTCTTGACGCAAACAAACTATCTAATTTTCTTATAGATTATTCAGATTGAACGAAAATGACAAAATTATTTCCAGACTTCGGAATCGGAATGCACGAACCCATGCGAGATGAGCGGTCCAGAAATGCATTGTGACGTCAACGCATACTGCCTGCTGATGCCCGAGAGCAGCGAGTTCAAATGCCAGTGCAAGCCGGGCTTCAACGGCACCGGGAAAGTGTGTGTTGGTAAGTTCTTAGTTTTATATTGGAACTAAAGAGCGCCCGCGTTAAAGGAAAAATCCCGTTATCTCCCGTTACCGCAGAAATCTCCAAAAATCTTCTTAGCGGACGTCTAGTACTTTCAATCTACGTTTCGGCGAATTTTGATCGTCATTGGCTCTGTAGTTTTTGGAATTTCCTGATCTATAAGTGAGTAAATATATCGTCGTCCATATACAGTCGCGCTGTGATAGCAAACTTATTATTACCGACCTTTAATCTGTCAGTTTTGGGATTGCTTCATAAAATTCACAATTTGCACTTTCAAAGATCATGGAAACTCTTAAAATCTTTCGATTATTAACAACCAATTTTCCCAGACGTGTGCCTCAACTTCTGCGACAACGGTGGAGAATGCATCAAGGACGCCAGAGGGGAGCCATCTTGCCGGTGCATGGGTTCCTTCACTGGTAGAAACTGCACGGAGAAATCTGACTTCGCATACATAGCCAGCGGAGTGGCTGGAGGAGTCATCTTCATCATATTCCTGGTTCTGCTCGTGTGGATGATTTGTGCGAGGTATGTTTATAAGTATCTATAGATTTAAAGATTCTAATTTGAACAATCAATCAAAAAATACAATGATGCTGATCGAAAATTTCAACTTGAATTTATAATCGCACCGATGTACCTATTTTGAACCTGGTACTACAGTCAGCCATAGCCAAACTCTCTTGAGCGACGTATTATTGTAAAATGTGAAGTCTTTCTTTATTCTTTTCCCTGACGGTTAGTGGGTCTACGAAGGGTGCGACTACATCATTTTTCATAATCGGTACCATTATATTTTATTATAACTCCTACTATTCTGTCGATCGTAAATATTACGTCGTGAACCTTTTGTCGGCTTAGCGACAGTCCAGCAGGGTCCAAAACAAAATAGTATTTAGCATTTTTATTATAACTCTATTCCAAGTAACAGCCTGATTGTGGAATATATTAGGGGTTTATTATCTACTCGTAATAAGGAAAACGGGGGGAACAAATCAGTGTTCTATCTATCAATCTGCCAAAACTTGTTCATTCGAAAGAAAAGATCGCAACCTAAAGCGTAACGTAAAACTTTTTAATCAGCATCATCATTGTGGCAGTATTATCGGCCATCGACCACGATCCAAAAATGGAAATGCCTGGTTATTAATGTAGATCGTTTGCCTAATGTATTCACTTGGAAAAGATTCGGTAAATGGCCACAGCTCGATTCGAAATACTACTACTCGTTTATGAGTCAAATGCGAGTACCTTTAAACCAAAGCGCGTTACTTGATTCACAGTTGACATCAAAATCAACATTGTCCTCACTTATTTATACATCTACTTATATATACTATACATCATACAGATATGTGCCATTCAAAAATGGATCTTAACATTTTGCAATAAAGCAGACACGCTTAAATAATTCCACTTGACTTAATTTAGACGTCCTAAATCATTCGTAACCACTTCAGACTAGTGGAATAACATGTATGCAGTTAGCAACTTCCTAAATGTTATTCCACTTGCCTGAATTAATAACTGGATCATTGGTGTATAAATGCATACTTAAAACAGAAGAAACAATTCAAAAACACACTGTTTAGGGAAAAACCAAAAGACATTGCTAAATAACCCTTGAGACATGCGTTCCAAACAGAAGCATCCAATCTTTATCTACGATCGAGGTGAACGTCGAGGGCCATAAATCAACAAGTCCACCTACATCGGAACTCCGGGAAACAATATATTCTCTCAAGAGATATTCAGCTCATAAAGCAAATCTATACTTCCTTAAGTATATCACCCAGGGGACAGGGTCATACGTATAAGAAGTGGAGTGTAAATTTATTCCGGGTATCTGCATACCCCCGGGGAGACCTTTGTTTGCCCATGTCAAGTAAGGATAGGGCAGTTATTACTGAGTAATATTTTAATCTTGCGAACCGTTTAAAATATCTTAACAGGTGTAGCGTAGTTATTAAATTATTTTAGTATCTACGAAATTGGTATCAACGGTATACTTACCTTAGTTTTTGTGGTTGCTCCTAGTAGGGTAGTCAGATAGGACATTCTTTACGGTGTATTACATAATGTAATTCTCTTGCTGAAAGCGAGCGCACTTACATATAATTAAACGCGAGGTAATAAATAATGCATGACCTACAACCTTGAACTTACATGTTATTGTGAATAAAACAATGGTAAAATGTAGTTTCTAAGCCTTATCAATGTAGTCATGATCGTAGCAAGTGGAAATCCATAGTCTCTGCTAACCCCTGTGAGAAACAGGCATGATGCTATTTAACTATCAATGTGGTTACAATTGCAACTTCCAAGTGCCGTCAAAATATTCCCATATCAATTCGCATAGAGCGATAATAAGTTAAAATTTATTTTCTCTTCAGGTCTACGAAGAAGAAGGAGCCAAAGAAGACACTAACGCCAGCTATCGACCAAAATGGCTCCCAAGTGAACTTCTACTACGGCGCGCATACACCTTACGCCGAATCCATCGCGCCATCGCATCATTCCACATACGCACATTACTACGACGACGAAGAAGACGGTTGGGAAATGCCCAACTTCTACAACGAAACATATATGAAGGAAAGCCTACATAACGGAATGAACGGAAAAATGAACAGTCTGGCGAGGTCTAACGCCAGTATTTACGGGACTAAGGAAGATTTGTACGACAGACTAAAGAGACACGCGTACCCTGGTAAGAAAGGTTAGTATTATTGGCACATAGATTAGTGCGCACTTTTTTTATTTCGCTTACTTTTATGCGTACACTACACGTTGCTAGTTTTGTGTTAGTGCTGTAGATCATGCTTGTTCTTTCCACCGAGGCATTCCTTACGACCTTTCTGATATTACTATTACGCTTATATGGCAGTTTTTGGACGCCATTTATCTTCTCCCACGTTGAATCCATGTCATAACTGAGAGTCGTGACCACCATAAACTGCTCTTCTGACGAAGGCACTCCAGGTAGCAAGGTATTGCGCCTGCTCCATAACTTACGTAACTAACATAATAAATTGTTTATATCGTGTAAGTGTAAACATTAGACGTGGAGGCGTAATTTTATTTTATATATGTATAAATTGATCGTCACTTGTAAATTAATCACCAATAATATAGGTATACCTAAATCATGTGACAAAATCATTGAAACTGATGCAATCTAACATATTTCCGTCTTTATCATTCCAGATAAGAGTGACAGCGACAGCGAAGGTCAGTAAACGTGTCAAAAGGCTGCGTTTTGTCGTATTCTGGTCAAACTTACATCATATCTAGTTTACAATTCTCGGTGTGACAATAATAGTCAATATTATTGTAGTATATTTTGTGAAATGTTTAAAAATGTAAACGGAACGGCCACATCGAATTTATTATATAAAAAAAAACTTTATTTGTAAACTTTTTTAAAGGAATGCTAAAACCTACCCAAGAAATTCGTTTACATTTTTGGGCGTTTTCCTAAAAATAATGTTGTATATCTTTGTATGAGGATTGTTGCCGAGAGTGCATTATAAAGAATGTTGTATTCTGTTAGCTTTATTATTAAAAACTTTAGGTTAATTTATGACGAATGTGTATTAACACACTCACTGTTTAATCGTTACAGCCCCACCAAATATTTTTTTTTACTTTAATTTCTTTCATAGATGGCTTAGTACCGTAGATGGAATAGAAAATGGATAATGAAACAGTGAATGTGTTGATGTTCTGATGTAACGATCAACGAAACAAATGCTCAAATAAGTATTTAGGCAAATCATGCCATAAAAAGTGGGGGTGACTCTGAAGTTGAATTTTCCTTTGTTATCAACGGTTAAAGAATAAAGGAATTTTGGTAGGTATAGTTAGAAGGTCGATTCTGTAATCAGACTGTGCGAACCTGACAATTGTGTATATGGTGATCCCTTATTATACAAGACACTAGATGATAACTGAGGGGTTGTTTGATAAGGCATACGTCTTATGTATTCTATCTATTATTTGGGTCATCAAAGAAAAAGAGGAAAATATAAGTCATGTTAAACTGACGGCATGACCCAAAAGATGGCTCAGCATCATCTGATTCCAGAATCAGCCTCCTAGCTATAGTTACCAAAAGAGGCTAATAAGAAATATTTACTAAAACATCGTTTTTATAGCTCAATTTTGATTGCATTCTCTATTGACTAACGTTAAGGTTAAGGTTTAAACTTCAGAATATAATCTCTAGGGCTTAAAAATGTATATCGAGTCATTCCAACGACATTCCAATTTGATTACAGGACTAGGCTTTGAGTATTATACATAAGCAGCGAAGACACATCGTTAATTTTATCCCGCTGTAAGTCATAAGTTCAAAGAAGTGGAAAAAGTTACAACTTAAATCAAAACTTCCAAAAATAGTCAAATTTAGTACGGTCAATACTTTGGCTGTCCCAAAGCTGGGATGGTTCATGAGAGTAGCATCTTAGATTTCCCTTACATAGAAAAGGCGGGATAAAACAACGAAGGATAGAAATAAAGCTATATAAAGCCTATGCGTAATACTCTTTGAAACCCTAGTTTTTTATGTAAATATTAATGTTATTTCTGTATATTAGCTAAGCCACGACGACTGGGTGTTAGTATTAATAATTATGATAAAATTTCATCATTTCACGATATTTATCAATCGTCATGTACATTTTGTTTATCCGGTTAGTACTGGTAAGAGCTATTATGTTGATAATGTCAAATTTATCTTTGTATTATAAACGGGACTTTGAACCATACAATTGTATGTGTGAGTGAATGAATGTAAATTGTATGACGTTTATGTAAAGAATACTACATTATAATGAGATAGTTAAATGTATCATATCAGTACATGTATTAAATAATAAGAAATCCATAATAATAATTTATGATTAATTTTACTTAATTACCAATAGTACATACAAAAAGGCCTAATCTATTAATGAAATTCTACAGGTATCAAAATAAACGTAAACGCAAAACAAAAAACAGAATAAATTGAATAGGTATTTTTTTTACGTTTATTCGTTTTTTTTTCTTTTTATTAAGATGCTTGTAGCAATTTATTCGGCCAAAACTAGAAAATCTTTGACTATTTATGCTGAAAAATAATGTATGAATGATCTATATTTTAGAAATATTACCTTCGTACCTTAATAAATGCAAGCTTTTGAAATAAATACTCAATGCATTGTCCGTGAGTGGTTAGAATTCCATCACAATTTATTACCGCATTAGTGATTATGTTTAACAATAATATTTTTTTACAAAAATTAAATAAAATAATAAATTTAATACTTATTATATTAAATGACTTTCATTGTAATAACGAGTTACCCAGAAGCAGGACAATAAAAATTTAAAATAATTAGGTGCCCCGGTTCGTTATCAATTATGAAATAATTGGTTTTGTCAAGCGGGGCCAGCTTGATAGACCGGAGTTGACAAAACCATAAGATTCTGGGGGTTATCCAGAAGGTTACAAAGAGAAAGAAGAAGAAAATAGGGCAGTCACGGTCTGGCAGCCAGATTATTAAATTTTAGTTCCTCAAAAGATCACAGCGGCGCTGTTCTGACAAACAAAATGAGGTATACGTTCTTGCGGTAGAGGTTGAAAGATAGACCACAGTATCAGGAGATGAAGGCATGCAAGGTCGATGACTGTACAACCTATCTGATAAGCCAGCATCACGCCCCCAGCAGGCGTGGTTATCATTACCCAATGACCTTACGGCCTATGACTATGACCCAGGCATAGATTAAACTACACTAATATAAGTTAATTGTTACGTATCTTTATTTTTTTTTATGTAGGTAAGTGTAATACGGTTAAAGTAGTACTAGCCAAAAAAAATAAGCGAGAATAATACCAGGCCTTCAATAACGTTTTTTTTACGTAAGAAAACACTTTTGAAAAAAGAACAGGCTAATTTTAACCTATTTTAAAATATATGAAAATGTAAAAGTGGTGGGATAGACCGACAAATTCTAGAAATTATAAGTACTGGTAAATAACAAGGAAAACAGATGAATATATTAAAACGATTGCTTAGTTTATACGATATGTGAACTACTTTATCAGTCAAGTAGATAAACGTTTAGATAACAGTCACTATGTGATAATATTATTTTGATTTCATTTGTAAATGTAACTATTTGTTTCCATGCCAGTGTGGAAAAACAATTATGTTCTAGTCGATAAAGAGCTGATTAACTACATAATACATAAAATCACGTTACGTGAATCCCTACTTACACAAATCTCGCCTCTTACTCAGAGGTGTAGGCAAAAACTTCATCTTGCCACGATCCCTGCATACTTTTTTCGCTTCATCCACATTCATGCAAGCCCGTCTTCATAACTATTTATTAATTACAATACTAACTAATGAGTCAAAATAAAATACATAGATAATAAAGCCTTTTTTTTTAATTAAGAATATCAAATTTAACACAGCCAATAACAAAGGCACTTAAAAACTAATACATAATTATAACACGTAAAATATCCAATAATTACACATCATTCTTTGGGAAAATATTTTCAATTCGCAATTCGCGAAAGTAATCGCCGTCTTGCCTCCTTAAAATACAGCGTACAGCATTGTCACTTTCAAAAGTAACACTGATGTACCTGTGTAGAAATCAAGATTTTTGGGTACAAAATAAATAGGTACATTAAAAACGGGCTGGATTAAAGTTGTTCGAAGTTTGCACCTTTTATTGCAAGAACTTTCTGGCGTTAATAATCACATTTTTAACTTACTGAACTCTACTCGAGAGAGTATGATTTCAAATGTCTCAAACGGTATCAAGTGCTCTAAAATCATCCTCGCTTTCAGCACGTAGGTAATTCGAGTATTATTTCCAAGATAACAATTGCAAACGCGTACCGTAATTCATCATGCTGTTTAATACGCTGTATATTTTCATAAATGGATGATTTCATAACACACGAACGGACCCAAAGATGTGTAAAAAAAGGAATATTTTTAACTATAACAATACCGCAATATCACTTGCTATGCTTCTTGTAGAAGTCCCTCATGTATTGCGCCAGTACTTCGACTTCTTCTACTGTGACCGCGTTGTATGTAGACGCCCGGATACCGCCGACATCTCTGAAAAATTTAAAATTATATTAACAAACTAGGATTTCACCTGAGCTCTATTTGCGTGAAATTCATACTATATAATATTTAAAATAGAAAAGATTTATATTTTTGTTCAAAGCAAATGAACTGAAAAACTACGATTTTGACGAAATTGTGCACACATATAATATACACCTTCAATAGTGACATAGGCGACCAAACACACGGGAACGAAGCTCGGAAAAATGTATACGAGTATAATTATTTTCATAGTGACTTGTTAGTATAAAGTATGTTTTGATATATTTTATAGTTAAATAAAATTTTAACCGCTTATCAACACACCGATCGGCCGAGCAACAGATAAATTGTCATTTTAAATATTTGTCGATAAGTAAAAACATATCGATGTGGTAGGAAAACATAAACAACTTTAATAAAAAAAACATGTGACGGAAAATTTTTTACACTAGAAACTTAGTTTTAATTAACACAAGATGAGGATTTTCTATAAACCTACTAAAGTAAAATTTGTGAAAAATTGTTAGGATGTATATGTATGTTTGTTACTCTCTCACACAGAAACGACTAAATGGATTTTCATGAAACTTGGCAGTTTGACATTGGAACAACATAATATGTATGTTAAATTTACAGGAATGAAGGCGGACGAAATTGCAGGTAGCAGCTACATAGTTATCATATATTCCGAAATTTATAGTTATTAGTTATTATTATAATGATGATTTTTAAACTATTATATCGAAATTACCGATACGTCTATATTTGTCTTAATACTTTGCTTAGTAGAAGTTTGCTTTGGACAGTATAAATTATTTCCTATCGCCTTCAGTTCTTTCGTACATACACACGCCTTTATCCGTTACAGAGTAGTCAGAGCCAACAGTCTCGAAGAGATTGAAAATCCACGTTAACTCGTTTTAGACAAAAAAAAAACAACAAGTATCTTTACCTATGGCCCTTCAATTGAATCAGGTTCAATTGTTCAGCGCCCTTCAAGAATTCCTTCTCCAACGCATCATTCCCGTCTATAGATCCAACTCTGAACGGAATGTTCATTTTACTCCGTACGTTCTTGGCTACAGGCGCGCAATAGAAACCGTTGGATTTTTCTATAATGTCATATATTATTGAGGATTTCTTTGTGGCCATGGCAGCCATTGTGTCTAGACCTCCTTGTCTTTCGATCCATTCGAGTACCCTTCCCATTATGTAAATACTGCAATGAAAGAGAACGCCATTTAAATACAGAAGTGAACTATTATACCTACTTATTTGGTTTTTGGTGAAAAAAGTAAGGTTTGGTGACAGTTATACAACAATAGAATACAAACAACTCTTCTTCTGCCTACTAGCTTTAGTACCGGTTCCATCATCTCCAGGGTACGCCTTTGACCATGGATTCTGGATTAGGTGAGTCAGTTACAAAAAGCGACTCTGACGATGACTGGTGTTCTTGATTTTTAAATCTTTTTTAAAAATCAAGAGGTACACCAAAAAAAATATTGATATTGTAAAGAGGAATGATTTATGAGTACTTTTCACGCGGGCAAAGCCGTGGCGAAACCTAGTTTTATATTATAAATCATTGCATCACTTGCATCACACACCCACAGTCAATAATAATAGATAAACAGTATAAGCAAGTGGGTCAATTACATCAAGTAATGTCAGGCATCGTCTCCGTTAAGTAAACACAAACATTATTATTTATAGCTGACGAATTATTTGTTATCATTGCGATGACTTCTCTGCAGACATTGTCTAATTTGCGTGATTCTTTTCGCTGAGACAATGTAAAAAACAAGTATGACGTCAGAAACCAAGCCATACTTCATGAATATTCCACCTAAATCAATAAAACTCGAAGTTATACAAAAGTAAGTAGGTATCTCTCGATAAACACTATCACCACATAGTATACCTAAAACAAAGTCGCTTCCAGCATCTGTCCCTCTGTATGTATGGTTGGACCTTTAAAACTACACCGACGGATTTTGATGCAGTTTTTTTTAATAGATGGAGAAGAACGGTTCATAAGTATAAATACTAAGCGTGAGAAGCCGGGGCGGTTCACTTGTATTGCTCTTTCCCGGAGGGGCAGGCAGATACTATCTTTCCACTTGCCACGAACCCGGCATACTTCTTTCGCTTCATCCACAATATGTTGACAAAAATCTCAAAATCTTACAAGTGTATTTACTTGAATTTGAAAAATGATGCTTTCTTTGTAAAATTCCTAATTACACACTACTGTTACTACCTAAACAAAATAGTTACAATACAATATAACAAGTACCAAATAAAAATTATCTTATCACGAAATAACGATAAAAATCACTAAAATGAAAAACAATAGATATCTATTGATAGTAAAATAAGTTGGCAAAGTTGTTTTTGAATGAGTAGAAAGGGAGAGAACCACTCCATGTATTCTGCAGATTCGTGGGAAGCTACTTACAATAAAAGCATGTAATACCTACATCAGAAATAAAACCACAAGGGCTATTAACTGTCAAGTGCAGGCAGAATATCATATTATTTTGTCCACATTTATCTATTTTCAAGTTACCGATACCCGCCATAGATACAGAACTCTATTGCGCGGTAATGGTGGTGATTTGCAGAGAATTGGAGTACCTTCTATGTAGGTAGATCAAAAGAAACTTACGCAAACATCGGCGGCGTGTTTAATATGGAATCAGCCTTAGCATTCACGGTCCAGTCTAGGATAGAGGGACAGATAGGCAGAGCCTGATTTAGCAGATCCTCTCGGACAATCACAAGGGCTACGCCAGACGTTCCAATGTTCTTCTGAGCACCACCATAGATTACACCAAACTGAAAATATAATATGAGTCAATATTTGTGAACAAAGTCAAAATAAGATAATTTTGGTATTTGAGTAATGGGCTGTTTCTGTGCATACATATAAACACGTCATTTCATCAGTAAAACCAAAAAATTCCAAAAATTTGTAAATAATACATTCATCTATATACATAATTGTAGTTTTACCTTAGAGACGTCAACCTTCTTGGACATAAAGTTTGAGGACATATCAGCTACCAATGGAACTCCTTTTGTGTCTGGTATAAAATCAAATTCTACTCCTGTAACAGATTAAAAAACAACTTTCAAACACTTTCCTCTCTATTTTATAGTACAAATCATATGTTATACTGTTGCCTGATGATCACACTGTTGGTTATGGCAAATCTGAGTAAGCACCAAAGAAAGGAGGGTGCAATAGAAGAAACAAAATCTGGATATGATATACATTTATCTGGATATGTATTTATGTTTGCATTATACTCTCAATACAGCACTTAGGTGTTATTACACTTATTTATAGCACTAACAGCGAGCTAGAAAAAAGAGAAGCTAGAAATTACAGTGGCCTTTTCTATTTTTCCAGAAAGATAATTAAAATTAATTGTGGCACTATTGGCAGGTATCTCTTTATTATAATGAAGAAAAATCTATGTGACATCATCTTTTTATCTAATACCTTAAAGCTTTTATGTATTCTTACCATGTATAGTTTCATTGGCACAAATGTGAACATAAGAGGCATTGGGGTCCAGTTTCCACGTGGACTGATCAGGTATATCTGTGTATCTGTCAGTTGGTGGCAGAACCAAGTTCACCTTTCCATATTTCTTAGCTTCCTTTGCCGCTTTAGCAGACCATGCACCTAAAAAATATGTCTAAATTAATTCTATTCAATATTATTCAGGTGACTCTGTAAAAATTATTCTAAGGATTTTAGTTTTTACTTATTGGCTACAAGATACACACATAGGTACATAGAATCAAGCCTCTTTCTCAGAGGGGCAAGCAGAATTACATCTTTCCAGTGATAGGATATAGGCGGACTGTGTTCTCCATTCCTGGACACGTCCGGGGTAAACGCGAAGAGGATGATAACTTTTAGGTAAGTACTAAATTTTGCATTGAGCGAAGCTTCAGAATAAAGATTGGTAATTATTCACAGAAGCGTACCAGTTACAACATAATCAGCAGTCCCAGTTCTGGATATCAAGTTGAGGGGAACGGCTGCAAATTGGCCTTGCCCACCGCCAGACAGGAATAGAATTTTGTAATTCGGCGGGACATTTCTGAAAACAAAAAAAAATTCTTTCAATTTGAACAACAATTAAATAAATCTGTTCCGTTGCCGATCAGAAAAAAACTCATATACACATTTCACGTATGTACAAAAGTAATTACGATTAAATATAAATAATTACCTATGAGGTTATGCTATTTTTTTGTAAACAAACCAATAAAAAAATCATTATGAATGAGTGATATGGGAAAAGTGCTGTAGGGAATATTGGCTGGGAATGGAAATAATCGATCGATTCGATTCGATTTCATTCCCTACCTCCATTCTTCTTTAGTTGGTTTAGTTTGAATAAAAACCTTTAGAACTTTTATTCTTGCTTGAAATTTTGAAAAGAGATTTCATCATAATAGTTGATGTCTTTGATGATGTTTTTATACATTCGTCAACCGACCCCTAATCCAAAATTCATGTTGTCATTCGTTATGGTTTTTTGAGGTTCATTTCAATTTAGTAAGTCTTACTTAACCTTTCAACCTGCAGAATTAAACTTTTTGTAGTGTAACATGTGATCATACATGAAATGTTCGTCCGTATATCATAACAATTTTTTTTCGGAAACTAGGTACTTAGATATGTATGTGATGAAGTTGAAATAGGAAGATAGATATCTGTAATATAAATTAATTCAGATACATACAAAATAAAGTGCCAGCACACAGATGTTCAGCTGTGTGCTAGTGCTAGCACTGCATACTTGAAAGTGAAGCATGAATATTTTTTACAAATAAGTTTGCGTTATACTCCTGGTAAAGTTTTTGTTAATTTAAAGGAAATTCCAAAAAAAAAAATTTTCAACATTTTTATAGAAAAACCTTTAATTTTTGTGATTGTGCTAAAATATCTAAATAATATACTCGCTCGTCATAGCCGTCTATTTACAGACACATCTCTTAATTGAGTAATTTAAAATGACTCTCATGTTACACAATGTGTAATAACTCTGATGCAAGGTGTAAAAATGTATTTACTTATTTTTACAAAGTTTTGCAATTTATACCTAGTATGTAATGTAAATTAAATAAAGTAGGTAGTAAAATTTTCTATTGACGACCTTATAATTTTACATAGTTTGCTCATAAGCACATAACAATTAGGTATTCCTTTAAATTCATCTATTATAAATAACAAAAACATTTTTGTAGGTATGTATTTTTGCAACGCGATAAAATTAGAACCGTAGTTCTGAATTTGATTAAATTTAAAATGTGTTTAGAATCTGTTAAAAGAAATTTCAAGTTTGAAAAAAATCATTAAAATATAGAACATAACTAACTAGATATTTATAATATTGTAAAAACATAAAGTCTTGATGAAGTGTAAGTTCGTAACAAACTACTAGATGGGTACCTATATAGTTATCTACAATTTTGTCTAACCATTTAATTTTTACTTTAACTACTTACAATAATCTTCTGACAATATCTTGCACATTTTTGTTAAGTTTTAAGTAAGGAGCTGTACGATGGGATGTTTCTAAGAGACTTATTCCAGTTCCCTCAAAATTGGTTAGCTCTTTTCTTATAATTTCGTACACCTGCAAGTAAACAACCGTATTATTGGCACTGCATAATTGAGATTCACTGATAACGGTATTAAAAATAAAATAACTTGCTTCTTCTGGAAGTTTAGCTGGTCCAGCACCAAAATTATGTATTTTACTGGGCATTTTTGTAAAGCGAAACTAAATAATTTGACGAGTGAACGGCACGAAAGATCGTGTGATACTATTTAATATTCCGTCCCGTCCTCGGCAATTCTCGTTTGTCTCAATGCATGTTGCTACACTGACAATTCGAGCGATTTGATAGCCGGTTATCGTCGTATCAGAGGTAGGTACTTTTAATATCAACTTACACCAGCTAAGAACTGGTTTTTGATGAAGTTTAATCTTGACCTCACTTGATAGATGTATTCAAATAAAATAAGGAATAAAAATATTTTTTACCTAGTTATAATCAACTCAAGTAAATACTCAAAATATATTACTCTAAACTATGTAGTTACCTATATATGATACCTAATAAACAGGAAAAAGAAACCTAACCTACCTACATATAATATATAACAACTGAGTTTCTAAACTTCTGATTTTGATGAAATTCTCAGAGATCGACTACCTACTTAACTAACTTTTAAGAGTTACTTTTCTAGATGTAATTTCTCATTGGATTGGATTCAAGCCATTCGTTTATGTTTCACTATCGCCTTGGTAAATATAAGTAGCAAATTGTAGAATTAAGGTTGTTGCCTTGCATGAGCTCCTTTATGTAAAACCTAACTTTTAATGGACTGCTAACTATTTTGTGACAGACATTCTCCAGTTTCCCGATGGCCGATTGGACACAAAAAAGGAAAAAGGCAAAGTGTGTCTAGCTCATCCCAATGTGACCTTGTTACCTTACGTACCCCAGATTTTTGAAACTGAAATTGTTGATAAAACTTTTAAAAAATCTGGAGGTGCACAAACCACTCAGTAGTCTATTATTATTGTTACAGAAAATTAAAGAATATAATTATTTTGTTTAAAAAAAAAATGTGATTTTTACGTCTTAAATGGTTACTGAAAGGCTGACTCATTAAATGAATAAATTAATCGAAAATATTGTCAAAAGGAGAATGTGGATAAAATGCTGATATTATGTCATTTATATGAATATATCTTTACATTTATATGTCTGTGGAATAGGTATATTAATAGTAGACAAATTGAAAGCAAGTAAAACATAAAACAAATGAATCTATATCATAAAACAAAGTCAAAAAAGTGCACTAAAGTATAAGTAAAATGACATGAACTTTATTTGTTTTATTTACAAAAGTGACCCTTCCCCTGCAGATTGCTAAAGTTAATCTAGGGAAAGGCTAGTGAAATTGTGATTCTTCTTTTAGGCGATAGGTAATCAACCTGTCACTATTTGAATCATAATCCCATATTATCCCATACAGCTGGAAATGGCCTTTCAGTCTTTAAAATACTGTTGGCTCTGTCTACCCCGTAAAGGATAAAGACGTAATTATATGTGTGCATCCTGAATAATTTCAAATCGAGGTATCAAAGGTATCGATGTTGTTGTAGCAAAAAGTTATCACTTACAAATTATTATCATTCGACCCTGACGTAAGAGAAATCGGGGCTGCCAACACTGCTAAGTACAAAAAGATATTGTGGGCTGGCAACACGGTCATTGACGTTTTTGACATTTTGATTCATTCTTCATTCGTTTACTTCACCGTGTCACCATTCACTCACTCACTTCTTCACTTCATTTCGATTTTTGCGTGGTGAAGTGGTCTTTTGTGTGTTTCGCAAATAGTATTTTTTCTTTTTTAACAAAGAAATAACATCAACCAGTATTGGCATCTTTTGAAGATTATGCCTCCCGTAAAGGATGAATCAATAAGAGAAGCTAATTGTTTGGAAATCATAAACATTTCTGAAAAGAGTCCCGGAAAAAATAGCGCATTGGTAGATGTGAGAGCGTGCAACAAACCTGCTACTAAGGTCAGAATTTATAATTGTTTTTTTGGACAATATAGTACCGTAATTTAGTTTTCAAAAACCTAAATTAGAGTAGTTTTTCATTTTTTTCGTTATGCACTATATGTATGCGATTTCACATAGCGGTAGCGGTGTTATCGCGTTATATTTATGGCTTTTACATTCTATGTTTGTTTAGTAATTTCTCTTTTATCAATCTCTACAATTACAAAATTTTATTAAATGCCTTTTGGTAGAAAACCAATAAATACTTATAATTAAGTATTTAATACTTTGATAAGGGTATGGCTAAAATTAATAGCTTAAAATAAAACAAAACATTCTTTGTCAACATAAATGCATGTTGGGCTTATAGACATCTGATTGTGTACCCATCCTTCTAGCATTTGTCCCACTGGTATCCTTTTTGGGAGCGACATTGGTTTAACTTTGTAGAGGATGAATGTAGAGATCACGTCCGACCTCCATAAACCTCTTTTATGGAAGTTGATAGTCAGAATACATGGCCATAGTGAGATTAACCCATGGTGCATCCCAAGCCCTGACTCGGGAACTATATTCCGGAACTCTAGACTAGGTCTGTGAAGTTAGTTCTGGAGTCAGGAATTTGGATGCGCCATGGATTAGATCAATAATGGATTAAATGTTGTAATTTTGATGTTCATACCATTCATTGGCTTTCCTGTTATGCAATTTATTAGTAATCTAATACATGAACAATAAAACCCCATTATTATATTCAATGAAGAAAGTTATGAGCATATAAAGCATAAAATAATTCAAGAATCATGGGAAGTGGAAAGGTGTAGTCTCTGCCTCTGCCCCTGCCCCTCCAGGAAGGAGGCCTGATTTTATGTATGTATGTTTCCGAGTCAGTTAATTTTCCTGTTTATTAGCCTCTAACACTGAAGCACATTCTGGTAATAATAAAGATCTAGAAATTATGAAAATTCCAAAATTTTTTTATAGAAAGCTATTGTGTTGCCAATCATAAATTACAACAATAACCTCATTTTTGTAGGTAGGTTAAATAAGTAACTATTAGAAATATTATCTGCAAACTTAAAATTAATAGTTTTACATATTGCTGAATGATACATGATTATATGTATAGTTAATAAATTATATAACATGTTTATTACACACCCAAGCAATTTAATTTGCATCTATAGTTTAGCTTTCATCATTTATATGTTTAAATGATTGAATATGGAGACAGCTGTGCTGTTTTGGGTTTAATCAATATACAAAATAGATTTCCTAATTGTTATTGCTGGCATCTTAAATTTGAATGAATGGCCTTACTAACTGAACATTATTGAAGTCACGAGAATAATAATTATAATAGCATTCATTTAGAAAGATTTGGAAGAATTGTATACAATTAAGAACTGCTATATCAAAAATAAACGTAAATAGTTGCACACAGTACACACACACACAATAAAAATTAACATCTCTTCCATATACAATTAAAGGATTTCATAATATTTGAATACAATGAATACTTACATAACATATTTTTATAAAAAATCATACCCTTTTCATTATTTTACTTTTATTTATTGAATTATGAATATTTTAAAATTTACTTTGATGATATGATCATTTTACATTGGACTCAAGCCTTTTTTAAGCTCTCATTACATCTTCATAAGAATACTGATTGCTAAGATTCATCTAAACAATTTCTTGAGTATCAATATCAGTCCAGAATTTTAATTTTGTGCTAAGAATATACATATATTACTTTTTAATTTGTGATTAGAGTCAATGATTCATGAAACGTAGGTATAATACTTAGAAGAACTATGGGTACCTTCCTGTCAGTCTTTATAATCAATTAAAAATAAATGTTATTCTGTAACTGTGGGCGTAAACTCCCCGTTATTGAAAACAGAAAACTGTGGTGGAAACTTTTTGTTCAAATCATAATTCAAATGTTGTATAATTTGCCAAGTACATAATACTTGTTTGCATTTTAAAATCGCGAACCATGACATAAGTGCTACTTCGTACTTACTATCTGCAGTTGTAAGCGGTAGTGGAGTTACATACCGTATTTTTTTTTTATTTGAAACGCTTTGCTGGCCATCATGTAATGGTATCTTGGACGTGAAGAGCGAAAGTGTTATATTGCTTATTTCAAGCAATTGTTTTTGTATGTCTGCTTTGCGGCTAGGTATTCTATTGTCTCGAGTCGCCTGTAAGCGAAAATTTATACAGATAGGTGCAACGTGACATCGCTTCCATCGTTTAAAAAAAACTGTCAACCCCGAATGGCATACACGGCATGTCATGATAGATTTAATTTTAAAACAATAAAATTCTTCAACTCATCCCTACTTTGCTAGTTCATAGTAAGTAGTACAAAATTTTAGGGTAAGCCAAAACAATTAAATCTAGAATAGTTTTGTTATTTCATAACAGTGGCATTAACTGTTATGTGTCTTGTATGGACAATAAATTGTATCGGCAGTATAGGCAATTGATTTGAATTTCTCTCAGCATGCGGCGGCAACGACTTTATAACATCTTTTCACTTTTTTTTCGCCCGCGTCTCCGACACGCGTCTCCACTACGTCTCTACCGCTCTGTGATAATCACACATAATTATTTCAATAATCGAATTATCACAAATTCAGTGTATACAATTGTTTATATCCATACGCACATGTTTGTTTCTTTTTTTTTTTTGTAATACGTTTAATGCATCCATTATGTTTATTTGCTACTTTCAGTGTTAAGTTACAGTGCGTCATGTGGTGGGCAGCTGATTCTTGTGCTATTATTTGTGTAAATGATAATTTGTAAAATGCACAAAACTGTATAGTTTCGGAGTTCGCCTGTACGTAAATTAGTGCATTGCATGCCTTCAGTATTGCACCCGAAACGCGGCGACATGACTAATTCACAGGTACTTTTTGTTTTTTTTGCACACTTTTTTTTAGCTTTTTCTTTAGACTCTCAATCAAATCATCAAAATCTCAAATCAACTTTTAACTTTCCACGAAATATGTAAAATGTTCAATTTTCTAGATAAGATATAATCAGCGATTACCACTCCGCAATTAAATTCTATCAAGCACAATTTGTCTAAATGTGGTCCAAGTATGAGATATATAATTTGAATTCATTGCGTAAGTATGATAATTGGTTCCAATTCCCGTGGTATAGTGGAGCGCTAACTTTTTATCAGGCCATGAAGTAACGTTCATCTCTCTTATGAGTTGTTGTTAATTAACTTTTTAATGAATATGCCGAGAGGTTAACTACGTTTGGACAAAATGTAAGACTTGAGACATTTGAAAGTATTGACGTATATAAATTCCGGTGAAAATTGAGCTCTGTGTTGTCTTAAATTTGTTAAATGAAAAGGCTATGGTGTTCATAAATATATATGTGTACTTAATGCAAATGTATAATGTAATCAGCCTACTGAAAATTTTATCAAAATTCTGTGAAATAATTAAAAAATATAGATAAAAGTGCACTAAATATTATTTTGGCTAGTCTTTATCATGTTACATTTTATATTTTTAAAGTAAACTGGGTAAACAGTTTTGCGGAATATTATTATGTTCCATATCAATATTGTGTTCGGTAAATAAATAAATAATTATAATTAAGTAATGAAACAAGCCATTTACACATAAACGCGAAATAAATCCACTTTAATCCACATTAACCGAAAAAATATTTCTATCATGGCTAAGTTTTAAAACTTTTGTCAAAACTTCACTGTTATAATCGTATTCTTATAATCGTTTTATGACTTTAATGTGGTAGCTATTTACAGTATCTTTGCGATCTGATTGTTGCATGACGTCATAAATTTGATTGAATCGATAAAACAAAGTAGGTAGGTATTCGGTATCAATAAAATTGACTGTATCTTGCTGGAAGTTATGTAGGTAGCTAACTGTATTAAAAATGTAACGATACATTTGTTTATTACTTTGAAGTTTATTGAACGGACAAAGTGGGCACGATTAAAAAAAGTTGGTTTGCAAAAATTAGACTTAAACTGGTTATGCTAATAATTGAAAATGAAAAAAATGAAAGTCGTTGTTTTTTTGTAAAGGTTCACTTTATATTTTTTCCACAAAAATATTACAGAATACTCCCTCAAAATGACTGTATGTAAAAACTGAAATTGTGTAACCATCGTAAAGTTTTTATGGAATAGACCTTATATATTACTACACCAATATGACTTCTTCAAGTGAAATAGCGCATTCGCGATTTAAACAAATAGTGCATTAGTACAGTTTATAGAAGTGTTTTCATAGCATTCTTTGGCGAAAAAGACTTCAAACAATTTAGCTGTATTCCTTTAACAACCCACCTATTTTAATACGTACTTAATACTTTACGGGGGGTAAGGGTTAAGGTGTGATTGTATTCCTACTTTTATCGACCCATAAACTTTCAGGTATGGTTCCGTGGCGTGAGGAGTTCCAAATTCCGCCACGTGTACGGGGTGTCATTCAAAAGGGAGCGATGCTATGACAATATAAAGATAACGCGGAACGCGCATGACTCCAACTTTTGCGCAGTCAACCCCAAGTTTGTAGCCATCGTCACGGAAGTAGCTGGTGGTGGCGCATTCTTAGTACTGCCATTGGATCATGTAAGTATTCAATAGGATAAGATATAGCTGCATTTTTATTTAGTAAGTAAGCTGTGGTAATTTCAGAGTTTGGAGCTCCCAATTGGTGGTATGATTGATTAATTTATTGGCCAAGAAACTTGGTAACAGGTATGATCGAAGCAAAACTATTTATGGTGAGACCTCCTCGAAGTAGACATACACCATTCAGGCTATCAGAAGACCCTTTTATTACGAGAGAAGCCATGTAGCGAAAATAATATTCGACTTGAAAAATTCAATTCGATGAAAAAAGCAAGTAATGGCAATTACCATCAGAAATAACCTTATGTCTTGTAATAAGACCATAAAACACCTTATGAAGCTCAAAATCCTCACGATTGCCTGTGCATGTAAAAACAAAAGAAATTACCATAAAACAAAACATTTTTTTAATAGTTTCGTCATCAAACAAATGTTTTTTTCCAAGCCATGTTGTATTGTGCATTTTTATGTTTTATTTTTCTTAACTCGTCAAAAGGGACATTTCGAACATCACTTAATAAACTTCCCCATTGTTTAACTCATTATATACTGAACTGTTTTGTTTTAGATTCTTTAAAACAAATATCTCTTCAAAGCGTCTATTCAGTCCAAAATCATAAAACGTTTCGCACTTTGTTTTTCTGAAGTTGGCAACTTTCGCCGCGTAACAAATTGGCTTGCCATAAGTTTTTTGGTCGTTACTTTAATGATAGTGTCAGAAGAGAAACCTAGTTAGTTAGCTCATTCGCTTCCAGTTATTTTATTTATAATAAAAAGGGGTTGCCTTAATAAGTATAACCCGCTATGTGTCGCGTACGTTAATGACATAACAGAACTGAGCACTAAGTGCCATCCAAGATTGCAGATTTTTTAAATGTCACCATAAACTAATGCAGTCCTAAACCTATACGAGTAGGGAATTATTACACCGGTTCTTTGATCATCATAAAAGTAGTCACATCACGTAAATCCTTGGGAAATTTCGTGAATTCTGTCAAACATCTAGGCTAACAAAAAGTGATCGAATGATTCCTTTGCCTGAAACCATGCGGCTAAAAAGCTAATCAAACCACTATAATCACACTAATGATGTAATTCTCCAAGCATAAATCAAGGTTGCAAGGTGAATGAGCTCATCATAACACAGCTAATGCGTGGGCAGCCATAGATTATTGTGTTTATGTCATAAACATCAGAACACCATCGAAGAACAATAAACAATTTTGAACAGGTGGCTATCTGACGTAAAGTATTTTTTAAACACTATTAAAGTTCAATCAAAATTAATAAGGTTTTAAAAATATTCTTGTTTCATCGCAGTAAATATAAGATTTTATCTACATACTAAATTAGAGTAGTCTGAAGGAGGATCCTGAGGCCACAAACCATGGCGGTAGAGAATGCAATCATAAGCAAAGATGAGAGAGAAAATGAAAATCAATAACAAAAATATATTACAAATATATACATATTACATATATTTAAAGGACAAGCTGCATGTTAGAGCAAACACAATCGTCCAAATTTCGTGATAGTTATAACGCTGTCAATTGGACATTTGCTGAGGAAAGACTTTTGTAATTTGAATGAAAGTCCAGAGTTTCAGCCCAGGCTGAATCTTGTGTAACATTTGCATTCAATCCTTGAAGTTCTTTATACCGCAGTAATTTTTAAAGCTTTTTGTTTTATTCTTGTCCATTTTCATAAATAATTATGACTGCAGTCGTCAAACAATATTTATTTGCATTAAAAGGGCTCATTGTTTGTAAATATTGACCTTCATATACATACTTGTCACTTGTAGCTAATGGTTGCGTCAACATACTGTCTTATTCACATAAAGCTTTTTTGAATTGCATAAAGCATAATATTATTGACTTGACATTATTATTTAAACGAAAAGTAATTTTTAGTAAATCTTAGTACACGAGTCAGTTTTAAATTTTTAATGTAATTAGGCAGTGTCCACTACCAAAATATTCAAAGTGTTTGCATTAAAATAAACGGACTTTTTTGTGTAACTAGCCTAGGCCTTATATTGCGTTATTTTTCTTATGATTCGCATCAGTAATTAACGCGATTGTAACGTAATAATGGCCATTAGTAATAGCGTGAGATGCATCGTAAAGTCACTTTGTTATATTTTGAGTAACAAACTATTGTAACGGTTACTTATACGCCTAATGGTTTTAAGATCTGATCTAAATTGTGAAACGATGGCGCATGCGTCATTTGAGAATTGTGTTTGAAGAGCAATTAAAGAAATATGTAACTGTATTCGACAGCTGATATGCAGTTCTTAGTAGAGGTGTTTCTATTTCAAAGTAATGATTCTTACTATGTAATATAATAGACATATCCTCATTCTTAAACCTTTAATTGGTAGGCATTGATCGCGAAGTTTTCAAAAGTTTTTTTAGTAGGGAGTGTTTTCATGGGTCAATTTATAAAGCTTCTTAATTACTGTTACTGTCAGAAAGCTAAGGGCCGGCTTAAAATACCTACATGCTGCGAAATGATTTAGCAAAGATTTTACTAATTGTTGCCTTATTTACACCAATCTACCTTGGGTATTTTGTATGCATTCGTTGTTAGTACTAGTGGTTTCATACTTTTACGAATCCAAAGATTTGTAGACTGCAAAAATAAATTAATAAACACCTAGTTTGGTAATTACCTACCAGTAAAGTCCTTATTGGATTTCCAAAAGTATTTACTTTTGCTTACCTAGAATTACTTAATTTTTACACACAAAATAACTGTATTTGTAACTCCAGTTTGAGCAAATGTCTTTGCATGTCAGTTTAAACGTATAATACTCTTGTAGCGGACTGTACAAGATCCCGAATTAACATGGGTGAGGTTTACTAAGTTGTGACAGTATGTACTTTAATTCGTTAATACCAGGAAGGCGTGGGTGGAAGGCGAGAAGGAATGGAACGTTTATTTTTTATGGACTATATGGTCTTTGTTCCGAAATAGGTGGAGTTAAAACAAACATAAAGTGAATTTACTGTCAATTAAACTACCAGAAAAGCTTAAACATTGGTTACACGTTTCTTTTCACGCGGTTCGTGGCGCGTACAAAAACATTCTATAAATAAATTGGAACGATTAAGTGGAGTTTCTTTAGTAATATGTAGATTGTATGCCATGCCACAGATTTTTTGCTCATTATTAGTTTTGCCCCACTATTTATTAACTTTTGCCTTACTATGCTAAGTAACCTATAGGTATCTCCCATCGCAGTTGAAAAAAAATGAAAATGAAAAAAATCTTTATTTCTTCAACATACATTGTTTTATAAAAACTAGTTGATGAAGTCTCCTTTTAAGCATGCATAACA
Organism: Amyelois transitella; assembly: GCF_032362555.1. Classification (NCBI taxonomy): domain Eukaryota; kingdom Metazoa; phylum Arthropoda; class Insecta; order Lepidoptera; family Pyralidae; genus Amyelois; species Amyelois transitella. The sequence goes on along the minus strand of NC_083512.1, from coordinate 4,054,791 downwards.
CGCCTGTGCCAGGAGACTCCGCTCTTCCTTAGCACTATTATCATAACATAAAGAAATATAATCATCATTTATAAAAAAAAGAAGAAAAGAGAATATACATACATAAACATACATACACATACATGCACAATACTTACATATAAATTATATATACATATATATATATATATATACAGTTACATACATATACATTACTAATTATTGTAATAGTCACTTTAAATCGTCTTTTCCAATAAATTTTCCACTTCAACATAACTTAAATTTTGTAACCAGTTTATAATTATTGATTTACATTCGTATGGAGTTTTATCACTTATATTGATTTGTTTATCTATCTTATTATACAAATATGCTGAGCGTTTTTCAAACTGAACTCTTGCAAATGCCGTATTGATAACAGGAACCGCTACCGCATTCATTTTTCTCCTTCTAGCTTCAACATTCGGGTTATAAGAGACGGATTTATGTTTTTTTAAGATTAAGTTAATAATGTATAATTTTCGGACCGACAATATTTTACTCACTGAATATAATTCATGTGTTGGGAATGTCCTTTTTTTAAAATACATTACTTTGAGCAGACTTCGCTGAGCTCTTTCTACATCCAGAAAACGAGTCTTAAGGGCACCGCCCCAGACTGGGATGCAGTAAGAAATGATTGATTGGACCAAAGAAATGTAAATATAGTTAAGTATATTCTTAGAGCCATTGGTGTTAGAACCTTTGCCCGGGGCGATATATCTCAGGTTCTTAAATATCCATATAAATTTACGTATCCTAGATGCCAACTGTTCTACTTGAGGATACCATGACAATCTTTGGTCCAGGATCACACCTAAGTATTTTGTCTGACTTACTTTCTTAATAGATGGACAATTACAACATTCAATTGTCGGATTTTGACATGTATGAATTTGCATAGAGAAATCTAGTGACGGTTGAGTATTTTTATAAATACTGAAACACATGAAATTAGTTTTTTCTGTATTAAGGGTAAGCAAGTTATTTTTAAGCCATGTCGCGATCCGGGACACACCCCGCTCCGCATTTCTCTTTATATCAGTCCACGTTGACCCAGTGAAGACAATTGATGTGTCATCAGCATACGAAAATAGTTTGGCCCCATCAAGAGTCAGGTTGCAAAGATCGTTTATATAAACGAGAAACAGGGTAGGTCCCAGAACACTACCTTGTGGTACGCCACATGTCACATCAACATCATCACTCACCGTCTGCCCTAATTTAACTTGTTGCTTACGATTAGTTAAATAATCCCTAAAGATTGCCAATTGAGTATTCCTTACACCAATTATTTCCAATTTACGTAATAGGATAGAGACAGAGACAGTATCAAAGGCCTTCTTTAAGTCTAAAAATATTGACATACACTTCTTCCCATTATCCAGTTGCTTAGTAATTAGAGTGGTTATAGATGTAACTGCATCCTCCGTTGAGATACCATGCCTAAAACCAAATTGGTTTGAAGATAATATATTATATGTCTCAAAGTATTTCAATAGTCTAGAATTGAGCAGTTTTTCTAGTATTTTAGCCAAAACAGGAAGAACGGATATAGGTCTGTAGTTGTTAATGTTGTCTCTGTCCCCATTCTTGAAGATAGGCGTTATCACGGATTTTTTTAGTAAATTTGGAAATATTCCCTTTTTGAAGCAGAGGTTGGCCAGGTGTGTTACTATTGGTATGATTTCGTTTTTTACATATTTAAGATAAGCCGTAGTTATGTTGTCCCAACCTGGGGCACTATCCGACAATTCTTCATTGGAACTAAAGAGATAAAGAGAAGATAAAACTTATCAATAAATCAATGGCCTTATCAATGATAGTAAAATTTTCCCACAGATTTTAACCACCTAAGAAACTTATTTATGTCTAGATTTCGTTGGTGTCAAATAAAATATTCGTTGTATTCATAGTAAAATATCTAGGATATTTTAACTTTTTTAACTCAAAAATAAATATATATCAGAATGAAAGTTTCCTATTAAAAAAATCAGTAAGAAAAAATAGACAAAATAGAAGAAGATACTTTTTCCGTTTCCCTCTGCCTCTTTCTAATTATTTAATACTCAAATTAGATAATTTTTTAAGATCCTTAGTTGTATTGTAATTTATATTTTTTAATTTCTTTTTAATTTCAGACTGGCCGTCTTGATTTCAACGCCAGCCGTGTGACTGGCCACAAAGGCCCGGTCCTCGATATCAAGTGGAATCCGTTCAACGATAACATCATCGCATCATGTTCCGATGACTGCACGGTAATTTAGATTTGCGCCAATTTTTTTATTGCGTTCTTTTTTCAAAACCCCGCAATTTGCTCTTGGAAATCACCCATTAGCTTGGGATGTTCCGTTTGACCAATTTGACGGTTTTTATTGATATGAAAGTGTGGATTTATGCGTTAAGTATTTCTTTTAATGTTTTCCTACATTAGCATGTGTGTTTTGTGTACTTACGTAAAGTTTAATGCAGAATGTTTCAGTACTAAGTATTATTTCGAGATCGAAGTATTTGGTTCAACTTCTTTGGTTCAAATCAAATATTATTACCTACAATGGGAAGTTTTAGGATTTTACTCTTCTGAGGAATGCAATTTTTTAAAATAAGATCTTTATTTTTGTTATAAACTGATTTTGGTCATAGTTTGGATTTTCTTCCAGGGTAATAAGGCATTTGTCCAGGGTACAACCAGGACAAATGCCTTTAGAATGTTAACGCACCAAAATTAGTAAATACTTACTAACATTGTCATGACTCAGTTAATGCACAAAGCGATATTGCCACTATCTTTTTAATTGTTTCGCATATCGATCCCCTTATCTAGCTTTCCATTGTTTACTGTTTGGTGCTCAAGTGGTGGTGTACAAATTTTTGTCAATATCAATAGAGACCGTTTTATTGACGTAGGTACGCCTATGGAATAATGATTGATTTGATCACGCGTCATTGATACGATCATGAAGTTAGAGCTAGCAAACAGTCGTCAAGGCCGCCTAATATAATTCATTATTATTTTGTTAAGAGTTGATGAAAATAATGCTCACGATGGTGATTTATTGCGTATTGAGGTATTTTATTAAAAGTACCTAGTATAATTGTTATTACAGTAACACTGATCTGTCATGATTTAATGTCTGTAGTAAATCATCGTCAGATTTCGTTTGAACTAATTACGATTATGACGATTCAATACACGCAAATCTTGATTTTCATTCGCCTCTTTATAACGTATAATGTAAAATTCTCGTGTCACAATGTTCGTTCTCGTACTCCTCCGAAACTGCTTGACCGATTCTCATAAAATTTTGTGAGCATATTCAGTAGGTCTAAGAATCGGCCAACATCAATTTTTCATACCCCTTTAATACCCTTACATTTTTTTAACTAGAAATTACTTAAAAATTATTTATATGACAAAACAACGTTTTCCGGGACAGCTAGTACGTAACATATATTTCTTATCTAAAGCCAGTATTGAGCTAAAACAAGCAGTCGTGGATCAATATTTTTATGACTTCGTTTGTCAAATTCATTACTCCCATGTTAGATAATTGTCAAGCACGTTGGCCTATTTTCTTAGTCGTAAAACGCAGCGCCGTTAGTTTCAGTTAGTTAATCTTGGTTTACGTTTACGGCCACCCAAGAGACCTAGTTGGAATAACTGTTATAATAACTACTTCAGTATATGATGAAGACACCAGTTTGTTTTTAGTTACAAACTGTACTACTTACCTGCCAGTTTTTGTTTGGGTTAATTTACAGTACTTAAAAGTGAAGTTTTACTTAGACTTATATTTTATGATTATTGTATAAATAAATAAATTGGTTGAGTTGTTGAGGTTAGAAGATAATAAAGATTTATTGATATATGAGATAGTAACTCGGTGATACTATTTATATTAAAATTATGAGTTATTGATATCGGATAACGGACACATTTATGCTACTAAATGGAAATATATAATTATCTATGATCCAACTTTAATGCAATTTTTCCGTCATCTCTCTCGTTTTAAGTTAGTGAGAAAAAAGTCTCTGTATAACATTGTTTTAATTAGATAATAATAAAAATACTTGTAATCTCAATTATATCATCAAGCCAAACAGCTAAACGTGGTATATCAGTCTTTTCCAGACTGATGGCTCTGTCTACCCTGCAAATGATATAGACGTGATTTTATGTATGTATGTAATTTGTATGAACAAGCAGATTGGGTTAGCAGTACCTAAAGGTTTTTCTTGTTATATGGGATACTAACTAAACGCTATTATTTTTACACCGTTATCCAATTTATGAATTGACAACTAAGGTCACTAAACTGGCAAGTTGGCCTTGTCTTAAAAGCCCTCCACTTAGGTGTATACATGTCAAATATTTTTTTTTGTCTCTAGGTAAAACTATGGCACATACCAGACGGAGGTCTGTCTATGCACTTGACGGACTGGCTGGTGGAGTTGCACGGTCACAAGCGTCGCGTGGCGTATATAGAGTGGCATCCCACCGCGGAGAACATACTGCTGAGTGCCGGATTCGATTACCTGGTGAGTAGTAGATATAAGGTTGAATTTCGAAGGAGAGCACAGTTTTCTCTGTTTGTATTGTTATCTGTATACAAACGCAGATGATATGTTGGTCAGGATATTATTTATGGTAAAAAGCGTGGCATTATTGATGACATCAATAATGGGATGGCATTATTAATGTCATCAATAATGCCATCCCATTTCTGATGTCGTTTTGTTTCGATAATCATAAATTTGATAATATTCCTATAAGTTTCAGTTCTTAGTTTAAAATGTTGTTTGATGTGAGATCAGTGAAAGAAGCTTAGAGTATTTCCTTGAAGCCAGTCACATACCAAACTGTCAAAGTTTAGAAACAGTTGTGGATTGTTTGGCATTCCAATGGCAGCAAAAGTTCTAGTGGCGTGCATTAAATGGTATCCCGCTATTGATGGCATAGTGTTTAATAAAATTGTCTTTATTATCCCTCAAGTCACACAGAAAATAAGTTAGATTTAAAACCCCTTTTAATTTCTAAATATGCAACCATTTAATAAAGTCACCATATATGTAATGTGAATCGTGATTGTCCTTAATTTATCGTTTCAAGCCTTAGAATCAGTCTTGCCTCCGATTACAAACACTCAAATTACCAATCATTGCGATAACCTAAAATGTTATATTACTTCCATGTTAACGATCAAACAGTTATACAATTTGCGGTACTTAGCGGATGGTTTAAACTCTAATAACGTGTGAAAGGAAACCCGCCGTCTGTTTGTCTACGAAATAAAATACCTATTATAAAAACAGTTATTGATTAGTCGACACCGTGTTTGAAAACAATGACGCGTATAACTTGCAATATATTTTTTGCCGATCATTCTTTATGTATTATATAATGTTTGATGGCTTTTCCCTTTTACTTTTTTGTAAGGGTATTACTGATTTGTATTAATTGAATATAAGGTTTTTTGAAATTTGTGATATTTTTTTTTATTGTTATACTGTAGGATGATGCGATGTAAATAATTTTAGCGTAGGAAGCTCAATTTAAGTGGAAAAAAATTTGCTCTCTATTACGCGTATATTATAATATTGAAATGTATAAAACTAGATTGAGCCCGTTGCCCTTGTGAACGAATAATCTCACTCTATTTTTTTCCCTTTCCCGTGGGAATTTTGGAATATAGACTTTATTGTCTATATTCTTTCACTACGATGATTGGTGTTATACCTAAGTCTTTTATATATCCTTCCATATATAGGTACCATCTTTCCAACATGAACAATGACCTGTTTCCCGGTTTCTTCGATCAAACGGCTTTGTGCACACACATACACCGCACGCGAAATGAAACGCAAACCGTTTCGTTTTAGATTGGCGGAGTCGTTGCGTGCACCGCCCTAATTGGGACCGTGTTACAATAAATAGATTCTAATAGGGAAGTATTGTAACGGTTGTCGCTTGTGTTGTTAATTGATTGTCAATATTAAGTTATTAAAATGTCGTGCCGTGTTCAACTTTAAAATATGGCATTACATATTATTTCTATAGAAGTCGTGAAGGGCGACTAAAGGAATAAGTACATTTACCTAGTCCAACTTCATGACCTTGGGTTAGATTTTAGATTTTCCTTCGAAAATCCTTCAAGTACTGCGTTTATTTTGTTTTTGTTCCAATGTACAGACATATTCGAATCGCGAAATTTAAAAGTTGACTATTTCACTCAAAACTTTGGATAGAAATATAAAGTCGTAAGAGCATTTTCATACAAAGTGCCATCGTGCTCATTTTGCTTTCAAATCTTTGATTTGGAATATTTTGAATCCTTTAATAACGATCCTTACTTCGTTCTTGTATTCAATTTGTGTTGGTCAATAAATTCTTAGAAAAAAAAAAAGAAAATGTTAAATCAGATTTATAAACTTGCTCAACAATTTTAAACGTAATCATTATTTTCAGATCTTCGTATGGGACGTCGGCAAAGGTGAAGCGGTAAAAGTGATCGACTGTCACAGTGACGTCATATACTGCATGTCCTTCAACCGCGACGGCTCCCTCTTGGCGACCACCAGCAAAGACAAGAAGCTGAGGATCATCGAGCCGAGGAGGGGGATCGTACTCTCTGTAAGCTTTTAACTTTGCTTTCTACCTTTATCTGAGGTCCGAGAGGAATTATCGATGAAAGTGGATGATGGCAAAAGAAGTATGCAATGTTAGGGTGGTTAAGTGACGATATTTATAATTGTACTCATGAGTTTATTTTTTATTCTCGTGCAAAAAATTCTGTTTAAAGATAAAAGAGAAAAATTTGTCACATTTTCTTGTTACTGTGTAAATTTCTATGCAAAAAAGATATAACAAACAAACAAAATTTAATGTTATTTCAGGGTAGTTTGAAAATGTTAATATAGTCATATTGATTGATTTTTATAACCTGCACGGTAAAAGCAGTCCCTGAGATATAGTAAACCTAACACAATGATATTTTGTTTATTGATTATATTTTCTTTGTGTCAATTTCAGGAAGGCCCCTGCCACCAAGGCACTAAAGCTTCAAAGTGCACATTTCTCGGGGACCAGGGGAAAGTGCTCACTACGGGCTTCTCTCGGTACAGCGACCGGCAGTACGCGGTGTGGGACCAACATGACTTGTCCAAGCCGCTCGTGTGCGAGACCATAGACAGCTCGTCTGGAGTCGTGTTCCCGTATTACGACTATGATACTAACATGGTATGTATTTCTTAGTAAATAAATAATCATAAACTAAAAACCAGAAACGTTAAGTCAGAACGAAACTTAAAACTAGAAAGATTTCTTGGTGGTATGGGATGTTGGACCAACATGAATAATTGTCCAAACAGCTTGTGTGTGAGACTATAGACAGCTCGTCTGGAGTCGTGTTCCCGTAGGATTACGACTATGATACTAACATGGTATGTATTTTTTAGTAAATATAATTATTTTAATGTAGACAATGTGCATTCGTACACGATTTAGATTTAAGAGATCTATATTTGTAAATTGACGTCCGATGAAAATGCTGCAGTGTGGTTTGTTCCTCGTTCGCTTTGGAAGTGGTTGTAGTTATAATGAGATTTAAGTGATGTGATGTTAATAAGTGATACCTTGTAACCTATTCTATTCTATTTTTAGTAAATAATCATAAAATTTTAAAAACACAAACATAAAGTCCTTTATAACCATAAATATAAACCATTATATAACTACAGCATAAACCATTATAACTTTGCATTTGAGCCAAACGAATAGTAAAAAAAACTAATACGTACTTTCGAACTGATAAAATACAAAGAAAGATTTGTATTTTAGACAAACAGACAGATAAAACATTAACGATTAAGAAAGATATATACTTTCATACGTACATGTAGTCACGTCGATGTTCAGCTGTAGGGTTTTATAATAAAATTGAGATTCAAATAGTACAGGTTGCTAGCCCATTGCTTACATTATATTCTTAGTTTATAAGCCTATCCTTTGGAAATTCATGGGAATGATATGGAGTGGCTCTATCCTTAAATTCGCACCAGGGAAATACCCTTGACTTATATATTCACCGTGTTTTCTAGGTTTACCTTGCGGGTAAGGGCGATGGGAACATCCGCTATTATGAAGTTGTAGACGATCCGCCGTACGTGCATTTCCTCAACCAGTTCCTTTCTGGTAACCCACAGGTATGCTTTATTGTTATTTAACTTATATGTATACAATATATAACTAGTGGAGTGGGAAGACCTAGACGAATGTATGTTGATCAAATTAAGGACGTCCTGGTAAAGGGTCCGGTCAAGAGTACCCGAAACCGTAGTATGCAGAGATCGTGGCAAGTGGAAAGAGGTAGTCTCTGCCTACTCCTCCGGGAATAGGCGTGATTTTATGTATGTATGTATATTGAAAGCTCGACGAGAAATAAAGCATCCTACTAATTGAACGAGGTTGTGTTGTTCTGCATTTCATATAGCAACACAAAATATAAATGCCAAATGCATTTATAAATAGCATAATGCCACGTGAAGGTTTAAAATCGTGCGTGAAGATTAAGTATGTACAAAGTGTAAGTTATTTATTTGGTTATCAAAAGTAAACCAATCTGTTTTAGAAGATTACCTATAGTATTTATAAGGACTACACAACTTCTTGTAGCGTTGAGGTATTATAAGGACTACACAACTTCTTGCTTCTCGTTGAGCTATGCTTTCTGTTTTTGAGTTATTATGGCCAGTTTAATTTTATATTCTTTTTTAAATTCCCAATATATTATATATCTGGTCAACCTATACCCGCATAAAAACGCGCCTCTTTCCCGGAGAGGCATGTAGAGACTACATTTTTTCCACTTGCCACGAGCTTAATTTCGCTTCACCCCATTTATAAAGTTAATTTTTCCATTTGCCACGATCACTCGTTACTTCTTTCCCTTCATCCAGGTTTCGGGTAAGCTTGACCTGACCATTTGTCAGGACTTTTCCGATTTGATGATATCCCAACAAACATTTAGGCGACGATTAGAGCTTATTTTGTTACTTAGTGGGCTACAAAGGCATTACAGTAGCAACACTTATGACTATTGGCGATAAAGTGGCGTACCAAGTAACGTATATCACTTCTACTTATAATACAGAGTTACAAGCGCGACAATTAGGCGAGCTTAAAGGTTATGGATGTATTATGGCAAATCTTAACACTGTTGTACATGCACAGCATTTTGTGTTATAGCTTTAAGTGAATCTTAGAACTCTAAGATCTAAATAAGAATAAGAATTAGCTACTACCTCCAAAAGTGCTATGCAGGTGATAATAAACTCTTTACAAGAACCTAAAGTTGCACAATAGCGTTAATAAGCGCTACCAGCCTTACAATAGTGTCTATTTAATCTTATATAGAACCAAATGCTTGAAGTTATACAAAACTCTCTTGCATTACCTTAAGTCAAATAGGAGTATAATTTTTCGTTATAACAGATCCTATAGCGTCTATTGTTACTTTTTTGTGACTAAAGGTAAAGTAATAGCGCTTAAGGTCACTACTGTATTTCTTATATTGACTACTTGTTTTTGACAATGGCGTCGCAACCAAAATAAACAAAAATTGTTGTAAATACGTGGAAAAGTTTTCAGTAAATAGACAACATACATCGGGCGCTCGAATTATTTGCCAATAAATATGTAACATATTCACAGTGTACTTCCCTTCGCAGCAAAAATATGCTTCCTTTCTCACCATACAATATCACTTTTTTTTGTTTAATATAAAAATCATTAGTCGTAAACTTATAGCCATTGAAAATAAAATTATTTATTATTAGATCACAAAATTAGTTTAATTATCTTGAATAGCGTTCAGACCGTTACAAAACACCTATTTACCTCCCTTTTAGCGCTTGAAAATATAATTAACGCCTTTGTATCTCTACTGTACCGCTTAAGGAGTCAGTTGACGCTTATTTACCCCTCTTGTATCGCTAAGAGATCCTGTTACCGCTATAATAACTTTCTTATAGCACTAATTGTACCTCTTAGCCAATTACCATAACTCTTGTATACCGTCATTAAACAACCTTAAGTAATATAAAAATTGTGCCCAATTCGGGGGCAAAGTAGGGTTAGAGCGCGCTCTAACACTAATTTGTTACACCCATAAACCACTTTAGAATCTAGTTAGCGCTTTTATAGACTTGTTATAAATCTTACTTTAGCGCCTAATTGTTACTTGGGATGTCCGTCTAAGCTAGGTCAAGCCTTATAAGAGTTATATATACCTGAGAAATACATACATACATATAATCACGTCTATATCCCTTGCGGGCTAGACAAAGCCGACAGTCTTGAAAAGACTGACAGGCCACGTTCAGCTTTTTGGCTCGATGAATTGAGATTCAAATAGTGACAGGTTGCTAGCCCATCGCCTAAAAGAAGAATCCCAAGTTTATAGGCCTATCCCTTAGTCGCCTTTTACGTTATCCATGGGAACGAGATGTAGTGGTCCTATTCTTTTTTTTATATTGGCGCCGGGAACCACACAGCATCTGAGAAATAATTGACGCCATTATTGTATTTTCAGAGAGGGCTAGGCTTCATGCCGAAGCGTGGAGTCAACACGGCCATTTGCGAAGTGTTCCGCTTCTACAAACTGCACACGTCGAGGGGACTTTGTGAACCTATCTCCATGATTGTACCGAGGAAATCTGACTGCTTCCAGGTATGTTTATATTTATTGAGAGAAAAGATTTCGTTTCGTATGTATGTGTACTTAATTATTAAATAACTTGAAAATTTTTCGATCGAATTTGTTAAGTTTGGCACAGACTACTGTACTTCTATTAGTCACATAGGTTTTTTATTAAATTTTGGCTACTTCACGGATGTTGTTTGGACAAAAGGGGTTAGTAGTCGAATGGCACGAAAATTATTCGCACGATCGTGCGAATCGTCCCCTTTCAATAAAAATATTTTTTTAGTAGGCGATTCGCACGGATGTATTTAAATTGCGTGCGAATCGACCCCTTCAAGAATTAGTAGTATGCGATTCGCACACACCTGTATTTTATCTAAAAGTTTCAAGAAAAAGTACAGTCACGTACAAAATGCTTTCTTTTAATACAGGACACAAATAAAACGATTTTTAAGGAAATCAAGGTACTATATTTTACTTTGTATCTATCAGAAAGTGATTTTACATAATTCACAGTTTAAATAACTTAAAACCATAATTATAACCAAAATTACAATTAAAATCACAGTTAGTACGATTTATAATTAAATATTTGGTATTGCATTTTTATAGGTAAAAATAAACAGAGTAACCTGTTGTATTAATAGGTACAAAGTTCTTAAAAATTTAACAATTAACTAATTAACGAGTCTTAACTACAAAAATTTCGCAATTAATAAGAATAAAGTCTTAACTACAAAAATTTCGCAATTATAGGATCACTTAAAAGTTTTTTTTTTTATTCTGATGCGGTTTGCGGTACTTTACTTAAAATACATGCCAATTTAAATTGCCTTTTTTTAAAGTTCTAATATATCAATTTATTAAATCTTACCTCTTAACTAGTATTTTGTGCCTGACTGCGATGCCAATAGAGAATTATTTCATTTTAATATTAATATTCTAGTATATTGTACATGACTGTACTTTTCGATAAAATATAGGTGTGTGCGAATCGCATACTACTAATTCTTGAAGGGGTCGATTCGCACGCAATTTAAATACATCCGTGCGAATCGCCTACTAAAAAAATATTTTTATTGAAAGGGGTCGATTCGCACGATCGTGCGAATAATTTTCGTGCCAATCGACTACTAACCCGACAAAAGCAAGTATATCGTGTAAAATAAAAAAAAACCCGCCAAGTGCCTTGCGCAAGGAGGGTATTTATAAAAAATGGGGAATTATTATCATTTCTCATAAACTAGTTTATCAACAAATTTATTTTTATTTGCGAAACCAGGTTACAAGGGCAATCCATACCAATAGGCTATTTGAGTGTAATGAAAATATTTATACATTTCTTTTATGTCAATAGTCTTAATATTATTTTTTGGAGTGATTTGTAATAACGCGAGATAACAATATTGCATTATTTTAACAAAATTCGTCTCCGAAAATTAGGCTTTTTTATGCAGCTGTCACGTAACTAAAACGACCGTGATTGGTTATTTCGAGAAAGCTGACGGTCGAAACCTACCAAAAGTGGACACAATAATGGTCGGAAATTGCAGTCTAACCTCCAGTATATTACAAGTAATAAGAAGTTATCATCGTAAATACTCACATCAAAGTGGTCTTCACAAAAATGAGGTCGTGTTTTTGGTGATTTATCATCAGGATTACGCCGAGCAAGCTGAAACCACTACTTGCGAATATTCAAATCCATCGGCACACTGCACAACATTTATAGGAACTCATTTTAATAATTTTCACACAAATGATGTGGCACAAGTCAAATAAAACAAGAGAAAATCTAAACTATTCGAAACACCAACAATTGTATGATATTTATGCGAAATCTACGTCACTGCATGCCATGGCCGCCATATTGCTAAAAGTCGCGTTTTGGCGGCATATTTGAATATTGCATTTCTTTTTCGATTTTTAAATAAAATAGCTAAAACAAAGACAGAAAAGAATTTTTTTTTTAGGTTTCCTTATAAACAAATAAATACTCTAAGATAGGTTTTAGAACTTTGTCAAATAGCCTATTTTCAATTAAATACCAAAATCAATTTTCGGCTCAAGTTTTTATTAACTTATTCTTACGTACATACATATGGTTACGTCAATATCCCTTGCGAGGTAGACAGAACCAACAGTTTTGAAAAGACTAAATGGCCACGTTCAGCTATTTGGCTTAATGGTAGAATTGAGATTCAAATAGTGACAGGTTGCTAGCCCATCGACTAAAAAAGAATCCCAAGTTTGTAAGCCTATTCCTTAGTCGCCTTTTACGACATCCATGGGAAAGAGATGGAGTGGTCCTATTCTTTTTTATTGGTGTCGGGAACCACACGGCATTTTTACAAAAACAATTTTATTCAAAACTAGCGACCCGCCCCGGCTTCGCACGGATGCACAGCCGATACTAAATATATCTCTATTAGAACTAACTAAAGGACCGCCCGCAAAGCGGCTAACTAAGTTTTGCTCCCGGCAAAATGATAATAACCACAACTTCAAAACCAAACGTCCAATTTTAAATCATTCAAAGACCAAATATTATTATCTACATAAACTGTACTTATTGATGAAATTATATATTTTGATAAGGATTAATAGCATGAATAAAAAACGCGTTTAAATGTAGACCAAAAAAATTCAAGATTTTTAAATAAAAATGTGGTTGTTGTGCCTCACTCGACATAGATAGGTATAGTGTGTCGCGGATATTTTTGTAGATATTTATAAGATCTACAATTAATTAAAACATTTTATGGTTCTATCTTTTGTAGTTTAGGCAGCGTACGCAAAATAAGTAACTTTTTGGTTGATTTTTTTCAGTTTGTGTCCGAAAAATCCAAATATATTACGGAACCCAATTTTTTTTTTTCAAAATAAAATATAGTCTATGTTACTCGTGGATAATGTAGCTTTCGAATGGTGAAAGAATTTTTAAAATCGGTCCAGTAGTTTTTGAGCCTATTCATTACAACCAAACAAATAAACAAACAAAGTTTTCCTCTTTATAATATTAGTGTAGACAAGCTATTGCTGGCGACTTAAACGGTCGTTGTCGGTGGTTACCTACTTTATTTTTGACGTAATATAAAAAAATTACGCCTCTTTCCCTAAGAGGTATACAGAGACTGTATTGAGTCGAATGTGATGAGTATATCGGTCCCCTCCCCCGGCCGCAGGAGGACCTGTACCCGGACACGGCGGCGCCCGCGCCGGCGCTGCGCGCGCGCGACTGGCTGGCCGGCCTCAACGCGCCGCCCGCGCTCATCAGCATGAAGACCGGTAACGCTCTACTACTTCCTTTTCCTTTTCCTATTTCAAATTGCACAGATTGAACTAGCGCCGCAGTGAATTTAAGACTAGCTATTGTCCGAGTAAGTATTCCACAACACGAGAGATACTAACTCAAATAAATACATTTATAGACAATAAAATAAATGTAATCATGTCAAAGCACGATCAGCTGTATAGCTTTATGATGGAATTGAGATTCAAATAGTATTACTAGCTCAACAATATTTTAATTATATTATCTATTAAGTGTTCATCGTCATCCATAGGAATGATATGGAGTGATCTTTTACTAAAGTACACAAAACTAGACTGAGTTTTGTGTACTTTAGTAAAAGATCACTCCATATCATTCCTATGGATGACATAAAAGGCGACTGAGTAAAAAGCTAAATTACTTGGGATTCTTTTAGGCGTTAGGCCACTATTACATGTCACTATTTGAATATCAATTCCGTCATTTAGCTGTTCAGCTGCATGGCTCAATGACGGAATCTAATTAAACATTGAAAATGCAAGTTTTTAAACGAGTTCCTAGATTAATACCGCGCTTTTAATTATTATTATTAAAATTAATATTTTTGATTTGGTAAACTTCAGATAAATATATTTAATTTGTGAAATTCATTAGTCTTGCCTATTGCGAAGGCCTAGACGGGCTAGACGGAAGTAATTTCAAGTAAAAACCCGACCTACTCAATGCAAGAGCATAGTCTTAGACACATCCTAGGCCTCTTATTTTACCCGGATAAAAGCTGAAAATCAATCAAAGTAAAGTAACAATATTAAAATCATTTTTTTTTATCAATACTTTAAATTTTTCAGGCGTAACAATATCAACGCACAAGCCACGCTCAAACAACAACGCGCCGGCGATGCAACCACAAGACGCTAACAACAGGAAGAAGTTCGCGTTCCTGTCGCGAGAAACCACGCCCGATTACCGTCCCCTGGGAACGTGGCAGCCGAACGATAATCACGTTAACGAAAACGATAACAATGTAAGTATATTTATGGAATCTTCGCATCTATTTAATCATTTTGATCGCAAGAGACCACGCCCGATTACCGTCCCCTGGAAACAGCCGAACGAAATACAGGCAGCCGAATGATAATCACGTTAACGAAAACGATAATAATGTAAGTATCATTATGGAATCTTCGCATCCATTTAATCATTTTGATCGCAAGAGACCACGGCCGATTACCGTCCTCTGGAAACAGCCGAACGAAATACAGGCAGCCGAATGATAATCACGTTAACGAAAACGATAATAATGTAAGTATCATTATGGAATCTTCGCATCCATTTAATCATTTTGATCGCAAGAGACCACGGCCGATTACCTTCCCCTGGAAACAGCCGAACGAAATACAGGCAGCCGAATGATAATCATGTTAACAAAAACGATAATAATGTAAGTATCTTTATGGAATCATGATGTTTTTGGTAAAAAGTTTATATGCCCGCCCATACTAAGAAACAATAGAAAGAATCGCTCCTATTTAATCGTTCGTATCCCGGGCATACACCCAATTCATCAATGACAACTGGGCAGCCGAACGATAATAACGTTAACGAATATGATAATAACGTAAGATTGTAATTTTAGTAAAAAGGAACACTAAGTAGAAAGTAACAAGAATATATTTCGCTTAAAGAGGGTAGTCTGAAGTGTTTTTATTGTCATCATAACTTTAACTTTCTTCTTCTCTGAGAGACCACGCTCTTATTTATTATTATTAATCATCTTCATGTTTTTCATCCTACTTTAAGACGATGGGCTAGCAGCCTGTCCCAAATCCAGCACGAAGCCATACAGCTGAACGTGGCTTTTCAGTATTTTTAAGACTTTTGGCTGTGTCTACCTCGTAAAGGATAAAGATGTGATTTAATGTATCTTATGGCATTGTAGTACATAGCAACGGTAGGCTTCGAATCTGTATATAATATTTTCAAGTCAGAATTCGGATACCTTAACTGCTCGATCAGTAAATAATTTACTCCGTCCATATTGATAAACGTGTCATTGTTACAATTTCAGATCGCTATAACTGAGAAGTCACAGAAGACGACTGCCAATCAAAACACGAAATTCCATCAGCTTCAAAAAATGTTTGGCAAACAGACCGGGGACGCTGAACCTGTACCGCTCTACAAGCAGATCAACCAGGGAGACGTTTTTAGCACTGAACATGAGGTCAGTTATTGATAAATTTTACTCTTCTTCTTTCTTTTCGGCTTTAGTCTTGGTTGCATTCATATCACTCTGGAGAGGAGCCCGGGGAATGCCTTTGATTAAGTCTCCTGAATCGGGTGAGTCAGGTTTTTACACACAGACTCCCATCTGAATCATTTCTATGATTCAATATGGTTTAGGTTCCAAGTTCCTAGGAAACCTGCACATTCAGTCGCCTGAATGTGCAGGTTTCCCCACGATATATGCAAATATATTTTAAAAGTTCAATGTGCGAGGCAGGTTCTTGTGAGATATTCAAGTGGATTCCAGGGGTAGAAAAAAAAAGCCCTTATTTTTCCTAACAAGTATTATTTATCTAGCATGTTTCTTTTTTCAGTTACGCCTAGCGTTCAACCGCCAAGGCGAAGAGTTGAGGATCGTCAAGCGACAGCTTCAAAACAGTCAGCAAAGAGTTAGAGAGTTAGAACAACATGTGGCCGCTTTACAGGCGAAGCTTCAACGGGACGGCTCATAGATCAGGGAATGTGAATGATCAGTCGCTTTACTATCAAAGACGTTTAGAGAAACGGCCATTTTGTATCTCTGATCTGTACAGCTGGGCTTATCCAATTCTTTCTATGACTTTGGTTAGCTTATAGGTAGAAACAGAGGTACCGATGTCACACATACGCCTTGTGAACGCTCGTAAGTACTATTACAAAAATATAATTCAAAATTTACATCTAGGAAGACTTGGGATCCTATTTTACTCAATTTGTACTTGACCCGAGATTGATATGAGACAGCGATACAAAATGGCCGATTTTATAAGTTTTTGATTGAAGCGGTGTAAAGTTTATATTGCGGGCGTATTTTTTGCTTCGTGACGTCGCAACTCGGCTATTGTGATTGATAAGATTTAAGGTTATAGAAGTGATTTCAAGTTAGTACGAACATTTGATAAAAATATCATGTTCTCAGTAAAAAGATGATGTTTTGAGATAAAAGCATAATGAACCCACCATGAGCCTAAAAGTGGCAATTAAAAATGTAATTCGAAATTGTGGCTGCCTCGCTTAGCTATTCGCGTTTGATATTTAGTCGCTAATTGTTAGTATCTTACGGTTTGACATACAATATTGAAATGCGTTTAAATAATGATCTGAATATTTTTTCGATTACGATCGTGTTTTCTTACAAAGTTTTAATGGCTTCTGTATTATTGATGATAGTTTAACAAAATACGTCAGAGCTTCATGTCAGCAGCTGTCTGTGAGAAATTGTTTTTATATTTTTAAAGTATCGGTATAACATTTGAGTAACCTATGATCAGATATCAAGGAATATTATGCCATACCTTTCGCAAGTGGCCTAATTGATACTTACATTTATCTCATTGCTACATAAATAAAATCATGTTTTCAATTGAATTCAATCAAAATCATTTAAAATCAATGGTCACAAGGAAAGAGTACAAGTTTTTAATATTAATTTGTTCGAACCCGTATCAATAATAAATGTTAGAAAACTTATAGGTTATTATTATCGCGTTAGATGATTGAGATTTGAATTTAATTTTCAATGCATTACCACGGTAGGTTCTACTGCTAGAAAAACAAAATTGGATGTCTATGTGCAGCATACTTTACCAATTTTTGATATATCGAACGTAAAGCATTTTAATAAACCCCACTTAGTTTTAGCCATATAGAAGCTAACTAATGCTTTGCAGGCCAATTTATCACAATGCAATGCTCAATATTATAAGGGTTTTCGCGAATCAACAGTATTAGATTCAACATTGGGATCAAAATTTAGACATTCCGAGAAAGATATTTTCGTAAGAGCATTTAGCGAGTTGCCAAAAATGTATTGCAGATTTTAATTGTTTCGTAATAAAATGTATATTTACTAAGGATTTAAGTTGTAAACAGGCCTAGTTTACTCTGGATATGCGGTAAGGGTTTTAGAAATTGTTTCTAACAGTAGAAATGTTTCGTCAAATCTACAATTCACTTATTTTGTCGGTTCGACGAAAATAGGATTAGGTTTCTAGGAAAGCAATTTGTGATAAATCCATGACATGTTTGCCCGTCACAAAATGTTTTGTCACAACATCGATATATTTTGTATTAAGTTTTTAAATAATGTGCAATGAAATTCAGGGTTTTGATAATTTTACGTTATTCCGTTTGCTAGCAAGCACCTTTTTATTGAAGCACGACATTTGGATTATATTCCCAGTTTTATGAATTTAGTTGACATCTTGTTAGTGATTTTAAATAGTCTGATTTACATTATTGTGTAAACATGTGTTACCTGTTATTTTATGAATTGTGTTTACTATTTTTAGGACGATATAAAAGGAATCCGCGTCTTATTATAATGTATTTTTTGTATGTTTTGGAAGATCGAGAATGGAAAGAAATTGTACAAAAAAGTTACCTGAACTTTTTCTGTACATAATAGCGCTAAGATTCGGTAGCATCTATTGAGGGCAGATCTCGGGTGCTAGAGCCTTTTTTCACTAATAGTGTTTACGTTTGATGGTTTGTTTGTGGCAGTTTGAATGGAATCCATTCAGTGATTAATTCTGTTATTTGATGCGCCATTTGAATAAATATGTATTGCGCCTTATGTATCGATCCCGGCGAAGCTAAAACGAAAGAAATCTTATAACTTGAATTCCGAATCGCACATTTATAGGTACGTTATGTAATTGGAAGATAACCTATTCATAATTTGAATGTAGGCACGAAATTACATCGTGCAGTCTTAACACGTGTAATATATTTTTGACATTCCATATTCAAGCAAAATGTTAGTATGGTAAGTGAAAATGAAAGTATTATTGTGCATTAGCTGGATTATAATTATGTGGCTAAGTCGGTGTTAATATTTATTATGTATTTTTATATCATGCTTATGTAGCACAAATTTTCAATAAATGTTTGAACAGTACCTCAATGTTTTTTTTTCTAATATTTCTACTACATTGAATAAAAAGGATAGGCTATAAACATGGGGTTCTTCTTATAGGCGAAGAGCTAACAACCTGTCACTATTAGAATCTCAATTCTATCATTAAGCCAAACAATTGGTCTTTTAAGACTGTTGGCTCTGTCTACTCCACAGAGGATATAGACGTGATTATATTGTGATAGTAAATAAAACAATAAGTAAAATTGGTATAAAAGTTTATTATTTTGAAGATGTATTGAAAAATACTTATAAACCTGTGATGCAAAAAGTATTTTGACATTGTCTCGATTACTTTAAGCAATTAACTAATCAGTCTACGATTTGTAAATCCTATTACAAAAGTAATTAATATAAAAATACAAGTATACAATTAAAAAAGCTCTCTAATTATTACCCATTAAAATATCTATACTTAAAAATAATCTTCTGGACGGAAACATTTATAATAGTCAAATAAAATAACCATACTCTTTTATAAGAAAAATCTGTACAAAATATACACAAAGCTGCAAAACAGGTTTTAAAAATGATTTGGTCATGGCGAGAGGATGAATGAAAGTATGTTGACTAAGTAAATATACAAAGGGAGTGGGATGGCCAAGGCGAACGTACCTTGATCAAATCGGAGACATTCTGGCAAAGGTAAGGTCGAGAGTAGCCGAAACCGACGAGCTTGCATGAAGAGTTATTAAAAAAGGTAAAGCGAAAAAGTATAAGTGCAGGGAATGTGGCAAGTGGAAATATGAAGTCTCTTCCCACTCCTCCGGGAAAGAGGCGTTATGTATGTATGTATATAAGAAGTGAGATTCCAATGCCGAGTGTAAGTCTATCAAATGCAAAGGTATGCTAATACAAACGAGCCGAATAGAAATAGAGATACTTTTAAACTGGTCGCAGCGTTGCACCCGTCAGAGCTACATGTGTAGATGCAAGTTCTGTATTCCAGTTTGTCGCCAGCTTGTTGTACATAATTACAATAGTTTCCGAGATCCAAGGACGAACAATAACGTTTTGTACTAATGCCACCTGAAAACATTTTAAATAACAGATTAATTAGGTAATACACACGGTCAGTTTTGAAAAGTTTCTCATCATATGACTAAACAAAACTTAGATCTTTCAGTGAAATCTTGAATTATGAAGGGCAATAATCAACTCTATTTGTACTTTGGACATAAGTAATTTTATAACTATATTTATCAAAATAATAATTGCATCACTGACATTGAAACAACAAAACATAATAGGCGTTTATCAAATAGCGGCATCACTTGTTCACGCTCGAGAAATTCTCCGTGGAATATGTATGTATGTTTTTTATGCAAATAATATAATTTGACAAATCCGTCTGTGGTGAAATGGTTAAGGTGCCCGGCTAAAATGCGCAAGTAATGCGTGTGGGTTTAAATTCTAGTTCAGCCATTTACCAATGGCTCTTGTTCTGGATTTATACATGTTTATTAGTTAGAGTGCTAACTGATGCTCTTACGGCGAGGGAAAACATCGTGAGGAAACCTGCACATTCAGGCAAATGAATGTGAGACCTAATATGAGTGACATTTCCTATAGAGATTGTTAAGGTCGGATGGGAGTCACTTTGTATAAAAACCTGGCTCGGCCAATCCAAAGTAAGGTGTAAAGGCGCACCTAAAGCTCCTTTCCAGAAAGGTGAGGATGAAACCAAGGCTAACGCCAGGAGTAAGAAGATAATTAGGGAAATCCATTTTTGATGAGTGTGTGGACTCCCATGACTATGTAGGTACTATAGATGGAATTTAAAAAAGCATGCATACTCACCAATAAGGTAATTTAATTTTATTTGACAATATTAGTACGTGCCTCGTGCTATACTGAAATAAAACTCACATACCATGTGCCCGAAATTAGTGAAAAAAATTAAAGATTGTACTTTATGTGAAGAACAAAAATTAAATGTTAAACATATATCATAAGCTGAAAATATTTCATGGTAAACATTAGCAAAATAATATATTAATTTTGTAAAAAAAAAACCACTTACATCTTGACAAAGACAGCTTTTCATATTAGGGAAGTCTACCCCACATAGGTACAAAGTTCAATATTAAACTTTTAAGTAAATTTGACATTTCAGCACTTTGAAAATAAGGTATAACACTTTTTTGTTAGACCATGACTGTACCAAGTAGGTACTGTCTGATACTTAGGATATTGAAAACATAAACTAAAAGAGGTAAGAAAGCCTTCTATTATTATAATATTCTACTATTTGGTCCATAAACAAACTTAGGAAAAACAGCAATTTATTATTTTTACAAAATATTTTCAGCTTTTCAGTGCTTTTCACCCACAACCTTCAATCCACTAATATAACCTGTTAGTTTAATGCAGTATTGAGCATTATGCACATGTTCGCAAGACGTCGGAGACAGCACGCCACCGTCGAGGTTCATTAGAGCATCTCCACATTCCATAGTTGCAGACGAGTTGCACTGATAGCATTCTATGGCTATACCTAGATGCAATGGTTAGTATATTTAATGATATATAAATAACAAAGACTGTTTTCTCTTATTAGTTGTCTGCGAGGATACCAAATTTATTTCTACAATTTTTAAGTGCAATAAAGGGTATTCTGTCTATCAATACCCAGTACTAAATTTGCTAATTATTACTTATATTCATCATTGTAGGGTGTTCCTGATTTGTTATAATAATTGCCCATAAATAAATAAGGGTTAGTTTTTATTTAAATTACTTCTTAACTACGTAAATAAGAAATTGTACATAAAATATATGTTATTAACCTTGAATTAATTGAAAGGATCTCGCACACATGGGTTACAATACTTAAAATGGTCTAAGTGAGGCTTTTGTAATTAACATTTCTTCTACAGTTACCATCACAACTAGTACTACACCATTGTCCCTTACATTCAAGCACTAAATATTTTTTTTAAGCAATAAAAACCGCATTATTGGTACCTCGTATATTAGAAAATGATTAAGTTAGTCCCAAGATTACATAAAATTGGTAATCATGTTAAGTTTTAGTATTTAGAAGCACATGAATGATGCACTGAGACATTTTGTAAGATAATGTCATTCAATAACAAATATTCCAATTCTACATGCAGCATCAGAGGATCAGGTTTCTTTCTCACCTTCGTTCCTTCCTACATGTTTTATACAATACTGTGCATCATGAATATTGCTACAGTCGACTGGTTCCAATCCAGTATTGCTATCCAAAAATTCATTGCACTCAAACGGGTTATCCGAATCGGTCCCGGAGCACTGATAACAGCTTATAGAATCAACTATTATAGAGAAATAACAATAATTAACAAAAACTCAAATGGGAATAACACATTGAAGTAATTTAAGTTTACTTACCTGACTTCACTATGCTTAATGTGGCTATAACACACAATATACTTGGCGATTTCATCTTCAAAATTATGGTTTATTTAAGGATATACTTAAATTGTCTGCTGTTTTTGCTTATTATACAGTAAACATAGAATTTGATCAATCAATAGCAACGCCCAGCCCGCCGGACGCTTTATAATTAAATTAGAACGAAGTGACACATGTCAACTATGACACTGACATTACATTATTGCACCCACGTTACATTCAATACACAATGCTTCACCAAAATAAAGGTCAGTCTAGATTCTATTTTCATAACACTTAGTTTCTTCGATAAATAACTATAGAAATCGGATCTAGACTCTATTAAATCGTACTCGCGCCCTGTGTTTTGTCGTGTATTAAACTACTTAGATATACCTGCCGCACTCCCGATACCCTGTCTTTGTCGCGTGCGTCTGAGATGTGTTTACCTTTACCTCTGAGAAGTGGGACCTTTTTCAATCCACCTAGTTTTTAAAGCTTTGATTACTCAAAATGCTCGAGGCATAGAAAATGTTCAATTTCAACATTTTTTAATATTTGGTGGCTTATGTGTGGCGCTGGTCGAATCGAGGGTCGATTCGATATGGCGTCAGATTTAAAATGCGCGTATCGAATGGCACTAATTCAAATCCTCCTCAGCCAGTAACTCTTTCCTGAGATAAGTACCATAAACCTCAGGAGTCATGATCAAAGGTGAGGCTGTAATCCCACAAGGATATAGATGTGATCATAATGTATATGTGTGATAATAGGTATTATTTGCTTATTTTGGTCGGAGAGCAATAATTTAATTATAAATAAGAAAACTACAATCGCAATGTATTTTGAAAAGGTTTTATTTTCAATTGCCTTTATTTATATATAATGTTGTATAAAAATGTTACAATATCTATGATCCGTATATTCAGACTGCGGCAGTTATCTAATGTACCTAACATTACAAACTACGGACGTCTGTGTACCTATGAAGTATACAGCTTACAATCCAATTACAAAATACCCTTCATCATTAAGTATACAAAATACGTTGTTTCTGAATATTATTTTAAAGTACATAACATAAATAATTAAATCACAATACGCATGAGCAGATTCTTAACTCATGTGAACTTAATTTGTACATCGTAATTCTAATTTAAATGCATTAACTTAGTTATATCTAAGTACTTACAACTTAACGGCAGTTATAAGTTTATTACTTGAAGTATTGTCATTTTAAGTCTTAAAATTTAATAGAGAATATAAATATGCTTTTCCATCACAATTTCGGAATGTATGTAGGTTTATAAAAATACTTATAATCAGATATATTTATAATATTCCAGTTAAGAGGTTTATTAAACATGTTACAATACTACTTATTATAGATTAAATAAGTAATGTCTCTTATAAGGAAAAATGACAGACTATCAATTAATTATCGTTGGCACTTATTAATTTAAGACAAAGAAAAGAATATCAGAAGTTGTAAAATTACAAATATATAAAAAAATAAGTAGATGTTTTTAATTTTTTTTTATTAGAGAAAGTTGAAAGTGATGCTCATATCTTTAAGACTATTGTAAAAATTGTAGTTGTGAATAAATCATTTTATTCAATATCATTTTTAATATTTAATGAGACTCCATCCGTAGGCGGACGTTGGATTAATGGAGTCAAAAAGTCAAAATAAAGGTGCTTATTTACTGTATACACAGATTAAGATTTTTAGTTACTAAGGTGAGGTCTTAGTGGCAAGGATCCCTCTACCCAGAAGTTAGGTCTTTGCATCATGGTTTGCCATAATGTAACTTCTTTGCCTGTGCTGTCCATCCAGTTAACATTTGCGCCCATGTATGTGCCTGAAATAAAATGTTTTTGCCATCATTAATAAAAGTTGGAAAGTAAATTTTTGTGTCTATGGTTAATATTTACAAAAAAATATATATTCTATGAGTCATTACTATGTAAGTTAATCTTTAGAATTGATGATACTTAATTAATTGGGGAAACTTGTACCTATTAGATTTTGAATTTTCTCTACGTAAATATGTATGTTTATTTATAGTTGGGCAACAAATCAAGTTGCTGTTCCTTAAAATTGTAGATCTGCGACTCAGTCTAAGATAAGTAGATCCAGGACTATGCATGTGTGCTAAAGGTGTTAAATCAAAAATTTAAAAGTTTTTAAAACAACAGAAGCGCTTTTGCATTATGGCATACATTCATACATTCGTATAGTCACGTCTATTTCCCTTGCGGGGTAGATAGAGCTAACAGTCTCAAAAAGACTGAAAGGCCACGTTCAGCTGTATAGTTTCATTATGGAATCGAGATTTAGGTGATCGCAGCCCCTGGTTCGTGAACGTGTGCTTAAAACGTTCACTTTGTAGCGAAAAGTAAACTCTATTATTTATTTATTTATTACACAATATTCATTATGAACTTAAAACAATATTCCGCAAACTGTTTTCACAATTTGACTGCGGTCAGTCTCATTTAAAGTTACTAATTTAACACAATAAATAAAACTATATTATATCTATAACGTGTAGGTAACAATTTAGTTTTAAGCTTACATACTTCTATAGACATTTGGTGAAAGAGCGAGACTCATCAGACACAGGTTTTTTCTAACTTAATTGATGGGTCTCTGCTACCTGTGTATTATGTAATATGTTAAAAGAATAGAGAATTTTGAATTTGAATTTGAAAATAGAAAGAATAAACCCACCAGAGCCAAGTGACAGTCGCACGGCGCCCATGAACTCGTTGGAGGCGAGCCGGTCGCGGTCCCACAGCGTGAGCTCCAGCGCGCGCTGCGCCAGCTCGGGCGGCCGCAGCCCGCGGTACGTGAACGCGTGCTCCCAGCGCGGGCTCAGCGTGCGCCGGCACACCGCCGTCTTCTGCTTGGCCAGGCGCCCGCGCTCCGGGAGCAGGTAGCTGGGAAACGGATATGGCAAGTGCGTTAGTATCGAGCGCAATTTTCCTGTTATACGACTGATCTATCCTGTATATCTATATATAAAGACAAAAAAAGACTTTCAATGAAAAAAAAAACTTGTTGGTCGATTGGTTTGGATGCCATGTAGCTGAATTTGAAATTACCATTCAATAAAATTAGTTACTTATCTATAAAATTACAACAGAGCAGAGACGTGGAAGATAACTTTTATAAACAAAAGGATTTAAATAGTATACCCGGGGTAATAAAAAAAAAGAATTCTGTAAGGTCGTTGAACAAAAACGTACGTTAGTATTACAACTAACTAACAATACAATATCTCAATCTCCATTCAGTGTTAGATGTGGAGGTAGAAAATTTTGCATTGATGTTAATCGTATAAAATGCCTACATTGTATCTGACATCTAAATAATCTAGCCGTATGCACTTAATTTATCTGAATAGACTTTGATAAAGGCAATCAAGATACACTTAGCAAACCAGTGCTTATCACTTTTAAACTTAACAAATAATCTAGAAATAATCAGTATCGCACCAAGATGATAAGAAAAGGACCTATATATATATTTAATATATCATAAAAATATTTAATAATTTAAAGAAATTAGCTTTCAAACGTGATTTTGATTCTAAAGATTCGCAATTCTGTGTTTTATCAATAAAAGCGCGTGATTTTACGAGATTCGAACATAAGGACAACAAATATTGAACGCAAGACGGTCATTTGATACACAGGCGGTAAATATACAAGAAAAGTAGATAAGCGGAAATGTCGTAGTTTTGACAGAACCTGAAGAAGAAACTGCCTGAAACCTAAGTACCTAAAATGATTTCTCACCTTTTGCAGAAGACATCAGCCAATCCGTTTGGCTTAGAAGCGACGAGGTTCTTTGCCTCTTTGATGAGTACATGTAGTGTTCCTTTGCCGCGCATGGCGCCACTCTCGTGTAGTTCGAATTTTAAACCCACTATGAGGTCCCCGCGAGTGCCTTGTTGCTCATCGAATTGCTCCGTCTGAAAAAAATAATAAATTTATTAATTTCAAGCCTTATAGAGTTAATGCCATGTTATTGCGCTGTATTACTTAATCTGGACAGCACCTATGAAGGAGCCTATCTTTCTGGGAAAACAATAATATATACTATAACGAGCTCTGCTACATGCCATAGACGTTGCTTCGCTTTCCGCTTCTTGAGTTTCTGGAGACACCAGATGCCTTGTCTTTAGCGAGACCGACTACATACCATAGATACTTATATAATACTTTGTTTGTCGATGGTTTTTGCAGGTGCCAGGGACCTCAACGAAGCCAGCTTCACACTAGCGCTAATGTTTTGTTTCCTAAGAAGCTTGGATGGTGCGATTTAGGCCGATCCAGCTTTAGTCATAGAATGGTCCACGATCAAGTGAACAATGGCTAATCTATCTTCGATGACAAAAAAGGAAGCAGTATAATAAATAAATAATAAATAAATATATACGGGACAAATTACACAGATTGAGTTAGCCTAGAAGTAAGTTTGAGACTTGTGTTACGAGATACTAACTCAACGATACTTTACATATTTTATAATAAATACTTATGTAGATAAACATCCAAGACCCAGGCCAATCAGAAAAAGTTCGTTTCTCATCATGCCCTGGCCGGGATTCGAACCCGGGACCTCCGGTGACACAGACAAGCGCCACAGAGGCCGTCAAAGGTACTCACTCTCTCGTGCAGCTTATGCCACGTGGGCGCGGGGTCGTCAAACACGACGTCGGCCAGCGGCAGCGTCACCTCGCCGAGGAAGTCGTTCCTGCCGAACATGTCGGCGTGCCACACGCTGAGCCACAGTGTCCGCGAGGACAGCGAGGCCAGCGGCTGGACGAAGCTGAGCGTCTCCTCGAACACCGGCTTGAGCGTGTTCTTCTTCACTTTAGTCTTCCGCTTACCGGCTTTCGACTTGTCGGGGAGGAGGTACACCTGGAATTTGATGATTTTGTTTAGTTTGAATAGCAGTTGATGTGAACGCTGAATTGAGCGACAGTTAGAGACTTAATTTAGTTGACTGAATCCCGGTTACATCTTCAACTCTGTGGGGAAGAGAACGGTGTGCGCTTTTGCCGTGGTCTTGGATTGGGTTAGTCAGGTTTTTAAACGAAGCGACTACCATATTCGATCATGGTTAAAACTGCACTTCTTAGATAAATGAATGTGCTCATTATCTAGTGGCCTTTTATGACATTTATGGGAAAGAGATTGAAAAAAAAAAGAAAGGACCTATTATGTCCTGTGTCATTTAGTTCTCATTATCATTGATTATATCCAGAACATACCTTGACATATGGGTCAGAGCGGTTTCTCTTCACATCAACCGGCGCCAGGTCCCTGCACTGTTTGACTCCGACCTCCAGGGCCCCAAGCCGGTAGTTGTAAAGCAAGGAGATCTGCACCTCCCCCCGGACGGTCACGTTGGCGCGGGTACCTTCGCCGGCTCCGGAGTACACCGACGCCATTGATTCTGAGCGCGTCTGAAAATAAAAATGTTTCAGTTATTGCTCATTTCGAAGTAATGGATAAGTAATTTGTATAAATGGAAGAAATTAATGTCGTAATCAACAGTAGTAATAAAAATGATTTTAATGTGAACAAATTAATTTATAAAACTAATGCCACTTTAAAACAATCGTTTGGTATTAGAATCTATAAACAAACTAGGAAAGTATGTAAGTTCTTAATAACTATACCTTCTTCCGGTAGAAAGTCTTCAAGAATCAATAAGTTGGATTGATATTATTCAATCGGTTTTAACTTAACTCACAAAACGTCATTCGTTCCCAAGCGAAACTCAGTAAAATTTTATACAAATCACAATGAATAATAATGTGAACGTATATGATGGATAACACGTGGTTTTTACATTATCTTGCGTTATTTGATATACTGAATCGAACAGTGTCATAGTTGGTGCTAGTTGGTTGTTAAATGAATCAAATACTAGACAAAAGTGAGATTTTTATATGCTTTGTTTCCTCTTCTATTTAATATTCCATCATTAAGCCATCCAGCGCTAAAGTTGGACGTCGAGTCTTCGTATGACTATTGTTTATTTCTACCACTTACGGGAATAAAACGAGGATCTATGTATATGTATAAAATGTGGTGTTTATACCCGGTAGTTGTCACAATCAAGCTGCCGTAAGCAGAAATACGGAAATCTATTAGTTTGATATGATTCGTGGCGTGGGCGCGTTTGCGCCATTGACAACTTATACATACATACATACATACATACATATGGTCACGTCTATATCCCTTGCAGGGTAGACAGAGCCAACAGTCTTGAAAAGACTGAATGGCCACGTTCAGCTATTTGGCTTAATGATAGGATTGAGATTCAAATAGTGGCAGGTTGCTAGCCTATAGCCTAAAAAAATGATCCCAAGTTTGTAAGCCTAACCCTTAGTCGCCTTTTACGACATCCATGGGAAAGAGATGGAGTGGTCCTATTAGTTTTTGTATTGGTGCCGGGAACCACACACAACAACAACAACACCACTTATATCGGATTTAATGAACTTTGAAGAGCTTGTAATCTATTCCAATAATGCATTTGATCCTTATTCAAGTATGTGCAAGTTTCGTGACGATATTTTCAGACATAGATATCGTGTACCAATATACCACAGATCTGGCATGAGAAACAGGCCGCCCGGCCACATATGGCATTGACTGTGTTATCGTATCTACCCACGATTTATACGGATTTAATGTTACAACATTTTGGCATCTTTTTAGGTACGACTTATATACTGGTATTCTCTGAAAGGACGTTTGTTGTCGATGTCAAATTTCATCAAAATCGGCAGATTTTGAAGTCAATATTTACAAATAGAAATAAGAAATTAAAGATAAATATTTAGTTAAATGATAACCGATTTAAACACTGCTTCCGGTTTTTTCTAATCCTAATTAAAATAAAAAAAACTGAAATCACTAAAGCTAAAGCTACGCAAAATGCTGAAATGCGCATCAGTTTCATGGTTAGTTTATGGGAGCACTTCAAAATCCCGAAATACTTACTAAAACAGGGGAGAAGTGGATTATGCGCGAAATAAGTCGCGGGCAAGAATAAGTTTATCTTTTACATAGGAAAAATGGGTCAACGGAAATATTAGTGTAGGTGTTTGCATGTGCAAAAATTGTAGCATTACGTCACACAAGCCTTTTGTTGTCGGAATATTTTAACGGCAAGTATAGTAAGTAAGCATTGGATATTCATTAAAGAGGATGCTTTCACACCAGCCATTTACTATTGACGAAATAATAAAATCATTATTTATTATAAAAAACTTTAAAGAAATGCAGATTTGTCTATAAGTAAGAAAATATATAAGAAATGGACTATCCATTTCTTTAGGTAATGACGAAAAGGTAATAAATCTTGTTAATAACGTCTGTTACTTAAAGTATAAGTATATATGTGTTCTTATCAATAGGACATCACTTTTTCTTCTCATTGCTATAAATTGAATATGAAATTTATTTTTCAACAAAAACCGTTTCAAGATGTTTAGCATTATTGCAAAACTTACTTGTACCTAAAGGAAATGGACTAATTATCTAGTCTAAGTTCTATCAGACTATCTAGTCTTACTTCTCAAAATTACATATGAGGCCGTAATTAAAAAAAAAGTAATTTTTGTTGTAGTGTGTAACTAGCCTTACTTTGCAAAACCCCGTTGTTCGCAGGCCGTGTCGTAATCTCAGCCCACCGAAACAAATACAATGGCATGAGACAATATTGTTGTACGCTTACTTAAACTGCCAGCAGGTTTACAATCGTCACTGCAGGGTTAAATGAGCTCTTGTTACATTGCTGACTTCACTTAATAATGTTTAACGTAAAGTGAAGAACAAAGACATTTTTCTCATTTATTTATAAAGTCTTGATTCTTTCATACATACGTATAGTTACGTCTATATAATTTGCAGGGTAGACAGAGCCAACAGTCATGAAAAACTGAACGGCCACGTTCAGCTGTTTGGCTTAATGATAGAATTGTGATTCAAATAGTGACAGGTTGCTAGCCTATAGCCTAAATGAAGTAGGTACCCCAGGATTTTAATCAATTTTTTTTCTTTTTATTATTTGTCCCGGCACAAATATCAGATGGCACTTGATTCTTCTTTTCTCAAATTGTGTGCTGTTTCCATAAAAAATAATCTTCTTTTATTCCGATTACTACGGCTCTGTCTATTTTCTGAATTTTAGCGTTCGCAACTACCTACATTTCCGTTATCGAGTGTTCACAATATTCATTGTGTTTCACTCTTTATTGTTGGTCTTCGGTAATAAATAATTAGTTGGAATAAAATTATTCACGACTTGACTTGTCTTCTTTAAATTATGATAGTCTAGTGATAGATACTTACGAATAGCGTCTAAGGATACCAATCATCATACATAAGAAATTGCATTAATAAAACTAATAGTAGTATAAATAAATACCTGAAGCCTACTCCTGTTAATCGAGAAGCGATCTCGGTCCAACATGTCTTTCTCATGCGGCAGGGGAGAGTTTGATCGCCGCGGCAGTGTCGCATGGCCAGGGGACAGACTCTCCGAACTAAATGTTTCATCTGGAACAAGCAAATTTTATATTTGATAATCATATCGAATATGTTACAGTAATAACTAACTGATATCGTAGCTTAATTAATCAGTGCAACGGTTAAATCACAATGAGAATAATAAATATAATTGTGACGCAAGATTTATGATTTGCCAATATTGAAAAGGTGTATGGAAGTGGTGTGATTAGTAGAGGTATAGCCATTTGTGCTACAAGAAAAAGTCAAGGCAAGAACAAGATGTGCGTAGTCAAAGTAGTCACTGTGAAGATTCCAAAACATAGGTATTATATGCAATCGTGTCAAAATTATTTGTACTCCTATACCCTCATTCCGCAATTCAAGCCACTCGTCTGCTTTGACCTTACGGCACTTTTTATTTCTTGTGAGCGAATTATCACACCACTCCAATGCCTTTAGAAAAGTGTCCCGGCATGAAATGACTTCTCGAATGAACACTTTCTCACCAGATTTAATATTATTATTCCTGGAATCTGTTTCACTTGCATTTGCTCTTCTCACACTGTATTTACAGTCATTTAGACTTATCGCACTATCTATTTGTTCATTATAAAGGAATAGTTCAGTGGACGACTTGCAGTATTCATCATCAAACACTTGACTAACTTTTAAAGTTGGTATGTCTGATATTGGTATTATAGGTTTTGGAACTTCACTAATTGGAGTCACTGATGGCACTCGTTTTGATATCTTTTCTCTATTTAATGTATAACTTCTTCGCAGTGGTCCAAATAGCGCAGAGTTTGGATCATCAGTGGGAGATTCGTCTTCGGTGTTAGAATTTTTACAACAACAACAAATTTTTCGTAGCAATCCGAGGTTTTGCTCTTTTTCTACTAATCCAGTTCTTGAAGTGTTCGTGCTGTACACATTAACAGGGAAGTATCTACTTGACGATTCCCCTGGGTGAAAGGAACTGTTGGAGTCTATAGAGCAATATTTTAGGTCCGAATTTTGTCGGATCAGAGCCATTTTTAAACAACACAAAACACAACTGTGCAAGAATAATTAATACCATTTTATGTTAATGCTAAACAAAATCCCATTATCGTATCCTGCATTGTGATTTGTCGCCGTTTCCTGTTGTGGTAGGTATTAACGATACTATAGTGCGCATGCGCTGGTATGATGGACGTGTTTGAATGAAGCTGTGTGACCGTGAGATGGACATGTCCGTAACAGCGGCAAGACAAATATAGGTCACACAATAAACTTATACTATTTTTAGTTTATAAAAAATTCTTAAATAAATTTGGTGATATTTAATAAGTTGAGCATATACCAACGTATTTGTATAATTTATACGTATTCATCGTACACTATTGAAGCAGGTAGCTAATATGTAAATCAATTACTTGATGTTTGTTTTTCTGTGGAACCTGACCTATCATAGAGTAAATTGATTTAATTAACAATGAAATTTATAAACCGGTTACATTAAAAAAATCTGGTGTAGTTATCATTAACACAGCAAAGTAATGTTTTGTTTATTAGGAAGTTTCTGAAACAAGCCTTTATCTGCTTGCTTTTAGTAAGTAGTTGTTTACCGCAAACATCTACAGATCAGCATTTATTCCGATACAACACTCTTATGTGAGCTTCTTAGCTCAAAAGTCTGTCTAAAAGATATTTTAAAAACTACACAAATAAAATAGCATAAAAAACAGTGTGCCTCAACGAAATTTAAACTTACCATGTGGTGGTAAACTGCGATCAAGGCATAATGTACTCCACCTGAGCGATTTAGATTTTTTACACGATTCTGAGTACAACGACTTTGTTGATGTTGACAAAATACTAGTTTTGGTCATGT
Source organism: Amyelois transitella (assembly GCF_032362555.1). Lineage (NCBI taxonomy): Eukaryota > Metazoa > Arthropoda > Insecta > Lepidoptera > Pyralidae > Amyelois > Amyelois transitella. The sequence continues at coordinate 4,021,816 of NC_083512.1, read as the reverse complement.
GAAGCGTTGGTAATGAAGTTTTAAAATTTTGTCTCAGTATTGGCGATGCAGGTTCGGAAATATCAGATTTTATTTCAAGACTTTCCGATTTTTTTATTTTATTTTCTCCGTCAATTTCTGGTAAATCTTTTACTGTACTTGACGACCCAGCATAACCAGATTCAGAACCTGTAGAACTGTTAGTATCTGGTAAAGTTTCCTCTTTGTTGCCAAGGGAGATTTTTTCTATCCTTCTTACAACTTTTTCTATTTCATTGTCATTTTTGTCTATTTCAGCTAAAACATTCGGTATAATTTCTTCGTCAGGTACGGTTTGCTTCAAAATTGATGACAAAATTTTAACTTTTTCTGCACGTTTTAAAATTGGTGTAGATGTTTCGATTTGAACTTTGTGAACATTATGTTTTTGTGACAGTAATTCTTCGTTCGTATTACATTTGATTTCTGTGCATCGTTGCGGAATTTCACTTATCACATGTCGTTCTTCACCGGTATCAAATATTGTTTTTAATTTATGACAACTTCCGAACGTCGAAGTAGAATTGTCCTTTTTACACAGAATTATTTTCGGTTGATCCAATTTTTCAGGCTTTGGTACAATTGTAATTTTCTCTTCAACAGGTTTTATCGTATTTGTCGTTATCCCAATGAAGGGCGTTATTTTTACATCGCTTAATTTTTTTGGGACCATTACTTCATTTGCGTTCGTTTGATTTGATTGTAAACTCATTTCTAGTGTATTGACTTTTTTTTCTTTGTGTGGTGTTTTATTATTTATATTAAGCTGGCCCTGTTCAGCATTACATGAAACTGCATCATTGGGAACAGTTGACTTTAAATTCGTTATATTTGATTGAATTTTTTTCTCGATCCCCTGAGATGAGTTTCCTCTTTGCGTTGATTTACTTACATTCTCCAGAGAAGTATGTTTTATTCTATTGGTAGCAGTAAAACTTAAAGGTAAACGATGACTTGGAAGTAAATTATTTTTTACTTCTTCCTTCTGTATTATTTTACCTGCTGAATCATAATTAGATTTACTTTTGACATAATGGCTTGAATTGGGAAAACTTAAATTTGTTTCACTTGAAACAAAATTCTTTTCAACTTCTTCGAAAGTATTTTCAGTTTGCGTCATTTTTTCAATCAATTCAGATGAATTTTGGCCGGTTTTATTCAAAACAATATTATTGTGAAATATTGAACCTAAATTTTTTTGACATGAATTGTAATTATTTTCTGTTTTATTCGAAACGATTTCCGTTTGGGTAGTTTTATTAATGATTTCTAATGAATTCTTTTTAGTTTTATTTGGAAAATCGTGATTGAATTTTGGTAAAACGATTGAACTTGTTGGATTTGCCATCAATTTATTTTCATTAGCAGCGACAGCAATATCAGTTTGTGTCGTTTTTTCAAAAACTTCCGATGAATTCGGTTTCAAATTTTTCAAACCTTTATAATTTAACTTATTTGAACATCTCGTTGAATCTGATTTCTGTGCCTCATCAACTGCCATTTTAGGATTAACGTTATTATCAGCTGATTTGGCACAAATTTTATCAGATTCCTTTTTTATCTTTTCTTCTATTTTCTTGCTGATTGTGTAGTTTTCACTTACTTTTTGTTTGAGTGAGACTGCTTTAGGTTTAGCTAGTTCAGATGCTAAAAATGAATACAACTTAAGCCTTTTTCTATGCTCCTTCCGCACTTTCGACAAGGGAACTGGTTCCGCATCTCGTTCACCTTCTGACGTAAAACAATTCCAACATGACACGTCCACTTCATTTTTATTATGCTTCTTTTTATCACTGTTCATTTTCGTTGATGTAACTTATCACTAATGAATTTAACGATCAACTAAACCTTATAAAGAAACGTCCCTGTTTAAATAAGGTAGTATAGTATGTTCGGACATAACGTGTTTTAAACGACTTAATATGGACGACCTTTTAACATGCCTTCTAACTACTTCATGTTATGCAATACGGACAAAACGATCCAGATATGTCTGTCAAGTGATAAACAAACTTTAAATGCGTTGTAATAACTATTACATATACTTCTATATATTACATAGGTATATAACTAGTTTTTATAGCAACAGTATAAATCAAAACTTGAGTTAACTTTAACTATTATTATGTTTGAATGTAATCTTAAGATTTATTTTATGTTTATTTTAAATTAAGTTTATTTAAAACATACCTAAATATAATTCCTCTACCTAATTATATGTCCTCAATTGGGGTCGCGTAACCTAATTCTTAACAAAGTTAATCTAAGATTCGTTTATTCTATAAACATAAATCAAGTATATTTTTTAAACAAACAACAACATTTAAAGGAATGAAGCACATTTCTGCCATCCCGACGCACATCAGCCAATTTAGATGGGTCAAAAGTTCAAATGTAATTAATTTATTAACCTCACCTATGAGTAGGGTTGACAATTGTTTTTCAACAAATCATGTATACCTACACAATTATACTATCCCCGTGATAGAAAATCAGAGGGATAGTATTGTAGGATAAGGCACACACTTATCTGGTGATGTCCTTAGAGGCGATGGAAGGATTGAGCAGAAGCGGAGAAGGTTATCCTGTTACCAGTTACATATGCCAGGCAAATGTTCTACCATGTACCTAAATTACATAACTTTTACAATCTTGGCTGAAACAGGACCTCGGGTTCCTCTAAAAAGAGTTTGCAAACGGGGCAAAGATGAGGATGATGAAGGGCATTCAGTTATCATTTTTAACGTTCGTTTGAATGACACCATCTATGTCACGGCCCTTCTGATTTATTTTTTATGTTACATTGTGATATATACAAACGTATCGACGCCATTAAGATCAGATTGCATAATAATTTATAACACAGACACAATTTTTATGTTGGGTCCAAAAATAAGTAACGAAGTTCAATCGAAAAGTATATTTAAAGTGAAAGAAACTGAGGTTAACTATATAGTTCTAAACAAAATTAATATATTCCTTGCAGGATTGACATAACCAACAGTCTTAAAAAAAGCTGTAATGGATTGAGATTCAAATAGTGACAGCCCATCGTCTACAAGAAGCATCCCAAGTTTATAAGGATATCTATATAAATTATTATGGATTTGAATTAAACTTCAGAATCATACATGTATAATGTGAAACCGCGGGTGGAGGCTAATTCATCGTATTTTGTTTGCCAATAATTGTGTTAGTTTATTATCTACCGCAAATGACAATTACAACATGTTATGTTAGTCAGATAGGGTCAGAACACCTATCATTAATAATGAATTAGAAAACAATTGACTGTAAAAGATAAATTCTGGTATTTTTTTAAGATGTCGTAAGAAAAAAATGGAAAAAAACCTTGAAATATAAAAAAATTGGTAATAAAGAAACAACATAACGCATTTTTTTTAATAAATGATAGTATTTTTATGTTAAAATGAAAATTATATATTTCAACGTTTGGATAACAAATAAACATAGTCAAATGATATATATATTTTTTAATATTATAATACTTTTGAGGGCTTCTTTGGATAGTACTTACATACTTGGATACTTTTAGTATTAAAATATATTGGTCTATCCTTTTCGCACCTATGCCAATGTGTCTGTCAAAGAGATCACGCTATATTTTACAGACTGTTACTGGAATGGAAATCTTTTAACTATAATTTAAACGGCATGTTGTCCTTAATACTACTTGAAGGGTAATACAACCTAAGTCATTAATAAAACGTATATGTTTTATCTTATCTAGTAAAATTAAATCTTTATCAGAATTTCAATGTTAACGGCTAACGGCCTTCCCTTCCACAAAAACAAACAAATCTAAAATTAAAATACCGGTATTGATGATGATTTTTTAATTAAACAAATACACAGTTATTTTATTAGTGGCTGATGGATCAATGGTGCCGTGTGGTTCCCGGCACCAAAAAAAAAAAGAATAGGACCACTCCATCTCGTTCCCATGGATGTCGTAAAAGGCGACTAAGGGTTAGGCTTATAAACACGGGATTCTTCTTTTAGGCGATGGGCTAGCAACCTGTCACTATTTGAATCTCAATTCCATCATAAAGCCAAACAGCTGAACGTGGCCTATCAGTCTTTTCAAGACTGTTGGCTCTGTCTACCCCGCAAGGGATATAGACGTGATTATTATGTATGTATATATGATGGATCAATCTCATCTATTTATGCTAGTGCTTTATGCAAATAAAAAAAAACAAAAAACAATTAACTCTTACAATCACCCCTTTACAACTTAGAGGAATTAGAAATTGAAACCCTCTATGGACGCATTACCATAATCTAGGTAACTTTTCGAAATTCTTCCCCTATAATTATTGCACGCGGTATAAAAACGGCGTTGCACGTTCCATTCTTCGTAGGGCTGGAATAGTTCAACTATTCTTGGAAGTCGATTTTTATAAAAATAAATTAGAAGTTTTGAAATAAGAACGGCCCACACGGTTTTCTTTTCTACGCTTATTACCGCGCCTCAGACAGTTTATATCGCGACCGCCAGATGGCGATTGAGTCTCCCGAAGCATATCTATGCTTATACGATTTCTGTCGTACGTAAACTAAGGAATCTTACATCGAGTAAATACCCAAGGAGGCTTTTAGAAACAAAAAAATATCCGATATAATTACTTTTATGACTATTAAAATCATTGGATCGCCTAATTTTCTGTAAAACAAAGCCTGTGCCTAGGAAGTTCACAGTTAGTTAGGTGTTGACTAACTTTGTCTTTTATGTTCTAAATCACTGAGGCGATTTTGATGAAATTAATAACAAGCTTTTCTGAAGATACATTATTATTTATTTTGTTGTGCCTCTTTTAATTACTTTTTGTAACGAAATTTGCCATAAAAAATCTAACATGTCTTATTAAAACCGCCAAGGTATATGGTGTGTTCACCTCATTAAGCTTCACAAACAATTACCAACTAGCCTTGGCCCCAAAAAACAACCTCTAGTTAAACAAGCATAAGAACCGGCACCTCAATAGAAAACAATATGCTTTGCCTAACAATGTGTGTAACATAGCAGCAACCAGGTTATATTACGACTGAATCGCCCTTTAATTTCATTATTTTAAATTAATAAAATGGTATAAATTAAATTTATATCTTTTATTTTTATGTATCTATTAACAATAATGAAGATAAAGGAGATTACATATTTACAATTTCAAGTCCTTGCGTATGCGTATTATGTAAATTGCATTTTTTTTAAATTGAAATTATGTGAAAGACAGAAGATATGCCTGACTAATGCATGTTTATAGAATGTTATTCCATGTTAAAATTTATTCAAGGTATTTTTTTCTACTCTAACATCAACTTCGTGACTTGAATATTTTTTAAGTTTGAAAAGGCAATGACATTTGTTGTGGTATTAAAAAAAATTGGGAAGAAAATATTTCATTAGATTGCCAAAAGTTGTAAATAAATTATTTTCTTCGCGATTTTAACATTAAATGTGGGTACAGCCTCCAGTCATCGACCTTTGAATAAGCATACATACTGTTAGCTGTATAATACGGTAACGCACGGACCATGAAGAAAGTGGAAACTAGCATTTTTGTGGCTTTTAAGGCCCTGTCTACATTAAAAAAATATTCTACGTCAAGCAATGTTGTGAAAGCAAATGATGTGACAATTATTAAGTGATGTTCAAATTACGAAATGACCAACAATTAGGATTTTTTTTTTCTTTAAATTTTTTATGATATTTTATACGAGTATTTTTTTCCTGAATTTTCTTACGACATATGTGAGCCGCACTATAGTAGTGGTCGTTGAAAAAAATCCAGGATTATTTATTTTTGATATGGTGGTGATTAAGAAGGCTTTCAGTATTTTCAAGACTTGGTTCTTACTACTCCGCAAAGGATATAGACGTAACTATATAAATATATGTGTATGTAGTAAGTATAACTTTAGCAGCACACCAAATCAGCCACCGAATATAAATATCGTGCCTTGTTAGCATGTCCTTACCAAGTTACCTAACGGTATGTAATCTATCAAACTATTGGAAAACCATAAAATTATATTGTCAAACACGTCGGCAATTTATCGCACCGATCAATAACATTCTACGCATAGGTGTGTTCATGTTTCTCACTATCAATTTTATTTTATCAATCGCGAATGTATGATTACCTCTGATATATACTTATTGTAACATTTTCTTGGCGTTTGACCCGGTTGCGTATTACGACTTTGACCTTCATTATCCTAGCACTAGCGGAACATGAATTTCCTTGACTCCTACGACATCTACGGAAAAGAGATGAAAATCACTACATCTTTACTAATATTATAAAGCTGAAGAGTTTGCTTGTTTGAACGCGCTAATCTCAGGAACTCCTGGTTCGAATTAAAAATTCTTTTTGTGTTGAATAGACCATTTATCGAGGAAGGCTTTAGGCTATATAACATCACGCTGCAACTATAATAAGCAAAGAAATAATGGGAAAAGTGAAAAAAAGAACGGGGAAAATTATTCATCCTTGAGGGCTTCAATGATGCCGAAAATAACTATTCCACGTGGACGAAGTCGCGGGCACAGCTAGTTATTAATAAATTACTTTGGAAACACCAAAGTGTAGGAGGATAGGACAACTATTCTAAAGAGCCGTGACTCGTATATATTTACTTCATCATCATACTTATCAATATTTATCAATAGCGCATGCACCTCAGATAAAAGTTATACCATCGCAGTAGAAAGTGAGGTAATGTTAACATGGCTGAATGTGGTTTTCCCATGATGCCGTAGAAAGTGGCCGCGAGGTTAACCTTTACGTCGTTTATCACTCGACACAAAATGTTTTTATACATGCCGTTCGAAAGACGGAAGTTTGGCCATTCAGTTTAACTTTTTTTTATACAAAACAAAAGTCTGTAGGTAGGTTTGTATAAATATGTGGATACGCCGCTGTAGTTTTTTTTTACTTACATACATATAATTACGTCTATATTCCTTGCAGGGAAGGCAGAGCCAATCTTGAGGTCACAAAAACTAAACTTTTCTCTTTATAAGGCCTAAATAGGTATACCTACCTATTTATTTTATAAATGAGGAAGTAACTTTAGGTCTATTTAATGGTTAACGTCAATTAAGCAAAGTTGGGAATGTTGGAAGGCCGAGAAAGGGCCATGAGACACATATCAAGAGGTTAAAAGTATAAAAAAAAATATTCAATTCTTTTTATTTCGCGGTATATTCGTAGCGAGCAAAGCGAGGAAGTTTGTAAGTCATTTAAAAAAAATGCACAGGTTAAGCAATAATAAATTTGTAATAATTCTTATTTAAAGAAACGTGATATTGTCCTATTTGTTTTCATTCAAGAAAAGAGCATTGTCATTGAGAAAAAGTTACAACAATTGTTCATTTAACACCTCAAAATTGTGAACACTGAGACAATAGGTAGGCCCTTTCTAATGGTGTCAACTGGATGCTTAGAAAACACGTTATCTTTAAACTTTATACTAAAGTTTAAAGATAACGTGATTTTGATTGAGGTGAATAAAATTACTTTTGGAGATAATATCGAGGAGTACTTTGCAATAGAATAATTTTGATGTAAATATCGTTGATGTCTTTTGTATAGAAATTGTCGTTTAAAAGTTGAGCGCTTGATTTTCAATACCAAGTAGGTCCCACTAATAATAATTACATCGAAGTTTAGGTACGGATACATATTATTAAACAATAAAAACAAAGTATGTACATTGATTACATTAACATTTTAAGGGGGTTCTTTTCTTTTTGAGTTTAAAAAAATCTTAGTAGTCTATCCTATTTTTGGCTAATTATTCGTTAAGTCAAACTTTTAATAACAAGCACAAACAAGCTTACAAGCTAAAGAGAATGAACCCACGTAACCCACATTGCACCACAACGTACGATTTACAAGGAGATAAGCTGCGCGGGAGCACACTGCGGCCACAGTAAACATTGCACAACTTACTCGAGATACCCACAATGTCAATAAAGAAACAATAGGCCGTGTGATACCATGTTCCTTATTCTTTAAAAGCGTCCTAGTTATACATGGCCAGTAAGAATTTGGACGAGCCACGGACTCCACTCCAAAGAGATTACGACGCAACCTGGACTAACGCCATGACGGATTTTGATTTTGGAAACAAATATATATAGAAAAATCTAGATTATCTAAAGATTTAACTGAAATGACTGACTGATAATTAGATCAAATGAGCGCTGAAACTACTGCCGACGCCGATTTAATCGCGCGAAACACTATCACCGTTTTCTTTTATGACGTGAAACGGGACAGCAATTGGTTTGGACAGGAAAGAAATAGTATAGAAAGAAAATATTTGTTGCTTCATAAACTAAGAAACATCTGGACGGCTTTTGGTGACATTTTGTACAGTAGTAGATTGGTTTAATAATGGTAATTTTTTATTTGTAAATTCTTTCTTGAGCGATTCCACGGGAAAAAGGTCTAGTAATGTATCATTTTTGCATATCTCAAATTATGCTCTTCCGAATTCCGTGACCTAAGTTTTTGTGGCGAAGGTAACTTATTGTCAGAATGAACTCATCTGTTGCATCACTAGACGTTGGCCTCGGTTTTGCTTCTTGCAATGTTAAAGGAATTAGAAAAATAGAAGCGAATTCTTGGCAAAAAACTATAAATCAAATCAATTTTTGTTGAATTTAGGGTCAACTTTAGGTGCGAAAAGGTCTAAGGTGCAACCAGTAAGTACAAGTGTACAATATCCCCTATTTGCATTTGTTGGCAAATTTGATGTTGATGTCAGAAACTCAGACCTAAAATTAACTGGACAGCTGCGTAAAAAATAAGTTTTGACCAAAAGGTGCACTTTACACCTTAAGATCCAGTTTTTATACGATCTATAATTGCATTTTGAAAACAGGATCTAAAGTAAGTAAAATATCAAGAAGTTAAATGCCTCAATGAACAAATAAATTCGAAATTTTTAAACATCAAAGAAATTAAATTGTTCCGATTTTAAAGTCTATTTAAATACTTAAAGACAATATTTATAATATCCTAAAGACATAAGATAACCCTCTTTCTGGGTACTTATATATATGTCTCAATAAAAACAGATTTAAATCAAAACTAACGTTTCGCGTAGGCGACGGATAAACAAACCTCCAACAATCAGATTAGTCCAAGTATGTTAAACACGTTATTTACAAGCAGCCATCGGAAAATCTTTTGTTAGACAATACCGCAGAAATCTTAACGCTTGGCGATCACTCCTCGGTAATTTGCCAACAATTATATGGAAAAAAATGTTTTCTGGTGTTGCAGAGGGTGAGCACAAGGGAGATGTGCGTAGTGATTAAATAATTACTAAGTATGTGCACTTAAATTTGCTGATGCAATGAAAATATATAGAAATGGAAATTCACCAAGTAGACGCATGTAAAAGCAGTGCCAAAACTTGCTTAAGTGTCCATTGTAAAGGTTAAGGTTTTGATCACCGACAAGAGGGGGATTATATTGGTTTTCTTAATTTAGATAGAAATTTGTTGGTTACATTTATCTGATAAGGACTACAGTAAAAGTCTTGTCAAAATTGGAGATCAGTTATTTAATTACGATAAACAAGTTGGTTAACGATCCTTATTGCTTTTCATCAAAGATTCTACCACTGGTCTCACAGCAATGAAGACTACTTTTTAAAATTACTATGATTTCTTACATACAGGCATACATATAGTCACGTCTATATGCCTTGCGGGATAGACAGAGTCAACAGTCTTGAAAAGCCCAACGTCCACGTTCGGCTATTTGGCTTTATGATAGAATTGAGATTCAAATGGGACAGGACAGGTTGCTATGATCTCCAGTTAAGACAATCAATCCGAAGTATTTTAGTTACATCATCCTAGTAATTCAAGTCTCGTCTTACATTCACGACATTCAATGGAATGTCTATTTGCAATTTAAGCTGAAGACCTTTTGTAGACTCAAAAGCAATTACTAATTCGGTTCGGAAACCGTGATAGATGTTTAAATCAGTCAACATGATGTTCGTAACGATTATAGAGATAGGAAGTATGTGTTCTTTAGTAACTTTTATAAAGCGAAGACGGATGTAAGAGCAGATTAACAACGAACGCATAATACGAATACAATTGGTAATGCATTGCCTATTGTGTACGTAGTACGTCAATGTCTGGCTGTGATTAAAACACCTTATGTCATCATTTCATTTGAATTTCATAAAGAAATTATAACGTAAACAAATAATGTTTTGTAGCAAAACAATAGTAAAAGTGGCACATTAATCGAAATTATATAAGACAAATAGGATATTCCGAATTTTAAGAACTGTAACAAGTTAGACTTTTTCTTTAAAAGTCAGTAGTTAGTAACCATGTCTCTAGAAAGACGTTTATTTGCATCGGACTGGTAGTTAAGGTATTAATATTTAAATCTGTAACGTGTTTGCATCAGAAAAATAAAGTTGAATGTTTTTCGTAAGAGAAATATCGCAGAGAAAGGCTTCTTCGGGGCGTGCAATATAAATTTGTGAAACACAGTTTCGTATTCTTTTAACATTTCAACATTTACAGTGAAAATCTTAATTTCAATAAGATTTTTATTTCTATGCGTTTACCCATTTTTTATATCCCTAGGAATACTCGTAGTGATCTTTAAAGCATTGTTGTAATGCATTCTTGTAATGTTCATTTAGTCTCTCACTAGCTTTCTGATATGACTGTTTAATAAAGGATTTTCTAACAGTAACGACCTGATAAATAGCTAGTGTAAAATAAAATGAAAACACCGGCCCTAGTACAACATGGAGTGAAAGCAATAGCAGGTTCGATAAAGTCATTGAGTCACATGGCATCGGGTGTCGATAAAAAATCGCGGCCATGAACAATGTGGAGTGTAATTTCTCTATAGCACGAAGTGTTACAGTAAGTTTGATTTGCAGAAATGTATTTAACTGTTTGATAGGAAGGATGTATAAGAACGTGGATGTAAGAATGTATAAAACAATGGCAAGATGTTAATTAAGTCAATGAAGTAAATAATTAAACAAACATCTACATCAGTCATTTGAGCTAGTGGCTATAAAGCGTACACAATCTGATATAATCAGAACTTAACTAAAATCAACGAGTATGGTTCTTGTCAATTTAAGTTTTCAAAAGACACGTCTATTCATATAAAAGGATAAATAAACACATAGAAGTGGTGTAGTTACGTAAAATATCATAAAGATATCACAATCCAAACCTACGCAAAATAAAACCGAACAAAACCGGCCTTGGATGTCCAAACATTTCTGCAACATAACAGAATTAAGTTGGTAATAGCATGATTTTACTCTTCATCCATGTGGTATTAGCCAAAAATAGAATATGATACACTATTACATCCTGATACTATTTTCAGAGGTACTAAGTCCCAAACATTAGGCGACTTTAGAATCAATAATACGAGTATAATATGTCAAATCTTTCACAACAACAATACAACTGTCTGTAATGGACTTGATATCTGATGTCTTGAAAATAAAATTATTATTAGCACTACTAGTATTGTTAGTACTAATTCTTACAGAAAACTTTGCGAGTGCTATCTGGAATATGTTTGGATGAGTAAGATAGTTCACATGATTTTTCTCAAGTGTTAAATCAGGCCCACGATGTTTGTTCATTTCATATTGCTGCAATAGACGCGAAGAACCGTTAAACAGCTGTATCAATATTGTTCTGTTTCGTAAAGCAAATATGGAGTACTTGTAGGTGCGCTATAATCATTGCAATTATTTGGTAAAATAATTATTTAAATTGAAGATATTGTATGATTTATGAGCGAGAACATTGTTTTCAACTAACAACACAGAGCTCATACAAATGCCGTTTCAGCTGGGCATTCTATGTTCTGTGGGTGATCATGAACCGTTAAATTATTGGGAAATATGGGCCAAGATACGCCATGCCCCCATTCAAAGCAACGCGCAGCGGCCCAGACGCACAAATCGATTTGTGTTGCAATAGCAATTGTTACCGTGACTTGTAATGATTTAAATGTATTGATTTGTATACCTTTAAATAATTTCAAGAAGGGCTTTTGTTATTAAGCCGTCTAGAAATATGGCCACTTATTACATAGCATGTCACTTGTTCATAATTTCAAAGATACCTACATTAACTTTACAATACAGGTCGTATAGAGAGGTCTAGATTCGGACAGACTGACCACGAAAGGAAGATGGCAAGACGTAATCAACTTTTAGTTGACCGTGGTCATATTAGCCGAAAAGGGTAAAAAAGAAGGGTAGGTACATCAAGAACGACCATTATATTTTGAAACCATTTTACCTCTTTTTATTTTAAAATGTGTTGGAATTCAAATTGGAAGAAGTTCAAAACAACTGATCAATATATGTAAATGTCTTTAACGAAAAGTTTACTCCATTATCTTTATAATCAAAAACGTTTACTGGTCTGTGGGAGTTCGACTCAAAAGGAAACTAAATCTATGTTTTATATACTTCTTATTTGGTGTCAATGACTACAGCAATTGGCAACATCACCAAAAATGGTTTGACTAAAAAATAAAAAGCCAACTATAAATTTTATAACATTTCAACTAAGAACAAATCTCTATATGGAACCACATTGTTTTGTATGTTAATTCAGTAGCTTGTGACATAATGAAGTCCAGTAGAAGGTCAGTACATTAATCTTTGTGACATTTTAATAGGATAATCAAACAAATGTCGTATAGATCTCGCTTTGTAATTTTTAAACGCCTTTTCTAAGTACTGTACAAGGTTTTTTAAAAAAGTTATGTAAATTATGTACTATACATCTATTTGGTCTGAATTAGTTATGAGAATATTTAAGGGCATGCAGATCCCCTCCGGAATAGCTTAGTTGTGGGGTGTTTTTAAGATAATTTTGGGTATTAAGTGAGTCTTTTAAACTTTATTGAAACTATCTCGATATGCCTATCTCATGATTAATTTCTTAATAGACAAAATAGAACCGGTTTACAGCACAGTGCGTGCAGCTGTCACCCATAAGGTCACTGTGATTATTTGTATGTATTTATTTAAATTTATTTTAAGAATAGAAGTACATATTTTAAATTAAAAAAAGAAGGAAAAGGTCGTGGAGTGCAACTCAACAATTTAATATAATAAATGACAGATGCCGTATGATTTTTGTAGGAGAAAATTAAGGATCTCTCCGATGTCCATCTTTAGATTTCTTAGTCGACTACTTCAAAACTATTGAAACAAGAATCACAAACCCATTGTGCCAGCCGTCCGTAAAAAATTGCGAAACCTGTTATAGAAAAGTCAGTTAATCAGGTTTATAATCCAGTTGGAATGAAAACGTCCCTATCACATCCGTGTTAAGAAGGAAGCCGTCGGTGGTTTCCAAAGTGAAGGTATTACGTATCAGTCGCCAGTTATCAATATCAGCTGCTCACTTACTTACTATACACGTTGGTTATGAAACTGTTTTGAGATAACGTTTAATTTTCAATCTTTATACAGGAAGTATTTGTTTCATTCAAACAGATAAACTCTGTAATGTTTAGGTAACTGATTTTTAAATAACTTCGTTAGAAAGTTACGTCATCTTAATGGGCGGCATCGGTTGTCGAGTTAGCAAGCGCAAGAGAACAAATCTATGCTTTTTTTTTTTAAATAATTTGAAGCATAACCTAACATTGATTTGGTCAAGTATTTGGCGTTGAACAGAAATAAATCTGATGATAACAAGAAATAGTATATATAGGTACAGTATAGTTCCCGGCACCAAAAAAAAAATTGGACCACTCCATATCTTTTCCATGGATGCCGTAAAAGGCGACTAAGGGATAGGCTTATAAACTTGGGATTCTTTTTTTAGGCGATGGGCTAGCAACGTGTCACTATTTGAATATCAATTCTAACATTAAGCCTAATAGTTGAACGTGGCCTATCAGTCTTTTCAAGACTGTTGGATTTGTCTACCCCAAAGGGATATAGACGTGACTGTATGTATGTATGTAGAACAAAATTTTAATTTCTTACTTTTTTATAAACAGTCCTTGTCCTTATTACATGCTAAATATTTTAAAATTAACTTCTACAAAGTATTAGTTTGTGAGTTTATTCTGATGATGGCAATTCCCAGAAATAAAAATAATCTTGACTGTAGAAACATCCACAGTTCTTATTTATTTTTGCTACACGTGTTTATGCGTTGGTATGGAAGAATATAATAATACTATAATATTCCAATTTCTATAAATTTATGAAATTAATAATCTTCAAGAATACAAAACGGATAAATTATTGGTGTGCAAGGCGATTTTTCTAAAATGAAGTACAGGAGTTATACTGTACTTGAGAACAAGAAAAAATAGAAGAGTTATACGTTGTAATGCAGATAATGATTAAATTATTGAACATTGATTTGATTTAGTTTTTTTAGACTTTATACTTTTCAAAAATTATCTGACAGATATGATAATGAAAGAATTTATCTATATACATACTCTGCCAATGTCCTATAATATAGAAAGTATTTTTGAAGGCTACAACTAGTTAGTTAGAAATAATAATGTCCAAATGAAAGTCACAGTTTTAATGTGGCAGTAATTTCGCGATTGAGAGCTAATAAACGGAAACATAATTTTGTAATTATAATTACAAATTGTCTAGAGCCGGAACTACTACTTCCACTAATGACCCATACCTACAATTTAATATTTTTCGAGTAAAGAACCATTAATATTTTATGACGTTGTCAATCAATTGAATTGCAATTTTTAATACTTGCAAAATGTTACGTTATTGTTTTATTTCGGATGATCAAGCAATTCTTTTTATTAAATTGGAATACCTATAAGTCTAATTTGTTAATGAAAAGTTAGGAAAAGAAAACGTCATCTATGTAAGTACCAAAAGTAAAGTAACTGTAATGTCCTTAAGAAAGTAGGCCATGCAGTTTGTAGGCTAAACAGATCTCAAGGAATTGTAACTATAGCTATAGAAAAGCGATTGGTCTTGGTCATGACTTGCGTACTAAACGTGCCAAATGCGTTTATTTTTGGATCTAAACTGTTATTGCGATCTCAATCATTTTATTCGTTAATGCCTGCAGGGTGAATGTAGTTTATTTTGCCTTCAATACTAGCATTAATACCCGAACAGCACTTTTCAGGCATTGCACGATTCAACCTCTAGTTTGGGGCCTGCTAAGGTCTAAAAGGATATTGAACAGGGACACGCGGCTAACTTATTAATCAAGTAATTTTACTAGAATATCTAATATCACAGATGTAAGTATAGTACATACATAAAAAAATATAATATCGTTGTTTTGTACGAATGTGTGAAACGAGGTCAACACAAGGAAGACATTTGACAATTATTGCGTAATCCAAAAACAAATCAGATTCAGTTTAAAATTTTACCAAACAAACGAGTAAAGAAATATTGATGAAAGTACTGATTGTTAAAAAAAATGCAAATCTATGAAAATTAAGCAGGAATTATAAGTGTTACAGTGCATATTTCCTATAAACTACACGCATTGCCTTTCCTTCTTACATAGTAAGTTGAAACTATACAGGAAGAGATGCCAAGTACTTAAATGGTCTGTGGGTACCTAACATGAGTTTTGTTCGTTATACCTAGTCTTACTTAATACTTTCTCCTGGTGTTAAACCAAGTCACATTCTCACCGCTCTGAAGACGAGTGCGTTTTTGACCTCAACCCTGGATGGGTAAGTTTTTACACGAAGCGACTCTCATCCGACCTCCGCGATATTTACTAAATGTTCTTCAATTATTATCAGCACTGTAGCATTCTACAGCATGTAGAACTCCATACATAATATAATAATTTAGTCGGTACATTCTTTTTGGCCGTACTCATAACTAGTTACTTCATTCGGCCATTGCATACAATTACACCGTTCTATAATGTTAGTTCAAGTGGCACGTGACGATAGCGAAATTGCGTTACCGTCTGGTCTGTTATCGCCTTTATTAGTTGTTGAAAGTAGCTCTTTCGATATTTTAATAACATTCTCCGGCACGATATGGTTTTATGCTTTCTGCGTTGTGAAATTTCAGGTACGGATAATGACACAACATTGTTTTTATCATTTTTGCGAGGTTTATATAGAACTGGGTTTCCGAGAAATTGGTACGTAACTGATTGTACTTCTTTGAGGTTGGCGTTAGAACTACGCAACTACGCATTAATGAGGGCTACGTAGTTCTAATGCTAATTTCAAAGTGTTTAAAAGTGCCTATTTGAGCGATAACATTAAAATAAATTATTTTGCGATAAGTTTGTTAATTAAAGTTGTTATTAAATTTAAAAGCAAATGCCGGTTTTAATTTTTTTTTATCAATTCGCAGTGTTCAAGTGTGAAAGACAAAATGGCTGGTTTTTATCGTGATAAGTGAGTACACAAATTTGTGTACCTACTAAACTTAAGTTACATACAAATAAGAATTTTGACATTTAAGAATTCCTAAGCTAAAGCCGGACGCTTTCCCAGAGAGAACGAAACGTGAACAAGCGCTATAGAGATTATGGTATGATAATAGTTTTACAACCTAAGACTTACCTTGTAAACTTGGCGCAGACGCAGGCGCAGCTGGTGGTGGTAAATGCGGTGTTTGCGGCGGTCTTCGTCTCCTCGGGGCATGAAGTCCTGGAGCTGATGCTGCTCTGGTAGCCGTTCTGAACCCAGGGGCTCTATACCGGGCGGACTTGACGGGCCCGGCCGGTGCAGTGTTCGTACCAGTAATAGAAGGTAGCCGGGGAAGCGAACCGGCGCGTTGCTCTTCCTCTGACTGCAAGGTAGATTCGGGTAAGTTATGTAGAACAAGAAACACTAAAGAGATTTTGTGAGGAGAGAGGGCGTTGTTAGAGAAAGCAAACGCGAATAACTAAAGATTATGATTGTCCCGTATAAAATTACTAATTACTTATCTGTAAAGCTTATTTTTGAGAAAGTTGGGGTGAAAATATGATTAAAGAAATCTTACGGCTTTGATTTGATTTTCCGAGATTAGACAGCAAGATTAAATGTTGCAATAATCAAAATATTCTAGACTTTTAGACATAAATAAGATGAAAATGCCCAATGGAATGTAGTTTAGAACAATAATTTTAGGGGCATTAATATTAATCCTGCTGCTGTGCAGTTGAGTAGTAACAACATAGAAATATAGCCGGTAATATAGGTGCACTTGGATTGGAGCGAGTACCGGATGGGAAAATATAACCTATCTGGATACGAGTATAATCATCCAGGAAACAAGTCCACATCGTAGATAATCAACTGGCAATTTAAATTGCAATAAAGCGGAAAATTCTGCGAAAGAATCTCATTCTTGCCACAACCGTTATGGTAAAATACTTCAAATTCAACGGTTAAACTACTGAGATAACTCTTTCTAATATTGTTGATCGATATTTTGCTATTGCAGAGAAATGATTGCGTAACTAAATTTGTAATATCATTCTTTTCCGTTATGTATTTGCCATTCGTTTGCTAAAACGAGTTATAGACGAACCACACCTGTGTTAATAACTCCAATCAAAACTAGCTTTTATTTACATTAACGCTTCATGCCATCTTGTAACGCAAGATCGTGAATTAGATTGATGCATTGAATACCTGACGATAAGATTATGTATAGTTCGTCACGATTGGCATTGACATTATGTACGCACATACTTTGAGTATATTTCCCAGTAGTGTGCAGAACATTACTGAATTTATCAAATACGTGATAGACTTGAAAAGTCACGAGGATGGCAATGCAAATTAATTTGACGTATTTTTGGGTTACATGTTATAAATAAATATAAATATTTAAAAACATATAGTTGGTTATGTTTTTAAATATTTGTTGGACATTGAAGGTTAGTTTATAAAGATTCTTACTTCAGCATCTGGTGCAGAAGCCCGTCGTCTACCTCGCCACAATCGATCTTCGCTGCCACCTATTGCTCCACAACTTCTGGAGTGAGATTTTTGGGCTGCTAATTCTGCCCCCGCTGGCGATCTTCTCGCTTCACTTCCAGGACCTCCTAATGTACCCCGAGAATCCGTAGCTAACAATGCCGACTCAAAACTACCGCGCCACGAAAATCTTTCACAATCACTAGCCACACTCCCTCTACTCGCCGCAGCCTCCAATATATCATGGGAACGACTTCTAGCCAACGCCCCCGGCTCAGACGCACTATCTTCATTGGTACTAGATGATGCTCCAGCAGAGACATCATGCATTAACGCCACTAGACGTCCTCCTATATGACGCATGACTTTTCCAAATAAAGGCGGCGATCCTTCACCGGCTCTTCCTAATGTTGCAGCTAGTCTTTGATATGCTCCAGCCGCATCACGCTCTAATGACCCCGCTTCGCTATTACCACGGTCGAATTCGTCAATAATTTCGCGACAACTGTCTGATATTTGCTTTCTCAGTGCAGACCGGTTTACTGTTCCTTCTAAATCTGAGCCCGCATAGTCTGAAGAATCATACGAATCACTCCACGTGTCTTCGCTGGATAAGTACTCAACCATCCCACGTACTTCCTCGTCACTTATACCAGGAACTGTTTTCATAAGTCTAGTTAATTCGCTTTCAAAATAAATCAATTGTGGTGGTTTTGGCGGTCGCGAACTATCTGAATTTGGTGATTCTGATGCAGGTGTAGATGTTTTTACATTCGCAGAATTTACCATTTGCTTGAAAAATTGTCTCATTTTATTCATCATGAGATTTGTTTCCTCATCTGAGGACCAATTGTTAAAGCTATCTTTACGAGTTAAGGGACTTGGCGGGGGACGGGATGACGGTGGGCGCTCTAAGCGTTCCTCTATATCAGGTCTTATCTCTTCTATTATTTCTTCTAATTCTATTTTAGGTTCGTGAGATCTACTAAATTCTGAACTCATCGAATCTCCGTTTCTTAATAAATCGTCACAGCTACCAACAAAGCCACTGTCTCTACTTGCTTGTTTTTTCGATTCGGAGAGTTCAGATCCAAGCGGTGGGAATTCTGGTCGAGGTGAAGATCTGCCATCTTCACCTTCTGAAACCGACCTTGTGTCATCACGAGTTTCTTCAGCAAACTCAGCTGATTGACGCCTTTCGTCAGCAGGAGAACCCCGGGTCTTTTTACTCTGTTTTTTTCTTTTTGACTCTCCTTGAACATCAAGCCGTTCCGATGAGTCATGCCTGTCTTCAGTTTCTGTGCTCGAACCATCCGACACCTCTTGCGTTTCCTGTGATGGCTCTTCTCCGGTTATTAAATTATCTAAAGACGTCGAATGCGATCTGGGCGTTCCTCTTGCTCGAACTAACCTTTTCCTTCTTTGTTCAGGACTCTGCCTACCTTCGCTATCACTTCCAACACTTCCGGATCCATCAGAATCGCGCCTTTCTTGGTTAAAGCCCATAAATCCTGTCAGGAAATAATTTTTCAGACGTGAGGACGCGAGTTCATCGTTACCACTGCTATTTCTTTTCGGTGGCTCATTATCAACAATAGATTCACCACCTTCACTACAAACACTAGATGTTTCCGACACTGGCTCTTCATCATCACGCACATTCTTACCGTCTCCAAATGAGGTTAAAAAATATCTTTGTAACTCTGTTTTGGTTACAGGTGACGAATTCTCCGAATGTTCCGTTTCGCTTTCTTCGCAACTTTCTTCGACTATCGTCTCTAATGTAAAGCGTATAAGACCATTACTGTAGGTTAAATCCTCTCCGCGTCCGTCTCCGTCCGGGGGGCAGGGCCCGGGGGACAGCGTCGCTTCATCCTCCAAGTCGGTGTCCGAAGCAGTGGTGGCCTCGTCATCGTCATGGCTGACGTCCTCGACCCACGAATCATCGTCTGCGAGCCCCTCCTCGAGGCACACGACCGCCGAGAGAGTGTCGGCATTGCTAACGACAGTCACTCCGCCCGAAGGCTGTGACGCTTCGTTGTCCGAAGCCAAACTTTGTTCTTTTTCGTCTTGTGTGTCAGATATCGGTTCGTTTTGCGAGTTCGTATGGTGCACTGTTATGTCCCGCATGAGCCGCGTCGTATCCGACGTGACGACCGATACGCGGTCGTGCGTTATCATAACGCGACTCGTGAAGCGCGATGAGTCGTCCGTGCGAGCGCTGCGCGAGCGGCAAACTGTCGTCGCGGCAGGTGCGCAGGCGCCCCCCGCCTCCGTAGTGCAAACCGGCCGCGCACTGTGCATTTTCTCCTCCTCTTGGTCCCCGAGTAATTCTTTCTTCAATAGTTCACTAAGGGTACGTTCGATACCTTTGACTAAGTCTATCTTGTCGGTCGATGAACCTGGGCTATCTTGACCGGGTTCGGGCGAAGGTGTTAATTTCGTCAACGACTCACGTGGTATTTCATTTAGAATCATTTCTTTATTGTTGCATTTTTTATTAGGCAATTCCACGGAGACTTTTACTTTCGTATCACTTTCTGTCATTAAAATATTATCTAATGAATCGTAGTCGTTGCTACTCGACATAGTTAGTTGACGATTAAGGCCATTATCTATGTTATTTTTATAATCCGAATTATCGCTACTTGGGCTACAACTTGCATGAAAACTATTAAATTCTTCACAGGTTTCGCTCTGGAGCATATTTTCATTACAAAATTTAACAATATTAGACTTTTTCTCTACATTATCACTATTGCTTTCTTTATTTTCGTATGTTATCACCGGATATTCTTCCGTAAAATTTAAAGAATCTAAAAGCACTACGTTGCCATTATCACTGTTTTCTACACTATCATTGCTTGGTTCTGCACTGATATTGATCTCATTTTGCATAGCAACTTCGACGGCAATTATTTCCAAGCTATCAGATTTTTTGTCAAAGGAGTCATCACAATCAATGCCACTACTGTCAGCATTGTCTTCTAAGTCCGAAGATGAGTCAGCAGGATTAACTACAAAGACTCGTGAGAATTGACCTCCTCCCCCGCCAGAATCGTCAGAATCTTCGTCAGATGTCACCGGTTCTTCAGGTGCGCCACTAATTAAGTCATAACTTCTTCTAGCGACCCCTGCCTCGGAATCACTTGAGTCGCGAGATTCATTTGAAGATGGGAATGCTTTCTCCGCGTCCAAGTGGTCCGGCATCACGTCTACCTGTTCCGATAATACTGATAAAGAGTCTTCTTCCGCGATCACTTTAATTCTGTCCGGTGATTCGCACTCGACTGGCTGTTCAATAATATTATCGTTCTTATCGTTATCAGGCGCTTGTGACGATTCAGATTGTATCGCTTTGTCGGTTTTTTCGGGAGTTACATCGAGTTGCGCTTGTGGTAGAGCGGTGGCGGAGGCAGTGGCGGCGGCAGAGGCGGCGACGGCAGCGGCCGTGGTGAGCCGAGCGAGGGCCGCGGCATCGAGTGGCGGGAAGCCGGGGTAGGTGTTCCAATGTGGCGTCGGCGGGGTTTGTGTGGGGAAGGCGAGTAGAGCGGGCCAGAGAGCAGCGGGGACCGGTACGGGTACGGGTACCGGTACGGCAACGATGCGTGGTTCAGCGCCGCAGGAGCAAGTTCTCGGGCAGACTTGTGTGGTGTGTCTTTGTGGTGGAGCCGCCGCGCCCGGCTCGTAGTAGTCCCAGTCGCAGTCGTCTGGGCCGGGGGGCGCGGCGGACGAGGCCGTCGAAGAGGAGTCCTCCGTGTCTTCGCGGCAGGAGGAGTCTGAGCTGATGAACACGAAGCGGTAGTCCTCGGGACGCATGCGACCGATCTCCGGCTCGCTCGCTTCGCCTGCCTCACTGACGCCCCACTCTGAAAGAATAAGATACAATAATAATTCTATTGTCTTGTAATATAAAAAATTACCTAATGGCAAATTAATAAAAAAAGATATATAAAATTATTAACAACTTAAGGTTCATGCTAAAGGTGTTCATCTTAGTAGTTTTTGTTTTTCAAGATACGACTACGTTTAAAATATTGCTGCCAAAAGCAACCTTTATATAAAAACTCATATTACTTTATTTCCCATATAAAACAAATAACTTATTTCGGCCAAATTTTAATGTAAATAGGTACCGAAATTGATTTTAAACAACAACAAATAATTTAGATAAGTAGACACGGCATTGTTTGCATCCTTCTTCTTGGTGGCCAATTAAAAGTTAAAATATTGAAGAATATAATTCTATATTTAAAAATAAAACAATTTAAAAAAATTAAACTCACTCACTAAAAATTCAATTTACAATTAATTATTTGAAAAGAATTCTGATACCACGATTGCCGATACCTACCCGCTTTTTAAAATTAGTTAACCGAGATATCACCTAATAATACCTACCCTTGCATATATACAAAATAGCATTCTGGCAAACTAAAACCTAGTTATCTATACTTTCTCATCTGATAAATGGTCGGAAACCAATCGCGTCAGATGTATCGCGGATGGCTAAAAATTAAACAAAATATTTTCACACCTCTAAATTCCATTCTACAACCTATTTCCTACTTGCCTATCCTAACTCCTTTTTGTGGTTGCGACAAAAAAAAGTTTAATTAATACAAAATATCAAATCCTACAAAATCAAGTTGAAGGATCCCTTGCAAATTAAAAAAAAAATTGTAAAAATATGATTCAAATAATTCTTAGCTTTAGTTTCAATTTAAACAATGTTATCTACAAACAAACAAAATGCAATTAAAATACAATTTTCCTTATTAACGATCTGTTTTCAAAATCGACATTTGTTTTGATTTTTATTTTGTTATATTAAAAATTCTTGACATGACCAAAAAAAAACATTCTTTTGAAAAACGCTACTAGACTCACGCGCCTACAAAATTTGTAAAGCAACATGGCTACGTGTGAAGAAACGAAGCCGCTAATTTAATTCGGTATAAGTTGTTTGAAAATTCTTAATAATAGTAATAACTAACAGAGTATCTATTATTGCTTATAGAAAAACAAAAGATCATATTTTGTGAAAGTCTTTTTGTGATACTCGTATCGTAAATTGTATGAAGTACCTATTTTTAATAATATTTCCGAAAAGTTTCCTTTTTAGCTCTTTGAACTGTATATGATACAGTTTATGTACATATACAGTTCACAGCGCCAAATAGTTATTATATTTCGCCCAAACAAACAATCTTACCTCTATAGGTGTTATTCTATTTGAGCTAGTGTTTTTTGAGATCAGCATCGTAGTGATTCCTCATATTGCTGATACGAATATGTTAGGCGTTCGCGTCAAAAATCTCATTTACTTTTAAATGTACACATAAAATTTTAAAATATAAGTGTCCAAAAACAAAATCATTCGTCAAAAAAAAAAAGTTATGTTTAAATCTTTAAAATAATTGATTAATCAAAAGTTTTTTTTTTTTAATAAAACCCTTTCTGTCTATATACATGTGTTTAATTTTATGTTTTGTAGATATAGTCTATATAAGTAATAAGCTATTATAATATAACATATTTACCGGCTAAAAGAACAAGTTAAAAGACTTCTACAAAGAAATATTTGTAAAGTTAAATTGGGCACATTATGCACAATGGAACATGTAAGAAAATATCTCATTGGAATTACATTTTAACTAATCCAATAAAATAAATAATAAAAAACATGTTTCCAACACGTCTCCTTTCTCGAGTCTGCTGGAAGAGATTTCTTTTGAAATAAGCAGAACCTAGGTAATTTTGCTTCTATTCTTTATAATTTTCGATGTTTTCTGTGCACATAAATTGGTAAATAAATAAACGAATAAATAAAATAAGAACCTTTATAAATCATTGCGCTGCGTTTCCTCTTTGGAAGGCTACAAACAACGACATTGTGGGACATTGCTGATTAGATTTGGATAAGCCCAATTTTTTTTATGTTATCTCATCTTTTCTTTCCCTTTTGGTGGAATAAAGGAGAAGTATTGATTATTTTGATATCTACCTATGTCTTACAATACAGCTGAAATAAAACAAACTTAGTAAAAATTAAACATATCCAAAACTCCACACAATTCACAGTTGGGTGTTGTTGGTCACAGGTGCAACCTGCTTCCGTAGCATGACATGCGCATTACCGTTTTGTATCTAAAAACTATCGGTGTTTTGCTTTTCAGTATGACGAGCAAATTAATAAATTAATTGAGTAAATCAGGATATTATAACATCAACCATCTTACCGTCTTCTTAAGCATCATGGACGAATTGTTTCATATCGCTCAATCCGAGATAAATGACTACGTTTACCTCGTTAGGTGAAAAGACGTATATGTCTCCATATCGGTGCTAAGCCCTAACGTCGCGGAATGCCATGGCCGATCGCAATCATGATAACTAGAAAGTAAAGTACCACGGATGGATGGCGCCGCGTGACTCCGAAGCTGGAGAGCGACACGAACATCTCAGGAGTTGATCTATTGATTTTTTTTATTATATATTTTAATGTAGTTCAACTGGTTTTAACATATAAACATATAATCACGTCTTTATCCCTTGCGGGGTAGACAGAGCCAACAGTCTTGAAAAGACTGAATGGCCACGTTCAGCTATTTAGCTTTATGATAGAATTATTATTTAATTTATAGGTTCAATAAATCTACGCAATTGACAAGATTATCATTCTTTTTTAGTAGCGCACCTACTAAGTATTCAGTCTGATCACGTCTATATAATGTTTACATCAGGCCACAAAGGAAGTTGCTACCTTATATGAATTTGTTACAAAATGGACGGCACAAGTAAGGTTACATTTTAAAACAAACAGTAGATTATGACCGTTTACCTAACCATTAGCGAAGCATCGGGTAATGTTTAAAGATATAACCTTTCTCAGAATATCTTATTCCCAAATTTTAAACAGGAACAAAATTCGTTCACAACTTTTCGAGATTGGCGCTTACATACAGACAGAGAAAAGAGGGCTGTTTTTATTATTTACCTAGTGATATAAAAAAGGACACTGACTCATTAATTGACTTGTCCACGCATGAATATTTCTTATGGGCTCTAGGCGTGCGCTTAGAAAGACTTTCCCGCAGGAAAAAAAAGTACGTGATTTCTCGCTTTACACGGGCGAAGCTGATATAGGTTATTTAGTAATTAAAATGATGCTATTAAATTTGGTATACTCAAGAGTACCTAAACTAAACTGATGAACTTGCATGAACTAATGAATGTGGATGAAAGGAAAGAAGTAGGCAGGGATTTTGGCAAGTGGATATGTAGTCTCTGCTTACTGATAATATGTACATACACCGTTTATTAAAATATGAAATTTTTAGACAAAAATAAAATTTTACATACTTATAGTCACATCTATATCCCTTGCGGGGTAGACAGAGCCAACAGTCTTGAAAGACTGAAAGGCCACATTCAGCTGTATGGCTTTATGATGGGATTGAGATTCAATAGTGACTTTCTAGTTCATCAAGAGGAATCCCAAGTGTATAAGCCTATCCCTTTGTCTAAAAAATTATATATGATAATACTAATTATAGACGTGACGGAATGGCTAAAAACAGAGCAATATAACAATCATTTACATGTAATACAATAACGTGCGTTAATCATGTATTGTGATTATTACGCATTACAATATGCAAATAGAATACCAGTTCACTGTCTGAATTGACAAAATGTATAGTAGTTCGTAAAACTAAATAATGTTTATTTTTATACGTAAATTGATGATTTTTTTTATTTATAAAACTTATGCAAGTAAAATGTACTACAGGTGGCCTTAATGCTTCAAGGTATTCTCTCTCAATCAAACCAAACTGAGATGATGCACAAATTAAGTATCTACTTCAAAATAATGAGAAACAGTGTGTAATATTTTTATTTTTATTTTATTTATTTATTGTGACAAAAACGGTTTACACCTATTACAATTATCACACTTTACAATTTGAAACACAGGTAGGTATATCATATTAAGTTAACCATATTAAATCATATAAAAAATTTGAATAATAAAATTAAATTTGAATACACATAAATTAAAAACAACAAAAATAATATTTTAAAAATTTTGTCAATAAAAGTTTTGTCCGTCCGATCTTATATTTAATACAATAATTACATTAATTAATAATATGAACTGTATTGTATATATATTGTATTATTGATTTTTGTACCTAAGGATTTTCAGAATTAAATGGATACCTTACTCAAAAAATATATTTAGAGTGAGATTATGCACGATTCCGGTAGGGCAGAAAATTACTACTAAACTAAGTACATTCACCATATTCAACCTGTGAATATCAAAAAAGGCGAGAAATTGATCAAAATCATGTCTTACTCATCAATCAACTTCGTCATATCATAAAGTAAGTTACTGGTAAAAGTAAATAAATCGCATTATTGGAGGTGAAAGGTTTATTAAAATTATCATTCAAACATTTTTTCTACTTTGAACAAAAGTGATCCATTGATTCGAATACCTACTAATATCAACTTTCTATACGCAATAGGCATTAAGTAGTGAAGATGTCATTAATGACAATAAAACAACGGAAGAAATAATTGCATAAAATAAGCGAAACGAAATTTACAGTTTCGTTGTAACTTGATTGCTGGGAATGTATTTGGAGAGTGACATTTGTAAATTACCTTCTTCAAAATTTTTATTGTGATTGAGAAAAGAACAATAGCCGAAGATCTTTCAAGGGATTTTTAATCTCACATGAATTCTTACAAGATACATAAGTACATACATATAATCACGTCACTTGGCTTATAAACTTGGGATTCTTCTTTTAGGCGATGGGCTACCAACCTGTCATTATTTAAATCTCAATTCTAACATTAAGCCAAACAGCTGAACGTGGCCTTTCAGCCTTTTCAAGACTGTTGGCTTCTGTCTATCCCGCAAGGGATAAAGACGTGATGATATATATATATTATTATGTATGTATAAATTACAGGTT
Organism: Amyelois transitella; assembly: GCF_032362555.1. Classification (NCBI taxonomy): domain Eukaryota; kingdom Metazoa; phylum Arthropoda; class Insecta; order Lepidoptera; family Pyralidae; genus Amyelois; species Amyelois transitella. The sequence goes on along the minus strand of NC_083512.1, from coordinate 3,994,836 downwards.
CAAAACTTCTTAATAACTTTTTATCTTCAGCGAGACAAATTAGCCTCAAATCAACATTGACAGGTCGGCCACCTGTCACATGGAAAGGGAACGACTGTCTGGGAGCAGGTTGTTCACATTTCACAGGAAACCCGCTTCCTGTGTGCCCTCCTGGATTAATTGGCGTGTATCAAATCCTTTTTTTTTTGTACTTTCTTTTATGCCGTAGTACTGCCCTTAGAGAATAACGGTTTTTTATAAGACTTGGTATATTTGTAAACAAAAAATTCATACAATACGTACTTCCCAAAGGGGTAGGCAGGTAGTTAACCATATCTTCCCACTTGCCGTGAGGTAAATTAAGATAAATGTAGAGGACTCTTTGATAAATATTTATATTTTAAAGTTTTCATCCTCGATTTTGTTTTTGTAAATGATTTTACGTTCTTTGTTTTAAAAAGCCTCATTAACTTAATTTAGTAATAATTTTTTTATTTAATAATTTATTTCACAAACCTATGTGTGCTCTACCTTTTTTATCTTCATTAAAATTAAATATTGTATAATCTTAGGTTATATTTCAGGTTGTAAACAACACGAAATTCAAAAATGGAACAGACCAATTAGTAGCCAGTTACATACGGCAAGGAGTCTCTATACGACCTCGTCATCCTTGCATCCCACGTCTGACAGCTTAGGCAATGGAGCCTTGAGTCGGCGCCAACACTCTTACTTTCATTGTCCGATCCAATGGTGATCTGATTACAATGAGGCTGCTTTGCTTGTGGGTTGCGACTTCGAATAAAACTGGCCATAAAGAACGAATAATTGGCGAAAAAACAAAAAATATGGAAGATAATCCTAGACAACGTATGTCATCTATAAATTCTTCAGGATATGATTTGAATGGCAAAATATTCGAGTCAGACAATGAGCTTATATTCCATTTGTGTGGGAAAACGGCGGGAGGATAAAAATGATGGTTTCCTACAAGAAACAACTACTAATACTTAACAGATATAAACACCAATATCAGTTACCGCTATTACCTCGAATTAAAGGTTATTTCCTCACGATTCTTCGCTTCAGAGCTATTGATTCAGATTGAGCAAGTAACATAACCATTAATTACTGCAACATCAGGTATTATAGAACTCATTTTGTAATCTAGATTTCGTTGCAGCTACAGAGCCGCATCGGACACGCCCTATTGTTTTTAACCACACCATGGACTAATGTGGAGCAGATCTTATCAAATCTTACTTTCTAGTTGTACCGATTAACCATATTAGTGTGTAACACACGATAGTTTGGGCGTTAACAACGTTGAAGTATCAAATGCAATGCAATCAAGCGCTAATGTGTTACCAGCATTTTCTAAAATACAATATTTTGTGATTGACGATGCTTTGCAAATGTCAAGTTGATTCCGAGTAATGCCAATTGAAATTTTCAAATTATAAAAGTTGACTACTTTCCATTTGACTTTTTTCTTATATATGCTTGTAAAAGGAACTGGCAGTTTAAGAAATAATACATGGGCACCAGATTTAGAAATGATACATGAGCATTTGTGTGTGCCAATAAAATATTTGCCTTATAAACTAGTTACCCTTCGGGAAAGAGGCGTGATTTTATGTATGTATGTATATATGTATAAACTAGTTAATTTGAGACCCAAAACATAGCTAGCCTGTTATAGCTTTTATGTGCAAACGCTTCGGTGGTCACAAAAATCGCTCGAATGTAAAATTTTGGTACACTATAGTTATGAAATGAACGTTCTCTGTGTACACCGCAAGGGATATAGACGTGCTTATATGAATGTATATTCTATGTATGTACCTATCATACCATATGTCGTTATCATTGAAATTTGATGATTTGAAGCCAAGAAATAATGGGAGGATGCAACCGGGACTCAGGCACAACACGATGAACATGGTCGGATAAAAAAAGCTAATAAAGAAAAGTTTAAAACTTGTAATGAATTATATTTATTCTAAGTTAGGAAAATATTCTTTGTTTTGATAAATTATAACTTACTCTACATTATGACATCATCGCAATTCTCTATAACGATTTTCGTTGTCATTTCACTAAAAGTTGTTCATTACATCTATGCGAAATAAAGACCATGCGGTAATATAACCCAGTATACTTCAAGTTACTTTATACTCGTAAGTGAAGTAAGTATCCAAGAAGAAGCACAGTCGCGCTTTTTAATGTATTCAGGTATGATCCGTACTTCGTCCATTGTTCTAAGTAGTAATAAAAGAAGTGGTCAGTTTAGGACTCACACCTGCCTCTTTGTTTATAATTAAGTATATATTTTTATTACGATTGATCAGTAACCAGATTTGGCATAAGTACTATTCTTACTAACTCTTAGACATTTTTCATCTCATCTACTGAAGAAAATGCATGAATTTTTTTAAACGCGTATTTCATTACAAGTTTTCTTGATTTGTGACATTTCATTGACATCTCAGATAAGTGGAATATCATTTAATCTAGTCATTCAGAGGAATATACGTTTAACCCTGCTTTAAGATAGAGTTTTCAATAGTCACTAATCGTTTTTATATTATGATTCACCCTGATTATGCTTCTTAAAAGTATGTCAGAAATACAGGACTCAAATTTTAACTATGTTTTATGAATCTATCCAATTAATGACATTTAATGAGACCGTTAACCCTAGAATGACGTGGTCATAGCTACCCTACGTGAAGCGGGCGGAAACCGTGCGAAATCAATTGGTGAAGCCGTGAAAATGCTGTTAACCTGTTTTATAATTAGAGCTGCTTTTTTATTTACCAAATACGTGTCTTTGGTACAATATTAATTAAGTTTAAATAGAGAAAATAATGAAATAACAACAGGCTTTATAATTCATTCAAGTTTTAAGTGCAATTTAAAAGAATGATGTATCATATCATCCTGATAGATTAACCTACATAGAGAGAGCTACCTTAAAGAGCTTTTCGCCTGGTGAATTAAGTGAAATATTTTTTTTACACCAAAATTTATAAGTTATCTTTTTCCTGTCAGTTATACGATATTCTTAAGAACCACAAGGAAATCCCAAAAATAGTTTGCTCTGTAAGAAGTTTTCACAAAAACGTTACAAAATTATCAAGTAGGTATATACATTATTCCCTTTATCCAATTACGGTTGATATTCGATATAGCACTTACATTTTAGTCAACGTAATTGAAAAGGCTTCCATATAAGGCTTCATCGAAGGCTTTCAAAGTTCACGTTTCACACAATTGTTGCTGAACTATTGCACGAACACCAAAATGACTAACTGCACTGTTATTGTTTAACTGTACTGGCTGTTCAGAAAGATTATCTTGAATTAAAACTGTAACTGTCACAATTTTGTTTTAGTTTATGAAACTGCTTGTTTATAAAACTTTAAGATTCGATTTTTGAATTTTCGTTTTCCGTGTCTAGGGCTGTGATACGGTCGCGGGATTGAACGCGCAAGCGGATGTGCGGAGGGAATCGTGAGCCGGCCGGCTGACTGTTGCGCTCGCCACCACAACAGTGTTGTGCCAAACTCGATTGTTTACGTATCGATATCGCCATAGTAACCACTGTTTTCTCTAGATGCACGCGTAGTGTTAAGTGAAATTCATGTCGCTACTTCTCTTTAAGTGAGTTCTATTTTCACTATTCGCTCTGATTGAGATAACTTCAAATTAGTTAATGATCTCCGCTAGTTTAATTGGTATTGTTTGTGGGAAATACTCGTTGGTTATGATATTGGAAATGGAAACATAATTCGAATTTTTTCTGTCATAAATATGTATATCATTATTATGGGATAGTAAACTATCGAACTATAAACCGAATAACGTGTCTATGTAAAAGGTCACCACCATGGGTTACGCAAGTTTGAAACTCCCCAGCAGCCTGCCAAAACTGGATCACACCACTACGAATATCGATAAAAACTATCGACTTTACATCGACCAACAACGTGACTCACCAGCGTCTCAACGCCAACAACAAAACGTAGGCAAAGTGCAAAATGACGTAAGTGACCGGTAACATTGGACAAAAACCTCGCTCCGCCCGTTCGAGGGGCATAGGCAAAAAATGGGCAGAAAGCGCCTGGCGTTTACGACTACTTAAAATTCGGTGTGTTCGAACAATGAACTTGGAGCGAAGTAGACCAAACACTGTTTAAGTTTTGAATATAGAACGAGAAGAATGGTTGGTTCATGTATGAATACTCTGTAGGATGTCTCCTACTTATTGTGTAAAGGAAATGTTACTCTGATCTGTCTACTACAGAGCGATCAGAAAATAACACACCTTTTGTATCGATGCAGCACAGTTTCGATTAAAAATATTATCTAAAAAGAACAGGTGGCTCATTGAGTGGTTACATTAATCTACAGAATGATAACGTGTTATTTACCCTACCTATATGTAACAAAGAAATAAATCTCGCTATTATACGCTCAAGTGTGATATTACAAAATTAAGAATATTGTGGTTTTAATTTTAAATACATAAAAATTGAAAAAAGTCAGACGCGAGACTGATTTCATCAATAAAAACTTTACATCCGAGAGTTTTTGCTGTAATTTGGTTTTTGTCAATTAAAAATTAAATAGATAAAGCCTTGTAGGTTTCGGGGTCGTTGAAATTATGAACAATTGATGCAAAAAGTTTGTACGAGGTGAGCTTTTGTTACGGATGTGGATCTATAGATTATAAGAACAATGATTTCATTAATTGCGGAAATTTTATATAATATAATATTAAAGGGAAGTAAAATCGACTTCGACACATTTCACGTCTTTATGGCTTACGGCGTAGATAGAGCCAATAGTCACATGATCGTGACTCAAAGCTAGTGACAGATTGCCAGATGTCACTTCTTTAAATAATACTCATTTTATCAGTCTCTCACTGGATTGACATTTCCAATCGTCGCTTGAATCGAAGAAACTAGGTTTTTTTTTTTCGTAAATTTAAGTGATCTCCATCTACCTCGTGGTAGGCAATGTTAGGTATATATTTATACCAGATACCAGCAAAGTATCAAATCAGTCTTCGGAATAGTGTCATATTATTTTGAATGAACGAATCTTTTTCTTCGTAATTGGGATTAAAAATTACAAATGAAAATGATCATTGGTCCTAATGTTTTTCGAAATGAAGTCTATAAAAAGTCATTGTATCGTCCATTACAACGTCACGGCGCGCGGTGGGGAGCCCCAAATTGCCTACTAACTGAAGCCGTACAAAAGACTTAAACGACAAGTACTGTTAGAAGACGCGGTACACTTATTTTAACGCCATTTTGGTATCTTTTATTTTGAATTGACTTATAAATTTATCTGCCGTGTGGTTTAGAATAGAACCACTCCTCTCCAACCTTCAAACCTCTAGGCCCAGTGGTTTGGCCTATACTTTGATATGTCAGTCTATCAGTGTGCTTTTATATAGCTACTAGCTGTTGCCCGGGACTTCAGTCCCGTGGGCAATTCCTGAAAAAAGGCAAGTTTATGTCACTCCCGAAGGTCAATTCTTTATTTGTACCATAAATTTCGTAAAAATCAGTCCACTAGTTTTTGAGTTTATTCTTTACAAACATACAAATGTTTTCTATTTATTAATACTGTGAATTAGAATAGTCCTTCCCATCAGTCATCGGATGCGCCCACATAACAATTGTTCCGTTAAATTTGACATTGGCTTCATTCTTATAACCTTACTACGCCACCCATACACTTCCGACCTTACACACGCCTTTCTTACAATTAAAATCTAATTAAATATCAACCGAAGTAATGCTCCATAGATTGCTATTAAAATGTGTACAAAACAATAATTATTATTGTATTAAATTCCTCAGTGTCATCCCTTAGGATACATACATACATTTAATCGTTGCTTTATCCAATACGAGGTAACGGAGCCAACCATTTCAAAAAGACTGAAAGCCCACGTTCAGCGTTATGTCATAATGATGGAATTGAGATTCAAATAGTGACTAGTTGCTAGCCCATCGCCTAAGAGTCCCGAGTTTTCAAGCCTTTACTTTGATCGACTTTGCAATCTGCGCGGGAATAGAAGCAGTTGGTCTTTTCTTTGTTACCGGATCAGTATGGAATCTTATTAAACTATTATATGGTTGAAACACGAACATTGCTTTGTTAAATTTGTCAGCTCCGTCCCTCAAAGATTATTATGATGTAAGAAATATTCAGAACTCTTCATAATAACCTTTTTAATAGTCGATTAAATGCAGAGACGTTCATAATTAACACCTAGCGCCATCTATCTACATAGTATTAAACCAAAATAGAACTATAAAGCAAAACAATTTCCTTTTATATTTATTGACACATAAATATTGTTTTGGTCAAAGTTATGAATTATTAAATAAAATATTTGAAAAATAAACCAAACATGAATGATCAAACCAAACTTTACCGGTTTAAAAATCAAGACTTGAATTTAAAGAGTGTAGTGAAGTTATATTAAAAAGCACATAGCATATTCAACGCGTGGAGTAAAATTGTGTTTAGTGCATAAATGTAAACACAGATGTCGCTACATCTAAGTGTTTTATTGAAAATGGCTTTGGCGGGAGCTTTGACTAGAACTAGTTATGACACAATATGTCAATTTTCCTTCTTACTGTACTGATCTGAAAAAAGATTAACAAGAAATTAAGCCCAATGCATTCAAGAATGGAGTCTTTATTATAATTAGACTTAATTTCGTGGTTAAAATATTTAACTGCTTATGAACTAATCCGAAATTTTGTTTTTATTTGGATTACTAGATTCAAAAGTTTATAAAAATCAGTTACTAGCAAAATAAACATATCATTTTTCCGGAAGAGAGGCAGCGACTACATCTTTTCACTCGCCTGTCTTTCATTTCGATTTCATACACTTTTCAAGGTAATCTCTTCGGTTTAGGATATTCTTCACTTGAGGTCTCCGATTTGATTAAGGCACGTAGCCCTTCTACTTTGTTTTATTTTTGACTGCTAGCAATTTAATAACGTGTTAAGTTAACTTTACGGCGCCGAATTTCCTGTTGGCATTTAGTATTAGTGTCAATGACAGTCGATTACAGTCTCAGATCAATTTGAGCTGAGGATTAGGCCGAGCGTAACATGTCATGTGATCATATGTATGCTGAGGCTAAGTTGATTATTGATAGTAGATAACGGTAGGTAATGTTTAATATAATTTATCTGTAAAATAAGTTTATAGCTTTTGAATATATTAGAAAAGATCATTTGACCAATCTGTTGACATTTTGGGCAAATTTCTCCAAATGAGTTTACCAATTTTAAATCCAGTGTTTTGTGAAACGTCCCGGAAAAAACTCAATGATATTTGAATTTACTACGTGTAATTTAGGTAATGGCAACCCCACTTCATATCAATAGTGTATAGTTTACACGAAGTAATTTTGTGTGTTATTGATATACCATTCGCGTGGGAAATTTGCGAAAATTTTCCGCACGCAACCCATCCCACGGTGAGCGTAATGGGTGTGAAAATGACTTTAATAACAGTATGAGGTGCATGAATTACTTTAGAAGTGGGGTGATCGCACTCATACGATGCATCTAATGCAATTGTTATTCTATCTACCATAGAAATTATTATTATATAAAACTTTACATAAAGTTAAGATTTGTGGTCGACTGTCAGCTTGACAAAAAATCACCTAGCGTCGATTTTTATAGTCTTAATTAATGCACTATTATGTATTATATGTAGATCATCATACTCTTAACAATGTGAGTTCTACGGCTGGGCACTCGCCTTTTCAAAGAACTCCGGTAGCCGATGGCACCGTGTGGTTTTAGTGGGTTTAAGCCCCACATAAACACAAACACAACACAACCCGTCCGGCTTCCCGTAGCCGGGTAAACGAAGGTCTTTCAACACGTTAAAAAAAGGATTCTTATCAGCGCATTTGATATCGGGAACGCATTTTTGAGTTACAAAGAGAAACTAGGAGGAGTTAATAGATATCAGGTATATACAACCGCAAAATATATAACAGCACTAGATGAAATTACTCTTTTTAATCCAAGCCAAGACTTTAATCAACATTCCTCCGCAAACAAATCTGCAAGAGCTCAGCAATAAATCATTTTTTTACGTTCTCTCTTCTGCTACTTTCTAATGCGATGCAGCAGTTACCTATTGTGTTGTCTTCTGACTAGTTATTGCTGATTTTGACGACTATTATTATATTTCTCATCTGCCACTGGTACTGCTAATGACTGAACACAATCAATTCTTTCTATTTCAATTTTGAAAGTACCCATATAAGTAGATGTAAGCAGGAGAGAATGAGGCTAATTAAATGTTAAAACAAATGTTAGATCGTGGCAAGAGGTGGAAAGAAGTAGTCTCTGCCTACCCCTCCGGGAAAGAGGCGTGATTTTATGTATGTATGTAACAAATGTTAGTGGAGATTAAATCTGTGCTAATTGATGTACCTATTTTTGATTGCTTTTGTAAGTGTTGACTAAGAATGTGATCCGCTTTGTGCAAGTTTGTTTCGCGAGGGATAAGATAGAATTAACGATAACGATAACTTATAAATGACCAAGAACACTAGAAAATGGTAGGACTTTAAGACACTTTGCATGGTCATATCTCTCGTTGGCTGTACCCGAGAGTCCGAGCGTTGACCCTAACCGGTAATTTCTAGACTGGTGAAAATTTACACTCTCATCTCATATTTACCAGAGCTTTCTAGGTACAATGAAATACTGCACATATTTTAAAGTCTTCAAAACCGTGGCTAGCTTATGGGTAAAGGAAAATTATTTTCTGTAAAGTGTTTAGTAGATGGTCGCAACATAGGTACACTAAAAAAATTATTCCTCTTTTGCATCTAAAATATCTAAGCGTTTCTTTACTTATTTCTAATGAATGCCGTTCTCACTTTTATAGCAACTGCTATAGCAAATGGGATCTTCGACTTTCATAACCTAACGTTTCGTGCCATTAGTGACAAATATCTTACCTGGGTTTGCCGGCGTCTTGCGTCGTTTCGCCGAAGCTCTCCTCACGACAGTCGTCACCAGCGAGTCCATTTCGCTCCCGGAGTCCCATTTGGACCACAGCGGGGCCAAACGGGGCCGGACCCGACTGTCGTCCTCCGTGTCCCTGTCACTACTTGTCGGTGGCAAGTTCGAATCGTCACTTTCCGGAGGAACGTCCACTTTCACTTCACGATTGAACACACCGATCACATTCACATCTTTGATCTCATCTGATCCCGTGAAGGGATGAGTTAGAGTTCTACGAATGTTGCTTTTGCGATGTTTCACTTTTGGTCCCTCTGAGATTCCCACTTTGCTGTCCTGTTTCCATTCGCCCCGGCATTTTAGATCGGAGGGTGATAAGGACTTCTTGCGGGAGTTACGTCGTTTGTTGCAGCGCTTCTGCCGACTCGAGTCGCGCGGTGCCTGCATCGTAACATTAGTAGGATCTGCAACAAGGAATAGTTCATGATTACTGCTTGTGGGGCGGTAAAATGTATCTATTAGGTCCCTCTATAAAAATAAAAGGAACCCTGGGAAATGGCATAGTAGGAGTTAAAAAAACTTTGGCCTTTGCTTTTTTAAATTTTCGTCTCTTCCTTAATTTCTTGAATTTTTAGACACGACATTTTCGATTACTTTAACACACTTTGTATAAAGAATCGTTATATATGCATTTTTACCTACAATACTGTGTTCAAATACAATTCCTGACAAAAGTACAAAAACAACGCAGCGATGCGCGCACGCTGACCCTGAATCCTATTGTGATGTTATCTCCACATCGCACTGCAGTTGCTACCTCACTACCTGTTGTTGATACTACATTTATATGCCGCTAATGCATATTTACACGTGATTTGATTAGATGGGACGTGTATGTCTTTCATGTGATACTTACATAATTCCTGTTTATTATTATAAAAAGCTTGCATGAAGACGAATGTGGATGAAGCGAAAGAAGTATGCAGAGATCGTGACGAGTGAGTGATGTAGTGTGATTTTATATACATACTTATTATTAACTTCTCTCTGGTATGGTACTTCGCTATCGGGGAAATTCCCAGAAATAAAAGTAGCCAATGGTACTCTTGAAAGTCTAATTAGATCTATACAAAATGTTATCGGAACAAGTTAAATACTTTGAAATTTATTCTTAACGAACAAATGAATGACCATGATTCTGTATAGGTAAATATACTACATTTTTTACACGAAACGTCTCCCGCCTGACTTGCGTTTATTTTTGCAGAGAACCAAACCTACATTTGATCATGATCATCACCATCATCACATGCAGTGTGAATAGTGAGTGCGTAAATCAGAAAAGATTAATTGGTACAGTCAACCGCATATCATCTTGGGTACCTTCCATTAAACTCTATGACGTGGCAATAGAAACAAATTTTCAGTGAATTTTGGTTAATTTGCTGTTGACCGTATATAGTCGTGATAGGATTTGAACCTTTACCTCACTATGCGCATATTTATTCTGGCACCTACGTTCTTATCCAACGGACCCAGTGCACCTTTAAGTTAAGATAACTTAGTACTCATATCAAATACTTAAACCAGTCACAACGGAAGTATGCGATTTCAAGCTACAACTTAGGTCAAATTACTTAGTTCTACTAGTGTGCTTACATGTCGTGAGAAAGATTTTATAAATTAATTAGGATAAAAAACAAAATTTTACTAAGTGGAGCCTAAATAATACCAAATTTATTATAAATTTAATCTGCTACTGAATAAAAATAAAGAATTAATTTATATATAATAGGTATATATTAACCACAGGTAATTATTTACTTAAAAGGAGATCCCGGTCACAAATATGATTTAAACTTAATAGTACAGAAATAAAGTTTATTATTATAACTTTATTATAATAGTGATACATGTGTCATTTCTGTAATAAATTTTATTGGTAACAAAAAAAAATATAGTAGATAATTAGTCATATTAACCAATTTAAAAAAATAGAGCATAATATTTACAAAATTATGCTGAAAAAATAAGTATCTACTCATTAAACTGAAGTTATAAACTAACGGGTTTTCTACAAATTAAGACTTTGTTATACAGCTGCAAATATATAAAAGTATACAAACTATTCTTTTTTAATTTTTATTACTATAAAATATACCTTTGCCATGAAACCGCAAACCGAGGAAATGCTATCAACACAGCATCACGTCATGATGGTAACTAATCCATAAAATAAACACACATTATCTAAAAATCACGACACACTGATAAGAAACTATTTTTTAAGATTAAAATACTGGCCCTATAGAATTTAATACGACGGCAAATACCGCGGTGCACGAATGCAGTTTAGTAAAAAAAAAAGTAAAGGTCGGTCTCCACGGTTGAAAGCGACGGAGACGTCTGCAGTCGACAGACTTGTTAACTGAACTGCCTTTATGATCCGCACTACATGAATAATACACAAAGAAAGGTTGATAAAAGTTTGCATAAAGATATTCGTTTACCTTGATAACGTAACTGTTAAGTCATGCATTCTTGTATGGCAATTACATTCTAACATTATGGTAAGTAAATTAAACAAAAATACCCGTGTTAATATTTGATATCGCATGATGATCAAATTTTATGTATGTACTTCCGACAGAGTATATTTTTTTAATAAATATAAACTTTTGCATAAAACAAAATTCAGTATCATCTGTATTTCATGACCAGAAAATAAAGAAAGTGGAAGAATTATCTGGAGATGTGAATTTCCACGTATCAATCACTTAACCAATTTTGTTGCAGTATGATTAATTTCTTGCTAATTTTAAAATAAAACAAAAGAAGAAGGAAGAATATTTTTTTCAATAATAAATCTTATTGCAAAAGGATCAATTTATATAAACCGTATGTAATCGTAAAAAGCGTGAAAGTAAAACTTTTTGTGATACAATTAAATAAATTAGAACTAGGTTGAATGGGTCATGATTTTGAATCACGACTAGAGTCAAAAGGCACGCCTAAGTACTCGTAATTACAAGTTTTGTTTTATTTATTTTGATCTGATTTAAATAAATAAAACGAGTGAGTGGAGAGAATTATATTAAGAATTTTAAGTACATATTACGTATGACCACTTGTACACACTTTACATAGAGTACCTATTCTAAATGTATTGTCTGTTGTTTGGAAGAGACTATTATAGTAAGTTTAGATACAATAATTGCTAGTGATTTTATTCTCTAGTGGCATTTGAGTGTCTACGCCGTCTACAAGGAAAATATGGCCTAATTCTGAAGTTTTTCTGTTGGAGAATAATTTCGATTCTTATGCTAATAAACTTAAGCTTTTAAACAACCCTGCATTAAATATTGATGAATGAGGGTGAAGCAAAAGAAGTATACAAAGATCGCTGCAGAAAAGAGTGAGATGATATGTATGTATGTTTTTTATTCCTGGACAACCTGATCAAAATCTCGTTGCTGATGCATGAAGAACACACAATTCTTTCCAAATCAGCTTATTCTGTGTAATTAACTGATAATGTACAAAGTCAGCGAATAAAGTCTTTTATTATGTTTTTTATTCAAATACGCATAAACTAACAAATCGTTCAACATGATTGCTTGGATGTTGAAATCTTTGGTCAATAATAACATTGACCAGAACATCGCAGTCGTAAGACTAATCGTTACTATCGTTTATGAGGATCTGTCGCAAGCGCAAGTCAAAATAACAACACAGTAGAGAAGAATGTTTTAAGAGATAATGTTGTTGTGCTGTGCGGTTCCCGAGTACGAGCACGTTTACGAGTACTTTATTGTGCCTTAGAAAAGGAATACTCAATCTCTTTGCCGTGAATTTCGTAAAGGGTTAGGATTCCCCGCAAAGGTTGAGGAGGTCAGGCAGGAATCGCTTCTGGGAAACCCTGTAATACATGATTCTGGATCATTGTCAAAAGGTGTACCCCTGGCTCTTCTCCAGAGAGAGTGAGAGAGAGTCTGTCTGTTCGCAATCTAAACTCGAAAACTACTGGACGAATTTCATATTCTGTAATCTCCGTATTTTGTTCAAGTGCAATTTAGGCCAGCGCCCGATGCGTTTTAAATGGAAAACGATTTAACTTATCAAGATGCGTATCTTTTCTTACCAGTAGCCGTGGCTCCATTGAAATAGTTAAAAGATAAATATCTATCTATTACTAAACGTGTGGACGACACCGCAAATTTCTCAACGGTCTATCGGTGAAGACTTGAACAAAATACTCAATTAGTTAGAAAATAAAAAGGTGCACTGTTTATGGTATTTATATTCATAGTTTATTTGCATCGCTATCTCATTTTAGCAGGTTCCTAGATGTGTCGTGTCCTGCCGCTTTGTTCATGAAAGTTGAGAAGGTATATTAAGGACAGAGGTAAAAAGACGTAAGAAAGAACTCAAATCCTAGTCTTAACATTCCTACATATTTCACGTCTCTATCCCTTACGACGAAGACTGAACCAACAGTTGTTTTTTTGCTACAAGACGAGTCTTTTTATAATGGTTGTTGAAAACAGGAATTGAGCTTAGGACCTGCAGAGCCGAGATTTGACGTCACAAGAAATAAAGTATTTTCATTCGTCTTAAATATTTTAAGATAACACGAACTACCTAAAAAGGAATAAATTTCGAAGGCTTTGCTTTATTACAGGAAATGAAATTAAATGTCAATACGGTATGTAGTATGTATGTATGTACATGTTTCACGGACTATCTGTTTCTTTGATAAGTTTATCTAAATTGCATAGGTCTATTAGTTTAGAGTTTATTCATTAGAAAAAAAAGTACCTTTATAAAAAACCCTACATATCTTTTTAGTTTCTCAAATGACAGACAGCGTTGACAGTTAAACTATAACTCTTATAATACCTTAACACATTCCTCTTCTAAAACAAAGACCTTCTCTGCAAAGACGTTGAATAGGCTTGCAGTACAGTTAGATCTATAAAAGCAGTGTTAGTAAGGCAAGATCGCCTTCCCATAACAACTGAGGGCTCAGGTTTCCCAGGCTAAGACAATGGAAGCTATCGTATTATGCATTCGTATGACATGCTATCTACAGTGTCATTTTCTTAAGACACTTAATTTCGTTGAGAGAAAGGTGGGAATTTGTATGACCTTATATTAATTAGGTACTGAATGCATGCTGTGCTGGCACTGGCAGGTACTGGCAGTCTATTATGTAGAACTACATAGTTATAATACATACATAAAATCACGTCTATATGCCTTGCGGGGTGGACAGAGCCAACAGTCTTGAAAAGACTGATAGGCCACTTTCAGCTGTTAACTACCTATAGGTAATTTGAATGTTTTTGTAAATTTTACTTTTGCAATAAGTTATACCTATAATATAATTACACTAACAATTTTAGGTATTGACGCAAGATTTTAGCGTCTCCAAACGCCTCAGCGCGTGAGCATTTAGGAAAAAATTATGTAAGCACTGCTACAAATAATGCGCTCAATTTACAAAGGATAATAAATATCTATCTAAGGACCTAATGACTCAGATTGTGCAAGCCCAAAATAAAGTTCGGAACCTTTGTAATGGGAAACCAAGTCAATGATACTCGTTCTTATACTCATTATTTTTACCTTCAACTTAAGCTGTTGAATATTTTATTCTTTATGATACTTCATACTAGTATATATACAGTACGGCCAGTTAACCAGGAATGTGCAAAAAACAAGAAAATACCCGTACATTGAACTGTCACAGTTCTTATAACATACTTGAGATGTAATGGTAGTTATTACTTTTATTACCACCTAGGTGCCTATCCCGCTCACTAAACGTAGCGACAATATTGCGTGATTGTCTAGCCTTGTCAAGCTGAATCTACGACAGAGATCTAGTTTTAATAAATAACGGAAATTTGGGATTGATGAATCATTTTTTAGTTTAATTCCCAACTACAACAAAAATCTGCACCCACAAGAAAAAAAAAATCATCAGACGCGACTCCCGCAGAGATAATAAAATTTATGAAAAAGTAATGTAAAAAGAATATGAAATTATCATCATTATTATGAAGGAGAAATAAAGATGCCCTGACAGCTCTTTATTGCTAAGATATAAAAAATTGAATTAAGGTTTTTTATATCTTAGCAATAAAATTTATCTTAGGTAATTGACGAATGACTCAAAAACGGAATATATTTAAACCTATGGTATTAACATCACAAATAGTATAAAGCAGTTTATAAATAAGGCGGCATTTAAACAAGTTAGCACAAAGAACCAGTCAATTAGCAATGGAAATGTATGGACAGTTTCAAGTCTTCATCTAACGTGTTTTTCCCTATAAAGCAATGTAATTCCGCCCTTGGCAGGTTTTGCATAAGAGAACGTGTTGAGAGTGCATACCTCGTAATGTTTTTTACAACTTGTTTAACCAAGATTTGAGAGGATATCCGAATTGTGTAAGAGGAACTTGTGTTTTTAGATTCATTTAAGATTAATGTAGTAGTAAGACAACATTTTGTCTAACTCAAAGTTTTTTTTTGGCCGACACACAGTCGCTAAAATTTATTTTATGAAATCATTATAAAAGCAATATTTTTTTTTTTGTTATGAAATCTTTATAGGTTTCATTAGGTCCTGTCTGATAAATTGTTAAAATGTTCCAATTATTTTACGACATGCAAGTCATTAATATGCTGTTGTCTGTATTTCTTGTGATGTAATACATGTGTCGTGTGGTTCCCGGCACCGACAGAAAAGAAAAGGACCACTCAATCACTTTCCCATGGATGTCGTAGAAGGCGACTAAGCGACTTAGATTTTTTTTCTCGATTCTTATTTTAGGCGACGGGCTAGAAACCTGTCACTATATGAATCTAAATTCTATCATTTAGCCAAACAGCTGACCGTGGTCTAACAGTCTTTTCAAGATTGTTGACTCTGTCTACCCCGCATGTGATGAAGACATATTTTATGTTCTAATACTGTATGTATTTAAAATTTCTGATTATTTGATATTATTTAGCCTTACCTAGGCTAAATGATATCAAATTGAAAAAGTGTGAAAGGCTTTGCACGATGCGATTCTCCGAATACCAATATATATAGTATTTATACTTTAATTCTAGGGCTTTAATTTTTTGAAAATTCGTACAGTTGGAAATCGCAGGAAAAAACAATGACCAAGTCTTAGTAATGTGACCAAGTCGAAGTTAAGCATACATGCTTATGTATGTAGGTGCTTATCTCTAAACGATGACTTTCCTAGTAAAAACATTTATGTTAAGAGGTTGACTCTTACTTAAGAAAGTTAAGTAAATTATTTCCGCAGTATATTTAGTTAAACATGATTTATGGATGAAGGCTCACAAGTAGCGGCTATGCGCATTCTTTGTACAATGAAGTATAAAAAATTTTTTTTACAGAATTTCTCAATAGCAAAAGGTCAGGTCAAGAGTACCCTGCGGCGGCATGCGTATTGGCCGGCACCCCACCATGGGACATGGACGCAAAAACTCAGGCGGAGGTTTATTGGGAGCGGGCGAGAAGACGAGCTCTCGGGGAAAGGCCCGCCCCAAGAGAAGTGAGAGGGGCCCGTCAGTTGGTCGTAGACAGGTTGAAAGAGCGGTGGCGAGATGAGCTAGAAAACTCCCCGTATGGTATACGTACCATCGGGGCGCTCCTCCCATCGCTCGAAGAATGGATGGATAGAAAGTACGGCCAACTGACGTACAGAATGACGCAGGTGATGACCGGACACGGGTGCTTCGGTCATTACCTGCATACAATAGGCAGAGAGCCAAGCCCGGTCTGCCACGAGTGTGGGGAGCCGGACGACACGGCTCAACACACCCTGGCAGAATGTGAGAGGTGGGCCACAGAAAGGGTGGCCCTAGCAGTGGCCCTGGGCGACCGCGATCTCTCGCTGCACTGCATCGTCAATAAGATGCTGGGCAGCGAGAGATGCTGGGACGCGATGTCCTGCTTCTGCGAGACGGTAATGTCGCAGAAGGAGACCGCTGAGAGGGAGCGTGAAGCGAGAGCTGAAGCGCTCCCATGCCGGCGAGGACGAAGAGGCAGACGGCGGGCGCAATACGCCCGCCGTTTACCCTAATCGCGCCGTAAGGCGAAACCGGGGGGCGTCGTGGTAGAATGCTTGCGATCCCACGACGCCCCCAACAACGGCTGGTGCGGAAACGCCGTAGGAGGTTTTAGTGGGTAGTCTGGGCCGATTAGCGAGGTCAAGAGTACCCGAAACAGACGAGAGTTATGAATGAGGGGATGAAGCGAAAAAAGTTTGTAGGGATCGTTATTATTTCCATCAAATCTAGGGATACTATATATATATATATATATGTCATATATGTATATTGCAAAAGATTGTGCAATGAAGTTGATAATTGTAAATGTTCTGATAGTAGAGCACGGCACTAAAAACTGGATTTAAACCGGCCTGACAGTGTCTTTCACCGTGATAAATGTCCGTTTACGTGTAATTCGTCAAGACCAACCTACAGAAATAACTAGGAGATATATGGTAAAACCTAGATAGAATTAGGAAACCTGTGGCTTAAAATGTTCTTGCATATTATATTTAGTTCAAATTATGAAAATATTTTTGTCCTTGGGTTAGCTGCAGTAGAAATTGTCAAGCTTTAATAACGACACCTACCCCCGTAGCTTTCTATCGCGCGACAAACTATCGCTGTCCCGTTTCACGTCATTATAAATAGCGAAACGGCGATAGATTTTCGGCTACGGGAGTTCTTCTTCCTCTAGACTACTATTTGAGGTCGCCCTTCCTCTCCATGCCGGTCAATCTTGAGCTGTCCTGCCATCTAAGTGGGCTCCTTAAGGTCTTTTTGACAGTCGTTAATCAATAGCTCTTTTAATGATACTTTCTCTCCCCCATCAAATTTTGGTAATAATGTCAAATTTCTACATTATCCATGATTTTTGCGTTGGTAGCCGAGTAACCTTTTTTATATTTAAATTAGTAAAATATGGCTTTCCATTCATTATAGCTATCCGATAAACGACAGACAGAAGCTTTTAACCAGCATACACTACATATAAAAAATCAAAATACAGACTCCGATGTGAGAAAGCGCGCTTCATGAAATCGTATCACGCCTGACAAGCAAAAGAAACGTGGTAAAAATTAATGCTTGGTTTAATAATTTGAAGTAATTGTAGTGCCAATTATTCGGCATTGAGTGAACGAGGTGTGAAAAACCTGACAATGGACTATAGGCGCATTGTAGGAGGTTCTTGTTTCAATCAAAGATACTTTTTGTAATTAAGCATCGCCTTTGAGCTAAAACTTAGAAACGAATTTCTTTAGTGTTTGAAGATTTAGTATTTAGCGGAAGAGGTACAATAAGAGTTTGGCCCCTTCAATGCTCGATCTTCTTTCTGACTTTTTAGGTGAATATTAAGAATTATACCTACTAGCAGAAAAATAACTCACCAAATAAAGTAAATCCAACTATTTAGTAATGTAAAATCATTTTAATCTGGTTGGTAGTTGTAAGTTATAAATTTCTGCTCATCTTAATGTTTTAGATTTACTTAATAATTCTTTAGATTATTGATTAAGACTGCTTTGGAAGCGTTTAGAATGTTTCTACACGCCTTAGTTTTTTCACACACATTCATTTGTAGATGATACATTAGACATCTATAAAATTTTGCCAGAGTAAGCACATACATATATCCTGTCTTAAAAAAAACTGAAGGTGCCTTTTAATAAACGTGCAAGATTCTAATGAACCAGGAAGTATGGCTATACTTACTGGTACCAAGTAGGTGCCATGATTTGAGTAATCATTAAAAAGAACCCATTCAATTTGAATAATTAATAATTACATTGTATTGTAGCCTTGCTTTGCGGAGAGAGGTGACAGAACAATGGAGTGTGGGCAATAGATTTGATATAGGAGACTTCATGTGTGGCGGTATATTATAAAATTATATGCAAACATGACTAAATAGAATTTTGGAATGAAACAGATTTGGTGTGATAATAAGTACCTGCACCCAATGCAAATACATCTGAAATAACGCCAGAGATTACATTATCGGTTTTTTAACTTTTTACCAAAAAGCTGATCAAGTCAATTGCTATTTTACATGGCAATGCACTTGATCACGTCGCTGCGAGCAATCGATGTACAGGGATACACAATTTATTGTTATTGTAATTGATAGTTTTTATTTTAGTAACTTTATGTGAAGGACTATAGATAGATGCCCTGGTTTATTTTTTACTTTATCATTTCAAAATGTTCTTTATGATGCCATTCCACATATGATTATCACCTATTAGAAATGTAAGTTTGTAAGGCTTGTGTGTAGTTTCGTTTCACAACTCTTGTTCAGAATGTTTGATCAGATGCGGAGTAGTTTGTATTTGTTTGATAACACATACTACGTCTAGAATTTTAATCATTTCTTCAAGTATGTAATTTAATGTAATTACATTACATTATTTATATTAACCTCGAATAGATGATATAATTTTATAATTCCTACTTTCCTTTAAATACTAATATGAGCTTCACTTACTTCTATTGCTTTGAAAAACGGCATGTTTAAATTTAATGCTTTAATAACTTTTTTGGCGTTACACAGAAAAACAAGACAAAAATTAACATAAAAATAAAGAATCCAATATTACATTGTCTTCTAAACATTCTTAAATGTTTATGTATTCCTCTTAACCTACTTGAATATCTTAAATAACATACTTAAATAAAATTTTAATACATTTAAAAGCAGTCTCTTTAAAAAATAAAGGTAGTTATGCAATATTTATAAATGCTGTTTCATTATATTTTATATCAAGAGTAGGAATTAAAAATAGGAATTGTTAACAATGTTTTTTTTTTCAAATGTGAACATGACAGTAATATGTTTTTTTAGAACTGTGAAACCATATTAACATCAACTTATTTGGCGGTCAAAAAATATCAAGATAACTTATTGTGAAATGACATATACTCGTAAGAGCGAACGCCTACGTTCACACGCCGTCTGAGATTGACGATATCTTCAAGTGGCACCACTTAAGAAATTTATTGATTTTTTTTAACCTTTTAAACCAACTAAAATGGATTCATTCGTATATAAGTACCATGCTTTCCTTGTTTAATAAGAGGTAAAGGTGTTACAACCTTTTGGTCTAACAAGTCCACACCAACCCACACCTATTATTGAATGGACCATGATACGGACTGATAAATTACTTATGATAATGAAAAATATTTCCTACGAACATCAATACAATATATGAAATACTTGAGGAGTCCACTGGAGTCTAAAGAAATAAATGGAAAATTGCTGAACAGATTTCAATGTTTTCGAAATACGAGACCGATCACCCAGCCAATGTGACACGGGGAAAGAAATTACTTGACACCCTCTTTAGGCTGCTCTTAGATTAGACAATGTGCCTTGGAACCGTTGGACCTTTAGCTATGAAGAACGCGATAGAATCCATAACAAGAAGAAGAGCGTAAAAAAACTTTTATCCATATCCGTCAAAATATTAAAAAAAAAACTAGCTTAGAACAGAGTCATTTTGAAACGGTCCAAGCAGGTCACGTATTGGAAGAGAATGGATGTACTTGTACGAGTAGAACCTTCGAATATCACCGTTTTATTAATATCATAATCGTAACAGTTATCACACTACCATTTTAACGTCGAACTATTAATCGAAGGTTAAATTGCATTCATATTTTTTGTTGCTTTTAAATGTATTAAAATCATCATTGATGCTATTTGTTTCTTAAATTACCGTAACTTTAAATAGCGACAGATAATTTACATGCGCATATAATAACGTTTATATCCCTTGCGGTGAAGACAGAGCCAACAGTCTTTAAAACACTGAAAGGCTACGTTCAAATCAATCGTTGTCGCCTACAACAAGAATCCCAATTTATCAGCTTTTTCCATATTCACCCTTTACTACATCCATGAGAAAGTTATGGAGTAGTCCTATTTTAAAGTGCTGGCAACCAATCGGCAGTCCTGGGAACCACACGGCACAATTTAACAAGCAGATATTTATTAGTTCAATATTATTTTGTAATATTCATTACAGTAGTACTTAGGGCTAGTAACAACATTCGTCCATTTGCTAACTAAGAGAAAGTGAAACCGTTCTCCCTTGAACCAATACGTCGTGAAAGGAATACAAGCATTTGTACTTGACTTACAATATCATTTATAAGATAGAATTTCACTACTCAGATGTTTCTTCGTAGGTTCAAATAAATACAATTTATTTATAATTTGTATTTATTTGAACCGAAAATTGCTGACTTTAAGTATTAAAACAAATTATAATGGTGTTAACTATAGATATTTATGCTAAGAAATTTAGTCTATCGTGGGCTCTTGAGGATAAGTTTCACGATTGTTAGTATTACTTTTGATAATAAATAAATTAAAATCTTAATGTTAATTGGCCTAAATGTCACAACATTCACTGTCCAGGACTAAGAGCCTGATTGATTAACTGCTCATAGACCTACATAACTCTTGTCCCCAAACCCAAGGTTGCTTTGCCCACGTTTTTATAATAAGAATTTCGGCGGCAAAATTTTATTTTGGACCCTTCAATATTTGACTTCGAGCCAAAATTAACCAGCTTAAAACTGGATTATTGAGCTCACCTGAGATTTTTTTAATGTTTGGACTTGCATTGCAATACAATCTTACTTAGTGCAACTTTAGTTGGTAGTAAATTTTACAATTAATGCGATCGAGTGAATGTTGTTGAAATAGGACCTTTTTGGATATAAAGTTAGGTACCGGTAATTTGGCTGATTGAAAGGAATTTGATTTAGTAAAGGCTCCTCTCCAGAGAGTTGAGAAGGTAACCAGGATAAACACCAGAATCAACTAGGAATTCGATGGAAATATACTTAAGTGTCTTATTGTTTCTGGCCCTTTAGAATAGAATTACTCCATAACTATCCCACGGATGTCGTAAAAGGTGACAAAGGGATGGACTTCTAAACTTGGGATTCCTTTTGTAGGCGATGGGCTAGTAACCTGTCACTATTTGAATCTAAATTAAATCATAAAGCTTTACCACTTAACGTAGCCTTTCAGTGTAGACTTTTCAAGACTGTCTACCCCGTAGGGGATATAGACTTGATTATATGTATGCATTTATACACTTAAGTATCACTCAAAACGTTTTACCTCAAATTAATCAAGTAGAACTAATGTGTTTGATGCAGCCCATACATCGTATTTCCTCTCACTGATTCGTAAGATTAAAACAAACAAGGGTTATTCTATTATAAACCATTAGTCCAACATTTCGCCATAGGCCTACGACCGAACAATTGACAGTCATACCAGACATCGTGGGCGGTTCGCCTTGCAATGATCTATTCACATTGGTCTAGTGAAAGTGCTAGTTTAGTGGATACTACAACGATATGTGGAAAAATTGATGAAATTAAAAAATATATAGATATATATTTTTTATGCGTGAAATGTGTGAGTGATACAGATGTATCACTCACACATTTCACGCATATGGAATAGACATATAAAAAACTAGGTAGTCACTTTGGGCTGGGTAGTTTCATGACAAAATTGAGATGCTAAGACTGAGACTGGTTACAAACCAAAATGTAGCCTAAAAGAGATGGTTGAATGCAGAGTTTCATGTTAATAATTCATAAATGAAATGTAAAATCATTACATTTTTTCAAGGAAATAAAATAATTTATCGTTGCAAAATTTCTTTTTATCAAAAATTATATAATGACCTTGTAGTGTATATTCGGCTCGATCCATTGAGTTTACTCGACCATTCTGAACTAGGATTTACATAGAAAGTTCATGTCAGCCTGACATTAATCCGTAATATCTCAACTCAATGGTTTCGTAATATGATCATGATCATTTATAGTTAAGTATTTTCTGATCGCGGTTATGTTAAATCGTATTAGTTAAAGCGTTCAGTAAAATGCGTTTAGCCATATTTGTTACATAAAAATACAATTTTAACGGACATATGAAAAGGAGGTATCTAAAAAAAATACGTGAGCGATGTCCCAAGGTTAAAGTCTAGTCCATATAGGTATATTTTATTATATATATATATATATATATAGGATTAAAACATCTTACCATGAATGTACATGAAAAATAATTACAATATTTTTATTCCAGAAATGAACATTTTAAGTCGCAACCAAGTATGCAGTAAAATTTGTGCAATGAATTATACGACAACTAGGTAACCTCTTATTTCAATAAATACGAACCACATATTACAATACTTATTTGTATAAATAGACACATAAAATTTTCTTATATTAAAGAGAAAATTATTAAAAATACTAAACACACACACACATAAATACCTACTGTCTTCATCACATACGATAGAGCTTATAAAGATAAGATACGAATTATACCCCGTACATTTCAAAACTTCTAATTCATATAATTTCTTACAGATAGATTATCCTTAACTTAAAATTAGAATTAACATAAATATCGCTATGACTTAAAAGGGCTAAAGCGATACATAACAACTAATAATTACTGACAATTAGCCGGCTCACAGGACGCATTGCAACTCGTTTAAAATGGCATAATAATTATAATTAAAAACACGACCTCAAAGTCTCCACGGATAATTAAAACACAATCTAGTTTACTACGATCAAATTATTATCGTCAGTGCAATACATATGTGGATGTTAAATTCTATTTATTTATGCTATGCTCATCAGAAAAAGAAGTAGTGTAGTGTAGTATTTTTATTTTTAAATCCTATTGTTTTAACTCTACTTATTATTATAGTTATGATCAAAATCCTGCTGAAAAAGCATGCAGTTATGTATATGCCTTAATATAAATATAGTCATAAAAAATTGCTTATTAACAAAAGTAATGTTAAACAAATAGCCTAAAAGTTCTTAATTCAAAATCCTGCTTAATAGCGTGTAGGTATGCCTATGCCTAGGTACCGTTATTCTTATGTCATCGATGTCCTTTACAAATTAATCTTCGGCTATAAATGTACCGTATTTGGAAGTACAAAATTATGTGTAAACAGTCCTTGTTTAGATCTGTCTGCGGTTATTCTTACCGCTGCCGGTTTCCATTGTATGTATGAGTCAAGTTCAATTGTATGACGACCAGTTTTGCCTGCTTGAGATAAAAATATAGCCTAGCTAAATAACTTATTATATCAAATATTGACAAGTATTTTTTTTCTTTTATTTATTGTAACAAATTGACATAATATTTTTATCATTTTATAAAGAATTAATTAATTGACTTAAGTCACTTATGTATAATTTTATAATAATTTACATGCTATAATTAATGGCTGACCAGGAAGAAATATGTTTTGTTTTTACACCTTTTGTAAACCCTAGTCAAAAGCAAATAAATATTCTATTCTATTCTTTTGCAAGTTAGGTAAAGAACGATCTACAGTGAGGTAAAACATCGTGAAGAAATCTGAACATTGAGGCATCTGGATGTGTGGTCATGAGCCAATATGGATTAGATTCCGATGCAAAGGTTTTGGGGAACGCTTCGTTTAAAATATCTTTTATTAAAGTGAATTATTAGTTTTACAGCGTACCTATGTGTCGGATCGATAAGATGCCCAGTTAAAATATGCGATGGAAAGGCACAGGTTCAAATCTGAACCTCGGCCTTGTAGCAATGACTATTTTATAAATTATGCATTACTTTGAATACTAATCGATGTTCTAACGGCGAGGAAACCTATACCAACTTAGTGACTACGTCATCATATGAGATCAGCAAATAATAATATCAAATGATTGAGGAAAAGTCTTTGAAGAGAAGACAATATAATATAAAACTAGATTATACATACATACATATAATCACGTCTATATCCCTTGCGGGGTAGAAAGTGCTAACGGTCTTGAAAAAAATGACAGAACTGAGATTCAAATACTGACAAGTTACTGGCCCATCGCCTAAAAGAAGTCTCTCAAGTTTAAAAGTTTAAATTACACATACAAGTGCCCGCAGTTTGTCAGTTCATCTAGGATGAAAGATCTCCATTATCTCCCTTTTCTGTGAGATTTTTCGCATCTCTCTCTCATATGAGTAAAAACATGCCAAATTTCAGCTTTGTATGTTTAGAAGTTTCAGTTGAAGTTGTCAGTCAGTCACTCAGTAGTAACCCAAGATTTTTACTCATGTTGAACTGAAAAGAAATACAGCTTTTTTTATTTATTTATATTTTATTTTATTTATAAGCAAGATATCAAAACCAAACTAGCTTATTTCTTTTCTTCATGGCATTCTTGATCTCACTAGCACAAACGTGCAAATTTTCTCACAATCAACAATTTTTTCGTTGAGCTTGGCTTGCAATTACATAATTCTGATGATACTGCATACACGCATATGTGTTTTTTACGCACTGTAATGTAAAATCTAGTTGTGACTCACGTAGCTCGCAAAAAGAAGAAAAATTGCTAACCAATTTCTTGGATTTACAGGTTTATAAATAAAAGGAGCGTGGGTACGTCACCTCTATATTTAATTTAGAACTTATTTGCTTCGGATCGGAATTGGAAATGCATAGTGTATAAAAAACAGTGCATATCGGTAAAATAGTAACAATGCCATATAGTGTAAATCTGTCTCAAAAGCCCCATTAGCTTTTTACTATATAAATGTTCTGAAAAAAAATAAAGAGACGACGAACCTGCACTTCGTTTATATTCTCCTTTTATAAACCTATAAATCCAAGAAATCGCTTGGCATTTCTTGTCTCTTATCTTTACCTGGTTCCAGTTGCGCCTTTCTCATGGCTTACAACTGCCGGTCCTCAAGCACTTCCCCACATTTTTTTTGTCCAGTCTGCAGCATCTTGTCAACAGAATTCACGTAAAATGGAACAAACCTTTAGTCTCATCTTCTTTATTGTTCGAAGAGTCAGAGAAAGAAGGAAGAAGATAGGAAATAATAATAGATCGTGAATACACAGGACCTCATTCTAGACAATACTAATTATTAAAATTACTAACGGTTATTCAGCATATTAAAATTTGTGTGCCAAATAATACAGCAACAGTGTTCGCTACGTGATGCGCAGGCGCAATATCGGTGCATAGCAAATTTAGGCCGAGAGGTCAGACAGTAGGCCAATGCGGTTATGAAATGCATATTTCTTATAGTCATCATGATGATAAAGTTAAATTCAGAATGATACATACATACATTAAAATGCCACTTCGCGAATGGGTAGGCAGAGACTAACCTTTCCACTTGCCACGATCCCTGCATACATCTTTCCCTTCCCAACCTTTCATAACCTTATAACTCGACCTGATCTAACTAAGCGGTATTAAGTGACAGTTATATATATGAGTCGAAGTTGTACTTTCCCAATGATTAATTCATAATGACATTAGGTGGTCATTTTCGACCCCACATTGATTCTGAGACAAAGCTGTGAATCATACGAATGATAAATCAGCTGATATTCGATAAGGCTGAGTTGGTCAATGTGGTGAAACTGATGCTTTGTGAGTATTCAGTAATAATACAGCTACTAGAATAGAAGATTTCTATATCCTAAACCGGGCACACTGAGAATATAGGAGAATATAGTTTCGAAAAAAAAAT
The DNA here is from genome assembly GCF_032362555.1 of Amyelois transitella. Classification (NCBI taxonomy): domain Eukaryota; kingdom Metazoa; phylum Arthropoda; class Insecta; order Lepidoptera; family Pyralidae; genus Amyelois; species Amyelois transitella. The sequence continues at coordinate 3,968,154 of NC_083512.1, read as the reverse complement.
ACCCGTAATGTGCCGTGTGGTTCCCGGCACCAATATAAAAAAGAATAGGGACCACTCCATCTCTTTCCTATGGATGTCGTAAAAGGCGACTAAGGTGCTTACAAACTTAGGATTCTTTTTTGGGCGATGGGCTAGCAACCTGTCACTATTTGAATCTCAATTCTATCATTTAGCCCAAATAGCTGAACGTGGCCATTCAATCTTTTCAAGACTGTTGGCTCTGACTACCCCGCAAGGGATATAGACGTGACCATATGTATGTAAAAAAAAACAAAGGCAACATTCATCTTTGGGCTTAATAATAAAATTGAAATTCAATGGACACTTAATCCAAGTGTTACATTGAATCTCAATTCCACTTTTAACAACCTTAAGTAACCAAAAACTTATCGATTTTTGACAAAAGGTATATGTCAAGTACAGTCATCGGTCACTTGTAATTTTATTATATGTATGGATGGATTGGATACCTACCTTCAACTGCAGCTTAATAATGCCCACACGTCGGCTTATAAGAACGTTTGCCAGGAAGTTTTATGTTCGACAGCTAACGGTTTATCGAGACAAAGTGATAACCAAACTGTACTTATACAGCCATCCAATAAAATGTGTGGGTTTATTAGTTCTTTGGTTAGGTACCTGTCTGTTTTATTACCATTGTTTCTATAGCATTTTAGTTTTGTAGACACCCGTCGGTGGAAAAAGGAAATAATTTATGAAAAATGGAGTTGCTTTCATATTTTCATGGATGGATGTTTACAATTTTATTTTTTGAGACAGGATTAATCAGCCTTGTTGTAAACCATAATATAATTTTAATAAGGTATTCTTGAACCTTTCAGAGACCCGCCAAAGCCAAACACTTCAAAAAAATAAATAAAAAGAAACGAACAAATACAATACATCTGAGAAAAAACATTGCAACCATAGATGTAAAAGACGCGCGATTGCAACATGCAACTCTATAAAAAGATTAAACCGAAGAGGATTCGATTAAAAAGATTAATATAGACAAAGCTAGAGCCCGTTTGGTCAGCAAGACGTAGGAAGGGAGCGCCGGTCGGGAGCAATGTCCTCCTCGTGCTCTGTGTGGCATACGTAATGCCAGATCTGTTGGCAAACTGGATTTTTTATATTTTTGCTCGATTTTTATCATATTTTATCTTAGGATCAAAGGATTTCTTATTTTGAAGGTCATAAAGAAAGATTTTTTTTAACAAAACATAACATAACATGGTCTCGTCTATATCCCTTGCGGGGTAGACAGACCCAACAGTCTTGAAAAGACTAAATGGCCACGTTCAGCTATTTGGCTTAATGATAGAATTGAGATTCAAATAGTGACAGGTTGCTAGCCCATCGCCTTAAAAAGAATCCCAAGTTTATAAGCATATCCCTTAGTCGCCTCTTACGACATCCACGGGAAAGAGATGGAGTGGTCCTATTCTTTTTTGTATTGGAGCCGGAAACCGAAGATTTTTTTTCATTGATGTTAAGTCTATGTTGGAAAAATTGTTTGGAGAAAACGTAACTTATTTATTTCAATCCCATCGTTATGTCTGTTTGCATGTTACCTCTTCACAATTAAACTATTAACTATAAAAATTTGCAAACATGTACCTAGTGTAAAATACGGAAATCGGTTATGGGGTACTTTTCATAAAGAACTGACAGACCACGTTCAGCTTTTTTGGCTTAATGATAGAATTGAGATTCAAATAATAACAGGTTGCTAGCCCATAGCTTGAAAGAAAAATCCTAAGTTTATAAGTATAAGCCTACTAAAGTACCTTTTCACGCGGGATAAAACCAGTACCTACTAGACAGATAACAATCAGGAAAAAAGTGACAAAATTTAAATCGGTCGACATCAATATCGTCATCCAGTCTAGACTCAATTAAATTTTAACCCCAGGTGTAATTTCAAAGTAATTGCATAGTTAACTTGCAATATTGAATCTGTGATGCAATGTATTGCACCGACACCTATCTATGGACATCTGAGCCCCAGGAGTCTTACTTACAATGCTAATGAAATATTCATTACTGGAGCAATGCCCGGTTATTAACCGGGTTCTCATAGGAAAAGTATACATCAACATCTTTCTAGTTATGGGGAAACGGTCTTTTTGATCCATTGGTCAAAGTTTTATGAAATACAGGAGTAAAAAACTAAAGACAATCCAACGCTTTTTGTAGAAATCAATGAATAAAGATGGAAAGTTGATCAAATGCTTCAACATCTTGGCCAACTGTCAGATTAAGAGCATCCTGAACCGTCAACTTGCATCAAGAGAGTTATGAACGATGAAGCGAAAGAATTTTGCAGAAATCATGGCAAGTGGAAAGATGTAGTCTTTGACTACACCAACGGGAATGAGGCGCGATTTGATACATACATACATATAGTCACATCTTTATACCTTGCGGGGTAGACAGAGTCAACAGTCTTGAAAAGACTCATAGGCCTCGTTCAGCTTTTTGACTTGATGATAGAATTGAGATTCAAATTGTGACAGATTGCTAGCCCGTCGCCTATAAAAAGAATCCCAAGTTTATAAGCCTATCCCTTAATCGCCTTTTACGACATCTATGGGAAAGAGAAGGAGTGGTCCTATTTTTTTTTATTGGTGCCGGAAACCACACGGCACACGGCACGCGATTTGATGTATGTTAATAATTTTTTAAGTCCACACTAGCCAGGGATGACGAAACTGGAATATACGACAGGATGTTAATAAGTTTTGAGGGTCAATAATTTGGTTACTCTCAAGATAGAGAGATTTGAAAAAAGTTTGATGGACATATTAATTCCTACTGCTGCCATGTACCAATCAGTTCTGAGTTATGTACTCATCAGTTTAATTGCTAACCTATGCCCTTACAGTGTGGTAAAGCATCATGGGGAAACCTGCAAATTCAGGCAACTAGCAAAGTGCATCAATGATCCAATACAAGTTAGATGCTCCACAGAGGCTGCGGAGGTCAGAAGGGAGTCGCTTCGTATAAAAACAATTCGGAAAAACCCGGACCTAAAGCAAAATTAATTAATAATGATTAGTTACATACATACATACATACATATCATCACGTCTATATCCCTAACGGGGTAGACAGAGCCAACAGTCTTGAAAAGACTGAAAGGCCACGTTCAGCTATTTGGCTTAATGATAGAATTAAGATTCAAATACTGACAGGTTGCTAGCCTGTCGCCTAAAAAAGAATCCCATGTTTGTAAGCCTATCCCTTAGTCGCCTTTTACGACATCCATGGGAAAGAGATGGAGTGGTCCTATTCTTTTATTTTTATTTTATTGTTGCCGGGAACCACACGGCACTACACATGATTAGTTACGTTCAACAAATTGCCATGTTTAGGTATATAGTACCTACATAGTTAGGCCATGGAACACTGATAACTCAATAATAATAATTAGCATCAAAATTACTCGTTTCATAATAGTTGCACGGACCTAAGCAGGCTCGAAATTGCGGTAACGTAAACTCCATTTATCTTATAGTGAATTTAAGCTTTCGAAATGCTTTCTGTCACGACTTTCGTTATTAACTACTGCCTAAATTTAAAAAAAATATATTTTAAAGTTTGAAAAGTCTAATTGAATTGAGTGTACTTAAATTATTGTATCGGACTTCGCTCCCGTGGTATTTTCAAATAAAAGTCTATATAAATTCTGAAAATTGAGTAGTTGTCTGTTCCAAATTTCATGACAATCGGTTCAGTTCATAGATTTAGGTGTTTGTTTTTAAGCAAAAATACAAGCATATCTGTTAAAAGCCAATTTGGTTGGAGTGTTGCTAAAGCGTTCCTGTTAGAATTTTACAAAGCATGTTGCTGATATCTAAGTAGGTACTGTATTGTCTAACGAAAATAAAATATAATTTAACTATAAAACATAAAAAAGACTGGAAGAAATCCCGATTGGGATAAGTCCGTCATTGTATGTTATCTTCTTAAACCAATGACAGTTTTATATTTTTATGTGCAAAAATGAGTTAACTAACAGACAAATAAACTAAAGTAAGTAATACCTATTGTAAATAAAGATTATTCCGTATTATCCGTTAAGTAAGTACTCTGATTTGCTTATGTGCGTAGTTGAATGTAATTAAGTATAATTTAGCAAAGAAATAGGCTTTTATTCCTTGTTGATGCACATTTTATTGATTCTATGGATAACATTAACTCCTACTTCGCAAACAAAAGTAAGTCTATGACTAAGCTGACACGAGACTTGTGGTTATTGGTCATTCCATAGCCTTTTCCGCTTCTAAACAAACATGAACACTTTAATGAATGAATTAATTTTCGTTTGTGATTTAGCATCACCTTGATGTTTAAGTTAAAGTTTTAATGAATGCAAGCGCAAAGAATTCTCGAAACGTAAAAATAGTTTTGTTATTGGTTATTTAGAACAGTAGGTTACTACCCAATAAGTTCTTAATTCAGACATTCCCGACCCAGTTTTTGCATCAAGTAGGAAAAATATAAAATTAAAAGTTGTGATGGCCATTTCTATATTATTCAGAATCCGGTTATTGATTTGAGGCAATACATTATAGGTACACAGACACACTTTATTAATACACTGACGTCCATATTTTCGCAATTATCTATAAATAATAATGATATAAAAAATCAAAACTGTCAAAGATTTAACATGAAAACAACGATTGTGGCATCCCATTTTTCTTTTTGAAGCAAAGGCGGTGGCCTTTGAGTATTACTATTATTAAAAAGAAGCGCACCGGCTTCGTACGTGTAGCATCTATTATAAACGTTCCTCACAAAACCCTATTTCCAACATTTCAAACAGCCACAAAACCGTCCACAATTTTCAGAGATTCGCGCATACATACAAACAGAGAAAATATTTTTTACTTTACGGGGACATTATACATATTTTGTGTGATACATAGTTATAATCATAGGCGGCGCGGCGCGGCGGTGTTCGAATGCGGTTCAAAACCGAATTCAAACGGAGAACAACAACGCGTGTGCGGGGAAGCGGGAGGCGAGGACTGTCGCGCCTTCGTATCGGGCGACGCCCGCCCCCCGCAGCCCGACTGCACCCTCTCCGCTCCACTTCTCCACCTCAGTCGCCATTTGGACTTGAGAATGAAATGATGTATTGCCGATTACGCTAGTTTTTATATACAAGATTTACAATATGAACGTTTCAAATTACGCGTGGAATAAGGAAGAATTAAGGCTGATTGCAGCTATGAAGAAACATCCAGAATATTGTTCATCTACATATAAATCACGATTAGAAATAGAACGAATGTGGCGCAAGATATCTAAACTAACTAATATTCCGGGTAAGCTTATTTTAATTTGTAACATATCAGCTGCTAAAAATTAATACGGGATAAATTATTTAGAATAATTGACTGAACTAAAATGTACTTATTATTATATATTATTTTTTAGAATCTGTATGCCGCTCAAAATGGTCTAGAATAAGAAGAAAATACATAAACGCAGTGAATAAAAATGTCAGTGCTGTCCGAACGAAATACCTCGACGGCAGATTATCGTTTTTAAGGAAATATGTTGCAGATAAAATTGATGTTTCTTTACAATCAAACAATAATGAAGTATTAGATGAAGGCCTGAGTAATAAAACGGGTTTAATTGCGTTAGACTTGAAAACCATAGATGATGTTTTGTCTGAACGTGAAGAACAAGCAGATATTGACAAGGCCCATTTAGACAAAATTTTAAAACTAGTATCTAAACGAATAGACGAATCACTGGCATCATATTCACATTTAATTATAAATGAACCAGCAAATATAGAACCTGAAACAGCAATTGATATTGAAAGTGATGTCGAAGTGTTTAATGATTCGAACTTCAAATCTGAGTCTCGATCGCCTAAAGGTGATGATTTAGATGAAGATTCCTCTTCACTTGACGATGAAATGCGAATTTACGTTCGTGCATTTTCACCAACCACATCAAAAAAGAAACGCTATCAAAACATATCTTTTCCAGTGGCAGAAACATCATCTGTAAAGAGAGAGGAAAATACAGAGACTATATTCGATATATATCAAAATTCTGATACTAATACTTTTTGTCAAGAATTAGGACGATACATGAAGAAGTTTTCTGTAACCAAGCAAGATGAGCTTCGTTTGAAAATCTGTTGTTTGGTGACTGAATTTGAATTAGATGAAATTGAGTAGAATTTTGTTTGATTGTTATTATAACTTAGGTCATTTGTTTTATAAAACTGTTTATTTCAATTAACTGTACATAATTCCACTTGACACTACCTTATACCTAGTTCCTGTTCTACTTAGTCTAATTCATCAATTTTTATGCAAGATTGATTTTGATTGTCACATATGTACATAAGTATATATACTTCATCACGTTTTTATCCCTTACGGGGTAGGTAGGTAGGGTATACAGAACCACAATCTTAAAAATATTGTCAGCCCACGTTCTGCTGTATGGCAAATTCACAATTTACTATGTATATACAAACCCGTTCCAACCCTATCTAATATTAGGCATATTATAAATGTGAAAGTTAATTAGTAAAGATGTGTGTTTATTTCCCTTTTACCCAAAAGAAGTAAATTCCTTTTTAGTCTATATCCTTTACGAGATTAACAGAGCCAACAGTTTTGAAAATTGAAAGGCCACGATTAGCTGTATAGCCAATTTCTGTATATTTAAAATTTCTTAGGTACCTACCTATATTTTTTTTATAAATTTAAATGAAACTTTATGTATAATGAAGACGTTACTCATTTATTTTTTATTATTTGAGGTCATTATTATATTACATTTTATGTTTAAAATTGGGGTCATTCTAAAAGTACACAATGACGTCATCTGTACGAACTTATAGGTAGGTTTAGTTAGTAACCTAATTTTAAACATTTGTCAACGTTTTCACTCTTAAAAAAACAAATTTACATTATTGACCCTGACAAAATGTGTTTTGTATACAATCAATTGTCAAATGAAAATAAAATTATTTTCACTTTTTGTTATGTTGTTTTAACATGTCGGTAAAAAACATGAATACAAAAAATCTAAAATTGACGAACGCTATTATTATTTGTACGCTTGCAAATGTTATTTTCTGTTACATTTGATAGATCAAAAAGCTCTCAGCAGAAGATCATGTACACATCGTTAATGTGTAACTAATTTCTCTTCTTAAAGACATCACAGTTCTGGATTTTATTCACTTCCTCAAAAAATTATCGATAACTAAAATCAATTTTTATTAGTCTTCATCCTCCTTCCTTTATTCTCCATTTACGAGTTTATTATGTGATACTAGATTTATCCGCGGCATCGCCACACGCATTTAGCACCACATATAACAGGAATACAGGTTTTTCGCAAAGTCCACGAGAATTATGTTTTTTACCGGGATAAGAGATACCTTATCACCCTCTCCAGATTCATAATTACATAGGTTTACGCTTTTTAGGTATATTGGTAAGTAGAAACACGTGACAAATAAACTTACTTTTGCGTTTATAATGTTAGTTGGGATTATTGTCCCTCTTTCTCATCACTGAAGAGTTAGGTGTAAATAAAACTTATGCCTTAGTTTATTAAATAATTTATCTGGCTCCAATTGTAAATAAAAGGTATGATGCCTACTGCCTAGATACTAATTCCACCGCACTCCGACATGAACGAACTGTCCGGCCCGGTGTTTGGCTAGTAGAAATGCCTTATTGTCCTACGTCTTGATAGAATCGAATCTTAAGGAGATTATGAGAACAAAGTAGAAGTTAATATTAAGATATCAATTATTCATTGTTTAATTTCGAACATAAGTCACGTAGCTATCTACGTAGGTATGTAGCGAACCATAGTTTTTTCAACCTGAGGGGTCAGTTTTACTTGATCAAATGCGTCGAGCAAGTAAAAACGAACTTGTATGAAATTGCATCAGCGCCATCGCGTTACGGTTACTAGGTGACGCTAATTTAATCAGATCCACAAATTAAAGACAATACAGTAGATCAGATTATTATTTTTAATCAGCTATACCAGACATATCTATTCGTGCAAGAATTAACTAATTTATATTTTTAATCTTACTGTTTCTTTTTAAACCTGATGTGGTAGGCTTTTAAGAAGCAAGGCAAGGCATCTCAAGAATGAAATAATATGTAGTCTTCTTGTGGCATAGAAGACAAATGTTATTTTGGATTGATACACACGAAAAACTCACCGACACACAAAATTTTACAATAGAATTTTCCTTTGTCAATGAACAACACACACAAAGTAGGTACAAATTGTAACTGATTGTCACCTAAACGTTTAATTCTTATGCCAACGCAATAAGGTCGACTTAAGAGCTTGAAATCATTGGCTTATCGCCAAATACAAATGGAAATGTTACCTGCGGAGTTAGCGGAACCTGCCCTTCCGTACTAAAAAGATAAGCAAAGCAAGTAGTCTTCATTTCTTGGAATTTGCTTTAACTTGTTCTATAGGGGGTCATTATAACATTTAAGAGACTGAGCGCTCATAATGCAGAACGTGGTAGGTACCTATCAGTCAATGATTTATTTGTCATGTAAATTGTTTTATTTTTAGCAATTCTTTAGGAATCCTTATTTATTGACGGATTTTGGTTCGCTTCATAAATTATTAAAATACATTGCATTACGGAAATAGTTTTGACTTTGTGTATATTTAACATACCTACTGACCTAAATATTTTCCGGTTATGGGAAGATTGCTTGAAAATAACTTTGATTTGGTAACGCATATTTTTAGAACTAAGTGATTCATAATATTTGTAAAGCGCTTTGTATTAAGCTTCTAAAGAATCTTACCTTTTGTTTTCGGCAGACTCCGCTGGGACATAGAAAAAAATCAAGTTTAACTAAGATGTAGTCAGAGCACACAACAATAGGTGGTAGGTATAATATAAACAAATATAAAGGCAACTTTCAATACATCGAAGACACAAAATCTGGTTCTGCGATACCGCTATGCACTTACACTTAGTCACAAAGTTAAACCACGAAGTTAAACTATTTATTATTATAACTATTAATGTAGCAACATTTGCTTATACATTTATTTGTTTTATTTTCAAATTTAGAATTCAATAAAGTTCGTTTTGTTCGTTCGATCGTTGTCGTTTAAACCGGTAGAGCGGCGGGCGAGCGGAGCGCGATACCTGCTTCAAACCCGTCCACTAATCAACTGTCACTGTCTCTATAGTACAGGTACAAACAAGTCGAACGAAGCTGTATAGGGCACGCACGTGTTTTCGTGAGGTGCTTATGTGTATGTGTGTGAGTGTAAGACACGTCCAAGTCTAATATCTAAAACTGAACTGAACCAGCTTAGATTTTTTAAATAAGACTATAGAGTCACTAAAAGATAGAAGAACTTCTGCTTTCTGGAGAATTTGGTTTCCTAGTCAAAAAGAAAAAAAAACTTTAATTCCGCCACCTCCATCATCCTCTCTTAGACCGTATTTAAATCGCTTCGAGATTTGAGTTTTCAGTGGTAACAAAATGTTATGAATCCGCCATTATATAAAAAAAAAAATATTAGTTTATCCTTAAGGAGTACCTAGCTATGATCTGATGTTATTACAATTTCATAATGAATTTTAGAGCAAGACTTTGCTAAGTTGTTATGCCTGGGGAACCGCGGTTCCGACGATGATGTGTCGCAAGTTGTAAAATTGCTCCAACGTAAAATATTAGTTAAATAATAATATAATATAATTAAAATGCCCCAGTCCGTAAAATCTTTGCTTGCGCGATTATATCTCTTCGCTATTATCGGCCATTGTGTGATTGGCTATAAGTTCACAGTGGCGTAGAGATGTCGCCACAAGTACATTCCTACAATTAATTCCTCGGTATTGTATAGTACAGATATAATGTCTGTATCGTTAAAATTAAAAATAGTTAGATTTTGACGGTAGGTTTTTCATGTTACCTTGTGACCACACATATGTATAAAGAACTTCGAGGTAAGTAGGTACATATGTATAAAGAACTTAGAATAAGTCAGAAAAATTAATAAGTGTTTCTTTTCCCCACTCTCGTATAATTGACACATTGCCGCACAAACCAAATAGAGATATTATGCTATGCATTGCCGGCTGCTTTCATTCAGGCCTGGGACACTGTAGTTCCTATGTACGCATATAGCGCTAGTGTCGCACGCTCTTATTAGCTACTTATGCCGCTACATTTTGGGCCATGTTTTAACTGTTCGGCTCAAATTAAATATGGCGACTCCAAGTCAATAACACCGGATTAAGAGTTAACAAAGTTTCGCAATGATTGATTTGACTAAAACGCAGTGCAAATGGGCTATACATACATACATACATAAAATCACGCCTCTTTCCCAAGGGCCATATTTTGTGTAATCCTCTCTTCAGAGTTTAAGTTGTATCTACAAGTAGTGATCGTAGTGTTTTCACTCTGGACAATCGAAAAGTGATAGGTACTTTGCTTACCGTAAACCAAAACTCCAAAAGATATACCATGGCATTCTTCTTGTAAGTAAAAATGTAGATAAGTAAATACAGCATGCCAATATACATATCTCACAAACAATAGGTACCTTTAAAAGGAACTTATAGTACTATCTCTCTTCACAACTTATTTTTATTGTTGATAGAAATATTCATATTACTGATTACTGAAGATATTATCAATAGATATGTTTATAATTATGTATTTATTTATTTTATGTAGTATTTTATTTATTGTATGAAGTCTGTGTAAGTTTATATAAATAGTTTATATACACTAGCTGTAGCCCGCGACTTCGTACGCGTAGAAGAGTATGTCATGGTTATTCTCCGTTGTATGCTACACAAGGTGTAATCATAAATGTATTTTTGTGCAAACTTATTTTTGACGTACCTACTTACTGTTTTTTTTATTCAAAATTATTACGTTGATACAACTCTTAACAAATAATGCATTAATTTCGACTAAATTTGATTACCATAAAAACGGTTCTAGTGAGTTTAAAGAAATATACAGTCCTAGACATTTTTTTAGATTATTTCAAGAGGAATAATTATTTCATACATATATTTTTGGTATTTCGAACCGTTTTCGCAGCGCATGCAACGGAAGCCCAAGGAGCCTCAAGGATGAATAATTTTCCCAGTTTTTTCACATTTTCCATTATTTCTTCGCTCCTAATAGTTGCAGCGTGATGTTATATAGCCTAAAGTCTTCCTCGATCGATTGGAATCTGTTGTTCCTGAGATTAGCGCGATTCAAACAAACAAACAAACAAACTTTTCACTACCCAAAGGTTGGCTGGAAGAGATTGCTTAGTGATAAGTGAGTGCGCCTTTAGTCAACATATTCTTTTTTATTTTTATAGATTATATAAGAATTTTATAGTAACTATCAACATGTTTCATATTTTAAGCTGAAGACAATTTAAATGTCCGCAACTATGCCTTGCAAATTGCACCACTTGAGAAGCAGATATATTGAATGCCAGAGAAACGAGAGTACGGCCACGTGTTGCGGAAGCTTGCTCACTATCTGGGACAGAAATGTCTCGCTATGCCATCTCCGCCAGGTCCAGGTGAAGAGATCCTAGTGTGACGATGAAAATGATTATATATGTATGTGATCATGTCACTGCGAACCGAACAAAATGGGAGGAAAAAAGGACGGCAAACGGACCCTAGGCCCATAATAAAGACAGCGTGAGAAACCCTAGCCCAGGTTAACAAGCGGGGGCTGAAGAGAGGAAAAAAGGTGTACTAGATACATAAGTTATGTTGACTTTTGAAGCCTTTACCTTGAATTCTAATTTGAAATTAAATCTATATCTAAATAGCGACATTTTACCTGAAAATAAAATGTTTATTAAACATACTTACCTTATTCGAAGCTTATTATATGAGAGAGGGGCAGCTATTTCCGGTCCTAGTACTAGTCTTGACTTCCGGTTTAGGTCCACGCATCCCTCCTTCCGTCTCCTACCACGCCTCCCCCCACCAAGCGACACTAGCGCCACCACAGGCAGTTGGATTTTGAAGTCCAATATTTTCCTCATTGAGTAGTTTTTATAACACCAGGTAGATGTATAAACTAAGCTTCGAATAAGGTAAGTATGTTTAATAAACATTTTATTTTCAGGTAAAATGTCGCTATTAAACAGTACTGTACCGTTATTCGAAGCTTATTATATGAGAGATTTGTCTATTATCGCCTGGTGGTCGCTAGGGAACGTTAATGTGATCAAAAAGACTTTAAAGTCATCGAATCTATATTTTTATTAAAATATAGGTAGATGGTATAGGTGCCAGCAGTGACGAGGCATAGGTGATTATTAATGTTTTATTGTAAATCAACACATTGTTACTATATGTAGACAAATATATAAATTATAACAAACAAAATTATAAAAAGAAAATATGAAATCTGAGCATATGATTTTCTAATTTAGTGTATTAATCAATCATCTGTAGGAGTAAACAAAGCGGAAATAGAGTGAGCATGTGCTGAGGAGGGTGTTAACTCTCTCCGATAAAATCTAAAGAACGTATTAGCAGATTTCCAGTTTCCCCTGGAAAGTATGTCTTCCAGTTGGAAATTTTCTATCCAACTCTTAGATGCAACAGCTGATCTCAGACTTCCTGGAGTGGCTTCTATTCCCGCGTCATTAAGTAGTTTCTTCACCCAGCCTCCGATAATTGTACGCGAAGCGGGTTTAGGGGTTCCTGTTATGGTTACAAAAAGACAATCACTTTTAGCCCGGGATCTTCGTTCTTGCGTAAGGGCAATTAGATGTTTTACCCAGTATACTGGACAGAGTAGGTTATTCTCCTCATTCGGCATCAATTTCCAATTGGATTGTCGTCTTTTATCGGTATCGGTTTTAGAGCCGAAGGCAGGTGTGAAAATTATTGCATCTTCTGACACTGAGTAGTATTCAGGTGAAATTCTTAGTAATGTGAGGTCATGCACTCGTCTTCCTGAACAGAGTAGAAGAATGGTTGCTGTTCTTTTTGCTGCCTCTAATATCTCAGATTGACCGGTCGCCTTTATGCTCAAAAAGCGAATGAGGATATCCGTATCCCAAATGGGTGGTTTACTAGGTCTAGGGGTCGCTAAAGCAACGGCTTTTAGCACTTGCTTTACCAGGCTATTAGAGCTTAACTTCTCTTGGCCTTCTGGGTTGACAAATGTAGAAATAGCAGATTTATGGACAAGAATAGTGCTAAGTGAGAGCTTTTCTTTTTGGTGTAAGTCGGCAAGGAAACGCGCGAAATCAGATCCCGATGGATTATACATATCAATACCTTGTTCCTTTGCCCATTTTATCCATCTCTTCAATGCGGGCCGATAAGTGTTAAGCGTGGACCTACGCCAACTTGATGACAGCAATTCACGTTGTTCTGTTGACCAATTGGTTAAGTGTTGACTCCACCCCCACATTTCCATATCTTCTAAGTCATTTCTAATGCTTTGGATGGAGGTAGTCCTGTCAATAAGTCTATCAGAACTTAGCGTAGATTTATTACGATGAAGGGGGCAGTCAGATAATTCGCTGATGCGTTGTTCAGATGTGATGGAGGAAACACCCATGCTAGGTGGTAAGTCCATGTTTTGTTGAATGCATCGTGAACTTGCGCTCTGTCGAGCAATGTGTAGGGAACTACGTGAGCCCGACGTGATGTGAGTAGATCGATTACTAGATAGCCCCACTTTTTGAACACCTTCAGAGTCATAGCAGATTGAAGGTGAAGCCATACTGGGGAGGGTGCACCCCGTGACAGACAGTCTGCTTTGCAGTTGAAACTTCCTGAGATGTGGTAAATATTCAGGTGAATATAGTTGAGTAGTTGAATTGCCGTTAAGCAAGTAAGTTTTATCAGGGCTGTGGATTTCGTTCCCCCTTCCTTGCGGAGGTAGGAAACTGTTTCGTTGTTTCATTTCATGGCCAAGGTCGTAGAGTTCAGGTGCCGACCGTGATCTTTTAATGCATTGATAATAGCGAGCATTTCCTTCGAATTGTAGTGGAGATGCTGCTGGTTCGGTAACCATGTAACTTTGAGCAAGTCCAGAGCGAATGTTGTCTGGTTGCGTAATAATGCTCGATCCTGATTTACAAAAAGGAAGTCGTTTAGATACACTAGTACTAGAGTTCCTTCGTTTTTCAGTTGTTGTGCGATCCAATTCGCCATTGTTGCAAACACTTTTGGAGCAGAACTGATCCCGAAGGGCAAGCAGACCATTTGTAGGAGCTGATTGCAAAAAATCAGCCATAGGAACCGTCTGTGACTCCTGGCGATAGGTAAGTGGAAGTAGGCGTGATGAAAATCGATATTCATCATCCAGTTGCCTGATTGAATGAAATTTGGTACCTTTTGAATGTTTATAAGTCTGAACTTTCCCGGACAAACAAATTTGTTCGGGTTTTTTAGGTTGAATATGGGCCTTGACGTGCCGTCGCCTTTGGGGCATGGAAATATTGTCGACACAAAGCTGGGTGTAGACTTTACCGTTTCCAATACTTTGTTTTGCTCTAAAAGCTTTTTTATAATGGCAGCAGCTTCGCCTATGTTTCGAGTTTGACGTCGGAAACTTGGCATTCTCGGTGTAGGCCTTGATCGAAGTGGTATTCGATAGCCTTTTAACATGTTGAGGATGTGAGGCGGCGCCCCTCGATCCTGCCAGTGACGAGGAAACAGACTGAGCTGACCGGCACGGAAGGCCTGAGAAGAGTCAGTATCTTTTATTTGAGTCTCTCCTATCCCGGCGGGATGAGGGAGAGAAGGATCTGTTACTCCTGGGTTTGTCCTTGGGTCTTTGTCCTGGGTTTCCTCTTTGACTCTTATTTTTTTCCTGAAAGGAATAGTCTTTTGTCTTCTTTGACTGTGTACCTTTTTGCTGGCTGAATTGAGGCTTTTTCTGGGTTGTGCCATGCGCTGATGTCCCGGGACCGTTCTGCGGAGCAGAGTTGCGATCCCTGGTTTTCTGCCAGAAGACTTTCCTGATGCCGCCAGCTTTTTCCAAAGCGGAGCTAAATCTTTCAGTTTCAAATAAGTTCGAACTTGATGGAGGTATTTTCCGTAGACAGCTTTTATGAAGCGGATCCTTCACCAAAGAGAGGATATTTTCTCTGCGTTGCTGAATAATCTCCGCTCTATGCCCACAAGCTAATTGCATGGTCTCGTTTGCTGCTTTACTGTAACCACTTTCTAAAAACATGCTGTTTAATTTTTCGTGAATTTCGGTGTATGATAGTGAACCATTTTGACTTGCTAGTAAAAGGAGATTTTGCATCTCTATTTGTAAGGCCTCACCTTGTTGTAACAAAGCAAATGTGATGCCTGCAAATGCCTTCTCCATGTTGACATATGATCTGGAATTGTCGTATTGCTTTACCTCATCATTCGCTTCTAAGCTGGTAAAACCCGGAGAGTGCAAGCAGGTTTTCTGTACGTCAGCATAACGCACACTGTTCCAGTCAGAGCTGTTAAACCGCTGTAGTTTCATTAATTGTTGAAGCATATGATCAGGGGTGTTAGGGATAGAAGGTTCTTTGATTTTAGTGCTCAAGGTAAAATTGAGCTTTGCTTGGTTAGAATCTGGACAAGAACCATGATGTGATTGATTGTCTGACTCATATAATTCCCCACTGACATAAGGGTCAATGCTATCATTACAGGATGGAGTATTGTGTATGTTAGTTGTAGAGGCTACGTGGCTCTTAAGTTCATTTACCTCCCTGATCAGCTTTTTAAACATGCGGTTACTCACGTTAAGCCTCTGTCTTTTCCTCTTTTTGCGTCCATGATCATTCGATGAGCTAGATGAGGATGAACTGGAGTCTGAACTCGATGATTCAGAGTGCTTCCTTTTATTTTTCGCTTTCGGGCGATCGTTTCCAATTTCACCAACAGTGCGCTCTGTTGGGGTTTCTTCATTCATACTGAAATGAAACTCTGAAAGAAACCTTAACGAATTACGGGCTTTGAACCCGTCCGTGGACGTTAGATATGACAAAGGAAATAAGTTAAAAACAATTTACGAACAAAGCGTTTGGAAAAATAACCAAATGAACTGACAAAAATATTGAAGGTAGTTTTATATTTTACTAGCTTTCCGCCCGCGGCTTCGCCCACGTGTAATTCGGTTATATATAGCGTTTTTTAATGATCTCGACAGGGCTTTTTCTTCCACAGGCTGAAATCTTGTTACAACTGGAATTAAATATAGCCTGTGTTACTCAGGGATGATGTAGCTTTCTAATGGTGAATGTTTGAAATCGATTCAGTAGTTTCGGAGTTTATCGATTACATGTGTAAACAAACAAACATATAAAAAAATAGATTGTTCCTCTTTATAATATTAGTATACATACAAATCTATATAGAAAAAGTAAAGCGAGACAAAATCATCGTCTCAAAAGAAAAAAAAAACAGGATTTATAGGACGAAGAGGCCTTACAGGATTTCCTTCTGTTTAAGTATTTGCGTCTGATAGTCATCATCCCATGTGAATGAGCTGATGATGGAAGGTACAACTCCTCAACGGTTAGGAGTTGAAAGAAAATTCTTACGAAGTTATACGTACATGTGAGGCTATTAGGTTGACCTGATAATAAAAAGTAAATCTCATTAACGTTAAGAATTTAGGTGAAAATGGATGCGGACAAATTTCGTCTCTTCACTTGTTTCCTTTTAGCTGTTTGTATGGGTAGTGTTAACACAAAATAGGGATTTAAAGGCGTGATGTTATTAATGTTATGCATGTATGTACATAATTATGTATGTTATTATGTATGTTAAAGAGACGACTGAAAGTTGTCATACAAAGTCTTTTTTTTTAAGGATGGGAAATCATCAAATGACCTCTCCCGCTCTGGGTGGAACGGAAGGGAGTGTCAGACTTTTACTGACTAAAACCCACCTCGTTCCTTCAGTTGCCCTTTGCGTTCCGGGGCCACGGTATCTCGTTAGAACTTTCCCGCAGCCCCGGCTCAGTTTATCCCGTTTCCCCCCCTTGGGGGTTGACATTTCAAAAATCCCTTCTTAGTGCTCACTTATGTTACTAAAGGAACCTCTGTTCAAAATCTCAGACTCCTATACCGAGCGGTTTCGGCTGTGCGTTAATAAATCAGTCACCCAATCGCACCCCCTAAATCACGATTGGAGGGTAGTTTGAAAAAACTTATAATGTCAAACATATTTACTTGCCTATGTACGTGTTCATGCCAAGTTTCAAGTTTATAAACCCAAGGAATAAGATTTTTCATAGAAACGTTTTTACCCCTTTTCCCCCCCTTGGGGGTTGAATTTCCAAAAATCCTTTCTTAGTGCTCCCCTACATATCCCAAGGAACCTACATTCCAAATTTCAGCTGTCTACGACCAGTAGTTTCGACTGTGCGTTGTCTGTCAGTCAGTCACTCAGTAACGGAAGAGTTTTATATATATAGAAAACTTATAATGTCAAACATATTTACTTGCCTATGTACGTGTTCATGCCAAGTTTCAAGTTTATAAACCCAAGGAATAAGATTTTTCATAGAAACGTTTTTACCCCTTTTCCCCCCCTTGGGGGTTGAATTTCCAAAAATCCTTTCTTAGTGCTCCCCTACATATCCCAAGGAACCTACATTCCAAATTTCAGCTGTCTACGACCAGTAGTTTCGACTGTGCGTTGTCTGTCAGTCAGTCACTCAGTAACGGAAGAGTTTTATATATATAGATATAGATTAGATAGGTAAACCAAAACACTATCTATGAACTGTATCACAGTTAGAATATCTGTTGTTTCGAACAGATACGGAAGTTTTAAGGAGAAATTAATAATTTAAAAGTACTCACAGTTTTTTCGATATGAAATACCTTTTGCAATTTCTCAAATATTTTTCCTTTTACAATTTCTCCTAGAATATTTGACTAGTACCGATTATGCGGTCACAAATATGCGTAATGCGTATTGTAGAACCGTCTCGGACGGAAATAAAAACGCCAATGAGGAAAATATTGGACTTCAAAATCCAACTGCCTGTGGTGGCGCTAGTGTCGCTTGGTGGGGGGAGGCGTGGTAGGAGACGGAAGGAGGGATGCGTGGACCTAAACCGGAAGTCAAGACTAGTACTAGGACCGGAAATAGCTGCCCCTCTCTCATATAATAAGCTTCGAATAACGGTACAGTACTGTTTAATATTGATTTACGTACAAAAATAATGCATTCTTGGATAATTTTTATAAAATAATAAAAGTACAATACATAAGAAACCCGAGCAAAATTTTTCTATATTGAGTATGAACATCACTAGTTTGCCTTACATTAGCTTACCAATTACTAGTGACAGATGCGACACTAGCGCTATGCGCATACAAAGCAATGAAATAATATTCTATGGAGGTGCCCTAATTGTTCAACTTGACTCAGAAATAAAAACTGATATATCTGTCTCTTTCTCACAACAGTGGTTTAATGGGAGAAAAAACGTTTACACTCTTTTATCAGCACCCTCTTCATTGGCTTCGATGTGTTTGTGCTGGAGCACCGCCATCTTAAGTAGCCCGCTTAGCTTACTCGTGGAAGTTATCACCGTGAGGATTTTACGTTTTTCCGAGGAAATCCCGTGTTTTTCTACTGTTTACCAAGTTGTGCTTATATTAATCGTTAATAAACAACAAATGAAGTGTTCAATAGCATATTGTGGCTTATGCCAAAGCAAAAATAGGCCGAATTTAACCTTTCACCGGTAAGTGGTTAATATTTGGTTAAATTATTGTCTATCATACAGTGTATTTAATGAAATGTGTTTAAAAATCTTATTACTTTTAATCTTCTTTGTTGTGAGCTTTAAAAAATTGCAATATTCTCAATATTTCATTCACATCGAAAACATAAACACGTGTGCTAGTGTTGAACATCATCGAACATAGAATCTTATCGATAAACTAGCTGTGCCCGCGACTTCGTCCGCGTGGAATAGTTATTTGGACATCATGAAAGCCCTCAAGGACGAATAATTTTCCCCGTTTTTTGTTCACAGTTTCCATTATTTCTTTGCTTCTTATAGTTGCAGCGTGATGTTATATAGCCTAAACATTTTTAAATTGTTATATATTCTATGATGTTCATTGAAATTAAGTGATGTCCAAGACAATTTTGTTCACAATTAAGTACTCATAAGCAACAATACATTTATTTGGATAAATATTAATATTATTACGTTGATACAACTCTTAACAAATAATGCATTAATTTCGACCAAATTTGGTTACCATAAGAACGGTTCTAGGGAGTTTATCTTAAAAGATAGACAATCATATACTGTCGCGGACATTTTTTTAGATTATTACAAGAGGAATAATTCTTTCATACATATATTTTTGGTATCTTAGGGTCAGGTCAAAAGTACCCGAAACCGCCGAGCTTGCATGAAGAGAGTTATGAATGTGGATGAAGCGAAAGAAGTACGCAGAGATCGTGGCAAGTGGAAAGAGGTAGTCTCTGCCTACCCCTCCGGAAAAGAGGCGTGATTTTATTTATGTATGTAATTATATTTGATTTCCAAACACTTTATCAGAATGACATAGGTAATAGATACAATATTGTTGGACCTTAGATTATAGCCAAGATAGGAAGGATTCCCGATGTAAATATTTTTTTTTAATAAATTTAATTCGGAAATAAACATCTTAACTCACTCATCCATCGATAAAATATTATCGACTAAATGAACATCTCTAGTCCGCCATGTTTGTATCCGGGTTTGTTTATTTAGGTATGCAGGAAAAGTACATACATAGGGCACTTCCATAGGATTGTTCTTCTGAGATACAAAGGAACTTAACTGTTTACCCATGAGTGTCCTATTAGTCATTAGATATTGTATCTGTGCAAAACAATAAAATGGTATAGAAAATTCTTTGGTAAAAAAAAAAAAAAATATACTGATAATTTCATCAAGCAAGCTTCTTTATAACTCTAAAAAGTGAGTTTACATGGGTCCTTCGAGAATGGCAAGTAAAGACAATTTGTAAGTATGTACCATAAAAAATTGTTTAACTTACAATACAAAGTTAAGCGAAAGTTTATTTCTACTTTCCAAAGGTTTGTCAGTTATTTTATTATTTAAATTTTAACAGCCTATTCATCACAACAATGTATTCTTTCATCCACACTCTATACTAAGTTTGGATAGTTGTGAAGTTGACGTTGTTGAAGAAAATGGTGCAGTGCAGTATGATATCGCTTCTTCTGCACTGACGCCCTGGAAGCGGCAGTAGGTAAACTTAGTTTTAAGTAATTTATTTGACGTCAACCAATGTTGTGAAATCAAAAGATTTTACAATTATTAAGTGATATGAAGTGTCCCATAATAAAGAATAAAAGCTTTGAATATAAATTTTGAATATTGTGATTTTTCTATTTTATGACTACTAACCATTAGTTTTTCTATTTTATGACTATTAACAGAGGTTCTTAAGATAAAAAAATGATAAGCTAATGATAACACAGTATGTCAAACTAAATTGCATACTTACAAAGGCCAAATATCCTAAAAATATTAAAATGGTCAGATCATCCAATTCTGGCCTTGTGGTGTGGTGAAGCTTTCATACTCCAACACCTATTAAAAATCTGGCTGCTAAGTCTATGTCACGTCCCCGGCAAAATGCTTCAAGGTTTCAGTGGTATTCCATTACATTCATATTATGCATTTTCTTCAATAGCAGCAATCATTTTATGTGCAAATTGTTGTTTGTTCTTCTATGACTATGAGCTGCACTTTTCACAATTTTTTTGCAGGGTCTTATCTATACTAATATTAAAAAGCTGAAGAGTTTGTTTGTTTGTTTGTTTGAACGTACTCATCTCAGAAACTACTGGTTCGAATTGAAATTTTTTTTTGTGTTGAATAAACCATTTATCGAAGAAGGCTTTAGGCTATTTAACATTAAGCTGCAACTATTAGGAGTGAAGAAATAATAGAAATGTAAAAGAGGGCTTTAATGATGCCCAATATAATTGTGGTAATGGTTGTGTTTTTGCTATAACTAGTTATTTTTATTAATATTAAAGTATAGCAGAAATGAGTTTTATGTAAGCAGTGCTTAATGTAATGATACAGTAATTTGATGAAACACGTTGTAGTTAAATTTTTTACATGAAATGGCCTATTTAAATGTACAAATTTACTTTCAGGGATAGTTTAATGTTGTCTGAAAAATATTAAGTCATAACACTGCTACATTTAAATGTAATGTACCTGTCTGCCTTTTTCTATCTTCAAATATATAGGGTACTTAGGTGATAATGTATCACATGCATACTTAGTAACAAAAGAAAAACAAGAATAATTTTTAAATTCATTTTATTTTCAATAACATAAAAATGTTATGTTTTTTTTTCATTTTACACATTTCAAAATGAATTTCAGTGGATCAGCCAGATTACTAAAATGTTCAGATGAAGTTAAAAATTTATCCTACCGTACAGTTTGGCTTTTAACAACTCTGGGTCATGGGTTGCATTACCTTATTTAGAATTCTTCTTTCACTTATTTCCAAATGCTGCATCTTATTTGTACCAGCACAAAATCTACTCCACAGCAGCTCATTATAATATCCAACAAAATATATTGTAATCATTGTACACTTTGGACAGATCACAAAAATCGATTTTTGTATTTTAAATGTGATATGCTATACATTTTTTGTGATATTTTTGATTTTATACAAACAAATTCATTATTTTAATTACCTAAAACAGGTATACAAGTAAAAAAGTACTATTTGGTCTTACAAAAATCGTGAAGATGATCTATCCAATGTCAATTTTCACTACAATAAATAGAACTAGCTAACTGGAATTGAAGGTCCCTTATAATTATGTATTTTTATCTTAAAGCCGTGATCAATTAGACATACAAATGTAGTCATTTTTCTTATTTCTTTAATACGAGTACCATTAGGTAGCTTTATACTCGGTTGTCGTTCCACGTGTTTGACTAACTGGCCACAGCTTTTATAATACTAATTTTATTGTTTTCGTAATAGATGACTAACTCTAAAGAGGCGTCCATATTCATAGCACGAAGTAAAGATGCGCAAATCACCAATTTTTACATAAGTTAGTGAAAGGATTGACAGTTTACGTACAACTCTTAGTTAGAGATATTTAAACTGTTATTTAAAAACTTTATAAGTAGGTATGTAAGAAAATTTTACAACATCTAAATGAATAATGGAGGACTGATCATTGGATTTTGGGAACTTTATTCCATTTAGAAATCATGAATATTGTGCATTGACAAGATAAAACGAAAACGAATCTTTTTTTTATAGAACGCAATAAGACGCCAAAAACTAAATTAAACATTTGAAAATATGTGAAACAAGACTTTTGCCAATTCTATGCTCATCACAATTTTTATTCATTTTGTTATTTTTTTTTTAAATCTCATATTATTAACATAGATATATATATTTTATGTATATATACTCTCAATTAATACATTATCCATCCATTATTGCTCAAAGTATTTCTACAGATCAATTACTGTACAGTGATATTTTCAAAAAGGCAAAAGTGGCAGGAATATAAATCAATAATTAAACCTGGCCTGATGTATGGCATAAGACGGAGTTTCCCGAAGAGATCGCGTTAGGAATAACCGCATGCGCGGCAGCCTTTATATAGCAGATTTAATGCAAAAGCGCCGCATACGCTGGAACGGCCATGTCTTGCAGAAGCCTGCAGAATATCTGGGGAATAATTGTCTGGCCATGCCACCTCCGCCGGGAAGGGAAAGGGAAGACCGAAAAATTTTGGCTGGATATCGCCAAAGATGATATGCATGCCGATGGTCATAGAACTGATGATACGGTAGACCGGAAGAAGTGGAACGAGAAAATTAGGAAAGCGGATACCAGGCTCCGAAGCTTACACTCATGATTAGAGAGAGCTATTTTTAAAAAGGCAACGGATAATTGAAAGTTCTGTCAAATGTTCCGTACAAAAGTAAGTACCTTTAAGTGAAGGTAGGTAAACGAATAGAGAAACAAGTAATTTTCCGATCGATATATAGCATAAACCGCGTGTTCTTTTTCAAGTTAAATAAGTTCATGATGTTTAGTCCTTTATGTTAGACCCTGTTTCTTGCCAACATATTTCAGTATTCAGACAACAAAAAGGGCGATTTGAAACCTTGAAAAACAGAACCATAAACTTCAAATAAAATTAAGATGAGCAAAGATTTGTGACAATTTACTAATATATGTATATTGGCATATTTGCACTTTAAAAAGATGCGTTTCAGAGCACAGCTTAGATATTCAAGTAGATAACGCCTCAGCAGTTGAACATAGCGTTATGCAAATGGTCAAGATTTTTCAATTAATTTTTAACATACTTACATAAAGTCACGCCTCTGAAATTTTAAAATGAAGTATAAAATATTTTAAGTACATTCTAAATATAACTTGAAATCTGTCAATCGTTATATAAGGTAATAATTATCTTGAATATTTCCTGTACTCTGAACGCATGCAGCCATGTTTTATACGGTATTTTGTATTATGTACATGTAAAACCATGTGTAGACTTTATATTTTAGTAATACTATACTAAACTGGCCGTCATATAAGTATCTGCCATGTTGATCTAAAATATAACTAGGAAATATAATATTCTTAACTAGAATCATATTTACAAATAATACAGTTCATTACTATTTATATAGAAATTAAAATATATTTCTATCATTCTTCCCTTCACATAACGCAAAATAATTTAACAGAGTTCATTTTTGCACTCACATTTACAATATAGTTTTGTAACTAATTTGTTACCATTTATTTGTTGATTTCGAACAACTCATTTAGATTAATATATCACCCATTATGCGAGTAGCGCTATACTCAGTAATCCTATCATATCTTACTATAAAAATGCAGAATATGCGAAAACGTCAAGGAATATTTTACAGAACCTAAATGGCAATTGAACATTATAGTTCGCTCGCATCGAATAGGAACTATAAGATTCATAATGCCTCCGAGCGGGCGACGTACGATACGTTTTAATATAATCATATATTTACAAATCGCAGCAATCGACACCGCTGGCAGTACCAAAACAACTAGCACAAATAAAATTACTCCCCATTATTTACACTCTACAAAGATCGGCAAATAGTAGACACAAATCAATAATCTAATAGATTATGTCATATCGATTATGAAATTGAATTTATCTATGATTTGTGTTACAGTTAATGCTAGAGTTTAGAATATAAGGAGCTCAGTAGCGCCACCGATTTGCGCGGCGGTGCGAGGAACTATACATGCACAACACCGCAGTGTTTATGGCCGCCCCAATACTTTACCTATACACTAAATTTTCCCCTACACCAACATTCCGTCGATGTTTTTGTGAAATAATGCTCAACATGACAAGCTTATTGCAATTATGTGTACCTTTAGGTAACAGAGATTCAATCTGATATTGTGACTCGTAACTTGTATGTTCAACATTACCACAAAAGAGAAGGAACTAAAATCTAGTATCACAATGTCGGGCTTCGCTGGCCTGAAAGCGACTTAAACCAACGCCTCCTCACTTAATTTAAAGATTACAAATCACATCAGAAATATCGACGTAACGAGAAAATGATCAAATTGTGGGTAGAATTGACTTCACCAGAGGAACATTAATAATACTGTCAGTTCTTTAAATTGACCGCTTGTAATTGAGATAACTACGAAAGAAAATAATCACAGAATTACAAAGAGCACAATTGTATGCTCATTCTACAACAAATTTTGCCATTTTGGAAACTTAATACCTTAAAGCGGTGGGAAAGTTTCTTTCGCAGCGCTGTTTGTCCTGGTATTTTCTCGTTACGCCCCCTCTTCTGAGATCTGCATTGCGAAAAGTTATTCGAATAACGCCAGCAAATCGTCGGATGATGGCGCTCGTGGAGGATGTGATCCAGCAGACGATGATGATGAAGGCGGCGTGGCTAGTAACTCACCCAGGGCTGGTGCATCCAAATACGAGAGCAACTCCATGGGATCCACGCTTGTTTCTGGCAACAGCTGGAAGTGAAAAATCAACAATGATGTTTGGAAAAGAACGGGAGTGCTTTATGAGATAGCAAGTAACTGATTGCAGGAAAGAAGACAAAAATAGAGTGGTACTCCAAAAGTGTAAGTCCTTGGAAATTAGAATAATGAGACCAAAAATATTTGTTATTTCTTCAGTACTTACATTGAGATTATCTGTGCCTTCGCCATCGATCACGGCAGCAGGATCGAAATTGAGATCTCCCGGGATGTCTACCTCGTTGAGACTGTGATGTCCAACAGACGGCGGGCCCGGCGTGTGGGAGGAACCAGGAGTGTGCGCGCCACCACCGCCTCCGGGCGTGTGAGCTGACCCGGGGGTGTGAGGTGTGTGTGGTGTATGCGGCATCTGGATATTGAACAGTTGGTTAAAATTAGTGGTTTTATTAGAGATGCTATTGCATGTATGCATTCCGTCCAGAAAAAGCATAATTCGTTAAAGGGAACTGTTTTGAACAATAGCTTTTTGAATACTAAAATTTATAACATACTCGTACATACATATATGAAGTCACGTCTATATCCCTTGCGCGGTAGACTGGGCCAACAGTCTTGAAAAGACTGATAGGCCACGTTCAGTTAGTTCTTCTTGTACTTACAAAAAGTATTCCCGCATTTTTATACTTAAAAACATAGAGAGACGGAGCCTATCTTTATATATACTAGTCACTCGATACAATATAAAAATACTCACCTGTTCATTGAGACTTTTCTCCATCGCGTTAAGTGGATCCAACGAATTGACGCTGTCATTGAGGTGTGACAGTGGGCCGTTGCCCGCGAACTCGTTGCTCCCAGGGCCATTGTTCAT
Organism: Amyelois transitella; assembly: GCF_032362555.1. Taxonomy (NCBI): domain Eukaryota; kingdom Metazoa; phylum Arthropoda; class Insecta; order Lepidoptera; family Pyralidae; genus Amyelois; species Amyelois transitella. The sequence goes on along the minus strand of NC_083512.1, from coordinate 3,942,212 downwards.
CCCGAAATCGTAGTTCTGGCTGTTGGACCCAGAGTTCCTATTCTGCCCACTTTGGTTGTACGATGAGATCATGGAGCCACTTGCAATGGTGTTCATATCCGGTGGGAGGTAAGGCGACAACGCTTGGTTCATGTCCCAGTTATTCATCGTTGGCATATTCATTGAACCCGGCGAAACTGCCTTGCCACGTTTTCCTACGCTGTTATCATTGCTATCGTCTTCCTGCTGAAAAATTAAAAAAAAAGAAATGTATATTCCGAATTATTATTGATTCAGATGTGCCAAAATTTCATTTCACTGGTTACTTTTTCGATAACTTGTAAGAAGTATAATTGTTGTTATTTACCTTGATTCCAGAACTTGATTGACTTTTAGCCGCTTTCCAATTAGCGCCATTATCAATGGTTACTTCATCAACGTCAGAACTATTTAACGTGTTGAGAATCCCCCACATATACTGATCTACTTCTAGGCCTTCTAACTGCGCTGGTTTACTGTAACGGAAACAAAAATAAATAAGCAATTGGTAATACATAACTAGATTGCAATATGTCTGATTTTACATGTAGTCGATGTACTTACTTGCAAACAGGACATCTCCATGAACCTCTTTCACAATTGAGTTGTAAGTAGGATTCTAAATCGAAACATTGTATGTGTTTGCATTCATGCCCGCGTGCTGGTAATGTGATTTTCTTGAAGGTAATAGGACATTTTAACGATACTTTTAATGCGGTTTGTTCCACACTGTCCCTATCGTTACCCGTGTTGGAACCATTATTATTTGCCGGCGTTTGGTTGAAGTTCATCTTTATTTTGGCAATGCAGTGATCTGCTGTTAGCAATCTCTTCCGTAATAGTCCTTGGAGGACACTTCGGACGCTCGGTCGGTGGACTAACTGTAGTACAAATAGATGTGACTGAAAAAGAAAACAAACCATATTTAATAACCGTTGTTGTAGTACAGTGTTCAGAGATTGGGGATAATTTAGAAGTGAGGATGAACATTTCGTTATAAAACTTGCGACAATATGAAGTGTGATACTTACACAACAACAGGCTGAGACGGTGATCTGTATGGTGTTTCTGCCTGGCTGGCACACTTCTTTCAGGTACAACGGTTTGTGTGATGTTTTGTTCTCGCCTCTATCTATGACTAATGGCGTTGCGTTAACTGACACTTGAACACTTGCTGGCCAGTTCGTATTCATTTGTCGATCCTCATGATGGAAGCATTTAAGTTGTAACTCAAGGTCCGACCTGTAAGAAAAAGAAAACGGCATAAAAATCTCGTTCGTGACTTGACACTGTTATGCAATATTTAGATTTGAAATGGCTTAATAACACTTACCTCCATATTAATGTTGAATGGACCGTGGGTTTTAATTGGAATACATGATTGCTAACGGCTAAATTATGTTCTAATCTAAATGGTGGCAGTATAATACCATCTCTTACGGGGAATGTTAACCGGAGCTCATCATCTGAAAATAGATACGCACCATCTTAGTTTACGACATATTTGTCTAAAAATCATATAACGAACAGGTTAGGTTTGTAATAACTTATCATAAACTTACTTTGCATGCCCATCGGTGGTTTGAGGTCGTTGAAGTGAGGTTTTACGTCAGCGTTAGGACTAATATATGGCGGCATACTACTTGCTGGCGTAAGAGGCGGTGTGGGGTTACCAGGAACTGGACTGTGTTGGTAGCTCATATTAGTGCGCATAGCTACTTCCTGCGCAAATTGTCCACTGTATTGACCACCGTACTGTGCATTATTTCCTTGGTGTTGAGGAAATTGGTTTGGCACACCACCGTTGAAGTACTGTCCTTGGTTTGTGTACGGCGGTGTGGTTTGCCTCATGCTTCCTCTCATAGATGCTCCAAAGTTTCCAGAAGGGCCTAATGGTTGTTGTGGAGGGTATTGACCCTGGAAGCCCGGTCTGCCCCCGTATCCCGCTGGGTATTGCCCTGGGCCGAAGCCCGGCTGACCACCCATGTATTGAGTTTTTCTCTGGCTCATTAGCATGGTTCCAGACGGGTATGGCGTGTGTCGTCTCTGGTACCCAGGTCCCATTTTTGCCGAGCCGCCCATTTGGCCAGGACCCATTTGCGAGGGCATCATATTTGCGTGCATACCCATATTCGCCATCTGCGCCATGGGATTCATACCGTTCATGCCGTTCATTCCGGCGTTGCTCATCTGACTCATTCCGGTCATACCATTCATTCCACCGTTTCCTCCCATTCCCATGCCATTCATGGCTGGGTTATGACTGCGCTGCTGGCCGTAGCCGTTCATCGCGCCATATTGGGGATTTCCCATAGTCATGTTGTTTTGCATCTGAAACATAAAATTTTCATATTTTATAATCATGATGATGATATGATTAAATTAAGCACATTTTTACTCTTAACTAGTTTGATGGAGTTACTGCTGAATGCACGTTTAATAAAATGTTTTTAACGAAATTTTCCATGAATAGCTAGTTCAATCCAACTTCTACCTCTTAAAGTTTTATGGTCATCAAGAAACACTTCCACTTCCTCGCATTTCAATGATAACATGGTCAAGAAGTTAGTAGTCAAGTTTAGAGTTCATCACTGACCTGGCCAAATGGCTGCGAGTCCTGCATCGCGGCCGTGGTGGCCGCGGCGACCATTGCGGCGGTGGCGCCGAACTGCGCGTTCTCGCCGCCGCCGCTCATCGCGCCCGAACCGCCGGCGCACCCATAGCCGCTATGAAAACAAACAACGGATTTCTATAATACATATAATGAGCTCTAGTGCGGTAGTTTTGGAAACAAAGATATGTCGACTTATGATTTAAGATAATATATTTGAATTCTTAAGGCTAGTGTGGACGGAATATGATTGAGTTTTATTTAGATGTTTATAACTATTTTTACATTCACACATATATATAATCAGGTCTAATAGGCCACGTTGAGCTGTTTGTTTTAGTGATGGAATTGAGAATCATATAGTGTAGTGATAGGTTGCTAGCCCGTCGCCTAAAAGAAAGCCATGGGATAGACATTAAATCTTATTTTGAAATAATAATATTAAATTTTTACATTTGTAGCGATACGTTGTAAAACTAGAATTAAGTGTTTATTTGAATTGCTTTAACTTACTTTTTGTTTTAGAATTAGAAAGAAACTTAAAGACTAAATTGTAAATGTTTTGATTAATAGTAAGGAATTACAGAATTGACGTCAATAACTTAAACTTATTTCGTAATTAAACATGTAATACATAGAAATATGTTTTGATGTGAAATCGGTCTAGTTAATTTTATTTCACTCACGATATAAGCAGTTTCTATTGCAAGCGGCCTTGCAGAGTCGAACATTCCACACGTTAACGCTTCGATTATTAATAAACTCAAACTCAATATTCAACCCAAATTCAATCGGCGCAAGACCTTTTTTTAATATGTACCGGGATTTTATTATTTTATACACAATGAGAGAAAAAATCAATATGGTTGTATAGTGACGCGTTGTTACCCCTGTGTTTCTCTCGGGATGTGTTTGATTTTTTGTATAGCGCCAGAGTGGGAGACCGATTCATGTGAACTGCTTTTGGGGCGAATTCCCGAGCCTTCACGGAGCCCTTCCTAATAATTCCCTTTCGACAAATGCACGACAAACACTCGCACGGGCTACCCATTGTTACATTGCTTCTCTGTAGTAGTGCAACAATATTAGGCTATTGTACAGCTGTATGAAATTATTTTAATGAATATAAACTAACACATACGCGGTTCATCTCGTGATGACAGTATATTTGTTAACGATTTTCCCAATAATTTTCTAGAAAAATATCATATGTTTATATTCTGTAGGTTCGGTTTAAATACGAGGAAGTGAAGAATTAAATAAAGCTGTCAGCACATTATTATTTAAAAATTAATGGTCATTTTGTTGGTATTCTCCACCTACTTAAGTATTCTCGTAAATAGCTTAACAGATACTTAGTAGCATCGACAATCAATAAACACCAAGTCAACAACGCTCGACTCGACGTTGCCTCTATTCATCGACACTGCAGATGATTTACAAGGGTCCTTCCTTAGGTAAACGCGGCCCGACCTGCACTTCTTTTTATAGTTTTGTCTGAGCTTTTTTCTTTTTGCCGACCAAAATGTGTTGTCGACAAAAAATCTGTGTGTTCTGTATCCTGGTGCACTTTTTGTAAAAGTGGTACCACATCCGAATAATCACTTATGTTCTGTTCAAAATATTTGGTATATTGAATGTGAACGTCGGTCGCAGCCGTTTCTTTTTGTTTGTTCTTGGAATTTTATTTTTCGGTAAATACGTACCTTTGACGACGTTATCTGTTTTTACTCTAAACATAAAGTAGACTTATTTTAATTCAGTTTGGAAAACGAACAAGTAAATAATGCGATATTTTTTGTCTTGATTTTAACTGGAAACCTGCTAAATGAATCAATATGAATGGGTAGGCATGTTGCTATTTTGAGAAGCTGGAAGGTGTTTGGCATAGTATTGAGAGATGAGCGAGTAACGCGATGGTATTTTGATACATAGGCTGCAGTTAATTTTAGATTGGTGCGCAGACGTGTCGGATTCCTAGTTAATTGGCAGTGGAGATCATCGCATATTAACAGTTAACAAATGCTTCAGTTGCAGCACAGTCCCACTACAGCAGTTCATTTATATCTGTTATAGGCCTTTAAACCACAGTTAAATTATTGCTTTAAATTACATAACATTTAATACCTATATATAAAATACCACTGTATTTGTTGCCCATTATAAATGGATTTTATAAATTCTTGAAGTCAAAGTGTTTTATTTCACGATTAATTTGTACGGCTTAACACGTTTTCTTATTATGGGTCGAGTGTTAAATAAGGCATTAATTGTTAGTCTCGTATAGATTACTATCATGGTACCGTGAAGCCATGGCGTGTTCCACCCCAATGTTTCGACGACAGTTGGTCACCCCCATTTAAATGCCACTTCACATTGTGGCTTGTGCGCACATTGCTTTATGTAAAGTTGACGCTTTGATATTATATTGACGATGTCGCGTTTAGCAGCAGATTGGCAGCGTATGTAATTAAATTATAATTCTAACATTGTAATTGACATTTTAACATTTTCATATCAGTACGATTAATCAGTACGATTAATGCAATACTTAACAAATTTAATGTATGGCATATAAATAATTAAATAAGTTACTTAGTGTTTTGTTATAAACTGTTGTTTATCAGCGGCAAATATGTTGTCTAACTAGTTGAAGCTGAAGTTTCGGTCGTAGTCAAATATTGTAAAAAATTATAAAATTGGTGTAATTGATTAATTGTATACTTCGATTTCTATCTCATTTTAGTCAATTGACAGCGGGGTCGGGAGAGAATGAATCATGCTTCAAGAAGCGGATTCCGGGGGTTACAAATGGAGGCGAGCGTTCCGGGGTAAATACGGCACAATGAGTGGGGAAGGGTCGCCGCGCCGCGCCCGGTCGCCCGCTTAGGGTAAGTGGGCCCGGTCACGTCAATATGGGGCTTTATTACGACGCTGCCGATAATAATTTGTTTGTCTACGATGAAATCGACCCGTAAGCTTTTTAAATTGATTAAAACTATTGACTTAAACTGAGTAATAACAAAGATTACATTTAATTTGTTTGTTGTCTATTTGGGAATGACACGTTTATAATTAGTAAATCGAGTGTTAATTAAGATTTCTAATGATAATTGAATTGTTAAAGATCATTGAGACATAATTAGTTCAACCCTATTGAGCACGTGTGTAAACCTAATGCCTGTTGTGCCCGCGCGCATCCGCCCCCGGCCCGCCCGTTGAAAACCGTCGTTTTTTCCCACGATAACTTAGTGATAGTTACAAATCTGTTGGTTAGTCATAAGAGAGTTACAAGCTGTTTAATGTTTTTGTATTTAAGTACACATTTTGTTTAAAACTTTTTAAAATTATAATAGCTAATTTAACGGTCGGCAACAGTGAGTTGATCTCCCGGTCGCTACCCTCAGCTGAAGTAGACTTCCTGTGTTCTGTTCACACAATCTCGTTACCAGACCCTGCTGTATTATTATTTACTTATTGGTTTTGTATAGAGGCAGGCAGCCATCAACAATATGTCGTTTGTAAAGGTGACTACAAAACAAAGCCGTTGAGCGCCTCAGCTTAGCACCTGCTCTTGTTTTTTTTTTATTTTAGGAAATATAATAGTTCATAATTAGTATTTGGTCGATTATAGATATATATTTTAAATACCGTGTGTATTATAAGGAAATACAGTTTAAATTATTTTTTTGAAAAGTTTCAGAACATTTAGTCAGGACAGTTCATAATTAGTATTTGATCGATTATATATTTCTTACCGTGTCTATTATAAGGAAATACGGTTTAAATTATTTTTATGAAAGTATTAGCAAAATTTAGTCAGGACAGAGTAAATTCTAATATTTTGTTTGTTTGTGTTTATTGTAAGCGCTAAAGTGCAGTCACCGCTTGCATTCCCATTGCTCGCTCGTGTGAGTGAGTGCGAGTGTGTGCGTGGTGTAATGGTGTGAGTGTGGAGTGTGTCTGTGTGTGTGCCGAGTGCCCTGAAGCGTTTGTGCGTGTGAATGGAAGAGCACATTTCATTTATAATTGCAGCGGTGCGCGGTCGACAATGTCACACTTAGTTGTGTGTATTTTTCACCCTCGTTGTCTAAACTTGTTGGATTAGACTTTGTAAATTTTGATGAATAAGTAAAGCTTATTGATTTGGATACAGAAATTTTTAAATTCCAGGATATGTATTGTAGCAAACGAATTTAGCGTTAGGTAGGTATTTACGTGGTGAGTATTTTGATTTTATTGCTTGTTAACCACGATAAGGTGGCGCAGGTAAGCCGAGTCACGTTTCAGCGTTTTGTTGAAATGTAAACAAACTTGTTCCGGATAAGATAAAAACAGTATGCATACTACAAGTAGGTATGGTGTTTTGGTCGTCTGATAAAATAAACTGAAACTGAGAAGCACTGTTTCTTTATACTAATGAGCTGATTTGTTCCTATTATGTTATTTTAAATATAGGAAAATAATTGGCAAATCGAGCTTATCGAGCACACGACATCTTTGCGAAATTATTATTAAATTTTAATTATTATTAATTTATAATAGTACCTATTTTTTATTTTGTAACTAATTTTACACGACGATAATTTTTTTTTTGAAATTAAACCTTTTTTTTTTGTTTTGACTTTAAAATTTTCTAGTTATTATTGAAATAATTTTGTACATACGTTTCGTGGTAAATAAATGTTGGTACTCACCTAGGAATGTTGACTCTGTAGCCAATGGTCCCTTGTTGGGAGTTGAGTTTTGCAGTATCGGGAGCGTGTGCTCCCTGGTACCCGATGGCTGTTGTGTATCCAGACGAGCCACTAGAGTTCGCCGTCCTGTCGACTTCCAATAACTCCTGAAACACGATGCACCTCAATGTAGCACGCATCATCTCAATCTCCCAATTCTATATTCAAAAAGCGCCAACTCCAGATTCGATGATGCTAAGCATTTTTCATGTTTAGCGCGCGTAAACGCGGTCATCCGTTGCTGGACCAACAGCAATCGACGAAACGTTCACCGTCACGTAGGCACAACCCAAAATATTTACTCTTAAAATTTTGTTTCTCAGCTTCTTTATCAATATTTCGATCTTGGGGATTCCATGGAATTATAAATTCAGTACGACTTTTATTCTATCTCATGGTGTTATCTTTGGAATTTGTTGCATTACGAACGATGAACGTTCCGAAGATTCAGCATCTCGATCAGCTGTAGCAAAATCCAACATGCGCTCCTTGACAGGTGGTGCAGTATGTGTTCGTTGTTTATTTATTGCAAGATTATTAATACAGTTAATTGAGTATATTTCTTTTTTATTTCTTAATTTTTTTTAATTATAGTAATGTAGAAATTTTCTTGCGTTTTTTTTAAATTACAACAACAAACACATAACACAAAATTTTATTCACATTTATTTACTTTTTATCACTCCACGGAGATAAAGATCCTTTTAATGCACTTCAAGATCCGTCAACTTTTATTTTTTGTCACTTGCAATCTTTTTTTTGGTAGTTCACTGCACTTGCAAAATCCACAAATTCCAAAATGTTCACTTTTCACAAAACATTAGCAGCATCCAAATCCAGGGTTGTACAAATTGTACGTGTCACTGTGTTCCAATATTGATAGGCTACGAGTTTTCGTTCACTCACGAGTCCGACTTTGAAATCACCGAAACATCATAGACGTGTGGCACGAGTGTCGACCGCGACGTCACTGACGGCGAACGTCCATGCATTCGACCGTCAAAGGTAATACTGGATGGCAATAGCAAGCCGGCGACGGTGAGTGAGAGGTTGCGGTGCGGGGCGCTCCCACCCCGCGCGGCGTTGCCAGCTCGCTGCGATAAGTGGCGCACCCCCGCTACCCCGCCGCCGTACGTCGTCGTCTCGGCACTCGGCGATCGGCCGCGCTCGGGCGCCAGCGCTGTATCGGCGCTGCCCCGCCCCGCGCGCTCGTCGTTTTCACGTAACGGTCCTCAATCGAGCGCGATACTGCGAGTGCGATAGTTGCAATGCGCTGTCGTTATTGCGATTAATTCAACGATCAAGGCTGTTATGATAGTATGAATTTCAGGAGCGGCGATCTATTTACTGAAAAACAAAGATGAGACGAATTAAATAGTTCAGTATATCTCAGGTAGACGAAGTATTGAGGAGTTTTTGCGCAGTGGCTCGACGATGCGACGGTCGGTGAGCGTCTGCGTTGAAGCATAATAATTAGCGACGATAAACAATGGGCATGTCGTCCTCTGGTCGGTCGCAACTCGAGTCGCTACCTGCGCGTTTGACGATAGAGGACATATGGTTCGTCCTGCGATGTCCTTGTGACGCGTCGATGCGCTCCGCCCGCTTCGCACTTGTCTTGACCCGTTCTAATTGTTTCTTTAATTTGCGATGTTATAATAGTAAATAGGATGCACAAGTCTCGTGATTATTTTGGCAGGATAGATGGTCGGAATGATGGATAAAATGCATTATTTTTGAGACAGAATAAAGTGAAGTCAAGGTTGACTGGAGAGAACACTAATATTTCGAGCCACTTCTGAACAGAACCCTCTATATCCCTTTCCACGCCAAGAGTTTTCGTCAAAAACGTTCACCACACGCCACGGCAATAAACGTGGTTGATTTACTAGTGTTGACAATATTGAGTATCGATATTATTAATTTGTATTAAATAAATCATTATAAAACAGTTATATTTTAAGTTCATGGGTTTTATTTTATTATTGTTACTCCTTGAAACATTTTAAAATGTATTGAAATCTCAGTGGCGTATTAATACAGCGAAAAAACGCACAAGTAATCATGATAATTAATTGCATCACTACGTGTCTGATAAATCAGACAGTGGCGTACGCTTAATATGAATTTTTAACGAGTGTTAGTGATGTGTCAACTTCCGGTCATAAACTTCGATACCTTACGAAAGATATACTTTTAACTTATTGATTTAATTAATTAAATGATGGAGACAATTATTATTTTACTAATATTGATGATCGTATTATTATTATTTAAAAATCCTTCAATCAGGTTATTTTTATTTTAAAGACAAAAACCGATTGAATGTTGTAAAAATTTTACCTACCCTACATGACTAACTTGAATCATCTGAAAGTGTAATTTTTCGTTTCGTCGTCTCAATTTTGTTTTACTTACAATTGCCATGGCTAAAGGTAAATCCTAATCAACTCCTTTGCAGTGGTCATATTTCAATAAATATTAATTTGCAATTATAATAAATCTACACAGCAACGCAGAGATGATAACCCAGAAAATAACATGACAGGGTACTTCCATAATTTATCGATACCTCCTACCCTCATTGTACAGCACGAAATAAATAGTTCTAGAAACATCTAACGCCTCTGACGTCACTTCCGCGTCTTATATATCAGTCGTTGGCGTACGAGACAGATGCATGATCGTGTCGCTATAGTGTTGTGACATACCATGCAATTTACTGAGTTCGATGCAAAACATCATTTGAAAATAAATGCATTTTCTGTGCTAAAACTTGGTAAAATTACGACACACTAAAAAGTTTTATGGCCAAAACAAAAACCTGTAATATTTTTAATTTCTTAGACGTTTCTTTTGAGAGTTCCAGATTTCTGGTTTAAGTAGTAACATTGTAATGTAACATCACTAATGTCTGATATATAAGACATTGGCGCTGAGGGTTCAAATAAAAAAAAAAGTCAGAATCTCTGATAAACATGGTTTTGTTTTTGATAATTTATTATTCAAATAACATTATAATAAATCGTGAAATTGTTATTTTTGATTAACTAAAGTATGAACTGTCTAAAAATGTTATGCATATGTCGTCAGGTACTATAAAGATAAGAAAAAATACAGCTAAATTGGTAAGATTTATTTGACTGATATATCAGACTTTGGCGGCGAGGGCACGAAACTTAAACGTCTGATATATCAGACTTTGGCGCTGAAAAGGATATCAATCGAACTATTAACTATAATCGAACAACAATTTTGACAATATTGTTTTAAAAAACGACAGTAAGATGGGTGGTAAATCGTATTTAAATTAATTTAGTATCAGCAATGAAAAGTACACAGGTAATAATAGCATGTACCTACCTACTTACGAAAGTGTATAATAATAAAACAGACAGGAAAAGGCCGATTTTTTTTGTTACCATCCATCTTCAGCATATACCCTTCATATACCGTAAAAACGTTAAAATTCCTTAAAAATATTTAGCAACAAACAATGACTTCGTAGCTCGCGCTATTGTGCTACAAGATGTTGCTACGAGCTACGCCCCATGAGTCAACATTGCTTGGCGTGGTATTTCATACGATACTACTTTCTATTTAAATATACATTCGAATACATTATATTAATTATTATAAAATTGATAAATATTGTAGTAGATCTTCATACCAATCCATACTGAGTTTTATAAACTATTTAGTAATTGTAGAACACATGTTTTAGTTGGCACATTATTATGCCTGCTTTGAAACAAAACAATCAACAATAAATTATGAAAAGCGACTACTACAAAAAAAAATTATTAAAGGCGAAATTTTATTTGTTGTCATTTGTATCCGTATCTTACATATGAAAATGAATTGTTATAATTTAATTTCATAATTATTGAAGCATAGACGGTAGTAAATGGCGGTAGTGAGAGTACATGCAGAGTTTTGGTTGGACACGCGCGCGGGAAAGTCGGGAAAGCGGCGAAACGCCCGTCCGCGTTCCGTTGCGCTTGCGCCTGCTGCGAACGTGGCGCCTTCTAAATGTTTATTTACTAGTTATTCTAATTTTAAATAGTTTATCGAACTTGGGAAAGACAAGCCATACTTCCATAGGTACTTCAATATTATGAATGCAAAAGTATATTTTTATTTTTTGACTCTTGACTGTTAAATCACTGAACAGATCTTTTGCATACATATAATGTTGAATACGCAGAAAAAAATCGAGAGTACGCGCAGGCTAACCCGCAGGTAAAAGTTAGTTTGAAATAAAACTTACGTGTACTAATGTCAGTAAGTGATTATTTTATTTAAGACTTTATTGCACAAAAAATGTACAAAAGAACTTAATGCCGTTTGGCGTTCTCTACCATTCTACTAGTTTTTCTATTGATAATAAAATTGTAACATTTGCAGACTTTGTAGTTTGCAACTGTAGAATAGTTGACTACGTCAGTATTTTTTGGAATGTACTAGCTCGATTAAGTTAAAATCTATCCCATTTATAAATTAACTAGTCTTCCTCTGCTAGTTTTAACTAGTTATCGTTGTTCCAATCCATTATTTTAGACAATAACGTGTCAGTTTCAGCGTTTCATACGTTAATCAACTCGGTGACATGACATTAAACTTGAGTCACGTGCATTCTACACGCTTCGTTTCTAGCGGGTTGCCGTTCAACAATAGCTCATCATCAAAGCGTTGAAAACGGAGAATTAAAAAGTAAGTTTTTCCTCGTACGTTGACAACAGTTATAAATCACAGTTGCCGTGTTTATTTTACGATCCAGCTATTATCGTCAACTCCGTGGTTTTGCAATGCGGCCGTCTGCGCCGCCTCGAGCCCAAAGAGCGCAGGAGTCGTAAAAAGCAGATATACCTACCTACCTACTCAAACATGCATCAGTTATTTCTGTAACGCCTTGTGTTTCTGTTCTATCCATGGTGGGCAGGACGTGGCCATATCATGAGGATTTGTTAGCGAGAGTACTTTGTCTGTTGGCATTTTCATTTTACTGACTTTGTACTTTTGTACACTTCTCATGATGATACCCGTAATGTAGTTTTTATACTGATTATGATAAGAACATTGTTATGTTAATGGTTTTATGTGAATCGATAATCTAATAATCGATATGGTTAAATCTGAAAATAAGACGGAATAAATAATACATGTGTACATATAATCACGCCTTTATCCCTTACGGGGAAGATAGAGCCTACGGTCTCGCGAAGACTGAATTTCAAATAGTGACAGATTGTCGTGTGGTTCCCGGCACCAATACAAAAAAGAATAGGACCACTCCATCTCTTTTCCAAGGATGTAGTAAAAGGCGACTAAGGGATAGGCTTACAAACTTGGGATTCTTTTTTAGCCGATGGGTTAGCAACCTGTCACTATTTGAATCTCAATTCTGTCACTAAGCCAAACAGCTGAGCGTGGCCTATCAGTCTTTTCAAGACTGGTGGCTCTGTCTACCCCGCAAGGGATATAGACGTGATCATATGTATGTATGTATGTATGTTAAATTTCATATAAATAACGAATATTAAGATCGAGTAGTTTAACTGTTAGAACGGTCATAGCTAAGTGGCACATGATGCAGTGTAGCAAGCTCATGTCGGCAAGACGAGCTGTATCCATGCACCTCCCTTACGGACAAACCTGTTTCGCGCTTCGCTCGGAAAATGTGTCGCCATTCGCGCGTGCTAGCCAACCATCACTAATAAAAATTGTTTTGGTATATTAATTATATGTGTAATTTCCTAAGAAGCCGTGTGGTTCCCGGAACTTTGGAACAGAGGCAATCTTATCTCGTATTCGTGGATGTCGTAAAAGGCAACTAAGGAATTGGTTACGCTGGTCTGGTAGCGAAGAAAAATCATAGTGTGTGTCAGCTGTTTTGTGCGTATTGTAAAAGTCGATCAAGAGAAAGGATAATAAAATTAGGATTCTTCTTTTAGGCGATGGGCTAGCAAACTGTTACCTATTGTTGGAAATATTACGCCATATAGCTGAACGTGGCCTTTCAGTCTTTTCAGTCAGACGATCAGTCAGACGAAATTGTTTATTTACGATTTGGAAGTTATACCTTATATTGGAATCTGCGATACTTATTTACTTTAAGGTTATAACCACATGAGCGATAGTTCTCCTGTGAAGTAAGTAATTTGATTGCAAAGTATAGGTATTTACTTGTGTTGCCTGCCCTTTTTATTATTTACTACTATTCGCTCGCAGCACTGCCCGTGTTAAAAAAAAAATCCCCTTCGCGTAGCAATAATAATCAAAAAAGCCTCTTTTCGAAGTTCTTAACTGTATTACTACAAAATTTTATCAAAATTGGTTCGGTGGTTTAACTGTTAAAATAGGTAACAAAAATATTTCGCATTTACTAGCTGTCGCCCGCGACTCTACCTTAGATATATTTTTTTCCATACTCTACGCTATTATATACTTCTTCGAAATGTCCTAAAGACCGGTTCAGTGGTATCTTTGTAGAAATGACAAACAAAGTTATTTCGCATTTACAATATTACTAAGTCCAAATGCTTATCTGGATGGGATGGGATGATCTTTTACATTGTACTAATCGAATCTAAATTTAGTACACAAATATTCTCCGCCATTTTCGGAAGTTTATAAATAGCATTGAGAGTACGGGACTGTGTCGTAATGTTCTCAATCTAAGCAATCCGAATTGAGTGATTAGCGCCTTGTATAACGCGGAGAGGCCTTCGACCGCTTGCGGAAATCCGCCACAGTTGCTTTAGCGGCTATTTACGAAACAGTAAAATTATTGTTTTTATTTTTATCACTTAAATAAATCAACACAATTTGTTTATTGAGATTTAGCCCCAATTAGGTACTACTTCCTAGCATTAATGTTGTTTTATTCATGTTGAAGTTGTAACAAAATACCGTCACCTTTAGTCGGTTCATATGTAAGATGTTACAAAAATCTCTTTTAGATCTCTATGCCAAAAAACAGCGGATTCGTTCTATTTAGCCATGTAAAGAAGATATCACCATGTTATTCTTTCTCTAAGTGAAAAAGCAATTATTGTAAACTATTTGATATGTTTACCTGCCTTATGATTTCAGCTATCGTTCCCGTTCCAACATTTCATTACAAGTTTGACGTGAGACGTGTCTATATTTATTATGTTCTGGCGCGCGATGATTTCCATTCTTTGCACTCGATGTCTCGTCGTCGCCAACGAGAAAGCCAGACTTGAAAACAACATTCTTCACACTATAAACGCATTTGTATTATGACAAATTGTCTGTTGTATTTGGAGACTTCTTTAACACTACACGAATACCTCTCATTGTACACACGTTGTTTCGTTTTGTAGGTACATTAATTTAATTCTGTTTACATTTGTGATTTTCAATTTTACGTTGGAATATTTAAAATTTGTATTGGATTTTGATGACTGACATTTTTATAAGCTTATTTTTTGTAAGTTTCTAGTTCAAATATTCAAAAATCAAAATCAAACATTTCTTTATTTTCTCTACAATCTTATAGTTAGTGTATAAACATCTAACAAACAACAAAGTTGTTGCGTGATATTAAAAGTATTCTGTTTCTGGGTAGTTTATTTACTTTATTATGGATTGACATTACCTACTTGATACAACAGACTTGTGTAAAATACTGAACGCATCAGTTTCCATCAACGCCGGTTGGTGACAAAGTGACAATAATGTGAATATATTGGCCGCGGAAAATTTAATCGTTGCGGAGGTAACGAGCAACAATGATACGCGGGAAGGGTTAAGTGTTTTACGAAAATAAAGGCTACAGAACAGGCACAATGACTCAGATGGAATTCAGTGTTGCCCGCTATACTAAGCTTCGTCGGAATCAGAAATACAATCCTAATTATAATCGCACGCATCCGTCGAGCTTCAATCGGTTGCTCAGAACCGCCTCCAACTCATCTGCGGTTTGTTCTATTTAAATGCATTTTGCTGCAGTGGCTTTCGTTTGCCTACCTACATCTGCGTCTCGTCATAGCGTTTTTCCTATTGCATTTATTAGTTTTTGGCTTCAACGCTCTGGGTCCTATACAATTTTGCATTACGTATGAAAATGGTTTTTTGCAGTTAGGTCAAGGCCTTGAGGAATTCTGACGTTACTTGATGTACAGGAAGAGATGGCGTAATCTTATTCTACTCTACCGGAAACCACATGATTATTATAAAAATGTAGACGTTCGTGAATAACGTAAAAATAAACATATTAGTTAAGCTCTTCCCCTCAAGTGTTCTGATCATCAATGCGTAAACCGTTTGGGTTCACATGATACGGCTGCTTCTTATAAATGACTTGGTTAACAACACTTAATATTTTTATTTAAATTGTGTTCATGCTCACATGGTAACAAAACAATAGCCTACCGAATTTAATATTGATTCATGTTTTTTGTCTGTTTTGGGAATCAGCTCAAAGATACGATGTCAAGATTCTTGATTTTGAGTTTCGGGCCTAATTCATTTTTATTGAAACCTAATCACCTTATACAGGCGAGTTGAAGATTTAAAAAAAATATGATATGAGATCAGTATCAGATCTGAATTTGAGATCAGTCTTTGATTCATAAATATAAATAAACAAATAATATTAAATCGTTACAGTACTTGCATAAGCTCTGTGTTTCCGTCTTAGGTTCGATTGACCTGGCATTTTCTAAAGATTTTAGATTGAAAAGCCTATAGTTAGTAGGCCGGATTGTTCATAACGTTGTTCGTTAATATTTAATTACGCCTAATCATTAGTACATTGCATTTAACAAATAAATTATTATCGTTACCTGCTCGACTAATCCCAGGCGTCCTCTCCTCACTGTTGAGTAGCATGAGGTATCTTTTATGCCGTACTGGTCATGTACAAAATAACTTAAGAATCTGCCAGTTAAGTTTCACCGTTCGGTAATGATAGGTAAACAGATTTAGATATTAGCTTAAAGTTTGCATTTCTAAATGTTCTCTGGTACTACTTTAAAAAAAAATAGCCGCAAAGATATGTAATTTCATTTGCTCGGGTGCTACAATTCCACAGACAGGCATACACACAAAACGTTAAACGTATAACACTCGTTTATTAAGTCGGGGATTAATAAATACATTGACAGCGTGAGCGAGTGGCGAGTGGTTTGTGTTAACGTATGTGTACATAGGAGTAACAGTGCCGCAATGCGGTGAGACGCCCATATGTCGGCACATCGCCTCTGCCCTTTCCTGGCCCGAGCCACATTCAAACAACATTTACATCTAAATCACTTTCATTTGATTATAAACGATTAACTGCGATTTGCTAATTAGTTTCTCTTAATACTTTTGTTTGGTCTTAATATCAGTATCGGTCATTGTGAACCTTGGCATTTACATGTTCGCTTCACAATATGCCCGCACCTTGACAACGATCATTAGTATAAAAATAGACTGATGTTAAGGATTGTTCATTTAGGTCAAAGTATTGTGTGTATGTTTTGATTTTTAATGTTAACTACCTTGATTTTAAACTATATTTATCTTAATTACAGTATTATGATATTGTACTAACATAGTTTTTCCTTATTTACTCCATATGAAGTAGTATCTTATTTTCGTAATAATATACATATGAAAGCAAGTATATATTTTTTCGACTTGACGTGTATCGAGTTAGTAATACATTAGGCGAGCGTTGATTTACACGGCTCGCTTCGTGGGCGAGACTATTCATAGTACTAATATACTAAATATAGTACCGATTCCCTATTATTTCTCGCGACTGACTCAGCCCGTGAGTGGTTCCGTAGTTAAAAGTAGAAGCTACGTTTTATGTTAGGCGCGGAAGTATGCATGTATGTCTTTAGTCTATTTTTAATTAGAAATTCTTCCGTGTATGATCAGTAGAACTTCATATTTTTATCTATTAAAACGATAATTTTTGTATTCAATGTAAACTAAGCTTGCATAAAATTTTACCAGAATTGAGAATATTGACATTTTAAAGTCTATTAATGTTTTAGAAATTTGACAGAATGTCAAAATAAGGGATATTCTAGGACTATAAATTCAAACGCGTCGGTTCCTCATGTCTCACACATTTATTCACTTTAATATATTTCTATTGCAATCATGCATATTAAAAGAATCTCAAGGACAGACAGACGGACGGCGGACCGTATGCAGGTATTGGAGAACATCTGCCTCGTACGCGTGGCAACGTAGCTATCACCCGGCGATGCCGAGGCAGGAGTGATGAACGCAGAAATAGATCATCCATATGTTGCATCCAAACTAATATTGTAAAATGAGAACGCGAGTTTGTTGCTTGTAACCACCACACCTTAATACGCGTTATGTTCTCGAATGATTTTCAACTACTACTATTGAAACTAAAATTGGACCTTGTAAGCTTTTAATCATAAGAAAATTCGGAAGATCCAATGTTGAGAAACAAAGAATGTGAGTGATCTGCCAAGGGAATTGCGATTAACGGCTAACTTATGAGTCCTCTAGTGTTTCATGTAAAATGGGCACTTTTTGTGTTGCAAAAAAAGGTCTGTATTGTTGTTAACATTGTTTGTATTTATTGTTACAGCTGCTAAATGCAATGCCTGGATAGCTCTTTGATTGAGTTTATTAAAAGAAAATCGCATCGTACTCGTATGTTAAAAAAATTTTAAGGTTAATGTTTATTGCACATAAAGCTCAAAGCTTGTTCGTCGATAAATATGTGCTTCACGAATAAACCTCTTCTTTGACTATTGCTTTACTGTTATATAATTTGCTTTTTAAACTTAAATATATTTTACTGACGTTTAGTTTTTATATTTATTGTATGTAGTTGATTCGCTTTGTAAAATATGACACAATATAATTAAAAATAAGTTAGCGTCAGGAAAAAAAGTCTACAGAAAGTCGCGGCCGCCTTCAACTTATACCACTCGCTATCGAGTCGGGAGCACGGCTAATTATAATCGACTAAACATCATCGAGTGTTCGTAAGGTAGGGTCGCACCTCGTGTACGTATTTATAAATGCGGTTTTTACACTCACTTCCTACTCGGGTAACTGAGAACTGATTTAGTTAATGCTCTCATTTAGTAGAACTTAAATATGATTCAGTTACTTAGTTATAAAAGAGCACTTATGATGATTTAAGTATTATTTGCTCACCTAATAACAATATTAAATTTGTTATTTACAATTAATATTACTAGTTCATGTTTTAAACATGATAAGAATGTAACTTTTTGCAGTATCAGCCCTATCGACGCCTGCTCAGCCGCCCGCTGTGTATCTTCGTTCACCGCATCGCACCTTGCCGTCATGTTGACGATTGTGCATTTACGTAATTTTAAGGTTAAAAATAACCAAGAAAGTCTTAATACTCTCCTGTATTTGTAAAATCTTTGTAGACCTCAGGACCTCAAAAAATTGGTAAAAGTGGAAAAAGATAATTGTCGGATAGAAGGTCCCAGCCCATACATAAAATCTAAGGGTTGAAACCAGAACAGATAAATGAATAAAACAATCAAATACGACAAATTGATGCATTGCTTACGTGATAAGAATCAAGACTCAAATGTGCGAATGTTCAACAAACTCACGTGTCATAATAACTAATCTACCTACTCATGCTCTATTTATTCAGATCGTGTTGGGCGTGTGCCAGTTATTCTAAATACCATACGTGGTCTCGTTCAAATCCGTCTCGGTAAAATTATTAAATATTGGGTAAAAAAAAAACAGTAAAATATGTATTGTGGGAAACACTTTGAATCCGTTGCGATTTTGCGTGTAGTCTATTCCGTTATTGGATTGAGTCAATTGTTTGGTTAAAAGCGTGAAAATCAAAGCTTCCGCGCAATGCAATATGAAAAGTACATAAAAATCATTGTTTATGATTTCATATTTTAAAAGAACTATATACATACTTACCTAAAAGAAAATATGAGATTATCATAAATTGTTTTAATAAATTATGTCATATGATACCTAATCAAAAAATAGTTATAATGATGTTATGTTAAAAAATATACTTTGATCTCAGTTCTTAGTTGTATCTGAATGGTGAAATTTATATTCCATGACACATTATAACTTATTTTGTATCTTGTATATAGGAAAAGTTAATGCAGTTAGTGAATAAAACAAATATAAACTGATTCAGTCAGAGATAAGTCCACCAGAATTCAGATAGAGATAATCTGGAATGAGTGCGAACTTTTGAGTTTGTCGCGAATTTCCTTGTAAATCTTAATTCGTACGTTCCGTTACAGTAATTCCAGTGCGGGCTACGGCTGTACATATTTCACTTGAAACGTATCACCTTGTCGCTGGGTAGCTGGTTGCTTACAATTAAAAAGCGAAAAGAGCGTGGATTCCGCGGCGAATTTCGAGAAATATCGACGGGGTCGACGAACCATGTCGACGCATCGTGTCCGTCTCCTCGTCCGATTTTTTTTTTATTTTGTGTTGTACGGACGATTTCGGATGAGATTTTATTGATGTACTTAACTTGATGCATGTTGATGCCATTAAGATAATTTTATTGTGAAATGCAACTTTTGAGCGCAGATTTGTAAGTGGCGAAATTTGAGGAAAGAAATCTGAAAATTTTTAATAATTGTTAATGAGTTTATTAAGTACGATTTACGATGGGAAAAATAATGAATAATAATATGTACCTTGTGGTTTTTGAACTTTTTTTTTATTTACAATATAACGATTACTTAGAATCTATATTTCTTTAAACCAGATTAATTCAATAAACCTTAACTTACCTGCAGTAAAGAAAGTGCGCTTTTTGTCGCCGCTCGCTTTAAATGTAAGCGTGTACGGCGCTGCATTTCATTAGTGTAATATTCAGTCGAAGGTGAACAATAAAAATATCACCAACGTTGAAATAAATAAAAAGAGCAGCCGGGACAGGTGCGGCGGGGGCAGGTGGAATAATTGGCAATTCTTTGTTTCAACCCATACACACACCAAAGCTACAGATGCTTAAATACTCCACGACAATGATGTCTCATTTTATTTTTCTCATAGTGACGGGCGATGTTTCGCTGTGTGCGTAAGGGTTAGATCTTTTTGTAACTTGATCGGCAGTCAGGTTCTTTGCATGTTGCATTTGTAAGCTCTGAATTTCAGATACTGTTGGTTATATTTGGATGAGGTGGAATTTCTTAATAATTTTGATATTGACTTTTTTGCACGTCTTTCATAATCCGGCCATATATATTATTATAAAACCCAAGTATTTTTGTTCATTACCACTTCGCATTTAAATCACTAAATCGATCTTCATGAAATTTAACAAGTATGTAGTGTGGAGCGCGGGATCAATCTATTTTAAGATTTAGCTGTTCAATTAGAAATAGAATTTTGTTTGTTAATCGTGAGTTTAACGTAATATAACATTTATACAGACTTGATAAAAAATAGCTTAAATCGTCACGTCACGTATTCACGATATCTCCGAATGATTGCGATAAAGACAGCTATGAAACATATTTTTGTTATCAAGTCAATTTCACTCTACGACATTTGAGATTGCACGTTTTTGCACGTAGTTTCAGTTTTATTACATTTGAGGAATGTAGTTTGTTTGTTATCCTATATGCTACCAAGTCAGTTGTTCTATTTTGAATAAAAGCCGCGTTTTTAAATAGTTCGATTCGTTAGTCTAACAATTTGGAAAACAACCTTTATTTCTAAATAATATAAACGATCTCATCAGGATATCTAATCATATTGTTTAAATTTATAATATAATCTTCCGTTACTGACTGACACACAATGTTGTATCTAGATGTCTTATGTTCCCACGGGAATGGAGATTTGCGGTATTTTTTCTTTTACGCAGACGGAGTTGCGTCCGTATTCGTGTTATTTATACATATTTTTACATGCTGTTTTACGTGAAGCATTGTTATTAATACAAAGTTTTGTTTAGATATGTGTAGTCTTAGGTATCTTTGACAATCTTCGTACCTCACGCATCTTTGACAAAAATTGTAACTATTATCATGTTGTCATTCAAGTAATTACACTAGTTTACAAAATTCCACTTTTTGTCAGTTGCCGTGATTTAGATGTTTGATAGTGTTTACTTGTGACTCGTTTATGTCAAATCTACCCTTAAAATTTTTCGTGCAGCTCGAGTTACTTTGTTTATGATTTTTATCATTTGTGCTTATTTGTTTACCGATAAAGTACGTTTTTTATTGTATTATAAATGATATCTAAAGTTTTTGCAACATGAGTAGTTCAAAAAGACGTTGCTTAAATAATCCAAATCATTTTTGCTATATATGCGGACAATATGTGTTTAAAGAGAGTAGAAAAGTTATACCAGAGTTGGTGAAAAATACCTATTTTGAGTACTTTGGGAAGCTCTTGGATTAAAATGACAAGTCTTGGGCTCCCAATTGTGTGTGTAAATCGTGTGTGGAATATTTAAGATTATGGAAAAGTGGTAAAAGAAGTGCCTTTAAATTTGGAACACCAACGATTTGGCGAGAACCACAAAATCATCACGAAGGCTGTTACTTTTGTAGTGTGAATGTAAACGGTTTAAACACTAAAAATCGAGCTAAATGGCAGTACCCAAGTCCTTCTTGTGTTTAGCGTCCGGTTCCGCATGAATCATGAAACAGTTTGTTAAAGCACTAGATAAAAAAGGGAATTGCTTTTCATACATTTGGCAAAAATTTCCTCAGCTCACTATGGAGAAGATTAAAGCCAGTATATTTGATGGCCCCCAAATTAGAGAACTCTCAAAAGATGTTCAATTTAAAAATTCAATGAGTGAGCTAGAACTAAGGGTTTGGACAGCTTTTGTCTCTGTGATGCAGAATTTTCTCGGAAACAAAAAATCGGAAAATTACATATGTCGAGCTTGTAGAAGACCTTCTTTTACAATTAAAAAATATGGGGTGCAATATGAGCATAAAACTTTACTTCCTTCATAGTCACCTGGACAGATTTCCGGAAAATTTAGGGGATATGAGCGAAGAGCAAGGAGAGCGTATGCATCAAGACTTACGAGTCATGGAAGAGCGTTATCAGGGTTTTTGGGATAAGAATATGATGTCTGACTATTGTTGGTCTCTGATACGCCATTTTCCTAAATCTACACATCAGAGAAAAGCTTTGAAACGAAGTTTTGTAGAAGCCAATGATTAAAATAATTTTTTAATAAATAATTTCTTATTAAATACATGTTTTTTTTCTGTTTTTACGTCATAGCTGAAACTCAAAAACTAGAGCTGATAAAAAAAATATATTTATATATTTGAAATATGCATACCATATAAAGTTAGCAACAGCTAAAATTATTTTGGCAACAGATATACTGTAAACTAGTGTTATTAATTATCGTCACTAATAAAAATAAACATAAATTAAAAACTAATTAAAATAAAAGAGATCTAATTGCTAAGGAAAGTAAACAATAAAGAGTGGTAAATAAAATAAAAATAATAGGTAATTAAGAAAGATTTGTTATTCTCTTTAAGCAATCATTAAAATGCCCTAAAGAACTACTTAGCTAATGGTGAATAATCAGACTCAAGTGGCTTATGTGTTAACCCAGCGGCGGTGAGCTTCACCCATTAAATTAGTGAACGACCGATTTCGGCTCCAACACGATCATTGTATCACATTGCGACTGTCAACGTGAGTGAAATTCCGGAAGGCAGGAATGTGGGTGAGGTTACCCCATTCGGTCTTTGCACATGCGCACTGCGCGCGATTTCTGATCAAACCCGACTAAATAATATAGATGGTTTTACGCTTTGCGCAGCAGTTATTTAGTTTTTGTTCTCAACTTGGGCGGGTATTAACCTCATTGTGCTTGAGTACGAAGCGCAACCCGGTCACTTCGCTAGTACGTGTATTATCTCCATTTGCATAGTGCGGACAAGTAGCGGTGTCGACTTACGCGCCACTGCCGCGTCTAATGCTGTTGCCTCCAACTGCATCAAAAGTAGATCACAATTTCACTTTAAAACTACATGGGTTTATTTTCTAGTTCATTCTAGAATATTAGAAAGCATATTAAATACTTTGCTAACGGCAACAAATAATTTGTAAATGCGATGTGGATGCATAATAGATAACAGCTTGGTCGTACTTAGGGATAAACATAAACAACTCAAGCTAATAAAAGCGTAGTAAAAATGGACTTAAAGTCCAGTTGCTCCAAAAATAACGAAACGATTGATGATATCCACAACAGTCTTTCTTCCTTAGTGCAGTCCTGATTATATCCACATCTCTCTGAAAAAATGAGCAAAAAGCGCTCCCCAGCCTCCTCGCCTGGGAGCTTCTACCTCACGATGATTTTGACCAAGAAAATTATTTAATTAGTGAATATACGCTGTTAGCTTCAAACTTTGAGCCAATTTTATTAAAAAAATGATTAGCAAATTGTTCATAGTTTATCTTCATGTCTTCCGTGAAAGTCATCACTCTATGACAAATTTGCCATAATAAGTACATTTGACCTACGTATTTAGTATTGGTAAATCAATATAGTTTAACATGGTGTCGCTCCGCTTATCTCGCCTGTTCAAGAGTGAACAATATCCAAAACAATAAAACGTACTTTGAGCGACATTGAACGAAGCACGCAATCCATAACAATGGTTATGAATGAATGTCGTTCACAACACATACCTACCGGATAATGATGTTATTTGCTTTGGCTTCCGTCATCGTGGATAACTGCTGTAAACACGTGCATCGGACATCTTCTGAGCGAAGATGATAGAACAATTATTGTCTTTTTGCTTAATTATAAGCGTATCAGCATTCCTCGTTGGCGCTAGTTTTTGCTTTTATAGATATGTATCTCTGGGTATTTCAATTCTAACGTCCTAAACGCTAGCCAATCCTTTTTGGACAGGTAGTATTCCATTGACTTCGGCTATTTTCGGCTACCTACCTATATCAATAAATTCTTCTTCTTTTTTGAGTTGTCCCATTATTTTGTATAGTTTACGCAGTATGCTAGTTTCCTTATCAGCATCATAATTTAAAATACTCATGCTGTATTTCGCGTAGATATTCTGTTTATTCCTTGATGTTCTTTTAGAAACAAAACTTGCCTCTTGTAGGGCGTTCTCTTATTATATAAAGCTCTCCGGTATTTGGTAACCTGGATGTTCAGTTTATTTGATTGTCACGTGTTACATTTTCTTAAGTTCAAGTCTTTCTAAGAAGTATTTGTCAGGACTTTTAATGTGCATTTCTGTTTATCTAGTCCCTTCTTGGCAATACCATTATGAAATTTTATTTGATTCACTTGATATTCTTACAGGATGTTGTATCCTGCCCAACCATCGTTCAGCTTATGTCATTGTCTTCAAAATTAAGGTGATTGGCCCATTGTCGAATTTGAATTAACATTCAATATAAGTCACCTTGATACCTAAGCAGATGATTATGATTCCGTGCATGACGTGTTTCACTTTTGAGTTCACGAATTTTGAGAAATAATCAGTTTGAAAAGCGAGTTAGTTATTGATTATTCTTTCATCTATAATAATAACATACAAAACAGATTTTTATATGCTGAATTTATGCACAGATATTTTAGGGTGTAAACTTTTAGTTTTAATCACATGGCACATCACTGTATCAGGTCAAAATTTAAATATAAAAATTATAATTCAATATTTAGATTTATACCAAAATCTAACCTTGGAACCGTAATCTGATTTACTCACTATGACCTAACAAGCCACCAAGCAGTTACATTACAGCAGTTGAATACATGTCTTGATATACGTAAGTACTAACATATCATTTGATTTTGTCGCAATAAAATTGTTGATAAAATATAATTTAAGTCAGGTTCAATAGTTTCGAGTACCGACTGCGCTTTCAGTTACCACTTTGCCACAGATGCTATAAAAATATTTGGCATAATTATTTATGATATGTCAATATTTAACCTAAAAATGCATCAAGTGTGTCAAAGTAATAAGTACATATAACGGCGTCCTTGTCACACCCATGTGTGCAGTGCATGTGCATACGAGGCTAGGTCGGCGATTGTTATTGTCAAGTATGTATAAACACGACTTGTATGCATCGATGCTGACGTTAAATAGCTACATATTTGTTTGAGGTAAAAATTATATAATAAGAACAAAATAATTTATTTCGCCAAATTGTTTGAAAAGCTTTGTGTCTATTTCATTATTCACATCATGTTGTCAGTAACTAGCTTGTTTTTGGAATTCTTCTTTTTAATATACAGCATAAGTTTGCGATATTCTTAAGTTAATCCCTAAGTTATTATCAGACCACAAATCATTATGCATCACCATAATATTCTCTTTATTAAACATGCCGTGTATTTGCGATAGTCGTCTCTTTTATTATAATCATTTAGTAAGTTTCACCTGCCCCGGCGTTGGTAGATAATAAAAGTTTTAGATTGTTTTAACTGAAATGTGCAAATAATGTATGTCAGATGGACAAAGCTTTTAATTAAGATTTATGGTTATCGTGATTATGAAAGTCCTCAAAAATTTTAGCTTAGTGCTTTAATATCTGCAAAATTCTCACTGTACCTAAACTCTAGGCAAAAGCTAGTATTAGACAAAGTAAATGTGGATTTGATAGACACCGTTCGGTTCAAAGAACGATAGGGTCACCGAGTTGACTAGTTAGTTTGCCTCGCTAACTATCACGTTATGGCGATTAATACATTCCGTACGAAGTAGATTTAGACCTAAGGGCTAGTTTCTTGTTAGGATTACCTTTATATTTAGTCAACATCCCATTTCGCTCTTTTCTATTATTTTAGACCGAGGAAAAAATGGCCGGATTATTTATGGAACATGAATAGCCAGAAATAATATTTTTTTTTATTCTCTTATTTATATTTTACATGCTCTTGGATGTTTTATTATATTATTTTTTATTATTATTTTGTTTTTAAATGCCCAATTGCAGATTTGACAAGTATTTGATAATATGAAAGTTGGCCTTTAACAAGTAGTTGACAGACGATAAGAGAGGCTCAATAAGCAATTAATAACCTCAAATTAATAACTTTAAATATTTTCGTTAAAGTATTGATCATCACTGACGAGAGTTTATGTCAATAATTACGAAACAAGAATAATTTATTGATTCATGACCGACTTTGCAGCGAGATTGTGTCACGATCGTATAAATTTACATTAAACTATAATAATAAGAAAAAATATCGTTGCTATAAATAGGTAGGTAGTCAATTGTGTCTACATTGACTAGAATTAAGCTTTACACGGTCGTAAAACTAAGCAATTCCTTAAGGTTGACCAATTATTTGTTTGAAATTACCATTAATATAAAGGCGGATAATAAGTAATGAAATATCAGACTTGTGGAGATATCTGCAGCGATTTATTTGTTCATTGTAAAAAATAATAATTTGATAATAGTGAGATAATTCCTACTTTTAATTAAAATATAATGCGGTAAAAAGTGTCGTGCCATTTTGCGAGTTGTGAATATTCGTTGTTAAGAAGGCCGAAACAAAATCTGAATGAAAAGAGGAAAAGGATCGTAGAAAGAGGATGTAATGCAGATGTTATAAGTAGTTAGGTAAGTATAAGAAGTATTTATAAAATAATACATAAACAAAAACTGTCGAGGTCATAAAGCAGGTAATTTTAAATAATGATTCACGTGATGTCGCATACAAATAAATAATTGGCAAACAACTCCAAAGGAAAATCACGCTAGATAACAAAGATTATGTTACAACACGTAAAAAAATAAAGCAAATACATGATAGTGGCTATTAGCTCGACGAAGATGTCTTTAGTTCTTGAAATTGGAATGTGACCGTATGAAGTCATACTTTTTTTTAAGATTTTGGGTCCTATGTTCTATACAACTGTTGTGATGCGGTGGACAATAACTCTATGAATGTGTGTAGAAGACATTTTTATTGTTCGATTAATATTTAACTCCAGTAAAACAATTTTGAATAAATTTTATTATTTGGTAGTTGCATAATGATCATACATGCCAAGTTTTAAATTATCTACTACGAAGTTATTCAGTTGATATATACCTAAATAGTTACTAAATGTTCATTGGAAATAAAATTTTAATATTTCGAGTTAAAAAGTAAGCACCTACACTTCATCTGAAGTCAGAGATTTGGTAGTAAACTTAAGTGTGTTTAAAAATTGGATTTGCATTGCAAGCGATGCATAAATACCGCAGCTGCTGCAGACAAAAGGTACTTGGAGAATCATAAGCCAAGTCTAGACATTAAGTACCTGAGCCCTGCTAATTATTGTTATTTGTTTCGAGCAAGGAAACATATTTGTGCCAAGCAAGGAAACAAGAAGTAGGTAGTTTCAGATCGGCTGTAGTTATTTAACGTTTAAACGATACGCATGTCCAGTTTACAAGTTGGTTTTTAACGTCTTTTGTTATCGCAAATTTTATGGGCGCACGCTACTTCAGTGATTTTTTCACGCTCACTGTTTAAATGTTATGTACAATAACACGCTATTTTGGATTTTATTCTGCTGTTTTAGAGTTCTCTTGAGTCTTCATATTTCTTGGAGTCTGAGTCTTCGACGTAAAATCGAAGCATAATGCTAACTTACACACTATGATAAAGAAGCATGTCGTTTGTTGAAAGTATACAATTGATATCTAACTTTATTATAAAAATTTAATGTTCAAATTTCTTTTTGCCAATATTTCTAGTTAGCACGTGTCAAGCGTCGGGTAATGATTATGTTTTTCTGTCAAATCAAATGTTTCTCAAGGTTAAGAATATGCGTAGCAATTTGGTAGTTATATTTGAGTAGGTACGATATATAAACCAGAATTTGCAAGTAGGTAGGTTATCCAACATTTTAACCAAACTGATGTTGTATTTTCACCTTTTTTTTCATTGTTTCTTGTGTTCTAAATATGTACCTAAGTTAGATTTTATTATTATACTTACTAAGTTTCATTTAAGAATTTGTCACACTTCATGCTTTTGGTTACGTGAACTTAGTTTAGTTTCGAAAACAGGTAAATTGAATTGAGCGCATTGTGAAGAGGAAGCCGGGTTTAGTACGAGTACACATGGATAAAGATTTACTAGAAAGCGCTCCTCAACTATGTTAGCAAACACCAGACCTCAAACTTTAATGGCATATACTGATACAACTGGAAACACCCAAATATGGGAGAAAGATACATAAGATATGTTATTTTATATCTGGTAATAAATAATCAATAACTAAATTATTACCTATCTATCACTATTTTAGATCAGATGCTCTCAGATAATACCTATTAAGACTTGTTATCAACAATTCTACTATTGGATTGGGCGAAGATCCTGACATTTAATATTATTTAAGAAAGATGTAGGTATGTTGTGTTTAAGATAATAACTCTATCTGTAATACAACACTGTTGCAGTCAAAATTCATCGCAACTGTGACTCGGCGATAAGGATACATAAGCTGATTGAAACTTCACTAATTCGATGTAATTATTGAGCATCTTTTGTGTTACTTCGTTATCTGTCATGATGAATTCCATAAAATTATCTATATTATGACGCCAATTATGGTAGGTAAATAAAAAACGTAGGTAGGTATTGCTTGTAGTCATGGGTAATGAATTTTGTTGTACATTTTTTTTTATTTAAACTTATATTTTACATATAATCTAATATTGAGACATCAAGTGCAAAATAAAAAATAAAAAAAAATTAGAAGAAAATGTCCTCTATTTTTATGTTTGTTTGAAACCATTCGGACTGTTGATATAGTTGACATAGCAAGATTTATCTAGAATGTTTACATCTTTGTTTGTTTGGTAAGACGTACGGTGAAAGTGATTGCGCGTGTCGCGTGCGCTGCCGACCTTGCCATATAGGAGTATAGGAGGCACTTCAAGCCAGTACTGCACTGCATTATTTCAAGAACTTGAAACTTGTCATAAGAATTTAAGGAGCAATCAAATCCGCATTCTTCTTAAAAATAAATGAATTAATCCAAAACTCTTGTTATATCAACCAATTTTTTCTGGGAACGCATTCCAGAAACTTGACCAAACACGCTGATTAATTTAAAAGACCATTGTATCATGGTTCGAGTAACACATTTATTATAGACATCTTTACCATCGGCACGTGCGAATTGACGTTTGAGGAAGTTATAATTAGTTACTATATCGAACACTAGTCTTCACATATTGTATCGCGCAGTTGGTCACGTGCGCAAGCGCCGAGGACGTACTGTAAGCGCGCAACTACGTTTCGTAATCAACAAAACTCTATATTGTTCTAGACCGCTTGATGATCTTACTTCAGCTGCATTTTAATGTTAAATTATGGAGAATTTAGTAGAAAAATTTCAAAGACTGTATATTTTGTTAGAGACTGATTCAGGGGGTATGAAACCGTCCGGTAGCATATATTATTATCTGCTTCACCTTTCTTAATCAATACTATTCAACCTTTCTTAAGTATTTTGATTTAGTAAACATACAAAAAAAATCTTCATCAATTCGTTTGAATTTAAAATATAAGTTCCAAATATAACAACCATGGTTCACAATTAGTTAATTGATTTATCATGACGTGGACTATTGGTATTTATATCAATTTAACAAAATAATCGGACAAAGGAGCGTTTTAAAATGCGATGATTCAGATGTTTAGTAAATAAATAGTGAGTCACGAATGGTAACACGATCGCGATAATTACGGAAGATGGTATGCAAGACCACAAGATGACTTGTCATTAAGAAATCGACCTTGGTCCATTAGTTTTCAGCAAATAACAACACTTAGTATTAGAACGATGTAGATCAGAAAATGGAATGACATAAATGCGTTGATAAATAAAATGTCACAGTTCTTTCTCCTCAGTTTAGCTAAGAAAATAATTTGGTTTAGTTTGATCTTAATATTATTGAATATGACTTGTGATCAAATTATGGATATTATTCACACTACTGATTAGTGGCAATTGTATTAATTCGTTATCAACCATCAAAAAAATCCTCCAGTGGTGTTATAAATTTTTAAGATATTTTAGTAAGTAACCAGATATAAATTGTTGAACATGTTAACGTTTTGTGAGATTGTAATAAGAGATTACGCGACAGTATTTCCACATTAATCCCTTACGACCTTAGTTTCAAGAAGTACCTAAATAAAGACATTTAACATCACGCTCGCGGTATTGGCAAATACGAGTAAGTCTACGTTTCGGGGCCGTAGCGTTGGAACGGTCGACCTCTCGCCTCCGTATGCTAGCATTTACCTTTCTTAGGTCGGACTTGTCCTCAATACGGGCTTTAAGCATTGATTTATTACAATGTATGGAATGCAGACTCAATTTAGAGACAAATTTTGTGCAACAGCGAGCGTTGTTAACGCTCGGTGCAACATTAGCCTTGTTTGATGGGCTTGATAACTGACTTCGTGCTTGTAAATATGAGAGCTTGTGTTGTTGACCGCGTTTCAAATTGCAATTAATGTTAACTAAACTCGGTAAAGGATGATTATATATATTATTTTTACCATGTGGTTTCCGGCACTATAAGATGGGACCACTCCATATCTTTCCCATGGATGTCATCGTGTGATAAAAAGGGGAAAATGCGTAGAGCAGGCTGATAAGCTTGGGATTCTTCGTGATGAATGTATGTACATACATTCATCACGAAGAATCCCAAGTACTAAGGATGATTATTTTAAAATTACGGATAAGTGCATTTTTAATCTAACTTTTCTTGAAGAAGTTGGTCCATCATGGACTTAAGGTGTTTTCTTTTAAAAAAATATTCCTTTTGTAAAGTAAGGATATAATTTTTTAACGTTATTAACTGCCTTTATTTTACGAGTGGGCCAGAGTAAATTTGTTTTGTATTATTGAAAGCCGATAAGGAGGTATACATTTCTTCTTCATGCCTCACAAAGCTTATGTTTCGACGTTAATAAGTGCAATAAAAACCAAAAGTTTGACGTGCTTCTGAGGAGTACACCCCAAGTGCCAACAAAGTATAAATATCTAATAATCTTCCTTACAGTTATATTGACCAATAGTTTCTTTAATATTGAGTTTTGTCAAACTTAATTTTATTAATAACAATTGATGAAATTTATGAAATCCACACAGGAGCTTCAGATTGCACTTATCTCTTATAGTTTCTCTCCATTTCCGTATAGTTTATCAATTGAATTTTAACAAGTAGCGAAAACGAACTATTTAATAACACCAGCGTTCGAGGAATTTTACAATTAATTAAATTAATATTTAGTCGTTAGCTACAAACGAGTCTTGACGGACAGACAAATTTTCCACTATGTTTGTAGATAATAGATTACTGGACACGAGATCGTTATCTATATCAAGAAAAGTGTTTACTTTTGACAAATTGGCATATGTCCACGTGTTGGGTAAAAAACAAAAAACTAAGCTAGTACTCCTAGGTTGAAAAGTTATTTAGTTTTTAAAATGCAGTTTTTGAGTCTGGATAGTTCTAGCTTTGCCGGAGATCTGCGGTCACGTCATGCTGCTTAGACTGGCTGTTTATTTTTATTGTAAAATTCAGTCAAGGATACAGACTTAAAAACATATTATTATTTTAGGCAATAGGCAAAAATCTGTCACTATATCTGCAACTGAGTTATCCCGCCAAACGTGGCTTCAAAAACATAATGGCGTTGTCAACGCGGGTATGTATGTACTTACTTACCCAATTTTTATTTAGGAATAATAGGCAATTAAATTCAATTTCAATCCTTGGTTAATTGCGTAAGCGATCTGGTTTAAATATCTACAGGAAAAATATCAATAAATGTCTGATTTAACTAGGTATTCGATTCAAATTATCTAGAACAATCAAGAATGAAAATCCTAATTTATCGTACCTTGGAGTAGTTTAGGATAATCATCGCTAAATGGATCAATCAAGAAATGGCCGACCTCGACCGATGGCCCATTTACACGACTCATACAATCTTGCTAAGGATAAGGACTCGACTGTACTCGTATGAAATTATTTAATAAGGTAGTTTGAAACTACATATCTCAGAAAGCTTCATACAAACGCATTGCCTACTTTATTTCCAAAAGATGCGTTGTTTCGAAAAATAATTAAATCACATATAAAGACTTACTAAAAATTTGTATCTGACAGAAAAAAAGACTTAACATTTAAGTTGATAAAGCGTAGGAAGTATAGAGGAAGTACAGCAGTATAGGTAACATATACTACAGGAGAAAGAAGAAGTACAGAAGAGGAGAGAAATAATTGAATGAAATAAAGCACTGCACAATGGAACGCTATGATACCTTTAACTTCATTGGTGTACCAGCTGGCTTTGCCCGTTAATTTTTTTGGTATTTTTAGTAATTTTTTTTTTACCTAAGGGTTGTTTCTCTTTTCGTTCATTACATTGATTCATGACTTACAACAAAAGCGTGAAATTCCTCGTAAATGTTGGTTACAGGTATGCAGTACTTTCGTTTTTTATAGTCCTCGGCCGGAATTTATGTAGATGTAATAACTATCGGGAAAGAAAGAAAGAGAACACTATACAATTATTATTTGACAGTTCAAAACTTGCATATTGTATTCCGGTAAAACCAATAGATGTCGTCCACTTTGAGAGATAAGACCAAAGGTATGATGAAGATGACGTCACACCATATTTAAATAAGTTGTTATTCAAAATTATTCGCGCTAACGTTCAAGGTTATGTGTGTATGTTATGTGACGACTGTCTGTCTCTGCCGACGTCATGTACAAAGACTTGATAACGCTTGATAAGGCGTAAAATCTTAATCATAATAATTTTTATTGGTGCAAATATTTATAGGTTACGTCACAGGATTGTTCATTTAGCAAACAAAAGCTGGCTCTTATTATCTAAGGAAAAAGTAGATGTTGTAGTAGATTGATTTTATGTTAATAAATTCTTTAGAAAAATTATGAGAATAGAATGCAATCATGACAAAGAGTCAGTGCATGCAAAATTATACCTACAGGATTTTTAGAATTCCCTCAGAAGCAAGTATCTTGACAAAACTTAGTGCCTACCTTTATTTTTTAACGTTCAAAATTAGAATCTTTCGAATTTTTGTACTTAAAGTAGATATAATTATTTGCAAGGTCTTATTAATACTAGCCTAGTAATCGGTTCCCTAGGTTTAAGTTAAATCAATCATTCGTATAATCACGTCTGAATTCATATCCCTTGCGGGGTAGATACAGTCCGGAGTCTTAAAAGGCTGACATGCCACTTTCAGATGTTAGGTTAAACATATGCATAAAACCTTTTTTGTACCAATGGTTAGATAATTTTGGCATTAAAGTCACATTTTGTGTCATATAGGTAGGTATCTTTTATCTTGGTTTACAACGTAATATCAAACTAAGTATATTGATCGAATCCTTTTTTTTATAACGAACACTTAAATACGCGCTGCTTATTTCCTTTTTTCAACAATCCTCTCCAACAATATACAATATAATGGTTCAGTCCTAGTAATGATATAACCGATCGACTAATTACAAAGATGCATGACTATTAGCATTTTATGACACACTTCGCGAACTATGTTTGCATCAGTCGTCTTTGTCACTTGTCCGATTGTATGTATGTAGTTGAATATTATATTATAAAGAATTGTTTTTTTTTTCACCAACTACTTAGTGGAATAAAATCAAACATACACTCGTTATCGTCGAAGTCGAATATCTACACGCAGGACGTTTTGAATGGTCAAGGTTCAAATATTTGGGGATGTCTGCCATATAATGTTCCAGAGTGTACTTACTTCTCCTTCCTTATACTCGTAGTATTCGTAAGCGGTTATCGCGGCTCAAGAACTATAGAAATCACGCGCGCATTACCAACCTTGAATCATTTACACCCTTTTTAAGTTGTTAGTTCATATATTTGCCATGTATTGCATAAGTATTTGAATCTTTAGGCATATTAATAATTATCTGTAAAATTTCGAAATTCAATCACAAGATAATTAAACAGGTTTCGCACTACCTACAAATTGCCTACTGCATTTACATCTCAAATTGATTGCCAGCGATTGACATTTACAAATTCACGTTTTTGAAATCAAACATGGCTGATCTATCAACAATTATGTCACGTCAGCCGTATCATGTCGAGATATTATCAATAAGAAGTGAGACTGGAGGTGTCGAAGGGTTAGCTGGGTATGCGCCTGCGCACGCGACGCCAGAACCGGCAACACCGGTTGTTTGCAGCAGTTCTGATAGCCTTCATTGTCGGTCAACTGAAGCGGTGTAAGTTAAAAGCGATCGATGTCGGTGCATGAATCGAGCCTAAAAAGGCCTTTTTTTATATTGTTCTTACTTGATGTCACGAAGCATGAATAACAACTGCTACTGCAAAAATGAGATTTGAAGAGTATTTTTTAGTAGCTTGGCGTAAAACTGAATAAATTCTAGCCTAACTAATAATAATCGGGCTAGAATTTCTATAGTTTTAATAAGTTAATATGTTTTCTGTCTCATCTTCATAATTTTTATTACCTTTTTAGCGATGTTCTTGTAACTTCCCATATAGTAGAAAATACACGGAATCAGAATGGAATTTTATATACTTTTAAGAATAAAAAGCAATCGTAAATATTTTTCAGGGAATGCGCATCGCAAAAATCGTTGACGCTAATGATTTGTACACCGGAGTTACAACATCAATGCTACCGTGCGAATGCGTGAATCTCTTGTGCCCTTTTAGGGAGACATATTTTCGTACACTTGATATTAAAACAGGATTGTAATGAGCGAAGGCACACCGCCGTCTGTAAATACACTTAGGTAAACTTATATGCCGTGTGGTTCCCGGCACCAATAGAAAAAAGAATAGGACCACTCCATCTCTCTCTTATGGATGTTGTAAAAGGCGACTAAGGGGTAGGCTTATAAACTTGGAATTCTTCTTTTAGCCGATGGGCTAGCAACCTGTCACTATGTGAATCTCAAGTCTATCTTAAAGCCAAATAGCTGAACGTGACCAATCAAGTCTTTTCAAGACTGTTGGCTCTGTCTACCACGCTAGGGATTTAGACGTGATTATATGTATGTATGTATGTATTTGAACTTATTATAGAACTTACGCGTAGAATTTTTAAAACGAATCTAACTGTTTCGCCGTAAGGTACTTACAAAACATACAAAATAACTGAAAGACGTACAAATGAAAAAACAGGTATAGTACATTTACAACATTAAGTTATAATAAATAAAATGGGCATTAGATATAACGTTATTGTGTATGGCTTTATAGCTCTATACATGGTTGGCCATAAATGCCGTTTTGCCTAGTAAAATGATGTCCAGAACGGTGTCTTCACAGACGTATGGGTGGCCAATTAATTCAAAACACGCCGAAATAGTATCAGGTTGATATCCGTAAATCAATATGACCATAATGTAAATCGCTGCGATTGTGATCGGCTTGCGCTGATGTCATTCAAGCAGACCTTGTGAACGAAACTTCATATGACAACAGAATTATAATAATATGTATGTAGGTACTTATAACAAAGAATGGAAAAAAATAATTAAACTTTAGGAACTAGCGATTGGTACAATGAAAAAGAAAGAAGTCAACTATTTTAAGTTTCAAATTCTTGTTACAGATCGTAAAAAAAAACTATCAATTTGTAGCTTTCGATTTTAATCATACCTACCTATATCTGTCTTCAACTCTGTATATGTAACCTTTTCATAGCGAAACAATTTAACATATGTCCACAAAAGTACGAGAAACCTTATTTATATGAAACATCACATGGAAGAAATTTTGAAAAAAATTTAACCGAACCTCACGCAGAAGCTACCTCGGGTGGATAGATTCGAGTAAAAATAACAAGAATAATTAGAGATTCAGCTCACAAGAATCATTGTTGGATGATTTTTGTCGAGTTCAAGGTTAATTTAACTATAGTCATACCTATATTTATTAATTTAATAAATAAAAGTATATCATATCGTAATAAGTATAAGGGCTAAAATCGTGCGATTAGATAGCAATTGACGTTTTTAGAGCGTCGTTAAATTTGATGTCATAATCACTGCGTGTAATGTAATGTATAACAACAGGTTTTAAGATTTTTTATTTTTCCGTTCGGTTTCGTTAGTTACTTAAAATTGTGATTGTTGAGTAAAATATTTAAAAGTAAACATAAGCAAAATGGTTCATCTTTAAGTTTTTGGTACATATATATATCTACAACTACAGTTTTAGCTTGTGTCGTAAATTTGTGCAAATTGTTAATGGTACCTGCCCATTATAATAATTATTAATTTGTACAAATTTATCTTTCAAGCTATGTATTTATATTTATGGCTAAATGCTCTAGAACGTACCTATAACCTGAGCAAGATGACTGCAGCGGTACGGTCAGGCTATTTGGTCGACGACGGGTAGCTTGCGTACTGCAAGACATGTTCATACTAGTAGCTCTCTTCAATTTTGTGTTTTTGCCATATTATATAAATAAGTACAATCAGAACAGATTTGATGAGGCAAACCGCCGATTGATGGACCAAGAAATTAACCATAGATGGTTCCAAATGTAAAGGATATTCATTGCTATTTAAAGAGAAATGGGCTAGTAATATGCGTTCCCTTAAGTCGAATATAGTACATTCTAGGCAAGCATTTTGACTGTTCTGGCATTGTAATATTAGGTGATAATTTGCTAAATGATAACAGATATTGAGAGATATTTATCGAAATTGAGATAAAAGAAAGTGCATTCATTGCCATTTTTATTACGTATTGCGAAAAGTATGATCTTGGAGACATCTTTACTCATGTCACAAGGTGAAATTTTGCAACGGGTCATTTTTAAAACAAGTCGTGTTCGTAATAACTGTAAACCAGACGCATCACAGCATTAATGTAACCG
This sequence comes from Amyelois transitella, assembly GCF_032362555.1. NCBI lineage: Eukaryota > Metazoa > Arthropoda > Insecta > Lepidoptera > Pyralidae > Amyelois > Amyelois transitella. Next base: position 3,904,902 of record NC_083512.1, on the reverse strand, counting down.
GACATATCCCAGATAAAAATACCAGATTTACCTTAAAATATGTACCTGATTAAAATTAATTACTCGGTGTTAAGTTGACAAGTTGACGACATGTGTTTTGGCATATATTATCTATTTTAACTGTTTGCTGTTTTTTTAAATATATTAACATAGTTAAATAGATATACCTTGTGTTTAACTAATCTTAAAGTAAGTAACAAATTTATTTCTATCCAATAATACGAATGGACTATTCTAGAAGTTTTCGTCACTTCGTGATTAAGGTTTGAATGGTATAATATGGTTCGTATAGTCAATACATGGTTTATATTCGCAGGTATTTATATGCTCTTCTGATTCCTTGTTTTACTATTTTGTGTTTGTGTTTACATACATACATACATACATACATAAAATCACGCCTCTTTCCCGGAGGGGTAGGCAGAGAGGGGTAGGTTTGTGTTTATCTGACCCACAATACAATCATTGATCTTAAAACAACTATTTATACAAATATTTTGTGTCCACAGAAACCTCCATACTGTCGCAAGAAACAGTTCTTGTTGCGAAAATTGACATGCGCATGACATCACGTAACACAGCAATCGACATATTATGTTGTTGCTATATGACATACAAAGTAATACAACATAACTTTTTCTTCTTTCTAACGTTAGACTCAGATACAAACATACCTTTCTGGAGAGGAAAGGGGTGCGTCTTTTATTATGATTTTTGATTGAGATGAGATGGGATTGATTGGAATCAAGATCAACACTCATCTGACCTCCGTAGTCTGTACCCAACCTAAGCTATATTGCATCGTTTTCCACGACAAGTTGCCTGAATGTGCAGGTTACCTCACAATGTTTCTCTAACCGTAAGAACATCGGTTAGCACTCAAACTAATGTACTAACATAACTCAATAAAAGTCATATAGCTAAAGTAGGATTTGACCAAGTTCCTCCGACCGCATCACGCATTTAAGTCGCACCTATAGATTTGATCGATGCTCTTATTAAATAACATACAAAGTCCTTAATAGTACATAACAAGAGACAAAATTAAAACTACGCCACAATAACAAGTAGCTTCACAAAAATGGGGAAGTGTCGTCAGGGTCGTCTGACGTGGATTGTTCCATCGAGAATAGGTAAAAAATCTAGGCACGTAAATTCTATACCGAACATAATGTGCGGCCGTTGAATACGCGATTCGGTAATTCTATTGTTTTAAAATTGTACTGACATACATTTTGGAACATATAACATTGTAGGAGGGCAAATTTAGAACCTACATAAAAATTATAAGTCTAGACTAACACTAACCTAAAATGTGTTATTTTTTTGTCTGAATGTTTGTAAAGTATCACGCAAAAAGTATGGGATCGATAGTGATGAATCTTAGTGAGTATTCTAGTTCGACATCCTAGACACCAAGGAAACTAAGGAAAAGCGTGATAACGGAATTTTATGATGTGAAAGAAGTTATACTTGTAGTAAAAGCCAATATACATAGCAAATATAAATTTGAATGATGGAAGGGAAAGGTCTAGAGATGATCGTGCCTAGAATCGAGGGCGTTCTGATGACAGGTCAGGTCAAGAGCTTGAAAACCAACGAGCTTGCATGCAAAGATTGATAAATGTAAATGAAACAAATGCAGTATGTTTACATACTCCTTTTGTTTCGTTTACATTTATGATTTATGGTCGTCTCATAATAAAAGATCTTGGGTAAATTTTTCGCGGATTTTGTGGCCTCAATTTAACACCTATTAATTATGTTTGTGTGCGTGATCAAGTCGCGAAACTATTCAAGTAACGAGGTAGCCATGACCTTTATACAAAATGGCTTATCTTAAATTAATTTACGGATATTGTCCATCTACAATAATATAAAAAGTGAATGTAAATAAAGCAATACTTTTGTTTTGACTGCAGTTAAAATGTAACTGTATCTACATAAATGCAATAAATTATCATGTCCATGAAAGGGAAGACTGAACTCTTGTCCTCTATATTTATCAGAATCGTCAAGTGGGAGCAACATATGATTAGTAATTAAATCAAGTATATCACAGTTCGAAAGAGCGTGGGTGTCAATGTTTTGTAATAAAAATGGCGCCCAATGGACGTTACCATTTACATCCCGTTTAGAGCATTGCATCAAGTGTAATTACTCGGAGCTTGTAAATATTGATAAGTTAAATTTAAAAGTAAAAATCAATAGTGTGTGCCGGCTACTTCTCTTCCTAAACTGAGTTTTAAAAGATATATTTATCATGGGAAAGGCTTCTTAATTGAGATTTGTCTTATAGGCGACGAGCGAGGAACCGGTTAACATCTGATCTGAATCATAATTTCATCATTAATCCTTTCAGCTAAACGTGGTCTTTCAGTCTTTTCGAGACTGCTGGCTAGGGATGAAGGCATAATATATTTATGTATGTAATTTTAAAATCAGAAAAAGTTCAAATAAATTTATGCTTCATTTAAAATTAAAAAGGGGGTAAAAAATCACAAATTGATGGAATCAAAGAAAGAGGATGAATGATACAAATTACTGTTTTCGCGTTTTACGGACTTGTTCATAGATAGTTTTTTATAGCGAGAGGTCATCTCTTCTTCGAGGGACATTCACACCAAGCTTACATCAATGTTTAAATTATAACAAGGATGCTAATTCTTCAAAACCGGTTGAATACTAAAGCTAAATATAGATATTTTAAGACAATAATCGTTTTTGTTAATAAGTTATATCATCTTCAATGATCACGTTAACTTGAACCTCCGTTCATACGAAAGGCTGTTTATAATGTATGTAGTGGTAATTATGTTCGATTTTTAATGTTAATTTATCATAATTAAGTAATTTTATTTAAGATGTGCTTTATAAATTAGTTTATATTAATTAATTAGAGTTATTGAATAAGAGTAATAGACTAAACAGAACTATCATCTGTTTATTTAAATGTGACCAATCAGTTCTTTTGAAGGTAGATTTAGCCGTTGAATGCATCTGTAAGTCATGATGCAAGGTAAGTTTCTGGTACAAAGCGTAAAAAAAAAATAACAAAAATCGACAAAAAGAACAATACAGATTTTATTCTCATTTCAATGTTTGCCATATCAATTTGTTAGTGCATCTTAAACATAACTGGTTAGTGGGCGTACTCGGTCTACTAAGTACAAACAGACGGTCGCCTCGCTTGATGCGTAGACGTGTATGGATATCAAACCAAGCCGAATGCCCGCTACTCCACCTCATGCTCACATTATAATTTCTAGAAAGCACCCACTGACTGTTCATTTGCTTAAACTTTCAATTTGATATGAATTTATGGACGGCCCTCTGTTTTCTCTACATGCTTTCTTGTTTATTGCTTGGGTTTACTTATTTTAATATCGTTATCCGCGTGAAAGCAAATTGTCGCTGTCAAGTGTTTGGCTGTGGTACGAGTAATCACGAAGACATGAGATTATGACATACTCAGATGATGGTAATCTTCACACGACTTTTGATTGTCTTTTGATTAAGAATGATTTTATTGCCTATATTTATGTTATTTTATGTATCATATGGTACACAATGATAAATAATTCGCAATGCATTGGAATGTACTTATGCTCTTTAAATTGGAAATGAGATTTAGTACTTACTTATATAACAAAGTCATCGTAGGGTTCTTTAAAGTACAATATCAGTACTTCGAGTATAATATATTTTTCTTAATTTTTATTTATAAGTCTTTGAGGAAGAATGTTGACATATGTCTGGCACTTACAATAAATCATAATTATTTCCAGTATCTTTATCCGATGGTGTTTAAAGTCCATTTAATTGTTTGTCTTTCTTAAGTATTTTAAAACTCATGAATGATTACCTATTAACTAATAAGGTTGTTGTTTGAATAGTATTAGGTATGTTCTTATAGTCGCAAAAGTAAAAATGCTAATAACGGTCATTACTAAAATAGTTAATACTTAGGTGATGATGTTTTTATCGCATCTGAAGATATACGAGTACACCCCAAACAAATGTAAGCCTCGCCACTCGAGATAATATCTACAGCAGATAAATTAAATGATAATCTCATACAAAAGTGTTTGCTTTATAAAACGCTACAAAACTGTGAATTACACTGTAGTGATGAACAGTGTTATAAATTTCCCTAGCATTCCCACACATTAATGTACTCACCCGTACGCAGATTCTCTCGGCTATGTAGTGGTGTGTCGTAAACCTAACATTGTGTAGCGGTTCAACAGAAGTTAACTTACCTTATTGTCATTCCCTTAAGGTCTAATTTGATATGTAATGGAAATTACGTTCTTTGTTTAAGGTGGTGTTAGTATACCGTATTGTTTCACGTTTATGCGCCTGTGTGACGAGGTTAAGTAGAGCGGTGTTATCTCCGGACAGAGATTCCATGGAGTCCTCGGGATTACTTGTTTAAATATTAAAGCAATACTCGTTTCATTTGTTAGATTAGCTTTCTGATTTTTGTGAAACTAATCATGCTTTAGCAATGTCGCATTCTACATTTATATATCTTTGTTGTTTTCTTATTCCTTTTGTTACAAAACCATTAGCATATTGCGACAATCCGTCAACTTTAAACACGAGAATGTTACGAACTGATGTTCGCAACACTTGTTACAGATCGACTCCGATTAAATCTATTATAAGTTACGACACACATTCTCGTCGCAAACAAAATATATTTCATAATTATTGAGGGTTTAACTCATTGTCTGTCCAGCCTAAATGTCATCGAACGGGGTTTCGCAAGAGCGTCAATCACGAGCGGTCACCTACTTTCGCGATCAGTTCACGGCGATTAGTCCGCGCTCCACCGTCCGCACTCGGATACATTCACTGAGGCCGTACCTCACCTCACCTCTACCTCTACGCAACAATTGTTTCTGTAGGAATCTTTTATTTATGGCAGTGGCGCGTATGTGTGCGTGGGCCGTAGGCGACGGTCGTGTCGTACCTGTACACTCGCACCACTTCCCACATTTTGGACTGTCTCTAATTGGAGTAAGGTGCGTTTTTGCTCGGGAGACGTGCGCACAGAAATGCCCTACCGGCAATAAGTCAACGCTCGAACTCGCCTGTTTGACAAGATTCCAACCGCGTCTGTCCTGTTTGTTTATTGTAATCGGTTTGACAATGAGCTTAAGGTGCGGTTTCGAGTGATCTCCCGCGCGATTGTTCTGTGCTGCCCGGCGCGCGCCCGTTTGTGTTGGTATGATACGTCATGTATACCGGCTTACTGTAGATTCGCCTCTTAGCATCCATAATTGCCTGACGACTGAACGACTTTAAAAGCTCTTTGTTGATTAGTTTTTCTTGTTGATTCATTTCTTGCAAAGCTACTTTTATTTCTAGGAGAGATAACATACACTACGTTTCTTATGAATTTGAATAAGATCTATCATTGAGAATTTCGTTTATGAGAGCATTTATTAAAATTTGTATTATTGAAGGCATAGGAACTTAATGATGAAGTTTTATTAAAAAAAAAAAATAACTCATCTTAGTAAATTGAATTGAGCTGTGATGATAGTCAGGTGTAAATTAAGGTTAAGTTTTGGCTTCAATGCCTATAAGAAATTAATAAAAAATAAAGATTTACAATAAAAAACCATAATTAAGTATAATTAATACAACAATGAGTGCACAACAAAAGTTGATAACTCGGCGACAATCCTAGTGCAGATAACGGAAGGTCAATGAGGGAGACGTCAGACGATTGAAACGGCGCGGCGTCAGGTCGCGTGGAGGGGGAGAGCGGTGCGGGACGGGGATACAGCCGTCCCGCTCGCGCGCGACCGACCTCCTTGGATGCGCGGCCCGCAAGGTCGGGCACCTTAATTAATAAACCCACCGTAAAGTATTTGAGGCCGATCTGAGAAGCGACTACAATCTTCTTTGTCTAGTTATTGACCCGACAGATTTTTTGTCCGGCCCATAAAAACTTCGGAGCCACCGGAGAGACACGACATCATAGCTATATTTACATTTCCGAGATAAGGCAGGTGATAACATTTAAAATGTAATAAAATACTTCTTAAAAAGATATAAAATCACCATAACGCTGCTTTAACTATGCAAATGGTCTATCACATAATAACGAACTTCAACAAGTGAAAATAAAAGGAAAGTTAATATTTGTTCTAAGTGGCCAACGTTCATTAAACGCTATTATTGCTGTTCTTAATTTTTTAATCCGGAAATATTTAATTAGGTGCACCTATTTGGTTTGATACAATACATGGAACAACTTTTTTGTCAAGCAAGCGATAATGGCTCGTCTAACATCTTGCGTTCGTCTATAATGAGCACGTATTATAATAGTAAATTGATCAGTGAGTGTGTCTAAGATCTTGCTTATGGGATTGGTATAAATAGCGGTTTTGCAAATAACTGGACTGACGCCGAGTGCCGCAGCCGTGTCGGTCTTGGTAGATGTTGCAAAGATTATTATAATATGCAGACTGGAATGTGTGCACATATGTATGTATACCTGGTTCGTAGGATGTAGTAACGGTTTGTGTAAGGAGGTAATGCGGCGGCTAGAGGAATGTGATATGTATTTACAAATCAGATTTTTTTACCATTGAAAATATTGGTTTTATTATGGATTCTATATTTGATCTTAACGAGGAAAATATATTTTGTAGAAATTTCAGCATCGGCGTTCACAAAATTTACATAAAATTCTTGTTCATGGAATTTTAGCAGAAACCTATCACATTTCCCAGTGACAATGAACACCACAAAGCACATTTATAAGTTATATATAAAAATTACTTCGTCAGTCAACATTTTCCACTTTCCCAAATTTGATACTTTAATAACTTAAACAATCTCAATCGGTTCGGCATTAGATGAACTACCCTCATTTCCTAATTTACCAAATCACGCCTCTACAACAATTAAATTTCATAATCTATGCGTATTCGGCGCTCACATTGTTGCTCGCTTATGTAAGCCAGAGCGTCTTCCACTTTCGAATCAAGTTTATTGACACGGCAAGCTCGACAAATGCCCACTTCATTACAAATTATAAAGAGTTCAGAAATCACACCTCACTTAAGTATTACATCCAAAATAATCAGAACATTCGAAAGAGTTCTTACTTCGAGGCTCAAACGTAAAATTTTGTTAAATCCTCACCTCTCTGAAGAGGAGCCTGGGGTCCATGGGGGTGACCATGGATCATGGATTGAGTGAGTCAGGTTTTACACGACGCGACTCCCATCTGAGCTCCGCAACCTTTGCAGGTAAACTTAACCCTTATTGGATCCATGGTGGCACATCCTATTTTCTGATTGTATAGGTTTTCTCACGATGTTTTCCTCCCCTTTTATTAATTATTATTTCTGTGGGCTCAAGAACATTATTTTACTAAAAAACTATATTTAGGGACTCACAATTCTTATTTTATACGATGGTCAAGCATTCCATTCCATTTATTATCCATTACCGGCTTATATTTAGATGATATTGCTCAGGTATCACCTGTAGATTGTATAAAAGTGGAAAACATTTCTGTGCTCTATTTGTTGTGAGCTTCACAGTTACATCGGCATCGGTGCGGCATCGCTTTGATGCCACAACATAAACGATTTCGTCATTATTTCAAATTAAAAAGTATCGTACGAATAATACCAAATGTTTGTTCATCCGTGGAGGAATAGTGGAGTTTAATAAACTGTGAGCGTCGGGTGAATATTTTGGATCGATAAATTATTTGCTTTTTATTTCATCTTTGTCACAAAATTAATGGCATATTATAAACTAAAGTATCGAAATAAATCTTGACCATTTACTCATATAACTACTTATATCACTTCTTTGTCTTACGGGATAGACCGAGCCTATGGTCTCTAAAATAGTGGAAGGTCATGTTCAGCTGGATGGCTCAATGGTGGAATTAGAATCCATCTAGTTCAGTAATAAAAAAGGATTTTCCTTAATAACCAGCTAATATTACTTATATTATAAATGCGAAAGTTTGCGAGTTTGTATGCTTGGATGTTTGTTACTCTTTCACGCATATATTGTTGAACCGATTACGATGATATTTGGTATGTAAGTAGTTGAAAACCCACAATAACACCTCGTACTTTCTATCCCGGAGTTTCCGAGGGTTGACGTTATGATAGGGTTTCCACGTGGACGAACCGTGAACGCGGCCTCTAGTAATGAATAAATAAAGTAACATCACAACAATTTATAAACTCCTAATTGACTGACAATAGTAAAAGTTTCAAAATACTTTGTTATTCTTTTTTCTTGAGCTCAATAATAGAGTCATCATTTACAAAGTAAACAGCTTCTGCCATAAATTAATCCAAAACAATTTATATAGTTGTATTAACAAGTTTTATGATAATTTTATGTATGGTCCGCCTCCAGTGCATTAATACTGAAGAACGCTGGAGCACTCATTAGCTTTTCTATTAGCAATAAATCTGATCAAGTTAACTGTTATGTGATTGTCGCATCACGACCGCTTATTGTTGGCTACACTTTGTATTAAACTGACCTAAATAATGAGTTTAACGAACGGGGATTATGTATGTTTGGAAATACGTGAAAGTAATATTGCTGATTCTGAGGCTGAAAGTTATACAGCTGAAGGAGTAATAACTATCGATGCGTTGAAGATCCTTGATATTCTGAAGACAGCTAGTGTGAGGAAAGCCTGCAATAAAAACAATCCATACATCCATAAATATAATAAAACTGTAACTGAATTTTGTCTGTACATTGAAGATATTTAAGAAAAAAAAATATGAGTGGTCTTTTAGGGTCAACAGAAGCAAAAAAAATTTTTTTTTAATTTTTGTGTCTGTCTGTCTGTATGTTTGTACGCGCATCATGCAAAATCTACCGAACGGATCTGAACGAAATTCGGCACAGATATAGATAGAAACCTGAATTAGAATATAGGCTGCTTTTTATCCTGAAATTCTATCCCAAGGGGATAAAATAGGGGGTGCAAGTTTGTATGGAACTTCGTCATTTTTGAATCGATATAATGCAATATGTAAAAAAAAAACGGGGAAATTTATTTATCCTTGAAAGCTTCAATGATGCCCAAAATAACTATCCCACACGGACCAAGTCGCGGGCACTGCTAGTCTGAAATAATTTTAGATAGTATTCGTATATTAGGTATCATAATTTTCATTCTTTTTTTTTAAATATTCAGTTTGGGTGGCATAATTTTAAGGTCAAAAGCAGATAATGCAAAATAAGTAGAGTTGGATGTTAAACTTTGATCAAATATTAGTTACGTTCCCTTGCAAAGGTTGCGGAGATGGAAGTCATTTCATGTAAAAACCTGACTCCTTGTCCAGAGAGGTGTGAATGACACTCGGACTGATACCATAATGATACTCGTAAGCATTAAAAATGATGCAATAGGAAACTTTGGTTAAAGTCTCGACAAATCATTAACAACTGCCTAGGTTGATGGTTTATTTTTGTGTTTTAGACGGTAACCTCATTAGATAGTGAAATATTACTGGCAAGTTATGCAACTCTTTCGAAGCCTACCTAGTTCTGGCTATTCAGTATTCAAGAACGCATGTAAGTATAATAAGAAACAAAATACACGGGTACACCGGCTCTTACACAATAAAGTCTTTTACGTGTAAAATACAAAGTACAACATCATTTAACTAAACAATTTTCCAATAGGTCTTTGTCGTACCTGCATTTTCAGATGTTAACAATTGACGAATGTAACTTGATCAAACAAGTGAAGTGAATCCAAACCGAAGAGCTTTCATGAATTGATGAACATAGTTAGTGGAAATAAGTACTCTCTGGAGAGGCTCGACCTACCTCTCTGGGAAAGAGGCCTGATTTATGTTTAAGTACTTCTTGAATTTTTGAAATACAGGATTTCTAAAAATTAAGGGCGAATGTCACTTATAAACGCGTATGAGCAAATGTCACTTATAAACGTGTGTGTAACATAACAAACTTTTTCATAAACAACCTCATATCTCCTTGTTTATCCGTTCCATGTCAGGTCATGTTAATCTTCCAATCTATTTTTGATTTTAATTATAATAATATGAATCAAAAGAATTTGAAGTTCTTATTAACCTTGAATCAGAAATAACAATAAATACACTTGTATGTGCACAGAGACAGGTGTTTGGAAAATGTTATATATTTTTTTTCTTGTTTTGTTTTGTTAGCTGTGTTGTTTAACCTCTGCAATAACATTCGTGTGCTATGTGTATTACCAGCTTCTTAACCTTTATTCGCCCATTGCCAAGAGGCATGAACTTGACTCAATGTCCTAGAACAATTACTTTGTGTCGCGATCTGTCTTTAGTCACATTCTCCTGGAAGACAAATTTTATAAGTTGATTAATTATAATGGCTAATAAACTAGAGATGCTTTTTTGCTTTCTTTACAAAAAAGAATAGGACCACTCCATCTCTTTCCCATGGATGTCGTAAAAGATCAAGTCAAGAATGTTGGCTCTGTCTACCCCCCAAGGGATATAGACGTGACCATATGTATAGGTATGTATGCTTCTTTAAGGACATGGGCTTACAATCTGCTACTACTCGTATCTGAATTTCAATTCCATCATTAAGCCATCAAACAGAACGTCGTTTTTACTTCTCTAGATTGTTGACTCTATTCAATTCAAATTTCTTTATATTCTCTCACACACTCTCTACACAAACTTAAATCAAAATATTTACAGAAAAGTTAACTATAACAAGACATCTACCTACCCTGTAATGGGCAACTGCGTGATATAATGTATTACTTTTTATAATGCCTATATTCTCATAAATGGCTTAACAATGTATTGTACGCGTCTTCTTACTGTTATTTTGACATAAGGTATATGTCATGAAAATAAAAATATATATCTAGATAGGTTGTAGATTTCATAATTTCCTTATTTATTACTTCTATTACTTTGTAGATACTTGCTTCAAAAAGTTACCAAATAATCCATCCATCAGAATAATTCAATTCAAAACAGCTTCAGTTTATATAGTTTCTATAAATAGAGAATGTAAGAGGATGAGACAAGGTCAATAATCATCCGTTCTAAAAATAAAGAGAACATAGAAGTATACCTTTAAAACTATTTGATATTAAAGACGTTTTGTAGAAAACATTGTTCCTATGGGTACATTTGATGATCATGGTTAAAAGTTCTGTAAGTTCTATGACCTAGAGTCCAGTCCGAGACTTTGGTATTGATAAGAGTTAAACATCCCTGGTCTAAATCCTTCTAATTCTCGATATTTATTACTTTCCCACTAACTATCTGATCTCGTATAATTAAGTATGTAAGTACCTATATTCGAAATTTTATCGAAACTAACCCATAGCAATTTAGTTCTGAAAGCATAACAGACAGAAAGATTTGATTATGAGATCATATTAGTATTGTATGATTAAGTTCAAACCTTTTAGAATTTCAAGTGGGATTTGAGCGAAGTACAGAATAACAGTGGTGGTAGGTAAACTAAATAATTTATAAGTATATAACCATACAATTCATCAACTATGTGACAGAACGAATTATAATATATAAACGTATATACTTAACCGACCCCACATAAAAGGCAAATCACAAAAAGGTTGATAATATATAAAAATTTATCTTATCACATTTCCGTTCTTTCAGTATTTTGCGACCCGTCTAGTCGTCGAAGCGCACAGTTGCACATGCATGTTTCAATATAATACTACGAGTATTGTGGCAAGCGCATTGCAATCATTACTTACTGACATCAAAACGCATAGGCGAGTGAAATCGCGCAGAATCGTTCGTGTTTATTTAGATCCGCGTTTAGTAGGTTATATAGCTTATAAACGATAGAATATATGTAAGTACATATACATCTGTCTACTCGTACTGAAGCCTACATAGGAACTGCTGGAGTATCAAACAGAGCACAATATGGTACAGCTGCAAAAGACGCAGATGCAGATGTAAAAAACCTGAACTAAGTCTGAACTCAATTCCTCTCAAGAGAGGTAATGTTTAAACTATAAATAATGAATAGACTATGAAACTTGGCTAAAAATGAAAGAAATTTGAACGATATACATGTTAGCCTATTGTATAGATTACAGTGTACTTATTATGAGGGTAAGGCTTTCATACTTGGGATTACTTTTTTTGGGCGATGGGCTAGCAACCTGTTACAACATGAATCTCGTTTCCATCATTGAGCCATAGCTGAACGCGGCCTTTCAGTCTGTTCAAACTTGTCTACCCCGCAAGAGATATAGACATGATTTTATGTTTGTAGATTACAGTGGAAAACTCAGAAGGAAAGAGCAGACTCCAAATGATAACAATAATAAATATATTAAGTGATCATAGTCGGCATTTTTATATGTTTTGAATCATTGAGTAAGCAATTTTTAACTATGTTTTAGCTCGAAGTCTACTTAGTCCTCAAGAACAAAAATCATTAGGAAATACGATTGTCATCTCTGCTTAAAACGCCATAGCTACATCCCCGATATCATCTCGAAAGCGTAGAGCGTGTAGGTATTTACATAGTTCGCGCCCACTTGGATCCGTCCACCATTCGTTTTACGCACTTGATGCTTGTTGAAATATTTTATGATCGTTAATGTTAAAAGGATAGGTATTATAAGGTACAAACTCAATTTATGTAGGTTAGGTGTGTGGTTTCTTAGTAGCAAATAGTTCAATTGTTTTTTATGCTTTGGAATATGACAAGTTTCAAATGTCAAACTTTGCAATTATCTTTCCACTAAAAATCAAAGCTAACTACATTACATAGTAAGTAGGTAGTAAGTAGCTCCTGAAGTGATGAAACATCCATGCACTGAGAATCTAATTAAATATTGCATCTTAAAGCATTGAGAGTTTAGTCCAATTTTAAATATGTATAAAATTGAGGAAATTCGTAGTTTATATATGTACATGGAAGATTCTTTATTTTTCATTATGTTAAACTACATAGTAGTAGTAAACTATGCTGTTTCTGGACTTTCAATTATCTAAAATATACACAATATTTACTTCATACAACCTTCGTAAAACCAGCTAAGATGGGAGTCGCTTTGACATTTTGTATTGCGTTCATTGCGCGCGCTCTTACGATCCAAACAACTATTATACGGTCGAGTTGAAACGTTGATAGTTACCGGGACAATATATCCAGGGCGGGTGCTACTCAACTTTCAGCATTTGTTTTTGCCATCGAACTCCCATTTTGCATAGAGCGCGCATCATCTCCATGTAACATCATGTAGCAGCTTGCTATAATAATAATTACCAGTACTAGTGTTTCCCGCGATTTCATAAGCGTGGAGGAGTTTATCATTTCATGAATCATGGGATACAAATCCCATATATTGACCAGGCTTAGCTTTACAACAAGAAAAAAATCATCAAAATCTGTGTAGTAATTATGGAGATAAGCATGAGATAAGCACAGACAGCTTGTAGAGAAACTTGTCCAAGTATGGTCTTGGTTTGTATGATTCCCTTAAACGACTGCCCAAACATGAAGGATTTTTTTCATCAAATATTATCGTCCTGCCATTGCATTATCGATTACAACATTTTTAAAATATTCAGTGCACAGACTTTCCTACTGAGAGAGTTTCGGGAAATCCTCCCTAGACCACATATGGCACCTACTTGCCAAATTCCAAACCTAGCCTATAACTAGGGCCTTGATAATATGTCACTCAATCAGATTTATTATTAATATATTTGTATTGCGCACTCTTAAAAAACAAAAGATGTGTCATCCAACCTCTATCGGTTTCGGTCGAGACTGGTTTCAAGACCGGAATGCGTGGCGTACGGCAAAGCGCGCACTTGCCCGCCACTTTTTGTGGCAATAAGTTAATTTTTTATATAAAAAAATAAATGTTAATGACACCGCAAGTTTATGCGCTCGTTTTATCATATTTTAGTCCAAGTAAATTATCGGCTCGTGCAGCGCAAGGTGTTAAATGTTCCTATATAATGTAAGTTTAAGTGTAAGTGCAGAGTTTATTTTTATACTTTTAAGATATTCTTTGATGTTGATTGGAATATGTGTCTTTGCTTTTTTAATTACCTTGTCTATGGTTACTGAGTTAACTTCGAGGCTAACTCAGCTGTGTAATCTGTTCAGTATATATTTATTTATTTATTTGTGGTTGTTATTTTATCTTGTTTTAAGAGCTTTTTTCATAGTTGACTGAACTGACCACGACCCTGGATCAGGATGTAATTTTGACTTGTAAGATTATTTTATTTAAATATTATAAGTCGAAACATAATATATACACACCTATTATAATAATAAATTTAATTAAACTTAAGTCACATTAAAAAAATAACTACAATTAAATTACAAACAATAACAAGTATTGTTTAAATACCTACTTAAGTTTAATATTACTTCTAAGATGTTAGATGCCAACCTCAAAAACTGAAGGATTCGAAACTAATAAATTGAAAAGTCAATTTCTTACAGGCTATGTTATAAGAGAGATAACGGAAACAATTTCACCTTCTTTTTCCTCCTTGCATTAGTCACAGTTATATCCTCACCTCTCTGGAGAGAAGCTCCGGGGAGCCATGGGTCATGATCCTCGATTGGGTAAGTCTGTCTTCCACACGAATCGACTTTCGCCTTACCTCTGCTACCTTTGCCGGACAACCTTACCCATATTTGATATGGTTCATAACTCAACTAAGATACGTACCTAAATTAATTATTATGCAAGTAAGGTTCAAAATTTCTTTTTGGTGGGAAGTATCTTTACCTTTACGCAACTGATTGCGCAAGAATACAGTGCATCACAATCTATTTTCTTTTTTTCCATACTGACGCTGCGATTGTATTACGCAATTTTGACAGCTATTCAAATTAAGATAGATAAGGAATTGTGTCATATTCTAAAAGAAAAAGAATCACTTTTAACTAGTGCCACAATAATAATTATCAAACTTGTTCTAGGTTTCCCTGGTAATAAGGTCGTAGAGGTCAGATCGGAGTCATTTTATTGACCTGACTTTATAACAATATTGGACTCAATATTGGATTGCAAGTGGACCCTAGTCTCTTTCCAGAGACAAGTAGAGAAACTGCCCAACTGAGACAAACAAAGAGAAAGATGATCAAACAGCTACCTATTCTGTAAAGGTTATTCTGATATGTACGAGTATATTCAAATATCTTCATTTGGCCAGAATCTGTTAGTTTAAGTTTAAAAATAATAATAAATAAAAAGTTTTAAATTTGAAAGACACAACAAATTAACGAATTTTTAAAAATAATGTCAACAAAATCTTCGACTCGTAAATTATAAATCCAATTAATTCGCGAAGAACAATCCCAAGAGACATTTTCACCTACGCTCGTAGCGGTCGTAGCAGTCGTAGGCGCGGACGTCAGCGCCCTACGAGCTACGAGCTACGAGCCCACGCGTCTCGACCTACGCCTCCGCTAACTGATAGTACAATTTCAAATGTATGTATTTGTAATCGAATTTGGAATTTTGCAATGTGTTTGTACTTTATTTATAGAAATTGTGTCGAGTTGTGTGGTATCTGGTAGAAATACTACACATTGTTTTTTTACAAGAGAATTTAATGTGAAAAATTACGTTAAAAATATATAATAATATGGTTTTATTTTTATTTTTATTTTTATTTTGAAGATACCAATTTTATAATTTTTTTTTACGTAAGCGTAGGTATGTTTACATACTATGTAAGTAGGTATTTCCCGGCAACAGTTGAAAATGCAGTTGGAAATACAATGGAATGGTAAGAGAATAAAAAAGATTTTGAAAGTATTTTGCTAACAAAAGAATGTCAAATGAGAGAGAGAGCATTTAACATTTTGCCATCATAAAATATTTCCTTCTTGACCTTATTGTGAAATATTTCTATTAACGTAAAAATCATTCTCATTTACACAATCAACCAGACTAATAGAACAAAATCATCAACAGAACAAAAATAGTATCGACTACATACAAAGGTGTATGAATTGTGACGAAATGCACACAGACGCCTCAACAAAGCCGTGACGGATTGGTCACCGTGTCTCTCAAATCGTTCTTTCAATTGTTATGAACTCGACTTAATATTTGTGTTACTAAATTTCTCTGCCCACGACCGTATGTACCGTAAGTGGAATGGTTCACGAGATATAATCAAAATGGACTCGTATTTAGAATGAACTTTCTAAAGCATATTTCTGTATTGTACACAATGATTCGGTATATCTGTGATAGTGTTGTTTTTGTGATGGCATTCTTGGCTATTAATTCTCTCTCGTCACACCGCGAGCTTGATCACTTTCGCAGCCCGATGGATACAACATTGGGGCCGTTAAAAGCATTTCAACAAAATTATTAGTTTAACAAGCTTTTGCACGCGACTTCGTCCGCGTGGTTTCTTTTTGGCAATAAAAAGCAGTTGTGTGTTCTTCCTCAGATCAGTCAAGTATTTTTCCTGTACTAATTTTCATCAAATTTAGTTCAGTGGTTTAGGCTTGAAGCGTAACAGACAGACCGAGTTACTTCTGAATTTATAATATCAGCAGGGATTAAAAAGTCTTTCAGCTTTCAATAAGGTCAGCTTGTTAAAAACAACACAAAAACAGCTTGCCGTGTGGTTCCCGAAAAATAAAAAAGTTGGGATTCTTTTTTAGGCGATGGGCTAGCAACCTGTCAATATTTGAATCTCAATTCTATCATTAAGCCAAAAAGCTGAACGTGGCCATTCAGTCTTTTCAAGACTGTTGGCTCTGTCTACCCCGCATGGGATACAGACGTGACCATATGTATGTATGTTAAAAAAAAGTACAAAGAAAAAGTATAACTTGTGGGAGCTTTGGTGCAAAAAAATTAACCCAGCTTGTATCCTGGATCACCAGCAACCTTATCTTTTAGCATTTAGAGTCCTATCCTCATCAGTGCTCGTACTTACCTTATGATCTTTCGTATGTAAGAACCTCACGCACCATTTACATGTACCAAGGTCTCTGAACAAGTACCACATACATTTAAGAACCTTACCTCTTGTGAAGTGTAAGCCTTCCTGGTAAGTATGCTGATGCAAGAGAAGACGGCCAATCGCTCACCATGCGTCTCACAACTGCTCATCAAGTGTCAGTCTTCTTTTGATTAAGCTCTGAATTTAAAGAATTAGCTACCTATAATAGCTTAATTGCAAAAGTCCAATCAGTGCTTCCATTTAAGTCTATGGTTGTTTACATTTTTAATTTATTCTTAATTTTCAAAATGTTGAATTTTAAATTGAAACAGCTACGCCAGTTTTAGCGCGTCACAGAAACATTAAACAACTAAAAAATTCTGTAAATTTTTATGAACTGTGTCCCAATTACGAAATGAATGAAGACAAACCTATCTTGTATCCTAAAAAGCGTTTTTTAATCAGTAAACTAATAGATAATGCCACCAATCTCCAATATACAGAGCCACCAGATATGAGCGTTGAGATAACGCCGAGCAAATATTTCTGTGATAAATGCTTTACTTACCTGTCGCGACCGCGGCGTTTATTAAAACCGTGATATTGCGATGATACGGACTGGTTAAACTCGTTCGGTGGATGTCGATATCCTTAAAAGTTCACGAGAATAACTCTCCTTTAATACACACAAACGAAATCAACTTAATACATTGCTCAGAATTTTAAAGATGGTTACAATCCAGCTTTGGAAGGCGAGCAATGGATGAGGCGAAAATTAAAATGGTCTCTGTTTATTTGGTCGTGGTCGACCAAACAAGCATAGTGAGATGCCAGAGTACGTCCTCCGAAATAGCGAGAATATAGAAGTTAAGATCCATCTAAATCAATAGGTCCTATGAGATTGTCCCTTTGCTATTAACTCGTACTAATCGTTTTTATGAAAAATTTGTCTGTACCTTCTATTCCTGATTCATCCACAATCATCAAAAAATATTATGTAAGCTCGTCAGTTTAGATTACTCTTGACCTAATCTTTCACCAAAGTGATACAAATTTTTCAAAACACCTATGCATTCCCCTTTCTTACGAATGCGTTTACAAATTTAATTAAATATAAAAATTAAAATTCCGAGCGAAATGGAATCATCACATCGCTCATTTAGTACGGGTTGGTCTAACTCACTTTGAATTGTAAAAAATTCCATGTCGTTATGAATCAACAAACCCTCATATTTTATGTTTACTTTATCTCTGCGTTCTCGTTGTTCTATACCGGAGAGCGGCTTTCATTCATGCCGCCGCAGGCTACGTTCCACGCGAGATCCCATCTTCCAATTACTGTCTGCGTTCGTGTGTTCTGCGATTTTGTCATTGTTGACCAATCGGATCCATCGGGTTATGCTGATTTCTGGATTTGATAGTCTTGGGGTGCTTTTATTTGAGTGATGATCAAGACTTTTCATTTGTGTCATGAGTATTTTTAGATATCTCAGCCTCATATGAAAGCCAAACATACATAAATACCTATGATTTATTTATGCCTCAGGACAGACCCAGTAGTCATGAAATTCCGATGCCACGATTAGGTGGATGGTTTAAGAATTGAGATTCAGAGACTTGTAACATAGAGAGAGAGAGTTGACTTGAAGCATCGTTTAAAAACAATCCAAGTTTATAAGCTTTTCCCTTAACCGATTTTTAGTATAAGTTAGTATATCTAGTATATTGTTTTTCTTCGCTACCAGCCCAGCTAATATAATTAAGGAAACAAATTAATTAACACGTTCAGTTGTAGAATAACACTCTTCTTTTCCATTGAGGGTCAAAAGCAAGCCAAAGCATTCGGAGGGTCGATGCGATGCCGTATCGTGTTGTTACACAAACAGTAAGGCGACGGCGCGCAATCGCTCATTTCACAACCCGGGGTCAACGGCCGACACCAATACCTAAATTAATTTTCTTTTCGGCCGCCGCTCATTGTTACTACGTTAACGCTATATGGAATTTGCGAGTAGAATTTGTTTGTTTATTTTATTGTGTAAACAGCGTACTCATCTCGATAGATGTTGAGCCATTTTGAATTTCAATAGACTGATACTTTTGCGCCTGAATCTATCAAAATTTTGCCCTTTAAGGTTGAATATTTTGCTAAATTGTTATAGAATTCGTTACCCCTAATTGAGTAGATCGAGAAATAATAAAAATTATTTAAAAATTGTTATTCTACCTCAATTCACTTTATTAGTAGCAAAGGAGGAAATTTCAGCTATCTTTTATCAATAGAAAAACAAACAAACAGCCGAATATACTGACATACAGCCACACGGAAAGGTTGAAGACAGGCTTGTGAAAATATTTTTCAGAAAACGACCAGAAAGAAGATAATACTGCTTACAACAAGGAAATCATGCATTACTTACATGTGTGGTCAAAGCTTTAACGGTCAACCTGGCATCGTCGATTGTTATACAAACTAGAATGTGTCGGCAGCAACCTGACCTTGTTATAGTTCTAAATGTCAAACTTGCGTGTTTTGGTCATAATAACGGTAAGGTAACCTACGTAGACTTATAGAAATAGTTGTTCTGTGTACACTGGTTAGCTTATCTGTGATCGTCTAGCGTTTTTCTATGTCATTAAGATTTTCGTAACTTTGATTGGAAATATTTTATTTTGTATGTATAACAAGAACAATTATGCACACTGGCGGACTTGTCGGGATTTTTTCTGTCAATTCAAGTCAACTAGTTATTAAAAAGGATCATATCCCATATTTAAGGGATAGTAGTAAAAGTTAGGGTAAAGGAATTCTTGAAATAGAAATGTTTGACGGAGAAGAAGTTATATCGATGTCATTTGAATTGAGAATGACTGAACGGATATGTTACACAGAAATACTTATCTTATTTTAATTGTTATTATTGTAAAAACTATCCAGTGGCTTCCAGTTAATGTAGTTAATTGATTAATCATCTTATTTTTACCAACTACTGTTTCTACTGAATTAATGAAAGTTTATGATCATTGTCATGAAGTGTAAACGAAAGAATTTCAAATGGCTTCAATAAGTCAGCAACTAATGAAATATTCAGGGGATATGTGACAAAAACATTGTTCATAAATGGTGTTATACACATGCACGGAGTGGCAGATGATAATATGGTGTTTTATGTTGAATAAATATAAGTTTGGCTTAAATATCCTTGGATCAGCTGCGCTTACGAACTTTAAACAAGGATTGTATTGGCAACCATTTTAATAAAGGTCAAATATTTTTCATGTTGATTTACTAATGAAAAATTATAAAGATAAATTTTGGTTGTAGGCATAAAAGTTTTCTTTATATGGCATATTTAATTACTTCTAACATCCTTAGCTGAGCTTCAAGATTCGCTTATATCAGAAAAGTATGACGATTTAACTATCATTATTTTTTACAAAAGAGAACTATCTTTAAACATCTTTAAGTTACTTAATACCGTGATTGAACGGTTAGAGATTAAGTGGTCCTTCATTATTATTCGGCACTGTATTATTTTACTGAATATTTGATAACTATTATAAAGGCGAAAGTTTGTATGGATGTATGGATGTTTGTTACTCTTTCACGCAAAAACTACTGAACCGATTACCATGAAATTTGGTATGTAGGTAGCTGAAGACCCAGAATAACACATAGGTTACTTTTTATCCCAGAGTTCCCGCGGGATTGATAGGGTTTCCATGCGGACGAAGTCGCGGGCGGCCTTTAGTATTTGATAATTTTACTTTCAATGAGAAACATGTCTACTTTTTCTTTACAAATGAATGATTCCGTGTACTACATAAAGGTATGTTTGTGAGAAAGAGTCTCCGTGATCTACCACTTGCGACATTTCAACAATCTCTTTACGTAACCATCATTACGATGGACAAAGCGAGGCAGAGTTTGAAGTGAGAGCTGTGTCTTCAAGGATTCAATGCAAATAAGTACAAAGTACTGTTGTGTGAATCTCCCTTTATTAATATGTGTTATTTTGTTTAGTTCATAGCTTTCGATTCTTCTCGTTTCGATCCTAGGACGATGATAGCGTATTCGTCAAGATCTTTGGGTGTATACCAAAAGTATTGAAACGATTCCGATTTCTTTTATTAATTTTAAGGACATTCATATGACACATTAACCCGAGAGTTTAATGATGAAGGGCAATATTACAATTAATAAATTCGAGGGAATATCGTGAGTAAATCAATTTGGATCATGATTCATTTGCTTTAATTTCTGGGCCATACATATACTATACAACGCATTATCATGTATTATTAAAACGTTATTAAATTAATTCAAAAACTTGTTTCGTCACATCAAATCAACAATAACCGCCGAGCTATATTCACTATTTGTCCACATAGCAACGCAAAAAGGTGACTTAAAAGGCGTGCTATAAATAAATGTGAGACATCGTAAATAACGCGATACATATTCAATGTTTTTGTTCGGAATAGCCGTGTCATTGTGTACGAACAAACGGAGAAAGTAGTGCCAGCCAGCTTCCTATGTTCTCACATTAATGTCATCAAGGCGAGATTAGCGTGTTTAAGTGACCATTAGTAGGGCTTTATTGTTTAGAATTGTTATTGTGTGTTAACAAATTCTACAGTTGTTTTATGAGATATGTTAAATTGATTGATAGTGTGCGAAAATGTAAGGCACTTTCTGATTACGACTTTGATACGCTCATGTCAATGACCAATTTTGTTCACCGCTGCCGGGAGTTTAGGGTGAATCACGTCTACTAATCGATCCTCCATAAACCTTTATATTTTTAGACCAATTTCCATCCCATCAGTGACCGATAAACGAATGAATGCGGCAATTAGTGACTATAGGTCAACACTAGTACCTACCGAAAATTCCAAAGATGCGTTTGGGGAGGCGACCGAAAACTGAAACTAAATTTGTCACGTGCAATATCACTTTCATGTTGTCAGTAGGAAAACTCTCAAACCTTTGATGAGATTAATGGTTTAATGTTAGAATTGAAGTTCAGATAGTGACATATTGCTAGCCCATTGCCTTAAAGAAGAATCACAAGTTAAAAGCCTTCTAATCTGCGCAGTAAGAGAATCCGCTACACTTACTAGGAGCTATTTTTTTCGTTACCAGTCCAGCATAGAAGCTATGAATATAAGAGGCGCTCACTAAAAGAGTTAATAACTCATCATAAAAACAAAACAAATCCGATATTCAGATCTAGGTGTAGCCGACAAGTGATTTCAGATTGTCGGTTGTGCAACCGACCCGATTTGCTTGAGACGTTTCATAAACCGATTGTTACTTTCGTTTCGTCGCGCTGTTTGTAATGTAAGTACTGCATTCCTCTGAGGGTCGTCGGTAAACGAATTATTTGTCATAGCCGTTAGCGTGCCGTGTGGTTCTCGGCCATTTAGATTGGGTCCATTTCTTCTCTTTCCCATGGATGTCGTAAAAATCGATCAAGAGATCTTGGGATTCTTCTTGTAGGCGATGGGTTTGGAGTCTGTCACAATCAATCATTAATAAGCTATACATCTGCACGTGGCCTTTCTGTCTTTTCAAGGCCGTTGACTTCGTCTACCCCGCAAGACGTGACTGTAGGGATGTATATTAGATTTTCAGTTGACTCGTGTGACATTATTACTAACTGAAAATGATTTTAGGATGAAGGTGAAAAGCTAACTTTTTAAACTAAAATATTAAGTAAGATATCTATTTCATTTTTGATTGACATTTCATGTATCGGTCTGACTCATGTTTTCGTAATTTTATATTCAATAACATCAATATATCGATTTATTATGTAAATTGTTGTAATGACGCACGACTGATAGTCGATAAAAGTATCGATTATCGACTGATAAAACCGATATCGAATGATAGTAGCCACATATCTATCGGGTAAAGGTATACAAATACATAAATGCACGTTTTTCGACAGTCGTAGGTGTATGTTTTTATTGAACTTTATAATTACCAAAATAAGGCTGATATTCAAGTATTGTAATTTTAAACTTGTTTATATATTCATTTGTTTTCGTCATGGTTGTCAAAAATAAAAATGTATATTTAATGGAAATGCTTAATTATTAAGTAAGTATTGTAAAGTAATAATATGCTTAAATGTATATTCAATATTCTCGCAGTATTATGGCGGAGGGTGCAACTGAGAGTACGCAAAAATGAAAGAGAGTTTTCTTAACTGATATTCACACTATCCGATATACTGATAGATATGAGATAATACTTTAAAGAGAAAATATTTATATTTATGTTATTGTTTGCAACGAATAAACTCAAATCTATTGCTTAGATATTGAGTATATTTGTGACACAAAATTTTTCACAAGAGCGAAGCCTAATAAACAAACAAACAACAAAATTAACAACAAATGTATTAAATTATTTTTTATGTACATTTTTGCAAGTGGCAACCCTAAATTCCGACTGCTGCCGATTAGTCATTGAAAGCATTCCACTCGCGTCTAAAGCAGTCTCTCCGGAACGTGCTGCTGGTATGCTAACTCCTAACGATATTGGCTAAGATTCTGTTGGATGTAATCTATAACGATCTGAAGGATGACCACCAACCAAGCGACTTTGAGAAAAGAACCCATCCATCCAACGTCCTGGTGACAGAGAAGTTTGCGTCCTCACCTCTCAACTTCCACGATCATGGTTTTGGTAAACCTCCGCAATCTTTGCAGAAA
This sequence comes from Amyelois transitella, assembly GCF_032362555.1. Lineage (NCBI taxonomy): Eukaryota > Metazoa > Arthropoda > Insecta > Lepidoptera > Pyralidae > Amyelois > Amyelois transitella. Next base: position 3,881,197 of record NC_083512.1, on the reverse strand, counting down.
AACCTAACCCATTTTACAAATAAAGTTGCCTGAATCTGCAGATTTCCTCATTTCCTCATGATATTTCCCGCAATGTATAAGTATCAGTTAGCAATTCACATATATAATACTCAGAAAGTATAGTCATTAGTATGCGTCCGCGGAAGGACTTGAACCATATCACACTTTTATAAAAGCCAAAAAAAATTTACAAGCTATCGTCACATTGGATAATCACCAGAGAGATGTTCAGTCAGAAGACACTTTAATTAATATACGTTTATAATTATTTATACTTCGTTTAATTCTCTGACTTACTTACTCATGAATTGTGGTTAAAGGTGGAACCCAACCAGGACATGAACCAGAAGAATGAAGGAGCAATAATAAAACTATTAAGTAATCAGAACATACTGTTGTTCTACTAAACATTTCTTTTCCCAATACAACGTAAGTACAAAATGAATGGAGGTATCCATAGCAACAATTTTTTTACTTAATTATTAATCGATCGGTTACAACATAATTTGTCAAAACAATTATCGACAGACAACATAATTGTGTAATAATTGACAAATGACACATGTTGTAGAGATATTTTTTTAGTATAGATATGCTATACTGTTTTTAAATTCCGAAAATGTGTTACCATTTAACAGGTAACAGGTAAGGTTAAAATGAAATTAAAGCTTTGAAGAAATTGTCTAAAACTGAATGAACGTATTCGCTAAACCATAGCAGACCCTAAGTTAATCATCGCTGAAGACAGTTTCTGATACTGCAATGGAAATCAATTTGCCTTCCAAATATTCCTATTTTTAAGTTTAACCGCATTTCCTGTGTCTATTCCTCAGTTTTAAACCGAACTTCCAGGTTGGCATTTAGTAAAGAATGACATGTCTATGTGAGAAAACAAAAATTCAATCAAAGCAAAAGAATTTTAAAAAGTAGTTTTTTTATTGTCTTTTTTCTCAAGTATCGTTAAGATTTTGATTAATCATGTCGTATCTATCGCAAAAACGGCATCGAGCTCCAAAAATATGCAAAACGAAAAACCTCATGACACACGTTGACAGATTTATTAACATGTTTTATGTACAGTGAGACAATTACATATCGCAGTAGTTATGATGTGATTACGGAAACGTTACTTTTCCTGGTTCCGCATAGATATAGACTTCAAAACTAAGTTAAGATATGATAAATAAATATACACTTTACTTATATTCGCTCAAAGGATCATATTCGAAATTTTAGGGAAATAATGATTCTGTATAAAGGCAGTTGTACAATGGAGACCTATGATGGAACTAATAGATCACTTTGCACAAATTTGTTGTTCAAAATTTTTGATCAATATTCTTTGGCAGACCTTAAAATCATTTATTAACATAAATCTAATCTAATGGCTTGCTTTTTTAGCAAAACCTCGCTTTAAATGTAATATTCGTAGCTTAAAATGCAATCAAGATCAGCTATAATAAGTGAGAGAGAGATAATAAGCGGAAGAAATAAACGAACAAAAGTTACTAGTACAGTTAGTAATCTATACTAACACATCTTATCCACGGTTATAGCTGCAAATCATTTCCTATATCCACACGACATTAAGACAGAGAAGGACAGCATGCGGCCTGTAGGCTGTAGGTACAGTCAGCAGGAATAAACCGTGGTTTGCACGAGATTTTTCTGAAATTATATAATATTTGTCATGAAATTTTATTAAAAATCACGAAGAAATATTACCTAAATGTTTGTTATAATATTTAAGTCAATATCATTTAATCGTTATTTCATATATGTGAGATTTAGTCTCTGCTTTTAATATCTTTCAACTTGACACGATTCTGGCATACCGACAGACGTTTAAAAGTCATCGCTTTGGTGATGATTGTGGAAAATTTCTTTCCATCTAAATATAAACATGTATTACTTTTCCTTTGGTCAAATTAGTCCCCCGTTACTCCTCTCATCACTGGAGACTAATCCGGGATGCGGTTTTGGCTATGATCCTGAATTGGGTAAGTCAGTTTTTTTCACACAAATCAACATTCTTCTGATACCCGCAGGAAACTCAACCTACAAGGTATAGAAAGTACACATGCAGTTTCCTAAATGTGCAGGTTTTCTCACGGTTTCACAGCATTAAACTATGTAGTGCCGTGTGGTTCCCGGCACCAATACAAAAAAGAATAGGACTAAGGACTAAGAGGCGACTAAGGGATAGGCTTACAAACTTGGGATTCTTTTTAGGCGATGGGCTAGCAACCTGTCACTATTTGAATATTTGAATCTCAATTCTATCATATAGCCAAATAGCTGAACGTGGTCATTCAGTCTTTTCAAGACTGTTGGCTCTGTCTACCCCGCAAGGGACATAGACGTGACCATATGTATGCATGTTAACTATGTTACAGCTATTTATGTGTCTGTCTGTACCACAGTCGACATCAGCATAACCGAGTTTCTCATTGCGCGCCGTTACCCGGCCACTCCAACGGGACCCGACCTGCGTTCACGCTGTTTAAATCTTCAAATCACTCGGCATTCTAATGGAGACAATTTGTATTCACTTGTTGGTTGTATTAGTGAAATTAGAAGATATTTGAAGATTATTATGTGTATAGCGCGTTTCGTTTTGGATTTTAATATAGTTTTATTTATTAAAATAATAACGTTTAATGCTATTTCGTTAAATGTTTTATTTTATACCAAGTTACATAAGTTTCAAACTTACTTTGCGGTTTGCTTATCTTAATCCATCGACGTTACACTAAAATTCCCGTTTTACTAGCTCTCGTGGGAATAATCAAAAATGTACACTATGTTTGACCCGGTAAAGTTAAGTATATTAATGAAAAAATAAATAAATAAATCGACAGACTGATTTTTGAATTTTTAATGTTAGTGGGATGTATGTAAAGTGTCTTTAAAATCGTATGCAGGAAAAACTCTTGGAGCATTTTTTTAAGGTTACACCTCTTTAACTTCTTCAGGTTTCAATCAATATTTAAGTACCTATACAAATTTCACGTATAGAAATGGACCCACAGAGGTCTATAGAAGCCTTATTATTCAAATTTCTGCAATCGTCTCTGGTCTCTTACAGATATCGTAGGAGACATTCAAGTGATATTATTGCTAGAACTTTCTAAACTAAGATCAGGGACATTGAATTGCTAGATAATTAGAGCAAACATACCGAAAGGCATGCAAAAGTGCAACAAATACGGCGGAGCTGCGCAGTAAACATGCCCTAGCGGGGTCAAAGGCTTTCTCTGTGGGCAGCCAGGTATGGACAGCAAAAGAAATAATGTTGATATAGATGTGCATAATTTTGTTTTAACTGGGTATTATTTATATATGATAATGAGTTATTCGGAATTTTCTAATTTCACAAAATTCTAAAATAAATATGGCATGACCTATTTGTCCAGTTTGTTAAGGATATACTTATATTACGAGTATAAAGAATAATGTAATGTTGATTACTGTAAACTAAAAATAATGTAAACGTGAAAATCGTATGGGTTATTTATAGGCCCAACATATAATCACGCTTCTTTAGCGGAAGGATAGGGAAAGACAATATATTGACACGATCGCTGTAGAAATCCTTGTAGAAAATAAGTAACTTTTGTTTCATCTGCATTCATCAATCCTACAAAACAAACAAAACTCTATAGCTCTAGCCTATGGTAATTTGATTCTCTTGACTTTCTTGACACAAAATTAAATTTTCTTCAAAACATGTAATAACAAATCAATTAGCCATAGATTCCTATGCTAACCGTACATTGCCAGTGATAGGGGGAAGAGGGAGCAAGAAAGTGGAGGGAGGGGGACGCACGCGCCGCTAGAAAGTCCGAGCATTGTTTTCATTACGACACTTATTTATCAGTTGTCACTGTCGGCTTATTCTATGTTTTATGCTAATTCAATTCGTTTTTGAAAGGCTGACGATCACTGACAAGGTAGCCGGGTTTGGAGGTACTATCTCTTTTGCTAATGCGATATTTTTAAAGGCTCATAGTTTTGCACTTATCTTACGTACATTTTCTACAGGAGTCTATGAGTCTTAAGATGGTCAAAGACTACATTCAGCTGGATGGCTTACTGATGGAGTTGAGAGTTACATAGTGATAGATCGAACTTTATATGCAGAATCTGCCTTTCTAGTGATTGACCTTGGGGTGAGAATAGAAGCAGCTGGTACCTACTATATTTTTCTTTTCCCAACAAGGCTCTCTTGGAAAAACTGTATACACTTACCTACTTAATAAGCTTTGCGATTTAGCCATTACAAAACCAAACACTTACTCTTATTTCATTGATTCATCTCGTGATCTTCTCACAGGGATTGCACGTGGGACCGTCCAGTAAGTCTCGAAGTTTATGTAAATTAAATCGAAACAGGAAGGTCACCGCATACACTTCAATCTTAGTGTCACACGCTCTCCGCCGGCGAACCGTGACCATAGGATTTCGGGTAACACATCATTTGTAGTTGCCAAACACATTGGTCCATTCTATTGTCCGCGTGGGAACGATGTAAATGAGCCTTCGCTATTTCTTTGTTTGATTTCGTGAAAGTTTACACGATCGAGGAGGAAACGCGGCCGGCGACCGTCGATGTGAACGCAATTTTTATGTAATTGTTACGTCGCGAGTTTTGTGTGGTCCAAAGGACGAAGGCGGAGCGGGTAGCTTCATACATTTAAGTCTTTATCTTTTACGGCAGAGCCAGTCTTGAATAAATTGAAAGGCCACGTTCAGCTTACGGGTTGCTTATTTGCAAGGCCATTGCCTGAACGCAGAATTCCAAGTTTATTTGTCTTCTTTCGAAATGCAGGAAATTAATTTATTGATTTGCTTCAATACTGACAAACTGCATAGGCTGAAAAAATATAAGAATATTATTTAAAAACTAACAAGAACCGCGGCTCGGCTCGCTTAATACGAAAAATTATAATTTCCGTTCCTGCGGGAATTTCGAAGATTCCTCGCTCAGTTCATTTTTTCGATGGCTAAAAATTAAAATGTAAATTAAAGTCCTCAAAATTTCTAAGTGCAATAAAAACTGCTTATTATTTAGCAAGTTTTTATTTTAGAGATTTGTGACTCATCCATTCATACTTTACCGCGGGTAAACAAAAAATTTAATTGCTTTCAATAGTGTTGATTGCTCTTAACAAACATTTGAAGATTTTATGACTTTAATGTTATTTCTACTACTTATTGACAAAGTTACCTTGAAACCTTTTTCACCAATTGGGTATATCGTAGCACTTATACATAAGTAAAGAGTATGACTTGTGCCGTTTATTACAGAAGCGCTCGCTACAAAGGGGAACGCCCTTTATGAAATCAGCTGCACTGCACCCGGGTCAAACATTTTGTACTTTTCAATGGAATCCGAAATCAAACCTGTTATATGCTGCATTGTAACGCGGAAGGGCGAGGGACAGTTACCAGTTTCTATGCTAGATTATGTTATTTTATACCTCTGCTTGTTGTTAAATTATTAACATTTCTGTATTTTAATAAACATCTTTCAATTATTACCTTACCTAATATCCTTAAAATAATTTAACATTGTTTTTCCAAAGCTTGAGATCTGTTAAAGGCATGATTTTGTCACATGTTGCGTCTCATTTGGTATCCTTTATCTGATAGCATGCAAGTACAGACTGACATTTTCGAGCTAAATCTTTAGAATGTGAAGTGTAAAGGTAGCAAATTTTAAATTTGGCTATCTGTCTGACTAAGACTTGAGTTGAGAATTTTTGTTGCACTATTTATAAGTGCAATATACATTCGAAAATTTAACATTTCTCTTTTTGATTTGAAGTTTAAATCATATGCAATAATTCAGCATCTAAATTTTGAAGTCTCCTAATAAATGTAAGAATGCAGCAAGTTATCTGTGGAACGTAGATATAACAAGCAAAATGTTAGCATAATGTTATGAAAATTAGATTATTATAAATAGAAAGGGCTCGGGCACTATTCATATTGTAATAAACTGTATGTGCCAATGCAATGGTGGCCAGCATTCCATAGAACTGGTCTACATGCTTACAACATGGTTATTCACAGTTGATTGCCCTAAGGAGACACAATTTCAATTATTTCATTTTATCGCGCCTTTTTATACATACATAAAATCACGCCTCTTTCCCGGAGGGGTAGGCAGAGACTACCTCCTTCCACTTGCCACGATCTCTGCATACTTCCTTCGCTTCATCCAAATTCATAACTCTCTTCATGCAAGCTTTTTATTGCAAATAAATTATAATTATTGGGATCATTATTTAAGATTTCGTTAATTTTGGTGTTCATTTCTCTATTTTGCACTTCCTCGCCTTAACCTTTTCCCACTCTTTCTCTCACAAAATGTCTTCACTCAAATTTGAACCGCTTCCTCTTGTTTATAAGTCTGATGCCTTACCACTGGCTCTCTGTTTGATTTACTGCCTCAATTATAATAACTAGGAGATTGTGTGAACCTAGATTTTCTTACTGTCGCCTCACCTTTAATCCTTATTATGACACAACTTTTCCGTTTGTTCTCTCGACTCTATTGCATTCATATAAGAGCTATTTGCTTTGAAAGAGGCAAATGCAATTAATCGAGCATCATCATTGCGCTAGTTCAAGAAGCCCAGTAAGTCGACCGTTCTAAATTATTCACCTTTCATTTCTCCCTTTTCTTTATGAATAATTTTATTTATACAACAAAACGAGCAATGTATTTGATGTTTCAGTTTAGAATCTAAGGGTCAGGTTAAGGTTGTATGGAAAAATGGTATGGCGTCTATTCACTCAAAGTAATTTAGTTGGCTTTCGACTGTTGCAACGATAGATTTCTAATATGTTGACGTTTACTTCAGTATGACATACTATGTATTTTAAGCATTATCTTTGTTTCTTAGAGTTATACATATGTGGAATTAACAAATCATAACTAATTTATAAAATCTGTATAAGTTGTAATATAAATTTAGATTCTCGGGTGGAAGTCTAAGGCTAAGGTTAGCTTTTTATTCGTTAATTTTTCTGAAGACCTTTGAAATATGTCTTCGAAGAAATCTTATTACTAAAACGAATTTTAAACTTTAATAATATTTTTTTTATTTACATATTATATATGTATAATCACGTCTTTATCCCTTCCAAGGTTGACAGTACCAATAGTAAATCCTGAAAGGCCACGTTCAGCTGCATGGCCTAATTTTTCATCAAAGCGTTAAATATTAAGACATTATAAAATATAAATTTAAACTGCGCGTCATTCGCCGATAAAAATAGCAACAATGTCAGTGCAGCATACAACAACATCATCTATGTATATTAATAATCACTTCTGCGCCGCGGGCCTTCGATGGACCTTCGCGAGGTGATTACCTCCCGACCCTGCTGACCCATTTTCCTAGTTCCGATACCAATGAACTCTGCAATAACTTAGCTTTCATAAAAACATACGTATAGTCACGTCTATATCCCTTGCGAGGTAGACAGAGACACCAGTGTTGAAAAGACTGATAGGCCACGTTCAGCTGTTTGGTTTAATGATAGAATTGAGATTTAAATAGTGACAGGTTTAGCCCATTGCCTAAAAAAAGCATTGCAAGTCTATAAGCATATCCATTAGTCGCCTTTTACGCCATCCATTTGAAGGATATGGAGTAGTCCTATTCCATTTTGTTTAAGTGCCGGGAACCACATGGCACTTTCACACTAGGTCCGTATTAATTTAATACCTACAAAGATTTAAAAGGATTCTACTCGGAATATATTTTAACGAACGACATTACTTTTACTTTATATGTATTCAATTTTCATTGCATTAAATTCAATATTAAATGTCAAGAGTACCAGAAACCTAAAAGCTTTCATGGAAAGAGTTATGAAAATGGATGAAGCAAAAGTAGCATGGGTCTTGGAGAGTGGAAAGATGTCTTTGTCTACCCCTCCGGGAATGTATGTAGAAACTTTTAAATAAATATATGTATATGTACTTTGGATATACCTACATAAAAGGCAAACTAATAGGTTGGTGCGAGCGTGACGATTTATTGGTAGCGTACGGAATAATGCATCGATTATTTGATAACACTTAACAGTATAGAACATTTAGCATGCACGTGTGTGTCTTATCAACACCATTATCAGATCGGCACTTGTCACTTCTAAGTGATAATTTTGCGGAAATATTCCTATTATTAATATAAAAGAGTAAATATAAAAATAGTATCCTACAGTAAGGATTTCCAATTGTTATGTTTCTTACAGTTCTTTTTTTGCGTGTAAAAGAATGACACACCTTTACTACTTATACTTACTTTTACGATACGATACTTACTTTTCAAACTTCAGTGCCGGCAGTCATTTCGCCAATAACTTTTTAGATTATTTTTATGATTAATGATTATTTCTATTTAGCACTAGAGAGAAAATCTACACGCAAAGGAAATGCTTATCTATGATCGAATCTCACATTTTCTTTTGCGTCTTCCGATGTTATAAGCACTAGTTATACTAATTAGTTAGTCCCTTTTTAAGTCGTTCAAAATAATCCTGATTTAGTCTCCAGAAAGCTATACGGCTTATTTGAATATCGAAGGTGAGAGACATGGAAGCAGTCAGGCAAAATGTCCATTCTATCTAACAGCTATAATATATATATATATATATATATAAATTGATCAACAAAGACCACACACTGAGCCTGATGGTCATATACTAATTAACCTAACTCTGGCATTGTTAAATAGAAGTAGTAGTCATAAAGACGTGGGAATAGGCATTTTAACGCGTGAAGATCGTTTGAAACTGTTAGCGGCCAAGGCGGCGCGTGCGCACTTTGGCCTTGCGAATTAGCTGATGGACTTTAGGGTGTGAGTCTTAAATTAGTGACTCATTATAGTACCTAATGCTTTAAATTATCTTTCGTTTTAACGTTAACTGTTAGATTGCTGTAGAATATTCAGAAACGTAATCTAAATATGAAATTAAATACATTAACCCGAAATCCACTTTACCAGGAATAAGCTTACTATATAGATACAAGTAAAACAGGAGCTATAGATACATTTAAAACAATTTGGTATAAACACAAGCCCCGTTATGACCAATCAGTACTAAACAGTGTGGGAGAGCGGCCGGAGCCGCGTGAGAACCATTGTTCACAGATGAGGTCACATACTGATTGTGTTGAATCAATTCTTCTGCCCTCTGATTTAATATATCGACGCAATTATATCGTTACTCTAGTTGTAGCGTTCTACTTTTGAATTAGTTTTGAGAGATGTATCAACTTGTTTTAGTTTATTTTATTTTCGGCCAGTTTGTTTTTTTCACGATTTTTTTTTTCATTTAAACTTTTTTGCTCGTAAAATATACAACATTCTTTTTTTATTTGTTCTTCTGTTAATGCTTCGTTTCATTGGATTTGTACTTTTAGATGGAAAACATTAACTACCAAGTTAATCGAAATCCGATAACTATAACAAAATATGTATGTAATTAAAATTTATAATGTAACATTTTGCATTCCAGATTTGGTTGATTAATTGAAGTACTTTAACGCAAATAAACTATTTTTAATTTATTTACTCACAGCCACAGCAACAGGATATGTTATTTTACAAACAAAAATATAAATTTATTGAAAGTACTTCATTATTTGCTAGTTAGCTGCCCGTGCCCGTAGTTACCCGCGACTTCGTACTAATTATTTCTCATAAGGTTAAGTTAAAAACAAAGGAAGCCTATCTTTAACCTATGGTCTTCCACTATTATATGCAAACTTCATCAATCTGTCATCTCCCAATTTTTTGCATTTAGGGGATAATGGTTGAAAAAAGTAACTATATTCCAAATTTAATCAAAATCGGTACACTAGCGGTCAGACAGAGCCTCTTTTATTTAATGAACGTGCCCTTTCAGTGTTTTCAAGACTATTGGCTGTTACCCCGCATGGGATATAAACGTAGTAATTTGTATGTATATATGTAATAATATGAATATTCTGTTATATTAACGCTAGGCATATTAACACTGTTCATCTTTACACATACGACCAATAACCGTCGGAAAATACGTAATACACATCCGTTTGTAAACGTGACTAAAGAATTTATTATTCAACTTGTATGTTTAATTGTTTTCCCATGAGGCGTATGTTACTGTGTTCTTACTTATGTTTTATAATTATTACATAAATAATTAAGTCTTCAAGGATGATCATGAACATGTAAGAAACATTTATTTAGAAAATTGCCATTCTTACGGCGAGCGAATACATCGTTAGAAACCAGCATATTGATGCAACTTGACGTATAACCATGATCTAATATGGGTTAGGTTCTTCTGTAAAGGTTGCAGAGGTCAGACGGGAATCGCTTCGTGTAAAATTCTACTCACCCAATTCAAGATTATGGTCAATATGAACCATGGGCTCTCTGCAGAGGATAGGATGTAACCGGAACTGACGCCAAGAGAAAGAAGAATCAGTAATTAGACGTCAGTTCAGGTGAAGTATATCCTTAAAAAGCCACAAGTGAGATACCCCTATTTTGAAAATGTGAAGCTGAACGTGGCCTTTCAGCCTTTTCAAGACTGTTGGCTTCGTCTACCCCGTTAGGGATATATACGTGATTATATTCTAATTTATGTGTATTAAGACTGATTGAAAGAGAAGATATGATTTCATTATATTCCATTTAAAAATGTTAGGATCTCAAGTTATTCTCAAACTAGTTTTATTGCATACTAATTAAGTCATAGACAATTACAATTCAATGAATAAATCACGCCACTTTACCAAATATAGTCACGGAAGTCCGCTAGATCTTATTGAAATAATTTATCAGTAAGTTTATTAATTTCAGTGTACGCAAGTTTCAAGGACTATTTATGAACAGCAGTGACCTTTATCATTTGATAGATTGGTCGCCTACACTATCATTGAACTAGTTAATTTGACCCCTTGATATAAGAGATGTCGATTGAAAAATAAATATTTGCTAAACAAACTTTAGAAATGGACCACTCCAACTCTTTGCCATGGATAATGTGGATAGATACCTTACAGATAACAAAAAGTAGGTACTAAATTTAAAATTTTTGGTAATTGTCAATTTCAAATCCTGATAATCCTGACTCACGTGATGACGTAATAAAATCTTCTTTCGATGTATTCTGACGGATGTTAACATTCTAGATAACAGACGAGGATAATCTTTATTTTAATGTTAGTTGCGGTTTATGTGCGTTTGTTTACAGTACGTCAGCGTCATGTCCATCATCAGTACTTTAGGTTGTGGCCTAAACAGACATGGGGAGCGATTTGTTTTACAGTGTGCTAAGTATTAATTCCTTTTAATTCAAGGTATTATAAGTTTGAATATCTTTGCACATAATTATGGATAATGCCTATTTAATTATTTAGGGAGTGAACTTATTGAATTACGTTTCATTGGATTATAAAGAAAGAAAAAGGGAAAAAGGCGTGATTTTATGTATGTATGTATAAACTATCGCTGTTTCGCTTTTTTATATGACATACAACGGGACAGTGATAGTTTATCGCGCGGTAAAAACGTCTTCGCGCGTGCTATGCTAGCTCAGCTGTACCTATTATTGCATAACTTAACCGTGACAATATAAACATCGGGCCTCGTAAACAACCACATACATACATACAACTACAACAACATACAATTACAACAACATACAACTACAACAACATACAACTACAACAACATACAACTACAACAACATACAACTACAACAACAAACAACTACAACAACATACAACTACAACAACATACAACTACAACAACATACAACTACAACAACATAATACTAGTCACAGAATTCTTTTTACTGTACCTTGTTTTATCGATAATCTTATCGCGTCAACCTAACTACTTGTACCACACCACGTCGGATATGAGATCGCGCGACCATGACCGAAAGTCGCTTCGAAGAATGTAGGTGACCTCAAGTCAGGACCTTCAGTGTTTGGATATTGACATGTTCGCCCGACAAATAAAATGTCGAGACGTCGAGCACCTGGCAAGAATACAGTATGAGCAACAAAGGGTTTATTTTTAGGTTTTTAACTCTGGATTCAATGATCTTGAATTGATGATGCTACACGAAACTGAGCCGCATACGAAGTTAATTTTAAAAATGAAAAAGTTTTGTTTAAAATTCAAGGTTTTTGGACTGTAAGAATGAAATTAAATATTGTCCCGTGCCGTGCCGTGTGGGTCCGCACCTACAAAAAAAAATAGGACCACTTTATCTCTTTCCCATGGATGTCGTAAAAGGCGACTAAGGGATAGGCTTATAAACTTGGGATTCTACTTTTAGGCGATGGGCTAGCAACCTGTCACTATTAGAATCTCAATTCTATCATTAAGCCAAATAGCTGAATGTGACCATTTAGTCTTTAAGACTGTTGGCTCTGTCTACCCTGCATGGTATATGGACGTGACCTTATGTACTTTGTATGTATTGTCCCGGGTTTGGTCAAGAAAATGAATGATAGAAAGTGTAGGAATAAACGTTAGGGTTAACAAATAGAGGCCCGATTCACACGCAATCAAAAACGTTAACATTCGATCATTTCGTAACCCATTCTTTTTCGAAGGCAACACAGATATCTTTTAAGTAAATTCTCAGAAATTTACAATCGGTAAAGTTTGATCGAAGATCGCTGTTTTTAAATGAAATATCCTAGTCAGCGTAATTGTTTTTTATTCAGAGGAAATTTTAGGTTTCTAACTATATATGTCTTGGGTCGTGTATACGTTTGTACGTACGCCTCTCTCCCGAAAAAGTAGGCAGAGTATTTTTCAACTAGCCACGATCTTTGCCTAGTTTTTTAAAATTTTGTCACTAACATACTTATGTATCGTACATAAACTACGTCTTTTATTATTAGGTAGCTATTTTTCTAAATATTCTCTTACTATTCCGCAGCAAATTCTCTCTCACGAAATCTTCTTGTGGTTGCCTGGAAAAGATTTCGAAGGAAGTATGCAGAGATCGTGGCAAGTGGAAAGAGGTAGTATCTGCCTACCCCTCCGGGAAAGAGGCGTGATTTTATGTATGTATGTATGTTTGGACTTAGGTCGCCTTTTGTACATTACCTGGACATAAGCTTAGGATAAATTTATTGTTATAATTTTATGTGCTATAAAGGATATACATACATAAAGACAGATAGATGTCCTTATGTATATTTTTAATTTTCTTGTCTTTTTAATACTCTGTAGTGATCAGCATAGGAAACTATTGGTTTATACATCATAGTATAAAATAATAATATTAAACCTTGTTTCCCTAATAAAGATAAAATAAAAAATAAAATACTTGTTTTGCTTCATCTTGACTTGACTTTTACAGATGCTAATTCTTTTTTTGTTTTCAGTTGCATTGTGTACTGCTGAATAAATAAACAATGAAATACAATGTTTTACCATACACCTGTGTCAACAAACATATCTACCTCAAGGTCAAGTAACTACTCGAGGACCCAGTAACATATATTTTCAAATTTTCGTATTTAATTTCAAGCCATCGTAATAACTGACGGGGTCAGGGCTGTAACTGCGTAAACATGAATTGACTCGTTTACCTACGCTTGTTTACTACGTGTATTTTAAATATATATTTCCTAGGAATTTTGTCGCAATTATAGTATTGTTTTTATTACATTTAACCTTGAATTACAACCTCTATCTTTCTTCCTCTTTTTTTTTTGTAATAACCTTATTCATAGAAATTTATGGCAAACTTCTCCAAAAATGTCATGCGAACCGATGGATCTTCAGCTAAGTAAGTTGAAGACTGAAGAATAGTGGCGGATACCGTCACTGTGAACAAGCAAAAATTAGATAAAGTTATCGCTGATTCTACTGAAAATTCTTGCAGAAATTTACTTTTAAGCTCGATGTTAAAAAATGTATGATTATTTCAGACGCAAATAGTCCAAAACTGGACAAAAGCGTCTTCGCAGGTCGGCACATTGAACGGTTGGAAGCGCCTTGCATCCAACGCCTTCCTGTTCCCGCGACCTCAACAAGGTTGTCTATAAACATTAAGGTAGGTAAGTTTCTTTAAATATCACAAATTATATTGTACAAGTAATTCTCAAGTAGTAACACAACTAAGTACTTATAAACCTACAATGATAAAACGAAACATAAAATTACAATATGTCAAGGGTAAAAGCCATTACATGATTGCTTATGTGTTGTTGAATTGAGCGATTTTTAAAGAAACTATTTACAAAGTTGATGTAACAATAGGTGGTGTACAACGATGTTTTTCTAGTTAACACGAGGTTAGTGCTAAGTGCTTAATTTAAAAAGACCCTGTTGGTTTTCTGCTCGAATAAGAGTTTTATGTTTGATTTGATTTCGAAATTTGGTTTCACAAAAAACACTAAATTCACTTACTTTGAAAAAGGCATTTTTTAAGGGTAACTCCGAGACATCGGTTGCCTTGGAAATTTTAGACACACCACATTGTGGTGTAATACATTTGTAATTATTTTTTTTTTGTAAAATTTATCTTACTCTGCTTAAAACTAAGTAGACTGACTGAGCATCTTTAAGACTGGCAAATAGATAATCAATTAAAATCAGATTTGAAAATAGTAATATAGGTAAAAGTAATAAAAATAAAGATAGGTAAAAGTCATTTAAAGGTACTACACACATCTGAAAAGTAGTAGTAGTCAGATCACTGTAATAAAATATTTATCCGCTAAAAAGGATTATTACAATGCTTAGATCGAAGTTGCGATAAAAATCTAGTTTCTCAATGAATCCTTTGTTTTCACCAAAAACGGTCTAAATTTTTTTTATCTATACTTTTATCAAAGGAAGTTTGGTTGTTTGTGAGGGCTAATCTTTAGAAAAACTGAACCAATCATGAAAATCTTTAACGGGTAAAAAGTTCATTTTATGCAGGTGTTGTTAGCCTATGTATGTACTATGGAAGAAGCCATGGCGGGCCACTAGTATACTATAAAACCTGTTTCCCATTGCATAGTGTTTCCTTTTTGCAGTGTAAAGAAGGCATTAGGCGAGCAAACGGCAAAACATTACGGTGCGTCGCATGCGCAAGTACCACGTGATTGAGAATGCACACGTGCATTGAAATCGCAGCGTTACAGAGTTTCAAGTTGATTAAGTCTGGTGATCTTCCGCGTTGGCCCGGATTACAGAGCAGAGATCACTTGAGCGTGGCCTTCGCTGTTCTGTGAGTGTATGAGAGTATGAGAAGAGAGAATTTATATATATTTATAAATTCTTTCTTCTCAAAGTTAATGAACTACATGTAGCGGGAGCGATATTTCGAGCTCGATCTTCCGCTAGGCTAGGTGTTATATATACCTGGGGAACCACGGCTCCGACGATGTTGTGTCGGAGGTTGTACATATATAATGTTGCAATCCGTGAAATGTTTGTTTGCGCGATTTAGACTCTTCACTGCTATTGGCTGAGCGCGTCATTTTCTTCGCAATGATTGACAGTTGGTGTGTAACATAGAATAGAATAGGTTTATATATAAACTTGGATACAAGGTGGGTAAATTATTGACGTCACGTAACTTAAATTTAATATATATACTTCCGCTTCCAAAATATTCTATAATCACTCTAAACTTGGAATAAGCCGTGTGGTTCCCGGTGCTTTAGAATAGGACCGCTTCATCTCGTTCTCAGGAATGTTGTAAAAGACGAGAAAAGGGAAAGGCACATTCATCCACTGCAAGAATAGCTATGCTGGTCTGGTACTAAATAAAAATGTACACATGTTGTGTACCAGCTACTTCTTCGCCAGTAAAGATTTTAAAGTCAATCAAGGGAAAGGCTTATAAATACGTGATTTATTTTATTTATTTAAAACTTTTGCAGAAAAAAATGTACAAAAGGCGGACTAAGAGTGATTCTCTTAGACAATGAACAAGCAACCTGAAACTATTTGAATTTGAATTCTATCATGAAGCTTTTCAGCTGAATGTGGTCTTTAGATAGATAGATAGATAAAACTCTTTATTGCACCATAAGAGTAAAACATACAAAACAACAATTAACAGATAAAGATGGTACAAAGGCGGACGGACTTATCGCTATATTGTCTTTCAGTATTTTCGAGACTGTTTTAAGCCGTAGTAGTGTAGTGGTTGTAGTAGTAAGATGTAATGTATCATACATTTAGTAGGCAATTATGTGACTTTCAAAATTTAACGCGCCAGCAAGCCCAGCGGTCCAATAACAAAAGCTATATTACAACGCAAAATATAATTTTGATCATCGCTCAATGTGTCAATCGTAGTGTGACCTTCGCGTCTCTGTATTTTGAGAGCATACGTTGAGTTTCCGTTTTAAACTCAAGGCAATTGCTTTACGATTATTCATAACTCCGTAGCCAAGTCTAGACCAAAAAGTGTTTAATATTTTTCATATATTTGTAATTTTGACTAGATTTACTACAGTGTCACCTTCACTGAATCTCAATTCCATCATTATGCCACCTTTTTTGGCTTTTGATACTTGTTAAAATAGGTTCTGCATATGTAAGGGAAGACGTGATAATTGTGTGTTCTTGTTTTAGTGTAAATTAGAATGTATTAGATTCAGTTAACAAAATATTAAGAGCGTCGATGGCAATCCATTGACGCTCTTAATATTTCTAATAAATCATAAATCTAAACCTAACCCGATGGTTAGGTTTCCCTGTAAAGGTTGTGGAGGTCAGATTGGAGTCGCTTCGTGAAGAAAACCTGACTCACCCAATCCAGGGTTCATGATCAAATTCATACCCCGGGCTCCTCTCCAGAGTGCTGAGGATGCAACCGGGACAAAAGTCAGAAAAAAGAAGAGATTCAGCTTAGAAAAGTGCGATGATTTTAGTCATCATTATTTTTTAAATGGCGGAACAATTTCACGATATATCTAAACAGCCTAAAAGTTGATGATTTGCAAAAACTAGTGAGTAGTAACATTACATTGGGTCTGAAGACATACATTCAGTCAGAAAAGTATCGGGAATGGATTATTTATTTATGGTTCCAAATTCAAATTTTTGTTTTTTTGTTGTTGTTAGATTGGCACAACTGTTTTCCATTTTGGCGCGGACTTTTTTTTTTTTTTTTTTTTTTTTTTTTTATTTTATTTACATGAGCAGGTGGTGAAATCCATCATGGACAGCCTGGGAAGGAGGACCCAGGTAGTGCCGGACTCATACCGTGCTAAAACACCACCTGCTCATGGAAACTCCATCAGGAGGGACCCTGTGTGGGAGGACAGGGGTCTTATTTTTCTTGTATGATTTTTTATTTAATGGTAATTATTTTATTTGTTTATTTAATGTATCATTATTATTATGTCTATTTATTCTTCCACTTTGCTCGTTATTAATATTCTTCTCATCATTTACGTTTTGTTCCTGTTTATTGTTTTTATTGCCAATTTAGTGCAATATTTCAAAAAATTTTCCCTTGTTTTCTTCTCTAAAATTATCTTTGCCAGATTTTCTTTGGTAACTTTTTCGCCCATCTCAATCTCCAGGTCATTCCTGTCCTTGGCATATACAGCACATTCGGTAAGGACATGGTCGATACTCTCCTCATTTGCAGGGTCACAGGCACAGGTAGGGCTCTCCTTGCATTTGAATCTATTCAAATATTGCGAGAACCCGCCGTGTCCCGTGAACACCTGCACAAGCACGGGGGTCAACGCAATTTTCCTTATTGTTTGGTACGCCTCTCCTGCGTCGGGAAAGAACAGCTTAGTGGTGGATGCCGTTTCCCCCTCCACGTAGCGCCGGTTCCATTCGTCAATGGTATCCATTCGGATCTGCCGCTTGACGAATGAGACCGGACATCTATCATAGTGGGGTCGGACCCTACCGAGCGCAGCGCTCTTAGCCAGGTCGTCAGCCCTTTCGTTCCCCTCCAACCCGGCGTGAGCCTTTATCCAAAATAGTTTAATTATTTTGCCCAACATAGAGGCCTCTTTTATGTTGGCTCTCGCAGTTAACGCCAGGTTGTGCAGGGAACTGCTGTCAGCAACAGTCTCAAGGGCCGACCTGGAGTCACAATAAATATTGCAGCTAAGCGCTGAGCTCCGAAGGGCCCGCTCGGTCGCCACAGAAAGGGCCAACAGTTCGGCCTGATACACCGTGCACATGTTGTCGAGCTTCAGCTTCTTGGTACTGGTCTCCGCAGCGCCTTCCCATACGGTCAGCGCCGCGCCGACTTTCCCATCGTGCTTGCTCCCATCCGTGAAGATGTGGAGCTGCGCGTGCTGCTGCTCGTCAACCTGCGCACGGTCCTCCAGGCACGAGAATTTGAGTCCCAACCTTCCGGCCGGGTGAGGCGCTTCCAGAAAATCGACGGGTCTCTCTATCTCCCGGTCTCCTACCACTCGCCGAGATATACCCTTCTTCACTTCGTAAAGAAGGGCTGCCTCCCTGATCCTCATGTCCAGAGGAAGCAGTCCGGCGAGTAGCAGCGCCGCGTTCAGAGAGACGGTGCGATACGCTCTGACGATCTTCTGTGCGAAGCCTCGCTGCACCACGTTTAGTTGCTTCTGCACCCCCAGCCTGTGCGTGGCTGCTGCCCACACGCTAGATGCGTACATAATGACCGGTTCGACCACCGCCACGTATATGGTCCTTATCACCTCCGAGTTCAAGCCCCAGCCAATCCTGGCCGCCCTGGACAGCTGCTTATATAAGTTTAACGCCTTTCGGCATATGTTCGCCACATGGGCGTTAAACGTGAGCTTGCTGTCCAAGGTGAGGCCGAGGATTTTGATTTCCTGGGACATATCAATGGATACCCCGCCCATGCTCAGAATTGGGGTGTCGTATTTAAGTTTATTGGTCAGCACCATTGCCTTTGTTTTCAATGGTGCAAACCTCAACTTATTTTCGACTCCCCACCTCCGAACATATTCGAGGGCTCCATTGGCACGTCCCTGGACTTCCTGGGCCGTGTCCCCGGAGAATACGAGGACCACGTCGTCAGCGAACGCTTGACAGTAGTCGCCCCGGTCATCCAGCCCCACAAGCAGCGGGTCCAGAAGCAAATTCCAGAAGGTCGGGCCCCCTATTGACCCTTGGACACATCCCTTCGAGGTTTCGCTGACACTCTCCGCTCCGGCATATCTAACGCGAACCCTCCTATCCCCCAAATAGCTATCGACCATTCGGCGCAGATTAGGAGGGCACTGCGTCTCCGCCAGTCTGCACTTAATGGCCGGCCACCACGCGTTGTCGAAGGCTCCCTCTATATCCAAGGATACCATCAGGACGAGTTTCTTGCCTTTAATCCTCTGCCTGATGTGATCCACCAGGACATAGAGGGAGTCCTCGGTACAGCGCTGTGGCATAAAGCCGTACTGACGGCGGCTCATGTCGGGGAGGACGTGCCAGCGAATCCTCGCCACCAGCATTTTCTCCAAAATCTTACCGAGCACCGGTAATAATCCGATGGGTCGGTAAGACTTCGGATTTGCGTAGTCATCCCTTCCCGGCTTCCGCAGGACGGCGACCACCGCCTCCTTCCACGCAGCGGGGAAGTGTCCGAGTTGTAGGCACTTGTTGTACAGCGCCAGGAAGATGTCGGGGCCCAGCGCGATGGCCGCACCACAGACATCGGCGGTAAAGCCGTCGGGTCCCGGCGCCTTTTTCGGGTTGAAGCTCGACGCGGCGCTCTCCAGCTCCTCCATTGTGAATGGTGGGTCGCAAGTTTCACCCTGCTTCCCCTCATTCACAATTTTGGAGCTCTCCCTCGTGAGTTTGTGCCCCGCGTCGTCTTCCCCCGGATCATCTTTTTGGCGCGGACTTTGAGTTGCATCTGTTGTTTACATTAAATACAGTGCTATTTTTAGTTATATCATATCTAGTGTGTATTGCTAATTTCATAATGGATAAAAACATCGAACAAAGAGTTTGTCTTAAATTTTGCATTGCCAATGGAATATCGTGTTCGGAGTCACTGAAAATGTTACAGAAGGCTTACGGTGAATCGACTTTATCAAAAACTCGTGCTTATGAGTGGTACAAAGCGTTCAAAAGCGGTCGAGATGTGATGGAAGATTTGCCTCGCTCTGGTAGGCCATCAACGTCTGCAACTGAAGTTAACATCGCAAAAGTGAAGGAAATAGTGACTGAAAATCCTCATTCAACTTTGAGAGAGATAGCCACCGAACTTTCTGTATCTCACGAGTCGATCCGTACCATTTTAACTAATAATTTGGGTATGAAACATGTTGCCGCTCGGCTAGTCCCAAAAGACCTGAATTTTTTTCAAAAACTCAATCGCATGAGAGTCGCTGAGGACATGCTAGAACGAGTCAATTCCGACCCAACATTCATGAAACGCATTGTTACTGGTGACGAGACGTGGGTTTACGAGTTTGACATGCAAACTAGTCAACAAGCTTCGGAGTGGCGCCTTCCAACTGAACCGAAACCGAAAAAACCACGCCAAAGTCGTTCAAAAGTCAAAGTCATGTTGACTGTTTTCTTTGACTATCGCGGTGTTGTGCACTCGGAATTCTTGCCGGAAGGTCAAACGGTAAATAAGGAATATTATTTGAGTGTTATGCGGCGTTTAAGAGAGCAAATCCGACGAAAAAGGCCAGATTTGTGGAAAGAAAATTCTTGGACTTTGCACCATGATAATGCACCTTCGCACAAGGCCATCATTGTGAACGAATTTTTAACCAAACACTCAACAAATACCATCGAGCAACCACCATATTCACCAGATATGGCTCCAGCCGACTTTTTTCTTTTTCCTAAACTCAAATTACCACTTCGTGGCACCCGTTTTCAATCGGTAGAAGACATAAAAGAGAATTCGCGGCGAGAACTGACCTCAATTCCGGAAACAGCGTTTAAAAAATGTTTTGATGATTGGATTATTCGTTGGCGTAAGTGTATCGTTTCTAAAGGAGCATATTTTGAAGGTGATAAAATAAATTTGGATGAATAACAAACAGTTTGTGTATTATTGATCTTTTCCCGCTACTTTCTTGACAGAGTAGTAGATCAAACTTTGGTTTATTTCGATCAGAAAGGCTTTACTGCATCAATTTCAATATTCACGACACCACAGCTTTAACCTTTACAGGTAAGAATGGCCCCAACTTGAGAATCTTTTTGAGCGATAGGTTACTAACCTATCACTTTCTGAGAAGTCATTGTTATTCTCAAACTCCTAGTTTTAACCCGGCTGCCGGTAAAAACAAACAAAAATCAATGACACCGGGATAAACTACGACGTACTCGCAAACGGTAAATATTTAGAGAACAATTATCAGTAGACCGCTATCCTCATATAACAGTCGCTGACATACCATTTTAACGACACTTTTTAGCATGAAATTTCCATTGCTGCTCTTGGCATTAATTGTTATACTTCAACTGTACTATACGCGGCAATATGCTATAAATTAATGAGAATAGTCGTGATATACATCAGATAAAACGTTACCGAGTATGAAGGTTGATTACTACGTAATCGTACAGTGTTAGTATGATATCATTTGAGTCGAAGTCATGCTCGCAATGAGATTTCAAATGCATCAAGGTTTTTCGCTTTAATCGTTATTTTCCGGAATTGCGCAAGTTATCCTGTTATGATAGACGAAATATTTTGATTGACAGCCTTCAACTGTTGACTAAGATGTAAGACCTTGTCTGTAAAGAAACCTCCATATTTTTCCAGACCACGACTAAGAATAATTTAGTAAAATGCATACATATGATCCCCTTTCTCAGCAGGATAGATAAAGACTACATCTTTCCTCCTATTATGATCCATGCATCATAAATGAACCTTACGACTTCTTGGCTAAGAGTGATTGGTAGGACCGACGAAGATTTAACTAAATGTTTAATTATTTATCTGTGGCTCCAAAAACACTTAAAATAATCTAATAACATTCTTAGGCCTTAGTTCATTACATTCTGAGTGTCATTCATTAATATTTCTTTAGGCTTTTCAAATAAAGATTCATCTGAAATGGCTAGAAAAGTTTTTCCAAATTACATAGGTTATTGACTCACTCCATCCAAATGTTTGGTAATACTATGATTAATAGACTAAGGCTTCTTAAAATAAATAACAGAAGAAACATTAAAATATTTCAAAAAGTTGATATCAAGAATGTTCCATTTATTACTTACTTTATCAGGGACATTCAGGGAAATGGTCAAGTCAAAGGTATCGGTAAAGGTAAGTACTTACGTACTTACCTTTAACTTAAGTACTTACCTTTACCTGACCTATGTCAGGTAAAGATTTTAGAATGTGAATCACGCTTAATCCACTTTTATAACTGGCAAGAAGTAAGATGTAGACTCTGCCTACCTTTCAAGGAAAGAGGCGTAATTTTATGTAAGTATGTATGTATTACACACTTATATAATTAATATATTATTGTAAACAGTTAGTAGATTTCCGCATAAGCGAGCTAACCGACTAGGCTATGCAAATGCTATAATAAAATAAATAATATATACGGGACAAATTACACTAATTGAGTTAGCCTCGAAGTAAGTTCGAAACTTGTGTTACGAGATGCTAACTCAACGATACTATATTTTATAATAAATACTTATATAGATAAACATCCAAGACCCAGGCCAATCAGAAAAAGTTCTTTTCTCATCATGCCCTGGCCGGGATTCGAACCCGGGACCTCCGGTCTCACAGACATGCGTACGGCCGCTGCGCCACAGAGGCCGTCACATCATCATCATCATCAACATCCTGCGACGTGTGGTGCATTCGGAATCATCTATCTGAATCTAGATATACCAATGGCTGTTTAATTCTGTAGACCTGTAAAGAAAAATTCATTTTTTTAATAGAGAACACGGCTTCTTTAGTCTCTACTTACTGTACAATCATTTATCTTCTAATACAAAAATCGAATTCTAGAAAACTTATTTTAAATATTTGTAGTGATTTATTTTTTAGACTATTTTAATGTTTAAATGGAGTTTTTTAGTTAGACTAGAAAAATTTCACAGATTGAGTTAGATAGACATTCAAGACCCAGGTTAATCAGAAAATGTTCGCTTATTATATGCGCTGACCGGGATTCGAAAAATTTATTGATAAATTATCGACATAAGTAGTAAATTTAGAGTAGTAGTGACTTCAAAAATTAAAGCTGATTAAAATTAAACCGTCTGTCAAGGATGTCAATAAAAATGGATATTATTAAAATTTTCTTACATTTGAAGAAAAACAAAATGCACATTTATAATCCTAATAATAAGATTGAACACCAATAAAACGAATGTAACACAACAATTGCTTACATATAACTTACGTCTTTATTGTTGTAATAACTACTTGTTATTTCCATGAAAACCGCAATGACGTTAGTAATTGAGTCCACAAATTGCGTATCTTCCTTAAATATATCACTGTACTAACATAATCATAGTTCGTCGTTTGAAAAGTATTCTTTGCTAAACTATAGGTAAAGTTTGATAAGTCAAGTAGAACGAACAGTGTGAATAGAATTATTAGAAGGCAAAGACCTAGACAAACGTACCTTGATCTAATCGAGTCGTTCTTGAAAATGGTTGAGTTAGGAGTACAACAGAGGAACTTGCATGAAGAGAGCCTTAAAGATGGATGGGGCAAAATAGTATGCAGGGATTCTGGTAACTGGAAACGTGTTATATCTGCTTACGCCTCGGGAAAGAGACGTGATTTTATCGATGTCTTCAAGTCATTTCTCTGTCAGTCTTATTCTTGTTTTCCTGTCAGTCTTTACCACAATGTCGTAAAACAGGCGGATTCTTTCCGGAATGTAGAGTAACCTAAATAATTTCTAGTACTTTTCTAGTGTTATCATTGTATAAAAATTTTGCAGAGCGTTCATTTTTACAATAAACAAAAGATAAAAATTGGTTCATCTGTTTTGGAATATAATGTACACAGACAAACACGTAAAACTTATAACACCCTGTCATTTTTTCGTTGGGACTTAGAAATGCGATTCACCAAACAAAAAAGAAATCAACAAATCCTTGTCTTGTGGGTCGTCAAACTATTTTCAATTAAAGATGAATAAGAAACATTGGATCACTCAGATCAGAGACCACACAGGTCGCCTCAGGTAGGCGACGCCTTTGTGCCTCAGGCAGGAATCTCGATATAAACACTCGTAATTAGTAAGATATTTCGATACCGAATTGAGCGAAACGTACACATTGAGAATTCCCCAGCTGAAATAAAGTTTAAAATTATTTGTTATCATATAATAGTCAGAAAATCTGCATATTCAGGCAACCATGATCCATTATTGGTGACGTGTGGTTCCCGGCACCAATAAAAAAAAAGAATAGGGCTACTCCATCTTGTTCCCATGGGTGTCGTAAAAAGCGACTAAGCGATAGGCTTATAAACTTGGGATTCTTCTTTCACTATTTGAATCTCAATTCTATCACTAAGCCAAACAGCTAAACGTGGCCTATCAGTCTTTTCAAGACTGTTGGCTCTGTCTACCCCGCAAGGAATGTAGAGTGATTATATGTATGTATGATCCATTATGCGTAAGGTTGCGGAGGCCAGACGCGGATCACTTCGTGTAAAACCTGATTTACCCATTCCAGGAACATACGGGCTCTTCTCCAGAAAAGAAGAGAGCATGTAGCCTTCCTCCAGGAGAAAGAAGAAGAAAAATAAGTTAACGGTATAGATGTTACTTAACATTATTTGAATTGCCAATTTGTACCATAAATGGTCATTATCAAGAGATTGTTATTTTTCAAAATATTGTCGCAGAGCAGTAAATTACGAGAGTTCTTTCCGAACTTCGGAATCCGAGGGCGTGAGTGCATTTGTAACAAAAAAGAACAAAGTCCCTCCAAGTATAAACGTGTGTCTACTTGTAGCGGTATCTTTGGTGATTCAGACATAAAGACTTAATTTTTGTATAAAAGGGCAGGTAGGTTGTAATAAAAAATTGTCTTACCGCCAAGCGGGAGGATCAAAGTTGGCTTGCTCCCACGGCCGATCTTAAAATATAGATTTTTTAATCCAATACTCTTTTTGTTGTGTACTGCCATATGAACAATTGCTTTTGTTTACTTTTTATTACTCGACTGCGATGGAAGGAGGGTTAAGTCTTTGGATCATCTTTATAGAAGATTTCTTCAAATACTGGTACGATTTTTTGTGTAACAATATTAACAACTAGACGGCCTTTGTGGCGCAGCGGTAGTGCGCTTGGCTGTGACACCGGAGGTCCTGGGTTTTAATCCCGGCCAGGGTATAAAATGAGGAACGAACTTTCTCTGATTGGTCTGGGTGTTTCTATAAAAATATTTATTATCAAATCGTATCGTTGAGTTAGTATCTCGTAACACAAGTCTCGAAATTACATCGAGGGTAACTCAATCTGTGTAATCTGTCCCGTATATATTTAATTATTTATTAATTTCTTTATTACTAGGATTCAAGCAACCAGGATTCTGAAAAATGCTGACGTAAGAGAAGAAAACATAATATTTGTTTAAAGGTCAAGTAATTTTGCTAAGGAATAGACCCCACTGTGACATGTAGTTTGTATTAAAGGCATTTAACTCGACAAGATGATAGAAAGTGTGCATTTCTAAACTACAAACATCTAAGTACTCCGTACCTTTCCACGATAACTTAAAATAAATATCTATATACGTAATACATTCACACCGAGGATATTGAACTAATACATTAGTACAGGTACGATGTAAGTTGAATGCGCAGCCAACAAAGCGTCCTATCGCCATGACCAGACTATATAAACCTAAATTCCTTGGTCGGCCGCATCATCATAAGCCACAGTAAAATAAACCATGCTTACTAATCGTCGCAGGTTAAAACCGGCTGCAAATGGTAATAAAATAAAGGTACATACATACATAACGTGTCGAAACGTTCTCTCTTTCCGATATAAATAGTGCGAGCGAGCGCTGCGGCGCACTGACCGACCATCGACAGCCATCCCGATAATCGGGTGAATGTTTGAGTTTCTCTATTTTCAAATCGAGTTAGTGTGAGTCTGTATGGCGTTTTAAGTGTAACGTGAATGTAAACGTTACGTCCTCCATGGGCGGTATAAGCGGTCGGACGGGGTAACGCGAGGTTTGCGGGTGGTAAGCGGGCAGGGTAACCGAGGCGCGGGCGGCCGTGTGAACGCGCCGCGTTAATTGGCGTGCGGAGTGTCCGGCTGTCTTCGCGCCACGCGCCTGCGCCGTTCATCTCGCGGCCGTTTAAATTTGAATTTAGAACAATAAATTTCCAAGTAAATTACAAAGCAGGTCTTATTCTAGGAAACGCGAATGAACATTTCCCGCGAACGTATTTATTGCTATGGCAATTTCTACACAGTAACTGTTCCCTACTTGGAATAACTGGTTTTGTATTTAGACTTTAGACGGTATTCATATAAACGGCTGAATATCATACACGTTCTTCTCAAAATCTATTATTGTTTTATAGCCAAAGCCAACAGGGAAAGTAACTGAATATAAAGAACTTTCTACTTAATGTTGAATAACAAAGAAAGATTTTCTGGTAAATTCTAAGAAACCTCGTATTATGTGATGGTTATTAGTTTCGTTATCAACGTTCTCGTCATCGTTGCAAGTCGAACAAGGACGCCGATAGCGGCACTCGTCCTACACGCTTGGGCATAAATTAATAAGAGACGATTCCAAGACTTTTGTTTTAATTAGGATAATATTATTTTATTATGTCGTAAAAGGCGACTAAGAGATAGTCTTATAAACTTGGGATTCTTCTTTTAGGACGACAGGCTAGCGATCTATCACTATTTGAAACTCAATTCTATCGTTAAGCTAAACAGCTGAACGTGCAATATCAATATGATAATATTATAAGCTTTCCGTCGAAAAACATTTACAATATGGAATACAAGAGAAGCAATTAAAACGCATAATCAAATTCCGTGGAAGTTTGTTAAAAATTAATAAAAATAATAAAATATAAACGCCGTGTGGTTTTCGGCAGTTTAGAAATAGACATCCATATCGTTCCCATGGATGTCGTAAAAGACGACTAAGAGCTTATAAACTTGGGATTCCTCTTAATATCCGATGTGCTGGCAACCTGACTCTATTTGAATCTCAATTCTATCTTAAGCCATACATCTGAACGTGGCCTTTTCAAGACTATTCTACTCTGTCTACCTCGCAAGAGATATAGACGTGACTATGTAGGTATATATCAAAAACTCTCCCGTACAATGACTTCATTCTTACAATGTTGTTATTAGACCAGATTAAAATTAGACAGATATTTGTCACCATCCAACTATTTAATCGTCGTATTTAACGATACAGTAAACCGCCACAGAAGAATATTTTGGCACTTCGCTTTGGCGACTGTATGCGAACTTATCTTGTTTTGACATAGCGCGGTAACTAATGAAAATACGTAATATTTTATCAGAGGTCATTAACTTCACGTCTATATTTTTGTCTGTATCTTTTGTATTTTGTTTAAATATGTGTTTATTTACATTTTTCACTAAATAAACACACAGATTTAAACAAAATACCTACTGAGATTTTGTTTAAGTTGTAATTTAGGCGTTCGCTAGAAATTATAAGGTAAAATGTACACCTTTTTTAAATATATATGTGTATATGTGTGCCGTGTGGCTTCCGGCAATTTATAATAGAACCACTCTTTATCTTTCTCATGGATGTCATAAAAGGCGACTAAAGGGTAGGCTTATAAGCTTGGGTACTCTTGTAGGCGATGGGGTAGCAACCTGTCACTATTCGAATCTCAATTCCATCATACAGCTATACAGCTCCACATGACCTTTCATTCTTTTTACGACTGTTTATTCTGTCTACCTCGCAAGGAAAATAGACGTGACTATATGTAATGTAAGTATGCAAAATACAAAACGAGATTCCAATAGAGAAACAGTGAATATACAGAACTTGGTATGTTAATTTAATGAAATAAACGCAGCCATTGTCTTGAAAACAGTTCATAATAACAACAAAGTATTAAACTCTCAGTTACTGCCATGTGGAAAATAACCGCTCCAGAATAGAGTGGATACATGTGGGATGCTATACTATATTATATAGTGTGACTAGCTTTTGCCCGCGGCTTCGCCCGCGCAAATGTGTTTTAGATTATAAGGATACGACATAAAATTTCACCCATTTTTAATCCTGTATCGTGCGGGACTGTTTTAAGTTTATATTTGATTTAAATTCATATGGCTTCTCCCGTCTCTTCTCGTTCTGTTCCGTCCCGTCACAACCTGTTGTGTCCCGTCCTGCCCCGTCCAGTCCTCCTATCCTGTCCCATCCTATTTAGTGCCATCCTGCTTTCCGCAACTGACACGTATTTTTTACTAACCAATATATTTACAATACAAATGAACAAAACACAACGAAACGTCCTCAAGCATGAATACGAAACGACCAACAACTTATTAACGGAGGGTAAAAATGCTTTCAAAATCATAGAAGTCTTATTGATTGTCGAACGACAAACGATAGCGACTTTGACATGGTGGCGCCATCTATTGCTACATTATCAAACAAATTGTTCATTGAAGGAATAAATTTTCTTATCTTTTGCATATCAAAAATTAACACTTATAAGGGTTCCATCGTACCTTAAGGGTAAAAATGGGACCCTATTACTCGACTTCGGTGTCCGTCTGTCTGTTAGTTTGTCTGTCCGCTCACCCATCCTCCTGTCACCAGGCGTGTCTCATGATCCGTATTAGCTAGACAGGTGACATTTTCACAGATTATAAATTTCTGTTGACGTTAAAATAAAAATACTAAAACTGTATGCATACCAAATTTCATCAAAATCGGCCTAGCGGTTAGGCCGTAAAAGCGGAACGATGATTCACCCCCCCTTTAACTGTTTTGGGGGTTGTTTTTTGAAAAAAAAAGTAGCCTATGTTTGAACTCGTATCTTAATCTATATGCATTTCAAATTTCATCAAAATTGGTTCAGCGGTTCAGGCGTGAAAGCGGAACGATGATTTTCATACAAACTTTCACCCCCCATTTGACTATTTTGGGGGTCGAATTTAAAAAAAAAAGTAGCCTTTGTTTGAACGCGGGTTTTTAACTATATACATACCAAATTTCATCAAAATCGGTTCAGCGGTTCAGGCGTGAAAGCGGAACGATGATTTTCATACAAACTTTGACCCCCCATTTGATTATTTTGGGGGTCGAGTTTCCCCCCCTTGGGGGTTGACATTTCAAAAATCCCTTCTTAGTGCTCACTTATGTTACTAAAGGAACCTCTGTTCAAAATCTCAGACTCCTATACCGAGCGGTTTCGGCTGTGCGTTAATAAATCAGTCACCCAATCGCACCCCCTAAATCACGATTGGAGGGTAGTTTGAAAAAACTTATAATGTCAAACATATTTACTTGCCTATGTACGTGTTCATGCCAAGTTTCAAGTGTATAAACCCAAGGAATAAGATTTTTCATAGAAACGTTTTTACCCCTTTTCCCCCCCTTGGGGGTTGAATTTCCAAAAATCCTTTCTTAGTGCTCCCCTACATATCCCAAAGAACCTACATTCCAAATTTCAGCTGTCTACGACCAGTAGTTTCGACTGTGCGTTGTCTGTCAGTCAGTCACTCAGTAACGGAAGAGTTTTATATATATAGATATGACGCAGCGTCTGGGCGGTAGCGTGAGTCCACACCGAGACTATGGACTTCGGAACATTATCTGAGTCTACATACATACATACATATGGTCACGTCCATATCACATGCGGGGTAGACAGAGCCAACAGTCTTGAAGACTAAATGGCCACGTTCAGCTATTTGGCTTTATGATAGAATTGAGATTCAAATAGTGATAGGTTGCTAGCCCATCGCCTAAAAGAAAAATCCCAAGTTTATAAGCCTATCCCTTAGTCGCCTTTTACGACATCCATGGGAATGAGATGGAGTGGTCCTATTCTTTTTCGCACTGGTACCGGGAACCACACGGCACCAGTGCGAAATCTGAGTCTCAATTCCATTATAAAGCCAATGAATTGAATGTGGCCTTTATGCCTTTTGGAGACTGTAAGCTCTGTCTACGCCGTAAAGGATAGAGAGGTTATATATTTATGTATGTTACTATTTTTCGGTAAGGTAATAAGGTACGTTGATCAAATAGTCACTGTAGGGCACTATTAACCTGATCTTTCATCAGGACTATTTTGTTACAAGATTATTCTTTAACCTAGATTGCATGAAAAGATGTAAATGAAGTAAAAGACGTCTGTTTCTTGAATGAGAAAAGTGTGAATGTTTTTAATGTTTATTAAATTTTTTGGAAACAATGTTTAACATTGATCATATATAAATCTAGCACAGTTGTTTAAAAATGTGACGTAGTTCATAATTTTCTCAATAGCATACATACTGTGATTTAGTTTCTAGAGTATATTTTATATTTCTTTTGTAGCTTTGAGTTTTGTTGATTTAATAAATTAACGTTATTATATAAATGGTTGCAATCAATTAACGCTTGTATAGTTATTTTTATGCGAACAAATAAAAGAAAAAGGTTATTGACATATCTATTAACGTAAAGCATAAATCACACAACAGATTTCAGAGCTGATATTTAACATAAACATAGTTATAATATAATATATCTAGGTATTTGATGGGGAGGATTTTAGCTTATTCTGAAAAGAGATTTCATCCATTCCACCATAAAGCCATAAAAGGGATTCAGTTATTTTGTTATCGACTTAAAAGTTATGAAAAGAAACCACGACGAAAAAAACATAAGATAAAAGAGCATTAAGTATTAAAAAAGAACAGTTATTAGTACGGAAAACAATTTTACATTTGTCGAAATTGTCAGAATTATATTCAGTAGTAATTCCGCGGTTTGATGGCATTGAGCGAAGTTTCAACAAGTCGCCGCTACGAAGAGTTATTGAAATAAATTTACGATTATTTTGAAGTGCCTTGCCAACGCGTGGTTCACAGAAAGATGGGAAACTCAGGAGTTATTATTAATAATTTTAGTTATAATGGATGAGAAATTAATGAACATTATAATGTTATTTCGAAATATTATTCAAAATTTGAAAACTTATGAACTGAATTGCATAAATTTGTACCATACAAGAAATATAGTATAAAATAAGTTATAAATTAGTCAAAAAGGCATACAGTCACATGAAGAAATTCATTGCCCTTTTGATAACTTCTGTTCCTCTTCTTCATGTTTACTATGTTTTTAGAAGAGACTTTTAGTTAGGTCGTGTTTATGGAAAAGCGACTCGTACAGAGTATTTTTGTTCTTTGTTTTTTTGGTTTTCTTAAATCTCACCTTCATATAAATACAGTTTAGAGCTTAACTGCGAGCAGGTTAGGAGCAAACACAGACTATATACTACTGTGATGTGATTTTTTTACTAGCACTAGACAGTCTTGTTGAAATTTTATACAAACTATTGTGTATTTTATTTCACTTATCTATAAACCCTTATTAATTACCATATCTAAGTAGGTACCAGTTCGTTCTCCTGCGCGTGCGACGAAGCGTTCTGTTATAGTTTAACGACGTTGCTGACATTTCTGTGTATTAACGCGATCGGCGCCGGATGCACGTATTATAGTGACTATTTGCGGACAATTGAATGCGGATGCAAAACTATACGAATTGTATATTGTAGACTAAACAAACTGAGTACTTTAGTAAGTAAAACGTATAAGTTTTTTCAAGTAGATTTAGTTTACATACATAAAATCACATCTCTTTCTCTTCGCAGTTAGTAAATACTACATCTTGTCGCGATTCCTGCATACTTCTTTCGCTTCATCCACATTCATAACTCTCTTCGTGCAAGCTCGTCGGTTTGGAGTACTCTTACAACAATTACCTAAAACAAAAGGTTGAAAACGTATTTCTTACGACACTTACGTAAATTTAATGCTTGAACAAATGTAATCAGTAGAATACGTGTGTAACATACGCGAGTCGATCTTATGTAACAAAAAGCAATAATTTCTAATCTCAAATGCCATTGTTAATTTGAAATATTTTGCATCATACAATCCCAATTATATTTTACTGGAGAAATTAGAATGGAATCAGTAAATTCCACCCCGTATAGACACGCTTCCTCTTTTTCTTTGGTACCTTATCATTTATCTTCAACATTTGTCTTATTATCTGGTTTTACTTCTTGACTAAGGTTAGGTAAGGTTATTAGTTTTTACTTCCATCTGTCGTTATCAAACCAAAGAATAATGATTAAACTTTCGCGTTGTTTTATATGTACTATTAATAAATAATACATACATATAATCACGTCTATATCCCTTGCGGGGTAGACAGAGCCTACAGTCTTTTAAAGACTGATAGGCCACGTTCAGCTATTTGGCTTTAAGATAGGATTCAAATAGTGACAGGTTAATAGCCCATCGCCTAAAAGCAGAATCCCAAGTTTATAAGCCTACCCCTTAGTCGCCTTTTACGACAACCATGGGAAAGAGATGGAGTGGTCCTATTCTTTTTTGTATTGGTGCCGGGAACCACACGGCACTATATGTACTATTTATAAATAATGCAGGTATTAAACGAGTACGTAACGTAAGTACCTACATGTTATCATTGTAACATGATTCGAAACGTCCGTGATAAAATAAAAGTGCGTTACGTGCGCGTTTAATACATGTATTATTTAAAGGACAGACCTGAATCAATTTGTAGATTATAAATCAGCTTTTGTCATAAAAAAGAAAAACAAAAACTAGATTAAATGATCTAGTTTTTGTTTTTCCTTTTGAAATGATCTTATGATGAAAATGAACGATCTAAGAACAATTTTATCGTTTCCATGCGAATAAAAATTACTTTGTTATCGGAGATAACGCATACGTTAAATAGGCGAAGGTTTAGTGCACTCGTAAGTAAGCAACGCTTGCGCAGTGTATTGCTATCATTCTAGTAAATACAAGTAAAATTTTAAATGGATTGACAAAATCTTGAAGATTGTGGTAGTCAATTTCTTCAGATGGTTTGATGTTCAGGTAGCATTTAGGAAAAATGGCAACACTATAAACCTCTACATAGATAATTGCGAATCGGTTATTATCTATCAGATCAGACTTGTAAGTACACTACAGAAGGAGGCTTCTTGTCCTGTATTTTAGAATGTTATTACTGAGAAGTAATTTCATGAACAAAAGATTCGCAAATTTTCTAGTAGTATTTTCTGTAATCCTTTAATAATAAAATATGTATCTAATTAAAATTCAGTTTCGATTTATCTTGATCTTGATATCCTTTTTTCTCATCACCTAACTTTGTTTCTAATGAAAACGTAATTTTTACTTCTAATGACAATAGATTTACTGTCAAAAGTGCAAATGCGTTGTAAAAATTATTACTGTAGCACGTTCATAGAAGGAATCTATTTACCACGTCATGCTTTGGACATGATGTCTGTTTGTCTGGTCGTTTAGCACGTGATTAGTTTTATATAGTGCCTTTGCTATTTAGAATGTATTACGAGTATTTGTGGAGCCTTTAGCGTTTGCGCGGCATTGCATGTCTAGAAGTAATGGACGTTGTTTACACGGAAAAATTATACGAATTAAGTTAGCCTAAAAGTAAGTTCGAAATTTGTGTTATTGGATTCTAACTCAACGATACTATATTTCACAATAAATATGTATACTTTTGGTTCAGAGGCGAGAACCCGACTACTGTGCAAAACAGGCCGTCAATATAATAATACCCATGTAATTCTTAAGTAAATTAATTAGGTATAATTATAAATTATATCATAAAACTTGGGATTTCTCTTACAGGCTATGGGCAAGCAAATTGTCACTATTTGAATCTCAGTTCCATCATAAAGTTGAACGTGACCTTTTAGTCTTACAAGAAACTAGTACATACTGGATCATGGCTCCACATCAACAAATATACCCAGAATAAAGACATTGGTCAGTGCCATGTTTTGGCGTGACCCATTTTTATACGGACCAATTTAAACCACTTGATTACCAACGCTTTGGAAAGAAGAAAGTATTTTATAGTAAACACGATTAGAACAAAGATGTAAATATGTCAATGAAGTACGTAAACATGGAGAGCGCATTGGCCGTTTCTCCGGCGATAAAACGCGATCTAATTCGAAAGCGATACGCCTTTCACCTTCCGACCACGACTGTGCGTTATGCGGTGCCACAGATTTATAAACAATAGATGGATCATTTATCTAGGCAGAAAGTAAACATATTAAATAAGTATGAGTTAAGAGAGATAGAGAGAGATAATCGAAACATTGGAATACATGAGCTGAAAATCAGCAGTTTTGAAAAGACTAAAAGGTTAGCTGTTCAAAAAAACTAAGTATAATTCAAATAAATGTAGAGGAATAATAGAAAACATGATGAAGACGAAGATACGGATAAATGGAAATAGCTTGAAATCAATGAAAACTGAACAAGTTAAGATTGCTTGTTATATTATGGTGACATTAAACGGAGGTTTACAGCTATATACCCTTCTAAGGTATGAAAGTATAGTATTGTGTTTATACATATATAATAATATATAAAGCAGCTTTGAAGCATCATTTGTGAAGTCCGAATGTGTGATGTTTTGATCATCTAGTTATTATTTTAGTCTTTGTATCGCGACATGGATACCTCCAATCATGAACGTGTGTTAATCTTAGTTTTCAAAGCGTGTATTGTTTGTGAACGTTACACTAGAGAATTTTACGGTTGAGTTAACTGTTCTCATTAGTGATTACATTTGGTTCAATTATTTACTTGCTGCATTTACGGAACAGGGGCTTAGGCACTGAAATGCATTGTCACACAGGCTAATATCTGCCGATTTGCTCATGTAATACGAAAAATCTCGTTTATATTGTGTTCCCGTGGAAATTTCGAGAAAACCAATCTCAATGCTAAAGTCAGTGTCAAATCTGACGTGTATATTTTTTTTGGGTGATTCCCTCGCCGTATTGAGGAGGCAAAGGGTACTAGCCCATGCAGTCATCATAGATACTCTTAAAAAGAGTCCTTTAAAAGTGTCTCCTACACTTTGCTCCACTAGTTTCATTCATTGCCAGTAATTTCATTTTTTTACGTTGTTTCAGTCGTTCATCAGTCACTGTCAAAATTATACATATTGGTTTATGTATTTCTAATTATTCATGAATATTAATAAAGTTTTTCCTATATTTATCTTATAGGTATTATAATCTTATATACAGGCATCCATCCAAATGTAATCGATATGTAAAATAAATATTGGTTAGATATACACTCAGGTATTAGTTGCGCAAGGTTTTCGTTCATTGTGTTACATTTACTCTCGTTATCAAGTAAAGAGTATTTTCGTGTTATCTATACATGTGTGCCGTCGACCTAGTCTTCCGATTACAAACGTTTCATGGTAATCTTAAATGTATGTAGAACTGGCTTTTACCCGCAGCATCGCCCGCGCGACTTTAGCGCCACCTACAAAATAATACAGTTTTTCGCAAACTCCACGAGAGCTATAGTTTTTACCGGGACGAAAGGTACACGAAAGGTGTTTCATCCATATCGGTTCAGTGTATAAGTGAACAAACAAACAAAAGTGGTAACAAACAAACAAAGTCACATCTGCATTTTCATTAGGGCAATAGATATAGTATAATTACTATTACGCAAGTAAAGTTACAGGAAATCTAGGTATATATAAACATATAATAGCTTTAGAATAAAATCTATATTTACTAAAAGGTTATAAGTTTGTAAAAGTCAATCAATGGAAAGGTTAATAAATTTTGGATTCTTCTTTTAGGCAATGGGCTCGGACCTGTTCATGTTCATGTTTTATGATTCATACAGCTGTTGGCTCTATCTAACCCGTTAGGGATAAGGCTTTTAGATGGGGTGCGCTATTAGTCTTATTTTACGATCGATGAAATTAATATTAAAACCGACGTAACAAATGTTATGTACTCGTATGTATATAAACATGCAAAACAACTTAGATTACCAACAATGTATCAGCGGCATTAACCACAATTTTCACGAAATTTTCACTTACCTATTTACAGTTCAATAAAACGGCCCTTCGAACAAAATGAGGTGTGATAGAGTAAGGAGCGAGCATCAACTTACAAGTGAAAGTTCACTTTCTTGCTGTCTTGTCTCCGTGGAAATGATATTGTGCATCTAGATGTGGCCTAGCTTGTGACAGAATCAACTATACAGATTTAAAATACACGCAAGGTTTTATTTAAGGGGGGGTTAACCTAGGGGGTTAATTTAAGGACGGGTTGGTTTCTGAAAACAAAAACTATTTTTTTGTGTCTTTCGTATATACTCAAAAAATTCCTGTTAGAGTAAGTAATCTTCACAAAAAGAAATAGTAACTGACCGATGTCTGTACTTGAAAGATATCCTCTCCATCTATATGTTTGTAGGTACTCGCTTCACGGGAAAAATATAGCTCCAAATTTGATTACGGCTTTCTCAGATACATGTCCAACTTAAAAACTGGCGCACAAAAATATCTCCTTCCACCTCTGTAAAGGGGGTCTGCTTTTATGTATTGAGACTGTAAATTAACTTTTACGGCAATCGAGTCGCGGACAAGTTTCACCAAAACCCACCAAACAAATTACATCGTCATATTGTTTTTACTACGCATGGCTCAGAAGATACCTGGGCTAATAATGTGTGCAAATGGGAATTAAGCGAACGAACCGTATTTTCCTGACGTTTCGTCTGGGTCGCACCGACCGTAGTCAAAGGATGACTGTTGTATCGGTGCTATGGCTCCTTCAGTGGTCTAACTTCAGATTATTGACATTTCCAGCCACTTCTACAAACTTTAATTCGATGGTAGCCGCTATATAATTGAGCAAAACTCGTGTGACGGTTTTCCCTACAACACTGTGGGTTAATGTATTGTCACTTTCTTGGCTCTCGTCCGTCGCATCGTTAATTGTTCGATTGTTAACCTACTAATTTAAGTCGTCTGTTCGTTTTAGAAAACGCCAAACTAAGTCGAAACTTTTCAAGAAATCCGTGTTGCCGGTTTCACTTGTATGACTTGTGTATTAATTGAGTTTTACATTGTGATTATGGAATGGTAGTCAGTGCTTTCTCATTTTTTTATGATGAGGTTCGAATAAATGACTTTATCAATGCTGAGAAATTTAGTGCATAACATATCTATAAATAATACTAGAAGAGCGCCGGTAGTCCAATCGGTGAGGTGCCCGGTTAAAATGCGTGATGTGCATAAAGGCACAAGTTTGAATCCCACCTTGGCCATGTACTCAATGACTATTTCGAAGTTACTCATTCGTTTATACTAACCGGTGCTTGACCAACATTGTGAGGAAACCTGCACGTTCAGGCAACTGGATGAGTAACCGTGATCGATCCAATACGGGTTAGGTTTACCGGCAAAGGATGCGGAAGTCCGATGGGAGTCGCTTCGTCTAAAAACCAGACTCACCTAATCCAGAATCCATGTTTAAAAGCCTACCCCGGGCTCCTTTCCAGAGTGATGAGGATGCAACCGGGACTAAAGACAGGAGGCAGAATACAGATACACAATATATAAGATTGACTAAAACATCCATATTGAAATGTTGCACCAACAAGAAGAAATGAGTGATTCATTGTCAAAAACACAAGTCTAATGATGGAATTCAAATAGTGATCGGTTGCCAGCCCATCATCGCCTACATAAGCCCATCGCCTACAAGACATAGTTTATTGCAAACTGAGTGAATTCACAAAGGCAGCTTTAGGAATAATATGAAATGTTTGATAGATTATACGCTATCGTTGAATTATATTCGTTTTAGTATGTACCACATCTACCATATGTAAAGAAATGAATAAATGTGTATTGTATTCTTAAAATTTAGCACAGCAAAACGTTTAGTTGTTTCTGTCTTTTCGCTTGAACAGTCTATTGAAATCCGACAATCATTGGCAGTTGTTCAAGTACGCGAGTTGCACTAAATATTTACCTGTCTGTAGCAATTCGGTGTCACTCAGCCGAGTTGGGAGGTCGCCACTCCCCGTTTAATCACTTCGCAATTTGTCGCTTGTGTATTTGGTCGGGTGTCGAAGCGAGCTTTTTTGATTGCTCGTTTATAATTATAGAGTGTGTTTGGCAAACATTTAAAGCGTCACCTTGACGAAACACGTCAATATTCTTATTTATATACACTAAATTAAAGAGAATTATTTTAATTTCAATGAATAGGTAGGTAAAAAGGAATTTTGGATGGGAAAGGCTTACGCGACTGTATCTTGTCCAAACCGGGACCTAGCAACTGGAAAGAAGTCTCTGCCCACTCTACAGAGAATTAAGCGTGATGGTACATGTCTATTATTTGTGTTTGTTTTGGGTAGTACGGATCCATTTACTGTTATATAGTTTATAACTTTACAAATCCTACCTCACTAAGAGGCTGAAACTGATTGACACAAAGCCAGTTGCATGTTAATGGATTATCGTATATTCGCAATATGGCCGGCATTGGCTTACTTAGATATTCCATTACCTACTGAAATTCTGCGAATTAATTTACACTATCTCCTATAAGGTCCATCAACTGACGCCATGTTCTTAATTGTATAAGAGCTATTTGCAATACAAATACTCGAAAAATCTAAAAGATTGATCCCATATATTACGTTCCCTGTAACTTTAACAATCGACTGAAATACCCAAACGTACACAAGTCGTCCACCAAGATATCTTGAGGGATAATTCAAGATATCCAATTTTGGGTAATTCAGCTCCTTCCTCTGGATCTATATAGTGGGAGTTTCCTTACAAAAAATTCGATAGAAACATCTCATCATGACATGATTCTGTAATCCGATTTTTGTTATTCGTGATATTTTAGCGAGCTCAAAGAGGATGCAGTGTTAATTAGTGCTGTCTTCACAATTGCTTCTCGAAATGATTAATGATTCAATCTGTTTACAAAATACAGCCAACGTTACTGTATATTCATTCATTCATTCTTATAAACACCTCTTTATCCCTTGCGGAGTAGATAGAGCCAACAGCCTGGAAAAGAGTGATAGGCCACGTTCAGCTGTTTGGCTTAATGATATAATTAAGATTGAAATAGTGACATCCCATCCCATCTCATCGCCTAAAAAAGATGAATGGCTATTCAGAGTAACAATAGTTACATTTATTTGGAAAATGTTGACCAAATGTGATTATTACAATTTCTAAACTATACTAATCATAAAACCTAATTAAAATAAAGTAAAATTCCTAAACTAAAAAAAGGGAAACAGCGATTGTTTTTATAGATAGTTGCAGGACGAAAAAGATGACTGAATGAGATAGATTATAAAAAATCTTTGAGAAAATGTAAAATATGACGTTTTTAAGGTCGTCTCAACTAAAAACGTTGTACCTATTTGATTCCTTTTCCAATTTTGTCTATTCTTGATGATTATCGTGAATTATGATTATGGATGTCATGACTATTGTACTTAATCTTATTCGTGGTTAATTTATGACGCAGTTACTTGTTTATTTATTCATTCATGATTTAGTTTTTGTCTCCATGACATTTAACGTCTCATGACGATGCTTTCAGGTCAAGAATATCTTAAACCGACAAACTTACTTGAAGTGAGTTACGAATGTGAAAGAAGGGAAAAAGTATGCAGTCGTGGAAAGTGGAGAGATGTAGTCTCAGTCTACCCCGCTAGGAAAGAGGATTGATAATATGTATGAGATCAAACTCGACCCAATAACATTAAATGTAAGTAAAAAGCTAGTTATAAGAAGAATCACAGAATGAGGTTACGCACCGTAAACATAAAGTAGATCAATATGGAGGCAAAGCATTATATAATTTCTCATTAAAATATTGAAGAATAATCAATCCTGGATTATTTCGAAGTCGGGTTCATACACTAAGCGTATGACCTAACGCAACTTTTGCAGGGGAACCTAAATATATAAGATCCTGGTAACGCATCTAGTTGCCTAAATGTGCGAGTTGCCTGCCATACATTTGTATGCGGATTGCCGATATATAGCTCATTTTTTGTTTGTTCTAGCCATCTGGCGATCTCACACAAAACTCTTACGTTCGGTACTGAGCGACTGATATCAATATATTGTCGAAACTAGTGAGCGTAGGAACCTAAAATTTGACATATATGTTCCTTGGGGAGCGTAGAGAAGCACTAAGAGAGGACTACTCGAAACTTTCCACTGGAAATGCAAATAAGCGGGATTTTAAAAATTGTTTTAAGAATAGCACCACTTCATCTCTTTCCCATGGATGTCGTAAAAGGCGACTAAGATATAAGCAAAACTTGTGATTCTGCTTTTAGGCGACGGGCTAGCAACCTAAAACTCACTTAATTAATCTCAATTCTATCTATCAGTCTTTTCAAGACTGTCAGCTCTGTCTACCTCGCAAGGGAAATAGACGTGATCATAATATAAGCACATTAGGCCATAACACAAATTTTGAGCTTACATTGGGGCTAGCTTAATCTGTGTGAACAATCCCTTATATATTTTGTTTTTTTGTATCTAACTTGGTCTCTGTACCAACTACTCTATCCATAGGAGCGATCGCAATAAGGGCGCGACTGTTGGCGGCCCGGCGGCTCGGCGCCGACAAACATACCTACTGTCTCGCCGACTACGCTCATTGCATTATTATTTAGTTCGCACTTGTGAAGTGTCAAGTGTAATGAACTTGAAGAGAGTTAAGATTGTAAATCGTACGGTTGAAGAGCGATTATTACTACTTTTTGATCGTTTGCAGTAGCGCAGTTGTCGTTGCAATCTGTAAAATAAAATACAGCTGATGGCGGTCTTGTCGTGAAGAATTTAGTGGAGTGACATGAATTCAGATTTATAAGACAAAGACGAGAGAGAGGTTGCTAGCTCAACTAAAAGGACCCTATCAATTTATAACCTTTTCCATGATTCGCTATACATTCAGCGCGCGAAGAGAAGCAGGTTAGGGTACCTACCCCTTTGACCATGATCCAGGTGTGGGTAAGTTGGGTATTTACGTGAAGCGACTCCAGTCTGATCTCCGCATACTTTGCAGGGAAACCTAACGTATATTGGTAAAAACTGTACTACTCGGAAATGAATGAAATTTCTTAGTCTCCTTTTACGACATCCATGGGATTTAGATGAAGTGGTCCTTAAGTGCTGGAATCGCACGGCAGGCACCAGCATCAGCATAAACTCAACCTGGGGATTGATTCATTAGGTGGAAGATTAATCTGAACACATTTTCATTGATCTTATTATTCGATTATCTTTCAGTCTTATCGAGATTGTTGGCTCTGTCTACTCCGTAACGGATAAATATGTGACTAAATGTATGTAGGTATCTTTGATTTAAGAATTAAATTCAAGATTATCTTTATCTATTTGTTTGTTCCTCGTCTGTTTAAATCTTCCGTGAATAAACTAACAATTTATACATAACTATTTTCAAAGGCCAGTTACGTAGACTTGGGCAAAAGAAAATTGATATGTAGTGTTAGATAACATACCAAATAGGCCACTTAACATTCACTACTAGGTGTGACAGCCATTGTTGTTCCGTATTGAAACTTGCAAATGATATGCACAAAATAACGAGTGAAAAGAAATTGCATTTTGTTAAATTTAACCTACTCCTATAGCATAGCACGCGCGACGCCATTTTTATCGCGCGGAAAACTGTCGTTGTATCGTTTTTTATTATGACGTAAAACGAGCCAGAGATTGATTTTCACGCTACAATAAAAATGGCGTCGCGCGTACTATACATAGCATATCCGAAATTCCCACGGCGACAGGAATTAACGTTATTTTTCATCTCACGCAGGCGAAGCCGCGGACATCCTTTAGTTTGTATATATATTAAGCAAAGAAATAACGTTATACTTACTTAATATTGACCAATAAGTAAATTTAGAATACATACGCGTTAAATGTATATTATTATATAAGATACATTCATGTGTGGTATCTATCTGTTTTTTCTTTATTTGTGAAAATGACATCTTCGTAATCATCGGGGTTCATGACCTGCTTGCTGCTTCCGGCGATCTCCGTTGAGATCGCTTCCGGTGCGCACGCGCCGATAAGAAACTGGGCCGCCTTAGTTTTATCAACATTTGTGCAGTTGTCTGTTTGCATTAAAAATAAATGAATGTATTGAAGACAGTTTATTAGATATTTTGTATTTTGAAAAAGATTAAAGATCGATGTTTTGTTACTTTTAAGGTGCCCGAATGTGCAGGATTGCAACTGGATCTGTAGTCATGATCCAAACTGGGTTACACACCCAAAGTCGGGAGTTGCTTCGTGTAAAAACCTACCCTAGGATCATGATTCTTATAAAGGTAAAAATACCTACAAATACCTACTAATAACAAAATATCTATGACGCATGAATAGAACGTCGTGGAACATTTTTGCGAATCATCAAAGGATTTCCTCTTTGCGTGACCGTCTTCAAATTAGTCACATGAATGAGGATTTTGAGAAATTTCTATGTATGTGACACGGATCTCCAAGACTATAGACAAGGTTAGGCAAAGGTGTTCTGAGGATATCCTTACGCATCAGCTGCGGGTGGAATACATAAGATCTAGTTCCAGGAAGCGCTTAGTAATTTACTTGTACAAAATACCCTTCGGCGATGGCATGACTACACGAGGCGTTACGTGTACCTATCATAGATACATACATATTGTCACGTCTATATCCCTTGCAGGGTAGACAGAGCCAACAGTCTTGAAAAGACTGAATGGCCACGTTCAGCTATTTGGCTTAATGATATCATATCATCCCCCTATAAAAAATAAATAAATAAATAAATAACGGGACAAATTTCACAGAATGGAGTTAACCTCGAAGTGAGTTCGAGATTTGTTTTACGAGATACTAAATAACGATACTATATTTTTATAATGAATACTTATTTCAAGAGAATCAAGAAAGGGTGCCTTATTGGAGAGTAAACTAGAGAGTTTATTCACTGCTCTCATGATTCGGCTCGTAGAACCAGCAGCTTGGTAGAGCCATTGGTAGTAATGTGATGATTGTTTAAAATACAGTACTAATGATTAAATTACCTACCTAAATTATTTACCTAAGTTCCTATCTATGTTAAACAAATAGATGACTCCGAGCTCTGAAGTAAACAGCTAAGGATTCGTTTGAAAAACACTCAGACAATGATGATATTGTTATCCCTGAAAATTTTGGCACATATCTTGAACCTCCAGAGCGCAATGGTTAAGTAAGTTAACATTTTTACATTTAAAATAAAAATCAGCTAATTTAACGTCTTTAATTTGATTCAGTAACGGTTGACGTGTGACGACGTCACAAATATTGTAC
Organism: Amyelois transitella; assembly: GCF_032362555.1. Taxonomy (NCBI): domain Eukaryota; kingdom Metazoa; phylum Arthropoda; class Insecta; order Lepidoptera; family Pyralidae; genus Amyelois; species Amyelois transitella. Next base: position 3,837,740 of record NC_083512.1, on the reverse strand, counting down.
TCTGAACCGCCACACAATGTTACGTAGTTTCCAGATATTTATCCGCTATGACGTTTGTGAATTACCGAGTTTTCGTCTAAGGCATCCTGTTGTGAAGTAATGATGACGATGGGTTCCCCATGTTTGTTTTGTCGCTTGTAACATCACCTCCGAAACAGACATTATGGTTGTATAGCTTAATATATCACGTCCTCATCTTTTACACGGTAGACTGGACCAACTATTTCGAAAATACTGAAAGACCACGTTTAGCTGACAGATTCAGATTTCACCTTTATCTACCTCTGTAGATAAAGGACCTACCATATAAAGAAAAGGATAGAAACATAACGCTGAAGTCGATAATCTTCGGTGCTCCCCAAGGGTCTATATTGGGACCCCTGTAGTGGGCCTGACTTTGACTAGGCTATCCAAACTACGTGAAAGAGGCATGATTTTTTTTAAAAAACTCAGTTTTTCCTCCAAATCTATAAAGCTGACAAACTCACGACAAAGGCTTCCAGCACACAGATCATAAAATTCAATATCAACTTACTTATAAGGCTTATGAATAATATAAGTAAGATATACAGATAAACGCTATTATGTCAGATACGATTTTCATACTCGCATAAGGATAACGTCTGCCTTTGTCACTAAACAATTGATTTACCCTTGACATAGAATTCCAGTTACCGTATGATCCATGTTTTTATTAAGAGGACGTAAATTTACATTTTGCTACTTTACATAACCACCCATATGTGAACTAGTTATGTTATTATGATGTAAGCGGAGAAATTATTAAATTACTTTTTATTTTTATTTACTTACTGAACATACATAGGTATTTTCTTTGGTTGCTGATGCTTTTATACCGAAAAGAATCGTGTGCAGTGTGGTTCTCGGCACCAATAAAAAAAGAATAGGACCACTCCATCTCGTTCCCATGGATGTCGTTAAAGGCGACTAAGGGATAAGCTTATAAACTTGGGATATTTCTTTTAAGCGATGGGCTAGCAACCCGTCACTATTTGAATCTCAATTCTATCATTAAGCCAAACAGCTAAACGTGGCCTATCAGTCTTTTCAAGCCTGTTGGCTCTGTCTACCCCGTAAGGGATAAAGACGTGATCATATGTATGTATGTATGTATGAAATCGTGAAGAAACCTGCGTATACTTGCATATGGGTAACCATTATCCAATAAAGGTTAAGTCCCTCTGAAAAAGTTATTAAATCTAGCTTTCCCAATTCACGATCGTGTCACGAGCGTACTCGGGGTTCCTCTAACGACTTTGATGAAAGAAAATGAAGGATTTCATTATTTTACCCGCTTACCAGTTATTAACGAATGTTGACATGAATACGTCTTGTTTATAGATTTTAACACTTTTCTTGATTATTCAACTAGTAGTATCTATTTGCAAGATGACACGAAGGCTGCTAGATAAGATCAGACTGACTACGGTACATATGTGCAATATTGTGAAGCCTACTCAGTATATATTAAAATGGCTGCTATAAAACACCCACTCGTGCACAAAACGCATTTGCATTGGCGCTATATGTGTTAAGGTATTTTGTTATATTTTAATAGGATGCTTCATGCAATTTAATGTTATAGGATATGCCCTTTAAACTGTGCAGGTTTTTGATTTGATGCACTTTCCATATTTTGAACGGCGTTGTAATTTTTTATCTCATACCTTTAGTTCCATTTTTAGAGGAATAAAATGTATATGCCAGTTACTTTTCTTCCTAGACAGGTTTTATGAAACACGGGAACATATTAATACAAAAATATTGAAAGTAAGTTCGTGTTTTTTTTTATTCGTCTTTCACATCAAAACCTCTGAAACGATCTCAGTGTGCATATATACCTGTAATGTGGAGTACGGACTTTCGACGTACAGAGGACAGACGGTTTTCTTCTTCTCTGAATCTCAATTCCATCATTAAGCCATCCAGTTGGACATGGTTTCAGACTTTTAGAGACTACATTCGGTCGACCACGTAAGTGATGTAGACGTGATATGTATTATGTTGTTGTTATGCATAAGACTTGAATATTCGAAATGTTTATTCTAACACAGTATCAAAAACATGACTCTTTAGTGTAATCATGCTTGCAAAATCATCTAACATTGAAGTCTGACTTTGTTACACTGCGTCCCCGTTAATATTTGAAATATGTAGGCAGTGTGTATTTATAGATATTTTCGGCTAGAACCCGGGTGGCGGCCGAGGGTCCCAAGATTTATGGCTGAGCGGGAGAGTCCCATCCAACCGGGCTCCTCAGATGTGTGGCCCAAGTTATAGAAGAATTTAGTCAAAAAGTATAGCGTAGGTATGCACAAGAATTTGCCTTTTTACCGAGGATTTGCTTCCGTGATAATTTCCGTACGAAATTAAATAAAAATAAAATCGGGCATTCGCATAATATTAGATTCGATAAGATTGTTTAAAGTGATATTTTTATAAGATACTTATTTAAAGCTGTAACAATAAGTACATAATAATTGTACTTAATTCTTAATTCATTTTAAAATATGCCTCTCCATCGACAGATAAGTTCATTTCAACAAAAATATAATTCAATTTCCAAATTTTTTATAAAACAAGATTGATTTTCACACGCCTTATTCTCATTCCTTGTTCCCCACAGAAATCTCGCGCCTCACACCCTCGCAGGGTAAGGCCAACTCATTTCACCGCTCAGTACTATCTCCGCTGAGATATTTTTCTTTGTAATGTTATTGTTAAAGAAATTGCCAATATAAAGGTGGGTGAAATTAACCCGAGTAAACAACTGAGGAGAGAGTTGTGGGTGTTTTGTTTCTAGAATAGTCTTGTCTATAGTGCGTTGGGTATGAAATGAAAAAATATAATAAGCAATAATAGCTGATAATGAATATTGGGGATATGTTTTGATGAGATAATGATAACTCCATCGTGTTTATTTAAAATTGAATTTGAAATAAATATCTTAAAAATCTATTCACATTACATTTGCGGTTGCTATTTTGGTTTTCCACTTTCAATGATCTTTCCTCTTGATCGTTCTCGACGATTTTGGTGATAACATGTCCATTTTTGAGACATTTGCAATTTTGTATCTAAAAGTTTGACGAGGCCACATTAAAAGTCACATTACTTACCAAACCAGACATCAAAAAATATGTTTCCTAAACTACCAAAATAGTTCAATAAACAGTACTTTGTAACAATCATGACGGTGCATGGCTTCGTTGGTTTATTTTTAGGAGTTTTCATTCTAAATCTCGAAATAGTACTAGGGGGCGATCACTCAGCGTCTATTCGGGAACTAATAAAGCTATTTTAGCTATTCCGATAGTCCAATGTCCTGTATAAGAAAATTCTACTAATACAGGGAGTATGTATAACCTTTCTTACATTCCATTAACTAAGCATCAATTTATATAAATCATTCAAATAAATGTTTCTATTCTATTATAACATGCTGTCATTTTTCAGGTTTGGAGTCAGCTTTTCTATTTCTTCGGTCTTTTGCACTCTATTCAAAAAAGTAAGTATTAGAAATGTATTTGTTATTATTTTCATTCCAATGTACATATTTACTGACATCTTTCAAAATTAATTAGGTTTTAGCATAGTATCAATTAATGTGTGCTAAAAAGTACACAACATATTCGTTACTTTTACAGATATAGCTAATAAATTTCCGATATCGGCATTTTCAAGTCTAGACCCTGGTCCTACGGGACCCCATTGATACGAGTCAGCCTCCCGGAGGTCAATAAATTAGTCTCGTTCAGTTCAATCTATTTTTAGAGACCCAATAGATACCTCTTCAATGCTAAAATTAGGCTAAGTTTATTACTTTCGTTATTATGTCACTTCACAGACAACGTACAGACGAAACCTCTAGATGTGAGAAGCAGAAATTTGTTACTCGTATCTGTGTTGTTTAAAAAGAATAAGGCAGATTTTTTTGTAAATATCCTGGGATCATTCAAAATTCAGTTTCTACTTATCCGGAGCAGAAACGATGTCGCAGATCGTAAAATCTTTGCCAAACATTGTTACATTTTAATAATAAGTCAAAAGAAGAAAACTTCCAAGGCGTTAGCTGATAATACAATTAGAGATATTTAAAAAAATGTATGCCCTCCGTGCCATTCCTGGATCGAGGCTAAGAATGGATCCTGAATTTAGTCACTGAATGAACCAAACAGAACAAAAAAGCCAAGCTCGTAAAATTTAGGGGAGCTCGTAAAATAAAGCTAATATTGCTAATATCACTATACCAAGTCAACAGTCTACGTGACATCTTGAACGAAATCGTAGGTAGATTTCCACAACGTACTTACAATGACAAAGGGCAAACCTTAGACCCATCCGAGAGGATACCGTTACGGCAGCCTTTTGTAGGGTGGCAAAAAATATAGGAAAGGCACCGCCACCCTTGACGGGCAAAAAACATAAAACAGAAAGAAAGGACCACAAATTAGGGAATCGGGTTTGGAATGTTGCACCCGTAACGTTATAAACATTAAAAATTAAAATTATAGCCTCGGATATTGTGGACGGCGCTCGATGAAACTGTTGGTTGTTTTAATTTCTGACCGTTGACTCAAAATGGCAGTTAGTCTTTATCCCTATTGATAGAAATAGTATTTATTTACGCGAAATAAATTAATCAAGTTGTTTAAATAAATACCTACCTATATAACGAAATGAAAATTAGCATTCTTATTAATAAATGTAAGTAAATTATTTAACGCGCACATAATGCACTTTTATTTTATCTCGGATTTTTAGTACTCTTAAACTTTGTATTAGGCAGTCATAAAAATAATTAACTTTTGATATTTTAAGACCTTTTTATTTAGTAAATTTTCGCCATTGTTAAAGAAAACGCCGCAATTGTCTACCCGCTTCTTTCACATTTTCGTTTTGAAAGCCCCTATACGAGTAACTTAAAATAATTTTATATCAATAAGTGATATATTTCATCCAATTTGACGTTGAATATTTGAGTAAAATTCTCAGTTCCAACAACCAACGTGCCAATTCTCTGAATGAGCCCATACCTGAGTTGGGTGCATGTCCGTCCATATGTACTCAAAGTTACTTACCTTACTGTCGTTGCAAGCGTGGGAAGTAAGAAAGAGACACTTGAATGAATAGTATTACTACCGATGCCTTGAATGTTCCAAACTCGTAATATGGCTGTAAAAAATCTTTACCTGCAACCAAATAGCGGAAAGGACGATGCCACGTGCGGCTGTCCTGCAGCTTGTCGACAAACCTCTTTTTGTTAAATTAGTTTACACCCTTCGGCAAATATGGTTATTTAAGTGTTCTACAATATTCTGCTTCTTAACTTCTTAATCTAATATCGTTATTTGTGATTTTCCTGATATTAGTTCTGTCTAAAATCAACCAAGGGAAGGGCTTATAAATTTGGGATTCTTATTTTAGGCGATGGGCTAACAAGCTGTCACTAAGTGTATTTTAATTCCAGTTTTAAGCCATACAGCAAAACGAGGTGTTCAGTTTCTTTAGGGCTGTCTACCTCGTAAGGTATAAAGATATTATTATATGTATTTATTTATGTATGTGTAAAGATTTGTCTTGCCTTGTTCATTACAATTTGGGTTGTTTTTACCGCAAGATTGCGGAGGTGAGACGAGAGCAGCTGTAAAAACGTTGCGTATATAAAAACATCACTATTGTGGTGAGAGGTAGCCACCTGGGCCTTCGCAAGATATGAAAACGCAATTGGGAGTAATGCTAAAGAAAACTTCTGGATTGTGGTAATCATGAGTGTGCGTCAAATATGGGACGTGAAAGGCGTACAAATATGGGTTTTTCCATGTTAGCGATGAGCCCATCTTTGAATTCTACCAGCTTTTGAGATTATGCATCCAGATAAACGGGCTCCCTGACTATTTGCCCTGTCTACCCCGTAAGAGATGAAACTTTAGATGGTATTTATAATAAAACACTTATCTTATAAATCCCTGAAATATCCTAAAATCTCTTGTCTTAGATAAATACGAAAGGAGGCAGTTATAAGTAAAAAACTTCTTTCTCTCATTTATCTTTATTAACTCGCCAGTCACAACTCAAAATCGCATGTCTTATGTTGTTCCCGTTGCACATTATCTTGTTTCCCAAGAACGGCTGTGACCGTGAAATCTGGTATGCCATTGTCTAGTTAACAGAATGTATTTAGAGATATGTCGTTCTGTTAAAGGTTTCAAAGGACGATCTGAAAAAAATGCGCAAAGACACCGCTTCAATAAGCTAAACAAGCGCTGCGGGTGTCAAGGCGAGGACGACGGATGCTCGCGTGGGAGTGCAAGTGATACGAGGTAGCGGTTTATAACAATGCTATTTAAGTGGTCAATAAATAAGAAAACTGTTTGATATTATGGCGCGGATATATAACACAAAAAGTAAAAGAATAACGCCGTAATTACATCTTTATTTTTATTACTAGTATACTTCAATTATTTCTAATCTACTTACACTTCAAACATTCACAAATTTCAAACTTAATTATCTTTTATATATTATATATATTTTTATTATAAATGGCATTTATTATTATTTGTAAAGTTTTTAAGCATTTTTGGCTTTAAAAATATTGTCCTATTAATTATATCGAATACAATCGTGGAACAACAGAGTAGGAGAGAAATCCAGAAATTAATTAATCAAAGGGACGCCTTGGTCATTCATCATAACAAAATTCGAAATAAAACCAAATCTCTACTCACTTACCCCATACAGAACAGACAGTCGAAAGTGCACAAAGCAGTTGGTTGCACCAACAAGTTAATTAGTTTAGCCAGCATTGTCGCTACAATCGCCTAAATGACGACCACTACGGGGTGTAGTGATTGTGTGACAAAAACAAAACTGCTGGAGACTACATTCAGGAATGTTTACTGATGAAAAGTCTGTGATTTGTAACGCTTCGTGAGGTCCTTTGGAAGTAAATTATTGTTATACTGGATTTTTTTTTTACTGGGAATAAAAATATTACAAATTTGATTATTGAGACATCATCTCTGCCAGCTACCGCTTGGACATAGGTCTCTTCAGAGATTTCTATCTTTATCTTTTGGAAGCGAAAATTATTAAGTACCTATGTGACTTTGGATAGAATTAGAACCAATTTAGGTTTCGCTGATTTTATCATTGATGGCAAAGGACAAAACTTTACGTTTAGGTTCACTAGCTAGCACAGCAAAGTTTAGTATCATGCGTATGAAACCTTGAAAATTTGGTTCGTCTTAGACTTTTTCGAAAGTGGAAAATAATTGTTTTTTTTTGTTATTTCGTCTTGAACAATTCTCTCAAACATTGCATCACTGTGTAATGCGATAAATAAATTTTAATTACGAACCTCGGCCACCGGAAAAACGAGAGCTAAATAGGGCACAGAAATGGGAAGCTACCTAATTGTAAATTAAAAAGTTCGCAGAGTTACGACACCACAGCCACAATGACACCCCGCCGGTCGGAAGGGGCGAGAGCCCTCCCCCCCTCCCCCGCAGTGGGGGGCACCACCCCTTGGCCCCACCGAGGGGTGCCCGTGGAAAGCGTGTGACATTTCGTTTTAAAATATTGTCCGCGCGAATACATTCACGTGGATCATTTTTAATCGTCTGTTTGTTTTTCTTTTTACACATTTTCAGTTTCGGTTTTATACTCTTGCCGCGTACGCTTGAATTATGGGATTTTTGATACTCTTAATTTATATTATGCTAATTAATTACTGGTCTTTAAGCTAAAAATATGCAGAATTTTGTGTTATTTAACTGTTATTATTTAAACTTGGCTACCAAATTTATAAATTCATTTTATCTAAATTGACATGTCTGACACTGTCTACAAACTTTCTTCGAAAAAATTAAAACGATAACACTAAAACGGTCTTAATTACTTTACAAAGATAAGAGGCGTCAGCGCATGGGCGTGAAAGCCCAATAAATGTTAACATAATTCCATGAATGGCCACAGTATACAGAACTCACGTAGCAGTTATTGAAAGACCGGTTTTGATTCTTCCGCGTTTCATATTGGGGTTGTTATACTATGGCCAGTTGTTTAGGTAAGAGCACCAAATATTGTCATGTCAAGGCCATCGGCTTTCCTCCAACATTCCTATCCCGCCGCCCACCGGGATATCTCACGTTCTGTTTCGTAACATTTCTCCAAGATTCGGTTACAATTGACACATTTAATTTACCTGTTGCTCGTTAAGGGCGACGTAGTTTCTAAATAGATTTACATTGTTACTAAGAGCACTTTCAAATCGGATTTTGTCGATTTAAAAATGCAGGCAACTAAGACCAAGGTCGGTTGCATAAGATAGGTACTCTAAATGTAATTAACATTTTGAACAAAAGGATAGATTAAAGTAGAGCAGTCTATTAGTAAAACACTTTGAAATGAAACCAGAGTATTAAAGTTAAGAATCAATCACAACTAAAATCGACCCAATAGAATGTTCAATGGCTTTATAAAACTGGCTGGAAGAGTGAACAACTAAAATGAAAAAATGAGTTAAGTACATTGGCGATGCATTCGAAATTCAAACTGAATCACCATTGAAATGATAAAGCTGCCGGCGCCGGTGTAAATAAAAGAGACACAATTATCCCTAACGGGATTTGAGCGGGCGCTTCACACCCTGCGACCCGTGGAATCTTGCTCATCTGTGGCGCGGTGTGGCCACAATCTGTAATTGTTTCCAATCACTGATCGGATCGCCAAATTATAGGGAAAATTTTAATGTTGCTGATCTATTAGGTACTCAGTATAGAGTAATAAAGAGTTTATAAAAACATGCATCAAGCCGGTTTACAAGAGGTTTATGTATGCCGTAACTCATAATGTCTGGATATTCAAGATGCAATGTCATTGGTCATTTAATTAGCCATCAATAATTATTTCAGTATTTTTATGACAGCTTGTAACCTACACATTTCTCAATTACATGTGCTTACCTAAGCTACACCTCGAACAAAAGATTAAGTCGTTACCTTGTAAACATCTCGTATTCCAGTTTTTGACAAAGAAAATACTTTTTAATTAATACAGAGTATTTGCACTATCGTCTTACTTACTGGGGAACAGACAATGCACCTTATTGACTCTGATCGACCGCTCCCGAAGTGTCCCGAATGAACCCGAAGTCTCGTTTAACATTGTCTATTTTTTTTTGTATTTTTACTGATTATAAATCACAGGCAAAAAAAGTGAACTTAGCTAGTTGCTGACGCTCATTATTATTTTCTCTATGTTTATTGAGATTTTGTCTGAGCACATAGATAGATATATCAGAGTTATACTGACATGAGTTTTTTCATCGTTATAATACATTCATTACATTTTACAGTATAATATTAAGTACACTTGGGATTCTTCTTTTAGGCGATGCGCTAATAACCTATCACAAGTTAAAATATTAAATCCATCATTGAGTCATACACCAGTACGTGAACTATCAGTCTTTTGAGACTGCTGGCTCTGAGTCACTCGTATGCTCCTTGAGGGTTAAAGACATGATTGTTTGTTGGTAGGCCACTCTCGGCGTATTCCCGGCTTCGTTTTCTCTGGAGAGGTCGAACATCATGACCTTCTATTACTTCTACCAGTACTGGGTCAGTTAGTTTACGAAGCAACCCCCGTTTTGCCTCCGTGATTTTGTTAACAGGAAAACCTTAAATACAGCTGGTTTAGTTAAGATATCTTTATCTACTTTAGTCGCCTCTTATGACATCAAAAATACCATTCATTTAGTCATCTCTTACGTTATGTTATGACTTAACGATAAATCTATTATGAAGTGCTGTGAACACGGCGCATCGCTGATTTTTTCTAATTATTTCTCAAAATAATCGATAAAGTCAGACTAATGCTGTCACACCACTCGAATTCGTTTATAATTCGGGATTCATAGCAGCGGCTTATTCTCATAAAAAGTTGTTCCCTTCAAAATGTAGTAATTTCGCAGGAGGGCGCCCCCTCCCCCCTCCCACGGTCTTCACAGGCTGGCCTTTTAACGCCGGAGATACTGTCTCTTTAGTTAGATCCGTATTTACTGTAGTATAACTGAGATGCTGAGAGAAAACGAAAATTTCTAGTGACTCTATTGGTTTTTTTATTCAATTAATTGTTATCTTTTATTTTTGTAATCCATAATTTTGATTGCTTATAAAATATAGTCTACTTATCTTGTAACACGGCATAATATATAATAAACAAAGAATTCTTCTATTATGCGATAGGCTAGCAACTTGTCACTATCTCAATTTCATCAATAAGCCAAACCTTACAGCCAAACTAGGACTTGCAGTCTTTTCAAAACTGTTTGCTCTGTCCACCCCGTAAAGGATAAAAACGTATTTAGATGTAAATGTAGGTAAGTGTCAATAATGATCCATTGAATATTTAAAGTTTTGGCAAATTAATTTCTTTATAATCCAATTGTTTATTCCTCTTCATCGTAAATGCTGTGTTTAGTAGCGCCATCTATGATTATAAATGTACACTAATATTCTCACTTATAGTTACAAGGAATAACTTAAGCCGCAACAGAGGCACTGATAGTAAGTTAAAATGAAAATGTAGATATCAAATTTATTTTTATTTAATTTCATTTATGTTTAGGGCGATATTTTCAGTTGAGAGATTACACACTAAACACAGTTATGAAGGGGTTTAAAACGTACTCTTAAAAAAGCTAAAATGTTTTCTACGGCTATGTTTAACCAAAAGTTGAAATAATACGATACTTATTCAATAAAACTAATTCCTTAACCTACTGCAACTTTTTTATTTAATTTGGTTGTTGATCTTCCGAATAAAAACAAATAAATAAATTTAAATACCGACAAATGAAGCCATAACGCTTTCAAACCTCGATCGTTAACTTTTTAATCTGTCCCGGGGCTAGTAATACGTTATTGATATTTGTGAACAGCCAGGATAATAATATTTGTATATGATGCCCAGTTTTACTTGAACTCGTATGTCCCGCGTTTGTACCGACAAATAGGATGATTTTGTGTTTTCGGTAGAGGCGTTAGAGGTTATTTTATGTTGGTTGGTGAACAGAATTGTCCACAATGGGTAGAGGGCATTCACAATGATTCCTGTCGGGTGATTGTTAAATGGGGGCTGAGCATGTCAACTGTTCGTCACGGAGTAGGTAACTCAAATAATGTTTTGACCATAACTGCTTAATTGCAGACTTAATTATTATATTGATTATGAGTTTATCTTTTAAACATTTTTAATATTTCATCTAAATGAGTAAGTCCGATATTATTTTAGTTAACACCTAAATTTTGGTCATACTAGTCTCGAGGCTTCTCTGCTGTGTGAATTTCTAATAATCCTTCCTTAACATTTATTATAATTATGTGAGTTTATAAATTGACGCGATATTTGTTTAAATGTCGGCTGTGGATTGATATTAGTATAATTTTTGAGAATAACATTAAAAATAATAATATTGTAACTTCTGAAGCGTTTAATTTAATTTTGGCTATCGATAAAATATTGCTGTTTTTCACATCGCATCACTAAAGGTATCTGTTATATTTTTGTGTTGTAATCGGTAGCGCTCATATTCGTTTTAACTTCAGTAATATATTCCGAAGTTAATTGCGTAAACGTATTAAATTGCAATTTGTAATTAAAATTATTTACACGAACGTTAATTTAATTATGTTAATTGGGTTACAATAATTATTTTCTCTGTTTTATATAGTTAAAATTTAATTAAAATTAGGGAATTGAACCGTAAATAACTTTTCGTGTAATAATACTCATTTAATAATAATACTACAACAACCAAATTGATTGCTAAGCTTAAAACAATAGAGGCGGCTGTACCACAAAGTGTATTCAATAAACCTCATCGTTACCTTTCGACAGAGTGAATGAAGCTAAGTGCGTTGATACCAATCACAAACTGCCGAACAACAATACACTTCATCCCTTATTAATTATTTTATTGTAAGCATAAAGGATGTCGTAATCGTCAGAATAATAATATCATCGCGCCGCATAAAGAACCCCAAGTAGCGCTAACACAAGCGTAAAAATGACACGCCGTGCTACCAATATGTTTGTGTGTATTACACTAGATTTATTCGACTGGGTCACGCACACATAGGAAAACGGCTACCCCGAAACGGGGTGCGCTTAGGGGCGACACTACTACAGACGCGGCCAGGGCTGCCACCCGCCAGATGGCACGCACACACGCACGGGACGAAAGGGAAAGCTACACTGTGTAAACAAATCGCAGGAGCAAGTGCCGTCCCTCTCGGATACAAAGCGCGTGTGTGTCACATCGTTGTGTGCTGTCGACGTGTTTCAACGTAGATTGTTCTGTGAAATTGCCAGGTAATAGGCCGAGGGACTATAGCATTACACTTACTTATTGGTGGGTTTAGGCGCTCAACGGCCTAATCGAATTGAATATTGGCGACATACAGACGCCGCTGACTTCCCGATTGATATTCTGATTGTGATTGACTGATGAATGATATTTGTATTCATTGTTTTGATAAAGCTTTGTAGACTTGGGTTTCTTGTCTATGATATTTGGATTAAATAGGTTTATAATTGCAATAAAGATTCCAATTAAAAAAGAACAAAAAATTCGTATAACTTTTTATAACTATGTAACTCATAATGCCGAACTCTCAAGATGTATTAACACAGAACCTAAATAAAACTTAAAACTAGCTTAAAATAAATATTAATTTACCGCTAGCAATAAGTTCACATGTCGCAACCAAGTCAATCAAAAACAAGCGTGAGAAACAGTAGTAAACCATCAAACGAGTATTCTCTCTAACTAACCGCATGACGTATGAACATCGCCACTCAATTACTCGTTATCGCATTTCACAAATAAACAACGTGACATCAATAAGAAGTTAATTGAGTGAATATGCCGTATTGCCCCTAATTCGAGAACAAAGAAACTCTCGTTTATGATGAGTGACGTCAGCGGTTGACGTGTTTGGCTGAAGTGTCACTGAGGGCGTGACGAAAGAGATTAGAATTGATCCAAAGACGACTAGCCTTGCCGACACGACAGTCGGCACCTATCCACGTTGTATTGAAGTATAACTGAGCAGCGCCAACCCTAAATTGAGTGGCGACTGCGAACTCCGTCGTGGTTTAGAGATGGGGTAATAAGATTTATCGATATTTGTTTTACAAACACAGATTATTAACATGACATAAATATTTTTAAATAGTTTTCGATATGTATTTAAACAAACATAGAATACAGATTTTTGATAGGAAAGTATATTTATTCTTTGTGAATTAATGAAATCGATTCCAGTTGAGGAGACTATCTAGTGATTGCATCAAGCAAATATAATTCGTTGGGTAAAAAATTGATAATTTTTACTAACTACTCTGAAAAGAAAAATGTCATACGTGGTGTTATATCAATATCATCTCCCCAAACAGCCGATAAATGCGCCGCAACAGGCTGGCGAATTATGACTATGGTATTGTTAATTCGCAGTCGCCCCAAAATTTATTACGAAATGACAGAGTAAGACAGAGCTATACATGCCTTGATGGAGAAGAAAAAGATGGTTAACAGCTAAATGAGGGGGGTGTCGTAAATAATTTCTCCTCTCATATTGACAAGGTCCTCAACAGGAAGAAGACTGTAGTGAAAATTGTACTCATTGTCTTAAGAAACAAGGTTCATGATTGTAAAGAAAATGTTTCTTGGTGAAACAATGTGGGCTAGAATGAGGAAACGGATTACGAAGAGTGTCGGATGCTTTCACTGTATTTAACGAAGATTATGATTTTCGATACGTTTTTATTTAAATTGTTTTGGGAGCCGCCCTTGACTTCTCAAGAATTTACCGTTTGATGAAGGAGGAGTGATTTGCTTTTCAATAAACAAATTGTAAGAAATGTTAACTTATTTTTTTAGATTTATCTAAACTAACGTGAATTATTCATTGATTTCTAATTTAAACAAAAGATTTTAAATTTAATATAAATAACTTGTACACAATAACATTTATCATCACGATAAATATGACGACTAGCTACTGATGTTAAAAATTTGACAAAAGTTAGTCTATTCACTATTCCAAAATCTCTTGAACTTAAAAGGATTCTTTTCAAATGTACTTACTTACCTACTGAAAGGTCGCCAATCATAATCGAATCTTTTCGTTCGTCGGATTCCAATAAAGGAAATCAGTTGCACGCATCAGATTTTTCTGATGGTAAGACAAGATTTTGAATTAAATCAAAACTTATCAATTCTAGGAATAAACATTTTCCAATTTGACAATTGCCCCTTGAGAAGATGCAAAAATCTAAGTATAAAATTTAGAAAAGTGGTTTTGGTGTTTTTTTAATCAAAATTCATACATTATCCTAGAATGAACTATAGATCATTAACATAAATAAATAACGCTTGATTTCAGTGGAGGTGTCACTCGAAACAAAAGGTTTAAATTAAATTACGACGTGCAAACAAAGAGTTCAAAGGGAGTCAACAACTGCTATTTATTTGTCATCGTACATTTCCATGTTGTCAATTAAAATGAACAAATTAACAATTCTCACTGAAAGTTTTGAAAAATTAACGAGGGTATATTATAAAAAAAAAATATTAATTTTTACATATTAGTAATACAGTCCTTCCTACCCTGTACTGTGAAATTATGGAAACTCTACCTTACATCTCTGCCTCTTAAGGATTAAACCAAAAATTCTCAAATTCTATCAAAGAAATAATATAAACAGTGTTACAACTGTGAAAAGGTCACGACCATACAAACAAAATTTATTTGCGATGGATATAGCATAAAAATTAAGTCATAATTTTTCTAAAACAGAAGTTATACAACTTTTGCTTTTAAACTATCTGTCAATTGCAATTCGTTCTAACCAGTTCAATTAATAAGACATGAACAGCACTTATGCAAATGTAAAGTCATAACACGAATTCAATTTCTTCAACCATCGTATAACATTGGCGTTTTGACATAGTAGTAAGTCAAGCTTTTTGTATTAATTCATTAAATTTATATCTCTTCCAGCTGATGTCCGCGACTTCGTCCATCTTCATCTCTATATATTTTACTTATATCTCTTCCAGCTGATTTTTATGTTATCCCAATGTTTAAACTGTATATTACTGCAAAGTTTCATGAAAATCCGTTCAGTAGATTTTGCGTGATACTCTTTTAAACATATACACATTCAAAAACAATCTAACAAACTTTTTCATTTAAAATATTAGTAGGACAGGAGAGTTTAGTAAATTTTTAATGGTTATATTCATGTACGATTTAGTATGCAATAAAATAAGTAATAAAATGAATGAAATAAATAAAAGTGTTAACAATATAATATAACAACACATTATTACTATTTTGTTAGCAACATATTAAAATTATGCATTACATCACAGATTATAATATAAATGTAACTACGATAACATGACATATACACGTATATGAGTTTAGATAAATCATAACAGTACTTAATTATAACATTATTATTTGATAACATCTGAATTAATTAGCATGCTTAATGTGTTATACATGTGAAGTAAGAAATGTGTTTCCACTTTATGTAAAAGAATAAAAAGTGTGCGAAATTAGTACACAATATTATATCTTAAAAACTTAAATGACATGACCTTACGGGGTAGATAGAGCCAACAGTCCGAAAGAGATTGAAATACCACAATCAGCTCTATGATTTAAAAAAAATTGAGAATTTGGACTGGAATTCAAAGTTTTCCATTACACTACTACGTTATGATATTCTAGATAGACTTACACAAGTCCCAGAAGTATCTAACTGGTAATTTGATAATTAAATTCGAACAACAGGATCCGACCCGTACTATAATATTTTACGTACTATTTACCTTAAAAATTATTGTGCCGTGTGGTTCCCGGCACCAATAAAAAAAAAAGAATAGGACCACTCCATCTCATTCCCATGGATGTCGTAAAAGGCGACTAAGGGATAGGCTTATAAACTTGGGATTCTTCTTATAGGCGATGGGCTAGCAACCCGTCAATATTTGAATCTCAATTCTATCATTAAGCCAAACAGCTGGACGTGGCTTATCAGTCTTTTCAAGACTGTTGGCTCTGTCTACCCCGTAAGGGATAAAGACGTGATCATATGTATGTATGTAAAATTATTAAGTGTTAAGAAATCTTCTGTGGCTGTTTATTCTGTGACAATAATGTCAATGACACTATATAGTACAGGTATCCGTAACTGACATCGATGTAGAAAGTTGTTTATATTCAAATTAGGTTGCCCAACTCCATTGTTGTAACCAACTTCACTTATCAATCGATAAGTTCACATAATTAGCCGTTCATCGATAAAATTAATTCGGAATTATTTTTACCGATACTTACTCTAATTAGGTACGATGTAAAAATTTAAAGTGTTATTTCGATTACTGGTTAATATTGTTTGTTTTTTGGATATCAGCAAATATTTTTGAGAAACAGCAGTTTTTATTTTATTTTCGATCATCTTGTTAGAAATGTTTAAGTGCTCCATGTGCCCATTCTATTGGCATACCAGAAAGCGTAGGTCTTATTAGAATGATTCCTATTTTTAATACCTTCAAATTTCCTCCATATTCTTTTCAATCCACGACGCATACTCCGAAATCCTAGTATACACTCCAGGGTAAACGCTATCAGCGCAGCCTTCGCCCCATGAGACTAAACCAACCAAATGGTCTTTGGCTACAAGAGGCCCCCCGGAATCTCCTTGACAAGCATCTCTTGATGGGTCTGATGCTCCCGCGCAGATCATTCCAGAAGTAATTCTACCGATTCTGAGGTATGCTCTTGCGCAGGTTTGCTGAGAGACTATGTTGACTTTAGCAGCAAGGAGTATTGAGGATGATGCACCTTCATACTGAAAACAAAGGATACAGAAACCATCAGAAAATATTTTGCTTTTTAATAAGATTAAGTAGCTTGTATTTTTATTCTTACTTCACAACTTTGATGAACAAAAAAAAAAACTCAATAAAAGATTGTAAATAAGTCACATAAAAAAGTTACATTACTTTAAGTGTACAATTTGGTAGCAAATGTCATAACTAAAATCATAAAATATTCAAACACTGAAATTATAACTACTTAAAAAAATTATATGAAATACAATGCGAAATTTTGACTTACTGCTGTTGCACCAAAGCCGGACACAATAGCTTCAGTACCGTCTGGTAAATCAAAATTTGAAGGTGCAAATGGTACAGCACTGACTGACTGACTAGAAGCTATAGTAGTTGCAGTTACCAATAGTACAATATCATTTTCTAAAGTAGACTCTGAGTAATCTTCATGGAGTATCACCCTGGACACATCGTAAGATCTTCCGCCAGAAAGGCGATTTGATGTGCCAACAACCACTCTTAGAAGTGATGGATCAGACACGTAACTGAAATGTGTACATTTAAATTTATAAAAAAAGTATTCAAGAGAGTCCTACACGTATTTTGTAGAAAGTTTTTAATTATTCGACTGTATGTTGTAACATTAAAAAATCTTTTGGACATATTGACAATGTTAAGGGAATATAATCAGAAATAAAAAACGACTGGTTAACTTTATAATCATAGGTAAAAATTAATAGAAACTACTATCTCAGAAATTATTCTAATAATTCTGTAAAAAGAGCAAGAAAGAAGAACTTATTTTACATCACTGAGGTACATCTTACTTGACGGCACAATGACCAGCTGATAAAACTGCTTTCGTGCCAATAATTACTGCTCCACAAGTATGTGCCCAACCAGATACTACTCTGCGCCTCAGAGTCGCTTGATAAGGAACTTCTGATATATCCACAGCATACCCATTGACTATTCGTGAAGACTGGCTTTCTAATTCATGATAAGGTAATGTTGTTACTAAATTTGAGAAAGCTGTAACAGAAATTTAAATTGATAAATGATTTCAGGCAAAGTGACGATGGTCCTGATGAAACTAAACTTAAAGATATGAAATAGAATCAAAACTCACCAACAAATAAAAATATTCCAATAAATAACTGCATATTTCAATTGTTTATTGTAGACTAAACATTGAAAATTTAGATCTCGGTCATCACGTCGGTATTGATAAAAACTATCTTTGATAGTCAAGATCAAGTGGTTTATCTCAAGACAAGAATTTTGTCAACGACTTAATGCCGACATACTTACTGAATTATGGGTGTTTCCAAATCAAGTTCTTAGGGTATGTTAATCAAGAACCATGCTGATCTTGAGCGAATAAAAAATATGTAACTTCTCGCGAAAATTGTATAAGTCTATCAAAAGAAGACACTAGAGAATATTTTAAAGCGAAGGAATCTCATAATTTTTTATTACATTTTTGAGCATAACGCGACCTTTGAGACTATACAGACTAGTGACTCTGTTTCCCCCGTAAGGGATATAGACATATTGTGTGTGTTAATAACAGTTGACTATGACAGTTGATCAGTTAATGAAACTCATCAATTTGGACGAACAACAGTTCTATTGAGTAATTAAAATGACGTACTAGCTCTTCGGTATTTTATTGAATCAATAAGTAGTTATTACTCGCAAATTATTAAATCCTTACCGACTTCAGTCTTTAACATCTTGAAATCATTTGACATTGCTCTTTTGTTCTTAGACCTTTGAATCTTAAGTGGCAAGAACATTTGTAGATGTAAGTAGATTATTCCAATTTCAATATGCGTTTCGCAAAAGTGTTTCTGTGATTTTGATATCTTTGACAAGTCTGGTATTTACCAGCGTCAGAATATTTGTTACAAAAATAAATATTGGAAAAATCCTTTAACTGGTGGGTTTTCCGCAGAGAGTGTTTGAATAATAAATTTTGAAATTAGTAAAGTTAAAATCTTAACGGTAATATTTTTCTTTTTGTCTGGTCTGGCTACTCTTGGTTTTCAACCTCTGGAACATGATCTTGGATTGGGCAAGTCAGGTTTTTTTCACAAAGCAATTTCCGGCTGAGTTATCCTTGCACATTCAACAACTGTTCAATGTGCAAGTTTTCTCTGTTTTCTCCTCCTCCACTGAAAGAGGAATCGGTTAGTACTCAAACTAATATAATATGTACCTCAGGAAAGGGTTATTGGCGGAATATGGATTTGGACTTCGGCATCATGTTTTTATTTATTTGAGCATCTTAATAGTTCGACATCCTTCTAAAATTACAATGTTAGCGAACTGTTTTGTTTCAGAATCCTGGGTTACGTAATTCAATTAATAAAAGTTCTTTGCTTGCCCTATTTAATGACCAATTGAATTGAACTCAAAACGGAGCGTAATAAGCTTATTGGGCAAGATAAGATAGTGTTCATTAAATCAATAGAAAGCAGAGAGCGCTCAAATAAAATATAGAGATAACGGAAGTATATCTGTTTTTCTGGACTTCAGTCTGACCTAAACTGACAGAAAAATAGAAATTGTATCTAAGTGTAAATACTTTAGGAAAGTAAGGCTGGGATTCTTCTTTAGGCGATGGGCTGGCAACCTGCCACTATTCATGAATCTTGAATCTACCAATAAGCCATCCAGCTAAACGTAGACTTATTGTTATTGGCTATCTTTATTCTTCTTTTTCTTACATATATACATACAGTCATGTTTTTATCTCTTACGGGGAAGACAGAACACATTTGCCCAAAAGAAGAATCCCCAGTATAAACTGGGGATATAAGGCTATACAGCCTTCTTAAGAAGTTACTTCAATTTAACACATGTATGTGTTCGTTCAATTGATTCATATAATTCATACAATTGAAAATCATTTGGTTCGCTTTGAGTTGTTTGTATCATTTAATTATTACCGTTTTGATTAAAAAAAAAGTTTTACTTAAAACATTTAAACTGGTTTAAGGTGATTCAATAATTTCTCCTGGTATACATTATAACAATGAGGAAGCTATTATTGCCATGGACACTCCTCCGAACACTCTTTATTTTGTTTTCAGAGCGCATGGGAGTGACTCCCACGCATACATTCCAATGGGAGCCAAAGACCTTTCGTTTCCTGGATCATAGTATGAAATAGTTCAAATTGTTTATTTTACTACCGTTATTTGGTTGAAGTACCCGATGCTTAAGACATTTTTAATTAAAACTGTTTTATTACTCCCTAAAGTACTTATTTAATTAAATATTTTGATGTTATCAACAAACTCCATTAAAATAATAAAAAAAAAATTGCCAGCTTTTGATCTTATTTTTATATATATTCTATTTTCGTCTATATTTTTAAGTTTTTTTTTTAAGTAAAGGCTAATAAATTTTGATTCTATCATTTAGCATACAGCTGAACGTGGCCTCTGTCTACCCGGCAAGGAATATAGACGAATGTATGATGAACTATATTTAACTGATGATTTATTGAACTAGCTTATACCCGCAGCTTCGCCTGCACGAATTTAGCGCAAAATTAGAAAAAAAAAAATTCGCAAATCCCACGGTAACTTAAATTCTTGCCAGGATAAAAAGTACTTTGTCCTTCTCCAGATGCTAAATTGTATATACCCTAAATTTCAAGAAAATTGGTACAGTGAATAACGCTTGGAAAGACAACAAACAAATAAACTAACTTTCGCATCACATATTTGTTGTGTTTAGTATTGAACAATCCAAAAATCTGCTTTGATTAACGAATAGACATACGTATACAGAAAGCATCAATACAAGAATTCAAACACAAGAAGACTATTAAAGAAGTAGGCTAAAAAATAAAGTAAATACAAAAAATGACCCACTTCAAGTAGGTCAAATGTAATCATCACACTATATTTGGACAGTTTAAAAAACAAAAACTCCAGTATCGATTGAGATATCAATCAAAACAGCCAAATATCATTTACATTCACTGCTTTACGTAATCAATCTACCATCAATCATTGACACACATAAACGACATCTATAATTAAATATTAACATTACTATGATATTAGAGCACAATTCCACAGTTACATGTGTCACACACGACTTAATTTGGTTGCTAAGAAGACAATAGAAATACGAGTATCGGTAAGGTTCAATCTCTTCATATAGTTGTTATATTAATAATAAAAGGAAGATGATAATACAGTCGGTGGATTAACAAAGTAAAAACAGCTTCTAAAACAACGCTTTGGCTTGATAAGGAAGGGTCTTTCAAACTTCTCGGAACCATTTAAACATAAAGATCTAGGCGAATCAATAGGGTACCTTCTAAAAAATGGATCAAGAAATCGGCGGTTCTGAAAAACAAAGACTAATAGACTGTTACCACATAATTTCCAAAAAAACAATTAAGGAACTCATGTTGTACACTTGAGAAAAAAACAGGTCCGTAAAATAGTGAAGTTGTATGTTATCAATTTTGCCTTATAAAACAAGTTTAAAATGGTTGATTAAGGCTATTCTTTTTGTTTTGGTCGTTTGCACGTAACCATGGAATCGGACCTTTAATTCGTGTGCGTCACCGTTCAACCGTGAAGGACGCCAGCGATCTTGCGATTGCATTGATCGCTTATGTAAACTATTGTTTTATAGAATGCTAATAGTTGTAAAGATCATCTTTATATTTTATCACACCTCTTGTTCGTTAGGGTGCGTTCACTCTGATTAAATTTCAATTTAGGAGCAATAAAGCATACTATCCTAGAGTACCAGTACTAATGTCGAAATTAACGTACAAACAGATAACGTGCTTTTAATATTAATTATTTGCATTAAGATAAATTAATATAATTTCTAGTCTACCACTTCCTCCTTACTTATTAAACATCTTTTAACTAAACCATAAAAACGATTTGAAAACACAAATTACTTGTGTAATTGCTCGCACATTATATCGTACGTCACTATTGAGTACATGCCTTGAATATTTATTATTATAACCTTTGTGCTAGAATGACATACTTATAGTGCTATGTTGGATGTTCCGCATACTTAACTAATTACTTTGTTACTACACACAAATCGTAAATTATTTTTTGATGTGACAAAAGACGTGATTTTCTAAAAGTACTATATACTTGTTTTAAATTTTTAATTTATGTTAAAGAATTGCTTATTGATTTATATAAACCAATTTTGTATATACTATTTCAATTAATAACTCATAGGTTACAACCATTTTTAAAGTTATAACAGGTTTCACTAGAAAACTATCATAAATGGCTATTCACTTTATCTAGGCCGTAAGACAAGAAGACGTGATATCACGTTTGTGTGTGTGTTAGTTCAGCCAAATAATAGTTTTCGTAACACGATTTCGTTAATAACATTGCAACTTAAAAATCACGGTCAAATCTTTGTTTCCATTAATTTGCATACAGAATTACGATTTTCATGTGCAACTAAGGCTTGAATTATCCAGTCCAGTGGAGCGACGGTTTCCTATTTGTTCTCTGCTATTGTGCTTCTACTTGTATCGAGGTGGGCTGCGTAAAGAAACACGTGTTAGATAAGAACATACATACATGCAGCGCCATCCGTAGCAAGAAATGCGCGACGCTGTCCGCGCGGAAAACTATCACCGTTTCGCTTTTTACATACATATAGTCACGTCTATATCCCTTACGGGATAGACAGATCCAACAGTCCCGAAAAGACTGAATGACCACGTTCAGCTGCTCGGCTTGATGATGGAATTGAGATCCAAATAGTGACAGGTTGCTAGCCCATCGCCTACAAAAAGGATCGCAATTTTATAAGCCTATCCCTTAGTCGCTTTTTACGACATCCATGGGAAAGAGATGGAGTAGTCCTATTCTTTTTGTTTTGGTGCCGGCAACCACACGGCTTTTCGCCTTTCGCTTTTTATTATGGCTTTTTATAAAACGGGACAGCGATAGTTATTCGCGCGATAAAAACAGCGTCGCGAATGCTATGCTACAGGAGTACATTCACGTCTTTATTCCTTATCAGGTAGGCAAAGCCGACAGTCTCGAAAATACTAAACGTGGCCTACGTTCAGCTGGATGAGTTATTGATGGAAGTAAAACTCAGTTTTCCTTTGTAATATAAAATTTAATAATTTACAAATAGATTGAAAGTACAAGTAAGTATAGATACTTATCTATACTTATAATAAATCTGTAGAGAGGTCAATTCTGTACATTGAATATATTTTCAAAATAACTATCAGGGGGTGATTAGTGATCGATACTGATGCCAAAAATGCAATCAGTAAAATTTTTGTCTGTCTGTCTGTCTGTCTGTCTGTCTGTCTGTCTGTATGTTCTTTATAGAAACAAAAACTACTTGACGGATTTTAACGAAACTTGGTACAGTTATTCTTTATACTCCTGAGCAGGTTATAGTATACTTTTCATTACGATACAATCAGAAGGAGCAGAGTAGTGAAAGGAAATGTTGGGAAAACGGGAGAAGTTACTTGATTTTTTAAGCTTCCGTCGCGTTTGCAGCCTTAATGCTTAAAGCTACAGCGAAACTATGTATTACGGAAATATTCTAAATAAAATTATTAAAAAAATATCCCAAGACAGCATAAGTCTCTCTGTTATGGTTGACTCACAATAACACGTGTAATGCCTAATAGCTTAGCAGTTCGGAGATTTCTGATTATATTTCTATACTCTGACGTTTATAATACCAATAACACTTACACTCATTCGTAATTCTTAAAAATTCATATAAATACCTATTCAATAAAAAAATAAGCATCGAAATTGGTATAGAAACACCAAACTTATACATGAAATGAAATACGCTAACAAGCCATCGCGCGTAAATACTGAATTATTTTTGCGTAACGGTTGCCGCGCTCGACGCGTCTCGCGGCGGCAGGGTATAAAAGGGGCGAGAGGCGAGTGCAAGCTTCATGACCAAGGCAGCCAGGGGAAGACTTCACGCAGTTCTCTCCTTCAGCCTCCCCCTGAGGACGAAGCTCGGGATCTACCAAACGTACGTCAGATCCCGCCTTACGTACACGGCCCCGGCGTGGTACGCATACTGCTCTGAGACCAACAGGCGAAGACTCAGAAGCCCAAGAGAACCAAAGTCTCAGAGCAGTCGTCGGAGCCCCGCGCTACGTGAGGAACTCGACGATCCTCAGGGACCTGAAGTGGGAGAACCTAGATATTCGAGAGGGCAGACGCGTCATCACACAGTCACCTGCGCGGCATCGCGCCGCTCCACGCCCGCCCTCCGGGCCGTCGTGTAAAACCGCCCTCGCTGCCTTGCGGCAGACGTCGTCGACCAGTGACGGCGCCGCCGCCGATGGGAACTCCCAGTGTATGAAGACGCGAAGACCCAGG
This sequence comes from Amyelois transitella, assembly GCF_032362555.1. Classification (NCBI taxonomy): domain Eukaryota; kingdom Metazoa; phylum Arthropoda; class Insecta; order Lepidoptera; family Pyralidae; genus Amyelois; species Amyelois transitella. The sequence goes on along the minus strand of NC_083512.1, from coordinate 3,813,404 downwards.
CCGCCACGGCCGCCCCATCGACCTGCCTACAGTCGGAGGCAGCGATGATGCCATTGAAGAGGGCCAAAAGCCCTCACCAATCTACTCCGACTCCCCTAAGGGAGTATGGGAAGACCCGACGACGGCAAGACAGTATTGCACAGGCGTTTCAACTTTATTTTCATTTCTTTTTCTTTTGTAAGTTGTAGGTACATATTTCTGGTTATACATACATACATACATACATAAAATCACGCCTCTTTCCCGGAGGGGTAGGCAGAGACTACCTCTTTCCACTTGCCACGATCTCTGCATCTCTAGATCTTCTGGTTATAATTCTATAAAAATATTTTTTTTTAGTTTAAATTGGCACTTAGATTAATCTATACTAATATTATAAAACTAAAGAGTTTGTTTGTTTGTTTGAATGCGCTAATCTCAAGAACTACTGGTTCGAATTGAAAAAATCTTTTTGTGTTGAATAGACCATTTATCGAGGAAGGCTATATAACGTCTAGCTGTAACTATTAGGAGCGAAGAAGTAATAAAAAATGTGAAAAAAAATCAGGGAAGGAGCATCCTTGAGGGCTTCAATGATGCCCAAAATAGCTATTCCACGCGGACGAAGTCGCAGGCACAGCTAGTTGAGAATAAATGTTAATAATACATTTTATTGAGATTACATGTTTGTAGAAGTACAATCTTCAGTTCAATACGAACAACATATAAAAAAATTAAATATAATCATTATCACTTTTGTATATCATTTATGCTCAAAGAGCATTCCGAACTCAGTTTCAGCCTTATCACATTGTCTTTGGTTGCATAAATAATAGTGTTCTCTCCTTCAATTGCCATTCCGTATATATTATTTTCCTCTAATATTTCCTTAATTTTGAGTTTACTATCCACAGAGTACAAACCAAAAGGTGTGGAAAAGAATAAGTTACCTTGAGAATCGCTAGTAAATGCATTAACAATATGATCGCCCGCTTGTAAAATAACTTCATCGTCTTTCTTATACACGAACAATCCTGATGAGTTGGAGAAGAAAATATTATGATGATTATCTACGCCCAAAGTCAGTGCTCTAGTACCATCAAATTCTTCTATTTTCTTAACGACACCATCTTTGTACACGTAAGCGTTCTCTTTTGGATATGTAGTAAAATATAATCCGTCTTTATAGAACATTTGCCATATGCCTTCTTTAGTAATGTCAAGCGGAACAGCCTTCTTAGTTTGGTAATCAAATTTGGAAATACCAGATTCGGTGCTACCAATGTAAACAATATTATTATTAACATCTACTGCATGCGCGAATCCACCACCATTAACAGGAATCTCTTCGTGATGTTTAGTTTTGAGATCTAAATAAACGGATTTAAATCCTTCACCGAGTGTTTGTATAGAATAACTGAAGAATAAAGTGTTTGTTGCAGGATCAATGGCCAGTTGATAAGGGCTGTCGTATCCAGTCACCAGAACTTCTTTCTCAAATTTATAATTCTCTCCGGTACATTTTCGTCCAGTTATTATTTCGGCTTGACCAAAGGCAAGCAAAGCTAGACAGTAGAATATCTTCATCTGCAAAAAAGAAAGAAAATATTTAAACTTCTTATTGCTATACCACCTAATGAATACAAAATTTGTTTGTTGATAAGAACACGAATGAAGTTAATTTTATTAGAAGTAAATAAGATTTACTTAGTACTCACGTTTGCACTGTAGACACACAGGAAAATAACTAATTAATAATTACACTCTTCATAAATACACAGCTATAATTCCATAGGTCAAAATGTTATCACTATCAACCTTATACTGTAACATTATTAACTTTCACTGTTTTATTCTGTATATCGATACCATTCAATAAATTTACTGTAATTTTGTTTGTTCTGTTGTTATAAAAAAAACTTAGTTTGTCCGTATTGAGGAATAAATTAATTAGATCTATATAGGTATTTTTTATTGACAGATAACGCATTGGAAAAACCATAGTTGTTTGAATTAACACACTGATATTATACAAGGAAAGTAATTAGTAAATTACGTCAAAAATGTTTGCTTAGCATGCATCACTTGTTAAAGAAGTTTTTTCAATTTATTGTTTGTTATTAAATATTTTTTTTACAAAGAAATAACTGGACAAATGCTAGTCTTGAATAAAGTCAATGCATCTCGCTATGGATGCATGCAAGGTCATCTTATAATTGTTTATATTGAGATTAACGTTTCCACTTGTGCAGATGATTGTATCTGTACCTTTTGTTATGTATATAATAATATAAAAAACTTATGTGGAAGGTAATATGTATATTTAAATTTGTAACTAGTTTCTGCTGTAACCGTTCAACCACCGATGATCCTCCCTGTACTAACATACAATATAATTAAAACTCTGAAACCGTTTCCTAATAAATACATACATTTGAATATAACTAACGACGTCTTTATTCCTTACGGGGTAGACAGAGCCAACAGTCTTAAAAAGATGGAAAGGCCACGTTTAGCTGTATGGCTAAATGATGGAATTGCGATTGAAATAGTGAAAAACTGCAAGCCCATCGCCTGAAATAAGGGAACCAAAATTTATTAGCCTTTTCAATGATTGTTAATTATTGACATACACAATTATCAAAGCTCCATCATGTAACTTGGCATTTATTCATTTCATAATAATAATTACCAAACTATTATTAGTTCTTATTCTAAATAATTAATACTAACGTTATGTAAAAGGTGTTTACAATCTCCATTACATTTAGTTACATGTTAATGTCTTGTAAAAAATGTATGTTAGCTTCAAATGATCTAATATTTGCATGCCACTGTTTAGCTAGTCACAATCCAACTTGAATGACTAATGACTGCGATTTGATGGTCTCATTGTTGGCACAACGGTACGAAAATACAGAAAAGTAAATCGTTAGGTATATTAAAGTGATGATTATTGTATTGCCGAACTATCTATATACATATAGAAGAATACAGACTTTTCCCCAAACCAATGGGAACCATTGTTGTTACCGGAATGAAAAGTACTATATGTTCTTATTCTAATTTTACATACAAAAATTTCAAGAAAATTATTTCGTAAGTTTTAAATGTGAAGAGACAAACTAACTTTCGCATTTGTTACGTTCTTGGAATTGGGATTTATTTGAAGCACCATTGCAGGTTTTACGAAGTTTTCCTTTAATACCTACAACGAAATTTACCTTAATTACAACGAAGTTTTCCTTTAATACAACGAACATACATACATACATACATATGACCACGTCTATATCCCTAGCGGGGTAGACAGAGCCACCAGTCTTGAAAAGACTGATAGGCCACGCTCAGCTGTTTGGCTTAGTGATAGAATTGAGATTCAAATAGTGACAGGTTGCTAGCCCATCGCCTAAAAGAGGAATCCCAAGTTTATAAGCCTATCCCTTAGTCGCATTTTACGACATCCGTGGGAAAGAGATGGAGTGGTCCTATTCTTTTTTGTAATGGTGCCGGGAACCACACGGCAATAATACAACGAAGTTTTTCTTTAATACAACGAAGTTAACTTTTAATACATCGAAGCTTACCTTTGATACAACGAAGTTTTCCTTGAAGTAGGTAGTATAGTGCTATATCTGTTTTATCATAATTTTACAATATTAAGAAATAGAAACAACTGTACAAGTGTATTGAACTCTGGTGAGAATTTGATTAATAGTCTGCCTTATTATGTATTCAAATACTAAAAAGGCGATTAGCCATACTACGGGAGCTGATGCCTTTACGATATTCCTTCTAATGCAACTGGTGAGGTCATCTTTATTTGTGGACTTCAATGGGGATCAAGGGAGCTTCCATGCCTGATAAAAGTTCGTATTGCATAAGTTTCTATAAAATAAGTAGGTTTACGTAAATTCTACTTTCTTAATAACTAGCTTATGCCGCGGAAAATTCCAGATAAAAACTAACCTGTATTATTACCCAAAGTCTATCTAAATTTCAATAAAATCAGTCCATAAAAGAATCAATTTTTCAGATTGCCTTTCCTATTCATGAATTAATGTATTTATATTTGAAATTATAATTCGTTTTTACGAAGTTTAATAACGTCAACGAACTTTGAAACGTATTAAGTGTTTGAATATTCATAAGAATCACCTTAGAAACAAAGGTACATTTTGAGGATAAAACCTACTTATATGGTCGAGATAGCGGAAACCGCCCACTGACATATTTACATGTGCCCAGTTGTACCCAAGAAAAAACCCGCATCTCCATTTAAAGTAATAAGACAATGTAGTTCATTAAGTTTAGCTACCTCCGCCCACGTTGTCGCTTCGCTTGTTTGGATCGTGAGTCTGATGAAATTCTAACAAATTGGTAAAGGATTAAAGGATATCTTGGGGTAAATCAAGTTCTTTCTCCTTAGATAAACTCTTGTGATACTAAAAAGGCGAGTACGAGAAAATAAGTGATGGAGTAATGATGCCGTTGTAGTTTGTAAATATTTGAATGAAACTTTTTTCTTAATTCGGAATCTTTAAGTTTAAATTTCGAATAGTACCTACTTATTTGGTAACGTGAAAATTCGTTCATTCTAAATTTGGAAAATCTGCGAAAAATGCGAGCTATGTATTACAAATTTTAAGGAAGTTTTTTTTTTTTAAATTGGAGTGTCCATTCCCATGCCTGTTTATATTAAAAATAATAATTAATCCTATAAAAATTTGCAATAACAGAAATAACTTTTATATTCGTAAATAATTCACCGCAAATTATTTACGAATTTATAAATTTTTGTATGGTCAAGTTTATAAGTTAACTATGATTACTCCTAAACTAATTTATTCCACATCCAAATTTGGTCATCTTAAATATATTATTTCTTAATACGTTTTTATATAAAATAATAGACCTGTATCGAGACATTTTCCCAAACAAGGACAGCCTTCGGGCCCACTCGGATTGTTTTGAACGTGTAATTGTCTTATTAAGAATTGTACCGCTCCACCCACATCGGTCGTAAGCTTAATTATGATCTTTGCTTTTTGTAAAACCAATGTTTTGTTGTTAGTTTTTGTTGGTTATAATATACTATAATATATTAATATACTCAAATTTGTAATCCTGGATTTCTTCTATAGACTTTTAATGTACTACATATATATAGACACGTCTATATTCCTTGCGGGGTAGACAGAGTCAACAGTCTTGTAAAGACTGAAAGGCCATGTTCAGATGTATGGCTTGATGATGGTATTGATATTCAAATAGTGACAAGTTGCTAGCCCATCGCCTAAAAGAAGAATCTCATGTTTATAAGCCTATCCGATAGACGCCTTTAACGACATCCATGGGAGAGAGATGGAGTAGTCCTATTCTTTTTTTCTGTTGGTGCCGGGAACCACACGGTACAAAAAACTTCTTCTTAACTTATTGCTAAAATAAATGTATTCAAGCGGCAACTCAGAGTATAACTCAATTTTATCATAGTGATTGTAACAGATTACCTAGAAATGATGTCATCCTATCTTAGCTAAGTCTGTAAAGGTCGGTAGATGGCCACCAGCGAATCTAATCACGCAGCCAACCGTAATATTACGCAAAAACCAGGTCTTACAAGACTGTTGGTGCGCTTTCGTACAGCAAAATTATAACTAAATACTATTTATAAAGAAATATTTTTAGAAATGAAATAATTATAAGTACTATTTATAAAGAAATATTTTTACAAATGTTAAATAATTATAATGGGTAAATGCCGTGTGGTTCCCGGCAGTAATAGAAAAAAGAATAGGGCCACTCCATCTTTTACCCATGGATGTCATAAAATAAGACTAAGAGATAGGCTTATAAACTTGGAATTCTTATTTTAGGCTATGGGCTAGTAACCTGTCACTTTTTGAATCCTTTTTCTATCATTAAGCCGAACGTGGCCTATCTGTCTTTTCAAGACTGTTGTCTGTCTCTCTACCCCGCAATGGATATAGACGTGTCTATATGAATTAATAAAGTGTCTCGTGGTCACAATGACATAAAGTAAATTTGATGAAAGGTCAGGTTTATGCGACAGTATACCAAAATATCTTCCACATCTTTATTAACTGCATTTAGATTTCTCATCGTTGCGCTTTCCAAGTTGCACCCTCTGTCACTTAACTTCGGCGACAGCAACCCGCTTCACTGCATCCTTTCCCAATAAAATTATCACACACATCAAACAAAATCGATACAACCATACACAGAGTACCAACAACACTCAACTAAACGAGTCTAAAAGCATCCATCACCAAGTGGTCTATTTATTAAGGCGGCATGTCCGATTGTTGGATCTGTTGTGGTCTTGTGATCGTGTGTGAGTTATGCGGCGAACGTGTTTGTCGTTTTGTGTCATTACCTGCCGACGCGACCCACGAAGACGCGCCGAGACTCTGTCACACGCTTTGACACCAGCGCTTTTAAACGCTTGAAAAACGCGCGAAACTTGGAACGCGTGATTTTCACGTAAAATTAATTCGAATATTATAATTTATTTATTTTAAATTTGGAACCGATATCGACTTTAACGTGTGGGTTTGTATACTTACAACGTATTAATTAATATTTTGTAATAAATAGCTAAATTAATGAATGATGGATGGAATCCTACGTAACTTGGTAAACAAACAAACAAATAAAAGTAACAAAGACCCATGTAGTTTTATATCCGCTTGGATTCATAAAGTTTATTTTAATTATTGAAATTTAATACGTCATTCTACCTAAGTATGTTTGAAATTTATTCAAAACTAAAATAAGAAACCCTATTTTTTTAATTACAATGTGGTGGTCACAAGTTCAACATTTAGCATTAAAACACACGCGCGTTTGCCCAACGTTTTCTGACGGTCAGTGCACACAATCTGAATTTGTCTTATTGGGCAATGAGAATGATATGCAGCAACAAAAGAGTTCCAAGAAGCACCCGTCCCGACTTGTTCCATTGACTCACAAGTTTAATAATAACCACGCTTCCTTTTACAGTCATTTTGGTAAGTTATGCTTCAACTCGAAGTAATTTTCGGTCGCGAATTTCGACATTGTTTAATTTTTTTGGTTGGGGTGTATTTAAAAACAATTTTTTTTTAATGAAATAAAATGAAACTGTTTAATTTGATCGGTTGATATGAACGTTTCATATGATACAGAGCATTGATATAGCCAGCACAGTTTTAAAGTTTCAAATGAGCACTTGTAGAAGTTTCCTAGATTGACGAAGATTCCCTAGATGTCAACTCGCATTTACCCGCAACTTCGCTCGCGAGAATTTAGCGCCACCTTCAAAAGAATACAGGTTTTTCGCAAACTCCACGGGTTACTTACCACATCGCTCGTGCGTATTTTGTTTCTTTTCAAACTAATTATTACCCTACTAAAGGGAGTAGAAATTAGTTTTTAATTATAGCTCGTGAATTATATAAGTACTTACAAGAGGACAAGACGGGATAACTTATATTAAAAAAAACGAAAGTTAGTTTGTTTGTTGTGGAAGGAAAGTCGAAAGACGTTAAGAATTATTTTATAATTTAAAATAATATTTAAATACATTATAATTCCTTCTGTATTAGCGGTGTTGAATCTCGATAATATTACTTCGATAAATATCAGTAAGTACTTTAAAGACTTGATGGTTCATGGTAAACTAGTATCGTAAGTGATTTGAGGATATTAATGTATCTGATCTAAATCGAGTCACATGTCTGTTTTGTGCCTATTTATCAGAAAACAATCAGTCATTTTGAATTAAACTGCCGTTTGCTCGTAATAAAAACTATTAAATGTATATTTCAAACTTATTGATGAAAGTATGTGCAATAGTAGTATATATAGTTTAGATGTTAAATCATATTGTATCTAAATATCATTCATTATGTAAATATATAAATATATACGGGACAAATTACACAGATTGAGTTAGCCTCGAAGTTAAGTTCGAAACTTGTGTTACAAGATACTAACTCAACGATACTATATTTTATAATAAATACTTATATAGATAAACATCCAAGAGGCGTGATTTTATGTATGTATGTATAAACATCCAAGACTCAGGCCAATCAGAAAAAGTTCTTTTCTCATCCCTGGCCGGGATTCGAACCCGGGACCTCGGGTGAAGAAACTGATTTAATATTTTTTTCCAAATTGGCCTTGACTTCAACTGTCTACATATTTTATTGTATGAACTTCGCCAACTGGTTTTTTACAATGACAATATATTCTTTCAAATCTATTACTTTCAGAACTATTACAGCAAACAAGAATTTATAATTTTTTTGACATAATATTTTATCAGTTTATTTATAACAGATACTAGACTAGTCTTAACACTACGTTCCCATATTCATTTCGTTTCATAGCCGGAAGCCACACAAAAACTTTCAGATTTTCCGAGATCAGTCCAGTAATAGGCAATCTTAAGCCTCTCGCCGCTTAACGTACGGTGAAAGTTTGTTGCATAAGCAGCCCTACCGTGTATACATACCGCAAATCTGCCAATTGACATTATCCGAGCACTAAGCATTTTATTATTACTATTAAGGTTTCTAGTGTTTGATGAAAAATCTATGTAAATTTTACGAAGAGGCATATTAAAAGTTGGTGATTCAATAGCGTTAAGAAAATCTTGAATACGAATTTAATTAGCACAAAGATTGTATTACACATTTGTCTAAGGTATGAAAGTATACATACATATTTTATATTTTTTTAATACTATAAACATTCAAAATATTGCTATAAATATATGATGAAATAATAAGTTTATTTAATCATGGGCTAGATTAAAGAGAAAGACAATTAAATTTTACATTACTTGTGCAAGTACGTATGATTAGTTACGATACTAAACGATCCATTTGCCTATTAATTGAAACACATTTAATGCTACCAAAGAAATATAAATATTATTCGTATTTTTGAGGATACCTCGAAGTTTATTTATTTTTGATTTACCAACATCACCTTGAAATAGATTGCGCTTTTTTTGTTTGATGAAGAATCCGTCGCCTTTTACGACATCAATGGGTAAGAGATGGAGTGGTTCTATTCTTATAAAGGTGCCGGTTTGTATGTTTGAAGTTAGTTCAGGTTATTATCGTTCTAAATTATGTACTCCTGTACTATTTACCTTATTCCCAAATTTGGATGTAGACGAATAATAAGAAGAGATTATACCTCTTAAATAACACGTATTATAATCGCCAAGACCAGTCGCCTTGATAGAAAACTAACCCACAAACATACACGTATAAGGTTAAGAAATGGCGATTGGCAGGTCCAATTGAAGAAATCATTAGGCAATAATCAGGCAAGTGTGACCGAGGTCAGTGCAGAGATAAATGCAGTTGTTTTAATCATACATCTGAGTGTGAATGTTATTGTAACGCATGACAGAAAATAACAGGTTCATATTATGTTGAACGACAAAGACTTGAGCACAATACAGTAATATGCGGTCACACAAGTAGGTGTATTTGTAACATTTTGTAAAGTCATTTCAAATATGTACTTTGGTCTATTTTGTCTCTCAATTTCATTAGATTATGCCGAGGTTTACCTTATTAAGTTATTACCTTAGGTTTATATTAGTACCTTAAGTATTAAACAGAATAACTCCCGTCTGAATGCAGCCCTGTAAAAGGGCAGATTAGCCCAACTGTTTGTTGGGTTTACAAATTTCGTTGCCAGAATGTAAAGAATTCTTTGCCATCATCCTTTCTCTTCTCTATCTTCTTCTCGTATTTAAGAAGCTAGTTTTTGTCGGTGGAATTAACTGTTACTTGTCCAATAGTCTTTTGTTTACTTTTTTCATCTTATAATTCCTTTGCATATGACGATAATAAGTACCATGATATACGCCAGTGGGATGATGATCAGATGATCAACCTTAGAGGTTAACCAATGGTACCAGTTCATATTTTTGTAGTAAGCGTTCTTGAGAAAATTCGACCACTCTTTCTTCATGTTTATTCATAAACGAGGAACAAGCATTTAACGTTTCGGGTGGCGACCTCTTGCGATGGACAAGGCTTTTCCGTGCATCATTGCAATGCTGCATGAGTAAATATACCAAAAGAGAGCACTTTGGGAAACTAAGGCCACTTTTCATAATATGGAATATGGGAGGGGATGGGATGGGATGGGATAAGTTGACCAAAAACCAATGCTGATTTTTAGATCAAAACGTGCACCCTGGGCTCCTCTCTATAGCTGAGGGTGTAACCGGGACTTACATCAGGAGAAAGAAAAGGAAAATCTTGAGGTAGAATTATAACATTCGTAACATAAAAAAAGATAAGAAGAAAATCAAGGTTGTGGAGGTCAGATAAGGGTTAGTACATTTAAAACCTAACCTACCCTGTCCAAGATTCGATACCCCGGGTTCTCTCCTGGACAGGTGAGAACGCAACCAACACTAACTATCGCCTGGAGGAAAGTAGGAACTGTCGTCAAAAAAAAAAATTGTATATGTATCGTTTTTAAAGTATGACTATAGTATTCTTGTCAGCCAGTATTTACTCATGTGATCTGACAGGAAGGAGGAAAGATTGCAATATTGTCGCCTGCGACCTTGTCTCGACACTGGCAAAATAGTGATGCGCATCTCATCTTTATTTGGGTAACGGTGGCCTCACTTATTAATAGTACTAGTATTGTTTTTTTTGTTCTTAAATGTAATTAATTTAATTTTCTTGTGTTATGTTATGCTTCCCAGTAAGTATTAGCGAATACCAAAAGTTAAATTCTTTTTCGTGTACCTCGTAAGAGCCGACTAAAACAATAAATATTTAAAGTATAATATTCATGATCCAAGTTAGATTACCAGCACACAGGACGATAATGATAAATTTCTTCAAATTTATATTTAGGGTTAAGGTTAGGGCTCCATACACACATACAACATACATACATACATAAAATTACGCCTCTTTCTCGAAGGGGTAGGCAGAGACTACCTCTTTCCACTTGCCACGATCTCTGCATACTTCCTTCGTTTCATCCACATTCATAACTCTCTTCATGCAAGCTCGGCGGTTTCGGGTACTCTTGACCTGACCCATACAACAGTGTAGCTGGTATGCATGCAATCCTTTTGAAAATGATTCAGTCGTGTGCCGTATGGTTCCCGGCCCACCAATAGAAAAAAATAATTGGACTACTCCTTCCTTTCCCATGGATGTCGTAAAAGGCGACTAAGGGATAGGCTTATAAACTTGGAATTCATTTCTTAGGCGACGGGCTAGCAACTTGTCGCTGCTAAAGATGAAATTCAGATTCAAATAATCTGAATTTCATCTTTAGCCAAACAGCAGCAGAACGTGGCCTGTCAGTCTTTTCAATTCTGTTGACTCTGTCTACCCTGCAAGGGTTAAAGACGTGATTGTATGTATGCATTCAGTCTTCTATCCAGTCCATTTTCAAGCAAAACCAAGAAATTTTTCCGCCTCTCCACAATAAAATAGAGACATTTCATTGTAGAATATAATTGTGACCGTTACACAAATTGTCGTCACCTATTTCTGTTTGTCAAATCTTATTTACTGTTCGCGGAAGGTGATTGTAATCTGTGATACCACTCTAAATCTTTGGAGCGTGACGGCTTCTGTTTTTTTTTGTACAAATAGCGGGTTATAAATATAAGAAGAGACCTAGTCGCGGCATGAGAACAACATGTTAAAAACAAATTACACAATAATAATTACTTACCGCTTCTAAACTTAAGGATTTTAGGTAAGTTTATACGGAGTTATATTTCTGGTCATGTTAAAATCCTCTGGATTAAATCGATGATATCGCGATTCAGATATAGTGAAAGATCATCCTGTATTTAAAACCTATACTATTGATTAAGTGCCGTGTGGTTCCTGGCACCAATACAAAAGAGAATAGGACCACTCCATCTCTCCACTCAATAGGAATTTTTTAAAGGATGTCGTAAAAGGCAACTAAGGGATAGGCTTACAAACTTGGGACTCTCTTTCAGGCGATGGGTTAGCAACCTGTCACTATTTGAATCTCAATTCTATCATTAAGCTAAATAGCTGAACGTGGCGATTCAGTCTTTTCAACACTGTTGGCTCTGCCTTCCCCGCAAGGGATATAGACGTGACCATATGTATGTATGTATGTATGTATGTATGTCTATTGATTGATATTGACATTCTCACAGGAAGAGAAGCGGCTAGTACACCATAGGTACTGTGTTTTTTCTTTGCTATCAGTTTAGCGATCATAATAAATATATGAACTAATCAATTTAAATCAATTCCAAAAAGAATCGGTTACCTGCCACCGATTCTCTTTAAAACCGACCTTTAGTTCGATCGCTTGAGGACGGATTTGCGTTTCAAAGATTGTCATAATATGTTGTTAGCTCATCGCCTCAAAGAAAAAATATTGGTAAGTAGCTCTTGTAAAACGCTTATAACTGAGCATGCAAGTTAATATGAACTTCAAGTTCATTTACTTGGTTACCGAAGTGACCAGAACATTCTCATTTGTATGAAAGGACAATGGTTTTGTCGGTTCTATTTGAATATGCGTAACAGGCGCCTTTGTCTTACCGCTTTGTTAGTGAGGTTAAGATCTCTTCCTGGTCTTTTTATACAATTTTAGACCTGAACAGTTGACAAAAAGATGTTGTCAATTTCCTAATCATATCATTTATGATTTAAGTCAGTAACGCCAAGAACGAGACAGAAGATTATGACGAATCTTTTTCCAATAACAAAATAATGAAACATAATACAATTTTACAATTAAATTACAGTTGTCATATTTATCATACTCGTGCCGGAGACGACAAATTATGTATCGAAAATTCATAAAAAGACTGACATGCAAGCCTCACACGGGCAGGCCATAAATATTTTGCGTTCCTTAAATAAAATAAGACACAAATTCAAGGTTCGCATTATTATCGACACGAGGGTTCCGGGATAAATGCTGATGAAACGCTCTTTCTCTGGGACAGACTATGTTACAGAGACGTAAAGTTTAATATGCTGTGAAGGTAGTTAAATGGTGTAAGGCTGTATTTAGGGTTCCGACTGATTACATGAAAAACATCATTAGAATGGGTTTCGATAATAACATTTTTTTTTATTTTCTCCGATTACTGGCCATTAATTATCCGACTTAAGTTTTAACTGACTAACTGTTGAAGTAAATAAATAAAAGTATTACTTATTAGTCAGAAAACTTATATCTTGAATTGTGTTGCTATAAGCCAATTTTGCCTGACCTTGGTTGCCTGATCTTGGTCCTATTCTGGTTTAAAACCATGGGAATGTTTTTACGGTTGGTTTTCGGTTCTTCAGTATGATCTTTTCCAATAGGAAAAATACGGTATTTGGCCATAAGATCACGTTCCTCTAGTGAAGTACTTACCTCTCATAATATCACGACAATTTCTTTATACACTTCATTTCAATTTTCAATCTGTTTCAATCATACAGCCTATCTCTCCAGTTATTTCATTTTAAAAGTCTTACTGTAATTTTGATTGGATAGTGTTAAATTCACATAATGTTTTTAAATCTATGGTTAAATTGTTAACATCAAAAATATTTTTTAATATGTTCGGAACCCTACTAAAGTGAAACAAATACTCGAACTTTTCAAATTATAAAGCTGCAGGGTAAATTTGTTGGTTTAGTACCCAGCGCATGAAGGTTCGAGTTTGAATGTTTTCTTCGAAGCTGTCCCGTAAATTAATGAAGTGCGTTCTTAAAATCAAGGGAATGGTCAATGGTCGCGGTAACTCTCCTTTGATGGGCGAATTCCTTCGGATGACTGTCGAAAATATTTTGTTATGACCCTGACACGTCTTCACAAAGCAGTAATTGTGTTTCGTGATAAGTTTTATTGTCTCTCTGTGTCTGTTTTATTTAATTTTCATTTAATTATATTTTTTATGTCAAGCTGGCTTCTTCGGATTTTCTAGGACATTCTCCCTAATGTCATTAACATTATGTAAGTCTTTTAACTGATTTTTTATCACATATTTATATTTGTTGGAAATAAATTAATAAATATTTTTTTACATTTATATTAATGTAATATGACTTGGAGTACCTTCTTGAATTAATTTTTATCTTCATTGATTATTACTTCATTAAAATAACATTCTGTCTCAGCTACTTGTTCTTCGTCTTCAAATAAAATACTGTTTTTTTTTTCTCTTTCAGTGGATGAGTCGGGAATTATAAAACTGTTTAAATTAAAACTCTGCTCAGCTGTATGGCAACGCTATCACAGGCGGTGCCCTGGCAGCCTTCCAATGATTGTCACATTTTCTGCAAACAGACAAGCTTTGACCTCAGTATCTAAATTATTTCAGGAAGTTTCGAAAAGGTTTACATTTATTTTGAATGCATTAAGCTGATTATTGTTTCCTGTGCGTATGCCTTTTATTTCCAATTGTGTGAGAGCGAATTTGTATTTATGTTTAAGATTGCCATAATATCTATAAGCCTTAATTTTATTTCCATTGCTTTTCTAGATAGTTAACTTTTTATTCGAATCACTTTAATAAAAGTGATAATCATGCAGAGACTACACCTTTCTTCTTGCCACGATCTTTGCATATTTTCGCTTCATAACATTCACAACTTATTAGAGTTTTCACTCTAATAAGTCCTTTCTGTTAAATTTTTATACTGATTAAACGTTTTTATATATTGATTTAGAATCTAATAAACAAATAAATGTTAACGATGTAATATTTACTTAGGTATATTTAATACGACACTTATACTATATTTGTATCCTAGCTAATGCAATATACAGCAACAAAGAATCGTCGGCATCCAGAATTCTCCAGCTTGACACCCAACTATATTTCCCACCGTTCCCGCCGACTATGCTCTACACCCTACATATAGGCATAAAATCAGCCACGATTATTGCATCGAGGTAAGTGTGTGGGTGAATATTATTGGCAGGTCTCCGAGACGCGACAAACATATAATTCTGCTATTCACTGGTCGACTTCTGAAGAGCATTAACTAATTACGTGGTAATTAAGTAAAAAGGTATTTTTGAAAACTTCGATTGAAGTATTGAAGGTTTCTTCTGTGTTGTTGATGGAATGTAAAGGTGTGCCCCTCAACGTTAATGTAAGGTCGCACCTGAGAAAGGATGAGAAACAAAAATTCTATATTCACAAATGATTTACTTCCTTGCAGAAGTTTGCTATGAACTTAAGTTTTTTCTGTGCTAAATGAAAAAGTTTCGTGTCTAATAAGAAACTGTTGTGCGTTCGCGACTTAATAAGTTTTCGAGCTCAATTGGTATGATGAATTGTGGAATCAACAATGTTTAACGCTTTCAAGTAGCTAATCATTATGACATAATTAATTCTATATCAACAAGCGTATTCAGATCTCCTTTGTTTTTAAAACTGTATTCATGAGAATTGTTTTCTCGGTAAAGACTTACATTTGTACGCATAATGCATGGGAAGCTTTAGACCGCTCTGGATGCAGGAAGGCTCCACAAATAAAATATGTGACTCGAAGGCGACGGCGAGGTGCCGGCGAGAAGAGGCTGCGCAGGGCGAGAAAGAGAGAACCGATGCTTTAACCATACGAGGGAAAAGGATAGACCAGCTCGCTTGGCTATCTGGAGAAACGCGAGCACCTCATTTAATCGGTACGCTTCGTTTTATAGAATAGGGGAAAATTTGCGATGCTACAGACTCTTTACATGTGGCGGTTGTTAAATCGATATTGTTATTGCTTACAATACTGTGTAGGTAGAGGCGACAAATTTTGTAGCTGTGTTAGTTAGAACGTATTCTTATAAACTTGTTTGAACTATTTAGTCCACTCTTGCTTTGTAAGTAAATAAGTGAAAAGTTCCAAAATCCAGTTGTTTTATTTAATAAGGTTTCTTAAAGAGGAAAGCTCGTATTTATTGCTAGTGATCGGTGACAAGAGAAATATAACAGCAGCTACAATGATGATTGAGTTGATTAAAGATAACACATCTACACTAATGAAGCATGTGAATATTTTCCATATCCTATAGTTTTGAACGCTTACAAACAAAAGTAACTTATTGCTAGCCAGCGGCTCAGCACAGGTTACATATTGTCATAAACTCACACTTGGCTGGCATATAATCCGACGGAATAGGGAATCCGAAGACAACGGCAAATTACTGTAAAATGGCCGCAAACTCTCAGCGGTCGGATTGCAATTGAACGTTGTGTGCTAACTCCAAGACCGTGTGATCTCTGATCGTAATTTTGACATACAGTTACATATACATTATGTATTTTGTTATTATATCTTTGCTCTTGATTAATTACTAAAAAGAAGACGTCTTCATCTCTTACAGGATAGACAAACGAAACAAAATCGAGAACTCAAGGAATACTAAGTTAATAAGCTCTTGAAGTAAGAGAAGCACCTAATATCATACTATTATTTCATCGCTCGCAGATCAGCATGGAAACTTACAGTAAACAAACGTGTCTTTTGTTAATCTTTTCATTATCTACGATCAGATTTGAGTACAGTCAGTAACAGAACTTGTAATCAATTAGGTTCTCATGTTCCTGTAGTAAAGTCGAAACTTTACGTCGGTTCTTGCGTTGACTGTACTAACGTAAAAGGGCAGCGTCCAGTTGGCGGTTCCATTAGAGACCGCATTTGGCGTGCGAATCCTGTTTGTTACCTAGACTATTGTTACTCACCTGACATTACATTAAATATAGCAGGTTTTCAAAATGCGTAAGGGTCTGTTTATAAAGTTCTACCTAAGAGTAATTTTTGTTTCCCAACTTTTGTTAATAAAAGATATTGCCCAAAGATTCGACTATCAGAAAATGCCTTGTGGCGATTAGTTCACCTGTTGTACATTTTACGTGCATAAAGTTTAAATAAATAAATATTGATTTGAATGTTATTTTGGAAAGACTTTTTCAACGACAACTAGAACTAAATTGCTTAAAATCGGTATTTCTTCAGACAAATATTCCACCTATTATCAAAGAAACATTTAACTGCGGAAACTTATCAAAGAAATGATGACGATAATATAAAATTAGACAACTTCACGAATGCAACAACATGATTACAAAAGCACTCTTAAAAATAAGAATGGTTAATTTTAGCCACATTCTTGTTATGATGAGACACGTAAAGGCAGGCTTACGACGATTTCCTTTTTTTTTTTCATTTAAAGGACCCAAGGCACGGCCATTTTAGCGACATCAAAGGTCTCGTCAGTTTTATTATTCTTACCTGAGAACTTCCTTTTACGTTAAGATTTGTCTAACCTTGAGACACGTCACAATAAAATACGTAGGTAATTTATTTGAAATCACAGTAGTTGCATTAAAATTTTGTTTTTCCTAATGCAAAGTTTAATATTTAGGTTTATTTATTTATAAATTTGATATAAAGGTTAACCTTTTCATAAAAAGGGAATGTAACTACTAACTGATTTATCACATTCAATAAGTAATTATTTTTAATTATTTCTTAACATATAAAAGAGCGGATTCTCCAAACACAAGTGTTTATACTTAACCCATTAAGCGCCAAAATAAAACTAGCAATATTTTATATCAGAACCTTATATTTTCGGAATCAAATAAACACAAATAAACTCAAAATGAAAAAAATAGGGGGGAAAAATAACCATGTCGGAATGTGGGGGGGTGTACTCAATTGAGTACACTGGCCACTTACAGGTGATATTTTTCAAAACATTGTTTTTCTATACAAAAAGTCTTCAAACAAGTTTTACATTGCCGACGAACTGTGGCATGACAAACTGCTCATCGTAACTGTTTTTCCAGTTTTTGAGGGAAATGTTCGAAACCACCATGCGCTAGTCCATCCACTGTTGACGATGAGGGGCGAGTCAACATTTGTTTTGGTTGACGCAGATAATATCTCACAATACTGCGTCGAAACAGGAGTTGGTCCATTGGATTCTCGTAAGATAACACATACAAACGCCAGGAATTTGCTATGGCCATATCCATCATATAAGTAAAAAGAACCCACCACCATTTCTTCCCGTGAATATCAATCCAGTAGAGCGATATAGACTGGTCAAGCTCGTCAACCCCGCCCATTCCTTTGTTATAATTTTGAATTGTATAGTATCGTGATTTGTCAGCATTTTACATACACTATTGTCCTTCCATTTCACTAGCAATAATTTGTCGAATCCGTAGTCAAAAGCAGCTCGGTCTTCCTCCTTCATTTCTTTTACAGACTTTAGCGGACATTTCTTCATTCTATTTTCGCGAACTGTACCCGTTGCATTATATCATTATACAGATTTGTACTTGAAATAACGAGCTTATAAACCTCTTCATCAAATATCTTCTCAAAAATTTGGACAGGATTCAAATCTTTCAAAGCCTCTTTCACAAACTGCTTTCTTTGGTCTATCTCAGTAACTCCTTCAGGTGTATAAGAAGATATCGTATCACACTTACGCCAAGTTGGAACTCCTCTCTGCTGACGTTTCGCCGCCAATGGTTCCTCGTCGCTACTATCGTCATCACTGATTGGAGTATTTTGTACAAATACCTCAACATTTCCAGGAACATCTTGTGGCAAAGACGTAGAAACCATATATTCATCTGCACCTTCTTCTTCATCCGTCAAGACACTTGGTGGTGGTGGTATGATGGCAATGCATATTCTGCATCATCATCACTTTTCTCAAAAATAGTTTGAACAGCTTCTTGCAGGCCCCGGAAGTCGTTACTTGCAACAAAACGTCTTGATGTCATTTTCAGTAAACTGCAAAAATAAAAGGGTATTTTACTCATGCAAGTTGCCACTGTACTCAACCGAGTACAGCAACATTTGAAACCAAATATTTTCTAAAATACTTAAAATTTCTAAATATTTTGTACTTTATAATACTAAGTAATAATTAGTTTATAAAATAAATAACACAAAACATAATTACAATAGCGGTAGATAATAAATAATAATTATAATGTAAACTTACATGTAGGCGCGTTCTAACCGTCCTATTTACGATGCTGTCACTGATTCAATTTTCAATCCACCCTCAAAATTTATTAAAAATTCTTTAGGTCATAGATATTTAAATAGATACTACCCGCAAAAGAGTCGTAAAGGTGATTAATGTATAACTTATGACTATTAAACTATCTGTACTTGTTTGAGTACAGAGGCGCTATATGGGTTAAATGGAGATCCCTATCGAAATTTTATTGCTTTTTCATTTTCAACTACATTTATTTAGAATAATTAAGAAGCGAATGCATACATTCCTTCTTTGCCACGCTGGTAAACGTTTACTTTTCTTAAAGTAATTTAAGTGCTGCTTTCAATTTATTTGAAAGGTACATTTTCTAGGCAGACCTCAAACCGAGAATATTTAAATAACAAAGAGAAGACAATATAGTAAACGCCACTTTTAACTCAGACGAACAAAAAAGTCAAGGCTGCGTGGACCGAACGTAAGGAACCTAGGTTCTCAACATTTCATATACATTATTAAATAAAGTAGTGGAGTGGCTAAGGTGTCTAAAAAAATGTTGGCACCCATTACTGCCTTATCCATGCTGCGTATGTAACATTAGTTCAATTGTTAACCGATGCTGGTATGACAAGTCGTGACAAAAATGCACATCAAAGTAACTGGATGTATAGCCGTGATTCAAACTGAGTTCGGATCACCGCATCATAAAAATTGCTTCAAGTAATTTACCTTGCCTACATGCTCCTGTATCATGGTTACAGATGGGCCTTGGAGTACAGAAGCAAGAGAATGTAAGAGGGACTAACAACAGGACTATGATAAAAAGTTTCGTAAAATTTCTAATTGATAACTAAACTCGTCTTGTCAATATACTTTGGGGTCTGGTATCTTTTTTCTGACATTTTTCTTTCCATTTTGTACAGTCTACAGCGTTTTCGGTTTACAAATTGTTTTTTATTATAACCTATTGTAGAAGTTTCAGGAAACGGCGTCTTTATTGTTTGCGAGCTCAGCGCCTCGGTAACAGATCCTAACTCGCGATTTTGTTCCGTTCCTGGATCCCCCGGGTCACAGCGTTCCCTCGGGCTGGAACCAGTTCCAACATTTCAATATCACCGATATACGCGTTATATGCAACCCGTTTATTTGCAGCCAATATTTATCACACCTAGGGCTGCTTGTTAGTTGAAATTTAAAGAAACAATAAGTATTCCATTCTGCCTACTTACATGTTAGTTTAAAAATATCTATATATTTTTAATAGCTTTCGTACACGTGAGAATTTTTAGAAACCAAAGTAACCCTTTTTACTCTTGAAGGTTTTGTCTGTCTGTAAAAGCTGCACTAGATAATCGTGCCCTTTCTCTTAGTAGCTTTTTAAATATATATATAAAGTTATCCTATTCTGAAGTATTGGAAAGCAAACGTCACTATACATACATACATTTTAGTAACAACTTCGAAAGGATTGCTAACTTCAATGGTTTAACAAATTATCCTTTCTTCTTCAAACACCATTCATTCATACTTTATAATAAAGATGTTCGGACTTTCAAGCCGAAAACAGTATATTGTATCTATGGGTTTATGTTAAAGGTTTTCATGCTTAAAGTGTTCAATATTCATTAGGAAGCTACGGCAATTAAAACTAAATGAATGTTTATGGGTTACAAATCGGAATAGTTACAGCTTTCTCTTGCCAAGTGTAACCATTTTATATGTTAGTTGAAATACTCTTTTTTGTTCCCAGCATCCGATCCTAGGAAACTAACTTAAAAATAATAAGTACCTAGGTATATTCTTATGAATAATAATAATATTCAAAATTTTTGGTCTTTTTACTCAAAATGATTTTTTAAAAGAGAACGGATTTCTTTAAACATATTTTAAGGCTTCTCAAGATTTTCAACTTAAAATTTTAATTATCAGATGCTGTAGTAAAAATAATAGTTTCAATGCCTACATCTTATTCTGAAGGCCTCAATCAAATGGCCACAATGAGTACAAACCACGAAGGAATTTCTAAGTTATTAAACACTTATTTGATCAAATTCTAAACCAGTTTCTGATTGTTAACGTTTAATATCTCAACGGTACTCTACTAGTTCAACTTTGTCTTTTTGATAACTGTTTCTCGTTTTTATATTTAGTAATAACCTAATAGTTTGTGGTCAAACCATAGCGCTTTATTGTTCAAGTCGGAATTCGAACTCGTGACCTCTGCGTTTATAAGCCAATTACACCGTTAGGTTTAAAGGTAGGCAGTGGCCATTTACTGCTTTGTAGATCTTGCCTGTACAGACAGACCGTAAAACTGCGCAAACAAATAGAAGTAAGTAATTGTATTATTATTTTAATAGATACTTTATAGAATGTGTTACTGATAATGTGATTAGATTGAGAAAATTAATCATCTTCTAACATTTTTTAATCATTTCCTTTAACATAATGGTTCTTTTGGAACCAAAAAATAAACTATGAAATGAATCAATCTGCATTGTCAATTATATTGGCGATCGGAGTCAACTAACTATATAAATATGACCTTCCCCACTACAAACTCATACAGACTAAGAGCAATAACATGACGCGAAGATTTTGGGTACCTAGTCTCGTAGGCCTTCTTTCATAACAATTCGACTGCAGTGCTGAACATAGGGGTTTCCCTTTTCGTATTGTCCTAATTTACTAACCTTTTGCTTACTAGTGGGTCTAATGGAGGCAAATGACGCCCAATTGCTGCAATTGCAATGGCAAATTGGCTTGTTTTTGGGAAATTCAGAGAAACAATTAGACATTTACGAGTAAAAGGGAGAAGGAGCTGGCCTTTCATCTCAGCTTGTTGCCGGTTATACCATCCGCCCCTATGCTTCGGGCCCTGGGGTCTACTTTAAGTTCCTTTTTTCCGTTGACCGGTAATTAAAATGACCAAACTGAAATTAGTATGCGGTTCGCATATAGCTACTCTCATCCCTCTCATCAGCTATATAGCTACTCTATTAGATAATACATTTCACATAGATCACAATCTCGTTCGTGTTTCACGGTAACAATTTCCTCCCAAACCAGTGTGGAAGCTAATCTTCGAAAAAATCAACTAAATCTCTCCCATCTCATGTAAAACAAGTCAGCATTCTCAAACAAATGTTCACCACAAATCACAATGGTGTTCAACCGATTCCATAATAGTGAATAAACACCGCGATGAGTTATCGGCGATCTGAGGTCGTCGGCCCCGGTACCGTTCCACTTGCTCCGCGACGAAACTAGCGCCACGCATCTAGGAAACTGTGCGTACTCAATTTTGGAGAGGGCAAGACTAATGTGCGCTCAATGCAGTATACATAGTTCGATACTAATGCTAATATTATAAATGCGAAAGTCTTTCTGACTATATGTTACACATTCACGGTTAAATTGCTAGACCGTTTTTGTACGAGTAGGTATATTTTATAAGAGGCTTTTTTTATAAGAGGTCAAACGGTCTCTCGAGACCTCGGAAGAGAAATCATCAAAACATTGTTTTGAAAGTTGTGGAAGAGATTGCGAAATGCGAATAGACCACCTTTATTTAAATTATATATTTATTTTGTGAAGTTCTTGTGCGTTATAATGGGAATTTCATTAATTTAAAGATATTATGAATGAATGAATGAATGAAAAATTATTTATTCAAGTAACCAGACTCATTATGTTAGTATACTTATAACTATGTTAGTAGGCATAAATAAAAATAAAAATAAAAATAAAATTAAAATTCTACAATTAATTAATTACTGCGCAGACCACTCCTGCACTGTCCCCCCAGATACAGTACAGCAGTGGTTTACGTAGACGCAGTCCAGCCTGGCTGCAATCATGCGCAGGATGCTGTTGTCGCTCTCCCGCACCCTGCGCACCAGGGACGCACACCGCTTGCGCATCACAGTGTAAAAACAATTTACGCGGGCATCTGCAAACATCCCTGAAGCGCTGCAGAAGCGAGGTAGCCCCAGCAGCATCCTAAAAGCGTTATTGTACTGTACACGAAAGGCATTGTAAGCTTTTTGAGTATATTTTGCCCACAGACTACACGTGTAAAATGAAGAGCAAAAAGCTTTAAATAGGGTAATTTTAACCTCCCCAGAACAACGTGCAAATCTGCGAGCAACCATGTTCGCTCTCACTGACAATGCCCTCCGCTCCCTCTCAATGTCTTCATCGTCCTTGATGTCAGGAGTCAACATATGACCCAAATATTTAAATTTATTTACACTCTGGAGTGCAGTATTATTAATAAAAACGGGTGGAGAGCTTGCATATTGTTTCCTCCTGTCCCCAAAGACCATGACTTGACTTTTTTTGACATTATATATCAAACCATGTGAGAGGGTGTACGCTTCGCATGTGGCAACCAGCGTTCGCAGCCCGCAGACAGACGCACTCAGCAGCGCCATGTCGTCCGCGTAACTGATGTTATTGACGCACACTCCGTCTATGTGACAACCAACACTAGCGCCGCTGAGCATCTCTATCAGGTCGTTGATATATAGATTGAAGAGCGTAGCTGAGGTCAATCCCCCTGCCTCACACCACACTCCAACCCATATGATCTAGACAGGACCCCGTCCCATCGCACATTGTTGACCTGGTTTGAATACCAAAATTTCAAGATATTGATAAATTCAACTGGCAAGTTGGTCCTTTCAAGTTTCTTCCATAGGATGTCGTAAGAAACCAGGTCAAAAGCGGTCGACAGGTCGAGGAAGCAATCGAAAACTGGCGTTTTGCGCTCTGCATAGTAGGTGATGACGTGCTTAAGGCACAGTACTGCACTCTCAGTTGATAAATTAGGTTTAAACCCAAACTGATTATCGTGCAGTTTTACACATTTGTTTAACCGGATATTAAGCACGCCATCAAATACCTTTGATATAACCGTGGCCAACGAAATAGGCCTGTAATTACATTTATCCCCGAGATCGCCTGTCTTATTTTTCACTATAGGTAATACTATTGTACGAATCATTTCCTGAGGCATGTACCCATGACCCAAGCAAAAATTAAATAGTAAAAATAGAACTCGCGGCAAATGCGGACCCGCAAATTTGAGATGCTCAATGCTGAGCCCGTCGCGGCCAGGTGATTTACCCCGGGACATCGATTTCACCAACAGAGCTATATCCTTAACTGAAAAAGACAGTTCCCTTTTCACGTCGGGCGCAACATTCAGTATCGACTGTGAAGGGCCGAGAGGCGACTTAATAGTAAAATGATCAACAAAAAGATCAGCAATACTCGCGGGATCACTAACACCGCCAACGCTCACGGGCTGATTCGGTTTACATTGCAAGCGATTCGTATTTTTCCAAAATGAACGGAAGTCCTTCTTGGAATGGTAGGAGGCCAGGATGTCCATTTTTATCTGAGTCTCATGGTCCTGGCACCACTTTAAACGAGACTTAAATACTTTGCGAGATTCACACAATTCTTTGTATGCAATACCGTACTTAGGTTTTCCCAGCAAAACCCACGTTTGGAATTTTAACCGAGCCAGCCCGTGAGCCTCAGCCACATGCCTATTCCAGCCCACAACAAACTTTTTGGCAGGTTTTTTTTCCTTCCAGGACAATGAAGCCGAGTCTTTAAGGGCCTGCACAATATTATTATAAAACCTATCAATTACAATTTTATGACTAGAATTCTGACACATTCTGTCACTACATTCAAGCAGCTCGGAAGGAAGGTCAATTAGCTTCAACCTATTATGACATTCATTCTGATACAAGTCAATTTGTGCATGTGTGCGTTCACCCCAGACAACATTATTATGTAATAAAATATTAGAACATCTAAAAGGTAAAACGACATCTAGATTGCATTCTATTACGAGCGGGTAGTGATCCGACCAAAAAACGTCACAAATAACAAAAACATTTTGAACAGACTTTAAAGCTGCTTTCGTCACCATACAGTGGTCAAGCCACCTCCTAGCACCGTTTATGTCACTGACATAGGTGTATGTATCAGAAGATATACCAAGAATGTCAAAGTCCACACAAGACCATTCCTGGTCTGTAGAAAAGTTTATTAATTCATGATAAAACTGTTCATGTGGATGGGCATTATAATCACCTAATATGTAAGCACAGTCTACGCTACAGCTGTCTATTATAGCACTTACCGAACTTAAAATATCCGTGAAGTCAGCTAAGTTTACCAACTCGTCCGTAGGCATATAGACACTGAACACAAGAAATGACCTTTCCTTTATTACTACTTTTATAGCACAAATACGCGGATTATTACACTGCACAACGACTACATTATCGAACACTTTGCGATCCCACAGGAGAGCCACACCGCCGTAGGGTCGACCCCGGAGCGGGCCTGACGACGTGTCCATTGCAGATACTCCAGTGTAGCTAAAGTCGCTATTTATTGTATTCAAAAATAACAATTCCTCAGTGAATAACCACGTTTCTTGTAAAGCTACAATTTGTTGTGTCTTACAAAGATCACGAATACTATCTAACGAACGTTTCACATTCTTACAGTTGAATGTAACAAACTTGTATGTATCCATATTAATTATTTTGATGGGCCGCCTTTTTCATCAGAAGTTACATTACGCTTCAGTTTAAAATTTATGAAACGACGAAAAATTATTCCTTCGGGCCATATCTTCTCATCAAGGAATAACGTTAGTTTGTTACAAGGCACGAAAAATTTATATGCTTTGTAGTCACATTGTCGCCTAATTTCAATCTTTTCCAGTTGAACAGTTTCCCCTGTCATCTTAAGAATGTACTTTTCTATATCAGATTGACAAGTATCCTGATGAACGTTCGTTATAAAGACGGGAACCTTTCGTACCGCCGCCCTAAACATTTCGCCAGTTTCAACTACGACTGTGCCGGACTTGCCTTCAACACGGTTTTTCGATCTAGTTTTCTTTTTCCGGACAACAGACCACTCATTGTTCGACTTCATTGATGCCTGAGCGTATGTCTCATTAGTAGTTGACAACACGCCGCCGCCGCCAGTCAGCTGATCGGTTGTCAGCTGAGGTAGGTCGATAACACTACGCTGCGAGTGTGAATCATCGTTCGCTTCATCGGTCGGAGCGCGCTCAGATAACGGTTTTGAAGCCGATGCTAATTTTGTATCGAGCGGTACGCGGTTCCTACCCTCTGATTGTTCTTTATTGATGCTTCTATAATGCAATCTATAATCATTTGAGCAGCTGCGATTATTATCGTCATTGATAACACACGATTCATCAAAAAGAGACAAACCTTCCGGTCCACTGTCACGATATGCACCTCTCTTCATGTTTACTTTAGCAGCTGAGAAAGGTGGCGATACAGTTTTGTAGCTAATACAATCTTTTTTCACGCATTCAAGCTGCTCAACGGTCACATACGAAGACTGTATTTGCTTAATATCCGCTTGTAAAACTGCTATGTCTTTTAAAAGCTTAGAGACATCCAAGTGGTCAAGGGTTATTGGCGGTAACTTCTCCAGGTTCCGGGCTACAAAGATCGGCAAGGCATCTGGTTCAGTCACTTTTAAAAAGTGCAACATATCATAAACCAGTCGATCTTCTTTTCCTTTTCCTTTCCGAATAATTTTACGCACATCTGATGGCACAGATTCAAACAGCAAACGGTGGGACTTTTGAATATCCTCTCTGGAGAACGTTGCTGTACAAATTCTGACCAGAGTCTCTTCATCGGCACTGGACAACTTCGCTCTGAGATAAGCTAATAGCTCATCAATAACAATGTTACAGCTAACACATTTCACGGTACACGACATTTTTACGACACGTAATTTCGCATCCGATAAAACGCACGGCACTGGAGGCTGCGCGCGCGCGACTGATATAACTGGCTACAGAAATTATAGTGATAATTTCTTAAAATTCGTTATTGATAATTTCGAACACCTAAAGAATAATAAACAAAGCCTAAAAAAATAACATTAACATAAAAACATAAATATATTGTTCCTTTAATTATTGAAATGTTATGTAATGTTTAAGATAACCGTATAATTTAGACTGTAAGTCCCTCTCCTTGGTATTTTAACTAAAGATGGATGTTTGGGTAAATTTTTAACCTTAAAAATAATTCATGAAGCATTTTATTTAAAACAATAAGTTCATTTATCTTCTAAAAACATTATTTAAACTTTCATATTTACCGCATCCACGCGACCTCAAATTTTGTCAATCCACGTTTAGACGAATTCCAACGTGACTACTCCGCTAATCAAATTTTGTAACTGAGGTATTGTAGCCATTACATTTTTTCAGACTGTACATCAATTATGTATTACCGTTAAGAAGCTATGCCTGAGATTGCGATTTTACTCACGATAATACTAAGAAAAACAGCTCTTTTTGTGTGCCGTTGATTTTAGTGGGTATCATCTTCATAGATGATTGAATAAACAAGATTTGTAAGATAACGTGGACTTAATTGATCCGGATATAGATGTGTTGTTTGTAGCTTCCAAGTAAGGTAAAAGTAATTCTGTTATTGTGAGTTAATCTAGCAATGATCATACCTAGTTCATTTTTTATTCACGTCTTTCAATTACTGACATAAAGAAGAGTAGATAAAAAAATATTGAAACTGATAAAGTACAGTGGCACCGAATTTGCACAAATACATACATATAGTCTATATACCATGCGGGGTAGACAGAGCCGACAGTCTAAAAATACTGAAAGGCTATGGTGAGCTGTATGGCTTTATGATGGAATTAAAATTCAAATAGTGATAGTGCTAGCCGTTCGCCTACAATAGGAATTACAAGTTTATTAAGCCTATCCCTTAGTCACCTTTTATGACATCTATGGGAAATATACGGAATTGTTCTATTCTAGCGTTGTAAACCACACGGCTAGGCCGGACACCACACGCCAAAATTTCCAGTCACGTATTTTACCTTATCTATTTACATTAAGTATGATGAATAATGAGCGTTTCATTGGAAAAAGTAATGTTTCATATAAGCGTTAAATATTCTGACGAAAAACGTTAGTTTTTTTAAGAAAGTAACAAAACTTTTTTTTCTTGATAAATGTATTATTGAATATCTGTTTTCATTCAGAATCGGTCATCAAAGCAAAGGCCGTAAATTAGTGAGCCTTAAAAGGTTCACTTATTTTATAGGTTCAAATTTAGCTTTACTGGTGATTACATACGAGTACTTATCCCTCTCTCTCTCTTTCTCATTTGTAAGTAAATTGTCTATCAAATAAATTGTTGCTTACTTAATAAAGATCACTTGATATCGTAAAAACTTTTCTTTTAGACCAATAAAGAAAAAGCGACCATTTGGTAGAAAGACAGAAGTCATCTACCTACGTCAACTGTGTGAGAATCTTGTCAGATCCAACAATGAAATCAATATAACACAATTTTCCTAAATAAGTTTTTATTAAAAATAATAATTTAGAAGTGTGTGTTCAAAACTTAAACAATAGTTTACAACGTTCTTAATTTAAAACCGCATTTAAGAATTTAAAAAAAAAACGTTCTCATAAAATAGTACGGTAGATAACAACAGTTTTTAGCATGATTCTAATAATGAATTTTGGAATGTGCGAGTCAACTCGCCCTTGTTACTCGACAAACGTGATATGCTCCAGCACAAGCGTGACGCCCGGGGTACGATCGAGGATTGATTTCCGCGTTCGGAGTTGCGGAGTCGAGGACGGATCAGATTGGCCAACCGTTAACTTACGACCATACAAATCTTCTCAAATGTTGAGCTTTAATTTTATGTCTTTTATATATAAGCTGATAATAGATATAGGGTCAGTTGAAGAGGAACACCCGTGACGATTATTTTAATGAATTGTAGAGAACGAAATCAAACTGTCAGTTGTACAAGTGACAAGCAACCAGTTAGATTAGGCAAACACATTTGGTCTATTAGTTTTTTATTGAAAATTCGCGTATACATAATCAAGAGTCTACAGAAGTTCAAAAGGTACCTACCCTTCATTCCGGTAAAACTATAGTTGCCTAGGAATTAGCGAAAAACCCGTATCATTTTGTAGGTGGCATTAAATTCGAGCTGTTTCTGTGTCTAAATTAAAGCTGCGAGAAACGCTAGTATAAGAGAAAATTACAAGGGACTTTAAAATAAGTAAAATTCATGCTACTTCAGATGAACGCGTTTCACCAATAAATGGAATTACACTTAATATAACAAGTAAACTCAAAAATCGTAAGCACAAATTTCATATTTATAATATTAGAAAGTAGGACATAAATATTATGTTTAATAATAACAATAAAAACTGTCACTGAAGAAACGACACCGCAAGCGAAGTCACGAACCTAGTAAGACAAACTAACTGTTTACCACAAAAGGTACATTGTGCCGCCTAATAGTCCATCTAAGGGGCAAAAACTCTAAAAGTTTGTAAATAAAGTAATCAAATAATCCCCCGCTGAAAGTCGAAGTAGCTGTAATTCGTTTTACCTACTTTTTGTACTTCACATATAAAAGAAGTAGATAGTGTCACGCTTTCTCAATTTGATGCCATTGTGCATCAGTTATGTTATAAATTAAAGATGTCAACAGATAATTATACACTTTTCTCTTCCTGTTTTAAATTGATAACCATTTTAATATACTCTCTTACTACAAAACAATGCTGGTATTAAATATTTTTTGCTAATAGCTATTTTGCTAATAAATAGGGATTGAGAACGCGAAAGGAACTCTATCTATCTGTTACGGTTTCATGCCTAAATCACTAAACCGTATTGATGAATTTAGTTCATAGATAGAGTTGATCCCGAGGAAGAATATAGGCTACTTTTTATTGCGAAAAAAGGGGATAAGGGGCTTAAAGACGGGATAAAAGATTGTCGGTGAACTTTTGCATGAAACGTATACGCGGGGAAGTGCCTAGAATTTTTTTGGTATTTTTCATTACCATTTTTGAACAATGATAAAGAATGTTTTTTAAAACAATCCAAAAAATCATCATTGCTACCAAACCAAGCCACAAACTTACAAAATGATGAAGCTTACGTCCCATGCGCAGACGCATGTCTGATTAATATTAATATCGTGCTTCATAAATACGAATCCCTTTAAAATGTAGCTAAAGCGCGTCCTCGGGCTTTAACAATAAAAAACAGTCACTCAATAAACCACAAATATCATCAAGACGTGTAAAGTTGTAAACTATCTGAACTTTATCGTAGATAGCGTTACGACATAATATTTCACGAGCTTAACAACTAGCGCCGGAATAAATTAAAGGCCAATTATTTGTACCGACGAGTCCTA
The DNA here is from genome assembly GCF_032362555.1 of Amyelois transitella. Lineage (NCBI taxonomy): Eukaryota > Metazoa > Arthropoda > Insecta > Lepidoptera > Pyralidae > Amyelois > Amyelois transitella. The sequence continues at coordinate 3,783,095 of NC_083512.1, read as the reverse complement.
ACAATGGCTATAATAAAAGCCATAAACGTCACGTTGTTTGGCATCCCATGGCGCAGGCGCAGGGAAGATCTGTTAACGAGAATGAAACGCCTAGTGCTACCTTCAGAGATCAAGTTTCCTTAGAAGAGTCATGTCAAGAATAGCTGAACCAAATGAACAACTCGAAGTTTTGGGTTTAAAAATTGGCTTGATTAAAGGCCAAGTGCCTTAAATCAGTTAAGTGCAAGCTTGGCCGCGGCATCGGCAACCTTCCTTCGGCATGTGGCCTTAAAAGTCGAAAGTTTGGGAAGCACGGGAGAAAAGTAACTCGGAAGAAAGAAATTATTTTAGGAAATTGCCTGTGTCTTGGCACCCGTGAGAATTTACAGAAAAAATCCTAGTAAGTTAGTTAGTTAGTGTTTGAGTTGAAAAGGTCAACACACAAAATCAAACCTATTGTTTACAAACATTAATGCTAGTTACACATGGGGTAGGTATCTTCTGAGAATGTGCCTACAGTAACATCTGTACTTTATTATTCTCTCGCTAGTTGGTCTTGTAGGGCGACGACGCGCGCGCAGGTCGCCCTAGGGTCATCGACCGGTCCGTTACGATGTTACGTAACTAACGTAGCTTACGGCGTAGCGTGCCTTTCGCGCATGCTACCCCTTAATGTGATTGTGTCATTAAGGATCTGATCACGACGTCGTCATTGGTAAAAAAAATAACAATGTTTTTTTTCCTTTGTGTGAATGATGGTTATCTACAAAATTACATTTAAGAAAAGTTCTATTACTGATCCTTTTTTCTCGTTCGTCGAAGTTGTACGATTCCTTCCTTACTAAGGCCAGTTTCTTGTAGTTTTGTATACCAGCGCATATATTGTAAAATACAATCAAGAGAAAGGCTTTCTTTGAGAAATTTAGATCAGCTTGTTAACAGTTATTATCTGATTTTCGTATTTAAATGAAGGTCAATACCTTGACCTTCCTTGGCCTACATGTATTTTCTAGACTTTTGGCTCAGTCTACCCTGCTAAAAAATAAATACGCGTACTTTAAGTAAACAATTTCTATTGTTTACATTAATAATGCAAGAAGTGCAATGATTAATAGTGATTTAGACTTTTTGTTGTAAAACTAAACTATTATCATTATCATTCTTTGATTACTGTAACACTGGTAGAAATTATATTTTTACCATTCTAAGATAAAAATATATGTCTATTTCAAGTATACGGAAGTGTTATTATGCGAACAGTGATTTTCACAGGCAGTTTATTATAAAACCACTCCGATTCACACATTTGCTTGCACAAAAGATGTTTTGAGTTTATAATTAAAATTATAACATCTTTGTCAGAGCTAAACCCACTTAATTAGCAATTAAACGATATTAATCTAATCTGGTTTTATTGCTTTAACACTTGCTAAACTAGTATTTAGTATATTATAATAAGACAAATACATTTCAACGCTTACTTATCACATAAATTAATCAGTGTTTAAGTTTTAATCAGATTATGCAAAACTGTTGATTTTTTAATAAAGAGGAAATAATAAAATACATTAAGTCTTATATCTGTTTAAGTATAATATATATAAATGGTTATTTCTCTAAAAACAACAAAAATACGAATTCTAATCTTGTGTCAATTAATACAATAGTATTTTTATTAGAGTTCTTGTCATAATAAGCTATATTTCCGTTCCGGGTCAAACTTCTCGCCTAGTTGGCGAGAAGTTTAGAAGAAAGTTAGAAGTAGCTAAATTATATTTGCAGCATCCCAGTCGCGTCAGAAAGATAAACATATATTAATTACATAACTAAACAATTTTTCAGGGATAATGAAACTGTGTGACCTCTTAACAATGCCGTATGCATGCGTTAAATTTTAAGGAAATTGGTATAGTAAATAAGCCATGAAGATTCCAAGAAAAAGTCGTAATCTCATTTTCAATAGTAGTTAGGTTAATCATATTAACAGGGATAACATGGACCAATCGCTTCAGATACAAAACATACATCATCCGTCCCTTTTATTAAGACACAGGACCAGCAAGCTCAAACTATTACGAGGATCAATATCGGATACAATGGGATTGTAAAAGGGGGCTCATATTTTGATATTCACAAAAAAACTAACTCTTTCACAACAACCAAACTGTATTGTTTCACCTCGGCTTAGAGGTGATTATCCTTTGACGGGGCATTTGTTGTGAATATTGTCTGGAAAAAATCTTTATATCATCTAACACGAGAACTTACTCTAAACCTTTTGACATAGAGTATAAATTCGTATGGTTGCATGAGAAGAAAGCTTTTACATCTAGTAACGTGTATTGATTGAAGTGACTCCCGTTAGGTTTTACATAATATCTGTCTTTCATCTGGGGTGGGTGTACATGCGAGTACATGTTGCCCTGTCCCGTTATGGGTATTTTGAACTCGCAGATTTTCGAGCAATCGATCAAAATAAACAAGTATTTATGCTAAGTAATCTGTGAAAGTTTTGTGTATTTATTTAGAAGAGTAAACATAACTATTCTTTATTAAATAGCTTTATTGTGAAAATATAATCCAGGAAATCAGCGTATAAAGTCTTTTGAAAAAAGCCTTTTTAAAAGTCTTTGCCGAATGCCGAATTGTCAGAATTTCTTACGTGAAGACTTTATGTATAATCTTCGTCTATAACTTCAGCCTACGTTTAGCGTTTTTGGAAATTCATGTTTTGCATTTTAAGTGCTTGTTTTATCGCCATGAACTGATTAACGAATACCATCCATACGGGAATTATCAAAATTATCTTTATTATTTATCATAGTTAATATTACATATTCAATGCGTAACTATGAAATATACTCACATCATTGCAAATCATTCTCAACTTACTAAACATAAAACGACGCACTCAAAAAGGGGTGTCCAGTAAACATACGTAATACACATACGTACCTATAGATCTAGAAATATGAGTATAGAGGGAGCCACCGTCGAATGTGCTTCGTATTTTTTATTGCCCCTTTATTTATTACAGAGAAGATTGAAAGGGGCTCCATTGTGGACGAGAGATGATTGTGATGAACCCTCAACAAACCGTGTGCCCAAATATGGATATTGCAAAATAAAACTTACAGTAAGTTTTAATTCAACTTGCGACTTGCAATATAATAATTACCAGTAATTAATTTTTACTCTTAGTAACACCATACTTAGGTACCCTAAATGTGGTTTAAGATTGCGCTTCCTTTATTTTGTGCCTAAACTGCATGCCTCAATGTGCCCATATCCATGAACCATTGTTTTTTAAATAGTTAGGTAATCAATAAAAGTAATTGAAATGTGCTCTTCAAAGATTTGTCAAATTCTGAAATAAACCAGTAAACATTTTAACGGATACAGAATAAGATTCAAATTGTTCTGACTAGTGTGATTATACATTAGGAATACAAATCAAATCGAACCACATTATGTTCTAGAACGTAATTAAATTCGTATTCCGAATTTAAATCTATGATCGAATCACCTATCAATTTAGTCGATTAACTCATCCTACCTTTCCATAAAAGCAATGCTCTGTCACAATTTATATGTGAGGGTGGCCCCCATAAAGTTCACATGTGCAATATCGACTCGGCTTGTTTAAACCGATATTGCCTGTCTATATGAAATATCGATACATTCCGGTGTGACCATGCAACTTCTAACCAATCTACGGTACGTACAACGAAGCATGAATTTCAGCTTGGTGAAAACGAGAATTTAGTTACTTGACATTTTAAAGTTCTGTTAATTTACTTCATCTTAGATAAATACGTCTTGGTCTAGTTTTGTCGGAGTGGAATAGTATCACTAGGTCTTTAGCAGGACTCATAAAATACAGCTTCAATGATATCAATCCCAAATATTTTCATCACCAACCCCATAACTATACGTATAAGTTTCTCAATATAATTATAGTAAGTGCAACAGCTAAGTCATTTATTTATTTATTTAAACTTTATGGACGTTATATGTACAACAGGTGGACAAGGCAGTCTCTGCCAGTCAAACCTTTAACATGAATCAATTTTTTTATGTTGTTTACTGTTGACTTATTGGTCGTGGCTAATGAGTCAAATTAGGTATCTTCAATGTTATCAATATCTAAATCTGTTTGATGCCCCAAGTTAGCATTGCAACATAACATTTTTTTACGAACTCCGTTCTCAAATCGTTGTGTGTTAATTTATAGTGTTTCAATAAAATCCTCTGTATGATAACATTAGCAAACATGATAATGTATTTGCTGCGCCGGCGGTGTTCGCGCGAAGAGGCCGGGGTGGCAGGTTCCAAACGCCAATACCGATCCACACAAATGAAATATGGAAGCAATGCATCCAAAGAATTTCAAATTGTAGAAGCGACACGAGAAGTAAACAGCGGTTCAAATTATTATTATTTTTTTTGGTATGATTGTCTGTATCACTGTGGGACTTGTAGGATTCCTATTTATTATTGATATTTTAAGCTTTTGTCTGGTTAAACCTTGACTTTAGTTCACCGTGCTAAATACTCCAGTTAATTGATTTGCTTAATTAAGATTCTATAAGGTACTGTATCATTTTATATATGATTCAGTGTCTCGCTGACATCATCAGATTATCATCCAGCATAGCGTATTACCCGATTTATCGTCACGGCTGAGCTCTTAGAGTAACATTTGCGGCATGATGCCTTTTTGAACTTACACCTGATCAAACATTTAAACATCGCTCAGAATTTGCGAAATGTCGCCCAAACATTATTTTTCCGAACTTCATTTTAAAAGGTACGTATGAAATAGTGTACCGTCTGTATTCGCTTCATCTTTGTCCTGGATAACTGGATTAGCGTCCAGCATGGCGTATCAGCCGATATATCGTTCCGATTGAGCTTTCGGAGTATCATTCGCGGAATGATTCGACTCCCGACCCTCGGCGAGGGTGACGGTCATATTTGTGGGTGTTTACACTTGCGCAGTTGTATTGACTATACATTTTATATTGTCGGTTATATTTTTGGGTTCACTCACAATTTTGATACGACATTAAAAATTTTGTGAAGTAATTGTAATAGGAGGATTTAGATTCGAAAAGGGATTTGTATTATTTCTTTTTACTATAAAGTCACTGTTTAGTATAAAAGATTGTAGAATTGAACCCGTCTGATCAGGATCTGATCTGAACAGTTATTCAAACATTTACTATGATTGAGGCAACAACACACATAGCTTCCGTCTTCCGATTCACTTCAATCTAATTTCTGCCTTTGACGTAATAATCTGTATTTGATTTATGTTTACGATACATTTTATCTATCTACTTTTAGTGATTTATTTTTAAGAAGCTTAATCTTGGACAGGACCTACATAAGCTTACAGTTGGTATAATCGAATGTCAGGCGATTTTGATGCCTTCGAGAATTATTATAATTATTATCTTAGTTTATCCAATACTTGCATCTTTACTTAGCAACAAATAGTGAGACAAGTAAGTATGGATCAGCTTTTCCTTGCGACCCTTTAAATAAGAAGAAACGAAATACGTCCGAAGTACAACATCTCCCTTATTCTTTAGTTGTTCAAACGCCTGATTGAGTATTTATAGTACTTATTATTATAGTAAGTGCCGTATGGTTCCCGGGTGCCGTATGGTACCCGGCACCATTACAAAAAAGAATAGGACCACTCCATCTCTTTCCCACGGATGTCGTAAAAGGCGACTAAGGGATAGGCTTATAAACTTGGGATTCCTCTTTTAGGCGATGGGCTAGCAACCTGTCACTATTTGAATCTCAATTCTATCACTAAGCCAAACAGCTGAGCGTGGCCTATCAGTCTTTTCAAGACTGATGGCTCTGTCTACCCCGCTAGGGATATAGACGTGATCATATGTATGTATGTATGTATTATTATAGTAGTAGTAATAATAAAGAAAGATAAATGAAATAAATAATTGCAATGAAAGAAATGCAATTTATAAGTTATACCTCTATAGTAACAAAGAGGCAGAGGAGCGCAGTTCGTCAATAAGTCGCCGGTCAGAGTCGGTAATTGACGGGGGTGGCAGGGCCGAGGTAGGGTTGCCACTGCTTGAAAAATACATATTTTTTAGAAGTTCTCCGAATAAATTATCATATCATCCGTATTTTATCCGTCCTGAATTTGCCAACTGATGTCTTATATGTATATTTGCATTAAAGGTGGACTGATAGAGAACGCTTCTAGTATTTAGTCTTCTAAGTAAATTCGTTCTCTGGAATTAAAATTGCAAAGTGTATTTATTTATTAGATACTAGAATTTATAAAATTTTTATAGTTATCATTGCAACTATTTTGTAGAATTTAGTACGCTACATTTTTTATAGATTTGATGATGAATATTGTCGATATTTACAATAAATAGAAAAGACAAGACCAATTTTTTTGTGTGGTTTTCCTTCTTTTTGTGACCATGAAAATTCTGGAACTATTCAAAATAAAACAACAATACATCTTGGTCAATGTTGACAAAAAAGGTAAAAATTATAAGAGCTTAGTATTTCGGATCAATCACATGATTATGTTGTTTAGAAATAAGACGATATTAAACGGAGCAGTCGATGTGTCTCGCCCCGACAGTATCGGTAATCAAGGGAGGGGGGAACGTCTGCTGTAGGGTTACCTATATGAAATGTATTTTACGAAAGTTATACTTGTGCACGTTTTCGTCTTCATTGTTATTTTTGTTGTCATTTATAATTATTATTGCCTTGTGGAGAACATGTTTTGCTTTGATATCTACCTATATAAACATTCATTAATATTTTTATTATATGAGCTCATAGTTACATATCATAGGTTTAGTGTTCTGCTGACGTAATCTATCATCATAAATTCCTCGATGTGATAAATGCACACCCCTTTAATGCCTTCTTTTGCAAACGTTTATATGTAAACTAGTCTTCCCAACTTGCTTCTTACATCGTTCTAGCTTCATATTTTGATTTTACAGACATAACGTTTTTATTTCGTTATCCCATTAGTTTTAACCATATAACAAATTGAGTCTTTCAACAAGTCGAATAAAACCATATTTGCGGTATAAACTGTCAAGCAACTCGCGACAGTAATACCCATAACAAACCGTAAGATTGGCAACCCTGCCGCTGCGAAGGGCAGTTACACAGCTTCTTCCCCTAAAACATTGTCATCTGAATTTGTGCTCGGAGTAAATAAGAGTCCCGGGGAGCGCTCTAATGGCGGCAGATTTATAGATTTTCCCTGGGTGCCCCGCCGCGCCGGGATTAAATTATACTAGCCGTATTGGCTCGAGTATTAGTGATTCCATTTGTTTCGCACTCCATTCCCAGATTTCGATGGCCTTTAGTTTTAGCCTTTTAGTTGTTTTAAGTGGATAGTGATAGGGTTGTAGGCTTCTAGTCTTTAAAACATACGTATAGAATTCGGACTTGTAGGTACTTGCATCGTGAAATTAAAAGAGAAAATATAAATCTTTTAAACAATTGTCGTTATGAAAAACCTAAACCTTTTTTTACTGTACATCTCTCATTAGTTTCAATTGCATTTTTCAAATAGTTATAACATAGCTGAGTGCACTATATAATATACACGCTCAGTTAGATCTTGTATGTCCTTTATTTATTTATTATGCATTTAAACATACCGTCTGACAAAAATTAAATAAAAAGTAATCGCAAAGACTTAGTATCTAATAACTGTAAGATTTTAATACGTAAATAAACTACTTTGCCTTAGTGCTTTAAAATGCCTAATCGCCGCATTAAGCAGATTACACTATTTCTGAAGAACTATTTGAGCTGTTCAAAATTAAAAACCAAATAAATATACTTATTTATTTGGTTTTTAATTTTGAACAGCTCAAATAGTTCTACTGCTCTACACTCAATGTATTCACAAGTAATTCTCGCCAAGCTGCCTTTAATATAATCTCTCGTGTTTTAATAACAGTTTTCTTCAATTCTGTCCCCTCGACGCGGGGGCAGCCGGAGGGTCACCCTCCTGATTTTTAAATCGCAGACGGGTTAAGTCGCGGGCGGTGTAAGTCTCCCCATTTTATACAATCTTTATGTTTTTATCTGCGTAATTTTGCGTCGGGAACAAATAGAAAATTGGCCCTGATGGAGTTCGGTATCGTTTTTTGTATGTTTCGCTTTGTTCGGCTAATTGCGATTTCGTCGTTTGGAATTATGAGCCTCTTTCTCGTTTTCTGATAATTTTAACATGACAATGACCTCTTACTTTAACTGAGAACACCCTGAAAGGTCGCTCATAAGGATAAATGATTTAAAATAATAAAACGTAATAAAAGATAAAAATATAATTTCACAATCTTACGATAAGGAATTTTTGATGCAAATGGTTTGTACTTAACTAGTTTTGCCTTGAGTTTCGCTTCTGTAGTTACTATTATAACATGTGCCAACTTAACACGAGTATATTCCATAGCTGATATCAACATGCACAATGTATAGCTTAATTACTTTTTAAAAAAAGTCAATCTCCTTTGACCTTTTTTCTACAGAAGATTTGTTATTTTTATTTTAATAGTATAAAACGAAAATCACATCTTAAAATAACGGTCCCTAATTTCATTTTCTCTGTCGAAAAATACGAATAATACAGAGGTTATCAAATGTGAAATCTGAAAGTCAATACCTTGGAGTGGGAGGGCAGGCCCACACAAATTTCCATCGTTTTCTGGATACAGTTTAGTGCACGTCCTCAGGTTTTCCTCGTTCACCCTTCGGAATATTAGCTTTTGTTTTCCGCCCCCATGAAAAAAAAGTCTTATTTACATATGTATACGTTTCCTGGGAATTCGGTGAGAATAAGTATTTTTTGACGGATACTTCTTTGAAAGATCTTATATTTTTCCGCGGGAATAATGTCATTTACAAAAAAATACTTCTTTCTAATCAATTGATAATCCTTTTTAATATTTAAAAATTACGTTTTAAATTACATTTAAATAATATGAACACGATTGAAAATTCTGTTTTCTAATTTAAGTGAAAATCTTTCTAGGATTGTACATACTTACATTTGACTTACATTACATTTACTTTAATTCAACACATATGTACAATGGAAAATTTTCCAAAAACCCTTAATGTTTTGTAAGGGTATTGTACAATATTGTTATGAGTAAAAACAAATAACGACTGAAATCAAATTTGTCATTTTCAGTTCTCCTTGTAAGCTAAGTATGGCTTTAAGTATTACGACTATTTGCTCTGTCTACCAAGTAAGGTACAAGTAAGGTGTAACGACAAGAAATTAATTCCAAGTTAAGCTGGATGGAATTAAAATTCAGATAGGTATAGCGACAGGTTGCTATTTCAATATTCAAAAGAAGAATCTCAAGTTTATATATTATTTACGTTTGTTTGACTTTATACACATTATGCACAGAAATCAAAATTAATTTCAAAAGAATTTCATAAATTTAAAGCAAATTAGTCATTTTCTTACTATTTTTTTCAACTTAAAGCTATTACGAACATTCACTGGAATTTCATAATGGCGTCACAAGAAATGAAATCATATCTAAAACTAGAATAGGGTTGTGACACTGACCTGACCTTTCTATTAGGTATTAAGCACTTGAGCCTGAAAATCGAAGTCTGTCCTACATTCATAAGTTATGAGCCCTCAACCTTATTGATTTTAAGCAGGTGAGTCGTTACTTGTATTTTTATTACACGCTTTTATTTAACACAAGCTGTTAACCGTATTTGTCATCATTCTACCAACATTTATCCCAGTTTCAACCCCGCTTCCCTGGAGAAAGCCCAGAGAGGTAAGGACACCACCTGTGACCACGATCCCGGATCGGGTAAGAAAGGTTTTCTACACGAAGCGACTCCCGTCTGACCTCGACAAACTTTTCAAGGGAGCCTAACCTATATTGTATCAGAGTTACCATGTTTCTCTCACCGAAAGCGTATCGGTTAGTAATTAAACTAATATACCTATATTATTTAGAACAGAAATTCTCTTGCTGCCTCTTTCTAGGCATAATGGGTATCCCAAAGATTACTAAATGGATCTTTATATTGCAACTTTCAGCAACAAATGTGTGTAAAATATTTAAGTGTATTTTTAAGTACAATAACAATTTTTTTAATAGTTACTATCTATTAGAAAAATTGTTCATAAAGTGTCATAGACGTGGATTACGTAATATCGATATCATAAATCATGGCGAGGCATCGGTTTCCAATCTCTTTTCGCCATTACCAGGTAAGTACAGACACATTAATCATTTACAATTACGTTAAACGGCCGGAGGTTCCATGAGCAGACTCCGGCCGCATTGTGAATTGGTACTCCACTGACAGTGGACAAATAACAAAACTGGGTTAATCTTTTACCACCCGCAACGACTGGGGGTTGGGGAGCACCCCTTCTTTCCTCTCTTTCAGAATACACTAATACTGAAAAGGATAGATAGCAATTCTATCGAAATCCGAAAGAGCTCATACTTACAGTTGCCATTTACAAGTTGCTCTCTATAAAAGGAGTGCTTTGGGCACAAATTTTGTTGCCCACTGAATTTTTTACCTCAGGAATTCAAAAAAGATTTTCGCAGATATCACGCTTTGGACTTTGCACGCCTGAGAATTGAGTCGCTTTTGTGAAAAATGTTTGCAAATTCTGGATTTTTAGTATTATATTCATGTATTTGTTCCATCACGTCTGTGCTGAGAGATGAAAATGCCATGAAAACTCCGTCCTTGTTTGATGTATTGGGGTTGGCTGAGAGGGTGCGATGTAACATTAAGTCACAGTAGAGTGTAGGTATTGCTACTTACTTTGTTTGTCCGTGGAAGGTCTTAGCAGTAGAATTTTCGCATGAATGTAACTGAATTTTTGTTCACCTTCAAGAGTCCAGACGATCATTACTCCAATCGCTCGACTTTCAAAGTTATTTCTAGCTGCGGATTACTCTCTTGTATTAAGATGTATAATTTATTGTGCGTAATTAGAATTTCTGATAAAATTTTGTGATCTCGGGTAGATATCAATTTATATTTATACTAATACAACTAGGCTACATAATATACATTATAAATTCATTCATATTTGATACTTTTTTAAAATACATATGTACTATGCAAAAAACGTACTTGGAAAATTTGCATGTAATTCAAAATCTGTTAAGTTCTTTAGCCACGATAGTTTTAAGTGGCTCTTAAATGTTTATTATTTTTAATTAAATAAATAAATCTCTGAATACATAGCAAAATACGTTCATGGCAAAAATAATATATGTATGGCATAAAATGTGGACTTAATAGTTGCGTTAACCAGGATAATATTTCATAATATGGTCAAATTAGTTATCGTCATCCTTAAAGTCAGTATATTTTCGTTGATGACGATCTCAGAATCTCCAAAACAGCCAGCAATGCTAACACAAACAAAACTATGCGATACGCGCCCAATCATTACTATTCCCGACTTTACCGACCCGATTCTAATGATCCATTTGTATCCACTTATTTCTTTTTCACCTCGAAAACAAAATAAAAAGAGACAAGAAGGGTAACACATTGTGTGCCGTCCAGTAATTTTGGCTACAACACACATATATACATACATATAATTACGGCTTGCGGGATAGACAGAGCCAACAGTCTTGATAAGACTGATAGGCCACGTTTAGCTGTTCGGTTTAATGATAAAATTTAGATTAAAATAGTGACAGGTTGCTAGCTCATCACCTAAAAGAAGAATCACAACTGAATTCACGCCTCATTCACGGAAAGGTAGAATATACCTAGTAATACTTGTGACATTATTCACATGAATTAAAATTTCATTAAAAACGTAAATTTCCATGCTTATCACGAATTTCAAACAAATGTACTATTCTCAACTTTTGGATTACTTTCTTCCATTTAAAATCTGTAAATGAACGTAAGAGTTGAAAAAAGGTGTATTGGTTAATATTCTTGTTTATTCTACATAACTCGTTTAACTTAACCCCTGGAGTAACTAGTAAATTCAAATGAAATTTAAAAATCTAGTTATTAGTTAGTTATTATTTAAGACACGCGAAACCGTGAAATATTAAGTAATGCCCATGTAGATCAAACTCTAGAATTTGAAACTCTTTTTGACGATGATTGCTGCGAAATTCGCAACTGCATGAAGTAGGTATCACTTCTGTGCTCTCATTATTTTTTGGCTCGAATTTAATCAAATTATAGGTTGAAACGTATTATAATATTTCAATACGTTAACCGATACTGTTTGTGGAATTTTAAATTTTTACTCTTCGTTTCGGTTTCGACTTGTAATTTTGAGGGTCTAGACAGGAAAAAAAAATACGAAATTAATCTTCTTCTTTGTCTCAACCCTTTCTTTTGATTAGTGACTGCCCAAGATTTTGTTTTTTTTTTTTTTTTATTTACATTCCATTTGATGTGTATGGTTTTAAATTTAACCAATAAGTTTGTGCAATGTTTCAAACTTCTGCTCGTGTCTTTCGTCTGTATCATTTACGGTGTAGACATAGCCAATGCAATTCGAAATATTATAAAGTTAAAATATGCAGAGTACACAATATACTAAAGTGCCCATGGCTCCACCCCCGTAAAGAACTGTAAATTTTCCTTACGGTAAGGTAAGTTTCTGGGTTGATATTGTCAGTCAGTCAGTTTCCTCTTTTACATATATATATATATATAAATAGCTAATTGAAAAGTGTCGTGGAGACATATCGACATGTTGTACACAAGCTTAAAAACACTCATGAAATATACAACAAACACGTGTTAAAACCACTGTAACACAATTCTTGCAAGCCTTATTTGTACAGTGCGTGAAAAACAATGTAACTTTTTGTTACATTCCGATATTTATTTGCGTGAAATAAGTTGATCTTATTCTTTCTTTTAAACTCATTATTCAATTCCTTGCTACATATAAATAAATTTAATTATGCTTGTACAATGCGAGTGTAAATGGTTATGATGGAAGACCAAGGGTACCTTGATCAAATCGGATACAAAACTCTCTCTCTCTCTATCTCTCTCTCTCTATCTCTCTCTCTCTCTATCTCTCTCTCTCTCTCTATCTCTCTCTCTCTATCTCTCTCTCTATCTCTCTCTCTCTCGTGTTCACAGTTGCACCCTCCGGCACAATGCTTCGGAGCCTGGGGTCCGCTTTCCTAAACTTTTATTTCCATTTTGTCGGGTTTGTAGCGTATTCAGTTTTAAGACCATTGACATATCATCTTTTGCGATGTCAAGACCAGGATTTTTACGGCCTGCCCTTTCTAACTGGGCCAGACTGAGGCGGTATAGCCAGATTTTTGCTCCCCACATAGTCCTGCAAACCGTGGCCGTACCAGTATATAGCAACAAAAAATATATCTTTCCACTTACCATGATCAACATTTATGGTTCGAGGAAAGATGGTTCAGTTTTCTGTTCCTGCTTACGGTTGAAACTTAATCCATATACCTATATATAAGAAAAAAAAAAGCAAAAAGCTTAATTAAAAATTACTTGATTACACAAATTATAATTCGAGTATTAAAATAACAGAATGGTGTGTAGTACACGGGTGCTGGCAAGCGTATTTCTGTTGGCTGGGCGCCAACAGCCTGCGCTCAAAATTGCTTTTACCGTTGCAATGATACCGTACATAGGATATCCGAGGTTGATATGTGTATATGTTTGACCAAACATACAAAACATGGGGAAATCTGGAAATCTGCTTCCGTGGGAATTTTAAGGATTTTGAAGTCCTTTTTTTATATGTCTCTCTTCTGATTACCTTCTTCTTGTCCTGTCCTCTGGATTGGATTTAGACCAAGTGCAAGCCATCCGACTGTAGAATTCTCTTCCAGAATCTGAATTATTAATATTTTGTATTATAATTTCTTTTACACTGGTCCCACCACCCGTACATTCATCCCATTTTATTCCTAAAGTTCTAAAAAAGAAGTTCCAAAGAGAATGTCTTGTCGCATCGAGTCCATCTGTTGTACATTTTACGTGCATAAAGTTTAAATAAATAAAACAAAAAATTATGTCGTGATCTAAGCCCCCTAAGCTTGCACGTACCTCATAATATTTTGAGCGATGTGTTTCCCTTTGTCAAAACATTGGTTAACACATGACCCAAAACAACGTAACCTGTCAAAAAAGTAACTGATTGTCGACCAAAGTTTGTACGTAAGTACATATATCCAAATGTTTTCATTTGAATACAAGCTCATATTAAGTAACAGTATTATTGTTACACAATAAGAAGCGACTGGTTTTAATAATTTTTTTAAAGCACTTCCGACGAAATTAAATGAAAACTATCCACCATCAGGACAAAGCACCAACCATTCTTCAGTTTCTCATACACAGTCTGTTATTCCCCTTAAAGTATGTGATGAGGGGATCAATTACTCCAAACTAACCTGGCGGCAGGCCAGACGGGGTAAGGTTACAATGTTGGTGTCGCCGATAAGAGTTCCTAACTAACTTATGCCGTAATAGTCTCAAATTTATTTCGGTTTATCTTTGAGATGTTAACTTGAAATTAACTAGTTGTTCGCCGCGAACTCAAACCTCGCAAATACTTTATTTTTACAAATTTTTAAATAATTAAAAAAAATACTTAAGTTATTTTGATGTCCTACGATCTTAAAAATTCTATTGACAGATTCTACATACGTTTAAAATTCAATCGAAATCAGACCAATGGTTCGAATATTATCGAGTTACAAAAATAAAAAAAAAATTTGCCATATGTTGATTCGTAGATCTCACTCGATCGGTCAACATATTTTTTAGTCTTTAAACTAGTATTAAGACGATTTTTTTATTTATAACTTTACGTTTTTCAGTGCTGTTGGGTTGCAGTTGCATCGTTCCATTAGAATTCGTTCATAATAACTGAAATCCTTGTTAACACTAAGCTAGAAATAAAAATTATTTTGTGACTATCACGACATAGGTTATCGAAAAAATCGCTTCTAAGTAAAGAAAATGCAATCTTAGTGCAGATATATTTCGAAACAAAGTATCAACTTAAAATGCAAATTGGATCTAGGTACTACATAAATATAAATATTTACGGGAAAAATTACATACAGTTAACCTCGAAGTATGTTCAAAACTATATTTTATAACAAACACTTATATTGATAAACATCCAAGACCTAGGCCAATCAGAAAAAGTCTCTCACCATGCAGGCAGGGATTCGAACCCGGAACCTGCTTTGTCACAGACAAGTGCACTTTCGCTGCGCCTCAGAGGCCTTCAAAATAACCTACACATAAAGGCTAAAATTAATTAACAACAATACTAATGCACCTATCGAAATTTGGGCGTATTCGGGAGCAAAGATTTTCCCAATATCCCAGGAAAATCAATTTGAGGCCAGCGCACTGGCGGATAGCCAGCAATGGATATATACATATACATATGTACGATATCATATCTACGTCAATCAACGTGTAAAATATTAATTACTATATTGATTCCTGAATGGTTTCCGCTCGCAATACATTACTGATGGCTTCTGTCCCGGGGGTTTGGTATATTTCAATTTTGTACGATTTCAGCATATCGGATAGGATATATACCAAAACGCCGATAATGCATTAAAAGATTGATGAATGTGGATGAAGCAAAAGAGTAGAACTTTAGCGAATAACCAAATATAAACATTGCATCTTGCGTGATTCCTGATTTAACCTTAGCCGCGATTTACAAAGAATCTCACTTTCCCGACAGGCACGTCTGTCATTCAAAACAGAATTCGGCGCATGCGTGCCGTGCCATATGCGTGCATTGTTCAGCTTCTTAAGAAGCCACAGGCTATCAGACGAATTTACACTATATGTTAATATTAATTGATCTATTTGGCAATTTGATTTAGCGTGGGAAAGTTTAAATATATTTTTGAATTAAGTACTTTCCCCAAAGGCATGTCTGGAAGTCGAATTAGAATTTGGCGTATGCGTGCCCATAAATAGCATATTTCAAATGTTTTGGAAGCCACAGGCATGTAACTAATAATTGATGATTAAAAAATGTGCATTTTATAAAGAATAAGAATCGCCCTATTTATATTCAAATTTAAATGCGATTTAGATATAAGTATCTATAACTGAGCCGGTGTATACCTATAGCACAGTGTGACTAATTCGCGTTATGCTAAGACTTAATAGAAAGAAGTATGATATAATTCTGCTTTAAGAGGAGAAGATTCAGAAAATTGATGATGATGAAACATGAATAAAAAAATACGATGTAATAAAAAAAAATACTATTAGAACCAATCTAATATTTATAAACATTTCTCAAATATAGGTTAAAATGTGGATAACATTTAAAAATTTTCACAGATTAAAAAGAAACAGATGATAAGAAAGCGCCATCTGTAGCAGCACGTGTCAAACATGAATGCACTCAAGTTTTCCACCAGACAGGCAATGTTCTCTCAATCCCGTTCCAAGTAAATTACTACTGTAGAAATAATATATGTTTAATCTCGAGTAGTTTCATATACGTTCAGGTAAACAATATTTTTAAGACAAAACTTCGAAGCGATTCTTAATGATATGTTTTTGTAACTTGATTATATTCATTGATATATATACGTACTTTACATACAATACATATAGTCACGCCTATGTTCCTTGTGGGGTAGACAGAGCCAACAGTCTCGAAAAGAATGAAAAAGCAAGTTCAGCTATATTCATTGATTTATTTTTCGCTAATAAGATACCTGTTTAATTAATTCAATAAAAGTTATGTCATGTAAAACGTAGCTTTTTAATTTGAATTAGTGTTTATTTTGAAACAATGAATTTTGATATAATTCGGTGATCAATATCATGTGAAGCGAATTCATTGAATTTAGAGATTATTTTCCTCAAATGACGATGCAAAATTTGACATGCCCGAGCAACTGGGTACGTAGGACGATTACCCGAATCAGATTAAACTGAAAACAATATCCTTGTCACTAGTTGGAAAAGACAACTACTTAATTTGTGTAAGTTTTCTGTAAATGAAAAATTTAAAGCGATATAATTACCTGATTTACATTTTCGTGTTCATGGAAATGCATTGAGAATTTGGATAGATAGAATCTTAAGAATTGAAGTCGGTTTATTTAGAAACAGGAAAAGACGGAAATAATAAGACTAAAAAAAGAATCTTTACTTCCATTTATAGTGGCATGTGTCAACTAGAACAAGCAAAAAGTATACCGTGAGAGTTAGAAATATATAAAAAGCAGTACTTACTCATAAATATCCCCAAATTATACAAATTCTTTCATCATAAAACCACAAAGCATCCATGAACATGGCTCATAAAAAAATTGATACGCTGTTATCGGTCTTAGCCAATAAAAAGCGAGCGTTTACTTCAATCGGTACTTCGCCGATACTTCTGCGCATTTATAACTCGATATACACCGCGAACATCGATTGAAACCGTTCCAGTACTTTACGACTTTATTTCTGGCCGGTGTTTTCTTTGACTGCGTCAGTTAGCTTGGGACTGAGCGTGTGATGTAGGGTTAACACTGACATGGTCAAAGGTCTGGCCAGTTTGATATTAAATACAAATAAAACTATTGGAAAACCTATTTTAAGATCTCAAAATAAGAAATGCGAGAAGTATCAAATTCAGAGTGCCAATAAGGCAAAGTGAAGAAAAAATCTTGAATAGTAGATCAGTCCTGAATTTAAAAACAGAGGTGTTAATGTGAATACACAAGAAGAAACTAACATAGAAGCGGTTTAGGATAATACTTTAAATACAAAAGAAAGCATTGACATATATATATTATATATTGAATATAATATATTTTGGCATTACAAGGAAAAGTGCGAGTTCTACAATTGGAATCTGTGGAAATCTGATACTAAACGTACTGATAATAAAACAATTCCTAATATTACTTCGTATAATAGCAATGACAACCCTAATTCGCCGTGTATCGGATAAATATTAATAAAGCGCGGCCTCGTTTCGTGGAAGTCGGGAGGATCTTATTATAACCGCAATAGCACCTATAATTAGCAGGTCCAAATTACTCCCGTGCCATACGCTGTGGATGTTACGTGCGCATGAGTTGTTCAATTGATTCCGCGTCAAACAGTTAAATAAACTTGCCATTGAATTTTTTTTGCGTGATTCAGCCGATTTTAAATTTAGCGCCTAGTATTTACAAACAACTTCATTTTTTTAAATCAAACCATCACATATGAGATTTTAATGTCCATAAATGAAGCTAGACAATGTATTCGGGAAATTCATTAGACAAATCCTGAGAACTAGAGATTTTCTGGAGAGTCGTGACTGCGATTAGACGGATACCGAGTAGGAACATTAGTTTGCATTTTATCCTTATACTAAGCAAGTAAAAACAAAAGAGTGAGTCAGAGGAGGCAATGACCGACGCTCCAGGGTGATCTTTCGAAATTCCCGAATAATTGTCGACGCGTAAGCGTAAGGTGGCGACGAAAATAAAGGCATTCATCCATTGCTGCGCACGCACTTAGCTTCGCCTTTTATGGAAGTGTAGGCGAGCTCGTCCACAAGTTTCACGGCCATGTCGATATAGATGTCACTTATATAAGTATTTATAGCCCATTGACCGGTGTAATTGAAAAAGAGCGGAGTTGTATCTTACTTCGCTGTTTTGTTACAATGAAACTTTAGAGATTGTTGTTAATTTAAAATTGTATTAACACTTCTCAAGTATGTCAATGTCAACATTTTGAACATTTGGTTTGATTAGAATTATATTATGCAATCATTTTAAGTACCTTTATTTCAAATTGAGATTCGGCTTATAAAAATCGCCAAACTCGAGCGAAGTTTCGGATATCTTCTGCCAGGCTGATGTTATCAGCCTCAGCCAGCTTATGCCTTAACTTCGTTAACGTTGAGTTTTTAGTTATATTATTTATTATGTGAAGGTGAGTTATCGAATACATTATTGCTACAACTTTACTCTCACAAATAAGCCTTTTTTGATATTGTGCCGAAAAGATGTCGCCATAATATCATTCACAGCACTGGAACTACGGCCTAAAGTGGCGACGAAAATAACGTACGAGACGAACAGAGTCGTTCCCCTACGTCGAAACAAATACCTAATTTTTATTTTTATATTGATGAATTGGCTTATTTATTTGTAGATCGAAGAGCGTGTGATGCTGATTCAGATATTCGTTTGTTTCACCATTTGGACCTAGGCCAATCTTGCTGTTAAAACAAATTGGAGGTTTGTTCGCAATCGTAGTTACTTTAAATATAAATGTATTATATAAATGTAAATAGATATTATCAATTCTATCATTAAGCCATATAGCTGAACGTGGTCCATTGGTATATAAAGGACTATTGGCTCTGTCTTCTCCGCAAGGAATGTAGACGTTACATATGTTTGTCTTATCAAAGATAATTATTAAAAGTTAAGTAAAGGAAAAATACAAGCTGCTTTTAAAAAAGGTACAAGAAGCTCTTTCCTGGTGTTTTATTTCTTAGGAAAATTTCTATAAATCTTTCCTCAAAAATCATCATAACGCTGTAACCTGTCTTTCGGCGACATCCATTCAATGGTCTGAGAGTATGTATGAGTGTTAATATACACCTTTACCTTATTCATTTCGCAACATAATCATTAAATGAACTTGACTATACATACATAATATACATTCTTATTGTGTCTATTTCCCTTGCGGGATAGAGTAAGCCAATAGTCTTGAAAATACCGAAAGGCCACATTTAGTTGTATGGTTTTATATACCTAATGAAATTGAGATTCAAATTGTGACAGTTGGCTAGCGCATAGCCTACAAGATGAATCCCAAGTTTATTATCTTATCCCTTAGTCGCCCATTACGACATTCATGAGGTAGAGATTTTATTTTTTAGTGCCGGGAACTACAAGGCACTTGGGAATACTATATTTGCGAATGTGCTAACTTCTTTTGTTTTCAAACAAAAAAGGACTCAAAATAAATTGGTATCATTTGTAGATGTTAACATCGAGTGTGCATCTAGATATTATGTGGGACGGAGCGTTTTAGCAATAAATATGAAAGTATAATGTCGGGGAGCATGATACCGCTTTGAATGCTAAACCCGTACTGAACTACAAACACGGCCCGCCGGAGGGTGGTGGGGGGTGTGGGGGGCATACAGTCAACTCAGCGTGGGAAAAGCCTACGTATACGGTGCGAACTGTAAAACATAAGTACAATAAAACGCTCATTTGTTATTTTGATGCGAATTCTTCTGCACTTACTCGTCAGTGCATCATAAGATATCGCGTATTGACTCATGCATCTAATTGTTTGATATTGTAAGTAACAATCTTCAGCCACAAACCGATTATTACGATGTTAATTTTCGCATAACACGGACTAATGAACCTCAAAAAGAAGTTGAGAGTTAATAATAACACACTTAAATTTGGCTTAATCGTATCCGAGCAGCCAATCAAATCACGACGTATATTGACCGCTACTCTTGAAGGTGGATATTCATTTGGATAATGATATTCTGCGAATTACTCAGTGTTTATAACCATAATGCCTCGCGTCGCTGTGTGTCCGAAACGAGGTTACACACATGCTCAGTACAAACCACAGATGCCTTTACGTAGCAACAAGGTACACATGGTTACTGCAGCCTGGCCAGTCGATGGTGGCCCCCGAAATGGGACCTGTTTTCTACATTTCAGGCCGGAGTTGGGGGTCGTGTGGAGAGGAGGCGGGGCTCAAGTTATGGTGGATACAGGAGCGCGCGGCAGACGTCACTCGCACACATGAAAACAGGACGCTCACAGACCAAAATGACCGTGGCATTCCATCGGTATCCACACATACATTTGCACGGCGTACCTTATTAAAACGAGACGCGAATCGACGACTTATCGGGCAATTAGTCGTGGCTGACGTCAAATATTGCAGCGTGAGTGAATTCTGTTCGGTATACATTGACTGCTCCTATAGTAATAAAAATACTTAGTTTACAATACTATATATTTCATTAGTAATCAATTTACAGAGCTGGGAAATAAAATTTCGTTTTCACAATTTATATAAAATATTATATTCACTAAACTTCAAATAACGTTGCTACGGTATTAAAATGTTAAAAAGAACCCATCCATTTCAAAATTAAATTTCGAATAACAACTGCCATTAAAAAAAATTAATTCGAAAATCAAAAACGTCAATGTAACTCGGCTTAACCGATGTCGTTACCACTTGTTTCTCGCACGGTACCGTAGTAGGGGTGTTTCGAAGTCGGCACGCGCGAAACGACGATCGTACTGCGCAAGTGCTGATAACTCCGCCGCGAATTATTCAAGTGCTGTCAAGTTATGAATTATTATTCTGTTAACAACGCTGCCGTTTTGAACAAAACGGTATGTGCTGTTAATTAGTTATCTGATTTATATTGAGATGGTTAGATTGTAATTAGAGAACAAAATTAGTGGTTAATAAATATATTAATTTGTATATATAGCTCAATATGGGTGTTTTTTTTTTAAAAAAACAAATAACAGGTATCTCTAAACAAAGTCAGAAAATTGTTCTTAAGAAGTACTCGTAATTAATTTATTATTTTATTTAATAAAATAAAAAAGGGGAAGCAATACAAGCTCGGAATAATTTTTTTTTTGTAATTAATCATAAATAATCTACGTACATTTTTAAACCTTATCGTCGCACAACATAAAATTTGTTGTCAACATCATCAGATAACAAACCATAAATACTTTTGTAATTTATTACGCCATACCAACATTTAAGCGTCGTAAAATCAATTTGTAAACAACTAAGTTGTTTATAAATTATTGTTTTGCATTATGTATAAGTTGTCACTTCTGATAAAAATGCACGTTCTAGTCGGGTTGTTGTCGATAAATTAACAAACGACGTTGCTCTAGACTAATAGAATCATAAAATTATGCTTATTGACTATATCGACGCCCACCAAATTGATATTAGTGGCAGATGAAGGCATCACTATAATGAATGGTAGGAAAAAATGCACTGCCGCGAAAATCGTTTAAAGAATATACGTTACAATTAAATTGGACAGATTATGAGACTTGGTGCTCTTGGATCGAGCTGACGTTCTGGCTCTGGACTATTTATATTTATTTGTAAATTGTGCAAATTAAGTAAGTAAATTGCACATTCAGGTAATTGAATGTTTGATTCAATATATATTTATTGCCATCAAAGGTCACTTGACTGACTTACTTAATCCTCATCGCAGGCTACGTTCATCTAGGTGTTTATGAGGAAATTGAGGTTCAAACATAATGACAGGTTGCTGTCCCAACGCCTGTTAGGAAAATTCCATGTTTGTAAGCTTTTCCCTTTAGGACTTTAACTATTCTACGAGAGAGAGAAACATGTGATAGCACGGAAGCAATTTAAACTCAAAGAAAATACAATTTGTATACTTACCTTTTCAATTAAAATACCAATACATTAAACAACTAAAGACATCAACGAAACAATTAATCAACCATAAAAGGCTTAAGTATCGTAAATAATATCTGCAATTAACGTTAGTAAATTATTTATCAGCACTGTATCAAAACCAATAAATAAATTATTCAAATCGGTGCAAATATTAACCATTAATTTGATATTGGTGTTAACAATAAACAGACGATCATGTTAATATAAACTGTGTTGTCATAAATTTTATTTTGTATAATTGTCTCATAAATCTGGGGGTCACAGCTCTTTCGTTTTTATCGATAAATTATTCAGTAATTATATAGATTTATTTACTTCAAGATATCTATCAAATAGGTACCACTTATATGGTAATATTATTATGTATCTTTCATTTTTGCGTAGTACCGGTTACACCCTCTACTTCCCATCTGCTTTCCGAAAATTCTTTCTCCAGTCCAGTCCTCAGCATCCTCAGTTTTAAGTCAATAGGCACGATGACAATTTTTTTTGTTTTGGTTTTAATTTAGTTTCACAAAAACTAAAACATTGGTCAAATAATAAACTACCTGAGATATACGAGGTAACATAACACATTATTTGGGCGAGTTCAAAACGCCTCTTACGAAACGCTACGTGTGACGTCACACTTGAGTTTCTTGTTTGCGTCATGAACATTATTTTTTGATTATGATATGATGTCTTTATAAAATAATTCCATATTTTTGTTTATTCACTCCTGATATAGTTATTTTAAAATAATTTTGAATTTTTTAAATGGACTTTTCCATTTAAAACCTTTGAATTGATATAAAACATATAGGGTGTCAAAATTAAAACTAAAAATTCACGTTTAACGTAACGTAGTCTCTGCCTACCCCTCCGGGAAAGAGGCGTGATTTTATGTATGTATGTATAACGTATTTAATTACGTGTATTTAACATGTTATTTACTAATTAATATTGTTTTAAGACCATCATCATCCCTATTGGCTCACATATATTCTTTTGCAACGCCTGGCAGCCTGCCCCTTTTACTTCCAAACTTATCAATGAACAATTTAACAGCGATTGCATTTCATTTCATTGAAAAATGTTCCTTTCTCCATTTATTATAAGTTCGTCCAATCGTCAAATAAAATATTACACAATATGTTACAGTACACACGATATGTTTACAAACAAAAGTTTCCCCGAATAAATTCAAGGTTTTAACCTTACGTTACACCTAGCGCCATCTATCAATCGCTTTGGGAAACATTGAGGAGTGGGTTGCTGAAATCTGCAAAAAGGTGGATTGAGATAAATTTTATGATATCAGGTAATTGTTGCTCATAAAATATCCATTAGTTATGTCTGTAAATGAAAGTAACTATTGTTGCTAAGCTATTTGAAATATGCGTTAGGCTGAAATTGAAAAAGGGTAAAAGCTATAGATCTTTTTTTGGGAAAATACTTTGAAAGGACACTACACTCGTAATGTTGTGTTATTTTATGGTTCAACTTTGTGTTTTTCAAGAAGTGATTGCGAAAGCACCTCAATTCTAGAATGTGGTCTTAGATGGGCCCTCGTCAGGCAAGAGCTTCTATTGCACGCCACGAAACGACAATATAGATAGATATTTTACATATAAAAAGACAAAGGGCCTTAACCGGGTTCAACAAACCTATTAAAAAAGGAAATTTCCAACAGTATTGCAATCCCAGAGTGCAGTTAACTATAAGTACCTAATTCTAGTATTCTCAGCTAAGCCAGTAGGAAATACCCAGTGTTTCGAATCCAGAATCTTCGCTGCTCGATAGCACACTCGTAAACTCTCCGCGGGGACGCAAACCTAGCTAACTTTGGAATCTAGTAGAAATGCCACGAAAACAATCTTAATTCAGTAAAACGTTGCACTTTTGGCTTAGATTCAAAAGCATCTATAATTTATTTACTTTTCTTGAATTCTGATGGCTAACGTAGCGTGGTAGTTACATCTTTGTTACTCTTTTTTGCGCATTGGTGAGTCCAGTCTAGTAAATTTAATCACTTTGGACAAGATTTGACAGCGATGTAAATCGCTTAAATTTACCGACTTTTCATAATGTGTTTGAAAACTACTACAAGTAAAGAAAGATGTGGAATATCCAGCTCTTTACAATACTTAAAAAGACAAGCAGAACCACTTAAACACATGATATGTTCCCAGGCGTTACTTTCGCGGAAAATTCAAACATTTTGCGGAAAATCCTCTTTTGCTTTGTTTATCTGTAGTTAAGTCAATTTTATAAATTCTACCTTGGTATGTACAGACAAGTCAAACACTAGTCATTAAATACATTCAAATGTACTATCTAAAACTAAATCCAGCATAGATCTATGGGACTTCACAACGAGGCTCGGTCACCTCGTGGTAGGCATCGGCCGGTTTGTTCAGCTAAATCGCTAACTATACTTATAGGAAAGTTCTTCGTCCTACGTCTAAATATAGCCCAGTTGACTCTCGTTATTACTTTGAATATGGTAATGTGAAACTCAATTTAGTTTTATGAAAGAAACTTAGGCAATATTATTTTTATGATAAAATTAATTGTTTTCTAGTTATAACGACTTTCTTCTTCATTTCAGGAACATTTACCCGCAATTAAGCCGCTCTTTTTGCGTAAATTTATAAAACCTATGTTTAACAAACAAAAAACTGGTCCAATATATTATTTGGTACAGTGGATTAGGTAGGCATCTAGAGGAATAAAGTATGATCACAAAGTTATTAACATTATTAAGTAAACAGATAAACTAGTAGTTATTAGAGAAACAGACACGACATGCAAGAAAGTATAATAAATCAACAACACATAATACAAAGTCGCACCCATGATATAAATAGCGACAAAACATTTCTTGAAATTAAACAAGATACAAGAACAAAGACCTTAAAACATTTGAAGATTTCTAAGTAGATTAAACAGGCATATGCACGTACAGACATACATGCACGCATACGAGGAGCTGAAGGCGCGGACAGCGAGTCGTTTATCGACGCAGTCGCGGCCGCCTTGGTATGTGCGCCGATTAACTCAGATCTATATAGAGATGATATTTGACGTCAACCAATGTTGTTAAACCATACGTTTTGACAATTATTAAGCGATATGAAGAATCCAATAATAATGAATAAAAATTTGAATTGAAAAATTGAATTTGAATTTTTTTAATTTTGAATTTGAATGCTTGATGAACCCTGATCCAATATGGCTTAGGTTCCCTTGAACACGTTGTGAAGGTCAAGCGGCAGTGGTTTCGTTTAAAATATGTCTTGAGTAATCCAGGATCATGCGCATGAACGAAAGGAGTTGTGAGGATCTTCTTTTAAAAATCTCACATTATATTTTCAATAAAGATTAATAGAGTACCTACGGCCGGTACTCCTATTCACGAAAAACCTACGTTCAAATATGGAATTTCTTAGGGTAAAAACCTGACTTACATATCATCATTATTATCAACATAGAAGCAACCGGGTCTTACACCAGGAGGATTGAGATAATGGCCCAGTGAATAAGCAAGTAACTAGACACAGAAATGTTATACTTTCTTAAAATACTCAAAACGAAGATTAAAAACGCACTTCGGGGCTCACTTCAAAATGGTGAGAACGCAATTCAGACTAAAAAATACTTGATAACCCAATCAGAAAACAAGTAACAAGACGTACGTTAATATAATACTATCTTATACTTCTTGACTACTTGTTACACATTATTTGTTACTGAAAATACACGTTAGTTCATTGTCACACCTAGACATTATCAATCACACTCGCACATCTCTGTAAGATAGCAGTGGACAGATCCCGAACAGATAGCGGGCGAGATGTCGACTGCACTGTCGCAGCCTCTAACCTCTCCCAGAGTCATTGAACGTCTTAGGGTAGGTTACATGAGTGAAAAACTTAATGTGTATGAAATTGAATTGGTACTATGTTTGATAAAAATATATTTTGTGCCTTAACTATTACTGGGCGCACTCCAAAAGGAACGAAACTAATTTGAAAACAACGATGATGATGCAAACGTATATCACGTTTTTATCCGGTACGTGATAGACAAAACAGAGAGTCTAGAAAAGCCTAAATTATATTATATGTTGTTCTATTCCGTATTCCCATAAAAGTAAAGACCCGCGGTCAAACGAAACGTATAAAATAAAAATGCAGTCATTTTATATAGAACACCGGCGACCCACCGCGGCTGCGTTCTGGTAGCAATTATAGACCTTTCATAGAAAACCCTTTTTCCAACATATCAAGAAAATAATCCATCCAAAACTTTCTGAGAATAGCACATACATATTGACAGAGAAAATAGGAGAATCTTACTTTATAACAGTGTATAATTTTACATTGTCAGTAAATTGAAATAACAACAAAACTAGATGCAAGTTAATTAGAATTCAATAGCGTGAAAGTTGATATTGTTTGCACAATGTATTATGACATAATATACCATAATCTTTAATAACTTTGACTTAGGTAACCATTGTTGGTTGACAACAGTTGAAACTATTGTTCAATGTTGTTTACTCTAATGTGGACAAAACAAATTTACAGAAATTTAACTTATAACTAACTCTTTATTTCTAAATTTAATGTGTATGAAGACATGTTTTATAAATACTTATAAAACTTAAGTTAAGTTATAATTTTATAAATACTTATGAAACTTAAGTTATATTTATATAAAACTTAATGTTCATAAACAAATATTTTTAACCCTTTAGTATGGATAATTACCTAATTGTGCCGGCACCAAAAAATAAAAATAGGAACACTCCATCTAGTTCCCATGGATGTCATAAAAGCTTATAAACTTGGGATTCTTCTTTTGAGCGACGAGCTAGCAACCTGTCACTATTTGAATCTCAATTCTATCACTAAGCCAAAAAGCTCAATGTGGCCTATCAGTCTTTTCCGAGACTGTTGCCTCTGTCTACCCCGCAAGGGATAAAACGTCATAATATGTATGTAGTATGGATAATTATCGTTCCCCATCTCGACAAAAACATCTCATTGAGTCCCCGAAAGCATCAGAAGCCGTATCCGGCCATTGTGAGTCAGATGTCGCGAGTACGAGACAGTTTCACCTGACCTCTGCGGTTCATTGACTGCGGCGCGCATAGACATACGCATGTCTAGTAGACCGGCTGGTGCAAGTTACAAGCGGGATCTATCTTGTCTTAAATAATTAAGACATCTTATAATTTTATTGATATTGAGGTAAGGAACACCCGTAAACATGATGCTTTACCATTAATTTTATTGTTATTTTATATTGTAAATTGAACATTTATTATATATGTTGGAATAATAGTTATAATAAATGTACGTTTTTCACGTCATGATTTGTTTTGTTTACGATTTTTACATACATACCTACATAAAATCACGTTTATATCCCTTGCGCGATAGACAGAGCCAATTGTCTTGAAAATACTGATAGGCCACGTTCAGCTGTTTGGCTTACTGATAGAATTGAGATTCATATAAAGAGACAGGTTGCTAGCCCGTGGCCTTAAAGAAGAATCCCAAGTTTATAAGCTCATCCCTTAGTCGCCTTTTACGACATCCAGTGGTAAGAGATGGAGTGGTCGTATTCTTTTTTCTATTGGTGCCGGGAAGGCATGATTTCAAGTACCTAAGTAATTTTTTAAATGAAATGCAGCCTCACCGAAGCGAAGCTATCAAAAATACTTAAGACTCATTTGAGTGTTCCCCTCCACGGAAATCTTTAGTAAAAGGCGAAAGATTTATGCGTTTTGAAGAGAAACCAGACCCAGAGTAACTAATGTGCAAAATTACTAAATTATTTCAGCGCCATCTAGTGACATAAACCGGAATTGCCAGAGCGTAGGGTGTAAATGTGATGGGTATTTTCTAGAAGAGAAAAAAAGTTATATATTATTTACTAGTCATAATTATTCACTAAGTTCACAAATTGCGCCATACGCCTTTTAAGCGAGAGCCTACTGCGTATAAAGTGCTTGGGTGTTCGGTGTAAAAAGGAAACACAGTGAGGAAATTTATCTCCACGCGTGGGCGTGATGAAGCCGCCTTGGTCCAGCTTATTGTTCATGTTACCACGATTGTTACCATGGTCAATTGTGCTGTTGGTCAAACTAGAATGACTGTGTCGCGTAGTCTCATATAGTACCGTACGCGAATATGCGATACATAGGCGAAAACATCGGTAGGAAACCTGCGCATACAGGCAACTGGATGTGTAAACATTCCCCAATATGGGCTAGGTTCACACGTAAAGGCTGCGAAGGTCAGACGGGAGATGCTTCGTGTAAAAATCTGATTGACACAAGCGGATTCCAGGTTCCTTTCCAAAAATATGAGGACTTAAAAAGATTTAACTCCAGCCCAGCTAGCTAGTACTGAACGCGCGACGCCGTTTTTGTCGCGCGAAAATCTATTGCATTTCATAATAAAAAGCGAAACAGCGATAGTTTTTCGCGGGGGAAGGAGAAAGACTTTGTCGCGTTGAGCCGCCCTAAGTCGAAGAGAATGGCGTGTTAAGGCAGACTCTATGGTGCAGAGGACGTTCTTACTCTCTAACCACATCCAAAAAGCTGTGATTTTTTTCTGTTTGTATAAAAATAAATGTAAACAATATAAGTAGTTTATTTTATTGTGAACATTATATTTCCGCTAGTTTAATCGGTGTGTTTTTGCTTTCTATAACATTTAGGTATTTATTTGATTTAGTACTTGAAGGAGTGAGAGGGTAATCTTCAAAAATAAAAATTCCACAACCAGTAGCGTTAGAGTTAAGAGTCGTAGAATAGTAATAAGTTCTTTGGATGAATCCGAGTTAGTAACAACCTTTGTGATCTTGTCTTATAAGTTGCGAAAGGTCGTGGTATCTACTCCCACGTCAAATATTTTCCATAATTGACCAGTTAGTACAGAGCTTTGGATATTTTGGCATTTTTGAATACGAATGATGTAAGTAAATCTATGTAAAATTCTGATTAATCTCGATTTACATTTGCAATAAAATATTGCTATGGGTCATCTTCTAATAAATAAACTGGTTAAGTACAAGTGAATCCAAAACTTTCTCTTTACATAATATACACTCGCTTCGTTGACGAAATCAGTGCAGCAGTCATCTTTGTTGTTATGCAATGATATAAAATAAAATGAGATTAAACGTGTACCTTATAAATAATATTCTCAAAAACAAGGCCCATGAAAAATGTTTCTTTATCATTACTATAGATTTCTCAAATTTTGAATCGATTTAAACTCATTTATTCTTTAGTGAAGAGCGGTGTTTTTTTTGGTAAATAACTGTTTCAATTAACAGCAGAATTTAATAATGACAAAATGAAAAAGTATTTTTTATCTTGTTACTTTTTACATCTATAAGCTCAGAAAAAAGTTACTCCTTTGTACGCGAACCTGAGGCTCTATGAAATTTGAAATAATGGCGTGACGTGACGTATTTTGTTTAAATAGAACCAGATTTATAAAATGCAGTAGCTTATCATAATTATATTAAAGATATCAAACATGCCTCGAGGTTTGAAGCTAATATAAAATTGTATTGGTAATGGACTATGAAATGATATTATAAGATATGATAATGATATATAGAAATGGGTTCCCATCTATTACAAGTATTATTTTAAAATGTCACTTTCCATAAAAACTTATAGCGCTAAAAAAAAGTAATATTATACACTCTGAGGCTTTTTAACTAAGCGTTTTCCGTTGTGTTAGCTAATGTTTTTCCGTTTAACTTCTGTTCTATATTTAATTTGTAGTAATGCTATTGGGTAATGCATGGAAAGTAAGTAAGTACATAAGTACAAACGGTTAACGTGAATAATTGAACCTTATTGCGGTCAGTTAAAGTTGAAGTTGTGAAGTGGGGATGACCCGGAAACCCTAAGGATATTCTCGTAGTTGCATTCGACATTTACATCACATTGTTTGACGATTGCAAATGTTGCTTTATGACATGTGCAACATTTGGTCCAGTGAAGAATAGTCATTGGTTCTTTGTGCAGTATAGATATTTGTTTTTACATACATATATTTAATCACTTCTATATCCCTTGCGGGGTAGACAGAGCCTCTTGAAAAGGCTGATAGGCCACGTGGCTTAATGAAAGAATTAAGATTAATATAGTGACAGGTTAGTAGTCTTTTAGGCGACGTAAAATAATAATCTCAAGTTTATAAGTTTATCCCTTAGTCGCCTTTTACGACTTCCATTGAGAAGAGAAGAGTGGTTCTCTTCTTTTTTCTATTGGTGCCGGAAACCGCAAGGCACCTTTGCTTCTAATAATAATGAAACTTATATATCTTATGTATTTTCTTGCCGATTTGCATTATTTTCGTTTCGGAAGGAGACGATCAAGACGAACTTGACCAAATCAGGGACGTTCAAATGAAAAGTCGATCTAGTGAACCCTACGTCCAACTTATTATTATATAGAATAGTAGCAAAAAGAAAATGTATTTTCTGATTATCCTTTAGTTATTTCTATTCAGTTATTTCTATCAGTAAGGCAAAGGCGTTATCATTATTATGTAGGTAAAACGAAAACATTTCGTGTACTACTTTGAATTTAAATTGTAATTTCAGTATCTATACAAATTTATGTATGTAAAATAAGTAGAGACACCACCTCTTTCTCATGGATGTCGTAAAAGGCGACTAAAGGATAGGCTTATAAACTTGGGAGTCTTTTTTAGGCTATGGACCAGCAACCTGTCACTATTTGAATTTCAATTCTATCATTAAGCCAAAAAGTTGAACGTGGCCTATCGGTCTCTTCAAGACTGCAGACTCTGTTTCCCTGTAAAGGATGTACACGTGACCATATATATGTATGTATGTACATAAAACACATTTTTATCTCTTACGGTGAAGATAGAGCCAACAGTTAAAAATACCGTAAGTAGCCTTGTGTTGGCTGTATTGCTTAATGACGGAATTGAGATTCAAAAAGTCACAAAGCAGTTAAAAAACCAATATATGTATATTAATTTCTATTTTTACAAAAATAAACTAATGGTTGCTCGTTACATTGTTCTTTAAAAAAGGAAATCCGCGATCATTATCGAGGTAAATACAGAAAAAAAGAGATCTATGGCAACTAAAATGTACACAAAAATAAACGGTAAGGTTTTACGGAGTGAAATCTACGTGGAAATATCAACGCGGCTCGTACTGTGATGACGAGAGCTAGGGAAGTGACCGTATCGATAGAATATGATATCGATTTTATATTTTAGATTAACTACCAAATTTTGGATTTGAAAGTAACATCAGATCAACTCAGCCACATATAAGTAGTAAGTTACAGAACAACTTGTTGATTGTAGAAATTTTATAGCGTTACTTTGCTACCAGCTATAACAACTATAAATTTTATGCAGTTTCTTAGATCAACAAGTGTAATATAATCATCATAAAAAGCCTTCTTCATTGCCATAGGCCACATTCAGGCTTCTCAATAAATTCAATATACTTTGTTTTGGACAGGTACTTATCACAATGTCGTCCTTCCACCTCAGTTTGTGGCCTTACAACAGATTTTTAATACTCACATGTCTTAACTTATTACCACAAACTAAATAGAGATAATAACTTATTACGATTAACATTGAGTGAAAAGTAGTGATTCCTAGGATATTTTCGCTCGTACTGTTCATATATTGAAAATATTCCTTATCGTATTTATCGTTAATTCGTCTTTTTCTCCTGGCTTTAGTCCCATTTGCATCCTCACCATCCTGGAGAGGAGCCTGGAGTATGCCTCCGACTAATGGATACTAGATTGGTTAACTTAGGTTTTTACACGAAGCGACTCCTATCTGACCTCCGCAACGTTTACAGGAGAACCTAACCCATATTAGATCGATCAAGGTAACACATCCAGTTGCCTGAATGTGCAGGTTTCCTCACGATGTTTTCTCTCACTGTAAGAACATCGTTTAGTTTTCAAACTAATGTGCATAACTTCAAAAATACTTGTTGGTACAAGGCCGAGGTGGGATTCGAACCTATGCTTTTCTGCGCATCACGCTTTTAACCGGGCACTTTACCGATTCAACCACCGACTCTCTTGTATTGTATTGTCCGATTTATCGTAATTCTTATTCCTCTTTAAAAGCAATTCATCCAATTTTAAATTATCAACAATACAATTGTTTTGTACTTGAAGTACACTCATTGTGTCATTGTCAGATATAGATACAGGTCTTACCGTGATCACACGTGACCTGACTCCTTAATCGACGTGAGTCAGCGAACCTTGATGTTATATGACAGCATTTGTTGTTTTCGGCCAATGAACACTATTTACAAAATACCTTTGAGGTGATGTGGATAAGGCTTTTGCTTTATTAACTTGGGAAAAACATCCTGTGGGAAGATGTTCTGTTATTTTATCTGTGAGAAGATCTTCCGTTTATTTGTTTCTGTCACATCTATTGAAGCTAGTGTCTAAGATATTAATACGGTTAAATTATCTAAACATGAAATGGAAAACGCCGTATTTTGAAATAATAGGTTTAAAATGAAAATACTTACCTGGGATAAATAAAAAAATATTGACAAGTAAGCCTCAATGTAAGCATGAAATACAGCATCTAACCACGAATAGATCAACTTGAGAATGGCAAAGAAGTGTACACCTTAGACCTGTCAGAATAAAAACAAAACGTGATAAATTTTCAACATCTCACCAGAATTCCTTTGATCTTTCCTCAAGATTCTATTACTATTCAAATATTTATCTTCGCGGGATTCCCGAACCCGATTTCCCCTCACTAGAGGTTGAGTTCCTCGTTGTTGCTTTTTTCCCATTTACGAGTTTCACGGCGACCGTTGCCTGAAACTTACACGTACCCAGAATATAAATGCCAGATATTCCCCTCTCTTTCCCTCCTTACCTCGCAGACACTATCCAGCTCCCTCTTCCCACAAATAAAAATGTGTAGCCACCTCAATGTTCAAATAGAAATTGCAATATCCATTTTCGCTGTGCGTTTGAAAGTAAGCTTTACTACGAAAAGGTTAGGTTTCGTTTTTAGTTATTTCTTTTTTCAAATTTAAGCCAGTTTAAGCGTAGGAGAGGAAAATGTTGTCTTTTTCGAACCAGTTGCATTTAAAATCCTCCGTCCCTGTTGGCCGGCCGTTGTGCGGGTATCTAAAATCATCTGGACCAAGTAAAGCGATTACTTCAGCGGCAACTTTGTGCAAATGTGCAAACTTATTAATTCTGTCATTTACATGGCCAAATTTGTTGCGGCTTAAATAAGGTTTCTGAGATAACTTAATGATATCGTTTTACAGAAACTTATGTTCACTCTTTTATTTTGAACCACTTCAAAATATATTACGATAGATGTTTACGAATAGGTGGCTTAAGTTAACCATAGAATGGATCCTTGTAGACTAGCGTCGATGAAGGGGTAGATCATCCAAGCATATAGTGGTCAGACGGTTACAGAAGGGGAGGCCTCTGCCCAGCAGTAAAACAACAAGCTAAAAAGATAATAAGTGTTACAACCCACGTGAACCTTAATTTATTCATCACTCCGAAGCAAACCAAAAATATTTAAAATTTTGTATTCGGAATGTGGAGGAAACCTTGAGAAGGTACCAACAAGTGAATATCTGAGTACATAGTCCCGGAACCAAAACAATTTAAAAATTAATCATTTGGGCGAAGAAGTATTTTAAAATGGCAAGAAATTTCTATCTAAACTAAAACAATTATATCACGTCTTTAACCCTTACGTTCCCGTTACGTGCGTAGGTTACGTTGTCTTTCCAGACAGAGCCGTTAGTCCAAAAAGGGCATGTTAAGCTGTATATCTTCGCGATGAAATTGAAATTCAAATCTGAAAGATCTTCAAAAAAGAAGAACCCCAAGTAGTAATTTTATGAAGTTGAACCCCAACTTGAATGACATTTACACAAGAAGAAAAGCAGCTCGTATACACAATGTTTATTTTATTGCTACCAACCCCGCTTGGAAGCTTGCACTAGATAAATATACCTTCTCACTTAGCATCTTTTACGACACAAATTTGAAAGAGATGGGACTGACAGACGATGTAATTACAACAATATCTAATCAATTAACTGTAAGTAACAATGAACAAGAGAAGAATGCTGAAATAATATTGTCATTCAAAATAATCTAAACTGCTACCCGACTCCAATTGCGGCGATCGTATGTGCATCCAGGAATGCCGGGACATCGGCCTCCGACCGGTTCCGTGCACTTTATGATGAGACTGAGTTCACATTGGGTGACTTCATTCGCCTGGGTAGAGGTAAGTCTACCTCTACTTGCGGGTGATAACATAAATCTTCATTTATGTTAATAGAAAAAAGGAAGTTTTCCTGAAACATTGAGAATTTAGACGATCAATTTGAAAGAGTAGGATAACAGTTTAATGCTAGGCATTCCATATCTCCATCTCTCACATTCAGCTACGTTCTTCATATTATTTATTTCTATGAACTTACAAACATCTTAGAAATAATTGGTTCAGACATATAAAAATTGTTTATGCTGTAATAATTCGACAAAGATAATTAGTAGGTAAGTACTTAAACTACGTATCAGGTACCTAATATCATTGACGGAAGTTTTAACTTTAAGTTTTAACATTGAAAGCGACTTCCTTTGACTCCAATATGATACCTACTTCCTTTCTTATTGCTTTAGCTCCCGTAAGAATTTCACAGGTAAAAAGTAACCTGTATTGTTTTTTTTTTGTCCTAATGCCAAATATCATCAAGATCGGTAAGGAGGTAGATATTCATTACAAACAAAAATTTATATAGATGAAATCGATCCAGTAAAATCCAATCAACTCTACCAATATGAAATTGCATAATACTTGAAGCGTACATCCTAAATAAGAAATTTCTCTCACGATGCGCCCGCTTACAACAATGATTTTAGAGTGAAGACAAAAACGTTGGGAAGTTAAAGATATCGTTTGAAATATCGTGCGCATGATTAAAATTTAATGAAATTAAATGTTTAAAATGAATTCATTTTAAACATTTGATGTTTTGTCTTTCCAACGGAACCATTTTGTTTTCCGATAAGTGTTTGGAAATAGTCTAGAGTAGAAGAAAACTGATATAATTCTGACATTTCTCAAATTATCATCCTGGCGTTTCATCCCTGTATTCCCGAAGAGGACTTGATGTAAGTCTGTGACCACGATATAGTTATGAGAAGGTCAAGTAATTACACAAGTTGTACAT
The DNA here is from genome assembly GCF_032362555.1 of Amyelois transitella. Taxonomy (NCBI): domain Eukaryota; kingdom Metazoa; phylum Arthropoda; class Insecta; order Lepidoptera; family Pyralidae; genus Amyelois; species Amyelois transitella. Next base: position 3,747,308 of record NC_083512.1, on the reverse strand, counting down.
TAATTTTACGTTGGAGAAATATGATTCAGACAAGCAGATTTGTCGCCACAATCCAATCTAGTCAGGTCAGAAGTCAAACGGCAGTGGCTGTAATTACATGACCTTCCAACTTTCACACAGGGAGATTGCAAATAATTACAAATTCCATGACGAACAAATATCTTAGTATAATATTATTGACTGAAATCATAAGTACATTCGTCTTGACTTATCCTTCCCAATATAACCATTCACACTCGCCTTGTAGTCTTTGTTTAGTATTTACAGATTTTGTTTGATCACTTTATCACTCATAATGTCACAAATTTGAGTTTCACAGGATTTAAGATATAACGTTATAGTTAATGCTCGTTATGAAGGGTTTATGAGTTGTAGCATAATGTTAAGGTGGGCTCATAACTGCTCATAACCATTCATTTTGCAGCAGGGTTAGGGCCAGGGATATGAATAACAAATTACATTATTATGCGAATATGTGAACGGTTTTGGCTTCAGCTGAAATTTGTACCTGAATTTCGGGGATAATTAACATTGGAGTAGCATTCGGTTGCGATGTAGTTCATAATGGAGCCCAACTATTGTAACTCGTTGTTGTATGGTTGATTGGGTGGTATAATTAGGTGATTTGGAATGTCCACCAAAGATTGAACAATATTAGTGTTCCAACTGTAGTGTTGAAAGGCAATTCAATTTAACACTTCTAAGTTCTATTCATTCATCCATATAATCTCGCCTATATCCCTCGCGGGGTACATAGAGCCAGTAGTCTTGAAAGACTGAAACGGCTTGTTTAGCTGTTAGGCTTAATGATAGAATTGCGATACATATACGTTGCTTACCCATCGCTTTTAGAATCCCAAGTTTATAAGCCTTAATTTTCTTAATTCTCTAAATAATAATATTAAGGTCATACCTTTGGTTTCCAGTTAATCCGGAGTTTGCTTTATTACCTTTTTTTCCTCTTTCCACGGTCTTCAGTCTCCGAATCCCGAGTTAATAACCTATCCTTTACGACATCCATGGGAAAGATATAGATTAGTTCTATTCTAAACTAAACGAAATTAAGTACATATATTATAAAGATATTACGTACTATATAAAACAATAGTTTGGTTTCAGTAGTAAAGGCTGTACTAATTCGATTAATGGGCAATGCATGCGTTCCGTATATAATTTACCTTGCTGAATGCAATACTCAAGTATCTAGGATCAATACCTGAGACTCTATCAGTGCTGTTAACTAGAATAATGGTTTATGTATGAGATCATAAATATGTTAAGTGTAAGTGCGATCACATTTGTCGTATTGAAGATGTTTTTCTGTAGTAATAGAAATATAATCACGTCGTTTTTTCTAACGGGGTAGACAGAGCCAAAAGTCTAGAAATGATTGATGGCTACGTTCAGCTGTATGACTGAGATTCAAATAGTGACAGATTGATTGGCCAACGCCTAAAAGAAGAATGTCAAGTTTATTAGCCTGGAAATAGAATTTATCAATATGTAAAGCGAATATGTTATAACATCCCCTTTCTCCTCATATTAGACCCGGTTACGTTTTCGCTTCTCTGGAGATGAGACCGAATGAGCTTTTGACCAAAATCCAGGTGAGTCAGGATTTTATACGAAGCGACTTCCATCTGACCTCAGCAACCGTTTCAGGGGATCGTAACGCATTGATCATGGTAAAAGGTGCACTAGATATTTGTGCATATACCTTTAGTCGCCCTTTACGACGTCCATGGGGTAGAAGTAAGTCGATCTCTTCTATAAAAGTATCGGGAATACTTTGATGACAGGTTGTTGGCCTAAAAGAAGAATCCCAAGTCTACTCCTTAGTCGCCTTTTACGACATCCGCAAGAAAGAGATGTAATGGTCCTATTCTTTTTTTATTGGTGCCAGGAACCACACGGCACAGAACATATCAAATGTCTAAACAGTCAATCCCGTTAATGTACACAACAGCAAAGGAATCTACCTAGTTTATGACTACATCAATTATGCCTAAGCATATCCTAATTACTATAATGGTATTAGCCTCCGAAGGGGGGTCGGTCAAGGGAGGGGGAGGCTCACGTGTTCTGAAACTCTGATGCCAATGTGTGTTGTCCATACGTAATTGTAAACGGGAAAGTACATTAACTATCTCGCTTCATCTTCATGAGCGTTAGTGCAGCGTGAAAGAGACAACGCACATGTTTGATGTAGCTTTCAGGCCGCGAAAATACGCTAGAAAATGTACTACGTTTGTAACAAGAAGATTAAAACCAGTAATGCACTAAGGAGCTGTATTGGATAAAAAAGATTTAGGTATTCGTTGTTAGATTTAATCAATTGTTTCCAAATTTTAATTTCGTTTTGAACTTTTTATGTTTTGTTAGCATAAATTTCTACAATGGCTTCTTCGCTATCAATAAATTTCAAACGAGACAGTCTTCAGACAAGACAAATATGACAAATTTGTCTTATTAAGACAGCTTTTATATATACATAATATATGCAATCACGTCTTTATGCCTTAATAAAAAGAGTAGATGGTCTTGAAATAAATGAAAGTATTTTGCATACTTAAACTTTAAATTACATACTTTTATTTTAAATGCAGTCATTCCTGTTGTTAGGAACCACAAAAAGAGATATTCTATTTAAAACTGTAAGGTGCAACTTTATTTTAAGTTAATGTAAAAAATCTAAGGAACTTACCTTTTCATAACACCAAAGATATAGTGATTATATGCTCTCACTCATTTTTGCCTGTTCCAGGTTACACCGTTCACCGAAATGCGCTATTACCTAGGGATCGCCTACTACTTCTTCTTAGCCCTTACTCAGGTTGCTATGCCTGTTCCCCAAAAAGTCGGCAGGCTTCCGCAACACGTGGCCATTCCAGCGTAAACAGCTCTCTTGCATTATATCTGCTATATTATGGACACAAAGGCTACCGTGGACGTGGGAGTTCCACACGGGGTTCTCAACTCTTTCTCTCTTCAAGTTCTCGCTCTACGCAAAGCACCGCACATCCAACGCAGCATGGTCATCTCCGTTACACGCATCTTCAAGCACTGGTCATGTCTCACAGCCTCACTGCATATAAGAGGACAGGCCTAATGATGGATTTATACTTTTATTAGCCTTACTGGTATTCTAGGCCGCAGATGATGTCCACCATCTCATGACATTTTGCCCATGCAGCTGGTATGGGAGATTTGACATCGCAATCGATTTCGTCGGACAGACACGAAGTTTTTAAAGTGGTCTGTACGCAGGCCATTTACTCTGTCTTCTCCGCATTTAAGTAAGGGCTTAAAACGTGATTATACATATGTTATACATACATACATACATAAAATCATGCCTCTTTCACGGAGGGGTAGGCAGAGACTACCTCTTTCCACTTGCCACGATCACTGCATAATTCCTTCGCTTCTTCCACATTCATAACTCTCTTCATGCAAGCTTGGCGGTTTCGGGTACTTTTGACCTGACCCTTTACCAGTGTTATATGTTATGTATGTATGTAGAACAGTATCTGGGGTATATTTGCAACAGTATTTGGGTTTTATAACTCCATGTACGTATACACAGTACAGTAACTAAAGCTGACCCAATATCCTACGGCTACGTAGTATAAATGGTCCCATAACACTGTTACTCTGTAATTAGGTCGACATTAACAGAACACTGATGGACTTATCAGTGAAATGGATTTTTAATGCACTCGGAATTTTTCATACCTTTTGTTTTGTAGCTTTTATGCTTCATTCTTACCTTCATAAAAGTGTTGTTAGCTTTTTAAAATCACTACTTAAGCTTTAAGACTCTTATTTATAATTTCGCTATCTACGTACGGTATCGTAATTTTTTACCTAGAACCATAATTGGCAACGGAAAAGAAATCTTTCTTGGGAAAGTAAAACTTTTTAAAAAAAATTCCATCACCTTCAGTCTAGTAACTCACTTTCAAAGCCGAAACCGACGAAAAGTTTTGTTTAAAAAGATTGATAAATGTTGATGAACCAAGGGAAGTGTGCAGTGATAGTGGCAAGCAGCTCTGTCTTCTCCTCCAAGAAAGAGGCGTCGTCATAATCTGTGTGGACGTATGTTCTTACCACACTCATGAAAAAGTATAAAGGCATTACTTTTATAACCTTATCATCATCAAAAAACAAATCATGATTAAGCAATTAATAATCTTTTCTGTTTCGGTAACTGAAGTTAGAAAATCACCGTTGCTTCCACAGCGAGATCTATCGTAGGTAAGACCTTCGAAAAAAACGCAGAAAATAAAAACCTGATTTTCACTCTAATAGGGCAATTTTAAAAGGCTATAGTGACGTCACATTATGTGTTCTCGTCGTAATTAAGCAAAGAAGGCGTCAGAAGACTGAGGGCTGTGCCGCCGAGAATGTTCTCAAATCTCATTTCCATGTAAATGAGGGTGGAAGATATAATACGTCGGTTGTCGGTAGGCGTCTTCGATTACGTCACCGCCACTTTCCAGGACTCTTCCGAATCGGGAAGAGTTATATAACATTTTCAAAGGATGTGTGAATGATATGTTTATGTAATAGATTGATTTGTATCATAAACAAATACTTACCCAAATATTGTAAAATTACAGTGTAGAGCGAAATGACCAAATTATCAGTAATTTATTAAAACAATGTTATTTGGTCAAAAGATTTCTTTTTTAAATTAAGGTAAAAATGTGATCTTAACACAATACTTATTTGTAAATTAACTTTCTCGCGCACTTTTTCTTTCATTATCAATCTCATCTATCACTTTCAAAATACTCATTTTTAATTTGCGTTTCTCTTTAGCCGTAAAATCTTTTATATCAGGTAGAATACTTTTGAAAAACTGCAAATCTTCATTTTCCTCATCTACATCGCTGTCATCACGTCTTCTCTTCTTAGATTTTGTATTAAAAGAGTCCTCTGTTCTATCAGTATCATCTTTATCATTTTTCTGCAGTACCTCTGGTTTTATATCAACATCTGCCTCAGCCCAAGTCGAACTAGCTGCATACTCTGATGATATATTGTCATCGAGCATTGATTGGTCGTAACATTCTTCAAATACAATTTGTGTGTCTGTCACGTTAGGAATCGCCCTGAAAATTGTTATCTTTGTTAATTAACAAATGATTATTATTAAATAAACTAAGCATTGTTGCTTATATGTACCTATGTATTACGTATTTTCAAAAAGTCCAAAATAACGGTGTAATAATATGAAATAATAGAATACAACACAAGTAAGAATTATAAGATTAAATAATGACTATTAATATCGCCTTTAAAGTCGATGAAAGAAAAGTTTTCTAACATCGATTTTAAAAGGCATTTTCTCAACATTCATTTTCTACATGACATGAATACAAAATAAGCGTTTTAATATAATAATAAATATCAAGTTAAAGAAATAGAAATAGATATGAATAGAAGATTTGCCGGTTAACTGGAAGAGATCCCTTCATGGGATACCTAAGTCCGCCATTGCAGGTTATTTATTTTCTTACTATGTTCTATTTCTTGTGATTGTGCTAATTTCTGTGCAATAAAGATACTAGAAACAAAAAAAAATCCACCGACAAGAGTAGTAGAATAAGTTTACAAATTCTTAATTAACTTACCCTTTCGGTTTTATAAAGGGATCTAAAAATTTCAAGGTGTTGTGTAAATAATAGTCCTTAAACGGCCTTGGGTCGAATTTACTCTTGTAGACCCTGTTTTTATATCTGTTGTATGAAGACCGTATTCCTTTCCATTTCAGTTTTAATTCTTCCACTGAAATTTAAAATAGTACCTATTAAAGCACAATAATATCGTAAAGGGCGACTACGGGATTAGGAGCACATTCATCTAATACAAGATTTCAGTCTCATCGAGACTGGCTCTATCTGCCCCGTGTGGGATAAAAACGTGATTATAATCTAAACATCTGCAAGTAACCTGTGCATTCTTCATGTAGTTCATTCCTGACGCATTCCGCTACGTTCTCCCAGGCACTCTCGGCACACCATCTTCTGTACGTATCAGAGTTGTGGTCATACAAGTCTGGGAACCGTTGGACGATCTTGCAAAACTCTGTCACAATTCCCCTGTCATCCTTCATTCTGTTCTGTTAAAATAAAGTTGATTAACTTGTATTGAATTGTAAGAGATTGATTGTGAAAGATAATTACAGTAATTGATATTTATAATATTAAAAAATGTGACAATATCAATAGGCATGTTAGATATTGATATTGTCACATTTTCTTACTTTAGTACAAATGTTTTTTTTAATACATATTAACACGAAAACTAATACTGTAACAGATTAATTAACAGATTATAGATATGTAGGTCTTCTCGCTTCGGATCGTAACTTATACCATTCACCGGTTGCAATCACTAAATTTAGCTTTTAAGTATTATTTTATTTTACTCGCTAAATGAAGAATTATGGTGCCGTGTGGTTCCCGGCACTATTACAAAAAAGAATAGGACCACTCCATCTCTTTCCCATGGATGTCGTAAAAGGCGACTAAGGGATAGGCTTATAAACTTAGGATTCCTCTTTTAGGCGATGGGCTAGCAACCTGTCACTATTTGAATCTCGGTTCTATCATTAAGCCAAATAGCTGAACGTGGCCATTCAGTCTTTTCAAGACTGTTGGCTCTGTCTACCCCGCAAGGGATATAGACGTGATCATATGTATGTATGTAAGTATGAAGAATTATAAAAACAATAAGTTATCTATGTAGGTACTTATAAGCAGTTTTGAAATCACTTTTAGCTTCCCCCCCTCCCCCCATTTAAACTTAACCATTTAGAAAATGACTTATGTTTCCCTCCAACTGACGATAACATCGGCGTTTCAAAAGTCAACAGAAATTTGTAAATAAATATAAACAAACTCACGTGATAATTTCCAATTTGTAAAAATGGCGTGTTAGCACGATAAAACACGATGACCTTCCATCCACAGATCGCGTCGCGCACTGATGCGCCACAACGTTGCGTATCCTTGCCTACAAAACTGAATGAGACAACGCTATTCGACCATGTGGCATTATCTATCCGAGTTCGGGTGGTGTGAGCGAGATGATACTATTTGTGGCGGTATAGTACCGCGCCACAGAAATGCCGTGTTGCCGCTTCGCCACTCGACGAGTCCACTTTGTTTATGTTGTGTTATGACACGTACTATCCACAACAAATAACTATGCACAACGATCTAAGTAAAGCTAGCTGTTTCTATTTGATTTAAATGTAGAAATGTAATTTCGCAATCAATTTGAAATAAAAAAAAACATGACTCAAAAGACCCATTGGTACAGTCAACCGCATATCAAGTTACTCGGCATGAAACTCTATAACGCGGTGACAGAGGCGAACTTGGTGTAAGTTTGGGTAGGTTGGTATACTTTAAACCGTACATGGCCGCATAGGGTGCGAACCTTTCGTGAATACGTCACGCTTTTTTGTTCGGACACCTTAACTATTTTACCACCGACGCACTAAAATTATTATAGTACTTAGCACGAATCTCTTCGTGACCCGTGTCGCTCATACAAACTTGTCAACAGGTATTTTCAGCGGCAGTTGGTAATTACACACTAGAGTATAATTACAATTAGTGTAAAGCTGGAAATTTAAATAAAAACTGAGGTGTTCGTGCTCATTTACATAAGCGAGAGAAGGATGCAGACTTTTTATATCGTAACATTAATATTTCTGAATTGTGCCGTGTGGTTCCCTGTTTTAGAATAAGACTCCCTTCTCCATGGATGTCATAAAAGTCGATTAAGTGAATAGGCATTCACCTTATGCTATTTTTTAACTTGATCCAATACGTGGTAGGTTCTCCTGCAAAGGTTTTGGAGGTTGTATGTATCTCTCATAGTCCAACAGTAAAATGGAACTCGGGTCCTAAATTTAGGCTGAATATATGCTGATTCTATTGCTGTGCATAATGTAAAAGTCTATCAAGGGAAAAAGCTAATTAATTAAGGTTTCCTCTTTTGGACGATGGGCTAGTAATCTGCCACTGTGTCCGTCCATTGGCCTTTAGGTTTTTTGAGACTGTTGGGTCAGCTGTAAGTGATTAAGACGTGATAATATGTATGTGATATTAATAATTTCTTGAGTAAAAAGTTGCCTTTCAAAATGTGTTTAGTATTTGCACTCATTTCAAATAGAAATTTTTAGTGTAGTCGTGTCGTAGTGTTATCGTAGATTTTCGTTGAACAAAAAGGTAAACTGCCAATTCCTTCAAAACACTTGGTTTCAATAACAATGAAAGAGGCGTCTTCCGAATATCAGAAGTTAATTAGGCCCTAAGAAAAAAAAGGAAGATTAAGCTTAACTATATAACTAGGTAGTATACGGTAAACGCATGGTGTAAAAGGGCCTTTATACCGACACATACGGCCGACACGCTCACCACATCTGCCGCGTCGCACGTGGCGAAACACCTTTTGTCTACAGCCACCTTTTTTACCAATGAACCTATTTATAAACGACACTGTTCTAAAATTAAATTTGTCCTTATTCCGAGCAAGGTGGGCTCGGACTGCTTCGGACGGTCTACGTTAATGGTGGAAGCGCAGTGTTCTATTTTTGAAAAAGAAAAATATGCAATACACAATGCGGCTTGTTTAAATATTATTTTATTTATTTGTTTAATTTCCAGCCCACTGGTTGTAAAGTAACTTGCTTGAAGAGGTCTCAAGGTAAATTCCTGGTTGGGCTGATCACCTTATGCGACAAAATTCTTGACTCATTTTGTTTATATTTTCAAATCATAAAAATAAGTTAAACATAACGTTATAACTAGTGAACGGCAAAACAAAACAAACCAAGCGAATATCAACGAACTATGACTTTATTGTTATATAAAATTATAATTCTGTAAAGATTCACAAAAATCGTCAATTTTTTTTATGTCGTCATGTAATGTCATCTGAAAATATTTTTGTTATTCTTACTAGTTTATAGATACATACATACATATGGTCACGTCTATATCCCTATATAGTTATAGATCAATATACAAATAAGACAATAACTTTCATATTTACCTCTACAATGGTAATTCCTATCATTCATATCGCGTGTTTCCCGTCTGCAGTCACCCTAAACGATAACTTGTCCACATAACAACGTGTGCCAGCCATATTTTATCCCAATTCAAAATTGTTTATTGATTATTTGATGTCATACAATATGATGATATCGATAACGATACATTTTTAATAATTAATAGCATGTGAAATGAGTTAACACGACGTTTATGCATGGAAATTATTTATGTCGCCGCAATTATGTATGTCTCTGCCCTTTTTAGGTTGTTAATAGCTGTAGTTTAACCTGAGCGCAAAGCATTTTCATCATTTATGCAAATTGATCGGGTAAATATTCTTCTTAAGGCAAAATCTTCAGTTAATTTCACTTTACCTTGAGGGAGCGTCCTTAAATTATGAACTAACATTACACACATATGAAGACAAAATAAAAATAAATACATTAATACCCATCTATTAATAGAAAAGATTTTTTTTTTAAACAATAGACAATTTTTTGCATTTGGAATCAAAGCCATAACGAACAGACAATTTTAAGTACACAGAAGCTATCAAAATATGATACGGTTCTCTAAAGGGATAACTATGTGATATGTATGCGTATGTACCTAAGTAAAGATTTTAAACATGTCGGTACATCTCATTCACTTAACAAGAACAAACCGACAAACGAGCCTTGAACTTTAAGCGGTTGCATTGCCACTATTTAAATACGTTTGCACAAAGGGAAAATTGTTATAATAATAAATTAAGACTCGTCCCCTTCAATGTCGCGTTGCGTGTGTCCATTGCTCAATTGTCTGAAAATATATACTTGCATATTTAACGTCTTTATACCTTACGGGGTAAACAAAGCGATTAGTTATAAGAGTCAAAGTCCACATTCTTTTAAAAAACAGTCCCTAATTTAAAACATTCGATAGAGTACGTATCTACATTGTAAATTCAGGGAATTGGATAATTTTTCCGAATGAATTCACTTTGTAAGAAACTAGACTTACCCACTCCGTATCATGGTCTCTATAAAGCTTAAGATGCAACCCTGACTATCGCCCGAAAGATTATATTAAAGATCTAGATAGGACTACCAGATTTATGAAAAACAAAACCTTATCAAAGATTATTACTCTCAAAACAAATAACCAGTAATTACAGGAAGATAACGTGAGAACTAATTAAACCAATATCAACTTCCAACCATAAATCAATATGTTTATATATGTTCTACAATCTCTTGACGTTGATGGCTCGGTAGCTCAGATGGTGGACGATAACATATACCGGTTCGATTTCCTAGTCAAAGTGTGTTTAGAGACCTTTCGAAAACGGTAATGCCAAAATTCGTTGACCTTATTGACTGTTGCTGATGGTTCCGTTTGTTCATTTCATGATTATCTGTAAAATAACGTTCTATTCTCATCAACTCCAATTATTATACTTATAACTTTTTCCTTACGTTTATTATCTTTTGTACTTATAATCTCTTTTCCGTCTGTGGTACCATAATCCGATAGATTTCCTTAAAAAAGTTGCAGAGGACTGATAGGAACCATTTTGTGAATGAACCCAGGAACAACGGTATAAATTCCATTACCTAAAAGAAGCAACCTTTGATTAACTTTTAACTTAAAAGAGCTTGCTCACACTATATTTCGTCTTCATAACTGGACTTATGGACATAGCTTACTTTAATGGCGTCTTACCTCAGACGATAGTGCACCTGCTGGTATGTTCTGCATGTTTTTCTTCCAGTCAACCCTGTATCCAAAAAAATCATATCCAGGTAAGGGACAGAAAATAAGAAAATAGGTACAATTTTAAACTTAAAAAAAAAACTCCGCATATAAAATATCTGGCTTAAATATGGAAGAAGACAGGAATATCGTGTAGATATCGTTCAGTATAATGGAAACAATCTTCGTTAAACAGCACTTCTGCAGGTTGTACGCAGGTCTCGTGTGCAACGCCTCGTCTCAGCGTTTTGTCGGCAGGTGATTACACAGACAGGTGCCCTAAAATTACAACTAAACAGCTTAATGCAGCTTTACTTGCATATTGATAATACACTTCTGCCTTATTGCCGTTCATTAATTTGAATGTGTGAATATAATTGTCGGAGCCATCAGCTTGATATGACTTATTTAGATCTTTAAACGTTTCACTTACTTAGCTAAGAAGCATGAAAGTAACACATTACATGCCGTAAAAAAGTAAATACCGTAATGGTAAAGCAAAGTATATAAAAGTTATAATAATAATTTTGATGAAATTCTAAAGTTATTGCTCTTCAATAAATTGCAATCTATATTTATATTCTATACCAGTCAAATTTAAAATGAGTTTATCATATTATTGTGTAAATTAAACCTGAACTTATCCAGCTATTTTATATTAGAAAATCTTACTTTTGTTAGTTTTAAATAAAAAGTAGTCTTTCCCACGGATGTCGTAAAAGGCATTAAGGGTTAGGCTTATTTATTAACTTGGGATTCTTCTTTTAGGCGATGGGCTAGCAACCTGTCTCTGTTTGAATCTCAATTACTTAGTTAAGCCAAACAGCTGAACGTGGCCTATTACTCTAGGTATTAGGCTAATACAAAATTGACCTTACAATTTCCAACCCCACAAAACCTTCCTAAAATGAACGTAATAAAAATAACAATCAATATAATCGGCTTAAAATAATGCAGACATATGTTCAACACCTTTCATAAACCGGTCGAACGAAGGACATCCGGTTTTTTATAAAAAAATCGGGATCGGGATCGACATTCTCATCGGAACCGCCGAGTATCCGGTGCGCGGGCGCAGAATAAAAAAGATCATTTGTTAAGCCAATGGCGGCCACCGACGTTTACCTAGTTAACTCACATTTTGAATAAGTATTTCGTGCTACCTATTATTGTAAGTTTTTGCCGTGTGGTTCCTGATAATTCAGCTTTCCTATAAAACTGCCTATCACGTATTCTACTCGATAAATTTTAATCTAGTGCAGCTTTAGCCATGATCAGGGTTATGGGTCAGGTTTCCCTGCAAAGGTTGCGGAGGTCAAATGGGTTGGGAGTTGATTCGTGTAAAAACATGACTAACTCATGACTTCTCCAGTTTTCTCCAGTGATATGGTTCTATCAGAAACTTGATAATGAAAGAGTCGCCTTCTATAATACTCAATAAAGTTTAATATCACATTTCAAAAGAGTTTGCTTTGTTTTGCAAAATAATAAATACGTAACCTCATTCAATAACCCTGGTGTCAACTTCACAGCTCTCTAATTCTCTATACTACGGTGTGATGACCTCTAATCTACATACATACAAATGACTTCCACGCATGGACAACTACAATAACTCGAATGCCTTACAAAATTCAACATACAGTCATGTCGAAACTTGTGAAGTTTAAAATAAGGTTGAATATTGATTGATTTGAGGGTAAATAGGAATCCAACGATGTTTGGTAATAGGTAAGTGAAAGGCTGGATATGTGAGAAAACGAACGCCTAACAATGCCATATTTTGCCGTCATCTGGGCTAGTGATCGATCTGCGTAAATATTTTATTTCATAGTAGATTATTTTCGTGCGAATGCTCTTAATCGACTGTTGTAGATTTCGATTGTTCCGGGTTCACGCTAATGATTATTGTCATGTTGTAAAAAGTGAACCTTAAAATTTACGTTCATTTGAAAAATAAATACCGGATTAGCAGTCCAGGTTTGACTTGAAAAAAGACAGAGCCACAACCATCGTCACCACTTTAGCGGGGTAAATACATCTAAACTATTCTTTCAACTTTTGTTTAAAATCCATAAGCAGGCAGCGACCTAAACAATTTTATTCCCGATCAGGTTCAAAATCCTGGCTCCATTAGTCCGGCATTCTGCCTATGACTTAGATGCAGGAGTAAGGAAGTTTGGTATATGTAGCTACTTCCATCTGACTCCTGTGACCCTGATAGGATAACCTGGCCTTTATTCTATCGTTTAACACAAAAATTCACTACGAAAATATCAAGTAAAAAGCACTCGGAAAGTTAAGGAAAATTTGTACGATCCAAATGGTTAATAGGTTTAATAAATTGATTTGATTAGCTATTTTAATACTCAATGGAAATAATCTTGCATCGCACACAATTTTCTTCTCAATTATGAAGCTGTTAATAAATCTCAAAACAGAAAAGCAATGGATACTACAACATTATGATGTCACAAACACAGTGGTGAGCTCACGGTCACCAGTACCTTCCACTTCTATAGTCATTATTCCTAATTCTGTAGGTTGAAGGTAATCTAAGCCCTTTATAATTATTACTTCAAATGGCAAATCGACCTAAATCAAGTATGGCGGACCAAAAGTTTTCATTGTTACGTCATTCCGAAGTCATGCGATACAGTATTTATTCCTTTGTTGACTTCCCGTCGACGCGACCTTTACGAAAGCCTACAAGCTTTCTTCCCAAAGTGGCTTTCATGAAGTTATTTACGGACAGAAATGTTCCATACCCCACTAAATTTACCTCTAACATTTGTCACATATCAGAGCTATAAATAGGGGTATAGAAATAGACATTTGTAATTTTAACTTAAGTTAAATTTACATAGGTATATCCTTATTGTGCTGAAAAGGAGAATGATCGTTACTTACTTTAGGAAAAATCTTTAGGATGTAATGTTTAATATCAATAATGACATTGGCGTGAGATATTTCTTAAACAACATCTTTAAGCAAGAACGTTGTTACGGATCAAGAATTTTTGATTTTGTAATATATCGGAAAACAAAATTCAGTTTAATATTTTCATCACATAATAACAATTTTCTTAAGTTCCTTTCACTGCATTATTTCAAAAGGCGCTAATACTAACCATTGCACATTATAAGTACAATAAAATCATGAGCACATTTTCTCACTTACACTGACCATAGAAATTTAAGACTTTACTGCTACGTAGTATTAATAGACGCCTTTAAAATGCAAATATGTGATAGAAATCTGTACGGAAATAGACGCCATTCTGCCGCGGCTCGCATTGTGCGGGCGTAACTCCGCGACTCGCCGGAACAAAGAGATATCCTACTTCCTCATTCACGGCGCAAAGACTATGCCGTGGATTGCTATTTTGAAACTTTTAAAACTCAATACTGTGAGGTTTTTCTCTTTTCTTATCGGACGAGACGCAGTTAATTTACTGGCTGTTATTTTAAAATCTGCAGCATAGCAGGCACCATGTAAGGTTATACCTATAATTAACATTGATTCTTGACGCTATAATTTTTAAGTTTTATTAATTTTCTAGTGACATTATTATATGACATTATTATACTGGTAAATAAAGGGAAAGATTTATCTAAATGTATATTCTTCTTATATAAATCTTTATTAAAGATCACCGATATCCTTTTCTCAAAAGCTTCAAAGCTGACGACATTGAACACTAGTAAATAAAACCGAAACAAAAATTTCTATAGACAAGGCATTATCAAACCTTCAATGTAATCGAAAGTGTTCGCACGTTTCTTGGCAAAAATCCTCGTTTTCCCTCTCCTCCGTGATCTATGACACGACGCACCTACACGTATGTCCGTGCAGGGGTATGGGAAGATGGAAAATAAAAACCCCCGGCGGGCGGCTTCCCCAAACATATTACGGGAATGTTGGGTCGTTCTGGACACCCCGACTTTTTTGCGATAATCAACCGCAATGTAGGTATTATTATTTTTTTATTAAGCAATACATATGTAATGTAATATGTAACATTATTGTTGCATGCCTTTATGAGCAGTCTGAAATTATCCGAAAAATCTTGCCCGGCGGTGCAAATAGTCGAGTTGGTCCCAACACAATGTATGGTAGTCAAAGTTGGGTGTGGCAGAAGAAGCACGATAGAAGAAGAAACGTACATAATCGGTGTAATTGAGTGAAGGGATATGGAATAGTGTGTTAAGATATGGTATGGTACCTACATATATGACATGCTTTGGTTTTATAAAAAGGCTCTGACTACCCCTCTTTATAAACACTCCTTAATTCTTCCAATCCAACGTTGTAATAAAATATCGATTCTTTTTTACACAATACAAACTGCAGTGACCTAGAACTGTCACTATAGTCATAAACTTAAACCAATAATCAATACTTACATTCAAACTGTATACTTGAACATAAATATATTATATAAATCGATATTTTGATAATATGTTATTTCACGATCACTTACCATTTTGACGATGATAACCTAAATGGTTCCATTCAATTTCAAATGATGTTATGCTATTATCAGGCAAGCATTACTGATTTTAGTAGTGGAATTTGTCCTGTTAATACATTTATTTATTTATATTAAAACTTATGTAGAAACTGTTTTCAGTAGCATGCCCGTTTTCAGAGTATACAATCGGGAACATTGTGATGTGATAATATTAAATTGTCTATAGATTTAGTAGAATAAGTTCAAAGTTCGCACGAAACTGAGAAATAAATAATAATACGTTCAAGCCCAGGTAAATAAGATGAAGATAGCCGTGAAAGAACATGTGAGCCGCAGATTCGTTCGCCTCGGCCTCCGAAATGGCTTTTCTATTCAATTTTCGATAGAGATTTTTTACCAACCCGCAGTTTTGCGTACGGCGGAACCAATAAATCTCCTCTTGAGGTAAGGGCTGAATTAATCACTCGACTAGTCGGCCGATCTATCCTTCAATTGCAATTTTATCTCATAGGAGTTTAACCTCAATAGCTTTATGAAAAAGGTTGATATTAGATTGGTGTTTAGTCTTTTATTTACAGTTAGGAAGGTGAAAATAAGAAGTGGGAATAAATACGGCTTTCTCCGCCGATACACTTGGAGCAGATTAAAGTGTTCGGGATCGTCGGGAACATAAATTAGGGAAATGGCTACCTATGATCTTTGATTACATATTGCTGACCGTTGCTTCCTGAAATATATTGCTCAATATACGTAAGTAAATTATTGTCTTATATATATCGGAAACAGTTCGGCATTTTGGCACAAAAAGAAAGCTATTTCATCACGTGTTATCGATATTTTGCTGTTTTGTTTGGTATCAGAGAGATATTTATTTTGATCATCATTTATGGGTATGGCCCGACCTAGTTATTTGTATATTTAGGAAGTGCATAAAGTGTTATTTTTCCTGAAAAAAATATTTCTTGACGAATTCAATAAGATTTAGGGTAAATCGAAAATAATAAATTTTCTTTACCTATCAAATAAAGTAAATCTACACACAAACAAGCAATAAATTACCACAATGTAGTTAACGTCTAAACTTTTAATAAATATAAGAGTGAAGCTAATTTTTCACAAGCCATAAAGCAAAAAAACACTTGATTAAATTTCTGAAACGGGCTGAAATTTAAAAGCTGTGTTTCCCGCCCATTAGGGTTAGGGCGGGCGGGCGCTGGGCGGGCATCGGGCACGAATTAATAAACAACCCGGCCAAGGCCAGGCCTTGCGACCTTTAAGGCCACTCTACACGGTGAGACGAGCCTTGGGCCAGTATATTTAAAGTCAAATAGGAATCTGTAGAATAGAAATTTTATTTATCGAAATATATACGTATCGTTTTATAAGAGTGTACATTGTCCGACGGAAATATCAACGCTAAGGCAAACCCGCTGGCTCTAGAGACTTGAAATTTGTCATGTTGGTTCTTTATATCGTCAAGAGGTGCAGTAAGAAAGGATTTCTCGAAATTAGTGGGATTTTTTATTTATACTCACTAAGTTTCGAATTTATAATGTTTATTTGATTTTAAGGGGAGGATAAATACATACATACCATCACGTCTGTTTCCCATTGGGGTAGGCAGAGACTATGGAATTCCACTTGCTACGATCCTTACAGACCTCTTCCGCTTCCTCTACACTCATTACTCTTTTCATGCATATTCGACGATTACGGGAGTCCTAACAACTCCCTTTTTTAAGACATTCGAAATTTGAGGGGATTACTGTACCTAGGTGGGTTTTGGGATTTTGAATAAATTACTCTAAATTTTTCATATTATCCCAGGAATTTAAGGAGAAAATGATCAGTTATTGATTGCTTAAAATAGTAAGTTAAAGATTAAAAAAATAAAATGGAAATATTCATTTATTTACACATTAATGTACAACAAGGAAACAAAGCAACAAGACCTAAGACTAAAGAAAATTTTGTACAATTTGTGCATTATATTGTTAGTATAAGATCAAACACGAAATAAAAACTTTCTAGCAAATGGTCAGTTCAAGAGTACCGATACCGACGATATTGCATGTAGAGAATTACCGCGGCAAATGAAAAAATGTAAACGTATATTTGGGATTACTCAATTGAATTTATAGCAAACAAATATTAATCTTTCGGTATTTTCATAAGCTTTTCATCTTACAAACATCAATCATATCTTGACACTTCTTGACATCTCACATCATCTTTTTTTCTAAAATAAATGTAATTAGTGCTAATAATAACTAAACGAAACAACTTAAATAAAAATCGTTCACAACCCACATATATATGTATATAATAAAAATATTCTTTCCTCTCACACTCCACAGCGCTGTACTGTAATACTGGCTTACCGGTAAGCCAGCAGTAGACATGTGTGAAGCGGTCTTTATAATTGTAGTCCTTACCTTTAATTGAACATTTATCTATTAACTAGCTTTTGCCCGCGGCTTCGCCCGCGCAAATGTATTTATATTATAGGGATACGCCATAAAATTTCACCCATTTTTTTATCCCGTATCGTGCGGGGCTGTTTTATGTTTATATTTGGTTTAAATTCATATGGCTTCTCCCGTCTTGTCCCGTCTCTTCTCGTTCTGTTCCGTCCCGTCCCAACCTGTTGTGTTCCGTCCTGCCCCGTCCAGTCCTATCCTGTCCCATCCCATCCTATTTAGTGCCATCCTGCTTTCCGCAACTGATACGTATTTTTTACTAACCAATATTTAAGACTTCTCGCACTTCGACACCTATCACTATCAAAAATATCAAATCTAATCAACAAATCAAAAATTAACTGAAATAGAGAGTAAAATAAGTTAAATAAGTCAAGTTAAAAGTTAATGAATCAAACGAATAATAATTTCAAATCAAAATATTTTTAGTGTGTAATATGTAGTTTCGCGTATGTCCGCTAGGGGCGCTGCTAAAATTACACGATAAATTAAAATATTTTACGCTACCTAGCTAAATGACGGTAACGAAACCATAGCGCGATCTATCTCGATGCCAACGCCATCTATCGAGCATCGAGACAACTCGTGATAGTTAATAGAAAATAAAATTCGGGTGTTTTATTTATGCATACCGATTACGCCGAGATTTATGGACCGATTTACGTGATTCTTTTTTTGTTCGGTAGAGTATACTTTCAAGTTGGTCCCGTTGTTACCTAGTCAGGATCTGATGATGGTATTCCAGGGAAATCAAGGGCAAACCTCAAATTTACAGGCAATTACGTTTTTGACAATTTCATAGATCTGTTTAAGTATTTGCGTCTGATAGTCATCATCCCATGTGAATGAGCTGATGATGGAAGGTACAACTCCTCAACGGTTAGGAGTTGAAAGAAAATTCTTACGAAGTTATACGTACATGTGAGGCTATTAGGTTGACCTGATAATAAAAAGTAAATCTCATTAACGTTAAGAATTTAGGTGAAAATGGATGCGGACAAATTTCGTAGCTGTTTGTATGGGTAGTGTTAACACAAAATAGGGATTTAAAGGCGTGATGTTATTAATGTTATGCATGTATGTACATAATTATGTATGTTATTATGTATGTTAAAGAGACGACTGAAAGTTGTCATACAAAGTCTTTTTTTTTAAGGATGGGAAATCATCAAATGACCTCTCCCGCTCTGGGTGGAACGGAAGGGAGTGTCAGACTTTTACTGACTAAAACCCACCTCGTTCCTTCAGTTGCCCTTTGCGTTCCGGGGCCACGGTATCTCGTTAGAACTTTCCCGCAGCCCCGGCTCAGTTTATCCCGTTTCCCCCCCTTGGGGGTTGACATTTCAAAAATCCCTTCTTAGTGCTCACTTATGTTACTAAAGGAACCTCTGTACAAAATCTCAGACTCCTATACCGAGCGGTTTCGGCTGTGCGTTAATAAATCAGTCACCCAATCGCACCCCCTAAATCACGATTGGAGGGTAGTTTGAAAAAACTTATAATGTCAAACATATTTACTTGCCTATGTACGTGTTCATGCCAAGTTTCAAGTTTATAAACCCAAGGAATAAGATTTTTCATAGAAACGTTTTTACCCCTTTTCCCCCCCTTGGGGTTGAATTTCCAAAAATCCTTTCTTAGTGCTCCCCTACATATCCCAAGGAACCTACATTCCAAATTTCAGCTGTCTACGACCAGTAGTTTCGACTGTGCGTTGTCTGTCAGTCAGTCACTCAGTAACGGAAGAGTTTTATATATATAGATATCTGCTTCAAATATCATAAAAAGGGAACTTATCAATAAATTGATTACAAATACGATGGAATTTTTATAAGTGAAAAGTCATAGGTTACATCAAATTGGAGTGGGTCTAAAAGACATAAGGTACGATGTAGGTAATTATTTGTTTTTAATTATAATATGTATCTAATGGACTAAAAAATATTTAGGTAAGTTAGGTTACGTGCAATAAAAATAAGTTCATTGTAAAAAAGTTTATCTATATCTTTCCCATGGCTGCTAAGGTAAAAACTAATAAATTTGGGATTCTTCTTGTAGGCGATGGAATAGCACCTGTCTCTTTTTGAATCTCAATTCCATCATAAAACCATACAGTTGAACGTGGTATTTTTACCCCACAATGTGGATGATATGTATGTATGTTATTTTTATTATAAAGCAAGAAAGAAGATTTTCACCATAAATCAATATCCAATAGAATCTAAACCTCAAATAAATACCTAACCAAGAAATGCCTATATTCATATCATACAACGCCAAAGAATCAGCCGAACACCTCACAGCCTCCCTACCCACCAAAACCCACACGCAAATTTCAAAATAAGAATGTATTATACAGGATGATCATTACACAAAACAAATCCTCAATTCGCCATAAAACGTCGCACTGTAAATGTTTCTCCCGCGTAAGGAGACGTTGTCATTCAAAATCAGACCACGTGTACAATATTTCATCATCAGGAAGGGTGGTAGCGCCCCTGGACTCCCTATCCCCCTCCCCCCTCCCCCGCGACCGACCCAAAAAGTCTATCTGCACTTGACACGGGAGGAAACGGGACAGATTAACCGTAGAAGGGAACAAAGCTAAATATGTTTCAAGCTGATACTTACCCCTGTACAGTATATGGAAATATTGCAGATCATTTACGCTTTCCAAACGATATGGTCCCAATTCTGCTGATTGACATTGTGAGTCGTGTGAGAGGCAGAGTTTCTTCATTTGTTTTTGAATACAATTGAATTTAGCTGTCATTTTCGCCTCTTCAAAAAGAATTTTAGCATAAAGATGGGAAATAAGCTTGTTCAATTCATCAGTGCGTGAAATTTAAAGCACTTTGAAATTCTTAACTTTTGAGCTCCAAGCAGAATATCATAACTTTTTTTCTGTTTGCGTTTTTGTTTATTTAAATTATAATTTACATTAAAACTGCTTGCGAAAAGTCTTCCAAAAACAAAGCCAGAATTTCCTGAAAAAATATTCCTAATCTTTGTAATTTTTTTTAGCTTTTGTCCAAGTTCTGATCTAATAATCTGACCATTCAATATACTACACACCGTATAGAAGTTATACAATGCTGAAAAAGGATGGAGGAGTGAAATGATGGAACCATTTTCAGCGCTCGGCGAGATACCCGCACATATACACCGCAATCTGTGTGCCAACGCACTCATTCAATGTTTTAACAAAATATAGAGACCATAGAACATTAGTTAAGCATAAGTTTTAAAAAAAATTAAGTATTTTTCATATAAATTAGAACAAATTTATCCATTTTTTTTCTTAATATGTTAAGGAGAATGAAAAGGAATAGGTATCATCCTCTTTTTATTATTATACGGGAATTATCCTTCAATGTAGATCAGAAATCACGAAAAATATTAGTTATTGAAATTCACAAGAGACTCTGTCTTAGATCTAGTCATTGTGACGTATAATAAGGCAAAGACAGGGTAGGATTTAATAATTTATGTAATTTTAATTAAAAAGAGCAATAGAGCTTTCTACTTTAAGAGGCTTACAGAAGCATTTTTAATGATTAGACACAATGGCTTTCCACTTGCTATGATCTTACAGATTCACTTGTTTTCAATTTTTTAACCGATAAAATCGTAAATATATTTTGCGATAGTTTAACTTCTGTACTTTCATTAACTTCAGTGCTGGCGTGAAAAGTTTGAGCAGTAATTTATATGACGGTTTAAATAATTACTGGCCGTTTTCGGCTCAATTTGGAGATGAAAGTGGGAGCGGTGACATTTATGCGCGTTACTCTTCCGATGTGGTTGTGTCGTGTGGGTGACACCCGATGTTTTAGGGTTTTATGTTTTCATTAAATTAGTTTTGTAGCAAGCTCTTTGTAAAGTTATAGATTTTTGAAGAATGTAATGTTGGTTAGAGATATAATCTCTTTTAGGCGATGGGCTAGCAACTTGTCGTTGTATTCTAATATCTCAAGTCTATCATGAAACTTTCCTGATAATTGTGGCCTTCGAGTCTTGTGACTATCACCTTTATCTGAACCTAAAAAATTAAGATGTGAGGTGTGTGTGGTGAGAGTTAGAAGAGTTAGAGTCAAAGCTCTACTTTTATGCATTTAATATTTTGACGATGTATGTTGCTTACATCTATTTAAAAGAAAATTTAATAAAATTGTATATTTTAGAAAACATTAAGATTCTACCATTAGTTTACTTGCTGTTAAACCGCAGCCTCGTCCGTAATTCACCGCTCTTGCGAACATTCGCTTTAGCTCATAAAATAATTTATTTAAGGTAACTTTTGCAACGTAGGTAAGCATATTTTAAAATATTAATTTTGTATTTCAAAATTAAATCTCCATTTTGTGGGATATGTTTTCTTACTACATTATACCATTGCACCTTCATCTGGATGTCGTTGAATTTAACTGGTCTGTGTCTAGTCTGGGACTACGAAATGAGTGCGTTTTTCCTAGACCTCTCTTTATTTTTACTTTTTACCGTGCAGTTGTATGGATATTTGTATTTGGCTAAGACTTCAGATTGCTTCCAAAGAACTTCTTGAACAGGCAATTTCCAATGATCACAAAAGCATTATATTTAAGCCGTTATAAAATACACATCTGCTTAAAACTCGGTAAATTAAAAACTAAATGTGTTAACTTTTTTCAATGAATAAGGCAGCATTGTACCTTAAAGTATGATTCACATCCGTATAATATATGTATATCAAGCTTCAATTGCAATCTGCTTGGGAAATAGATTGCTTGTCAATAAAAATGTAAATTCGTCGCTTCAGCTCTCAGCTAATTCATTTCCCAATGGAAAATCGGGAACGTCACCGGAGATCGATCGACCGTTCATTTCGACGACTTTTTTACTTTTTGTTCATATACTGACCAGACGATCGGTTAGTTTGCATACGGTAGCGAATCGTGACAATATCGGAGAGTTTTGGAAAGATTTTGAAAGAAACTTGGGATTTTTATTTTATGTGATGATTTAGAAACCTATCAGTATCTAAATTTCACCACTTAGCCATTAGCTAAACTAGGGTAAGGTTTTTTCAGTGCCTTTTTTCCGTGGGCACCTGCAAAAGTAATTATCAAGAGATATCCAAAAGCACAGAGTGCAGTTAAGAACATGTAAAGTTAAGGAAGAAAGAGAAGCAAAAATGAAACAAGGAATATCTCAAACAAGAAATGAAAATAACGAAAATATTTCGCCTTCAATTGTAATCCTGTTTACATTGTGAGCCGGTGAACGGTGATACGCGATATCAAATGCCGTATGCCGTCACGTACGACCCTTTATGACGACGGCCGCACTCTTTTTGTGTGGTTCAGATATTAACGTCTTTCGCAATGATTTATAGAGGTCCTTCCCCATGAAAGAGACGAAGGGCTTTCAGGGAACTCGATATGAATTCTAATACGGATTACTTGACACTCCATCATGCACGTTTGTTGTCCCTGAGGAGGAGCCCTAGGCCTGACTGTTACCGCGATCTAGGAGTGGGTAAGTCTACACAGCGATTCTTTGTCTAATTATCTTTTGTAACCAACACTGGTGACAGGTTTTCAGGCTGATTGACCGCCATTTTGTGATGCATCACATAGGGTTTCACTTGCGGTCACCCATCGAAGTGGGATTGCACCCTGACTGCTTACCATGCGTAGGCGCTTCAAACGTTCACGCAAATTTGAGTAGCGGGTTCCTCACCAATCATTTATCATCAGGAGAATCAAGGTCAAGCTTGAATCATGGATACACATTAAATTTTTGTCTGAATATGCAGGTTCTTTCGATATTTCCTTGACTTAACGGAATCTGCTTAGACAGAATAGTTATCACTATCGAAAAATATACACAGTATACATCAAAAAACAATTTCACATCAATTTTGTGTACAGAGGGCGATGTAAGCAAAAAATCGAAATACGCAAATTTGATCCGAAACCTCGGGCTCTGCTCGTACTCGCGGTGATACGCCTGACACCCTAATCAAATAAGTACCTTTTACCGGGACGGTTTTAGCAACATCGTATTTTGAACCTTCACCTTTTGAAACAAGGTTTCGATTTCGTCGTTTCGCTTGAGACTGCTGGCTTCCGCATAAAACGTATTTGTAGGAAGGACGACCCAGAAAATGGGTATAATATACTCACACTCCGCTGCTTCCTTGCTCTCCCGGCTTCCCCCGGGAGGCTACAGAAATTTATATAACAAGCTATCTCGACCCGACTCGGTTATTGTCGGAGAAACACTGCCTCAGACATTATTTTTAATTAAGCAAAAGTACTGTCCGCTAACGCTTCGATTCAAACGGCGTTTTCTCCCGTCACTTGGAGTATTTTTACGTTTCTTAATTAATTTTTAAACGACTTAAAATTAACTCGTTTCGTAATATTATCAACAAATTAAAAAACATCTCAAGCCAACGAAGGTGCTTACTTATTGCGTTCTGTAACTTTATAAAATACGTTCAACATATTTGCCATCCTTTAAAAGCACGAAGACCATATAAGATGATTTTTAAGTGAATCCCACAATCTCATTCGTGAATTAAGATATCAAGCTTTGTATAAATACCTCTGTATGATTTCATTGTCACAGGACAATGCTCTTAAATAGATTTTTTATTTATCCCGTTATGACGAAGGTAGCATTATAATTTATTAAATTATATATTGAATCCATAGTTCAGAATCAATTTGATATTTTCTATTTTTCCTATTGTAAGAGCGCATGGTGACATCATTAGACTCGAAACACTAGAACCTTTTTTAACCAAACTACAGACACCTTAAAGTTACCAGGAGGAGAGACGAATAAGGTTTTCTCACATTTAATTAAGCATTAAAATCTGTCTATATTACCCGTTCAATCACGCAGAGTGGGGTGGGTGACCGCCCGCCCTCACTTACCCTGTGACGGTACTACGGACACTCGACGTATCGAACGCTGAAACTTTTTTTATGTGACAGTACCTGATCCGTTAATAAGGATTTATGACTTCAATAAGGTGCTCAATTCAATTGTGTGTTACTACTGTTTGAGTGCTAAATGCTCTTATGGCGAGGAAAACAGTACATTGGCTATTGATTGTGTAACCAAACTATGACCTAATACGGGTAAGGTTCCCCTTAGCAAAGGTTGCGGAGCTCAGACAGGGTCGCTTCGTAACTTTTAACCAACTCCAAAAAAATTGAAGGTTCTCAATTCGATCGTATATTTTTTACAGACAGATTTCCAGAATCATGGGTAACAGTGCACTCCGCGTTGTCTTCCAGAGAGGTCAGAATGTAATCAGGACTAATGTCCAGAGGAAGAAAGAACATAAGACAATAACAAACACCACAGAACAATTAACCGTTGCCAACTCATTCATAACACAAATGAGACAGATATAAAATAGTTTACCCCACACGACCTGCAGACGTTTGGCGGGTGAAATGTCAAATAGATTTATATAAGTGCCTTCAACCTGAGTCGTGAGGAGACTACTTATCAACAAATTAGCACATGTTAGTTTATTTTACAAGAAATTGAAAAACCTGTTATAAAATTGTTATTGAAAAAATTAAACTGATATTTATCATGTTGAACAGTCAAGATGCAGAAAACAGAGTATCAAGCACTAAAGTAAGAACATATGACGGATTGTAAGACCTGTTAATTAATAACGATGAATAACCACGACCACTTCTCATATAATTATATTAAATCTGATGTAATTATATTAATCTGAACAATGTATTCTCTCGTCCACATTCTATTCTAAGTTTAATTGATATTGTGAAGTTGACGTTGTTGAAGAAAATGCTGCAGTGCAGTTTGTTACCGCTTCTTCTGTACTGACGCCCTGGAAGCGGCAGTAAACTTAGTTTTAAGTAATTTATTTGACGTCAACCAATGTTGTTAAACCATACGTTTTGACAATTATTAAGCGATACGAAGTATTCTATAATAATGAATAAAAATTTTGAATTTGAATTTTGAATTTAAGTGTAACATTGAGAAGAAGAAGAAGAGCCAAACCTGCGGAACCATACATACATACATAAAATCACGTCTAACAGAGCCAACAGTCTAAAAAGAGCGATAGGCCACGTTTAGCTGTTTGGCTTAATGATAGAATTGAGATTCAAATAGTGACAGGTTGCTAGCCCATCGCCTAAAAGAAGAATCCCAAGTTAACAAGCCTACCCCTTAGTCGCCTTTTCCAGTCCATGAAAACGAGATGGAGTGGTCCTATTCTTTTTTTATTGGTGCCAGGAACCACGCGGCACCGTAGTAATGAAGAAACAAAAACCAGCTTGGATTACGATTGTGGCATTAGTTGAAAGTGTTTATTCCCTAAACCGTGTTTTTCAACATCCACGTGATATGAAATGACCCTTAATTTAAATGCTGGGTTACCAAACCCGTCGTGCAAAAACGGTCATCCTATATCTTGGTATAGAGCAAAATACTAGAGTAATTTATGCAACATTCATTAATTTTTAATTACCATAATACGCCTATAAATCACTGGTTACCTCTATGTTAGATTAAAATGGGTCATTTCATAGGCCATAAGGGTGTATGTCCATATATAGATTAGTACAGTTTGTGCGTACTAATAAAAGCTTTCAAATAAATTAAATAATGTACCGGCCGCACCTGTATCGCACTGCTTACGTTAAACGTTTCAATGTTTTACCAAAATCATGTTATTTTATGGTTCTACTAGCTACTTCATGTGGGTTTACCCGCTAATAATGAAGCTATGAGATAGCTAAACAGTGTATTGACACTGAAAAGTAGCATTGTCAAACATACGAATAATTTTTAACCGGATTATAAAGGTTTAATGTAAATTGTAATACAATATACCTTTTATGTGCCCTAATACTTACTTGAAACAAAAATGTATCTAATTACGACAGCAATGAGTTATAAGTTATAAACACAAATAAATGAAAGAACAGAATGACATACCGAAAGATGATGTTATTTTTTTACAAGTTTAAATTCTCATCGTCATTATCTGGCATTATTCCCGGTTGCATCGACCTCTCTCAAGATCTCCAACTTGGGGCGAAAATACATTTCTTGTGTTTTATTCAAGTTTCCAACTGTTGGTCTGATTGATCCCGTCGATCTGTGGCGAACTTCAGGCCGCTCCAAGAATTCGCGCATCGTTGGAGATTCAGAGCGGCTTCAGTAGATGCAACGAAAGAAATCTAAGAAACCAGGATGGTGTTTAGAAAATTAGGCGGCCAGGTTAGCAGAGCAAGGCGACCATTCGATGATGGCGCCTTGCTCTGTCGTTGACGAAATTTAAAATTTATGTTGTAGGGCATGAGAATTGATCAAGGAGTATTTGTGATTGTAAAAATTGAATTACAAATTTTTTAAATGTAAAAAAAAGTTAGGTACCTATCACAAGGTCTAACTTTGCAGTCAACTACTAAGTAACTTAAACAAGGTAACTCCCATCTGTCTCCGCATCATTACAGAGAAATCTATCCCAGCCTATCAGGCATCGGTAGTTCTACATCGTCGTTATTTTGTGACGAGGGCAGTTCGTAAGATCCGCAATAATACCGCGGGATTCGCATCTGAGGCAGACGTGCTTGGAACTTCTTATGTCGACGTTTCATACTTATGGTAGGTAGTAATATGTTGATTTTACCAACATATTACACAAACTAGTCTGTTTCAAAAAAATTACTGAACAATTTGTGTCTGAGTCTGAGTATCCATTGATCCGCATAAGTAAAAAAATACACTACCGCATAAGTAAGATAATACGGGGTGGACAGCGACAACAGTAGACTCGAAGATAATCGTGACAGGTAACTAACTGAACCGTCCTTTACATTTGTTTAAATCATAACAGTTTTTGGTAATACTCACAATACCTATTAAATAAAATATAAGAGTTTAAAGTAAATAATAATGCCCGTCAAATGTCACATATAGGTGGCTACCGTACCGTTGTGACCTAAATAGCGAAGCGATGAACCAACATTTTAATGCAATCCAATTACTATAATAAACATATCGTAGTGAGCTGCATTTAATAGCTTTTTGATGCATGTGTAAATTGATTTTCATAAATTTTCATACCGCCGGCGGAAATTAATCAGAAATGGACTCGGAACGCTGGCGGGTTAAGTCCTGAAAATAATCAAAAATTTAATGAAATCAATGGCCTTTTAAGAGAATATTTTGAAATGATAGAATGATTTTTTATAGAAATTCCATTCTAGCCACAAGAAGACACTGTTGACAACTTATATAATATGGTTGGTCTTATACAAGTTGTCAATATTTGTTTCTTGGTATGGAGCTGAATCAGCTTTAATTTTTATGTCAATTTTATCTCCCTTATGGATTCGTTATGCCCGGTATACCCGCAGCTCTTCTTGTTCCAGAAATGCCCCTTTATAGCGCCAGGAATAAATAAAATAATCTAATAATTTGAATCTCAATTCTTTCATTAAGCCAAACAGCAAACGTGGCTTTTCAGAATTTTCGAGACTGTTGGCTATGTCTACCCTGAAAGGATATGGACGTGATAATATGTATGTATATAATAAATAAAATAAAGAGATTGTGAAAATGCAGTCTTTACTTTTCACTGACAAAACGAACAAAAAACATAAAATTAACATTTTTAAACCAGACCTTTTTGGTCATCCCCAACACTAACGTAAAGAAGATAATAAGCCTCGCATTTTGTAAGATTCCCATGGCGACCCTGACATTGCACCTAAACCAAGCCGTCAAAACCAAGCCGTCAAGAATTCTTAAGCAACCTACTTATAAAACAATAATGAGCAGAAAATATGACCTCGATATAAAGGTAAAACAGGCACAACAAGCTGGATAGTTCTAGCTAACGGCGACCTAAATACGCGCCTGGCAATCCAATTATTACGAATACTATAGACGATATATACAGGAACGGCGAGGTTGGACGGAACCAGATTTATATTGGCAGTTTTCTATACGTTTAATGCAAATTTTATTTTTAACGTCCATTTAGAATAGGATGTCATAAGTTTGACATAACTTATGACGTACCTCAGGGCTTACACGAATGGACAGTAGGTACTTAAAAGTCTGGTTTGTCGTGATGGGTCTTATCAAATTGTTAAAAATAAGGTTAAAGCATAGACAATTTGGTATATTCTACCTATTACATGGTAAAAACGCTATTTAACTAAAAAATAAGATGGATTAAGGAAAACTAATTAAGTTGGTACCAGAAAACAATAGTCATTATAACTGCCTAAATTAGATACTAGATCCTTCTAACTTTAGTAAAATGGACCTCGCCCATACCTGTACAGGGAAACTCGAACTTCGAGAGGGTTAACCAGAAACTACCTACAGTATCCACTTGTCCCATTCCCTGTATTCTTCTTTCGCATCACCCACATTCTTTACCATCTTCATGCAAGTTCATCGGTTTGCGTTAAGATTTGCCAGTATATCTGCGAATGGCGCCATTCTATGTCTACGTCAAGGTCTATTAAAATCATTTTTGAGAAGTCCCAAGATGCTGACAGCAATTCTTTAAAAAAATATATTATAACGTATAGGACGTCCTGGTAAAGGGTCAGGTCAAAAGTACCCGAAACCGCCGAGCTTGCATGAAGAGAGTTATGAATGAAGCGAAGGAAGTATGCAGAGATCGTGGCAAGTGGAAAGAGATAGTCTCTGCCTTTCCCTCTGGGAAAGAGGCGTGATTTTATGTATGTAAGTGTGTATAAATATATTATAAAGAATTATTTAATTCAATATCACTTCTGAAACCCCACAAATTTATTATTTACCATATGACTGATGGTCAGGCGACTTAGTAAGAAACCTTGACATGGTAGAATTGGCAATCGAACTCGTTTACTATGTATTTCACCGAGCAAGTTGGGTTAAGTCACTAATTCCCAATGCTCAGTTGTTAATGCATCTATGGACTTCGAATGTAGTCTTGAGTAGATTGAGAAGTAGCCATTTTCAACAAAAAAAACAAAAATATTATTGATCGTTGACGATTTGATTTTATTTTTTTATTCCAACGGTTTGTCACTAATTTTAGTCAGTGGTTATTTCATAATAATGTAATGTACAATATATGCGAAAAGATTTGTATTTTTATTTTTCATAAAATGTGATGTAATAGAGTACTTTTGTTTCTCGAAATTTTGTAGAGGCATGCCCCCAAAGAGCAAGTCTAGTATGTTTTATAGTGAAATAAAATGTTTAACCTTTGTTGTAACTCCATTCACAAATTTTAATTTCAATTCTAATAAGATAGAAAATTGAAATTTATTTATTTTCATTTTAATTTAACTTATACTTTGAGCCCTCTCTTTTAACATTCCCAACTCTATGCGCTTGCAAGGACGGGTCGCCTTCAAATATTCATACTAAGATCGATATGAGTGTTGTATGCGCTCACTTGCTCGAGGTCGACCTAAACCAAAGAGTATGAAAACTCTTTCGTTTTAACAAGAGTTCTCACATTTACATTGCCAAATTATTCCTCTTCTAACAATTGTTTGAATGGCTGATTCAATATTTAGAAAGTTCATTGTGGTGGTAGTGACAATCTGTACCAATGTTTGTTGGTTAAATTACAATTATTAATAAAAACCTCATGTTGTGACTATGACTTCAATCCCTTTCAGAAGACATGTCTAGAAGCCTACAGGCGATATTTACCCTTTAATCAAACTATGGATGTACTTTGCCACTCCTGCGTTTACGCCGTTTATGTTGTCGAATGTACTTAAAGCTATTGCGCACTCTACCTATAACAGAAACCCTATGTCCAACACTAATCAAAATGTAATTCCAAGCTAATATTGTATTCGGTCCGGTATTGCGCACTCCAAATGCTAAAGGTTACCTTAATGAATTGATTTTCTATGGAGATCGAGGTATAGGCATCCTTTGTCGATGATCTCATTACATTGTTTGATGTACAAGAGTTATGGACATTCACTTCTGACAGTTTATGAACACAGATTAACAAAGTGTTTATCTATTATTTATAAGAGGTTGAGATTGACAGGCTGACATGTGAACGCAAAACCCAAACCGCTGGGTCTAGAGATCTGAAACTTGGCATGTAGTAGATACAATACGTACTTTAGGAATGCACTTTACAGGATTTTCCAAAATATCCGCGGGGATAAAAATAATAGAATCAATATAACGAGACAATTTAGTCTCTGACAGTTGAATAGGATCCTTTCGTTCATTCTTGCGGATATCTTAGTAGTGTAGTAGTAATGGTTAGAGGCAACTAAAGGATTGGCCAACTAACAACTGTGTTGTATCAAATATTTACAAGAGACCTCAGCCTGGCATAATATTTTGTGTAATCTATTCATAGATTTTTAATTTCAGCTATTTAAGTAAAATCTCGAAAAGCTTTAGAAACGGACATGATGGAATTCAGTAAAAAACGCTTTTATCATAGAGATATATCGAGATAGATCCACCCCTAAAATATGCCCATATTCAGACCTTTATGGACTGACTTTTAAAAATATGAGAACAAACATATAAATGAAACGTCAGAATGTTTGTTTACGTTTTGTTGTATCACGTATGAGCGCTCGCCCGGTGTGTTGCCCTAAAGTGAACTTTGCTGTCGAATTAATTATTCACTGGTACCTTCCTTTTTCAGCGCTATCAGGCGATGTTTGTTCTTGTTGTGAAATTATGTCTTTGTTTACTTTTGTACTTTTCGTAGACTAGTTTAGCTCGTATTCTCAGGTATTCTAGCTGATTCATGAAATAAGCAAAATAATTTGGAAATGTGCCTGATTTTATCAAAATCTATGGCAGTTTTAGAAATTTTTGGTGAAATCGAACTAAGAAATACATGAACTTATGCCTATCTATCTATAATTTTTTCTCAAAATATAAAGGGATAAGCTCGCCTTTGTTACTGGCAATTTAGTTTTGCTCTTTTAGTAGAATAAAGATTATTTATATACAAGAAAATAATTGGCTACAATTAAGCAGTTTAATATAACAAATAAACTGTATTCTGAAAACAAATATTTACGACAAATGTATTAATTAATTGGCTAAGCAATTACACGAGACACTCGGGGAATGCGTTACCATATCTCACAACAAAACAATTTATTAGGACTCAATGTAAACAAAGCGATAAAAACAGATTAAACATAAAACACCGATTGGCAATGTATATTGTTTTTTCGATGAGTTACTGTCCCGATTGAATTTTTCTCTCTCAATCATAAAAAGGTTTGTTAAATTTGTTGAAAAAGAAGCGGGTTGTGTGTTCTTAGCTTTTGACCATTGCTTGACTCAATTACATAAACATCACAACGCAATTAGTAATTGTATCCCGTTGTAGAACTTGTATGTTGGCTTTAATTCAGTTCACTCTCTTATGTATCATTCAACAGACCCAACTTGTATTTATAAAAAGAAAGTACAAAACTAAACGCACTGCAATCTATTCCAAGCAACTGATAAATAAACGTGATTAGAATGATGAAATTTTAGTAGATTCCCGCTGAACAAGTTACTCTATTCTAAACTAACACATTCCTGAAATAAAGCAAAATCGTTCAAAAATGTAAGCAGATCGCAGTAATAATATCAGAAGAACATTAAGCGAGTATAAGGTAAGCCTCCACTCTGTTGCAGTCGCGTCGGTAGGCTGCGGCGCCTCTCGCTTCCAGAATTAATAACTTTCTGCCCCCCACGCCCATACTCTTGACTCCCTAGCTACCCTTCTCACACCATCGCCCGATCCTACTCAGAGTTCTCGCTATTTTCTCGCGTTGGATATGTGAACAGTGGAACATTATTGCACAGACTGATTTTGATGAAATTTGACACACAGGAACTTTAACATCTTTGTCGAGATAGAGCCTAAAGGTTATGTTTATGTGGGTGACTTATTTTATTATGATTGAAAGAAACCAACAGATAACTTAACTACAATATTCCTAAAATAATAATCTTAAGTTTGAAAAGCCTTTCCCGTAATTAACTTTTTAAATCAGTGCAAAATAAGAAGCAGTTAACACATACATTCTTTTAATTTTTATAACAAGCAAGAACAGCAATTTTTTATAAAAAGACAATCAACAATTTACCAAAACGAAAGTTACTTCCAAAAATTGATTTTCACGTAAGTTAAGCCTAGAACAAAAATTAACTAGATTATACCGTAGTTCCTACTAATGAAACGTTTCGCTTACCATACTGAAAACTTCAGTTCTTTCGAGTTCTTATAGTAAGTCGATCGTCTGTCTCTTTCTAACGGCCGGAAAGCCTTCGGAAGTTTCAGGAGTGTTTCGGTTTGCCTCTTTGACTGTGTTTGGGTGTGTAATGATTTGGCGCCCGTGTAATTTGCTGAAAAAATGTTGCCAGCGCTTTTCATCGCTTCTTATGACACATCTTGATCTCCCTTATTATTATTGGAATGGGTTATTACGTATGAAGTAATTTATTCTATGTATGTGATTATTATTTGCGACGTTTCACGTGCGTGTTACAAAGGAATTTGAGATTGGAAGGAGTAGTGTGTAGATGTCGAATTCCTGTAGTTTTACTTGTTGAACTTATATGTTCCGTAGCCCCTGTATAAAATATTTTGCACTTATGGTGAAAAAAAAAACAATGTAAGAAAACTTGTAGTGCACATTCAGGCAACTGGCTTCTTTCATATGCTGTGATAGTTCATCCTACATGGTTTCGAAGGTCACATGGGAGTAACTTCGTATTAAAACTACCATCCTTCACTATCCAAGATGGTGATCAAATTCGGGCCTTTGGCTTCTCTCTATAGAGATAAGGAAAACGCAACAGAACCAACACATTAAAAATTAAAAAAATCTACTTGCAAACAGTATTCCATAATTGTATAATCATGCAATAATATTTTCAAGCAGTCAACCTTATATAGATACATATTTTCCTTCAATGTCAATTCATTGAATATTCCATGAAATCTAGCTTCTAAAAATAAATACAACCTGTGATCCGAAATCCCGAACCTTACACAGTTTCAATCTTCTGCGAATATAACTTGAAGGGGGAGAGATGAAAAGGCCACAAGGAAAATATAGACACGAAATCGTAAAGGCCAAACTGTCAGAGACAACGTGGGACTTTGATATTATTGTAACTGGAATTCTTTTGATATGTTTGGCTTTATATTATTACTTTAAGTCTAAAACAAAATGCTTTAGTTACAAAAAAATACATAACTTTCCGTTTGCCGCAATTCCTTCACAATTTTTCTTTTGCATCATTCACATCAATCAATCTTTTCATATTTCGTCGGTTTTTAGAACTCATGACCTGTCCTTTATCTCAAGGTACGTTAGTTTTGGTATTCTTTGTCAAACGTTCGGCGAAATGCCTTGAAATAATAACTGTAATTGGTTAGTTTCCTACTGGCTTTCAGTATTTGTATTTCCTTCTTACGTATTCCTCTCTTTCGTTGCTACAGTACATACATCCATTAGCCACAAAAAAAAGTTCGTATTGCTCAGTTAACAAATCAGAAAATTTACGTAATTTCTAAATTGCAAAAAGAGCAAAATGAACTGATCTTAGCAGACGAAATAGGCAGTAATTAAAAACGCAAAACGTTTCGGGTTTAGTCTATTGTGAAAAATGTACGTTGCCGTTTTCCCGGCGATATTAAAAAAGAAAGAGTACATTACACAAAAGAAGCCTGATTACACCTCACTAGCTAAGATCCCTTTGTTTCTTATGGTTTGTTTTAAATACGCATACACTATGAAAGCACAGTACTTTACTGCATATAAAACGCCTGCAGTTTTATTTACAACGGTTGCTATAGTGGGGTGAGGAAAAATATCGTGAGGAAACCTGCACATTCAGATAATTAGATCGTCGTGGGGTCTTCCCATACTCCTTAAGGAGGAGGCGGAGTAAATGGTCAGGGCTAGATAATTATATGTATAATCTTCTTATATATATATAATTCTTAAATCAGGGTCAGGTTCCTCTGGATGAGTTGCGAAGGTCAAACGTAAGCCGCTTCGTGTAAAAACCTGACTTACCCAACCGCAATCAGCATCTTACAAAACTATCGTTATTTCGATTTTTATTGTGACGTGAAACGGGACAGCGATAGTTATTCGCGCGATAAAAACGGCGTCGTGCGTCCCATGCTACGGGGGCTAGATCGTGAACCCAGGCGCACCTCGGACTACTCTCCAGAAAGGAGAGAGAGAAATGGAGGAGAGGGTATGTAGGTAATTAGTGTGGTGGATTCTGTTTTTAAGCCTTATACTAATGAGAGGGAGTTATTTGGGACAATTATACCTAGCTATTACTATGAAAGTAATAAATTAACCTTTAATTATACTTTCCTTGTTTGACACAGTGGTTGGTTACTAAATCTTATATACATAAGTACAGTAAATATATTTGTTTTTCCATCCTTGTGTATATTTTGCAATACCAACGCTCCACGCGTTGAAGTCTTTCATATGGCGTCCTATATTTAAATTTATATTGAAATTTAGCTATTTAATTTATTTTTTATGGAATTTATTTTATTCGTAATCATTTAATTGAATAAATTGTAAACGTTGTCGATTGATGATCAAACTACTGCTTTCCACTAAATATATTGTAAAGAAATTCTACACTCACATATATTTGTAAATAATAATTGTAAACAGTATAGTAACACGCTTTCAATATCATAGCGAAACAATAAAAAAAAAATCTTATATTAATTACCTCAAAACCATTCACACGATCCCAACAAAGATGAACCAATAAAAAAAGAAGATCAACTCATGCTTTCAACGCTGATGTGACATTACATTCGATACAATTAAGAGTCATGCGAAAAGGCTATAATCGAGCAATAATCGCTAAGTGAAATAGCGTTGTTATTGTGTGGCATCGGGCGGGCGAGTAAATTAGAGAGCGACCGGATTATAACTAAGAGTCGAACTGACGCTCCACGGTTATCTTAGGAAGGATATGCTTATCTCATTTAATAAAGCCCCTTTAATTTCATGCCGTGCGGTTCCCGGCAAAAATAGAAAAAAGTATAGGACCATTTCATCTTTTTTTTTTTCATGGATGTCGTAAACGGCGGCTAAGGGATGTGCTTATGTACTTGGGATTCTTCTTTTATGCGATGGCCTATCAACCTGTCACTGTTTGAATCTCAATTCTATCAATTAATCCAAAAAGCTGAACTTGGCCTTTCAGTATTTTGATGACTGTTGGCTCTGTCTACCCCGCAAGAGATATACACGTGATTATATATTATGTTATTTTAATTCCATGTTTGTTGAAAATATTTTTATACTCACATTTGAGGAAATATTATGATATAAATATCTCAAGTCTATATCATCAACAAGCCATCCACCTGAGTTCGAGTCTATTTCAGACTTTGGCTCTGTCTACCCCGCAAGGGATATAGACGTGACCATATGTATGTATGTATATATTATACGTTTTATATTATTGTAGGTTGACTTAGCGATAGCGACCGTCAATTCAAAAAATCTAGATCCAAAAGTGTATCCACAGTAAGCTAATGTTCGCCAGCAACAGGAATGCAGCTCGGCGACTGCAGTGATGCATATCGTTGTACGTATGGTGCATATGCGTCCCCCCCCCCACACCCCCTGCCCGCCTTCTTTGTCTTCTACGTTCATTATACGCAAGTACCAGTTTAAAAGTTCCAAAGCCACTCTTTAGCGGTTAAAACCTTTGTTTTAGCTTCTATCGTCTATGATTTCAGGCAATTGAAATCCGTGCATTTGAATCGCCGTGTGGTATTCGGTAGTTTAGAGTTTTGATTATTCAGGGGTAGCTATATCAAATACTCTTGAAACCTTCGTATGGAAATATCTTATTGGGACTTTAAAACAGGACCACTGCTCTACATAGACGTCGTTAAAGACGACTAAGGGCGTAAGCACAATCATTCGGTGCAATCTTGCCGCCCAGATTGAGAAAATTTTCCAAGAGATAGGCTTCTAAACTTGGGATTTTCCTTTAGGGCATTGGACTGATAATCTATCACTATATGAATTTTAATCTGCTTCTTGAACTACTGTCTCGAATCTCCAGCTTAAAGCTCGTGAATGATAAACATTTCAAGGGCATACAGATGTCGAAGGACTGTCCAAGGAGACTGGGTTTAGGAACATCTGCATACGGCCAAATGTAACCCTCATCGGTTTACTTTCTCGCACCTAATACTAAATGTAACTGGCACACTACGAAAGTGCCGTGTGGTTCCCGGCACCAATACAAATAAGAATAGGACCACTCCATCTCTTTCCCATGGATGTCGTAAATGGCGACTAAGGGATAGGCTTACAAACTTGGAATTATTTTTTAAGGCGATGGGCTAGCAACCTGTCACTATTTGAAGCTCTATTCTATCATTAAGCCAAATAGCTGAACGTGGCCATTCAGTCTTTTCAAGACTATTGGCTCTGTCTACCCCGCAGTGGATATAGACGTAACCATATGTATGTATGTAGGTACACTACGAAAATCTGCCAAATCCAATTATTAAGCCACCAAGCTGAACGCTGTCTTGGAGTATTTCTGAGACTGTTGGCTCTGTCTACGCCGTAAGGGGTAAACGCTGAAATTGAAATTTAGTGAATAAATATTATGGTACATGAGATCCCATTATATATGATATGTATAATTTAGAGCACAGAATATATACCATTCCACTTTTTCTGTGGATTGCAGAGACGAATAAGTGTAAAATAATGATTACATTCATCTACTTTATAACTATTATTTTTTTTTTATTCTTCACGTCTATGTCAGAGCCATCAGTCTCCAAAGACTGATAGGCCACACTATTCAAATAGTAACTGGTTGCTGACCCATCGCCTTACAGAATAATCCCGAGTTTATTGCCTATCCCTTTGTCGCCTTTTACGATATCCATGGGAAAGCGATTGTGATGGTCCAACGGTTCAACCTGGTCTATAAGTTACAATTTTGGGAAAAATTCTGGCAAACTTCTTCACGACCTATTCATTGATCTATGACAAATCGGATGTAGGTATATCTTTAAAAAAAACAAATATTTAAAACGAATTCTACTCTTCTAGATTAACCGTGACGATTCGTCATAAAAATTCAATTGCGGCATGTTGCTAGGTCAACACTTCGAAAGCCATATCACCTCCCACTCTAAATTGTGATTAAACCAACCAAATACACACAATAACAGGTCACACGTTTACCGACACCAACTTATTTGTTCTGAAACAAAAAGAGCACAAGCTAATTTAGACTAGCACACACTAAACTCGACTCTTTCTCGTCTGCGTAGTATCCAAATTTGAATGTCACAGTTAAAACGCCTCTGTACACTTGTGTGCACATGTGAAAGCAACACATTTCATTTAATAGTAGATACAATACATGCCATCATATTGTACAAGTACGCACGCCGACTATCACGCTTATAAATGTTTCGTGTGTGTGTTCTGTTCGAAATTGAAACAGAGTACACGC
This sequence comes from Amyelois transitella, assembly GCF_032362555.1. Lineage (NCBI taxonomy): Eukaryota > Metazoa > Arthropoda > Insecta > Lepidoptera > Pyralidae > Amyelois > Amyelois transitella. The sequence continues at coordinate 3,708,993 of NC_083512.1, read as the reverse complement.
CTTCATTGGAAATTTGACTTTATTATATTGGCATAGAGTTTGAAGCTCCTTGTTATTAGAAGATGTATTAGGGCAATGAAAATTTCGTAACTGTGTGTGAGCAACAACTCAAGCAAAGTATCGAAGAATGTGAAGCGTGAATTACCATGTTTAGGGAGTTGGCAGTTTGTCAATTTGCTCTTATTTAGCCGGGCGATTGACTGTAATCACAATTAGGCATTGATAAAATAATTGTTCAGTTAATGTTTACATATTGTATAATTCGTTATGTATGTTTAAATGAGTTAATTAAAATATGATTAATTTAATTTTTACAATTTTAAATTATTAAAATTTCATGAAACTGATAAAACAGAAGTTTAATACCAGGTTAAATCATTTTAAACATATCCGAAACGATAGGGTTATAAAATAAATTAAAAATTAACTAATTAATCGCTAATGAATAAGACATAGATTCCAAAATGCATCTGAACAGAAGCATCCATTTTTCAACCTATCAAAAGAAGTCCAATAATAATGGAGTCAACCAACAAACGTATCAATTACTAAATTGAATTAAACGGTATAAACCGCGCGGTTGCGCACCGACCGCGCAATAAGCGGACGATCAGGACGCGGCACAGTGCGACGCATTAACTGCCTTCTGACAACCCTGTCTGCGGGCGCCTGTGTGCCACGCTCGTTACGTTTACGTGACGATCACACACTACAACCAACATAATCCTAACAACAGCCAATCCTAAAATCCACCTTCTGTGCAAAACCATAAAAGTCAACACACTTGTGTTATCAACTTTGGCAGTTAAGAGAGTCGCTCGTGCCCGCCACCGGGTGGCGAAGTCCGGCAACGTCGCGCCCAAATTATTGTGACATTTACTACAAATGCTACCACAAAATGATACCGCTGGCGACATCTATCCGTAGCCGGTGGAGAACGCGTTCGGTTTTCAGAGCGAGACGGCGCTACATGACAATATCACTTTCACGTTCGTACTTAAAGCTAAGCGGTTTGCTGTACTGTTTGTTTGTGTCTGTAAACAGTGCGCCACCGTCGAGGTGTACATGAATGCATGAATGAAACGGACAACCGCGGAAGCAGGAGGGCAGGTGAGCCGTTGCTGTTGAAGGAAAGGGATGGAAGAAAAGCGCGAAGCGTGCAGAAATACATCGTTTATCAGATTACATGCGAAGTATCGCGACGCGAGCGTGGCGATGTTTTGACACGCGATAATCACGAGATAATACGGGCGATCTCAACGACGTTTAGGTTTATATTGGCTTTTTATAGCGGCGCTCGAGTGTAGTGGCAGAGAATAGATTTATGCAGAAGAATGCTAACCCGCGCTCTTTGAAGATGACTCGCGCGTCGCTCTGTCGTCAGATGACGCGGCGAATGTTGGCTCCAATTTGCAACAATTTATGACATCTAAACGATAAAACTTCATCAACTTTTTTTAAGAGGTATTACAAACGCATAAGGACACATCGTTGCATCCCAATATTTATAACAGGCCTACTTAAATGATAAAGCCATTGATAAATCATTATGGTGGAAGCAAGATTCGGATGAATAAAAATCGGAACAATTAAAGTAATTAAAAAAACTGGTAACTTACACTTGAATATACGTCACTTTAAGTCTCTAGATCTAGATACGAGTAAAAATTTGTTCGTAATATAAATAATAAAATACCCTTTTCATTAAGAATTTTGCATTCGTAAACGCAAAGTTACAAACAGCTAGTGTTACAAATTAATCTGGCACTCGAAAGTCAAGACTAGAGAAAATCTAAGCTATATGCAAATTCAGCCGGCAGTATGCCAGCCGAATGCAATATGAAACTTCACAACTATTTCTATTTAAACATACTTTAAACATTAGCGTCGCGTTGGAGTTGAGACGATACTTCTAGCGCCATCTCTTGGTGAGTAGCGATTAACATTGTCTAATCTTCAGGCACGAAAAGAATGCGGCTCCAAACGTGAAACGCGTTTGTAGGGTTCCCGTAAAAAGAAAAGTTGAATCTTTTTACCTCTTTTTATTTTCCACAGCTTGGAAGTTCTAAAGTATTTCGGTAAAATTTTATAATGGCCACAATAGAAGAGCATATTTCCAGTTGATAAAACCATTAAAAAAAATACGTATACTCAGTTTTAGTTTGTTTACGCTAATGACTTTTTATTTCCTCACAATGTTTCCCTCACCACAAAAGCATCGGTTAATATACAAACATAACTCAAACAGGTCATTGGTACACGAACAAGGTAGGTAGGCAGCTTACAGAAGCGACCATAGACGCTTGAGTCTACCAACGCTGGTTTATTTTCTATCTGTTACATAAAAAGCTGCTTAGATTGGTAATACATTGAGATTCCTTGACTAATCGTTATTTCTGGATTTGTTTACCTTACAACCGACGCCGTGGCGCGTGTTTGTTTCGTATCGGATTTATTTTCTTTTATTTCTGTAATTTTATATCACGTCTGCGGACTAATTGCTTTCATTTGATAGTGAATGTTTGCATTGGACTCTCCGTTAATTTTCAAATTGAGTAACAAAAATATTGTGATGATTTAATGTTTTCAATTATCGATAACTATCTGGGGAAATATATCGTAGCCAAACTGCCTACACTGCACCATGAAGGTGACTTTTTTACCTCACAGACCTAAAAGTCCTACCTAGTTTGACGTGTCTAGAATAAATATGTTGTGTATGTTTACCTCAAATGTATTAAATCAAGCCTCTCTCCTCCTCAAGAATTTCTACTTATCACGATTTCTGTAAACCTACTTATTTGCTCAACCAAAATAATGCCCTTAAATACATACATACCATACGTAAAATCACGCCTCAATCCCGGAGGGGTAGGCAAAGACAACATTTTTCTACTTGCCGCGATATCTGCATACTTCCTTCGCTTCATCCACATTCATAACTCTCTTCATGCAAGCTCGGTAGTTTCGGTTACTCTTGAACTGACCCTTTGCCAAGACGCCCTTAAATACAGTCATCGTATACTTTATTACAACCACTTCTTCTCATTCCTCGTGGCTTTAGTCACGATAACGTCAAGTCAGGTTTTTAAACGAAGCGACTACCGTCTGACTTCAGCAACCTATGCAGGGGAATCCATATTGGTTCATGGTTTCATCTCGTAACCACTTATATTTTAATGTTATTACATACATACATATGGTCACGTCTATATCCCTTGCAGGACAGAGCCATCAGTCTTGAGAAGACTGAATGGCCACGTTCAGCTATTTGGCTTAATAATAGAATTGAGATTCAAATAGTGACAGGTTGCTAACCCATCGCCTAAAAAGGAATCCCAAGTTTGCAAGCCTATCCCTCACTCGCCTTTTACGACATCTATGGGAAAGAGATGGAGTGGTTCTATTATTTTTTTGTATTGGCGCCGGGAACCACACGGCATTAATGTTATTTAATGTCGATTTAATGTTATCTTCATTTAACAACCATACCCTTTACATACCTACATTGTAACTTGTCACTCATATTGATTAAATACCGAGACAATCATTTGCGTCACAACAAAAACTATGGTGAAAACTCACGTACCTACTAATTTTAATTATCTGTACACGTGACCATATCTGAGCGATAAAGTATTATCAATAGCTGGAATGGCATCGTCACTGTTCTACCGTCGACTGCACAACAGATGTATTTGAAAAAAAAAAGAACTGCGAAATATCTTACATTTTAAGTACTCGTATGCTATCATCATCAGGTTCCTTCATTCAGAGATAGGCTAATAAACTTGAGGTTGTTTAGGTGATGGGCTAGCAACTATTTGAATCTCAATCCTATCATTAAGGCTCTGTCGAACTTGTAAGGGATATAGCTGCTTATATGTATGTTTGTATGTATGATCGTCTCACCCATAGAAGTCTACTGCTGAACAAACATCTCTGTCAAAGGTACAGTATCCTTCTATCGTCAAAGCCTGAGCCTGGGGTATACCTTTGCTGGATTGGGCCCGTCAGGTTTTACACAAAGTCTGACCCCCGCATCCTTTGTAGGGGAAACTGACCCAGTCTGGATCAAATCCAGCTGTCTGTATTTGCACAGTTTGAGATTTCTTATCATGTTTTCCTTCCCAGTAAGTTGGGGTATCGCAAATTCAATACATTTAATACCATCAACAATTGCAATAGATATATGACTTACCTGATTAATGCACAATAAATTTAATTATTCATTCATTAAATCACGTCTCCCCTTGCGGGGTAGAAAGAGCTAGCAGTCTTGTAAGACTAACAAACCACGTCCAGCTGTAAGGCTCATTGATAATAATAATTTCATTATTAGGAGTAAAAAAAAACTTGCTCCACTCTATGCTCTACTCATATGCAACCCACTACACTATCAACTTCACCATAAATCTTCCGTTGATTTACGAATAAGAATAGGTGCGTTCTTATTCTTTAATTTACAACCGACCAGATATAGATCGGGTTCAGACGAGTTTTTTTTGAAACGACTTTGTTTGAAACCGAAGACATTTTCTTAAACTAATTTGGGTTATGTCGAAATATGGCTGGAATATCTTAGATGTGTAGTTTTTATCAAATCAAATTTTTCTCTTGGTATATATATATACATATGGTCACGTCTATATCCCCTGAGGGGTAGACAGAGCCAACAGTCTTGAAAAGACTGAATGCCCACGTTTAGCTATTAGGCTTAATAATAGAATTGAGATTCAAATAGTGACAGGTTGCTAGCCCGTCGTCTAAAAAAGAATCCCAAGTTTGTAAGCCTATTCCTTAGTCGCCTTTTACATCATCCATGGGAAAGAGATGTAGTGGTCCTATTCTTATTTGTATTGGTGCCGGGCCCCATCTCTTTCCCATGGATGTCTTAAAAGGCGACTAAGGGATAGACTAATAAACTTAGGATTCTTCTTTTGGCGTCTAACAGCTGAACGTGGCCTATCAGTCTTTGACTGCCGGCTCTGACTACCCCGCAACAACTATATACGTGATTATTTGAATGAATGAATTACAAAAACAGAAGGACTCCTTTGTTCTATCCGCTACTACTAATTGTATGACTTATAACAATGTAGAAAAGAAAAATATAAATTTTAAGATATCGATACTACAAATGATATCGCGATTCGTGATATATACATACCATTTATTGCATAAAAGTGTTACGGCAGAATAAGAATTCTCGGAAAGAATTTTTCTTGAGAGACATCAAATTCTACTTTCAGAGAATTAAACTGCAATTTCATAGCTACACAATTATTTGCATATGACAAGTTACATAGCTAAACATTTTATTCTCTGATTTCAGGAAAGTTTTTTGACTTTTTAATGATACCATCTATGATGGATGAATTGGATAATCCAATTCAATCCAATTCTTATGAATTGGATTACCTTTGCTTAAAATTAAAGCAAAGGTCGAAAACCTAAAGTAGACAATGGGTGTAGGTTAAGCAATTTAAAACCTGCTGTTATCCTATAACAACCAGTATGCCAACCTGTAATATGTTTTATTCTGTTACCGAGGCTCAATATTTTAGCCAAATGTTATAAAGATGTAATGACAGTCAAAACTCAAGCTTTATCGGCCAGCACAGGTCACAATACTTTGACAATATTTTGATGTTATATCCTCCCAGCAGAACATTGTTGACATATTACATCAGGGGTATACGTCATTATTATATGTATCTAAACGGATAGCTGTAACCAAAACGCTACGGACTTGCGAAAATAAATAGTAGCTACGAAAGGAAGACTTGAAACTTCCCTGCATCTCTCTTCCCCGACACATACAACTTGGGTATTTTCAAGGGAATCAAGTTAGGCCTCATCTTGCTTATCACCAGGCGAATGAGGTCAAACGCACTCAAATTATTATATATAAAAAAAGAAACTTGCGTAGCTACCCGTAAGTTACAATGGAATGGCACCTTAAGAACGCAACACCGACCCAGATCGACACTTCGTTAGAATTTTCCAATAACGCGCAGTGATTTATAATAGATATAAAACTCACCAGATGCTGGATCGGCGGCGGTATTGGGAATAATTGTTTAACACTTGTGAGGTCTAAGATTGTTTATGAGAACATCAAAATTGACTTTAATCACACCATTGTACAAGTTATATCCTCATTTTGAATAATTTGTCGGTAACACGGGAATCATGTGTTTTTTTCAGTGCAGAGTTTGAAGGGACTTAACATTAATAAGAATTACGTTAATTGAAACAGTTAAGTGACTCATCACCATTTTCCTAAGCAGCTTCAGTCCCTTAATCCCTATTCAGGTGAAAAACATTGCTATTTACATTTCCCAAATACGGAAACAGAGACGTGCAACGCTCACGTGGCAGGGGAATTGAAAAATTGTAAAACACACCTCTCAGGCATTGTGGTGTGAATAAATAATAAGCGCACAAGTTCAAAGACCACTGTAAACTGATCTCTCATTCCTCCTCGCCGCCTAGAAACTGGCTTAACGCCGAGGAAAATAGCAGGCAAGATTAAACTGGTTACTGCTCGACCTACTTACGCCTGTAGTCTCGATATTGTTGTACCAGATATCTACTAGGTTAGCGGAACCCTAGAGCCAGGATTATTAACTTGGCTTAATGACAATACGCTGAGGGGAATTGTGTAGACGGCCGTAATAAACACGCGTTTGGTTTATTTTCTTCGATAAACTTAATTGGATGTAGCACGGGGTGACCGACTATAAAGGGACTGGTGAACGATTCCTCTGCAATCTTTTGTTTGAGATGATCTAATCGTCCGTAAAATTTGATGTAGGTAGGTGTAATTTGTCAAAAAATCAGTAATAGATAAAAATAAATTGCAGGGAACTCAAAGCAACTTGAATCTGAAAGAAATGTTACTACCTACTAATGTTATAGTTACGTTAAGCTTTCAATTAAAAAGATTAAAAAGATCTATTACAAATATCATAAATTTTACTTTACCGAAATTAAGAACTTCGTAATACTATCTCAGTGACAAAATGTAAAGAAACTTCCACCAGATTCTAAAAGCAATTTACGAGGTCTATTTAGGTCTCCAAGTACACATTATCATGGCCTCCATTTCCAGGTCAGGGGTCGTGGTCCTCAATCGATGCCTACGTCCTTCTTTTATCACTCCAATAATTTCGTTACATGACTTTTCTTTTCAATGTTTCTGCCGTTTTCAGAAAGACGAAACTAATTTTGATATTTTCATCCTCTATGTTATTCTTAAGCTTTTCTAGACTAAGAGCTAGGTTTTTAATAGGCGGATTAAAATTCATCTTTAGAATATATTTTTACGAGGTTAATATCGTGTTGTTGATTATCCAGCAATTGTTTATATTGTTAGAAATTTTGTAAAATATACGATTCTAGATAAATATTATTTGGCTCTGAAGGGATTCTAATGTTAAGAATTTATTTATTGAACCATGTTTATTTTGTTATCAGTAAAATTCTTTTAATTCATGACATTAAAACCTCCCGATCGCAATACTAAACCTCTAAGGGAATGTCTCTCAACGCCTATAAATCACTCATATTATTGGTGGTATCTGGACTAAGGCCTTAGCTTTTAATCAATCAACAGCCGAGAATGCAATTGAAAATGCTTTATAATTAGAAAGAGTGAGAAAGAGATGGAAACAACTGTATTACCTATATCACTTCTAACTAGTAACTAACAGCTTTTCTATATGAAACTATAAACATCAAACCCACAACCCACCCAGGAAAAAGTATCCTGGGTACATAATACGAGTATGACCAGCATTTATTTGTAGCATGGCTATCCAAGAACCTTATTTTAATTTGCTGTTATATTACGCCCCCTTAACTATCCTACAGGATTACTCCCTGAGGCCGGTCCCTGACTAACTTGTTGTACCGTACCTTTCCTAAGAACGGTTTCCATGATGGGACCTTAAGTATTTATGGAACCCTAATATTCATAGTTCCCTGCAGTGATCGTTTTGACCGTTAGACCAGAGTGTGAGAGAGCAAAGCTTTTATTGTGAATCATTTTTTAATTTCGTGGGAGTGATTTCTTGAAAAAGAAGTAAGTATGTAGCAGGCGAACCTCCGGCTAAAGCAGAAATAATACGCTGTATTAGGTTTGAACGTGATGACAAAATGCCGTTAAATGCATGAATTTTCAAGGAGCGATAGGCCTTTTTAAGATTGAGTTCACCAATTCAGGTCAACCGTACTCAATTTTTCAATAAAATAGGGATTTTCGGAAGACCTACCAATGGCTTTCTTGGGTACAACTACAAGCTTTTAAGCAGCCGTAAAACGCATTAAACCACATTAAGCGTTTTATAACCTTGCTATGTAAAAATAGTTAAGAAGCAACGGTTGCTAACTAATTATAATATAACGCGCATTTGCGCAAAACGACCTCCCATAATACAAAATTCATCAATATTAATTTCTGAGAACCCGTAACTCGATCCTAGTTCGTCGAACTAGCTTTTCCATTAAATTTTCACGAGTCCCACCTACCTACATAGGTATGCGACAACCGAAATTGGGTACAAAATTACTCAGTGGTAGAATTATGGCGTTGTTAACTTATGCACGGGTATCCGGAAGTGGCCTGGCCTGTAGCATTTGTAGAACACAATGTCGTGTAAATTTATGTGTCGTGTGGTTCCCCCTTTAGAATTGAACCACTCCATCGCTTTTCTATAGATGTCGTAAAAGACGACTTTGGGAATAGCCTAGAACATACCTATTTATGACGTGCAGCTTTAAGTATTTTGCAATGCGTATTAGGTTCCCCTGCAAAGGCTGCGGATGTTAGACGGGAGTCGCTTCGTATCAAAACCTGACTAGCCCAATTCATAGAGATGAGTCTCGAGGGGGAAGAAGAAATTGTCAAGTAAATTTATATCAGTGGCTACTCACATCATTTAGTGTGGCCGCCCGCCGCTAGATGGCGTTAGCAAAAAAGTGGCAATGTTGAAGGAAAAGTATTTTCGCGCGGATTTTTTATCTATGGTAAATTACGAATAAGGCATCATTGGTAATTATAAATAATTTAAGGTATTCTTGGGTTCGTGATAAAGCAAACAAGATTTGCCGAAACCCCTTATTTTACGGAATCATTTGCAGAAGATAATAATTCTTTTGTTTTAGTCTAGTCAAACTCTATTAAGAAATTCACATTTAAAATGTGTAAAAAATAAAAAAAATCCATTTTTAAAATTTTTTGTTGAAACAACAAACAAAAATATGAAAATGTTACTTCCGAGTTTTCACGGCTTTAACGTCAAAACTTAGTTATTAGCTGCTAAAAATAGCACAACGTGAACTTTCAAATGTGATAGGGACGCAGAAGCTATTTAGGGATTAAACCTCTTTGTGTATAATATCGACGCTGTCAAATTTTTAGGACATTTCTGTGATTAGAAATATATATATTCTTCATCGTGTTCTCCATTATTGAAGGTTGTATCCGTCCTGAAACGCTTTGACGGATTCGCTAACGAGCTGTTTCGAGGCTGTTCTGTCTTTGGCTTTTCTCAGGTAACAGAAAATATATTATATATACATACTAGTCTAATATTTTGGGCATCTTCGTGATTGAAAATATTTATACTAGATATCGCGACCAGATAATACGCCTTTAGCCTACGACATAACTCTCATGAGAATTTTGAAAGAGCTCCATTATTTGATTATTCCTGGATCATCATGAGTATTTTTACGCCAAATTCCAGCTAAATTCTCTTAGCGGTTTTAGCTGTGGGTTGACAGACATCATACATATTATCACGTCGTTGTTCCTCACAGAGTAAGACGGAACCAACTGTTTTGATAAAACTGAAACGCCACGTTTAGCTCTATGATCCAATGATGAAATTGAAAATCCATAATTAAGTAAATACCAATAAACCGTTAAGCCGTAGACAAAAACCGTCATAAAAAGTGTCGCTCAAAATAGTTTCACATGACGTTTGACACCAGAATAGCCCGTTTAGAACAAGGCAACCCTTGCTATGAACACAGCTATGACGTCACCGTACCACCGCGCGCTCGGCGCCTCTAACACCCTCACGTCATCTCGATAATCGAAAATACCGTAACTCGGTTCTTTATTTATAAACGAGTGATGTCTGGAAATGTTTGAAAATCGAACGAGGTCTCCAGGTGGGTTCAGATTGGGCGAGATTGGGGCAAGTTGCTAGGCCAGTTGATGAAACTAATGAGCTAAACCAGAAGTCAACTATTGGGTCTTCACTACTGGTGATGCTACTTTCCACGTGTTACTCTACGTAAAGGGTCTATCAAACGTCCACCAAGACTAGTCTTACCTCTTTTTATGAAGTAAAATGTTGGAAGTGTCTCCTCCATATGATTTCAAAGCCTTTATCGTCCCGGTTTCATCTTTTGGAGGAGATCCACCCCACCTATAAAGGTGAATCAGGAATCGGTAATAGCAAGGTGCCTAGATTACATGAATCTTGTTATGCTCTAATGATCTTGTTACGAAGAGGGCCTACTGCAGTTCCAACTTACTCCTTACTGATGATACTTACTTACGATATATACTCGGGGATATTTCAATGGGTCAATTCTTAAATGCCGGTATCTACATTGCACGACCTTTCCCAATGTGGAATAGTATATTAAATGGTTTTCTAACACTTGACTTAGTACCAAACTAGTTGCAAGTTTTACATCAATGTGAAACAAGTATTACATTCGTATATTACAGAGCAGTTACTAATCGATAAACCTGGACATTAGGATTTTACGATTCGACACTATTTTATGTGTGAACGCATGAGTTGTTTAAAGTATTCAGGTGTGTACGTTAGCAAGAACAGACTTGGACAGCAGCCAAAAACGAATGGCAAAAGTACTCTCAGGTGAACTGAGAGATTATTTCTGAGACAGATACCTAATTTATATCTGTACCTTGCAATTTATTAGCTGAAAGTCGAGACTTTAATAGTAACTAACGGATCCTGCACACAAACTTGCTTTCGCCTTTATAATATTGACTTTACTCGTACCTTACGAAACCATTACAAATCGAGAAAACAAAGTACTACATACTACATACACACATATGGTCACGTCTATATCCCTTGCGGGGTAGACAAAGCAAACACTCTTGAAAAGACTGAATGGCCACGTTCAGCTATTTGGCTTAATGATAGAATTGAGATTCAAATAGTGACAGGTTGCTAACCCATCATCGCCTAAAAAAGAATCCCAAGTTTGTAAGCCTATCCCTTAGTCGCCTTTTACTACATCCGTGGGAAAGAGATGGAGTGGTCCTATTCTTTTTTGTATTGGTGCCGGGAACCACACGACACCACAACAAATATTACTATATACCTATACCAAAAACTCATATCTTCCACATCACTACCGTAATAACTCCCAAAACACTTTATATATCAATTACTTCGCTTTATTTACAGACGGATCAATTTGTAGTCTAGCTGTCGCGGCTATGCATGCAAATTTCTTACGATGCCACATTCACACTGCGGGGGAGCCCTCGCTTCACAATTAAAATATGCAAATGGGGATATTACCCACTACTTTTCATTCTAGTTCGATGGAGACGAGGCGATGGGGTCCGGAACGGTGGCTGTGATGATGACGACGTAAAAATGGCCTGGGGCGTTCGTGGTCTGTATGTTCTGATTATTGTGTAGGTCTATGGTATGTTAATATAACATACATACATAAAATCACGCTTCTTTGCCGAAGCGGTAGGTGGAGACTACAAATAAATATATATGTATATATAATATATATAGAAAAAAGATACCATATATAATATTTAATTTTAACATAACATATATACATAAAGTTACGTTTTATGTGCGTTGCGTAGTAGACAGAGTATGACGTAATGATGAAATTGAGATTCAAATAGTGACAGATTGCTAGCCTATCGCCTTCCATAAGAATCCCAAATTTATTAGCCTTTCTCGTTTAGCCGTAATCGCTTTTTACGACATCCTTGGGAAAGGTATGGAGTAGACTTAATTTTAAAAAGAAAGTATTCCGAAGTGCCAGGCAACAAAGAGTAGGGGGAAGTCCCGTAACGCCGGACGGCACCTAGCGCCGGACACTCGTACTATCAAGCGAGTACAAATCAGTTCGTTTCAAAATACATGTGAAAGGGGTGCTGGGGCACACAGGAACAAGATCACGCGCCGTGCCTCGCCAGTGACGCACACGGCCGCGGCAGGAGTAACCATTTGCTGTTTTAGGCTCGAAATCACTGCGTCACCTAAATATCAACGTAAGTAATTCTAGTATATTTATGCATTTACATTTGAGTGGTATTCAAAGATAAAATCAGTACTCGATTGTTATCCGTAAAATGGTAGAAAATTATTACATCTTTTAAACAATTTTAGTAGGTACCATCTAATGAACGAAAATGTGTGTTCTTTAGCACCGGACACTAAGTCGTCCCTTAGTGCCGGACAGTAAACATATTGATATTTCTTGTAAGAAATTACGTATTTTATTCTAATTATTTAATTTTGTTTTAGAGTATAGAAGAAAGAAGATAGTTAAAATGGAAGAGAAGAAAAAGAAAGGATCCTGGGATCCACAGAGCTTACAAACTGCTATTGATAAGGTTATGTCAAAAGAACTGAGTGTAAGACAAGCTGCAATGCGATACAATATTCCTAAAAGCACTATACATTAAATAAAGGCCCTAAATCGAGAAGAAGTAACAATGAAACCAAAGTTAGGTAGATTCACTAACACCTTCTCAGCAGAGTATGAAGAAGTCTTGGTGGACCACATTAAAGATTTATCGAATAGATGCATGCCAGAAAAGAAGTTTCTTAAATTAGCATACGACTTAGCTGAAGTCATGAATATTCCTCATCGATTTAATAAAGAAAAAGGCAGTGCTGATAAATAAAAAATAAAAGTCGCAATAAAAAAATACGACTTCATGAAAAGGCATTCTGACATTTCGTTGAGAACACCGGAATCGACAAGCATGATGCGCCCCGTAGGATTTAACAAACCACGAGTGGATCTCTTCTACGACAACCTTGAAAAGCTGATGAAACAGTACAACATTCACACCCTCAAGAATTTATAACTGTGATGAAACTGGTGTCAGTTGCGTGCACAAATATTCGTCCGGTACTAGGTGCCACTTTTTAAAATTATGTTTTTTGTTACCAAAGTTTGTTTGATAGTATTAGGTAATTATTTTTTAGCAGAGGTTGCATTTTTGTTAAATTAATTTGATTTCTAACTTTGTTATCTAATATAAGTCATAATTTTATAAACATTCCTTAAATATTTTATGTTTTATTTTGAAATAACCTTAGGTGTCCGCCACTGAGGGACTTCCCCCTAATTTCTTTTTTTGCAAAAATTGTTGCATATATAACTTAAGATAGTGTTAGATGGTTACTACTAGGCTGTTACCGTCACTTGCAGAATTTATAATTACCTCCGGTTATCAGGAAGTTTATATCATGTTCTTTTTAAAATAAGGTCTCTTGATCAAAGTACAAGAAATACCTGAAGTCCCACAAAATAAAACTATAAAGTTTATCTTAAATTAACTTTAATCCAACAGGTATGATACAGGTAAGCATAACTTGAGAAATTTTTGCATAGATCATGTCAATTCTATCATTAAGCCAAATAGCTAAACGTGGCCATTCAGTCATTTCAAGCCTGTTGGCTCTGTCTACCCGGCAAGGGATATAGACGTAACCATATGTATGTATCATGTCAAGGATACTAAGAACAAACTTTACATGTCTTCAGATCTTATTTACTGACAGGAAAAACTCACAGGCATTAGCATTAATAAAGAAAATCTCAGTGATACTTTGACACAACACACTGAGCTTACACCGTACGCAATTACAATATATAGGAATCTACCCGTACACTTACAACTAAACACCCAAATTACACAGATTGGGAGCGGGCTGTGTTGCCATGTAAATTAATAATATGTAAATTTCCACACCCCAGCCTTTGGAACCGAGGCTAAGCCGACGTTTACGCCACTCCTCAGTACTGGGAGATTAATTTGAGTACGGGCAGCCTTTTAATTGAGCTTCGTTGGAAATGAAAAAATGAAACAATGTTTTTGATACGTAAAATATACTTTTTTTTATTTAGTCATTATTTTCATATGTCTGGCAACCCAATACTTTTTGTAACATAATCGAATACAAAGAAATGCGATTTGGAAATTCCGCAATGTGGGATCATGTTGCATGGATTTCAGGATGCTTTTTACATGGAAGCTGGCCAAAAAGTCATTTAATGTAGAGAATACTTAACAAGCTGTAAATCTGTCAAAAGAATCGGTGGTTAAACGACTGAAAAAGTGTGATACGCATATAAATTCTAAAGCTAACATATGGCAATAACTCTTCTTGTAGGATTTGAATTCTTCTTGTAGGAGACGGGCTAGCTACCTGTTATTATTTAAAGAAAGGCTAAATTAAAAAAGAAATATGAAAGTTATTGAATCAGAGAAATAATAATATTAATCAAATCAACATTGGTAATAAAAATACTCAAAACACAATGTAGACTCTTATCTAACTTGTCATTAAACGTTACGAACAAAGGAAACTAGCGTAGCTGTATTAACTTTAAGCAAATTACATCAAAATTCGATTACCATAGCTTAAATAAACAGCAGTGTCCCGATGATCGTTAAGTGAAACACTGTAACATAAAATAAGGATACTACAGAACTGTTTAGTCTATTCTCTAAGGTACTTAAATGATCTAATAAAAAAAAAAACAAAACAGTGTTGCGTATTTCCAAATAAACATGTTTCTGTTTTATTTTTGATAGGATTTTTTAAATATTTTGCCTTTTCAATGACAGGTCAAGAGTAACCGTCACTGAAGCGCTTGCATTAAGGATAAAACAAAAATAGTATGCGGTTAATCTGTGCACCTCCTTGAAAGAGGCGTGTTTTAAGTATTCATACTTACAAACAAAAAATACAATTACGTCTTTATCCTTTCCTTTATCATGCCAGTTATAAATGTCGTACGTTAACATTTGTATTCGTTCCATTTCCATGTTCTCCTTATTTTGTCATGGTGACCCCTGTCGCATAGCCCGAAGCGATCAATTACTGCAAATCAACGGTGAATCTGTGGCCCTTCTGTGTCAATATTGCATTTTGTTGCACACACATTCAACGTATCAAGTTACATTGGCCGATAAAGAAAGTAACTCGTAATGCAATTACAACAAGAACCATTTTTAATTCACAAAAATTTGAAAAGCCATGTGTTAAGGACAACTTTATTTTGATGTGTGAGTTGTACCTCACTTATTTGTGTTAGTCAGCACTTTGAATTTAGTTTTTAATCTGTGTTTCATTAAAAAAGGGTTACATACAAATTGGGGAGTCAGTTTTTAGTTACTGTAGACTTGTATAAACATTTAGTTCGTTGTTTAACACGAAACATTTGATTCATTAATAAGTTTCACCTTATTTTTAGTTTTTCTTAGACGAATAAGAATAAAAAAACACAGTCAATATACCTTGCTCTGAAATTAGTCTTAGAACACTGAAATTTGGCGTTATCCTTTGGCAGGGTAAAGGGTAAAGAAAATTGAAAAAAAAATGCCAAGACATGTTCTTCGTTAATCAAAAACAATACGTTGGAAGAAAAATTAAACAATTTTATATAAGAGTGAGTGAACCAAGGTGGAATAGCTAAGAATACTATCAGCATCCATTTCAACTGATGTAGCTTTAAGGCTCAATAAAGTTTCAAATTAAATTATTATTAAAAACTAAAACTGCCTGATGTTTAAGAGACAATAAACTATGAAATAAAATACGAGATGCTTCAGAAATTGATTCGGACTTACAAAGGTCAGTCCTTCGAAGGGTGCAGGCAGGCAATATGTCGCGAGGGTGCACGTGACGAAGGGGCATAATCCCGAAAAAAATACAGGCGTGTGTCCAACTTAATTGAAAAAACTAAGTTGAAAAGATTCACGTATGGACCGTGTGTATGTCGAGTGATGGATTGTTTGGTCGCCGATTGGAAGATAAAGATCTGAATAGGATCAGATTCGAAGGCCCTTTTTTAATAGTTTTAATGCCATTTGAAAATGTATATGTTAATGCGATGATTCTGATGATGAAATTACTGGTATTTTTTTTTGATTCGTCTCATAATACTACCTGAGTTATGTAGTAGGTACGCTTGTGGTAGGTAGTACATAAGTCAGGTAGAAATAAATAATATTTACTTATACGTTTATACGCCTTGTGGTTCCCAGCACTATAGAATAAGACCCTTCCATTTCTGCCCCATGAATATCGTAAAAGGCAACATGGATCCTATTTCAAGATCAAAGGGTTAGGTTTACCTGCTAAGTTTGCGGAGGCCAGACGGGAGTCGTTTCGTGTAAAACTGCTCCTGACTCCATCCAGGATCCATGTTCAAAGGCATACCCCTGGCTCCTCTCCAGAGAGGTGAAGATATAACCGGGACTAAAGCCAGGAGCAAGAAGATCGTAAAAGGCATCTAAGGAAATAGGGTTAGGTTCCCTTTCAAAGGTTGCGGAGAACACTCGACAGGAGTCGGTTCGTATAAAAACTTGACCTACGCAAACTAGGATTACGGTCAAAGTGGTTTCCTGAGTCCTCTTAGAAGTGAAGATGTTACCAGGAAGAAGGAGAATACGTTAAATTAAGTATGTTGTAGCAATGGCCATTATATTCAGTCATCAAGTAACGTTATAAAGCATATCAATCTGTGCATAATCATTTAATTAACATAACACTACACATTAGTATTACGTCAGTAGTGCCTATTCTATTTGTACGTTGGTACATAATATGTCGTTGACACGTAAGTAAATAGAACGTATTCCTAACTCGCCGTGTTCCTAACTCACCATCTTTTGAGTATTCCATTATCCTACTACAAGTATGAATAATTTAATTTTTTGACAATAAGCAGATACCTACCTACCATTTTTGTTATTGTAAGTGTAAGATGGTAATAAGTAATTCGGAAGAAATATTAGATTCATAAAATTGTTTTTTAGAAAACAAATTGTAAATCGTGTGTTTATATTTTCTATTAAGAATGATCATAGCAGCATATCAAAGTGGTATTGAGTCAAAAACTTAAATGGAAAAATTTAGAATATTTTTCTTTTTTAGGGGAAGTCTTTTAAATACTTAATTTTCATTCAACAATTATACATATTTAAATTAAAAAATATATTAAGACGTAGACGAACGTATCTTGATCAAATTAAGGACGTCCTGCTAAAGGGTCAGGTCAAAAGTACCCGAAACCACCGAGCTTGCATGAAGAGAGTTATGAATGTGGATGAAACGAAGGAAGTATGCAGAGATCGTGGCAAGTGAAAAGAGGTAGTCTCTGCCTACCCCTCTGGGAAAGAGGCGTGATTTTATGTATGTGTGTAATAAGGGGAAACAGCTTAAAACTATATTAAAATTTTATACGTGAATCAGGAACGTAACGAACTAGGAAGCCCTAACACGGCCGGTAATGCAGATTCCCTTGATATTGTTTGCGGATTATGTCCATACCTGCGTGCCCAATTAAACCTGGTCATTGAATGTGAATTACAGATATTAATATAGGTAATTAATGTTCGCAAATTGAACGCTGATCTTATGAAGAGGGCAATTACTTAGTATTAACTGTTTATGTGAAGGGTTCTTGATTTCATTCTTTACCCTTGATAGAGTAGACCAAACCCTAAGTTTTACTGTGGTCACATAAAGTATTCAAAAGTATATTTCAAGGTCTAGTTAAGAAATAGCTCTGAAACAATGACTGATTGTTTTGTCAGTCCAGTCCAGTTCCTTTCCTGGTCCATCTCTAAGGAAAAAATCCTAGTACTCCTTTCAAGGGCGGTCGCAACTGAGACGTGAGGGAGATAATCATGATCACTCCTGGTGATAATCCGGGTTACATCCTGACCTCTCTGGAGAGAAGCTCACGGTGCGCCTTGGACCATGATCAGTGCAACTCCCGTTTGACCTAAAAACCACTGCAGAGGAACCTAACCCATATTTCTTCATGGTTAATATCATGGTTAGACGAGACATAAATAAAAGCAACCTATTAATTATGAAAAAAATGCATTACTATTTAATTATGAATCAATAAACGATGATCATTTCTTCCTAATAAACAATATCTAGTGACTAGGGACGTAAACCAATCGATAACAGATAAACTGTTTCAATACACGTTTTATCAAACTTCCGCCCATACTATAGATAACAATATATTTATATGCTGTATCTAATCTGCGCGAATTAATAAACGGAGTTATAGACACTAGAAGTACCTTACTTTGGGATTGGCCTATCGGATGGCATAGCTATGTGAGGCGAAACGTGTATAGTCCTAAAATAGAAAGTGAGTAATACCGAACTAAAGGAACGTTAAAGAAATGTTGTACAGAGTCAAGAAAAGGTGTGCTGTTATTAGAGTAAACGAGAGAGGACGTACTCCTCCCATGATTCAGTAGGTTCGTATAATTAGAAGTTTGGTAGGGCCATGGGTGGTGGTAATGGTGGTAATCTGTCTTACTATTTTAGATAAAAATCTTTGGTGGAGTGTGGCGACATCTCTACGCCATTCGTCACAACATGCAATCACACGACAACTGTCAATCATCTTGTTGGCGCCGGTAGATATCGTGCAGAGCTGCCACGCTGGAGAGAAGAGCGGCCGTCGAAGAAATCCAGGCGTGGGCTGCGGTAGATGCGTCGGTCGCTGAAGTCGATGAGAGTGAGTGCGGGTGGAGACAGGACCAGGAAGCTCGGTGAGTCGGCTGCGATGGACCTGCTGAATGGACTGCTTGCAGAATGAGGAGTGATGCTGAGGATTGGTGTTGATGAAGAAGAAGGTTGCTTCCAATCACGTCGGGATCACCAATGTAGCGGGAGCGATGATTGACAGTCTTTTCAATCTTCAATTTTTGTATATATAATAGTCAATTCAATCTTCGCTGCTATTGGCTGAGCGCGTCAATTTCTTCGCGATGATTGACAGTTGTCGTGTGATTGCATGTTGTGACGAGTGGCGTAGAGATGTCGCCACAGGAGTATATTATCATGTATGTCTAAATGGACTTTTTGCGTCTGACTTTATGCTGAGACTGAGAGTAAAGGAATTAAGTAATACGGATCAGGTCTAAATAAAAGATCATGTTACGATCACGAAGTTTAGTCGAGAGTACGAGATTTCAAGTAATTGACTAGGACGTTGTTGATCGAAGTAGCGAACACTGTGCTCCTTATACGGAGACAAACGCCAAAAGGACGATGATGAAGAAAATGAATCACTGTCTTTTATGGAGTAGGCTCTAAGATAACAGGAACTTTCATCTAGTACAGCTTTTACCTCGATCCGATGTGAGTTAGGTTCCCTAGAAAAGGTTGCGGTGATCAGACAGGAGACGTTTCGTGTAAAAACTTGGCTTTCTCAATCAACGATCATGTCCAAAAGGCGCACCTAGGGCTTCTCTCCAGAGAAGTTGGGATATGTAACTGAGATTAACGTAGTGGTTTTCTGCCAAATGGCTCTTCTAGGAATTTAGGTCATGATTCAACCGATTTGACGCCAGACGGGATTCAATCAAATTATGTTTCCATTATTATTTGGGGATGGTTTTCATGTTACAGGGGTGAGAGTGATCAGGGTCCGTCTATGACCATAATTCAGGATTGGCTGAGTCAGATATTTATACGAAATCGCCAAAGTATGACCTCCGTGACCCTGTTAAAAATGGAACGGTTTTCACAATGGTTCGAGGTTGTTGCCTTAGGTTAGGTTTTAGTCGCTTCTGACGACATTCACGTGAAAGAGGAAGAGACACGTGAGAGAAAGAGAGAATAAAAACAAAACACACTTTTCTAAAGTGCCAGGAATCACATGCCATTTATAGAGGCTGATAATAATAATCTTTTTTCTTATATGTAGCCTTTTATATACATATGAGCTGTGTCAATGAATTTAAATATTCACAACAGTATTCATATTATATCCTAAAAGATATAAAGTTCTTCATTTCATTAATTCCACAATTTAAGCTCTGTCTACACCGCAAAAGATTAAGACGTAATCTTTTAAAAAACCAATTGAAAGTCTTTGTATCGGACGCAGCAATAAGGCTTCCTGCAAACTTTATACTTCACAAGTTCTTTGATAAGTTTCTATAGCTGAAGGTTTTTATGCGAACTAAGTTCGCATGAAGCCAACATGTACTCATAAAAAGTTAAGGATCAATGATTTGTGTAAACAATGAAGTTGAAAAACTTCAATGTTTTGTTCAAAATCCCTTTTGTTCTGTTTTTATATAACTAATTTTCGCAAAATGGAAAAATACAGTTTTTTAATTAAATATAGTACAAAATTGTGTTTGTGCGTATAAAATATTTCAATCTAAATAATAAATAATATCTAGTAACAGTAAATAAATTTATACAGTTATTTTAATTGAGTTAGTTTATCGAAAATATAAACCTCAATAACATATTAATGCGAATTTCATAAAAGCATTCAACACTAAAAACCAGCATAGAATTAATAAAACATAGAGCTCTAGTTAGAGCCGACAATCCAATATGCGAGTTATAAGTTAATTACGTAATTCAATTAAGTCTCGCAATGTGAACTAGTCCGTTCTAGTAATGAAGAAGCCCGCATCGCGTGCGGATCTACCTCGATACCGTCAATAAAAACAAATATATCACTAACAACCCGACTAACAAACCCCCCAAACACCCACATATCACCAAACCATAAATAGGTTATATAATTACATATCACGCTTCATTGTCCTGATAAATACTTTCTCACAGTTATCATTTACCAAATCTACGCCACTGTCCATTTTAGATAATGGTGCGAGAGGGATGAGGAATAACGGACAGGCTTCTGTGCGAAAAGGGTGGGTATAAAATAACATATATTATTATAGTGTCCACAAGCCAAGCGGATATTGATTATCTGCCACAGTTGAGAGCCACCGAGCACCCCCACCCCCACCCGCCGCGCTCATCCGTACACTAACCTATGTTTCTTCTACCCGCATTTAATTTTCAACCTTAAAACATTAACAAATGGTGCGTTTTCCTACAGTTTTGATTTTCGACAAAGAACATTTCTACAACTGATGATATTCAATATTTGATCTCTGTCTAACCGACTGAACGTAGTGTGACTGCAATGTTCCCGTCTCGTTCGAGCACATTCCATAATCATTTTGGATGCATTCCCTTGCCATGATTTTCCCGCGGCACTTGGGTATTCTGCGATTTTACGTTTGCGTCATCCGCTTCGGAGAATCAAACTTTATTTGATCCTTTACTAGCATTGTATTTTTTTTTTATTTTGGAACAAAGCTATATATTGTGGATACCAGGAGAATAAAAAAATGCAATAGGTTATTTTATTATTGAGATTCTTTTAGCATTCAGTTTTATTAATACCTTATTTAGATAGTAATCTATGAAAAATTAAAACCGAAACCTATATTTAAAAAAGTTTGGTAAACATAACATTCAAACAAACAAATATAAATATCTAACAATATAAAAATGTCGGTACACTACAGACAGACCCTATAAAAATCCTGAATCACTTATGAAATAAAATCATTATGTATTAATAACAATATTATACAATCATAAATTACCAACATAATCTGCTACGTTATGTCATAAAAAATTCAGTGCTTATTCGTGGCAAGTTTGTGGAACAAGTCTCCGAGGATTCACCTCCAACTTAAAAGCATGGCGAGTCTAGACACAACTAGCGAACAAATTCTCTACAACAAAACTTTTCGTGGGGCAAAGGACTCACTACATTCGTCTTACTAAGTATGTGTGCGTCGGGAAACCTGTGAAAAATTGCTTTTACGCTCGTAGTAGTAGAGCGAGCGCGCACTTGCGTGTGTGAGTGTGGGGTGGAAAGGGGGAGAGTCGTGAACTAAATAGCTTAGTGTTAACACATATTGACATCAAATTCACCGCGATGTTATCATTTATTCACTGAGTAATAAATTCATTGCGCTTTTCGCTGTGTTTAAATAATTAAACCGAACCGCGCGGCGTGGCAACGTTTTTACGGGCCGTGTCAACGATTAATTATTTTTCCCGCTTTGTTTAACTTACGTTGACTTTACTTTCGAGTTATTACGAATTTTAATTGCCCTCTGGAGGTTTCAGCTTTCGCTGCCATTTTGGAAATGGAAGCATAATTGTATACCCTGTGAGGCAATGGCAGAATGATTATGGTATCTGACTCGTGAATGGATTTAAGTTTGAATCTATCTGCGTAATATATCAATCCCTTGTTTCAGTCGGTCCCATACTTTAATTACCCGTATATACATTACGTTAATTAGTACCTAACAGTAAGAAGAAGTGTCCATAAGAAGGAAAAAAATGAGACTAATAATTCAGGGGTGCCGTGTAGTTCACAGCACCAATAGGAAAAAGAATAGGACCACTCCATCTCTTTCCCATGGATGTCGTAAAAGGTGACTAAGGGACAGGCTTATAAACTTGAGATTCTTCTTTTAGGCGACGGGCTAGGAACCTGTTACTTTATATGAATCTTAATTCTATCAGTAAGCCAAACAGCTGAACATGGCCTATCGGTATTTTCAAGACTGTTTTTCAAGGCTCTATTTACCCCGCAAGGGATATAGACGTGATTACATGTACGTATGTAATAATGCAGGCAACAATGACGTGTAACCATGGCCTAATACAATCAGGTCTACCTATTAATAGAATGAAGATTTTCAAAAAGCAATTACCATTACAACTTTCTACCGGCAAATGATGAAACCATGTTTTCCAATTCATGTTTTCTTTTACTAATTTATTTTTGGATTATAATTTTTTCTTTTTCATGTATCACTTCAAAAATAAAATGCATAAAAGAGCTTACCCTCTCTATTATAAAACATAAACCTAACATTGTAGTTGTATGTTTTATAATATTATCATTCCCCTAAATATGATCATTCCATCTAACACTCTGTTAAAAAGGTTATTACAAATTCAATCTTGTTACACCAGAAGCAGTGTTCAATATTGAAGGGCATGCTTTGTAATTCTGGGAACGTATGAATGAAGTTTTGATTACTCGAAAGAGGATTAGCAGTTCTTGTTTAATGATGTACCATTTATACTGTTATTTGTAAGCGACGCATATTTTTAGATGTCAGTCAGGAAAATATGATTTTCTGTTTCTCTAAGAATTTTTTAACAAACGGACATAGTACTCCACTTTTTTAATTAAAATTCATGTGATGTTATGCTTTACATACTTTATAATTAAACCAATGCATATTTTTCTTGAGGCCTTTATTTGAAGTTATATAGGATATAAGGAACTTCAACATTGTGATGTGGTAAGAGCCGCCGTTGCTTTGCGTTATTACTTCTACTGACTTAACCACTCAAAGATCGTGGTCACGGCTTCTCCCCAGGAATGACACAATTAACATTTCAACATGGTTACGATTCTTCAAATGGAATTTTTGTAATAAAATAAATAGAGAAATATGTATGACAATTGTATGACATAAATTATTTTTTTTTATTATTTCTTTGTCACCGAAGTTTTTTTCACATATCGTTTCTCTGGCGACCCATCTGAATACAAGGTCAGCTTAGCGTTGCTTACTATGCCAAACAAGAAATGAATAGTTGAGTACCGCAATGGGTGTCTTAATGAACTAGTAATAAAATTATTGGCCACACACAGGGCAGCCGGCAACGCCCCACCGACGACGAGTTAACCTACCTAGTGATGTCATAGAAATTATCGATATCGATATTTTATAAAATTTACATTGTTTAAACGCGAGAGCAGCGCCGTTTTTGGTGGTAAGATAGTGTAAAATCTTCAAGATAGGGAAATTATAGACCATGGGTTAGTGGAGGTATAGTGTACATTTTAGATAATAACATAAATTTCTAAATTCTAACCCCAAAAGACTACCTTTAATTGCCAAACATCAATTTATGAACCACTGGATGTAGAGATGTGAAATTAACTTGTATGTTGCTAGAAAAGCATTTAAAGAGAATATCTCAATATTTTATTTTACGCGGGCAAAGTTTCGGATGGGATTTAAAACGTTTAATTCAGTCATAAAATTCTAAAACTGGATGGAGGAACTTATCACTCAGTAACTCTGAGTGATAAGTTCCTCCATCCAGTTTTAAAATTGAACAATTCAGAAACGGCTAATAAACCAGAACCGAACTCAAACGTAGAGCGTCACATCCAATAGAAAGGAACGTATGGTAAGGAAAATAACGCGCCATTACTTTTTTATCGACATCGATAAACTTCAGCGCGCCACTCCGCCGTCAGTAGTATCTAGAGAGGCAAGCTACAATAAAATGTACCAAGCTAGCTACGAGCATGAGCAGTTACTCCGCTTCTATTCCCCCTCCTCACACCCTTGCTAACGCCATATGCGCAGTTCGACCCACACATGAACAACGCTAACACCTGCGAATCCTGTGACCACACATTCGAGTATCGATAGTTACGGACTGTTATCGATAGATCGCCAGTATGTGTCCCAGCCAATTTGATTACTAATTGATCTGATGGGTTTCGTGCGCGTTGACGTTTTAAAGTTAGTTAGTATTGGAAAATATGAGAGCCCTTCTGATATGCATCGCACTTGCTTATTAAAAAGTTAGCTACAGTATCGAATATTGTTAAACATCATTACTTACATATATTATATTTACTATCGTAGATAGAAGAAGTATACATATATATGTGTATTGCGTACGGGTAATAAATCAAGCTTATTTTCTGAATCTGATCACCCAGCCAACGGGGTATGTAGTGGACAGTCGCTTGCGAGTGTTCGTGCTGTTACTCTTAAGGTACCAACGGAAGACCAGCGTTGGTTATCTTTCAGAGATAACCAACATATGCTAAGTTGGGTCACTATTCAAAACCATGTAAAAATTTTATTTTCATGTACTGTAGTACACTATGTTCCTGGTTTTCGAATAAATATTCATTCATTCATTCATTGCTCGAATTAAATCGACCAAACGTCACCGCCAAAACACAATACATCATCGTTTTGAGACTCAAAGGTTCCAGCCCTATTTCAGATCGGCCGTGGGCGAGTGACGTCACGGGACGCGTGACGTCATCATTCCGTTTCAGGTTTCGGGGAAATGACATCCAATCACGGTCTGTTTATTGGATTGATGATTTCGTGTATAAATAACACCATAGCGAACGTATTTTGAAAAGCATTCCCATATTTGTTTTAACCCATAGCTATAAAAGAAGTTTTTAGATATGCTAATAAAAATCTATATAATATATAGGGTATGATTCGTGCTTATTCGCACGAAAGTTTAAAGTGGATGTTGTTATTAATATAAAATGCGTTTTAAACATTCAAAGATTAAACATTAATAAAAAAAATATTTTTATATTGATTTTACAGCACAACGGAATGTATGTTTATTAATTTACCCGATTCTTCATTATTTACCGGTAGTCTGACAAAGATATCTTCTTTCTTCTGTACTTAACCATGTCGTTGCAATTTTTTATTGCACTTATCATCATGTCTTTTATTTTAAAATAAACAGACATATTTTCCCCAAAATATCATTAATATGTTTCAATAGACAAAATATTTTTCAAAAGTGTGGGCTCTATCTACCCCGCAAGTTATATTGATGTGACAATATGTATATATATGTTGTTTCAATATTGTGTCGGGCCCGTTCTGTCTCGGGACGTAAGTCTACGTACTCTGGCACCCGCCACCCTCCAGACGACTGAGCCAAGAACCAACGAGCTACTAAAGTTTTGGAGATGGCAAATATTACTAAGAACAATCATGGAGTCAAAAATTTAGCATCTTAAATATATGAATCTTCTTACGAATATTTTGAAGCGAGTATGTATGACTGTTTAACACCAAAAGTTAACAACAGAAGACCTAGACGAACGTATCTTGATGAAATTAAGGACATCCTGGTAAAGGGTCAGGTCAAAAGTACCCGAAACCGCCGAGCTTGCATGAAGAGAGTTATGAACGTGGATGAAGCGAAGGAAGTATGCAGAGATCGTGGCAAGTGGAAAGAGGTAGTCTCTGCCTACCCCTCCGGGAAAGAGGCGTGATGTTATGTATGTATGTAGTACTGAACAGACTGGGATTAAAAATCACAGCATTATACGACTTACAATACGATATACGCGCAAACGAAGCCGCGGACTGACTAGTATTTTTTTCAGCTATCCATGTTTTTTACATAGTTTTATACCAAACATATGTATGTACATATGTTATTAGATGCTATCTAACAACATTAAAATTTTATTTAACAATAAGCGTAAAATATTGTTTGTTATTATAGAAAAATCTAAAACTAAACAAAACAACATTTTTGTCCTATAAATATGTAATTCAAATTCAAAAGCATAGGCAAAAGGTCTACGCCGTAGACGTTAAATAGAAATTCGTAGCAAGCGTGCTACGACTGCTACGAGCGTACGGCATTCTTTGAGACCGAACATCTAATTCTGATTTCTATACAATATTAATTAATTTTTAATAACATTTCAATTATTTAAAAAAATTGTAACATCAATATCACTTTCACAATATTCACTATCACTTCTCACCATTACATATTATAAAGGCCCTCTATTTTTGTCTGTCTGTATGTTTGCGCAAATTTCCGGAAAGTTGAGGACGGATTTTGTTCCTGTCTGTCTGTAATGTTGGAAGAAGGAATTTATGAGGACTGTTTATATAAATGCTACCAGGGCGGATCACTAGTATAATTATAAAACAGTTTACTAAAAACCATTCGCAATGTCGAAAACTAAATTAAATCGATATCGATATTTCCGCAACATTCCAATTTGAAAATATATTGTTTCGCATGACAGGGTCTTGATTAAATTCATGCGGTTTGCATTTTTTGTTTAGACTTATCTGCTATATAGGCTGATCCAAACTTTCACGGGTCTAAAAGCGAAGATAAAAAATATAGCGTGTGATAGCTGCTTTCCTTCCGTAGAGAATGTACAAGTCAATCGAGGAAAAGGCTAATAAACTGACTTGGTTTCCTTCCACCCAAAGGTTGACTGGAAGAGATTGCAGAAGCGATAAGTCCGCCTTTGTACCATCTCTATCCGCTTTGTGCTGTTTTGTATGTTTTACTCTTATGGTGCAATAAAGAGTTTTATCCATCTATCTATCTATCTGACTATTGGCTAGTCACGACATCTTCATTTTCTACATACATACATACATAACCACCAGTAAAAACTGATTGGCTATACGACTGGAAGATGGAATTGAGAATCAAATAGTGACAGATTGCTAACTCATCGCTTAAAAGTTTATTAACCTATCCCTTAGTCGCCTTTTACGACATCAATGTGAAAAAAACGGAGTGGTCCTATTCTAAAGTGACCACACGGCACCTTCTTCTTCTTCCTGGTGTTAATCCCGGTTACACTTTTAACTTTCTGGAGAAGAGCCCGGGGTGCGCCTTTTGGCCATAAACCTGTAATTGCATAAATTAGGTACTCAGTAGTTAGATGCCTCCTCCAATTTTAATCTTAATCCAATGTTTGTGACTTCCAGTCGTTCGCGAGCCCGCAAATGGTCAAATCAAGGTGACATTACAATAACAGAGGATGAACAACCTTATAGATAATTCATTTATCCAATGCAAATTATACATATTTGATTTCCAAAACTATTGAGCAAAAATCTTTATCAATCATGTGTCTGAAGAAATTTCTAATTTAAAAAAATTCCAATCTAGAATTCAACAAAAAGATACACAACATATACAGTCACGTGTTATTCGTAAATTTTAAAGCAATTATTGTTTAACTATCTAAAAATGTATCATATAATATTTATTCAAAACATGCAGCTAAAAGAATCTCCATTCAACATGTATGAAAAAGCTAATGATAATTTCCTACAATACTCACTTTGATTCTCAGTTCAAAGTCGACATTTTATCACAGCATAATTTTGAAGAGCAACACTCATCCCTGCGGATCGACCTTTTTTGGTTTGCATCTCAACAAACCAAAGATGAAAGGGCTTGGAGTGTTCTTGGGAGGGCCACGGGGAAAACCGTATCGCGGAAAAATTCCGGGAAGCGGGAGTGACGGCGTCGCTTAATGATCAAAACGCCTTCAATATTGCGAAGGCACCGGCCTTCTCATTATAATTTATTCACAGCAAGCCAGCCGAGCTCCTTCAATTTCTTCCGAAAATTGTAACATTATCTCATCTTGGAATTTGTTATTTAAGTTTCTTGATTTATGTTGAAAAGTCGTTCGTTTTAAGCTGTTTAATGAATACTTTAAAGCGTTTTATTAGCTTTATTCATAACAATAAGTAATTCAAAACTTGTTAGAAACGTGTGATAAGTATAGACAAATTTTGTCATTTAATGTAGCCTAGGCTTCATTAAAATTTTGGAAATTCAAAAGAATAATTATTTAATAGAGAGAATGATTCTAAACGGTTAAACGAAGAATACTGTTTTTCTCCACAGCAGCTTGGCGTATAAACTGCCCAAAGTTTCGCGTCATTATTTTTATCTTGACATTTTCTTATATTTTGATCAATAAGGATTGTATAAGAACAGTTAGTCACTCTATAAGGAATCTCTTTATTAGAAGTTCGAATGCTGATCAGTCTTCACTTCCTATATTGATTACTCGACATAATTCTCATTTATTTGCTTCATCAGGTACTCAGAACTTTGCTGTGTAAAAACATCAATAGCAAGTTTTCTTGTTAGTAATAACTAGGAATCTTTCAGGCCACTTCAAGTATATTTATCTTTTTTGAGATTACCTATTGGTATCATAACTATGCTTGGAACTTTTCACCATAAGCAAAATCGATCAAAGGAGAACTTTTACAGTTTTCTTTTCTGTTACAGCAGCTATCAGCAGTCGTCATAAGAAGCCGAATACATCTCACACCCAACTTTGTGAATTTGGACTATTTTAGTTCTTATTAGATCCTACTGAATTTGTTCTTTATAAACTTAAAATGACATGGGAAAGGATAGAATGATTAGACTTTCTACATTATAGGAAGAAACTTTTTTTTATTATAAATTGCAAATTTTTTGCGATTTTGCTCCCGTAGAAAATTGCAAAAATTCTTCCTTAGTTTAAAAAATAACGTAAGTATTAGATATAACAATCTTTGTAGCGAAACCATTGTTTTCGTCTGCAGATAGATTGTTAGTCGCCTTTTCTTATACTAAAAAAAAACAGAACATATGTTGTACAAAAAAAGTAAGTACTTCCACCTTTCCACTCTTGGCAATGCGTTGCAGAGGCTATAGTTGACATTTGAACGTTGAGATAGATAAATATAATAATATTATATAACGAAAAATATTGTCATAGCAACAAAGTACATTAACAAATCGGTGGTATACACTCTGTGGGTGGTTTTGCTCTAATAAAGGCCGGTCTATAGGTACCCGCTTTGTCTTGAGCGCCTCATCGGTCGAAACTTTCCTTTCCACAGTCAAACTTAGATCAGGCCGGGAATCTTGAGATAGCGAGAGTGCGTTTCGGTGTGACTGGTGTGGATTAGGTGTGACAATTTATATGGCATATGAACACAGACTCGTTACTTTGCAAAATAACTGAGAAACCCTTCATAAGAACAGAGTACACATAGGTATGTCAATTCCTTAATTTTTTATTCAAAGCTGGGTTAGACAGAGACTAGATCATTTTATTTGTCACGAATACTACTGAATAATTATTTAATTTCACGTACTTACATCCGTCAATTGTTGCATATACGTCTTGAGAACACCTGATATACTCCTTATTCTTAGAGAAGTCGTTGAGATATATCATGTATATTTAGGACTTATAATTAGTAAGTGAACGGACCTTTCTGGAATTATAGGACAAGAAGCATTTCACATGAGAAGATCAATTAACGGATAACACATTTTAGACAACTCAGCCAAAAATAATCACCACTACTCACTCCAAGGTTAAGAGCAAGGTTTTAAACATGTACTTCGAATCCTATACCTATACATCCCACGATTCCAGACGTAATTTCTCAAACTAATTAGCGTCGAATTATTCTATTCTCATAAACAATGCACACGAACAAAACAGACAGGCGTCTTAATTAAAGTTGCTCTATATACTTACGTACTCAATCTCACTTGTAGAAGTTAAGGAAAGGTTAAGACACCCTGGGGTGGGTCCCCCGCCCCCCGAAATTCCCGAATTTTCCCAAAGTATCGCTTAATGCAAGTTTATTATCTCCCATCGTTGAGCGTTAATTAATTCCACTTTTTATTTCAAATTCTCGGATTTTATTTGTATTCTGTTTATGATTTGAAGCGGATCTTTTGAGCTTTTTCATGTTTAAATAATGAAAATTTTTGTTCAGTTAATTTAAATTAACCCCTTAGCTTTCTCAACGTCAAAAGTAAAAGCGTCACAAGATCGATTGAAAAATGATACCTAACTTTTTCTATAAATCGGATATTTAGTAGCTAAGTAATTAGGAATTAGGAGACCTTTTTTACAAGAATTTCAAGAAAACTACCTCTCCAGTTAAGGTACAGTTATCCCGAAATTCCTATAGAAGTTGAACCTAAGGGCTTGGCTTAACTTTAACTAAGCTCTGTCTATTCATTTCAGATCATTAGCCAAAAAAAAAACAATTAAAATTAATGTTAATTTATGTAAATACTGATTCTGTAATTTACTGAAAACAGTAGGCAATTTCATTTAATATTCAAAACCTCTAAAAATAATTAAACTGAGCATTTGTCCATTAGCGTTTATTATAATATGCGATTGTTCCGAGTAACCCCTGCGTAAACCAATCAGTGCAAACCACAAGCGATAGCGGAATAGGCAGTTACTAAAATACCTTGAAAAGAAAGAGGTCTCTGACTTTACATTGCAACGGGTATACGGGTTTCTCTTGAGTCGCGAGGGTATTTAATACCTATAAGGGTATTTAATGCATTTCACTCATTTCGGTAATCTCTGCACTTATTTTTGTATATATGTATATTGTTTATTAATTGTAGTTTTTATGTATGTTTATATTATAATTATTTTATTTTATATTTTGTGTAGATATAAATATATTTATTAAGTTTGACCCCACATACAGTTATCTGTCAGACCTAATGGTTGACTGGTAGATAATGCTTCTAGCGTAAAGTCCGCCAACTGTGCTTTACGTTTGTATTTTATGCAATAAAGTTTAAATAAATAAACAACTGAACGGAGTTGCAGACGAAAATTGTTAAAAATCAGCCACATACTAGTTTACTGTGATATTTGTCATTGGATAATGATGTACCTACGTGAAGCGACCAAGTGACTTGTTATCTGAATGTGCAGGAATACTCACAACGTTGACTTTTCCAATATCAGAAATTAGCATTAATTTACCAAATAGGTACTTACGTAGGTATTATATTAAGGTTATAAATCATCTCAGTGTTTTAACTGTGATACAGGCGTTCGGGTTCGAATATCGGCCATGGCATGATAAAAAACGGACTTACCTATTCTGATTTGCCTGGGTCTTGGATATTTCAGTCATACTCACTTCTTGCGGGGTAGACAGAACCAATTGAAAAAACTGATAGGTCACGTTCAGCTGTTTGGTTCAATGACAGAATTGATGTCGATGATCGATTATAAAATATAGTATCTTTAAGTTAGTATCTCGTAGCAAGTCTCGAACTTACTTCGAGGTTGCCCTGTGCAATCTGTCCGTATATATTCATTAATATATGTGGCGACATCTCTACGCCACTCGTCACAACATCCAATCTCACAACAACTGTCAATCATCGCGAAGAAATTGACGCGCTCAACCAATAACAGCGAAGAATCTAAGACGCATTTTCAGAGATTTCACGGATTGGAGCTATATATACAACCTCCGACACAACATCGTCGGAGCCGCGGTTCCCCAGGCATAACACCTAGCCTGGCGGAAGATCTTCCCTTTGGTGGCTGTCGAGCCGAATCATCGCTCCTGCTACAATATATATTGGAATGGGGTAGTCTTTCATCCGCTCATGACTTCGACCACAACATATCATCGACCCCTATTAATAACGGACGTCGATCCTAATTATTAAGCGACATCTATCGACGTCTGCAATCTACCCAATTTGTGTATTGTAACGCTGTTATGTAAATGTGGTCTTGACCAAACAAAGACCAGCTAATTCTGTTCAGTGTTGGTCGCACGATACTTCGTTACCGTTGTTTTAAGGTGATTTATTTTGATGGTATGCTGAAAGACGTTGCTCTAAGGTTGTGTAGATTTAAGCCTTTATCTGTGACTATTTCAGCGTGCATATTTTTTTTTATTAAGAGATCATCAATTCTTAATTGAAGATCCAAAATTAATATCTGTTCATAAACCTGCCTTTCTCTTAATTGAAAAGGTCAGCAGTTTTTTTTAATGTGAGAATAAAATAGTAAGAAGACATGGCTTTTGATAACAAAATAAATTGATTTGACATTTAAGGTATCTGGAGAAACAGCTTACAACTCAGCTTAAGCATACGCGATGTGTTTTGGACACATCGAAACTATGACAATGAAATGTGCCGTGTGGTTTTTGGCATTTAAGAAACGAACCACTTCATATCTTTTCCCTGAATGTCGTAAAAGACGTCTATGGAATAGGCTTATAAACTTGGGCTACTTGGAAACACCATTTGAATCTCAATTGTGTCATAAAGCCATACAGTTGAACGTGGCCTTTCAGTCTTTTCAAGACTGTTGGCTCTGTCCCTACAAGGCGTAATTATATGTTACGTACATATGGATATATGAAACAATGACATATCATATTAATTAATTACTTCCAATAAATTCTAATAATAATCACACACTTGATAGGAATTGGAATCAAGTAGCGATGACAAAAGACGCGTGTTAATGGCCCTTGGTTATCCCAAACACAAGTCAACTAATCAAATTAATCGGTAGGCGGGCCGATATCAACATTATTAATGCAAAACTCGAACACCCTCACCCCCAACCCGCCCCACCAACCCCCTGACCCCTAACCAAGTCGCCAGCCTCTATGTCTTCTAAGAAAAGAGGACATATAAAAAATATTCCCAGACAAGTACTGGCCGCGAACATTCAAAAGAAAAAGAAATGGGTATCTTTTGGATAGGCATGTATCATCTCCGTCTTCATCGTCGCTTACCATCAGGTAAATTGAAAACAAATACTTATCCAATGTTAAATAAAATTAAGGAACTTTAAGGTTATGTCACAAAAAATGTCGAAAAAATTTAAACTAAGTATTATTAAAGTTTTTACTTTAGTTATATACTTGAAATGAAATGAAATGAAAACGATAAATTTAATATCGAAATGCTTAAGCTACCGTGTTTTTCACGAAATCAAAATAAAACTATAAAACATAAAGATTAACAAACCATGACAAAAGTTTACTCCTGTTGCGTGTTCGACGAAATCCATTCTTATGGTCCATCGGTTGCTTGACTTGTAAAATCTGTAACACGACCTTACATACACGGAAATAAGCGTTAATATCGATTGGTGAAACTGGTTTCAACTGGAAAATATCACTTTGTACGAGTATACGCGTAGCAAATTTATATTTACCTGATAAAACCACCTTAAGAGATCTTATGTTTAAGAATATAAGGTTGATTTTCGTTTGAGGTTGTGTTTGTTGGTTTATGGGGTAGAATATGAACGGATGGGGTTTGTATGTCGCCCACCCCCTATCCCGAACTCTACATGTTATTTACGTGTGAACGCGAAGGGTTCAATTTATCTGACCTAGTGGGCCTCCCACTAATATTACCGCTGGAATTGCTTGTACCTTTGCTTGCTCTTTTTTATGTACTCGTTAGATTATATGTTATTGTTATATGTTGAAACTTGCGGGAAAATCGACGGTCAGAATCTGTCACTACTTTATTTATTTACTACTTTGTTTATTCAGTTTTTTTTTTAATCATCAAGCTAGTTATCGTCCTGCTTTTAAGCATCACTGTTACAAGATACAGTCGTCTACAGAAAAACTTGAATGTTTTGAATTAAAGTTTTGGAATGCACAGGGGGTCATGTTTCTCTACAGGTAACTGTACCTGACCTCTTTCTACTTATAGATTACTAGCTGTCCCGGGAAACGTTGTTTTGCCATATAAATATTTTTTAAGTAATTTCTAGTTAAAAAAATGTTAAGGGTGAACCCTTATAATTTAGGGGTATGAGAAAAAGATGTTGGCCGATTCTCAGACCTATCATATATGCTCACAAAAATTTTCACCATTATAAATTTATGAAAGAGAACTATTATTATATTTTTTTCTTTAATCTTATTATAATCAAAACAAAAATTACGGTCTTGTATGCTAAAAGCTCTTACAGAAAAATATATATCTAACCTATGATACGTTATAACAAAACAAAACGTGACCTACCCCAAGGCATTTTTCCCGCGGCACCTATTGTAGCAATGCTCAAACTTCAAATTATTTACAAGACATTTGGCGTCACAAAATTATATTTCCATGAAATCATAACCATTGCAATCCAGTTGACATCGAAAGTGAAGGGGGACTAACATCTCTATATAGCTACATCAAGCGGGCAAGTGCCGGCCAGATTCCCGATTACAGCCATTTTAGGGGACGCCCTCGAACTGTATGATGGACTGGAAATATTCCATAATATCAGAAGCATCGTCACAATGCCTTCGCAGAGTATTTTTCTTGGGCAGAAAGCCGATATTCCCCCAAGAGTTACGACATTTCAATTTGCCAAGGCGGGCGGAAAATGGAATTACGATTGAAGCGAGAACGCCCGAGTGGTTATGCTGTCTCTTTCTGGTGAACGTTGCCGAACTAAGCCGATTTTCCCCGAAGCGGAGTGACGCGCTTGCCGCGGCCGCGCCAGCCGTGTATTGATTAGATGCGGAACGCCCGATGCCATATAAATTAGGCCGACAGAAAAACACCTTTTTTGTTTTAATTTTGCAATATTTTCTAAAATAAAACAAAATATAACAACGTAGCATACGTTGTTATATTTTGGTTAATATTATTAGACAGTTAGACAAGACTGCGAAACAAAAAGCGCGGCAAAGTTTAACTCACTTTAGTTCACAGTCCGGCGTAAAATTATTCTGTCGAGTAAAATTAAAAAAAAGGAATAAAACATAAGTATAAACAAAGTTATAGAAATTACTTTGGAATATCACGTTTTAATTTGTTATTTTGGTTGCCTATATTTTGTTAACTATATATATATATATATAATTCATTGTAAACATTATCTTCGAGTATTAGAAGTAAGGCCGACCGCCAGTCAACGGTGAAATAATGTAGACGAATACATTACATTATTAACGAATGTTGGCCTCGTTTCTCGCTCTCTTTGTTCGTTCCACGTTTTTCCACGGGGATTAATTGAAAATAAGTTTTCCTCATTGCGGTTTCAAGGTTCAAAATAATTCGTTGGGCGTAACATTTCGTTGCTTGCACGAGGTGTTGTGACAATGAATCTTATGTTTTGGGATTTAGGTCGTCTTTGGTGTGCATTGTTTGATGGCACATTTCATGATTTGTGAGTTTATAGCCACGGTGAAGTGTCGGTGGTTAATGGTGGCAGCGCGTGGCTCTCGCCGGACGCCATATTGGAAAAGTTTGGCGCGAAAAAAGGGCGGCAAGACGCATGGAATTAACGTTGACATTGATCAGCTATATTCATGATATTATCGAATAATCGATGCGGTGATAATTTCATTTCGAGTACCTACACTCGCATTTACCTGTGACTTCGTTCTCGCAATCTTGTTTCGTGACAATTACGTCCTCGTACAAAGTAACCTATACTGGAGATTATCAGGATTATTAAATTTAATATTAGATACTTAACTGACTTATTTCTTTAACTGACTATAACAAAAAATAAATTTACTAACAGTCTTCTTGTTTCACACGGTTTATTTTGAAACTCGCGCCATTTCGTGACCCTGCTCTTGAATTTTGAATCGTGCCTGCGATCTTTCGGCGAGAGTCAGATAGAAGAGGCGAAAAGCGATGATGGCATTTGCATTGCAAATGCATGCAGTATTAGATTTCACAAATCATTTTTTAAAAGCTATCATACATTCATACTTTTGTTCTATCTCTAAAATGAAACTACGTATAAAAAATGACAATTTATTTGGTAGGCAGACTACTTCATTTCACTTGCCACGTCTTCTGCATACTGATTTCGCTTCATCCACATTAATAAGTCCCTTCATGCAAACTCGTCAGTTTTGGGTAGGTAATGTTCACCTTTTGCCAAGACATCCCCGATTTGGCGTTTTGACCAAGGTACGTTCGTCCAGGCTTTAGCACACCATTTGAGTATTCATTGCTATTATTATTTTTGTCAATTTTTTTTTCTTAGTGTAAATATGGTACTATAAAGAATATAAAATCATTTTCACCTTCTCTCTCACAACCCTGTCAATAAAGCAATCGTTAACATCCCAGTAATCAGTAGTTCAAAGCTTTTATGTCGTCGCAATTTTTCAGGAAAAATTAATTATTTTGCTACGTAAGGCGCTACGAATGAAGTTAAGCGTAGCGCTCTGCAAACAAGAGTGCGTCCTACTTCTGGATTGACTATCTTTGAACATGGCTCTGCTTGGGTATTACCAAAATTTCGCTCAATAATCATTGATTTTATATGTTTATAAAGTTGCTACGTTGACTGACTGATAGACAAACGAATCGAAATTCAAAATTTTTATTAATTATTATGGGACATTTCAAACGTCACTTAATAATTGTCATATCTCTGTTTCACAACGTTACAAAACGTTTTTTAATTTTTGGGAGGGTTTGAGGAGGGAGGGGGGAGCGAGGGCAAGAGAGAGGTCCCTGATATTCCCACGGCAATGAGAACTTACGGGATTTTAATTTCAACAAGAGACAACGACGAAATTAAAGAGAGGAGACGTAATGTAAGAAGTATCAAATAAAATGTTATTCTTATTAATTTTACTTAGGGAAAATGACTCAGAAGAACATTTTTTGATACTATAAAGGGGAAAAATGTATGTGAGGTCAATTAGACCTTGTATCAATTAACTTTTTAACTTATCTAATCCATGACCTTAAATTTGCGATACTAGCTATATTCAGCATTGGGCTTCCTATGGCTGAAATGAAGGCGATACTGCAACAAAAGCAAAATTGTTTCAATTTACACACGGACACAATAATCCAAGGAAATATCAGGAAGTTTGTAACGCAACATCTTTTCGGTAATTCGCCTCAGAATCCCTCGTTCGGGAGATTTAGATGGGATCCCTCCCCCCACTCCCTAGGGTGACCCATAGAGGAATACCCGTTGTTTCTTGGAGAACTTCCACCAAAGTAAATATTTTGTCAGTGTATCATCGATGCGGAACAAGCGAGAATCAACCTTAAAGCTTTTTCAACAATGTTTCTTTTAAATATTAAGGAATAGTGACATAAGACGTTTAGAAACAGCTTGTTTATTGGCACCTTTTCAGGTACTTAGGGTCGGATCGCTGCGTAGGGTACGTCGAAGATTCAGGATCGCATATTCGTCAACCGCGGCCCTACTATTTGTCACGATTTTGCGTAGTAACTATTTATGCAGCTATAAAACTTTACACTGTTGATCGTTAAATGAACTTAGACCGAAATGCTTGCATTTGTTGTTTCAATAAATCATACACAAAGATTTTTTATATGTATAGACTGACGTCCTAAAAAATTAATTGTATGGCTACTTCTTAATGATCAAATAATGAACTTTTAATCAATTCATATGAATTAAACATCAACGTTAAAATTCTAGAATGTAATATCACTTACTAGCGACTCGCCCCGGCTTCGCGCTGCTATCATTTATAGATATAAATCTTCCTCAGATAACTCTGTTTCTCTCTTTCCAACATTTGAAACAAAAACAAAATACTGTCACGGCTTTCCGAGATTAAAGCATACATACAGACAGAGAAAATAAAGAGAACTTTACTTTATATGATGATAAAAATGATTCAATTATCAAAAAATCAAATACAATAAGTAGAGGATGAGAGAAAAATCTTCAGGAGATTTTATCTATAATTGAACAGTTACAATAGTAAGGGACGCATGTGATGCTACAAACCTTATATTCAATACAAAGAAAACATTGTAAGTAATACTTATTTCAAAATATCTTATAATCTTAATAATCCTTAGAATAAATTATAAAATTCAAAAGTTTTTTTTTTGTACCTAGGTACTTAATAGTTTCGAAACTCTGCCTTCCAAACAATCACATATTCTGGTTAGCCTAGAATTGTTAACGATAAAATAATTCAAAAGGGACAAAAAAGCTAACAGAATTATATATATGAAGTTTACAAAACGGTCCATAAATGTAACGTAATAATAAATTTAATACCTTCGTGAACAACCAGTACATAAATATAAAGATATGAAAGCCCCAACTTATTTTAAAAACATTGAGGAAAAACACCCTGAGAATATTACATCCTAATAATATTATAAATGCGAAAGTTGTTAGTATGTCAGTATGGATGTTTGTTACTCTTTCAAGCAAAAACTACTGAACCGATTACGATGAAATTTGGTATGTAGGTAGCTGAAGACTCAGAATAATATATGGGCTACTTTTATCCCGGAGTTCCCGCGGGAATGATAGGGTTTCCATGCGGACGAAGTCGCGGGTGGCCTCTAGTAAATACATATAATCAAGTCTATATCTCATGCGGGATAGACAGAGGCACCATTCTTGAAGAGAGTGGAGAGCCACGTTTACACTTGATTGCTATTAACTTTTATCCCGGTTACTTCCTTACCTCTGGAGAGGAGCCCGAAGTGCGCCTTGTGACCATGATCTTGGATTGGGTAAGTCAGGTTTTACACGAAGCAACTTCCTTCGCAACCTCTCCTACTCTGCCACTGTACAAAGCCTTGACCTGTTTTATGAAATAAGAAAAAAAAGCATTAAAATAAATATTAGATTTTTATTTAGGGTTGCTAGATGTCGTAAATGTCATTCAATCATTTCAACTATTTTTTTCTTTACTTATTCATGAATATAATAAAAATTGTTATTTGATACGTTCATCTAGATCGAACGTTTTTCGTTCGTAGTATGCAGAGATCGTGGCAAGTGGAAAGATGTAGTCTCTGCGTACCCCTCCGGGAAAGAGGCGTGATTTTATGTTATGTTATATTATTATATGTAATTTGATTATTTCTGTTTAATTAATTGTACCATGATCAGGCAATCATGTATCATTAACAAAGTACCTACGAATTTTCAAAGCTGTTCCCATGCGAGGACGCAAGCGATACTAACGTCAAGGAGGCCGTGATTATGTTCCATAGGAGTATTCGAAATATTTTCAAACACCAAATTTAAAATGAATTATGTCATAATAACAGTGACTAGAAAGCTCAACGTATACTTCCTGCAGTTGAGAAAAAAGTTGACTGATATCTCAAATATGTTTACCCTAAAAATTAAAACTTCCAGGATGCGCAGTAGCAATTTTTCATATAAAAAAATCATTTGCGCCGATTCATAAAGTAGAATTTGGTTTTTCTTTCATAGCGAGTCCTGTTACATACTACCTAAAAAATACTTTTTATTGAAGAAACTACGTTTAACTTTACTTCATTATATCAGGTAAATACTTACCACGTACCCGTTACGTTTACCCGTAACATAAATTGGTTCAGGTTTAAGGTTGGTTTAAGCACCGCGATGATAAAATAATTCTAATTTTCTTCTATGAAAAAATTCAAGGGAAGCAAAATTTACGGGACTTTTCAAATTTGTATCTGGTAACCCTGTGTTATAAAAATGTAGGATCTGGGGAAAAGATCATCCTTACCCGAGCGGGTGGGGGCGTCCCCCTGATTTATGGTAACATGTCGCGGGGAGTAACCGCTTTCGCGTATACGCCAAACTCGCTTTTGTCATTAACTGATTTTTATTCCACTCTTTGTTACCGGTAAGTACCTACTCAATTTGTTATATTGTGTTTATTTTATTCGGTACCTACTAGCTTTCGGCCGAAATTTGGCGTTGAATTTTTCCGCTTTTTATTTTCTCGTAGGAAATGACAAAAAGTACTTTATATCCTTTTCCAAGGTCTAAACTGTATTTTTACTAAGTTTCATTAAAATCGGTTTCAGACTGTAAAGAAGTAAATTACAAACACAAAAAGCTAACTGTCGCATTTATTATACGAGTACCTACCTATTAATTGGGGCCAATGTTAAAATATTTGTCATGAAAATCAAACTTTTTAATATTTCTATCGTTTGTATTATCAACTGATGATAGTGCATGGTGACATGCCTATTCCAAGGTCTTCGATATCAGCCCAAAATAATGTTTTCCAAGACTTTTTGTGGATTCTTCCAAATGTCATCCGTGACTGTATTATTCGAAATGCCTTTAATTGCTTACTTTTCAGAAGAACGCATTTGTTTTTGAATTTCCAAATATTGTTTCCAGTGTAGTTGGTATTACAACAAACTTGTTTGAATCAATTTTGTTTTTATGGAACTCCTAGCGCCATCTAGTATCGGGTAGTATGTTTTTTTATTTGTGTGTATTATTTTCATATACTTAAAATTAATTATACTACTCATGAATAAAGATGTAATAATATATTATATCAGTTTAAACTAAATTAAAAGACTAAATTAATAGATAATAATAATTACAAAAGTTTTTAACTACAACGAATCATACTACTAACTCCATCTATTGATATTGTATGTACATTAAAAGTTAGTTTGTGAATAGTTCGTAAAGCTGTGACAGGTGGCGCTTTGATATGTATACTCTCACTAGATGGCACTACTATATCCTCATTAAACACGAAATTTTGTTTAATATTCGAAAAAATAAAAAAAGTACGCTCGCAAAACGAGATGGCCGCCCATCATTCCAAGTTATAATTCAAACTTATATATTGCACGTTGATGAGATGCGACTATTATATAGGTTAAATAAAATAAACAAATATACTGAAGAAAAACATCGTAAACCAGAGACCTGTATATTTCTAGATGCACCTACGTCTGTATTACCATGATCCAAATAGTTGCTTTAAATTTCAAGTCTTTTATATTTTGAATTTTATTAACACTACTAGGTACATTGTACGACAATTTGTTCGAAAGCAGTAAACTTTTTCTAAGGAGACTTTCACTTTCAGATAATAGAAAAAAAATAGAAAAGAGCCATCATCAAATATGGAATCATGGTGTTAAAATAAAATTAAAGCTCCTCACAGTACTATAATATTCACTAACACGCGAATAATACAATTAAGTAGGTACTCGATTTGCTTACTCTTCAGCTAAAATAAATGATAAATTATATAGGTAAGTACTATACCTGCTTATATTTAATTAAATTAAACATTTTCCTATGTGAAATAAAAAAATCTTGTGTGATATAATAGTCCAACGCTCTTAAGAGCAAAAATTTTCTACTGATAAGACCACTTTAAATAATATGCTAGTTATTAAGAAAAACGGGTGAAACCGCGAGCAGAAGTTAGCTAAGAGTCGAGAGTTTGAATTTCGAATCGCGGAGTCTATTCCGCGCGCCGTTCGGTGCGCACGTTGAACTGTTACGTTAAGTTTGTGTTTTGTTTCTTTTTGGACTGCAATTTAAAACATGTGAGTAAAAGCCCTTATTTTTTAAAATAAGAACAATGTGTCTTACCTTTTATTTATATCTTTAGCCTATGTTTATTTTTGACAAGCATTAAGTTTTTTTGTTATTATTTGCGTTTTGTTGCTACCATGCTGATAACAGTTATAAGTATCTATACTATAATATGTAATAAGTATTTTATTTTATTATTAAATTAATATTTAAGCACTTATGTATCGAATAACTTAAGTTTTGAAATAAGGATTAAGCAAAGATATAATTTACCTACTCAGCACATTAACTTCTAAGCACACTATATATATTTCTTATTTAACCCAATCCTAATAAAAAAAATGTACATACGTACATGAATCAAAAAAATGATCTGAAAGTAAACATGCGATCGAATTGAATTCCAAAAAAATAAGAAAAAAAACAGAAAGTTTGTTGCTTGCCAAAACTTGGTACGTACAAGACGATTTCGATTTCACTTTTCGTTACCAACTCGTCGTCACGGCGGCGGTGATACTGCTATTTTGAGTTCATAATACCTACTCAAAAATTTGTATTACTTATTAATATATTCTATATTGTAACATTTAGATCTTGTAAAGCACAATAGGGAGACTCAATGCTGATAGCATTATCTAACAGTCAAACATTGGGTTAAGCTGAGAACCTTTGTGGGGTTATTATGCTTATTTCACTTTTATGCGAAAAGTACGGAAACTATTTGCAACAATCTTTACAGTTTTAAAGCTGTAGCAGAATGTCGCTTAGTACTCGATAATATACGCGAGCGAAGCCGAAAGCGAAAATTAGTGTTTAAGATATATTTTTTTTAGAAAAATTAAAGTCTATTCCTATATCTGCTATTCTGTCAGTTAGAGTTTTGTCAAAACTATTAATTATTCACATAAGTCATAAATATGAATTCAAAATTCATATTTTTTATCTATGAACCTACCAAAATATAATCGGGGATACCCCATTATAAGGAAAAGAGAGACGCATAATGAATAACTAAATTTGCGCATTAGAATAATTATATTTGTTAATCAATCAGGCAGGAATTCAGTTCTATGCATATACCGGTTTAGTTAAGTGAATATTTGTTCGTTCGTGCCAATATTGATGTTAGGAATTACATGGAACAAGCATTAATTAAAAATTATGCACAATACTACTAAAATTTTAAATGATCCGAAGTTTGACCGGACGAGATCCCATTTAGGGTTAAGCCCGCCTTATATTGTCTCATATTTTTATGTTGTAACAAAAACAATGAAATACCTATTTATGTTGTGAGTATATTAGGAAGACTAGGGAGCGCCCGCGGCTACGCCCGCGTAAAATGAAAAATACCGTTATCTCCCGTTCACGATCAGTCCAGTGGTTTGGGCTGTATGTTGATAGAACAGTCTGTCACTACACTAGCTGTTGCCCGC
Source organism: Amyelois transitella (assembly GCF_032362555.1). Lineage (NCBI taxonomy): Eukaryota > Metazoa > Arthropoda > Insecta > Lepidoptera > Pyralidae > Amyelois > Amyelois transitella. Next base: position 3,665,707 of record NC_083512.1, on the reverse strand, counting down.
AGTTTCGCTCCCGGACATTGTCGTTCAGCAAATCCTATCTGAACAGTGTTTTCCTGGATAAAAGTTTATCATACGTATCGTTCTTCTCAGTAAGTACTCTTTAAGCAAATGTATAAGGGCATATATTGTACATGAGAACGTTGTTGGAAGGAAAAGATCAAGATCTTGGACCTTGATCAAATCGAAGACGTCCTGATGAAAGATCAAGTCAAGAGTAACTACCGTAAATTTGTAAAAATAAATTCTAAAAGTATTTCTAAAATTTAATAAAGAATGGAAATAGTTATGTATTGCGAATTTTAAAAAGTTTCATTTTTAAAATTTCTCGTCGCTGGAAGCATACTAATGTAAAAGGCTTAAATTACAGTTAGCAACAGCTGTTATTGACCTGTCCGTGCCTGCCTAGAGTGGTCTGTCTAGAATGCAGCACCGCTAACCGCACATCTCTCGGTGCATCTGGCTTATTATCTGTGGTAATTGCTTTATAATGCACTAGGTAAAAGCTGTATTAAGTTTTTAGAACGGAATCAATTTATTTATTTATTTTATTTGAATCTTATTTATCTTCGTCTCCACTTAAAAACGGTTTACTTTTTAACAGTTTTTTTCTGGAAATTTAGTTTGTAGCTACCTAATTATTTGAATATTCAGTTTTTTAGCATTTCAGATCACGATTATTTAAGATAACCTACAACTAAACTATGTATGTCTATTTTTGTTATCAAGACTCTCAACATAATATAGATTATGAAAGTTCAAAGGTCATAGAATAAAATTAATCTTCTATAAATTCTACCGACTCCTGCGTGCATTATGCGACCTTTAAATTATTGCTTAACTTATCTATTATTAGTTATAAGGTTGAGGATGGTTATTCATTTTTTTTACTAAACATCTCATCATATTATTATTTATAATCATTATAATACCAAATTATTAGTCACCTTAGTTTGAAGAGCATAGTGTCATTTAAGTGTATGTTTACACATAAGTTTACAGAGAAGATTTCTTATTAAATTTTAATAAATTTACTGAAAAGCTACTGCAAAATAATTTATAATCATTATAATACCAAATTATTAGTCACCTTAGTTTGAAGAGCATAGTGTCATTTAAGTGTATGTTTACACATAAGTTTACAGAGAAGATTTCTTATTAAATTTTAATAAATTTACTGAAAAGCTACTGCAAAATAATAGATAATTTTTTATAGAGGCATAATTTCGTTTTCACCGTGTGTTCATTCTTGACGCCAGAAAACTGCAACCCGGTAAATTTGATTTGAAAACTTGCCTTCACAGGCACAGACTCAACTCAATTTCTAAGTATATAAAAATCTCATGATAACATGTATGTTATTGATTAACTACATAATAAATTTTATTAAAATTTTACATATTCCTGTAATTTGGCTTAACTTAAAAGATAGGTTATCTAATATATACAAACTATATCATAAATCTTCTTATAAATTGGATACTACGGCTGAGACACAGAATCGGGTGCTTGAGTAAACTTGCATAAGTATTATAATAATTTCTAATGTACAGTCGCTTGCAGGGAAACTTAACCCACATCTGTTCATCACTCATCCTTAGATTCTGCTTCGTATTAACAGGAAGTCATATATTCCTGAAAACTTCAATCACACATTTCTGCCTGCAAGTGACTGTACCTTAAATGCCGTGATGATGTGCATACGAACACAAAATCGGCCAAGTTGAAGCCGACTCGTGCGAATTTCGTAACGCTGGAAACTGGTCAGCCGACCGTGCTGTGGTAGGTAGGTAGTGGCTGTCGAAATACGGTAATTATAACGAGCAAGTGCGTATTGAGCTATGCTTATAGGGTTCCGGATAGACATTGTTAAAATTTAAAAAAAAAATACAAGAATTCATAGTTGCTATTATTACAAAGATACAGCTTACATATCGCCTAAAAGAAGAATCAAAAAGATAAAACCTTTTCCCTTGATTTATTTTTACAATCTTTGCGGGAAGAAAAGTAGTTGGCATTTGTTTTCTTGGCTACCAGACCAACATGGTTTTTTTTGTGTTGGCAACATCAGATTTTTTTAAAACAGTTCAGAATATTCTTTATTATAATTTAAGACGATTAAAAAGGGTTGGTAGTAATTCATCTTCAGAATAGGTATCTTCCTTCATACTGAAGTTAGTATTGGTTAAGTTTACATCTTCATTCAGGAGGTGAGCCATGGGTACGCCAATGACCAGGATCCTGGATTATTGAGCAAATAAGGTCTTTACACGAAATGACTTCCGTCTGGATTCAGTATCATTTGAGTTTAAAAATTCGGTTTAATTTTTTATAAGAAGAACCCTAAAAATACAGTAATTAAACTGTAACCTGCATATAATGTGGAAAAATATATATTCAAGGATGACTTCGAAGGTTTCGAAGGTAAAATGGAATGATCATTTTGCTACATCAAAATTAAAAACAAACTCTATATCCTTGCGGGGTAGACAGAGACAACAGTCTTAAAAAGTATGAAATGCCACGTTCAGCTGTATGGCTTTATGATGGAATTGAGATTCGAATAGTGACAGGTTGCTATAGCCATAGTCTACAAGAGGAATCTCAAGTGTATAAGCCTATCTCTTTGTCGCCTTTTACGAAAGGGGAAAGAATTTGTGTGGTTTATAACCTCATAAAGTTTTTTTAGCAAGACCATAATATCATACTTTACATTTAAATCATATTAATGTTATAAATTGATCGAAGGTTGTGCTTGCACAACTTGAATCAAAATTCCTACGTTCGTTTGTGAAGGCTCATCTCGGAAACCAGCGATATAAGAACTGTTTATGTAAGTATATGGTTTGGGGTCACGGTCACATATGTAGATTAAAACAATGATTGGGCATAGAAAACGACATGATTGAAGTCAGAAGTTACGTAAAGAACATAATCACGTCTTTATCCCTTACGGGTTAGGCATAGCCAATAGTCTCGAAAAGAATGAAAGACTATGTTCAGCTGTATGGATTGCATTGGAATTGAGATTCAAATAGTAACAGGTTGTTAAATGTTACCACAAAGAAAGAAAGAAAAAGAAGAATCCCAAGCTTATTAGCCTTTCCCCTGACAGACTTTCAGAGTGGTGAGGATGCAACTGGGACTAAAGCCAGGAGGAGGGCTATTCACAAGATCCGAAGGAAATTGAGCGGTTTAATTCTGAAGTAGCTTGACCATACACTTCTATATTATTTTCTCCACCTTTATAGCTGATTTTGGATAACCAGATACGAACATGGATGTTTTTTCTTATTTGATAAACAGTTACCAAATTACACATTAATTTTAGCGAAACCAATTTTTTTTACATAGAAAGGACTACCAAAAGAGTGAATTAACCATCATCAAAAAAAAGTGAAAGAAATAAATAGAAAACTAGGCTAAGATATGGCTTCAATATCCGAGTTCAATGACCTTAAGCAAATGACAACTAATGGTGTGAAAGCTTGCAATGAGGTAAAACAAATAGATACATCTAGAACGGTATTCGTAACGTGGGTACATAAAGAGTGGTTATGTTGTCATCTACATGAATGAAGTAGGTAGGTACTCGTACCACCAAGATTGAGACGCGCGAGAATATATTTCGCAACTCTTGACCAGGCTTGGCTTTGCGGTTGCCAAACGGATATAATTTAATAATGGTTTAGAATACAGAATACAGAATATGATCCGTGTGGTGTGGCTCCCGGCACCAATAAAAAAAAAATAGGAACACTCCATCTCTTTCCCATGTATGTCGTAAAAGGCGACTAAAGGCGACTATAGAGAAAAGATTTGTACAATTTTGTTTGAAACGCACAGAAATTGATAAGGCTTTCAGAATAAACCTAACCATTTTTTTTCGGAGTTTCGAATAGTCTTATGTCAGGTATTTCGAGAGCATACGGAATATGATGATGAAACGTGATTCTCATTAATGTGAGCAAAAAGGAACCTTCTTGCCTTGCCAGAATCACAATACAATGTGTCACTATTTTCGATTCTTACTTCGATAATTAAGTCAACCAAATAAACGTGGCCATCGAATCTTAGCTTAAGCATCTGTCTACACCGTTGTGATTAAAGATGTGACACAAACATATAGTCACGTCTATATCCTTTGCGGGGTACACAGAGCCAACAGTCTTGAAAATACTGATAGGCCTGGATACCTGTTTAACTTAATGATAGAATTGAGATTCAAATAGTGGCAGGTTGCCAGCCCATCGCCTTAAAAAAGAATCGCTAGTTCATAAGCCTATCCCTTAGTCGCCTTTTACGAAAAGATATGGAATGATCCTATTCTTTTTTGTATTGGTGGCGGGAACCATGCGGCACTATATTATATGGCTCAAATTATATGATATTTGTAAACATAAAGGTGTGCCCATACCTACAACAAATGCCGGTCATCTTTCTCGTAACCGGTCAGACTAGGAACCAGAAACAAATTATTTGCCTATCCGGTCGGTTTGCTCATTGAATATTTGACTAAAAACCCGTTTCGGATTATGTATTAGCAAATATTCAATTGTTCTTATTGTATGGACTGCTTAGAAGTTTTTTCCAAGGATATATTCAGCACTAAAGTTAAATCATAATTGTGGTGATCTATATTTTATCGCTCACAGACATGATCTACATACATATAACCACGTCTTTATCCCTTACGGGGTAGACAGAGCCTACAAAAAAAAGGCTGACTGCTGACTTTAGTTGTCAGGCTTTATGATGGAATTGAAGAATTGATTCAAATAATGACAGATAGCTAGCCCATTGCCAATGATTAACGAATTTTATCTGAGAACAATACAACCACCAACCATGGTTCTTCCAATCTTCCGGTTATACAAGTCCGAATCATCGGAGTGATGCGCTGCAATCACGTTTGCTTTATTTGCTATCTTTGAAGATATATTTGGTGTCCTAATCCTAAGACGCTGTCTCTGATCTGCCCCTCAAGCGAAGATCAGCGAAGCAAATGTCAATCGACAAACGAAAGCGCCTTCGCAAAAGCGTTAGCCATAGATATATTTATCATTAGATGGAGTATACGATCATCGCTTTTCATTCTAGAATCTATACGGTATCTAGTGGTAATAAACGCTACATTTATCTAAAATATTTATTGACTGCCAGTAAGAATAAGAGAAAGAAGGTAACAAGCACAGGGCCTATACTTACACAGAGCAGTAACCGACTTCGGTCCGATGGTACGGCGCGGTGTTTCTTACTCTGTGCCGCAGCACCGGTAATCCGCAACGCCGTATCGGTATATAGCCAACGGGACCGATTGCGAAGTATTAGGGCTTTGGTACACTGAGTTGATTAAAAAAAGAATTTCGATTAATAACGTTAAATTCTATTTATTGCCGTGTGGTTCCCGGCACCAATACAAAAAAGAATTGGGCCACTCTATCTCTTTCCCATGGATGTCGTAAAAGGCAACTAAGGGAGAGGCTTACAAACTTGGGATTCTTTTTTAGGCGATGGGTTAGCAACCTGTCACTATTTTAATCTCAATTCTATCATTAAGCCAAATAGCTGAACGTGGCCATCCAGTCTTTTCGAGACTGTTGGCTCTGTCTACCCCGCAAGGGATGTATGTATGCATTCTATTTATTATTCAGAGTTAGCCTCGAAGTAAGTTCGAAACTTACTTCGAAACTGAATATCTTCGTGACAAAGTTATTATACAAAGAAAGTTTTATTTGTACTACAGCTTGTTGAAGAAGGCAATGAATGTGGATGAATCCAAAGAAATATGCAGGGATCATAGCAAGTGGCATTATTTTGCATCTCATAATTTCCAAAGAGGACCAAGAGAATAGCGCCAAGTTAAAATATAGAAAAACTCGCGTAACTAGAAAAAAATGGTTTAAGTGGCGCTGTATAGTGATTTTGTGACTATACATTTAGATATATTAAAGTAAAATCGATTATATGGTAAAATATAGGTAATAAAATATATATTAGTCTATTTTATTTTTTCGACCGCCGAGACTCTTACTTAGTACATAATAGAAAATGTGTGGAAAGAGGCTGAGTGTACCCTTAACCTTAATCGGCCGGATACCGCAATGTTAGACTGTTGCATGGTTGCATTACTTGCCCACATTCTATTTCGGCCGAGGAAATAACAATAGAGTTTGTAATCTACACAATTATAATGATTTTAATACTTTTGCAAAAAAAGATGACTCATTTTTCATCAGTAGGCAAGTACATGATTTACTTTATCATACGTAGTTTTAGCGACAGATTTTCGTCTTATTTTTATTTATTTTTGTATTTATCAATTCATGTCGTAATTATATCTGACAATAATAATAGAATTATGAATTATCATGTACATACACAGAAAATGTATAGGAATGATAAACATAAGAAAAAAAATAGGAGGTACATAGATAGCATACTCGAGCCCCGCAGATGTTAAGAATTCTATACATATAGGATTACAAATGGTGGTTGTAGAACAAAAGATGTCAGGTTCGATCCATAATCAGATCTAAACAGAATTTGATTGACAATTTTAATAGATACAAATTAATCGTCTTCAATTTTTTGTGCTAAGATGTACATTTATACATACATATGGTCACGTCTCTTCCTTGCGGGGTAGACAGAGCCAACAGTCTTGAAAAGACTGAATGGCCATGTTCAGCTATTTGGCTTAATGATATAATTGAGATTCAAATAGTGACAGGTTGCTAGCCCATCGCCTAAAAAAAGAATCCCAAGTTTGTAACCATATCCCTTAGTCGCCTTTTACGACATCCATGGGAAAGGGATGGAGTGGTCCTATTCTTTTTTGTACTAGTGCCGGGAACCACACGGCACCACGGCACGGTCACATGTAGATTTGTCGGTCTGAAAATACATCATTCGTGTAACTTCAGGTACAAAATAGTTTCTTTTGTCTCACGTTATTCCGAATATGTTTAGATCTTACACCTTTCGTATGTTAATCACATTACGAAATACTTATCTCATGGACAAACTACTTATAATAATTCCGTTATCATCACGTAAAAAGTGTATTATCAAAACACAGCCTACAAATTTATAGAACATGTGTTTTACTCTGAATATTTTTATCTTCATAGATTTCGAAACAAAGATGTAATGCAATTATCATTGAACAGATATGAATCGTTTTCGTAATGTTCAAATGCACAAATTCGTGTTAATTATTTATTACAATCTTATGTAAGAAGTTCGGTAGGTACTGAAGAAAAAACAACTATGTCAAAGCTTCTCTTCCCGCGAAAATTGTAAAAATCAGTGAATGAAAAAACTATAAAAAACAGGGTACTTTTAACCACCTTCAAAATTAAGGTATGTATGTTTGTCCGCGATTATTTCGGGTTTCGCTAAACCGATTTTTATGCGGTCTTGAGTAAAGTATTTGTTACACTTAGGACAAGATTATTTTTTTACAAAAGTTATGTAAGGTGTATATAAATGAATTCTACCCTTCCTGGAATTGTTAATTATGTCCAAGTTTAATATCCATATAATGAAATAAGTCCCATTATAAAATGTTTCCAGTATTTACAGTGATTAGCGGTTATAATCTATACGGATTTTTTCCAAAATCTTATCTAAGGCATATATACATATAGTACCTATATGATCATATGTCTACTAACTAAGTAGGTATAACTATTTCTTTAAATATTCAATACAGACATACTTTTTATACCATTTTATTGTAGGTACCTCTAGGTATTACTATTAGTTATTAGAATTCTAACCTAATTAATGGAAAATACACTTTGTTCTTTGTGACACATTGTATAATACAAAAGTAGTCACACCAACATTGTATTATGCCCGTGATAATACTCTTAATCGATGTAACTTTGACTTTGACTATTCGATAACAGTACCCCAGTGCTGTGAAACTATCACTTACAAACACACGCACTTACAGTTTTATTGTTATAATGATACATTTATGTTTCAACATGTTAAATTCATGTTTTCACGCGAGTATAAATGTTTTTACTAGAGCTATCTTGTTAGTGATAAGTGCTAGTGTGTATCAGTCTTTTGTGTTGATAGAAGTTTTTTTAAATAGCTACAATTTGTTGTATCCGCCTTATCTGTCTAAACCGGTGGTGAAGATAAAGTATGTGGGGTCAAATGTCGTTGGTTTTGTAGTGGGAATTATAGCGGCAGAGGTATATGTATATTTGTATTCATTTTTTTTTCTCGTACATACAGTAAGTATACAAGCACACAAAACCTAATATAACACCTAATAAATTGATATAGGTTATGTATAATATATAATGTATAAACATAATATATTGAATTATCATTCATTACATACAAATGTATAATATAAATTGAATTGTATCTTTGGGTTGTAAAGAATAACAATAAAATGAAAGTAAAAAATATAAAAACCAAATTCTTTAAGATTTGACAAGGAAATAATTTTATTATTAGTACACTAGATTTTACCCGAAGCTTTGCCCGCGCAAATATAGCGCCGCATACAAAAGAGGACTGGGTATTTGCAAACCCAACGGGAACTTTAGTTTCTACCGGGATGAAAAGTACACTATGTTCTTCTCTTCTTCAAACTCTTTATTATAGAAGTATACGCAAAGTTTCAAGAAGATTGTTTCAGCAGATAACGTGTGAAGATACAAGAAACAAATAAAATTACTTTCGCATTTATAAGTTGGGATGGAATGGGATAATAAGTATACATTTCAGCATAGGTTTGGGTTTACAATATGATTTTTTTATTGTCTTTAACACCATATCTACAACATAATTTTTTACATAATTACTTAATTATAGACGACATTGAGCTATCTACTTTCAATTACAATCCATTATGTGTCTTTAAAATTTACAAAATAAACCGCATCCAAAGATAAACCTTTATTATAAAAATTTATACTTTGATTTAGTAGAAATATGTAACGCAGAACCTTGGTGGATACCAAAAATAATGTTTAATTACATTAGGAAAATTTTATTGTCAATTTCGTTCGATTTGTTGCTGATACCCGTTCTTTCCATTTTTCAGACAGCCATGATGAACGGGTTCATGCGCCGGTTTCTCCGGTTCCTGGTGTCATTGCTGGCGATCCTGGTGTACCCCCTGACGGTACTCCTGAACATTAAGCGAACCAAGAAGTGCCCGCCGCCTAAGAACCCCATACTCTTCAAATCTGCCACAACATTGGCGATGATGATCAGGAATAAACAGGTTTATGAGAATTTTGTTAACGTTAATCCATGAGTCCAATATTTTTTGTTGTATGGTGATCAAACATTCGAATCAGAAGTATTACCTAATTATTAACGGAATTCCCAAAACCCACTTCTAAGTTTCGGAGTTCAGGGTTTCCTTTATCGACATTTTTTTCTCTTCAGTTATCAGCCTTATAAGTTTTATTTTATGTTTAACCATTTTCTATACCCATATGTCCCATGTAGCATAACAGAACATATGTTGCGCGCATTGCACACAAATTCCGCATGGGAAAGAATATGTTTAATTTTTAAATTTAAATTTAATACCACAGCAACTAATCCATTATTTTATTCACAGATCACCTCCGAAGAACTAGTGACAGCTTACATAGAACGATGTAAAGAAGTCAATCCTTATTTAAATGCTGTAGTGGAACCTCGATATGAGCAGGCTCTTCGAGAAGCCAGGAGCATAGACAAGATGATAGCCTCGACGGACAGGTCTCCCGACGACTTGGCTAAAGAGTACCCGTTGTTGGGTATTCCTATGACTGTGAAGGAAAGCATCGCTGTGGAAGGTATGAAGATGACTTTTGTTGCTGTACCTCTGCCTAATGCTTTTGTATAGGATTGATGGTGTTCCGTTAATGTTAGTTGTTCGTGTAACAAGACCGGTATATGAAGCGAACCTTTGTTTAGTTGACTGCTTCTATATTATTGTGTGTCTGTACAGGATCATCCTGTGACAAAAGTTGTTCATGTAGCTGTTTCGATAAATATACCTTTACCCTGACCTCAGTTAGGATTCCTACATTATTTTTTCCAAAGCAGAAAAAATAACCTTATTCGGCCATTCAAATGTCTTCATCATGATATCATGTATAAAGATGTCTTCCTTTTTTAATCTAATTTTTATTTTTACTTAAATCATCTTTTATTTAATGAACCAAAGATGGTCCGTTTTTCTATTTCTGTTAAAATTTAGGCGTAACCATTACAAGTACATATCACAATCAGTTAATTGCAGTCAGTTTTGTAATTTCCTATCCGTAATCACTTATTATGCGCTGGGCATCAGCGCTCTAGTGGTACTTACTTAACATGAACGGTAATTAACAGTCATGTAATGTTTGGTCATAGATTTCCAAGTACAATAAAAATAGGCACAGGTACATACTACTCTGTCAAGAAAGTAGCAGGAAAAGATCAATAATACACAAACTGTTTGTTATTCATCCAAATTTATTTTATCACCTTCAAAATATGCTCCTTTAGAAACGACACACTTACGCCAACGAATAATCCAATCATCAAAACATTTTTTAAACGCTGTTTCCGGAATTGAGGTCAGTTCTCGCCGCGAATTCTCTTTTATGTCTTCTACCGATTGAAAACGGGTGCCACGAAGTGGTAATTTGAGTTTAGGAAAAAGAAAAAAGTCGGCTGGAGCCATATCTGGTGAATATGGTGGTTGCTCGATGGTATTTGTTGAGTGTTTGGTTAAAAATTCGTTCACAATGATGGCCTTGTGCGAAGGTGCATTATCATGGTGCAAAATCCAAGAATTTTCTTTCCACAAATCTGGCCTTTTTCGTCGGATTTGCTCTCTTAAACGCCGCATAACACTCAAATAATATTCCTTATTTACCGTTTGACCTTCCGGCAAGAACTCCGAGTGCACAACACCGCGATAGTCAAAGAAAACAGTCAACATGACTTTGACTTTTGAACGACTTTGGCGTGGTTTTTTCGGTTTCGGTTCAGTTGGAAGGCGCCACTCCGAAGCTTGTTGACTAGTTTGCATGTCAAACTCGTAAACCCACGTCTCGTCACCAGTAACAATGCGTTTCATGAATGTTGGGTCGGAATTGACTCGTTCTAGCATGTCCTCAGCGACTCTCATGCGATTGAGTTTTTGAAAAAAATTCAGGTCTTTTGGGACTAGCCGAGTGGCAACATGTTTCATACCCAAATTATTAGTTAAAATGGTACGGATCGACTCGTGAGATACAGAAAGTTCGGTGGCTATCTCTCTCAAAGTTGAATGAGGATTTTCAGTCACTATTTCCTTCACTTTTGCGATGTTAACTTCAGTTGCAGACGTTGATGGCCTACCAGAGCGAGGCAAATCTTCCATCACATCTCGACTGCTTTTGAACGCTTTGTACCACTCATAAGCACGAGTTTTTGATAAAGTCGATTCATCGTAAGCCTTCTGTAACATTTTCAGTGACTCCGAACACGATATTCCATTGGCAATGCAAAATTTAAGACAAACTCTTTGTTCGATGTTTTTATCCATTATGAAATTAGCAATACACACTAGATATGATATAACTAAAAATAGCACTGTATTTAATGTAAACAACAGATGCAACTCAAACTCCGCGCCAAAATGGAAAACAGTTGTGCCAATCTAACAACAACAAAAAAAACAAAAATTTGAATTTGGAACCATAAATAAATAATCCATTCCCGATACTTTTCTGACTGAATGTATATCACTTGCCATCTTGGCAGTGTAAGAGTGTAATCTTGGTACCTATATACCTCAAAGTAAAGATAGATTACTTATATCTATGTATTGTATATGTGTCCTTTCTGGCTCAGAGGCATTTGATGCTTAAGAAAAATTTACATTCACCTAACGTTTATCATAGTTTATTTGTTAATTACTGAAGAACCAATTAAAACTTTGAACCCAATAGTCTAAAATATCAACAACGTGTCTTAATTTAGTCTTTTCAATTGATTGTTAAAAACAATTTAAAATGCAATACAAACGCTCACTAGCAAAATCCAATCCCTTAATAAAATGTAAGCATACTCACTCCGTTAATTTCCCAATTATAACAATTACAGCTAAGACTGTAGGCAACCTTCTTGGTATACGTAATACGTATAGTTATGAAAGTTAGTTATTCCTACAAGACTTATAACAAAACCTACTGAACATTTCAGGCATGAGCAACGACTGCGGCACTGTATACCCGTACAGGAACCCTGCCAAAAGCGATGCTGACATCATCAAGCTCGCCAGGGCCGCCGGAGCCATCCCCATTGCAGTCACAAACACTCCTCAGCTTTGTATGAACTGGGAGACCTATAATAATGTCACAGGGTTGACTATGAACCCGTATGATCAGAAGAGGACGACTGGCGGATCTTCTGGGGGAGAGGTGAGGGTGTTAAATTTTATATAATAATTTTGTTGGTGATCTCGTGAGAATTTCAGGAAATTTTATAGGCAATGCTCCTATGGCAGTGACCAACACTCCTCAGCATTATGTGATCTGGGAGACCCATAATAATGTCCACAGCGTTCGGAAATCTCTTCTAGAGTTATCTAAAAGCATACTTGGTAATTTTTTATCTGACAGTAGATTTATCCACCTTCTTTTGTCGTCATTTATTCAGTAAAAGCGCGGATGTATATTTTGAAACCATATTGAGTGCGTTACGACTTAAAACTGATATCTAATAATCTGTTTGACAAATTATTCAAATCCAACGAATAACAACCCATCCATCATAACAAAAGTGAAGGACATTCGTTTGAGCTGCGGTATTGGAAAGCGATGATAATCATCAAGTAGGTAATTAACTCAATGACCTGAGGTTAATGAATACAGTAACTGTATAATTTGAACATTGACAGTGTTTTAATTAGTTTTGGACATTGACACAATTTTGTTATACAGTCTGATAACCTACAGTTCGCTTTTGCCACTTAATTTCATTCGTTTTACTTTTACTTAATAAAAAATGCCAAAATTCCACTCCTTTTTCCATAATTTCTTTTTATATTTCTAGAAAAGCTAAACGTACTCTGTGAGAGCAAAAGGCAGGATTTTTTATAAATGTATAATTTAAAAAGATACCTACGTACCTTTTATTAATATATAAAAATGTCAAGTCAAGAGTACCCGAAATTGACGAGCTTGCATGAAGAGAGTAATTAATGTGAAGCGAAAGAAGTATGCAGGGATCGTGGCAAGTGAAAAGATATGGCCTTTGCCTACATCTCTAAAAAATTGCCACATTATAAAATCCCAACTTTTCCTACATTCTCAACGTTGGTGATGATGATTTCAGGCGGCGTTGATAGCTTCAGCGGCGTCGGTGATGGGCGTAGGATCAGACATCGCTGGCTCTCTGAGACTGCCGCCTATGTTCAACGGAATCTTCGGACACAAGCCCACACCTAGACTTCTGTCAGTTGAAGGTAAATATACTCATCGAAGTTCTAACTTGGGAAAAACAAGGAACCAGCCCTTTTATCACTCACTCTTTCAATGAAAGAGCTTGATAACCGTGATCTAAGAATAACAAAGACAGCCGTCTGATCTCTGCGACCTCTTTATGGTGAGTCGTTCAAATACCTAAACTAAACAAGTGTCCATGATTTTCATCATCAAATACAAGCATTTAAGATTAGGTATTGCTTATAATTTTAACTAATTTACCGAGCGCGCGAAGCCAGTGTGATCTACCAATCAACTTGGGGTGAAAATAATTTGTGACTGATTTTTAATAGTATATCTGTACTACGGATGTATGTAGGAGTGGATTTTTTAAAGTGAGTGGGGCATCAAAATCGGCTACGTAAATTTTGAGATATTATTTTTAAGATTATTAGACCTAAATATTAGGTGTCGTGACACTCATGTCCACTGGTCTTTAGCTTACATTTATTTATTAAACTTCACCTTTGACAGAAGTCTATCTATCTATCTATCTTGCTAGTTTTACTTTGTATCTTACACGTCGAATATTATGTAACCTCGATTTCATTTGTCCGTTAGGTACTGACTTGGCCAATTATGAACTGTCCATCCATTAAATTATTTAGCACGTTAGTTTGCGAATATCCGCTACTTTAGCAACACAGTTATTAATAACTGTTTCTTGCCTTAGGCTAGTTTTTCCGACACGATATACGATAAAACACATAGAACATAGGTTATAAAAAATATAAAACAGGGGGTACCGACAATTCTTGCAGAACGATTCTTCTGTCTGATTATTAAAATTACAATACAACTTAAAACTTAGATCATCTTAGACATTGTCACTAAAATTTTAAATGTTGAATGCTAAAGTAAATTTAGACCTTTTAAGTTTTAGGAAAGAATACACCGGGATAAGACGATGTTAAGTGAGAGAAAGAGAGAGAGAGAGAGAGAGAATACAAATCGTTGAAATGTTGAAAAGAAACTCGCCAATTCATTCCTTTGTTAATAAACATGAATTGTTCCGTTTCAGGTCACGTTCCAAGCTGCTTAGATCCAGATTTTGAAGAATATTTCGCATTAGGTCCAATCGCACGGTATGCTGAAGACTTGAGTTTGCTGTTGAAGGTGTTGAAGAGACCTGGAAGTCCTGATGTCCCATTTGATAAGCCTGTAAGTATCTTATGTATATATATGATATTTCTTTTACGTAACTACATACATAAAGGTTCTAACCTTTTGTTCTCCTCTGGGGAAGATGTATGTTTTGTGATAGTTAGTCTTCTTCAGTACTACGAAAGCAAGATTTGAAATTACTATCTTGGGAATTTTCAATATACCAGTTGTTAATAATTTTACCCCCAAAATCATAACAATAAGTAAGTATGTTGTAACGTAAGGTCGGCTTTTATTTAGGTACATTTTTGTTCATGTCTTAAACTTAAACGAAACTTGTACATTTTTTCAGGTGGACATAACAAAATTGAAGTTTTACTACATGGAAGGTGACGGCAGTAACGTGTCTAACCCTATCGGGGCAGACGTCAGAAACGCTTTAGAAAAAGCCAAAGAATACATCAAGAATACCTACAACATAGAAGTTCAACCTGTACGTATTTCTGTCCCATATCAAAGTAGTAAAGGCAGTTTTAACGTAAACATTTGGTTGCATAATTTCGGTTGTATGGATAGAAACTACGCAACTGATGATATTAAAACCTATTATTTTTTTTTATCGTAGGAAAAAGACAAATTTGTTTGAAAACTATCTGCCTTTGTTAGGTTAATAATAAAAAGGTTAATAAGTCCGCCTCTTGTACATCACCTTAGGCATATGTTAAGGATGAGTTAATTTTGTTATAATTTCTGTGCAATAAAGGTCTCTAAAAACTAATTCAATCGTTAACAATTTTTTACAGCTGAAAATAAAGAACATAGAACACATGTGGGAGATTGGGATACGAGTGCTAATGAACATACGACACGTACAGAACATATACACAGACCCAGAGAACCGAGAGAAATGGATATCAATATGGCCAGAAGTTCTGAAGAAAATGTTCGGAATGTCGAACCATAATTTTCTGTGCGTGGCGTACGGACCACTGCAGAAATTCTTCGACGCCTTGCCAAAGAGTTACTACAAAAACTTGTTGACACTTTTCGATGAGATCAAGAGCGATTTTGAGGTAAGGAATAAATTTCCAAAAAAATTTGGAGGTAGGTGCCCGTTAAATTACAAGATCTAAATTAAAAGACTGACGCGCAAACTTCATTAGATTATTTTTACAAGACATAGATTTTTAGATATTATCAATCATGGAGCTGGTAATTTATTTTCCAGCACTAATAGGTATCTAGTATTTTAATATCACCTTTACTACGGCAAATTATTAAGTAAATACTTACCTTTAGAATCACTTTCTTTTTCATGACAATCACTCCTACCTATTTTACTAAAATAAACTCATAATTATGTGTTTATTTTCCAGAAAGCTCTATCAGACGACGCAGTGCTGCTGTTCCCCACATTCCCCTACCCGGCTCATCTACACTATCGGATATACTACAAATTCCTCAACTGCGGGTACCTCACGATCTTCAACGCCTTGGGGTTGCCAGTAACAGCTTGCCCCATTGAATTAACTCCCAAAGGATTGCCAGTCGGTATTCAGATTGTGGCGAACAAGTGTAATGATCATTTGACGATAGCTGTAGCTAAAGAATTTGAAAAGGCGTTTGGTGGATGGGTTCCGCCAAATAAAGATCTCGAAGAAGTTGTTAAGACTGCTTGATTAGGTTCACTTAGGTTTAGGAATCTGATATTTTGGATGTTTTTATGAGATGAAGATAAAGATTTTTGTAACTGTTTCCCTTGTAAATTAAAAAATCAAATGTATGTAGGTAATAAAATGTAGGTATTCAACATTTTATGGACAGGGTATTCGTTTGTTATAATGTATAGGTCTGTTTTTGTCATAATACTGTCTTCCCTAGTTGTTACCCTTATTTTATCATGCTTTATTATATTTTTATTTTCAAATATCTTTGAAACATTGATCAATTTTTACACTAAACTTGCTAAGAAAGTTTAGTTAATGTTCAAATAATAAGTATTTGCATTGTATTCAATAAAATTATTTTCTTAAAACGAACAGTAGGAGAACACCTAATCTTGTGATATTACTATTATTTCTAGACTTTTGGACACTATCACTGAATCTCATTTCCTTCATAACACAGCTTATTATGCTAAACGTAGCCTTCACTATTTGTATGTGTTTTTGTTAAATAAGTAATAAGTCTATTTAAAAAGTACCTATGTATCTCAGAATTTTGTAAAATTTTAAACAATTTTCTTGACAATCTTATCATTTAGATATAAAGATTAAGATTCATGAATTACCTGAAAAGAACTGAAGAAATCTAAGAAGTTAGTTTACTGTGTTCTCAATCATTCCACCGTAAACAAATGTTACAAATGTACGCTTGCCTACCAATTGTACTTAATTCCTATAATCGTGCATAAATTTACATAATACTATTTGAAAATATAAAATCAGTGAAAAAAATAAAAATAATTAATAAGGTACCTATTATGTGTAAATATATTCATTTGTACATCACTGTAGGCTTTTATTAGATAAATTATTGCTAAAGTACTTACATCACAATACAATTGAATAATTAGTGACAAAATTCTACATTTGTTCTGCAATATATTGTACAGTTTAGTGTTGTAAAATTACGTTTAGTATTAGACTTTTTATTTAAAATAAATATTTTTCTTATAAATATAAACTTTATGTTAATTTATATCCATACTAACTTTCGCCCAGACCTACGCACGCACGGTATTATTTATCCTATGACCCTACTCCACACTATATAATTATAAAGTGGTTTTACAACAAACAAATAAAACATTCAAAAAGCATTTATTAGAAAGGGTAAAACGAAGAGGAGGTATTTTCAATAGTGACACAGCCCGGTTTTAAAATAACATTAAAATTATCTTATAACCTTTTTTATACCTACTCGTAGCATAAACCATAAACTACAGGATCTATAAAAAAACAAGGTGGTTTTTCACAATTTCGAGGTTAATCCCATGTCTAGGACAGCCTCTCGACATTGCGCGGCTTTGGCCAGCTCGTATGGCTTCCTTGAACATCAACCTAAGGTCGGTCAAGGTAACTAAACTTATAAATAACTATAGTTATCTTTAGTGTCTATGATAAAATCTAAGTTAATGAAGAAAACAGAAAAGTTTACAAGAGTACACACAGACTTTTCCAAATAACAAATAAGTAGGTAGGTACTTATAAATAAATGTTTAAGGAACAATTTAACTAAATGAGCTATAGTTTAAAATAATGTCAAAAATTTGTGTTAAGGGATACTAATTCAACGAAACAATCTCTCTCTGATCATGTGTTTAGGGACCCGGGGTATACTTTCCGACTTTCCTCACCACACCCATGGCTCTGTCTACCACGCAAGCGATAAAGACATGATCCGACTCCGTGAATAGACCCATTGGACATCGCACATAAAACAATCCAGAATCGACCACTCTGGCGCAGACAAACAAAGAAGAAGAAAATTCATTTTATATACAGTTATTTACTGTTAGATAATGCTATTAGCATTAAGTCCGCCTATTGTACTTTACATACATACATACATATAATCACGTCTATATCCCTTGCGGGGTAGACAGAGCCTACAGTCTTTAAAAAAACTGATAGGCCACGTTCAGCTATTTGGCTTTAAGATATGATTGAGAATCAAACAGTGACAGGTTGCTAGCCCATCGCCTTAAAGAAGAATCCCAAGTTTATAAAGCCTACACCTTAGTCGGCTTTATATGAATGTACGTATTATATATTTAAACAAATTCAAATAAAACAAACGTTTACTGCTAAGTATATAAGAATCGTGATTATTTTTTGGTTGCGTGAGATTTTTGTTATGGTACAGTCTGTGTGGTAAAACACGTTTTATATGAATGCCCTAAATATTAAGAGACATATTTATTTATTTATTTATTTATTTATTTATTTATTTATTTACGCCAAAAATACAACGGTAGTAGTACACCTCTTACAGTATTTGGCAAGGAATTCTTATAAGTATAACAAAATAAAATAAAACCTTGACAGTCTTCACAACTAAAAGGACAAATAATAAGTACCTATACTATGGGTATGAAACAAAGAAGTAACTTACAGAAACAAACAAGTTGAAGTAGTTTCACCTTTCTCACAAAATAACAAAAAATTTCTTATAATCATATATTAAATTATGAACACGCTTAACTTTATAAAATGTAAAACCAACAAG
Source organism: Amyelois transitella (assembly GCF_032362555.1). Taxonomy (NCBI): domain Eukaryota; kingdom Metazoa; phylum Arthropoda; class Insecta; order Lepidoptera; family Pyralidae; genus Amyelois; species Amyelois transitella. The sequence goes on along the minus strand of NC_083512.1, from coordinate 3,646,886 downwards.
ATACTGACTAGTTTAAGAGATAAAAATAATTAAAATAGTCCACGAAATCTCAGAATGTTTGGACACCGTGCGCTCGCCACGCTCATCCAGCGAGACGGCTGGCGGCCGCAACTACCATGCTGTCGAGTCAACTCATCGTTTGAAATAGCGCCAACCATATGGATTCCCACACTTCTTGTTTTTGTTGGATAACAAGGCAAAATTTTAACCTCTTTTTCTATTTGGAATGAGAATCAGGAACCAATATGCGACGCGTTTTACCAGATACCCTAAAATTATACGGAACCCGTTGTGCGCAAGTCAGACTCGGATTTGACCAGTTTTTTTTCAAATGAATACATTCATGTTTTTAGACGTAGAGATACCACAATCGATTATAAAATCGATTTATTTGGTATCGTTCGACTAATACGAGACGTAACAATTTACATTCTACGTCAGTCTGATCTGAAGCATACATAGACAAACATTTTTTGTCTTCGGTTTCATGGGTTTCATGTGCCATGAGAAAACAACTACATACAGCCGAAACATTTATGAAAAAAATATGAAATATTGTTTTAATTATATAAAATAGAAAAATTAATACAAAGATCGAAATCACAGGTATTAAAAATATTATACATCAGTTAAAAATCTTATCATTACTTTGTTTAATGCCATAAAACTTAATTAAAATGCGATGACATTTTGACAGTTCATGCGTGATTAGCTGTCAATAATTTGATGAACATGAAAATTAGATTAATTTCCTACATGCATTTCATTAATCTAATTTAAATTATGTACATACATTGATTGAATCAACTTTTTACAAGATATATTTCAGTAAGAATTCATTTCAGCCTTCTTTTTTTTTAATTTGCTAATATTCATTTAACGCACGCGCAGAACATCATCGCCCGAAATCTCCCAGCGCCATATTGAGAGGCGGACGTTGTATGACTTGAGTGATTAATCGTGGTTAGTGCAATTGAAGTGGAACAGTTGATCGTGCCCTATGGATATTCATTTGGGTACGTAATAAATTAAAAAGTGTAACTTCAGTGCCCCTATATTCCTGCAGTGAGCGCTAAAAAATCACATCGTAACCTAGACATAGGCCGTTCTAGTTATCAGTAGATTACCTAGGTATCATCAATCCGCTGTTTGCTCACAGTTTTAATCTTATTAATACACACGTGTGGGGAATAGCCATGGGTTTCTTGAATCTAGTTACATTAACAAGATTATATGATAGCTTTGCAAGGTTCCACGGTCGTATATAAACGGATTCCGAAGTGTTTATGTCGGCAGTTGACAGAAGCGTTTATGTATATGACCGATCATAAGTCACCACACCCAGTGACCGCCGGAGTGTCGGTTTTAGTATTTAATAGTGTCTAGTTCGGATGATTGTTAGCGCGTCGTCGTGTTGGTATGTGTTATAGTGAATTGGGAAGGTTTTATCGCGGAAATACCGTGAAATTTGAGTGTAATAGAAATGTCATTTTAGGAGTGGTGTGCCTCGGTTGAAAGGCCTGCCGAAAGGACGGCTCCGCGCGTGAGGACGGATTGCGGCCCTCCGCTCTAAATCATGGAGTGCTGCATGTCAGAAGAAGCAAAAGAACAGAAAAGAATCAATCAAGAAATAGAGAGGCAACTCCGAAAGGACAAGAGAGATGCAAGAAGAGAACTCAAACTACTACTGCTTGGTAAGTGTTTTGTCCACTACCTACTAATATTGTGAAGCCTTAAATGTTATTACTCCAAACTTGAATTGAGATAGGTATAACCTATATTTTTATATCAAGAATTTCTAATACCTATAATTAACAACCAGTACTTTGCAGAAACATTCATCATAATTATATCTTTAGAACATTGTAAGATTGACTTTTATGAGAAGGTATTTTACATAAATTATGAACAATGTATACCTACCTACCTATTGAGGGACTGGAAGAAATTTACTAAATACTAGTAAAACAGCATTGCATTTTTTAAGTGATTATGAATATTTAAACATTCTTCTCATAGGATTCATGTGACAATTTTTATATATTGTGGAAGTCCCAACCTCACACAAACAGAATAAATTGATTTTTTGATACCCATGATAAAAATAATGACAAGGGAACTAACACTCTTATAAAAAATGGGGGTTAATTATGAATTTGACAAGGCAATTATATTATCTTCTATCTCTCTAAATTTTTGATAAACCTCAAAGTGAGAAAAAAAAAGAAAATAAGATTTGTCAATGTTCATAAGCTATTTTACCTTTTCTGAATTTTATTAAAATTAATACACCTGTTTATGTTAGCCGTGATGATGAACAAAATGGTCCCTATTTATAAACTTTTATCACATATCTATAGATGGCATAGGTCATAGATTAATTGCATAGTTAATGCATAAATACTGCGAAATTAAATCACTTATTGAATACTTACAACAATTCTATCATTGAGCCAAACAGCTGAATATGGCTTATCTATCTTTTCAAGACTGTTGGCTCTGTCTACCCTACAAGTGATAAAGACATGATTATATGTATGTATGTACACCTACCACAGATAACATTTATGTGGAATATGATCCAATAATGGATTTGTTTCCTTGTTCACACGTCTTTCATCAAATGTGCTAAATATTTTATTGACAGAACTAAAGAGATATTGATTAGTGCCTGGTTTTGATGTGTCTGTGCTTATTTATTGAAGTGTTTTATTAACATAAAAAAATATATAATGAAATCTGCATTTGGGAAAGCACTTATTTGTGTCCCATTTTGAAGTATTACACTGAATAATCGTAACAAGAACAACCATGATATTGAGACGATTTAGTAATTTTGAAGACTCATATTTTCTTAGAGAACACATTTGTTACTAGCACTACGCTTAAGGCCCATTTATGCAAGGCCTTGATTAATCTCAACCATTAAGTCGTTGTCAATCTCAAAAACACATAATTTATATATGAACCCATTCTTTACTATTAGGGCTCTAATACATGACCCATTGCTCTGGGCTCGGTCGGTCATGCCAATGGTATCTAAGGTAAAAAGTGTTAGTCTGGTATTTATACCATTAGTGTTTCCTATGATGGTATATACAATGGAAAGGCTTACAGACTTTGTTCTTTTTTTTTTTTGGAGATGGGCTTACTACCTGTTTTCTATCTCTCAATTCAAAATCTATGCGGCTTTTGAGTGTTGAGATTATCGACTCTGTTTATCCCATAGGGGATACAGATATGAAAATTATGCATGGCACATAAGGTCACAATCACGGTTCTGTCAAATTTTAACTCTGACTGTCACTACATTACCATTTCCAGTGCCAACAGTCTCAAGAGACTGAAAGAGCACATTCAGCTGTGTGGCTTCATAATGGAATTGAGATTCAAATAGTGACAGGTTGCTAGCCTACAAGAGGAATCATAAGTTTATAAGACAATCCCTTAGTCGCCTTTTACGACATCTATGGGAAAGATATGGAGTGGTAGAGCCACTCCAATAATCCTAATGCTATGGAGTGTGTGTGAATAAAATTCATTTATCATACACAGGGTTGTTAATGTTACCAGAATTTATTTTTATAAAGTGTGATAAGGATGTTGAATGCTTGCAACTCATGTTTCCAATGGGATTATGTTATTCAAAAGGCATGTTGGTCTGTCTTCTTCACCTTCTGTCAGTTGTATAAATAACTAAGCACAACAATTTTCTGATTCTTTTATTAGGTGTCCGGGTAGCAACCTGTCATAATCACTAATGTCATACATTCATGTCCATAGCCCTCGCGGGGTAGACAGAGCCATGTGGCCTTTTAGCCTTTTCAAGACTTGGCTCTGTTTACCCCGCAAGGGATAAAGATGACATTATATGTTTGTATCTGTGTAACATGTGTTCAAGATGTAACACACCCCAGTGAGTGACAGAGACCAGGGTGTGTATAATTAAATGGTTTCATAGTAATAAGAGAATCAATTTCCAAACCAATTAATATTCTTCAATTTAGTTTAAATTTCACGTGTTACAATTTTTTTACAGATGACTAAAATTACCTTTTCAGTTCTACTCCATTAAAAAAATTATTAATTTAATCTAATCATCTTCATATTTACATTATGATTGTAAAGAATAGTAAATAGTAAAACAGTCAGTACAAATGATATTAGGTATATGTTAAAGGTAATAAGTATCAGCTACACCTTCACTTTATGTAATGCAGCTGAGCTGCCCAACAGGCTTATGTTCAACTTATCTTGTTAGTGTGCGGCTTAAACAATTCCATTGATTTTTGAACTACTGTGAAAGCATGCTCTTCAATTAATAAAACTATGTTAAAAAGGAAGGCCTAGACAAATGTACCTCGATCTAATCGGAGAGGATTTGGCAAAAGGTCAGGTCAAGAGTACCAAAAACCTACAAACTTGCATGGAGAGTGTTGTGTGGATAAAGCGAAAGAATTATGCGTGGCGTGTGGAAAGCTGTAGTCTCTGCCTACCTCTCTGGGAAAGAGGCGTGATTTTATATATGTATGTATGTTAAAAATGGTATGTGTTATTTGTGCTTAATGTGTAATTAATTCTATTAATTGCAATTATTAGCGTTATCCCCCCGGTTTAGGTCCTGTCCTGGTAGGGTTGTCAGGTCGCCATGCATAGCAATAGCCGGACAGACTTGCTACTAGCCAGACAGGTCGTCAATAAGCATGCCTGGCAAATCTAGCTGAAAGGTAGTTTAAATAAAATGTATCACACTGCCTTCAAAATAAGCACTACATTGCATATGTCGCAGAATCCAGTTTGCCACAACATTTAGATGCAAAGTTTTGCGACATGCGATGCGGCAACCCGACTCGATGGTGTCTCGTAAATCGGAAATCTGCAAACAGCTTTGTATTAGCCCCACCGCACACCGAAGAATCATGGTATAGACAGAGATAAAGCTTTTTACAGGTTAACGCCCTTTTTACCCAATAACGTGAAAAATCTAACAAGTTATGAGGGGTTCAAATATGCCGCTTACAATTTGAGTGACAAAACCACTTGTACAGGGTCTTATAGGGTCACTGGAGAGATCCAGTAAGTTCAATTTTAACTAACAGGTACAATTTTAAAATTAGGCGCCCTTTTACCGGCTGGACGCACCTTTCTTCCATTTAAGTGGTCAACAGTCAACTGAGTAAAGTTTACTCAGATGAACTGTTGAGGAGGAAAGTAGGAATCTTCCTTCCCTTACCCTATCGATTAATCGCTAAAAGTGCCTACTTGTTTCGGGATACGAAATGACATGACGAGAGATCAACCTACGGGTGCGCTTGAAATTAATCACGCAAAATACATTGGGTTTTTCAATGGTTTTGTCACTAATTTTAATTGATACATGCATAATGAGCTGCATGTTGTTGAAATTATTTGCAGCGGTGTACTATACTAACTTAGTCTTATATCTGTACATACGGTGTTTTGTTGCAGCCAGCACGAAATTACAACCGCATTTTTTACTACGGTACTACGCTATGCAGGTGGCACTAGTACTAACGAAACTGATCCTCTTTGGTCTGATTGCGGTGAGCCTTTGTCAAGACGAATGCCTCAAGAGGCAGGGCCTACTTCAGTAGGCTCCCCATATTAAAAGGCGGCGGAAACGGAATTCAGTCTTCCAATGGACAGCCCTTAGGGTTGACATGCGTGGCAGGGTCATACAAGTCTTTAACCAAAGCGGTTGTTTTGACGAGTGACCCCCAGGTCGCTTCTACACTCCTTCTCACAATTGAGTTAGGAGATGGCTTCGTATCGTTTCTGCGGGTTATTGTCCCACGAGGGCAAGCAGACCCAGTTTACAAGCAAAAAAGGGATATGGGTATCACTTTACGGAATCAGCATAAGCAATAGTTACTACAAATTAAGGTTTTTATTATCTTCCATCGGAGATGATATACATATAGAAACATTCAAATGTTCACACGGGTTTCCGAGTAGCTTATCAGTGAGACGTTGACCGATGTTACGATAACGTCGTTATTACAAATAAATAAATAAATCTTAGCAAAAATATCTGAAATGTAGATTCTACCGTTTGCCGTGTGGTTACCGGCTCTTTAGAATAGAACCACTCCTTATCTTTTTCATGGATGTTGTACAATGCGACTAAAGGAGTATTATAAACTTGGGATTCCTCTTGTAATCGATGGGCTGGCAACCTGTTTTTGAATCTCAATTCCATCATAAATCCATACAGCTGAATATAGCCTTTCAGTCTTTTCAAAATTATTTATTACTACCCCGCAGGAAATAAAGACGTGACTGTATAAACCATTTGTACAATTTTTATCAGCTCTCATAATTTGATTATCCTTAGATCATGATCAGACAAATTAGCTGTACATTAATTGTCTTTTCTCATCTGATCTGAATCTGACGTTATTAGCCTTCTTTCAATACAAACCAGTCTCAATAATTTTCTAAAAACAGTCTTATTTCTGTTATTTTGTTTTCAAAATGAAGTAAAACTTTTCTAAACTAGTCCATATAAACTACTCGTAACATCATCAAAGACATCTATTCGAAAACGTCGTGATCTCTACTCGCCCACCCGCAAACCACCTGTCGACCACGAGTGAACAGGGCGAGGAATTGGCGCTGAGGTCGGGTAGCTCAATCTTACGTGTTCCTTAAATGGTGGTTACTTTCAATGAAATATAGTTATTTTACTGAACAATATATATATTATCTGTCCAGAGGATGTTTTAGGATCCGTTTACAGCTCTCTTTACTTAACCATGACGAGGTTCATCCGAAATATTTAGTAAAACTCGACAATGACAAAAAAAAGTATTGTTGCCATAACGAAAAAAAAAAGAAGTAAAAATTTGCATTTCAAATTCGAACTGATTTCGACGTTATATTTTTTTTCACAGGTACCGGCGAGTCGGGCAAATCAACATTCATCAAGCAGATGAGAATCATCCACGGTTCCGGCTACAGCGACGACGACAAGCGCGGCTTCATCAAGCTGGTGTACCAGAACATCTTTATGGCGATGCAGAGTATGATACGCGCTATGGAACTACTCAAAATACAATACGGGAATCCGTCCAACGTAGTAAGTGATATGTTTTTTGTAATTGATGCTGTTCTTTAAAAAATTGTTATATTTCATTGGTCAGACCGAAATGTGCGCGCGAAATGATAATGAGCACACTTTGTATTAAACATTTGTGTTGTCAGCTAGACAGCGAGACACACTTATGGGGAAAATGTAGGGCGCCATTGAACATTTTGTTACTAAGTTCCGAACTTAACGAAGATTTTCACTTTTTATTACAATTTCCTTTCTATATCCTACCGCATATGTTCTTGTGTGCCCAAGGGCCCCAACGTAATGTAAGATCTCTGTTGATCTCTTCAACCGTATCTACAAATTATAATAGTACCAAAATTGTGTGTCAGATTTTTTTTTTAATATATATATAATACTATCTTATTCAATCAAGATATTGATTGAATGGAAATTTTCGTTTGGGGTCTACTTATTATGGTCGTACTTGATAAACAATGTAGCAAAATAAATTATTCGCAAATTACTTACACGTTCATTAAAAATCACAATAGGCATATGTTTACCACAGAAATACTAAAGTTGTTTTTCATAAAAGCATTGATTTGGTAATTCCCATGACCGAAAACTATTTATACTGAATTTATTTATTTAATTAATTCAGAGTTCTCCATAGGTGAATCATCGAAATTATCTCAAATATACGACAGCACTACCTCCCTACTAACATCCGTGTATAGGCACAGTAGTTTATCTAAACGTAATTAAATCGATAACCATTGAACTGGATTTATATGTAATTCTGTCCGTATGTTTGTCACTGATTTACTAACTAATTAAAAATATTGCTAGTAGATGCCGCTAGATTGAAATTATTGTAAAATCTACATTATTTCTTTATAGTTTTAATTAATGTATTTTTTTTTACATTTTACGGTCGTTGACACAAGTTCTGTATGGCCCTCAATTTCTTATTTTTTTTATTAGTAACAAACAAAATCTTTAATTTTTTTTACAGGAAAAGGCGGAGTTGATATCGGCGATCGACTTTGAGAGTGTGACCACATTCGAGAGTCCGTACGTAGAGGCGATCAAGGGACTCTGGTCCGACTCCGGCATCCAGGAGTGCTATGATCGCAGGCGGGAGTACCAGCTCACCGATTCAGCCAAATAGTAAGTTAAAGAAAAAAAAAACAAATAAATCCTATATAAAACCGACAGAAGCTATAAATTTGATTTTTAGAATTTTGTTTGTATTATATCTTTGTACTCACATCACGCGTCTATTGCACCGATTAGGATGCGGTTTTCTCCGATGTGAAAACTGGTATACAAAAAAATTTCCCGCCAACCCCCAGGCGGCAATAATAAAATTCTCACACAGTCAAAAATAACCTAGGTTTTGCAAGGGCAGAGCTGGGGCAAAAGCTAATTTAAAAACGAGATGTTCGTATGACGGCATGTAATATTTTAATTGACGGTGTAAAAGTGGAGCAAGTGAAAGATTTTCTATATCTAGGATCAAAGTTTACATCAGATGGCAAGTATGATAGTGATATTGAAAGGAGAGTGAACGCGGGGAACATGGTGAATGGAGCGTTGCATGCCTTTATGAGCATTCAGAAACTATCCAAAAAGGCTCGCCTGGCTGTGCATTAGGGCGTGTTGGTCCCAACATTAATGAATGGGAATGAAAGTTGGGTGTGGCAAAAGAAGCACGAAAGAAGAATAAATGCGGTTAAAATGAGAGCGTTGAAGAGTATTATTGCTGTGAAATTGAGTAACCGGGTGAGAAACAGCGTGATAAGGGAATGTTGTGATGTGAAAGGAGGTTTAGTAACAGGAATAGAAAAGGGAATGTTAAGGTGGTTTGGTCATGTTGAGATGATGAATGAAAGCAGGTTGATTAAGCAAATGTACCTATAAGGAGAGTGTGAATGAAAACGTAGAAGTGGAAAGGCCTAGTCGAACGTACCTTGATCAAATTAAGGACGTCCTGGCAAATGGTCAGTCGGGTTATGTGTACCTGAAACCGTCGAGCTTGCATAAAGAGAGATCTTGGCAAGTGAAAATATGTAGTCTCTGCCTACCCATCCGAGAAAGAGATTAGAAATGAAATATAACACTGGGTTTTGCTTAGACATACAAAAAGATGGACGTAGGTATAGGGTTAGGAAAGTTTTCTTTTTTAATATTCACACTTGCGAAGACCTAGCCAAAAACTAGTTAGTGAATTAATCCCACCAACAGGAGATTGATAGGAGGGTTTGTCGGCTAGTAATTGCCATTAAAAAAATTGCAAAAAGAATAAGACTACTCCATCTCTTTCCCATGGATGTCGTAAAAGGCGACTAAGGGTTAGGCTTATGGACTTTTCTTTTAGGCGATGGGCTAGCAACCTGTCCTTGTGACCTCACTTCTATCATAAGGTGATTATATGTATGTAATTTTCATTAAACGTTAATTTAAATAGATCTTATATATCTATGTCTCGTCGAATCTTATTTATCTCCAGCTAGTAGCAGCCCTTGGTCATAGAATACCACGATCATCCTTTCATTATAAAAACATTTTATCCACACATACAATAAAGAGAAAAGATTTGTATTTGTTTATATGTTTTGTTTCGGTACACATATTCCTAAAGGTCTATTTTAGGAATAACATGGCTTATTACTTTTTTATATAATAAAACTATTCTCTAACTGATGGACATTAAGACTAGGGGTTACAAGCACTGAGCCTTGAACTTGCATCTTTAACTGTCACACGGTACAAAGGAAGGTGCGTCATTTGGAAAAATCTATCATTGATTCGATAGAATCTCATTTCATCATTTATTTAACTGCAAATTGAGTACACGCATCCGATTCAAATGAAAATGTTATAAATCCTTACATCACGAGTTTGCTAAATAATCGCTTATTATAACAGCATTATGGACAATATAACGATTACATCACTTACTATACACCTATTATAATGGCTTAAGTGGCCGATTCATGAGTAATCGCATGTCGGTAATTATCCTAATTCAAAATGGCAAAGCTAAATTATAAGTTATCAATATAGCTGAGTGGTCCCTTGGCTGTCATGTTTAATAATCAGTCTTTAAGAATCAATATATAACTACACATGTGTACAATAGAGACAAATTTGATCAATCAAAAACATTTTACGTACTTAACCCGTTATCCATGAAAACTTTTAATTTTATAGAATATTTATCGCACTATACTTTTTAAGAGTTGGCTCTGTCTACCCCGAAAGCGATATAGACGAGATTATATGTATGTATCATCCTTTAGATACATGATTATGATAATCATGTATCAATAACATATCCATGCTTATAAACATTTAGTGATTTATTTCTATGTATTATTTCTTGTAACTGTGTAAATTTCTGTGCAATAAAGATATTTCAAACAAACATCAACAAAATATGATTTTGTTTTCAATGAGTTAGATAAAGCTTCGTTTACACAGAAAACTGAGAGAAAAATTTTCTATAGCTACTTGCAGGAGATAGACCGTGTGGCGTCACCAAATTACCTACCAACCGAACAAGACATCCTCCGTGTGAGAGTCCCCACAACGGGTATCATTGAATACCCGTTTGACTTGGAGGAGATACGATTTAGGTAAAAATACAACGGGTGCAAAATGCATGCAGCCGCTTCGATATTGCATGACACGGGGATGTGTTCTATGTTCTTTTATTTTCTATATTTATATTATGTGTTTTAAGGATTTATTGTGTGTACTTCGCTTTATAATTTATGTGCATGTGGTCTTGAACACTGTTTTTATCGTGAAATTTTCATAAAACATTTTGTTAAATCAATCTCAATTATTGTTATGTTAATTTCATGATACCAAGTCTTCTTCACATCGAAACCTTTTATTCACCATACGTTCTTGGCGAATACAAGATTAACGCAATGTGATGTTATGACAGTCGAAAAGTACTATCAGTAAATTACCAAAGGTTGTTGCATGCGTTACTTTGGCTTTGTTACTAGGTATGCATGATCTATTTCAGCTATTTAAGCGATTTGGCGAGAATCGAGAAAGACGACTACTTGCCCACTGAGCAGGACATCCTTCGAGCGCGACAGCCCACCACCGGCATACTTGAGTACCCGTTCGATTTAGACGGAATTATATTTCGGTACGTTCGTTAGAACGGACACAGTAGAAAGGCACCCTAATAAAGTGTGGTTTGGCTCACGGACCCTTTACTAAGTTCCCGGTAGATGGCGCTGTTATTAGATTATCCATTGTGCGTTTGTTTTTACACCGTTTTGGGTACTTATTAGAAACACTAAGCATATTATGAAATTTTGTGTTCCTTTTTTAAATCGCGTACGATATCAAAATTACCTAATAAATTTTTACACAATATCATTCAATAATATATATATTTAGTTTTATAAAAAAATTTAAAATTTTATTTTCAAAGAGAAATGACAATATTGTCAAATAAAAAAATGCCTTATTCTGGAATATCGGACCGGATATAAATGGGAATTATGTAGCAATTTTTGCTCACGATTCATGAATGCAATATGCAACTAATGTTACTAATACTGCATTTTTTTTAAATATATTTATAAGTTTCTATTATATCGTTGTTGGTGCTTTTTTTACTATCTTGCATGTTTATTTTTAATAATATTAATGTTGGTAGTTTTGTGATGTAAGTGTTGGTTCCTTTTGGCTCAACTTTCCTATGCTTTCATTTCCTGTAGATGTTTTGTTACCAAGAAACTTACAAACTGTTTACTAATTTTCTTGATATTTCCTTCTATGTATAAAAATATATTCTGTTTAAAAATATATTCAATTGACATTCTGATGTTAAAATATTTAAAAAACCCCTGGTTATGGATAATTTAAAATTTAAACAGTATCAATTTTTTCATGTTTATATGCAGTAATAAAATGCCGATACGATTACGCTAAACTAATATAATATTTGATAAAATTTGGTCTTTTTTATACTAAAAAAAAGAAAAAATTATTTTCAAAATTTCAAAATTCTTATTTCTAAATTCTTATTCTTATTGGTATATTTCATAAAGTAACAATAATAATCGGAATGATGAAAAAATGTTTATTCTGACAGAATGGTGGACGTCGGGGGCCAAAGATCCGAGAGAAGGAAGTGGATCCACTGTTTTGAAAACGTCACATCCATCATATTCTTAGTAGCTCTTAGTGAATATGATCAAATTTTATTCGAATCCGAAAATGAGGTGAGTTTTTGTTATTACATTAATTCTGTGTAATTTAACTCGATTTTTGACACATAAGTGCGCCGCCAGCGTTATTGCCCAAAATCCTTTTTGCATCATAAAATTTTTTGCTAATATGTTGTACAGGTATTGTGTAACAAACCCTAATTTTGATGGCCAAAACTTGAATGTAATAAGGAATTTGTCATGTTGAGAGAGAGTGAAGGTTGAACCAAAATTCCTCTCATATTCACCTTCTGGCTGTAACATTTCTAAACCAACATAAAAACCAATTCCAGAATCGAATGGAGGAGTCGAAGGCGTTATTCAAAACTATCATCACGTACCCGTGGTTCCAGCATTCGTCGGTAATTCTGTTCCTCAACAAAAAGGATTTGCTCGAAGAGAAGATCATGTATTCGCATCTGGTCGACTACTTCCCGGAGTACGAAGGTAAAAACATTTTTCTGTAAACCAGAATTATAATCCTTTATATCAATTTTTTTTTTTTTGTTATAATATTGGAAAGCGGTTTCGCTAAGAGATGTGCAGAATCGGTTGCAACGCGCACGTTTAAATGTTAGTTTCTCAATTTTAAAGTGATATGGGAGATTGCACTGCAGAGAAAATAAACATGTGAGGGTGGACTTTTAGGACCATGCAGTAGAATTATCATGTTCTCGGCCACAAGATGCCCATGTCCACTGGTAATCAGATTGGATTGGTAAACATGTTGAAACCTGCATCCAATATCTTTCTGAAACACGGATCAGTCGCTGTTTCGCTTTTTATTATGTCGTGAACGAGACAATACTTTTTCGCTCGATAAAACCTATACGACGAGGGCAGGTCGTCATTTTTCTTAAACTTTCATTTCTGTCATTATATACCTACATCTGAACACTGAGCAGTACGTAAAATGTTGTGGCTCAAATCAACAACACTGTTATAATGAGATTGTCCTTACGTCGTGTAAAATCGACGCGTTAGTTATATAAAAGTGAAACGAATTACCACCTTATTTTTGCACTGGGTTTGATTTTTATTTATGAATCAGGACCTAAATGCGACCCAGTACCGGCGCGGGAGTACATTCTGCAGAAATATCTGAAAGAGAATCCCGATCCCGACCGCTCCTGTTACTCGCATTTCACGACTGCCACAGGTTGAACACGAATATGAATCGAGTATTTGTAGTCACAGGAATACAAAAAAATCTTCATCGAAGTGACTTATTGCTTTGAAATAACTTTTGTAAAAGAGTAGTAGCTTTGATGAAGACTTTTTACATTATCCTGCAAAGGTGGCTAAAGCTAGAGTTTTAAGTATAAGCTAGAACACTATCCTTTTTTATCCAATTAAATTATTCTCAGTTGCTGTTGGAAAGAGTCGTTGTTAATATGGACTTGGTTGAAGTTGAAAAAATTAGGTGTAACATTTAGCAAGCCGACTTTCGGGGAACGTTTCCCACCTTACGTGGCATTAAACTTCAGCGTTCTTATTCATAAACGTCGACAAGCTTCTCAGCATACGTCAGCTCTGGCACTCACTATACTAAATTTGACATAAGACTTATACTTGACCAACGTAGGTATGTTTCATGCATAACCCCGCACTTGCCCTAATGTTCCTCACGATTTTTCCTCCCAACTTCTAAGAACTTTTCGCGAAAAGAAAAATCCCTATTTTACATCAAACGATCCAACAGCAACAGAGATAACATTGTGTATAACGTAGTATCGCTAGATGTGTGAGTGTGTGTTTCGACTCAGGTCCGCAACGCGACGCGATCGCTGCGCGCGAGTTCATCCTGCGAATGTTCGTCGACCTCAATCCGGACGCGGAGAAAATCATCTATTCGCACTTCACCTGTGCGACTGGTAAGTCGTAATATTAGAACGAATAAGTTTAAGAATTAATAATTTTTTTCAGTAACATGCATAGATTATTGATACATACATTTTAACAGGCAATCACATGGTGAATCTATTGTGAACTTGAAATCTCGTGTTACCTAAAAAGATACTAGGTAGACACTGTCATGTGTGCTATACACGTCACTGTTAATATATGTAAGTATAGTTAGGTACTTTTTTTAATAAATACCTATGTTAAAGTGTCCTATTTTTTCCAGCAGCACCTCTTTGAACAATTTAACCAAAAATGTACAGTAACAGGTATCAATATAACATTTAAATTAAACAAATGACAACAAATTTAAACAATAAAAAAATCCAATAGGTATAACAGAAAAATTCTACACGGTAATTTATTCAGTCGTGAATGTTTAGAGACTCAATAAATAAATAAAAATTAAAAATACAGTTAGGAAATAGTTCTGATCAAGAAAGGGCTAATTTTTTATGCAAATTATAGTCAACTAGAGGTCTCCTTGCATGGATAAATCGGTAAGTTGATCGCGTGTGTTTTACTTTATTCGTGCGCTCGTGTTTGTTACAGCTACAATTTTTGCATGTGTCTTTAGTTAATTGCTTGACATTAATGCCGTAGTTAGAATTTAGATGTAAATTTTGTATTAAATCTTTCATTTTTGTTTATTCATCGTTGTCCTATTGATTTGGAACAGTTGTTGAATACAAGTTTCTCTTTTTATCACATTCCTTTTTTTGTGATCAAAATTAACTTCAGAGGACTGTACCCTCTTACTATGCGCTTATTAAATGATTTCGTCATATTTTTATACCCAAGCCGCCCGTAAAATTTGACACGGCATGTAAAGAGATACACTGACTGAGAATGCAATTGATCAGTGACAAAATTATTTCTTTTCATACCATTAAATTAGGGAGAGAAATAAATATAAGCGGTTCAAGTAGTTCGTATATATATATATAATTTTTCCAACGCAATTAATTTGTCGTTCTATTTTTTATGTGTGCTAATTTGCATGTTCTTTATTTGTTTTACTATTCGCATGCTGCCTTGGATATTTTTAAAGATACGGAAAACATAAAGCTTGTATTCTGTGCCGTCAAAGACACCATAATGCAGTCCGCATTGAAGGAGTTCAATCTTGCATGATTTGTAAATGCCTCTATTATATTATTGTTATGACGCATTAAACGTTTATTTTTCTTATTGTGTGCATGCTTTTATTTATTTCCTATAGATTTACCTTTTTTTGCAAAATAGTGATAAATTATTTGTTACCTTGGATTGGTAGCGGGAGATTATATGCGAGCTAAAAAGACTCGTAATTGAGAATGGCAAAAACCGCAACTATGGGTAATGGTAATATAACTAACTATATAACAGAAAAAAAAACCTTGCACCTAAGGGTCAACTTTATTTAGGCTTTATGGGTAATTAGGGTAAATAAAACTAAATAACTTTATATAAACATATTATTATTACCAAAACTTAAAAAAATAATATTAGAAGCAGGAGCAGCTCATCATAAAAAAAGATTATGACGAGACGTACGAGTATGACGAATGATTTTGAATTCATGTTCATGAGAAGTATTGTTTTGATGTATATTTAATAAATCTATTTGAGAATTAAATAGTAGACCAAATTTATTATTCTTATATTAGATAAATACCCAATGTAGGTACCTACTTACTGAAAAAAGTTGTCTCTACTCCAGAGAGGTGAGGATTTTACTGTAATTGACAATGATAAACACATAGAATGACATGGATTTTTATCGTCACTTGATTATTATTAGACCACTATGGTTAGTTTATAAACATCTTAATAAAACTACAGAAATCAAATCAATTTACATTAAATATACAATGATTAAAAGAGGTGCTATTGGATAAAATTTTACAGTGTTTTGTTCGGTTTTATTCGGTCTTGTTGGCTTTTTTATTGAAACAACTTTCTAAAGTACAGTTTAATGAAGTAACTTCGAATAGGAATACATAAATCTAGTATAGGTACAAAACATAGAATTCGGAATAAGACAAAATGAATTGTGTGTCCAACTTGATACGCACGCAGTTTCTGTGTATTTGTAAAGATGTACAAGAAAACTTATGAAATGATTATACAAAAGCTATATGGAAACGACAAACCATTGATAGCAACGTCGCAATAAGCCACTTTTGTCGTCTTATATTCCGATTTCTAAAAGCTACGATGAAGTACTATTTTTTTTTTAATTTAATTTAATTACTTCCATCGCCGCCATGAATACCTACATACATTTAATTCATGCTCCGATCTGATGCAGCAATCTGGTGATCGTTATGCGAAACCTCGTCGAAAGTGGTTAAAATTGGAATATCGTGTGAATTGACAAGGCATTAGGTCTTATCATATAATAACGTCTATATCCATTGCGTGATAGAGAAAGCCAACAGTCATCAAAAGACTCAAAGGCCACGTTCAACTGTTTGGATTAATGTCAGGATTGAGAATCAAATAGTGACAAGTTGCTAGCAAATCGCCTAAAAGCTAACATCCTCTCTATTTATTAATTAAGTAGGTAAGTTATACATATGCTTTACAACTTTCGTGAATAACCCTACAGGGCTTGCAGTATTTGGTTAATCTACTTAACTACGTTTTGGTTTATCGGATTATCTTTAATTCAAAAAAATTTCTTTATAAAGCCATGCAGCTGAGCGTGGCCTTCAGTCTTTTCAAGACTGTTGGCTCTGTCTGTCCCGTGCAAGGGAAATAGACGTGATTATATGTATATTATTATCCAAAAATATGTTCTTAATGACTATTATGATTTCAGACACCGAAAACATCCGATTTGTGTTCGCCGCAGTGAAAGACACGATCCTGCAATCCAACCTTAAGGAGTACAACCTGGTGTAAGGAGCCGCGGCCGCCGACACAGATCTGTGATTGTGTATAACACATAATTAAAACATCATCACTTCACGACAGAATGTGTAAATTCACGAACTGAAATCGTATGGACGAACTTATTCACCTTAAAATGTTTAATGAGAAAGTAAGGATAGATTGTAAGTCATTTAACCCAAAAATAGTTACAACCGGGCCGCGGCCCGTCGACTACGCTCGTGCGCGTCCCAACGTCGCGACACGTTTTTGACATGTTTTTTTATGATGAAGTTATTCACAATTTATGTATGTGTCTGTATTGGTGAATATTAAATTGTGCATTTTAAAAGTTATGGTGAGACTTGGCCTTACCATGCTGCTTTTAGTCATTGTTTTAGGATTTTTGTAAAGTTTGTTGCCATAATATCTTTCTACATTAGTATACATTTTATTATGTCCAAACGGATGGATTTGAACAAACTAGTCCAATGAGTGTTTAGTATCGACTCGTGGCTCGAGACAGGACTAACTAATGACGTATCAGGAAACGCTTCCGTTATTATTGTGTATAAGTTGAAGTGTCGAGAGCAGAGTTTTGGAGGCGGCGGTGGTACTATAGAACGCACGTCAGAGGTTTCGTCGGCTTCTTACAATTTATTAGAACAAATTATTTAAATGTACAAAACCTCTGCTATCTTAACATAAACTACTTAAAATCTTATTTCCTAGTATTTAAGTTCCTCGATGTAGCTCGTCTTTAAAGTATTTAAAAATCGAACTAATAGGATTTGAAGAAAATAATCGCTATTGGTGGGTTCGAGAATGTTCTATATTTGAAATGGCCCGAAGGAACGTTTGACCTGTATTGCGTAGTACGTCCCGGTATAGCGCCGCGCCGCGCGGCAATGTGTTCACTGATCGCTCGCCCCGCCTCAATAAGTGAAACAAATCAATATACAAAATATATATCGATACCGTTTGTTCTGTTAGCTTGGAAGATTTTATATATTTATTAATTGAATTTAAATATTACATTACTTTTGTACATTGGAATTTTTGTTACTTGAATATATGTTATTATTTAAGCTGTTTATATTTAAATATGGTGTTTTTCTACACGAATTGACTTGACGCAAAATGTTTTACGTTAACTGTAGGCTTTATGCAGTGGTCTGGTATATTTGGTTTCTTCTGATTTGATCCGTGTATGAGAATTCCATTCAGCTAGCAGTATGTCGAGTATAAGGAAATACTACGTTAGTTGTTTAAGGACATTTTTGATGCATTTGATATAAACTTTTTTTACTAGGAACCCAAGGGATACAATAAAGCGAAATGTGAATTGTAAAAACCGATACCTGTTTTTTGCACGAAAGCTTGTACCACATGTATGTAATATATTGTACATTTGGGTCTAAATGTGCTGAGTGAATTGAGCCGACAGTTCAGTGCCAAGTTTTGCTATTGGCAATTTTTTTAACTGTACGTGAAGCACAAAATAAATCTTTTATAATTGTTTTCCATATTTAGAGTATTTTATTATGCTATGCTTAATTTAGTGTGTTGCTTCGTGTTATTATTTCGTTATTTATGTATAGTAAGAAACAAAGTTTCTATTTTGTCGGTATAATAGCTTACATTAAATTATTTGTTGTTGTCTTTATTTAATGCGTCCAGAGCATATCGATTACCTCTGAGGTTAGGCGTCGGACATGTGACTGTCAATAGCAAAACTGTATGCTTTAATTAATATACAGCTGTCTGAAATGCTCAAAATAATGTGAAATTGTAACTTAGCGCACAATATTGGAACTTTCTATTGATGTTACCCACTCAAGTGCAATCTCTGTGTATGCCCTGTACATAGGAAAGTATATTTCTTTACAGCAATATTGTGAAAAGGCCCGACGCGGCTTGGCTGTGACCGACGGGCGGCGCGCTGGCCAGCCGACTGTGTGCTTTGTGCCAACTGCATCAAGTTCAAAATTGAACTTTCTATGAATAATTTTATAGGAATTGTGTCGTATTCATGAGATGTGTCGTTTCCATACTAAGTTTGAATACATTGCGCAGATTATATAGGTAGCAACAAAAACAAACAAAGCACAATACATATTCTAATTGGTGATTAGAGCCACATACTACCAAGTTTCTGACAGTTTTTTTATTTGTTTGGCAATTCTTATGATACTTATAGATTGGTTAAATATTATTTAATCAAATATAAAAGCGTCGGTTGCTGTAATATTTTAAGGGCGTACAAAACTAATATAATTTTAAAAGAAAATGTTTGGATGGTTACATACTCAAAGAAATATTCAAAATTTCTTTCTCGGGTTCCAGTATGCAATCTGAACTTTTTCTAAGTTTACCTCTTATCTAAATTAAGTTCCATTTTAACCAAACAACTATGACTCATTCTTCTATATACAAACAGGGAGAGACTGTTAAAATTACCGAATTTATATTTTTAATGAAATTGTCAGAAATGGTACTAGTTGTGGCATTAAATTTATTTGTTGATGAGCAATATGGTTGGCTGGCCGAGGCTTGCTCCCAAATTACACCGTAGCGCATTCATAGCTAACGTGACTGCTGACGACGTCTTAATAGTTAAACCGTACGCTCTCAAGAGTAGAACTCAATATAGCTTGACATTGGACTTTATAAAATGTTACCTACTTTTCAAATAACGCGTCTAGATCGCATTGATTGTCAAATTACACCAAGAGTACAGTCAAAACTAACCTGACGTACGAGTCGTTCCATGCGCATACGCAAGTGCGTGCGATTTGGGAGTAAGGTTTATCGCGCGCCGTCGTCACCGCGTCGAATTCGTATCTTCCATACGAATGGACTGAAACTCGTGTGGAGTGGATCTTAACTGTTTGATTTAACGGTTGGGTGGTGACTACACAAATATTGCTAAACTATTATAGTCTAACGTTGCTTTACCTTTTGCGTGAGATTGTGAGGATTTTAGCTTAAGTTCCGACTGAAGATGGATGCCTGTATGAAATATTGTAAATTATAATTTCTCATAAAATATAATTTTTTTCAGCTAAACGCGTGGTTTCTTTTCATTTTACGTTGAATTTCATTGTTTTGAACATAATTACTGCTGGCCAAAAATAAAGCCCAATAACTTTGACGTAGGTGCGACAAAGACAAAGATAGGCCCATAATATCACAGAGATTAAGCTATATATTACTAACTCTAGCATAAATCATACACATTCGACTTTTGTCCCAATTTCAATGCCTTTTCAAGACACAACTTACAAGCATTGCGCGCAACGATATATAATATGGATTGAAAGGTTCCGAACTGCTTATATTTCCACTTTAAGTTTACCAGTCTTAATTTAATCAGTTCAGTACATTTTCAGTTACCTATTTCAAAAGTCGCATGCATTTGTTGCAAATATACATACTACCAAAATAAAGATAGAAAGTCAAGTGACTTTTAAAAGGCTTGTTTGGTTTCGTTAATTAAATGCGATTTATAACGCATGTTGCGGGTGTTCAAAGGATATACAAAAAAACCAAGCCTATACAGGAAGACCCAAGTAGCCTCACGAAGAGAAGTAGTAAGTATGACCAAACTGAAACCAATTGAAGATAATTTTCAGGTAACTCTATTTTTGATTGTATGGTTTTAAATTTCCGATGTGTGTCATATTACCAACTTTGTACTTACAGAATTATTGCCACGCTACGCCCAAATCAATCACATTTTATGACATGCATTTACACAAGATGCATATCTGCCTGATTACCACGGTGTCAAATCGTTGCGTCAGACTTACTTTTCGTTACTTTAACTGTCTACCAGTCAACATGTTTGTTGAAAGATTAAATTTCAGTTTATTTTTAACTCCCGATTATAATATGAACAAACTAGTCGAAACGGCTACGAAAATTGCTATCCAAAATTTCGAATGGCGATACATTACTTTCGTCGTTTTCAATTCAACGTTGTTGTATGGCGTTGAAACTCTACTCCGTTTGTACGACAAAAGTTATATCATTGGACATGGGCTATATTACCCTCCTTACGCCGAAAAAACCAGGCAGTACATTATATTCGGTACTAACATTACAAACATCGCTTTGCTCTTGGATTGGATGCAATTACACCAATTTGATAATACCGGAAAACACATTGTTATATGCGAATCGCAAGAAAATCAACAATGTAATGAAGCGGATGTTGTAGAACTTTTATGGAATCACAAAATAACAGATGTAGTTTTTCTTAAAAATGGCGATAAAAACGAAGTGCTTAGGTACTCTTATTTTCCTTTGATAGACGGGTGCAACAATGTAAGACCAGTTAAATTAAGCAATCTGAACAACGATGACAATGAAACCAATTACGACGAAATGTTTCCAATAAAGCTTCGAAATTTGCACCGATGTACCATTACTATATCCGTATACCAACAAGTGCCGTATATGACTGTCAAAGATGGCGTCCCCACAGGCATAGACGGAGATTTACTCCGTATTATTATGGAAGCATTGAATGCAACTCTCCGCATAATGAATCCGCGCCGTGGCTCCGGTTGGGGTAATCTCGACGAAAATGGACAGTGGTTGGGATCTCTTGGTGACGTGTACGACGACTTCGCAAATTTCTCAATGAGCTCTGCAGCAATAACTGTGTCCAGATTTTCATACTTCCAAATGTCTGTTGATTACAACTATGCCAAACTTGTTTGGATTACTCACCCAGCCGCCTTGATTCCCTCCTCGTTAAAATTGCTTTATCCAGTCCAAATTTTGACACAAATCGCATTGGTAATAAGTTTTATACTCGTTGTTGCAGTCGCCTATTTCGTTAGAAGTAAATTGTGGGCTAAAATAAGTAAAAAATTAAGTATGAAGCCACCACGGATCAGTATAGTTTTCTACGCCTGGTCAGTGTGTATGGGTCTGCCGCTGATAAAACTACCGTCACGACAAAGAATTATGGCCATTTTTATTTTATGGGTGTGGTACTGTTTCTTAATAAGAACTATTTATCAGGTCTGCCTTATATCTGTGCTACGAAGCAACTATTATTTTTCCGACTTTGATTCAATACATGATGCATACGATGCTAACTATCCATTCGGAGGAAATATAGCATTGAGGGATTTTTACATTAACGATCCGTTAGTTTTTGATAATTGGCAAATGATTGAGACGAAAGATATAATTCCGAATTTATTCGAAATAGCAAAAGGAAAGAAATTTGTTCTTGCTATGAGTGGCGAAAATGCTATAACATTAATCAGAGCCAAAAACCTACGGGTTCATATTTTAAGAGAAACAGTGATAAACACGCCGACAGTTATATTTTTCAAAAAGTTCTCTCCTCTCGCCAAGCCCATCAATTCAGTATTAAGGCCCTTGATAGAATCTGGATTTGTTAACAAAGCATATAAAGACAACATGAAAAAATTGAAGCCCAAGGTGACTTCATCCAGCGGACCATTAAAACTAGATCATTATAAGGGTTGCTATTTCATTATAATATTAGGATGGGTAATATCAGCTACAGTTTTCTTATTTGAAATTTTGTATACGAAATATTTTCATATCTGACACTGTCTTGCTTCAAACCCCAAGCGATAGCTGGTAAGTTACAATGTAAAAAATATTACAATCCTAAGCTTTATGCAATTTGTATCTTTTTTAAAATACATAGGTATGTATATTCGTTTGTAAACTCTATATTGCACAAAAAATTACAATTAATATATTACTTGGTTTTTCGCAAATAACATACATACATATGATCACGTCTATATCCCTAGCGCCACCAGTCTTGAAAAGACTGATAGGCCACGCTCAGCTGTTTGGCTTAGTGATAGAATTGAGATTCAATATAGTAACAGGTTGCTAGCCCATCGCCTAAAAGAGGAATCCCAAGTTTATAAGCCTATCCCTTAGCCGCCTTTTACGACATCCGTGGGAAATGAAGTAGATATTTAAAGATTCATTATATGTATTTATTTTGTACCTACATAAAATTTACTTCCAAAAATGTAATCGAGTTCAATCAAGTTATAATTTTAATAAATGTACATTATTGTACCTATGCTTGTATTTTTAATATTGTTACGTATTTTGATTTTGTAATGAAATACAGGTAAAAACCATGTAATTTAGTTAATGGACAAGATTGCGATGATACGCCCACAACGATCACGTCATATAACACTTTCATATCAGATTCGTTTCAGACTAATTACCATCACGTGATAACTCTGCACGTGACACAGATTGGCTGCAGTTCACCAGTCGTCATGCTAACTGCAAATTTTAATCATAGTTTATTTTTACCTGCCGAATACCATATGAATAAACTCGTTGAAACAGCAACGAAAATTGCTGTCCAAAATTTTGAATGGCGATACATCACTTTTGTAGTCTTCAATTCAACAATGCTGTATGGTATTGAAAATCTACTATGCTTATATGAGAAAAGTTACATCATTGGAAATGGACTATTTTACCCTCCTTTTGCAGAAAAAACCAGACAATATATTATATTTGGATCCAGCGTTACGAATATCGGCTATATTTTGGATTGGATGCAATCACACCAATTTGATAACACCGGGAAACACATTGTCATTTGCGACTCGCAAGAAAAAGGACATTGTAAGGAAGCAGACGCTGTAGAACTTTTATGGGATCACAAGATAACAGATGTTATTTTTCTCAAAAATGGCGATAAAGAAGAAGTGCTTGGGTACTCTTATTTTCCCTTTATAAACGGATGCAACATTGTAAGGCCAGTGCAGTTGAGCACTCTGAATTTCTTCCAAACTAAAACTTATTTAAATGAAATCTTTCCAATGAAGCTCAAGAATCTGTATCGATGTCCTATAACAGTGTCCATATACCAGCAAGTGCCTTATATGACTGTCATAAATGACGTACCCACAGGGATAGACGGAGATTTACTACGTATTATTATAAAGGCCTTAAATGCAACACTTCATGTTACAAATCCGCGTCGTGGTTCTGGTTGGGGAAACCTGGATCAAGACGGACAATGGTTAGGATCTCTTGGCGACGTTTACGATGATTTTGCTAATTTTTCAATGACTTCTGCAGCAATAACTTTGTCCAGGTTTTCTTCGTTCCAAATGTCCACAGATTACTACTATGCTAACGTTCTATGGATTACGCATCCGGCAGCCTTACAACCTTCCTCATTCAAACTTCTATATCCAGTCCAGACCTCTACACAAGCAGCAGTAGTAATCAGTTTTATATTTGTTATTGCTGTTGCCTATTTTGTACGAAGTGGATACTGGTCAAAAATCAGTCAAAAACTAGGCATGAAGCCACCACGAGTCAGTTTAGTTTTCTATTCCTGGCTCGTGTGTATGGGACTGCCACTAGTAAAACTCCCAACTCAACAAAGAATTGTGTCCTTTGTAATCTTATGGGTGTGGTATTGTTTTTTGCTAAGAACTACTTATCAGGTTTGCCTCATTCCTGTGCTACGAAGTAATTATTATTTCTCAGGTTTTGAAACAATACGTGATGCCTACGATGCTAAGTATCCCTTTGGAGGAGGAGCAGCTCTAAGAGATTTTTACATCGATGACCCGTTTGTCTTTGATAATTGGCAAATAGTAGAGGCGAAAGACATTATTCCTACTTTATACAAAATAGCAAACGGGACAAAATTTGTTATTGCCATGAGCGGCGAAAATGCTATTACATTGATTAGAACAAAAAATCTGCAAGTTCATATTTTAAGTGAAATAGTTATAAAGACACCTACCGTTATATTTTTCAAAAAATTCTCCCCGCTTAAACAGCCTATTAATGCAATACTGAAACTATTGATTGAGTGTGGATTCGTAGACAAAGCATACAAAGATTATATGAAAAAGTTGGACCCTAAGGAAGCCACAACCAGCGGCCCATTGAAGGCTGATCATTATAAGGGCTGTTATTTGATTCTGATGGCAGGATGGGTGACATCTGCAACATTTTTCGTGTTAGAAATTTCGTATTTCAAATATAATACAAGTTGCAAGTTATTAATTTAAATACTGAGTAGGTATAGTAAATTAAGTCGTAAAATAGAGATAACTGCCCTTATAAGTAGTAATACCCGGAAAGCTGAAAATTTTCCCGGACGTTAAGAAGAACCAATATGGCCAAATTGTAATTTTATTAAATTCAATGTTTAAATTTGAAAACTGACTATTTTTAATATGGGGACGGAATGTGGACGTTACCTTTATTAATAAATGTTTTATCTTAATCATAAATATGAAATAAAATTATTTAAATCATTAGCATCAGTATTAAAACTTAAAATCATGTTGTTTCATTGATATTGTAACATAAATATCCAAAGACTGACTTTTTCTGAATGCTAAGCAACCCTGAAATCATACATTCACTTCATAATCCATTATGCAATTGAATCATGCTGAATGCTTGATGCATTTTCAAACAATAAGTTAATGGAACATTATGTGAAATTGGTAGCTAGATTTTTTTTTCAGGCATGTTTTGTATGTTTCATTTTACCATCATTGCATATTAAATTGTATTGTTTTCCTACTTCATGAAGGTATATTTATATCAGTAAAATCAAGTATGGCCGAAGAATGTGATCTTATTTTGAAAAATCAAGAAAATGTTTCAACCGTCATGGTGAACCTGGGAAAATTGGCAGCAAAAATTGCATATTATAATTTTGAATGGCGATTTATCACTCTTGTTATATTTGACACACTGCGTTGTGTTGCTTGTGTCGAAGCCTTTTTGTGCAGCTACAGCAAACCTGTTATTCTGAAATTTGGGGAATTCATACCGAAAAATCGTGTACAAATAACCCAGTTCGTAATATTCGGCCATGACTCCAACGAATTGGCACATATACTCGCGTGGCTTGCAAAATCGCATTATGACGTCTCGGCAAGAATAATTATTGTTTGCGCAAATAACGATCACAAAAGATGTGATCAAGATGAGGTCTTTCAAACTATATCCCAAGTGTTTATGGTGAACTCTGTATTTCTCCGACCAACAGAGAGTAAAGACGAACCTACTACACTTACATATTATCCAATGAAACCAGATAAATGTACAAATAAGAGCCCTGAAGAAATGAGTATTGATTTAAGATGTTCAAACCATTCTTGCCTTACAGCTTTTGCAGAAAAGTTGGACAACTTCTACGGCTGTTCGTTTTATATATCGACCATACATCAACCCCCGTATATGTATTTGCACGATGACAACAAAGAGCCATATGGTGCAGATGGTGATATCATAAAACTTGTTGCATCTATTTTAAACGCTACGTTAAAAATTAGGTTGCCCGTCGAAAAGACAGAGTGGGGACATAGTGTAGATAACAACTGGACAGGGTCTTTGGGAGACGTTTTCAACAAACGTGTCCATGCATCTATGGCCTCTGTACCTTTAACTCCTACGAAATATGGCAATTTTCAAATATCGTTCCCCTATTATTCCATGGAAATGGTTTGGACCACGCGATTACCAGACTTTAAACCAACATGGGAAAAACTTTTCCGTCCTTTAAAAATGTATACGAGACTTGTATTATTCGCAATGTTTATTCTGATAATAATTACTGGTGCTTCTATCAAAACAAAAATATGGAACAGAATCAGAAAACCATTGAATATTGCTCGATTTAAATCAAATTTGCTCTTTAGATCAGTGGTTATATTTTTGGGGATGTCCATTTCAAAAATGCCGTCCAGATCAGCGCTTAAAGTTATAGTCTACAGTTGGATATGGTTTTCCTTTGTGATGAGAAGTGCATATCAAGCGACTCTTTTTAATACTCTGAAAACCACTTACTATGATGATTATTTCACTGATATTCGAGATGCTATAGCGCGCGGATATTCATATGGAGGTCAAAAATCGTTGAGAGACTATTATACAGAAGAGGAAGATATCATTAGAAATTGGAAACCGGTGAAATCTGATAAAATTTCTGATGCGCTTGTGGAAGTTATGAAGGGGAATATAAATTTTGCTATTGCTTTAAACAAAGCATCAGTAATACACCACCTGTCAAAAAACAATGGATCGAAGCATCTTCAGATCATTCCAGAGCAAATTGTAATCAGCCCTACTGTTTTGTACTTTAAGAAATTTTCTCCGTTCATACCGGCGATTAATAGAATATTAAAAGTTTTGGTGGAAGCCGGTTTCACTGATATGTTTTATGCTCGATATTTGGATCAAGCCAATTATTTCTTTCAGCATCCGCCAGGATATGCCATAACACCGCTTGGTTTCGATCATTTTTCAGCGTGTTTTATGTTTTTAGCGATAGGCTGGTTGGTGTCCAGTCTATACTTTGCTATAGAAATGTGCTTCAAACCACCACAAGAATGGTAGCTAGATAGATCTAGTTTTACTAGTACCTAAACAACACTTAAAATAATTTATATTTTATATATTACAATAAAACCTTTTGAATTTCTGACGTCAACTCGTTTAACCTTGGATCTCGCTTGAGCGTTCTTTTATTTTATTTTCAATGAATCGGTTGTTGGCACACAATTTTTATTTCGAGATACATGCATAACATTATTTTTTATATTAAAGTGTCGAAATGCAGCCAAAACGTGTTGGCAGCTAACAACTATTTTTGCTTATTTTAAGTATCAGTTGAGTATTATTCTCACAATAATGAGAATTAAAAATATTACAAGAGTTTTCGTCAAGAGTACAATCGCAGTTCCGCCCGTGTAAAATGGTGGGTTGTTTTTCAGTCAGTCACTGAGTAACGGAAAAGTTTTATATGTATTGTTAGGGCGGACTAAACTAATAGTCACAAGATTCAAAAGCCAAGTCCGCCTAATACAGGAAACAGGTAAAACTACTTTAACGGTTGGTTGCTTTTCCTTCGAAATCTTGGGACTGTGAAAATCCATTACCTTGAGGTATCCTCATGATGATACTATCAATTCCATTCAATGTGATTGACATGCAGTGTATTTATGTAAGTACAATAATTTTTTTTGTAAAATATTTTTCCGCCAATAAATGTACTTACCGTGCTAGTTATTTTGTCTATGACTATTTGGAGTAATTGCTTAATTTTTTAATGTAATTTTTCAAAAGTAGATAAATTAAGTATTGTATTTGAAAAAATTATCAGGCAAGGAAAGATAGTCAGTCAGTTGTAAATACTAGATAGATTTTGGTAGTAGTAAGAAATAAAAGCGGTTTGTATAAGGGTCATATAATAAATATGTCCAAGAGTATCTATCTATACAAATGACTTCTAAGATATTGCGTTAGGCATCGAAACAAGAAGCGGGTTACAAAAATTACATCAGTAGTGACCAAAAGTGCAGTAAACTTTAAAATAAAAGTGGTTTGTTTGAGGGTCATTTGATTTACATCCAACAATAATATCTGTACGATTACTCTCAAGATATTGCGTAAAGCGTCGAAATAGGAAGCGGGTTACTGCGCGTCGGCTCATAAAAATAATGTATTTGGCTGCTGGCAAGGCGCGTGGCGGCGGTCGGTCGCGGGATGGGTGGCGTGTTACGTTTGGCAAGGCGACCATTATTGTTACCTAATTTTCGAAATATCTATACTGATGGTTTTCATCTTCGCGTGGCAGAGAAACTTTAGAGTTTATCAAATTTTTTATGTATTTTTTTCAATTTCATAAATAATTTAGGTAGTGTAAGTATGGACAAACATACATTTACATACACATACTTTCGCAGAGGGGTAGGCAGAAACTACATCTTTCCACATGCCACGATCTCTGCATACTTTTTTACGGGCAAAATCTTCCTCAATATAGGTTGCCTACCTATTCATAAATACATCCTCAGCTTTTCTGTTCGTAACACATCATCTAAAGATACAATGACCATTCCCTAGATTATAAAAATTCTATGCAAGCGTAGATTTATGCAAACAGAAGACTGTTAGGAGAGGCTAATGGACACCTGTACAAAAAAAAACATTTTCTAGTTCTATGCGTTTGCAAAATTTATACCGAAATGATTATTTGGCGTGATAATAAAGAATTTATAAACAAAGGATACGAAAGTACTAAACAATATTATTTTTACAAATACTGATATTTATAACGGTTAAAGTAATTTAAAGGTAGACAAATCTATACAATTTTGGTAGTAGGTCTACTAATTAATTTGGGCCTAAACACGTTTTCTGTAAGTATTTTTGTATTGGAACGCGATTATGATGAAATTTAAATTGTATATAGAATCTGTCGATAGACTTTTTGAGTTCGTGGGGCATTACAATCGATTAAGAAGCAGTTTTTAAGATACCTATTCACAATTTTGTTAAAGTTTTAAATATTCGCGAGTTTCCTCGAACGACTAGTTATTTTGGAACAAAGATAAAAAACCAATATTGAAAAAAAAAACATAATTTGTGAGTTTATAAGCTCTCTACAGAATTGGATCCAAACCAGAATAATTTGTTGGAACAAACTTTCAATTCCTAAATCTTTGTACGCACGCGCAAATACTCCCGCCTTTTCTGCAATCCTGGATTCCGTCAGTTTGGTTTGGGCACCCTCGGGAGCACTCTTGAGGCAACCACGGGAAAGTTACACGCGTTCTCGTACAAGTGACTTAACTTACATTTTTATTACGAACTCAAGTTTCAAGTGTAAAAGTAGTGTTTAATATAACTTTCATTATAAAAAGAGGGACGGACTCAAGTTAAAAGTGTTAAAAATAATAAGTGTAAGAAATAATTTTTAAAATAAAAGAAGAAATGTGTTATATAAACAAAATAAGTGTTGAATTTTTTATTATCTCGGTGATCTTGTTTTGCGGTAGTGATGCTAAAGGTAAAACTATTTGTGTACAATATTTTGTCTTTATTAAGCTATATTAACACACGCACGCCTATTTTCCAGAGGGGTAGACAGCAACTTCATCTTTCTACTTGCCAGAATTCCTACATATATTTTTATATTCGTTTTAATTTAATAAAATGCGGGAGTCACTCTTACACGTAGAAAAATTCTTTCTTTTTTTTCCAAATTATGACTATGAAAACCAGATTTTGTTTAAAAATATAATCATTTTTAAAAGATATACCTATCTTTTTAAATAGAAATGCATTCATTTCATCAAGCTTATATTACGATTTTATGACGTGTGGCCCAACAATAACAACCGGCCGGTTCTGCAAACAAATAGGAAGTTTCGTAGCACGTCTACGACCGTAGCTCTCTCTGTAGAGCTTGTAGCAAACATCTACGCATCATAATTCTAACTCGATTTATTTACTACTTAGTTAGGTTTCGTAGTTGTATTTAACATTATTACAACGTCATTATTAATATGATGTTCTAGTTCTGTGCCTATGATGCTCAGCTACCACTTCGCCACAGCCAGTTTGACGATTTTCGGCTCGTAGCAAGTGTCGTAGCACCCTCGTGTGTAGCTCTGTTACGCCCGTAGCGTTTTCTGCAAATGCCTACGTTGCTCCCACTTACGTGATATATAGTTATTATTATACATTTTAAATATTATTAACTAAAAAGGAGTAAAACTAAACTATCAGTTATAGAAAAGTTATGCATCACCTAATATTAGCAGTAGTGATAAGCGGACCCGGGACTCATCCACAAGACGCAATATCAAAAAGGATTAAAATAATTAATTTATCTTTCTCCTAACGCTAATCCCAGCTGCATCCTCACTTCTCTGTAGAGGAGTCTGGGATACGCCTTTTAGCATGATCCTGGTATGAGTATCAGGTTTTTCACAAAGTCTTATCTCCGCAACATTTTTAATGATAATAACTTTATATCAATAGATTTAAAAAAAAAATACAACGCAAACTAAGAATAATAATTTCTAACAAATTCTCTCGACATACATTTTGGACACTCTCCTAATTTTATAAAGAAAAAAGTCAATAATGAGGCCTCCGCAAGCCTCTATTCAATTACTTAGAGCCCGAAGCTGTTGGCAGCTTTTTTGCCGATGCCGCCTACTCCTAGTTATAAATCGCCTTTGCGAAACTAAAGCGGGTAAGCCCCCGTAATGAGTTTGCGGGTACCGAATAACTTTGGTGCATTTGATCGGGAGCAAGTGACCAATGTTCTTTTGGTATCTCGTCTCTCTCTATTCTTATTTCGTGCTCGTCTCGTCTCTTATCAAAGGATTTTCAAAGAGGAATCCACATGTGCCTCTTTTTGTAATAAATAATGTTTCTTACGAAATACTTATAAAATTATTAATATTTATTAATGTATGCGTTAGACAGTATTTTGAATAGGTATTCAAAAAAATATATTTAAATATCTGATCTTGTTAAACTTGAAGGTTGGAATAAAAAAATCTTAATCTGAACTCTTGATCTGCTTAAACAATATTTTAAAATATGCTTAATTTCTAAGTGACGTACCTCTAAACATATTTCAACGGATAAAAATAAAGTGATGTTAAAATTGGGGCCGGGAACCGTATGATACAAAAAAACAGAAGTTTATGGTCCTATAATTTAAATCTTGTCTAAACATTATATTTTAACGACCGTAATTAAAGTAAGACTTAATTACAAAATTTATGGCGATAATTACGAATTAGGTACTAATCGAAAACGAATCCCATGTTTGTTTACCGTTGTTTGTACAACCGGCTTCTCGGTAATTTGCCAGAGGATCTGAAGGGATGGAATGCGGTAACATAATATGTCTACATATGTAAAAATGCTATATAGCATAAAAGTATATCACTTGTTATACCAAAAACACATACGGACAATCACGTACATATCTTAACCTTGCCGGATGCCACCACTATATAGTTTTACTTCATCCAGATTTGTCATGCAAGACAACCGGTATAGGGTACTCTTGATCTGACCTTTAGCCAGGACATCCCCGATCAGACTTACCAGTGATCATAAATGTTACCCATCCAACGTGGAAGATGTTATTAGAGAGAATTTTAATAATATAAATTCAGAAATTAAATAATATAGAGAAACAAGTAAGTCTCGTCTACTTCATTTTACAAAATTCCAAATACGCCATTCAGCGCGAGAATGCAGCCGGAGTTCTTGGCACCATGTCACATGAGCACCACATCTTTTTCAGATTAAGTATTAATTAATATATACCTTTTTTTTGATAAGTTAAATAGTATTTAACTTTTTTTTTGTATGTTTGTAATGTACCGAAACCGCCGAGCTTGCATGAAGAGAGTTATGAATGTGGATGAAGTGGCAAGTGGAAAGAGGTAGTCTCTGCCTACCCCTCCGGGAAAGAGGCGTGATTTTATGTATGTATGTATTGTAATGTACTTATATCAAATTATATTATGTTATGCTGTAAAAGAATATGAAGTAACAAGGATAGAAAAGGGTATGTTAAGATGGTTTGGTCGTGTGGTGAGGATGAATGAAAGCAGGTTGACTAAGCCGATATACAAATATAGTGTGGATGGAAAGGTAGAAGTGAGAAGGCCTAGACGAACGTACCTTGATCAAATTAAGGACGTCCTGGCAAAAGGTCAGGTCCAGAGTACCCGAAACTGCGAGAGTACTTCCCTTGAACGCCGTTCAGCATTGGGTGAGTGAGGTTCAGAGTATCTCCCGTTTCAAAAACAAGTTCTTTTTTTTATTTACTAGTATTTCCACGAGGTGAATCTACTTAATATAGGCTTATAAAACTTGGGATTCTTCTTTGAGGCGACGGGCTAGCAACCTATCACTATATGAATCTCAATTCTATCAAGTCGATACAAGAACTTGAGTCCTAAGAGTCTTTTGGCTTTCAAAGTCTATTGGCTCTGTATACCCCGCAAGGGATATATACGTAATTGTATCTGCTTATTTTCTTTTCCACCTCTGCATACTATATTTCGACTTTATTAGTAACGGGGAAGACAGAGCTACAATCTCAAAAAGACTGAAACGTTACGCAACGTTTAGCTGGATGACCCACTAATTCAATTTTGACCAAATAATTCAAGATTACTAGCCCACGGCTCATGGGGAATAACAAGGTTAGTAACCTTTCGGCCTCTTTTACTAAAAATAACTGTTAAATTGTATGTGCCGTGTGGTTCCCGGCACCAATAAAAAAAAAAGGAAAGGACCACTCCATCTCGTTCCCATGGATGTAAAAGGCGACTAAGGGATAGGCTTATAAACTTGGGATTCTTCTTCTAGGCGATGGGCTAGCAACCCGTCACTATTTGAATCTCAATTCTATCATTAAGCCAAATAGCTGAACGTGGCCTATCAGTCTTTTCAAGACTGTTGGCTCTGTCTACCCCGTAAGGGATAAAGACGTGATCGTATGTATGTAAATTGTATGTTTATTTGACAGATGAACCTACGTTCAAGGGCCCGGACTCCAACGTGACGGTGGTGGTGGGCAGGGACGCCACCCTGACCTGCACAGTGGAAAATCTGCAAAATTACAAGGTTTTTATCGATTATTTCTCAATAATTCATTAATTATTTAAACTTTATGCACGTATAAAATGTACAACAGGAATCTTTGGACCAAACCTTTCATCATTGTACCTATATAACAGAATGACCAAGTTAATAAAATGTCTCATCGGCTTTATTTTAACTTCAACAATTAGTGAATTACTCGTAACTTAAAGAACATCCTTTACTTTTCAACTACACAGGTTACTTCTGAAATCTATATTAAGTTAGTCTATAACCTCGGTCCAAAGTTTATCACAAAAAAAATCAATTCAAAGACACATGCATCTCTTGCAGATCTTCGAAATTACCATGCAAAGCTGTGACGCTATCAATAGTAGCCTCTTAATTAAAACGCGAGACGAAATCTGAGAACAATGGCGCATTTCAAGAGCCGGTTGCCCTAAATGGAGCAACTTCACCTTGGTAATTGCTCTGCTGGGGACAAATGTGTCAAATGAACACTTTGCCCGTATTTACGAGTGTAGGGCGCGTTTAGGATGACCACACATTCAAATTTATTTGCGGATATTTTTGATTTTATGTCAAACATATTTTATACATGGTGACTGGTAGATAATTTTTCTAGCATTAAATATAAGATTCTATTTCTAGCATAAGATATAAAATTCTCTTGTGCAATACATTTGTATTTTGTACAATAAACTTTAAATTAATTAATTAATAAACATTATTATCATTGTTAGGCCCTCAGCTCTGCCTGCTTAAAATTGAAGAGGAAAAATTTGGGTTGTTACCAGTGCCCGTTTAAATTTTGTGGAATCAGCTCTTAGTTCTCACCTTTATTACTCAAGAACCATACATACATTCCATATTTTATGTAAAAAGTAGTAGTTTTGTGGAGCGCGACAAACATATCAAAAGCTCTGGGATTGCACTTAGTTGTACCACAAAAAAAAAATTATAACAATGTATTCTCTCGTCCACATTTCTATTCTAAATTTGGATAATTGCGAAGTTGACGTTATTGAAGAAAATGCTGCAGTGCGTTTTGTTACCGCTTCTTCTGCACTGACGCTTTGGAAGCCGCAGTAAATTTAATTTAAAGTAATTGATTTGACGTCAACCAATGATATGAAACTAAAAGCTATATATCAATTATTAAGTGATGTTCAAATGTCCTATAATAATTAAGAAAAATTTTGTATTCCTATTTCTGCCCTTCTCTGTTAAAACTCCTAAACTGCTTTTAAAAAAAATCGCATACATATAGCGTGGAGCACGGAATAGGAGATACTAGATAGGGTACTTTTTACGCGGATGGAGTCGCAAGCGAATGCTAATTCTAAATAAAGATAATTAATGTACGAGTACATTTAAACTGGCTACCCTATTCTCTTGAACCTTTCTACCGTATGTTACCGTACTATGTTGAATGGAAACGCATTTGCTACCGATAATGATATATGGCAACTATTAGTTTAACTAATGGAAATAGTACATACGTTAAGGTTTGTTAGTTATAAAGTTGAAACTAAAATTGATTTGAAAGTAAAGGTCAGAGTTCAAAACGAAGGAAACTCGAATTTCCTCGGCGGGGGAAAACATCGTGAGGAATTCATCATATTATACGTGTTAGGTTCCCCAGTAAGTATTGAGTCATATTGGAGTCGATTCGTGTAAAAACGTGACACACATAATCCAGGATCCATGGTTAAAGGCGTACCCCGGTCTCCTCTCCAGAGTGGTGAGGAACCGGGACTAAACCTAGGAGGAAGAAGAAATAACTTTATATTTTTTTATAATTTTGAATTATATATTCATCTTTTCTTTACGATATATTTTCACTCCATTCAAACTTGCATCTGCATATATTTTTTCAATAGGATCTAAAAAAACGTTTGATGTTCAGCCGAAGGAAAATTACATGAACGAAATTGAATTATAATTAATGATATTTTATATATAGGATTCCAACTTAATGCGTATGTTGGAATCCCATATATTATATATATATATATAACTTAATGCGTTATTGCCAATAAGAACTCGTGTGTATACCAACATAATTATTCAAGGCGCCAATCAATATACTTACAAAAAAAAATTTTTTTTCGTCATCAATCACGGTCAAGTGAACAAAAAATAAACATCACAATTAATATTGTATCATTTTATTTTATTTATATCGTCACTTGTGTGATTTTACTATTCAAGCACAAAGCAACAAAAATGCGCTGTAGGGCACGTGTCGGTTCTTCACTGCTCTGTGATCACAATAAAGGCGTTAAATGCTAATCAGTCAGATTCGGCGAAATGACCGTGGAATTAATTCGTTTGAGGGTCGTTTGTGCGAGGCTGATTAGGAAGAGATTGTATGGGCTTCGGAGCATCAACAAATAATAGGCTCTGTTCAATTTGAATCATGATATCATTCCGAGGGGTCGACTTTGATAGTAGACCAATAAATCCGTTTAAATTAGTTGAGCTTTTGAGCTACCATACCATACCATACCAAACTGAACTTACTTTACATACATATAAACACTTAGTCGCGTCTATATCCCTTGCAGGGTAGACAAAGCCAACATAAACAACAATATGTATGATTTAAAATTAGAAAGAAACATCGTGATATTCGTGATATATTCGTGATATGTGTGATGCATACATATTTAGGAAACTGTTTGTGTAACCATTCCCCTTCTTCGATAAATAAAATGTAAGTACTTGTTAATCAAAATTAAAAAAATATTAACCGAGTTTTGGATAAACTTATTAATTTCCCTGATGTGTAATCCTCAAAAGTCACATAATAAATAAGAAAGTTGCTAAGCTCTTTACTGGATCATCCCGTGAATTTTGCTGCTCTAATTTACACCACAATTCTGTGTCGTAAATTAAAAATATTACCCGCTTGGGGATACCGGAAGCCGTAATATTTTCAATTAACATCTCATATTTGCTCAAACACAAAATTAATTAAGATTGTAACTGACATCATGTTTTGCCAGATAAATTGCAAAAGGCATAATGTGGAATTCTTAATGGTTCATAATAATAATAAAGGTTGTAATTTAATCCATTCATACATATAATCACGTCTATATCTGTTGTGGGGTAGACAGTCCCGAAAGAATGAAAAACCACGCTGAGCTGTTTTTGGCTTAATGATATAATTTAGATTCAAATAGTGACAGGTTGCTAGTCCATCGCGTAAAAGAAGTATCCCAAGTTGATCAGCCTTAGTCGCCTTTTACGACAACCATTGATTGTTTGAGAGATGGAAGTGGTGCTATTCTTTTTTCTTTTGGTGCTAGGAACCACACGGCAATTGAATCCATTTGTTATCCTAATTTATGTACACTGTTAAATTACATAATATTTTCCGTTATACAGGTGGCTTGGTTACGCGTTGACACCCAAACTGTTTTAACTATTGGTCCCCACGTCATAACGAAGAACCACCGAGTGGGGGTCATCCGGGGGGACCCCCAAGTGTGGGCGCTAACCATAAGGGACGTACGGCTGTCTGACGCTGGAGACTATATGTGTCAGGTCAATACAGAGCCTATGATCACGCAGACACACCATCTTCATATCGCTGGTGAGCACAATAAATTAAGCAGTAAATGAATGTAATCCTTTAAGTGCTGTTAAACGAGATTTTTTTTTCTCCATAAGTATTGACTTCATTTTATTGAACACAGTACAGTGGTTTTCGAATTTGTCTTTCGTACCGCAATTTGGTGATTATTTTGTTTATACTGGTTTTGATGGTTTTTCGGACGTCCACAGAGCACAACTTGGTCACCCAGGTACTATAATGTACGAATTTACAACTGATATATCAGTCAATAAAACGAGAGTCTTCCAATTCCACGTTGCTAGCACACGGTTCAGACTGAATCGTGTTTACATTAATATAGTTTTTGTGCAGTACCACCAGATATCGTCAGTGGGAGTAATGGTGAGGTGATGGTTAGAGAAGGGGACAATGTGTCCCTGCACTGTGATGCAGCCGGCACCCCCCAGCCCACCATCACTTGGAGGAGGGAGGACTCCATGGAGTTTAAGGTCAAAGGCCAGAATGGTACGTAAGCTATCCTTTTCCATATGTCAATTTTTGAGTCGTCAATCACTAGTAAGTACATGTTACGAGTATATAGGTGACACTGTGGTGCGGAAACCTGATACCCTGTCAAATAATTGAAATTCCTAGATTGTGTTGAAATAATGTTGTGTCTGGAATTCTTGAATTTAACGTAAAAAAGATAAATTATTTCGATTTTACACTATTCAGGGCCTACAATATTCAGGGCCTTTAAAACGAAATAGGCTAACTTCTTTGCCTAAATTAAAATTAGAAGCTGCAGAGATTTTTTTTCTAAATCCATTCATACACCGAAGTAGTATCTAGTACCTACTTACATTATATAAATTGAACAGATTCTGGTACCTAATAACTTAATTTGTTAGAACCTAAGTTGAATTCTTGGTAGTGTAAATTTAGCAAGTTAAATTATAGTAATTCTATTAGGAATGAGCGCTATTATTTGATTAAGTCTAACATTAGTTTTGAGAACTTGTTCTTGTTAGAAATTATTTGTAATACCTATGTTACCTACTTTGATTTTTGTGAGTAGGTAGTAAAATAAGGTTGCTAGTCTGGAAAATAACGAACACAGTTCAAATATAATAACAAAATATGCTTTTGACGAAAGGTCAGGTTAAAAGTACCTACCTACCTTGAACCTTACATGAAGTAAGTGGATGAAGCGATAGAACCAAGCAAGAATCGAGGCGAGTGGAAAGGCAATCTCTGCCTACATAAGAAAGATGCGCAGTTTTATCTTTTTCCTCCTGGCATAAATCCTGGATACATCCACACCTCTCTGGAGAGGAGCACGGGTAGCGCCTATTAACCATGATCCTGGACGTAAGTTTTCACACGAAGCGACTCCCGCCCGATCTCCAACACATTGGATTACGATAAAAATTGCACTAGATGAATGTGCCTATTCTCTAAGTCGCCTTTCATGACATTCGTGGGAGAGAGAGATGAAGGGGAAGAATAGGAATTCTAAACTCCCGTGAACTAAATGGCACAAATAGGCGTGATTTTATTTAAGTACGAAATTTACAGTGAGCAAATGGAGCGGCGTGTGGTTGAACCTAACGACCGTGATGCGACACATAGATGGCGCTTTCCTCTGCATCGCCACTAATGGAATACCGCCTTCTGTCAGCAAAAGGATTCTTCTACATGTTCTATGTACGTTATAGTAATTTTTATTTATTTTTCTCATACTCATACATGCCGTAACGCGACACATAGATGGCGCTTTCTTTTGTATCGCCACTAATGGAATAGTATTTGTACCGGTCTCAGTCTGCAAGAGGGTACTTCTATCTACATGTGCTAGTACATAATTATGTATATACGTAATTAACGGTAATTTTTATTTATTATAAGTTTTGTATTCAAGAGATAGATTACACACTTATAATTTGGCATTTTAAGAAATATCCCAAGTTTAAGTTTTTGAGAGTTTGCTCTTATAATATTGATCATAGTCTTCGGAATAATAAGTTATTCCATTTCTATATTTCATTAAAAGGTTGAATCTTAAATTATAAGAAGAAGTTCTATAAGAAGGTAGGTAGGTATGATTATTCCCCAAAAATATTTTATGAAATTTTAGTAGAAATATCAGGAAATTCCATAGCTGTTTTATAAAGAAAAAATAATAATTAATTTTTTTTAAATAAACATGATACTTTTTGTGTATTTCTCTGATACTTATAATAATTTATAATTAAAAAAATATTTATATTTCTTACTAGGTAAACCGTCGGTGATAGTGTCTCAGAAGATGATAGGCGGTTACCTTGGAGAATCTGTGGTGCTCCAATGCAAGATTGAAGCGAATCCCACCCCAGTCATCTATTGGACTCATCTCGATGGATACAAACTACAAAATGGTCAATATGTTTAACTATATACACTAAATTATCGTCTGTTTTGTTATTTTCGTCGTTAAATACTTGATATAATTTGTAAATAAATAAGTAATTAACACATTCACACACAGAGGAATCATCATTAAGATATTTATTAAATATTTCGAAAATAACTGTCAGCTTTGTAAGTAGGTACCTAAAGTTGGGGCAGATTTTGACTTCCTTATATCATTGATTTATACGATAAACGATTTATCTGACCTAGATAGAACCTGATCCCCTTATAGATAGTATTGATGTATCGAGTAGTGGTTCAGATTTATTTATGTAGGTACTTGTCTTTAAAAATTAAGTAATTATTTACCATCGCAGGTTCAAAGTATCAAGCCGTCACAAGTTCGCAGAGCTACAGACACGTTGCCCTAATAAGAATCAACAACGTTTCGCGAGATGACATCGGCCCCTACCATTGTACCGCGGAGAACTCGCTGGGAACCGCGCGAGATGACGTCACACTCTACAGTAAGGCCGCCTTCACATTAGTCGCAAGGAGTGCGGTGGCAGCGCGACAGCAGTGGACGCATTTATAAATATAGCCACGCAACTTCGCTCATTGTAAAATTATGTTAGAACGTGCGTTTGCAACACTGGAAGCCGCCGACTAAACTGTCCACTATGAAAAATCAAATGTCGCGCGCCTTTTCATTTTCATATAGAACTTAGCCACGTGTGAACGGCGCGACTGTCGCGCTGC
The DNA here is from genome assembly GCF_032362555.1 of Amyelois transitella. Classification (NCBI taxonomy): domain Eukaryota; kingdom Metazoa; phylum Arthropoda; class Insecta; order Lepidoptera; family Pyralidae; genus Amyelois; species Amyelois transitella. The sequence continues at coordinate 3,606,673 of NC_083512.1, read as the reverse complement.
TACTATCGCGCGGCAGCCGCACTACTTGCGACCTAATGTAAAGGCGCACTAAGCCGTCGACAACAGAAACTAAAGTATCAACTCCTAACTTAATTATAACTCGGCACAAACTAATTATTTTGTTGGAAAATGCTGACATTAAGTTCTCTTTGTAGGTTTACAATTTTAAGACAATAACCGTCTTTTATGGTGTACTTGGATTTTTTTTTCAGTTTTACCTGATTCTTTAATATAAATTTTGCATTTACTATTATAGTTATAATGAAATATGATACCTGGTATCTTTGTATTTGTATCTCAACTCAAAACACAAAGATCTGATATTTCTTTTTTTTACATATAGGCATTAAAAACAGACTAATCATATTCAATTGCTAATAAAATACGAAAACTTTTATGATGACTTCAGAGGCAAGGTAAGGCAGGTATATTAAAAATAGCGACTGACCATTCAAACACCTTTTGTTAAAATTTACCTACCGCTTACCGTCACGTAAAAGTTACAAGCTAAATTGTCTCTGAAAAATGCCTGGGCAACTTATTACCCGAATAATACATTCAATTAAATGTCTCTCCATTAATAAGCGTCGGGTCCGGGCTATAACAACGTCAATTAAAAATGTTAAACGTCTTTCACGTCGCAAATTAAAATGAGTTTTAGGGAAACTGCGAAATTTTGCATAAAAGCGAAATAGTATACATTTGACGGCACGGCAAAGCAGATTTTTAACCGCTCGTAAACGCTTAATTAGGTTATTTTGTGCATTAAATGATAAACTAGCTTTTAAAAATCATAAGACCAAGTTGCGGCCTCACCTCCTTGCGTGCACACATGACGATGACTAAGGTTAGGTAAGTCAAGTTTTTACACGATTCTTTTATTTGACAGCCTCTGGCGCAACGGTAGTGCGCTTGTCTGTGTCACCGAAGGTCCCGGGTTCGAATCCCGGCCAGGGTATGATGAGAAACGAACTTTCTCTGATTGGCCTGGGTCTTGGATGTTTATCTCTACATATATATAAGTATTTATCATAAAATAAAATATCGTTGAGCTAATATCTCGTAACACAAGTCTCAAACTTACTTCGAGGCTAACTCAATCTGTGTAATTTGTCTCGTATATTTATTTATTTAACCTCTGTCAAAAGAACCTAATATATTGGTTCATATTGGTTACGACATTCATTAATTCGTTCATTCTCATTACTATGTTATCCCATAAGAGCATCAGTTAGCAACAGCAAAATTAATGTAGGTACTATCAAATCAACATATCGCAGAAATTTTAAAACGGGCGGTTACTTTTTCATTCCTCCGAATAGAAACCGGTCGGCTTAAAAACGCCCAATGTGCTTTCTCTAAATACGTTTTGCATCCAATATTTTTATGGGTGCTGTTATGTCTCCTACATAATTTAGCTGTAACAATTTGCGAATGGTTCGATCGAAATGGGTTTCCGTGGATTAAGGCCTGAATATTACATAAGAGGCGTGATTTTATGTATGTATGTATGTATGTATGTATATTACATAACAGGCAAGGTTGGTACAGGAAGAGGCTCTTTAAAATGTTTGTTTTTAAATTATATGTAGTTATTATTCGTTTTAAATTTTGATTAAAGTTTCCACATTAGTCTGATTAAGACAATAACAAAGTCAGTCACATCAGCGCCTCGACAATATTATCGTTGATTTTCAGATTTTTTTACTTTTCTGTTTGTGATCAGTCTTAATTTTTCTGTTGTTTTAGCGTTGGTGACGACTACGGTCACAAGCACATCAACGGTGAGAATAGAAACTACTTTGAAGGAGATGGAAACGACCACTACATTTCAACCTTGTAAGTATACAATCAATACAAAATATAAGTAAAATTAGTGTGGTTCCCGGCACTAAAGAATAGGACCACAACATTTCTTTCCCATGGATGTCGTAAAAGGCGACTAAGGGATAGGCTAATAAGTTTTGGATTCATCTTGTAGACGACGGGCTAGCTACTTACATACCTACATTAACTTTTCTATTGCTTACCTGTCACTATTTGAATATCAATTCCATTTTAAAGCCATACAGCTGAACGAGGCCTACGGTCTTTTCAAGACTGTGAGTTTTTGTCTACCCCGCAAAGGATCTAGACGTGATCATAAGTATGTATGATGATGGTGGTGGTGATGAGGGGTCTTATCCCGTAATTTGAGCATTACCGTACGATGTAGTGCCCTTTCGATACATAGCTCCATCGATATATTGCGCAAGACAAAGTCACACAAAAAAGGGCACTAAACCAAAAACTCGCCAAATCAAATATTTCATTCAGTTAATATACTTTCAAAAATCTGTTCTTAAAATTGTACGTACCTAATATTTGTATGCAAACAGATGCTGAATTAGAGGAAGAGCCGCATGACGACGTGGAAGCAGACAACTTCGTAGTAGTGCTGAGTCAACAACAAATGCAGAACTTGGGTGAGACTTGACATCTTCATTACTAGGTGTTACCCGTACTAATACTGAGTCAACTTGTTCTAAAGCAATATTTACTTACATGGGAAAACTGTATTCGTGTACGACAAAATTTAGGAGAAACCGCAATGTTATCGTTTTACCTACTTGTTTCTAAAGATTTTTTACATAAGATTTTTTTTATTGTAATTCTAATAGAATAATTGTTCTGACTAAATGTTGACTATAATTTTAATCATCTTAAAATTGTACCTTCTTTCAGTAATTATTTTAATCGTATACCGGTTTTAATACTTAAACACTGTATGCCACATTTAGAAAAGCACTTTTAGGCTAATTGGACTGGTCAGTGCATTAGACGCTGCTCTATTCAAAATTCTGAACTAAGTTTAATTTTATTTAAGTAATTGGAATTATATTTGGTATGTTCCTTTAAAACTTTTAAAATAAGTTGGTATTATTTTTGATAAGGTTTCTTGAGAGCATCTTTGAATGCATCCGGATTATAGGGCCTGGATTCGATCCTCAATCGATCAAGATGATGATCTTTGATCAATATGGATCTTTGATTAACCATGGGCTAGCCCATTTTGTCTAATTTGTTGCCAATGTCGAACAGGGAAAATAAAAATTGTCTTTTAACATAATTTCTGCCTGTTATTTCCAGCACTTAGGGTTAGTTTACATCCTGTGAATATGGAGATTCTCGCGTCTATCGTATATTTATCTTTTCGTGTAGTATATCTTAAATAACGGAAATATAAAGAGTTTTATTCACTCTACTGTATGTCCCGTCACGACTCGTCTCAGTGTGAACTAATCCTTAAACAATCTCTTTAATCGTCAGTACTACAATGGCCGCCGTCACTGTATGACGGCTTATATATTTTTCTTTTCCAGATATGTCTCCATGCTCGTGACCAGAGAACCACCCAGGCCATTGGTCATGGTCTGCCGGCTCACAAACCTCTTCAGCGCATGTTATCATCACTACAATTCCGGTGTTGTACTTATGCATTATGTAATTGTGGTTATCATAATAAAAAGTTGGACTTTTAAAGCCACCAGACCTTCGAAATCGGAGTCGAAGCAGAGGAGCTCCGTTCATGTGTGTCGTGTTTCATACAGACTCAAATGATACAAAATGCCATCGCTTTCGATACACCTCCGATTTTTCAGTGTTGCTGCTTTCGTATGTAGTAATTGTACTTTCGGGTATTGTATCGAAGTTATTTCGTACAAGCATTGTTAGCACATTTTCAAAAACAAATAATCGTCCGTTTCAACTATCTGTTCTATACTAAAATATCATAAAACCTTACTTTTCAAAATTCAAGTACTAGATCATCAATAAAAACTGTTTATATTAAAGTCTAAACCTAAATATGTTCTGGTTTACAATATAAAACTTATTCGGGTTATAATATAAAGGTTTTTTGATATTTTAGTACTGAAAATAAATTTTAACGAAAGCGAATAAGCTTTTTGTCGTATTTTCAATTTCCAGTAAAAATAAATGTTATTCGAACTGAAACCATTCGATGTATTAAATATTCCAAACTTATTGAAGGATACGTTATGAAAATTAATTTCAATTGATGAATTTTTACATAACGTTTCTTTTTATAGAACATATTACAAGTATTTTTATATCGCACTGTAGCCATGCCGTCATAATGTTAAAATCACTTTTATTTCATAACTCATGTATTATTGTACCTACTTGCTTGGAAACAGAATATGTAAACAAATTTTCCGGTTCTGCCTAACCCTTGTTGAAGCCTAAACACGAGTTAATAATGTTAATGTATGCTTAAAAAGTAAATAAAATGTTAGCAAATATTTGTTATATTTTCTTTTACCGAACCAATTTTCATTTATGTGTATTATATTGGAAGAAGCCGCCGAAGATGAAAGATAAGATAATTTCTTTAATATCCGCTTTAACATCATATTTGGCGTAAGTACTTTTTTCATAAACGTCTGTGATTTACACAAATGTTGCTATTTCGTTTTACAGTTATCTTTAATTTTTATCATATTATTTAAACTACCTTTATTTCATGTTTAAATTGTTGAGACTTCGATGTCCGTTCAGAGGTACATTAGTTCAAATTACACTGCCTCATTAATTCAAGTGCTAACCATGCTCATAAGGAAAGCGGAAAATAAACAAATGAAATAATACGAGATTTCCACGGATTTCGAATCGTGACCCTATTAACAACCATTTGGTTCAAACAGCATAGTTATAATATAGGATCTCGAATCGAATGTCCTCAAGCAAGATGTAACTGGGACAAAGGCGTTGAAATGAAAGGAACAAAAGTAAGCACGGTCAGTTTAGTGTATAGGGAATGCATAGATTTGAAACATTTTTACAATGAATTATCCTTAAGATTGTAAGAGATGGTTCCAAAGATACCTAATCGAATCCATGACTCCATATAAAATGTATTATTGATAACGTTCACCGATCGCAAACAAAATTAATGATGCAGCTGACAAAATATTCTTTAATAAAATGTTGATTGATGGTAGGAAACTTTCAGCGCACCACTAGTTCCAACTTTCATCATAAACAATTTTATATTCAAGTTTCAACCGTTCTACTATTAATATGAAATATTCAAGAATGGAAAGTATTATTTTTATTTTTAAGTAAACAAATAATCAAATATAGCGTCAATACATTAAAATAATCAATAGACATGCTAGACCTTATGACATGAAAATATGAAGCAATAATTAATATGTATAAGTAATCCTACCTAAGCCATGATAGCGTAGGTGTATACATTAGTGTTTTTGTTTCGATGAATTATTTTTGGCTTAGATATGTTTTACGAATGTAGACAACAAAAAATGTTAGGAAGCAAATAAGCATAAATACTAACTAAATATCTAAGGACATTTTCGAGTGATGGATTTAAAAGCCACCAGGTCGATTAGGATGAAACTTAAAATAATTGTCCCGTGCACCCCACTAAGTAAGTAATAATAATAAAACAAATGAATAGATTTGTATAAAATTTTATACTAATATATTAAATAGGTATGTACACCAAAAATGTCGCGAATGAACGCTTACAATTCAAATGGAGTGGAAACCTGTAATACTAATTCAGTTTGTTTATTGCCCCAATTCAGGCAGCAGTTTCCCACAAGCAAATATAATTAAGTGAACACAAGTAAGTACGTATTTGTGTTATAATTGTGTAGGTACTTGTTGTTGTTTTGCTTGTAATGGATGTCTTTGGAATCTATTTCTCACAAGTTAATGGAATCCTAGCTTTGTCTAAATGTCTCTATTTTGTTCCAAAATATTTAAATTTCCATTAATCATTTTGAACTGATGCCCATGAAGTTACCTGCATGCTTATCTACCTCATCATAACTAAATGTCAAATTTCGACTAAAAATTTCGGTCGTTTTGGTAGAGCGTGAAACGGACCGTTTCCCGTAGCATGGCTCGCGCGACGCCGTTTTTATCGCGCGAAAAACTATCGCCGTCCCGTTTCATGTCAGCCATAATTTCTACAAAAGTGGTAAAGTCTAAATACGATTTAAGTAGAAATATCTAAAAAGAATATTACCTTTATTCAGTTATTAAGTAGAGTCGTGTGTTTCTCGGCACTTTATATGCCGGGCAACTTCATCTCTTACTCGTAGATAGTCGTAAAAGAACACTAATGAAGTAGACAAAATCATATTGTTCAGATTTTTACCTATGGCTAACTTTCCCCTTCAAAATTTGCAAAAGTTTCAGACGGAAGTCACTGCGTGTAAAAACCTTGCTCACCCAATTCTTAATCATAAAGTCAAAAGTGTACCCTAGGCTCCTCACCAGAGATCCTTACAGGATTTAACAGGAATTGACGCCAAGAATTTATTAGGTTATTTAGTTGGATAACGACCGCAATAAAACCCAGATATATTTTGGCTGTGAATGTGACGTGTCCAAGAAAACAATCCATCAAAAAGGCATTCCCGTAATCCGCTTTGGGATAGCCTTTTCTATTTCCTCCCCACTTTCCTGTATAGCGTAAATTTAGGACAGAATGGTCTCTACTACTCAATGGTCTTTCAAACAAATGATTATATACATACTGAGGTCTAAATTTACTACGTAGAACTCAAAAAAAAATCAAAAAAATTCAAATTTTTTTATTAATTACTATAGGATACTATATATCGCTTAATAATTGTCAAAACGTATGGTTTAACAACATTGGTTGACGTCAAATAAATTGCTTAAAAACTAAGTTTACTGCCGCTTCCAAGGCGTCAGTGCAGAAGAAGCGGGGTAACAAACAAACAAATTATCTCTTTAAGTTTCTAAATTATAATAATAATCCATATTTGCTTAAAAATTTAATCACGGGAAATTAAAAAATGTTCGGTTCAGTAAGGAGCATTTTATTATTTATCCATAATATTCCAATAATTGTATGAGTCTTTGTAAGATCATTTTGTTTACGAAAGAAAAGTGGGTATACAGTTTTTATGTAAGGAATAATAATACATTAATCTCCAATGACAATTGAAAAATTTATTTTTCAATTATTTAAACCCGTGCAAAGCTAAATATAATATAAATTTAATAATAGACTTGAACGGCACTAAGTGCCCTAGTAAGGAACATTTTTGGCTACTTAAGTTACAAAAATACAGGTAAACAATATGTAGGTATAAACATTTCACAAATACACTTGAGTGAAAAGTATACAATAATCAAGTTCAAAACGAACAACAGAATGGTTTTCTCAAGCAAAGATGTAGTGATAAATATGTCTTTAACGACATTCTATTTTTTGAAATAACTAGATAAAAATTGGGGCCCACACAGTCTTTGCATTTTTTCTGCGTCGTCTTAAAATATAAACAATGTACACCATGTATATGTACCTACACATCTTGAAAATATTGTCTACATTCAGGTATCCTCGGGTATCAGGTAGGTATAGATGTTTTCAATAATTTTCTTTAACAGTTACTAAGAGTCCATATTGTAACTAAAAATAATAATACTCCGTGTAAGTCGGGCACGTCTTAATTTTCGAATAATTGTGGGTTTTCTCTGACGACTTTGGAGTCGTTGGGACAGTACGAGAGGATTTCGCCGACTGTGCATGGATTGTCACAGCACTCGGACACAATCTGACGGCGGAATCGGCGCCAGCGCTCTTTTTCGAGCAAACGCTGCTTAGTTTTCTGCTCTTGAACGCTTTTTGGTGCCATTTTTTCTGTAACAATAAAAACATATTTAGTTTTATACATTTTTAGATCTTTTCTTCGATCAAAACCTAAATTTTATCGGCCCAGGCTCCAAGTGGAACCAACTAATATTTAAAACCAAAAGAAGCCTTTCACCTTTTGTAGGTGGCACTAAATTCGCGCGGACGAAGCTGCGGGTAAAAGTTTGTAACTCTTTAAACAAACAATAGATAAGCACCTATTTTATTACTTCCAATCTATTGTTTGATTCTAAATATCAGTTGAACCGACGATCTTGCATGAAGACAATGATAAACGTGGATGAAGTTTAAGATTGATGTGGGTGTAACGTAGTTGTAGGATGTTGCAAATGAAAATATTTGGTCTCTATCTCTACTTACCCCTTTGGAAAAGAGGCGTGATTTCACTTTATAATTTTCTTTAAAGTAAAATCAACTTTATTAGTATATTAAAAATATTAAAAATTAAGTAACTTTATATAAAGTGGCCAAGAATTTTTAATTTTTTGTTTGAAGGCTTCTTACCCATTAATATTGAAGTATCCCTTTTGACAATTTTGTAATCATTGTCGCAGACATTCGCGAGAGTCCTACCCAACCAGCGACTACAGATTAGTATAGTGTCGTTGATCTTGTAATTGACTGGCTCCACGGCGAACACGTTGTTTCTACATAGAAGAAGAATAATGTAAACCTAGAAAAATATTAAAAAATATATATTAATACAACTTGTATCATTCATTTTGGATGTTCTCAGTTGTTCTATTAGGCGTTATACATATATAATAAAATGGAAAAAGCTGACTTGTAATAAATAAGAAATATGTTTGTATGTCTTTGCCTAGCATACAGTGCCACGAAAACAATGTACAAGCGAACAATTAATCTTTGAAAACAGTAATTTTGTAAGTTGATTAAAACAGCCCCGGTAGCATGGCACGAGTGACGCCATTTAAAAAAAAAATCTATCGCTGTCCCGTTTTACGTCACAATAAAGAGCGAAACAGTCATTTTCAAGTTAAAGATTGATGAAGTGGATAAAACAGTGTCCTTGCAGTGATCCTGTCGAATAGAAAGATGAAGAGTAAGTAGTCTCTGCCTGCCCTTCCGGGGGTGTGCTCATAAATATGTTTAAATAATTTTCTCCTTACGTGGAGCAGCTGCTTACATTCACATCAGTCAAAAGATACGTTATATCTAGGCATATCAAAGAGGGTAAGACAGGTGTTATGAGATTGTGTCAATCAAGCAATCTCAGGTGAATTATTTGTTCCCATATGGAAGAGGTTACGTCAGCCCCAACTCACATTGGTTTGATGCTAACATCATTGCTCAACAAGTTTCAGGAAAAAATTAAGTCCTACGGAGAATCTTTTTGTTTGGTGGGCTGTGAACAACCTTTATGGAATAAACCCGATACTCTTTTTTTCTTAAATTATCAGTTGATGATTTTTTCTATTACAATTTATTGTTGACACGTTACCAAACGGTAAATAATTTTTATTCAATATAAAAACAAGGTTTAACACCTAGAACAAAATAAGAAGTTAAGACGTTGTGGTTGTTATTTATTTTATTCCGATGATATAATAATAATAAAGTAAGTCTCTTTGTCTTCCTATAAAAACTGCATTATGAATTAAGGGTGTAAGAAAAATAACGCTTGATTTAAAAAAGGCTTCTCTTAAAATTCATTTGAACAAATATGTTAGCATTACATTATATAAATGAATAACAAAATATTATAAGTAACACACATACGACCGGGACAGGATTAATATTGTATACGGAACATTTCTAATCACGCAAATGGAATTAGAAAAAGAGGCAAAAACTTGCCAATCTAAGACAAGTTATTATTAAGGTAAGCCTCTTATGCAATCGTAGTGATTAACTGAGACTTAGGAAATGTATAAATGGGTTTATATTTATCTATAATTCTGATCTAGTTAATCTAAATATCTTGCATAAAGTGGAAAAAGTTGTTTGTAAAATTTCAAATCAAAACCTAAAATTGAAAACTGTTTTTTATGGCTACATTCAAATTCTAACATTAACAGACTTAGGTACTAAACGTTACACGTTTTAAAGAAAGTAGTTGCAGTTTTGCCGAGCCTATAATGCATAATAATTAAAATATAAATTAAAGAATTTAAATTTCAAAATTTTCTAAGCAACCCAACGTAACTTGTAATGAAATATAATATGTATATTGATTTATTAATCACTTCAAAATTTAAAGTTTGATACCAGCATGCATTTCTAAAACATAAAATGGAACACTAATAACAAAAAAATTGCACAAACACATTTTTAATTTAAACGTTAACACAATTTGAAAAGCGAAAGTTGCTTCTTAAATTCAAAGGCCCCGTATCCAGGACCGTGGAACGTTCAAATTAAAAAAAAGAACACAAATAAAAACGTACAACGTAGAGTGTTTCCACTCGTGTCGCCATGGTGTCTGGTTGGCGGAGCCCACTGCGTGGTCTTCCGGATGCCGTTACCTGACGAATGGACCCCGCATAAGAGTGCGCGGCTAAAAATAGACTCGCTCTGGTCCAGAGTACGGTGTTACTTAAAACTTGTTTATATCGATAAGACCGTTTACAAAACATGAGATAACAGATTTCTTCTAAACAATAATTATTGATTTAGCTAAGGAACTTTTAGAAATGTCGTTATTTCATTTTGTTTGTTTCATCCTTTAGTTACAGTTGCAGCCCGTTACCAGGTCTATGAACAAGCGCAGTGTAAGTGACAATTAAGGTGAGGTGTCGGCACTGCATAGTGAATATGTGGCTACTCCACAACTTATTGGTTTTTTTTCGATCTCCGACCTTAACAGCTGAAGGTAGTAAGATGGAACACCCAAAGACGAAAGGGATAGAGACCCTGAACACCCTCATGCATCTGCTTTTTAACCATACAGAAATAAATTTTACACAAAAATAAACTATTTAAAACTATATGTTGTTAACAATGACCGTCGCTTGGGCGGTGAGAGAAATTTGTTTGGAACAACAACATTTTCAGTTGTAAGTACTTCCACTTCTAAATATAAATTCTTGATGAGATTCGCTGATTCCATAATTGTAAAAATAATACAGCCTTTGTGATGGGACTGTGTCAAGGTTACTTAACTTAAGGTCAATACCTTCTCGTAGTAACATAATGTTATGCCAGGTAATGTAAAGGCTGATCCGCACATAACAGTGTCAGTGAAAAAAGATATGGCATACATTTTGTACGACGCTATTCGTAGGTACTCGTGTCAATGATGCTGATGTCGGCCGGCAGGCAACTATGTCATTTTTCACTACGTTACGGTATGGCACGTGCCGCTACTGTCATGTGCGGATCGACCTTAAGGCTGGAAAATTTTACTTTTAGGGAGGCCAGTCATTGTAACCATTAAAATTAACAGCCGTACACAATTTTCTTAACGTTTTTGCATAAAAATTCTCACCCCGTCGTATGTTTTGATTTCGATGAGATGTTTTTGCCATCAGTGAGATAAATTGTCACAAAAAGTTTATAGGCAGGTAGATACCTCTAGTTCGCAGCAAAGTACTCGTAAGTGTTAAGTGCAATCGATTTCTGTCTGATTAATGATTGTCATGAGAAATTCCGTAAGGGTCCCATAATTTCCCATTAAAGATAATAAATCATGACACCCAAATTTTCAGTTTGAAAACAAAAAAGGATTTTTAGTACAAAATCTCCACCAATTTAGGGAGGTCCATATGCGTAAGTTTTGACATGTTAAAGTAAACTAAAATATCAACTATTGCATACTCCATCCCTAACTAAAGGAATGTTTAAAACAAATTTAACCGATAAAGTAAGTATAAATGCACACATCAATATTATTACACTTTACCACCAAGCAAAGGCGTCAACATATATTTATAAAGTATGTAATTAAGGAGTAAACATTTCATTTAGAGGTCTATATTTTCTATAGTATCAAGTGCACATAGCAACAGTGATAGCGATACGGAACGGAACTCTAAAATCTTAAAATAGACTTGGGAGGTCACAGACATTAACAAAATCCGTTTATTACCAACATATTTTTATTTAAATATCGTCCTGACTGATAAAGGATCGTTTGGTCAATGTACAGTGAGCATCACAATTATCTTACCCCGGTTAAAAGCTACTAATAGGTAATTCTCTAACTGAGCAGTTGAAACTTTGTATAAAATTAATTTGCGATAAAAGTAATAAAATTCTAAATTTTACAGTTCATAGAAACGGTATTTGTAACTTTAACGATTAAGCAGATGAGTACAGACAACTGACAACTTTTGCAGCTTTTAAAGCAACTGCCGAGGAATTAAAGGGACATAATGTTCAATATCTTATTCTAAAACATTTTATTCGCGATTTTATGAAATTTCATTGAGAAATTCTAATACAATGATTAAAATAGGCTACATTTATGTAGCCATATGCTCACGTAGCTTCAGGGGTTTGTTTAATTCAAGAATTAAACAGCGTAACGTATCTACTGATTTAAACCGTTTCATCAGCGTCACGTATAAACATGTTCACGATAGTTTCAATCCACAGTTCAGGTGGTCCCTCGTGCGCAATCAGAGGTATCAATCAAATTAAACCCAGCGATTTATCCACTGATACACGGACATAAATTTAGCTAGATACCGCAAGATCAATAGTCTCAAGTGTTTTCTGCCGTTTACAGCAGGACTTAGACTTTAGTCCAACAGAGCGGAATAAGGGTTTATCCCATTGTGCCTTATATCAGCCAAGGATTTCACCGATACAGCTCAATACAGCACGATCTTTGAGTATTTGTATCTTACGATAATACTTCAGTTATTGATGATCACGGGTAATGAAAGAGTTTCGATAAGTCAATTATTCACCATTTTGCCACGTGTTTGTCTCGCGATGTATATGAATGTAAATACATTTACGGTGTCTAGATAGATCGACGTCTGCGTTCAGATAGTCCTTAATGTAACGTAGTGTGTGCAGTCGTGTGTACTCGGAACCACTCAAGTTAATCGTCCAAGGCGGAGGATGACTGCTGACATCGCATAAATCACACTATTTTCTAAGCTTCTTAAAGTAGAACACGAAATCTACCGATTATTGAATAATTCCTGGAAATTTCAGTGATTTAATTTAGTAAGTAGATTAATTATAAGTTACAAGAACTTAGTTCCAAATATCTTACTAATATTTGAAACAATCGAAGTTCCCTTACAGAAAGGTTCCCTTAAAGGGGTTCAAGTTTAAATATCGGTGAAAACATACGATACGAATTACTTGTATTATTTCCAACCAATGCCAAGTTTTTGCCACAATTGACCGTATATAATAAGTATAATATCTATCAAAATACCAATAGGTTTCCAAGACTTAGTGTATTCTGTATACTTCTCTATAATAACGACATGTCTATGTACTTTATTTCCGACCAACGGTTCTGCTGTGCACGCTATTTCGCTGTGTCATGCCCACTAACAGCACTGCGAGATAATATAGGTACTTAAATATTCGTATATTTCAGACGCTAGGCTAACTGCATGTTGAAAAGTAAGGTTTGTAATCCTGTTCTCATAACTGCGAAATTTGATTTCGAACGTAGCCGATGCGAAATAGCCTCGTGTAGTAACCTGACTCACCCAATCCATGGTTCAGGCTCCTCTTCAGAGGGTTGAGGATGTGACCGGGACAACAGCGGCGGCTGAGCAACCACGAAAAACATGTGAGTGAAGACGATTGATGAAAGACCTTTGCCTAGGCAAAGCGACTTTCTTCGTATGCTAGCATAGTGAGACAAAACATCCGTAGACTATGCTATCCTATATATAATCCGAATCGTTCGTTCGTAATTTGCAAACGAATAAATATGAGAAAAATGTGTTGAATAGATAGAAATTTGCTAGTAGGTAATAAAGTTAGTTAGTAGTTCATTAAGAAGAAAATTTGAAGTGAAACTCAACCAACAGAAGCCTCACTAATTTCGTAACTACTACTAATAAATACAAATTCGCAGTTGTCCGTTTATTTTATTTATAACACCGGTTACAAAACTGTTTGTTTTTATGTACACGGCACGTGTTTGTCCCGATAATCGGCCATGGCAACAACTATTTACTACAAACTCTTTCGCAAATGACTCAACTATTATCACGGGTCGTAGGGGAAATAAGTTAACTGATTATTTATATATAAATAGTTGGATTGTGTCAAATGGGTCGAGCCGCGCGCGTCCCTTGTTTACGTGGGCTTATCAGCTTATCAGGCGGCGCCATAGGGCTGTCTGTCGATAGATGACAATAACAACATAATTAAGGTTAGGTCAATTTATAAATGATTTTTAAATATTTCGTTACTCAGCGAGTTTGAAGCTTCGGGCTGTTACTGGGGGCTTAGATAGGTGATTAGAAGATAAAGTTATACAAATAGTGTATACTTTGAAACAAAGATTGTATGTGGGACTATAGTGAGTAATATGCACAATAAACGTCTGCTATATTATAATAAGGACTGGTTAGGAATTATAAATATCGTTGGAGGAAAGTACCTACAAAAAAAAATGAACCAACAACTATTGTATCATATTCGCAAGGAAAGATAGTCGATATCGGATGGTAATCTTTTTTTCAAACAAATTTCTTTTCTTTTCTAACCAAAACTAGGACCGAGCGCAATCTGGATTAAGCGTTGCAAGTATGAACCTATGAGAGAGAATTTATAAATAACTTTGTGATTATTGTTAAAAAATTATAAAACAAAATTTGACTAGAAATGAAATGAAGTTAGAGTTATCCAACAATATATTATTTATGATATTATATTAGTGTTTTCCAACAAGGGATAAATTGTTATTTGCTCCTGTTTATTCTGTGGGAGCTTGTTTTGTGCCGAAACGAGACGTGAATATTTACCAGCAGGTAAGCGGCCTTACAAAACGTAATATTAGTTTTTGTTTTGCTTTTATACAACTTGAATATTTTACCGAACAATAACATAAATGTGGTACCTTGTATGGTAACTATGTTTGAAATATTTTAATATTTTAACCCGGTGTAGGTTGAGATATGATATGAATACTTTGTATGTTATACAAACATTGAACTTTCTAGTTTCTAGCTATATCCTATTTCCTTGGTCCATTTCTGAGAGTGCTAACCGTGGTTGTAACGGAGAGGAGTAAATTATGCTACTAGCAGTAAGTCCGCCAACTGTGCTATACATGTCAAAACAAATTTGTAAAAATACAAAAAATAAAATACTAAAATACTATGTTCGAATTGATCTTACTTAAGCGGGATCATACTTTATTTCAGGGTAATTTTGTGCGTAGCATTTTCCAATTACCTATGGAAGTAACGTTACGTTGAACGCATAAATACTGTTTACGTAAAATGGCTTATTTATTTTAAGTTCCTAATACATAAGCGATACGACGACGTGGGGGTGCGACGAAATGGGATTATTTTTTAATGATGATGTTAATAGATTTTTTATTACGAATGTGAAACTTTGTATGGATTATGTATATGTGTGTGTGTGTACGGCACAAGCAAAACCTGCGTGTCTCGGAAATGAACCTGCTGCGATGGATGTGTGGAGTATCACGGAAGGGCCGCGTGAGGAACTCCCATGTCTACGGAAGCCTTCATGTCCGTGACATAGGAGACAAAAGCCATCCTTGCGGAAAATTGTAGACACTTAGGGGAACAAATTTCTGGTCATATCGCTACCGCCGGGTCCAGGTAGAAGGGGCAGGCCGAAGTGGAGGGAAAAGTCGGAAGGCGGGCCCCGGGCCACCAATCACTTCTGTGGATAGGCAACCGAGATCAAGCAGAGATGAGAATGAAAGAAGTCGTGGGTAACAACTAGTAAAAGAATGAAGCAGGAAAATTGTTGTATGACATTTTAACGCACTAAAAAACCGCTACTTAAGTTTGCCTAGAGATTTAAAATGTTGAATACAGGATCCTATGTGGCATAGGGATGCACTAAGAGAGGATTCCTCAAAATTCCAGGGGCAACGGAATTTACCGGAATATTTAATTCCACGCGGGCGTAGTAATTACTAAACCTGAATAAAAAAATCATTCACATAACCTTTTCGATATGTACATGTACATACACACACATGGTCGAAAAATAATAAATTTATTTCTTCCCATTCCTGCAGCCGGCTAAAAGGGGGACACAATATTGAAATCTACCGCCACACGCAATATCAATCCTGTTTAGAATTCTACGGGGGTACTTTAATAAAGTCAGTCCACGGAGAGTATAAAGTTTTCCCTTTATTCGGAACAGAAACGAAACTATTAATTAATGTAATTGATTTTTATTTAAGCCAATTAGTTATATTTATCAAAACATTCATATAATCAGACAGACAGTAAACATCGAGTGAAACCAAGAAAACACTCTTTTAATTTTTGGCTTTCTGTCTATTACGTTATTACTTCGAAATTAGTCTACGGATTTTAACGGTTTTACAACAATTTGTCAAAACTTTGTTTCGTCAAAATCGGTTGTGGAAAAAGGAAGTAGTGGTCTTTTATAAATTTACTTCAAGCAATGCCCCAAAACTTTTAAATAGAGATGAATGCGGTTTACACAAACGTATTTAATTATGATAAAGCTAGAATTCCTACTTTGTATTATCGATATCAATAAAGACAACACACACTGCAGTCTCTATTGAATTATAATACACGTAGGCTGCGTCTACTCATTTAGAGATAAAATGTGATGTTATTCGTTTTAGTTTGATATCGTGAAATGTTATGGCTATATAAATTGGCACGGTAATAGGATACTAAACAATTAACTATTAGTCTATAACAGGTCTGAGTAAGTGTAGTTTCCGGTTATATATAGAGAACTCATATTCCTACAGACAATATTTACATACGTAGGTAGCTATTTCTTTGTCAGTTGTTTGAAAAAGCAATTTCCCTTTTTATCCAAAAACCTGCAATTCAGTGGAGCGCGTCCCTCGATTATTTAAATAACAATCCCCAACAAAACTAGTTCTATGTAAAAAAATCTCATTTATATAAGTACATAAAAGGATCTTGGGGTTATGTAGCAAATGTGGCGTAGGTATGAAGCAGATATCATAAGGTGGTGTTCAAAGCCAGTCGTGGTATCAGATTTAAAAAAGCGTGCTCATTTCGATTTGATTTGCATAATACAGTCCTTCGGCCACCTTCCAATGATTTTTTTCTACCCTACAATAGTTTATTCTGATGTCGAAGACTACTATCATAGTCTAGTCTGATGTCGAAGACGAATTATATAAACTATCACAAAATTGACGAACGGAGATTTTTTTTAAAACACTGCTTTCGTTATACATACATACATAAAATCACGCCTCTTTCGTTATGTGGAAAACATTATATTTTTAAGGGAGTCTATAAGCAGAACTGTAGCTTGATCAAATTGGGGACTTTCTATCTAGTGTAAGGTCAGCTCAGGAGTAGAGAGACATTGACAAATGTGATTGAAGCAAAAGTCTATGTGATTTGACCAATGTTTATTTATTATTATTTTTGTCCAAGTGAAAAGAAAGAGGCGTGCTTTGTATGTAGGTATGTATTAATGTCCTTCTCGCGCAAACACTGCGTAAAATTACAACACGTGAAAGTTTACTTAAGGTCAGAGTTCTGTAAACAAAACGTGTAATAAAGACATCCACCTTTCCTGATTCCTATATATATAGTCCTGAAGGATCTGGGTCACACCTGGGCTTATTTGTTTGCGCCCTTAATCATGTAGGTTGCTTTGTCTCCCAACCATAAGTAATAGTAATCTAAACATTAATTGATATCCAGTTTATTTAAAAAATTGAGGCAGATATCATTTGGCGTTCGCTGTGAAATCAGAACTCGCGTCCACTTAAATTTTTCACAAAATTATGATTAGCTTAAAAACGACTTAACCGATTTTGTTCTACAGATGGTCTGGTTTAATAAAATTAAAAAAATACCTTTTAATTTTCGTCTAGCGGTAAGAAATTCCATCGAATCGTTTAACAAATTTATAAATTTTCCAGGCAAAAGGAGAGAAGAGTTTGATTTTATTAAAATCAGACTTTCACATTGTTTAATAGGTATTATATATATGTAGTACAAATTTCGCATGGACTTGCTGAGGAAAATCTCACATAAATTATTACAATAGGTAGGTACGTAATGAACCAATATTTTTACTAAGAGTCCGTAAGATAACATGGCGAATGATGGCCTGAGAAATTATCCCTAAACCTTGGCTGTCCAAACATTAGTTGTCTAAATATTGGTCTAACAATACGATACGATAGTAAGATCCCAGAGCCGTAAGACACAACTTATTTTCTAAAGAATAGATCTTTCGATTCTCAGTAGTCTTTAATGTACTTTTAATACCTGCATGTTTGTGAGACTTGCCCGGTGACACCTGCGCAGGTACCAGGCGAGAAAGGTAACTAAAAATCACAGTTACTTAACTTAAATTTATATGACTGATTTTTATATATATTTTATAGAATATTACTCTGAAGTCATATCAGAGAAGTCAGACGCTTTCCATGCGCCAGAACTTATGTCAGACGCTTTTAAGCTCTATCAAAAAAAAATTAACTTAATTTATTTTTAAATGTCTTACTTTTATATAAGTTATTCAGATAACTATTACAAAGTTGTATTAAATCAGTCAGACAGTTTGTAATGACCAAACACCCCTTAAACACAGGAATTACTCAGCCTCGAGTATGAGCGCGATAGCACAATGCGCATGCGCGTCAGAGTAAATATCTAATATTTGAAAAGTACTTACTGTTTTCAATTTCATATTTTTGCATATCTATTCAAATACGATGAAATTTATAATTAAAATAATAATTAATCATTTTTAAAATAATATAATATATTGCATATAAATAGGGGAAAATGATTTTTTTTGTAGCAATAGCCTTTCAAAAAGAATGATTTTTATTTTATTTTAAAAAATATATCTATTATAATAATTTCAATAGGAAATTTATTAATTATGATTAATCAATTGAATTATTATTTTATTGTCTCTTAATTATCTTCATCATCAAAATAATCATTTGAATTTTCATCATTTATTAAATCTCTATACTGTCCACTCAAGTCATCGTCCTGATCCTCGGAGATGCAGAATCGTTTACCGATGAAAACTTGCAACAAGATATTTTTAACCAAGTACAAAAATTTATCTGCGAAACTTATAATGTTGCTGGTATACTTGACGTTAATGCTGCCCGGCTTCAGCTGTTTTTAAATAATTACACTGCTTCTGACATTAACGAAGACTTCAACCCAAAAAATTTAAGAAATTTCGACGCAAGCAATTTACCACCATGCAAAACTGAGTTATTTCAACAATTTATTCGAGCTAATTACATTACCAGCATATGGAATAATGCAAATCAAAAACAACCAACTATTTTTACTCCGGAAAATAATGGATGGACGTTACTTCTAACGTAGTAATAACCAGTACCGTTTTCATTGGTTTGATGGTGACCAATTACCCGGATTCGTTAGCGAATCACTTCATGAACCAGGTACCGTACTTTGACTTTTGGCTTACAATTTATTATATTTGTCATTCTATTTTTTAATTGTTTATGATTTTATTTTTACAGAAAATGCTGCCAGCAACGACAATCTAACTGATGATGAGGACGATGACTTGAGTGGACAGTATAGAGATTTAATAAATGATGAAAATTCAAATGATTATTTTGATGATGAAGATGATTAAGAGACAATAAAATAATAATTCAATTGATTAATCATAATTAATTATTTTCCTATTGAAATTATTATAATAGATATATTTTTTAAAATAAAATAAATATCATTCTTTTTGAAAGGCTATTGCTACAAAAAAAATCATTTTCCCCTATTTATATGCAATATATTATATTATTTTAAAAATGTTTAATTATTATTTTAATTATAAATTTCATCGTATTTGAATAGATATGCAAAAATATGAAATTGAAAACAGTAAGTACTTTTCAAATATTAGATATTTACTCTGACGCGCATGCGCATTGTGCTATCGCGCTCATACTCGAGGCTGAGTAATTCCTGTGTTTAAGGGGTGTTTGGTCATTACAAACTGTCTGACTGATTTAATACAACTTTGTAATAGTTATCTGAATAACATATATAAAAGTCAGACATTTAAAAATAAATTAAGTTAATTTTTTTTTGATAGAGCTTTAAAGCGTCTGACAAAAGTTCTGGCGCATGGAAAGCGTCTGACTTCTCTGATATGACTTCAGAGTAATATTCTATAAAATATATATAAAAATCAGTCATATAAATTTAAGTTAAGTAACTGTGATTTTTAGTTACCTTTCTCGCCTGGTACCTGCGCAGGTGTCACCGGGCAAGTCTCACAAACATGCAAGTATTAAAAGTACATGAAAGACTACTGAGAATCGAAAGATCTATTCTTTAGAAAATAAGTTGTGTCTTACGGCTCTGGGATCTTGGACTATAACCATGTTTGTGCAGTCTCTTTGCAACAAGTTATTCCCATTAGACGGAAAACCGTAAAAGTTATTAATATAATTAGGGCAATTTATTGAGAAATTTATTATTATTGGGCTATTCTACACAAAGTTTTAATCAGAGAAAACTATGACAACCTCTCTATTTGTCTGACCCTAGAACATTCTAACACACTGTAATTAAAAAACGATAAACTATTAATAAGTCATCTACTAAATTTGCCTAGATGTTTGGGACAAAAGCTGGAAAAATAAATATGTACAAAATGCAGGAAATGCTGTTTGACTTTATTTTGCATTCCTTACTTTAGACTATTAAGAATAGTTTTGGTATTCGTACTGCAGGTGGTACGCATCATTACTTTTGTAACTACTGCTTTCTCAGTGCGCTTGTCTTCACAAGTACATCACTAAAGAACTCCTGTACTTCAGGCGTTCCCATTGTTGGTCCATCGCCTTAGTGATCTCCTATCTAGTGTCTTCGTCCGACTGAGCATACAGAAATGACATCATTGTTTCTTCTATGAGACGTGTCTGAAGAAAGTGAGAATGAGAACAAGTTGGACAATGAAGGAAATAATAAAAAAAAACAAGAAATACCGAAGAGTCTTACTGGTCCTAATGTTTATCAGTAAATCTGTTTTTTTAACAACACAGATTTAGTTAGCCTCAAAATAAGTTCGAAACTTGCGATACCAGATGCTAATTCGACGATACTTTATTTTATATAATATTTATTTATTTTTTATTTTATTTATTTATTCAGTTCACCAACAATCGATACAACAGTAAATACAGAGATTATACATACAATAAGGTTCGTTCTAATTGCTCGACCAGTTACAGGCACACCCAGCATGCTATGGGGAACAATCCGTGTTTAATTTTAATTATTACTGATAAATTTAAGTAAGTATCTATCTACCTTTTTGTTAGTATAAAGTTTATTTATTGCAAATAGTAACAACTTCAATGTTTTGAACGGCAAAGAACTAAAATAATAAGGCAGCAATATTAACCTATAAGTACATAAAATAAGAGTACAATACATAAATATTAGTCATTCAAGCAACTTAAAATTGTTTTAACGATATATTATGTATATCAGCTAGTCCACTGATCCTATTATACAACCTGCAAATTCTGGGCACTGTCGAATTTCGTCCTAACTTGGTTCTGCAATGGGGGGGTGCGAAAGATTGGATTGGCTTACGGGGTATTCGTCTTGGCACTGTAAAATTAAATTTTCTCAATAATTGGGGGCAGTGTATAACATTGCCCCCAATTATTGAGAAAATTTAATATCCTCCAGTGTCGCATGTGGCGCACTACCGCTGCGCCACAGAGGCTGTCAAATAATACTTCAAGCATCCTTCTACAGCAACATGTATTAATAGGTTTTCCACTTTTTAATTTTTAATACTTTTCCTTCCTACATAAGTATCTCCTTCCTATAATTTTTCGAGCGAAATTCAATGTTACAAATCATACAAGCATTTAGCGTTTGAAAACGTGGAAGTAATCCAAGGATTTAATGGATATGTTTTCAGCTAACACCGATCACGGGAACCTTTTAATATCGCTGATAACTCTAATGGACGACACGGAGATGAAAATATTCATCTAAAGGGAACAACAAAATCAAACGGAGGTAGAAATAGGGCGTGAATTTGTTGCTGGAAAGCTTTATGGAAGCTTCATTCGTAGCGGAAATGTGAAATTATTATAAGAATGAAAAATGAAAATGTGAAATTATTTATTATCATTGTAGTATTGTTTTCATCAATATATTAAGAAAGTACTCATCACAAGCTATTGCTCGGGGCTTCGATCTAGTGACATTTTCAGAAAAAATACCTTTTGTAACTGCTAAACGTCTTGTCAATCTCAATGTCAAATAGCATCAAAAACGGTCGTGTAGGAGTGAAATTCCGGCAACACCTTATAAGCGATGTCTAGGGTTACATTTACCAACTTTTTATTATTTTTATAAGTTTACAAGATTTGTTTTTAGTTTGAAATCATTCTTTGTATCTTGGAGGGGTAGGCAGAAGCTACATCTATATGCTATATGTAATCTGATCCACCAATTTTAAAATTATAGTATCGTAAACTTAGTATCCCATTTAATTTTCATTTCAGTGCATTATCATTAGCTATGTTCTTCGTGTAAATATGCGGCTTAACGGTTTAGTACCTAAGACATTCTCGAAAATTCCATTGATCTGACACCCACTCGATAAGAAGTTACGTCTACCCGCAAAACACATACACCCGCGGGTATGCGTTAAAATACTTTAAAGGAAGTTTCCTGGCGACACGGAAATTGTTACCGGCAACTATTTACAGTTAAACTTTGCCAATATCCCGTCTATTCCCGACTCGTTTTAATCACATTCTGGGGTTTAAAACGTCTCTTGTATCTATCATTAATATGTATTTACCAAAGAGCGTAGAACGGAAAGTAACTGCGATATAATATAACATAACTTACGACATTCATGGGAAAGAGATGGATTGGTCCTATTCTTTTTTTCTATTGGTGCCGGGAACCACATACATGCGAAATTAAACTTCCCTGCATTTTTAAAGTATATAATTTCGTTATATTTTTTGCACGCTAATGATATAATCAGGTCTATATCCCTTACGGATAGACAGACCGGAAGGCCACCTTCAGCTTATTCAAACTTATCAGATCCTTCAAATAGTGATTTAAATATGAACTTAGTAGCCTTTGAATAAAAATTTCGCATAGTTTCAAAAGAAAAAAGTTACACATTTAAAATACATTGACGATAGCACTTAAAAAGGTACAATCCAATCCCCAGTAATTGGCACTGTTGAAAACGTATAATTGCACAAGGTGGAGTATCGTTAGAGCCCATGATTTGGTAAGAGTCGCGTCCGATTATGCAAACGAGTTCTAATCTAGTAGCATAAGCCCGCAATTCCATGACTGTGTTTGCTACGTTGTGTAGCTACGCTACGAAACCTCACAGCTCTCGCTTTACACATATTTTGTTTAATGAATATACAAAAATGTCAAGATTGATGTACCCAGTTACAGTGAATTCAATTTCTTTTTTTTTAATTAAGTTACGAAAATATACCTACCGCTATTTCTAGGAATTAAAATTACAAAGAAATCGATAACTAAAATCTTACTCGAAAGTTTACGTTTATTCATTACAACATCATAAAAATAGTCAGTGAAAAGAGAAATCATCCAATTTCTTACAAAACTGTATCCCTCACGTCTTACGGTAAGGTTCTTTAAAACGCATAGTAACTCGCTCCTTATGTAGAATCACTAACAAATATATTTGTCTTCCAGTTATTATACCAAAGCGCAACTCTGTGTATGGCCTTAAAGAAAATCTTATTTGACTAATGAAAAAAGACATCCGATAAAAATATCCTTACGCGGCATTAGAAACGTACCTTAAACTAGCAGTCAAATGGTATTGTAGAGAGAGAACCGTCCATTGCAGATATACTTTATACTCCGGTCCAATCACTTCAGAGGGGCAGAAAAAAGATTAGATTTTCTCTCATTTGAAGTAGGACGTGACTCGCAATGGAAAGTGATGAAGAGATTGTTACGTTACGAGTAATAGAAGAGGTTCGGCTATAATGTTCGTTATCCCAGTACGTGTTTTGAACGAATTATTATATGTATTGTTCCGACCAGAATTTTGAGTGTATGTTGAATATTGCCAGATAACTGATTCAGGATTAGGTGCTTTGCTTTTGCAGAATTGAATAAAGCTTTAAAAGCTAGCTTTTATTTTTCACATAATCTTACTTATTGCTGTGGGAGAGCCTGAGACGCAAAATTCAGAAGCCATGATAACTATTACACTTTTTTAGAGTTTAACTTTTTCGTTCAGTTGAGACTGGTATATACAAGGCATTATGGTATTGATTTATTTATTGTTCTAATTTTTTATTGACCACGGGACCCTAACAAGACGTTGTACGGCAAGCTCGAGTGGGCAATCTGACTTAAGACAAGTTGTACTTCTTGATAACTAATTACTACTTGATTGGATACTTCTGACTACTGAGTAATAATTATAACCAGAAAAAAATATGTTAGTAGTTACCTGTTTTAATAAAATGAAAAATATATATGTTATTATTATTAATACACATTAAGATCTAAATTTTATTGGCAAGTTAGAAATAGATTAAGCTACTGATTCGAGGCCAAATTTATATGCTCTTTGATACTGCTACAAAACTACTGGTCATACCTCAGATGTGCAGCATCTGTGTCAATAAAGTTTAGTCACGGCTGTAGGCTAAAGTTCCCACTCGTTCTGAATTTTTGGGATATTTCTGATTATTATATTTATCTGGAAAGGGATAGGGATATTTATATCCGATTAGTCGAAATAAACTCTCACCTTTTCATGCGTTGATCAACATTGTACCTAAATAAAAGAAGAAAATAATTAATTAATGAACAAAGCCTGGGACAAACCTCAGGAGCAAATTGTTTAACAAATTTATGGCAAACAAGTCTTTCGAGCTTAAATTTTTTTTATCAAGATACATTGCAAATGGTTATTAGCATACTATGCAATGGATTAAGTACGACACGACTTGTCGAAGATATTTTTATCGGTTTTAACATTTTACTCCATTTTTTTAATCTGGTGACCCTGCCCAAGGCTCATACCCTATTGTACTTGCAGATTCCACCTGGATTTATGCAAATCCGACTAAACTCATTTACATTTATCTCGTCACTGCCAATGTTACGGTGCGCGAATGATATTTTAAGTGTTTATCGAAGCGAACAGATTTGGGAGTTAGGTACGACAGAAAAGGTTATTTGCGTTATTAGATGTTCTTATCTGAAGTAGATAGATTTGTCCATGTCCATGGATATCAAAAACACCTTAAATAACTTTAGGTATGTATCTTCAATCCCAATTTACTTAAAATCTTCAGTCCTAATAGTTACTTGACTGTTGATATCTATTTATCTGTCTGGCCAGCCTTAGCCAAATTCATTTAAAATCGAGTTCACTTGAAAAGAAAATATTTGTTACAACTCTGTAAATAAAATCAATTTCAGGGGTTTGGTATCTGTAACAGGAAATTAAAAAAGGGATGCCACGCTTTCCGTATACTCTAGAATTAGACCTTTCAATTACAAACAAGACCTTTTGTATGTTTGACTGCGTGTAAATTACCTCTACAGGCGACTGCGTGAAATTAAATATCTCGTTTCTATCCTTTCCTGTAGGAATTAAACAAATTTTATCTTAGTGTTCCCCTACACTTTACAAGTCAAATATCAACACGCAGTTGTTTATTGACTCAGAAATCAAAGAGTTTTCTACGTAAACTAAGAGTATCCAAAATTCAGCAAAAAAAAATATACGTCTCTGGGACTTGGTTACTGAATAACTCCTTATGCAAGTGCAAATTTAGTATGAGAGCAGCACTTGTGCATTTATACTTAGCTATAATATTATATAAAGTTGCATTCATCTTTACCTGGCTTTTGAATATTATGACTTCCAACCGGTGAACTCTCTTACCAACAGAATTGAAAGTACTTACTTACCTGCCGAGAATTGAAAGTACCTAGATGTGAAATGTCAAAGGGATGGCGTATCCTAACAAAGTTGAAGGGGGTGAATACGTGTTAGACACTTTTTGTTTTGTATCGTATTTGCCGTAATCTTTCATTATCCGACCTAAACGTGAGGACTTGCTGTATCCTTTGAGCGTTTTTTTCCGCAGAACAGTAAATTTGACCAGAAAGTAATGTGCACAAAGTTTTTTGATGGAAAGAATATTTAGAAGTGATCTATCTGATGTTCGTACGTCGTTTGTGATCATGATCTATGTTGGTTTGCTCATATGGTGTTTTAGGTCATAAATCGGCTCGTTTGAACACCTGTTGTACCCACTATCTCCTCCCTCAGAAGGACGCAACAGGGGCAAACGCCCCACCGACGCAATAGATTTTTATGTAATTTTTCGTTGTTTCAACATTACCTGCTTTTGGTAGATAAATATAACTTACCTATTCGTAATTACAAAAAGTTATTTATCTTAACGATTAGGTATCGAACACAGTTAGGTATTCATTTTTAATTGCAATATATTTTAAGATATTTTTTTTTAGCAACACCAATAAATCTGTAATTCCTGCATGTTTCTACCAGTACCAATTTTCAAATACTTAGTTAAGATAGTAAACGCCAAGCCAAAGATTACCTTCTCGTTTTTTATTGCTATGGCGTTTAAGCCTTGGCAATAGAATTTGGCTTTGTTAACATTCTACTGACGTGTAAACCGTTAGTCTCTCTTGAGAAGATTAGTAAAACTCCTCGCTCCTCGCTAGACTAGGCAACTACTTACTGCTAATGATGTAGGTAGCGAATTTGTTTTTAAGATATTTATTTCCTCATTTATACCATCTCGAAGAGAAAGTTGAGCAGATGAATGATACTGATTCCACATCTGAATAGAACACAGGAAACTGAATGTGTAACCATGGTCCTAGCTGAGTGATCGTGGACACAGGTGGATTACAGTAATCCTGGTTGAGCCTCCTTCGGAAGATCCAGAAAAATCTAAGCTAGCTTAGTTATCACCCAGAGAGACTGTCGCATTAATATTATCAGTATGTATCTAGTAGAAACTTATGCACTACCTCTATTATCAGAATAAACATAGTAAGAACTACATGAATCAAAGCTTACACAGCAGTGCACGTGGACGAATCCCAAGGAAAAAGTTATTTCAATACAATTATTATTCTTCCAAGAAATGTCATCCAAGTCTAACATTTCCCCTGAATATAAATGAGGTCTCTAATAGAATTTGATAAAACTTTTCTTTAGACAAAAGTGTCAAGTCGGTGGTATGAAAAAGAAAGTTGCTGATGGCGCTCGGAATCTTGGCCCTTATTTATCATAAAACTTGGATTATGCAATTTATTCGCACTCGTAGCTATTAGACAAGGATCGTTTTGACAACATAATTGCTATGATTTTTTATTGAATAAAAATGAGTAAAATATACCTACGATCACAGAAGTGAAATTTGGAAGTGTATAAATGAAAGTGAATGTAGTACTACAATAAAATATCAATTTTATACATTTTTGTGTTATAAAAATACAAAGTCGCCCTCCGCCTACGTCTATATTGCTTTCTTCATTAAAATAACGGCAATATATATTAATGCAATTATGATCTATACATAGGTAAGTTTATATATCTCACGGGATAGACATAGTCAACAGTCTTAAAAAAGCCTGAAAATGGAATTGAAATTAAAATAGTGACAGGTTTCTTACCCACTGCCTACAAGAAAAATCACAAGTTTATTAGCCATTCCCTTAGTCACCTTTTACGACATAATAATTACGTACCTATGACAACTTCTGTGTGTCGAATCGGTAAGGTGCCCAGTTAAAATGCTTGATGCGCATAAGGTAGGTTCAAATCCCACCACGGCCTTCTACTTACCAATGACTATTTTCGAAGTAGTGTACATTAGTTTGAATAGTAACCGATGCTCTTACGGTGAAGGAAAACATCGAGGGGAAACACTGCACATTCACGTAACTGGATGTGTAACCATGACCGATCCAATACGGGTTTGAGAGTCGAATCGTATAAAAACCTGACTCACCCAATCCAGGATCCATGCTCAAAAGGCATGGCCAGGCTTCCTCTTCAGAGTAGTGAGGATGCAACAGGGACTAAAAGCCAGGAGAGCGAAGATACGTAAGTACCTACCTACAAGATATGGAGTTGTCCTATTCTAAAGTGCTGGGAATCACACGGCACATCTCTAGAAAGATAGGTATATTTTTTCCTCATTCGCTTTTTTCCAATATCGACAAGGAATGGACTATGAATAAAGATCAAAAGGACCATCCTATAGTCTAATCGATGCCGGTAGCTATACGGATTTTCAATACTTTGATAACATGTAACATACAAACTGAAAGGTAAAGGTACTCGGATCGATTCCCAGCGTACACGTTATCTTATCACTCCATGTCGAGTGTTTAGTTACGGACAGTGTCATTAATTATTGCACCATAAAAATTGGAAAGTTATCTCGAACGTCGGCCTAAATTCGACGAAATAATCTTTTATTATGATCGATCGAGTGACCAGTAGAAGAATCGGAATATACCTAAGTTAAGCCATTATGTATACCTATAGTTATGCCCGATAATGTTAGCCTGTAAAAATTTAAACGTTTAGAAATCAGTAATTGTTGTTACAACTTAGTTTAATAGAATTTATTTGTTTGGGTTACAAAAATCTTAGTAGTTCGCCGGGCGGTCAAACGACAAAAATAATCTCACTATTACGATGAACAAACTAAAGAGTCGAACATAAGACTTTAGGTCCGTCGCTCTGACCTTTGCATGTTCCCAGTCTCAGAGTCATAAACAGGTAGGTACTGGGCCCAGATCTATCGTTTTTATTCATATATATTATATATAAAAACATACATATAATCACGTCTATATCCCTTGCAGGGAAGACAAAGCCAACAGTCTTTAAAATACTAAAAGACCGAGTACGGCTTTATAATGGAATTGAGATTAAAAAAATGACAGCGATTGCTAGCCCATCGCCTATAAGAAGAATCCTATTATTATAAGCCATTCCCTTAGTCGCCTTTTACGATGTCCTTTTCTAAAGTGCCAGGAACCATTCGGCATGTTTTGGGCAACCTTTTGACAAAAGTATTGTCGTTTTACCGCATGTGTACTTAATAACATAATCTCTTTAACAAACAAAATTAACAACTATATAATAACTCAAACAATCCCATTAAATACTGAGAAATGTTACTACCATTTACACTAGGCGGGTATTTTGCTCATAATCCTCTCATAGGCGCTGATTAGGATAAATTTCGCGCCTGATTCAAACGTAATTAAACTGGGCCGATTGTGGTTATTTTCGAAACAATCATAATAGGAGGAAACCGCAAATGGAAATGTCAAGCTAATGCGAATATACGGCCGGACTACAACCGTTGCGGTTGCCCAGTTCAACACTTTACGGTTTCTATTATAGGAACAGCTTAGTTGCCAAACAGCCTTATAAGAAGTAGTCAACTTTACATTTCAAACACACAAGTTGGAAGCATAAAAGTTGAAAGGAACTGCGTCATTGTTGGTTCATGGACTACGGCTCAAGAGTGCATATTGCCTTCTCCCTCTCATGTGGATTTCCGAGACTCCCAGTGGTTGGAGTTATACTAACAGATTTAAGAAAGTAAGTAAATGCTTTATTGTTAGTAGTAGAAGGAGTACCTACGTTACAAACTACACGACGCGTTATAGAAATCTCAATAAGCTAATCTAGTCGTCTTAACGTGTATTCCTTTATTCTACAAAAATATTAATTATCTACTTACACAAAATAAAATGTTATAACCACGTAAATCTATTATTGGCACAGAATTATTGAAGTACTTACTACGTATTGGTGAAAACTGCATAAATAAAGGACTTTAGTCAGGAAATACGGACAGAGACATTTGCCATTTCTGTCCATTGCTTATGCTGTTAAGTTCAGGGATACAGTAAATCGTATAATTTTCAGGTACCTACCATGTCAGTTAACATTGGTCATATCGGTTAAGCAGCAGCTATTTTCATTCGACTTTCGTGGTCAAATGTAGGTAAACCATTAGTCTAGGTTTGCCAACTTTCCAAGATTCTCTCAGAAAATTTCCAAAAAGGATTAAAATCTCGCGACTCCCAAGATAATTATTAATATCCCAAGATTTTTCACTTCATCTGTTGGAATTCACTGCTTTATGTGTTCTCAAGTGGTTCGCAATGAATTATTGCGCAGTGGTTTTGTTTGCTACACAAAAGGCGACAGCGAAAAAATATAAAAAAGCTTATTCAAGAAATCTCGGAAAAAAAATAAGATTAGGAATGATTATACTGATTTCTGATAGTTCGCAACCCTTACCGTGACCACTTTTCTGACGCAGACCATGAAAACCCTGGACCCTGGGTCGAGGGCATAACATAACCGGTACAAACGCTAGGATGATGATGCATGTGCCGTATAATTTATTGTCACATCCATAATTTATTTACCTTCATTATGTATTAAATATGTAACCTACTGATTAGCGTAACAGATAAGATTGGACTAGATACATGATTAGGCGTTGTTTCAAGGTGATGGTCTACACTTTTACAGTAAGGTTAGTTCCATAAACAAGAGCCTTTTTAATGCTCCCTTGAGATTATGGAAAGAAAGCAGCCTAATGTAATTTCTAAAAATTTAGACATAGAATACTTACTATAAGTTTTAGTCCTTTTTTTTGTCATTACTCACTCTCTGACCTCACAAAAATATTTTTGTTTCAGTACCTACTTCATACGTTCATTTGAATTTTCAAATGAACGTATGAAGTAGGTAGGCTTGATTATATCAATAGAAATCTGATATTATTTTACCAGCTCTTCCATACCCCT
This sequence comes from Amyelois transitella, assembly GCF_032362555.1. Lineage (NCBI taxonomy): Eukaryota > Metazoa > Arthropoda > Insecta > Lepidoptera > Pyralidae > Amyelois > Amyelois transitella. The sequence continues at coordinate 3,575,923 of NC_083512.1, read as the reverse complement.
TAAGCTTAAACAACACAACAACTCAGTATTTCCTTCGAAAGGTCAATTTTACCAAATGTGCGCGTACCTACTATCCCTTTCAAATGTATTTTGAAAGTATATTTTTATTAAAGCTGTTCGCTCCAAGCCCCGACCATTGAACCCTTGGTTCAAGATTAATTTAATAAGCAAGGGTCAACATCAACATCTTCAATGTTTTCGCATTAGCCTTATTAAAACAAATTCAACATAATTGAAACCCTTATTTTGCATTATTATTTTGTAACACAGATTAGATATGTACTAGGTACCCTACATTTTAACAAAATAGTTAGATAATGTGTTTGTTATTCATTACATGACATATATTTTAAAAACTTGTGGCACCAGGAACTGCTGCGTCGATATCTGACACCCAATGCAATCAAGCGTTGCGTTATACTAACAATTATTACGCGCATTAAAGCGTTTCTTTGTAGAGGTACCTACCTAATACAAGATAAGAAGCTCCAAGCTAGTATCGTAGCTAAATGAGTAGCTCTATAGTTACAAATTTTTAAAGAATAATATAAAAAATGCCTCGGAAGTTGAAGATTCAGCTAGATGGACAGGAGTAATAACCACAATAAAATGAGTTTAATTTGTAGACTAGTGAGTTCGTCGACTCGTCAAAAGTTTATAAAGTTGGACGAACTGCATAACTCACAAAATTTAACTCTGAGAAACTTTAACAGTTCTTTAAAATTCAACTTCTCTTTGTAAAAATTTTAAAGTTACCTTGTTAAGAAATAAAACTAGCAATATCCCAAAAGAATTTAACAAGAAAAGAATAAGGTTGAAAACCAGCTACCTCGACGAATATTTATATTTGCAACAATGTGAGAGTTTCCTTTGCTTGCTTTTTACCTGACCGCTCTTTGTTGGCTTGTACTAAATTATCAATGACAATAAAGTTGGTTTCCCTTTAAAAAATTAAGTAGGTACCAACTACGACATAAAATCTATCAACTTGCTTACTCTCAACACAAGACCTGACGTGATTCAGTCATTATCTTTATTTACTACTAGGTTTGAGCGAGGCTTCGCTCTCGTGGGAAATTCCAGAAACAAAAGTAGCCTATGTTACTCCCATTATAGAAAACTATATCAGTGCCACATTTTTTTTAAATCAATCTAGTAGTTTTTGAGATTATTCGTTATAAACCTTTTATTTTTAGTTTGGCTTGATGTGTTACAATTGCGTCTTTCAGAAATTATCAGAACAATACGTAATCAATTAGATGACTGGAGATAATGAGATAAAATGAAAAACAAAATATATTTAGCTAAGAAACTATCGTAATTTACAAGGTTTATGAAAGAGAATCCTTTTATCCTTTATATTTCCTGATTCTGAAAATTTGCGTTTAGGATACAAAACGATGCCTTTCCGAGTCCAAAATTAAGTAGGTAGTAGAATTTGATTGAGGATCATATTTCTTTATGTTCAATGTAGTGATCTCCTGCCATTCAAGTATTATTATTGCAAGTTTCATAGAAACACTGCATTTTGAACAAAACCAGTAGAATTGATTGCTTTATAAATCAAAAAGAAATCTCATCAGATTTCGGTATACAACATTTGACAAGAACACAACCTATTGATTATACTAGCCGTACAGGTACTTATCTACAAGAAAAGTTATTCAAAAATGGAAACATATTTTTTTTTTATTTCACCCAATGATCTCGTAACTAAAATACGTAGGTACCAATATCAAATTTAAATAATACGACGGTCGACAAGTACAATGAATTAGTTGCACACCGCTGTGTGACGTGAAATGGCGATAAAATTGTATCACAGCTCAACAAATCTACTGATAACTTATCACCTGCCTCGTATTATGGAAAACCTGTTCGTCGCCCTTTCAGCGCGGTCATGTTCTGTGAAAACTGTTTACTTGTGCATTATTAAAACAATGTGATCCATGGTTTTTATCAGGATGACTTATTGGCTGTTGCTCTTTGGAGGATTATTTGTGTGTGTTTATACTCAATTTAGTGAAGATGAAGGTATTTCAATTGTTACTTTTACGATGAGTGCGTTGTGATATTAACGCTTATTTTCATCATCTGACGAAATTTTGTTCACCCCATTTCGATGGTACAACCACACTTATTTCAATACTAGCTGTGCCTGCGACTTCGTCCGCGTGGAATAGTTATTTTGGGCATCATTGAAGCCCTCAAGGATGCTCCTTCCCCGATTTTTTTCACATTTTCCATTATTTCTTCGCTCCTAATAGTTGCAGCTAGACGTTATCCAATCCAAATCCAAACATATAATAAAACTGTAACTGAACTTTGTCTGTACATTGAAGATATTTAAGAAAAAAAAATATAAGGGGTCTTTTTATGGTCAATAGAAGCCAAAACAATTTTTTTAGAATTTTTGTCTGTCTGTCTGTCTGTCTGTCCGTCTGTCTGTCTGTATGTTTGTACGCGCATCACGCAAAATCTACCGAACGGATCTGAACGAAATTCGGCACAGATATAGTTAGTAACCTGAATTAGAATTTAGGCTACTTTTTATCCTGAAATTCTATCCCAAGGGGATGAAATAGGGGGTGCAAGTTTGTATGGAACTTCGTCATTTTTAAATCGATATAAAAAGCTATTAATAATTATAATACATAGACTGATAGACAAAACTGTAGTCAAAATCTATACTAATATTATAAAGCTGAAGAGTTTGTTTGTTTGAACGCGCTAATCTCAGGAAGTGCTGGTTCGAATTGAAATAATCTTTTTGTATTGAATAGACCAATTTTCGAGGAAGGCTATATAACGTATCACGCTGCAACTGTAAGGAGCGAAGAAATAATGAAAAATGTGAAAAAAACACGGCGAAAATTATTCACCCTTGACGGCTGCAATGATGCCCAAAATAACTATTCCACGCGAACGGAGTCGCGGGCACAGCTAGTATAGCCTAATGCCTTCCTCGATAAATGGTCTATTCAACCCAAAAATAATCTTTCAAATCGAACCAGTAGTTCTTGAGATAAGCAAATTCAAACAAACAAACTCTTCTGTTTTATAATATTAGTATAGTTAAATCTAAGTGCCTATTTAAACTAAAAAAAAATATTGTAATAGAATTATAACCAGAAATATGTACCTACAATTTACAAAAGAAAAAGAAATGAAAATAAAGTTGAAACGCCTGTGCAATACTATCTTGCCGCCGTCGGGTCTTCCCATACTCCTATAGGCTCCTACTAAATATGTAAAAATTAAATAATTTGTTTAATTTAAAATATTCTTGAGTGCCTATTTTGTTATAGTGTGAGGGTCCTAATCTACTGGGAGCACCGCCACTGATCTTCAATAATAAATTGTTCTATATAATTAAATTTAACTTTTATTAATGAATTAATTTTCAATAACTAAACAATACGTATACGCGTGAGGACCAGTGCGCAGTAACTGACCACACGCCATTCATTCGTCGCTCTCATACAAAATCGCTGACACATAACAGTCACACTTACATTGCGTCCCTACACTACACCCCCCAAATTTTTACATACAAAAAAATTTTAAATGCCATACAAATGTTCTATCATTCACAAATTTAATATGAGTAACTATTGGTATGTAATGTTAACACAATGACCATTGAATACAACGCAACACATAATAGCATTTCTATGAATCTAAGGCGTCAAATTGCACTCGGCTGGCTGCCTGTGGCTGTTGAAAGACCGTCTGTGATACGGACGTAATCTTAGTCACCGCACAACGATTTGCTTATTAAGCCACTTCTTTGTCCTCTGATGGCAATATTTCACAATAATTAATCCAACCAGAGTTCCCATTAACACGCAACAATAACCAGTGTCACTTGCATTTTGTTCATATTTTCTTGAACAACATTGTTTGAGGCGACATTTACTTGTTCCTTATTATATTGACTCATTATGAATAATCAAAAAATTATAAACTTTAAACAACTAATTTGTATGATACTGAAAAATACCAATTTTTGCAATACAGAATTTGTAACTAGGATATTTGCTTTTGCTAGTTTGAAAATTCCATATTACCTTTAACTAAGCATCAGCTTTATCATTTATGTTGTTACAACAATTCAGTCTTCGTCATTAAAATATTTCAAAGTACATTTAAACATATAATACTGTATCAATATTTTAATACTAAAAGTACAGTCGGCTACATGAATAATTATACATTACTTGACTTATATTACTAATTACATTTTAATCTAATTTCATAAAAAATAAAATTAATGCAATAACTTAATCTAATCTGCTTTATAAAATTACTATTCTTAGACTAATTGAAACTTTTAGGTAAGCGAAAAAATTTTTTTTTTATTATTAACAATTAAATCTTACTGGCAATTTAACCACACGACCTCTACTAGTAATTTTTTGATTCATCACAATATCGCTTTCTTTACTTTCCTTTTTATCCTGAATAATTATTTTATTGCTAACGTTGGCATCATAGTTTCCATCCACCGTATCTGATTGATCACTTAATAAAAATGCTGGTTTTAATCTATCCACTGATATATTAACTACTCTATTTTCTAATTGGACTGTAAATACCTTACCTTTTCTATCAATGACCCGGTAAGGACCATCATACGGTGGAACCAATGGCTTCCGTACCGCGTCATTTCTAATAAAAACATAATTACAGGTATTTAATTCTTCATGAACAAATAATGTACGTGAGTCTCTTAACTGTCTCGAAACTGGTCTCAAATTCCTAATATTATCTCTTAATTGTTGTAAAAACGTATTCTCATCACTAATTCGTTTATCTGTGATATCATAAAAATCACCAGGTAAACGAATTGCTTGACCATACATATATTCTGCGGGACTCACACCATTATCGCTTCTACATACTGAACGTAATCCTAAAAGAACTGTAGGTAATTCATTACACCATGATTTATTTTCACTAAGACGTGCCATTAATGACTGTTTCATACTTCTATGCCAACGTTCTATCATCCCATTACATTGAGGATGGTAAGGACTACTACGAGATCGTTTAATACCCATTAATTTTAACAATTCACAAAATAAATTACTCTCAAATTGTCTACCTTGGTCCGTAGTTAACTTATAAAATGTACCAAATCGACATATCCACGTTTCATAAAAAACTTTTGCAACTATTTCTGCTGTTATTTCAGAAACTGGAACTGCTTCTGGCCAACGTGTAAAACGATCTATCATGGTAATAACATACTTATGTCCATGCTGACAAGGACTTAAACTTCCTACGATGTCGATATGTACATGTTGCAAACGCTCAGTAATAGGAAATTGTTGAAATTCAGATTTAGTGTGCCTATTTATTTTTGATTTTTGACAGTCAATACATGTTTTGGCCCATATACCTACATCTTTATTCAATCCCGGCCAAAAAAATCTTTGCGACACTAATTTCCTTGTCGACCTTATTCCTGGATGACTTATATTATGAATTGATTCAAAAGCTACTTTTCTGAATTTTTGTGGTAAATATGGTCTACAACTGTTGGATGAAGTTTCACAACAGATTTCTTGTTGACAACTTGGAATAAACATTTTTTTCAAAGAAATGTTATCACTTTGTTCATTCAACAATTGTTTTAATTCCATATCACATTTCTGAGTTACGGCTAACTCCGCGTAATCAATATAAGTAGGATTGTGTATTGTTTCAACACGCGATAAGGCATCCGCTATATTGTTATTCTTGCCTTCGATATATCTAATATCCGTTGTGAATTCACTAATAAATAATAATTGCCTAGTACGCTTTGGTGTTTCGCAACTAGTTTCGGCTTTATTAAATGCAAATGTTAATGGTTTATGATCTGTAAATATTATTAATTCCCTACCTTCAAATTGATATCTAAAATGTTTTATAGCCATGTAAATAGCCGTCAGTTCTCTATCGTATGTAGAATATTTTTGTTGAGCTGTAGTAAACTTCTTAGAAAAATATCCTAACGGTAACCACTTGCCATTTACCAATTGCTGCAATACCGCACCCGCAAATTTATCCGACGCGTCTGACATAATTGACAATGGTACATTCGGTACTGGATGAGACAACATTACAGCTTCTTTAAGGCTTAATTTACATTGTTCAAATGCCTGAACTGATTTATCTGACCAATTGATTTTTGTTTTATCTTTTTTCTTAGAGTTTTTTAAAAATTCGTTCAAAATCGATTGATATTTTGTAGCGTTGGGTATATTGGCTCTATAAAAATTTACCATTCCTAAAAATCGTCTTAATTGTTCAACTGTTTCCGGTTTCGGATATTCCAGTATGGCCTTAACCTTATTTTCAAGTGGTTTAATGCCATCTGTGGAAACTTCATATCCTAAGAACTCAATTACCTGCTTGCCAAATTCACATTTATTTATATTTATAGTTATACCAAAATCCGTAAAACGCTGAAATACTTGACGTAAATGGTTTTCATGGTCTTCTTTAGTAAAACTTGAAATCATGACGTCATCAATAAATGCAAATACAAAATCTAAATCTTTTAATACATTATTACACATAAATCTTTGAAAAGTTTGACTACCATTACGTAAACCAAAAGGCAATCTTAAAAATTCAAACAAACCTATAGGCGTGATAATTGCAGTTTTCTCAATATCCTGTGGAGCTACCTTTATAAAAAAATATGCTTTATTAATATCAATTTTTGAAAAATATTTCTTACCTGCTAACATATATGTGAAGTCGTGCAGACGAGGAACGGGGTAGCGATCTGGCTTCGTGATCGCATTAAGACGTCGGTAGTCTCCCACTGGGCGAATTTCTCCATTCTTCTTTGCCACAACATGCAGAGGACTGGCCCATTCACTTTTCGACGGTCTGCATATACCTAGTTCCTGCATTAATTTAAATTCTTCTTTCACCTTATGATACCTGTCGGGCGGCAATGGTCTCGCACGAGCATGAATAGGCTTCCCTGTAGTCTCTATATAGTGGAAAACATTATTTTTAGTACATTTACTATCTAGATTATTAAAAGAAATCGGTTTAGTAATTTCAGGAAATTCATTTAATAATTCTAGGAATGGATGATCACCATTTACAGTCCCTATTGATGGTGTGTTATTGTTAACTATGTTGCCAAACGTTAGTAACCTAGTTTCCTTATCAATTAATTTCTTTGCATTTAAATCGACAATCAAGTTATGATGAGTCAAAAAATCGGCACCTAATATTGCCTGATTAACATCAGCAATTACAAAAGTCCAATGATAAGGGCGTCGAAGATTTAAATTTAATGTCAAGTGTTTTATACCAAATGTCTTAATTTCACTATTATTAGCCGCAAATAACTTATAGTCCGTACATGTTTCACGTTTTTGTTTACAGGTTGCCGGAATAACAGAAATATTCGCACCAGTATCCACTAAAAATTTTAGTCCATTTTCCCTATCATAAACACATAGGCGGTGATTATTCGTAGGTACAATATTTCCCGCCGTCGATTGCACCTCCATTAGTTTTCCGTATTTTTTTCCGATGGAGTTTTCCATGCACAGGGTTGCTCACATTTCCTCGCTCTATTCCTAAAACGATAATGCCATTTGCATAACCAATTAGGATCATTAGGAGTCCTGGACTTTGACCTCGATCTGTTTCTAAAATTTTGTCGTCCTCGATATGATGATCGGCGATGTTGACTCACCTCTTCACGCAAGGATGCTACTTCCAGGTGTAATTTATGCATCTGAGTCAAAAGATCATTAACAGGAAACTGGGTACTCCCTGAAGATGTATTGTTGATTTCTGCGATATCAGAACTGCGTACACTTTCCATTATTTTGTCAGCAATCTTCGCTAAATTATCCAATGTTTGATCCTGACTTACTGTGAGTACAGCTCTCACGGATGATGGCAGACGAGCAATCCATAAATTATGCAATGTATGGTCGGAAACTTGCGCTTTTTGTCCTAATTCACGCATACGCCGCAATAATTGAGAAGGTTTTTGCATTCCCAATTCCATCTCGCCAACTAACTTTTGAAATTGACGTTCCGCACTTTCTTCATAAACTTGTAATAAACGTTCTTTAATGGCCTTAAATTTATTAGTTTCAGGTGGCGACAACACAATATCACTAACTTGTTGCAATGCATCTCGATTCAACTTTGCTACCACTACATCAAAATTGGCTCCATCACTTTGCTTTTGAGGCAAAAGGATACTCTCAATCTGCGCGAACCATAAACGTGGCATTTCAGCCCAAAAATCCGGTAATCGGGCTTGAAGAGCGATAGCAGCTAAATCCGTATTAGACGTACCTTGTGCCATTTTTGACGATCCTTGTAGCGGGGGTCCAGCACTTAAGTCCTTGTTCATTATTAATTAGTCCAAAACTCTTCACTAAATTGTCAACTGTTAATCACTAATGTCTCTATTTATCGCAAATAACACTATGCACTTATATCTATTCCAGTAGACACTTAAGAACTCTCACACTATTTTTTTTAAAATGAAACACTAGGAAAATCGGGGTCACCAATTATAGGCTCCTACTAAATATGTAAAAATTAAATAATTTGTTTAATTTAAAATATTCTTGAGTGCCTATTTTGTTATAGTGTGAGGGTCCTAATCTACTGGGAGCACCGCCACTGATCTTCAATAATAAATTGTTCTATATAATTAAATTTAACTTTTATTAATGAATTAATTTTCAATAACTAAACAATACGTATACGCGTGAGGACCAGTGCGCAGTAACTGACCACACGCCATTCATTCGTCGCTCTCATACAAAATCGCTGACACATAACAGTCACACTTACATTGCGTCCCTACACTCCCTTAGGGAAGTCGGAGTAGATTGGTGAGGGCTTTTGGCCCTCTTCAATGGCATCATCGCTGCCTACGACTGTAGGCAGGTCGATGGGGCGGCCGTGACGGCCTGGGTCTTCACGACTTCATACACTGGGAGTTCCCATCGGCGGCGGCGTTGTCACTGGTCGACGACGTCTGCCGCAAGGCAGCGAGGGGAGAGTTTCACCCGACGGCCCGGAGGGCGGGCGTGGAGCGGCGAGATGCCGCGCAGGTGGCTGTGTGATGACGCGCCCGCCCTCTCGAATATCTAGGTTCTCCCACTTCAGGTCCCTGAGGATCGTCGAGTTCCTCACGTAGCGCGGGGCTCCAACGACTGCTCTGAGACTTTGGTTCTCTTGGGCTCTGAGTCTTCTCCTTTTGGTCTTAGAGCAAAATGCGTACCACGCCGGGGCCGCGTACGTGAGGCGGGATCTGACGTACGTTTGGTAGATCCAGAGCTTCGTCCTCAGGGGGAGGCTGGAGGAGAGAACTGCGTGAAGTCTCCCCCTGGCTGCCTTGGTCATGAAGCTTGCGCTCGCCTCCCGCCCCTTTTCTACCCTGCCGCCGCTAGCCGCGTCGAGCGCGGTAACCGTTACGCAAAAATAATCCTTATAGCATGATTCAGTATTTACGCGCGATTGCTTGCTAGCGTATTGCATTTCATGTATAAGTTTGGTGTTTCTATACCGATTTCGATGATTCTTTTTTTATTGAATAGGTACTTATATTAACTTTTAAGAATTATGAATGAGTGTGAGTGTTATTGGTATTATAAACATCAGAGTAAAGAAATATAATCAGAAATCTCCGAACTGCTAAGCTATTAGGAATTAGACGTGTTATTGTGAGTCAACCATAAAAGATAGACTTATGCTGTCTTGGGATATTTTTATAATAATTTTATGTAGAATATTTCCGTTATACATGGTTTCGCTTTATCTTTAACCATTAAGGCTGCACACGCGACGGAAGCTTAAAAAATCAAGTAACTTCTCCCGTTTTCCCAACATTTCCTTTCACTGCTCTGCTCCTAGTGATTGTAGCGTAATGAAAAGTATACTATAACCTGCTCAGGAGTATGAAGAATAACTGTACCAAGTTTCGTTTAAATCCGTCAAGTAGTTTTTGTTTCTATAAAGAACATACAGACAGACAGACAGACAGACAAAAATTTTACTGATTGCATTTTTGGCATCAGTATCGATCACTAATCACCCCCTGACAGTTATTTTGAAAATATATTCCATGTACAGAATTGACCTCTCTACAGATTTATTATAAGTATAGATATAGATAAAAAATTTACTGCATAAAGAGTATTTCGTGTAGGATTGCTAATAAACGCGGGAAAAACGCTAATTTGAAATTTTAACTTCATGTATGTACCTATTCAAGAGAATATTAAATCCTTTGTAAACATTAACTTACACATGTAATTAACTCCTAACAGCTCCGAACTACGAAGGTTGAAATAAAATCAAAATAAAATCAAACTGCGTATTTCTCTACGCGTGAAAAGAAGAAGAAATCATTTGCTTCCATTGCTTTATCTTTCTAGAATTAGCTTTAGGTCGGGTTTCATCATCAACCACTTTTCATCAAGAAGCTTCTTGATGTAAAATGGTTAGATATTGATGACCCTTCTAATGCGATTTCTCCGCGACACCAATGTTTAAACTTATACCTACGTATAATGTGGTACAATTTCAAATAGCATTGTCCCAGTAGAAAACATGATTCTAGGGTGGGCAAACCCAGTTCTTATGGCAAAAGTTTGTTTTTATATATAATAGAAAATTATATTTTTATTATGGTGTAACATTAATTCCATAAAAATGTCTACGTCTATACACCCGAAGATTTATTCTATATGTACCTACATATACATATCTGCCAAATTTCGTGAAAAACAGTAGTTTTTAAGTTTATTCGTTACAAACATATATAAAAATCTTTTCTTTTTATTATTAGTGTGGATCAAATACACCCTAGATAGTGACTTAGCTTCCCCTATCACAAATCTAACTTCGGTGCTGCCTCATTTATATTACTTGTCGTATGTATTTCAGAGTGTAGCCCAAAATGCGTGGGAGAAGAGTACGTGTGCCTAAACAGCAAGTGTTACTGCGCTGATGGATTCCTGCCTAACCGCTTTCAGAATTCCTGTGTCAAATGCCCAGGTAAATAAAGCCTTTCGATCATAGAGCATAAAACAGCAACATAAGCCTAGTCCTGCTATCGGTAAGTTTATAAATATTACAGATATAACGTACCGTTATTTTATCACGGACATTTCAAATCATGTTACAATGATCCGTGGACACCGAGTGACTAATACTTGTACTATTTATAAATAGTATAATGCAACAATATTTCTTAGTTACTATTCTTGACAACATTCAGAGATTTACAAACGTGTGCATTATTTGCCAACCGTACTTAATGATTACAGTTTTGTTAATATTTGGAACTAAACAAGACCTCACATGTATAATTCCAGGGCTGGGCGAGAAGTGTTTCGGCCCGTGCTGCAGCCACAATGGCAACACGAGCCTGCACTGTTGGTACGGAATCTGCCAACCCTGCACAGACCCCGCTGGCAACTGGATTTGTCGGTAATTATCTCTTTTATTTTTTTATTTATATATATTACTAGCGACCAGCCCCGGCTTCGCACGGGTGCAAAATTATAAATGTTATTATACATAAAAACCTTCCTTTTGAATCACTCTACCTGTTACAAAAAACCGCATCAAAATCCGTTGCGTAATTTTAAAAATTTAAGCATACAGACAAACAGACTAAAATAGCGACTTTATTTTATACTATGTAGTGATTTATATTTATATAAAATATAAGACGAGAAAATTTTACGAGGACGAATCCTGAAATTTATTTGATAGCTTTACAACTGCACAGAAATACGTACTTTGCAAGGCATCGCTGTTTAATTCTTATCAAGTAAAATATGGCGTTTCTCAATTTAATATTATTTCAAATTCTATGCTTAGACTTTAAAAATACACTTTTTAGCAATTTTGTCTTAAATTCCGTTTCTTTAACATCCACAAGATCTTACTTATTTAGAAATGGCATGGATATTGTACATATAAAATAACATTATTTTGTTTCAGAGACTCCTTAGACCAAATTCTCTTGGTGACCACGACGCAAGCTATCATGGGGACAGCATTAATTTTAGGAATTATAGCAACATTTGTTTTGCTCTTCAAGTTATGCGCTACGACCGATATAAGGTGTGTTATAACTAAAAAACACCAGATTCACAAAATCTTTTGCCTTTTTTAAACAACATAACCATTAAGTATTTATCGACAGCATATTTATTTCCAGTTTATTTTGGCACTAGTATATATAATAGATCCTATATTGAGAAATTTGCGTTAGCTAACTTTTAACAAAAAATATGTTGTTTTATTGCATAACCCATGATAAATTACCCGTATTTGATGATCATTATGTTAAACCATTCGGACACAATTCGGAATAATATAAGATTACAGAAATGAGAAATACATAATTTCCCTTTTTATTGACACCGGAGTTCTGGCCAAGTTCTGGCCAGAACGAACTTGATTAGAAACGAACTTTCTCTAATTGGCCTGGGTCTTGGATATTTATCGTATAAGATAAGTAGGTACCTATCGTTGAATTAGTATATCATAACACAAGTCTCGAACTTACTTCGCGGCTAACTCAATCTGTTATTGGTCCCTTATATATTTAAATAACCTATTTAGTTATAAATTTATATTTCGATTCAATTCTGAGATTTATTTGTCAGAAACAAAACTGCAAAAAAATTACGTGCCATGCCAAGACGACGATACAATCATTTCTATTGTCATGACATTTCTATTGTCTTAATTTATGCTGATTTGTATGCTAAATAACGTGAAACTAAACATTTTAATTATAGAAAGTTTCGTCGCTCTCCTGCTAATTTATGGCAATGTTTAATGACCTGCACACTTTTATTGTTCTTGTTAGAGTATCTTAATAGTTGTATTACTTACAGACCAATGGGCCGCGGAGCAAACTATGACAGCCGGCTTTCCATAGGGAGTTTACAACTTTACGTCGATGAGAGGCTCCGGAATGCTCCACCGAGGTACAGATTCATTGTTTTATTATAGCTATTTTAATTATGTTATAACAGTTATGTTTTAATATATTGTCAATTTTGTGAGTTCAGTTTTGAATACGAAAATAAAAACTATCATTTGGCCAAATCAATGCGAACCTCCTAGTACCAATATCAGATTAACGTTTGGACACTTTAAAAGGCATACCCATCGAAGAACATTGATATGTGAAAAAATATCTGACATCCTTATTGAATGGATTTGTTTCTCTGTTAATGGCTATTCTGTGTGTCGAGTTTAGAAACATCTTTAAATTCAAAGGAAATTAAATCTGATCTCTTATAGATCCATGTACCCACTTACTACATAGAGTAGTCAGTTTATATAGTATTATATTTTTGCAGATATTCGAGAACACCGGCGACGACGGATTCGTCCACATATCCAGCCATATCATACCTGAATGATGGTTTTGTACGTATTATTTTTCATTTATCAGTATATTTATCAAAATACCCGTAAAAATAGAATAGAAATTAAATACTTGAACACCGAAATGATGAAAATGAATAAAAATCATCCATTCTGGGATCATTATTAATCATTTTCATCTTGATTCTTATGAGACTTTGTATATTTTCTAGAAATATTTACCTACGTTTAATTCAATCGAATCGAACTCCGCACATCAGGGTACACCTGCTCAATAATGTGTGAACATATTAAATCATACTTCATACTCATAGTTTAAGAAAGTTCAAAATTATGTGTTTGTTTCTCTTTCACGCAAGAAGTTAAGATAAAACATCGTTAACATTTGTCAAAATAACACTGCCAACAATTTTCACGCGGACGCCTCAGGTGAAATAAATTTTTTTTAGTCGTCAAAAAATAAAAGGAAAATATACTTTCAGGTGCACGATTGCAGTGTGCCGCCACCGCCTTATACAGAAGAAGTCAAAGACGAAACTCTACAACCGACAAGTAGAGAGAATCCAGCGTTACATATATAACAATTAATATTAATAAACTGACATAATTCTCCCTCCCGGCATTAATCACGGTTACATCCTTACCTCTCTCGAGAGGGAGGAGACCGGGGTGCGCACATTAGTAAGTGTAAAAAAATTGTGGTGAATAATACTGCTCCCTTATTCAGGAACATTTATATGGCATGTCTTATCTTCCCCTCTCTTGCGATCACCACAAAGTTACAAAGGGAGTATTCGTGAGCCCCTGATCTCTTAAATGGCTGGACCAATTCAACTTGCCTTTAATTATACAGTATTAGACAATAAGGATACAAAATATTTTTGTGAGTTAAAATTTTGTAGTAAGTAAATTAGAAAGTTTAGAATAATATAAATGTAATGTGAAAATATTGAATACATAAAGTATTTTTGTACAAATCATAATGATATTCTTCGATTATGATGTTTCAAATAAGTGTGGTGAAATTCCGACTGCACATTAAGGTCACAATTAAGGTCTTAATTTATAGTATTGACTCGAGTATGTTAAAAACACAAATGTGTTACAAATTTACATTAAGTAGGCTATTTTAATTTTCCGTGTATATATACATTTATGTGTAGCTATTGAAAATAGAATTTCCAATTGAAATAACTGTGATGTCATAAATCGAGCCTTTAAGTAAATCTTACGACTTTCAATGAATTCTCTGTTGTCATTTTTTACATGTAGAACACCTCACACCAACGGGTCTGTCCCCACACATCAGAGCTGTGATGTGACCGACCAGAACATGTTTCATCTGGATTGTAAAGATTATAATGGTACATACATTTTCTATGAATTGACACTGGAGCTATGTTGCTGGCACATTACGATTGTTAAGCAAAACTTTGAGTCTACTGCCTGCTGGAACCTCCTCATCTTTGTAATTCCTTTGATGCAAGTTAGGGCTTTTTATTTTTTAGTCGCTTCCTACAACATCAACAAAAAGAGATTGGTCTTATTGTACTGACACACAGTACAAATAACTGTTCCTTAATATGTCCTTTAAAATTAGTTCATCGAAAACAACATTATGGCATAGAAAAGTCTATTGCATTTTTTTTACAGTGTAACATTTTGTTAAATAGTTCAATTGGTTAAAGTGGTCAGAGCAGCCACAACATCGCCTCTGTGTTCTCTTAATGTTCTCTCCGCTAACGTTCTGGAGATTTCCATTTCTTTCACCTGGAAATATAAGAGTCAGTGGTAAACAAAAACTAAAACAATTGAAGATTATCCATACTAATATTAATGAGAAAAGTTTTTAATTTAGTATTTTTTATGTTTGTAATAAACTCAAAAGCTACAGAACTTATTTTCACGAAATTTGGCACAGATATAGAATATGCCTTTGGTAATAATATAGGCTATTTTTGTCTGCAATTTCCCACGGAAGCAATGCCCTGCGCAAAAGTTAATGTTTTATAAACAACAAGCATAAGTCAGGTCAAGAGTACCACAAACCAATGGAGTTTTATGAAAAGATTGATGATTAATGTGGATAAAGCAAAATAAGTATGGTGAGATCATTTCGGTTGTTTCATAACTGTTGGCTCTGTCTTCCTCAAAAGGGATAAAAACGTGATAAATGTGTAAGAACAGCACTTACTATTAATTCTATGTCATCCTTTTTGACTGATACTTTTTGTAATTCCTTTTCTTTTTCCAAACGCTCTGCCGCTTCTTTGTTTCTTCTGTCACCAATTAAGGAGAGAGCCTGAAATACAAAATATGTAAAGTTGTTATTCAAACAGAAATAAACAATTTAAAAAAAACTTTATTATGAGATTCCTTTTTAACATGTACTATTTACATACAATTTAAATAAATAAAAGTTATAGGTTAGAGAGATAAAAATATTTACAATAATAATAGAAAGAAGAGGATAAACAAGAATGAAATATTTGGATCAAATAAAAAAATAAACATATGTTTTACAAAAATAACATCAAGTAATTTCTTAGAAAGAAGAATAACTTTTATAAACCTTTGGAAGACCTCACCCACTGGCAAAATACCCTTGGGCCCCGCAATGTGACACCTGTTCTCCTGTGTTTTACCTTATGTCTGATAATCTAAAACACAGGAGAACTTATGTTACAGGAGAACTTATGTTCATGAAACCAAGTGTTTATACTTATGAGTGCCAGACAAAGCAATATTAGAAACCATCTTTGAACTCAAAATGAATTTGACAGGTTTATGGTTATGACTTCATTATTTATCAGTAGTTAAAATTATCAGTAGTATTGCCCTGAAGGTAGATAAAAAAACGCAAGCCAAATGGACCGGATAATAATAAAAGTCTTCAACATCCATGGACGAAAAATAACAACATGTAATTTATATTGTTTAGAGACTGAACGTGTAACGTCGCGGGTAGCAGCAATAGAAGCCCAGTGGGGCGCGAAAGGAACGGGTATGGAGGTACACACCAAATAACACTACACCAAGTAAACACCAGTATAAATCGCATAGTACATAGGTATCGCACAGTACATAGGTAGGTACCTACCTAATGCTTGCATTTACCCTAAATTTTGAGGTTATGAATGAACGTAGTTACAATATTCCTAATATCTTACCCCAGATATGTCCTGAGAAGAAATCTCCTTTTCCTCAGCATAATCAGTGACTTTTTCTAAATCTGCTACTCCACTATCATGTTTCGCAGTCTTCTTTTGAGTCTTATCTTTATCATGCTGAATGTCGTCTGTGTCTCCGTTGATTTCTTCATCAGCCATCGTTATAAACGGTTTATTGTTTTAGTAGAGTTCTGTATTAAACATTGATTTACACGTATTATTCAGAGAACTACAAGAACCAAAGTAAGATTCCAGGATTCCAAATCAAAAGAGCATCATCCCAAATTTTGCACCTTTTTTCTTTTTGTAGCTGTCAAAGTCAATGCATGCATTGTCTTGTCAATGTCATAGACAACAAAATTGTAAATAATTCTGAACACATTAATGACACTGACAAACAGATTCTAAACATTTTTATAAATTAAGGGCGTTTAAGCTTAGGCTTCCGACTCAGAAAAGCCCGTGTTGCACCAATGCTGCCCAAAGAACCCTAGTAATAACCACGGAAATGGCTAATATTTGAATGTAACGGCTTAATCTGTCCCCATACTCAGAAAATGACATTTCTGCATTTTCCTTGTAAGGTATCAATACTTTTAGATTAAACTAGTGTTGATGCATCTGCTTTTCACGGCACCATCACTAACTAATCTTCATTCAATTTTGGCATACAGAGAATAGTCACTGATTTAAAAAGATTACCTTATGTTACTTTTCACGCTAGCGAAAATAATTAATCTTCATTCAATTTTGGCGTACAGAGAATAGTCATTGATTTAAAAAGATTACCTTATGTTACTTTTCACGCTAGCGAAAATAATATAATAGAGGATAATTTAGGAAGAAATAAAAAGTACAGTCCGTCCGAGTCAGTCAGACCGGCGTCGGATAAAGTCGATGGCCGCTGCAAGTGTCTTCTAAGAGTTTAAGAGTGGTAGCACATTAAATGCATGGACCTTTTCGTACCTAATATTTTTAAACATCTACCTACTAAAAAAGTACAAGAAATTGTCTATAGTTGAAATTAATAAAAAAAAATGTTTTTTTATCTTTGGTATGGTGTCTTTGGTTTGGTTAGAAAAGTGTGGGTGCGCTGTTTCTCCTTTTGTTTTTATTTTTTATAATTGGAATTATTACTAAATGTAGTTGATATTTAGATTAATATTTTAATATGAATAGTGTGCAGTAAAATTGTGGTTAGCCACGAAGATCACTACTCGGTGAGTTTAATATGCCTTTACATCAGATCAGATTGATGAACATTTATATTTTTCGCCCTTGACGTGAAATTTTTAGTACCTTTTGTCAACTGATTGGCATAAGCGACAATGTGCATGTATTTTAACAATGTTTTCATTTCACACGTATTTCCTTGTATGACGTCAAGGAAATTCATAGCCAGTAGTACAATACACTTCAAACTTCAACAGACATGACCTCTCTGACGGGCGGTATTAATAATATAATGTGCTCTTGCTCAATGAGTAGGTAGTATTCAATTCATCTTATTTGACGACTAATGTAATAGTGCACTATTTTGAACTTCTACAGGCTTATTTAATGAATCCATACACTCAGGCAAGCCTCTCAAAAGTATGAGGTTCATAGACCCCTTACTATTTTATTGAAAATGACATTCATACATACATATCACATCTTTATCCCTTACGGGGTAGGTAGAGCCAATAGTCGAAGATAAGAAGCCTATAATTAGCTGCAAGGTTTAGTGATATAAGTGAGATTTAGAGATAAGTGTGACAGGTTGCTAGTCCATTGCCTAAATAAGAATCACATGATTGACAAGCATTAACTGTCCCTTATTAACTTTTAAAATTTACATAGTAGAGAAGCAGCTATTATTTTTTACTCTGTTTAACTCGGCTAAATGGATAAGCATGAACAATTGGCTACATGAGTCCTTTTATAACATTCACAAGAAAGATATGAAATGGTCTTATTTTAAAGTACCACCTCTAAGTATCTAAAGTGCGTTTTGTACATTACCTTCACAAAATTTATTCTTATAATTTTAGTGCAATAAAGGGTATTCTATCTATCTACCAGGAACCATATAGCACATTCCTTATAAATATAATTTCAGGCATTGCGAGTTACACTATGACTTTAACCTTAGGATAATGCCTTTTTTTAATTTCTCCATTATCATCAGATCTTTTCTGTTTCTAGTTTAAATTTACTAAACTTGATTATAAATAATTTTTTACCGGTATGAACTAGTTTTTACTTTTAGATTGGGTATTTAGTAATCACTGATTTTATATGAAAAACTCTATGCCTTCAAATTATGTATGATGTATACATATCTGTTTAGAGTATGAATGTGGATGAAGAGAAATAAGTGTGCAGGGATCGTGACTAGTGGAAACATGTAGTCGCTACCTACCCCGCCATGATGAGGTGTGATTTTATGTTAGTAGGAGTGAGTGCCGAAAGAGATTATTTTTTTTTAATTTCATATAAACCAATCATAACAATGTCTTAGGCGATGGGATAGCAACCTGTCGGTATTGAATCTCTATGCTATCATTAAGCCAAACAGCCGAACATGGCTTGTCAGTCTTTTCAAGATTGTTGGCCTTGTCTACCCCACGAGGCATAAATAGGTGACTATATGTATGCATCATAACAATGTACTCTTGCATTCTCATTTCCATTCTAAGTTTGAATAAGTATTAAGTTGATGTTATTGAAGAATATGCTGCAGTGCAGTTTCTTACCACTCATTCTGCATTGACCCTTAGAAGCGGCAGTAAGCTTAGTTTTGAGTTATTTATTCAACGTCAACCAATGTTTTGAAACCGAAAAATATTAAGTGATTTCATAAATACCCTATAATTATGAATAAATATTTGAATTTTAATTTTGGATTCCTATCGTTTTTATTAGCTATAAGTAGCATTCAGAGGCTTATGTCCAGCAAGTTTATGTGTACAACAGTCCGTGGCGTTAGTCGCGGTTAAATCCTCACCTCTGAAGAAGAGCTCAGGGTGTGCCTTTGACCATGATCCTGAATTGGGTGACTCAGGTTTTTACACAAAGTTATTTAAACCATAGAAACTTTGTATAGGAACTTAACATATATTGAATCATGGTTAAACATTCAGTTGCTTGAATGTACAGGTTTCCTCATGTTTTCCCTCATTATAAGAGCATAGGTTAGACATACATACATATGGTCACGTCTATATCCCTTGCGGGGTAGACAGAGCCAACAGTCTTGAAAAGACTGAATGGCCATGTTCAGCTATTTGGCTTAATGATAGAATTGAGATTCAAAGAGTGAAAGGTTGCTAGCCCATCGCCTAGAAAAGAATCCCAAGTTTGTAAGCCTATCCTTTAGTCGCCTTTTACGACATCCATGAGAAAGAAAAGTAGTGGTCCTATTCTTTTTTGTATTGGTGCCGGGTACCACACGGCACTAGCATAGGTTAGAACCCAAATTAATATACATTTAGTATTAAAATAGTAATTGGTACATGGCAAAAGTAGGTTTTGAACCTGTATCTCAATGCGCATCACGCTTTTACTCCGGCACCTTAGCGATGCCCCCACTACACTCGCATTGTATGCACTCACTAAAGTTAACCTGATTTTCAATATCAAAACATTTTTATGTCGACCTTCTATTTAACCTTGAACCGAATCCTTGGATTGATTGTTTGATATATGTGCCTACCGTAAGCGAATTCGACCTTGTGCTCATAGAAATAAGGGCTGCTCTCCTGTTTACAAGGATATTTCCGGGATCTGGCAGTCCTTGAATAAGTTTCGCCTGAAATGAAGGCCTTTACAAAAATCGAGGGTACAGAGATGACCTAAGCGAGCAGTGCTTGGTTAATGAATTAAGTTTGGGTAGCGTTAAATAAAGTCAACTGTAGCACCTACGCAGTCCACTGCCATTTTAGGACAACATACCTACATATTTTCCGACATAAATACAAGAATGTTTGGTCTAGACTTGTAACTTAGACGTGGGCCACTCATCTTTTCTTTGCATTCAAACAAACTAAAGCTTTCTGTCCCGCTGTCCCTTCACTTAGTTTTGACTTTATAGTTATGAGAAAAAACATAAAATCATGCCTCTTCCCCGGAAGCGTAGGCAGAGATTACATCTTACCACTTGCCATGAGCCCTGAATGGTTCTTTAGCTTAATCCATATAGAAGCTTGTCGGTGTAGGGTTCTCTTGACCTGATCTTTCGCCACTGTATCCCCGAAAGATACAAGAAAAGGTTAAATGGAATCGTTGGAAGGGCAAGGTCTAGGCTAGACGAACGTACAAGTAAATACAAATATTTGATAAATTAAAGCTCATAATTGAGGACACGATATGAAAGATAATATGCGAGCCAATGGACTGAAATCCGTGGACGCCGAGAACCGGACCAAGTGGAGAGAGAAAAGGCGGACCCCGGGCCACGAAACACTTCTGTGAAGGGTGCAACCAGACACGCAGAGATGAGAGAGATATTGGGGACACGATTGGAGTTTTCTTAAAGCTTTAGTCAGAAGATTCCACTCTTCCATAAAATTACAATCACATAAAGACAAACGAATGCTGATTCTGATTTTAACGACCGGTTAATAATATAGATATAAATCAAAGGTAAGAAATGTTAATGTGGCGCATTAAAGGATAAATGCAAAAATATTGTATCTGTTAGGTCCTTTAATTTTCACGGTAAGGGCGCATGATAAATGAAAATCTTTTCAGTTTCTAGGTCAGCTCCGCCCAGCGATGACTCCGCCCTGAATACGATATTCAGTGAGCAAGGATGTCGCATATACTTTATTGACCTAAATGACGAACTAATAGCTAGCTGACTGTATGTTAGAGTATAATAGACGTAGGATTGGTATGACCTTATACATTTCATTAGTTGAAAACCTATCGAGTTTTGCTTAGCTACTCTACCATCACAAAAATATTCCACCTAAAACTTAATTTAAATAATTCCTTTCATTCTTTTTAAAATTTCTCAGTGTTCCCGGTTTTATTCTCAGCAACTATTCTTCAGAGCCCGTGTTCTGCTGATGTCCCTTTGTTTAAAGTAAAAAGTACTTATTCAATGAACGCCATAATAGAAAAAAATTCAACAAAAATAAAAGTATATCATATAATAACATAATAGGCAGAGACAACATAATTACAATTACAATTGCCACAGTCCCTGCACACTTCTTAGTTACTTATGCCCTTTTGGTTTAGGAATTCTATAAAATCTAAGCCAATTTCTGATTGGCAATGGCAATTGACATATTTTTATACTTAGAAGAGTCAATATTTTTTTGTAAACGCTTCAATTTGATAATAATAATATAAATCAATCTAATATGTCCAACTTAGAAATACATTTTTTTAAATAAAGTAGTTTTTTTTGTAAATTGTAGATTTAAAATTTAACTTTATCTTGTTATTCAGCGGTTTGTTCTATTAACATGATCCCATTATGAGTCAGATATTTAGAGTTAACTGGATGATTTAGCTCATATTTGAACATAGTAACTTGGACAACGAACGGTTTCGCATACTCTGATAAATTTGTTATCATTCTGTTATCATATTTGTCATCATTTTACCTCGATCTAGTTTGGTACTTCGTTCTAGTATCTAATACTCGCGTTCAATTGATATCAACGCGGAAAACTTTATATAGGTACCTACCTAGGAAATGTTATTTGGATTTCGCACAGGTTAATACAACATGGTCTTTTAGGTATAAAATATTACGAACCAGAACGCGCAAATATTTCCTTTTTTAACTTCAAAGATCAAAATACCCAAAAGCAGGTAGAATTTTTTTTATACTTATTGGCAACATGCTGTTTATGTTTGCTGATAATGTATTAATGTCTAACAGAATAGTCGCACTTAAATCATAAAACAAAAATTCCAAAAAGTGATCAAAAATTGAATGACATGGATGCCATGCCAATGCCTTGCTTCGTTAGTAATGTTTGTCAGTCATTGTCAGTAATTCATTAATTACCACACAATACATAATTCTATTACTGCATTACCTAACTAGAATTCAGGTCAAGAATATTGATTCGGCCACAAAATGATGATACGTTGACACTTTTGAGTTACAATGAAATATGTTGGATATGCATGATGATACGTGATGTTAGGAAATAAGGTTTATTGTGGTCAGTGCTTTTAGCACGACTTGACTCACCCAATGCATCCTGGATCCATGGTCAAAAGACATACCCCGGGCTCCTCAGAGTGGCGAGGATGAAACCGGGACTAAAACCAGGAGACAAAAGAGTGCTTTAAGGGCGTATCTTATTATTTCTCCTCTATTGTATTTATGTAGAAAACATATTAGATATTTTCACCTAATATTTATAATGCCTTTAATCCTTGTCATCAAAATAATGGTAATCTTTTTTAAAACAGTCAGCTCTGTCTACCCAACAAGGAATATAGTCGTATGTATTAATGATTGTATGTGTGTTAAGTGAGTTGAACTGAACACTCCTTTGTTCCTGCGATTTAATATTAAGGTTCCTCCCTTTATCCTATCTTTGTATATTTTTATAACATATACGTACTTTCTTTTGTTGTTCTTAGTTTTAGAATATCACACATGTAAATGATGTGCCTCTACACAAACGCATGGAAATGTAGTCTTTCAATGATGCTATTCAGTGATTCAGCACCAATCTAAATTCCACTCTGTATATATCACAGATATTAACAAACTTCAAGACTGTGACAAAGTGCACAAACTTTGTCACAGTCTTGAAAAACTATCTATGTAGTTCTATTTGAATTCATCAATTAACATACAGCTGGGTGTGACTTTTCAGTCTTTCAATACTGTTGTATGTATGTTTATATGTAATTCTAAAAGAGCCATTCCAATGGAGCACACATATCTTAACCCTCCCCCCCAAAATGAACCTGAATAATCCACGCAGAAAGAAAGAAGATTGTTCGTGTATTCAAATGTTTCGTTGAAACATTCCAAAAGTGACATGTGATTGCACCGATTGCAATTGCTCGAACATCGGGACAGGCCGGGTCACTCCCGAGGGCGTCGACCCTTTGCACGCCAGTCGCCTGGGCTGCATTGTCCCGTCAGATTACTAACAGAGCTGTAATTGGAGCATTTGCAGTAAATAACCCTCAAATTAACTATCGACGAAGAATCTATTCAGGCACGCGTGGAAATTTTCTTGGCGCATCTTGTGAAAAAGACCAACTCTACTGTATGTAAAATAATTGTTGAATGATGCACATTTTTATTTGTTTAAAGTAATCAATATCTTTGGCATTTGCATTTTTTTTGGCATATCGTTTCGAGATATCAATGCAAGGAAAGGTAGCGTTTCCCGAGAATAATTGTTTTCACACTAATAAATGTGCCAATCGCACAAAAAGAAAGATGTTTTTCCTTCGTCTGAAACGGAACAATGGTTATTTAGAAAATTTTGGGTGCAAGCGTTATTTATAATCTCGTATATTATAGCATTGCTGCTTTGGAGTATACAAGATCTGCGAACATTATGCAATGAACATTGAGAGCACTTTCTAGGCAAGTGATAATACCCACCACTTTCAATGAGTTCCGGCTGTCATCCACAGGCTAGGCCGAATCTACGGTTTCTATCTATAGAATTTGTGTTGTCTATACTTCTTGTCGATAAACATAAACAATGTAAATGTATAAACTAATGTAATTTAACTAAGATTTACTTTCTTCCACAATTTTTTTTTATTTGTTCGCATACTATTGATGTAGTGGGGAACCCAGTTATTTCTATCGCTCGTTCAAAGTTTACTGCTGCTGCAACATTATCTTCTCTTGAACCTTTGTTTTCTCCACGGACGTGCCTAGTAAGTCAACTACTAAACCGTTGTTCACCCTTGCCTCAATTTTGTATGCGATCCCCTTATTTTCAGGTTGGCTAGAAGAGATCCCACTTAGGGATGAGCCCACCTTTTTACTGTACTACTACTACACCATTTGTAATGTACTTCTTTAGTGAACAATAAATTATTAACTTACTTACTTTCAGTTCCTTTAACCGAAATATTGTCAGGGTTTAAAAGTTGTTTCGTCCCAAAAAACCGAATGGTCACTGACCGTAAAGATAGGGCTTCACCATCTACAATGAGTAACGTCTGCATTCACATCTGTGTAAAGTTACAGTTAATCCTTTTTTACTATATTACGCAACGCTATTAACCCGTTAGGACTGATCGTGGTGTCAATAACACCAGGTGCCATGAAAATGAGTCGAGATAGGAATAGTAATTTAAGTTTTTAATTCGGTTGTAGAATAAATGAATCATGACAAGTGGTGTGCAAATCAGGTTATCGATTAGTGGTAGTGTTAGCTAGCGACACGGGCCGGGCGTCGACCCTAGCGCAGCACTGCATATGGCACTTGTGTTGAACCTCCTAGCTTGACCCTTTGAGGACCGAACTACGGGTAGCATTGTCTGTGGAACCGACAAAGGCATCCTTTCGCAGCTGTATTTTATTGCTGGAGCCTTTGAAATTCTGTTGAAATTTTTAGCAAGGATGGCAGTTGAGCTCTTATAAATCCTTGTTCTATTTATGTTTATTTTTCTTAAATTTTAACTTTTTTGTACTTACTACAACATACATTCATATTACATTATTATATGCATTAGCTTATTTTGCTGGATGTGTCAAATTGTATCTACCAACTAAACTAATTGAATATTTGAAAGCAACCAAATGGATACAGATTGTAGTTATTTGATTATAACTCTCTTTCCCTCTGAAAGCTAACTACACTTATCTAACAAAGTTTGACGGCAACGGGCCTAGATACGAAAACTGAGGTCGGCAGCACAAATTAATTCTATTACAGATGGACGTTCCTGATAATTAGAATCGGCTTTGCAGCGACATTGCGCATGTGCAGTAGTGCATTATAATTTATGCTCATGTAAACGGGATGTGATGATAATTATAATTATATTATCTATTATTTTATTCGTTACGATGACAAGAAGTATTCATAGTAAAACAACTATTTCCTAAATAGTATCGCTTAAGGACATCGATATAGTTTGGTTGTAATTATTAAGATGGCACATCTCCGTCGTAATACATATTATTACAACTTAAATTCTTACTCTGTTAATAGATTCTCGATTGCCACACTACTCCTTTAAATTACTCCTTTGGTTGGCGTGTATGCAAGCGCTATTGTTTATTTGCATGAGAAAAGGTTTCGTTCAAAATTGCTTGTTAGGTTTAAAAAAAGAAAGCGCATAAACCATTAGTGTTTTGACCACCAAAGAATACTGTATTTTTTTAAAATATTGCTTATCCAACTCGTTTCAAGCGCTTTGCAGTGTATATTCTGCTTTTCTTTATTTTGATTCGGAAGGGAGGGGGCTGGGTCACGAATTACGGGTGCTCTCGACCCCATCTGGGTACTGTAAGTGTGCCACGGATGTATGTAGGTTAACATCGGACGCGCTCAATACGCTACCGCTGACGATCCGATGCCGGCCACCTAACCTAGATCAGGGAGTAAAGAGATCGCTTATGAAATCTGGCGCACGACGGCTGCATAAATGGAATGCCACTTTGTTAACTGCGATTTGAATGTAATTAATTTGGAAAAAAAAAATGGTAACAGTGAAACTCTACAATACTGTAAAAAAAATTTTTTACGTAAATGAAAATACCTACAATTTAAAAAACCAAAGAAAACATAAAGGGATATTAACTTGAGAAACCTTTGTAAGTACATAGGTTCTGCTTATTGCTTAACACATCTCTTCCAGCAAACTCTGGAGTGTAGATACAATGAAAACGGTGACAGAAATATTCACAAAAATACATACATTTACAGATACATAATAACAATATGACGAATTAACACAGAAAAGTACTACATAGTAATAATATTTGTACACAAAATAATATTTATACATCTGGAACCAAAGACCTCCGTTCAAAAGGAGGTTAAAACATTCGTGACTACATAAAATAAGTGCATTAACATCTGTTTGCATTAGAATCTGATGCCCTTTATCATTTTAATTTAAAATTTTCATATCTCATTCATTGTTAAGTTGAAATAAAAATGATATCGTAACTAATCTAATGGGAGCGTGTACCTAGTGGTAGTAAATGGTGGGCGTGCAGAGAAACTTGTGAAATACCTAGCTCGACTCCTGACATACTACGAGTGGTTACATACGGCACATGAGATTGGAAAACTCGAACATTTTCTATCCGATGGCATTTCAGGAAAACGAGGAACATCTTGTTACACTTCTAATTATTTGGTTAAAGAAGTCGCACAAATTATAAGAGCAAAGAAGTGTTTCTACTCACAGTATTTTTTTTATCAAAAGAATAAATTAAAATAAAATAAAAATATAGAATAGTGCAATATGTCAGAAAAAATAAATAATGTGGATATTACGGTACATCTTGTATTTTAGAAAAAAATGTTCAGTACAGCATGAAAAAGCGTACCTGCCCCGTGGCCTGTCTCGTTTCTAATTTTTAATTTCTAATTGCATTTTAAACATTTGTATGTTTATAAACTTTGCGCCCGTATGTATATTTCAAAACCAGCGTTCTTTTGATGCCAGCAACTCAGATCTAGTGAAATTATGTCACACTCACCATGCAGTGGGGTCTGTAATACACATTGCAAAATTCTTGATGTTTCGTGTACGATATTGCAGTCGGTTTGAAACCTAAATAGTTATTGGAAAGCGGCCTATTCTCAGGCTCGTTTAGAGATATTGCCTTTAATGGAGAGATAGTCTTCCGTATTAGTTAAAGATATTATGCTAACATTCGCATTTATAATTAGAAACTAGACCGAGATAGTTGTCGGTATAACCAACTAGCATTTTCTCTTCTCTTCTCTCTGCCTTCGTAGATCTCGTATTAATACAATAAAAATTCAACAAAGAAGTGAGAACTACTATAGTTTTTGAGATATTAAAGAAATAGATCTTCGAGTATCGCCGTAGAAAAAATTTATGAACCGTAAAATGATCAAAATGACCTTTTTTAAGCCTTTTAGTTTCACCTCAGTGTTTAAAGGTAGCTCTCTTCATTTGTCTCATAGTCTCTAAAACAGTTTTCAAAAGACAATTTTCTACAGTTTAACTTTTCATTGGTTATAGTATTAGGTATTATTTATTTGGTTTTTCCTAACACTCATTATCGTTTGATAGCAAAGTCACGGTTTAGTTAGTAGTAGTATTTAACATCAGGCGTAAGTATCCTACGAGTATGTTTCTTCCTAATTTAGTTTGACTTATTAAAATCACATTTAATAATATTGTGTTGTTATATTAAGTGTATATTTTGCAGTTGTAAAGTATTAGTTACAATTCATAAAATGAAAAGCGGTTAAAAACCCTGATTGAAATTTCGATACATTTGAAAGCTTAAGCTCTTGCTCTTGATTTCTTGCTCGTCGATTTCACACGAAACTCTCTAAAGTATCTGGTGAAATTTTGCCCAATGCATCTCCGTTGAACTTTTTTATTGAAGAGTTCACTGCTGTTACTATTTTTTTGTTTCAGTTACCTAAGTCTGTTACTGTTTGGCTAGAAACTTCAGTAAAAAGTTCCGATCTCTAAATTTCACAGCAAAAAGCGATGGTTGCTTTATCTGAAATCTCGTTTAGAGCTCTGTTTTCGTTTGTGCAACGCGTTTAATTAATTGCTTATCATTTCCTCGTATACGTCATTATTTTAAGTCTCAATAAATTAATGATTTTTAAATTTTTTTTATTTACTGAACACAAATAATATTAGAAGATGATTATAATGTCCTTCCTAGTAGGCTCTTGTATCAATGTACTTTTATTATCGATAAATATCTAAATAATTTCGCATTTGAGAAGAATAATTTAAAATTTAAATTATATTAGATATTTCTTTGTTTAATTGCTACTATTTTCCAAGGTGAGTGGTGACGCAATAAAGCTCATGAAAATGGGTTTTTTTCTATAAAGCGAGGTGTTTAGCCAAAATATTATCATGCTTTGAGTCTGACGTCAACTGTGCTGCTCTGAGACTGTGATACCAATGCTAACTTTTTAGTGCCATAAATTTACTTAACGCTGGCCATTATGTTTTTTGGTGATATATTTCACATCTGGGACGAAAAAGATGTTACCACGGTTTGTTTGACCAAGTCACCACCTATAAATGTTATTACGAAAACGTTTCAATAGCTGCATGCACCAACCGCATTGGCCGCTGAAATGGGAGTGGGTGGTTCTGTTTAGAAATGGTGAACTGGAATGCGTTCCGCCACTCTTCGGCTGCAGCCAGTTCGCTTCTGACTCGATACGGCCAATTGTACGCGCCGATTTCAAAACGAAAGTACCGAGCATCTAGGACGGTGAACGTATTTCTCGTCGAGATCTCTTGCAATTTAGCAGCCAGTACTTTGTACGAGAATGTGGCTTAGTCAGATGTTAGATTATTCATAACTCGCAAACGGCTAGTTTTACAGGTTTCCAATGTTCAGGATATTTATTTATACAGGCATATCCATCTTGACTGAGTAAAACAAATCGCCAAGCGTCATTAAATGCGATACGCATTCGAAATTGACGCGTGTGTGATCGAAATCTTGAAGAAGTCCGATCTTGCTCATTTCTCAGTCACAGCTAGGTACCTCAAGATTGTTGATGGCCTGATATGGTTTTCATTTCACCAAAAAACGAATTATTAGAAACCGGTGCGAAAGTTTAACAGCCAAAGAAAAATATAATGATGTAAAAGTCAGTAGGTAGGTATCTAAAGAAATTGGGAGGAGGAGAAAAATTCAGACTAATAACGTTCTAAAATTTTGTGAATTATATTTCTATATGTTAGCGTTATAAATTTAATGAGTTGTTACCTAATATCCTTAAAATATAGTTGAATTTATTTTTGTAGGAATCAGTGTCATATCATCTTATGTGAAATATAAAAGTATATTTTTTAAAAGTAGTTTCATTATTTTGACCACTGTTTTCCTAATAATCTGTTATTACTTATTGATTCAATAAGAAATTTCATATAGGTAATTTATGCGGTAATGTCATATGATGTATGTACTACAGCAAAACATCCATTTCATTACGATTATATAACGTTATTCTGTAAGAGCTATAGTTTTCACTTCATTTGTTGTCGTGATTATGTAAATAACAATAAGAAAAGTTTTGTGATTTCAAATTAGTGATGCTTCTTTAATAAATAAATTTCATACCTATTTATTACGCAACATTTATCATTTTAGTTTCGTACTGAAAATAAGTGACTCATAAATTTTCTTGGGTTATCCAAATATTTAATTGTTGAAAATTACGATTACGTCCGTTATTATATTAATTAGTAAATGAATTTTTGTGATATACGGGTCCATATAGATATTTGCATTCTCTCAACCTACATCTTGAATGTCGTAGATTGTAACCAAAATTGAACCGTATAAATGAGTTGGTAAAGATTAAATCGTCAGTTATTCGGTAAGCGTTCTCAATCTTGCAATTAGGAACTTCTACGGTCGAGCCATGGTATTTTTAACCTTGTGTTAACGGTTATAAAGGTTACATTTGAAATATTTTAATTTATTTAAATACTGAACATATTCCATTCAACCATGAACTCCTTTGAGGAGCGTCCCGCGTTGAGACCTCAATTTTTTAACTCTCTCACTTATTGGTCAATCAGCGTGACATTTGTATGGTAAATGCTGGGCTATGAAGTATATTGTTATAATACGGTCATTGCAATAACGAGTCTAGTTACATTGACTAACGATTCATGACCTCAAACATCACCTAGTACTATTAACGAGATTATTAATTAACGTTAACTTCATAAATGTATTATCAAATAATCCATTTCCCTGTATTTTTATCATTGTAACACATTTAAAACTGACACACGCATCCGTTGGTCTGTAAAAGCAAATAGTGTCAAGGTGGCTTATATTGATTTCAAACTCTGAATGAGCACAATAACATTTATTTTAATATTATTGATATCAAGTGTTTTGTTTGTAATCGCAAATAACCATTAATCTTAAAAAGATCCTCTCATGTTTATATTCTTCGTTTTTTTTTTTAATGAAATTTATTTGTTTTCTTGTTCCAGAGTTCTACCAAAGTTTGGCGAGCATTACAAAAGTGTAAGTATTTCATGCCTCCAATTACATTATACAGTAAAAAGTCTCAATATTCAATATTCCCACGCCACGGCTACTTAATACAGGTAGGCACCGGCCATCAGATACACCAAATCGACATCGGAACATCTTGCGAGTTGTGTAAGCGCAGCGTAGGGTTGACTGCGGCTGCGTCATTGCTCAATCAAATGCATCTCGTTTCGTGCCGACTGGCTTACTGCGTGAGAGTCGAGTTTCCCAATAGGAGAGTCGAGTGCTGAGCGCGACGGTTTCCCAATAGAAAGTCCTCCGGTACAGGAAGCGCAGTGGTTGCACTGCTGCACGTGCAACAGGCGCCGGGAGGGGCGCCGGCCGATGCACTTTCGTGCCGGTGACGTCATTTTGTACCTTTCGTCAGCGTCACGCCGCAACCCGTAAGAGCTGTTATGCAATGGACGCGCGCCACTCAACTTTCCAATTTCGACAACGCGCTATTGTGTTGTGTAGCGCTTTCAAATTTTACTATACCTTCGCCTGTTCACTGGCGCTTTCTTACGTTTCTCCCTCTCTCCTCACGACTGAAAAATGCTCTGATTGCGATGTGCAGGCGCAATAGCTCAGATGCACTTTCACTGTTTCGTCTCAAATCCGCGTAGAAGAAGAAAAAAAATGGAATAGAAAATATTGGCTAGTTTAAGAAAATCTTACAGATTTCCATAGGCTGGTTGTGAAAGATGTTAGAAAATTATAATTGGATTTCTAGTTGTGTTTAGTAATAAGTTTCTCGCTTTTACGCTTGCCATGTTGCTATCTGTGAAAACGGCGATGTCGCTGTAGGGTTTTCACCAGCTGAGATAGCGAGCTTTCTCACTTCGTACACCAAGAGTAATGTTGGTACAATAGCTAGGTTTGCTAAGAATTAATGGCGTAATAAATTCACCATCGTCACTATCTAAATAAACAAGCAAGTGCTATACAAGATAAACGTATGAAATAACGCCCATTTAATTTAATCATGGTTTCTATTTATCTAATATTTCAAAGGTATTTTTAAGGGCAGGTCGTCTTATGGATTTTAATTACAGTAAAAAAATACTTTTCCAGATAGAGCAGTCGAAATCCAAATAGATAGACAGTGATATCTTCTTCGTTTTTCACGTACATTGATTTCAATGTTTATTATATAGAGGTATCGAAATAATCCTAGCTAGTGTGAGCTTTTGATGAAATTTTATTTCTTATGCTTATTCTCTATCCTTTAATACAAGAACGAAAGAAATAAATTTCTTTAGGAGACAGTCAAATAGTCATGAAAGAACTATGAATGATTCTTTAGGTGTCTTTTGAAAAAAGTACGCCTTGATTCGTCTGTTGTTATAACCTCATTTGGTTCTCAATTCTGTATTAATATTATGTACGAGACAAACATACCATATAGCATGAATTTGAATTGTCAATTGACCCTTTTCCAAGTGAGCGCTATAGAAAGGAAAGGTCAACCCGAACTCGCATTGTAAATGAGAAAGTTAATCGAGGAAAGTGCGCGAGCGGATCTGTGGCACTTGCTGCAGTTTCTAAAAAAATTATACGTGCATACACTCATGAGTCATGTTTATTAGTTCCTTCTTTGCTTTTTAGGGAGGATTTTTTTCCGAAACCTGTGATGCTGACGTTTGATCTATAATTACATTATGTATTACAATGTTTTATGATACAGCAGAATGTATAAATGATTTTTATTTTATTGCCTTAACAAATACCTTGAATGTGATTTGAATATTTCAGTAGAACTTTTTGTGCAAATTTATAATTTTGCCGGTTGAATATAGTTTATCCAATCCAAGTGGTCAATTTGTAAATTTAAATTTGTTGTCTACATTTGCCAGGGGCAATAATTTATCTATTTCCCTTATTTACTAAACTTTCTTCGTAAATTTGACAATTCAGAAAATAAATTGGGCACATGATTCATTTGTTCGAAATCAAATACATAATATAATATTTCGAACAAAGGAACACTGCTCAGGTAAGATGGGCTGTTGTGTTTGTGGAATCCGAGGCCAAAGTGCCCTTTTCCCCTTGGGAGGTTAACCCTGAGGAGGCGAGCCAAGGTCGACGGGTGCGCGAGACGTCATTGGGGGAAAGACTGGATGACTTTGATGTACCCTCGAGTCATTCCGATGCGGTGTCAGCCAATGGTCGCGTTATTGCTGTAACGAACGACAATGTGTGCAGTGTGGTTACTGCTCCCGCTGAATCATGCAGTTGTTGCATTTGTATGATGTTTTTGTTTGATAAATACGACACCGCTCTAGTTGAGGTTTGAAATTGAAAAAATATTTGTGTTGTCACATAAGTGGATGGATACTTTTTATTTGCTGTTGTTGTCGAGGAGTAACTTTATTTTAATTACCTTCTTAAAGTTTAAAATAGTACAATCTCAATTGCGAACCACTATATCAGTTCCAGTCTTGTGACAAGGATAGGTAATCGAAAACGAAAATTGTTTTTAGAAGACCAACCTCAGTTTTTATTTTTTCAAGTTGACGGGTCTTTGTAGCAGTAAAACTGCTGTTTTATTTTGTCTAATTGCCATCGAACTATTGTCATCTATTATTGTAGTTATATCAATAATACTTTCTACGACATAAAGTAGACCAAAGTGACCTATGGAATTCAAGAATACAAATTCAGACAGCTTTTGTGTAAAGTTTGCAATCCGTTACACGTTTTTATAGCAGCAGGAGCTTCGTACAGGGTCGCTCCAAGGCTTTGCACAGGGGCAACAACTTCTCCCTCGAGCACTGAACCTGAATATTTTAGATTACTAACTCTCATGACTTGACTACATTACAATTAATTAATTTTCTGAAACAAATCGTACTTAGGTATACTTTTTGGTAGATATCAGTGATTATAACATTTTTTTAAACTTTTCATTTATTATTATTTATAAATATAATATTTGGGCTATCACCAAATTGAACAAGGAAGATTGTGGAGATAAATAAGAGCATCGCTTATTCAAAAGTCTAATTCGAATTTGTTATGTGAAGCGTAGCTTTTGTATTTTTATGTTAAATATACATATATTAAAACGGTGGCAAGCTGAAGCTTTCACTACAATGGAGACAGGAGAGAAAGGGTCCGCGCAGCTGTCCTGCGGGCGCCGGTAGTCGGGCGCTCCGCCCTCGCTGACCCCGCGCCTCGGCACCGCTCTCCGCCACGAGAGGAGTGCTCGCAATCGCACCAACTACGATTCGACCCCCCAACCGATACTTCACTACACCACTCCAGTCAGTCGCCCGTCAAACGTCGAGCGTAACGGACGTCTGTCGCGACTCTCCATGAAACTTATCAGCCATGCGGTGAAGTGAAACTGTCAAACGTGATACACTTTCCCAAACCGGTGTTGTTTAGTGGACATTATAACTTTATAATTCGATTTTTTTGTGACTTGTGTGTTCCTAGTGCAACTGTTTTGGAAAATTGGATTATACGAACGAATAATGGCCTTAGCCAGGTGAGCTATTTTGGTAGTTGGAGTCAACACGGAACTAGTTTATTTTATCATGTTCATCGAAGGACTTTCCGTCGGTTGGGTTGTTATTTGATTTAGAACACTTAAGGCCAGGTAATTTTATATCAGTTAAATAACCATTTAATTTGGTTTTGAGGGATTTACTGCTCGTAATTCAGTTAAATGATCTAATATTTGTGTCTTTATCATGGTGTGTTGATTTCGTTGCTGTTACAATGGGCGAAAGTTGCTTGCCCCGCACGCATTTAACTTTCCTTGTTGTGTAAGCTGAACGTTAAACGGCAGGCAGTAGAGGGAGCAACTTAGAAATCGAGTCGCTTTTACTACAATCGTAATAACAAACTACCTAATGATTTTTCGTAACTATTGCATTTAGTCAATGCTGCAATCTTTAATACTATATCTAAACACCTACATAACGGTATGTTCTCCATAGCATACGATTATCCCCTAAATATACCAAATGTTGTTTCCATGTTTCCTCTCTCAGCTCGCACCCTCGTTCGTTATGCTTACCCCAAACAAATCGCACCCTACATTTGCTTTTATATTTGTTGTCATTTTGGGTCTCTCTACCTGAGACCCTTGGTTAAAATTTGAAATGAAATCTTAACAGCTTAAGAATTTAGGTGTTGTGCGTTCATTGCATCTTATCGATGTATACTCTTTATCATCTTCACATTTATCTGTATGTAACAGCTATATGGTTTCTCAACTAACATCGTGTTAATATTTTGTGTTGAATACAGCATTTTATCATTTACATTAATGTTTACAATCGCTTCCAACTCGATCTTTTAATTAAAGCTAAAAATCGGTTATCCTTTTTTAGTTTTTCGTAATAATATTTCCCATTTACGAAATACAATTTTGCTAACAACGCTGTAAATAAAATGGACAACGACCCATTCCGCTCTCTAAGCAGGTAGCAAAGCAAATATTCTAAAACCGAAAAGCTTTGAGGTCCCAATGAATCCTTTTTTTCCTTGACTTCTTTTTATGGCAGTTACTTTAAAATTCACATCTATATTGAGTATACGTTTATAATTTTGTATCCCATATCCCGAGTTCAAGAAAGAAATAATGGTATGAGTATTGTTAAATGGACATATGGTAACTTAGATGTTACAGAATTCTTTTCATCGTCTGATTAAAATTTGGATGTATTGATTGATAAATAGATTAATTGACTTATGGATTTTATATTACCTTGCATTAATACATACATCATGTTACTATTATACCAAAATTAACTGTACTGAGTCAAAGATATGAACGTAAATAGGAATATCTGTTTCTCGTAATTCACAAGCAGTTGGCACATTCACTTCTCCCCTCAAGCAAGGACCGTCTTAAGCGCATATACAAGGGTATATATCTATGTGGGTAGAAATAAGGATTTGCTGCGATGCGCCTTGCAGGGGTCGACAACCTCCTCGGAGAATGTACGGAAGAGCAAGACACCTCCGTCTCACGACCCTCTATATTTTCTTACTTATAGTTTTCACCTCGAAATGGGGATACATATATTTATTGTAATTTACTTAAGGTAGTCATTTAAGATGTGAAAAGCATACTGAATCACCCTCAACTTGATTGAGAAAACGTTATTAAGACAAACTTCAAGCATATTGCAATTTCCTGCATTTTGTTTGCACTAAATATTGTCTTTCTTTTCCTGCTGAAATTTTTTAAGAAGCATTCTTTAATTAAAAATTTAAGTAAACTAGGTGCCTACGTAATTACTGAAAGTATTCTTAAACTAATTACAGTAATTGTGAAAACGTTAAGCTTTTCAATATTAATTGATTTGGTTTCGCTGGTGATTTAACTGAAACTAACCGAAGAAAATTAATAGCTTCCACCACGCCTCCGTTCGAATTACCACGTGTGTTTGCCAGCCATTTTTCCATTGTACAGAACTTCTACTATCTTCACCGAATCGATTTAGTATTTAAATTTAGTCACAACCTAGCAACCTGTCACTATTTGAATCTCAATTCTATCACTAACCCAAACAGCTGAGCGTGGCCTATTAGTCTTTTCAAGACTGGTGGCTCTGTCTACGCCGCTAGGGATATAGACGTGATCATATGTATGTATGTATGTATCTAGTCACTAAACAATCAATTATTATTGTAACTTCTGCCTAAACCATTTCTCTCTTTGATTTGACCGAAAACGATGAGACCAAAAATTTTTTGTTCCTTACATAAATATCCATCTTCGGCAGAACCCTCGTTTACTTGAGCATGTGTGTTGCGAGCTTTAAAAAAAAATCATCTGTGGAACATCTCATATCATCAAAGTTACTTAAACAAGCCTTAATTATGTGTCTATTTGTTTCGAATGTATTTGAAATAAGTTGGGCGAGGTTATTTCGCAAGAATGTATCAATTTAGTCGAGGGCCGGTGAGCGTTCACTAAGCGAAAGATTGCGGCCGGGCGCCGTGCCGGCCTGATCTTAACAGGGCTGCCAGTTTGTATACAAACATTTGATTATTTATCCAATTGAAGTTCAGCAGGAATGTTTTAAAGCTATATCATCGATAAAAATTAACAAAATGTTTAAGAACACCACTTTGTAAATAAAGGTTTGATCTGGGACTATGTCGAAGACGCAGCACTTACACGATCAGCTACAGCCCTGGCTCTCAGTGCCGTGCTCCTGTTTGCTGACAGCGGAATGCGATAACTAAAGTGGGTTTTGGCGGCACCGACGTCGTATTTTGGTTACGATAACGCCCAGTTAAAACAGAACTGTCCGTTACCCGAAACGAAATGGTGCTGCGTTTAAATAATGAAACGTAAATTGTAACAGTTTAGACTTTGTAAAGATTATCGCGTTTGTTTTGCTCTGGCCATCATCCAGATTCTAATACCCACAATTAATGCGCCTTTTTTATTGCATTGTAACTTGACGTATAACAAAATCGTCATACGTTTGAGAGAGCCTGAGATGAGTTACGTAATAACAGTTGGTTCAGATTCGTTCATTATGAATTACAATATTTCCGTTTTATTATCGCTCTGTACATTTCACAAGGCCAAGGTTACTGCTTGTTTTTGTTAGGTACAGTTATTTAGTAGTTAGTTTAAATTGGTTTGGTAATTTAAGATTTTTGGTCATCAGTAAGTACATAACTAGAATATCAAAAACATATAATACAGGAAAAACAATCGGTTAATTTCAATAAAGATATATAAGTAGGTACGTATATACATAACTACATTAAAAAGTAATGTTCGATTATCGCCTCTTTGGTGATAGAAAGTGCGATGTTGTGCAGTTTCTTCGGCTCGATGCGCCTTCTCTTTTGTGTGATGATCTCGATTAAAGTTTCACCAGCATACGCCTTTAAATGACTGATTTTTCTTTTCGCTAACGCCACTAGCCACGTTCCAATGTAAGACGTATTTATGAAATGTCATGGCTCTTCTTAAAGCCTTTCGTTTATATATGTTCCATTGTCACTTTGAGAAAAATAAGGTCAAGGAGTCGTTCCCCTATTAGTTTTATTTAAGTATCTTATGTAATATTTTTATTTGTAATACTACTTACTAGACTACTACTTTAATTTATCCTATCCGTTAACTAAATGCACGCCCATGTCCTTCTTTCAATGCTGCTGAGAGGAAACGATTTCACAATGAGCGCAGTTGCAGTTTCAATGATTCACAAATGTAATACAGCATTTCTCTGTTCCAATTATTTTAATTTCTAAGACAAGCAATGATTTCCGATGGAGTAAGACAGCTCCAGTAGTCATAACAACATTGGTCAACTGATAGCCAACTGTTATTGCAATACTGAAAGTGGCCCGTAAAACTGTGACGTGACCAGGTCACTTTTCTTCTCCATTTATCTTTTCCAATCTGCTTGCGCTACCTATATAAAGAAGACTCATTACAGTCAGATGAAGTAAATAAAAATAACTAGGTTATAAATTTACAAGGTTGACTAAATGCTTACTAGACCACAGAGAACCTAGTTCCATTTGGCGTGTTGGTATCGGCGTGTGGTAGCGAATTCTTTTTGCGCCACTTGCAAATCATGCTGTTGATAGTATTATCTTTAGCCAATTTAAAAGTATGGTACGCGTTAAGAACTAATTTGTCGAGGGAGCAATTTGGAACGGGGACATCGCAAGTACTTCGCTTTGTGGAGCGCGTTGACCCATTTTGCGCGTTACAAGGTATGGCGATGAATCGATGATAATATAACTGCCGAATCTCGAGGCCTCCACACCGCTACACTGATGAGTTCAGATCTGTGTCAGGGTCCTCCCCCGTACGGTCCCTTCGCCCTTCGCACCCCTCTCCCTCCCACACTGGTGGCAGCCCCTGTCTCGGTTGACCCGTAAACTCGAGTATTTGTATCACCTTCCTTACTTTTGTTTAAATGATTTGGGGTCACCGGTTTTCACCTTGTTTGGTTTCGTTCAAATTGCTAAGTGCAAATTCGGCACCTTGCTACACTGTACATTATAATATGCAGAGAGTTTTTTTGTTTAGTTTCGTGCGTATATAATGACAAAACAAAGAGATAATATTGACAACGCCGGTTTCAGCCTGATAATCTTAAACGCTGCTGGTTTTTGACTAATACCGCTAGGTACTACGACAGTGAACTCATCATTTATATTCCCGTTAAAGTTTTGTTACAATCAACTAAATGTACACGCATAAACTATAAAATATTGTGTTAATATTTTTAACCATTATTTAACTATATATATAATATTTCTAAGTTCTATAAAGTATTAAGCTAGTATTAGAATGGCTGTCCCCACCTTCGAATGAAAGA
Source organism: Amyelois transitella (assembly GCF_032362555.1). NCBI lineage: Eukaryota > Metazoa > Arthropoda > Insecta > Lepidoptera > Pyralidae > Amyelois > Amyelois transitella. The sequence continues at coordinate 3,536,843 of NC_083512.1, read as the reverse complement.
AAAGTTGTCCGCGTTTGAGGTCGAATCTTTCGCATTCAAAAGTTACTTTCAAGGGTTTCTTTATTGTCTCTTAAAAATCGGTTGTTTTGAGTTATGTAGTTTAAAAATAAAGAAGAACAAGTACCAGTTCATCTATTCTCAAGAATGGTTGGTTCCGAGACCAAACATTACACCGCCTTTAAGGCAAACTTGACAAATTATTTTAAACGCCTTTAAATTTATCATTTTCATCTCCGAAATCAATCACATTAGTATTCTCTTAAATAGTTTCTAAAGTATTTTCTGACTCTTCATCATCATCAAAATTATTGTTAATTCTCAAGATCTAGTAATGTGGTGATCGACCTTTGCAACGTCACCTTCGCTCCTCCACCGGCGTTGTCACCTCGACGCCAATAGGAAGCAACGCGGATCGCTATTGGGCTTAAGGCCATTTTCAATGCACCATCTTTTACCTTGTGCTCCTTACGAAGCGGCTTGACCCGAAACAGACTTATAAGAGGCTGCAAACGTGCGCGGGAGCGTATTCTTTGTTGCTATACTATTGCTTTGTAAATTTTAGTAAGAATTCTAATTTACATAGCAATAGTATAGCAACATTTTTTAATATTGTAAATCAATAATAAAAAATTAAAACTGTAAATTATATGGATGAAATGATGATTATTCTTCAGGTACAGATCATGATAATATTATATAATAATTTGCATTTTATGTGATTCGATAAAGGTTGGCAATGAAGAAAGTAAAAAGCATTTTATCAAGTCTACACCATTTATAATTAATTATATCAATACAAAATAACATTCGGAATTATAAATTTCATACTTAAAAATACTATTTTAATAATTAATAATTTTACAGCGTAGCATAACTAAAATTGAGGAATCCCTGAAAGATGTGATTTACGCGTTGTTAAGATGTAGGAAAGTAGAACGGGGGCGTCAAATTCAAGGTTTACAACGTAACTGAACAAAATTATTTAAAACAGTCCAAAGCTGTAGATCTCATATTGAACATTAGCCATGAGAGCAATATACAACTAATGGGTGGAATGAATAACGAAAGAATTTTAATAATACTTACTTATCTATTTGAATAAATTTGTTACAAATAATCAATTCAAATTCTATCTTAATTCAGCATTTTACAAATAAAACACTCTAATACAGTAACTTGTTCCATTATTACAATCAATAAAAGCTTTGGTTCTGCGTTAACTATGCAAGACACACGGAATTACCGTAACTCACATTTACCTAATATCTTTGCTTCGAAATCTTATAATTCGATAGTGCGTTTTCGCAGCTTTGTTTTGTATCGTTTTTTTTCTATTGTTGTTTCTTAATACTTACACATAGTTCGCATACGAAGACTGAAAGTGTACGTCCGCCTGGTTGTGTGCGCGGCCTCAACCGAGTTTTGTCGATGCTTTCTCGAGCGTTGAACCGGGTCGCGTTCTCGATGCGTTGCCTGCTGAGCTGACTGCTACACCAGCTCAAGTTTGACACACGCACACCAGTACACGCGACTCTCGTGCACACCAAACTACACCCACATCAATCCATGATGGGTCAGGGCTACCAAACTAAATAGTTTAATACGGCCGCAATTCACTGACATAACGACAAATTTTATTTAGTTTTCGCTGTTTAACATTATGAATCAGGTCATTTAATGTTTTTATGCCATCCCGATAAATGGTCGTATCTTTAAAAGTAATCAGGGATTCAGTTCGCTGAAAAACCTTGGGTGTAGATCTCTATTCATTCTAATTGATTTTCAAAGGCCATATCATTACTAGGCAAAATTGAGTCTAATTGAAACTGAAGAGACGACCCTCGCAACTATTCCAGGAAGTGGGGTCACACAATTTATATTAGGCCGAAGTCAAGGTCTTGCCAATCATTTTAGTCATCTAGTAATACGTAGGACAATTTGAGGCCAAGTGATGTCGGCCTTTTTCAATACCAAGAATATCATTAAAATATATCACTTCTAACAAGAAGTAATGTTTATAAATTGAAAATAAGGAAACACGTGTTTTTATTGAACTACAACAGTACCGTATATAAGTCACAATTGTGCATTTGCATTAACTTGATTCTGTTTGCATATTCATGGCAAAATAATGTAGAACGGTGCACTAGGGCCGAGGTGGCACAGTTTCTTGTTTGAGTTATAAATCAATTTGTCCTAGTTAGATTAACGTCTCCGCGCGACGTTACATAGCCGGTGATGTCTTTTGCTTTCCATTCCAATAGCCCTGTTGCCAAATGATCGTTGCGTGTTAAGTTTGAGTATGACTGAGTCGGTTTCGGTTCCTTACGCTCGCCCTGTCGCTTCACCATCACTTCGTCACGTATGAGTCGCGGAATATTGCATAAGCATGTCGTGTAAACTCATGCTCGCGTCGCTCTTTGTATTTTAAACATGTAAAGTGCCGTTGTTATAATTTCAAAATAATCTCACCCACAGCTGATTCTGCGTTTGTTTGCACGTGAACCACAATCTAGTTCGCTTTGATCTCAATCTTACGACGTATGTAAAAGATTAGATTTCTGTAACAGTTTATGTTTTCTCGGTGGTTTAGTGTAGGTATTGGGGTACTAAACCTCAAAGCTCTAAACTAAACATTGTTATGTATCGCAAGCAACAAAGCAAAAATTTATCACAAAATAGTAACCAAACCTTTGCTGTCCTGTACACAATCAAGTAACGTAGAACAAACAATACTCGCGTACGGTTTCTGCTTCAGCCGCTGTTAATATGTTCAGTTTGTGAATTGGTCGTCCGTCCTCGGCCTCGCTCGTTTGCTTCCGCCTTGTTGCTTATCCTCGCTCCGCGTTGCCCATGATAATCTTTTGTGCTGCAAGCCTTGATCCTAATAGACCTTCCTATCGTTTACTGAGTCTTTTAATTTATTTGATATAATTATCAACGATTTCATTTCCTTTCTAGGTATAATCAGCAAACCACGCGGGCTTCTTGGTTAAAGTACGTAACCCTTTGTTATTTATCTTTTATATTAATTTTGCAGAAAATTTATGGGAATGTTAGTGGCATAATTAAATATTCAGTTTATTAGGCCACGTGCTAACAGGTAGGCGTGCGTGAGTACGTCACACCTCTCCGGCCTATGAAGGTCGTGACGTAACGACGTAGTCTCACATTATTCCGTCTGTCGATCCATCGCTCGATTCCTCGCGAGGCCAAACGTTCTACCAAGCGACAGTAGAGGTTAGACGCGTTTTATATTACCATCTCGTTTTATCGACCTCAACACTGCAGGTTGAAACGAGAGAACAACTATCGCAAATCCAACGAAATTTGCGCCAAGATCTGCAATATCACAAACCTACCAGGAAATGAAGGAAGGGCATTGAGTGATGACGTTAATATAAAATAACTTTGTATGTAGTAAAGTTTGACGATCCTGACCTACGATTTGGATTTCCTTATTGGAGATTATTAATAAAATCGTTTGGGTTTGTTTACGTCTTGGTATGTTCACAGACGAACCCCGTCATCCTGGACTTTCTCTAAAAGAGGAAGTTTGCACATTTTCTTCAAAAAATTACATATATGTACATAATTTCAATTTTGAATACCTGTTTTTCCAAAGTCGTCACTGACTTAACACTTTATCATTCGAATGTTTGTCTGCTTGTTTTTTAGATTTCCTCGTTGTTATACAATTTACAATGGGTATTTGTAGTTATTCAATAAATGTTTATTTAGCTCGTCTATATAAAGCTGAGGGCTCAGTTTTTAAATCTGGGATGAGATGTCATCAAAATTTCTATGCTCATATTACAATACTTCAGTAAATCACATTTTTTGCATTTACGATTATCATTGAATATTTATCTTTCAATGCCATAGCGATAACAATTTATTAATATTAATATCACAATTGATCGACATTTACATCATTAATGTTTTTACTTGGATTATTATTTCCTGACTTAAAAATATATAATATCCTTCATTAGAATTTGCTTAACATTAGGTAAATATTATTTCCTTGTAACTGTACTCAAGGTGTAATATGATGTTATTTCCTGAGACTGAAACGATGGTGATAAATAAGTCGCTAATTTGTTCTTATGATTATTTTGTCAGACAATTTAAATTACACTTGCTGGTAGAACGCAAATTAGTGAAACAATATACGTGTTGTGTGTAGCCGACAATATTGTTTTATCTTCTTTAATTTCGACATCTGTACTAATAGTATCATATATTGTAAATGAAGGTTATTCGCGAGCCACAGCTATAACATCATATATGAGTCGCGTTTCGCGGTCACCTTGCGTGTCCCCGAGCATCTCGGACGAATAGAGGTGGCGCTTGGTTCCGCGTTTGCCGTAGTGCGCGCTGTTTATTTATGTAACTCTATATAATGCTAATGTGTATTTAGGTAGTATTACTTATACTTACGGTCTTTAGCACGTTTAGCGTGTTTGCTGCCAATACCATCATCGGTACTACATGTCTTCTTGTCAATAATATACAGTAAACGTTTATTTTGCTCACGTTTGTTTGTTATTGCGCAATGATGAGCGTCTTTATTACAACCACCTACATCCCTTTTTTGTTGCTATTGTAGATTTGTCACACTTTTACTTACGTAATGGTTGGAAATATTGAGTACAGTAAATGTCACCACTACATGCATTAAGTATTTTATTTATAATCTTAAACATGTCTTATTTCTTATCACTTTGAAGAACAGCATTGATGTTTTTTGCAGATCAATTTTATCGTACTATATATATCATACAAACCGTCAACGTATGCCACTAAAATATTGTCGTTATATTCCGTATTTTTTCAATAGCTACTTGATAGTTATTAATTTTGAAGGTGATTTATAACTTTTATAAGGGAAGTAAGAACTTATATAATTCAATTTTGCAATTTCTGACTTTGACATTGAGATGTTATTGTTATACATAACAGCGAACTATGAAACGATGACGGCTGTTACAGCCTTGAACATGTCGTGTGTTTGATTATTCCAGACGTCACATACATCACACACCTATAATATGCGCGGTTGCCATCTATTTAAATAACATGTATTATTACAATTACGCTTTTAATTTATTAAGTTTCTTTAAATTCACAAAAATACTACATAATGAGTCGACAGAATACATCAATATTTGCAAAATCATTATTAGCCGCAACTCTTACTCTCATTTCATTATGTAGTATTCTTGATTGTTCTGCTCTAGGCTAGAATGCAGTCTGTTTAGAATTAATACCTGACTCACTTTCATATCAATTCTAAAAACTTGACACCGCATAACGCCTATTCAATTCATCAAAGATATGGTGAAATTCTATAAGTCTTTTAAAAATAACGGGTCGTATTTTACCACTCTGAAAATTAAAGCAGAATAATATACTAATATTTAAACAACTTTCTTTAATGTCATTAATTTTTCGTTTTAAATTCACGTATTCATTCATAAAGACAAAGTAATAAATCATAGCCTCAGGTACTAATAGAACTGCATCGTTTGTTGCATTGTAAGTGTTAACATGTTAATAAACTAGTAAGCTTATTGTAGTATAGTAAGCTTGTATTCAGCTCCGTCATGTTATTATCTACTAGGTGTTCCAATGACATTTATGTTTATGTATTGACCACTCAGTAGAAGTATTAGGATAATGGACCTCAAGTGCACGTACGGAATCGATCTTCTTTGAGATGATTTTAACTACTTGTTGAATAAGCTGTATAGTTATGTTATTAAGATACATTATCATTCTCATTTACTCGTGACTTTTTAGTTTTACATGAAAAATATCTTTTCGAAATTTGTGATAGTTGTAAATGTGTAATTTACAAATGTTTCATTGTTTGGTTTCTGGCTATGAAATACAGTAAACATTTTCAGTGCTACATTCAAAATCGTTAATATTTCAACCGTGACCTCAAAATTTAGTTAACCTCAACGCGAGGCCCTTTGCAGTCTATTAACCATCCAAAGTTTTGGTTGGTACTTCGCTATTCTGTGACATGAAGCCTATGTGGAACATCTAACAGTGCAGTAGTTGAGAACTAACCTCGCCTTTGTACAGAGTACTGGGTCAACGGATATGATACAGTATGTACTTGTACGTCTATTATTAAAATGTCCGCGGCCGTCATTTACCAGTTCATAATGGATGTGAAGACGATACGAATACGACCTCGCAGCCACTTTAACTTCTTCAGTGGCATTGTACTTTTAACTCTACGCTGTCCTTAATGCTCTTCAGTATGTACCTAATTGCCATTTCAAGCTAAAACAGTATCTTTGGTCCTACTTATTTTCGTATTACTCAAGTTACTCAATACAAGTTGATAATTATGGCGCAGGTTTTGTGGGCACGAACACGAATTGTATACATTCAAAAGTTCTGTGTAAATATCTTATCATATTTAGTATTTTGTTTTGGAACGAAATCGTTCAAATGTGCATCAACGTTTTATTTCAATCGTTTTAAGTGTCTTATTTGTGTTGTCATGTAATAGCCGACCGATATCGAAGGGCAACATAGCCGAGGTGAACAGTGCGTCCTTCAGCTCAGCCCAGTCGAGGACCCTATAATGTCGGTTCGTCCTCAGGCGTCTGACTCATCCCATGCACTCGCAGTTAAGAGGGCAATGCTCACTTGGTAACTCCCCCCCTTGGCGCGATGCATCGAACCTCACTGCACCGATTCAAAAAATTAGACTCGCATACCCGTCAGGACACCTCATTGTTTCACATCCACACGTCCTTATTCTGATTCCATTGTCTTATAGTGTCTACCATTTTTATTGATTGCAAATTTATGGCTTCGCATAGTCTATTGTCAGCCATTTCTGTTTTGTTATTGTCGTTGTTATTATGAATTGAAAATACATTTAAGGCATACTTATCGTATCGCTTATTAATGGAATTCAAATTATTATTCAATCAAACTGAAATTTGAATAAATTAGATAAGTACATGCCATAACAAATTATTGTTTTTAATCGTGTGTCGCAATTTGCTCGTTGATGACATGACTGTTACGGAAATTTTCAAAAGTTGTATTTAAGTAATAAAATTTTATTTACATTTTGCCTATAACGTTCAATATGTGTATAATTAGATGCTATTTGCTAAATATTGGGAATAAAATAGCAACACTTAGGTACGAATTCCTTATAAATAATGTCCCGATTCCGACGATGTGGTGACGCTGAGATGATTTTAAATATAGAGAGGATGCGAGCAGGTCGAATGACATCTATAATAAGACCACGGGAGACCGTTGATATGTATAACGTAGATTGCTCAAGCTTTCACGGGTTGTTGACTTTTCCATGAGCACAGACAGTTAGCGGTTAAAATTAACGAAATTTGTTTCAAGAAGATCGAACTAACGCAAGTTAAACTCTAGCGATTCATTCTAAAATCAAGCAAAATCAATTGCTTCGATGACATATAATCACATGTTATTTATAATAATCGTTTACGGTTAAAATTTCAAATTAAAATATTTACAGTGCAATTTTCATTCCAACATAACTAACGATTATCCCGTTGTTTGATATCGCATCAGTTTCATTTTGATTTCATGATTTGGTCACACATTTGTGGACAGTTAAACTAACGAGTCACCCGCAAGAACGCTATCGTTTACAATGGTGGTAGTTTTTTTATCATCAACGGTGGTCTTACGCCTGGGTGGTCCGCCGCAAGTGGCAATCCTATAACCATTTTCTACCCATTCCATCCTATTAGTTTCGTCTCGCGTATTCATGACATCTGTTGCTGAAACTTTACCATAAAATATTTTTTATATATTTCTGTTAAAAGGTGCGTGGTGTTGGTTATTAGTTTGAGTCATCTATTGTTAATCATCATAGGAGCGTTTTACAGATAGAATGTAGGTCGGGCCGCTCCATTTACCACTGTGGCAAATTGTTGATTGACCTCGGACGAGCAATATCTTATCTGCACTCGACTCAACGAAACCTTAATAAAGTTGCCCAGATATGAAAGTTATTGGTTTCCTGAATATTATCGACCACTGAATAGAGAGAACATAATTTTAAATACAACTTGAATAAATAAAATCATCATGATAACTTATCTTGTTAGTTGAGTTCTGCAATGCACTGCACTATACTATTTCCACTTTAGCCAACAGTTGCATAGATCATAATAATTTTCTACCTATTTGAGATCAATCATTTGCTTTCTCTTGTCAAAAATGTAAAAGTTGTAGCGTAGTCAATCAACAGAAAGCTGTCAAATTGTGTGTCCGCATGCATGTCTGTTTGAAGAATATTCTTCTTACATATTCTATTTAACACTTTATTCAAAGTGCCATCGCTGCAATGTCGCTTCTCTGGTCACTGTCGGTTTCTGGGTCGCACCGATTAATTCATTTAGCCTACTTTTATTTAGTGTTGTGACACTTTTGGTTTGACATAATTTTATATGGGTTTATAATATATTGTTTGAAGCTCACAAAGATTAATTGATCACAATTGAATTATCGTTAAGGAGTGTTCACTTGTGATACTAAGACTATAGTTTATATGTTCTATGCGTACCCTGGTCAAGAAGACGTTATATAGGTAGAGTACACTCAATGGCAATTCGCCAGAGTCTAGTCTAGAGGAAGAAGTTTGTTATTATCTTGGACATTTATTCATTTGTTATAAATTAACGCGTTCTTGATAAAACTGGAGTAATGAGAGAAATTGTAGGGCAGGCTAAGGCCATTTATTTTTATCGATATACGAGTACATTCTGTTCATAAAATATGACATGTTTACCACAATAATGATGTTTGCTAGTAGCTAAGATCCCGTTGCTACAAAGCGATAAGCTGTTTTAACGGCGCAGATGAAATATTTAGTTTAGTTATTTTAACGATAAGCGATGGGCTAGCAACCTGTCACTATTTTAATCTCTATTCTATCATCAAGCCAAATAGCTGAGCGTGGTCAATCAAGTATTTTCAAGACAGTTGGGTCTGTCTAGCCCGTAAGGGATATAAACGTGACTCTATGTATGTATGTTTGTGTTATTTTAACAATATCTCAAGAAATTTTATATGACTGATTTTAATAAGTACAATAATTATTAGCTACTGTTATTATAACGGCTTAAGAATGAACCCGTTTTTCTGTTACTATAACTACCAAGTTTTGTAAAGCGATACCTAAAGTTTCAATCTAATCACTGCATCGTTACTAAAAAAAAGTATTATTTCACTGGGTTCTTATAATCCGAAGCATCGTTATTATTCGTTTTCACTTCGAGCTTTCAACTTTCTTTTCGCATCCGGCACTTTTTGTGCATAAAATTTGGTTGGCTTCTTCATATAGGATTACAGGATACGCATTAAATCGGTGTCCAGTACAAACCGCACAACAGGCGTGCGATACCCTTCGCAGTACCTTCACACAAAGCGACCGCACGCTCGCCGTGAGCGGATGCAGTGCGGTGATGAAACTGACACAGATTCTAACGCGTATTTGGTAATCGAACATCAGCTCGTGAAAGTCTCGCAGGACAGCCATATCTCGCATTGTACATGTCCCACATTATACTCTCGTCATTTTGGCGGCACCGAAACCCAAAATCCAAATGATGCCTCTTCGCAACTCTTCGCCTCAGCAATCATTGTTCATGATCCGTTCGGTGCGCACGTACTCTGCGTTAGTAAATGTGTTAGTATGTAGGTATTGTGTTCGCGTCCCAGATTTGGGAAGCGAAACTGCGATCGTTGATTGGCGTATTACGACGTTGCTACATTTTCGCCTTGCATTCAATTCCATGAGAAGTTACAAAGTGTTGCCTTTCGGCCAGTAGGTCACTCGCTTGTTCGTTTGTCATTAACTTGTTACGTTATATGCACGTTCTAGTTGTGTGCAAAAAATGTTTCCGCGCTCTATAAATAATATGAATAGAATGAAACTTTAGATCATAACCGTAGTAATAGATATGAATTTGTCTCAAATATATCTTAAGAGATTGCTTCATTCGAAATAATTACACGTGCAAAAGCTCAAACTCGTAACACTTAATAGGTTTCGTGTATAAGCCATGTATAAATGAATCATACATACAAAGTTCATGGTTTGCCATGGTTCTTCATTAGGTGATTGCATGCTATTTTATGTTAATTTTACCAATAATTTTATCAAATAGCCTAGCATAGGATAGCACAGTGGTCTCTCTGTCCATTTCAGACTGTTATCTCTCTTTATCCCTAACGGATGACGCGCGATATGTATGTTAATGTATAAGTACTACATATTCTTCACGATGTTTTACAAATTGAATAAAAATTTGAATTTGAATTATATATACCCTATAATATCAATTGATAAAAATTGTCACGCTCTCCTTTTCCATTTTTGAGTGTTCTAATTGCACCCCGGAGCTGTTATGTTTAGGAGCTCGGGATCGTTGGCTATTGTATGACGAATTAAATCATCAAGCAATATCATCATAGCATTAATATCATCCCAATGTTGATTAGTCCTGATATTTATCTCATCTTTTTCTACATTTGCAGGCTCGGGTCGGGCAGCGAGTGCGGCAGTGGGGGGTCGGGCGGCGGCGCGCCCGCTCCTCAGTCGGCGCGCGTGTCCTCCAACGGCGCCGGCGGGATGGCGGTGAGCCGCGTGCCCAGCCCGCTGCACGACGGGAACACGCCCGTCGCCGAGAACTGGTGCTTTACACAGGTCTGTTAGCAATGGCTGCTTACCTAGTGGCGCTACCTGTCGCCTTATTCCACTAGTTGACGGCGAGGTCTTGTCACGCTTAAATGTTACATTGTCATTGGTTGTCATACCGAGGGCGTCGGGATGGTGAGTCGCGTGCCCAGCCCGCTGGACGACGGGGACAATACCGTCTCGGAGAACTAACTGGTGCTTTGCACAGGTCTCTGTAACCAATAGCTTCTTACCTAATGACGGTATTTTGTCACCGAATTATAGTTGAAATTGAATCTTGTCACTCTCAAATGTTATATCGCCACTGGTTATCAATGTTTTCTCGAACGCCGCCGGCGGGGATAGCAGGGAGCCGCGTTGTACGAAATTTAAAAGTCGCAAGCTAAGAATTCGCTATATTTATCATAGTCTGATACATTTGACAATATTCTTTAGTAACTGTTCTAGAGGCCTTGCACTCGTGAACATTTCCAAAAATCTTTGTTATTTTTTACGCCAATTATCTTAGGCCAAATGTGTTTTCTGTTCATTTAGTTTTATTTCCCGCTTCCGAAAAGCCTACTTTATTTCTCCTCTAGTATTCTGATTCTTTGTTTCATCCAAATCATCTATTTTAACGAAGACGTTTGCTAAACATATTCCCATTGGACCAGTGGGCGAGAGTAGTCGTAAAGTTGCGTTCCACGGCCGAATGTCGTAAAAACGAATCATCTGATGTAAAACTACGGGCGATAAGACTGTTATCGGCGAACTTGAACAGCTAGCCCACTTTGTTAGCATAATAAACGAATGAACAAGGAAGTGTTCGTAGACGTGTGAGCAAATAGGCACATGCTACATACATTAGCGTCGGATGGTCGAGTTTACCAGTGCGGCTGGACTGACGGACGGAGATACAAAATACTCGAGATCCGAGAGCACAGAATAGTAGCTGTTGTTGGAAAACTTCAAAGTCTACACAGACCCTAGATTTGGAACAAGATAACAATAAAATTAGTTAAGCTTAAGGCAGAATAAAACGCTTCATTTAGAATGGGTAATTCTGCGTGTTGAAATTAAATTGTGGTTTGTATTTGTATCGGAACTATTTATCTAAGCGCTAACTAATTTGTGATATAGCGAATACTCGTCCGTCACGTGGAAACTCGAAGCCAGCTATGCGGTCATCTAGCGATGCTATAAGATACAAACGACCATGTAGGTACAATACATACTTGTTTATTGAATTCTAATCGGCGTGCGTGCAATTATATCTTCTATTAGTCCCGACGTGATCAATGAGTTTTTAAGCAACCGATTGATACCTAGATGGAAAAGAAAATATAGTTTCGTGATTGTCACTCCATATCGCGCACGTTCGCTTACTTATCTTGTAACTTTTACACTCAATAATATGATTTGAGAAATACACATCCGTCATAGTTGTGGTATTATTATATACAAGATTGACAGGAAAGTAGCGTTAATCGTGTCGATAACGTTATTTTCCCGATGGTCGGCCCGTGGTCACCGGTCAGAACAATTGGAGCGACCGTTGGACGACTTAGCCGGCGACCCGGTATTACCTTTTTTGATACTTTTTGCCGAAAATCTATTTAGTTTGCGAACAGTAACGGTAACTCAGCGTCGTTACGGCACGTATACTCACTTATTAAGGCCTTTGCTCAAGTATCACGGGGAGCTGATGATCTTGCATGCACCGTTACGTGTGAATCCACTAAAATTCTTTGAACTTTTGTGGAAAATTTTGTGGCAAAATCATTTTCAGACATTTATGTTTGTGTGTTCTATGTTATCAGTTGTATTTTAATAAAGTCGACCACCATCTGTGTAGGAAGAGTTCAACGCTATGGATGATTATAATAATACAAACATAAAGGGTAGGCAGAGACTACCTACCTCTTTCCGCTTGCCACGATCTCTGCATACTTCCTTCGATTATAATAATAATAAATATCGTTTATTTCCTCAAATGATTCCTTGTAAGTGGCTCCACAACTGAATTTTCACAAGAGCTAGATGAGGCGGAAAAGAATGTTAAGCATTTAAATGTGTGACAATTTCCAACTACGCATTTCCAACTTCAGAAATGCAATAACAACGGGCGGTGCCTCGTAACCCTGAAATGCAACCTCCGGTGTAGGCACGTGTGTGGTGGACCCCCTCCCCCTCTCCCCTCTTTCACACGTGCGCCGATAACAGCTCTTCATTACTTAGAAACGCGTCAACAATAAACTTGCGTGTTATCGCGTTCAATTAATGCTTTGATAGGCATGTTCTTGTAAGTTAACAATTAATACTAGTTGTTAATAGTGAGTGGAGTCCTGAATGAAGGAAAGAATGTTGGAGCTTAAAATAACGAAGCGATCTTAACTTTTGAGACAGGTAAAAGTTAGAGCACTAAGAAATTTTTCGTTATTATTGCAACTGGAAAAACTGGATATAACAATTCAATGCTGCAGCTACGAATAAAAGCAAGTCTTCATCTTCATGTAAAATAAATGCATGCTGCTAGTGATATGTCTAGATTAAATGTCAAAATTTGCACAGCCTTGGATAAAAGCTATTTATCACTGTTGATATTTTGATAACGATACCAACGCTCATATTCCTGCGTAAATTGAATACAGTCTTGATTACAACATCTTGTTTGTTCATACAATGTAATTGAAAATTTCCGTCTCATAATTGTATCCCAATGAAATTATTAACCTAACGACTATCAAGCGATATCGTTCCACGGCCAAGTTCTAGCTATAAATCTCGACTGGTATCCGTATATGGATGTTAGGACGCGTCGGAATCTGCGAATGGTCGTTATCTGAGTCCGCGAACCGGGGATGATGCGGGCGGCCTTGGAGTGGGTCGGCGACCGGGCGAAGACCCCAGCACCGCAAGCCAAGCAACGGTCGGGGGCAACGACCAGCGCCCAGGCTGCGCCCGCGACGCCGACGCTACTCCTGACCTTCGGCGGGTCCAAGCGTCCACCTTGGACAGTGGCCCCCCAAGATTGATGGTAACCTGAGATATAATACTATCAAGAGACTGTCGATGCTCTTGCCTGTTCTTAATTTGTATAAAAAAATATCTCTCCATTGATGGGGACGAACCGGATAATCAAATTTCACGAAATGAAAAAAAAAGGAGGGTAAAGCTTAAAGTTTTTTACACAATTGAATCTATTCAGGTCCTAAAGATTTACTTTTATTTCGTGTAGGCTGTTCCAAAATCTGTCGATTTAGCAAATCGAGTTTGAAATGAGTTTTATCACATATATTTTGTTGACTTTTATGAGTGAGCATCATATAGTTAAGGCTGATGAAATATGAATAATGGTCCTTCAATAAATTGCTTCATTAGCTTTGGCCCAAAAATTTTGATTAAACTTAATAAGTTTAAAAAGTTCGCAATTGATACAGTTTCAAAGAGTTCCAGGAATAATATCGTACTGTAAATACATCTATTGTTTAATAAATTTTGCGAAGGTTTCAAATGCCCGGCTCAACTCAATGCATTATTATTTTAGTTAGCATTGTTCCCTTTACAGAAAAGATGCCCTTTTTAAGTCCACGAATTTCACTTTAATCGCACTAACAAAAATATCTCTCCCATAGTTGTCTTAAAACACGACTAAGGGATGGGTTTATAACCTTGGAATTCTTCATGAAGGCGATGGGCTAACAAGCTGTCACTATTTGAAATTGAATTCCATCATAAAGCTATACAGCTGAGCGTGTCCTTTCAGACTATTCATGGCAGTTGTCTCTGTCTACCCCGCAAGGGATATAGACTGACTGACATAACTATTACAAAAAGTATGTATGTATCGTAAAATATTAAAGCATATGTATAGTAAAATATTAAAGCATTTTCATTAATAATCTCGATTCACTTTCTTCATACCCATCTTTTGAGCACACATTTTAACTAAGCTCACATTAAAGAAGTCTGCAACTAAAATATGATTGTGACTAACTAAGCAACAAAGCCTGGGCTTGTTTGTTAAAATATTTCGAGACAGACATTTCTTATTTCAAAAAGGTCACATCACATATTAATTGAGTCAGGACTCTTCTTAATATTCGTGCATAAAATGATACTCGCAACAAGTGCCTTGTGAACAAATTAAATACTTTGACTTTATATTTTCCCGACCAGGAAGTCGTTAAAGGATAATGTATAGGATATAATGTCTATGGATAGGATACCATTAAAAAGTATTAAAATATTTTTTGAACAGTAAAGTCGCAAAATTTTAAATACTCTTTACCTTCATATTCACACTGCGCATCTCCCTGTAACATGAAAACAAAAATTAAAAAAAAATGATTTTAGATAATCGTCTTCTCATGTCATAATTTTTCCAGAAATACTATGTATTTGAAACAGTTGATTTTTATTAACAATGCTCTAGAGAATTAAACGATTACTAATTGTCATGTCATGAATCAAAGTATTTGCATGTATAATGGCGTCATAAAAATTACTATACAGAATAGAAGGCATTTTAACCTTGAATTACAAAGGCTGTTTACAAAATTTTTATTTGCCATAAATAAGTCGTTAACGCGTGCCCAATGCGACCGTTTGTTTCCCTAGCTTATAAATTAAGGAACGTGTAGAATATATGTTAATAACAAGTATAAACGGTTATATCGTAGTAAGTTCATGGTAATTAGTCGAAGTAATAATCTTGAGATGAATCAATATAAATATGGCAGGAAGTCTTAACAGGAAGTTGTGCCTTATTATTTTACGATTGTGATATGGTTTTCACATTTTCGATCAAACAAATTAAATTTACTAGATTCCGAATTGAAAATTAAAATCCCACAGGATTAAACTGAAATCAATTTAACAAGACGAAAACATCTTACATGGAGGATTTGTTGCAAAGTTGCAATAAAAAGAACAAGTGGATCTTGTATAAAAAGGTAAATTTGTTTGACTGCCTTCTGTAAACTATATGTTTTGGGCATAGCGTCTGCAACGCTGCAATTACACATATACATATGAACAAAGGGCCGTATCCCGAATAGTTTCGGATCCGTTTGGAAGATTTATTGTTTTTGGGAGTCGTGCAAGCCGCCGAGGACACCTTGCGAAAGCTCACATTCGACACATTTATGCCTTTCTATTATTTATGCTTTGGCCATGGCTCCCATTGCCTAACTAACGACTGTTCAATTTGTTTTAATGTCAAGAAAGTTAATGAATGTGGAGACGAAAGATAGCCTAGCCCTCTGTGAAAGTAGCGTTAGGTATTTTATGTGCGCATTAGATTCAAAAGTTTACATACATACATACATAAAATCACGCCTCTTTCCCGGAGGGGTAGGCAGAGACTACCTCTTTCCACTTGCCACGATCACTGCATATTTCCTTCGCTTCATCCACATTCATAACTCTCTTCATGCAAGCTCGGCGGTTTCGGGTACTTTTGACCTGACCCTTCAAAAGATTAACTGCGAATTTATTTCCCTTTTAAGAGCATAGCAGTAATGAAGTAAAAGAAAAATGTAATAAAGCTTAGTAGACTTTTTTACATTTCCTAGATTAAAGAAACCTACGCAAAGTATGTATTTATAGACGCCCTTTGACATTATGATCTAAGTGCAAATGGATCCATGGAGCAAATATCATTGTTATAAAAATAGATATTGGGTCGATTGCGTCCCAGTTTGTCGGGAAACTGCGTATTTCCAGCGATATGTGTACGTATTTACTTCGTATTTAATTTTATGTTGAATGTTTTTTATCCTCTCATCTGGATTTCATAAATGCGTAAATGTTTATTTTACTTACTATTTTTTTCCATTGTTACAGGTCAAGGTGGTGAAATTCAGTTACATGTGGACAATAAACAATTTTAGTTTTTGTAGAGAAGAGATGGGTGAAGTGTTAAAATCATCGACTTTCTCAGCCGGTGCTAGTGATAAGTTAAAATGGTGTCTTCGTGTTAATCCTAAAGGACTCGATGAAGAGAGCAAAGACTATTTATCATTATATCTATTATTAGTGTCGTGTAATAAATCAGAAGTCAGAGCGAAGTTCAAATTTTCAATATTGAACGCGAAAAGAGAAGAAACGAAGGCGATGGAGTCACAGCGGGCGTACAGATTCGTACAAGGAAAGGATTGGGGTTTCAAAAAGTTCATTAGAAGGTGAGTGTTCAGAAATGTCTTGCAAAACTACATACTCAATATTAACTTACATTTCAATTGACGACTATAATTTTATTGTCTCAATAGTTCAACTGAATAAGGAATAATACTTTAATAAAACTGCGACATAAATGGCACGAATATAAAATTCGCAATGGCGATAATATAAAATTGGACGTTAAAACCAAATATGTTCAGTCTTCATTTTGTTTTTAACACCCAACTGCTACGTATCTATAACCTTATTGATAGCTTAATATGGTTAGCGTTTATATTACTAACTGTTCTGTAGATTCCTATAAACAGTTACTTGTAAATACGCCTGGATGGAGTTTGCCAGTTCGCTTTATATCATGCACTTTATTATGTAGTAAAATTGTTAATGTCGTGTAGTGCACAGGGATTTTGTGTCATAAGCTGTATCGTTAACACAATGTTATAACTTTCGGCCTTATTCACCCACATTCAATGAACCCACATTTCAAAGGGACAACCCCTGTTTGAGGGAAATATAGTTTAATATTGGTGCGTGTCCACTGAATTTCTTCCGAGGGAATAAAGATATAACGATATTAACATTTTGTAGTACTATAAGTATTGTTGAATTTTCGACTTTACCTGATATTATTACTCCCTGAATTTATCATTAATAAAACTATAAATATTTGATCTTACTGTTTTGTTAATACTTCAATCGTTGACCACTTCAATCGTTGAATGCTACATACCATGCTTTTACTCTTGTTTTAATTAATCTTTTCTAGAGTTTTGTCCCATGTAATAATAACTAATTTCGCTATCGGTCTAAGTTTCAGTCCTTATCTTATCAAATCAATAACGAAACATTCATGGTGACTTCCTTATTTTGAGTATAATTTAACCTTCATATAATAATTAAAGTTATTTAACTCTACCTATAAATTTGTAAAATATATCAGTAAATAAAGAAAGTAAAGTAAATTAAGATGAGCGACTTACAAAGTACCTTTCCTATGTTAATAGAAGTTAAATCTCTAGATTTCGTGGGATTAATATAAAAGTTAAATTTAAATGTCTCATTTGAATGGATAGAAATCAATCTTCCCCTTTCACCTCGTTTTAATGACGCGAAAATACTTTTCTTCGATCAGAAACTTGTTCTAATAGTCACCTCGGATAACGACCTCGTGGTGTGTTAGTAGTTCCGTGTTTTATTTCGGTGGCAAAATATATTAGAAGCAAGGTTGTCGGTGCCTTTATTCGAAAAATAATAGAAATTAAAATAAAATATCGTAATTCCTAAACAAGTAAGTTACTGACATCCCAGTCAGCTGAAATACGACTTTGTGAGAATAAATAAATTAATGCGCTATGACGAGAGAGTCTTCTTAATCAACAATATGAACCAACGTAATTTATCACTTGAATTAGCTTTGAGTTATCAAATAACCTACCAACTGAATTGAACATTAAAAATATTAAAATACCTTTGTACAAAGTTACGTTCAAAAATAACAATATACTGATAGTTATCTTTCCGCTGTGTGGGTAGGATATTGGAAAATAAGATATTTGTAAAACTTTAATTTCTATAGATAGTAAATTTTATATCAAAATTAAAGATTTTATTACCGTATGAATTATACTGTGCTGATGGACGCATCCCATCGCGTACTTCCATTGGCACTTAAGCGCTGGAAAAACAAATAAACAAAAACAAACGACAGAATATTTTTGGAAATCAAAACGTTCATACACCTTCACAATACTTTACATTTTCATTTAATTGAAACGACTATTTGTAATAACATCTACAAAGTAAAGCAACACGTGAGTCGAGTCATGCCGCTTATTTATTACAATTATATGTAAGAATACTTTACAATTACTATTTAACGTACGCTCTCATCCACAAAAAACACAAATTAAAATTGTTTAATAAATTTAAGGGGAAGACACTGGTCGCCACGACACAGGGAATCCTAGTGTGACGGTCAGTGCAACTGTTGTAGAAAACTCTGTATTTTTTGTACTGAATAAAACATTTTTCATTTTTTTCATTTTCATAAGCACCATAACTTAAAATAATGTGCCGACTGAATGACTTGCAATATATATGTCAATGCATTCTCGTTTGAATGCAATTTAGACTACATCTACAAGTAATATTTTGTTTAACTAGTCAGGATGAGCTAACTAAATTAAAAAGGCAAATGCGTGATGCGAATTTAGAATGATATGATCACTTATTAATTGTAAACTTGCTTATCTCAAACTGAACTATGAAAACATCCAAGGAGTCACTGATATCGTGTGTGAACATTGTGTTTAGTATGGACCATTTTTTCCCACCTCGTAGCTAGCGAACTTATGTAATTCATACACGAAATATTGAAAATTTAGTTTGAAAATTGACGTTTAAAACAAACAATTCTGTTAATTTCGTTCCCGCAAGAATTTAAGGAATAATCTCTTACTGCATTGATAGATATAACTAGGCAATATGCGAAATAAATTTGAGGACTGTGCGTTTAAATTTTCTTGAATATTTAACTATACTTAAGCCTTTCAAATGTATGAGCGATTATAAATGAATAGGAAATTACAGAACAATAAGCCCTGTGCTTTCATCACTGATGACGTCATTAGGGGACGTCGAGAGGGTGTCACAATCGCAATCCCCCGTAACGTGATGTTTGGGGTGCGATGTCGGAATAATTCATATTTTTTGTTCCCTTTGACGCTATTTTCAATACATCCACAGTTGTCTTGTTGAACTTGAAATAGCTGATTTCATAAACAACAAAACTGTGAAGGCAGAAAAAAGATCGTTTCATCATATAATCACCGATTTTCGCATTTTATAATAGTGTAAAAATTCGCCTGATTTCCATTCCGTCTGGCCTTTGATGTCTTATGAGATATATTTAAAAAACTTGCTTTATTATGACGCTCATGAAATATTAATAGTACCTTATCACTACCTGTCTCATGGGACGTGCCGAGAGGATAATGGTGTGGTCCCTGACTGCTCTGGCAAAGGCTCGTGTAATACATACAAACAATCACGTTTATTTCCTTGCGGTGAAAGGCCACGTTCAGCTGTATGGCTTAATGATGGAATTGAGATTCAAATAGTGGACAGGCTGCTAGCCCATCGTCTATAAGAACAATCCCAAGTTTATTAGCCTTTCCCTTAACCCTTTTTACAACATGTATGAGATAGGAGTGAGAAAGATACCTATGGGATTCTTAAGTGCCGAGAACCACACGGCAAATTCGTGTAATTTAGAGATGATTTCGCTAAAATAAATTCAGAATGGTTGGTTATACATAATATTTTTTAGTATGACAATACACTACAATGATTCTGATAGACTTACTGGTATTTTTATTATCAAATAAAGCCATGTCATTTTTTATAATCACGAACTTAGATAAAGTTGAATGCGAACTTGTCGGTTTGCGTGTAACGGTTGATATAATGCGAACTACTTTTTAATTATTTTTTAAATAACGCGAACGAATCTTTCTTTTCTTTTTATTGTACTTATAAAAGGACAAGTCCGCCTTCAACTTCAACAGGTTCCCTGTCCAATGACTCAATAGCATATGAAGAAATCAATTTTTACAGACAGGGAATCTATCAACATTCGTCGACCTAACATACAAAAATACTCATTAAAACTCCTCTCCTTTCCAGAGATTTCCTATTAGACGAAGCGAACGGCCTCCTGCCTGAAGACAAATTAACGATATTCTGCGAAGTGTCGGTGGTTGCGGATAGCATCAATATTAGTGGGCAGAGTAATGTAATGCAGTTCAAAGTACCAGAGTGCCGGCTCTCCGACGACTTAGGAGCCCTATTCGACAACGAAAGGTTTTCGGACGTAACGTTAGCAGTCGGAGGCAGGGAATTCCAGGCGCATAAAGCTATATTAGCAGGTAGATATTTCAATTTCTATTGACGCTTTGTGAACAGATAATCGGATTGCTGTGTTTAAGTAATGGTTTGTTTCGCGCATGGGTGAAATGTTTCAATGTACCTAGTCTATGGTAAATCAAGAGATTCGTTTTATAAGATCAGGATAGGCGTATTTACAAACTGCCATAGAAAGTTATTTTATACTGGCAAATTTTATATTTAACGAATTATTCTAAGGTGCACGCTTCCTTACGCAGTATGATACCTTTAATACTCTTCGGGCCATCCATCCATGCACTCTGGTCTCCCAATTTTATTAGCGTAACAGCGTGAAGACTCGCAAATTATATTTGTTGTAATATGACGCCATCTCTATAAGATTATCAAACAGAGACATCTTCCAGTGTTGTACAGGTATAAATAGTCTATTTGCTTCTTCTAAAGGCGCCGCCTGTCAAATGCGACATTATCAGAGCGAATAGACTATAGTGCTGCCCCGTAGCGTGAGATGACATGCGCTACTCCGTTTTTAACGCGCGGAAAACTATCGCTGTCCCTATTAGAGTCATAATAAGAAGCGAAACAGCAGATAGTATTTTGCGCGATAAAAACGGTGTCGTTGCGTGCGGAACTACGGGGGTTGAGTTTAAAAACGGATATGTGGGCCTTAGTAAAATTAACTTTGAAAAAGGCTTTTCAATGAACCTGTTTTTAATTTTAAAAAAATTTCAGCTGTAAGTCAGTAAGTCCGATCCTGCCATTAAGAAACAATGGCAGCAAACAAAAAATGATTTATAAAATTATCCCATTAGGTACGGACGGTTTATTCTCCTTGTTTGAAGCTGCACCTATATTTTTCAATAAATTCTTACAAAAAAACAATGTGCATCCGATTATCCGTTCCTTATTCTTAACAGGTAGTTGATAGTTACATAGGTAACGACATAAATAAAGTTGGCTTAACGCCAAAGCAACAGCTATTGTATAATTTCATGCTAGTGACAGAAACAATTACATCTGCAGTAGAAAACAACACTATCAATTTGTCTTTACAAGACAAATGTAATAGTTAATAATGGTTTTATTTGTAAAATCTTTATCAACTGAGTTTATTCTCAGGTACATTTGTAATGGCAACGCTTCAGACTCCGGGCTAGCCAGTAGTAAACAAGAAATTTGTATTTTTGTAACGAATAAACTCAAAACTACTGAACCGATTTGATGAAGTTTGGTATACAGATAGAATAGATCTTTAGGAAAAATATAGGCTACTTTTTTATGGGAGCAAAGCCCCGCGCAGAAGCTAGTGTAAATATAAAATTAGTGCTCATTCACCAATGCGCGGACAAAGGCTTCTTTTAATATAAAATTACACCCAGTAGGTATAAAGTTAATACCGTTGCAGGCAAATTAATATTTTATGAGTAGCATATACATATAATGAATAATTGTTGATATCGTTATACGCGGCCCATTTTATTGTTAACAATAATATTAAGCCTTGTAATAAACGTTTTGTTCTCGACCTATAAATGCTAACAATGTGTTTATGCTGAATAACTGAGAGGCGTTACCTTATTATACGTGTTCTGGTTTAACTAGTTACGATTATGAACAATTTATTGAAAATTAAATGCTTCATTTTATCAAACACTATCTATTACGTATCTTACAATATTTATTATCTGATGAACGACAAAGATTCTGTCAGCATTATTTTGAAGCAAAAGTGAACAGGTTTAAAAATAAATCAAAATTATTTCATAAGTTATTAGTTTATAAGTTTATAAACACATACAAAATATACGGGTAGAACGTGCAGCTTATTCCGTAATGAGTAGAGAAGTAAAATATAGCAATAATATAAACTAATTTATTTAAGATAATAAATTAAATAAATACCTCGATAATAAATTAAATACTTAGCCTCGAAGTTAGTACGTAACTTAGTAGATACTAAGTCAACGATACTATATTTTATAATAAATACTTATATAGATAAACATCCAAGTATATATGCTTTGTAACACCAGAGATGACATTGATTAGAATGATAATATGATCATATTTTATGATACTATAAATAATGTTTCCATCTTTAAAGCATCCTGTATTGCAACTATGTAGTAATAGTATTATGTATATAACTAGTTTATATTAGATACTACTGGTTGACATAAATTTTGAGACCAACTCACGTCTCTTTGTGCGAAGATGTCCTTGATATTAAATTTTGTTTATAATTCTATTTTTAATATATATTTTTTTCTTATTATTCCAGCGCGGAGTCCTGTATTTGCGGCCATGTTTGAACACGAGATGGAAGAGAGGAAAAGAAATAGAGTAGACATCACAGATGTGGACCACGAAGTGTTAAGAGAAATGCTGCGGTTCATATACACGGGGCGGGCGCCAAACCTCGATAAAATGGCGGACGACTTATTAGCAGCCGCTGATAAGGTGAACCTCTTATTTTTATACACCTATTTCACACAGCTTTTTTGTCAAACCTGTCCATACTCACACTTGCCCGTCATCGATCATCTGAATCCTTTTTTTTATCTACGCTGAAATATCATAAAATGATACGTGATTAGCTGACCGAAAACATTATACAAAAATTGACATATGATATCTAAATCGCAACAGAGACACTATCGCTGTCCCAGTTCACGTCATAATAAAAAGCGAAACAGCGATAGTTAAGTCGCGCGTGCCATGCTGCGGGGGGCTGGGATGTTGCGGTTAAAATAATTAATAGCACTATGAACTGACCGCCTAATTCGAGAGCAGTATATAGGTCCACCTGAGCCATAACGTATTTCATTCTGATCTGAATTTGACAGAATCCGTCACAACGAAAAATAACAACAAACAAAGAATATCTCTTGTAGTACCGATGTTGTCCTTTCGCTACTCAAATATGCTTCTTCAGAATTTCATCGTTACTTTGTGCTCATTGTAGTGTCTATTCCTCTGTCGGCTCATAAGAAATCCATGAGAAAAGATAACATGTATACCGAGACATATATGCCTATTCTTAAACAGGAAGCTACATTAAAATTTTGTTCAATCATGTATTTCTCTTATCAGCTGTGGATGATTAGATAAATATTTGATTGATATTTGTTTATTGCGTTTAAAAATTCCAAGGTTTTGTAAAAATAAAAGGAAGTAACTTCAGATAAAGAAGTATTTTTTATATGACCTAGAAGTACTTATGTGAATACAAATGTTATGTTTGATTATTGCAATATTTTTGTGAAACGTGAGCTCGCTGATGCTTCTTCACAAATCTTAAATTACTGCCTCCTTGCTTAGGTGCATATAAATTTATCAATATATACAATATACATGCTGGATTTTTTTTAAGAATTTACAGGAATGGGATTAGAACTTGGTCAGGCATACACACATATATCAAACGCGAGCAACCGCAATTACCATCAGTTTAATATATATTTTTTTTTATTTAAACATGCGTTTGCCTAGTTTTGTTCTAAATTAATTAAGGACTCGATAAATATGATTAAAATTAACAATTCGATGACCTACTGTACTTAACTGTGTTTGTAGATCGTCGCTCTAATGAACTAGCCGCGTTCTTGCACAATGTAATAAATACTTGATACTTGGAGGAAAACTGTAACACAATATAGATTAACCTTCGCTTGAGACTTGCACAGATACATTCTGCATCTATTGTGTACTTGTAAGCGTTATAATAATAAATGTGGAAGAATGTTCCCGCAAAAAGCTACATAATAATAATATGGCTTCGGCCCCATGAACGCCTCCCAAATGACCGGGTCCCTATGGGCCCAAGCACATTTTATAGTTATGTTATGTTAAAACAATAGAATAACGTAAAAGCTATAATATACACGCGAACAGAAACTAGTAACTTAATAATATAATACGAGTATCACTAGCTCAAAATACTAGAACTGTGATTAGTGCCCTTTATCTAAGGAACCAAACTTGAATTATATTAGAAACTAGAGTATGTCCTCGACTCCCTCGTAAAACTAAAAAATCCTGTTAGTTTCCGTTCTCGCGGGAATTTCAAGAAATCCCACAGTACCTAAGTGCATCCCATATAAGGAATGTACATGCAAAATTTCAATAGCAGTGGTTTGGGCTTTGCTATGATAAGTCAGTCAATTAGTCAGATAAGTCAGTCAATTAGTCATGTACCGCGCAATGTTTATATTATTCTTCATTCTATTTTGGTTTTGTCTGAATTCAGTAGCTTTTATGTATGATATTAATGAACAAAGTGTTATTTAATTGGACTATTTACCATGGCCCTTTTATTTGGGTCACAATGATGTCGATTAAATGTTATGAATTTCGAAATAGTTTTATTGGTTATGATATCATAACCGGCCTTCATTTATGACCAATTACCATGATAATACAATATATGATTCCGTATTTGTGTAATAAAATTAAGGAATTGAATTTTAAATATAATAAAGTAGGTATAATAAGTAGGTATACTGGGAAATTAATTTCCCATGCTCCATTTTTGTATAGAAATGAAAGTTGATAAAATTTTAAGTTATTTTTCATTATTGGTTAATATCAATGTAGCGGAACGTGAACCAGGGGTACGAAAAGTCAACCGTAGTAGACCAAGGAAAACACTATGTGTTCCAAGGTTCAGAAAAAAATATTTGTATGAGTATTGCTCGCAAAGGGGACTTCCCAGAGTGAAACGCAGAGACTTAAATCTTTCCTCGACACGATCGTTATATATTTCATTTCATCATAATTTTTCACACAGGTCCATTGATTTCGGGTACCTTTGAACTGACCCTAGTCGTAAGGAATTTAATTAATGTAAATATTTTTGTATTTCAGTACGCGCTGGACAGATTAAAAGTGATGTGCGAGGAGGCGCTCTGCCTCAGCCTCTCGGTGGAGACGGCGGCCGACACGCTGATACTGGCCGACCTACACAGCGCCGACCAGCTCAAGGCGCAGACCATCGATTTTATTAACACGTTAGTATCGTATTTCTTCATAGCTCCCATCCCGTGGGAATTTAAGAAAAAAAAGTTTAAAAAAAAAAGAATGTTCTATATCTGTGCCAAATTTAGTCATTGGTCCAATAGTATATACATACATACATACATAAAATCACGCCTCTTTCCCGGAGGGGTAGGCAGAGACTACCTCTTTCCACTTGCCACGATACTTCCTTCATACTTATCTCTGCATACTTCCTTCGCTTCATCCACATTCATAACTCTCTTTATTTAAGCTCGGCGGTTTCGGGTACTTTTGACTTGACCCTTTACCGAGACGTCCTTAATTTGATCAAGATACTTTGGTCCAATAGTGTATGAGGTTATTAATTACAAACAAAACAATCTTTTCTTTTCATAATATTAGTATGGACTGGGTGCGTCGTTTCTCTCGCTTTTTTTATTTGTTTGTACTAAAATGAGGCTTGCACATTGAAGTCTTTTAATCTGTACTTAATACTATTGACAGTATATATATGCTATTACTGATAGTATATTTAACTACTACTATTGATAGTATATTTAAACTTTATATGTAAGAAAATTTGAATTTTCTTACATATAAAGTTTAAATGTGACAAATTTGTACGCTCGAACACTCTTCATTTTTGCCGTTTCTATCTACGGAAACAAACATAGAAGTCTTTTAAATTCGTCAAGGAACATAAGATACAGAATTTCAACTTCCTAAGACTAAAATTTTTCTTGTACGTCTATACCTTTCTCATTGGTTTACCACTACTCTTTAAAAGAATTTTGTATATAGGTACTTTGCTTCCTTGCCCCACTTTGTATATGGAGTAGGCACAGAAAGTCAATTTCCACCGATTTCTCCCGTCCCTTATCATAATTTTTTTTCCCACACATTTCCCCCTCTTCATCCCCCGTATCTCAACAATCCGCTCGATGAACAGGAGTCACGCGACCGACGTGATGGACACGGCGGGCTGGAAGAACATGATCCAGTCGCACCCCCACCTCATAGCCGAAGCTTTCCGCGCACTCGCCACGCAGCAGCAGCAGATCCCGCCCATCGGGCCGCCGCGCAAGCGCGCCAAGCAGGCCTAGGCGGCCGGGGCTACCCCACGAGAGACATACAACATGTTCGCTTTGAAACGTAAGTTGCATATAAGTTTGGGGACAAAATCATCCAGCCGCATAATGGTTTTTGGCATAATTGTCGTTTGAAACTATGATTTTGCAATAATCATTGGCAAGCATAACATTACTTTTTGTATAATCAGTGTTTTACATTTGTTATAATTTTTTTTTTATGCCAAAAAAGTTATGCCAGACTGTGATTATGCCAGAATGATGTATGGCACCCAATATGGATACAAGTGATTTGTCAGTAACAACCTTCGCCAACTGTGAAATATTTTTTGTTATCACCAGTTTCTTTTGTGTATCAGAGCTGATTGTTATCCCGAACAGCTGTAACTTATTTGAAAGTTTTACCACTAGTTTCTTTTGTCAATTCAAGATAAGCCTGACAATGATTATTCGCGTTTTGGAGTTTCTGAAGTAACAAAATGTGAACAATCATCCCGAAAATTTTCAACGTGCACGTTTTGTATCGAACCGCCGTACATGTGAACTTCCACTGTACGGCGCTCGGTTCGTGTAGGCCCAAATAACGAATCGGACAAAATATTTTGACCACCGTAACTTGAATACTTGACATTTTTTTGACATATCAGACGGCCTATCTTATATGAGATTGGTAGGCTTGGATGCGTTTAAACAGTTACAAGTGACTTGTTACGGTGCTATGTTATAACGCGAACTCGTGTATAGAGTACCTAACAAATATTTTTGTCCGATGAATCCGATCCGGTTGAAGGGATAAGGAATGAATTGTACAAACTTAGAAGGCTAATCTTACAGTTGTATTAAAACCTCGGGTTGTCTTTTGTTGCAAAAGTTTAATTGATTTTTTTTCTAGATGATTTTGTACAGATATGACTGTAAACATGCCTAGTCAATACCTAATGAAACCGCTCAATGACAAAAACACATTTGTAGAAATCCACCGGTTTGTAAATAAAGCGCGGATAATCTGTATCTATGGATACGGTAGTTTGACCAAATCCCCCCGGATCGTCATTTGTATCACCCGTTATTTTTATTGTACGACAAGGCTGCAAACTGTAATATTATTGTTAGAATTTACACAGTGTACCATATACAGTGAGATTCGGAGTGAGAGTGGCCGGTGGATGGCTTATTTTATTTGTGGGTCGCGAAGATCCACCCTTTCGTTTACTATGATTGATCTCAACACGATATTCGATCCTAATGTTTTTTTAATTTCTCTTGCGGTTTAGTGTGCCGCTTTTAAATAGTGTTATTGAAGAGTTATGGACGCTTTTTGCGCGTTGATGTAGTTCGAATGTAGGCTTTGAATAATTTTATGTATGTCGTTTCTGTAAACATCTCTTGCAAGTTATGTTATTGTAAATTATTACTATGTATTAAAAAGCTCATGTGCGACATGATAACCGTGTCATTAAATTGTATGATTGTCACTTATTGGCTAAAGTAATGGCGTAACTCGTAAATTATAATGCCATACAATGTAATGTATAAAGAAATTGTAATTATTTGAAGTCTATGTATGCCTCGTGCAAAATTTTCATTGAAATAATCTTGGTGTTTCACGTTCCATAGAAATTGATCGGTTACTTATTAGAAGTTTATAAAGGTAGCACTTTTGAACATTTCGAAGTAGTTACGGTAAGCGAATGCAATAAATCTGTGTAAAGTATTGTGGCACGGTTTCGGAAACACTGTTGACAATAATTATTTTATCCAAATTAATAACAGAATCGCAGAATGTATGCTTCACAAAATGAAAACGGAAAAAAGTTAAACCGCGATGCCGATTTTTCAAAATGTTAACAGTGTGTCCAAAGCATGTCATATTTAGAAGTTGTAGGTGACTCGAGTGATTGTAATAAGTAAAATGAAATTGTTGGTATTGTATATAGATGAGCTACGATCCCACCATTAAAATATTTCTAAGTAAGTAATAATTCATAAGTGGTATCACATATGACGCCATTCAACTTTGTATGGTATCCGAGCATATAGACTTTGTAATGTTTGGGGTCTGAATACCAACAAATTTTTGTATGACTGCAAACTTTATGTTACGACCTCAAACATTATAAGACTAAGAGCCCTGTAGGATGTTATTCCAATGGCATATTGTGATTTTTTCCTTCAAATTTCCATAGGTTTAAAAACACACGTGCTTTTGTTTTGTTTTCATATGTAGATAACCTGAATAATTTGAAATTTAAATATATTGTTGTCGTTAGTTTGCTTCATCGATTGTATATTATTGCGTGTGACGTCACAAAGACGTATAAGTCGCTCTTCATTATTGCTCACTTGGAAATCATATTTAATTCTAAATTTAACCACTTCACCATCTTAATTAGACTGATGACATTCATCTTTATAGTTTAGACAAAGCATTCGATGTTTGTCAATTTATGTTGCTTCCACCTAAACTGAATAGATTAAAGTCATGAGTAAAATTGTTTTGGTGAAGTACATCTATCATTTAATTTTATTTCATTAGATTTATTATTTTTCACTTCTTTATTTTATGTTTTTACTTATTGATTTCTATTGATCTATTTGATTTTTCTTCAATTGATGCGAATGATGAAGTACTGTTCTTATAAAGGGTTTGTAAAAATACCCACTATATTGAATAAATGTACTGTGGCCAATAATAATAATATAATATTTAATACCATTTTATACCCACTTCCCATTTACATAGCAGACAACTGTTTTGTGTAATATAGTTACAAAACAATTGTCAAAATAACTGTGATTTTCAAAATTGTCAGTAAGTTGAGCAAATAAATGAAATGATGTAAAGTAATTTCTTTTCTTTATATTTCCTTTTAATAGATGCCTAAAAATAACTTTTTCGGCATAATCATCGTTTCGCATAACTTTTTATAAGAAAACTTTATGCGAAACGATGATTATACCTAAAAGTCATGTATTCTTTAAATTGTTTTGGACAAAGAAGTTGGTGGGGTAGAAATACAAGGAAGTTAATTTACATGCATAATGCCTTAACATATCATAGTTGTGTTCCCCACTGCGCGTTATTAGTTGAAAATCGGTGGCTAAAGTTAATTTACATGCATAATGCCTTAACATATCATAGTTGTGTTCCCCACTGCGCGTTATTAGTTGAAGATCGGTGGCTATTGTGTTCTCATCTTCATCTACTGCAACCATGCATCAATACTACTACGAGTATCAATATGGGTTCAAAGTACTTTTCATAGAAGCAAGATGAGGCTTAACTTTGTGAAATTACCTAGAATTCCGGGCAGTGTGCCTACCATGGTCTCTACGATTAGGTTTCTTGTTTAATAGGTCATGGAAGCCAGATATTTGCGAATCTAATGGAATTATATGACGTCATAGTGGTGGGGTCGAGCCTGGGCCCTTCCCAAGAAGTGTGTGTAAGTAAGTACGGGTAATTGATGTGTGGAAGCTTTCGTTGTTTTACCAGGGTACCATACTAGATTTTACTTAGTATGGTAGTAATGTATTAGTGAAATTTGTGGTATAACCCTTATATATAAATGCGAAAGTAATTCTGTCTGATACACTAAATATCTAAACCGATATTTTTGTGTTGATTGATAGAGTTGACCCTGATGAAGAACATTGGCTACTTTATATTGCGAAATAGAAAAGATTTAAAGAAGGGATGAAGATTTGCCAATGACCTTTTACGGTAAACGAAGTCACAGGCTACAGCTAATTAATAAAATAAAGAAATAACAAAACAAAATATTTACAGGAAAATCATAGGTACGTAAGTAACTTGTATTCATGACCATAAGAAATATTTGGAAAGCCTAAAAAAACTGCAACGTCACTCACTGTCAAAATGAAATAAATGTCAAATTATCAAATGTCAAGAAAGTTGTTTTGTTTTGAGTTGAATTAAATTTACAATTGAATCCTGTGATTGAATGAAGAGATAAAGAAATAAAGGGGCGTAAATTGCAGATTCGAAGAATTTCTATAAATCAATTCAGTATTTAATAATAACTTTTTATAGATAGCGTGTAAAATTCGTGCCATGGCTAGTGGCTTTCGGCTTCGTTTTCCCGCCGATACCAAAGAAGGTAGGCAAATTTCATTTAAATACTAAATTACTAAAATTATATCGAAGTTGCCTGTGTATATTACGTAGTAAATAATAATCTATACTTTTGTCATAGTTAAACCTGATGATACCGAATCACCGTCTAGACGAGGCATTAGAAACAGAAGCAAACCCAAAAAGTACGGAGATTTTCTTGAAGTATCGCCTACGAAACGTAAGCTTCCAGCAGCAGAAGAAAGTTCCGAAGATGAGAGTTTCGACGAAGAGCAGGATTTACAAAAACCTACAGGTTAGTTTTTATTTACGATTAGAGGCCCGCCACAGTTTCACCGCAGATAAAGTAAAGGCCATCAATTCAATTATTAACCCCCGACGGTAAAAAAGAAGTGTTATAAGTTTGACCAATCTGTGTGGCTGTCTGTCTGTGGCAATTTATTACATTTAAAGGTGATTTACGTGTGAGCATTAGACATATTTGATCAAAATTAGCTGAGCCATTTAAATTATGGGACTTGAATGTGGTGAAGACCAAACGTGGTGAATATACTTAAATAAATGCTTTACTCGAGTAAATTTTCTGCATTCGGTCTTCCTTCGCCATTTCTATGTGACAGAGAATATGAGAAAATTGATGATTTAGTTTAGAGAGTATTCTTAGCATAGCCCCTTGGTACAAAAAGAGATGTGTTATAAGTGTGTCTGTGTGTTTCTGTGTGTATAAATGTGAGTTCACTGAAAGAGAATTAAAAACAATCCAAAAAATTATCACTTTGTACATGCTAAGGTACCTTAAGATTAAGTTTCTTTAATTATTTCTTACTTAAAGGGAACTTAAATTGGTGTTGGAGTTTTTTAATTTTTTATTTATATAATCTTTTGTTTGAATCTTCACCCAAAAGTAAAACCCACTTTTTTAACTTATTTATTTTCAGCATTATTCAGCAATGATGATGTGGAAGGCCAAGACATGTTTAAATTTAAGTCTCGTCACACAAAACACGATTTACATAATAAAGTAAAGTCTGCCATAAGTAACTCACCAAAGGTAGATTCTCCATTGAAGACTCCAAAACGTAATTTGCTGAAAGTGAGCGAAGCTACTCCAAAGATTGTAAAGGATATCATGAAAAAGAGTAAGTTCTATTCCATTGAAATAGAAATAACAAGATTTAAGTTTAAAAATTACAAGTTTAACATACAAACATATTATTACATCTATTTTCCTTTCGGGGTAAACAGAGACAACACTCTTGAAAAGACTGATAGGCCACATTCAGCTGTTGGCTTAATAATAAAGTTAGGATCCAAATAGTGACAGGTTACCAAGTTTATAAGCCTATCCTTCACTCGCCTTTTACAAAATCAATGAGAAAGAGATGCAGTGGTCTTATTCCTCGTTCTATTGGTTCCAGGAACCACATGTATTAAATATATAAGAAAACTACAATAGATGAAGTATTGTCCTGGGACATTTTGGAACTTTGCCAAATCTATCCACATCTTGATAATATTAAGATTTCATCAGTCAAAAATTAGTTCTAAAAACCTTAGAATACAATTGAAAGGAAAGAGGACTAAATTTATATCTGTAGATTGTGGAGGGAAAAGACTTATACAATTCATCAAAAATTACAATATTTGAAGATGCATGCAGACAATCTTACAAATATTGAAAACACCCAATAATGAAATATCACTCACATTTGATTATTTAGTTTGGACTGAGTCAAAAAGAGTATACTAGACCTTTTAGGAAATCAAAGAATTTAAAAATAATACAGGTATTCAATGTGCACGTAACATACCTTTATTTTATCTCAGATGCTTTGAATTATATAAAAATAATCTATGATCAATGATTATAAATAGTTTAATACAACGCTAAAGTTTAAAATCAGTTGAATGTGCAATAAGATGCTTTAATTTTTCAGGAATAATTCGAGAGGTTGAAAGTGAGAGCAGCGAAAGTGATTTTTCTGGGAGCAGCAGTGATTTTGTGCCGGATGAAAGTGATCATGAGGTACGGTCTCCCAAAAAGACAAAACAAACACCCTACAACATTTCTAAAATTCTGAAAAAAAAAAACAAATATTATTAAACTCTTACATATCATCTGTTAGTGCTCCCTTCATTTCCTGTTAAGATATGTTAAAATTCCATCTTCCTATGTTATTTCGGCTGTACTTTCTCGTCCGTCAATAATTAAAGCTTGTTTTATTAAATAAATATTTATTATAAGCAAGTTTCTTTTCGATTCGACAGCATAGTACCGCACTTATAAATATTACATATAATTTTCCAGGATTCCAATGCGTCGGAACAAAGTGTTTCAGAGGAGGAAGAGCCTCAAGAGTCAGTCAAAAAACAAGTGGTTAAAACTAGAGGCGGCAGAGCGAAGACTAAGGATTCAGAGTATTTTGTCACTCCAGATAACTACTTCATGATGCATTCAAGTAAAAAGGTGAAAATATTAGTTATTTGTTAAATATATTTATACCTTATAACTAATATATATTTTAAAACATTAGTCATTGTATTATTCCTGGTATAGTGATAGTATTGGGCTGACAGACAAAATTGTAGAGCGACTGGTAGCGAGTTCCCGTCCACTCCAGTCGTCTCCTGTACCGCGTAGAATACACATATCGTCGTTTTGTAACTAGTGAGCCGCGTAATTAATCGACATCTGAATATATAAACTTGTGTTTGCTCGCAATCATCATCTAAGTAGAGTGATCGTAACCCTACATTAATAGATCCACACACTAATGAAGTAGTAATTTATTGACTTTGCGCTGAGGTACACCCCCGTGGTAATTTTCAGTATAAAGTAGAAGATGAACGATTTTGTCTCAAAATCTCATATTTATTTTAAATATTTTAAGTTTATTAGTTACAAATACAGAAATAAAAAAAACAATTAAATTCTCTATCTGAAATAAAGAGGAAAGATTGGTATTTTTCATAGTATTTTTGTATGTTTTTAAGGACTTAACTCAAAAACTAACAATTCTTGGTTATTTAATTTTTCAGATAACAACATCTGATCACACACTAGCCAGGATAAAGAACCTCAATCTAACAGATGATTTGAATGAAGAGGAAACAAAAATTTCTGCAGAACATAAGCAAAAAATCCTTGAACTAAACCAATCATATGAAGACCTCTTCGATCGATGGCTTTACATTTTGAGTGAAAACTTCAATATAATTCTATATGGAATTGGCTCTAAGCGCTCAATACTTCATCAATTTCAAATGCAAAAATTACAAGACTGTCCTTGTATAGTTGTCAATGGATTTTTCCCGAGTCTCACTATAAAGAATATTCTAGAAACTATAATCATTGATCTGTTAGAAAATACTCGAGTACCCTCCAATATTGGAGATATTGTTAATTTGATCGAGACTCAACTTAAAGAGAATGAAACTGAATTATTT
Source organism: Amyelois transitella (assembly GCF_032362555.1). Lineage (NCBI taxonomy): Eukaryota > Metazoa > Arthropoda > Insecta > Lepidoptera > Pyralidae > Amyelois > Amyelois transitella. Next base: position 3,502,420 of record NC_083512.1, on the reverse strand, counting down.
TTGATTATACACAACATTGATGGTGCTATGTTACGGAATGCTAAGGCACAAAATATTATATCCAGCATTTCACAGATCAGTAATGTGCATACGATTGCCACTATTGATCATATCAACGCGCCTTTACGTAAGTAGTACCTAGTTATAGACTTAGGCCATTTGTACATTTTCAGATATTATATGACTGACTCTCCATATCAACCAAAAGCATAAAGCTATCATATTTCTTTGACCCCGACTGTACTTATATAAAAACCGAGGTGTTGTGTTGTTAAAAGATGCTTACATTAGTTGTCTTCCATGTGACAACATCTATGTATGTCTTCAAAAAGCCACGGACAATTAGTTGTGTTGATTTAAATTTAACTACATATTCATCTCACCAGTTTCACATGAATGATAATCTAAATGTTGTGTATGTTACAGGCATTTTACTTTGTTTTCCCAGCATACGTACGTATAATCACGTCTGTATCCCTTGCGGGGTAGATAGTGCCAATCGTCTTGAAAATACTGAAAGGCCACGTTCGGCTGTATGGTTAAGTGATGGAATTAAAATTCAAATAGTGACAGGTTGCTAGCTCATTGCGTACAAGAAGAATACCAAGTTTATTAGCCATTCTCTTAGCCGCTTTTTACGACATCCACGGGTAACCGATGGCCTAGCCCTAGGCCGGAGGTTCTTATTCTATTAATGTGCCGGGAACCACACGGCACAATAATAGTCTCATATTTATTGGCCGTAAGCTAAGCCCACTATTAAAAATTTCCTTTCAGTATGGGACCATTCAAAACTGAGTAAATTCAAATTTACCTGGTGGGACGTGACTACCTTTTTGCCTTACAACGAAGAGACTTCATATGAAAACTCTCTCATGTCGCATAGAAGCGGAGCCCTACAGCTGTCATCATTGCGCAGCGTGTTCCAGTCGCTGACGACCAATGCTAAAGGGATATTCAACATCATCATAAATTATCAGCTAGAGAATCAGAAGCAAGCCCATTATCAAGGTAAAATTTCTTTTGTATTCTTACCTAACGCTTTGCATACACTTTTTTAGTATGACAAGTGGTTGGAAAGTTATTCGCCTATTTCTCTAATTCTAATTTAACAAACAGATCATATCTTATCGGATTAAGCTTTAAACACTATTCTTGTTTTCGAAACCACTCATTTTTTAAATTTTATATTAACCCTTTGGTACAAAGACTTGACCCGGAGGAAGAACGAAAAGGGGAAGGGGTTAAAAGAGGGCATGAAATATTGTCAGTTAACTTTTACGGTGAACGAAGTCGCGGGCAACAGCTTGTGTTTGAAAAACTTTAGGTATTGGAAACATCCACATTCTGCCAAATAGATCTGTATCATTAGTTGCCAGGATGACTATAGTTGTCCAAAAAGAGTCATCTGGTGGCGCATGCAAGGTTTGTTGGTAGCAACATTAATGTGTGGAAGTGAAAGTTGGGTATGAACAAGAAAAGAATGAGCGTAAGGGCCGCCCATATGTCCACGCCGGGAAGTTAGGGTTTCTTGAGAAACTCGTAACCGCTACGATACTATGGTCTCATTTAAAATAGTTAAGGGTTAAAATAAATTAGACAGTCATTCTGAGACGGATAATAAGCAGAGTGATCCTTGTGACATTGAATGACAGGATACAGAACCATGAGATAAGGGACTGTTAATTAGAGGAAGATAGTGGCAGGAATTGAAAAGAGAATACTTAGTTAGATTGGTCATATCGAATCGAGAGCTTGAATGAAAGCAGGAAAGTCTATCACTCTGAAAAAGAAGCTTGACTATGTATGTTGTTACTTGACCTTTTCTTAGATACCTAAAAATACGAACTGTACTCCTTTTACTACCTATAATATCCTTTTATTTCAGGGCTACCTTTCAAGGATCTTTACTCCAAATGCCGAGAGCAGTTCCTCGTGTCATCAGACTTGGCACTTCGAGCTCAACTTACAGAGTTCCTGGACCACAAGCTAGTCAAAATGAAGCGCACTTACGACGGCAGTGAAAATCTGATTATACCCATAGATAATACTCTGTTACAACAATTTTTGGAACAACAAAATAGCTGATGGCCATTGTTGTGAAGTTGTTAAATTATTTTCCGATGATCAATACCGTTTTTTAATTGAAAGCCAATATACAACAATCTATGAGGTTTGTGTCGTGTTTATTTTGAGGTTCAACAGAAATAAAACTAAAAATTATATTTAGCTTTTATTTTACAATCCCAGAAATAAAGTCTTAATAGGATTATATAATATATATCAACAGGCCAAGTTGTAAATTACTTAAACTTAATGACTTACATAATATAATAAAATTATTAACTAAAATTCTTCTCAACATATCTGGCACGTTCACCATTACGCATCAACCAAACATTTCATTGATATTTTAAGTGCATAAATTGCTCATTTAGTTTTAAAAAGATTGTAGAAAAATACTCTCTGAACTCATCAGACGTCAAACATTTGATCTAATAAATCGGATTATTTTATACGCCCTTTGGAATTCGTTATAAACATTGATGTTTAATGTCATGAGTTATCATTAGTGAGATTACGATGTAATAGCAGATCTCTGCATGAGATCGGTGCATTAGAAAAATCGCAATCTTTCACTTTCGAGACAAAAACATATATCACTATTGACAGCTCAACTATTTCCTTATGACAAGTTATTGATCGCACAAAGGTAAAGTAGCTTATAAACTCGTGACCGAAAGGAAATAGCGGTTTTGATAAAATATCTCCATTAGTCAAACATTACGAAATAGAAGTTTTCATTCATTACTAAATTCACTTGTACTTTTTTTTATTAAAATAAACACCCAATTTTTTTAATTATAATGAATTTTGAAAAATTTTGCGAGGAATTGACATGTTCGCCAGTGTGTTAAATCTTGTTTATGTCAATATCAGTCTAATTTGGTCATCGAATAACAGGCGGTACCCACTTTAATTTAATTTTCATCTTATTATTTGGGCATGAATCATTCTTTCATTTACTTACAGCTAATTTATATAATCCATTGAAGTTTTAGAATGAGAGCTATTTTAATCCTAAATCATGCACTTCCATTTCAATGATTAGACTAAAATTAAGCATGTCAATAGAATAAAAAATGATTATTACATAAACAATTTAATTGAAACATTAACTTTCGGACAACAAACTACAGATTTCACACAATATCAACATCAATCGATGATGGAAAACATTTCAAGCTGAGCCTAGCCTCGGGTACATGGGTTCAATCTCACAAATGACAACTAGCCTAGGGGATGACGTGCCGTGCATTGATCTGCGGCCTCGCGATCCACCACTCGCCACAAATACTGTTTCATTGTGAGTATTTCGCCGCTATAGTTCTTACGTTCCATAAGCATTATTAAAGTGTGGTGCTATGTTAAATACTAGCATCATGCGAGGTAATAAACAGACGCTGCATTTAGCATGTTTGTCTCACGTTCTGTTTCATAATTCATGTAACTGTCAATTGTATTAAATGTTAACATGTTTCATTGATACAAACTAGAAAATAAGATTGAAAAAGACAAAAAAGGATAGTCAATAGTAGTCGAAGAAACACGTTTTCGTGTTCAATTTATTTGCCCGTGGATGTCAAATAAAATGTAAAAAAATACTATTGAACAATTGAAATGGTTGCGCAGAATAAATAATTATAACAAATAGAAACTATCTCTGTAATAGTGTCACCTTCTACTTGAGATGAGCATTGAATAAACGAGCCGTTTTTTAGACTATCGCTGTGAACAGATAAACTAGTCGACGGTTCACGCTTAAAACTGGTTGACGGCGTGAACGACCCGCGCTTGCGTCTCAACGCACTAGACGTGATGAAACAGTTCAAAAATGAAACATCCAATACATCCAGTTCACGCCGAAACCTAATCGAAAGTTACGATTCAAGCAGTTTACCATCGACCATAATCGATCTCGTTTCGTCGTCGACCCATCACTACTACTGGTGGATATTTAAAGTTTAAATTTAGCATTTACAATTAATAGAAAATAAAAACATGGATAATATAAAAATAAAGTTTTTTTTTTATATGCTGATGATCACAAAAACCACTCAAGACAGAAATATCGTCTTTTTAACTGCTTATAATTTCCATGTTCTGTTAGCTTACGGTCAAATTATGAATAGCAAACCATTTCAAGTAGACATTCTACATGTCGTGTTCTCTTGGTTTATTTACGTCGATACATAGGTACTTTACTAGGTAAAGCATGTTTCAATTACTGAATCATTTAAGGATGTTCAAATTTAGTTTGGAATAAAGAAGTTGAAATACACGCTTAATACAGAGATATCAAATTACTTCTCTTCTCCAGAAGAGTAGACACAAATTAAACCTTTCTACTTGCCACAATCCCTGCACACTTCTTTCTAGACAGACAAAAAAAAAACTTCAGAATCTTGCCATTGGCTCAATAAATATACGTTACACACGTACAAACGATATTTTTGAAGATTTCTGATAATGCTGGTGGAAGATAAGAACCATATTTGGTGGACATAGCGAAGGCGGCGGTCCGGGTTTATTGTCCGACGCATCGGAGCGCTGTACACTTACGAACTAGTAAGATAACTCTGCTTAAGGCAATCAATTCTCGTCGTCCTCGTGTTTTCGCTTTTTACCCCGGGTACTCTCCTCGGGCTCGCCGTCTGCATTGTCCTCACCGTCTGTGGAAAAGAGATACATACGGTCACGTCTATATCCCTTGTGGGGTAGACAGAGCCAACAGTCTTGAAAAGACTGATAGGCCACGTTCAGCTGTTTGGCTTAATGATAGAAATTGAGATTAAAATAGTGCTAGGTTGCTAGCCCATCGCCTAAAAGAAGAATCCCAAGTTTAATAGTATATCCCTTAGTCGCCTTTTACGACATCCAGGGGAAAGAGATGGAGTGGTCCTATTCTTTTTTCTATTGGTGCCGGGAACCATACAGCTAAGAGATAGATACATATATTCACGTCTTCACAGGTAGATAGAGCTAACAGTTATGCAAAGACTGAAAGGGCACGTTCAGCTGTATGGCTTTAGAATGGAATAAAAATTCAAATAGTGCCAAGTTGCTAGCCCATCTTTCACAAGAAGAATTCCAAGTTTATTAACCTATCCCTTAGTCGCCTTTTACGACATTCTTATTATTTATAAATAGTGAAAAGATGTAGTCTCAGCCTGCCCATCCAGGTAAGAGCCATGGGTTAGGCAAGCTTAAGGTCTGAAGACTATAACACGTACTTAAACCAGTTTTGTTGTCCATGCAATTTCCATGCTCCATTTTCTTACAATCGCAATATCAATGTAACTCTTTCAAGTGTCGGCCTCTGTGGCGCAGCTATAGACGCGTGGCTATGTCATCGGAGGTCCCGGGTTCGAATTACAGCAAGGGCATGATGGAATACGAACTTTATCTGATCTTAGATGTTTATCTATACAAGTATTTATTATAAAATATTAGTATCATTGAATTAGTTTCTCGAAAGTTTCGAATTTACTAGAGGCGATCTGTATAATGTGTCAAAAAAAACTTCAGAATCTTGCCATTGGCCCAATAAATATACGTTACACACGTACAATTAGCCATTATACACGTACAAGTAGACATTTATAATTTGTACACGTACCTTGGACCTTATTGTTGTGGTCTCCCTCCGCGTCGTTTTCCCCTTCGCCATCTTCGTCTATATCCTCTTCCTCCGAAACGTCAGAGCCATCTTCGTATAGGGAACTGGCCGAGCTTTCTTCCTCTGAAAAATGTTTACAATTCCATTAATATTGTGTTGGGTGGTTCCCGTTACTTGAGTATAGGACGACTACCTCTCTAGCCTGTAGATGTTTGTTGCCTATTGATGTGATAAAAGGCGATTAAGGGATAGGTTAAAAGGGATAGGTTAATAAACGTGGGATTCTTCTTTTAGATGATGGGCTGTCAACTTGCACTATGGCTCTTTCTATTGATAAAAGTATTAGCTAGAAAGCATAGAATAGTAATAGCATGGTGTTCATCGCAAGTATTCATATTGCTATTTGATGACACCCGACTCCCAGTGAAGTGCTGACTTTATAAGTCAGATGTGTATATAGCAGCTTTTCTGTAATAATAAATATTTATTTTCAATGTTTATAACTAGAATTTATTATTACCGAGATCATCTTTGTAGACTGCACTCAGAGATATTTCCTCATCCTCATCATCTTCCTCCTCAGAACCTGCAAGAAAGAAATAGAAGTATAAGAACTTAAAAAATAACAAATTCAAATTGTTATACATTATTATTGGGGCATTTTACACATCACTCACTAATTGTACATTTTTTTATTTTACAACATTGGTTTATGTCAAATAAATTACTTAAAACTAAATTCACTGACACTTCCAAAGTGTGATTGCAGAAGCAAACTGCACTGCAGCATTTTCTTAATATGTGCACTGCAACATTACGTAACAACGTGAACTTCAAGAGACTATGGTAATTCTTTTCTGAATTATATACAAGAATGGAAACTAATTAAATTATATAACATCTTGAGGACACTAGCAAGTTAAGGGTTTAGATAGCTTTGTAGCTTTTTGACAAATACTAATTTATTAGAAATAGCTTAAATTGAATTTACTTAAATGTAAAAATGCCCGAGAGTGTCCTCGAAGGACTATCTTTTAAATAAAATATAGATTTTTTTTTATTCAGCCCACTCTGAATGTATGTCAAAAAATAAGCAAGTTTTCTTTTACAAAGTACACGACGACGTCTGACGGTCTTTCCACAGTAATTACCTGCACGGTTATTCACAAATGTTGATAGATAAGGCACATGTCTGATCTTTCCTCTCTTATATGCCAAACAGATAAAAAGAGGAATATCGGCATAAAATTGTATGCCTTGCCAACATTGTGAAAAACCAGCTGCACTCACATTTTTAAATCATGGTCATAGACAAACAGATCTCCCTTCCTGGGCATAAATAGATATAATAGATGGGACACAAACTGCAATATTATGATGAGCAATCATAAACACAGACTCCCAATAGACTAAGCATCATCACAGTAAATAAGATGCTTACGTTTCATCAGATAACCCATGTGGAATAGGAGACCATAGACTGTGTACAGTAATACTGGCAAAGTGGTTCTGCTCTCAACCGGCCTTTCGGACACACTATCATCAATCACCAACGGACCCAAATCTATGTCCAGATCTGGAAGCCAGTTACAGAGTTATAGACCACAATATTGTGTTTTGAAGACCAGAAGCAAAGGATGTTTTTGCAGTTATGAAGTTTTGATTTATTACTGTTACCAATATGGTTAATGAAATTTCAAGTTTTCCCATTCTATATATAATTAGATTTTATAATTAGGTATATCTCAGAAGAGAAATGAAGGTGTAAATAAGCAATAAACAAATTAGGAAGTGACTTTCCCATTTATAAAAATTAGGGCAGTTGTGTAGCTGAATGACTACCCCATAGACTTTAAAGGTGGTGTAAGTTTGAGGTGATTAATCAGAGACTGTTAGAATATTTTTATGAATAAGTAATGTTAGTGAAAGACAAATGTTCTATTTCCCATTATTGAAGTTTATTTTATGAAATACTGACCTTCATCACTGTCATTATTTCCATTCATCTCATCTTCTTCTCTTTCCTCTTCATCACTGTCATCGGCCTCCCTGTCGTCTTTGTCGAAACTGAAAAATTAAATGAGGAATTTATTTAATATTAATAATAAACTGGATTTTCTCTTTTCTTTCTGAGCTGGCTTGTTTTTATAGATTATTTACCTTTATTCTACTATCTGCCAAGATAAAAGCATAGCAAACAACAAAGTATTAATTTACTACATGATTTAAAATGTAAGATACATACCCATCCAAATACTTCAGAGATGGGTGCAATGCAAACACCTTATTTCTGTAATCGTCTAGACCAGTGACTTCATTATTAAATAAGTCAAGATTTTTTAAGTTTTTGAACTCTTCCAATGGTTTCAGCGATTCCAAGTCCTTTATTTTATTTCCTGATAAGTTCAAGTGTGTCAGTTTCGTGCACCCGTTCAGGAAGTTTAGACCACTGGATATTCTGTTATCGGAGAGCTCTAGTTTCCTCAGTTTGGGGAGAGCAGGGAAACCTTTCAGTGATGTGAGCCCTACATTGTTGAGGCTGAGTATTTCCAGATTGACATACTCGTCTGTGAGACCAACTATGTTGGTGCTTCGGCAGTTGTCCAAGTTAAGCTCTTTTACCTGTAAAAAAGTTTTGTTGAAGAGTTAAATATGTCAAACGCCATCTGTGCAACAACTTGCGAACTATTTTGTAGACTAATAACAGCATGAAATTTTATAAGTTCTTTGTTTTTCTTTTTTGAGAAAGAATGAAATAACTAAACAGCCTGCCTTGCCTTCTCGTGTTAGATTTTAATGTATTTTTATTCAATTAGGCATGAGGATTGTTAGTTGCTACTGAGTAGGTATATACCTATCTGCTTCTTTGTATACACAACTATCTATATTTTATGTATGAATATAAATGTAGCGAACGTAGGTACTTTAACAGGAACAGGAAGTTGGTATAGAATAGGCTTACATACATATATTAATTTCTTTATGTAACAAACAGGACGTAGACGTTTTTGCGACTTGTGACATGCAAAATCATAACAAAATTTTATGACTCTAATAAAAATAGGATGACTGGAGTTTTAGTTTAGGTGAAAATAAAAGAAATGAAACTGGCTCGTAAAGTATTTATCTAAAGTCGGGCAACCAAAACGTCAAAATGGTGTGAGTTGTCAAAGATACAGGCGTAGTTGGCTAAATCCTAGAAATTAGTGAATAATTCGCGGAAATATTGATTGAAACATAGAATGCGCGTGTTTGTCTTGCATTTTGTATCACGCTTAAAAGTTGCCGTGCTGTAATTACGGAGTTTTATGAGATAATCTTTATTTTGCAATGGCGGATGACACGAATCATCGCGACGCAATAAAAATGGCCGCTGTATTGGTAAGGCGTGCGTCAATATCAGAATGCAGATGTAAAGTGCAAATGCTGTAAAATTGAAGTTAATCAATCACTAATTACACGCTATTACATACTTATAACGTCTACAGGTTACCGTACATAAGTCGTAGTAGGATTATCAACGAAAGTTGTACATGGGTGAAAGGGCGCGAAATTATATTCTGCTAACTACAAATTTACACTACGCAATTTTTGTGCTATTAATAGCAATTTTGATTGATTTTATGCTGAAATAAGTACTTCGTGTCTTATTAAATACGTTCGATAGGCCTATTAGCAAATAGCACTTCGGTAAAACACATTATTTCTATTGACATTGACAGGCTATAATCAATGAGCCCTATTTTTTGAAATCAAAGGTTTTACAGATTATTACACATTAGGAAGAAATAATAAATTGTTTAGGAAATAACGAGATACAGGTTTATTATTGTATCTATACACTTATGCATTTTTACTGACAAATTTCAAGTAAAATCGCAAGTTTCGACACTTAACCTCAATATGGGAATATTTACAATAAATCTGTTACACAAACAATCAGGGATGAAATATAACTTGGAGAATATAGGGAATCTTGTTTAATATTTCCTTTTTGATATGTGATGCTTATAATCAGCGTAGAAAGTAATATTTAACTATGTGCACATGAATGAAACGTAACAATCGGTAATGGCTAATTTTCTATGTACAATATAGCCACATCTCCAATTATGACCGGTTTAATTGATGATGGCTATTGTTTTATGCTAGACACTACCAATTCCATTAAAATTTTCATGAGTTATAAAGGTATATTTTATTTATTACACCAAAGTACCACACGAAATACGTATCGACAAAACATTCCAATACAACGAGAAATACAACGCTGTTTACCTGTGAAGGATTCCTTCCTCTGGATTCTAAGGCGACCCGCTTTTCCATCTTACTGAATCTTTAGGTTAACACTATAAAACACTTCTCTAATTGCTTTTACAATATTTCTCATGCAACTATATCACCAAGCTTGGGTTTCAAAACAGAAGGAAACTATAGATACACGAGTGACGTCGCCACAGTAGCGCTGTCTAGCGGCCGAACTGAACAACCGGATACGGGTTTGTTGAGTAACTTATTATTAATATTTCCTTAAATTTACAGTAATCTTAGCAATTTGTTTAAATTTGACAACTTTTATTAATTTCATTGTTTTAATTCTTATATTTCATGATACCAATTATTAAATAATTTTGTTAAAAATAAATTGATACCTTATTTTGTTCGTAAGGTTGGCATTCTTGTTGCTGTTGCACGTCTGTTTGTCGGTTGGCGGGATTTATGAAAATAATGTGTGCTTTTTAAATTACTGTTTAGATTATTAGATCGGCAAAGTAAGAAGATGAATTGAATGGAATGAATCTTCATTCTGATTGTTACGACTGAAACCTGAGCAAACTAGTATGTTATGTAAAAGTTACAATTTGTGGCCCCTGTAAATTTAATTGATTAACAATAGAGACTGATTAAGTAGGTACACGGGGAAAATGAGTTTTCTCAAATTAATTAAATATGTAAGTAGGCTTATGTACATACTTATGTACTGTTTTAGTTTCCTTTTTTCTACCATGTTGTGAGGTTAATGAACTCAGCACTCAGTTTTTGGACATAATTGCAGATTTTATTCTTACAACCTATTATTATTATAAATGAGACAGTTCGAAAGGAAGTGTGGATGTGGTGGTCTTTGTTACTGTTTTACGCAAATGATACGGAACGAATTTTCACGAAATTTGCAGTAATTTTATCAATTAAATATCGTGTGGTTCTAAATAATAGAATAACCATATAACAATAATCTTCTAAAATCTATAATCTTTATTGTCTATATACCTAAGTCTAATCTATATTGTATTTGGGCGTAGAGTTAAAAATCAATTAAAGGAAAGCCTTATATATTTGGGGATTTTCTTTGTAGGCGAATGTAACTGCTACTATGATTTTTCTTGGTAGATTTTTATAGCGACCACAGAGATAACTGCTTAATCTACCGTGACTTTTCTTACATAACATCCCTAAGCTTAATTTAATAAATTTGTGAATACTTATCCAAATAAACTGCCTCCCTCAAGTTTAATACATTAATCGGCGTTTAAAAGTACCTAGGTACTTACAAGCGTAGTTACATGTACACTTACACTTCCTTGCTATTTTATTTTTCAAAATCATACAGAACGTTTAGAAGCGGTTCATTTAAAAATACATCTTCCAAATTTCAATCATAAATCTAGGGTCCGTATTACCATGATGTACTTTACGTTAGGGAGTCGCTCCGTGTAAAATCTGACTTAACCAATCCAAGTCCATGGTCTACAGGCGATCCGGGCTCCTGTCTAGGGGCGAGGATTAAAGCTTGGAGTAAAAATAATCTCTTTAAAAGGCGATTAAGCGTAGGAGGACATTCATCCAGTGCAACCGTCTATGCTGGTCTGTACGCGACGAAAAACATAGTGTGTGACAGCTGCTTCTCATCCTGTGCAGATTGTAAAAGTCAATTTAGGAAAGGCTGATAAACTTGGGATAATTCTTGTAGGCGATGGGCTAGTAACCTGTCACTTTGGATCTCAATTCCATCATTAAGCCATACAGCCAAACGCGGCCTTTCAGTCTTTTCAAGACTACCTTGGTTGTCTACCCTTGGGGTAGATATAATTAGACGTGAGGTTGCAGTTTAAACCTGGCTAGCATTAGAGCGAGTATACCTTTGAGCCACTCGACTACCTATTTAATAAGATAGTGATAATGAACACCGTCGACCAACACATAACCCACCTTCTTTATATGGGAGGTAACCCAGGTACGGTCACTGTTTATCACCACCGATCCACCAGACCCGCAGCAAAAGGAGTTTTTTATTGACGGCATCATCTATATTAGTAGGTAAGTACTGACATAGCAGCAATCGGATTCAAACCTTAACCAGGGTATGAGCAAGGCTACCTAACTACCTAAGGCCGGGTACGCTTTAAGCTACCTGACCCACCATTAGTTGGCGGTGACAATGGAACCATCTCGACATGTACGGGAGGTAGCTCTGTGATGATTGAGTAGACAGTGACATCTTAGGACCACTGTGCGTATTATGGTCGCAGTTCGAATCTATCCCTTTGAGTCACCTGATGCACCTGACCCACCATCGATGATTAGTAGACAGTGACAATTAAAACAAAAGAGAGGATGTCATTGGCGGCTCATCCGCGGGGGCGGCCGGGGCCAGCGCGCGGGCGGCAGGGGTTCGTGCGCGCGCAGCTTTAGCCCGGGCCCAAAGCAACAGTCTGCTCGCGTGAGCCGTCCTCCGCAATTCGGCTCCACTCCGCCGCTTAATCATGACCCATGGTAAGCACCAACGAATACTTAAAACAACAGATTTCCAAATAAAACTCATTTTGTAACACATGTTAAAAGAAATTTCGAGAAAAAATAAGGCGGTTTTCAGTGATGAATTGCGGTGTTTTCATTATTTATTTACGCGGTCGATGTACGAGTACGACAACCTATTTTACTGAACAATGTTTAAAATTATTGAAATAAAAAGAGTAATTTTATTAATTAACGGGATAAAGTAATGAAGATGAAAGTCTGGATTTCCACGTAGCTGCGAGTCCATGCTTTCATTAGTAACAATAGCTGAATTGAAACCTCCAAAGGGCTGAATGTCTACAGACAGTTCTTTGTACGAAAAATTTTACGTTATATTTTTGTTGCTCGATTTTAGTGGCGTTAAATAAAAATATTTTTTCAAGTTTTACTTGTAATGATAAACAGAACGGATGCTGATAAGGTAAGTAGACAAATAAATAAGTACAAAATTTGTTGATAAATTACGGGAACATATTTTATATTGCCTTTCCCGTGGGAATGGAAGAACTTACTTTGAGGCTAACTCAATCCGTGCAATTTGTCCCGTATATATTTATTTATTATTTATTAAGAAAGTACTTAAAAACTGTAGGAAAAAGGTACCTAACCTTTAAGGTAGCCTTCAAAGCAGAATACGATCATCGAAATCATATCGGATTGAGCATAATACTTATATCAATAAGACAATAATGCCTACAAAGGACAATGTCTCTGAAGATAATAATCTAATTTGTCGGATCTGAATGGCCCGCGTATCATAATGACCTTATACTTCATTCTAATTTAGTAAGGATTCGTAGGGTTGGCAATAGTTAATTTTTAAAATCCCAGATAGCAGTTGTCTCCTTTGATGTAGATGGGAAGAGGAGGAGGAGGAGGAGGAGGAAGAACAGGTGGGAAAATTTGTCACCGGGTGACAACTGGTAAGGAAAATTCACAGTTAGCACTTGGGACAGGGGACTTTTGGGATTATTTCAATCCGCCTAAAGAGGTGTTTAGACTGACTTTTTGGCGAGATTATTAGGTTACAATGGTGAAATAATTCCCTATTAGCTTATATTAGAAAACATAATCCCTCTAACTACGGGCCGTAGAAAATCAAAACGTATAAAATGGAGACGGCGCCTAAGTAGTATCTATTAAATAGTATTCCTTGACCGACTACTGATAGGTACTCGCAAAAGATTGTCTGTGATTGGATTTATCATGTACAGTTTAAACAATCACAGATAATATCTTAATTGAATAGGTTTATTTATTTATTTATTTAAAACTTTATTAAACAAAAAAATGTACAAAGGGCGGTCTTAATGTCGTTTGGTAGTCTCTACCAGCTTACTAAACAGAAAAACTTGACTTACTAAGTTTGTGGTGCGATAAAGTGCACAGCTTTTCTGTAGCCCGAAAATAAATTCAAATTCAAATTTCTTTATTTTTCTCTACACAAACTTAAATCAAAATATGTATTTACAGAAAAGTAAACCATAATAAAGGGATTTCATTTTCTAAAGTAAACTTAGAAAATTTTTTTTAAAACGAATTTATTCTTATGATCTACTAAAATTACCGAATAACTCTATACAACCCTTTGCTATCAATCACCGTTATATCTTTTGAATATAATCTACACAGAAGTCTGCAAGTAGAGCGAACAATAAGCTGGTCCTTATCAAGGCTATTGTATAATTTTGGCATGTGTATGTTATTTAATACATAAATTTAGGTCTGTTTGTGAATTTCGTAAACATAGTTTGGCGGTTAAGGTTTTAATAGCGAACAATCTCTTAATACAATCTGCGAATGTCTGAATTAATCAGACAACACGACTCCCTCGGGACTACGCTTCCGATATTGTTTATGTAATATATACACTTTCCAACAAAGAAAGAAAATTATTTATTTTCAAAATAGGATACTAGTTCCAAAGCGTCAGTGTAGAAGCGGCGGAACTACATTGCAGCATTCATAGACGTCAATTTACATTTTTTTTAGATCTTATCTATATAATCAAATATATATAATTTGAATCTCAATTCTGTAAAGCCAAAAAGCCGAACGTGGCCTATCAAACCTTTCAAGATTTCGGCTCTATTAACCCTGCAAGGGATATCGATGTTACTATATGTATGTATCTTAAATCTAAACCGTAGACGAATATACATTGTCTAAATACCTGTAATGTTCACTTTTCAACGAAATTACCTAAAAGTAAAAACTAGACTTGTCACATTTTCTCACCATTGAAATGATATCTCGTTCCCGATTCTTTATTTATTTAAACACAGACTATATTTTTATCTTCCAACTGTAATAAACTCTTTTTATTAGATTCTTTTGTTTTTTTTATAGCTTTTTGTATTTATCTAAATTTTATTTTACTTTGTGTTAAAAATAAAAATAGTTTCTAGTAAATCTTTAACACCAAAACATACACAGTCACCCATTCAACGTAGAAAAGTCACTAAATTAATTGTTATTCCATAAGAAATTCATTATATTTCTCACAATGAAAACGATTAATTTAGAATAATTTTGAAAACATTAAAATACAATATATAACAGCATTTCAATTTCTCACTTACCCACAAATAAGTCGAAAGATTGAATGAAAGTACACAATCAAATCGAATAAGGTTTATAGGGCGTGACGCCGTTTGGAAAAGTCCAAGGTATATACCCAAGTGACCACTTCCGAAAGGATACTGTATTTTCTGGATCGGGTACCGATTGCTGGGTATTTACAAGGGACTCGAGCGTAGTAAATGAGGTCGTTACGACTTATCTAAAGCCAAAGAATCGCTATTTACAAAATAGTGTGTTAACAGATATAAGAGACATTCACAAATTTTAGCACAGGCCAATCAATTTCTTTTCATCATTCATATTTCGAAAACTCAATTATCGAAGAAGAATGAAAATATATGTTATGTTTCTATAGATTGAGAACCTGCCTTGTAAAGCAATTGGCTTTAAAGTTATTAAATTAAAAAAAATAATCCGCCACTCTCCCTTTCCTACATAATAATTAAGAGATCAGCTCATTAGCATGTTAAGATACTATGTAAGTTATATTAAGTAAGCTATTATTCATCTGTTCCATCAATATTTTGTTCCAACGTGAATCTCCACCGTGAAAATAGATAAAAGTAAAAGAAAATTGGAGTTTATTTTAGGGTCTTTTACTGCTTATTAAATTACCGCCGCCTGGCTATATCTACGGGAACGTTTGACACTTCGTTTGTCTTCCGTATTTCGATCACGTACACACGGCAGATGCGCTGAACGATCGTCTGTGCGATTTTGTTAAGTTTACTAATAATGATATTAACAATAATACTTTGTAGACTAGTAGATATTAGGATCTAAGAAATCCATCCCTTCTGCTTGTATTACCGATGATACTTGAAAGTTATAAAACTGCTCGGTCATCATGAAATACGGTGAAGCAGATGATAGATCATTCCCTGACTGTCTGTTTTGATCCTGATCATAGAAAAGCGAAAGACATTCCATGTATTTTCTTCACTCTTAGACCAGTAACCTACTTGATTTTAATTACATGTGTCGCGTCTTCATGGCTTATGGGATATACTGAAGTAATAGTCGCAAGAAAAGAAGACACAAATTTAGGTTTAATGTTATCTGCGATTCGAACCTGTGAAATAAAGGCAAAAGATATCCCATACCTATGTCGCATTCTTGCTTCCTGTTCCTGACTAAATTACCGTTAAACGAGCTAATTAGCTTTAAGGTCTCAGAGCGGAGTAGGGTTATAATTAAGACAAATTCATTTACTCGGCGGAACTTGTTAAGGTGATGCCGCGTTAAACTAGAAATCTCAAAGGAAAGCCCTTGTTTTTCCGTAGGCGACAATACAGTTATTGTCATCTAATTAAATTATTAGAAATATATTTCAAATCATATGGACAAATTATAGTGTAAGTTTAGTCCCGTTTCACGACATAATAAGCGGAACAGCGATAGTTTTTCGGGCGATAAAAATGGCGTCATAAAATAAAATCAAATGATAAAAACGGAGTCCGGACGGGAATCTCTATTTATTAAGGTACATTTGTGAATTGTTTCGAATTATAAAAAAACTGATCAGAACGTCAAAGATGTGATAAATCCTCACAATGAACTTCATTTTGCAAAATTGGTATTCTTGTAACTATAATCTGCAATGAGATATCTTAAAGTGGGAACATTAACTTGTCACAACCATTGAACTTAGGCAGAAATTATATGTTGTATGTAAATGTTTCGTTTATATATATAATCCTGATTGAACGACAAAAATCAACAACCACAATCAACGAATCTTCTTGATCAGATTCGTTTGTGTGTTTATAAAATTTTTCGTTCCAAAAATAGATATAAAATTTCGATTTTTTTTCCGAAAATATGTATTCTGTTATGAAAATTATTCGAATATCCTTTTAGGGCAGTAGGCAGAGCTAATTATCCCGAAAAGAGTACAAGTAAAAACGTAGGTAGAAAACATCTACTTCATAAAAATATTTCGTGTATATTTAAAGATAAAAGAGGTCTAAGGTTGATAGAATAAAATAATTATCTACAGTCAAAGATAAAACATACGAGGATATTTCTCCCTAAGGATTTATGGTACCCGCATTTGTTTTACTGCCGGATAAAGGGCCCTCGCCAGATTTCACAAGATTTTTCTCAAATATCAGACGGCCGGCAGAAAGTTACATTTTATGATGTTTTTTAGTTTCAACTGGCGTTTAGTTATTTGTCAGTCTGTTTTGTTATTATTACATTTTTTTCTTAATAAAAATGTATTTAATTTAAACCGTGTCAACAATGACCTGAATCCGTGATCTTATAGTCTATACGTCTATGGTAGGTATGTACCGTGATGCACAAAGGCAAACAAGTTATTTTAATATACATACATACATACATACATACATAAAATCACGCCTCTTTCCCGGAGGGGTAGGCAGAGACTACCTCTTTCCACTTGCCACGATCTCTGCATACTTCTTTCGCTTCGTCCACATTCATAACTCTCTTCATACAAGCTCGGCGGTTTCGGGTACTTTTGACCTGACCCTTTACCAGGACGTCCTTAATTTGATCAAGATACGTTCGTCTAGGTCTTCCCACTCCGACCTTTCCCTCCACACTCTCCTTGTATATCTGCTTAGTCAACCTGCTTTCATTCATCCTCTCCACATGACCGAACCATCTTAACATACCCTTTTCTATTCCTGTAACTACATCTTCTTTCACATCACAACATTCCCTTATTTTAATATAACTGTTGAAAATAAATAAATAAAAATTATTTTGCATAAAATTTCAAAAATGTAACTTCAGAATATGTATATATATATAGATTAACATATAGCCAGTAAATCAAACATTTACTAGTATTGGGGGCGTAACCATGGCTAAGGACACATGACGTAAGCCTAGGTCTCATCCTATGCATAACTAGGGGGCTGAAAAAATGAAACCACCTAATCATGAAGCCAGCATTTTCGTCAGGTACCAAAGTAAAGCTATCTCCTGAAATATCACCCAAGTATTTCATAAAAAATATTCTTTGAAATAAGACGTGACACGTCCCAATAGTCGGCTTCAGTTTCCACTCCAGTGATTCTCAGGGAGTGTAACACAATAGTCGTTATCCAGTATGGCTTGTTGCCTCGTATTTTAGATACATTTCTACCGTATTTACAGACAGAGAGTATATCTGACACTGACGAGGGCGTAGTTACGGACAAAATTACGCAGATTATGGCAGAGAAAGATTGGATTTTTTGTAACGATATTAAATTTTGTACAAACAAGATTATAACAGCAGCTTCGCTTGCGTAGAACGTAAAATTCTTTATTTCCCATTCCTTCCTTCCTTTCCGTGGGATATCCGATTTTGGATGCTTCACTATAGGAATAAACATGTAAAATTTTAGCTTTTTACTCCTAGTAGTTATTGACGTAACTGTACGTTGTCTGTCAGTAACTCTGTAATGAAAGTTTTGGATCAATTTTACCTTGATAAATGTGAAGAGCCAATGAATTATCTTTAATTAATTAAAAAATTATCAACCATTTAACTCCACCGACAAGAGTTAGCTCTTAAAATGAAGAAAAAGAAGAAAGAAATTATGAAAATGAGTCAAAGTCAGCATGAAAATAATAACATTTTATTTTTGACCTAACTGGGGATCGAATGTAGGACACCAGGCTTATAGGTATAAAAACATTATATATTAGGTTCATGTGCCGTGTGGTTCCCGGCGCTTAAGACTGGGATCACTTTATTTCTTTCTAATGGATGTCCCAAAAGGCGACTTAAAGGTAGACTTGAGATAGGCTTGGAATTCTTCTTTTTGGTGATGGACTAGCAACTTGTCACTATTCGAATTTTTGATGCCATACTGAACGTGGCTTTTTAGTCTTTGCGAGAGTATCACCTCTGTTTACCCCGTAATGAATAAATACGTTTTAATATGTAGGGGGAAGTCCCGTAACGCCGGACGGCACCTAGCGCCGGACACTCGTACTATCAAGCGAGTACAAATCAGTTCGTTTCAAAATACATGTGAAAGGGGTGCTGGGGCATACAGGTACAAGATCACGCGCCGCGCCTCGCCAGTGACGCACACGGCCGCGGCAGGAGTAACCATTTGCTGTTTTAGGCTCGAAATCACGGCGTCACCTAAATATCAACGTAAGTAATTCTAGTATATTTATGCATTTACATTTGAGTGGTATTCAAAGATAAAATCAGTACTCGATTGTTATCCGTAAAATGGTAGAAAATTATTACATCTTTTAAACAATTTTAGTAGGTACCATCTAATGAACGAAAATGTGTGTCCCTTAGCACCGGACACTAAGTCGTCCCTTAGTGCCGGACAGTAAACATATTGATATTTCTTGTAAGAAATTACGTATTTTATTCTAATTATTTAATTTTGTTTTAGAGTATAGAAGAAAGAAGATAGTTAAAATGGAAGAGAAGAAAAAGAAAGGATCCTGGGATCCACAGAGCTTACAAACTGCTATTGATAAGGTTATGTCAAAAGAACTGAGTGTAAGACAAGCTGCAATGCGATACAATATTCCTAAAAGCACTATACATTAAATAAAAGCCCTAAATCGAGAAGAAGTAACAATGAAACCAAAGTTAGGTAGATTCACTTACACCTTCTCAGCAGAGTATGAAGAAGTCTTGGTGGACCACATTAAAGATTTATCGAATAGATGCATGCCAGAAAAGAAGTTTCTTAAATTAGCATACGACTTAGCTGAAGTCATGAAGATTCCTCATCGATTTAATAAAGAAAAAGGCAGTGCTGATAAATAAAAAATAAAAGTCGCAATAAAAAATTACGACTTCATGAAAAGGCATTCATTTCGTTGAGAACACCGGAATCGACAAGCATGATGCGCCCCGTAGGATTTAACAAACCACGAGTGGATCTCTTCTAAGACAACCTTGAAAAGCTGATGAAACAGTACAACATTCACACCCTCAAGAATTTATAACAGTGATGAAACTGGTGTCAGTTGCGTGCACAAATATTCGTCCGGTACTAGGTGCCACTTTTTAAAATTATGTTTTTTGTTACCAAAGTTTGTTTGATAGTATTAATTATTTTTTAGCAGAGGTTGCATTTTTGTTAAATTAATTTGATTTCTAACTTTGTTATCTAATATAAGTCATAATTTTATAAACATTCCTTAAATATTTTATGTTTTATTTTGAAATAACCTTAGGTGTCCGCCACTGGGGGACTTCCCCCTACGCCACACACCAATATACAAATTATATTTTTATCATCAATAAAAGATTAGAGGACAGATTTTACCAACGATAGAAGACTTACCTCTGACCTTTACGGTCTCACTCTTAAAGCATTAAACTTGCTTTATGGATAAAGCGATCCTTAACAAAAATACATAAGTCTATGACATCTCTGTGACGGCTTAAGCCTTAATCTCTTTCGAGTGCATTTACTTGAGCGTACATACTCGTACGGTTTTCAGAAATCTTATTTTTACGAAAAGAGAATTTCTTAATTCTATTTCCATTTGCCGTGTGGTACCCGGCACCAATTAAAATAAGAATAGGACTACTCCATCTCTTTCTTATGGATTTCGTAAAAGGTGACTAAGGGATTGGCTTTTAAACTTGGGATTCTTCTTTTAAGCGACCTATCACTATATGAAACTCAATTCTACCATTAAGCCAAACAGCTGAACGTGGCCTATCAGTCTTCTCAAGCCTGTTGGCTCTGTCTACCCCACATGGGATATTCATTGATGTGATTATTTGTATGTATGTAGGTTTTCCTTTGCTTGCAAGTGAAACAATTAAAAATAGGTGTCTAAGCATCAGTGTTTACCCACCCACCCACTGTTTACGATTATATATAATTGCTACACTTATATGTTAAAGTAAGTATATTATGCATAGTGCTTCATCCCATTTTTTAAAATATTCCAATGGTAGAGACGGTCCCATCACTACCGACCCCAAGAGACAATCGTAAGGCTGGTCAAAATAACCCTTTTCATGTGGTGGATTAGAATAAAGAACTCCTATTTATAGTCATTTTCATAGTCCTATTTACTAACTCCCAATACTTCAGTTTATTTTTAGCACTAATATTGTATAATTTCCCCTAACAATCTAAGTTGGGCTGCCTCTTTTACTAATAGTTACTCTCTCATGTACTCTTTCTGAGGAGAGTCTTGGTGTCCTGTATGACAGGTTCCATCGGAAACCAAGTTCAGGTATTAGTTCTTCAGAACAGATCATCCATGTATTGTACGTATTCAGCTAAAGTATAGTTATGAAACTGGCAGTAATGTTGTAAAAAAAATTAAGTTTTTCTCTTTTTTTTTCTTCTTTTTTTTTATTAAAGCAGTTTCATTCCTAAATTTGAACCTGTCATGTTATGAAACTAGCGTCATTGGCACATATTATTTGCTAACATATGTATATATTCGAGATGCGCTATTTTGATGATGATTGAAATAAATTTGTTTTGATGGTTTTTGTTTTTTATTATTCTGACATTAATAATATTGCCAAAATAAAATTCCACTAAAACTAGTTCAGACTCTAGTCACACCTAAGAACTTAGGTTTATTATAAGTTCTTTGTGTTACATTTATTTATACATAATGATGATTGCGCGCTCTGTAATAGAAACTTGATGTTTTCACTGAACTCGCTGTGGAAATTTGTCACAGAGCTAACTTGTGCCAAATGGCTGGACGGGTGGTTCAGTGTCTTGTGATATCTCTCGCAGCTAGTTACTCTTTGTTCGAGTTCACTTACATCTTTGTTTCCGGATCACCGGCTGTTGGTCGTTCCATGTCACGGACATTAAAACGGGAATCTTTACTAAACGAATTCAGTCATAGAAAATATAGAATTTTGGGAAACTGACCTTAAATACTTAGCCAAAGTATTCAAGAGTAATATAAGTAACATATTTTTGTCTAAGCCTATCCTTTCGTCACTTTTTACGACACCCATGAGAATGAGATGGAGTGGTCCTGTTTATTTTTATATTGGCCCGGGAACCACTTTAACATCCCAATTGTTATAAATGTAAAAGTATGTTTGTTTGTAACCTTACCTTACTTTACTTTACCATGCTGATGGATCAATCTCTGTAAAATTTCTACTATGAAGTAAGGAAAAGGATATAGGGTGGAGTCGCGGTGAAAGTTAGTTAAAAAAATTATTTATTTACACTTAAAAATGGTCACTTATGAAATAACACTAAGAGTGACCTTTACAATAAACAAGACGATTATCACGGTTAATATAAATGGTTGCGTTCTTATATCTTCAACCATAATCTTAGAAAAATCGAGGAAAGTTTTTTAAAAAACCAGTTAAGAGACGTAATATCTTAATGCGAGATCTCAGTAAGTGTCTCACCGTCAAGAGGGCTGAAATAAGCTGTCCTATCTGTGATCAGCGACAGTCACGGTGATAAATGGAGGTATTACTACACTGTATCGTTTACATTTTGTATTTTTGTTTATTTTGTATTTTAGACGATGGGCTAGTAACCTGTCACTATTTTAATCTCAATTCTATCATAAAGTCATGTTTGACTTTATGATAGAATTGAGATTCAAATAGTGACAGGCTACAGGTAATTTCAGGCTGAACGTGGCCTATCAGTCTCTTCAGGACTGTTAGATCGCAAGGGATATAGACGTGACTATATAAATGAATGAATGAATCCAAATCAAATCAAATCAAAAATCAAATCAAATATGTTTATTGTGCAACACAGGTTAAAAGGCTGTTACATATTTGTGATCATCACTGTGAGCTGTCCTAATGGACGTACAATATCGTATTTACAATTAAATTTCAAAGTCAAAAACATACAAGCAATTAAATTAATTAGTAAGAATTAAATTAAAATTAAATAATAATTAAAAAAGCCTTATTTGTTGTCAATTTAAAATAATTATATAATTCCTGAGTCATGCATATTAATAATAATTAAATTAT
This sequence comes from Amyelois transitella, assembly GCF_032362555.1. Taxonomy (NCBI): domain Eukaryota; kingdom Metazoa; phylum Arthropoda; class Insecta; order Lepidoptera; family Pyralidae; genus Amyelois; species Amyelois transitella. Next base: position 3,479,414 of record NC_083512.1, on the reverse strand, counting down.
AATAATATCATCTAGAAATTCTTGAACATTATAGTAGCATTTCTCAATCAGAAGTAATTTTAATTTCTTTTTTAATGTCATTATGTCCAGATTTTTTAAAGTATCCGGCAATTTGTTGAATATAATGGGTGCCCTACCTATTACATTTTTGCCCATCATAGCAGTCTTATGTCCACCTGTAATCAGTTTTTGTTTGTACTGAGTTCTGACGTCATTTGTCCTCTTTCTTGTTTCCGTAAATTTAGGAAATAAAAGTGGATTTGATTTTACAAATAAACATAATTCCAATATGTATACACAAGGGAATGTTAATATTCTTAGCGATTTAAATTTAGGCACACAACTATCTCTAGAGCGCAGATTACACATTGATCTAATACATCTTTTCTGTGCTCTAAAAACCTTGATACTATCCTGTGAGTTACCCCAAAATATTACACCGTAGCTCAAATGAGGCGTAACAAGACCGTGATAAGCCACTAAAGCAACTTCTAGCTTAACCTTTTTCGAAACCCTAAACAATGCATACGCTGATCTACTTAATTTAGTACAAACTTGCTCTATATGAGAGGTCCAAGTTAATTTACAATCAACTAAGATACCTAGAAATTTTGTAGAATGCACTTCTTCTATTTTTTCATTATTATAATTTATATTTAGTTTTGGAGGTAGCTTTTTATTATAGAAATTCATAATAACGGTCTTCTTTAAATTAATTTTCAGATTATTTTTACCCAACCACTCAACAATGTCATTTAAAGTTTTATTTATATCAGATTCGTATCTACTGGGGTCGTTACACTTAATTATTGCTGTACTGTCATCGGCAAATAATACCATTTTTTGCTGTACGCTTTGGGGCAGGTCATTAATGTAAATTAGGAACAAAAGAGGCCCTAATACACTTCCTTGAGGAACGCCAAAGTTATTAATTCTATGTTCTGATACATATTTTATCTCTTGTTTAGTTTTGGGAAAAATTCTTGATATTTCTACGCACTGAACTCTATTGACTAAATACGATTGTAATAAACTAAGAACGTTACCTCTTATCCCATATGCATTCAGTTTGTTTATTAACTTTTTGCGATTGACATAATCGAATGCTTGCGTCATGTCAGTATACATTACACAAACAGGTTTACCATTATCTACATTTCTCATGACAACGTCCAACAAGTTATATATTGCCATATTAATAGTTTTATTTTTTTGGAATCCCATTTGTTCGTCACATAGAATTTTATATTTAGTCAAGTATTTATATAAAGAGTCATGGAGATATTTTTCAAAAATTTTTGTTAATACAGATCCCAGCGCTATTTGTCTATAATTACACATAATTTTTTTATCGCCTTTCTTATGGAGTGGTATTACGATTGTAGGTTTCAGTTTTTCCGGATAAATTCCACAGGATATACACATATTAATGATATGACATATATGTGGAGCGATATCTTTAGACACAAATTTAATAACCCTAGTTGCAATGTCGTCATAACCAGTACTATTAGTATTGTTTAATGACTTAATGATTTTTTCAACGTCTTCAATCAGAATGGGCAACAAAAACATCGATTGTGCTTGAAAATTAATATCAGCTGCGTTATTTAACAGAAACGAGGAATCTTTTATTTTGTCAATAAAGTAAGAGTTAAATGCATCAGATATTACTTTAGGATCTGTTATAGTTGTTCCTTCATATTGAATCTCTGTAATATACTGTTTAGTTTTATGTTTATCATTTATTACTTGCCACGTTGCTTTTGATTTACTTCTTGCGTTATTGATGTAAAACGAATTTTGAGCTTTTTGTGTCAAGTTTATAATTTTCTTTAATTTCTTGGAGTACTTGTTTAAGGTTATTTTTGTTTGTTGGGATAGTGACCTTCTATGTTTCCACAGAAGTTGTCTTTTTTTTTTACAACACATTTTAATCCCTTTCGAAATCCATTTATTTTTTCTAACATTTTTATATTTTTTTAATTTAAAGGGAAAGCAAAGATTATAAATCATTAGAAAGTTGTCAAAAAAGTAATTAAAAGCTGTATTGGGATCCTCTGAATCATAAATGCCTGCGAAAGAAAAATATTTTATATGTTTTTTAAATATATTCAAATTGTCATTACATAAGTCTCTTGTTTTAACACTCCAAGAAACCAACTTATCTATTTTATTTCTTGGTATTTCAATAATTTGAGCAGAATGGTCTGATAATGCAAAGTCAAATACATGAGTATTACATTCATGTCGCATGTTATGCGCAATATTGTCCAAACAGGTACCAGAAGATGGTCTAGTTACTTCTCTTATTTTTAGTTTGAAATTATAACTCAATAGAAAGCACTCAAATTCTTCAGATAAATTAGTTTTTTCTAAAACATTTATATTAAAATCTCCACACATTACAATTTCTGCATTGGAATTCCTACATAACGCCTCCAATATTAAAGATAATTGGTTATAAAAGGTAGTAAAATCTCTTGAGGTTGACGGTCTGTATATGCATAAAATTATAAGTTGGTGCTGAATCAATTCCACCGCGCAACACTCTATGACACCGGGTACAGAATGATTCGATACAAATTGTAACTCAGTAAACTGTATATAGTTTTTCAAAAGTATGCAAGCACCTCCACGTTTTATATTTTTTCTGGAGTATATCGCTGCAGTAAAATAATTAGGGACGAATAAACTATCTTCCTCATCCATTCTCACAAAATGTTCTGATACACAAATAACATCAATGAAAATGTTTTTATCCACCAATTCATCTATATGTATAGATAGCAAATCTAATTTATTAAGCAACCCTGCAATATTCTGATGTAAAATAGTTAATTTTGCATCAGTCTTTTTCGTTTCGAAAAAAGGCATCTGCGGTAATGATATTCGGATCATCTATTTTTTTCTTACTAATGTCATAATCATAGCTTAAAATATCTAAAACTAATAATCCTAGGTCGTCAAATATTCTTTTTATACCTTTATTATTAATTAATCCATTTCGAATATAAAACATGTCATACTCATACGTGAGATTTAAATTAGAGTCCAATAAATATGCATAAGAATGTGTATGAATGTCGAGGTACAATAAATTATTGAAACATTCTAATCTCCAATTAAAAATAGTTGAATGATTGTTACAAACAAAAGTTGGCAAACATATTACAATGTTAGTATGAGTAATTAACTTTAATGTATCTCTTAAGTGTAACACTAAGTCAAAATAGTTATTAGTTTTTTTAAAATCTTCCTCTCCAATAAAAATGATGCAAAAATCTTTACGCGTGTAATCCTTTAATTTGTCGTCTAAATCTTTGATTAAATGATATATTCCGCAATTTGGCTTCAAATAGTGGCAGATTTTGCAATTCCCGAAAGTATTTTCAGCAATAGAGAGCATCTTATTCCTGCTTTTCGTACTGATCATACAAATTTTTGTCTCTTCATGTACCATATTTCTTTCCAGTGTCTTTACTTTTTGGCTCTTATTGTCGTAGCTCTCCTTTCTTGCTTTGCTCGTTCCAAAAATATTACCATTCCCTGGTTTTTCAATTTGAGTCAAAGCCTTGCATTGACTTGACGATGATTGTTGTTCTTTTGATTTTAATTCTGTGATAGTTTTCTTTAATTTGTCATTCTCAGTATTTAATTCATTTATTTTACCGTTGGCTAAAATTAGTTCCCACTTTAATTGAGTTATTTTACGTTGTAGTTGAGAAATCTGATCCTCATTATCACTATCTGAAGGTAAAGTGCTATCATCATTATGCTGTTCATATATTGACAAGTCAAGATATACAGGACTTTTCATAGCTGCTCCACGTTGCATTGTGACACCGTCAATGGATGCACGAATAGGGGTGTCAGTATTGTCTTTTTTAGGCTGTTTACTTTTGCAAACCACGCACATCCAGGCATCTTTGTGTTCTTTAGTCATCGTATTAAGAAATCTTTTTTCAGGAATATTAGCACAGATTAGGTCATAACATTGTTTACAGCCATCACATTTTAGATACATTTTGTCTTGAATAATATTGTTGCATCCTCCGCAAGTAATTTTGTTCGACATTTTCCAAGGATTTTTATCTCCCAATATTGTTGGTAAATGTTGTATATCTGGCAACCCCACGTATATCAGATTCAATTTTGACGTTGTCAGTTGATTTTGACAGATGACTTTTCAGGCAGTTGTGGGTATAATTTTCAGAAGTTCAAATATTATCAACTTGAGGGTATGAAATTATTACTTATCTTTAATGTTTACTTTGGAAATCAGCCGATTTCTTTCTTGAATAATATTATGTGGTTATTCACAATGTACACTTCAAATTGTCACTACTTTCACTACTAAAATATACAGTATTTCAAAATAAAATTAAATATTAAAACACGAGCGAAATGTTATCTAAACGAGGCAATGTTGCACATCTTAGGTGATTTAAGATGGCGTGTCCTTTACATACGTATAGATAATGAGGAAATTCATTCTGATCTTGTGTTGAGTTACTATGCATTGATAGAGGTTGACTTTGAAAATATTAATTTTACTTTATATTCCATCATCCTGGGTTATTCAAAATCATTAGCACGTACAATAAACATTGTGATTTAGATGTTATGACATACTTATAAACTAAGTCACATACTTAATGACAATCTTGAATAAGCTGCTGCTGAAATAAGCCGTCCTATTCACGTCATTATTGCAAAAATGCTCAAATTTTTTTTTAACAACTAAAACCACGCTTTGCCAAAATTTACAAAATTTTATAAAAAATAGCAAACTGCAAAACAGAATATGGAAATGTGTCGCAGTGTGCATATTGCATCCGCAACACGGCTCGCTGCGACCGACCCAAAGGTGGGAGGATATTTTGGTCATTTCTCCCCGCATGTACTCCCATTCCACTCTACACTTTGATACATGCGCGCCGACATCAAAAAGGATTTTAATTAAAATACGTTTCGTAGTTGAAACTGAAATTCCTTTGGGTGCCTCTCCTATATTTCACTGCGAAATGTTACGATAAATGGATTTGCATTTTTCGTAGCGTTTCGTAGTTTATCGTAGCTTTTCGTAGCGCGATTGCAACGATGCGACTACGACTAATCAAATATGTAAGCATTAAGTAGGTACGCTAGTTCTTAATTTATTTGCTGTTTTTATGTAAGTGTAAGATTTTTAGTTTTTGCCAGAGATTTGTATAATTTTAATATATTTATAATTACAAATCAAGTAAGTAAAAAAATTGCTTAAATAATAAAGTTTTCTAAATTAATATTTTTCATAATCTGAGTGAAGAACTGATCTGTTATAGTAACAGAGAATAGCTTAATAATATCATCAATAACATTGTAGCTATATAATGCAAGTTGTATTATCCATTGTACTTGTATTGAAAGTCCACAAAGTGCACAAAGGCTGCTTCATCATGATAAAATCGTAGCTGGATGAAGGTACCTTTCACTAAAGGAGCATCGTAATAAAATATCAAATATGTCTAGAATGTGTCACAATGGCAATACGCTGCGCAAGAAAGATTAATTATATGTAGTGACAAATATGTTATTCCTTGTTATGTATGTTACAAGAAATAAATTACATATATTATATTTATTTCCCAGTACAGAATGGTAGTAATTAAAACTTAGGATTTTACAAACAGCGCATGTTATTTCACATCAGTGAGCCATGTCGTCGACCTGATTTCGACAAGTCAATATTTCGATACGCTGAACTTCGCTCGATTAACAGTTTGGAGTAAACATTCATAAAGAAATGTCATAACATTGTTTACTCAATATTAAATTGGCAAGCTTATTGTTTGTGGCATTAATTAAATGTTTACAAACGCAATTTTATTTTACTCAATCTTTATAGTTCTTTAAGATTTTTCCTACTTTATATAGCTTAGTTACATTTTCTAATGATTATGGTTATGCTCGTATCATTGAATATTTATTTCATTATAGCTGATGTAAAAGATTTGGTAATATACCTACACTAGGCTGCTTGCCTTGTAATTGTGTCATTTAATTCCAATTTAACAGAGATGAAACGTTATTCAGTTTTTCAATTCGATTTTCAATATAACAATATTTTATATCACCATAGTTTTACCTATTTACAAAAAAATATCAATAACATACGCTCAGAACTAGCGGCAAACACTAATAGCGTTGGCTCACAATGGCGGGGCCCGGTAAATCTCATCCGCTGGAAGTCGGCCACTAGCCGGAACCGCGGCCGGCGTCATGCGGTACACTTGTATATGTCACACGACCACATCATTCAGGTCAAACCATATAGTTGCATTCCAAATTCAAATCAAAACAGACGCTTAAAATTAAAAAAAAATCTGTTAAGTTTCTTACCCTTAAGGTAATCCTGAGATGGATTCTTCAGGATTTAAGAATGGGGTATGGGCCCGGCTGGGATCCACCTATATACACTACAAAGTTAGTCAAATAATTGCATTAACTTTTACCAATCTTACGAGCAAAAAATTTATACAAATTTAAAAAAAAAGAGAACACAATATATAGAATAAACATCTGGCTATGAATACTGTGCTAACCGTTTTCTACTCAAAACATTGAAATTCGAACAAAAAAAAAATTGTTACATTGATAGGTTACCTAAACGAACCAAATCCCGTCTGTCTTCCATGAATCAGCATATTTAAGGTAACCTTTATATTTTATTTATAATTGCATTCCCCTCCTGTTAATAGTATTAAGGTGCAGCTTACCTCGAAAATAAACTTCAATCAGTCGTGTCAATAAATACGTATGAAAGAAAGGACTCCTTTTAAGCACATTTTCTAGTATCTTTCCTCCCCTTAATAGCTAACTGTAAAAAAATACTTTGTTCCATCGCAGTAAACATGAAAATCATTGGATATTTTATGTGTTTGTTTTCACTGTATTATCGTCAATACGACTTGTTTGTGTCCGATAAAAGTAAGAGGTAACTTTACGTTGCCGACTCTTTTCTCTAATCACGGCTTTTTAGGTAAAATTTATGTGGGTTGAGAAATCGGGAAACTATTTTTGATCCTATCTCATCTCAACATTTTTCTAATTGCATTATTAGCCGTTTAAAGTCATTTATGGGAGGCTTTTAAATTTAAGATACTTATTTATCTCAGCTTATCGGTCGGTTAAAGATTATAGATGACTTCACTTGTTAAGAATTTGGCGAACTTTTCACTGATTTAAGTACAAATTCCCTTGGGCATGAGCAAAGTAGGGAATAATATGAATAAGAACGTGTAAAAATAAATAACTATTATCGACCTGACCTTTCGTCAGGATATCTCGATTAGATTAAAGTACGTATGTTTGACCTTCTTCTTCCGACGATTCCAATCAACAATCCTAATGTGGATTAAAAAACTGTCTAAAAATAGAACTACGATGGTCAATTAAAGCTTCCATAAAGTTCCGTAAAGTAAAGTACGTAAACCTAGAAACAAAAAGTACAGTTACAGTATTTTCCCAAATACTTCTTTATATACGAGTAGAAGTACTATATCAAATTGCAGTGAGTTCGAGTTATGTTACAACTAGTTTGTGCTGCGATCGATGCCCGGTTATTGAAACCTATATGAAACTAGTTTTTGCGCGCAGTATTTCCGGCGTCATTCTTTTTGTTCATTACGTTTTTGGAATTATTCACATGTTTGTTGATTTTTAATAAGTAATCTTTTTTTTCCAAATTGACTGTGAGCGCCAAAATTGGAGTACATAATTAAATAAATTCAAATTTATAAGTCTTATCTGAAAAGGTGAAATGCACATAGAACCATTCCTTTTCCCAGAGGGTAGGTAGAGACTACATCTTTTGGATCATTCTGATATGATAGAGTACTCTTGTTCTACAAAAGGAAACACTTTAAAAGGACAAAAATAACATTCGAAATTTCTACACTATCCATATTTTGCACTAGTTAATGTTTCGACATTTCCGCCCAATTTGTTCGCTTACTTTTTAATGAGAACCATTTTGGATGTTTCCCAATCCTATCAATTGCTATATAGTAGTTAGTTGAGAGTGCTGACATTCAGTTAATGGTTATTTTATTGTGTGTATGCAATTACTGCCTTAATTTAGGGAGAAATTTCGGAGTTTGTGCCGAAAAAACAGTGTTGCCAGTTGCTTTTCTGCCCGCGCGGATTTCAAAAGTCATTTATAGGAAGGCTTTTAAATTTCATATACTTATTTTAAGCGATGGCTATAAGCCGATCGCTATATGAATCCCAATTCCATCATTAATATTAATTACTAACTAGTTCCACGTGGCTTTCGAGACTTGTGTCTGTATATCCCAAAAGAGATAAAGTAAGTACTCGTACGTGTGTAAGTAAATAACCAAAATATTGTGTTCCATTTCACATCCAAAGAAAATACAAAGGTTTGTGTTCCATTTGGAGTCTTATAATAATTTGTCATGCTTTAAGAAACACGTATCAAATAAAACGTAGACTGCGACGCTAAAATGTTCACTGGGTAATTTTTCCTTTGCATGAGAAATGAAAGAGCGCTTTCACAGGCCACTCTAGTACCTACATATTTTATTTGACCACTGCGGGTTTGTGCAAATCGTGTGTCAATGACCTTATAACAACACGTTTTATCTGACCGTCGAAAGAGTTTATATTATTTTCTTAGACAAGAATAAATGGTTTCTAATGGTTTTAGAGACAGAGGTTGTTGTTTTTTTTTTAAAAGCATTTGGTGAAATATGAGATTATACATTTGAAGTAACTATGACATAGAAATCGATTTTTTAAAATATTTCTGTGCTTAGTGGTAGATATGATCTTTCCTCGTTCTTGAAGGGGCATGGAAGGACTATATTTTCCCCTTTTCTGTGATTCTTGATTATTTATTTTGCTTAAACAACATTTTTTTTATATGCAGGTTCTTCGGTTTACCCTTAACCTTTTAATTGATTATTTCTTGAACAATAAGAAATGCGTTTGTACAACGTATTTTCATATTTATCCATAATTTTTTGGCGACGTTAATTAGTCCATAAATTTAAACACTAGTTAATAAATAACTTGTTAACAATACTTGACAAATTATAAGCAAAGTGAAAAAATTCTTAGCTGAATAATAAAAGTGCCCTCGTAAAGTTATTAAAGAATTTGTAAAGAGTCTGCAACTTAATTTAAGATTCATGAGAGTCCACGAAGGGATAACTTCTTAGCTTAGAAGTTTGACAAGAAAATTAACCCGTATTTATCTCGCGAATAATAAAAATATTTACTCATGGAAAAATATGTCTTTTGTAACTATAGAAATGGTCTCCGTGTAGCAACGCACGCAGATTTCTGCGTAATTGTTAAGCTGTCAACATACATACATATGGTCACGTCTATATCCCTTGCGGGGTAGACAGAGCCAACAGTCTTGAAAAGACTGAATGGCCACGTTGAGCTATTTGGCTTAATAATAGCATTGAGATTCAAATAGTGACAGGTTGCTAGCCCATCGCCTAGAAAATAATCCCATGTTTGTAACCCTTAGTCGTCTTTTACGACATCCATTGGAAAGAGATGGAGTGGTCCTATTCTTTTTGTATTGGTGCCGGGAACCACACGGCACAAAGTTAAGCTGTCAAATAAGATGAAAACGTTATAGTGACTGATGGTGGTGATTACCTCTTAAGGTATACCGTTGTCGGTAGGGTTATATAAGATAACATAGTACAATACCTATATTTTTCCCAAACACGGGGGAACGTTATGAAACTTTTTTAATATTAGCCAGTGGCACATGTGAATTTTAAAAAGTAAAAGTTTAGCCATAATCCTGTTAGTATGGTACTCATTTTTAATGTGGGACTTAAGAAGGGAAGAAGCTAAATTGTTATATTTCGTACTAAGGTTGTTCATTTACCAGTTTATTAATGCATCAACAGTACTTGTATATTATTAAACCTAAACAGAAATTTTAATAAGTTATAGAAAAGTAATTTTGTCAAAGTAATAATAAAAATTTAAATAAAATGAAATTTTTTTTAACAAATATACAACAAATAGCAGATATACAAGGAGAGTGTGGAGGGAAAGGTCGGAGTGGGAAGACCTAGACGAACGTATCTTGATCAAATTAAGGACGTCCTGGTAAAGGGTCAGGTCAAAAGTACCCGAAACCGCCGAGCTTGTATGAAGAGAGTTATGAATGTGGACGAAGCGAAAGAAGTATGCAGAGATCGTGGCAAGTGGAAAGAGGTAGTCTCTGCCTACCCCTCCGGGAAAGAGGCGTGATTTTATGTATGTATGTATGTATGTACAACAAATATTTTGTTGTATATTTGTTAAAAAAATTTGTGCTGGTTTAATAAATTCATGACTAAAAGTTTCCAAAAAAGAATTATAATGTTAATGATATTATGCGCAGCGCAGGCGTCTATATGACTTTCGTAGCCGTCGCGACGTCTACGAATTATAATTTCGTAGACTGTTGCTACGAGAGCTACGGAAGATTGTAGCTCATTTTTAATTTCTTATGTATAATTCTACCTGGCTTTTCCCTTGAGTATAAACTAGCATCCATGCTGACCTAATAGCGAAGCAATAAAATGGTAGGTGTCAGCTGATTCTCTTCCCGTAAAAGTAAGTCAAGGAAAATACTAATAACTTGGGATTCTTTCTTCAGGTGATGGGCAAGCAACCTGCTACTATTTGCATCTAAATCCTATCATAAAGCCATAAAGCTGAACGTGATCATTCAATCTTTCAAAACTGTTGGCAGTTCAATCACGTGTTCTTTCATTACGGGGTTTACAGTGCCAACAGTCTTCAAAAGACTGAGAGACCAAGTTGTATGGCTCTATATTGGAATTTAGATTTAGATAGTGACACTCCTTTGCATTGATGACTTTTTTAAAGATTTGTAACTGCTAAGAAATATTTTTTGTTAAAATTTCCTTAAAAAAATTAAATGTAATACTTACCATGCCTTGAAATAAACTCTCCGTCTCGCCATTAAAAATAAAGCGGAATGAAAGCTTACACCATTGAATATCATTATGTTATCAAATATTTATCGAGGTTAAAAAGGAAGAAAGCTTTTAGACGATTACTTTTGTGGATGTCATTATTTTTAATTGGTCTTGGAGAGAGCGGGTGAAGTGAACCGATCTTTAAATCGACATACATCCATAGCATTAATATGATTGTTGTACGTATGTATGCATGATTATGTGAATCGATACTTGCTGTGCCGTGTGGTTCCTGGCACCAATACAAAAAAGAATAAGACCACTCCATCTCTTGGCCATGGATGTCGTAAAAGGCGACTAAGGGATAGGCTTATAAACTTAGGATCCTTTTCTAGGCGTTGGGTTAGCAACCTGTCACTATTTGTATTTCAATTCCATTATTAAGCCATTCAGCTGAACGTGGTCTTTCAATCTTTCCAAGACCGATGGCATTGTCTACCCCGCAAGGGATATAGACGAGATAATATGTATGTATTTGTGTACAGTGGCATTTATAACTATTATTCAAGTTGTCTTGAACATATTAGGAGAAATTAATCTTGCTTTAACTGATCGAAACTACTAGGTGTAGGAATCTTGAAATTAACAAGTACCTAGTACATTCTTTAAGAAGTCTGGGGGACCAAGAGATATTTTTTTGTATTTTTGTTTGTAACGAATAAACTCAAAAACAGAAAAAAACGAAGAGATAGAATAATTTCTAGGGATACAGAAAAAACGCAGGCTAAACAGCTAGAAAATAAAAAAATCAAATGAGGAGGCTGTGTCACTTTTATTCTTTAAAAATCTATTATTACATGATCCCATTCGATATCAGAATATTCGTATCTCAATACAAAAGCAATCAATGATATCGTTACTCTATAACAACGACCCTCAGAATTGTATCAGTGTTATTGACGATGTGAATAACAAAGTAGGATATTCGTGATTATGGAATAGTCTTCCAATGAATATTTCATGTTGTGAAACAAATACACGAATTTGATTGGCTGGAGCTTGTGTTGACTATTCTCAATTTGTGTTTTAGAAAGTTATTTTTTTACTCTGTTTTGATTTGTTTGACGGCCTCTGTGGTGCAGCGGTAGTGCGCTTGTCTGTGTCACCGGAGGTCCCGTGTTCGAATCCCGGCCAGGGCATGATGAGAAACGAACTTTCTCTGATTGGCCTGGGTCTTGGATGTTTATCTATATACGTATTATATTATAAAATATAGTATCGTTGAGTTAGTATCTCGTAACACAAGTTTCGAACTTACTTCGAGGCTAACTCAATCTGTGCAATTTGTCCCGTAAATAAAAAAAAAAAAAAAATTCTCTCTCCACCCCAACAGATTCATAATTTGTTTATTTGTTTGCCATATCGTTAAATATCCTTTTCTACTTAATTAAGTGTAAATTTAGAGCCATCTCCAAAATTGACGAATTTAGCGCCATCTACAAAACAACGACGAAATAGTTAAAACTCGATGACAATATGTAAATGTTACCAACATTTACCAGGCCATTGTTTTTTTTTAGCAAAAGTATAGGTATACGTTGCGTATGTGCAAAAATAAAGAAGATTGGTTAAGAGGAGGAGTGAAGAGCGGACGAACAAACTTTCCTCTTCATTCCTATATATGTACATCAAGGAAAATAATAATAAAATTTAAAATAAAGAGAAATTCAGTACAAGGGCACTACATATTTATATTCTTCTTTATAGATTTTAGAACAAAAGACATTAATAAAATAAACTAAGAATCTGGTAATGCTGAAATATGAACTTTACTGCGCTGAATTAGAATCTTTGAATAGCTGATTGCCTTCTGTAGTACGCTGTATGTTCCTTTTTAGGTCGAGTATCCATACGCGGCGCTTGTAAATTTGTAATAAGTGGCTGCTAAGAGTGCTCGCAATCCCAGCTCGGTGTTTACGTGCCGCGGGATTTAATTGCTACCGGAATGCACGGGCGGTTGTGCCGTGTGGTTCTCGGCACTTTGTATTAGGGCCACTTTATCTCTTTCTCGTCTTAAATGGCGGAAAAGGGAATAGGCATATTCTTTTAGTGGTGCTTCTCCCATGATCTGATAAGGGTTAGGTTCCATTCTAAAGGTTGCGGAGATCAGACGGGAGCCGCTTCGTGTAAAAATCTGACGTTCCTAATCCAGAATCATGGTACAAAGGCGCACCACGGGCTTCTCGCCAGAGACGTGAAGATGTGACTGGGATTAACGTTACGATAAAACCCGACAGATTGATTTTTAAAATAAATTTAATTTTCATGTTAAGTCAGTTAGTCATGAAGCGTCCAGATGATATAATCTGGTAGATTATACCACTAGCTCACATTGACTGACATTAAAATATGCGTATTGACTGACATATAAATAGTAAGAAATTCACCGTTTTCAAAGGTATCCATTGTAGAAAATTAACAAAGACTCCTTTTCTAAATAAAAATTCTAAAAGTTCTACTAATTAAATAGTAATGAGAGACAGACGTGAAAGCTGGACGCTTTCTTTGAGAAAATGTAGTACCTGTTTTAATTTAATTAAGCTCTCTGTAAGCTGTTAGTTTCTTCAGACATTGCATCCAGTCGTGATGCATACAGAATAATCTATTGAAACAAGAGTCTGGCTGGCGATATATGAACCTAGAATTTGAAAATTAGTTTTACTTGAATATTTTGTGCCGTGTGGTTTCTGGCACTTTTGTATAGAACAAATTCATTTTTTTCCCATGGAGGTTGTAAAAAGCGACTAAGGGATAGATTTATAAGCTTGGAATAGGTAATGGGTTAGCAACCTGCCACTATTTAAATCTCAATTCCATCATAAAGCTGAATTTATACAGTCTTTTTAAGACTGTTAGGTCTTTTTACCCTGCAAGGAATAAAGACGTCATTAATTTAAAATACAAAAATTCTATCTGAAGCGGGATTCAAGCCCTGAAATTGACTTTTTAACTGATTAACTGAATTCATCTCTGTATGTAATCTGCTGCAAATATATAAACCTATAACTATATTTATATTGAGTATAGGTTTATAGAATATACAGTATGGTAAGAACGTTTATTATATATTGTCACTCACATAAAGGTTCTCTCCTAAACCCAATGGTACTCGTAGCCTGTTAGTTAATGCTATTAGCTATTATAATTTACACACTGTAAATGTTACAATAAAGCATAAATAAATAAATAAACATATAGCAATGCAAATAGGATCAGTGTCAGAAAACACTGCGAATATACAACAGATTTGAGATAATCTGGTTTCGCTCGGGGGTTCACCGCTTTTGCTTGAATTATTTAGCAAACTAGAGGTTTAAAACAGCCCGCAGCGTATTTTTGCTTAGTCGTGTTCTATAAAAATATGCTTCGGAATCGAATTAAAAAATAAACGTAATACCGAAAGTATGTATCTTTAGAAGAGGCTTTATGAATGTCCAAAAGCATGATTATAATTTACGCATGCCGATGTTGCATTATAATAATACTCGTAATATAAATGAGTTCCAAATCATATCCCAATTAAGAGCAGAAATACAAATTTAGTAATTTCGTGACGAATTCAGTTGAATAATTCGCAGATTAGTATTTATATTTACTGATTAGATTTTTTGAAAGGAATTTTATTTTAAACGTAGTACGAAATAACTTCACAACACTTTAACAACGTTTACTACTTTTTCTTAATGGCTAGACAAAAATATAATAAACTTATGAATTCAATGTTATGAATTAAAACTGGAAAATTAAAAAAAAATATATTAAAATTGACTTCTAAGCCCGAGTAACGAAAACCGAGAACCCTCGGGTACCGGCGAGGCATCGCCTTTAATCATCTTCATTTCACTATTATCCTTCCCTCCAACAATATATTAATTAATCTAATTACATCATCATTAGTATAATCTCGGTGATGCGCGTCGCCAATATGCCATAAAGTCAGATATTACCGAACTTTTAGAACAGCAAAGCTGACTAACTAAACAGTTTCTGTTTCAAGTCCAGCCGAGGGAACTTTGATCAGTAACTGAGCAAATAGTTTCACTTTGAACAGTTAATTAAGATGAGTAACTCCAAGTTCGCAGGTGCGGGGTAATTTAGGTCAATCCTTTCAGTCATTACACTAATATTTTTTGGAAGAATCGTAAATCTTCGGTAAAGTATTTATTTATAAGTAATTTATTCTTATAAGAAATACAACTTAGTATGATAGTAAAAAATATTTTATGTCGTGTGTAAAAAGTGGAAACATAATGTACCCAGGGCAGCCAAATGACAAAGCGTAGCGGTATAATACAAATGCCATTGGTTCTGGTTTGCCTTCTTTTTGCCTTGCTTATTCCTTTTTAATTCCACTCACAATACGAACTTCTAACTAAATGTGGACTGTTGATTTTTATAAAAAGACTCTTAGTTCTTTATTGGAACTTTTTAAATTATTTCACAAATTTTACATATGAGGAATATGAGAACTTTTCATAAGTCACTGAATATTTTTGCGAGTTTCCAGTGGCGCCCTCCGCCTCCCAGACCCGGGGTCCATACATATGGTCACGTCTATATCCCTTGCGGGGTAGACAGAGCCAACATGAAAACATGAACAGACTGAATGGCCTCATTCAGCTATTTGGCTTAATGATAGAATTGAGATTCAAATAGTGACAGGTTGCTAGCCCATCGCCTAAAAAAGAATCCCAAGTTTGTAAGCCTATCCCTTAGTCGCCTTTTACGACATCCACGGGAAAGAGATGGAGTGGTCCTATTCTTTTTTGTATTGGTACCGGGAACCACACGGCACACCCGGGGTCCGTTTTTCCATATTTCTCTTTCCACTAAGTCCGGACTGAAGCGTCTTCAATAATAACACCATTGCCTAAATTCTATCAATATGTAAAACTACCTTAATTAAAGTTAATGAGTGTAAAGCTTTTGTTTACATTTCCCGCTTCCAAGAGCTTCGGACCATCATATTTCGTGAACATTTATGGTAATTTCCCTTTGAACAACATTACTTAATCCATCAAATAAAGCGATAAGAATTTGTAAACACCCACCTAAATTAAGTTGCGGAAATTATAAAAAATCTCCTAAAAAAGACCTTAATAAATTATGTTTTAAGGTAGGTTGGCTAACGATCACATTTCAAATGATTGAACTTTGTGTAAAAATTTTTAATTTTTCAGCATTAATGTAGGTACTCACACTACAGATCTAGTATTTACTAGTTTACTCACTTTGGAGCTAGCTCAATCTTCTTTATAATCTGTACCGTATATTTTTATGTATTTACTAAAGTGGAAATAACAAATGTGATATTAAAATAACCAAACACATAGGTGCCATGGAAACTGAACTGTTGAAGATCACAGTATAACTTTGTGTTACTGTGTTGACTAATTACGAAAGTATACATTGTTATTTCTATGCCTGTCACCAACTGGGTTTTATTTTTTACTTTTGCTATTTATAATGCTATAAATAGTTAAACTTATTCAAACTTCAACAGTACTAAAACCCACGGCTGGGTGTCATAACTTTCTCTTGTGCATTAGACGGCTAAGAAAAATTAGCTAGTCATCTTAGGGCCTCCCCACACTGCGTGTTTTGAGCATCAACATGGCGTCGACGTAGCGGTAATGTATCATAGGTACAGGTGCACGCCGCGTAGGTGCTACCAAGACGCCAAGTGTGGCGGGCCCTTATGAGATTTATTTCGATTTACTACAACATTTTTTTTATCATTTATCACATTACGGCTGGCCAGTTCTACATTTATCACATTTAAGTGTTCAATACGTTTCGATATTTTTCAAATGTCAGATGCGGTGTAAATAATGTTTTTTTTTTCGTTTATGGAATTAAATGGCGGAGAGGAGAGGATTTCTCTGTATAGTTTCGAATCGAATAGGTTTTGAAAGTGATATTTTTTTTATTTCTTTTGGTTGATCAGCTGTTGGGTCTTAGCATGGGAAAAATAATTTAAGAGAATACCGAAATTAATAATAACAAATTGAGTAAAATAACAACCGGGAAAAGAATGCTATCCTACCGAATCTTCGATCATCAGCGAAACTATTACTTTCTTTAGCGATACTCTGCTGATGGGATGCTCTGAAAGCTGATGGCTGGAAACTAGACACTATGACTGGAGAGAGTAGTTCCATGTATCTCTCTCTATCTCTCTTTTTTCTTGTATGTTTCCAAATTAGCCCTTCGCATCTTCGCAACATTCCCTATGAACTGTAACTACACGATATGGATGTATATGTTTTGTACGTCAGTTCCTCCCAATCGTTCTGTTTACTCAAAGCGATTGAAACACTGACATT
Source organism: Amyelois transitella (assembly GCF_032362555.1). NCBI lineage: Eukaryota > Metazoa > Arthropoda > Insecta > Lepidoptera > Pyralidae > Amyelois > Amyelois transitella. Next base: position 3,462,061 of record NC_083512.1, on the reverse strand, counting down.
TGAGTAAACTATATGCTGGATAGTATATCCATCATTCCATAAGTCACATCGGTCAGGTGAGCCTCTATAGACTTAATTTATTATGACGTGTGCTTTTTTAACCCGACGCATATTTTGTTGGCGATGAGAATGTCTTTCCTTTTAGACTTAACGCTCGTCTTTGGAGCAATACAATCTCTACTTCATATAACGTAACATCTTGTTTTCAAGTTTAAAAAAATACTTTACTTAATAATTACCAAATTGATATTGTGCCACCAAAATAAATTTATGACTTCAATTCCAGCAACACGCATACTACAAAATAAACAGAAAGTTTGAATAGGCAATTTTATCGAGTGAATAGAGATCAGAGGTCCAAATCCGTAAAGATTGATGACGTGTGCTGATGTATCGAGTCTGAAGATTGAAACCGGCAGTTGAATTATAAAGAACCAATAAATATCATAACACACTGTTATTTGAAATATGTGTGATTTATTATCTCAGAAACGGCTTTGGGCGTAGCGAGGTACAAATAGGGAGGGCAGCTGTCACTCGCCCCACTAGATCGGTCGGTAGCTCATAACGCTTGCTAAAAGGCAATTGGTTCAAAGTGTTAACTGAAGAATTCTTTTAAATTTGAAATTTGAATTTGAAAAATGATAGTTTGTTTTCTCCAAGAATAGATGTTACAATGCATTCAAAATGCACACTGAAAACCAGTCAAATTAGAGAGGAAAATGTCAGAAAGAGACAACCATACTTACTTCTTTTCCATACAGTGTCTATCTCAACTAAACGGTAAAAGCGGGCATTAAAGTATATTTTACAACATAGGACAGTGACACATGCAAGGCATGACAGTAGGTACGCTAAAGTACTTTTATTGACACATAGTTCATTGCGACTCATTACCATTGAGTTAAATTCCCATATATAATAGAGATATAGTGTAGAAATTATGCTATATCTCTTCTATATGCGCCTGTTAACAAACTAAGGACTTCCTATGACGGTGTCGGTGTGTAATTTCGCCTCAAAGCCGTATGGAGGCCTGCCCGCCAGAAGTGACCTAAATAAACACAGTATGATCAAACACAGGCCCCAAAGTAATATATACAATATCAGATATATGCGTTAGAGGTACGAGGGTGATGGATTTCACAAATGTTTTTACGCGATCCTTCAAATGAGCCTTAATTAAAAATTGTACGCAAGTAAATAAAAAAAGCCTCGTTAATTAATGACATTGATTTGGTCTTTGTTAACATTGTTAATTAAATTTATTTTAAATATAATTAAGGCTCGGACTTCTTTCTTTAGAACGGATAATTTTTTTAGACTCTCTTTAATATGACCGAAATATTTGTATATATCACAGCCAAATTACTGCTCCGTTTTACAGCGTGCTCTTTGATTGAGTATCGCCATTGTACCTCTGTACCGTGTGGTTCTCGGCAGTGCCGTGTGGTTCCCGGCACCAATACAAAAAAAATAGGACCACTCCATCTCTTTCCCGTGGATGTCGTAAAAGGCGACTAAGGGATAGGCTTATAAACTTGGGATTATTTTCTAGGCGATGGGCTAGCCACCTGTCACTATTTGAATCTCAATTCTATCATTAAGCCAAATAGCTGAACGTGGCCATTCAGTCTTTTCAAGACTGTTGGCTCTGTCTACCCCGCAAGGGATATAGACGTAACCATATGTATGTATGTATGTATGTATTGTACCTCGAATATTTTGCGACAAAATACAATGAAAGAAATATTAACATTTGTTTGAAATCGTATCGAGTATAATCAAGTTGTAGCACACGTAGCGCTCGTAGAGTTACGGTTCTACGCCGTAAAACCTAAGGTAATATAAGTTTGTAACCAATATATTTGTACGAAAATAACTCATGGTACGTGCTGTAATGCTATTGAAAGATAATGAGAGCTTTTAGATACTATTATAGAGGTAGAAAAACCAAATTAAATTTTATTCAATTCGTAAGGAAAATTACATTATTCTAGTATACATAAAATCAAACCTCTTTCCGTAATTCTTACAAAAAAACATTATTAATTTAAAAAAAAATATTTATACCCTAAAATAAAATAAGGTTCCAAAGTAACATTTCATACAATTAAAAGACACATTTATGGGGTCCGTGGCAACATCGGGCTCAACTGCAAACTTTATTACAATTATAAATTTGTCCCCAAAAAGTCCTACCGAATTGTCCTTCACCTTACTTTTATCCCAACAACGATCTTACCTTGTCATTCATTATTTTCAAGATCTTCATTTCAAATAAGCACACCCACTTGAAATGAGGTTTTTGGAATTGGGATTTAAAAAGTTGATAAATTATATCATGTTATTGTCGTTGAGTGGAAAATGTGGGAGACAGTTGTATTTATATATATATAGCTATGTAACTACAACTAACTTCCGCCCCCAATTCTGCCCGGTTGAAACTAAAATTTCCGTTCCCCTGTACAAATGATATTGTATAAGCCCAATAGTTTAGCTGTGAAGTAACAAACAGACTTACTTTCGCATTTATATAGGGATGGTTCGGTATTGATTAAAACGCATTAAAAAGTCTTTAAATTCAAATCGAGGCAGAAAAGAGACTTTTCATTCAATAGCTGCATTCCTTATCGACTGTGACACTAGACGTTTTTCTTACACTAAGAGATGTAGTCACTAGACACCATACGTGCCATAAAATAACTGTAAGTCCTATGAAATAGGAAGTTTTACGAGTATACGACCGGTCTATCTTTTCAATGTCAATCGATACGTCCACGAATGACTATCAAGACTTTTTGATGGTTACTAAGTCGATATCACGCGTTTTATCACTTTGATGTGGATTTTATATTAGCCTAATGCCTTTTATATCTAAGTAAGGTTGGGTCGATGATTGGTCGGCATCCGACACGTTATTTACATCTATATGTGAATAATCAAAAACCATAGGCTTTTATTAATGCTGCTCTTAAAGATTGAGATGTATTTTTTTTTGCGGAGCAAAGGATTGTATTATAAAGCAAACATTTTCGGAATTACATTTTATGCATACCTATCCATATCCATCCAATCCTGTATAGTGATTTACATTTTATTTATTTTATAAACCTTTATTTTATAGTATAACTAAAATAATATTTTTTTAGGGTAAGAAAAAATATAGTTGCACATGTAGTTGTCTGAATGTGCACGTTTTCTCACGATATTTTTTATTGGGTATATAATATAATGTTTATCCTATATCGCACTTTTGTGTTATGAATTTATTATTAAGGTTGCATGAAATATTGTTAAACATATACATATAATCACGTCTATATTCCTTACGGGGTAGACAGAGCCAACAGTCTTGAAAAACTGATACGCTACGTTCAGCTGCATGACTTAATGATAGAATTGAGATTTAAATAGTGACAGGTTGCTAGCCTATCGCCTAAAAGAAGAATCTTAAGTTTATAAGCCTATCTCATAGTCGCCTTTTACGATATCCAATATTGGTGCCAGGAACCACACAGCACAATAAAAATATTGTTAAATGTAAAAATACATAAAAGGTCTGCAGAAATATTGGCAAGTAGAAAGGTCTACTGCGTCTCGATATAAGAGATGTGATTTTGCGTGTAAATCTTAATTGTCCTCCTTAGTCAAGTCTCACAGGATTTGAACCCACGATCATTTATAGGCAAACGTTTTGAGCATTGTAGCTTTAGGCTGCTTCATAGGTAGTACCAATTTGTATGCAAATGAATCTCGTGAGATAATTGTCAGCCGGATAGCCTGTATGTTTGCATAATGGACAAAACCGCAGAATCGCAAAATCAGGTTTGAATACAATGCAGTAAAAATTGAATGCATCGGCTAATTGATTTCTGGTTACGAGTAAAAATGGTAAGTTTGATTGAAATTTGTGAATATATATTTAAACGTGGCGATATTTAAGAGCGTTTATTTAAAATTTTGTTAAAATTGCAGTACATACATACATATACACCATGCCCGCCCTACCTCACGGGGTAGACAGAGTCCACAATCCCGAATAGACTAGAAGGCCACGTTTACCTGGAAAATAATAATGACTATCGTAAAAAAAAACAATTTGATTTAGTTATTTGAATTAAATGTTTGATATCTAGCAGCGTAGAATACGATAAAAGTAAGCACTAAAAAATAATAATGATTCCCTAAACATTACAGTTCCAATTTGTGTCAGTAGTAAGTAAGTAGGTGAATTAACAAAGAGTGCAACATATAAATGAATGTCGTAAAATACGACTTAGGAATAAGCTTATAAATTTGGGATTCTTCATTTAGACGATGGATTAGCAACTTTGTACTATTAGAATCTTAATTATAGGTATCATTAAGCCATACAGCTAAACGTAGGCCACGTTTTAATCTTTTTAGTACGATTGGCTCTGTCTACCCAGCAAGGGATAAGACGTGATTATATGTATATTAATGTATACAACATAAGAGTGTAACAACACTTATACGAGTATATATGTTTAGCTACACTGGCTAACGTACACATTAATATACCTATACAACATATACAAGACAAGAGTGTAACAACACTTATATATTTGTTTGGATACACTAGTAACATATGTGCCGTGTGGTTCCCGGCACCAATACAAAAAAGAATAGGACCACTCCATCTCTTTCCCATGGATGTCGTAAAAGGCGACTAAGGGACAGCCTTATAAAGTTGGGATTCTTTTTAGGCGATGGGCTAGCAACCTGTCACTATTTGAATCTCAATTCTATCATTAAGCCAAATAACTGAACGTGGCCATTCAGTCTTTTCAAGACTGTTGGCTCTGTCTACCCCGCAAGGGATATAGAAGTGACCATATGTATGTATGTATACACTAGTAACGTATACAAATAGAAGGTCAGACTTCCCCCTTATCACGCTTCTGTATAACTTTCCCGCTCCTTTATAGGTTCTACCGAAAGGATTTCCTTTCTACTGTTGGGCCAAAAAAAAGGCTGCGACAAATATTTGTAGCTACATAAGGATGTGTACTTGAATAAGGTCCATTAAGCTACGCTATTTCTGTATTACTTATTTAAGTTAGTGCACAAATTTGTAGTCGAAAATACACCATTTTGCACTATAAATAAATAAATAAAGACAATTTACAAATTACGACGGTCCATCGTATTTGAAACAGATAATTTACTTCGGCAACAAGATTACGAGTAAAAAATTAGATTTAAAAGGACTCATCAGAATATATTTTTTTATTTCCTCCTATTTGTGGCATGTGGTTTTGGCCACTTAAGAATTGGACCACTCCAAATCTTTCCCGTGAATATCGTGAAAGGCACTAAGGGATAGGCTAATAAATTCATTAATCATTAAGCTATGCGGCTGAACCGTGGTCTTTCAATCTTTGCGAGACTGTTGGCTCTGTCTACCCCATAAGGGATACCTCCGCAACCTTTGCTATGGAACTTAATGTACATATCACGGTAGATATGTTACATACATACATATAGTCACGTAGATATATATTATATATATTACTCTGCCGCAATGTAAATAAATAAATATAGCCTCGATAGTACAAAGCATCTGATCTGTCACTAAAGTTTGTTTTAAACTCTTCGCTCAGATAATTAACCGCAAATTCACAGATTATGCTTTCGGAAGTCAGAAACAGCCATTTATTGCAGAGTTCCGTTGCTCCACCTGGTTTCAAACCACATTTTAGCGAAATGTTTGTTTGGAAATTTATTTTCCGACCGCAATTACGATGAATGTTATCATTGGTGTTGAAATTGTTATACAAATATTACCTTTTTTAATATTTTAAAGTTTATAATTTGTTATGTGACAGAGTTGGAAACAAAATGATAAAGAAAAATGCAATGTATTCGATAATACCTTAAAATTCAATATTATTTTAAATATTAATTACAATAAAGCATCCATGCCGGATATGCCTTTAAAACAGTTTATTCAAATATAACTTTCAAATGCCAAATCGGTTTTTTTTACATTAAGTCGTTATTCTGAACAAGTTAGAGTAGGTAGTATAACTAAAAATACAACTATGAAATATTTAATTGAAACGTTTTCATATTTTTATGGTATGGTGTATAAATAAATTCGTGTACATATAATCCTATATTATATACCTATGTCAACTCAGTTTTAGGGAGGACCTTAAGTAATTATCTGGCCCCATTCAATTTCACCTTTGTCAAGCAATTCCGCAAAGCCCTTTGTGTCCATATCACTGAAAGGGCGTTCAATCTCAAAGTTACTCGACCAATAACGTTCACGCTCGTACATTTAACACTATATTACTAAATTACATGTTAATGCAAATGTCTAGTTATAATTAAATATTATAAAAATGACAGGTCATTCGAATTTGAAATAAATAAAACAAACAACGAAAATATGTCTTCGCAAGCCGGGTTAATTACATGCTGTAAAATGTTTGCTAAAAGTTTTCACAATATACATTTTATTGCCATGTTAATTATGACTTTCGAAGTTGAAAACAGTTAAAATGTAGTAATACGCTTAAAAAAGGTACCATATTAATTTTATTTGTCTGCGTTAGTTTCTATTTTCTCCATTCAACTGAAGGATTTCAAGGCAAGTGCGGATACGCAATTTTTAAATTTGCGGCTACAACATCATTGCTTTCTTTAAGGCAAATTCATTTTAGACATGTTTTCTTATTATAAAGAAGAAAGAAAGAGATAGAGGCGAATGAATACTAAAGATAACCTTAGGGTATGACGCAAAGATTTATTGTAGATCTAGTTGTACAATGTGGCTTTTAGAAGCCACTGGTGATTAATGAAGCCCTATTCATTATATCTAGCACTGAATCTAGTAAAGATCTATACGTGACTACTCAGGTACGGTTAGGTTACAATTAGGGTTGCCATGCTTCCGGCTTAAGTTTTCAGTTTGGTTTTTTGATTGCCTGTCCGGCTTAAATGTTCGGTGTCCGGCTTTTCGGGAAAGGTTTTTATATTAGGAATTATGTCTCACGACCTCCAATGGTTAACGTTAAAGACAGTGTATGTTTTTAATCGTAGATGAATAGGTGAATTTAAAAAAGATAATCTGGTCATATAACACAATAGTTAATAATGCCATATTGTTTTATTCATATTATCACGTCTCGTTTCCTTGGAGGAGATCACTTACGACGTAGAAAGAGACAACAATCTCAAAATGACTGAAAGGCTACTTTCGCCCGTCATAGACAGTATTACTAGTACTTACAAATTCATATTAGTAGAGGACGTTATGCAGAGTGTCCGGCCTTTACCAAAATCTTAGGCCTGACTCGCAGGTTTGTTCGGCCATTAGTTATGGCGAGCTGGGAACCCTAGTTACGCTAGTACTCTTTATTATATTCTGGTTTGGTAAAGAAATAATGAAAGTCATAGCGGGCGGTCAATTTAGCTCGTAATTACGGTAATACGAAGTCATGGTTACCAGGCTAGGTTAATTCACATGTATTTTTAATGGGTGTGACGTCCAAAAGTTAATGCTATTACCAATATTGAAACGAGAATTGGGAGAGGTTGGATTGACAAATTAATATTCCGTTAAATATTTGAGGCAGGTAATAAAACCCGGTGATGAAATCAAAATATGGAAATTATGAACTTTCATGAGCAGAGTAACGAATGTGGATGTAGCAAAAGAAGAATGCAGAACCGTGGCCAGTAGGAATATGTTGACACTGCTGATAAAGTAGCGTAAACATTATGTTTGTACCAATATAAAAAGAAACGCCATTTCATGTTAAAACATCCATACATTCTACAAAGAAGTAAATGCCTATATGATTGCAATAAACTACAACCAGTTTCTTGTATTGTCTGTTCATGAAACCATTAATTACGAAAGAGTCCTATGTAAAACATAAAACCAGTATAAAAAATCTCACTAATTTCCAAACCGTGGGAATTTTTCGCCCTCTCTTAGTGCATCTTAGAAACTTTGTATGTAAGTTTAGATGTTAAAATTAAAATCTCGAGACCGTACGTTTTGGGTTTGCGTTGACGAACCAATCAATGGCCACTTTAATTTTAAAAAAATGTTCTCTATTTGTATTTCAGGTGTGTCGTGGCGCTCGGTAGCGGCCGGCGCGAGGCGATGATCGGCCACATGGGCCGGCCGCGGGCTCATCATGCGTCAGCCGTCGACCGACGTAAGTTTTTATACATATTTTCTTACTTATCAGAGGATTTATTCTCTTTAAAACCTCTGCCGAAAATGCCGAAACTCACGAGAGAGATATAGCGGTCCTATTCTTAAGTGGTGGGAAAAATTTGGTTGTTGTATTTTAAACGGGTATATTTGGAGGTGGAGATTAATGAACCTTTTTTTAATCTATATTTGTCGCAAACCCCATGCTCCAAAACGTTATAACTGAAGAAAGGCCTGACTGAAAAATAAAGCTGGTTTTGAACCTTCAATATGCATTAAATTCTTTAAAAATAATAAGACAAATAGTATTAATATGTTGATTATGTATATTTATTTTTTCTTTGTCCCATTTCAGACGGTCGACAAAGCAGTATGCACGGAGGAGAGCGGCGCGGCGCGGCTGGAGGCGGTGCTGGTCGCGCTCGTGGAACGCAAGGCGCGCGCGCTGCACGCCGAGCACGCGCGGCGGCGCGCGCGCCACCCGCTCCTATTGCTCCTGCGCGACCACCTGCCAGACGGTTAGTACTCCATTCTAGAAAAACACTTTCGTTTACTTTAGATTTATCTGCCTTGAATTATTAAAACTTTATTGCACAATAAAAAAATGCACAAATGGCAGACTTAATGCCGTTTGGCATTATCTACCAGGCTTTCAGCTGACCAAACAGAAAAACTTAAAGTTGGTGGTGGAATAAAGTTCACTTACATACATACATATGGTCACGTCTATATCCCTTGCGGAGAAGACAGAGCCAACAGTCTTGAAAAGACTGAATGGCCACGTTCAGCTATTGGGCTTAAAGATAGAATTGAGATTCAACTAGTGACAGGTTGCTAGCCCATCGCCTAAAAAAGAATCCCAAGTTTGTAAGCCTATCCCTTAGTCGCCTTTAACGACATCCATGTGAAAGAGATGGAGTGGTCCCATTATTTTTGTATTGGTGCCGGGAATCACACGGCATACTGTATAAAAGTTCACATGCATACTGCAAAATACACAATACAAATATATACAAATATTATACATACCTAAATACATACAAGATACATACAAGATACATACAATATACATAAAATATATAAAAAATACTGATTTGATATTTTAAGTATAATACATATAAATACTTAAAATATCAAATCAGGATGATCCATTAGTGATCTGCCGAAGTAAGAACCCATTCATAGCATGTTTGAATGCTTAGTATTCTTGATTCACACCTGGAATAAATTAGTGTCATCATGATGATTTTGGGCGTCAATTACAAACGTTGATAAGACATGTTTTTTCTTCTCTTTCTCTCAATCTTTGAGGTTAACTAAACAGTAAGAGAGAGGCGAAACACTTAAAATAATCTTTTTACCAACGTTCATGAATCTGATAATGCTGGGGTTGACGCTTACCTTGGCTATGGGGTACCAGACACCCGGAAACTTTTATGCGTAGGTAGGTCATTATCCAAAACAACTGTTTGTGAACCAGCTGTTAAGGGGGTAGCCTAACCAGCATTATACCTATCCTACAATAGGATTTAATTTTGCTATATTTATCGTGGTCGCTACCAGACATTCTATATTTTGCTTTTCAACTTCATAACCGCACTGAAGCAACATGCTTATGAATAATCCTGGATAAAAATATCCTGGATCATCTAGGTATTTTCAAGACCAATTAGTTGACTAGATTACCTGCGTTTAACTTCATAAATATTCCGTATTGTTTCAATATAGTAATAGTTCGAGTTGTTAAATTAAATATGTTTTTCTATAATTCCAGAGGAGACGTCCATCATGGGCAGTCCTGGAGAGGAGCTGCCGGCTCACTGGTGCGAGCATGAGGCGTCTAGGCACAGGCAAAAGAAACTCAAACTGCACCCACATCACAGGTTAGCATATAACTGCTACTATCGTCTCATTTGCAACAATTCCTGGAATAGCCGATCTTAGACATCCTAACATCCTTTGTTGGTACAAAAAGGTCAGCTTTAATTTTCATTTGTCGTATCATCCAATAAAAATAGTTTCGATTTTAGTAAATATCACTTGAAGGCTGATTCTGTAAACCTTTCCTATCTCAACGGCTCACTAGCAAAGTGACCACTATCGTGGCTCTGAATCTGAAATGTTGAGTTCGGTCCCCAGTCGAGTAATGATGGAAAATGGCAATTTACGACCTGGGTCTGGCTCGGTTTTTAAATAATTTTGTGTGTTAAATGGCTTGTCTAAGTAAGTATCTAACGAAGAACGCAAGGAGATTTCCTATGCTATCAATTTTATTTTTGTCTCATAAAATTATGAATGTGTATAGCAGTTCTTATTTGAGTTATTGATTGAATTTATGATTGTGAATATTAGATTGTCTACCCTCTAAGAGATAAAGTATGTGTATCTAATAATAATGAATATACTCTTTCAGAGAGCTAAACAGTCCGGAACAACTGGAACTGGAGCGACGCAGGCGGCGCCGACGACGTCACCAGCAGCAGGCGCAGAAACCGAGGAAACATCGAACCTTGCTCGTCTCCGCTATAGATGAGCAGGCCAAAGTTATACACGTAAGTATAGGAGCGAGAGAGACAAATCATCAAGTTTATCCAGAAGCTAAGAAAACCTGGCCTCAAAGCGTCGATTTTATGAAAAAGCTACTGAAAACCTAAACCGCTCATTTAAAGCTGAGTGACTATAAACAAACAGGCCAATGTTGCTTAATTATACACGTAAGTGCAGGAGTGAGTAATCTGTAAAAAAAAATTATGAAAATATCACAGCAGATGCAGAAACCACGGAAACATTAAACGAGCAGTGTTTCCGCTATAGATGAGCAGGCTAAAGTGATTAATGTAAGTGTTGGAGCAAAAGATATGCAGCGTGGACTTTATCCAGATGCTAAATACACTAGACTCAAGAGGTTTAACTTTATTTAGAAAATAAGAAAACCTATCCTGCTCACTTATAGCGTATAAATCATGAACGTAAAATGTTCCCGTATTAAGTTGCGCTCCTAAGATCTTCGTGCTGTTTAGTTTTTACGCCACCCGAGAGATGGGGCTTATTCCACGAAACAAATATTCCAGAGCGTTTTTACTTTATTTGCTAACGCCATCTTTTGTAGTAGGTTCATCGAGCAGTTTTATTTACACGTTTATCCAGCTGAAATAAACCCTAAGCCATTGAGCAGCATCGTCTAGTCTTCATTAAGTTAATCATTTTTAGGTGTTAACAAAGTCAATAGCCCGGTCAGCTGTATGGAATCTGTTAAAAAGATAAATGTAATATTTAAGTACTTCTGCTAAATATCGCTGAGTCTGATACTGTAATCAGCGTATTAATCACAGGAGGCTACAAATACATTAACAGAAAAACTATGCTGTTGCTTACTTTATGATGAAGTTTAAAATTCTTCGGATATTATGGGGCTTTTTACGAATACCATCTCCGTGTATCTACCAGTATGACGGAAGGGAAACTGGGAGAGAGAAATTACAAAGGACCTATGCTCTATTAGCATTTGTGAATTGGCCTACTGAAAATTATTAGGTACCTAATGGCTATTTATTTGGTTGATAAAAATATTCGAACAGTGTTTACGCTATTGAGGATAAACAGTTTGGCCGCATTTTTGGATATTCGCCATGTATGTAGTTAATATCTGTCATTATGTGAATCTCAATTCCATCATTTAGCGACACAGCTGAGCGTGACCTTTCAGTCTTTGTACTATTGGTTCTGTCTACCCCGTAATGAAGAAAGACATGATTTTTTGTATATATGTTATTTTTATGTATCTTTTCTGACAGACACCCATTTGTCTACCCCGTAATGGAGAAAGACATGATTTTATGTATGTTATTTTTATGTATCTATTATGATAGACACCCATTTTTTTTATATTGACTTAGGTACTAGACCCCGACGAGCTGCCGCGTCGTGCTCGCTACACGATCATGGTGACAGCCTGCTTACTTCTCTTCTTGTGTCTTCTTCTGGTCGGAGTCACGCTGAGAATGGCCCCACTCATCGATGACATGGGTAAGTGCTTTTGTAATTAAATTTATCTTCGTTAATTTCTTTAGAATAGAATAGATTTATTTTCAAAATTGGATACAGGGTATCACTTATTGACGTCACATCACTTAAATCTAATTATAACTACTACCGCTTCCAAAGCGCATGTGTAGAAGAAGCGGCGGAACAAACTACACTGCAGCATTTTCATCGGACGTCAATATACAAATATAGATCTCTTAAATCTAAATCATGGACGAACGCACATTGTCTACATAAAAAAACATGAATGAATGTAGAACTAGAACTATCATCATGGTGGCCTTTAGATGATCCAGTCTTGGATATAGGCCACTTCCTTCTTCTTTAAGTCTTGGCGATCCTGTGCCCGACTTATCCCGTCTCGTCCTCCTAGCCGTCGGATGTCATCTACCTAGAGCTTCGATGATATGTTTATTAAAAAAAAACTACAAAGGTTTCATCAATTTTATAATAATCTAACACGGCATTCGCACCAGACCAGCGTCATGAAAACATAGTGTATACTAACACATGCTTAGCGAAGACAGTTTTTGTGCTTAATTTTATATATATACTTTGTTTGTTGTAAAGTTATCAAACATGTCATAATGTGGCCGACTGTTTTAATTAGTGAAAAGTTAATATTCCTGAGTTACTAGATGTATATTAATATTGTATGTATTGCAATATTTCTTTCAACAAGATTCTGTTAAATATTACGGTCTGACTTCTCATAAATTAATTAATAAAGTATATATTTTTACCCAACTGTCTCGTTGAATAATTTATAGTACCTACTTCTTGATTATAAAATTTAACTTAAAATAATTTATGCTTAATAATGATATTGTGATTTTTTATCACTCTTATATTGATACCGGATTGTTAGCTTTTGCACATTTGAGGTTCAATAAAGTTTGAAACAAATAAATAGCATATCTTCCAAATGCAATGGAATACAACCACAGCAAAATGAATTAATTTTTTCATTTTTTGATGTACGTAACATGAAATAAAAATAAACTAAAACTGGACAGATAACGGTTTAAGTTTGCCTCGAAGTAATTTTGAGACTTGTGTTACGAGATTTCAACTCAACGATACTATTTTTTAATAAATATTTAATATAGTTAAAAATCAAAGAAAGTTCGTTTCTCATCATGCCCTTGCCGGGATTTGAACCTTAGATTAGTGAACGAGTGGTATTAGCTACTTTGCTATGTAGCGTACGACAATATGTTACTTATAGGCAGTCGAGAAGGTTTGTTTGGAGTCACATCTAGGTATACATAGCAGGTAGGTGCAGATCTCAAGGTAAGTGAAAAGAGACAAGGATGTAATAACAACAATTTGAAACAAATTTGCAATTAGTTTTATAAATGTTAAATTATGGATTCTTTTAACATTGCTTTTTACTATTTCGAGCATATTTCTAAAGCATATTTCTAATATTAAACGTAGGTACCTATAAATTGAACTGATTCACATAAAACATTGGAATTTGTATGCAAATTAAATTCCGCCATCAGTATTATTTCGAATGGCGTGTACTCGAATACCACATTGTAATCAGTGGCTATTGAAACAGTGTATAGGGAGAGATCTTGTTAGCAGTTTTAACATTTTCTATTAATTTGTTGTTTGATAAATGTCGCTTATTTAGCGATAAAATAAACACACTTTATTTATTTCTTTCGCTTGATGCGGTAAGAGTTATCTGCCTTAATAAAACAAATTTGGAGGTATTTAGTGATTCCGCAATCGATTATATACCGAGTGGTACTTAAGAAAAGGACCATTCCATATCTTTGCCATGGCCATCGTAAAAGGCGACTAAGGGAGAGCCTAAAAAACTTGGGATTCTTTAATAGGCGATTTGCTAACAACTAGTTATAAGAATCCAGCTTTCGATTCTTGTGACTGTTGATTTTGTTAACTCTCTTTTACGGGGTGTAAGGGATAAAGAAAATATCTGCATGTAAAATGGCGGAATCACACACTGCAAATAGAATTTAGGGATATAAAATTTTATTAATCAGTATATTTAAAACTCAAATACATACATTAAACACGTCTCTATCCCTTACGGAGTAGACAGAGTCATTAGTCAAAATACTGAAAGCACATAATCAGCGCCTATTGAAACGCGAGCGGCGAGAGAACTCGAGCGTTTCTGAACGATGTACGATGACACTTGTAGCTCAAGCTGTTGCCGGGGTTACGCCCCAGGGGGAATTTCAGGATAAGTACAAATTGTAAAAGGAACAACATATCAAACACACAAAACTCATCAACAAATAAACGTAAAACTATATAACTTTGTTTTGAATGGGTTTTTAAAATTGTAAGTCTGTCATTCTTATGTGACTGATCGTTAGTCTGTTAGGTGCACGTCCAACCTTTGGGTAGTGAAAGGGAAACGGGTGGGCCGTTTCCCTTTCACTACCCAAAGGTTGGCTGAGCGATAAGGCTGCCTTTGCTCAACATATTCATAATGTATGTTTCTACTACATATGTATTTTTTAGGTGCGATAAAGATAATTTGTATCGTATTGTAATATTATAACAATTTTTACTATCGATCATTTTAATATTGTGCCCCCATTTTTTTTTGCAAATTTTGAATATTATGATGTTATTTTACGACCAGCGGATGAATAAGGTCAGTCCCGTTTTGGAGTAATAATGCTGCATTTCAATTGTAATTTTTACTAAGTTTAAAATTGCTAAGCCGCCATAATTGATGACTAGCAGATTGTTTACATTTGAAAAGAGCCGGTTCGAACGCGAGTCAAGACAAGACTCACATCGAATCGAGAATAGCGTAATAGAAAAATCCTAACAAAGGCCGGACAAGCAATCTAAAAGATTGACATGATACAGCTTTATTAGGACGCTTGGTAACCTATGATGACCAGTTAACCTCGGTAGAATACTTATAAATTAGACCTATTCCATTGCAGCAGCCAAATGTAACAAGTTAAGCCAAATACGTGCTACAACGAAAGTGTACACACTGAAATACTAATAGCATTATTTTTTTAATGTCCGTCAGATTATATAAATAGCTTCTTGAGGAAGTTAGCAACTTCTTCTTCGATTGTGTATATTTAATGTATTCTTAGAACTTGAGCGAATGAGTAAATAAGTTAGTAGCAACCTCCTACCTATCTAATTGTTCTTCCGGAAAGCTATTTATATTTATAAATAAGGGAAAAACAATTATGGATAACGTCACGTATGTGGGTGTCGTGCCACGCACAACGTCGTTATAGTAGTCTATAACTACTAAATATAAAAAGAAAATAACTTATTTTGAGCGCCAACTACGCAATTGGCGCCTACAATAAGATATTTCTTCGATAGTGCTAAGTACTGCGTAGTATCTTTCGATGACCTTATCTTCGGTGGATTGACTTTGAGATACTACATAATATAACATAATATAGATATAACATAATTTTGTAAAGTCAAAATTTTCCTTTTGAATTATGCATTAGAAATAGCTTTAATTTTAAAATAGGCTACATGGTGTCACTTAATGACGTCAACATAACTAAAGTTTAACTGTATCCGCTTACGCTTAAAAGCGCATATTATGTAGAAGAAGCGGCAGAACAAACTACATTGCAAAATTTTCACCGGATGTCAATTTACAAAATATAGATCTTAAATCTTAACCTTGAACGAATGTACATTGTACTTAATATAAATTTAATAGATTTATACACACCACGAAGACGAGCAAAAATTTTACTGTATTTTAACATATTGCTGGACTTAAAAACATTTAGTCCCTTAATTTAAAAAAGTGATCTAACACTCCAATAGTTTTTTAAAAGATATTTTTCATCTCATCTTTTGCCATTATATACATATACGTATACTATTAATGAATTTCATATCAACAGCTGTATTGTAAACCAAACAATATCCTTGCCATTAATTCAGCTGTAAACAACCGTAAGTTTGCTCGCCTCAGGTTTACGGCGACATAATCACGTTCCATTCAGCGTGCATTACTCTAGAGGTTCGCTCGATTCTTCACGAATAAAGTACCTCTGATTAAAGAGAGTAATAACGGACGGGAATATGAGCGAAGCTGTGCTGCGTTGATAATGGCTACCTCGTGAAATTGTGGAATATTTTGTTCTTATCTGTGTTTATTGTAATGAAAGAGTTGAGGTTTCAAATTTATATATTTTTTTTCTTAAACCTAACCAAATGTCATTTGGATGCATTTTACACATAAATTAAAATAAAACATGAACTTCGACGGACGGTGGACGGTATCCCACAAAAAGGATATTTTTTATGTTTATTATAAGTTTTATTTTAATAGAATTCATATAAGTACATTAAGTAATTTTAAACACTTCTTTATATTAGTAATTATTGACCTTATTTTATTTGCAAAATTAAAGCTAATCTGACTCAAATTGAAATGACTATTGATTTGTAGATTAATTTTTTACAACAAACAATAAATATAATTTAATATAACTACAAATTTCACATAAACATTTAAATACTAAAACCATGAAACAAAAAAATAAAATAAAATCATCAGCCTCCAAAAGCGCGCCCTTGTCCGAGAAAAAAAAACTGCAGTGACATCTTGAAAAATATATTTTCCCCGCATTTTTTTTGAAAATAGAACAAGGCGAGATCATGTCTGAGTGACGTTATCTGTGGTTCGCTAGCAGGGGTCTGGTGTACCCACGAATAAAATTATCTACTTCAGAACATCTGTTTGCGAACATTTTAATTACCCGAATTTACTTGCGTCTTTTGGGGTTCCTTATAAGAAAAGTGGGTTAATTTACAATTGTATGAAGTATTTCAATAAATTAAATTATGATAGGGATTGGGAGCAAAGACGAGGTCTGTGATATCAATCGTAAATATTGCCTTTTCACTCTTACTTTGCTGTTTAAGAGGAGACAAGAGATGAGAGGTCACAATGGCTTACTTCAGTCAGTGAAAACCAAGTTGAAAAGGCTCCTTACAGTAGTCAAAGAGAAAAGATACGGTCTATATGTCTATCCTCGTTTTTTCTGCACTAGTAATGGGTGCCGTGTGGTTCCCGGCACCAATTAAAAAAAAGAATAGGACCACTCCATCTCTTTCCCATGGATGTCGTAAAAGGCGACTAAGGGATAGGCTTACAAACTTGGGATTCTTTTTTAGGCGACAGGCTAGCAACCTGTCACTATTTGAATCTCAATTCTGTCATGAAGCTAAATAGTTGAGAGTGGCCTTTCAGTCTTTTCAAGACTGTTGGCTCTGTCTACCCCGTAAGGGATATAGACGTGATGATATGTATGTATGTATGTAATAATGTTTTCGTAACAGGTGTTCGTATCTCTCTCGAAATTGCGTGTTTGCATTTGCACCCTCCACCATAGTGCTTCAGAGCTTGGGGTCTATTTTCTTACTATTTTTCCACTTTGTTATGTTTGTTTTTAGTTTAAAGAACTGGCTCATATATCATCTCAAGCCAGGTTTATTCTACCTGAGCCTTCCGTAAAACGTGACCATACCGTACCAGCGTATTCAGCTCTCCTGCATTTTGTCTGTTATGTCACGAATGTATATCTTCTACATTTAAATACGGAACCCTATAAAAATGGTCAAACATGGGACTTGTCCAGTTTTTATTTGAATAGAGAAATTCCCCGCTAAGTGCTGGCAATTTACTAAAGTGCTCTGTTAATGTGAATTTTAAGTAATCCCGAATAAGTCCTCTGAAAGTCCGGTTGTGGCTCCCAAATTATTAATAATAATTTACAAATATTTGTCAACTTATTATTCTTATTTTATTAAATTTAGATTGTGCCCATGTCAAATGAAAAATCTTATTAATTTAACATTCCCGTATGAATTTCGGACATCCTCTCTTACCTTACGTCTTAGTCTTCCGCCTGTTAAATCTTAGGTGTTAAACACTATTCAAGACATAAGTATTACAAGTTTCAGCTTGCTACGCCCAAAAACTCTACGATGTATTATTTTTTAATGCTGCTCAATACTGTTATAGTTCTGGATGTTCATTGTCGTCAGTCACTACATTATGATTGATTGACTGCTGATAAACAGTTAGACGAACGTTTGAAGAACACAGACGAAAGGCTTTTTATTTGTTAAAGTTTTATGTTGTGTGTGCTTACTCACTTATTGTAAAAATTTGATGTAAAAATTTTATGTAAATTTTATGTACTTATCAGACACAAAATTAAAAATTTGGAAATCGCTTTTTCTCACTTATTTATGGATATTCCAAATTATACCCTCAGCGGTTTAACTATTTCAAAGTTAGTGCCAAAATTGCCTTACGCAACGAACCTCGCTAATTCCCTTACACAGAGTCTGTACAAGACGTTTGTCATTCCCTTGTTTATCACGAATACAATCGCGTCTCATTATAACTTGAGATGCCCTCGTACTAATAAATAGGGCACAACATTCTCCAAGAATACGAGATTAAATATACAAAGAAATGAAAGTCATCGTATCGGTTTGAGGGCGTTTGTTCCCGACGTAAACAAATGTGAGGAGAATGTAAATTTTTCTGGTTATGGCCGAACTAGGTCATGTCTTTAATCCCTTACCAGACGATATTTTATGTTATATTAGCAATAACACACATACATAATGATCACGTGTCTTTCCCGGCGGAAGAAGTAGTACACTCAATCTTTATATAACGCTCAGGTAAATCCCTTTATATTATTTAAAATACTTGTAATTAAAAACAAATGTCTCAAATTTAGACTACTTAGAATTGTTAAGTGTTTAGTGCTACAAAAACTTGCTACGAGCCTACGAGGCCTACGAAGTGCTACGACATAATCGTAGTAAGTATGGGGCATTAGCTGTAAAATTTTGAATTTATTCGTTTGTTAGAGATTTAAAAATGATTTTTTTTTATTTCGAACCCCTGCTCACAGCCTGTTACATGTGTAAATAAGTTTTTGAAATATTATATTCAACAAAAACGTGATATTAAATCACATAACAAAGCTATTATAATACTAATACAGACAGTCTTACTATACAGGGTTACTTTTAATTCAACTGCATAAATTTAACTGTTTAGTGTACTCATCTAAAGGATATTTAAAAACGTTAAATGAAAAATATCGGTTCATATTTCAGTAAGTACGAAAAAAAATAAAAGTATTAAAATCCACGATCCTAAATACGTCATATCACCCCGGCCGGCTGAAAAGCGACGCGTAAGATTCAGAGGTCAACGACACAATTCATTCAGCTGAGCGACCTCGAAAACTCTGTACTTTACTTGATCTTGATACTAGAAAAATAATTTATTTTTCAGACATTTATTTACATGTTTAGTTTTAATTTCTTATTGTAGCATTGGTCTTTATTAAAGCGTGTGACGTAGTTTTTGAGGGTTTTTTAAATGTGAAAATGATGACGTTTAATTTAAATAAAACTAGGCTTAAACGGCTCAGAAGCATGGGTATAGTCTATGTTTAAAAGGATGCAGTTGTTTTAAATGTCACCCTGTATACATATTAATGAAAAAAATAATTAGAATATGTTTCATATTTATGTGTTTCAATTTCAATTTTCAAATTATAATAATATTTTTTTTAAATTCAATCTTTAACTTTATAATTTTTTGATTGATTTGAGGAATCTTTTATATTTAGACATAATCATCCTCCTTGTTAGGAATCCTCCGAACTTGTCTCGGTTAGTTTTCTTGGAGTACCTAATTAACTGCAGATGAAATACAAAAATAGATGCCGCTAGTTATCGTGAATGTGAACTAATTGATGGACTATATAATTATGCGTTCGTGCATTACTGGGAATTGTAATTAGGACCATTTAGTTCTCGCATAACGTAAAACACTTTCCCTTAGTAACCTCGTACAAACCAATATCGAAAAGACAGAGTAGTTTTGTGCTAAAGTTCTAGGAACTACACTTCATTTCGACACCCTATTAACAGGTTAACGTCTGAATCCAGTATAACTCTCCGCTAACCTCCACGTGTCTTGAGCCAAAAGGGTAAGCCTATTTGAAGTGTGTAAAGGGCTCGACAGTTGTATCTCATGAATAAAACATAATGTAACATCCCTTACTTGTAAGGACCTGTTGAGAGCAAGACTGCCTTCATGAGAGTAATTTAAATATGCAGGCTTATGATAATGTTAACCACTTGACGAAATTTCTGATGTAAATACTTTTTTATATATAATTCCTGGCAAATCGATCCATCCATCTTTTGGTTCCCGTGCTTACTTATATCAGGCTTGTTGGGCTATATATTCTGTTTATAGAGTTATGGAGGCCAGAAATGATTCATTCCTAGCTAGGAAGTTTAAGTCCCGGTTGCATCCTCGCCACTCTGGAGCGGATGCAACCGGGTATGCCTATGACTATGGATTTTGGCTAAACATCCAGTTGCCTGAATATGCAAATGAAAATATTGTAAGAACTCGCTTTCACGAAAAGATAGTGTGCGAGAACTATCTTTCTGGAAGACATTGTAAGCGAGAACTAACTTTCACGCAATGGTCATGTGTCAGAACTAGCTTTCACTAAATGGTCGTGTGTCAGAACTAGCTTTCACGCAATGTTCATGTGTCAGAAGTAGCTTTCACTAAATGGTCGTGTGTCAGAACTAGCTTTCACGCAATGTTCGTGTGTCAGAACTATCTCTCACTAAATGGTCATGTGACAGAACTAGCTTTCACGCAATGGTCCTGTGTCAGAACTAGTTTTAACGCAATGCTCGTGTGTCAGAACTAGCTTTCACTAAATGGTCGTGTGTCAGAACTAGCTTTCACACAATGGTCGTGTGTCAGAACTAGCTTTCACGAAATGCTTTTGTGTCAGAGCTAGCTTTCACTTAATGGTCGTGTGTCAGAACTAGTTTTCACGAAAAGATTGTGTGTCACAACTAGCTTTCACGAAAGATTGTGTTTGAGAACTAACTTCACGAAAAGAAACTGATTGATATATCAACGCAATCAGTCCTTGCTACTAAATCTTGATGTTTGAACATCTGTATATAACTTCTGTGGTCATGTGCACTAAGACAGGATTTCCCACAATTTGCATGGAAATAGAAATATTCAAGCTCTTGAAAAACGGAAGAAAACAGTTCACATCACAACAGTTCACAACACACATCTTCTAGTATTTCCATATTTATAATTTTCCTATCAAAAGTATTAAAATTCAAGTTAACAAACATACTAGGATCACCGTTACATTTCTAGAGGTATTTATCTAAGTGCTGTTAAAAGTATTGGTCTTTGTGCCGTCAAATAACCGGCAACCTGTTGGCTCCATTGTTTTGTAGCGGAATGTGGGTCATTGTATTTTGTACCTTTGAATGCAACTGTAGGCATGCAAAGTGAAACACATTTTATAGCGTTTACTTTCCTGGATATTTATGTTGCACTGGGTTTCGCCTGGGGCGTCGTTTTTACTGGAATTAACAAATATATATATATATCTATCTATATACTACATATCACGTATGAGTCCCTTGCGGGGTAGATACAAGTAATAGCCCTGGAAGGGCTACATTTAGATGAAACTTGATGTTGACCGCAACATCGTTCACCGTAAAATTAAATCTGTGTGTGTGTTCATTAAGAATATCTTTATACAAAAAAGCTGACCCCATGTATCGCCCCCTTAGAGAGATGGGAGAAAATTTTGTAAACCAGTTTTAAAAACCGGTTGGACAAACTGCATTCAATTCGGAGCAATAGATTACCCGTAATGCGAGTACAAACATACTCGTACAAACAGATATTTTAAAAATCACATCTTTGGTTTCTCTTAGTCTTATATAGAACTTATATCGAAATATTTTAATATATCATCTATATATATGTGATACGGATGACGAATTTGAGAAGATTCAGAAATAATGACGATTGCTATCCCATAGTTTAAAAGAATCTGTAAACCTCAAGAAAATAAGATGATGTTTTAAGCTCTCGTCAGTCAACAATGTCAACGTATTACGATTACGTTGAAAACAAACGAACCGGAGGAATCCATTAAAAGTTTAATTACTTCGTACCTCACATCAGAATTATAATTTGTTGATCGTGATGTATAAATCTTTTAATTCACATTTAGAGTATTTACATCTGTGTTTAACTGAAACGTGTTTTACCATAAAAGGCTTTAATAGTAATAAAATAGGTTCAACATTGATACTACCAATTAATTTAATATTATACATTAAATCATTATCCCTCACGTGGTAGTCCCGAAAGACTCAAACACTACGTTCGACTAATTCGGGACAAATTATTCAGAATGAGTTAGTCTCAAAGTTAAAATTAATTTATTTACGTAAAATATGTAATAGGTATTACAAATATTACGGATTGCATCTATCAAAAAGCAATAAGTGCTTTTAAATGCATATTGAAGGTCTATCAATTTCATCATGTATGGAATAGCATCGTAAACTTGAATTTATACTTCTATTTATAGTGCTTCAATTTTATTTGTAGGTAGCAACGTAGATGGTAGTACTATCAGTAAAATTGTACATCCAATTCATCATATAGAAATTTTAAAATGATAATAATATTGCAGTACTAGGAACGTGGCCATTTTACGTACAAATAATAACGCCTTAATCCTTTTACCCTTACTGGGTAGACAGAGCTAACAGTCTCGAATCATATTAATTAAATAAATAATGGAAACCAGGGGAATATAATTTGAAATTATGATGAGTTGAAAATGACCAGACAAGCAGCCAACCACAAAATCGCTGCCAATTCTTTTCGCAAACATTTCAAACATCACGTAAGTTTGTCACGATTTTCTTTTATGTGAATAAATGACGATTCTAATTTTACAGATTTTGGTACTACACTATCAAAGTTAGATTTATAGTGCATCTAATATTGATTGAGGATGTAGTGACACAAAAAGGAAGGGAGCGCATAGAGTTTGTTGTTTTATGTTTAGAAAATATTTTTTGTTTTTTACCTTATATTTAGAAGAAAGCAGGTCATTTATTGAAGCAAATATACAAGGCGAGTGTACATTTTTTCTATTTACACTCTCCTTGTAAAATGTAAAAAGGGAATTTTAGAGAATTTACCTTTTTATCGAATCGGGAACGTTTAAAGCACGTTTTGCCTTACGTTTCGTAAACTTAAAAGAAAAAGATTGATTATTATGGAGAGGGAAGTATCGGTAGTGAGTGGAAAGATTTGTTCTCTGCCTATCCGTCCAAATAAGAAAGTATTTTGATAACAAAAAAATCTGTTTTATCATTTGCTCGTATTGATATTTAAGACTTTTGGTAAATAAACATTTTATTTTATCTTAGTTTTACTTACGATATGCATAATATCGCGCTTCCTGGAACAAGAGTGAAGAATGGAGATGTCCTATTTCATTTGAGGTCGGCCCCCCCCTCCCCCCATGATATTCAATCATCATGTTATAAATAAAACGAAATCTTTTCCTGCCGTTGATAATAAAACACCACATTTCCACGAAACGCTGTCAGGTCCCGCGTAAACGGAAATCAATCAAAATTTATTTGTTTACGTTTATGTTTTGTTTTATTCGTGTTGATATTCGCTATGCTGTTTTGTAAGTATTTATGAAATGTAAAACAAAACGACGCATTTGGTTAATTTTTATGAAGTTAATTGGAATAGAACAAATTTGTTTAATTTGGATTGGGTAGAAAAACATACATACATAGATATAATCACGTCTATATCCCTTGCGGGGTAGACAGAGTCTTGAAATACTGATGAACGTGGCCTACGTACAGCTGTTTGGCTTACTGATAGAATTGAGATTCATATAAAGTTGCAGCTTGCTGTTCTAAAGGAAGAATCCCAAGTTTATGAGCTTTGTCGCCTTTTAAGACATCCATCGGAAAGAGATGGAGTGGTTCTTGTTTCTTAGATTAAATAAATAATTACTTTAGCTTCACTTCTTCATGTTGTCAGTAAGCTCATGTTGTATACAAATAATTCAATTATAAAGCTGTTGTTCTGACATCTGAATTCCTTCTCTGCCAAATATAACAATTCAACAGTTTTCAGCGTAATGGAGTGAATTATAATTTAAATTTCTAAACTAATGAATACTGATTGGTTTGTTTGAATTCTTAATTTAAATAATATATTAAGGTATATTAAAAAAAGTGCACATTCACAAAACAGGCTGTTTTAAAATTGTGATTACTATTATTCTCTAATACGACTATTATTCTTCAATTCATTTTGTTCTTTCCTTTTCTTAAAGACGCCATTGTAAATAAATTCATGTTTTATAAATTTTATTCATGAGTATGTTGGTCCAGAAGCAAAAACCTTAGTGTATACTTTACTTCTTTTTTCGCATTGATTTTAAAAATCAAACAAAGGACGTACCAATTTGGGATTTTAACTTTGCAGTAATAGTGGAATAAGGTATAAAGTAAAAGAATAATAGAGATTTGAGGGAGAGGAAGTCGCGGGCAACAGTTTTTGGAAAAATAAACATTTTAACATTTCTAGTATGTAAAAAACATTGAAATCGAATCAGTCGTATCTCGGTTTCCATTCAAACCACCCGGCTTTGTCGGCCTCGCAGATGTCACTCGTGGCAATGCCGCTGACACTCCGTTTAATTGGAGTGCTCTTTCTATGGGCATTTCTTTTGCAACAAAGCCCTCTGACTATACTCTTGATTGTTCACGGCTGAAGTGTACCGCAGTTTAGCTAATTTTGGAATTCCCTGCCGTGTGGTCCCCGGCACATAAGAATAGGGCCACTCCATATCTTTCCTATTGATTTAAAAAAAGGCTTAGGGATTATGCGCACGCCCATCTAGTGCGAGCTTCAGTGCTGCCCTCATAGTATGGGACGCTCGACGCCTTTTCTATAGCGCGAAAAACTATCGCTGTCCCGTTTCATGTGATAGTAAAAAGCGAAACAGCGAAAACGTCGTGGCGCGTGCCATGCTCCAGATGCTGGTCTGATAGCGTAAAAAATATATATGATGTGTGTTGGCTGCTTCTCTGCTTATAGAACGACTCGTGTATTTGTCACATTGCAAAGGTATGATGTTTTACGTTGGGAGAGACTTAGGATTATAGATAAAAGTGTGATACAGAGATCTTAGTGTATTCAAGTATGTTTTATTGATATTTTAAGAAGATGGCGGTAGATACTGGTAGATATTAAAAATACGCGGCATTGAAGGAGTTAATTTTTGAATATCATAGGTATTTTCCTATATTGGGAAAAACCTAGCCTTTTTATAAGAGCCATGATTGTACCATTCAGTAGGTACTTAAATTGCCTAAAAGGCAGATAAGGCAGGTTTTAATACTGATATCATGTCATTTTATCGCATACATCTTAAATCCTACATGTTACTGTAAAATTTAATATTCCGTTTGAAAGTTGAGTCGTCAGTCTTATAAAAGTGACACTTTGGCGGTCTACTATGTCTGTGCTTAAACTTAGCTCTTAACGTGCAGTGAAAAGTGTAAAGTTTGCCGCATTTTGAATAAGATATCAGTTGTCGCACTTTCGATATTTTATAAACGAATAATGCGGTGTCTACATCTTTTTTTATTAAATTTATGATTTAAATCGTGCTGCAATGCTATTTGCATTTATATATCGTATTTTATATACTAGATAGTATTTTTTCATTTCCGTAAAAAACCATTGATTACAAAAATAATTGGATCCTGATTCATTGAGTTGCAATTACACATTAAATGAAATATCACGGTAAAATAACACTGAACGAAACAAATAACAAATTGTGCATAAGTTTTTAATAAATATATTCTCATGTTTATGAATTTCCCAAAATAAGTTCTTAGTTTTTACGTATATTGCGTAAAAAATAAAGGACTAATTTTGGGAAAAGCCGCACTTAACAGATAAGCACTTATCAAAGGGACCTCTTATGTCACTTCCAATTTCTCTCAAACGCTATAAATAATGCTAGCCTCTGCTGTATCCAGGGCGTATTACTATAATACTTGATATAATTTAAATGTATTGGCTTGAAAAATCTCGCGCAGAGTTTCAAATCTTAATACTAACGCCTGACCGATGCGATGTTGCAATATATTAATACTGCATCAAATTTTTCTCTCTACTTACCTCGTGTTGATATAAGAGCATGTTTAAGGAAATGAAGAACCACTTGAAGGTTCTTTATAATACCAATGGAAGCTATAAAGTATTTTTGTAAAATGTTTCAGTCTCGTTTGTTGTTCGTGTACCACGCAACAATTACTTAATGAAAGTGAGTAGTGTATTCATAGTTCTATTGCTAGAGGTCTCTCTTAAAATTAAGTGTGACGTTATTATTTTTATATTGCTTATATTTTGGAATATTCTGATTTTATGGCATATACTAGGTTTAAATAATTTAATACATAGGCACATAACATACATAAAATCACGCCTCTTTCTCCAAGGGGCAGAAAGATACTACCTATCCATTTGCCACGATCTCTGCATACTTCTTTCGCTTCATCCATATTGATAACCTGTTTTCATTCATCCTTTCCATAATAATTTCATAATTTAATCTATTGAAGGATATATGTAAAAGTAAAAAAACAGTCGCTTATAATTTCCGTTTATACGAAATCTATATTCCCTTATCTTGGCTTGAAGCAAAGCCATGTATCAGACATCGACGTAAAAGCAATTTGTGGCATTTAAGCTTAAGTGAGCATCGAACTAATGAAATACCTGACCATTGTTCGCTTGCCTACTCTAGCAACCTTTTATTACTCTTCGACACAAATTATAGATTACACAGATGATATCTAGAATTGACTAAATAGTTAATGGTTGAATTGGACTGTATAGTATACGTCCCTACTACTTTGTTTATTCCTAAAATTATTACTCTTCGACAAAAATTATAGATTTCACAGATGAATACTTTATAATTGCCAGTTTACCAGTTACAGTATGTTCTACTTTTTTCCTAAAATTTAATAGTAAAATTAAGGTAAGCAATAAAAAGTTTTATTTATTCTCTACGTCATGTAACATACGACTATTTGTGAGTTATGCTCATTAGTCAAAGAACTTTCTGATGGAGGGGATGTTCTTCTGGAGATGGAAAATATCGCGAGGAAACCTATAGGTACATGCTTATACGGTAATCGCTTCTGTTCTTCTGCTTTTGACGTCAATAAGGGACACTTTACTCAATTCAGGATCATGGTAAAACAGAAGCAAGGAAGAAGAAACATTCTTCATTCACTTAGACAAGAGGCGACTTCTGTATGCAAATATAGTTTTTATCGTCGTCGTTTTGTTGGAAAGTATAGGATATGTATGAACAGTCGGATGGCTTTCTAGTTTTGCTCCGATTGTCCCGATATATTGAAATGTGACGAACATACTGATGCAGTGATATAACATTTCTATTCATTGTACGCGACGTACAAAGGATTTGTTAACAATACTGTTAGCGGTATACAATTCTGGAGAATGCTACGATCTCTGTACTTATTTTTAGAAGCAAACATCGATTTAGATCCTAAATATAACAAAGAAGCCATGTACGTTGAAGTTTGATGTCTATAAATATTCTTCACTTTAAAAAAATAAATAACAATTAAATAATCACAATATTATACATTGATTGTGGACACTTTATTTACAACTTAGTTAATCCTTTTTCAGTTGTCAAACAAGTAATGATAATAAACCAGTTATTATACCTCAACTCCTAAAGTTTTCATCTTTATGTTTAATTCAAAGAGCGTCGCTTCCATTACAAAGATTAGTAAAAGTTAGGGCAGATTTGAAGAATCCCTTTAGAGTGAAGCTCGCATACTTTTTGTTTTAAAGACGGTTAGAATGCAAAATGATAAGAAATTTTTAAAACATTTGAATCGTTTAACGCTAAATCTATTTCGACGTAAATTCAGACAATGGCAGTTAAATACATACATACGTATATTGTCACATCTGTATCTCTTGCGGGGTAGACTGTAACAGTATTGAAAAGATTGATAGGCCATGTAGCTGAACGTGGCTTAATGATAGAATTGAGATTCAAATAGTGACAGGTTGCTAGCCCATCGCCTAAAAACAGAATCCCAAATTTATAAGCTTATCACTTAGTCGCCTTTTACGATATCCATATGAAAGAGATGGAGTGCTCCTATTCTTTTTCTATTGGTGCTGGGAAGCCTGGTACAAAATGCAACAAAATATTTTATCTATATATATAAAACTCTTCCGTTACTGAGTGACTGACTGACAGACAACGCACAGTCGAAACTACTGGTCGTAGACAGCTGAAATTTGGAATGTAGGTTCCTTGGGATATGTAGGGGAGCACTAAGAAAGGATTTTTGGAAATTCAACCCCCAAGGGGGGGAAAAGGGGTAAAAACGTTTCTATGAAAAATCTTATTCCTTGGGTTTATAAACTTGAAACTTGGCATGAACACGTACATAGGCAAGTAAATATGTTTGACATTATAAGTTTTTTCAAACTACCCTCCAATCGTGATTTAGGGGGTGCGATTGGTTGGCTGATTTATTAACGCACAGCCGAAACCGCTCGGTATAGGAGTCTGAGATTTTGAACAGAGGTTCCTTTAGTAACATAAGTGAGCACTAAGAAGGGATTTTTGAAATGTCAACCCCCAAGGGGGGGAAACGGGATAAACTGAGCCGGGGCTGCGGGAAAGTTCTAACGAGATACCGTGGCCCCGGAACGCAAAGGGCAACTGAAGGAACGAGGTGGGTTTTAGTCAGTAAAAGTCTGACACTCCCTTCCGTTCCACCCAGAGCGGGAGAGGTCATTTGATGATTTCCCATCCTTAAAAAAAAAGACTTTGTATGACAACTTTCAGTCGTCTCTTTAACATACATAATAACATACATAATTATGTACATACATGCATAACATTAATAACATCACGCCTTTAAATCCCTATTTTGTGTTAACACTACCCATACAAACAGCTAAAAGGAAACAAGTGAAGAGACGAAATTTGTCCGCATCCATTTTCACCTAAATTCTTAACGTTAATGAGATTTACTTTTTATTATCAGGTCAACCTAATAGCCTCACATGTACGTATAAATTCGTAAGAATTTTCTTTCAACTCCTAACCGTTGAGGAAATGTACCTTCCATCATCAGCTCATTCACATGGGATGATGACTATCAGACTATATTTGTTTACACATGTAATCGATAAACTCCGAAACTACTGAATCGATTTCAAACATTCACCATTAGAAAGCTACATCATCCCTGAGTAACACAGGCTATATTTAATTCCAGTTGTAACAAGATTTCAGCCTGTGGAAGAAAAAGCCCTGTCGAGATCATTAAAAAACGGTATATATAACCGAATTACACGTGGGCGAAGCCGCGGGCGGAAAGCTAGTTTCGTATAAATTTCTCTACCTTCCTTATGGAGGTGTCCATAGTTTTATTCACAATCGTATTATTTTCAAATTTAAAAGTCAATTCTAGACGGTCGGTCAGGTACTACAATCAGTAACAACGGAAAATCTTTGTGAAATAACATTTTATTCGGATTTGGAAAATTTCCCGACAAATTAACAAACGATGTCTACTATTCCATTACGTACTTACATAGCACTTAAGTTGACCTTAGAAAAGTTATAGGCTCGCCAACTTTTATGTCTCGAAGTCCATATATCTTAGTTCCATCGTAGGTATAGACCAGCAGGGTCAAATGAGAGTAAATGGCTTTTCTTTATAACACCTTTAAAGTGACCGGTTTATGGAGAAAAGAGCTGACATTTATCCTTATAGGAAACTAAGTTAAAAGTCGCGGGAGGTCGCTTTGAGCTGAAGATTCCGTGCCTTATTGGAGGGAAAATGTATAGAGATTGCATTATCTTTGGATATTCTAATTTGATTTCGTTTTCTTTGGGAGATAAAATTGTTAATTCGATAGTGAAAGAATAGTCATTATTTAAATACTATTTCATGTTTCACAAATTACACGGGTTTTGTTTAATAACGCACAAGATTAATTTATTAAACGGCTTAAAAAAGGTGATTCTCAGTTTGACCTGATATATACGTATGTATGTGTGTTTGTCCGCGATTTTCTTCCATTTAGTTGAATCGATTTTGATGCGGTTTTCAGATAACACTAAGGAGACGGTTTTAGAAATTTCACCGACTTCATAAAAGACGAATATCGATTCGAAGTGGTTCCCTTTTTACAAAATTTATTGTGAGGAAGAGAGCTACATTCTCAGTAAATTATTTTATGATAAACATTTTTTATTAAAACTAGTACTAACTACGTGTTAACAAAGGGGAAAGCCTTTTTACGGCTCGGCCCTATGTTTGTGCGAGACTCCTGACACCTAGTGTGCCTTCTTGCCATTTTGGCGGCATCATGGCATACCTTATATTTGTAGTTTGTTCGAATCGTGTTGTTGTTACACGATTCTTACGATACTGAAACCATGGATAAGAGAACAATTTTCTTACGTTGTTCAGATTTGGACTAAAACACAAACGTAATCACGAGTCATCTCATTATATTTTAATGATTTTATTTTATAGCTCAAAAAAGATGTTTACATGCACTTTTTCAATGTA
Source organism: Amyelois transitella (assembly GCF_032362555.1). NCBI lineage: Eukaryota > Metazoa > Arthropoda > Insecta > Lepidoptera > Pyralidae > Amyelois > Amyelois transitella. Next base: position 3,431,217 of record NC_083512.1, on the reverse strand, counting down.
TAGTAGTACCTTATATGAACGAAAGGTTAATGCTCTTGTACGTAAGCATGTGAATTATACGGTGGTTAAGTGTAGTCGTAAATAAAAGGAAAAAAGCACTCTTTAAATTGAACCCTTAAAAAAGCTTTTAAGATCCTAACTATACGTATGTACGGAACAGTAATTTATTTTGACTCTACGTGATGTTCATCACAATAAGTGAATAATCGTGAGTTTTTGAGACCCGTGGATGTCGTAAAAGGCGACTAAGCTTATAAACTTGGGATTCTTTAGGCGACAGGCTAGCAACCTGTTACTATTTGAATCTCAATTCTATCATTAAGCCAAGCAACCGAACGTGGCCTATTAGTCTTTTTAAGACGGTCGGCTTTGTCTATGTAAAAAAAATCGGGTATTCTTCCAAAATAAAAAGAGAATGCCATCAGTAATTTCGCAAGCAATATCCAGGATTTCAGAATCATTACAAACTTTCGTCTTGAATAAACATGAATTCAGTTGAAGTGAAACATGTAATAGAAATACACTGTCTTAAACAAGCCCTGGGCTATTTAAACTTCCCCTAAATGTCGAGGGCTTGGCTCTGCGTAGGCGTAAAGCTGCTGTTTGGACAGCAGCGACGAAGCGAGAGGCGGATTTTATTTTAAAATTAACAGTTAATGTTTTATATTCTTAAGTCTCGCAATAGAAGATGTCACGAGCAGAAAATTACTGAAAAAATATAACCAACAATTGTTCAGTGGGTTGTACTTTCAGGAATACTTGAACAAACATTTAAATATAAAAAAAACGCAGCCTTAGTTAGACTTTTTGGTGGATATCCTTGAATTAGCTCCTTATTAACGGCAACGCTTATTAGTACCTTTCTTTTCTGTGACTGTCCTGAAGGCCTCTCATTATAGACTCTATAGAGGAAATTATATTGTTATTAAATCTTCCAAAGCCTGATAAGTATGCATAGTGTGTTTCGGTTGACAAAAGATTTGATTATTCTTTGTTCAAAATTACCTATATTTAACGTTTGTTTTACTCCCCTAATACCTATCATCTCTCAGTCATTTTCGTAATTGCTGAAGGCCGAGGTATTTATACTCGTACATACATACACATACAAACAATCACGTCTATATCCCTTGCGGGATAGACAATGCCAAAAGTCTTGAACGGACTGAAAGGTCTCGTTGAGCTGTTTGGCTCAATGATAAAATGATAAAATATTGTATTTTTCTAGAAGAAAGAATGACAGATAGAAGAGGGAACCTCAAGTTATACGAAGCGATATCGGTTTGATCTGCGTAAACGTGTTAAGAGGAGAACATTGTTATTATACTATGTAAATGGGCTTTTTCCCTTTAGTCGACTCTTACAACAACTAAGAGTCGTTGTGCTAAAGTGTCAGGGAACCAGACGGTAAAAATTTAAACTCACTAATGTAAATTGAGACGAGAGAAATAATAACACTATGATGATCACATTGACTGCATAATTAAATCATTGGTCAGATAACACACATCTGAAGGTATCAATATACTCAATTGACTTAAGGATCCAATCAGGGCAAGCAAACATTGGCTCCAATAATTGGCCATGTCAATAGTTCCAAATAGCTTTGGCTCGGTCATTTGTAATCTCAAGGGGTAATGTGGAAATTTTTCTCAACATTTTGCTGAGCGTTTTTTCAAATATACATACATATTATCACTTCTAATTCCACTGCGGATTAGCCAGAGCTAATAGTTTGGAAAGATTGATTGGCCACGTTCAGCTGTTTGGCTTAATGATAAAATTGAGATTTAAATAGTGACAGGTTGCTAGCCCATCGCCTAGTAGAATTCCAAGTTTATTAGCCTATCTTTTAGTCGCCTTTTACTACATCCATGGGAAAGAGATGGAGTAGTCCTATAATAAATACTATATTAGTTTACTTTAATAATTGTAACAAAAATAACTCATACTATACTTATGCTAAAGGCGGCCTTATCTCATAAACAAACTCTTCCAGGCAACCACAAAAAAATTTAATGAAGAAAGCATTTATACCTATTTTTTACCGTACCTATTTGTTCATATTAACAACCCTTAACAAAGTGATATAAAATAATAATAAAAAGATAAATTAGGTTGTCACTATTTGAATCTCAGTTCCATCATAAAGCCATACAGCTGAACGTCGCCTTCAGTCTTTTCAAGACTGTTGGCTTTGTCTACACCGCAAGGGATATAAACGTGACTATATGTAGTATGTAAAAAATAACATGGCGATACAATTCAATGTAAGTTTGGTGTATTTTTCTTGTAGCCGTATGTTCATCTAATTAGTCCCGACCGGCCGTCGATCTATCATCTAACTTAGTCCTCGAGTAATAGTAATCGAGTTTACTAGCAATTTCTGTTGTACTTTTATTATGACAAAATATGTTGTAAGTAGGCACACTGAAAATGTTTTCAGAAGAAAGGAATATGTATCATTTGTGATAACTCGCTTGAGAATTTTCCAAAAAAGGAATTCCCAAAATTCTACCTACCTTTATCATTATTTTTGATTTAATCCAGCGGGAATATTGGGAAATCCTTTTTTAGTATACTTATCCCTTGTCTACGTAAGCAATTATCGCGTTAAATTTAAAATTTCTACACTAGTGTAGAACTGACTAGTCAATCAGTTTATTCCTTAATGTTATACCTAGATACTAATGAAAATCAGTGAGCGAGTGTTTTTCGATTTTATATATTGATATGTTTTAAAGTAGCCAAAGACCGATAACAAAAGATTTCATGAGAATTTTTCCATAACGAGTGTTCAATAGTTTGGAAAAAAGTCATAGTTTGATTCGAAAATAATCTCTTTGGAACACAATAGCTCGTCTAACAAATCTTGATTCTCTTAAATTTCGTTACGATTTTCTATTTCCTACAAATAAATAATATGCGAATTAAAATCCATTTGCTGTTAAAAGCTTTATGAAGGTTGTATTTTTGCATATTTTTCCTCTGTTCAATCCGTAATCTATTTGAAGAGGTTTCAACTTTCCTTTTTATTTTTCTGTTTGAAATAAAAATAAAAACTCGCTCGATATTATAAACCTTTCTGAAACTGTCGTGCCGTTTTGTTTTATTTTTTTTTGTCAATATTATTTATTGAAAGACTTAGTTTCAACTGCGGTTTCGCCCGGGTGAAAAGTATCTACCTTATTTATTTATTTACCTTATGTCCTTTTTGTAATTTTAAGATTTACAATAAGATCAAATATAATTAGCTTTCAGTTACAGTTTTAATTAATCTGTTCGATATTTATATTAGTACATCTGATTCCTCCCATTTCTCACCACAATAGAGCGATGCAAATGATTTTAGTCAATTTTATAGACCGGAGTGGTTCGTCCTTATCCATTATTCAGGACTAGGGATTCTAATAAGTGTCGTAGGGTCAACAGCGGGCTGCTGAAAAAATACAATCAAAGGTTCAGTTCAAACAAGATTTGCCTTAGAAATTCTTTGGATTTTTATTCTATGTATGAATATTGAGGTCATGTGGTTCACGAGTAATATACATACTTTTTTTTTGTTTGAAATAGTATATAGTACAATCGCCATATTTAATTTAGTTGCACATGCATACATACACATATGTAATCACGTGTTCATTCCTTACGAGGTAGACAGAGTCAAACGTGGTATTTGATGTGGGTTTTACTTATTTATTTAGGTTTTGATTTTTGTTTACGTAGACATAAATAAAAATTATAATATTTTCTATATTACTATAATTTGTGTTTTATTTGCGTTCTGGAAAGAGGTGTTATTTTAGGTTTGTATGGAGTGTTTAAAATGCATTGAGTGAATCATTTATTTTGTTTATAAAAAACATTGTAATTAAATTAAAATCGCACAAACACAGAAGTTGTACTACTTATATTTCCACGCATCAAAGGTAGTGAGTGAGGCTTCGTATCTTATCTGGGGACGTCCGATAGCGTCCCGCCGTCATTGTGTTGTAAGTATTGTACTCTATTTGTTCATCAGTCGCGTTTCAAACGCGTCTGACAGCGTAAACTTGCGACTTGACTATTCTTTACATATTTCTTATGATTATAGTTTTTCACGGAGGAAAATTGGACTGACTGATTATGTGATTTATTAGGTACATAGATATATATTTTACTTTATCTCTTATGTGGTTAAAACCAACGGTGTCGTTTAGTATCTTTTCTATATTTTCAAGATTGGTGGTTAAATAATTGTACTTTAGTAACTAGTTTCAGGCCAATCGCCTAACAGAATAATCCAAAGTTTAGGAATAGCGTTTTGAATCAATCACAAAAGTCACCGTGAAGGAAAGACAACGCATACTGAAACCGACAAAACATTCGTAGAAAACTTTTATTTTGCGGAAAGAGTTTTATAATATTTTCATATAGGCACAAATGTAGGTAGTGAACATTTAAAAAAATCAAACTTTTGTGAATTGAAAGTCACGGGCAAAGGCTTATGATGTAAGTGTTTAAAGTGTTTCCTTATTTGAACCCAGAAACCGTAAAAACAGTTTTGGATTTCTTTATGAGATTGCTGCTTAAATAAATTTGACAGTATTCTTAAGATATTTCCTCTTGTAAAGAGAAATTCAAATATTATGCTTTATTAAATGAAAGCTTTTAGTCAATCTTCCGGTCAAATATTCGATGAACTTAGAGGCTATCTTTATAAGGAGTGGATTATTGCTTCTTGTAAAACTAACTGCTTTAGCAAAACCTCAGATCTAAAATAAATGTTCAAAATTGAGTTTAAGTTGGTTGAAATGAACAGTACGTATATTTGATTGATGTAAAGGTAAAGACGTGGCAGCACATTGTAACAATGTGTTGGTTGAAGGCACGGGTGTATGTGGGTGCCTATTCTGCATTGAATAGTGTCGATGTGGCGGCCTCGCGACAACTTCGCTACTATCTGTTTCGTTTCCCGCCTCGAGACAATTTAACTTGACAACGTGGACTACACAACAAAGGCGGCGCGCTCTATTTAGCGCTCAGCGTCTGCCAATGGGACAACTGCAGATATTAAATGCCTTTTAACCACAAAATTGTTTACCAAACAAACCGCTTCTGAACAAATCTGCGAGGTCGTTATCAGGTCAAGGTTTTGCCGAAACATCTGAAAACTCAGAAGTTCTAAAAATACAACTATTTTCCACGAGTGAATTACCCATACGTTGGGAGTTTTCGACGTTCGAGTGGCAAAATCAACATTTACATAAAGTAAGGTGCTGAAGGGGAAGTCCAAACACCCTTAATCGGGTAAATACGGAATCGTCATCTACTCGAGTGAGGCGAGAGCATACCTCGTGATGTGGATGTAGACGAATATTTAGTAAGCGTTCTTTGTGAGATCGGGGACGAGTGTAAACATACGAGGCGGGTTGCGCGCGGCGCGGCGACGGCGACGGCGTGACCACTCGGGGAGGGATCCGGCACTCGGGCGGCCGCCGCCGCGCGCTCCGCCCGCACCATGTCGGTGCGCGTAGACCATCGGGATCGAGACCGATTCTCGAGACATTCTTCCCGCGCTTCTGTCGACTTAGCTTTTCCGAGCAGTTCTGCTCGCGACCACTCGTTTAGGTCTGTGCATTCGGCCCGCGTGCCGAGAGTAGCTAGCGATGACTTGATGGTGCCCGTGCGCACGCTGCGGTCGGCATCGTGTCGCGTAACTCCGGGCGCCCCTCATCGCCTGCGCCGCCACCATTCCTCGGCAGCGGAATGCGAGCGCGCTCGGCGTTCGCGCCGTCACACCTTGGAGCTTCCGAACAGCCGGGGGCCCAGTGTGCGCAGCAGGTCTCCGGAGCCGCCCCCGCCGCCCGTCGAGCCCGAGATCCCGCCCGAGGAAGCCGGGAAGGAAGCGAGGAGACGGCGCGTGGTGGCAGCCGTCGCGGCGTCGTTCTTCGCGCTCGCGCTGGCGTCGGTCCTCGTGGTGGTGGTGACGCTGACTCACAGCTATGTGCTGCGAGCTCACAACCAAACGACCAAGTACTACACGTTCTCCGTGCCGCCGCACCATCCTCTCAGTGAGCCCCGTTCATGTTGCCCCACCGTCGCCCCTCCTGCTTCGCATGCGACTGACTCCGACCCCGAGTGCCAGGGGCTGCGAACGTCTACGGCCAGCCTCGACTGCCCACCGCTACAATATGCGGTACTTTACTGAGAGTATAGTAACACATACAACAGCAGACAGATTCTGGTGACTCATTTGGCATATGTCAATTGAAACCGTCTCTAGAAACTTTGTTGAATGGGAAATGCTGTATGGCTTTCTCGAGGAGTTTGTAGACAGGTTACAAAGTTTCTAGATTTATATTTACGAATTTTATTTACGGTTTAATTGGTTTCTGCCGAGTGACGACTCAAGTTTACAGAACACACTCGCTACGCACGTTCGCAACCCCCCCTTCTGCATGTCTAAGTAGTAGTATCATTAGAAAAGTGTTTGTGATGTTACGTAAATTATACAGGTTGGTTTTTAACACAAGCCAAGAGATCACTGCCAAAGTACATCATCAAAAGGTATCTCTAGTAAATTATTACTAAACAAAAATCTAATAGCGAAGCATTCATATTTTTTTTTCTACGAGGCCTACGCACTTTATTATAAAAGTTGTTCAATTTTTATATAAAGTTGTGGTAAAAATTGGCTGGTGTTATACCCACTCTGTATTTACTAACTTTGTTTTATGTGAAACATCATATATTTAATAACTCTATAAAAATATTAACAAATGAACCATGACTACTTGTTCTTATTTGAGTGTATCAAGTTAATGCATAGGTATATTTTTACGTCAGGCAAGGGAACTGTATATTGGACTACAGTACCATGAAAATCATTTAAGATATAGTACGAGTACTCTTTATACAAAATATTTAATGTAGTAAGAGGTTAACTTAAAAATATCTAACACTGATGAAAATCACTTCACACACTTTTTTTGTCATCTAAAACTTGTACATCAGGTCATTTTAAGCACATTAAGTAGTGTCCGATAAGCAGCCGACTGTAAAACGTTAACAAAAACATAGCCATTTCACTTTTTCACATCAAGACTTTAACATCATTTTAACCCTTTTCTCTCTAGAAAAGAGGCCTCAGGGATCATCATCAATCATTAGTATAGGGTTTAATACAATGACAAAAAAATTAAGGTTCACCATTTATAAAGGAGAAATAGTCGTCTCATGTAAAATCACGAGCTATACATTGACGTGTCTTTGCTGACGGCTAAGCGTGTCACCCTTTTCAGGTGCATTAGCTAGCCCTTCTTAATAGCCCTCCATCGGATATTAATAGACCACCTAGAGAGCCAGCGAACGAGTCATCAGATTTATCGGAAAACACTTTCATAGTTCCATTAAAATGGTTGTAATAAAATAACGTTACTAGCTTTTGTCTGTAACTGCGTATGTGTTTTTACGTTCTATGAGATGGTTGAAGTCATTTTTACGTCATGTTGATAGTTCGTCGCAGCTAAATTTATTACTTACATAGGTGCTAAACGATTCTTTCCCGGAGGTGTGAGTCTTTTACTAAGCGGATACATGTTTCACTTTCCATTTATTATTTTATTTGTAAAGTAATATAAAGAAACTCTTAAAACTATAAGAAAATCTGATTAATATAAAAATAGTTCTTGCGGGATGAAAGTAAGAAACAAGAATTAACGTTACAGAACAATGCTAGCGAAAGTTAAACGTAGTGTTATTTTACTGAGCAACATTCATTTCAAACAATTCCTTACAATACGACTAAAAAGGAACAAATAATTTTGCTTCTTCAATATTATTGTGAATTTCTTGATTGGCTGCAAATAATAAAATCTGTTCCAAGACGAATTTACTTTTGGTGGAAAATTACAAAATATCGAATTCCTTTACTTTATGGAATTCCCGCTTTTCTCGGGAATCTAACAGGGGTTAATTCACTGTTATCCTGAAGAAATTGCGTTCTTTTTAAAAGTTATCTATTTTGGGAAACATTGTTGTAGTGCAGAGTTGCATTGATATTTCTTCTCTTCTTCTTCTTCCTCTCTTATATAGCCATTTCCAGATCACCAACTTGCATTTTGGCTTTATTGCTTTATTGCTTAACTCAAGCGTCCAGTAGATTGGGGTTAAATTATGAACAAGGTTTACATGATAAACTTTGGATTCTTCTTTTAGTCGATGGGCTAGCAATTTATCACTATTTGAATTTCAGTTCCAACAGTAAGCTTTACAGCTGAATGAAGCCTTTCAGCCTGTTCAAGAAGCCTTTTTCTGTTGTCTCTGTCCAGCAAGGGATATAGACGTGATTATTAAAAATGAATGAAAGTGGGATTACAGTCTTTTCGGGGCTTTCGGTTCTGTCTAGTCCGTAACGGATAAAGATGTGATAAAATGTATGTGTAATGAACAGTTGCCATAAGTTTGGTTCACAATGTTGCAAACTATTAAAAATATGGAACTTCAAAACATCCATGGTGTACATAATTACTTATAGCCACGTCTTTATCTTTTGCGTGGTAGACAGTGCTAACAATCTTATAAAAGACTATATAGGCCGCGTTTAGCTGTTTGGCTTAATGATATAATGAGATTCAAATAATGACAGGTTGCTAGCCCATCGCCTACAAGAAGTCCCAAGTTTATAAGCCTATCCCTTATCTCTTTCTGATTTCCTTACAAATAATTTACTTTAGTCATTAGCTACGATACTGCCCAATCTTACTGTAGTTTAACTAGTTGCAGAACAACAAAGTCATCATTATCTCATCGTGAAGTCCACTGTTGGACTAATGTTCTGCTACATTAAATGTAGTGGAGGAAGGCCTTTACCAAAGACTTGCATTGTAGCCAGTCAGAAGTGAGTTTGAGCTACTCATATTTAGCGTATCCTTAAAACCTTAAATAGGTCATTGGGCCATCTACTGTGTCATTTTCCAAGTTATCAGATATATCACACTAGATCTAGACCTTTGTGCCTGCCGGTACAACTCAACTAGCCCAATTATTTATTTTACTAAACACAGAAATCTTTTGATCCACTGTCATAACTATCCAATTAGGACTCCGGGCGCATTGTTATGTATAAGTCAATAGAATAAGTTATCCTTATCCTATTGGACCTCTACGATTCCATCATTCTGTAATTACGCCGAGATTTTCCCTACAAAAAGTCACGTTCTCCTTTGTTGTAGACTCTTTGTTGTTTAAGATAAAGGATTCTGGAGATAATATTACACTATCGCGTTTCTAAGGTTATGAAGCCAATTGTGGGTGGTCGGAAAAATAGTTGGTTCTTTATGTTGTTTAAATGAATTTTCTTTTTGATGGGTTAATTATTGTTGGAAGTTCTGATCCTAACTTTTCTCATTTTAGTTCTGGGATGCAGATAAAATTGACTTTATGGCGAAGTTAATACGGGTGGAATAAATTTATGTTGTTGATATAAATTAATTTTGTTTTTTATGTATTTGTTGTAATAACGATCTGTATTTTGTGTACACATAATTTAGATACGCGATGTTCATTTATGGTAATATTTTTTAATAAAGTTATAAGTGAAAGAATATCCCCTACATGTTTTTGATTATCGACTGAGGGTGTAACTAATAACACTTAGAGCATTACGTTATTTTGTTAACTTTTGAAATTTTTTGTAAACTTAACGTGAAATTTTTAAACAAAAATAATTGTATTTCCGCGTAAGCTGCACCCGTGTAACATACTCGTATAATGTCTAAACCAATAAACCTTTAATTATTCTACGCAGAATTTAATTGAATCATATTCAAAATTATATAAACACTTGGTATAGGTACCTTACATTCTATTCAAAATAACACATCTAGTAGAACAAATATCAATTTCAATTATTCTGTTAAAATTAATATTGATTATCAAGAAATTCTGCAGATATATTGATCTTCCAACTATGGAACGTTATTCAAAGCAATGATTAAAGGGTTTAAGCCAGACCTTACAGAGTACTAGGTAGGTATCTCTTTAAAATTAATGTGGAATGTTAATAAAGGTGGGTTAGAATACAGTTAAAAACAATCTGTGCGCAATTGTCCGCTTTCTGGATAATTCTCAATGAAATAATGTAAAATTAATTAAATTCAGACGATTCTATAAATGTTTTCCTATACTTAACTATAACTCCGCGGTTCAAAACGTGTGGTTATTTCTGTACTGAAATGTCTTTTATACGGTCGGCGGTGTATTCGGATCTGTACAAAACCGGAGTTTCAATAACAAACCAAGGGACAGTTTATTTTTAGCGAGCAGACCGCATTTCAGGTAAATTGCAAAACCATTATTGGGCAACACTTTGCTTCTAGATGAGGCATTAACGCAAAAAATACTTTAGGTACTCTTTATTCTCTTCTTGTGAGTTTATAAATACACATTGTAAAATAAAATGTAAATTATATTAATTTCGAAAGGGTATTTATAATGGTATTATATATTTGTACTGAGAACTTTCTTAGATGTAAAACGTAATTTTTTTTACCAATCTGTCTTAGTTTTTATCTTTAAAATGATAACCGATGCTACTCGTATGAAAATCAAGCAGATTATGAAATAGGTTTTAAGTGTTTCTATCAACAAAACGTATAACTAATTTGAGGCTTATTAGGAATACATTACAATACATCGTGTTTTCTTATCATATTTCTATTACAATTATTCATACTGTATCTGAAATTAATTCAAGTTTTTCTCTACATCTCTTGCTTAACTAAAGTTTTTAAGTATATCACATTATTTTGTAGTAAAGTTAAATGATATCACAAAACTTTTACAACATGATAATATTAACTTTTCTTTAACTCTGTCAAACTGTTGACTTGTTAGCTAATGCTCTTAGCATGATGTCTTCTGTGCCAAACAGAAAAACAAATTATATTATAAATGCGGATGTAAGTTTATTTATTTGTTTGTTGTCCCTTCCCGTGTTATCTACGTAACTTATCTTAATCTTGAAATTTTGCATATATAATCAAGAATCATAACTAAATATATTTCCAGAGGGATTTGAGAAAAACCTATATTCATTTGTAGGTAGCGCTAAATTCACGCGTGTAGATGGTAAACTTCAATATCATATCATAGTAAACTCACGCAGTCGAAGATGCCGGTAAAGCTAGTAAATAAATAAAACTCAAACGATACACGGTCGGAGTAAAGGTATTTCAATTAATCAGTACACTGACGTTCTTTTGTTTCATCGACCTTTTGATGTAACGTTTTAATCCGTGAAAGGCATTACATAAACAAACGGGAAACGTTTATATAACGTCTACTGGCCTGAATTGATTTTGGGAATATCATGTTTTGTAACACATTACGATATATCAAAACGATTGAGAAAACAAAAGGTTGGAAATGAAAAATCATCATTATAAGAGGCACATTTTAGACGATTGGTTAGTAGCTAAACGTGGCTTTTCAAGACTGTTTTCTCTGTACAAGGGATAAAGTCGTGATTATATGAATGTATCTTCAGAGTATATTCCTAATTGGATTTAAGCTACGTTGTTTCATAGGTCGTGGTCAATAGACCTATGTTATTACCTAGCCTTAGTGATTTGACAAGTTTATTGGATTTGATGAGGCATCAATAATTGCTTTTATCATTTTACGATTCCCAGCAAGATCATTTTGGTAGCTTCGGTTTAAAAGCACTATTGGACCAATTTCAAATATACTTATTTTTATCGACAAAGCACTTGAAATCTATTATCACGACGATCATAAAGTTATTCCAATATAAGTTCAGTGCCACTAAATCAAAATTCATAAATGACAAATACCGGGTACCAGGGATTATATAAAACTATAATTTGGATCCACTCCAGCGGCCACTTTAATTCTGCTTTGGTCGCCAAAATTCTAGTCATTGGTAAAGTTTAGTGGTACTATTAAAGTATATTACTTCATCTATTTCGGTTGAAAAATCTTACCTTCAAAGAATTAAGAATTTTGGAACCTAATCCATTGAAATTTTGAACGGTTTTCATACAGCTCGCTTGGCGTGATCAGATTGCATGCGCACGCACAGACTCGTTATTTTAAGCTGCTGATCTTCGTATAGATCATGTCGAAAATTATCTTCATTGTTTTAATATTTATGTGGATTAATCGACAGTCGCGGATGTGGTTGATTTTATTATTTTCGTTCGTCGTAAACAGTAGCTGACGCATCTGTTCTGATTTATCAAAATGCTATTGTTGATTTAGCCTTGTTGTACATGCTTTCAATCTGTGAATAAATATTCTATTAACTCTTGGAGCTGATAATGGATAGATATGGTTTATGCTGGTCAGGGACAAGGTTCAGTCAAGGTGAATTATTAAAAATTCAGGATTCAAGACGATGCGTTTTTTCGGGCAGCCGTAAAGAGAGACAAGAAATTGACTTTTTACAAAAAAAATATCATAGATAAAAATAAAGGTAAATTTGTTAACAAAAATTTACCGTTCTTTATGATTTTTAAAAACATTATTTTTTTTTATGTTATTTATTCATTACCAATTCTTTTTGACTGCTATTTTTATTGTTCTTGAAGTATTAGAAATTGTATTTCTCATATAATGTTCTAAATGTAGATACGTCGCAAAGAAACAAAAATAGCAGATAGTATCGCAAATCCTTAAAGTCAAATTCTAATGTTCGTTTTCTCATATTATTTAAATCCAAAAGCTTATTAATTTTTATGTCATCCTAACAAAGAGAGCCGGCTATTATGATATTTTATGTCATGCAAAATAGTCTTCCGATAATAACTGCAATGTTTGACCACATCGACCCATATGAGAACCCGTCCGCCATGTTTGTACTATGAAATGTCCACAACGGTTCATATCTCCCTACTGTTAGTTGTGTGCTCCGATTTCTGATGGCTGCGGTCGTTTTATTACCATTGTTCTGGAGGGACTTATTGTGATATTGGGGTTTGAGTAAACTTATATGATATTTATTGACAGACCATATATTCATAAAGTATATTGCTTCTATTCCATTGTCATCTTTTACTCACTAAGATTTGATTTAAAACTCAAATGGTATATTTTGACAAGAGAGAAAATTGTTGTAATTTTAACAAACCCATTTTACTGTTGTTTTTATTTGATCACCATTACTTTTTGAGTTATGTACATTGCGAGCTATCCGATGCTCTTACGGTGAGGGCTCGTCTATAAAAATAAATTCCGTGTGGTTTCAGGCACCAAATAAAAAGAAAAGAATAGGACCATTCCTACTTTTTCGCGTGGATGTTGTAAAAGACGACTAAGGGATAGGCTGATAAACTTGGGATTCTTCTTATAGGCGATGGGCTCGCAAATGTCACTATTTGAATCTTATTCTATCATCAAACCAAATAGCTGAACTATCAGCCTTTTCAAGGCCGTCGGCTCTGTCGACCCCGCATGGGATATAGACGTGACTGTACTGTACTATGTATGTATATATAAAAATAAAATATGTGGTGTATTCTAACAAAAGCTTAGGTATTTTAGGTACAAAAATCAGACTTCAATGTTCCATATTCTACCTTCAACACATTATTGGCATTGGCTTCATATCAATGGAAACAACCCATTTACGTCTCGGGAAATACTCTGAAATTGAGTAGAGCGTAAGTATATTTCGATCTCGTAAAATTGCATTTGTCATTTCTCTTCATTCTCTGCGTGGCGATTTATTTTGTTGTATGGAAGATGGATAGAGGGTAAAAACACTTGTTTTTTGTTTTTTAAATCATAAACCCATTATGATTTGGTTACCAATTCATGAACAGTCAGCAATATAAATACGAAGTTGGTCAATTGTCAAAACAAACGATATAACAATAAAATTTGAAACATTGTTTTTTTTTTATTTTCGCACAGGAATAAAACATATAGTAAAAATGTTTAAACAGAAAATTGGGATAATTTCTAACTCAACATATAACACAATATTCTCGCTGTTTATAACACCAGCTATAAAAAGATATTTTTTTTTCACTATGACTGGACCGGATGTTAAACCTGTAACTTAATAATCGATCACCAAAAAGATCAAAGTTAAGCTATTTTTTTTTTCTTCCAAATACACTGGTAAGAAACAGAAAGAAGCTAGTTGGGAAATCTCAGTTTATAATTTCACAAGTCTTGGTTTTCTCAAAACACGTTTCTTTCTGAAGCAACTCCTAAAACTTTTCGTCTTGTGACACTCGCTTCCGCAACTTAACACTTTTGACAACTTCTTTAATTGAGTTGAAGATTTATATTACGCCAACTCCGACGCACCATTTGTTTTATATTTCAAAACTTACGAAAATCTCCCGTTTATGGAGAAATCTCATTTCTTTCGCGTTCTTTGCCTGCATGGGAATTTCTGACTGAATCGTGCACTTCGAATATAATATCATTGTCATTTTTGACCTGAATGGGAAGGTCTCGACACTTTATTTTCTCTTACCGTGTGATCATCAAAAGGGAGTTGGTCCCCAGGAAAGATACCCTTCGACAATTGACAGGAGTATGATAACTTATTGTTTTGTTGTGTACGTTTATATACAACAAAAGAATCAAAAGTATTAGGCGAAAAAATCGCGAGGATTTCCCAGGAATAAAAGTTCAGAAAATTCCGATGCTTATCGTCATACAAGGCCCGTGGATTTCCTTCTTAAAGAAAAAGGAAAAGGCTGAACACAATTTTGGGTTTAATCCCTATTGAATTATATGGCCGTAGGCGTAGTTCCGAGATTAATTATAACTTTGGCGAATTATTTGATGCCGGATACATGATATATCATCGCTATAATGATGTCGTGATGAGTAAATGTAATACTGAAACGTTTGACCTTTGTGATGAATGAAGTTTTCATTCATTTACCTCCTTGTATTGTTGTTTAATTAAAAAACTATTTCAAAAGTTACTCTTTTTACATTATTATACAATAGTACTATTATAAAGATTATTAGTAGATCAGTGTCATAGTTACAGATTATAGTTTCGATCTTTAATCATCTTAATTGAGGATTATATCCAATGAAGATGGAAAATCATATAATCACTTAGACTAAATAGTCTAAGTGATTATATGATTTTCCACATCTGTGTCGTCCACAAATGTGGACCGACATTTTAACAGAGTAAAGGTACTCCCAAATTAATCGTAATATTCCTCACGTCAATATATAATGAAGACCTTTAAAAAATTGAAGGAACTCTTCTTTAATAGGCATAGTTCTTGTTATAACTTCTCAAACTATTCATTTTGTAAAGGAAATTAACAAAATAAAATCATGACATTTGTAGTTGTAATTTTTATTTGTAAATGCTGTTATTACTTTCTTTCACCTAGTTAGCAACAGTGTAAACATTATAGTGACCAGCCAAAAACATGCCAACTTCTAACAAACACGCATCAAGTCACCGGGAAGAGTAAAAAAGCAACTCTGATTTACTACAGTTGTTGGAAATGGGGGAGATCCAAGTTGTAAAAACTTCAATGGATGTAACTAAACTCTATAAATTTATCTGACTTTATCGTATCAACATTATGATAGCTTCGTTGTTTAAGATTGAATTGTTATTTCTATGGCAAGTAATAGTTAGTTAGTTTTTGGAAACGATCTATTAAGCACAAAATTTAAAAATTGGAAATATCAATGAATCAGAAATTAGAATTATTTTCTTATGTTTCTTGTATATGTGTTTATTATACTCCTAACTACGTAATTTTGTTAAAGTTTTAGTTGTACATCGTTTGACAGACCCTAATCATCACATTTGTATACCTACTAGACTAAGCTGCGGAAAACAAAAAATCCCGCTAATTTTCGTTTCCACAAGAATTCAGGAAACCTTCTCATAATGCACCCCAACATACGAAATTTACATGCCAAATTTCAAGCCTTTGGACTTAACGGTTTGGGCTGCGTTTTGATATGTCAGTTAATAGTAATTCATAGTCCTCTTATATTTTTAGAAATCTTTTCTTTTTCTTCCTCTTGGCTTTAGTCCCTGGTGCAACCTCATCACTCTGGAGAGGACCCCAGGGTATGCCTTTCACCATGGATCCTAGATTGGGTGAGTCAGGTCTTAACACGAAGCATTACTATCTGAACCTAACCTTTGCAGATAAACCTTACCCGTAAGCCGTAAGTCTTTACAAGATTCCATAAGCTGACCTCAACTTTTAACTGTTACAAAAACACGACAGATTAGTTCGTACAAAAGCGTTTGCCAGGTGTATGACGTCACCAATCCTCTAAATTGATAGCCGTTTTCATTTGAAACTTTTCACTGAACTAACAAGCAACCAGCGGTGCGAGATGACTGCATTCTAGGCCTCCATTTGTAGACAGTATATGAAACTTTTTTAATTTCACGCTCCATTCGTGAACTTCTACACGAGTGAGATGAGTGGATTCCGAGAGCTCACATTGTCACTCCGGATTCTGTTGAAGATGAATTGACTACATAACGCTCTGGTTGTTGTAAACTCAATGTTAGCGTCATGATTTGACTAGAGAAAGCGACAAAAATGTCTAGAGGATTTCTGTAAAGCTGAAAGGTTCTGGGTTTTGTATATACGCACGCATGTGTTATGAAATAGGACAAAACAGGAAAACCACAGGTGAATCGTTGTCGTTTTATGTTTCATGGTTTCGCCCTCTATTCAAAAAGGGTGTAAGGTTGATATAGTCAATTGCAGGATTAAAATCGAAAGAGAAAATCTGTTGAAATGATTCTCTATAGTTAGCTGGACTGGACGTCAGTTAAGCGGTCTTAAGTTATCGAGAGAAAAAATTATTTACTTTGACGTTAATACTTATAGCCACTTAGCGCTATGAAATGCAAGGGTTAGTCCCTGTCATTCGTTTTCATAAAAATAAAATAAACTATGCAAGAATATTCAGATCGCTGCACCTACATAATTTTCATGTTATAAAATTTGTATAAGTAAAACATTTTATAAGACCTGGGATTTTAATTAACTAAATACATTATGCATGAGTGCGTTCTAGAGATCTGTATTAAGCTCGACTCCAATTTTCCTGGGATCACGTCTTTGCATGATCCACATTACTTCCTGTTAGCATTACTTAAAAACAACTTGCTTCCGGTTCCATATTCTTAACCATTCCTATTGTGTATGAATTTTTTAGAACCTAATTTTCGTTTCTTAGGGGCCTGTTCACGATGCGTTGGTTTTTATGTCTTAAAGAAATATGTATTTAAACTTGATTTTATTATAAACATGACTTATTAAGTACTTTTTTTTATCTAAATTATCAATTTTTCCCATTGAAAATAAACTAAAATAACACTGACATATTTTTTAGAAATAAAGTGTATTTTAAATTTAATGTTACTACTCACATCTAACGTCGATTTAAATGTGTGCTATTCTTACAAACAAAATAACTTACGTCATCGCGAGTTAGTTCTGTGAATTAGGTTTCGGCTCACAGAAGGGTTGAAGTATCTGTTAGCACGTATGAGAAGGATAAGACAGCTGGTTCATTCCTGAAATAAATCAGATGTAATTTAGTAGTACACCTACATACTTACATCATATGTAATCTCTGTATTCTGTGCATCATATCATACCTATAACGTTTTCATCACACATTGGGAAGACTGGACAAATGGTCTTAAAATGACTAGATGACCACGTTTAGCTCGGTGGAACAAAAATCGTACTATTAAAGAATATGAACATATATCACGGTAATCAGTTTAAATTAAATCAAAAATTTCAGACGACAATTTATATGCAACTTTAAACGAAGCATGTAAAAGATTTTTTAACTGTAACATTTTGATGAAACTTGCGTGATATGTGATAAGGTTTTCTATATTTTTTGACGGAATGTCGGTGACGATTTATTAATTTGATGTGGCATGTTGATTACTGTTTCTTTTTTGTTCAATACTATGAAACATTTTGAATTTGTATGCTAACTAACTTTGGTGACACAGCCCCACAACAATTAGTCCTATTATCTGAAGAACAAATTAAAAACTGCAAGTTCAATTGTCACGATATTTTATTTCATAAAATTTCTTCGAGAGCCTCTTACAAAAATAAAGTGACATTATAAATATCGGTCTACATAATATATCGGTCTACATCAAACATTAAATTCCGTACTATACGTACGTACATGTTAACAAGAATGTTCACGCGATGGAGGTTTCCAATAATTGAATCTATCGTGACACGGCCCTGATAAATAACTTGCAAATTATTTTGACACATTAAAGGATTACCAAGTTTCCCGGCTTGTTTATAGCTTCCCGAATAAACTCTGTTTCAAACCCCGGTAATATCATCGTTCTTGGAAATTTGCATTAATTATGTACTTTGTTAATATTTGTGTTGGAATTTAGTGTTGGAAGTTATGAGGCTGAAACGCGGAAAGATTAAATCTTTGAAAATATTTTTGGTTTACAAATAGATATTAAACATTTAGGTAATGGGTTAACAACCTGCCACTTGAATCCTTGAATCTCACTTGTAATATGGACATGTCTGCGTCATGTTACTATTAGCTCTGTCTACATTATCTATACATATAAGAAAACAGTAAAAATATTTTGTCTGTACATTTAGTATTTTTGACTGAAATGGATAGAGGGACACTTAAAAAGAATAATAGAAAGCAAAAATATATTTTTTTTTAAATTTCTTGTAAGGGATAAAGTAAAAACGATGATTGTTTTATCATAATTAGCAAAAAAATATCACCGAAGCTGTAATGTTTTAGTCTTAAAGTATAAATTATTCAAAAGTAGGTATATAAAAGACGATACTCTTTTCTCCCAGCCTGTGTAGGCCCAGCAATGCGCATTCCCAACCAGAGACAACGGAGCTATGCGAAGAATTCGGATCTGGCCGGCACGTTACCAAAATGTCGACCTCCTTTATACTCGAGCCACAAACATAAAGCTTAGTCGATCTATGTAACTTTTAAGACATAAAATCACGCCTCTTTACTACAGGAGAAGATAGAGACTACATCTTTCCACGCTCCCTGCATAGGACCTTCGCTTCATCCACTTCATAATTCTCTTCACGCTCGTCGTGCTCGTCAGTTTAAGGTACTATTGACCTGACCTTTGTAGCCAGTACGTCGGGTATTTAATAATGGTTCATTATACATCTTCATTGTACCTACAAGGTAGGTCAAGGTACAAACAAACATAAAATTCTCTAAAAGACTGAAATACCATTCTGAGTTGGATGGTCTAATTATGGAAATTATATTCAGATAATGGTACGTTGCTTCTCTTACCATGCAGACAATAATGTTCTTTTTTGAAATTGTTGCCTGGTTTCGAAAGGGGTGGGCAGAGACTAAATTTTTATACTTATTACGAATACCTCTTTCGCTTTATCCACATAAATTTAGATAACAACTCACACTCTTAGTTACTTTACTACATGACTTGAGTACGCTTGTCTACCAACATTCACACTGTAACATGTTCTATTTCCCATTTTTTTCAAAGTTCAATTTGTAACTAAAACTAAATTGTTTACACGGATGTCGTGCTATCGCGGATCACCTCTAAAACTGAAATAACTAGTCTACTTTTCCGAAACACCGGAGCGAAACTATTGCTTTTATTACTTCAACATTCAAATATTTGCCGTCTGGAAAGTTTCAGTGGAAATCTGATTAAATCCCACGGTTTTACGCCAACCAACGTGCGCGAATGTAGTTTAATGATGTGAAAGCAAATATACCCGGGGAAAGACAAGACCGCCACAGCAGTAGTCAAACAACGCTTTGGTTCATTACTGGTTACGTCTGCTTGCATATTCGTGCCAATTTTTTTAATGATTGTTCGAAATGGATGTGAGACGTTAATTTAATCAGTGTACATACATAGGTACTCATACAAAAGAAATCACTCCTCTTTCGCGGAAGTGAAGACAGAGATGGCATTCCTGCATCCTTGTTTTGCTTAACCCACATCCGTTAGTCTTTTCATGAAAGCTCGTTTCTGGCAAACGGTCAGGTCCAAAGTGTCGGAACTTTTGACCTGACCGTTAAAGGATGCCCTCAATTTGGTCAAGACATTAATTATCAGTGTTTTTGCACGTTTTTGCATATTTTGTTTGCACGTTTCCACATTCATAATTTCATGCAATCTCGTCGGTTTGAGAAAATCGCTTGACTTGACCTTTCACCTCAACGTCTTCGATTAGATCAAAGTGAATTAATAAAAATATAGCTTTTTTTTATTTATTTTAGTTTCACATGGTATTGGCGACCTTCTCAGTAAGAACTGAAGTACACGTTACACCATTATGTCCGTTTTCCACAAAATTATCAGAACCATCTGTGCACTACGTTGGCCAATTTTTCAAACGAAAACGTGGTGCGTAAACGCATATAATTAACCACTTTTTGTAGTGTTCTAAATTGAAGATTGAAATGTGACTTTAACTTTCGGAATCAAAGAAGACAATTATTCTTAATCAAATTACTATCGCTCTTATTTTTTATGAAAAATTTGAATCTGAGGAGTTATAAAAGACCCAGCAACATGCACAACAATTTAGCCGCGAAGTTCAACTGAAACTCCATAGACATCTGTAATAAACCTTATTATACTCTGTTTAGTAACGTCAGGCATCTGAAAAGTTGAGCGGAGCGCAAAAGTTAAGGAATTCTTCAATGAATTTTCCCCAGGGGCAGGTAATTTCAATTTGCAAACGGCTAAACAATGTTGAAGTTGAAGAAATAAATCAAGGATTCACATGAACATTCCACGGGCAGATTGCTAGTGGTTACCAGGAAACATGCTCGTCAAAATCTCCTTTTGGTATAAATTGAAAAGGAATTGTTACTTTTTGTTTAATAATTTTCGAAATTCATAATTCGTGCCTACTGATGAAAAATACGAACACAGAACTCAAACCTGTCTTTATACAAAGAGATTTATTCCCATTTTATTCAATGTAAAGTTATTGTTTAATAAACCAAATAACATTGAATCCCTAAAAACTTGAATACTTAAATTTATTAATAACAATAACATTAAATTATAGGTAACTTAAATTAAAACTATAAATAAAACTAATTAAGCAAATTTTAATAAAAATAGGTCACTCTAGCAAAATATAAATCCACAAATACACTTACATATAAAACTTTATTCATACATTCCATTGAAAATTCTATCGCGTTCACATTTTATTTTATATTTTATTTTTAAAGCGTGAAAGTTATCATTTCATTAAACAACATAGATATTTTTAAAAGAGGCTCTTTAACGTGAAAGATTCAATGTAATTTTATGGATTATTACGTTATTGAATATAATTCAATTTTTTAGACCTAAGATAAGGCCTACAGTAAAATTTTCATTTTTCATTACACAAAATGACCAAACTTTTTTATTGAAATAGCACAGACAAACAACAGTTTGTTGTAACAAGAAAAAAATCATACCGACTGAAAATATAACAAACCAATTCTAGAATAAAGCATTCGGAGTCCAATTCGTCTTATTTATCTTAGGAACATTTGACGGCGAAGGAAGTTACGCTGTTATTAAGATAAGCTATGTTTATTTACGTTTCATTTGCCTGCGACCCTTGGCTTATTTGCTCGGAGCCCGGCAACAAGTGCCCGATCAACCCACGCTATTGTTTTAAACCCGTTACTTCGGATTATTTCGAATCTGGTCTAAGATTCTGATGTAATTATTTATAATGAATTCAAGAAGGTATGAAATGTATGTTTAGAGCGATATGCTTATATATTCGGGTGTTTTGTTTTTGAATTTAGTTGTAGAATAAAACGTTTCATATTTTCCGTGCTGGTGTTGTAAATAAATAAAGTTTTTACTTTTTTAAGCAAATAATACAAATGAAATTATAATAATACTCGTATTTAACATTAGGGTATAATGCTATTTCAAAGGAAACAATATCAACTATTTATAAAAAAACTTTTTGTTGAATTTTAAAAATTACATTTAAAAACAATTTACGCAAAAATCGTATTACAAGATATCTGACTAGGTCGGGAACCTGTTTTACATAATTTTTCCATTTAGCTGCCGAGTTTTCGTGCAATCAAAGTAATAAATACTGCGATTTTTTGTCGAATCGTGGTTTTATTGTTATAATCATTTAATATTTGGCATACAACCTACATGCCATACCCTTTCGTGATCTAGGAGTAGATTTTTCGAAATTTCCGCAGGAACAGAAAAAAGCGGGATGTTTTGTTTCATGCGGGTGGAGCCACGAGTGTTCTCTAGTAAATACATACATACATATAATCACGTCTACATCCCTTGTAAATTATTAAAGAAAATAACTTGTTCAACTCAGTCTTATTTAGCTCATTTGAACATACATGAATATTGACTACTTGTAAATACCGTTATGTACAGCGTGTAACTCTAGGCTTACCCCAAAGAATCATCGCTGAACATTTGGTAAGAAGAGGGAATAAGGAACTGGTACAATGGTAATAATTTCAACAAACGAAATTAAATATACGTATATAATATATAATTAGGAATATCTGTAAAAACAAGTTTAAGAATCCACTGACATAATTCAAGTATTCATTTATTCACTCCAGTTCAATTAATATACATACTATAAATATCTGAAAAATAAATAAGTGTGTAGTAAACGTAATCTTTAAAAATAATAACCCGGTCTTAGGATCTCTACGTACGTTTTTAAACACGAAATAACCACCTGACCAAACAGTACTCTTGGATAATATGATAATCCCGCCCGTGTGACGATCATCAATCTCTTTAAATCTAGTATGTCACTCTTACCCTCGACGATCTAGTGACACATCTGGCGCACCCCGGGTAATCAGCAAACATAATCCTTTTACCCTAAATGGACTTATGAGGTTACATGATGAAAATATTGACAATGCAACATTATATAGTGTGGGCACGCCTTGGGACAACAATTATTTGTAATTGATTGACACATGATAAAATGTGCAAATATGATTAATATTAGGTTAAATAAATAAATAAATATATACGGGACAAATTACACAGATTGAGTTAGCCTCGAAGTAAGTTCGAGACTTGTGTTACGAGATACTAACTCAACGATACTATATGATATAATAAATACTTATATAGACAAACATCCAAGACCCAGGCCAATCAGAAAAAGTTCTTTTCTCATCATGCTCTGGCCGGGATTCGAACCCGGGACCTCCGGTTTCACAGACAAGCGCACTGCCGCTGCGCCACAGAGGCCGTCAAGTTAAGTAATTAATATACTATTGTGAAGATTACCGCTGTAATGGTAATCAGAGTTGTTTTATTTTAATTTTTGCCTTCAAATGATCTGTTATATCACGATAGACTTTGTTCATTATTAGACTTAATTTCACCAAGAAAGAGTCTTTAGAGATATATAAAAATTTTAAACTTTCTTGTCACGTCTCTTACAAAAATATTAAAATAACATTGCAGTCCTAACAAAAAAAATCTAGATTAAAATGTGATTTGCGAAACAGTAACTCGGTGTGAATAGAATTGAAAGTCAATGTTGTTTGGGAAATTTTGGGCTCCCGTTAAAAGTGGCTATTGAACACAATTTTTCATAAAAAGCAGCTCGGATTCGGTCGAGGGGACACTCGGCCGCGTAGCACCTTATTGTGATGTGAACGTGATATAAAAGCTCTTGTTACCCTTGTGATTTCAAAAATATACGCGATGAAAAAAGAAACGACACATTTAAAGAAATTGTAATGAAATTTTACGAAAAGTAGAATGTCCACTAAGGTTCTTCTGTTCATTATTTAACGCTGTAGAAATCTTGTCACTTTCATAATTATTTAGATAATGCCACTGGTGGACTATGCTGAGGTTAGGTGATATTAAAAAAAATGATTTACAATGAATTTTATAGCACTAACTTAGGTCTACATCAATTCCCCATGGTGCTAAACTAAGGGGATGACAAGGTAGCAAATAGCTCATGTCAGAAGACCACCGTAATACAATTTGAATTCGGAATTAATGAAAAATATCCTATTGAAAATCAAGCCGAGCAGCTGACCGTGACCATTCAGTCTTTTCGGGACTATTGGCTCTGTCTACCCCGTAAGGGATATAGACGTGACTATATGTACATATGTATGAAAATCCGTCTGCATGCCACAAAAGATGATGAGCCAAGGGATAAAATCTGAGAATTGTCGGAAGGCAGACCCAGACCCCGGAATATTGCTGTGGAGGGTGCAACCGGGAACACGCAAAGATGGGAGAAAGAAAAATATCTTCCTAAAAAGGTTGACTTCACGGTTCTAACGATGTAGTAAATACTTGTTCCGTCTCTCCGGGTTCACAGCAACAAGTGTCTTCGGCACTTCATATTCAATGAATGGTATCGGTAATGATGACTCGTATCCGAACAGGCTGTTATTCTAACCAACATCTGTTGGGAATTTATAGACAGTGCTATTCTGAATTGCACCAGAAATAAACTGAACAATTTTAGTTGTTCCGATTCTGGCGTACTCAATGTATAATGCGGACCAATATTTAAAGTTTCAATTGTTAGGGTAGGATCATGAATTCAGTTTAGTTTTTCAATTAATTTAATTGGTACTTTGCCTGAAATAGACGTAGTAGGTGAATTGGAACATCAGGTATTGGTATATGGTTTAAAATTATCAGTCATACCATAATTATTATTATTTGAGTCATTTGACTAGATGCATAGCGACAATATAAAAACCTTTATGTAGAAGTGAGGCAGTGCATACTTTAGGTAACATTTTACGATATTTTTTTTTATTTAAAATATTTTACTTTGCTAATAGTAGTATTTATATAGTTAGGATTTTGTGTAAAACTTTACCTTGTCCTTTATAATCCCACAAAATACCTTTCTTATATTTTATCAAAATTACGAATGAACTAGGCAGATATTAATTTAACTTTTTTAAAGTAATATTTTTATAAATAAAGGCCGAACTTCTGAGCATAATTTTTCGTACTGGAACAAATCCTAATTATACCTACTCTCGTTTGACTTTGGAAGAATTTGCATTCCTAAAAGTTCCCTATTACAGACTAGCCTGTTGAATAAAGAGCTGTGTTACAATGAAAACAGTCTAGGGATTTTAGGTACTACGGATAAAAAAATCAGGACTGAATGAAGAAAAGACTAATCATTTTTGATGTCAAAGCAAAGTTCGGAAATATTAAAAGGAAA
Source organism: Amyelois transitella (assembly GCF_032362555.1). Lineage (NCBI taxonomy): Eukaryota > Metazoa > Arthropoda > Insecta > Lepidoptera > Pyralidae > Amyelois > Amyelois transitella. The sequence continues at coordinate 3,405,958 of NC_083512.1, read as the reverse complement.
ACCTTTCTAGCAGGAATTTGTTTTTAAGATACCTTCATGTAATATTTCATAATAAATTTTCTTTTTATTTTCTTGAGCTCAAACTTTTTCATCATCTGTTCTTTAAATGAATATTTTTAAAGTTTATAAAATGCCAGCTTTTGTCCGTGGCTTCACTTTTGTAACGGTTTTTTTTTCCAAAATTCCTTTTAAGAATGTGCAGTGTAGTACGGAAATAATATAATTAACTAACAAACAAATACATGCACTCGTTTACCAATTTATAACTTATATTAGTTGGGAATGGGATTCTATCTGAGAAGGTAAAGTCAGACTTCAGTGAGTTGATTTCGGTTTCCGAACAAGCTATTCATTTCAAATACTTACTATTGAGATAGTAATACAAATTGCACAGACCAGCGAAATGAATTCAAAATCCTACTGCAACTTTCCTATACTATGTCATAATAACTGAGAACTAAAGCCAGAGAGCAGATTCTCGCGGCTTACAGTATTGCATGTATGTATGTATGCTTCAGACGTGAACTTTCACAATGCATTGACGCCGAGTAGTGGGGGCGTGTCGCTTAACTATTCAAGTCGATGAATGTACTACACCTATGTTATATGCACCAGTTTGGAAGTGATAACTTAGTGATATATTCAGGTATATTTATAACTTTGATTTAGATTTTGAGGTTACATTTTAGGAAATTCGTTTAAAAATGCTTAAGCATATATGCCAAATGTTTTACGGTGTCACTTATGCCTTTAATCCAGCTTAGAGCTGTGCTTAGAAAATAAGTATACTCTTTCATAGGGGGAGACTATGAGATAGTAGTTAGGAGTAGACCTTGTGTACCAGTCCCAAAAGAAACTGGCTAAACACAAATATATTTATTATACTTTAACATATTATTCACATCGTGAAAATAAGGGAATTAATACCTTGAATGAGATAATATATTGTACATAACGACATGTAGCACGAAGGGATAGTATATTAATACGCGAAAAAAAAAACACAAATAAAATATAACGTGTTTACTGCCTGTAATCTCTTATTACATAACATTAACTAGAACGACTATAGGATGTCTCGAATATTCTACGCAAAAATATCCTCTTGTCATTTTTTCTTTAGTCCTATTTCTGGGAAACTCGATATCGGGATACCGTTTACTTCAATCCTGTCAAATAAAGGTAACGTAATGTATTTGGAATAGATAGGATTTTTGTATATCTAAGTTTGGCATGTTTGAATAATTTTTAGGGAAAATGGGATTACATCCCGACGTCATATGAGAGATGACAATAAAATTGATGTACATATTTATGAAATGAATCTTCATATATATTTTTGTACGGAATTCCGAAGATAGTTCTACAGCGAAACAAACAATTATCCAGAATAAACAAAAGTAAACCAAAAGTTATTTAAAAAAAGCTGTATTACAATACAATCAATCTCTATTGCACCACAGTACATTACAGAAAATTCACAATCATGTATTAATATAAGTAATGTTAAAGTTTAATTAATATTAAGTTAATTATCTTTCGTGAATAAAGAACAAAATATATTAAAAGAATGTGTCAGCGTCTTATCTTCCCGGGAGATCATAAAAGTCGGTCAAAGGAACGGGTACTAGACCATCGCCTTGAAAAAGAATTCCCAATTTATAAGCCCCACTTATAGTTGACACTGTCTTATAGTTCACATTGTCTTATAGTTTACACTGTCTTATAGTTAACACTGTATTTTTCGCTACCAGACCAACATGTGAGCTGGTAAATTACGACGTAATGAAATAAGATGTACTTTACACGACAAAGTGTGTAAAAGCTTTCTGGAAGCAATAACAGCTTCCACCGTGGTTCCATTAGTTATGTAATTTCTAGTACACGCGGCAGGCCTATTGACATACTGCCCTAAATTGAAAACAGTAATTAAAATAGTTTTGCAATTATCATAATATTAATATGTATATAATTTGATTGTTTATATAATGTAAACATTTTTTTTGAATATCGTTCTTATCAATAAATCGATAGCGTGATTTGTCTCGTATATATTTTTTTGTTGAATGGTAAATGGGAATTCTCATCATGCCGTGTGGTTCCAGGCACCAATGAAAAAAAAGAATAGAACCACTCCATCTCGTTCCCATGGATGTCGTAAAAGGCGACTAAGGGATAGGCTTGTGAACTTTGAATTCTTCTTTTAGGCGATGGGCTAGCAACCTGTTACTATTTGAACCTGAATTCTATCATAAAGCCAAACAGCTGAACGTGGCTTTTCAGTCTTTTCAAGATTGTTAGCTCTAGTCTATCCCGCAAAGGATATAGACGTGACTATGTGTGTGTGTGTGTATAATACTCATCATATCCATGACAGTAAGATCCTTAGAAATGTATGTATTTATCGACGTATTCAGGAAATAAAAGAGTAATCTGTAATCTATCAAGTATCGGACCAGGCTAAGTAGAGCAATACTTACCAAATAACTATTACAGATTACTTTCATTTCCTGTTAGTGCCCCACATTTTACTAAGTCGTCTAAATTAGAAGACTAGCAATTTTAACGTAAGTAGTTGGTCTAAGTTTTCATAACAATTATTTATGGATTCAAATAAACATATATAGTCACATCTTTTTCCCAAGTGGAGTAGACAGAGCCAACCGTTTCTCAAAGAGTGTAAGGCAACGTTCATTGATCAATTGATCATCATGTTAATATGTAAAATTTCATCTACATCCGTGTGGATCCCGGCGCCAATACAAAAAAGAATAGGACCACTCCATCTCTTTCCGATGGATGTCTTAAAAGGCGACTAAGGGATAGGCTTACAAACTTGGGATTCTTATTTAGTCGAAGGGCTAGCAACCTATCACTATTTGAATCTCAATTCTATCATTAAACCAAATAGCTGAACGTGGCCATTCAGTATTTTCAAGACTGTTGGCTCTGTCTACCCCGCAAGGGATAAAGACGTGACCATATGTATGTACGTATGTCGTCTACATAACAACATAGCTCAAACAGCGCTTGCAATATTACTCAAATTACAACGCCTATGTTCATATTACACCATGTTCTTCTTCGTAATGAAGAAATATACGCGGCTTAATATATTCTTGATAGCAATATCTCAACGCAGCTGTAGACGCAAAGGCCACAAATTAAGCAGGGATTTCTCGCGTGTAATTGTTTTGTGAACTAAGTTAATTCTCGTCTATAACTTCGGGTTTAAATATTCCAGAGGCAGGAATCGGGATTTATTATTCAACTCGCAGTTAACAGAGCTAATTGTTTATGGGCTTCGTTTTTTCCTCGTTGTCTATTGAAAGAAGTGAGATAAAAGAAAGTATTGGAGATTAATATATAAAACTTCTAGAGCGTGGTCAGTGTAAGAAGGTATACCCTTTTTTTTAAACTGAAAGTGATATTTATTGGGTTTGTCTCACCCGTTATATGGAAGAAACATTGAGGTGGAAAATCTTTTAATGAAACGTATAGGTTGATTTCTATGAAATTTTATAAACGTCGGTTGGACGAATAAAAACTCGAATACTCGTAAAGGTGCTTAAAAGAACCTTGAAAAACCTTTACAATGTAAACAGTAACCTAAAAGTATATTTTCTGTGAGATTTCAACATACAACCTCCGAGTCATATAGTCTTTGATATAACACCATGGAGGCAATCAAATATGCTATCCTGGAAACTGCTTTCTTTCTTACATACAAACACATACATACAATCATCTCTTTAACCCTTGCGGGGTAGATAGAGTCAACAGTCTAGTAAAGACTCGATAGGCCACGTTCAGCTGTTTGGCTTAATAACAGCATTGAGATTCAAATAGAAACAGGTTGCTAGCCCATCGCGCCTTAAGAAGAATCCCAAGTTTATAAGCCTTTCCCTTAGTCGCCTTTTATTCTTTTTTTTATTGGTGCCGGGAACTACACGGCACACCTTAAAAAAGAATCCCAAGTTTATTAGTCTTTCCCTTGTTTACTTTTACAACCTGCACGATTGACTGAAGAGCCAACATGCTCTGTCCAACCCGCAAGGGATAAAGACGTGATTATATTTATATATTTATGTATGTATGTTCTTCTTAAACGCGATGGGATAGTAACCTATGTGTGTGAATCTCAATTCCATCATGAAACCTTACAGTATTTTCAGGCTCTATCTACCCCGTAAGGGATAAACACGTGATTGTATGTTTTTTGTGGCCGTGTGGTGTGTGCCGTGTGGTTCCCGCACCAATACAAAAAAGAATAGGACCACTCCATCTCTTTCCCATGGATGTCGTAAAAGGCGACTAAGGGATAGGCTTACAAACTTGGGATTCTTTTTAAGGCGATGGGCTAGCAACCTGTTACTATTTGAATCTCAATTCTATCATTAAGCCAAATAGCTGAACGTGGCCATTCAGTCTTTATAAGACTGTTGGCTCTGTCTACCCCGCAAGGGATATAGACGTGACCATGTGTATGTATGTTGTATGTTTTTTTATCATGAAGTTACCAGAACATATACTACATTAAAGACGTCGCCAGGGGGCTTGTTTGTTGATTGTTCAAAGAGTTGTTTAATAAAGTCATGCAATTTTGAATAGGACCTTTGGCTTGTTTCGAGTTTGTTTCATTCCATGAGCCAATAGTAGAAATAAACACAATTCATAACTTAATTTATTTTGATGCAATAAAATTGTTGTATAGGTAGGTAGACTTTTAATAAAATAACATGGTTTGTGACTATCTTCATGTAAAGATTATAAATAATCTCTTCATTGTGTTTATTATGTATTTTTTACTTTTTATCCGACTGTTGAAAAAAATTCTTCCCCGTTTCTTTATAAACATACTCAAAAATCTACAGTTTTTTTCTGAACATTAAATTTTATTATTCTAATGCAGAACTATCTTTTTTCTTAGTCAAATAATTGAACATAAACGTTCACGATTCTTGAGATTTCGATAACCATTTTAAAACACAGACGTCAACAACACTATGGCTTAATGTATGTTTTAGGAAATTTAAGCCCTAAACTTGGGCGTGTTTTGTTTCATATAATTGGAGGGGACTCTTGAAAACAAGTACCAAACTTGTTCGCAAAGTTTGCACCAATATTGTTAAAATTGACGCCTAAATGGTGAGCAGTCTCCACACAATTATTTATCTAAGTGCAAAGTTGTATTAAACAATTTTCAAAATTACAGTTTTTGTTGTCTAAAACAGTGTTATTAATTACCAATATTTTGTGAAATAATCGCTTATGAAGTACTAAGAAGTCAGTAATAGTATAAACAAAAAAGAAATTCCAATGTCCATAATAAATGTTTTAATCTTTAAGAAATATTCATTATAATCATTTAAATGTTGACTGGAAGGGATTGCATTAGCGATAAGTCCGCCTTTGTACCATCTCTATCTGTTTTGTGCTGTTTTGTATGTTTTACTCTTATGGTGTAAAAAAAGAGTTTTATCTATCTATATATCTATCTATCTATAAGTTAATTATGTTGCTTAAATTAAATTTTTCACACATTTGTACATAACTTGGTAAAATAATGACCGCGCCCCATTTCACACGCAGATCCCAAGGAAAGCTGAATTCTGACAGTTGTTCGCGCTCTGGTTTGTTTTGCATTATTTTAGCCGACTTCAAAAGGAAACAACACGCGTTCTTAATTTATTTATTTGTTCATCTGTAAACAAAACGTCTTGGTGAATACAGGTTATTTAAGGTAATCCAACTGATGAAAGACATAACATACCAGCGTACTATGAGTCATCCTGATGTTTAATAATTATTGAAGAGTTTCATCAAAATTAATTTCTTGGGTTTTGTGTAAAAGAGTAACAAACTTATTAACATAAAGCATGATTCATTTGTAACGGTTGCTTGAACATTTTACTAAGTAACATGTAAAAAGACATTATTTGATATTTGATTTGTATTTTTAAGTGTACAACAAACGATATTCCCATTAATAGTCAAGGGCAAAATCTAGTGTTAAATGAAATCTTATCTTAACTTTTAAACAACGGACATTACATAAAACTTTGAACTGTAAAGTCATCAATTCTATTTTGTAAAAGCCCAATGATTTATGTACAGACATCACGGCAGACACACAAATAATGCGCAGCTTTGACTGATTACGGCAGCTTTATGCCCAGGGAGTCGTTAGATTTAAAAGAATTGCTTTTATTGTTTATGTTTAAAAAGCAATTTAATTAAGTTTGGAGATTGATCTACTGCTCAATTGACGTAGGTTTTTATTGAAATATAAAAAATGCTTTCTATTTTTTTATTAATTCATCTACAACTCTTCTTACAAATTACACAGATTTTGAAACGGTTTTTATTTTATGAAATAAGATGAACAGAAACAAAACAGTCCATTAGGAGTTGATTTATGAACAAATTGACATCCTTTTTAATAGGCATACGTACAGGGTTACTAAAAATACAACAGAAATATAAACATACCTACTGCAAATAGACCACGAGCTAAGCCGAAAGCAAAAATAGCATTTGCCTTTCTACATGTATTAAAAATAGTTTTATACCATTTTTTTTATTGATTATGCTAAAAAAGACGTCACTTTCACCTTACAATTTTGCAAATAAGGTTAAAAACTCACTCTAAATTTCTACATACTATTTCCTAAACTACTATTCTAAGAATTATTTTATGTAGCAGAATGTAAGGTAATTTCTTAAGAAGTCGTTGTACTTTGATTTACTTAAAGAATAGGGCATTATTAGTAGGTACAAGCTTATTATTTGTGCTTCACTTTCTGTTCTTTATTCTGAGAAGCCAGACGTTTCTGTTAGTAAGAATACTTTTTTGAGAAAAAGGGAAAATACTAAGCTTTATATCAAGAACCATTATGTCAAGCTCCGATTCAGTAGTGAGACATCAGATTTTAGGGTTTACTGAGCCAAATGCAGACGCCCTTGTTCATAAGCTTCATTTATTCAGAGCTAGTCTAAATAGTTGCCCCATTAACTTGGCTGGTCCACAAAATACAACGTTTGAGGAAATCGGAACGGAAATGATAAACGATCTCAATTGTGTCGGTTCTTGCTCAGAGTGATTTTACAAGCTTGAAACACTATGCTATGAATCATTGCCTGATACTCACCGATTTTTCTGTATATTAAATAAAAATTCCCGTGTGGTTCCCGGCACCAATATAAAAAAGAATAGAACCACTCCATCTCTTTTCTATGGATATCGTAAAAGGCGACTAAGGGGTAGGCCCTTAGTCGCCTTTTACGATATCCATAGAATCCATCCTTACAAACTTGGGATTCTTTTTTAGGGGACGGGCTCGCAACCTGTCACTATTTAGATCTCAATTTTATCCTGAAGCCAAATAGCTGAACGTGGCCATTCCGTCTTTTTAAGACTGTTGGCTCTGTCTACCCTGCAAGGGATATAGACGTGACCATATGTATGTATGAAAGGAAAAGGTGACTGACATGTATGTTGAACATACAGTTGAAATCACTGAAATGCTTTTCTTGATTATATAATTAATAATATATGAAATATTAATTATCAGACTTATTGTCTGACTAGCTTTCCCCCGCGACTCCGTCCGCGCGGATGTCGGTCTTCGCGTAGATGGTTTATTTCTCCATTTTATTTTCAGTCCGGTCAATTTAGACCAAAAAATAGGAATGAAGCTACATTAATTCCCATCAAGCTGAAAATGAGTATAATTGTTTAAAACACAATCAAAAGCATTATTTCAAAATTCCCCATGATTCCGGTTTAAGGAAAAAAATTACCCAAGGTCAAAGGTAAGAAAATGGGATTTTCACAATTTTCTTCAAAACGGTAAGTTTTATAGGAAAATTACCTCAGACATAGATTGTAGATCATAAAGATATTTATAAAAAGGAATCAATATTTTTTCAATAAAGCTACCGTTTCTAAGATATAACGATGCAAAAAGTTGCAAGCGTCATAATATGCATAAGCACGTCTCGTATATACTCTATGTAGCAGTAATATAAGTAAAAATATTGTTCTGTCGGTAATTTTAACTTGAATTCAAAATATAAAATATACATAAGTATAATGAAACCCAGTCCCTTCATTTATACTGTAGTGAAACCTTGAGACAACATCTGTCTCTCTGTTTGTGTACGTGGCTAGGGTCGTATAGCTGCTTTATCTCAGAATGCTCAACACATGAAATACCGTTAGTCTTTAATAATAGTTGTCCTTGCGGGGATACCGTTGTCGGCTATGGACACCACGGCCTCTCATGCCCTAGGAGTGCCGGCCGTTTAGGGCGCCATGCCGCCCTAAATGATATAATCCTCCGTGCTCTTGCCACCATCCATGTTCCAGCCGTTCTAGAACCAAACGGTCTGGCTCGGGATGATGCCAAGAGACCGGATGGTATGACTTTGGTACCCTGGAGATTGGGGCGGCCTTTGGTGTGGGATGCTACTTGTGTCGACACACTTGCGCCGTCTCATCTTCAGGTTACTAAATCTAAGGCCGTTCTGCTTCAAATGAGGCAAAAAACCTCAAAAGGCGCAAATATGTAGTTATCGGGATCAAAGTTTACATCAGATGGCAAGTGTGATAGTGATATTGAAAGGAGAGTGAACGCGGGGAACATGGTGAATGGAGCTTTGCATGCCTTTATGAGCAGTCAGAAACTATCCAAAAAGGCTCGACTGGCTGTGCACAGGGGCGTGTTGGTCCCGACATTAATGTATGGGAGTGAAAGTTGGGTATGGCAAAAGAAGCACGAAAGCAGAATAAATGCAGTGGAAATGAGAGCGTTAAGGAGTATGTTGGGTGTGAAATTGAGTGACCGGATAAGGAACAGTGTGATAAGGGAATGTTGTGATGTGAAAGAAGATGTAGTTACAGGAATAGAAAAGGGTATGTTGAGATGGTTCGGTCATGTGGAGAGGATGAATGAAAACAGGTTGACTAAGCAGATATAGGTACATGGAGAGTGTGGAGGGAAAGGTCGGGGTGGGAAGACCTAGACGAACATATCTAGATCAAATTAAGGACGTCCTGGTAAATGGTCAGGTCAAAAGTACCCGAAACCGCTGAGCTTGCATGATGAGAGTTATGAATGTAGATGAAGCAAAGGAAGTATGCAGGGATCGTGGCAAGTGGAAAGAGGTAGTCTCTGCCTACCCCTCCGGGAAAGAGGCGTGATTTTATGTATGTATGTATGTATGTAGTTATCGGTAATATCTATACTTTTGAACCTTTTGGGGTAGAAACTCTGGTACCAGGGGGGCCTATCTGCCCATCAGCTTTTCCGACAATTGTCGAAAAAGCTAATTGAGGTATCTCTTGACCGGAGGGCTGGAAATTATCTGGCTCAGAGAATCAGCATTGCCATTCGAATTGGCAATGCTGCCAGCCTTCTGGGCACATTCCCGCATGTTGATGTTATGCAAGGACTATACAATTTATAAATTAAATTTTAGTTTGTAGTCATCTTTTTTCTTTCTTTTTATAAGTAGTTTAAGTTTTAATTTGATTATTGCATTGAATTTGATAATTGTAATCTCTATTATTGTCCTAAGACGATTTTCTTCACTTAGAGCGCATACAGACGAACGGCATGGTGTCGACGGCAGGGTACCACCGCAGCCGTCGACGTGTCGGCGGCAGCAGTCAATACGTCGACGGCTGCCGCCGATAGGCGGCAACAGCTGCCGTTGACAGGCGACGTTTGCAGTATTAGAATGCCGCGTACTAGTAGTCGTGGTATAGGAGCCAGTTGCAAAATGGATTCCGAGGAAGAAACACTGTTATTGCTTTTACTCCGCCGCCGTCGCCGACAACAACGAAAAAGAAAGATACGTTCAGTGTGGGTTGAAGAAATATTAATGTATAGAGAACAAGAGGGAGACTTTTATACACTCTATCCACGTTTACGAGAGAACGAAAAAAAATTTTTCAATTACTTTCGTATGTCAATCGCTTCTTTTGATGAGTTAACAACTATCTTGAAAGCCTCAATATCTCGCCAAGACACCGTGATGCGGAAAAGTATACCAGCTGAGCAAAGACTCGCCATGACATTAAGGTAGCTCATTTTGTGGATGCGTGACGCTTGCGCACTCTCCGTCTATTTGCAGTCGACTGACAAAATGGCGGACGAAACACGCAAGAACCGCAAACATCGCCACCTGTCGGCGGCAGCCGTCGACGTATTGACTGCTGCCGCCGACGCGTCGTCGGCTGCCGTCGACAGATGGCGACGGCTGAAGTAGACTCTGACGTTTACAACTTGCAGTTCGTCTGTATGAACCCTTAGGGTTATTCTATTTTTTTTAAATAATAAATGCGAAAGTTAGTCTTTAGTGCCACTGCGTAGTGAAAACACGTGTTTATTCTAACCTATTTCAGACTTTTTCAAGTTTAATAATAAAAATGTTAAAAAAAAACGCGCTAATAGTACACTACCTCAGAGGTGGCAAGGAAACGGATGCATATAATGACGCTTGCAACTTTTTGCATCGTTATATCACAGAAACGGTAGCTTTGTTGAAAAAAAATATTGATACCTTTTTTATAGATAACTTTATGATCTACAATTTATGTCTGAGGTAATTTTCCGATTTGAAAAACTTACCGTTTTAAAGAAAATTGCGATACACCCATTTTTTACCTTTGACCGTGAGTAATTTTTTTTCCTTAAACCGGAATCATGGGGAATTTTGAAATAATGCTTTTGATTGTGTTTTAAATAATTATACTTATTTTCAGCTTGATGGGAATTAATGTAGCTATGTAGTATTTTTTTCATAGTAATTAGTAGCAGCCCGCTTGTGCAGCAAACGGTTCAAGCCAAAGCCGACTTTAGGCGCTACAGGTTACGGCGCTAAATCCACTGCGGGTAACGCAACGTGTGTTCGCGGTTCTACAGAACAACGTCTATGGATAAACTGAAAAATTAAGATTTTTTTTCTTCGAATTTTTCGGGATAAAAAGTATCCTATTTTACGCCCAGGATAATAAGGTATAATTATACCAAGTTTTATCAAAATCGAACCGTTAGTTTTCACGTGATGCCTGAACATACAGACAGACAGACAAAAATTTTTTTAATCACATTTTTGTGTTTGGTATCGATCCAGTAACACCCCCTGCTATTTATTTTTTCAATATTTTCAATGTACAGAATTGACCTTTCTACAGATTTATTATATGTATAGATATAGATAATTAATATTGCGTGCAGATTGTCTGAGAAGACAAAAGGTAATTCACCTAGCAGATAACTATATCCCTATGTCCTTCTCCGTATTCCACACTTAATTTATGTAAAATTCCATAAAGATCGATTTAGTGGTTTTGAAGTGAAAGACTGACAAAAAAAAACATACAAATAAATTTTCACGTTTTATGTGTCTACACCTCTTCTAAAAAGACGTGTACAGATGTACCTACGATTCAAATGAAATATACTTTTATGATTTTGACGGCCTCTGTGGCGCACCGGAGGTCCCGGGTTCCAATCCCGGCCAGGGCATGATGAGAAAAGAACTTTTTCTGATTGGCCTGAGTCTTGGATGTTTATCTATACCTATAAGTATGTATTTATTTTAAAATATAGTACTGTTGAGTTAGTATCTCGTAACACAAGTCTCGAACTTACTTCGAGACTAACTCAATCTGTGTAATTTGTCCCGTATATATTTATATTCTTTTATGTATACTTTCACTACCTATCTTATGTAACAACTTACATTTTGCTCTTCGATGCTTGCTCGTCGCATCCATTCAAAGACACGTAAAGTTTTGTGCGAACAAAAACAGAATGAAGTTCCCAAATTTAACCGTTCACCGGTCCCTTGTGTGACCCACTTTGCATTTACATTCTAAAGTTCCAAATGAAGTGTTGAAGCATGTATGTTAGAAGTTTTACGACCTTATTAAGCGGTTAAACAAGCATTTTGCTTAACATCGTTTGTCATTTAAATTTAATAAAATTATACATACATACAGTCACGACTTTATCCCTTGCGAGAAAGACAGAATCAATATAATTTCATTGCATTATTACTACAGTATTAAAAAAAAAGTGTGTCAGTTTCTCAGATACACTTTCATGGCTATGGTATTCTGATGAAATTAATAAAAGTTAATTATCCGAAGTACTTTATTATTATAGGTTACTTTTTTTCTGAAAATGAGTTTTCAATTAAGTCAGTTTATGTTTAACACGATGAACTTGTCCCAAAAAGAGTGTCAACCGACAAATAATTCTTTAGTTTTACTTGGAAATATTTCTAAACTTACAGATATAACTCAATAATGTAATAAAATTGATTCATACCACGTATGAACATCGACCATAAAAACCCTGTTAGGATAACTTAATACGGTCTCCTACATTATTTTAATATTAAGATAGACTTCGTAATAAAGTTTCTAAGCGACTGCACATAGAATATCAAGAAGAAGATCTTATGCTCTTCAATTTTATTATAACTTAAATTGATATTGAATAAGTCTTGACTTTTTCTTTCATGACTTCGAAGGGATGATATTATAATAAGATATTGTACATGTATTACACTGCTCCACAAATTTGGTTTTCATTTTTAAGGTTCCCTACCTTAAAGGTAACCTACTAAGCGTCCGCTGTCTTTCCGTCTGTCTGTGTGTCACCATGCTGAATCTCATAAACAATGATAGCTTGAAAGCCGTACAACAAATATACATATTTTGTCCATTGTACCAATTTGCGTTAGATGGTGTTCTTATAAAAACCCGTTAATTTACAAATATAATCTCGAAAAAAAGTGAAAAAAGATCTCTCATATTTGAAAGACAGAAACTCTAACAGTTGTTCAACTGGTTTTCAATCGTGTAGCTCAATTTCCAACAGCTAAGGTAATAAATCGGTTTCAATAGAAACTCATTAATCTACGTCAGTCGTATGACGATATCGGATTCGTATGGACCTAGATTTGTTCACAGGAATTCCTTGCATTGTTATTCATTTTTGTATGGTTGAGTTAACTTGTTGAAATCTTTCTCAGACGTAGAGTATTTCCGATCCCTTGCAGTTGAATTAAATCTTAGGACCCGGTAAGTATGTATTGTAAGTATATACATACTAGAGGTCGCCCGCGACTTCGTCCGCATGGAAACCCTATCAATCCCGCGGGAACTCTGGGATAAAAAGTAGCCTATGTGTTATTCTGGGTCTTCAGCTACCTACATACCAAATTTCATGGTAATCGGTTCAGTAGTTTTTGCGTGAAAGAGTAACAAACATCCATACATCCATACAAACTTTCGCCTTTATAATAGTAGTAGGATTGTAATCCTGGTGCTAACAAAAATGTTATCACCATCACAAATGCCATGATTACCCTGTTGTTTTAGTTAAGCATAGATAGATGTTCGTAAGAAATTTCATTTATTATAAATATATTAAATTTGATATAACTCATAAAATGAGTACATTTCAAAAACATACCCTCAATTTATTTCTGTTCAACATTAAATAAAATAAAACCGATATAAACACCACGAAATAAATGATACAAGGAAAATTTATAATTTACATTTCTTTACATTATCCTGATCTCATAAACCTTGTAAATGCAGCGCTCTGACTTGAGGGAATCAAATTTATTAACTTGTTGATTCAAAGGGGGATTGTTTATGTAAACGACTGGTAAATTAATATTATTCTGTCATTGTTTATTTGTTTAGAATTTTCTAATTACATTTGTCTTTCGAACAGATCTGCCGGCGTTAACGTGAAAATGCCTTTTCCATGTGAATATCAAGAAATTCTCTCTCATTGCACTGCGCTGGACCACACAAGGCCTTTCAAATCTCTCGGGCCAGCAATTAGGGATATACATCGGTCAATCAGTTTTCTTTTTTATTTATTGACATATCAAACTCGACGTAATTAGGTTATAATACAGTTACGTCCTTATATTATTACCTGTTAATAGTATAATAATATGTTTTATCTCCATAAAACTCCAGAGAAGTGCCAGTGCCAACAGATGAATAAAAACCATCTGACGAGCTCTTGTGTGTTCATGAGAAGTGAGAGATGAACAAAGTATTCTTTTATAGTTAATTTCTAACACTTATTGCTTTTGTGCTATGAAAACTTTTAAAGGTATTAAATTAGTTTACAAGGATGGACAAAGGAAATCTGATAAGAACTAATATAATTCTTGTTTTCAATTTTGGTATGTTTAATTTATTGCGCTGCTCAAAGGATTCGTTATAAATCAATCGATATAGCGTAAGCGAGCATTAAAAGTATTTATCATAAACTTTTACAAAACTAGTAGTAATAAAAAAGCATTTTTTAATCACTAGTTACAATGAAACTTTCAAATGTACCTACATAATTTCATCATCTAGATTACATGGATATGAATCTCGATTCCTCAATAAGCCAAGCTGAACGTGGTCTTTCAGTCTTTCCGAGGCTAAATAAACGTGTAATGTAGACGAAATATATGTGAGCATCTAAAACAGTGTTGATTTACAGTGATCAAAATCGAAAATCTTCTATAGATGTGACCTAAAAAGCGAAATCCTCATTGGAATCATTGCAGCCGGGCAGAACTGCTACTCGTAAAAACAAACATTCCACCAAGAGTATTATTACAAAACATCGAAAGTATTAAGCTATTTTTAAGTTTTAACTGTCGATATGGACAAGGAGAAAGTAATAATGAACTTATTTGATTTAACAAAATAATAACTGAAATCTTTATTTTAGTTCAACGAAATAAATCCTTGCGTCCATCACAGTAACTCTATTTGTCTGTAATGCATTTACGCCTAAACCACTTAACCATTTTGTTGAAATTTGATACAGAAATAGAGTTGATGATGATGATAAATGGCATCACAGTAGAACAGCTTCTTGTAAAAACAAAAATTCCACATTTACACCAAGAGAACTACTGCAAATCACCGAAAGTTTAAAATAATTGGGAAAATTAATATCCAATATATATTTTAAACTTTGATAATGCCCGTAGCTTCACTGGCGTAAAATAAAGAAGAATTATAATTTCTAATTGACCTGATTAAATTACTTTTTTAAAGCTTCCCCTCTGTCTCAATCTATGCTATAACCTCTCGAGTAAAAATAAACTACAATTCTAGTCACGTGTGCACCCAGCGTCATACCACATGTAATTTTCAGCATTAATTAATTGCTACTGTATTTTAAAATGTATTAAAGGTATGTATAATAATCATTTTAAGTACATTAATTACCAAAAAGTACTAAAGAACAATGGACTATGGTAGGTTTTGAATAAAACTGTAATAAAAAAATTTATAAGAGCTGTCAATTATATAAAAAAGGCAAAAAACCTATCTATATAAGAACCATAAAATAGAACAATTACCTTTACTACTTTATAACAATACTGCTTGTCGATTTCTTCTTAAAACCTTTTAAATGTTAACCCGTCAATTTTATTTTAACCCTTCATTTTTCACATCCGGTACAGGTCGAAACACAATTTCTTTTAACGTCCATTCCTTTGGTGACAGGTAAATTTCACAAAAACTTCAGTCCAATCGACCTTTTTCAGAAAATAAAACGATTATTCATTCATTCTGATGACCCGGGCCTTCGGGCTTTTCAAGATTGTTGACTCTGTCTGTTCACAATAAGGGATTAAAACTTGTATACATTTAAGGATTTTGTAGAAATTTTACCACAGACAAACGTATTGATCTCTTTTATCCCAACTTGTTAATATTTGAAAACATTTTGTAGTACATACGTAAATATAATTACGTCTATAAAACACTATTAATGTTCGACCATCGACGCTCTAAAATATTCGTGTTGTATTATTAGTATTCGAAAAACGAGATTCAACTTCGTTACTCAAACAAAAGAAAAAAGTTTCATCAAGATGAACCAGCCAGTTATTAAAACACTCGCAGATAAACAAATCAAAATAATAAACCGTATATTTTCCGACGTCGCAGTTATAATTGAAACAGTTATTTTGCCAACAGACCTACTTTGGGCCTTGGCCAGACTATTCAATTTAGTAGGATTGGCTACACTTGAAACTGTTGAGTTGAACTTAAGAACAACTTGTAGACATCTTAAGTGTCGGCTATTGTTAGTGAACAAAATACATACATACATACATATAGTCACGTCTATATCCCTTGCGGGGTAGACGGAGCCAGCAGTCTTAAAAAAACTGATAGACCGTCTTCAGCTTTTTGGCCTGATGATAGAATTGAGATAGTTAAGACACATAATGAAAGGTTGCTTGCCTATCGCCTAAAAGGAGAATCCCAAGTTTATAAGCCTATACCCTAGTGAACAGAAGAAACTAAATTTTTATAAAATTCAAAGTGTCAAACAATCTCATTTAGATTTTGCTCACCTCAATTTTTATTACATGCGCAAATTGATCTGCCCTTGGTCATAACTGATAATCAGCGTATTGTTCGGCAAAGGAAATCTCGCGCAACATTAGTTAAGAGTATAAATCTAAACCATTATGGTAAAATAATTACCCTGTTTAAAAACAAAGTGATGAGGTCATAGACGGGGTCCTGCCGGGTCGCGGCTCGTTGGTCCCGTAAACTTTTATTGCGGTGGGTAATCACCCACTTTTAACCCCTAAACGGTACATTAGTGAAGCTTCTACCTGCGACTAAAAGTCGCTTGCGGAATTAAGAATTTTCTAGCACGAATTTTATTGTTCTTTTCTAGAGAAAAGCCTTTTATAATCATTTAAAGTATATGCAGGCAATTTTATTTTGTACAGAATGTGTTTTATGCTTGATCATCTTCAAAGAGGCAGAAAATGACATAAAAAGATGTATACTTTATTTGTCACAATTAAAATCATATTTATTAACACAAATTGTTAAAATATGGACTAGTAATTGATGAGTTCAACAGATATTTTTACATTCCCACAGGAGGACAAATGTGTGGCACGAAAAATTTAATAAAAAAATCTTGTATTGAAAAATATTTGGAATTGGTCCGACGTACGCAAATCCATGGCCACATCGGACTATGGCTGTAAGTCTAATAAGGGTTTAATGCCAAAACCGTTTGGAGAGACGCCAGTGCAGTCAGGTGTGAGTTCGGCCTCCCTAATACACGGCCCGGAATCATGTGATGCGTTAAATGATACAAAGTTGTTTACGTTAAACGTATACTAGCGACCGCGGCTTCACTACATAGTATAAAACAAAGTCGCTATTTTAGTCTGTTTGTCTGTATGCTTAAATCTTTAAAATTACGCAACGGATTTTCATGCGGTTTTTTGTAACAGGTAGAGTGATTCAAGAGGAAGGTTTTTATGTATAATTTTCCGAATTTTGCATCCGTGCGAAGCCGGGGCGGGTCGCTAGTCGCTAATAAATTATACTTTTGAAAAATTTTATCCGATCCGTTCAAAAGATTTTGCGTCAAAGTTGTGTTGTAGTGAGTGTATTATTGTTACTCTTTCCTTATTTGTACTCTTTTACGCTAAAAAACGTCTTAAGGTCTCTAATAGATTTGAAAGTTTTTTTCAAAAGTACTGCTTATACATCAGAATATTCACAAACTTTCGCATTTTTCATATAAGTATGATTATAAAATCATCTCTTATGCGAATTCGTTATACGAAGGTAATTTCTATTTATTTATTTCCTTTTCTTTTCCTCAATTATGCAGAACTTAATTAAACTAAAAATGCAAGAACAAAATGACTAGAATTACATAAAAAAAAAGTACAAAAGGTAGCAAACAGATGATGATGTCGAAAATATCGTGTCATTAATATTTTGAGCGCAGCCCGAAGGTAATTTCATGACAATTCGACTTACTGTCAGCGAATTTACACGAAAATTACGTAATATTCATCCTGATTCCAATAAGCCTCGAATCAGGCATCATTGTCATTTTGATTCCACGAGACATATTTAATAAGAATTGTCTCCAGCAAAAATGTAAATGTGTTTTATCGAATAAAACGGTCCAAAGTGGCGGTGAAAGAATTCTTAATTGTCGCGTTTCGGTGGGACTTTTAACAACGTTATCCTCAACCAATTTAGCGCCCTCAGGCGTGTCTCCAAACAATAATTATTTTTGCATATTCCGTTCGCTTTGGCGTCGTTCGTTTTGATTGTGACGAAGAATAATATATAGGAATAGGATACAGTTTAAACGTCTTACATTTTTAACGCTTATATCGTCTGTTGTTTCACTACGATATGTTTATTGCCGTGTGGTTCCCGGCACCAATAGAAAAAAGAAAAGGACCACTTCATCTCTTTCCCATGGATGTCGTAAAAGGCGACTAATATATATTTTATAAACTTGGGATTCTTCTTTTAGGCGATGGGCTAGCAAGGTGTCACTATTTGAATCTCAATTCTATCTAAAAGCTGAAATAGCTGAACGTGGCCTATCAGTCTTTTCAAGACTGTTGGCTCTGTCTACCCCGCAAGGGATATAGACGTGATTTTATGTATGTATATTTTCATGCAGAAGTGAAAGATTTGCAAATGCAAATTTATATCCAGCATATTCATATCTCTGTCTAGCTAGGCGTAAAAATATGCGTAATTTAACAAATTAATTAATTGCATGCGTTTTTAAAGAAGATACTTATTGCTTAACTTTAAAACTGGCTTTATTTCATACGGATACACCGCACAGGACCTAAATATTGTTAATTTAATATTCTTCGCATACGAAATTAAGTTTACGGACATAAACTGGTTAAGAATAGTATTTTACCTGAAAACTAGGCTTTTAAGTTGTAGGATAAGCTTGGCATATTAACGCTGACAACTTTGAAATTTCCATACAAAATTCATATAACTTATTTCTGAAACTTTGTTGATTTCACAATCTTGTTAAAACAGGCATGAGTGATTCTATTATGAGAGAAAAGAGTATAAAGTACTTATTCTTTGGTAAAGTAAGCCTTTCTTAATAAAACTTATGTTAATAAGAAATCCATTAAGTACCCACTGAATTTTGATAAAGGTTCTGTTTGAGCTTCGAAGGACTTATTTATTTATTTAAACTTCATTGCCCAAAATACAAATGTATAGCACAATTAGCGGACTTAATGCTAGAAGCATTATCTACCAGTCAACCATTGCGTCTGACAGAGAACTTTATGTGGGGTCAAACTAAATAAATACCTACACAAAATATAAAATAAAACAATTATAATATACATACATAAAAACTATAACAAATAAACAATATACATGAATAAATACGTGCATCGATTACCGAAATGAGTGAAAATGCGTATAGGTATTGTAGCGGGAGCGATGATTCGGCTCGACCGCCACCAAAGGGAAGATCTTCCGCCAGGCTAGGTATTATGCCTGAGGAACCGCGGCTCCGACGATATTGTGTCGGAGGTTGTATATATGCTCCAATCTGTGAAATCTTTGCTTGCGCGATTTAGGTTATTCGTTCGCTGTTTTTGGGATTTTAATATAGAAGAAAAATTACTATATATAAAACAAAAGTATTCAACATTCATAGCGCGGTAAGCCTAGTCTGCCCATGTCACTATGCAACGTTAGATATATACTAGACATTCAATAAAAACGTTTTTTTAACAATCCCATGGATACCAGCCTTCGAGAAAAAGCTAGCAACATGATAAAGGAAATGTAAAATAAAAATGCGGAACTGGTCTGAATGGAAAATCTCGCCTGAATGATGCCTCAGATTGCATGTTTGCACGTATTGGAAATATTTTCCATTACACAGCCGGAACCATCTCGTAAAATTGAATTACGAACACTGTTTGAAATCAAAACAGATTTTGTTTGAAAATTAACATACTGACCCTTGGCTCGGACTTGAGATTCGACTGGCATGCTTCTTTATTGAGCTTATTACGTGCCTTTTTTCATACATATATAATGACGTCTTTATCCCTTACGGGGCAGGCAAAGGCAACAGTTTTGCAAATACTGAAAGGCCACGTTCAGCTATACGGCTTGGTGCTGGAATTGAGATATTTTTATCATTTTTGCTTAAGAAATCATTTTTTGGGCTTAAGCGTCCTCACCTTTTTTGAAGAAGAGCCTATAGGCAACCTGTGACCACGACCTTGAAGTCGTTATCCTGAAGTCTAAATGATTTTCTTAGATGAATATGATTATATCCTTAGTCATCTCTTGCGATATTTACGGAAATGAGATTGCGTAGTCCTAATTTAAAACGCCCAGAACCACACGACACATGCTAGTATCATCATATAACATTTCATCAAAGTGCGATGGAATATGCATTTTACTCGTAATTATGTTATGCGCAAAGAAAAATACTCTCTCGAAAGGTCTATGCCTATCTGTCCGAGAAAGAGGCCTGGCCATATTTATGTAACACATAATACATACATACATTTATTTTTCATACACCGTGTGAACATAACCTTAGTCGTAAGTCGTTAGTGTATAGTATCAGCTTACGCTAGAGTAATGAGACGTTAACAATAATAAGACTAAGACTAATGACATGGCTTGGCCTGTGCCCCGACGAAGTGACCTATAACCGCGAAATTAATAATTGTACCTACTAACACTGGATGCATATACAATACTCATGCTCATAGGAATTGAATGTATTATTCCGATTTACACGATCGATCGAAGAAAACACACTTCACTTCAAATCAGCTTATTTTGTGTAATTAACCGATGATGTACAAAGTCAGCGAATAAAGGCTATTATTATTATGTATGCATACACACATACACATAGTCATGTCTATATCCCTTACGGGGTAGACAGAGCCAATAGTCCCTAAAAGACTGAATGGCCACGTTCAGCTTCTCGGCTTAATGATGGAATTGAGATCCAAATAGTGACATGTTGCTAGCCCAACTCCTAAAAAAAAGGATCGCAATTATTATGTATGCAAACGGAAATTAAGACGACTATACCGTTTTTTCCTGACGTTTCGACCGGATTGACTAAATTTGGTGAATGATGACATTGTAACAATCGGCTGGGGAAACCCACTGCTAACCCAGTTTACATAACCAATCACATTTCAAGATGGATTCTCAGACTTGCCAGTTCAACGTTGCAAGGTATAAATTGTACCGCGTTCTCAATTTCCGCCCGTGACAAACCTGGACATTTTGTCGTCGAAATCGAAACGTGGTTTGTGGCTACACCTTCAGATCCCTTGGTAACTGGACAGCCACAAGCAACACCTTACAGACCCTTCTGAGATTGTCTTGTGTCGATCATAGAAATCTTAATAACCGATTTCTTTGGCGGCTCGAATTAGCGCTATAACTAGCAAAGGTAGCTGAAGAATCCTTTCTGAGAAGACATAACCATAACCACATACCATATTGAATATGCGGCCATCGATCTTGCCATCTTGGTCAACCTGCGATATTTTACAAAAAAAGAGTAGGTAATGTGTGTGTTAAAACCTGATTAAACAATAATATACTAGCTTTTGCCTCCGACTTTGCCCACAGTAAAAAGAAATCTGTCAAAAAAGCCGATCCCCTGTATTGCTCCCTTACAGGGGGTGGGGTAATAATTTTTGGGATACAAATTTTTAAGTTGAACCAAGCCAAACACATTAGCGACAAACCGCATTTAAATCAGAGCAATAGTTTTTACGTGATGCCAGTCAGACAGGTAGACGGGAATTCCAAAAATATAATTTTTGGCTTCTGTTGGTCATATATATGTAAATCCCCCATATCTATTTTTTGTCCTTCAAGTACAGATATTGACTATTTAAAATTTTGGTATATGTATCGATATGGATATATGTAAGTTAGAAAACTGAGACTTCACTCAATTTCCGGATTACAACTGTCCTTAGTACGTCAAAGGACTCCCGCCTCACCTTATTTATTTAGGACAAAATATCTCGTTAGCAGTTTTGCATTACTTTGAATACCAGGAACATTAGTCTTTGTCTGTTTCTGTTGGCGTAAGTTCAGACAGGTAATTAAATATTTATTATTAATTTGTAGTGTAAAAGGAGTTTAATAATGCCACGACTTAAGGAGCGGATTATAAGTAGATAGAAAAATAAAGAGAAATTAACAATAATTTAGGTAAGTGGATGTGAGACCGAGATCTGTAAGTTAGATTCCCCTCCAATGGAGTTGCTTCGTGTTAAAACCTAACTCCACCCAATCCATGATTATGGTCATAAAGCCTCGGGATCCTCTCCAGAAAGGTGTAGATGTAACCGGGACTAACGCCCAGAGAAAGAATAAGAGAGAGTTACATTGTGCCGTATGATTCCCGATTTTTTCATATTTTACAATTTAGGATCGCTCCATCTCTTTCCCATAGATGTCGTAAAAGGCGACTTAGCGAATAGGCACATTAATCTAGTGCAGCTTTTACCATGATCCAACATGTGCACAACATCCAACAGTGCAGTTTGTTACCGCTTCTTCTGCACTGACGCCTTGGAAGCGGCAGTAAACTTAGTTTTTAAGTAATTTATTTGACGTCAACCAAGTTGTTAAACCATACGACAATTATTAAGCGATATAATAGTATCCTATAATAATGAATAAAAAATTTTGAATTTTGAATTTTTGAATTCATGGGTTGGTTGGTTCCCCTGCAATGGTTGCGATAGTCAGGCGAGAGTCGCTTCATGTAAAAATGGCATCATTAGATGTGCACGATATTATTGTCGAAAGAATCGATTACAGTGATGTGCATTTATTTTAAGATCTTTCTATAACTTATGTTCCAAATTGAAGACGGTAAATCGTTTAGAAAAAGTCATTATTCCCATTATACTTGAACTGATACCACATTTATGTACTCGTACTATATTTTAAATAGGCAGAAAAAGGTAATAAAAGGAAGAACTTATCTTAAAAGTATTTAGAAATAGGTATAAAATGTAATTATTTTTTACAAAAAGTTATTGCTAGGTACATTCTATATAACACTTAGGTGATTTTAATAACAAATGCGTAATATTATTCAATGTATAATGTACTACAAAAAATTAGAAAAGTACTTCCCTTTGTTGATTTCATATTATAATCTCATATCAGCAGATTGGGAGATCAAAAGATATTCTCAAGTGAAAGTTTAATGAACTGGAGAAAATACTTGACCTTTTTCTGTCGGAAGATTTTAAAAGGAAAAGCTACGTCATCGATATAACTTAGCAACATGTATTAATTATTCCGCCAGCTTCATTAACAATTTAACCAAAATAACGTTAACGTTATAAAGTACCAACCTCGATTAACGATCATTAACCCTTTTTTGTACATACTCATCGACTTAGAACGACCCTTGAATGTTACTAACCCGTAACGGACCCACACAATAATAGCCCTAGAGATTATAAACCTGGTTTGATAAGCCCCGTAACCTAGCAGTAGATAACAGGAGTGTGGTCCCAGCAAAGTCCTCCCCTCAAACCAATGTTGATTGTGGTTAAGCTCTTCTTTTTCGTTGTTGACAGTTCGCCAGGAGAACGAGCGCATGATGCACGACGTCCAGCAGGCGGGGGTCTTAAATCGCACCCAGTCCTCGGGGGCATTGCGCTGACGCCGCGTTACTCGCCGCGTCCTCGCCTGGACAACGTCCGCCCGGCAGCCGCGCCTCCCGAGGAACCGGTCGATACCGGGCCTTCACCGGATCCGGCGCCAGATGACCCACACGCCGCCCCACAACCGCTCGCTCTCAGACAACCCGTGACAGAAGTCACCCCCACCACCACGTGAGCTTCATTCGCGGACGTAACGAAGTGAACGCACAAACTGACAGCGCCGGCTGTGACAATGTGGACAGAGAGAATTTTCATAGACTAAGTTACTCGCACGTTGGCGGGTTGGTGACGCCGCAAGCTGTAGGTAGCTAATGTGAATTTGTGAATAGTCAAGAATGAAATGTTACTTGTTGAAATGTATCGGGTAGGGTGTAAAAGACAACACGTCAGTAATCAGGTAGATGAGATGCTGCTGACTTAACATATGACTAAATGTAGGCTGAAGGAAGAAATTTAATTTAACACGCTAGACCTTTTTGGGTATAAAGTTGCGACTGAGTAAAACCTTTAGGTAGTAATCATAATAGTAGCCGAATTAATATTACACTGAATATGGTAAAATCAATCGTAGATTACGCAACCCCTAAGTTAGACAACCTTGGGATCAATCTTGTGGAACGGATAATAAATTACATTTCTTTCTTGAGCTAATATTAGATTATAATAAATGTTGATGTTTGAAGTGAATGTGCCATACCATGCACTATGAAGTATTCTGATGTTGAGACTAACGCCCATATAAAATAAAATGTTGTAGGTTATTAAATTAGTAATTGAATCAGGTGTAAACTATAAAAATGTTATTATAATGAAAAATTTAAATATTGCCTATAATTTTACCGATAAGTGCACACACAATTTGTATAATTTAAATTCATCACAGTACAATACTCTCACTTAAATAATTACTGTTTATTCTATCAGATTACTCAGAGTTTATTTTATTAAAACTTATAAAGGCTTGTGGCTTAAGCACAATATTTTTTAGTTTGAACTATACTTCAAGTATTCACAACCTAGTCGAAAGAGCTTTCAAAACTGTGCTTAATCTGTTAAGAATAAGAGCTTTTTGTAAGTAGTTGTTGTAGATATATATGTGGAACGACAAGTGTTATGTCGTTATTAGGGGAGCAACGCAATCAGGCAATGGTTTGAGGTTAATCGATTATGTTAACCGTTGATAGTGCGGTAACGTAGAGCAATAGAGGTGATACGGTACGTCGCTGGGTTTAACGAGAGTGCGCATTTTTAATATGTAGGTAGGCACTACCTGATATTAATATTGTTAACATGGTTTCTCTCTTTATTTTAATGCATTTTTATTTAAACGCTTTTATTTAAGACCAATGTGCTTTTGTGGACCGCAGAGATACATCATCACAAAAAATTATAAATAAATGAAGAGAAAGACAAGAAAAAATTACAACCATTTTATAATAGAATTTAAAGCCTTATGGTTCAGTCCCTATATATTTGTTTAAAATTTACCTTCCGGGCGTCGAAACGTTATAACATTTTAAACATCTAACCAAAAATGATGAGAAAGGTAAGTAATTTTTATTTATTAAATTATTTTTCAACTATACGTGCTTCACACATCTAGATGAGGGATGATGTGGCAAATCAATTGCGCACTCTAAATGATGGATTTGTAGGATAGAGGTCGCGTTAACTACGCTCGTGCGAGCCGCCTGCATATGCGTTACTCTATGTTTGTAATAAATCGGTGTTTTTATCAAATATTTGGCCAACTTGTAAACAATCCAATGGTTATCCAATACGAGAATAGAGTTGGTCAATGTGTGTCAAATATGTTACTACAAAAAACGTGCGATTAAAGAATTTAATTCGTCAATTTCGACGTTCAAGTTGATAGTTTTGAGCATTAAACGAAAATTATCCTTTGATCATCGTGATCATCCTGGCGTTTAATTAACAACTTATATTTCGAAGAAAATCAATAATAATATCTTTGTATGTTTGTTTGTAATATCTTTATTGCATAGGAATTTACACAGTAACAAGAACATTTCTTATTTGGTATGTGTATTTTACGACAAAGATACACCGTTATTGCAAAATTCAAATTTGCGTGGCGTAAGACATTTTTGCCACTCATTGTCTACACATAGATGATTGATTGAACCTTGATTAAAGGCACGCGACGTTAAATTGTGATGCTACAAAAGTTTATTGAAACATAAATTAATGCTTAAAACTGACAACTATTCCATTTCTATCCACATAAATATATTTTAGGCCTACTGATATAAGCGGTAACCAAAGAAATGCTTTCGGTCAATTTAAGGTACTTACTCGTATATGAACTGTATGTGTATATAAGGGAGCATTCAAGGTAGCTTATCGCCACAGAGCAATGAATGTTGGGATGATCGTGTTTTGCTCTGTGTTTGCTACAGGGGTACAGTGTAGCCAACTCCTCAGTTTTAACTGTAGATTTACAGTTTTTCTTAATTTTACTATTTTCCTAAATATAGCTCATTCGATGAAAATTTCTTATGGAATTAGCGATCGAAAAATGTTAGTTACACCGAGAAAGTCACTAAAAATGAACTCCATCAAATCTAGAAACAGGTCAGACAGAAATTTAAAGGACTATAGTTTTTTGAAACCTATCTACAGATCTAACACTGGAGTTGGAAACACTGTCGCAGTAGGCGAGGACTGCACATTGCAGCCCCAAATACTGTATGAAATATTTCCATGCTACAAACATTGTTCGGATATCTCAATACTTGTATACGGTTTATTAAAATTCTGGTTTATTTTTTGAAACATTATTGTTAGAAATAAAATATTTCCGAAATAACAGCGTGTGTACCTTTAAAAAGTATTTAATTCCGTTTGTACCTACTAATGAGGTGGCAGTTTAATTTTTTTCCGTTTATAAATATGTGTATTCTTCATATATGCATTTCAAATATCAGTTCAAGAAAAACCTTCTATAATTTTTATTGTGCGATACATTTCTTTATTATTTTCATCGCATTAAGTTTTTGCCTGAAATTTATTATAAAACTTCACATCTAATAGCTTTCATACGGTCTGGCAGCAAAGGAAAAACATGTCTTCCAGCTGATTGTAAAAGTCAATCAAGAAAAAGTCTTATAAACTTGGGATTCTTCTTTTAGGTGAAAGGCTAGAAACCCGTGACTATCTGAATCTCAATTCATCATTAAGCCATCCAGTTGAACATAGCCTTTAAGTATTTTAGAGATCTGTCTGTAAGGGATAAAGACGTGAAATACTTATATGGTTGCAAGTTTATACCTAATAAATAATTACACAAACGTTCCAACTGACATGCAATAAAGTTTCAACTCCATACTATTTTTATACCTACTAAGTTTCCCCGTGTTTGAAGACACAATAAGAATGCACAGAAATGCAATGTAATATTGCAATTCACAGAAGATAGGTTTCCGTTCAATGTTTGTAGCAAGTGAATGCCATTGAACATTGCCGTTGCGAGTAATGTTAATATTTAGCGCCACAAAACAAAAAATTGTACGGAAATAAAGCTTTTTATATTATGGTGAATTTAGTACTAATTCATTTTCTTTTAATGGGAAATAAATGAATAAGTAGACATGAACTGAACTGAATCTGTGTATTTGATCCTATTTATTTATTTTCAGAGAAAGTTCTAGTTTTGTTACGAAATGTAAGTTGCATTAAGAATGAAGGTTTGCTATTGGCTATGCCTCTAGTTAAGTGTATAGGTAACTTCAACACAATTTTTTTCAACAGCACTTAAATAAGCTTCAAACAACGTAAATGCTGTTACTTATAGCATTGACATGTAAAATTAATAAGATAACCTGATTTATAGCTTCGATTCAATAGTTAATCATTCAGTTGCCTTAAAGTGATACAATACAATGCAATAACTCTCTAATGCACCAAAATAAATATCAGCAAATTCACAATTATGTATGAATAAAACCAGGATAAACGTAATCCGGTGGAATGTTGAATGGTTGTGAATGTTACGATTTAAGCAATGATTTCTTGCTGGACGACATATTTTGAAGCTTTATTTCTGTACCTGTTTTGTGGTAGCGATGTTTTATGCCCATTTATCGGAAATTTCCGAGCCGTCGCTATTACTCTCTTGAAGGCATTTCATGTCACATGCTTTTAAAATATTAAATCTGTGTGCCATTACCTTGAAACCCTATAGAGCTTTTGAACACCTCGTCTGAGTACCAATTAATAATCTATGTATATGTAAAAGAACGAAGTCCTATACAAGTATATAAATACGAGTACATATGTATGTATCAGTGTCTTTCATTTTTCACACAGGTGTCAGAATTTTTTTGAAGTTTTATTTTCCAGTTTTTTGATTTTTTTTAAAATTATATATATAGTACGAGTATGGTTATTTAGAAAACGCAAGTAAAATAAAGGATACTCGAAATAAAAGATATTTTAGCTAAAAATATCTAAATTTGAAAAAGAGTTGTGTTTATAATGCAATAAACAACTTGTTAGTTATTATATAAACCATTCCCTCATTTAAACGCGTTTCTAATTTTATAGCGGAATATAAAGTGTAACTTTGAATTGAGTAGACATCAAGCACTTTCAGTTTAACTATATGAGTTTTCTGTTGATATAAATCTAGTCTGCCATTTTATGCACAGAAAACTAACTGTAGAGAACGTAGCATTCGTTTAACCTGATGTTAACCTGATGATATCCTAACCCTAACTAATACTATAAATGCAAAAGTAAGTATCCATGTATATATATTTCTTTTCTCAATGTGGTTTATACTTGAAAGGACTTTCCGTAAATGAGCATAAAGCTATTTGCACATAGATTTACGAATATATGTATCGACAATTAATATATGTACTAGATTAATGTAATGCGACCCGCATCCCCTCCCATCCTCGTGTGATACGATGGTACGTGTTCAATCGTTATCGTGTATTCTTTAAGACTTCGCAGGCAAAGCCACGCGCAACTGCTAGTACACACAGCTTCAATAAAAAAATATACAACTAGCTTATATGTTTGTGAGCATGCAAAATACCGTATGTATCTAAACGTGGTATTGGGGACTAAATGGCTATTAATTCTGCCTATCACGTTAGAAATAAACAACTGAAATATGTGTGCTTTTTCAAGTTAAGTATTTCGCATACAAATCAAGTGTCGTTTTAAAAAAATCCACGAGGTTTTTTTGGGCGGTTTGATTCTCGAGCAATTTTGCATGGTTACAAAAATATAACGTGTATGTATTCTTTTAATTGATGCTGTGTGTACATTCGGCTATACTAGAGATCGATTCCAAGTATTAAACAGGACCTATTAACGTAATTAGTGTTAGAAGGAAAATACAAAGAATTTTATAGTTGTTTGTTGTAAATGTCAGTTTTAATTAATCTATTTTACAGAGAAATGTTTAATAAAATATCTTTATAAATATATAGTGGTGTTATTTTTGGATGTAAGTTTGTCCGGCCTTGGTTTCCCCGAGTCTGATGGAGGGTTTATCTGCGGGGTTAGTGATGTGCACACAAAGGTGGATTCATGTCAACTTAAGGCGCTTGCACACTGGTTATGAAATGTAAGTGCAAAATTACGAAAGCTAGGTACATAAAAAGTTTACTCTAGTTGCCACTTAGACACAAGCTAAAATACCTTTAGGCATATGCAATAACTCTTTTGGCAGTTGTTATTCTTAATATGATATTTAATTGAAGATTAATCACAAGAGAAGATGTAAGAAAAAGAAAAGATAAAAGTTATGGTCTTTCAGTAATTTCTTATTAATTAAAGAAGGGAATAACGAATCGAGCTAATTACATGACAAGATAAAAGGCAATTAAATTTATGGCACCACAATATACACCAAAAAAAGATCTTTAGGTTCTTACATTTTCAATCCTTTTTATTTCCTATGTATCTGTCCTTTAAGAACAGACTCGATTGATGCAACAATAATTGTTGCTTATGAATTACCTACATTACCTACTCCACCCAAATAAGCGTCCAACTTGCGCTATATTAAAATTACAAGACAAATTAATCTCGTATTTTCATTGTAAAATGGTCTTAATACGAAGGTTTACACCGAGCAGCGGGGCGCATTCCTCACGGAGCCCTCCGAACTATGTGACAGCAGATCATGGATGCATGCCGCCCAACAATTTTATACATGCCACACGAAACTTGACATTGCCAAGCAATAACACTGCATTTTTCATGTATTTCAACACGAATTTCGTGACAACGTAACCTAATTATCGATAAGCAATCTCGTAGGTACGCGTCAGTTATGATCGGAATTCTGAATTTCGGGTAATCTATGAGCAGATATTTTGATTACTTAAGTAGATGAGGCTGACATAGGCTGAGGAATTTAGTTCAAGATTCAAACGTATTACCTTTAAATTTAGGAGGATTTTGGAGTAAAGCTTCATATAACGTTTTTAGAATAAATTATTATAGCAAAGAAGAAAAATTTATAAAATGACAATGTGTGTGTAATGACTATATTAGTTTTGTTTCTTCAGACACAATTGAGCTTACTTACCACCTGTCTTTCTTTCTTTCTTTTCATATGTAGGTACATACATATAATCGCGTCTACATCTCTCGCAGGGTAGACAATCTTGAAAGAACTGATAGGCCACGTTCAGCCGTTTGGATTAGTGACAGAGTTCAGATTCCATCGCCTAAATAAAGAATCCCAAATTAATAAGCCTATCCCATGGAGAGAGATGGAGTGATCCTTTTCTAAATCTTTCTTTTCATTACCCCATTTTTTATCTCTCCCAGTATAATCGTTTGCGAATTTAAATTGTTGTTTTAAAATCTCGTGATGGTAACGCCAACCGCAAGATAAGGGTAGCATAACAATGATACATTTTCATTCTGAATTTAAAATTGTTAAACTTTTAACATCCGGCCTCTCTCACTTCATTTAATAAAAAACCTGTCCAGCCAATCATCTGTGTTTGACACTTTCAAAAATAAAGGTAAATCAACTGTCTTTGTTATCACATGCAAATAGGCTTATTTATACAGCGTTGTAATTAACGCTAATCCTTTTCGACGCAAAATTTCAACAGAATTAACCATTTCTGCTTCACTTTGATGACTTTCAGAAATTTCTTTTCGCATCTGTTATGCTTCGAGAGGCTTGCTTTTAAATTATTAGTTATAGATTAATTAATGTTCTAGGGGAAAATAAATACTTACCGTACCTATTTGGTTAATGAGATGGGTTATTTCATTGATTTTATTACTTTTTATATTCATTGCCTGTTTAGGCCCAATGATGTCCAAAGCCTTTGCCAAAATGTTAAAAACATAACGTCACTGTCATTTTTATTGTAAAAAAAATTTAATTCGACTTTTGGCGGCTTCACCAGCATTACGCGCCGTTTCTAAAAACTTGTAAACTAAACTTATCTTAATATACAAAATTGCAAGAAAATTGAGTATTTATTGGCTCCATTGTGTCAAGCGAAGACATATTTTGGTGGCCCATGAGGGGAACATTAAATACAAATTTATCACGCCAATCCTTTCACCTTTCTGATTATTCCGCTGACTATTTCAGCCATCTGCGGTTGCTGTGTGCTGGCAACAGTGCGCTGCCTGCAGCAGGCTCAGCCCTACCTAGGGGGTATTCACTACAGAGGGAGTATCAGCGTAGCGAGGAGCGTGAGCCAATTCTTTTATTTATTTACTATAATTTCTCGTTCTGATCTACATTGAATTTTGTGTTC
The DNA here is from genome assembly GCF_032362555.1 of Amyelois transitella. NCBI lineage: Eukaryota > Metazoa > Arthropoda > Insecta > Lepidoptera > Pyralidae > Amyelois > Amyelois transitella. The sequence continues at coordinate 3,374,603 of NC_083512.1, read as the reverse complement.
TATTTTTTAGTTTACTTAATTTTATTATAAATTCATAATGCCTAACCCTGCTTCTGAAACTGAGTCAAGCAAAAACCAATCAAAGGATCTAAGAGAGTTATACATAAAACGGAGCTCAGTTAAAGGGCAAATAACAAAATATAAAAATTTTCTTTATAATGTTAGTCAGAACAAGGACTTATCCAATCTTGAACTTGCAGAACTATCTGTCAAATTGAGTAGGTTTGAAGCACTATCATTGCGTTTTGATGACTTGCAATCTCAGATTGAGGTTTTAAATTCTGATAATTTATCTCACGAAATTGATGAACGAGAAAATATTGAGCATGAGTTTGTTGTTAATATTGCAGCGTCAAAAAAATTAATTGATGATTATAATAAAGAATCTCAACGGTTTGAATCATCTTTTCATGAAGCGAGTGCTTTTTCATCCGGCCACAATGAAACATGTAATATCGGTTTTAAATTACCACAAATTCAAATTTCAAAATTTAATGGAACATATTTTCACTGGCTGGAATTTCATGATACATTTGAAAGTCTCATTCATAACAATAATCGAATTTCAGATATTCATAAGTTTCATTACCTTGTTTCCTACTTAGAAGGAGAGGCAGCACGAATAATATCCAACCTAGAAATATCATCAGCAAACTACTCGGAAGCATGGAAACTTCTTTGTGACCGTTACAACAATAAACGTTTGTTAACTAATCATCATTTAAATTCATTATTAAATATTCAGCCAATTACACGTGAGTCCGAGAAGTCACTACGTTTCCTGGTAGACCACATGACAAAAAATTTACGCGCCTTGTCCAGCTTAGGCCAACCTACAGATAAATGGGATATGTTACTCATATTCATGTTTTCATCAAAATTAGATAGCCAAACCTTAACTAAGTGGGAAGAATATCGGAATACACTGGAAGATATTCCCAATTTAAATAATTTTAAACAATTTTTAATAAATCGTGCAGATGTACTAGAGGCTATAAATAGAACTAATTACGACATTAACTCCTCAAACAAAGAAGCACCTACATTTGCACGTAGCCCTCAGTCTCAAAAGACAAATAGTACTAATAATAAAAATACTAAAAATATTTCCTATACAAAATCTTTTGCTAGTACTAATTCAGAGCGGACAAACGTATTTGTATGCATCATTTGCGGTGACAACCATCGAATTTATGATTGTGCATTTTTTAAGGCGAAGAGTGTCCAAGATAAATTAAGTGACGTTAAGAAATTTAAATTATGCTCTAATTGTCTTCGTCAAGGTCATCCGCTTAATGAATGTCGGATGGGACCGTGTCGTGAATGCAAAAAACGCCACAATACGTTGCTTCACGATCCTGACTCTAATAAAACTTCATCTACTACTGAATCTAATATCGCGGTAAACCATTCTTCACAAAATCAGCAACAAGTACTTTTGTCTACCGCACTTATAGAAGTTTGCAACCCAGTGACAAGGGCAACATCGAAGGTTCGAGCTCTCCTGGATTCAGGAAGCCAGTCTTCTTTTATTTCTTCTTCTCTTAAGGACGAGTTGGCATTAAACTCAACTCGTATAGATAATTTGCGAATTATAGGTATAGGCAATAGCAACTGCAATAATGTGACTGAGTCATGCACTATTAAAATTAATTATATAAACACGCCTTTTAGCGTTCAGTTGTCTTGTTTAGTATTAAACGAGTTAACTAGTGGACTACCTAAAACTCCCATTGATATCAAAACACTAAAATTGCCATCTTCTATAGTCTTAGCCGATCCTACATTTTATCAGCCTTCTAAAGTTGATGTATTGATAGGGGCTGATCTATTTTGGCATGTACTTGGGGGAGAACAAAGAAATTTAGGTCCTAATCTTCCAAAATTGCATAGTTCCAAATTTGGCTGGTTGATTTCCGGTCCTATATATACAAAAGTAAACTACAACTCCGTTCAATGTAATCACGCATCTGTTCTACAAAATGCAGACGATGAAATACATAGAATGCTTCCTATATTTTGGAATCTGGAAGAGGTTCCCAATAAAACTAAATTGAGCGATAAGGATAAATTTTGCGAAAAACATTTTTTACTTAATACCACAAGGCTAGAAAATGGTAGATTTTGTGTGAAGCTACCCTTAATAGATGAACCCGATTGCTTAGGTGATACTTACGCATTGGCTAAAAAACGTTTTATTAATTTAGAAAAAAGATTTAAACGAAATCCAACTCTTAAATTGGAGTATTCTAAATTCATTAATGAATACAAAATGTTAGGACATCTCACAGAAATAACAACTAAACCAAACATTTGTTATTTTCTATGTCACCACGCTGTACTCAAGGAAACCAGTGAGTCAACTAAATTAAGAGTGGTTTTTGACGGTTCAGCGCCATCCACATCCGGTTATTCTCTTAACGACATTCTTTTATCGGGACCCAACATACAAGACTCTCTTTTCTCCATCCTAGTTAGAGCTAGACAATACAAATACCTACTGACTGGCGACATTGAGAAGATGTATCGTCAGGTGGAAGTCACTGAACCTGATCGTGACTTACAATTGATACTATGGAGAGAAAAGGAATCTGATCCCATTAAAATACTGAAACTAAATACACTAACTTACGGCACAGCGAGTGCGAGTTATTTAAGTACTAGGTGTGTCTATCAATTGGGTGAAGAATGTGAAGATGAATTGATCAAAAATATAATTCAATCAGACTTTTACGTCGACGATTTGATAACTGGTTGTAATAATGAAATTCAATTACATTATATACAAAACAAAATTGCTAATGTACTGAGTTCTGGATGTTTTAACCTAAGAAAATACAAAAGTAATCTGCCCAGTCTAGTTCAAGATATCAATTCTAGTTTAAATTCGCAGGAAAGTCTAATGTTTAGCGAATCTACTAGTACCCTAGGTTTAGGCTGGAACCCGGTTAATGATACCCTACATTTTCCTACTATTGATATTCCACAAAATACAGTTGTTACTAAAAGATTTATTTTATCTCAATCATTCAAAATTTTCGATCCACTCGGGATCCTTAGCCCATTTATAATTATTCCAAAGATAATGCTACAAAAACTATGGCTAAACAAAATAGATTGGGATCAGTCCGTTCCAAAGGACATAGAAATGTCTTGGAACAGCTTTCAGAACAATGTACCTAGTTTACGTAATTTACATATACCAAGATTAACTTTGAGTGATGATGCTCTAGAAATTGAAATGCATTCATTCAGCGATGCCTCACAACATGCTTACGGTGCATGCGTATACATGCGATCTATAAGCACTAGCGGTACAGTCACCGTAAGATTGTTGTGCGCAAAATCTAGAGTAGCTCCAGTGAAACCCACGACGATGCCGCGTCTCGAATTGTGTGCTGCTTTGTTGTCTGCGCGACTGTGTAAATCAGTAACAGATGCACTTAAATACTCACCGTCACGGATCATTCACTGGTGTGACTCAAGCATCGTTCTAGCATGGATTCGTAATGATCCTAACAAATTAAAAACTTTCGTTGCTAATCGAATAATCGAAATAACGGAACTTACTGTACCTTCGTCCTGGCGCTATGTTCCAACTGATCAAAATCCGGCTGACTTGATCTCCCGTGGCGTAAATGGGAATCAGCTAATGTCAATAAATTTATGGTGGAAAGGCCCAAAGTTTTTATCTAAACCTGAATCACAATGGCCTTTGTTAAAAGGTTACAAAAATTGTAATTTGCCAGACATTGAGGTCAGGTGTAATACAATTATTAATATTTCTGATCCAATAATCAAATTTGAGAATTTTTCTAAATTGAATAAATTAGTACGAACATTTGCATTCGTAAAACGTTTTATCAACAATGTCCAGCATCCCCAAAATAAATTTATTGGTAGCTTAAGTGTAGAAGAATTAAATAATTCATTTTATATATTATGTGCCCTAGCACAACGTGATTCATTTAAACATGAATATGATACATTGGTAAAAAATAAACCATTGCCCAATAAATGTAAGATTTTGTCACTATCGCCATTTCTTGATCATAATCACTGCATAATCCGCGTTGGTGGTAGACTGGATGCATCTGACTATTCTTATGAGAAAAAACACCCAGTTCTGCTCCACTCCTCTCATCATTTCACAAAATTATTCTTTGAACATGAACATATTCGTAACATGCATGCTGGTCCACAGCTATTGTTGGCTGTGGTAAGAGAAAGAGTTTGGCCAATAAATGGTAGACGCTTAGCCAGACGAGTGGTTAATAATTGTGTGCGTTGTAAACGTATTGCAGGCAAAACTTTGAGTCCTAAAATGGGAAACCTTCCTATTCAAAGAATTACTCCAGATCATCCTTTTTTATCTGTGGGCATGGATCTAGCTGGACCCTTCTTAATTTTAAATCGACGAGGCCGCGGTAGTAAGCTCATTAAATGCTACCTTTGCCTATTTGTGTGCTTACGCTATAAATGTGTTCACTTAGAGGCTGTCAGTGACTTATCGAAAGATGCCTTTCTGATGGCTTTTCGTAGATTCATAGCTCGTAGAGGAAGGCCAGTGGAAGTATTTTCCGATAACGGACGAAATTTCGTTGCTGCGGCCAAGGAAATCGGTCAATTTTTAAAGCAAAATTCGGAACCAATTGTTGAGTTTGCAAGTCAAGAAAATATTAAGTTCATTTTTAGTCCGGCATACGCTCCTCACTTCGGTGGTATTTTTGAAGCCGGGATAAAATCCGCGAAACACCATATCAAACGTATACTAGGTAACAGCCACCTAACATTTGAGGAGATAACAACATTGTTTGCGCAAGTTGAAGCCATACTAAATAGCCGTCCCTTGTATCCTCTATCATCCTCTCCTAACGATTTCCTCCCACTTTCTCCTGGACACTTTCTTATTGGAAGACCGTTGGTATCGCTGCCCTCTCCAAATTTGCTTGATTGCAAGGAGATCACATTAAGAAGATATGAACGCTTAGAGAAACTCCGCCAGCACTTTTGGAACAAATGGCAACGGGAGTATATTTCTGAATTACAACAAAGAAGCAAGTGGAAAACTAACTGCGATAAACTACAAATCGGTGACATGGTACTCATACAAGAGGACAACATACCACCTATGAACTGGAGACTTGGTAGAGTCTCCCGACTATTTCCTGGGAATGATGGAGTCTGCAGAGTAGCGGACATTGACACCACAAGAGGATCCGTACGAAGAGCATTAGTTCGGCTGTGCCCGCTGGTGGCACCTGAAGCAGATGATCAACTCGGTTGAAAGAACTCTTTCAACGGGCGGGAAGATTGCCAAACATTTGTTTTTAATGATACTCGTAATTTGAGGCGTCCGAAAATAGCAGTACTATCAGATAGGACGTATGATTTTTTTTTTATAGTAGACTCTTTAAAGCTGGTTTTTACTGCGTACCTACATTAGATATCTGTTAGAATAAGAGTATTTTACGTTATAGGAACTTGTGCCCATGCATTGAGCCCCACCGCCTACACCGTTGATGGCTCTAATGATGCAAAAACGTCCAAAATGATCCGCAATAGTAACCACCAGAGTTAACAGGCTCAGAACAGTCATTTGATAGTTCAGCAAGTTTAATAATAGAGCGTTTATGTCAATCATAGCACACGTACAAGTTATCGATTGACATGGAGGGTTCACAGTCCAGCGGTAGATATTATTCCAGCTCGATGACCAAGCTAGTGAGGTAATACCACTTGTTCTGATCTCATACATATAATCACGTCTTTATCCCTTACGGGGCAGGTAGAGCCAACAGTCTCGAAAAGACTTAAAGTTCACTTTCAGGATGGCTTAATGATTCAATGATGCTAGACGGAAGTCCGGTAGTAAATAAGATATATCTATAGCTTGCACCCATTGCTTATCCAGTGGTTATTCCCTTAGTCGCCATTTACGATATTCATGGAAAAAACATGAAGTGGTTCTATTCTGAATTGCCGGAAACACACGATTTTTATAACACAAAAACGTCGTATATAACCAAGGAACAAAAAAATATACGCACTATAATATTCAAATACACATTTTATTGCGTACACACACATTAAATTGTTTACATCCAGCCAGCTGTAAAACACGTACGAAGATTACTCATAAAAATGGTACATAAATGAAACAATTGTCCGTCCGAGCCGTATTCTACCGAAATCCTTAATTTCCGGCTCTCAACTTTCGCAGAGAATATTTTAACAAAAACCAACGAGATGAGTCCCGTTTTCATCCCAAATGTGAAGTTAACGTAGTGTTAATAAGATATTAAATGTGTGTGTCCACAATATACAAAAAGAGGGATACTTATTGGAAATCTGCGAAATTGTATGCAAATAAAAAATATATTAGGTCCGAATGGTCGGAAAAACTTATCACGCTTCATCTAAAAATAATTTCGTAGTAAGTTTTATGTCAATAAAACTAAATATGTGTCAACATATTATGTCTATATCCTTATGGGATTAAGGTTCATCTTTATAAGACTTTGATTAACCAATTTTCTTAACCCCTTAAGGGATAGACAGAGCACTCTTGAAAATAATGATAGGTCACGTCCACGTTCAGCTGTACAGCTGAATAATAATGGAATTGAGATTCAAATAGAAACAAGTTGCTAGACTATCGCCTAAATGAAGAATCCCTTGTTAATAAGCCTTTGTTTAAAAGCCAATCAAGGGGCTTTTACAATCTGCACACTAAGAAATTATTTAATGGCCTTGTTATCTAGATGAAATCTAATAGTTTAGCCATGTCTCTCCGTTACATACCCGTATATTATGTTCTCGTAAGCAAGGAAGGGTATTTTTTCAAGCTGAGACTGATTTATGAAAATTAGATCATGCTGTAGGTAAAGCGCGGCGGCGGATCCCGACTATCCCTATTTATTGTGATAATAAGACAGTTTTGTACAGACTTTTACCTTTTTAAGGGTAGGTTGCGATAGAAAGGTGTAACTTTTTACGATATATGTAAGAGTTGACTTTGCATCTTTCGCAGTTGCACTTTCTACTTCAGTTTTGCATACTTTTAGGTTATGAACTATGTGTTCAGTAATCTTAAAAGTTGTTTCGGATAGGCAGCTCTTCACATTATTTTAAAAACAACATAGCCTTAATTATATAGTTTCCGTCAGGTTTGATTTTAGTCGTAACAATTATGGTATCAATAATAAAACAAAAATAAGAGATGTACACAAAGTTTGAATAGATTAAGTAACGGTTTTTGAATTCTACGGGTGCAACCGTAAATTGATTTAAGGATTCGTATTTTGTTCAGGTCTAAAAAAAAGGCAAACACAATGTTAATTTAGTAGAAAATTTTTAGAACTCCAGAAAACTGGTACTATTCATAAATCATATAGTTTGGTTGATTGATTGTCCAAGGCTGTAGTTTGACGTAACTGGGACGCTTTTGGTGTGAATTCATCGATATCGGTATTCTTGGAAATTCAGATTTCTGTAGTTGGAATTATTGTTATTAGTTTTTTCATCCTAATAAGACCTATTCTCAGAAACCGTCATGTGAACATTATTGTATAGCCATATCAATATCCTTTTAGTATCTTCAAGAGGCCGTATATGACATTAAATTAATAAGTAAATATACTGATACAGAGAATATATGTACTACATTTATAGGTTACTAGATCACGGTATTTCTCCCTTAAGGTCGGACAGAGCCAAAAGTCTCGAACTGATTAAGGGCTCGTTCAGCAGGAAATTAAAGTTGCTAGCCCATCGCCTAAAAGTAGTTAAGTGCTAATTATCCTTAGTTTATATACATACATACATACATATGGTCACGTCTATATCCATTGTGGGGTAGACAGAGCCAACAGTCTTGAAAAGACTGATAGGCCACGTTCCGCTATTTGGCTTAATGATAGAATTGAGATTCAAATAGTGACCGGTTGCTAGCCCATCGATTAAAAAAAGAATCCCAAGTTTGTAAGCTTATCCCTTACGACATCCATGGGAAAGAGGTGGAGTGGTCGTATTTTTTTGTACTGGTGCCAGGAACCACACGGCACGGCACGGCTTAGTTTATATCTTCATTGGTTTTTACAATCTGCATGAGAAGAGAGCAGCATCGAAGCTGGCACTAGGTGAATGTGAATATGAATAATCAACACAACAAAAAATTTAATTTTGCTTACAATTTAAATCTAGGACTAGATATATCCGTTGTAAACGTAAGTACTATCATTAATTTAGTGATGTAAATAAAGGAATAATAAAATGTTCTGCGTCCCTAACGAGACCTCTCTCGATTTATCCTGTTCATCTCTGTCAGATGCATTGTATTCTTTTTATGGTTGCTTTTGTAGAACTCGATGCGGGCGCTGCGCTTAGTTATATTGGATTACATTATGTAATGATAAATAAGTAAATTATAATTAGATAATTAATATACAAGGAGAGTGTGTATGTGAAGGTTAGTGTAGGCAGGCCTAGACGAACGTACCTTGATCAAATCAGGGACGGCCTGGCCAAAGGTCAGGTCAAGCTTGCGTGAAGAATGTTAAGAATGCGGACAAAGTGAATATGCAGGGATCGTGGCATGTGGAAAGATGTTGTCTTTGCTTATTGATTTCTGACTAGGATGGCGATACAACAAAAATGAGTCAAGGTCTCCGATGACAAGTTTTTCCGTTTTACCCTTTAGGTACGGATTCCTAAAAATATTATAATGTGTAGCGCAAGCATATATTGGAATACAAGCGACCCGTTCCTAATTTGCATTGGATATATTAAAACACCCTCTTCCTTTGACGGTCAGTGGATTTTGTTCCAAACTAGTCTAGTTAACTAGTCATTCTAACACGCTTTTAATGTTATTTTTCCTAACCTAACTTTTCATATTTTTTGTGATTTAAGTCCAATTTTTCATAAAGCAGGTCAAATTACTAAGAGGGCGTTACAGATGGAAGAGTAAACTTAAGGAAATAGGACAAAACTCAAAAAAAGAGTTAGACGGATAAGTTAGAAAAGCATGAGTAGAGGAAGAGTCTAATGAGCTGGCCAGTCACAAAACAAATTAGAAGTAACATACTGTGCCGACCCCATGAAGAGAGTGAGAAAAAGTAAACCATTCATAAGCTGAACAACACTCAACTATCTTTTTCTACTATTCAAACAAGAGAAGCCAGTATGGTTAACAGGAGTCAATAACAAGTTTTACATAACTTGTACGTAAGTTGTGCGTAAATAATATTGACGGTTCGTTGAATCGCTTCTAGGGTGCTATTATAAAATTTGGCGTCTTACTGAAAAATAACGAGCGATGAAAAATTATGTTGGTATCACTTAGGTATATTTATCCAGAAATTTGTTTATCCAGGCTGCTGCTGCGGCTTGTTTTATCAATAATATTTAAATGGCTAAATAATAAGCTATAATCATATCTGGGGGTAGATAAAGCCGAACTAAAATTATAGAAAAAGATTATGTTCAGTGGACAACAATATGCTTAAAAAGATTTTTTTATTAGCACACAAATTTACGTAAGTATAAGAATTCCATTATTTTTCATACGTGCATAACATGCTCCTTATAGTGTACATAGGTATCATTTCCAGAAAGGATTTAGAGTCATGTAAGAAAAACTTTGCCAAAATATTTTACAGCTCGTAAAGTATCTCTTCTCATGTCTCTTACATGCTTTTGGAAGCCTCACTCAGTGAATATAGCCTGACGTACGCTAAGATAAGAGAAAAAAGGAATGAGAGCTTAATAAGAATTTTAAAAAGGCAGAACGATATAGATTTTTAAATCACTCATTTCCTCTCGAAAATCAGGCAGTTCGTAATAACGAAAATAACTAAGAATAACCCCCTTGAGAAAAGTTTCTTCTTTGCATATTAATAAACTACATACGAAGTCTTCGTGCCTCGCGCGGTAGAGTAGTCCGCGCTGTTAAACTCATGTAGAGTATCAAGTTCGAATTCATAGTATCAACCTGCTCGATCAAACATATTTAATATACTTATTAAACACATGACGTCTATATCCCCTGCGGGTAGACAGTGCCAACAGTAATGAAAAGACTGCAATGTAACGTTCAGCTGTGATGGAATTTAGATGGAAATAGTGACAGGTTGCCAGCCCATCGCCTAAAAGAGGAATGCCAAGTTTATAAGCATTTGCTTAGTCGCCTTTTATGACATCAATGGGAAAGATAAGGAGTGGATATTGAATATTCAATGCCTTATTTTGCACAGAGAACATGCACGATGAACGAGAGTATCAAGTAAGTATTATTCTGCAAAAATTTCATTCCGTTAGTATTGGATAATATCGGATTTATTCTAAAGTAAATGTCAAACTGCAAAGTAATCCGACAAAGGGCATCGTGTGAACGAAATAAGAATACAGAAAGGTGAAAACAAACCAAATTGACGTCCCTAGATCACAAAATCTGTCTGAAATGCTATCCAACGTGGAAGACGATCACACCATTTTCAAGGCGTTTCGGAAAACAAAGAGCTGCGCGGATACTATTCGAAGATATTAGGTTATAAATGACCAAATTCTAAGTACGCAATAAAGAAGAAACTTAGATTTCAATTCCTTTATCATTTTACATTATAAAAACCAGTTCTAATTCCTATCAAATAATAGATAGAATAAACTGTCAAGCGATCACCAATAAATTTTAAATAGATAAAACGGTCTTAATTATTGAATGGTATATTAGTCATCTTAATCTGTGCCGTGTGGTTCCAATAAAAAAGAGTAAGACCACTCTGTCTCATTCCCATGAATGTCGTTAAAGGCGATTAAGGCGCTTATAAACTTGAGATTCTTCTTTTGGGCGATGGGCTTTCAACCTGTCACTATTTGAATCTCAATTCTATCATTAAGCTAAACATCTGAACGTGACCTATCAGTATTAACAAGATTGTTAGCTCTGTCTAACATATATACAATATTAGTAGGATAGATAAGGCATTTGTTTTTTATCTCACCTGATGGTAAGTGACAATGAAGATGATGGTAACTCAGTTTCATGTACGAAATAGCATTTCTTTTGTCTCATATAATTCGGGTCCTCCAATGAGTAAGACTCATACCCACATATTTCAAAGTCCATGTCACATTACCTTCTACAATGGCGTGAGAGAAACAATTTTTGTTAAGATCGTTTAGATTGAGAGGTTCCATATGTTATTGTCACCGTTGGATACATCTTAACTTGATTTTCAAGGGATAAATGTGAGAGCAAAAACTAAAAATGGTTTTTGTACGCGGGTCCACCTATAAGGTTGTAAGCTTTATATGTCCTTCCCTTAGTTATTATCATAACATATATTTTTTCTGGTATTTAGTGTCTAAACCCGGCTATGATGATTCAGAAGGGGTTGACTCCAGTTAGGCAAGGTGAGTTCCAGTTTCCTTCTACAATCTACGAGTAAGAAGAATTCCTAAAGATTACTGACAAAAAATACTAAGACGATTAGTGGCTATTTGTTTTTTTCTCAAAATACTGTTGGCTCTGCCTACCCCGCAAGGGATATAGACGTGACCATATGTATGTATATATGTTCTCTAAATAAGATCAAAGTATTTCCCCGTTACATTTTTAGAAGTTGCCTTTTCCAAGTATCTTAACAAACTTAAATAGATACATGCTGATATTGTTTAAGTTATTCTCTACAATCAATTAATTTTTTTAACTGTCAGCTGCTTTCTAACAAATGTTCGATGCAATAATGGTTACTGATTTTAATTTGTTGTCGCCTCTTACGATAACCAAAAAGATGTAGGTAACTGCATTCTACACTGCCGGCACCACACGGCATAATATTATAATTCATCCATCTTCGTAATGCAAACTCCGAATAAATAAATTGAAAAAGTTGTCAGGTAAATTGGATGAATTTTCCGTTTTACGTTTGGATAAGATAATATCCGCGAGTCCGTTCCTAAAAAGTATATAACTTATTTGAAATTATGTTTCTTTTAATTTTTTAATAAATATTCCTCTGAATAATATCATGATATATTAAAATGACAGGCGTAATTTAATTTTACGTTTTTTCCGAGTGTTCAAATTTAGGTTTTAGTATAATTAATTTAGGTTTTAGTATATTTAACGGCCTCTGTGGCGCAGCGGTAGTGCGCTTGTCTGTGTCACCGGAGGTCCCGGGTTCGAATCCCGGCCAGGGCATGATGAGAAACGAACTTTCTCTGATTGGCCTGGGTCTTGGATGTTTATCTATATACGTATTTATTATATTATAAAATATAGTATCGTTGAGTTAGTATCTCGTAACACAAGTTTCGAACTTACTTCGAGGCTAACTCAATCTGTGTAATTTGTCCCGTATATATTTATTTTATTTTATTTAATTAGTTAAAACTATCTTTCTTTTTATTTATTTATTAATATGCAACTTAATATAAAACAGAAATTTACGGCTAAAGATAACTTTGTACAATTTATTACTAAAGAAACTAACATGTTACAGTATTGCTTGCAATTCGTTTGACGTTAGGCTAACCACGTTTAATACGAGTATGATCTTGCTATTATTATTCTGCTTTAACACGTAGCTTGATTTAACACTTACCCGTTAAAAAAAATCAAATTTACGTATGTCAATGTATGTATATGTAAAACAAATACAAACCTTAATTTTACCCCGGATTTTTTTTCAAAACACTTTCAGGCCCTTTTAAACACGATTACCCGAAAATTGTATAACGCGGGCACCCTGTGTAAAATTAGGTTTACCCTAAACAACGGCAGGTATGCCACCTTATGAAAGAACAAAGAAAATGTCTACACGCAGTTGCGGTCCCATCTCGGAAACATTCGAGTTAAATTCTCGTCATGTATTCAGTTTACATGATTTAATGTCTATGTTTTCGTGTATAAAGAGTACCTACATACATATAGTCATGTCTATATCCCTTTCGGGGTACACAGAGCCGACAGTCTTGTAGAGACTGAAAGGCTACGTTGAGCTGTATGGATTCATGATGGAATTGTGATTCAAATAATGACAGCCTATCCATAAGTCGCCTTTCACGACCTAAGTGCCTTGTTAGTATTATCTTATATAGGAACACGTATCTCGTCTTTATCTCTTACAGGGTAGGCAGAGTTGATAATCGCAAGAGACTGGAGTACCACGCTTAGCTTATATTGAGATTCAGGAATATTGACAGGTTAGTGATATATGTTGCTGTTTTCAACTTGATTAAATTTGTGTAATTTAGCTAATCCTGAAATGCCGTCATGGACAAACCTACGATATGAGATAAATGATTACAAACACACCATTTTTGTAATGTTCACAAAATCATTTGAATAAAACACTAATTATGGGATGCACTTTATTAATATACTAGCTGTGCCTGCGACTTCGTCCGCGTGGAATAGTTATTTTGGGCATCATTGAAGCCCTCAAGGATGCTCCTTCCCCGATATTTTCACATCTTCCATTATTTCTTCGCTCCTAATAGTTGCAGATAGAAGTTATATAGCCTAAAACATTCCTCGATAAATGGTCTATTCAACACAAAAATAATCTTTTAAATCGAACCAGTAGTTCTTGAGATTAGCACATTCAAACAAACAAACAAACTCTTCAGTTTTATAATATTAGTATAGATTAATATAAGATCGTGGCAAGTGGAAAGAGGTAATCTCTGCCTACCCCTCCGGGAAAGAGGCGTGATTTTATGTATGTATGTACAAATCTAAGAGCCTATTTAAACTAAATAAAATATTCTAATAGAATTATAATCAGAAATATGTACCTACAACTTACAAAATAAAAAGAAATGAAAATAAAGTTGAAACGCCTGTGCAATACTGTCTTGCCGTCGTCGGGTCTTCCCATACTCCCTTAGGGGAGTCGGAGTAGATTGGTGAGGGCTTTTGGCCCTCTTCAATGGCATCATCGCTGCCTACGACTGTAGGCAGGTCGATGGGGTGGCCGTGACGGCCTGGGTCTTCACGTCTTCATACACTGGGTGTTCCCATCGGCGGCGGCGTCGTCACTGGTCGACGACGTCAGCCGCAAGGCCGCGAGGGGAGGGTTTCACCCGACGGCCCGGAGGGCGGGCGTGGAGCGGCGCGATGCCGCGCAGGTGGCTGTGTGATGACGCGTCCGCCCTCTCGAATATCTAGGTTCTCCCACTTCAGGTCCCTGAGGATCGTCGAGTTCCTTACGTAGCACGGGGCTCTGACGACTGCTCTGAGACTTTGGTTCTCTTGGGCTCTGAGTCTTCTCATGTTGGTCACAGAGCAGAATGCGTACCACGCCGGGGCCGCGTACGTGAGGCGGGATCTGACGTACGTTTGATAGATCCCGAGCTTCGTCCTCAGGGGGAGGCTGGAGGAGAGAACTGCGTGAAGTCTCCCCCTGGCTGCCTTGGTCATGAAGCTTACGCTCGCCTCCTGCCCCTTTTATGCTGCCGCCGCTAGCCGCGTCGAGCGCGGCAACCGTTACGCAAAAATAATCCTTATAGCATGATTCAGTATTTACGCGCGATGGCTTGTTAGGGTATTTTATTTCATGTATAAGTTTGGTGTTTCTATACCGATTTCGATGATTCTTTTTTTATTGAATAGGTACTTATATTAATTTTAAGAATTACGAATGAGTGTGAGTGTAATTGGTATTATAAACATCAGAGTAAAGAAATATAATCAGAAATCTCCGAACTGCTAAGCTATTAGGAATTACGCGTGTTATTGTGAGTCAACTATAAAAGATAGACTTATGCTGTCTTGGGATATTTTTTTAATAATTTTATGTAGAATATTTCCGTTATACATGGTTTCGCTGCATCTTTAACCATTAAGGCTGCACACGCGACGGAAGCTTAAAAAATCAAGTAACTTCTCCCGTTTTCCCAACATTTCCTTTCACTGCTCTGCTCCTAGTGATTGTAGCGTAATGAAAAGTATACTATAACCTGCTCAGGAGTATGAAAAATAACTGTACCAAGTTTCATTAAAATCCGCCCAGTAGTTTTTGTTTCTATAAAGAACATACAGACAGACAGACAGACAGACAGACAGACAGACAGACAGACAGACAAAAAATTTACTGATTGCATTTTTGGCATCAGTATCGATCACTAATCACCCCCTGATAGTTATTTTGAAAATATATTCCATGTACAGAATTGACCTCTCTACAGATTTATTATAAGTATAGATGTAGCTATAACTAAATCGAATCAAGCTGTCAATTCTCCAAGGCATTATCGTCCAGTTGCTTGTCGCCTGGCGGTCGTTATTTAAATATAAGTATTGTAAAGAAAATTCACTCCTATGGGAGAAAACGCCTACTTTGTCGCTTGTAACTACACAAATGCATGCGCAATTGCGCAAGTACTTAGCATACAACGAGTTGATTAACAGTATAACCGCACAAAGACAGAAAAGGCAAATGGAAACTACATGACCTATTTCCATTAGTCGGGAAAAGTTTGAAATTTCCACGAATTTCCATAATGAACAATAATTAGGCAAAGTGTAATAACGGCGAGACTATCGTCCGTCAGTGTGTGTAAGTGGATTAAACGAAAACTGTCAGATACAGTATTATAACGTTCGCGAAACAAACTCATTTGGGTAATAGTTTTTGAACAGCTCACAATTTTAGGGCCTTTGTTTCGTTTTAAAATGAGCCGCGAAAGTTTTTGAAGCGAGCTGTGTCCAGTACCTATGTACGCTAATTCGTGAAATTTAATATTATGTGATGGAATATGCAACTTTCCTTAATTTAATTAATTTTTAACAATTCGTCAATACGCATTGTAAACCAAATCACGAATAAAAATATCCCATAATAGAAAACATCTTCAAAGATTTTTCGTCGCTTGCCAAAATCAGGGAATATTAAAAATTGTCTTCTTTAATTTTGAAGTAGCAAAAATGTTTTTGTAATACTAAGCTTTATATGAATGTGCCGTGTGGATCCCGGCACCAGTAGAAAAAGGAATAGGACCGCCCCATGACTTTCCCATTGATCTCGTAAAAGGCGACTAAAGGATATGTACTTGGGACCTATTTATTCAACTAAGTCACTTTTTGAATCTCAATTGCGTGCAGCCAATCGCGGCCTTTTAGTCTTTTGGTCGTTTGTCTCTGTCTACCCTGCAGAGGATGTAGACGTGAATAAAAGTTTTGTTTATATGAAATGTGCATCAAATAGGCAATTTTTAACGTAATATGAATTTACAACTTTCATTAATCTAAAAGTAATCGTATGTCCTTTTCTCTGACCACAAATAAGACGCGCTTACAACAAAAATAAATAAGATAAATGGTCGAGTTTAATGTACATGCCTGCGTCGGGCAACTGAGGCGCGCCACGTAAATGGCGGTCGTAAGTTCTGTTTTTACTTACCGATTATAGGGTCGCAAGTTCCGTCATTGAGGTCAGAAAGGAGTAGATTCTTTTAACTGTCTTTCTCACACTTGCATCGTTGTTTAAAATCAAAACTAGAGCTGTTTGTATAAGGAATATGGAAGTAACGCCATATTTAGACAACTAAGACAAACGCTGGAATACTTGGGACCGAAGAAATTTACTTTGCTTTGCATTGCTACGGGCAATTTTTCGATATTTTTTAATCACTAAATTTATGTTTTATTCTGTATTTATCCTATTTCATATTTTAATCAGTCATTTTAGTATTAAAAATAAATTAAATTAAAAAACCTGACTACAAACAAAGTCATTCATTCCATAATAACTAGTATTACAATAATGCAGACTAATAACCTAAAAATCCTCCAATATTCATCTCTCCTCTCACAGGTCTACTTTATATTGAAATAAAGCAGCACCTTTGTACCACAACTTCTGTGTTAAATGCTCCTGTATTTTTTACATTTTCTTTTGTGTACATAAATAAATTAAGAGAACTTTGATCGAAGAATCACCTTATCACAGTGCATCTAAGCGTTATTTATAAATATTCATCTAATCGGGGATTTGTTCTCCGAATTCCCCAAATGATAATGAAAACCCCAAAAAGTGAATTAAAGCTGTCAGGAATGAGTGAAAGGCTTTGCTTAATACCTCAACCTTATTAACGTGGCGTCACAAATTAAACCGCTCAGCGGATGCGTCGCCTGATAATCTATGGCAGGTTATGTAGTGACAGGTAATTCAGTTTTAATGAGTACTTTAAACTATTTTCGTGACCAGTGGTCGAGGTCTTTACGATGCTTTAAAGCTGAGACAACTTGGCCGTTGAATTTTGCATCCGCTTTTTTGAGATTCTGTCCTTATTAGTACTTTCAAATCAGATTTTTAATTATAATTTTCCAGCCGTAGGCTTGAAATGTTTTGATGAAATTGCCTTTTTAGAAATAATTATATATTTCACTCTCAATTTTTATTTGTAAATTTATTCAAAATAAGATGAAGTTATGTTCTGTTCTTCTAATATTTGTGGTGTCGTGTGCCTAGAGCGTAATTAATAATAATTGAATCCTGCGATGTCGCCATTTTAACACAGATTAAGCCGCTCCTCGCTTGCTTACAAATACCTGCTTTGTAATTTTCTGATGTTACTACCTACGCTGTAAAAGTACCTTTAAACAATACACTTTAATTAATACCTTCAGCCTACAAAGTTTATGAGCAGCATGATTATTCTCCTAGCTACATATCACGTCTTTATTCCTTTTGGGATAGACAGAACGAACGGTCTAGAAAAGACAAAAAGGCCACTTTCAGCTAGATGATGGAATTGAGATTCCGATAGTGACAGGTTGAGCCCTTTGTCTAATAAAAAGAATCTCAAGTTTATTACTCTTGATTGACTTTTACAAACGGCATGGGAACAGAAGTAGCTGCTATACTATGATATGACCATATCTTGTGGAAATCTGCAGGCTACCAAAGGAATAAATGTCAGGCTCGGTCGGGCCCAAGTAGAAGTCTGAAGAAATCTTGGCATGTAGTTGTGAGAGATAATTTGCATGAATATGGTCATAGTAATACTGAACGTGTTGTAGATAAAGTGGAAAGAAATAAATTATAAAGCGGACCCCAGGCGTCAAAGCATTATCGCCAAAAGTGCAACGTGAAAGTTAAGAGAGAAAGTGCAACACACACAATTCCGTTATTTATTATTACCTTATTATTAAACCACGCTGTAAACTAAGGTGGTTCCTAAGTAAACACTTAATAAGGTCTCGATAACATAAATCCCGTTCCTGTCTGTAGACACAGGAGCCTTGTAACAGCACACCAGACAATATATCAATCTCATGCCGACGTCATTTCGCCATGTCATTGATAACGCGACGATTATGTAACGTTCAGACACACGATAGCTTTTGTTATGTTCAAGGGAAATGCGATGCCTTGTGTTCACATAGGACGATTATCATGATCATCTTTGTGGAAAAAATATCAAAAAAAGATGATAAGAAAATTTGTCTAATCCATGATACAATCAATAATAAAAAAAATAATTCAAAAACCAGGCACATAACAGCTGAACGTAGCCTATGAGTCTTTTAAGACTGCTGACTTTGTTTACCCCAGAAAGGATATAGACGTGGAAATACTATAAATGAATTAATTAATTAATCAGGCATATAAATAAATTTATAAAGGAAGAAGTTGTTGCTTTTTACATAATTGCAATTAGTGCATTGTCAGTGACAGTCTATTTATGTTCATAATCGGCTTTGAGCTTACCGTTATTGTAGCGAAGAAAAAACAGTTTGTCATGCTTCGCTTCTTGGGCAGACTGTTAAAATCACTCAAGGAATACCAAGTCTAAAAACTGGTCACCATCTAGAATCCCACCTCCATTACTCGCCTGACTTTTGAAATTGGCTTTTAAGTCTTATCAATAGTGATATCCCGTAAGGAATAATCTCGTTTGATGTGAATGTGTGTAATAAATATTTTGCAAGCGATCATGAACCCAACGTTGCCACTGCCCGAGTTATTGACAGGTCAGAAACGCCAGTGTTCGAGAAATGTTTGCCCATAGATCTATCAATTCGCACCATGTAAGTGTCTTCCACATATCAAATGTCCCGACTTCAGGTGACGAGGGTCCTTGTCAGATAGTCATCAATATTGAACGCCCCTTGAATCCTTGCTTCGTGTTAGCGACATACTTTTATTGTATCGATGCTCAAAATGCCTTGAAAAGATTCTTACTCACGCACCGTTGGAGTCTCTTATCTAAAAAGAACTCTTTACATGTCAATAAAAAGTCGGACATGCTTGACTTGTTACATGTTTTTGTGGAAAAGGCGTATCTAATGTTTTATAGACAGAATTTACCCTTTCTCTTATTTTACTTAGATCTATCAATGAAATTTTACACGATGTGAGAAGTTTTCCGGTCGGGCTAACAAAATAGTCTAGGCTGTATTTTCACTGCACTCCATCTTTACGAATGTGCAGTTACACAGGTTGATACAGGTGCCTTCCTTCTTCTTACTGGATATAGTCCCGGTTGCAACACTCTGGAGAGGAGCCCGAGACTTTGCCCCTTTGACTATGGATCCTGGATTGGGCGAGCAAGGTCTTGAAAAGAAGCGAGTCCAGTTTGACTTCAGCAGCCTTTGCAGAGGAACCTAACTTGTATTGGATCATGGTTACACATCCAGTTACCTGAATGTGCAGGTTTCCTCACGATGTATTACTGCACCGTAAGAGCATCGGTTAGTATTCAAACTAATGTACATAACTTTGAAAATAGTCATTGGTTCATGGCCATGTTGGGATTCGAACCGGTGCCTTTATGCGCCACACTCGATTTAACAAGCACCTTACCTCCCATTTGCTGCCGACGCTTCTATTTGACACAGGTGCCGTCATCACAATTTTTTTGATAAATATTGATGCATTTTTTATTTTTCTCATAAATATGAGATGTTAGTTGATATCCTGCAATTAACGTAAAAAGAAAAGAAGGAATACCAGAGGGAGGGAGGGAGATATTCTATTCTCCACTCTACTTAAAACCATAATCTATTTGATATTTTTAGAATCAAAATATCTTTTCATTGGTATTTTCAGTTACCTGCAGTTTGTAAGAAACTTTAAGCTAAGAACATATGTACTACACGTTATTTAAATTGTGCACTTATCTGCACTATAGGACAAATGTAAATATAAGGCCTTCTAAAAATAAAATGTTGGCAGATCGCCGAGATCCCATCGCGGGACCTGTTGAAAGCTGAACAATCACTGCGTCGGCTGAATCCGCGGGCACAGAGCACGAAATGGCCCGAGGGGCTGGCGCGGTCTTTTTTGCTTTGTGGCGATTCCTCGCTTTCGCTGAGGAGGCAAGCCTTGAGAATAAAATGTAGGTATTAGATGTAACCTGTCATTCTTTCATCAATAAGCCATCCAGGTAAATGTATCCTTTGATTTTTACATATGCAGAATGAAACTACTAGTTCAGTATTTACTGTAAGGGATAAATATGTGATCGGTGTGTGCTTTAGCTAAAAATATTCCATCTTTAGCTAAAGTTTAAGCCCTCAGTATTACCGGCATTAATCGAAAAAGTCAGTTAATTAAAGTTCCAGCGGGAATTTCTGGAAATAGTCTCTTGATGCACTCAATTTCTAGACCAAGCGGTTTAGGCTGTGCATTTATATGTTAGTCAATCAGTTAGTGTCCCCTTTTATATAGTAAAATATCATGGATATTAAAGGTCTTCCTATAGATGTCATAGACAATAAATAACGAGAGCAGTCAAAGGAAAAACCTTTGCATACAGACCTTAAAACATATTTCAGAAAAGCAAATTATAAAGAAGTCACAATCACCTGAGATAAAAGCTGTAAATGAGACATTAAGGCAGTTAACAGCTAACCATAAGCAGATGACGGCACTAAGAAAAGCATTTAAGGTTGGGTCACACTGTAACCCCTTTACAAAATAATTATCTTTGCAATTTTTTTTAATTACATCATAACTTTTTAATTCAATTATTTATTTTTTTACTTAAAAATAAATTTGAATTACGAGTTTACTTTTACCTTAGCAAGATTTGCAATTCAAATTTTCCCATTGATAATTACCGGTCTCTGTACTCCAAGTGGTGTTGGGTTGTGTGTGCAACACAAGTTCTCGGGTTTGAATCCCGGCCAGGGCATGGTGAAAAACTAACTTCTTCTGATTCTACTAGCGTTTGGATGTTAAACTATCCCAAATTATATTAGCGAAAACAATAAAAGCGAAAGTTTGTATAATTGTTTGTTTGTTTTCTCTTCACGTATTATCAATTGTATACAATGAGAGTTTTGTAGAAGGACTTAGGGTGGAACTTTTTTATCCCAGGTTGGAATTGGCGAAAAACTTGTATACTTTTGTAAGTGGCGCTTAATTCGGGCGAAGCCGCGGGTAAAAGCTAGTTAGTATACAATAAGTATGTTCTAAAATATAGTATCTTTAAGTTAGTGCCACAATTAACACAAGCTGCGAATTGTACTTTAGGTCTAGCTCAGTCCGTGTAATATTTATTTTGTTCTAAATTGATGACAGTGTGACCACACCCTTCTACCAAACGCGGTCTATTGCTTAACGAAGTAAACCGACCCTCAATTAGTGCGTATGGGTAATTTACTCCTTAACTAGGTACGCAACTATTACACAAGTTGCAAGAAAATTGTTTGTTTTGTATTATTCATTTCCCACAAATTGTAATCTTATTGGTTTTTTTATTATTTTAAAATATAAGTAGCTACTTTTGCTTACAGCATCGACCGCGCTTAAATAAAAACATCGTTTTTCCTATGCCCGTAGGAGTTTTCAGAAATTATTAAGTATTATTTTAAAATATAGCTTCTTTTGTTCACAACACGCGGATGCGTTTAATTGAAATCCTGGTTATTGCTTACCAGGATTTTATATTAACCCGTAGGCCTTTTCTGAAAAAGCCTAGCCTTGCTTATTAAACTTCGCATAATCAAGTGTTTGCCCGCAGACATTAGATCTGTATGTGGAACCAACGCATCAATTAAAAAAACTCTAAAAAAATTACTTCTCAAATTCTATAGAAGTATGTAAGCTTAAAACTATATTGTTACCTACACGTTATAGATATATGGTTTTATTTATTGTGTTAAATTAGTAACTTTAAATGAGACTGACCGCAGTCAAACTGTGAAAACAGTTTTGCGGAATATTGTTTTAAGTCCATTATGAATATTGGGTAATAAATAAATAAATTAATAAATAAATAAAAAAGTATATTCAAACTAGAACTAAACTTCCTCAAAATCGGCCTAGCACTCACAATAGCGTAACAGAGAAAAAGACTTTCATATTTTTAATTTATCTCAAAATAAGTACTTTTGGACTCAAAGTTGGGTATTAGATATCAGTTTTTATTGTGCACAGTTTCGTGATCCTATCTCTCAAAGCTGAACTTTATCGATCTGGGCGAAGACATTTGTATATTGCTTACAATATTTACCGCTGTTCAAGACATTAGCGACCAGCGGTTTCTCACAGTTGATTCTCTCTCAACTTTGCGCATTCCCAGTTGCACGCTTCACCACAGTGCTTCGGGGTCTGGGTCCCACAGTTGATTGCTGTCATTGAAATCTGACTAAATGAGATGTCTATGATTCTTAACCGTTATACTTTCATTTTATTTAAATCAAACCTTTCACTTACAAAGAGTATTATAAGAGTTATATATATAAAATGTTCACCAGGATCCAAGGGTAAACTTCCCTTGTAACGGCAAGATGTTAGATAAGTTTTTTTCTCATAAACCTTTCACGTCCGAACAGCCATTACAAAGCCATATAAAATCTGCAGATTGGCGTCTATACAGCGGACTCAAAACAAACACATTTGGGTCACGCAAATATTTACCAATACGGGGAACAAGGCAACCACCATCTATTCATATTCATTTTTAACGGCGAAGATATATAATATATATATACGGATACGTGCATACAATACGTATACGTCAATGTATTAATTAAGTCTCATATTGAAAACTGACATCAAATTGGCAAGTTTAAAAGTAGTAGGTATTTAATTTAATCTAAAATCAATAGAATAAAGAAATTTCTGTAGGTATCTATAAGGTAAGGCTTGGTAGGTTATATTTATGCTACTAAACTTGGCCCTAGAGTCTTCAGATTATTGGCTCTGTGGGATAAAAAAGACCATGACGAGGAATATCAAACTGACTTCAGAAATGAATTGTAAAACTTAAAAAGTGATCTTGTTAACGATACGACATGCACACTTTAATTATGGCTCCTAAAAACGACTGAATCACCCAATCCTGATTAGTAACACACAGTTTTACACATTAAAGTCAAGCAAATAGTAGTTATTATATACAAAATCATTACAGTGTGAACAATTTGCTAGCCAAGGCCTTTGAATAGATTTATTCGAACGGAAAGATACGAATAAATTAGCCGAACAATAAGCGGATCATTACTGGACCTCATTCGGCTTTTGTCACATGAATAACTGTTATCAAGTTTAAGCCTTCCCTTTGGCCTATTAGGGTTCGGCTTGGTATGTCAATTCCCTTTATTTTTTTTGACCATTCTCTCATCTTTGCGTGTTCCCGGTTGAACTTTTCACTGACATGCTTCGTTGCTCAAGATGAGCTTTCTGTTAGGTAATCATCTCTCCAATTTGTCCAGTCTTTTATATCCTCAATCCCTCTTTAATCTCTTGCTCTGAATATCATCTTTCGCGATGTTAGTCTACGTGCTTGACCATCATTAGTGTATTCCCGAATACATTGTTAGCAGGGACGCTTCAGAGCCAGAGAATGCTGTCTAACAGAGGTAAAATAAATAGTTGGCGTTACTAAGTTAGTAGTTACGATCATTTAGGTAAACTATCCTAGGATAACTTATTAATAATTTTATTAACAATGGATGACTGGTAGATAATGATTCTAGCATTAAGTCCGCCAATTGTGCTGTAGGTACATTTGTATTTTGTACAATAAAATTTAAATGAATATATATATATATATATTAACCTACATTTGTAGGTACGTTTCGAAATTATTTTAATACACAGCATAGCAACCTTTGCATATTTCTATTGAATGGAGAATATTTTTTATAAGCGTATAAAATGTGTAACGTTTTATACGCTTATATACCTACGTTCCTACCGCTTTAATTAACGGTTATTATTTGGTGCCGATGATCCTAGACTAGGCAGGCAATTTTCTTTTAAAACCATCAGTTTTAGTTACGGACGCCGCTTTCAATTAATCCACTAACCTTGCAAAGCTTGAAAGATTAATTATACATCGCATTGATGCTCCTGTCTTATAAGGAATCTTTCTTCAGTGAAAATATGCTTCGATCAATTTTAATATTTTATCTCTTTTGCTTTTGTTGTTTAAATAGGTACTGCGGTTAAGCAGTGGAAATGCGACAGACAGATGTGCCATTTGGTTTATAACAGAATAGAATAGAATAGAATAGATTTATTTTCAAAATTGGATACAAGGTATCACTTATTGACGTCACATAACTTAAATCTAATTATAACTACTACCGCTTCCAAAGCGCATGTGTAGAAGAAGCGGCGGAACAAACTACACTGCAGCATTTTCATAGGACGTCAATTTACAAATATAGATCTCTTAAATCTAAATCGTGGACGAATGCACATTGCCTACATTAAAAAAACACTTTAAAATACAAGCACTCTATCTCTTTCCCACGGACCTCATATAATACGACTGAGGCTAATATACTTTGAATTCTTTTTTATGGTGATAGGCTAGCCACCTAACTCACCACTTGACTTACCACCTGATAAACCTGATTCACCAAATCCAGGATCCAAGGTTAAAGGCATAAAAGCCAGGAGAAAGAAAAAGAAGTGATGGGCTAGCCACTTGTCCCTATTTGAATCTCAATTCCATCATCAATCCACACAGCTTATCGTGGTCTTTCTTTCAGTCTTTGCAAAACTACAAGCACTTTCTGCCCCGAAATGGATAAGTTAAGATGTGATTTTAGCATGTATAGTTTTTAGCATTAATAAAATCATGATAAGTGAGTCCATCCCGCGTATTGAAGTCCGAGCTGGACTGGTATAAAAAAAAAGTAAGAATCAAATTACCTTTATTGTATTAATGTTGCATATAAAGGTAGGTACTCTCTGCTTTTATCACTTCAGGCACGTCAAGTAATGAAAGTCGAAAGTATCACACGGTCGCCCCTACGGACAGGAGTCGCAAATATTATGTGCCCTTCACTGACGAGACACATGGAGGCCTGTCGTTCTTTTAAATTTATTCATACTCTAGGTATTGGCTAGCAGTCGATATCTTCAAGGTCCTACTTCAGTATCATGTATTTTGATCTATACAAGTTTTGAAAGAGTGATTTGATACGAGTTTGTTGCAAGGCTTTTAAGTTTTATAGGTACATTGCTATTTTATTTTTTAGCATTGATTTCAGTAAAAAACATAAACATTTTTCGTAAGCTTCAAGTTATAATATTGTCTTCTAATTAACTCTAGAGACATTCAATTATGATATTAAAATAAGCAAACAAAAACATGAAAGTGTATTAAGTAGTGGTAAAAAAAAAGAAAAAAGAATTTATAAACTGAGGGGACTGTGTGTCGAGAATTCAATCAGACTTGCTTTATTAAAAAAATACATGTACAAAATTCTTTAACACAACTATAAGTTTCATAAAATAGTACGAGTAGGGGGCATGCCCACGGGAGTAAACCGAGGCTTTTAACAAGTATCTTTTTTTCCACTTTATATCGGAACCTCTCGATACGGGAACGTAAATTATTAAAATGTTAGACCCTGTGGAGTACGTTCCGGTAAAAGTCTGTCTTACACAGATTTGGTTATTAAGTATTACTATACTACGTGCATTCCGGGGCTTCGCTGCAGGAAAAATTTTGGGATACAAACTCAGGTACTTATTGTTATTACCGGTTATGTTCTACCCACGTATATACCAAATTTCATCAAAATCCGTCCAGTAGATTTTGCGTGAATGAGTAACAAACACACATTCGCACATCCTTACAAACTTTTACATTTATAATATTAATAGAAAGCTGTAGTAGGAAGGATTAATAAAATAACAACGTATAACCAAGTTATCATCTCATATTTTATGTGTTTGCTTGGGTGAACAAAGTGGAATAAACCATTTTTTTGGGGTCGACTGGCAGAACTTTAGTTTACTTTACTGGTAGATTTTAGCATTAAGAACACTTTATCTTTTTGAAATAAATATATAAAACACGAAATTTTTTCATACTTGAAGTACGAATTCAACACAATACATTTTTCAATATAAATTATTCAATAATATTTCTACACGAATTAGTAGATACGTATCTGTGTAACTTATTAAAAATCTCAACTCTCAGATAATATTCCCGAAAAGTTGTTCTCAAGCAAACTTATACTGCATTACATAAACCATGAATCATTCCATGTCTGCGCGTCCAATTTACAAATGCCCTACTTTATAAAAACGTGCGGTCACTACCCTTCAAATACGAGAGATCTTGAGAATAACAAACGAACAATTTGTATACTACTGTCGAGGTTCCCAAATTACAGCGTGCATAGTTCTGGGGATAAAAATATTTCATGAAAATTATTTCAACAAGAATTTAGTTATAAGTCACATTACAAATGTACAATCATGTCACCCCGTGGGGTGGGGGGTACAGAGCCAACAGTCTCGAAAAGACTGTAGGGCCATGCATGTTCGGCTGTATTTTAAAATGTAAAATACATTCTTATAAAATTAATTTTGTATGTATCGGCTAGACAAACTTTAAAAATCTTCAAGCATCAAAATTCACACTCATCAGCTTAATGAGCTGCTAGTATGTTTAAAGTATATAATAATAATAATAATGTAGAGATGCTGAAAATTCACATAACGAAGAAGCTGGAATATTAGGGACATGTAATGAGAAGCCACAAATACAGTCATTTTAAACCAAAATTCAGGGCAAAATTAAAGAAAAACGGAAATCCAGGCCGCAGAAGAAGATAATGCCTTGCAAATGTCCTCCAACGGTTCTCTCCATTTCTTCCACATCAGTACTACATCTCTTCGGAGCAACTAGCCCAAGAGTGCAGCTACCCAACCTAAATGATACCCAATCTTCATCAGAAAACACCATAAGAAGATGAATAATTGGTTTCAAATACAATACAGGTATTGAAAATTCTCGGTTTCTTTTCGGCATTTTGCTTGAGTAAACACAACACAGAATGCCTATGTGAAACATTGAGGAATTTGAAGAACTATAATTTTTTTACCATAATGATATAACCTCAACATTATCATCAACATTTATTCAAGTGAAGTTCATTTTATATTTTGTCCATATCTGTTTTTTCTTTACACCACAAGATTATGTTAAGATTAGACCATATTTCCATAGATACTAAAAATACTTAGGTACATGGGACTAAACATAAGTAAGTACCTAAATTGTAAATGTGAATGTGATAGCTTTCTCTCTGGAGTAAACTCTCTGGAATACTGTCCAAATTGTATTTCTTGAAAAACATTGTACCTAACAAACAATGCGCAGTTTCCTAATACTTGTGTATGTAACGTACAGTCGGCAAGATAACGGGTCGTCGGCTCATCATAAAGGGCCCACAACGGCGGAGATTTGTTTATTTTTTATTTCCGCTTTTAATGCGAAGCTTGGCGCGCCACCGCTTCGTAAAGTAACGTTATTATAGAAATTTATTCTTTACGTAAATAATTTAAAGTACACTTCTTATGAAATCAATTCATTTTTATAATCACGTCTATATCCCTTGCGGGGTCGACAGAGCCAGCAGTCTTGAAAGACTGACAGGTCATGTTTAGCTGTTAGGCTTAATGATAGAATTGACATTCAAATAATGACAGGTTGGTAGCCCAAGCCCATCGCCTAAAAGAAGAATCCCAAGTTTATAAGCCTATCCCTTAGTCACCCTTTACGACATTCTTTTTTGTATTGGTGCCGAACCACACGGCATTTTTACAGCGATAGTTTATCGCGTGATAAAAAGGCGCGCGCGTGCCGTGGTACGGGGGCTGGTGAACTTATGTTTGCTATCTTTCCGTTTTCTTTTTATTTCGTGGCTGCGCCGTCGCTCGCTTTGTTGCAACTTTCATGGATTTTGTATTTGGTCTACTTATGATTCTATGCTAATGTTTTAGAAATAATATTCAAGTTTTAAATTATTTGAATATTGTTAGTTTAAAAATTTAAAGCTTGGAATTTTTTGGCAGACTTATAAGGTAAAACAGATTGTACCTAAGTCTGAAGATTCCAATGAAACTTTAAAGTCTAATTTTCTGTAAGAAAATAAAATAAAATCTATTATTGCCACAGAAGTTTAAGTAATAAAATTATACGTTTATAAGATGCGTTGTTGGAGTTGTATGAAAGTAACTATTATCGAACTGTTCTGTTTTATTCTAGATATACTAAAAAAAAACCCGACTTTCCCCACCATAAACAGTTTTCATGAAGAATAAATATTTTCATTAATGACTGGAGAAAACATGAAAATAAGCTATCCAGGTCCATAAAAAGTTTTTCTGAACTAATTGTTACTTTTCTTTCTGCATTTCTTGAACAGTAGTTCTGTAGTGACACCTTTACTTTGCTCTCAGAATTATGACATTGTTCTCATACTACGCCACAAAAGCTAAAACCTCTTGCATTATAAATAAGCAGATTCACTGGAAATGCTCATAGATGTCGCTGTACAGAAATGTGCAGGTCGCCTTTGAGTCTCTTTGAGAACTACTGTTTATCCCTTTTGGTACGAAGACGTCATATTTATTTATGTCTCGAACAGATTTTCCATAATAAACTTTCAATCTATCATTTCACGTTGTTTTAAATATAGGTTTTAAGGTAAAGTGACATATATTTTTTTTTAACTGGAAGTGGTCGATCGATCGAAAAAAAGAGTCCATAAATAAGCCATTTTTATTATACATTGTTGCGTTTTTAACGCTTTAATACTACAATAGTCCCTAAAGTCCTATATGATAAGAGTCTTTTTTAAGTAAGTAGATTTTCATTTCGTAGCAAGTAGTGCTACGACGTTTGCTACGACGATGCTACGAACTGCTATAATTTTGTACACATATAAACTTTTTTCGCGCTACCATATTTCATTTAAATTGTTTGAATGTAAAAGTATAAAATCCAATAATGAATTTTTCTTGCATTCGGGTTAGTATAACCGTGCCGTACTAGTTACATTTTACAAGCAACATAAATAAAATTTTGACGGGTGCAAAACTATAGTCTTGGTCTAATCTTTCTTATGTGTGAATCTTTGATTTGATGAATATTCAACGATAAATTTTATTCATAATGTAACATTTCCGACTGTGAAAGTAGCCCCTAATTTTCAACTTTTCATTATAACGACATCTAGCTCTATTTAAATCAGTAACAAAAACAGTAAATCGTAGGTTATTGTGTTGTCTGGTAGTATTACGTACTGTTAACAGATGGCGTTCCAAAAATTCACTGTAGAAATGTTGATTTTCATACATTTTCTTATAACGGTCCCATGGATATATTTTCTTTTTAATTGATAAGGAACAGTAATTGAAATCAGCCAATGTTTTGTGAAAAATTACTTCGAGGTAATCGAAAATATTCCCAAGGCCCGCTCTAATTTTTAAACAATGAAATGCAACAAAGTAAAAAAAAATTGGATAAGTATTTAATACTGACTTCAGTTTTTATCTGCCTTATTAATAGTTTAAAGAAACGAATCCCAATCCCAAGATAATTTATTAGCCTTCCCTTGTTACCTTTTGCAATATGCACTGGATGACAAACAACTGGCACACACACAATGCTTATTAATTAATTATTACACCTTATTTTATTGTTTTATATTTTGGACCCAAAATTCATGTGAACTTCTTTTTATATTTTGTCTTTATCTGTTTTTCTTTACACCACAAGATTATGCTAAGATGAGACCACATTTCCATAGATTTATAAAAATACTTACATGGGACTAAACATAAGTAAGTACATACTTAAATTGTAAATGTGAAAGTGTATTTGTTGCTCCGTCTCTCACGTTTACGTGAACCGACCTTTATAAAATTTTATATACATAGGTATGTAAAATTTATTGTACATAGGTACAGTATAGAGTAGAGGTTAAGAGGGTATTTTCCACGCGGGCGAAAGCTTGTTTCTATAAAGCCTTCATGCTGACAGCGAAGGAAAATCGGTATGCGCCGGCTACTCTTTTCTTTTCTTCGGTCCCATTTTCTCTTGCCAAAAACGTCAATCTAGAAGATGACTTTTTAAGGCGATAAGTCGTTCTGTCATTAACTCAGCATCACAATTTTCTAGCTTAGGTAACCCTACCGTCGAGTGGTTTTTTTCTAAATTGTCTGTCTACACTGTGAAACTGACTACAAAATACTACACTTAATAACCCTCCTTTTTGCTTCGCCGTTGTCGAGTAAAAAAATTTATAATTAATTCATTTCAAATGCTTATTTTGTTTTTAATAGATTCAGGTCCTACTACTACTACATAACAAAATTTCTCGTAGGGGTAGGTAGAGACTACCTATTTCTTTCCACTTGCAACGATCCCTGCACATTTATTTCGCTTCAACTATTGTAAATAGAAATACACAAGCATTTTAATGGAAGTAAAGTTTATCAAGAAATAATATTACTGAGAGCATCGATAGTCGAATCTGTTAGGTGCCTTTACCGATTCATCGAAGCCACCGGTTCAAATCTCACCTCGGCCATGAGTACCAATTACAGAATCGAAGTTATTAAGTTTATTTCTAACCGATGCTCTTACGGTGAAGGAAAACATCGCGAGGAAACCTGCACATTCATGCAACTAGATGTGTAATTATGATCAATCCAGTACGGGTTAGGTTTATCCGCAAAAGTTGCGGAGGTCAGATGGGAGTCGCTTCGTGTAAAAACCTGACTCACCTAATCCAGGATCCATTGGCAAGGGCTTACCCGGGGCTCCTCTCCATGGTGCCGAGGATGCAACCGGGAGTAAAGCAAGGAAGAAGAATATTACTGAAACTAGTGAAGATTTTGCCATTTTTATCACTTCAAAGAATCCACATTAGTGGAAACTTTTTGATTAAAAAAGAAAGTTAGGTAATTTACATATTGAATTATTGTAGACATGTCTTTCTGTATTTATTGAAGTTTACTTATAGAACCGAAAACCGTCAAGATTGCATGAAGTTATTAATGTACGCGGATGAGCTAAAAGAAATAAGTAGGTACTTATGCAAAAATGGTTTAGGATGTGGGCTCTACCTATAGGTACTCTTCGGAAAAGAAGCATGATGTACCTACGTTTATATTTTACTTTTATAATGTTCGCTAGTTGTAGTAGCTGAGATAGTTGATTCAAAGCACTGTCATTTAATTGCATTATTAATACACAAGTGATCCTAATCGTGCATTCTAAGTATGAATTGTACCATGTTTTTAAAGTCTCGTTAAAGCTTACGTTAAGCTTGACATTAGCAGCGACATAAATTTAAAAATCAACTTCATACTTTCTTATTCCAATACAAAAAAAAATCCTACTACATCTCAGAGACAATAATATCAATTGCAATAAAATACCATCCCAAAACGACGTGATAAATCCGCCCATCGCCCCCCAGCAGTAAACACTAAATCACTTAAATCTGCGATATGATCGACAATAACCGAGCAATTCGATCCAATCCTCGTCCCGAGTTTTTAAGGGTGCTTTGTGTAGTAAAGAGGTCTGACATAACGTGTTACCAAATAAAAGAAAGGTGTGAATTCTCACGGGCGCTTCTTGAAGCCCCACCTACTTAAGATGGCGTTATCCCCACCTACCGTTTGTCAGCCAGTAGCGTTTAAGGATCTCCTCTTGCTCGTACCTACAAACTCCCGAGCACCACCTATTTCCAATAGCAATTATCACTTTAACGCTACCTTGCCACTTCAGATTAGATTCCGTCTTTGCATCCAGCTTTCACTACGCGTACCTCATCTTAACAAATTATGAACGCCTAACCAAAATGGACACAATCGAAGATATATCAAGCACGTGTGAAAACGACGTCGAAAACAGTGTTTTCAGGAAAAACAGTTTCGATTGCGAAACGGAAACCGATTATGACAGTGAAAACGAGACTATTGATGTGATTTGTGAAAACAGTGTAAATACAATCGCCAGGAATAGTGACAAAATTATTGCGAATACATTTCCTGCAGATAGGAATTATTTGTATGAAAGTCGTATTTTATTTCCAACTAAATTTGATACTAGAAACGTTTGTGATGATAGTGAAGCCAATGTTATAAGACATTCGGTAAGCAGTGTAATTAATAGTAGAAGTAAAACATTTTTGATTGATAATATTTTAGGTAACGATAAAGATACTAATGTTGAAATTAGTAATAGGACTAACACTGATAGTGATAATTTTGAAGAAGCAGCTGATGAACATAATGGTGAGTATATTTTTTATATTATATTGCATTCCTTTTTTAATAAAGAAGTTACGTTTTATGGCTAGAAACAAGACAAATTGTTGAGCCGAAGAAAAGGAGACATATCTTACACATAATAAAAAACGTTTTATGTTTTGAATAACACTAATAAAACAGAACATTCCAAAATTTACATACTTCCTCAGGACCTATGTAAATATCATTATGATTTTTTAAGTACCTTTATTCAATTTTTTTTATTCATCATAAATATAAATATAGGATAATATACGGGACAAATTACACTGATTGAGTTAGCCCCGAAGTAAGTTCGAAACTTGTGTTACGAGATAGTAACACATCGATACTATATTTTATAATTTATAAATATTTATATAGATATACAACCGTCAGTAATAGGTACTATTTGCTATAAAAACACCAAAAAATTACTCAAGAAGATACTTATATTTTAATTTCTCCAAGAGCGGAGTACACTGTGACTATAGTTTCAAAAGCGTGAATATTTCACAAACATATCCATAAATTTAATTATTAAATTTAGGTTCACGCATACCACGTATCAACGATACACCACGAATTTATGATACCTAAAATTAAGGGTGCAACTGGGGACACGCAAAGATGAGAGAATGGAGAGAGAGAAATAGGTAGGAAAAGGTTCGACTGGCAGAGAATGCCTTGTGGCATTAAGTTCACCTGTCGTACATTTTACGTGCATAAAGTTTAAATAAATATAATAGGATGCTCTATTCCCGGTTGCACCATCTACTTAACTACTACTTACTTACATACTACTGCTAAACTTCAGGGCCAAGACCAGGTTGCCAGCTTTCTGACATTCTTTTTCCACTTTCTTCTATTATTTTTCCACACACACAAAGTGTCAGACAATCAAGACTTCTAAGAATTCCTCGTTTAGGTACCTACTTTACAAAAAATTCCTATAAATAATCTCAAATCGTTCGAATTGATTTTATAATTTACACACAGTCCTTAACTTAATTATTACGATAACAATTTACGCACACATAACATCTTCATCTGTACTACGGTTGTCTCCTCATTTTCTGAAAAGAAACGGATTTGATATTTGATTTAAAATTTGTATGACTTGTTATTCATACAAATTTTGTGTTATAAATGTATGATGTGTCCCGTTAAGCGCACCTTGAACATTAATTAATATTGCATACTGCGGTACCATCATCCTCCTGACTTTAGTCCCGGTTACATCACCACTCCGAAGAGAAGCCGGGTATATAAACCCGGGCTTCGTCTACCCGTCCGGCTTCCCGCCGGCAGGTCTTTCCACACGTAAAAGCAAAAAAAGGTTTATACACGAAACGACTCCCGTCTGACCTCTGCAACCATTGCAGGGGAACCTAACCCGTATTGCATCGATCATGGTTACACATCCATAAAACCTCGCTTCTTTCCCGATTAGAGATAGGCGAAGGCTACATTTTTCTTACCACTAGCATATATATGTTTGAGTATGTTAAGATGGTTCGGTCATTTGGAGAGGATGAATGAAAGCTGGTTGACTAAGCAGATATACAAGGAGAGTGTGGAAGGAAAGGTCAGAGCGGGAAGACCTAGACGAAGGTATCTTGATCAAATTAAGGACGTCCTGGTCAAGGGGTCAGGTCAAAAGTACCTGAAACCGCCGAGCTTGCATGAATCGAAGGAAGTATGCAGAGATCGTGGCAAGTGGAAAGAGGTAGTCTCTGCCTACCCCTCCGGGAAAGAGGCGTGATTTTATGTATGTTAATTCTACACTCTTTGCATGGAAATTCGACGATTTTTGGTACACTAATAATACTGTTCTGTTCTAGTATCGTCAACATCAACGTGTCCGGATCTAAATGCTCTGAACGAGGCGGGGCTCCTTGCTGGCCATGCGTACGCGCACTGGCTGGCGTCGCACCAACCATCTTCAACTTATTACGGTAACAAAACTATACAAACTAGACATTTTGGATAATATTCATATTTTCTATTAACAAATTTGTACAATGTGTTTTAAATGTTGAAAATTTAGGAAAAAATAGGTAGTTATGGCAACGTCTTTATCCTTTACGGGGTAGACAGAGGCAACTTTCCCCAACTCTAAACTTCTCGTAACTATATTCATTTGTACTGTGCAGAGGTAATAAACATACTTTCCCATAAGTATTAATATTTTGTAACAAATTAATTCTAAATTCAGAAGAATTCAATGTGAGAGAGATAGTTATGATCCTAGTCTTCAGATACGCATTAAGATTTTCAACTTGTTTCGAAACTAACATCAAAGAAGAGGAGCACGTTTTCAAATCGATCTTTTTACTTTTGGGGTTTTTGACATGAAATTCTGTGCGCAGATTATAAATAGAGATCTATCAACTTAATTTAACAAGTTATATCTATGAGGAATTTATTCTCTGCTTGTTTTAGAATTTAATGACTTCATATCATTAAGAGAAGCCTACATTTTAATGGTCGATATTAATATACTTACCCACCAAATTAGCAAGAGATCGGATCTGTGTATAGATCAGTCTCAAAAAATTACCGCCGGCTTGCTACCCACTGGTTCAAGACAATCACAGTGTTTCTCTTCTCTTTATTACCTTTGACTGTCGAAACAATATTTTTATAGCTGTTTTAGATATACATACTTACATACATATTATCATGTCTATATCCATATTGAAAAAAATATATATTCTAAATTTTAGAACTTTATCTAACTTTGTTAAATATTATTATTAATGTTTTCAACTACGAATTTGAGTAAGTGGTGTTAACCTTCAATGGTTTACACATTTAGCAATTACATTAAAATATGTACCTATTAAATTGTAATTTTATCATGTAGGTATCAATGTAGCCTACAATGGTAGACCAAATACTTAAATAAATAAACCTACCTATAATAAAAGCGCCGAGAACGAAACGGCACCCTATGCTAGACACACATACGTATTCAAAATTTGATTACGAAAATATATTTCAGATGCTACAATATTTATAGCCATATCTATTATTCTTATAATTTTTCTCAGCGTGCCACACCAAAATAGATTGCTTCGCAGCTCGCAGCATCACTCTCGAAACGATCCCCTATGCTTAAAGCAAAAAAAAAAAAAAAATTTGTGGTAATCAGCGTTTCACCCTAATCGCAATAAGCACATTAGTTGGCATGTGTAGATCGCGTGATAATGCGAAAGGTGCGAATCTTCGCACGCATGTGCACGCAACTTTATAAGCCCAGATGATTAGGTACCTACTTACAATTATTTTTTATAACTCTGCCGCGGGATTATGAACTTTGAGCGCACCTTTTCTCTGAATAAATGGATAAGAGTTTCCCGCTAAGCGATAGGGAAGGCAGAGCCTACAGTCTCGAAAAGTCTAGAAGACCACGTTGATGATAGAATTGAGATTCAAATAGTGGCAGCGGTTGCTAGCCTATCCTATAACATAAGCATCTCAAGTTTGATTGACAGATTTAATTATTAAGAAAAACTTCTAACATAGGTGTTTCTGTTTGTTTATTTATAAATAATAAAAGTTTAATAAATAAATAGAAAATACACTGGCTTCTTCGATAGGATTTTGAATAGAAAGATGTCTGAATTTTTTGAAATAACAATTCTTTCTGTGTTAGTGGTTTATGGTGTTTTCAAAATACGTGACCGTACAATTTACTCCTGCGCATTCTCGAAATACAATTATTTGGTTGAGATCGTAAGTCAACTGTCCTTTGGCATGTCAGTGGCTATAAAATTAGTGTGACAGTGTCATGTCCGGGAATTGGATGGGGGTCCGAGTGG
This sequence comes from Amyelois transitella, assembly GCF_032362555.1. Classification (NCBI taxonomy): domain Eukaryota; kingdom Metazoa; phylum Arthropoda; class Insecta; order Lepidoptera; family Pyralidae; genus Amyelois; species Amyelois transitella. The sequence continues at coordinate 3,338,251 of NC_083512.1, read as the reverse complement.
TGTTCAAACTTTCTATGTCAACTTATCTCGTAAACATACAGTGAACGCAGCCGTGCATAGACATAATATACAAAGCTGCGGTGATTTATTAATAAATATCAATCAACATGAGGAGCGCAAAAACTTTCGAACCGTTAGTCTGATTTTCATGAAAATATGTGTCAAAAGGATCTGTCAAAAGAATTTTTAAGTTCGTAGGACATCAAACTAAGTAGTTTTTGAGATATCACAATTTTGCAGAAAATTTAAATTGTTCGCAAGGTCCAAGTTTGCGGCGAACGACTTGTTAAAGCTATGAAACGTCGTCATGTCCTGTAATCAATTACAATCAGGCAGAAAATATTAAAAAAAAAGATATAGTTTTAAAAAAATCTGGGATAGAAGTGAAACGTACTTATAAAAAAAAATACAACCAGGAGCACGCCCAGATGAGAAACGGGAAAGTTAAAAAACAAACACATATCTTCAACCTCATTTCATCAAATACAATAAAATAAAAATAAAATAAAAACAGCATAAAATGTTCTAATTCGTTAGCTCCACACCGCGCTATGATTCTCGCGACGCATCCTCGGATTCCTTCGTCGAATTGTCGCATCGGTGGTCGCGACTTCGCACTTATGTGACAGTCAACAGCTGCCGCGATAATTGCCAACAAAGCTCGCGTGTTTGCTCGCCGTCTTAACGCACTCCCTTTACTATTGAACTGTATCGGTAACTAAATTAACGAGAAGTACTTTAATTTTTTGCTTAAATTTTAAAAGTTTTCGCTCAAATTTCACGTGCATTTTGTACATTTTACAAGTGCACAAATACTGGATTTATCTCATTACTGTTTTAAAGGCAAATGTTTCCAATTCTACTTTTAGACAACTTTCTTGTGTCATCAGGATTTTTTCGGATTGCCACTGCTATCTGGACCTCGCAAATATAAATAAATAGTTAAATTGGAATTGTCTTTTTTTTCATTACCTAACCCTTCGGGAAAAGAAGTATGATTTAGTGTTCATTGAGATTTTTATTTATATTTATAGCATTGTTTTTCGTTATGGATAATTTGGCGTTTCGTTCGGGTTTGAATTTAAGAAAACATAATAAAAATGACATTCCTGCTAAGTTCATAAGATTATGACCATTTATTTTTATATTTGAGAATTTTTCCTAGCTCACTGAATAAGGCAACGCAAGAAGATAAATTAAGTCTAGCTAGTCAAGTCTTATACACAGAGTTTACATTAACCATAGAGATATTGTAAAAGCCAAAACAAAATCAATTTGAGCAGCAGTTTTTCAACGTTAACCAGGAACTAAGCATGAAATCTAATATATCGTTAATCGCTTATGCAAATCGTTAGCAAGCGGTTAGCACACCCATCACATACGCCAGCCACAATACTATGTTGACACGCGGGATGTCAAACTGCGCAGGCGCACCGCAAACATTCAGATTGTGTTTATAGCCACTTAACGAGAGCCTGCGATAATTCCGATTAGTGCCCTAAAAAACTTTACCATGTATTTGTTTTTAGCAAGACGAGCTACTTTGTATGATGTGCTTATTTACTTGTTGTACGCCTACATGTTACTAGGTGCAAGTCATGCATTTATGATTGTCTGTTCCGTTAATAAACATAAGTAGGTAATGTCCAAAATAAATTAATTTCTATCACTTTCGTACGAAGACGTTTGTAAACGAACCATGGCACCGTGGTGGTATAGTGATTTATTTTCCCAGTATATTTTGGTGTTAAAATAGATATCTATATCTTGACCACCCCTTATCTTTTTATTTGTTAAGTGAACAACATCATTAAATGATGCATAAGACAAATTTATAGTTTTTAATTATCATTAAGCAAAGAAATTTTTTTTTATTTATCAAGCTATATATTATAATTTTTTTTAATACAGATGACAAACACAATAGGAGACCTCGACGAGCCGGGCCTGAGAGAAAACCAAGGCAAGCCTACAGCGCCAAGCAGTTGGAGAGGTTAGAAGCTGAATTTAAACTAGACAAATACCTGAGCGTATCCAAGAGAATGGAGCTATCAAAAGCGTTAGGCCTTACAGAAGTACAGATAAAAACTTGGTTCCAAAATCGTAGAACGAAATGGAAGAAACAACTGACGTCACGACTCAAAATTGCGCAGAGGCAGGGATTATTTCCAGGACAAATCTTCGGACACACCCCGCAAGCATATTCCCTTCTGAATCCGTATGCGTATGCGCCTCTTAGTTGCGTATTTTCGCCAGTCCCATTACCTTCGTCGCCACCTTGAATATTATAATTGTCGACTCGGAGCGTTGTTCATAGAATTAACAAATAAAATAGTTATTTCGCTCTTTATGATACTATTGATGGTTTTGAAAACCTAAATAAGTTAAAAAGTTTGTCCATTCCAAATAAATGTGTATTATAGAAACAGAAAACGAAATGTATAGAGGTAAAACTTGTTATTTATTTTGACGTACATATCATGATAGTTAGAACCAGGACCACACATGATAATTAGTAAATAGATTTGTTCAGATGACTCGCATTAATGAAGCTAATTATTTAAAATTCTTAAGCCTGCAAGGTGAGGTCACGAAGCTAATAATTATTTAAAAACTTATAGTTATTAGGATAAGTAATAAGATACATATCAACGTTGTAAATTTTAAATGTATGTTTATTGTTCATACCCGCGGCTTCGTCCACTAAATTGTAGAATATATTTATTAAAATAAAACTCCAATGACTTTTCCGTGTCATGATATTCGTTGTTAACGTCATTTAAGCAGATTCATCATCACAATTCGTATCATTCCATTCATTTTTAACTATTTTAATTACGGTGTGAAATGTACATAATTAGCTATTTATTGCTTAACTAGCGACCCACCCCGGCTTCGCACGGGTGCTAAATTATAAATGTTATTATACATAAAAACCTTCCTCTTGAATCACTCTACCTGTTACAAAAAACTGCATCAAAATCCGTTGCGTAATTTTAAAGATTTAAGCATACAGACAAACAGACTAAAATAGCGACTTTGTTTTATACTATGTAGTGACACTACTTTTAACGCCTTACCCGTGTCCCAAAACGAGGTGTCAAAATATTCGTCATCCTGTTGATGGAATGACGAAGCTAATTATTATTTCAAGAGATTTAAACGTCATATTATTTTTTTTAACCCCTCTGTATGATGTTTCATAACCCACACATGTGTAATCTCAGTAAATTACACTATTGGTGCTTTTTAATTTTACGTCGTAAAGAATAACTTTTTTGAATTGTAGATATATTTTTGTTTATCTTTTATTTGTACAAAGTTTATTATAAAATTAAGTATCCTTGAGTTCGTATCGTAACAAGTTTCGAACTTACTTCGAGGCTGACTCAATCTGTGTAATTTATCCCGTATATTATATGTATACAGTGTTATACATAGGTACACACATAATTAACATATTGTCATTTAAATAAGTTATGTTTACAACCATTTTAGAAAAGACTTTGATAAGTATTTTAAAAATATTGTGTAAATAGTATTAAGGTACAATCATTATATATACTTAGTTATTATCTATCTATAGGTATAGGGAATCGGGATATAATAATAACTTTAATACTGTAAAAACCATGTAAATATGTCTTTAATTTAATCTGCAATATTTAAATATCAGCCCAATAAAATCAAAGAACTGGAACATTTATTTCATTAAATCACTACCTTTACTCGCAGCTTCGCCATCTACAAAGAATATATATAATTTTTACCGTAATGGGGTTTATCCTTTTCCAAATTCTGAATTAGGTATATATACGCAAATCATTATTTTATACTACTTGTATTCCTTTTTTTGTATGGCGTTCGTCGAAATAAATAAATACTTTAAAAAAAAATTGGTTCAGTAAACAACAAACAAACAAATAAACTTACTTTCGCATTTATTAAGTTGGAATAAATCGAGCTTGTATAAACGAGCTTCTTGGCAAGAAAAAGATAAAATGACAAGAAAAAGAAAAGTCAATTCACAGTCATTCTTATATAAGTAATACTAGCTGCTACCTGCTGCTAGCTGTAACCTTTGACTTTATACGCGTGGATTTTATTAGTTATTGATTGATTGATTGATATTTGCCATTTCTATTCGCCATCATAGATTGCTTCTCGGGTTAAAGATTTTTTTTTAAATCAACACTTCCGTATGAAATCTCTAGAGAGAAGACCGGCGCATGTAAACCTCAAGTGAGAAAATTAGATGTTTAAAAGTTTACAAACGTGTCTTTGTAAACTTTTAAACTGATTTATGATGATGGTTGGATTCTTAAACGTACTAAATGTGGATGTGTATTTTTTTGATAAAATGTTAACAATAATCTCAGGGTTTATTTAATCTAATTGTACATATACATATAACAATATGAATGTTTCAATAAAAAATAGGTTTCTATTGGCAGTTGGCAGGCGGGTAAAGGTCATCGCAGTGCGCGCCGCCCAACCCTAGTGCGGCGGCTCGAAGGGCTCCCAGCGCTCCGCCTCGGATCCAGGCCACTCCTGCGCTGTTTTTTTTGTAAATTAATTAATGAAAAACAGGTTACCTAACTAGGGATTCGGTAAGGATTGAGCGGGTGGAATAAAAAAGCGTGTAGCGCATGGTGTTGTTTAAGCTACGGTGCCAACCGTTACGGTGAGGGAAATCATCTTAGGGAATAAACTTCCATACATATAATCACATCTTTATACTTCGCAGGGTATATAGAGTCAATAGTCTTGAAAAGACTGAAAGACCACGGTCAGCTGTCGGCTTAATGACCGGAATTAAGATTCAAATAGTGACAGGAATAGCCCATCGCCTACAAGAAGAGTTCCAAGTTTATTAGCCTTTCCCTTAGTCACCTTTTACGACATCCATGGGAATGTTAAGGGGTGGTCCTATTCGTTGCCAGGAACCACACTTCCTTACGCCAATTTAGTATTTCCTTTTATTGTATCGGGTCAGGACTTATAAACTGGTCTTTACCTACACTCACATGGATGTCATAAAAGGCGACTAAGAGATAGGTTTCCTTTGAAGAGGAATCCAAAGAACATATTCTTTGGATTCCTCTTCAAAGTAACAACTTGTCACTATTTGAATCTCAATTCTATTATTAAGCTAAACAGCTGAACGTAGCCTTTCAGTCTTCCTCACAAGGGAGTAAAGTGTGTGTGTTTTTAAGTACATAAAAGAGTACTTACTGCCAAATCGGTAGCCAATACCGACTGCTATCTTCAAATCCTCTCGCCTGTTTATTGCCCACACATAACACTCTATACAGACAAGGCAAGGACCTTGGCTTCATAGCTATAAGGGCGAATCTGGCCAGCTTGTTGACGGCACCGGCCATCTTTGTTTTGGTAGGGACCGTGTCGCGCTTCACTCGGAATATCTCGTCCATGTTCATGGAGTCTCCGCCGTTGTCGACGACTTGCATGTACTGAGGTTGTTGGGGATGCTGTGGGTTTTATAAACATATGTAAGTATTTATCTATCTTTCTGTACTTATATAAAGAGAAGAATTATCTACTTGATTATGTTGATAAAGAATTAACTAAAAAAACGAATTAATTTTCCTTGTGCCACTTTTTAAAGCAGATATTATTATTCACACAAAGACTTTCCCTTAAGGAGGAAAATAAGCTTTAATATGTCGAATTATCGGCATATATCATAAATAGCGGACATTTTTCTTTATAAGAACCTGAGAATTACAAAGAACTGCTTTATGTTCTTCACTATCGTGGAATTCACAAATATTCCCAAAGCTTTGGCAAGTACTTATATTGAACCTCTCTTTAAGCTTAATTAGGGTAGTTGTCGAACTATTGAGTTACATCAGTTCTTTTCAAACTTTACTTCTTTTTAAAGAAATTGAACGTTTGTACAAAACTATTATTGCGGCATACTTTTTCCTGGCGTTAGTACCAGTTGTATCCTCACCTCCCACGAGGAGACAGAGATCCACTTATGACCAAGATTAGGTAAGTCAAGTTTTTCACGAAGTGACTCCGTCTAATCTCCGCAACCATTACAGGGGCGTCTACGTTTAACTGCTATGCCATACTCAGAGAAACAAAAATACTTATAAATTACTCGTCATTATCTACTGAATAGAACAATAGATTGATCATTGGGCACCGTACCTATGAAAAAAAAACAATAAGAATGAATGAATGAAAGACTTATTTGAACAACTACGTACCATAGTAATACACATAAGAACTTGCAGCACGAACATCCCAAACGACAGAAATGCGATTCCAGTCAAAGAAATGTCGAACAAGTCGGAAATGCCTAGGCCGTGACTGTGACCATCTCCCTCTCTTTCTACAGACACCTCCTCGTGGATGTGAGTCGAGGGGGGATGGTACATCGGCGGAGGGGGAGGAGGCATGTGGTACTCGTACCCACCACCTGAGGATTACAAAGAATTTCAGTATTTTGTCTCCTGCAGTTTCCCAATCTTTCTGATGATTTCATAGTGCATGATAAACCCTTATATAAGTAAGATTGCATAAAAATATTGATGTACATGGTTGGACTAAATGAATGATGCACGGTACGTTGTAAGTAGAACGACTTTGAAACAAATTTTCGTATTTAATTACTTATAAATATAAACAATATTGATCTAGGTACGTCTGGAGCATAGTACAACACTTTTGAAATCGGCTTCACTCTCAAACATATTTAAATCATAATATTTATTTGCATTATTTGGGTACAGCTTATAGATTTTCTATACTTTGTGATCTAAGCTTGAGCTTGAAGCAGAGTTATAAGTAAAAAAATAAGCTAAAATTATATCAACTCGAATTAACTCACTATATTTGGATAGATCAATTCCTTGCACCTGACCCGCTGCAGGCTCAGGATATGGTGGGAAGCTCCCCTGAACGTTCTCGTACACTTCGTAACCTTCACGAGAATTAGAAGACGGCGACACCTCCCCCTGGACATTTTGGGGGTAGTATGGAATTTGGGGTGAGGAAGAATTACTCACGACAGTATTGGCAACTGATGTAGGGTTAGTGCGAAAGTCATTGTTTAACGCGGCTACTCTGAAAATTTCAATTATTAATCTTTGATCTGAAACTAAAAAATGTTTTAACACAAATATCCTACAAGGTAATGAGAAGGATTTTAGTTAAATTGCTTTGTTTGTTCTTTAGATGTAGACACTATAAATTAAATTTAGTTGCTTAGATATTCATAAAAACTACCTAATAGGAAAACTTAATTACAGATCATTTATCACATTCATTTAGATCCCGATTATAATGTCTTTCCTACACAATTTTGAGCAGCAACAAAGCCATCACATTATGAAAGTACAGTACAAACATTTATTTTATTTTGTGGCTATATGCCACGTCTATATCCTTTGTCGGCGTAGATAGAGCCAACAGTCTCGAAAAGACTGAAATAGGCCACATTCAGCCGTGTGATAGATAGAATTGAGATTCAAAAATTCTACAAAAGAAATCCCAAGTTTAAAATATATCCCTTAGTCACCTAATTAGAAAATGGCAAACACATAAAAATCAGGTTTCATTACTTTCTCCATATACTCACTTAGTCAGCCATTCCTGGTAGTTAGCCGATCCAATATCATACATGAAGTTGTCTCTTAAATCCTGGTTTCGCCTCGTGACCCTCGGATCTGCGCCGCCAGCCGCGAACGGCTCTCCGAGGCGGCTCTGTAGCACTTTCTTGCCCATTTCCTCTAATATTTGTTCGGCGATGTAGTTTCGACAGTGGTACTCGTTCATCATCTCTCTGGGTTTTTGCAATTATGAAAATAACAGGCAAACACGTAAGTACCGATAGCTTTTTTGTTATTCTTTAATAATACAAGAATTATGAACAGTTTAAATGACTTTACAATAGGAAATTAATATATTAATAATAAATATAAGGTTTGCCAGGCATCCGGCTAAAGCACTAAATCAAGCTCTTTAAGTTCTCTGTCCGGCCTCCAACATCTCGATGAAGAAAAATCAGGACGTCCATTTTTACCCAAAATGTTACGGCAAACTCGCGGGTCTAGCCGGCCATTAGGTATTCAATTCAATTAATTATTGCATATAATTTTGTACATTTCAGTTTTAACTACTATCACTACTACTACTTATAGTGACCTGACGATCCTAGCCAATTTAAGTGGTATCAAAATATACACTAGAGTATATCCGCTCCTCCAGCGTAAGTCGAAGTAGATTAAAACGTATTTTGTTACTTGGGTGGCACTTTAGAATGGGACCACCCCAACTCCTTCTCATCGATGTTGTAAAAAAGCGACTAAGGGAACAGATGAACATTCATCTATTGCAAGCTTATACGCTGGTCTGGTAGCGAAGAAAAGACAGTGGTCATTACTCATAACAAAAGACATCAACGCACTGTTACCTCGTATTTACCTATGTACCTACTTTTAATATTAAACCAACTGTAAAAACTTTAGCAAATCTTTTCGCGGCACGGCATCTTTCACTTGCATGACAATATTTTAGAGTTTAAGATTTTACAGTCAGATTAAATCATAACATACGCCTATTGTTAAAATTATCTATAACAAACATAATCCTCATAGAAAATACCAGTCAAATCATCACTTCAACTCTCTAAAAGAACTTTTCGAAGGAAGCTAACCAATATTTGATCATGAATTTTCAGGTTTCCTCACGATGTTTTCTCCTATTTAAAGTGTGTTGCATATAGCTCCGAAATTAATAGTTAAAACAGAAAATAATTGATAAATGGCCAATATTTTTTAAAGCGCACTTTAATACTTACTTTTACGTAGGGTAAGGTTGCTTAAATCGTACCACCGCCTAAGTCGTACCCCGGTAATTTCTCACTTGATACACAAAAAATGCACCATCTGATGACATTTATCTGAACTATTTAGTCAGGCAAACAAATTCAAACAAGTGGAACGCTGCTCGGCTTTGTGAAACGAAGATATTTAAAAAGTAAGTATTTTATACGTATTGCATTACAATTTTTGGCACATTTATAAGCTATTTATGGCAGGATAGCGATAGTTAATTTATTTCTTTGACAATGTCTATTTAGAGTGCGTTTATAGGTTTTGTTAGTTGTTTTAATTTGAAATTCAGAGGTCCCCTCTGCTTAAGTCGTACCTGTGCTAAATTCCTTAGTCGTACCGGTACGACTTAGGTATAAAGAAAATTATTTAACAATTAATTTATTTTTTTATCAGGTTATAAATACTACATAGCATGAAAAATATAAAATACAATACTTGGAAGCAAGAGGATATGGACCAGGCTCTATAATAGAAGCCAAGGAAAATATAAAGAAGAAGAAGAAGCCTGTACTAGATATGAAAAAAATCAAAATTGAAAAAGGAATTAATAAAAGTATTAAAAGAAGAAATAAAGAAAAACAAAAAAATAAAAGCTAAAGCAACATGGTTATGCCAACTATGTAAAGAAGATCGCGAAGAAAACATGATCCAGTGCATAAAATGTAAAGTCTGGATACATGACCTATGCGCTGGTGTAGAAAGTAGTACCTACCATTAAAAAATATATTTGTGATATCTGTGTTAGTAAGTAGATTCGATATTATAACTTCTTGATAACCAAAACATGTTTCAAGTGATCTCTTGTTATTCAGTATTATTTCTATATAGTTTATTATGACTTCATTGAAGTCTATTTTCTAAGTACGACTTAGGCTATAGGTGGTACGAGTTAGGAACTGAGGCGCCTTAGTCGTACCGAAAGCAGGTTTGTTAAAATTGTTATTTTAATTATTTTGATGAAAGATTTGTTAGTGTCTATAAAAGTTGATGGAAAGGCAACTAAATAAAGATTCGACAGATGTAGGAAGTTGTGTTTAATTTCAATTGTAGTAATTATTAGAGTAACATTTCCTTAGGGGGTACGACTTAAGCAACCTTACCCTAAATAATTTTTATTATAAACGCTTTAATATGCCAGAAAATACTAACCTATGAAAAGCAAGCGTGGACAAAGCAGCATCAATTGATCCATTAGCGACTGGGCCTTGAACCTTCGACACACTGACACTATCGTTCTTCTGATCTCCATTCACCATAAAATAGGTAGGCATCAGGTCGTTACGGAGAATGTCATTCACATTTAATACGTTATCAAACATTTTAGCACAAAGAGAACTGGAAAAGTAAAAAATAAATGCAATTTTTAAACGGAAAAGTAACATTGCGACGAATTTTGCGTGCGACACTTAAAGTTTGCTGCATAAAAATGAATGTCATATTCGCATCAAAAGAGATTATACGGGTTATAGAGCGGAAAATGTGAGGAGATTAGATCTTGAATGCGTGCGTCTAACTGTGGTAGGTAGATGCATCGCTAACGGAAACGATTTAGAGATAAATGCGTTGAGTTTTCTATATAAGAAAGAAATATTTCAAGATTTCTCAGTTTTCTAAATAGGAAATGCTCTTGTCGTTTCAATTGCGTCCTAGGATGGAGCCTGGGGATAGTACCGTATAGCTTCAGAGCTTTCTTTCTGTCTTGTCTTCAAGGAAGACTCGACCAGAACAAACGTTGTTTTTGGCCCATAAGTTACGTGTTTGTATACGCGTCATTGCTTCACGCCTCTTCACGATTTCAATAAGACATCACATTATTTTGATATTGGCATATAAAATTAAAGAAACCATAGTCAAAAGCATACCCCGGGCTCCTCTCCAGAGGAATGAGGATGTAACCGGGACCAAAGCAGCCGGGAAAAAAGGTAAAGCCAGGAGGAGAGAGAAGGGCAATGTAAATCCCCGAAGTGACTGCTTGGTTCACGTTGATATTATCATTTAAGTATTGACAAAATCTAATAGATTGTTATCCCAAAAACAAAATTGTCACCCTTTTTATTCAAAGTGCTATCAAATCTCAACAGCATAGCGTGATGCAAATTACTTACTTAATGGATCATTTTACCGCGAAGATATAAAGGTTTTTAATGGCGCTTAAGCGGGCAATATGGTTTGTTCCCACGTCGGCCGTCCGAAATATGACATCCGAACATTTGTAATACAACAATGGATCCTTTTACCGCCAGAGTGGGGCACTTAAGATCTGCGGGGGGCGGAATAGGGTGCTTCTAACTGGTAGGATGATGAATAATTATACGCAGCTCCTACCGGTGTGGGACGATAAGTTTAAAAAGAACTAGTTTTTTTCGCTTTCATATAGTCCTGATAGGTTAAAGTACTACCTCAACTTTAATTACCTAGTTACTTTCATTCTAGTTACCAAGTAATAGCGTAAAAAAAGCAGAAGGCCAGCTGAAATTCAGTAATAAATTTGCGAATGAAAATCCAGTACTTAACAGGTACTACCTAGTAGGTAATGTCATTTTTCTGGCATCACGGAGGTCAAATTTTGCGTTACGCTTTCCAAATAAAACTATAGTTGAGATACTATACCTAGGTACCTATTAAGTACATAAGTTATGTATTTACAGGATTATACGTAAAACTTCGTGGGAGATTTTCTCGAAATTATGTTTCTTCATTTTGTGTAAAGTAAATAGGTAAAAGTAGGATTTTTATTTATTTATTTTATTTTTGACCCTTCTCTAAACTCTAGACAATGATTGCAGCAAGAGGTTGAGGTCCAAATAACAGGCAATAAAGAGGATCAATCTACGTTATAGGCCCATCTTTACTTCGTAGATGTCGTAAGTAAATGGTAACAAAGGCAATATAACTTAAACCTAACGCAAAAACAAATTTCGATTGATAGGTTCTTACTTAAATCTTTCATCAGACCTGTCATTCTGCATGGAGCAGAGTAATGGGCAACGAAAGCGACTGATGAAAGGAAACTGCATGCATGTGAAATGGGAATGTTAAGATGGATGAGTGGAGTGACAAGAATGGATAAAATACGTAACGCGTACATATGAGGAAGTATGAAAGTAGAGCCAATAAATGAAGCTTATTTGGATTCAATTATCGCTTGAGTTATATCGTGACTTTTATTTGATATTTTACTTAGATTTAGATTAGAAGTTACGTATTTTGTTCCGAATCTGGAACTTTATAATTATCAAAAGTGCCATCTGTTGGTGAGTAAAACTTATACCGCTTATTAACGGGTTTCACATTATTGATGTGCGTTGCGGTTTAGCTACGAGTGACATCTAGTAGCGAATAGTAAAACTATTAAATGCTAATGCTTGTATGGTATTTTTTTTGTTTGTAGATGGCGTTGTCATTAAAAAATAATGCAATTATGTTTAATACATTGTGTACCTAACATAAGGGATACACGTAGTGAGTAAATCCTGGATTCTTGCCTAGTTCGCTCCTAGATACCAAAAATAACTGTGCCATTTGGTCGTTGACAAAGGACCACTCCATCGCGGATACCTGTGCTAAAAAAACTATCCTTATTCCCATAAAACAGCACACACATACACTCCACACCTTCTACGACCTTCATAGATCTCTATCACAGCCGTATATTCTCATGACTCAAGTCTATTTCTTCTCTTTATAACACACTAGATAATTAAGAAAGATCTTCAACTAGTAAAATATCACGTTTTCGATACTTACAAGATTTTTATTCACCTGGTAGATGCAAACTACAGTGTTGAATAAAAAAAAAACATATTTACATTATCTTAAAATTTATTCGACTTTTACACATGGATATATATAACTGAATATTCGATAAGCTTTTTAAAAGTACATATTGCGACAACTGTGTTCATTTCATTAAGTAGAGTTGGTTTCCAAAACCCTACCTGTTGTTAAATTTTTGATGGTCTTGTTTTTAACATGACTCATGTCCAAATCAAAAAACATGATCCAATTCATAACTAATTCGTCATAATGTTGATCTAATAATGAGTATGTTTGTTTACATTTACTAATATTACACATTTTTTAAAACTAGAAAATTACCATAATTTTATTGATGCATGCATAATAAATAAAACATCATGATTAAGTCTACACACTACGAAACAATTTAGACAATTTCACTCAATGAATGAAGGTCGTATTTATAAAATGTTGAAAAACAGTACAACTTTAAACATCTTTACAAATTCATAAGTACTAAGGTATACCTCTAGCTGTTTTCTGTGAGAGAAATAATTCTCCTAGTCTATCAAACACAAAATCCAACTACTCATACTTCAAAACTATTACTACATATAATGTTGACTTTAATTCAATAGAATCCTCTTTATTTTAGACTGTGCCCATATAATCATGGTGATGCTCACATATTGGAAAAGCTCAAAAACTTAACACATGCATTACATTTATTTGTAACTTTATATTTATATTTGTTTTATTTGCTATTTAAAGTGTCTTTTGCTTCAATTACTCTGAATCAAGGGCACAGACTAATTAGAATTGCTGTATCAATGCTGAAATGTAAATTATGTAGCCAATAATATATCCCAATTAATCTCATTGTTATAGACTTCTTGTTCAAGCCATGCCTCATAATTTTCCTTGAACTCTTCATCAAGATCTATACTGGTCTCCAGAACACTGTTAATGTCAGTCTCAACTGGTGTCAGATCTAATGCATGGTCTCCTCCAGTACCATATCTTCTGTAGTTGAAACGATCCACGCTGACCCTAAGAGCACACTCCTCGTCTTGGAAATCCCAAGGTCTAGCATCAACATCATTCCCAAACGCCCAGTCATCATTGAGCCTGTGCCTTACTTTTGAATAAATAGCACTAATTGTTTTCATATTTGTTTTCCTCCATTGCCGTCCCAAGTATTTAGTTTGCATCTTCAATAATTTTAACACATAAAATTGCATCAGTGCATGTCTTACTTTTAGTGTCCGTTTCAATATTGGAGCACTCTTGAAAACAACCAACATCATGATTCTAGCATTCTTCCATTTTGTGAGCTTGTTTAAAATCCGAAGCAAGTTGATGCACGAGAAAACATTCCGCCATGAATATGGAACTGATGAATCTCCAATTTCCAAACATTCCTTAGTTAAGTCAGGCTGTTCACCAATAACACATGCAGGGAATTCGAATATAGGAAGGGAGTTCTTAGCTCCCACATATGACAAAATGTTTTGATTGAAAAACTTCAATACCAAAGGCATGCAGTTAGCATACACAAGGTGTTGTGACATAAATTCAAACTGGTAGACATGGCTCAGTTTAAAGTGTTTCAATAACAATAATAAAATGCCTGTAACAGCTTTCACAATAATCTCTTTGTGGCGATTAACATCAATTCCCAGTTTCAGAGATTGTAGAACTGTCATAGGCATTTCTTCAGGTAGTAAATCTGCCATTATGTTTATTGAGTAAGTCTTTGCTGTAGATGTTGGTGCTGCAGCCAGCAATATTTTCAGTAGGGCTATCATATACTGCGGCAGGTTTGGAAGCATCGCTCTGTAGAGAATCTCAACCTCTGTTTCTTCAACTTCCTTTTCTCCTTTTGTGAGCGGACTCCGAGCTATTTCTAGCTCTCTTTCTATTTGAATTTCTGATATACTGGTGTACATGTGCCTTTTCAGAATATCTATCCCTTCGTGGATAGGCTGAGGTAGACCAGCTATGGTTTGCCTGTCCCCTGGTAGGGAGTAGCCCACAAACTTTACTCGAACATTATCCAAAAACATGTCAATATCCCTCTGACGCACTTTAGACTGCCACGGCAAACTTCGTGGCAAGGGGGGAGGAGGTGGGGGGCTGTCGAACTGCTTAAAATACATATAATAAGGATTATCATTCCTTGTATTCTCAGGAGGCATTTCCTGGAATTCCATGGAAATTCCATAGTCCTCAGAATCATTGGCAGTTTCTTCTTTGTCAACAAATATTTGCTCGTCAGATTCATCGAGAGATGTTTGCTTCATGAAGGTTTGACGTCTTATAGCTCTCTCATTATCTTTCAGTTTCCTTGGCACAAAGCTTTGATTTTCCAACATGTCAGCTGCACTGGGAGGTGGTGAACTGGCCCGCATTCCTTTCACAATCTCCAAAGTATCTTCAGATAATGGTTCAAGTCCATACTTTTCTCTGAGCTTTATTTTCTTCTCTTTTAACTCTTTTGAGCCACCCAAGTATACAAGAAGAATCTTCCACAATAAAAGAAGAACCTTTTTCATGGGGAAATGTGGTGCAGTACCTGCACATAAATGAGTGACCATACTAAGTAACTTGACAGGCAGCAACTCTTCACCAAATGGGGTCCCAAGTTCTTCTTTAAAGTTTTTCACCAAATGCGCATATTCAGATTCTGGGTTATCTTTTTCAGTTCTCATGTATTCTGTCATCAAATATAATACTGACAATATCACTCGAAGATTGGTTGAATCTGCCAAAGATTCAGCCAGTTTTCTTGAAGCCATGGCAGTACTACAATTGACTATTTCCAAATTCAAAAGTTCCACAAATGCGGAGAATGCACCCATGTCGTACAAGGTCATTACGTTGGTACGAGCCCAGTAGGCTTGCTCAGCATCAGATTGCACCTCAGCCCAACATCCTTGTGCTAAATAAAATATACAACGCGTGGCTCGCATACGGATTTCAGTCACTGCAACATCCAAGTGTTCCAATAACTTCATAATCACTGTTCGTTGTTGTGTTTTTTCTAAACTTTGCCAACTAGGTGGAAAGTTGAATTCCTCCATTATATCTTCGAAAGCTTTGACGTTGCGTTGAAATTCAGGATGTTCTGTGTAGCTGTACAGCTCTGCTATTTCGTTAGCTTGTGTATCACAGTCATCATATATGAAATCCAGCTCTGGGCTATCCATGTCATTCACGCATTCTCCCTCTTCTGTGCGGCGCGAGTCAATCAGTTTTACTCCGCCGCGCCTACCATTACCGTTGGTTCCCATTGTGAGTATTGGCTTATCAAGTAAATAGAAGAACTTTCACATTTTCAACTCAATCAGTCATTTACTTTAAATATCGCTGAACAATTTCCAAAAACAAATTCAACTCAGCAAATATTATGATATAAATGAAATGAAGAAAGAACAAGGAATACAACAAATGCAATTCAGTCAGACTGACAGAATTGCATTGACGTTAATTTTTAAGTGTTGCTGTTTGCCTTGCCATTAAGGCTTAGAATATATATTAAGTTAAGTATAACAATTGCTTTTTTACACTTTTAAAACCACGATAAAAATGTACCTTGTGGTGCCTGGAGGCTTACCACAACGTTTTATAGAACCGTTCAAATATTAAGGCAGTTTATTAGCAGGCCTGCTCAAAACTCGTACCATGACGTCTTATAAGGTGAACGGTTTAAGCTGAATGATGAACGGTTATTTTGTCTATGGCTCAATGTGGAGATGTCAATAAAGAAACGTTCAAACCTCTAATAAAAATAATAATACCATAATAATACAATAATAATATAATTAAAGATAACAAATACTTATAAATTTAATTAAATATGAAGTTACCCTAAATTTTGCTGAATTACAATGCACTGTTGCACACTATAAAATACTTTTATTTGTATAAATTCAATAGCGTTATTGTTATCAATAAATGTTAGTTTAAAATGGTTTCGAACGACCGTCCGAACGAATCGGCCTGTCACATAAATTTGAAGTAGGTAGGTTAGGTACCTGCTAGAATACTTGAGTGATACTTGAAAGTTTTCGATAACTTTAAATTCGTCCTTAAGTCATAAATAATGTTTTTAATATGTAGAGCCGTTCTGCAACCACTTGAAATATCCCTTTTTTTACTTGTCACGGCTTTTTAAGTCGACGCGCCTTACCTCACAACAGTTTTAGAAGTTTGCCGGATCGCAGTGATTTTTAATATTCTTAATTTTTGAGTCTATTATTTATTTTACAAGAAAACTATATTATGTCGTAAGTAGAAAGTGTTTTCTTATAATAAGGCATAAATACATAATATGGGATATTTTTAACAAACTGCCTTCACCAAAGTATTTTTTTAATTTTAGTGCAAATCAACAACAAACCAGACGCAGTCTCATTAGTTTTAGTACTGGGTGGACCTGAAGGGCAAAATAAAACGTAAAAATAGAACAATTCGAGAGAGCAGCAGCAGGACAGGAGGGGGCCCGCCAAGTGGGGAAGAGCTAACAGAAATAGATATAAAATTTTTAAGTATCCTCGGTGAGGATTATGGCATGGGTCTACCAGCGGTGCAGGTGAACCCATTGCAGGTAAGATCCCTTAAATACATTAAAGCCTACAAATTATAAAATAATACAAAAATGTTATATATGTATTAATGAAACCATTTATTTTTAGGATGATATGAGACCTGAAGCTAGCCCCTCTGGCATTCGAGGTATTGAAGTCGAATCCATTGCAGAAGAATGGTTAGAACTTCCTTCTAGTGTATGTATTCAATTTCATTTTTATTAGACTAAGATAAAACATTAATATTTATTGACTAAAGCATCATGATCTCAAAATGTGTTGTCATAGGCGCTTAGTACATAAAAATAAGTGAATAGACTAAATCATAGTAGCCTAGTGATGACCATACTGATTGTATTTTGTATAATATATTTAACAATTTGATTACATTATAAAGCCATACAGCTGAGCATGGCATAGCCCTTTTGAGACTGTGTTGGCTCTGTCTACTCCCTAAGGTCAAAGAATGTGATTATATAAATGAATAATTCAATGCTTTAAGTCTTTTTGAGACTGTAAGCTCTGTCTACTCCTAAGGTATAAGAATGTGATTGTATGAATGAATATTTCAATTGTTAATTTCAGGTATCTCAAACTGTTAGTTCTATCGAGGCAGATTCTCTACCTGCAGCTGTAGAAATTACTACTGCATCATCAGATCCTTCACAAAGCTACGCAGCAGCTGTCTCTGATGAGGCTGTCGGCGTCGAAGTACCTAGTGGTACAGGCTGAAGCCCCGCCACAACCTAGGCGACGGCGCCGACGTGCTCATTTAACAGCCGCAGAAGCAAGGGTGCAAATAGTTGAAGCTGCACGACAGAGGGCTGCTACTGAAGCTGCAAGTAGTTTAATACTTCAAGAAGCTATTTGTCTCTTCCGTGAATTAGTGGCTATAATTAGAAGAAGGTGAGCAATAATTAATTTATTCAATGTGCCAAATTCATCAAAATTGGTCCAGTAAACCATTTCAAAATGTCATTTCTCTTAATAATATTAGTATAGCTAATCCATTAATAACTTGAAATTTTATTTGAGATATTCACTTTTCTGCAAATTACAGAATGTTTTGTATATATTTAAAATAAAAAAATGTTTTAATTTTTATTATAATTATTAATTTATTTTAAAATATGTCATTTTGGAATGAGCAAAATTAAAACTAGAACTACTTTTAAAAAAGAAAAAAGAGAGATTGAATATGTACTTTTATGCTTTTACATAATAAAATATTGGTATTTAATTGAATTTAATAACAATAAAAAAAACTATATTACTTTGATGAATATTAAATGAAAAAGATTTTTGTTCATAATCTACCTGCATAGCTACTTATAACTTTTAAAAATGAAATATTATTGAATAAAAATCTGCTTAATAATAAAATTCTATTTTTTTATTTTCAGGTACGGCAAAGAGCCCAGAGACGTGCCACAAGATCCCGCCGTGTAGATATACCACGTTGAAGCTCAATGTTGTGTTGCTCAGCTGGTTCATGAAGAGCTTCCACTGGTGGTTGTTGTGCAACTTCCCTTGCTTGCTCTTCTTCTGTCAACCTTACTTCAGGCAAGTTGTTTTCATTACAAATATTGTGCAATATTACACAAGCATTTGTAATGAAGCCAGCAACCTGTGGTTGATAATGCAACACCCTGTGGCACAAGAGACACCGGAAACGTGCTTTGAGAAGACCTATAGTTCTTTCTATAACATTCCTAGCCTTTACATGCTTTTGTGTATAATATGCTTCCGGTGTGTCTGGTTCTGCATCCAAAATAGGTGTCATCATCGTTCTTCATTGTGAGTACCCAAGTTACCTGGAAATAAACATATTACTCTGTTATTTTTTTATTTTATTTGAACATTCATATTTTATATAAAAATGATACTTTTTTATTTTAAAATTGTATACAAATATTTTTGACTTTTAAAATTTTATTTCAAGTTTTTAATTGGTCTAGTTTTAATTGAAAGTGTGTTAAAAATATATCTTTCAAACAATATTGTTCATATTATTTGCTATAATAAGTTCACCATAAAAGGTTTTCTTACCTAAAAGCCATGTTGCTTCAGACCCTAAATTTTCTAAATGGTAACATACAGGATGGTGGCTCCATATAAATGAGTCATGAAGTGACCCTGGATGACTCGCATCAACACTTAGGATTTGTTGACCCCCATCACAAATCTGAAAAAAAATAATAAGAAAAATTACAAATTACTAAAGTGGCTCAATGGAAAAAAAAATGTAAGTATATTAGAAAATCATTGATGGGAGAATAGTTTTAGCCAACTCATAAACATGAAGTCTATTATCGCCTGGCCTCTGCACTTTTCAACCCATGGTGTTTAAATTTCTGACTCAGAAACTATAATAAGGGACAGGCTTATAAATTTGGGATTCTTTTTTAAGGTGACAGACTAGCAACCTACCATTATCTCAATTCTACCATTAATCTCGGCCTATCAGTATTTTTGGGACTGTTAGCTCTGAATACCCCGCAAGGGACATAGATGTGATCATGTTTGTATGTGTTATATATTATACTATAAAACTATTAAATAAAAGTTTATTTACCAACTGAACATTTAGAGAATGGAATTTCTTTCTACAGAAATATCTATCTTCATGCTCATTAGGCCTTACTGTGCGAACATGGGTACAATCTATACATCCAATCACACCAGGGATACCGAATTTATTGAAAAATCTGCAGGCAAAAAAGGCATATTGTTATCAAACTTAATTATTGATATAATATAAATAAAATTAGCTAAGTAAATATAAGTGTGCCTTAATCTTTTTAACTGACGACTTTCATAAGTCTGTGGGAATTTTATATATTTGTTCCTGAAACTGATGTAATTAAGGGCTGTTGTAACTTCTGCAAGTACAGTAGAAACTGTCTGCTGAGTGACAAAATGTGATCGACCAACAGGTTTTTGATAGTCTCCATGTCCATAGAAATACAATGATGTTAACACCTGAAAAATATAACTTATTAGGAAACAACTTTTAATAGTAATCCTCCTATTGTACTTTATGGAACTTGATTGACCTTTGTTTCTATGCTTAAATCAGTTGCTCTTTTAGAGCTTTTTGCCATTATTGGCTCCAGCTCTTCACAATGTTCCCAAACTCTCTCTTCATTCAAACGACGAATTAAAGACTATTATCTCTCCAAATAGACTTATATATATTATATGTTTATATTGGTATGTTTATGTAGTTTATTACTGTCATTTATTTAATTATTCCATGTTTAATTATGAAAGTACTAGCATGTATGTTTAGTTAAATATGTTAAACGTTATTTATGCACACGCCATACCACTCTAAAATTCATCTTTCCTCTCATGGGTCTACTGGAAGAGATTTCTTTTGAAATAAGTAGCACCTTTGTACTAGAATTATTGTAATAAATGCTCCTGTATGTAATTTTGTGTACATAAATAAATAAAGTTTGTGCACCAAGTCTGCAGTTATCCTAGACAAGTAAGATACGAGTAATTATGTTATCATGTTGTTGAGAAGAGAGAGATCGATCTTTCTATATAATAGAGCATAAGGCGGTTGATATGTGAACATTTACATACCTGTACTCCTTGATGAAAGCATTTTCATCTAAGTCAAAAGGATCCTTATTTTCTGTTCCTGAAACGTTTCTTTTTATTTGCCATTCTGGATTCGTTGAAATCACTTTCCAAAAACTCAAACAGTTCATACTCGTCACACATCTTTGCAATAATGTTAAGGGTGTTATTAATGTTTACACAACTTATTCTTTTGTAGATTTAACTTTTTTGAACAATTCATAGGTGGGTTTAAATGAATTTAATCAAATTCTTATTAAACAATAGCTTTGAATGTACAAATCCTTAGGAAACAAACACGGAACATTTGGTGAATATCTTACAAAACAACGCCAAAATGTCCAAAGAAGCTACCTAAAAGTAACTTTTTAAGAATCGCTTTATTTGACATTTGCGACGAGCAAGAAACAATTCCTGCTGTCAAAAGTGGCCGTTGTGGTAGGAAAACTCTATACAAAAAAAATGGTGAACGGTTTACTGAGCAGACCTGCCGCAGGTCTGCTTATAATTGATGTCATGGTACGAAAAAGCAGTGCAGTTCAATTTAGGTCCTGCTATAAGACGTCGTGGTAAGCCTCCTGGTACTAGAGATGTCGTAAAAGGCTACTAAAGGATAGGTTAATGTGATTATCTTTTCAAGCGATGAGGTCTGTCATTTGGATCTTAATAGGCTATTTGACAAAGTTCTAAAAACTATCTTAGGCTATTTATTTGTTTATAAGGAGCCCTACAAAAATACTTTTCTGCCTTTATTATAGTTATTTTATTAAAAAATCGAAAAAGAAAATGCTATATTCAAATATGCCGCCAAAACGCGACTTTTAGCAATATGGCGGCCATGGCATGCAGTGACGTAAATTTCGTGTAAATATCATACAAAGCTTGTTGGTGTTTCGAAAAGTTTTGATTTTCTCTTGTTTTATTTAACTTGTGCCACGTCAATGTGTGAAAATTATTAAAATGAGTTCCTATAAATATTGTGCAGTGCCTAAATGCACAAATACAACAATAAAATCTCCTACGAAATCGTTTTTTTCTATGCCGATGGATTTGAATATTCGCAAGAAGTGGTTTCAGATCATGATCTAAGATCAGTGGTTACCAAGATATACTTACATTGATGTTTTCACATTCCTCAGTTCGGCAGCATAGAAATCTGGATTGTCTTTGAAGAAGACGCCAACCATTATTGGGTCCACATTTGCCAATAGTGGACCTACCAAAAGTCTTTTGGTAGGTTTCGACTGTCAGCTTTCGCGAAATTGGTTTCCATTATTAAATACCTATGTTATCTGAGTAATCCTGAGCGATCAAACACTTATAAAATCTTAAAAAATAATAGCGAACACTAAGGAACAGTACGATCCACAGTCTGTTTATGGATAATTGACGTCATAATAGAAATAGCCAATCACGTTCGTTTTTAGTCACGTGACAGCTGCATAAAAAAGCCTAATTTTCTGAGACGGATTTTGTTAAAATAATGCAATATTTTTATCTCGCGTTATTACAAATCGCTCCAAAACAATAATATTAAGACTGATGACATAAAAGAAATGTATATTTTTATTACAGTCAAATAGCCTATTCCATCAATAAGCGATACAGCTGAACGAAGCCTTACAATTAATGCGACATTGTTGGATCTGTCTACTCCATAATGGTTAAAGATGTCAGTATGTACTATCGATAGTTTCATACTAATACTATTGATCGATACTATAGCTTATAGTTAGCACTCAACTATACTATGATGTAGACCACTCCACTCTAGGAACCGATCGAAACGACAGAACATTATTTATTGGGCAACACTGTTCTTTCACGTCAGTGGGTGCCAGTCCTATCTGTCTTTCTTAGTAGAAATTATAGGTATTTGTGGTTGTAGCTGGATTAGTGTATTTGTTTGGTTGGTTCATGTTAATGATCTTACGACAAAATAATCTGTTTTGAAATTCTTGACATAGGTAACAAAACACCTTTCGTTAACAATTTCATACTTAAGCTACAGAACTTAGACGTCAAGTTCGTAAACAAGTTTGAGAATAGGGTAAGTACCTACCTGTCTATCACGAGCTTGAATCAATTGAAGGATTGATGTTATTTTCTTATATTTATATGGCAGATCATTCTGTGCTCAATCTCAATAACGAAGCATTTCCTTTTCAAATCCACAGATTCTAAAATGGCCGAGCTAGCGGCATTGCTCCAAACGGAAATCCCAGAAGGGCGAAATCATCTCACTGACAGCCACACTAATTTGGAGCGAGTGGCAGAGTACTGCGAAGCCAACTATTTCCAAGCCGAAAACAAGAGATTGGCTTTAGAAAGTACCAAAAATTATACGACACAATCTCTGGCTAGTGTTGCTTATCAAATAAATACATTGGCATACAATTTTTTACAATTGCTTGACTTGCAAACAATGCAGCTTGCCGAAATGGAAGGGCAGATGAACCATATTGCCCAAACAGTGGCTATTCACAAGGAGAAAGTAGCCAGACGGGAGATTGGTGTGTTAACAGCAAATAAGGTGACCAACAGGCAATACAAAATCATAGCACCAGCTAATCCAGAGAAGCCTATCAAGTATATTCGGAAGTCAATTGATTATGCTGGTATGTTTTATGAAAGTTATTTATAGCATCTAGTATCTTACACTACAACTCTTAAACTTATTTTGTGGCTAATGCAATCTCTGCGATTTGTCCGGTATATGTTTACTTACTAAGTACAAGCTTTTGTTGGGGGCTTCAATCCCGTGGGAAATTCCAGAAAAAGAATTGCCACTATGTCACTTCTTAATTTGTTTTCTATGTCTTTACCAAATTTTGTGGCAATCACTTCAGTAGTTTTTGATTTTATTTATTACAAACAAACAAATCTTTTTTCTTTATTAATAATGTGGCTTTATTATAATTCCAGCATTGGACGACATAGGTCACGGCGCTCGCTGGAGCGCGGCCACGAGCGGCACCCCGCGCGGGCGGCGCTCGGGCTCCGCGCCAGGCCCCGCACCGCTGCCCGCTCCCACCACTAAGCCGCCCACACCACCCGCTGCGGTCAGGTCTAATTCCGGGGCCAATACTGGCACGCTGGGGCGTGGCACTCTAGGTAAGGGGGCTGTTAATTGGTGATTCAATTCTCTCCTATGAATAAATTGTTAAATACTTATAAGCGCAACCACGACCATCGTGACAAGAGTGTTCGACTAAAAAGAGGACTTATAAGCAGCATAGCTTACAACTGCAACAAGAGGCAGTAATTGATCTATGAACCAGATGATTAAATCTTCCATTTCTCTTAAGTGATGTCATTATTAACAATTTTGTAGCTTTCATGCTCCATAAAGAATCCTATCTAGTCTTCTCCTCCGTTTACAAAGAATCCTAGTTACGCCCTTTTGGTCATCATATTTCTGACGTTAGTCTTGGTTGAATAAGATCAGATTATGACATGAAGTGAGTTCTAGCCGACTTTGTAGCCTTTAAGGAGAATTTGGTTATCACACATTAGTTGTTCTAATGCTGCCTCACGATGTTTACATAATTCAATAGAATAGAATAGATTTATTTTCAAAATTGGATACAAGGTATTACTTATTGATGTCCTGTGTACCGCTTCCAAAGCGCACGTGTAGAAGAAGCGGAAAAACAAACTACACTGCAGCATTTTCACTGGACATCAATTTATATATGTATATAGATCACTTAAATCTAAATCGTGGACAAAAATTGTATAATACGTATATTGGTACGATCGCGTTCATATCTGCAGTCATAGTTTTACAATTCTTACGGGTTAAAATAGCGTGCACTGTGGTTCCACTAGATACACACACACATGCATATTGAAAAAGAATAAATATTCCATCAAATGAATACGGTCTTTAATACCAATGATTACTAAGTAAAACAGTTTATTATTCTATGACATATAACATAACAAAACAGAAAGAGACGTTAATCGACTATGGCCGAACTGGGCCCGATAATTGTCGATCGAGATATCGTCGTCTCTCATTATTTGCATAAGATTTGCCTATAGAGGGAAGCCTGTGACTGCCAGGCTTATGTCATTGCAATAAAGTTAAAAGTTTGTCTGCACACGACCCTAACATAGGTAGTGGTTCCTTTGAAAGTTATTGGGTAGCAATTTTATTACTACGTGTGTGCAAGTGAGATCTAAGATAGATAATCTCGCTTGCTCACACTCGCTTGTTCTAGTTACTAGCGGATCCGAAGTTATTCAAGGAATTTTTGCCTATTTAAAAAAAAAAAAAAATTAATGTTTCACGGTGCCATTTGAACTAAGTAACTGACTGACTAACTTACTAACTGATATCTAAGAATTACAATACGCGTGTCTTCAAACACGGAAATCAGCAAGAAATATTAAACAAGAGGGAGCAAAATAAAACATTCAATAATTAAAATTAGTAAATTTTATTGAAACAGTTTACCTATAGTTTTGTTTACATATTGATGATTATAAAAAGGTATACATACAGCATATTACACTAATTTACTTCTCATTTACTTATCTCCTGTTATTAAGGTTACAGCTTAATTATTCGTTTTCATAAAGAAAAGATATTGAAGCTGTCCTTAAAATACTATCTAAGTAGTAGTTTTAATATAAACTGGCAGAACCTTTCACGCACTATATGGACTCGATGCACAGGGTAGTTGTCTTGCACAAATGATATTGTTGGCATATCATCAATCGGATAAATACACCGCACAGTTGGTAACATGGTTTCTTCCAGCACTTGCACATAATGATCAGCTGTAGCGCGTCCTGCTATCCACGTCTGTTCCCCAGGTCCAGCAGCACTCATCCAGCCCCACATATTTACAGATATGCGTCCAGACTCCATATTTGGCACAATATTTTTTTCTTCATACCGAGTTGCATTTCTTCGCCATAAATGAAGCCTACCGTGCTGCGATGACGTAAACGAACTTTTCGTCCGTAAATATCGCTTTGTTCCAGTCAAAATCCAAATACTGCCGAGCAAATTCTAAATGTTTTTGCTTATTTATTTCGGATAAATACGGCTTTCTTGCTGGCTGTCTGTGAAATAGTCCCTCACGGTGCAAACTCGACGAACAGTAACCACTGATGTGTCGAACTGTTCCGCAAATATTCTGGTCGGTATGAAGCCATTATTTTCGTACTGTTCCACCATGGATCTCCGCTGTGTGGCGTGTCGCTGTGTTGATTAGCGGACGATGGCCGCTGCGCGGTCGACTTTTTACACTACCCTCTTCTTGATGGCGCGTTACCCAACGCTTTACCGCTTGTTGTTTATTGTGTTATTTGTGTGAATGTGTGAGTGACAGCGGTGACTGCAAGCTATAAAGTTTTGCGAACTATGACTGCAATTATGAACGCGACCGTACATGGCCGTTGCAGAATTTGAATTTGTGCTACACTCAGGCTTATTTATACCTACAAATGATATTCCTTGTCAATGTTCATAAGTATTGTTGGCTATGAGTGAGTTGTATTTATTCTGGTCGTGCCTTGTGCGGGGCAGGCAAGTCGTCGCGCGAGTACCGCACGCCGCCGGCGGTGGCGCCGCCGCAGGTGCCGTCGCACTACGCGCCCAACTTCCCGCGCCGCCCGCCCGGCTACTCCACGCTGCCCGTGGCGCAGCCGCAGGTAACAGCTTACTGGGTTATTTTAATACAAAAATAATTACAATAGGACCACTCCATCTCTTTCCCATTGATGTCGTAAAAGGCGACTAAGGGATAGGCTTGTAAACATGGGATTCTTTTTTTTATGCGATGGGCTAGCAACCTGTCACTATTTGAATCTCAACTTTATTTTTAATAATAGAGCTGCCACACAGCTGTACGCGGCCAATCAGTCTTGTTAATACTATTGGCTCTGTCTACCCTACAAGGTATATAGACTTGACTATAAATATGTTATATGTAGAACTAATAGGTGGTTTTTAGTTTGACCTGTTTGTATGTTTGTATATATGTATGTTTGTTTGTATGAATATTTTTTACAAAAGCTATCTACGTGACAGACACAGTATTTAGTACCACTTTTGTTGGCGCAAAAATAAATATTTGTTAGCGGTTGAGACTATCAGAGCACACCATTTGAACGAACTGAACTATCCGCTATTACAATTATAATCGAAAAAGTAGAAGATATAGTTGTTTTTGCAATTTAAGTTTAAACATACTTGTTACTGTCACTGTATTGTACAATAAACATACATTTATCATATCTTAAGGCTACTTTCTATCAGGTAGCTTATGTGATTCAGATATTTACAGATTTTATTTTAATCATCTATATACATATGTATGTATATGTATCTATATGTATCTAATCAATAAATTTCTATTTTACATGTGTAAAATAGAAATTTATTGATTTATTATTATTATTTATAGGTGGGCATGGTGCATCCCAATCAGCACCAGTCTAACACCAGTTACTCTCAACAAGATCTGCACACCAGCATGCCTCGTGAGTATTCATATATAATAGGTACACTTTTCTTTGTTGCTAAGATGTTTTTACTACGCTTTTATTAGCTTGGGTTGTATTTTATGATGCCGTGTGGTTCTCGGCACCAATAAAAAATAAGAATACGACCATTCCATCTCGTTCCCATGGAGGTTGTAAAAGGCGATTAAGGGATAAGCTTATAAAGTTTAGGCGATGGGCTAGCAACCTGTCACTATTTGAATCTCAATTCTATCGTCAAGTCTTTTCAAGACTATATGGCTCTGTCTACCCCGCAAGGCATAAAGACGTGACTATATACATACATACATACGTATGTATAATCACGTCTATATCCCTTGCGGGGTAGACAGAGCCTACAGTCTTGTAAAGACTGAAAGGCCACATTCAGCTATTTGGTTTTAAGATAGGATTGAGATTCAAATAGTGACAGGTTGCTAGCCCATCGCCTAAAAGAAGAATCTCAAGTTTATACGAGTAAGCCTACCCCTTAATCGCCTTTTACGACATCCATGGGAAAGAGATGGAGTGGTCCTATTCGTTTTTGTATTGGTGCCGGGAACCACACGGCACAGTCCTGAGGTCTGTTCCTGTACTTACTATACGTATAATATCGATTGAGTTTATGTGTTTCAAATAAAATAGAAATGGGTTTTTTGCTCTATACTTACAATATCAGTATGCATGTAAAAATACATAAAATATTGAGATTCAATACATCGGCAAAGGTCCATTACATTCTCTCTTTATTTATTTGTTTGTTTGTAAACTCTTTTTTGCACACAAAAAAAAAAATACAATACAATTTCTGGAATTTAAAAATGGCGGACTTATCCCATTTGCGATTTCTTCCAATCAAACCAAATTGAAATAGGAATATTCCAAATAGAAAAAGGCAGCGTAGATAAAAAGTTTATTTATTGTTATTTCTTTTCAGCGCCCCCGTCTCCCTTGATCGGCTCTGACGGGGAACACAGCCAGCACTCTATGACGCTTCCGGGACAGGTCTGTATTATTTAGACATTTACTATGATCAATCAAATACAAGCGACTTCCGTCTGACCTCCGCTACCTTTGCATGGTTACACATTCAGTTGCCTGAATTATTTTAATATTCATGTATAAAATTTGGAAAATATATGTTAAAGTGCCGTGTGGTTCCCGGCACTGATACAAAAAAAGAATAGGACCATTCCATCTATTTCCCATGGTTGTCGTAAAAGGCGACTAAGGGATAGGCTTACAAACTTGGGATTCATTTTATAGGCGATGGGCTAGCAACCTGTCACTATTTGAATCTCAATTCTATCATTAAGCCAAATAGCTGAACGTGGCCATTCAGTCTTTTCAAGACTTTTGGCTCTGTCTACCCCGCAAGGGATAAAGACGTGACCATATGTATGTTATAAAATAGGTAAGAACAAAGAACTGCTTCAATTCAAATCTTTTTGTCAGAACGAAGTCTGTCGGGTCCGCTAGTTCATATATATAACTTGGAAAATATATATATTTATATATATGAATGAAACCAGGTTGACTAAGCAGATATACAAGGAGAGTGTGGAGGGAAAGGTCAGAGTGGGAAGACCTAGATGAACGTATCTTGATCAAATTAAGGACGTCCTGGTAAAGGGTCAGGTCAAAAGTACCCGAAACCGCCGAGCTTGCATGAAGAGAGTTATGAATGTGGATGAAGCGAAGGAAGTACGCAGAGATCGTGGCAAGTGGGAAGAGGTAGTCTCTGCCTACTCCTCCGGGAAAGAGGCGTGATTTTATGTATTATGTATGCACTCGTTTTTCTAAAGAAAGTTCGTTTCGTTTTGGCATATCGCAACTATAACACTTAGACTTTAAAATAAAATACCAAAGGCGCACTAGATCACTGGATTTTGTCACAACGAGCGATGGTAGCGAACTAAAAAATAAATACAAAAATTGTAAAAGACACATTTTATTGCACCCAGGTGTTTTATTGCCAGTTGCGGCATAAGTCATTATTTTAAAATCTTTGTAGATAACCGACAAAAGAATACTTAAACAATAGATTTGGGTTTCTCCCATAATTACCGTGATCGAGTGAAATTTGTAAGGTGCTCAATACTTTTGGCCAAGACTGTATGTATGTGAGTGTATTGTCCAGCAGCGCGGGTCGGGCGGCAGCGCGCGCGGCGGGTCGGCGTCGCCGCCGCTGCCGCCGCCGCCGCGCGACGACGAGCTGCTGCACGACGGCTTCGGCCGCCACCACCACCTCACGGTGAGCCCGCAACTCTACTGCTTCTATAGCTGGTATATCACCTCGGTGGTCTGGACCGAGGATTTAGGACGCAAAAATGTGGAATCAACCAGGTGATATCTTGTCAATATGTCACCAAGGTGTGATATCTATGACACCTTGGTATATATTGTAACTTTACGCGAGTGCCAGTTCCTTTTTAATATTAATGTTGTTTTCGCTTTGTTATTTTGTGTCGTGCGGTTCTCGGCGCCAATAGAAAATAGAATAGGAGCCCATCTCTTTTCCGTAACTATTTTAAATGACGAATAAAAGAAAGACTTATAAACTTGAGATTTTTCTTATAGG
The DNA here is from genome assembly GCF_032362555.1 of Amyelois transitella. Classification (NCBI taxonomy): domain Eukaryota; kingdom Metazoa; phylum Arthropoda; class Insecta; order Lepidoptera; family Pyralidae; genus Amyelois; species Amyelois transitella. The sequence goes on along the minus strand of NC_083512.1, from coordinate 3,308,384 downwards.
CGATGGGCTAGAAACCTGTCACTATTTAAATCTCAATTCTATCTTATATTATGTATCTCTTTAAGTTTTCTTAAAGAAAATATAAGGACCCCTGTTGAAGAAAATCCATAGACTGCCTTGTTTATGGGAGATTGTGTACCTGCTCTGCTCTTACAGAAGAGCAGAGCTGGTACAAAATGACCTTGGAAAACTACTTACATCATCACTTCTACCGATTTTGTTGAGAATTCAACGATATTCTGGCGACCTCAATGTGAAAATAGCAAAAATTACTGCGAGCAAGCAGCATTCAATCCTAAAAAAATGTCGTTCGTAATTATTATTATGCATTACGTAAATACAGTTTGTTACCGCGCCTTTTGCACTGACGCTTTGGAAGCGACACTTAACTTAGTTTAAAATAAGTGGTGAACCAATTATTAAGAGACAAAAATTTGGGACAATTATCAAGTGATGTTCAAAATGTCCATACATAATAATGGATTAAAAAAAAAAAAGTATGTAATCTTATTTATGTACATATGTACATAAATAAGATTACTTTTTTTTTAATAAAAATACTTTTATTTATTTTAATCTATTACATACTCATAATTTCTTTTAATTTCAGAATAAAATGAGTGCTCAATACACCAGCGCTGTGCCAGCTATAGTGCCCGATGAAGAAGACTTGCCCGGATGGGTGCCCAAGAATTATATCGAAAAAGGTATGTCTGAAATCGCGCCGTTTATATGAAGGTCGAAATTATTACTTAAGTCTCGACATGCTTCTTCCTCCGGGCATTGGTCCCGGTGACATCCTCGCCACTTCGCAGAGGAGCCCGGGATATGCCTTTGACCATGGATCCTGGATTGGGTGAGTCAGGTCGAACGAAGTGACTCCAATCTGACCTCCGCGACCTCTGCAGGGACATCAGACTCATAATGGATCATGGTTACACATTCAGTTGGTTGAATGTGCACTTTATCTAATGTGACCAGAAGAGTCATTGGTATGTACCAACCGACCATACCGACCATGTGGTCGAGGTAGAATTTGAACCTGTGTCCCCACACGCATTACTTGCGCACTTTAGCCACCCTAACCGTTCGCCGCGGGTACGCCTGGGCATGCAAATGGCGTTTAATTAATCCACACTAATAATAAAGTGAAAATATTTTTGTTTTTTTGCAAATCCCGTCTGACCTCCACAACCTTTGCAGGGGAACCTAACCCGTATTTAATCATGGTAAAAATGTAAACATGACGACCGTGCCTTTCCTATTCCCCTTTAAGACATCTATATTTAAAATGTGCCGTGTGGTTCCCGGCATCAATAGAAAAAAGAATAGGACTACACCATCTATACCCAACGAATGTCATAAAAGGCAACTAAGGGATTGGTTTATAAACTTGGGATTCTTCTTTTAGGCGATGGGCCAGCAACCTGTCACTATTTGAATCTCAATTCTATCAAAAAGCCAAACAGCTGAGTGTGGCCTTTGGGTCCTTTCAAGACTGTTGGCTCTGTCTACCCCGTAAGGGATATAGACGTGATTATATGTATGTATGTATGTGTAAAATATGGATTAGTCATAAATAATCTGACTTTAATTTACCATCAGTGGTGGCAATCTACGACTACTACGCGGACAAAGAAGACGAGCTGTCGTTTCAAGAGAGTGCCGTGATCTTCGTGCTGAAGAAGAACGACGACGGCTGGTGGGAGGGCGTCATGGACGGCGTCACGGGGCTGTTCCCGGGGAACTACGTGGAACCTTGCGTGTAATTTAAAAAAAAAGGTTATTAATAATGTTCTATTTTATCTATACAGGGTGTCTGGTAAATTGGGTTGCATATTGAAACTTTTAGCTGTTTAAGTAGTGGTTTGTTTGTTGAATTTGTTTACACTATTAATGAAGAGAAATGATCTGTGTTTTTGTATGTTTTAAACTTAAAAACTATAGTACTGATTTTCGATTCGAAATTCGGCACAGATATAGAATACCTTAGGTTTCGGCTTTTTTTTAAATTTCCCACTGGAGCGAATCCCCGCGCGAATGAAAGTATTTTATAAAGTTGGGCGTTTTCATGATGTTTCCTTGAATTTGAAACGCGATTTACCAGACACTGTATAAACGTAGAATATTATGTAAAGTATCTGAGTGATTATTGTTAATAGTTTCAAATGACATCAGAAACACCACAATACAGGTAGCCAAACATAGCTTAGCATACCTATTTTATGAGAAAATATTGGATGAAAATATGAGAAAAAATTATTTTCTCTAATTGGCTAAATCGACTTTTTCGTCCACGTGTGCTATCTAGATCTACATACATATATGTATTTCATATTTCAACTAAAACATATAGAGTCGTTTACGACGCGAGTAAAAATATGGATCATTTAATAATAGGTTAAGATTGAACTTAAGGCGGATCAATCTTGTTTAAGGTATTTAACGCACAAACTTTGTTTGCGCGTTTTAGAATATTTGCTGCTATTAGCTGATGGCGTCTGATTCTACTCTTGAGTTGTCATTGCAAGGGATCGTGGTGATGTTTTTTGCTGAGGAAAAACGATGACGGCTGATGGCAGAACAGAAATAGAATTGATTTATTTTCAAAATTGGATACGAGGTATCACTAATTGACGTCACTCAAAATTGGATACAAGGTATCACTGTATAACAGGTACATAGAGTTAGGCCTATGTCCCTTTTTTGTTTTTTCAGTTTTGAAAAGGAAAGCCACGTTCAGCCGTATGACTTAATGATAAAATAATTGAGATTTAAATAGCAGGTTACTAGCCCATCGGCCACAAGAATCCGAAGTTTGTGGACTAACAAATCCCTTAATCGCCTTTTACGACACGGGAAAGATCCCATTGTTAAGTGCCGGTTGGATGTTATGTGGACTTATTATTATATTTTATGGTTGATTAGGATGTTGGTGTTGGACTTATGTTAAACATTGCGTTTAATTTTAAAGAAAATAAAATTCATTTAAACATACGTTAATAAATCGAAATAAAATAAAAAACATTTTTTATTCTGCCGGCGACTTATACCACAACTGGCAATACGATAGTTATGTTACTGTAAACATTCATTCATCGTATTTCTTAGATATTCCTAACGCAAATGATAAATTAATGTTTATTTACATACATGTAAAGACATGTGTAAAAAATAAGGTTACCTGAAAATATCGTGTTTTAAAAAGCTTGCTAAATATACGACAAAGTTAGCTCCAAGGTGGCGGAGATAAAAGGTATTCGGTCACTGCCAATGAATTACTGATATTTACTCTAACATACGCTTTACGAGACTGTTGGTTTTGTCTTCTCCGTAAGCGATAAAGACGAGATTATAATGTATGTATCAATATAAGCACAAAAAGAGAGACAATGCGAGTCTTGAAGTTGTCGAATCTCGCGCACGGAAGTTTCGTACAAACATATTTAACGCATTATGAAATTTAATATTGAAGATATTTCCCGCTTTTTTTAGCAATTCTATAACGCAAAAAAGGCGGCCAAGTAGGCTTTATGTTAACTAGATTTTATGTACTATAAAGACAGGCCTAAAAACTATTATTTAATGTATTTCTATGTTGCATAAATAATATAATTAATTTACAGTCACTGAACTGTAGTATTTTATAATAGCCATTTGTATTATTATATTATATTAGTAATGAATTTATCGCATTTATCTGTAACTATACTTTAATTTTATTGTAGGTTCTAGTTCTGTAAAGGTTTTCAAAGTATGTGTACATTTTTTCATAATATCCATATTGTAATGCATAAATTGCGCCGGTGAGGCTTTACCTACTACGAGATATTAAATGATGTAAGGAAATCCTTTTTTATATTGTACCTTTGTATATGTTAAACACATTAAGATTAAGTAGGTTTATAGTCCCATATATTCTAAGTTTACATTAATCCATTTTCTGTATACTTGAAACAGTTATAATCACAAAACAATACGCGCCTCAGTTTTCTTGCAGACAGTAGATATAGACGTTATACGCAGTGCGTATATACTTTCCATAAGCACATGTAAGGCCATTTAGAAATGTCAGATAAAAAATATAATAAGTAATTTTAGTATATCTTCTGTGTATGAAAAATATTTCGTGTAATTTGCTTTTAATAGCCTATAAGATATACGAAAAATAATATTAAAATGTCTACATATAATTTATGTTTAAAATAAAAAGCTGTGTAGTGAATAAATCGAATTTATTGCATTTAAAATAAATGCTGCAGTCCTTACATCTAGGGAAAAATTAAATCACATTTCTATGTACAGACAAAATGCCTTCTATTTCAACGAATTGCACGAATAGTATCGCATCCTTAGTGCTTATAACGATAAACGCCACGAACACCATGTATCTGGTTGTTATAAAAACAACCCGATAACGAACGTGCAAGACAATTTCGTACCTACAATTCCCATCAAAAACTATGACTTTTTTCACGGCAGCCTAAAAAGCGACACTTTTCGTGCAGTTTGGTGAAAATAAAATACGGTAATTAAGAAATAAAAACATGTATAATTAATTCTTAACGACCCAACCAAGTCTCGCTTAGACGTAAACTGTATACCAAAACATTTTCAGATTCCAATGAAATACGTTATAAATAAATATCGATATAGAAATAAAATTAACATTATAAACTGAGTTCGTTTTATTTTACATATTCATATCACCTGTACTTATTGGAAACCGCAATGAAACGCTTACTCTCAGAGATCAGCCTAAAGCTACAATTTAACATACTCAAACGGTACACTATCCTACAGAAAGTGGGTAAAATACTTTCTTTTATTCTTCATCAATTTAATCTTTCTTTGATTTGACAAAAACCTACTAGGTTCCATGTTCCACGTATAAGAAATATAATGTCCTTGTGTTAAAACTATTTAGTATAAAAATATGTATCTGCCACCAAGAAGTCTGGTGAAACTACGGAGATTAAATAACTGCTTCTAAGCACATAAATCCTTATCCTTTTTTAATTAATTTCAAGTGGTTTCAAGAACGGTAAACATTTTTCAGTTGGTCCTGATTCCTGTGTTATACTTATTTACTTTTACATAATATGAGATAAATCAATTGTAGGGATTTTTTTTATCAACATTACAACTATAGATAAAATAGAGCGTCCACCTAAATTAAAGCCAATTATAAAGTTTATTGTTATATAAAACAATTTAACGCCCTGAGAAACAATTGAACGACATTTTTACGACGAAAAACAGAAACTACAAGACTACAAGAGATAGAGTACTACACTTTGGTACCGATCGCCAGTCTGTTGATGTGTGGCGGAATTTTGGTAAGGTTCGAATTCACTAAACATGATGAAGAGATATATTTGAAATTATGTACTAGCGATGGTAAAAATGCAGCTATACACAAATTTAACATGACGTAATTGAGACGTCCTAAACGATCAGCAATTAAATCAAACAAGGCAAATAAAATAGCATTTAGGAAGTTGCTATACATTGTCCAACCACTTATTTTAATCTTGACAGCCGCCACTACAGTTGCGTTCTATGTAAATGTTTACAGTTTCGTGGAAATAAACATCTTAATATTTCGTAAAAGAATATTCTGATCGTATAATCAAAATTTGTCAGCCAATGTTACCTAATAAATGCATTAGTTTTTTTTTCAATATTATTTAAAACTAGCGGACCCGACAGACTTCGTTCTGTCAAAAAGATTTGTAATATGACAGTTTTTTGTTTCTATCTATTAGACCTACATTGCTTAGACAACAGTGAACTTTACACATTAGCAATAAAGCTCAAATTGACTGTACGTATTAGTTAGAAAACGTTTGTATGGGATAAAGAAAAGGACTGTTTTTAAGGTTTTTCAGGCAATTATTTGGTATTTTTTCGCCGTAAAAACCATCCTTGAGCTTCGACGAATATTAAAAAAAAAGAATTGGCCAAATTGATCCAGGCGTTCTTGGGTTATGCGCTTACCAACACATTTAGCGATTCATTTTTATATATAAGATTATTCGGGATCAGTTATCAGATCCATAGAACGGTACGTAACTTCTTACTATTGCTTGGCAAATTTTATCCACCACAATATTACTGTCAATTATTGAATTGATTTTAATCGCTTAAAAACTCAATGTAAAATGTAAACCTATATCTAATTATGCAACAACTATTGATGTTATTATAATTTATTAATATTTTTCGAATCAAGGTAAAATTATTTTAAAAATCTTTAAACGAGTTATAAATTGCATCGGTAACATAATAAAATACTAAATTAGCTGTCAGAATTTAAAGAAATGGCTGGACAAGATATAAATGCTAAGTAAAAAATGTTCCTTCGTCCATGGTTAAGATTTAAAATCAATATTTATAATCTGGCACCTGGTGAAAATACTGCAGTGTAGTTTGGAAGCGGTAAACTTGATGTTATTTTGACGCCATAAAGCGATACCATCAATCCTATTTTGAAGAAAAATTTTTCACTATTCAACATATAGTAGATCTTCGTATATACTTTGAATTAGTTACTGAATCATCTAGGACATTTGAATTTAAGTAGAATATGTGGTTATCTCTTGTGTCATAGTTTCGCTAACAGTTAGGCTGCGGTCGACTCGTCAAGGTCCATGTTCTCAGTCGCTATGTTATCTGATTCCTTCTCTGTCGCCTGTTCCTTCTTGCTTTGTTCGGCCTTCTTGTCTTCTTCCTTTACCTCGGGTTTCTCATCTTTAGGCTCCACTTTTCCCTTAGTTTCTTTGACCCTGTGGAAATAATGTATGTTATTATATGGTTTGGTAAATGTACTTGAAATTTTTCTTCGAAAAACTTCCTGGCCTAAGTCGCGGTTGCATCTCGCCACTCTGCAGAGGAGCCCGGGGTGTGCCTTTGACCATGGATCCTGGATTGGATGGGTCAGGTTTTTACATGAAGCAACTTCCATCTGACATCCACAACCTTTGCTTCCCATGTTAGATCAATCATGGTTGCCATATTGCTTTATGCTCATAATGCATTTTACCTTGCACTTTTCCGATTCGACCACATACGCTCGGAAAAATTATTTTGGCATTTGTATAGAAATGGGCATGGTTACCTTAAATACTTACTTACTATATGAGACTATTCTTTCTACACATATTTGTGCAAAAACTTGTCAGCTGATATCATATCGATTTTTTGACGATATCTTTCAAGCACAGACATTGGTTAGTTACAATGTTTGTATAGATACATGTAAACTTACTTGGCCGGGCCATTGGGGACTTCCACGACGTCTTCGTCTTCAAATTTAATGTTGATGACTGCTTCAACCTTTGACTGTATGCTCTTCAGCGCCGAGTGGAAAATCTTGGAGCTGGCCTGTGGGACAAATTGATGGTTATGATAAATCTAGAAAAAAAAATCCTTTTGAATATAAGCAGGACATAAAGTAACTATGATAGCCGTAGGATATTCGTAGTACCAGACCAGTTTGTTGAATCACGGTAACCAATTGATATGATAAATTTAATTCAGCCTGACTGAATATGCAGGTCTTCTCACGTTTTCCTTCACTGTTAAGAGTTTTGGTGGCTGCTCTCAGCCAGATGAAATCACTATCAAAATAGCTGAAGGGTACCACACAAACAAAACTCTGGCAATAAAAAGTCAAGACAAAAAAATTTACAATAAGACATGTGATTCTAGCCCTAGGCACATTGCCACATATGCATTTTATCCAACTCTGAGCACCTTTCCGCTAGTTGTGTAAAATCAGCAGCTGCTTTAAGCGCAGAGTTCTTGCTCTTTCAATCGCTTCCATATCATACCCTGGAAACCTCTATCACAGTAGGATACTTACGGTTAACGAGGTGATTCTTGCTCTCGCGGCTGCCAAATGCGCATTGACATCCGACAGCTGGCTCTGTGCGCCCCGCTCGGCCTGCTGCGTGGAGGCCGCGGCCGCGCGCGCCGCTTTAAGCGCTGCGCGTGCGCTCTCTAAAGCGCTTTCGAGACGCGCGCGATGTGCCGAACTCCGCGCTTCAGCCGCTACCAGCGCGCCGATGTCGATCACGCGAGATTTGTACATCACCACACCTGAGAGAATAAATCAATTTATTATGAACTAGAGGCTGCCCGCGACTTCGCCCGCATGGAAATCCTATCAATCCCGCGGGAACTCCGGGATAAAAAGTAACCTGTATGTTATTCTGCCTCTTCAGCTACCTGAATTCCAAATTTCGTCGTAATCGGTTCAGTAGTTTTTGCGTGAAAGAGTAACAAACATCCATACTGACATTCGCATTTATAAAATTAGTAGGATGTGTTCTTCTTCGTCCAAACGTATTCCTGGTCACATCCACAGCGCCCTGCTGCAGAGCCTACTCCTTTCTATCTTATACATACATATAATCACGGCTATATCCCTTGCGGCGTAGACAGAGCTAACCTATCCCTCAGTCACCTTTTACGATATCCATGGGAAATCGTAACAGTTGAATATGAATAGTTGCACCGGTTCTACGATTCCTTATTACTTGATCGACTTTTACGATATGCATGAGAAAAAAAACAGCTGGCACATTCTATGTTTTTCCGCTCCCAGACCAGCATGGAAGACTATGAATGTGTTATTTACTGGCAAATGAAAATACATTACTTGGCTCAAGAGACATACAATATGAGATCATATATATATAGAGAAATTAGGGACTTTGTTAGCCCTCCAAAGGTATACATACATACTTTTATTTGATCTTTAGCTTATGGGATAGAAGAGCTAACAGGCTCAAGGGTCACATTTAACTGGGTATCCCTTTTACGCATGTTAGAAAAATTTAGCATCACAGCATACAAATCAGAAAAAAATAACAAGCTAAAAGATCAAGTAAGTAGCCTTACCAGAATCGCTGACATCTTTGGCTTCCCCGGACGCGTCGCCATTTTCTTCCGGCCTGTTGAAAACCGGAAGTAAATCACGATTGCCTGCGGCTATCGTAGCTTCCAATTCTGTTATCTGTTTATAGAAAAATAATTTTAACTTTTAAATTAGAATTTAGAATACAGTCACATACATATGGTCACTTCTTTATCCCTTACGGGCTAGACAGAGCCAACAATCTCACAGACAGAAAGGTCACATGTAGCTGTATGGCTTTATGTATATGGAATTGAGATTTAAATAGTGACAGGTTGCTACCCCTTCGCCTAAAAGAAGAACTCTAAGTTTATCCCTTAGTCGCCTTTTACTACAGCCATGGGAAAGAGATGGAAATCATTCTAAGGTAAAGGAGAATTGATATAGTTTTAGATGGAATAAATAATACCATACCGATGTAAACTCTAGACCTTTTTGCAATAATAGGCTGCTCGAATTAATTGTCATAAGCAAATAGAGAGTTATGAATGTGGATGAAGCGAAGGAAGTATGCAGAGATCGTGGCAAGTGGAAAGAGGTAGTCTCTGCCTACCCTCCGGGAAAGAGGCGTGATTTTATGTATGTAAATAGTTACTTTATCTGTAAAAATATTAGAATGGATTTAAAAAAAAAAAAACTAAATCTTACATGGTCTGGTACTTCGTTGTTGACGGGGACAGTGCCATCTAGCGGCAAGTCTTGCATGTCTGCCTGCCCTGAAGCGATCTCCTTGATAGCTTGCATAAGGGATCTGCACAAAAACAAACAAAAAAAAAAGATAAATATTAATTTAACATCTAACTAGCGTTGCCGAACTATCGAAAATCATCTATTATCTATAGCTCACTTTCGATACACCTACAATACTATCGAAATGATCGCGGTAACGATATTGGGCTGTGGTTGGTGGTGTTATTTTATGCCTTTATTGTTGGTGCGCTATTGACCAAAGATAGTTATATTGGCATCCATAATCCTATTGTGCTCAGAAAATATTACAACGATACAGAAAAAAGAGCATCCAACTTTTAAACAGTTTGCTTATTATACAAATCATACTCACTTGTAACTAAAATTATCCTTGACGCACACTTTCTCCAATATGGATCTGATTTGCGACCTTGACAGGGCTAATCCCAGGCTCATGAATAGATTCTGGAGGTCCTTCTTGGAGACGTATCCTCCTCGGGAGGTGTCGAAGTACACCAGGGACAAGAGGAGGTAGGGATCCGGGGGGAGTTCCACTCCGCGGCTGCGGCGACGAGGTGAGTTGCTGCGTTCGTCGTCACTGTGCGAGTCCTGGAAAAATTGTATATAATCAGCTTTCTCACTTTGCCGTGTGGTTCCCGACACCATTACAAAAAAAGAATAGGACCACTCTATCTCTTTCCCACGGATGTCGTAAAAGGCGACTAAGGGATTGACTTTTAAACTTGGGATTCCTCAATTAGGCGATGGGCTAGCAACCTGTCACTATTTGAATCTCAATTCTATCACTAAGCCAAACAGCTGAGCGTGGCCTATTAGTCTTTTCAAGACTGGTGGCTTTCTACCCCGCTAGGGATATAGACGTGATCATATGTATGTATGTAATATGATGATGGGCATTTGTATAGCTTGCAGTCAGTTCATTAGTGGTTTATGTAGTGACTAATAATGAATGGTTGCTAGAGTAGACATACATACATACATACATAAAATCACGCCTCTTTCCCGGAGGGGTAGGCAGAGACTACATCTTTTCACTTGCCACGATCTCTGCATACTTCCTTCACTTCATCCACATTCATAACTCTCTTCATACAAGCTCGGCGGTTTCGGGTACTTTAGTAGACATACGAGTGCTCTTATAATACATACCTTCCTGTCCCTCCTTCTAGAGTCGCGCCTATCATCACGTCGGTCATCCTTTTGCCGATCGTCCTTCTTATCACCACTCTTTACATCATCTTTCTTATCACCCTCCGTCTTCTTATCATCTTTCTTCTCGGCCTTATCACCTGTCTTCTCTGGCTCTTTGACTTCCTCCACCTTCTCTGGCAATGTGTACAGTGTTTTGTAGATGTAGAATCCAAAGTCACGCATCAGCATTTCGTTGAACAGCTCGGCGAAGACGAACAACTGTAAATAATATATATTTTTAAGAAACTAAAACAATTATTCAAAATTATTAAAAAAAAAAACAAAAAATTTCATGTAAATTTTCAGACTTGTCAGTCTGAAAAATTTACATGAAAAATTTTTGGTTTTTTTTTCAACACCTACATTTACAATAAATATTAGATATTTTCGTAGCCGCGTAGCATCAAGAAATTATATTTTATCAGTTTCGAAAATAACTTTTAAATACAATGTAGGGCAAGTAATATTTTAGGACTTTCACTCATTATAACATAGGGATGCTTTAGACCCTTGATTGATGTATAAAGAAAACTTAAGTAATCTTATGTATTTGTTTCGAAAGTAAATGACTTATGAAAAAAAAAAACATAACACAATCACATCTATATCTCTTGCAAGGCAGACAACAGTCCTAATGATAGAATTGAGATTCAAATAGTTGCATGTTGCTAGCCATCATTATATGTAACTTTTTACTGTGGATATCATGTAAAACATACCTCAAAGCTGTGTTCCTTATTGTCCGTGACCCTATAATCCAGCAGTAATGAAAGTGTGGCAACGCTGCAATTGAACTTCCCTCCCTTGGCGGTCGCCGAGGGGTGAACCAGGATGTGAGGCATGCCCGGGAGTTCGTAGCGCTGTTTTAGCTGCTGCTTTTCTTTTTCCAACTGTTAAGTGACGAAATAAATATTTCAGAACAAATATAACAGATTGAGTCAGCTCCAAAGATCGTTTCTTGTGATATGGGATCACAATACTGTTACAAACTTTTATCAGCGGTTGCGTTTCAGTAACTGTTTAGGTTAACAAGGTAAATTATTAAAGTTGATTGATTCCAATGTCAACCATTAAATTTGTCCAGTAATTTTCTCATTCATTGTGTGACGTCGTGTCGTTGCGGCCTCCGGTTGCCCGCCGGGCTTCACAGCCCGGGAGCCCTATACTTCCCTAGCTATATTATTCGCTTTTGGACTAGCTATATTACTAGCCCTATATTATGCGCCTTTGGACAACTTCAGCGCTCACCAAGGTAAGTAGCTTGCTGTCATCTAGCAGGTAAGTACCAGTGGTTCTCACGTTTTTAGTTAACCCATTCCCCCGTTATTATTGTTAAACTAGTCCTAATAAAGGTTGTAGTTATTGCATGGATATTTAAATTATCTCTTATCCTTCTTACCTGCGACATTTTACTTAAACGTCACAATTGTAGACAAAAAGAAAAAAGTACAACTAAGTCTGGGGCAAATGAATCAACACTATAAAGTCATACCAGAAACCATTGTCAATAGAATAACATAAAACTTACTTTCTTCTTTTCTTCCTCAATTTCTTTCTCAGTCTTCTTCTTCACCTCGATTGGCTTCTCTGCTTTGTCTTCTTTAATTTCTGCGGCTTTGTCTTGCTTCTCTGGTTCCTTCTCACTTTTTTCATTAGTCTCTGATGACTTCTCTTCTGCATTCTCCTCATCTTCTAGTTCCATTACATCTTCGCTCTTTGAGTCTTTCCCTTCTTCTGCTTTGATCAGTTTGGATAAGCGAGAAACAAGCTGGGCGCGCAATCCTATAAACAAAATGAAAGATTTGATCACATAATTTTATTTGTAACAATGTTAAGATAAGGTATAGATAGATAGATAAAACTCTTTATTGCACCATAAGAGTAAAACATACAAAACAACACAAAGTAGATGTAGATGGTACAAAGGCGGACTTATCGCTAAAGCAATAGGTATGTTTAAATAACCTAATAATATCTTGGTTTTAAACAGAAAACAAAAGGTTTTCGCTAATAGGCGGGAGGCTTTTACGAATACAAATGTCTTAGCGAAATAACTTACGCAAATTGTATACAAAGAACACGCGAATTCAATGTTCTAAAGTACCGAAAGATAACACTGCAAGAAGAAAATCCTATAACACTTACCTTTGCAGCTCACTTTACGTGCCCTCAATTCCTGTCTGAGTTGATCCACTTTGATAGTTTTCAAGTCAATTTTAGAGTAATGAGTGGGTTCCGGCCTCTCTTCATCATCATCCTCATCAATTGTTATCGTACTTGAATTTGCATTGGCATTTTCCTGAAATATCACCCAAACGATCAGTATTCATGTTATACAATCTAATATGTGGTTCAGAATGGTTGGAGGGTATAATTTACTTTACTCATTAATATAACATGTAAATGATTCAAAATTCTAAAATTGCAAGGGACATGTAAAAACAACAAGTATTAATGATGAAAGCAAATTAGTCCATAGCAAGTCATCTCTGTGCTGTGATGACGTAGCGTAGCCGAGTCTTCGCCTTAAGTTGCGCGCAGCCGGAAACTTAACGAAACAAAACTGGGAACAAACAATTTGGGATTTTTCCGCTGCCGCGTCGGCGTCCTCGGGCGCCGGTTTGTCCTCGTCCGCCGCGTCCGCGCTGGGAGTGGCGCTAGCGCTCTCCGCTTCCTCGTCGAGTCTGCGCAGGGAGGCTTCGCAAGCCGCCTTATACTGGTCCTGAATGGTGCCCCACTCGATACGCGAGGGCTGCGCAGACCACACGTCTGGCAGGAACAACACCACCGTCTCCAGCCGCGACTTGCCGCCGCTGCCCTCGCGCCAGTAGTAAAACTCCACCATTCGGTACCTGCGCGGGTAATACAGTTATAGTATTCATACTCACAAACTTGAGGCCTCCCCGCCTCCATGACACGACACATCCGTACGAGAGTCTAGGGGCCGCAAGCCCGTCATCGAGCAGCTACAGTGACGTTGTCTGTCGGCCTAGCTCCTCCATACTCTCACATAATGAATGTGTGCAGTACCATGACTAAGACTAATCTTAATGACGAAAGACGAAAGCTTCTGATTTTAAAACAATTGAAAGTGGAAGCTTTTGCCTTTTGCGGTTAGAATAGACACAAAACAAACCAGCATCGGGAAAACGCCGTATGTAGTGAGTGACACTTACCACTGTGTGCAGGATGATAAGTCAACACCAGTTAGGGCTTTGCAAGTGCGTATAGCAGTTTTAACTAAAACTCTAGGATCTGACTGTGGATTTTCACCGTCCAATGAGGGACTCCATGGTCCGCCAATGGCAAAGTTCTCGGCGCCTTTGCCCTTTTGTCCTACAAGGAACTTGATCAGGCGAGTTGGATGCATGGGGGACTTGCTTGACCGTTTGTCTTTGTCATCAACTTTTGTCAGCCCACACTTTTGGTACAAAAATTCCAATGTTGGCATGCTGATCAACATCACCTAGAAAATGAGCAGATTTAATAAGTATGCATTAATGTTGAGGGCAAATTAAGGAACATTACAAATGTATTACTCTGTACGTGTACTAGGTATTAGATGGTATTAGTCCAATAACAAACAATAATTTAATAAAGGCCAATAATCATTACAGCTAATTTATTTTTTAATTGTTCTGAGTATCTTTTTTATTATTATTTTTGGGAATAACTTTAATTAATTCGAAAATTTAGAATCTCAATAATGAGTATTTGAATGTCGAATTTCAAATCTGGATTGCTTACCTTAGCTGAAAATCTATAATCTGCATCTGGTGGTTCTAAGACAGCATCATTGGCAAAGGGACTTTCAATCTCTTTGCTCATGATATGGTACCCACAAGGGTTGTTCAGGGCGAATGGAGAGTGGGGAGGAAACGCCTCACTCCACTTAACATGGGCATTGAAGAAATCCGATGGTACATACAGATTTGTGTACCTTTGGGCCAGTGTTGGAACATCCATCTTTACTCTAGAAGAAAAGCATTTAAAAACTTATTTAGATAAATCTTTTTTTTTTCTACCTGATCTGATAAAATCCTGAATAGTTTTACCTACATAATTAACCTGACATGTCTTAGTACCTTTCTGCTATAAGAAAAATACCACAGATCTTTTTCAAACATAATATTTTCTGAATATAATTAAAAAAATGTTATTTTTTCATTTATGAATTGAACTGCAAACAATGTTTTGCATAGTTCTATATATTTAAATTATAATCCAAGTATAATTTTGTGGAAAATGTGGTAATTTTAAGTCATTTTGATTGTAATTTACAAGCAATTAAACTTAGGTAATTAATAGAAATCTAAATATTTGTTTCCTTAACTTGAAAACTTAAGTGTAAAGGTTAAACAAAATATTTCTTAACCAAATTATTATAAATTATATAAATTATAAATAAATAATAATTCTACTTACACATCCAAAGGCATTCTTGGCACTCTGACCACATATTTAATAGGTGATGGTTGATGGATCACTGGCCGCTTCCTTGGTGGGGAATCCCTACGGCTACGGCTGTCCATCCTGCCCCTAGAACGGCTTCGGGTGCGGGAGCGTTTCTATAATGACATTATTTATTTTCATCAACCTAATATTATGATACATTTCATTATTTTAAGCTGCCAAAATATAAGGATTCACCAAAGAAACTCATTAGCAAATTAACTTTGTCTTAATAATTATCCAGTATGATGTCACTTACAAAGCATTAAACATAACAGACATTTATATCAACAAGATTCGTCAAAATAAACAACAATGTACAATATTTGTATTGCATTTTAATAAAGCCCTTACCCTGTCATCTCTCCTTGATGGTGGATCACGGCGATCATCGCGGTTATCACGACGCGGCGGAATAGAAGACTTCTTGTTAGCTGGCGGCGGCACAGCATTGTACACATTAGATTTCCCAACATTCTGTTTCTGATTACCACCATGGGGCAACACCTGTACACGGGTAGCGTTCCATTTGAAAGGCATGTTAGGGTTATAAGTAGCTTCCACCAATACTCTGTCATTGAGCTTCGGGATAACGCCTTTGGCGCACACGGAAGTTTGGTAGAACACGTCATGATCGACAAAACCAAAGTCATTGTGCGTTTTCGTTACCGTACCAGTAAAAACGCGCTGCTCTCCAGTAGTCTGTCCCTGAGTGTTTTGAGAATTTTGATACATTCCCGGGTTCATAGCACGTGGTGTTGGGTACGCTACTACATTGCCCGGGTACATTTGACCTTGAGTCATTTGATTCATTGGCATTTGACCCGCCATTGCCATTCCCATGCCTCCCTGTTGCATCATGTTTGGGTTAAAAACTGCTTGAGATTGCTGAAACGGCATCATGCCTTGTTGAGACATCATAGAGTTAGGATCCATAATTTGGGCGTTCATGCCGGTCATATTTGTATTGACATTAGACCGAGCCCATGGCGGATTCTTCGTGCCGCTGCCGGTCTGCATTTTTATTATTTAGCACTTGAACTTTTGCACTAATAGTCACTTCTAGATATATTTTTCTTAACTTTTACAACAATTGCTTGTTATCCATAACAAATGAGTGACTGTGAGTTTTTCGTACGAGAAATGAATGAGTGACCGAGCGAAGACGAGCAAAAGAGCGCGTTGCATGAATGAAGTGAATGGCATCGGCAGAATGACTTCACAGTGTTGACATTGACGTCAATAATTTTTTTAAGGTTCTGGAATACAGCTTAAAAGTATTAAATGAAAAAAAAAACAACAAGAACATTATTATGAATAATTGATTAAGTCTTAAGCATCATACCTCTGTTGTTCACCGTTGCCTCAATTTTGTATACGATCTTCTTAATGTCAGGTTGGCTGGAAGAGGACTTAGGACCACTTAGGGATAAGCCCGCCTTTGTACCTACTGTGTTACTGTTTTATATTTGTTATATACCTACATACTCCTTTAGTTAACAATAAAACTTACATAATTTATTTACTTACGAGAGAGAGTCAAAAAATTCGCAGAATGGAGGGGATAACGGGGATGGGGGAATGCCGAAGGTAGATAAGGAACTTTTTGAATTTATATGCCAAGTTTAAGTGTTTTAAGCTTAAGCTGTCATTGATCAAGCAAGTAAATTCCGTAAACATCGAGTTTAGTCAATGTGGCTTCGAAATGTTAAAAAATCCTTCTTGTATGAATTACAAGAAGGATTTTTTAACATTTCGACCTGCCTTCTGTGATTATTATTTCCCAAATAAAAAAAAGGGCTGTGAGGAAGAAATTTTCCAATGATTCAAGTCCGCAGTTCCAATGACATTTCTTTTCGACGACGGTATAAATAAGTTTATTGAGAGATCTTATAAACGTTCTCGAGTTAAGGAGGATAACATTGAAAAAGAAAAATAGTACAGTACCTATTTTATATAACCCTCCTTCCCCTCCATTCCACGAACTTTTTGTCCACCCCGCCTACATACATAGGTACCTATACGAGAATGTAAGATTTTTAATACCTATTTTCAATTGTTATTTACAAATTTATTTTTTATTACATGAAGAGAATCTGAAAAATGGTCAGGAGTTTAAAATAAGTACATATATCACGTCTTTTTCCCTTATAGGGTAGACGGAGCCTTCGGTTGACAATGATGATTTTGATAGTTACTAGCCCATCGGGTCCATCGCCTTATGAAAGAATCTTAAGTTTAGAATCCTGACTGACTTTTTACTTTGCGCGAAAGGGAAGCAGCAGGAACTCTACCAGAACAGAATTAAAGTAAATAGGATACCTAAGTACTGAATGTTCAAATGCGTTAAGGCTGGCGACTTCAATGCTCTAATGTACTGTAGTATTATATTAAAATTTGAGACATCCTTATTATCGTAACCACATTACTAATCTATTCACATTTTTGGTAATCGTGTGTAACCTTGTGTGGTTATCTTCATGTCATGTCATTAAGTCCCGAATGTTAAATTTAGTGCAGTCTGTCCCTTAAAAACCCACCCCATAATCACCGGCAATTTCTCAAAAGCCGCGAGATGGATGCGCGACGTGGTTTTCTTGACGCATTGTGCATAAATAAACAGAGCAAGTAGTATCAGCAACTGTAGGAACTTGGCTTCTGTCTCTCAGTTTTCTGTGACCAGCTGTCGCACGCACTCGTATTGCTGTTCCGTCGGAGCAAGACGTTTCACGATGAAGAGAAATTCCGCGAACCACTTTCGCCCTACCACCTAACTTTTACGGCATATTTTGCCTTCGTCGTGCCTCGGAGAAAAGTAAAAAGTTCTTAATTTAAAATCAAATTAGCGCGTAGTGTGATATTTATTTTGGTAAGCAGGCATTTTGCCAATAAATTCGATTTAGATACAAATCGGTTTTCTGTGTTGAAACAGTTTGTAAATATCAACATTTTTTTAACATTCCTAAAGCGAAGATTTTATTTAGTCGAAGAGCGCGCAAAAGTAAAAATGAAGTGTTAATTCAGTGACAAATTTGTTTATTGACTTAAGAACTTATATTAAATGAAATATATTGTGATGAATATTAAAAATAGAAATGGAAGTGAACAAAACGGAATGTGCATCTGGCCTTCAAAGCAGTTCGTCTACTCCTCGAAGCCCAGTGAGGATCGCATCTGCACCACCAAAAAAGTCTGTGGCTTCCAGACTGTGGGACCTTCTGCAACCCCTCGCCAGGTTATGGGGTCTGGTTACAGCTGTAGGTAGGTCATATCTCCTTCGTTGTGTACCTTTATGTTCGGCAATTCTTTATTGACGAATATATAGGACCATGACATACATTATGACCGAAATTGGACATGCATGCATAGGTACTATGGAAAATTAAGGAATTACTTAGTAGAGAGAAGCATCTGATTGTATTGGTGATTTCCTAGAAATGTAGGACTAAATCAAATGTTCAATTGCATTTTTGAAACAACTCGGAAACTTAGACTTTGGTATTCTTTGTATTTAATAATTTTCTATATGAGATAACATCTAGGAAGAGTCCTTACCTACTTATTAAAAAAAAACCTACATAGGAAATGTTTACGAAGATTTTGAAACATTTTCTTAGGGAAGAAGTAGTAACACACTTGGGTAGGTACTTACATACATACATTCATATAATCACGTCTCTATCCCTTGCGGGGTAAACAGAGCCAACAGTCTTGAAAAGACTGATAGGCCCATTCAGCTATTTGGCTTTAAGATAGAATTGAGGTTCAAACCTACGATTTAATCAAAAAATTACTTGCTCTATTTAAATTTTTCATGATCCTATTTTTTTTTCTGAAAAAAAAAAACTGGACTCTATTCAAATTAAAATGTTGCTATAGATATTTTATTAATTGATCCCTCCTCCTTACGTCGCTTTCCTCAGTAGTGAGGGTCGTGACTACTTCTAATCATCACTCTTTATCTCTCTCCGGTGTTATTTGTGGCTGTGTGGAGGAAGGTGTACTGGATAGTGGAATCAAGAGAGGCGCGGATCTAATTGGACCAACGACTTATTAGATCTATGTATATATTGGGCTGCGACCACGAGGCCTTTGATCTGTAGATACCTACATCAAATTGAATTTCTGTGATTTCTAGAATTTTTGTAATAAAACTTTTGAAGAGAAAACAACAAATTGCTTTATTGAATTACTCGAGTTGTTTGTTGAGCAAGCGTGAAGACAGGTAGTTTATCAAGACTCAAAGTTTAAGCACTAACTGTTTGTCCCTCCACATGAAGTTTTGTGAACTTTAAACCAAGTTAGTAGATACTTAGTCTTGTAATCTCCTGGCTAAGAACATTGTTTAACCCGATTTACAAGGTATAAGAACGTCAACTTTGCAAAAACAAACAATAAACAAAAATACCAATTAAAAGTTTATAAAAAATCAGGC
Source organism: Amyelois transitella (assembly GCF_032362555.1). Classification (NCBI taxonomy): domain Eukaryota; kingdom Metazoa; phylum Arthropoda; class Insecta; order Lepidoptera; family Pyralidae; genus Amyelois; species Amyelois transitella. Next base: position 3,288,672 of record NC_083512.1, on the reverse strand, counting down.
AGGCTATACTCACCATTAAATTTTTACGGGAGACAAAAAAGAGATACATTTCACCAGCGTTGTGAGTTTGCATTTAGGTATTGTTAAAAGAAACTTTGTAAATGCTTGTCAAAATAAGTAAATACCTATTTAATGTTATAAAACTTAGGACATTTTCAGGTCTATCAAATAACAATTACTTAAGTTAAGGGTAAATTAAACAATACCAATGTCTAACTAAAAAACTGAAAAAAAAAATAAAAAGAATGAAGAACGATATAGAGACTAGTAGAGAAAATTCTGTAAAATCATGCATTCATCCCCACAGTAAATAAAAATTCAACGGCGTTTTTCCTCTTTTTCAGTTATGAGTGGAGCAGGCGCTGAATTGCTCGTCTTGGGATACGAAGTGGCTCCCGGGTTGATGTGAGTACGTCTGCGTTTTTAAAAATTCAGTTTCAATTAGCTAAGTATGCATCTACATGTATATTGCGTATATTGGTAGGTATGCAGAACAGGAGTAGGTACTTACCCGTTATTGTATCGACGAACGTGTAGGTATGGCAAGCGAAGCATATAGATGTGGGAATCTTTCTGGTTGTAGAAAAGTGTTGATATAATAACGGCCTGTTGGCGCAGTTGTCTGATTCACGCCTTTGAATCAAAAGGCCCGGGTTCGATCCCCAATCGGAAAAATAATTACTTATTTCTGGCTGACCTGGATGTTCATTAATATTAAAGTAAAATATAGTATCGTTAAATTAGTAACCCATAACACAAGTCTCGAACTTACTCTGGGGCTAGCGCAATCTAGTGTGATTTGTCGAAACAATAAAATCTGTTAATTTAATACCTGTCCGTTATAATAAGTATTAAGATAACTATGTAGGTATGTATTTTCTCAGAAGTAGAACTTGTGTTTGCCAAAATATCTGTTATTTGTTTGGCCGAACAAATATTGACTTTGACCAGTACGTGTTTACAGCAAAGAGCAATGTCTATTCTAAGGGTAATGTGGACTTAAAATAATATGTTGTTTTGTTTAAATCATTTTCTTGGGTACGTATTCTACACCTACCTGCATCTTCTCCACTTAAGAGTAGGTACCTATATGCAATGCATAATATGCATGTTTTTATTATTTATGTGTCTACAAAATGCGAAAATATAATTAATTCATGTTAACTTAGTTGAGAATCTCAGAGGGATGAACTGATGTTCAGGTCAGCTTAAAAATATATAAACAAATAATCACACGTCTATTTCCCCTAGAGACAGTGAATCGCTGCTAGCCAGTCGTCTAGAACATAAATAATGCCTTACTTTTAAAATAGACGGGCTATATATCGAAATGACCTAAATAAAACTATGCACATGGTTTATCAGTATAAAAATATTTCCATTATACACAAGCCCAAGAACGTAGTAGGTGGGTCGTTTGTAAAAAACATGTTGATAATAATGCCAGAACACTGTTATCAGACGATAAGAGATTTTAATTCAGACGAGACATCGTAAGACGTTGACTTTGATAAAGTTAGAGACAAGAATTTTGTACATTCCTTTATTGATAATAGACCGATCCTTTGTTAGAGATAGAAACTCATTTTAAAAATAGAAGAATAAATAAAACGTATATAAATACACCTAATCAAATTGTTGTAGGGATTTAATCATTACTTAGATACAAGGTTGTAGTTAAGATGGACAATCACGAACAAGTAAACGTGAGGCGCGATATCTTACGTTTTCATTTTTCAACAACTCATCGACAAATGATAGATAGCTATATCAGGTAAATTAAAAATGTCATAAATATTTATTTGCTAAGCTTAATTTTGGAAAGTGTGCCTTGGTGTATCACAGGGTAGTGTTTTGGAACCATTCACATTTAGGCTAATTATAATAATGTGAGAACTAGGTCTCATTTGTAAACTGGAACGTCATCCGTTTATTTCTTTTGATATATATTAGTCAGGTACAATTTTTTTTATCAGCCCGAGTTACCAGACGATCTTTATCTTCTATGTGTATGAAAAATATAATATTGCTCAAAGTTTCATTTTCAGTTGCCTCTAGCAGGTATGCGACTTTCCATAATGCTTTCCATCAATACAAATGTTAATTCCGTACTCCATGACAAACTGGTTCTATAAGTAACACACGAATTCTATGAATACACACGTAATGATGCTAATTTGTATGACAAACGCATGATAAGCGGTTTCAGATTTTTATTGAAGACGGTCAGGTATTTTTATTAAAGAATTCCTTCAAAGATATGAAGGGCACAACGTACTTCTTATAGAAAAAAAAAAATATAGAGAGAGTAAACATAATGATTTAGCTATGTCCATCAGTAATCGACTTTCGTCAGAAGACACTACACTACCAACTCAACAATAATTATAGTGTTTCGAATCCTTGCTCGTGAGAAGTTGAAGCCTACCTGTGTATTATTCTACTGTACTGATGTAGGTACCTACAAGCTATTACTACTCTTAGACATGTAAGTGTTTAGGTGGCTATCGAGTTATGAGTCATTTATAGGTAGTAAGTAAAACAACCGTGTTAGATGAGTGAAGTTGAATGACTGAATTTTATTTCGTTAACTGTTCACCACAATAGTCCCCCCTTTTTTTTTTTTTTTTAAAACAAAAATATATACAAATGCAATACATACTGACAACAACAAAAAGAAACAAAAAATATATATATATATAAATTGTCCGAATTTCACATTTTATTATTTATTACACTTTCACTATTTGCGTTTTTCACTTTTCGCTGTCATTCTTATACGTTCTGGGGTCCGTGTGTTCCATTGTTACAGCACTGTCTGGGTACCATTGGTATCGGGGCTTGAGTCTGGACTTGTCTGTTATCGATGTGCCTGAACACTTTGTTGTAGAACCTCCCTCTGCACCTCTTGTATAGATACCACAACACAATGACGGCGACGACGATGAAGAGTCCGCCAATCGCGATGTCGGTGTTTGTTGCGCTGTTGGTTCCACCTGACCCGGCGGCTGTTTGGGCCACCACGATTTCTTCCTTGCCACCCCAATTGCCCATATTTCCGAAGATCGCAATTTTTGGGACGATAACTTGAATGGTGTGTGAAATGCGTGAAAAAATTGTTTCGTTATGACGCTACAATTAATCATGTAATACTTATTTGCTCATTCGTTTTTGCTGACTGTGATCTATAGCAAATCGTATGACTGGGCGTATGATGCGGCCTGACCTCGTTCTGGTTACCTTGTCTTCGCTATTTTCCGCTGATTTATCAGATTCGTTGTGCCTCTGGTCACTTTTTAAGTGCTCTAAAGGTTCATTCACCTTTTCTTCGACAAAAATATATGCAGGTTTTAATCTGTCTATAGATACTGTTGAAGTTTTCTTCGGTAATTGAATTATGAAATATTTTTCGTTTTTCTCTATGACTTTGTATGGGCCTTCATAAGGTGGTGTGAGCGGTTTCCTCACAGCATCCGTTCTAACGTAGACATATTCACAGTTTTTCATATCGGGGTGAACAAATGTTCTGTGGGTGGTGTTGTGGTGATTTTCATTGAAAGGGCTTATCTTTGCCATCGAATCCTGTAGGGACTGTGTAAACGTTTCTGGCGATGAAATTTGAGTTTTAGGGTTCATGAATGTTCCAGGAAGTCGTATGTTAGTTCCGTATAGCATTTGTGCCGGGCTAATATTTTCTTTCAACCGTAAGGCTGCTCGTAATCCTAAAAGTACTAAAGGTAGTTCTTTTGACCAGTTTGTCGTGTTTCCTCGCGCAACTAATGCGGTTTTCATCGACCTATGCCAACGCTCGACCAAACCGTTTGATTGTGGATGGTAACTAGTAGTCCTGATTTTTTTAATGCCGAGTAGTTTAGTCAAAACATTGAATAAATCTGACTCGAATTGTCGTCCTTGATCTGATGTTATTGCGTTTGGACATCCGAACCTTGCTATCCAGGTGTTGACAAAAACTTCCGCTACTGTCTTCGCCGTTATCTCTGCTACCGGTACAGCTTCTGGCCATCTTGTAGCCCTGTCTATCATTGAAACAATATATCTATTGCCGTTCGATTCCGGCAATGGTCCGACGATGTCTATGTGCACGTGATCTAAACGCGCTGTTGCCGAAAAACTTCCAATTGGCGATGAGTTGTGTCTATATATTTTACTTTTCTGGCATGATTCGCAAGCTCTCGCCCAATTTCCGATGTGTGTATTCATTCGTGGCCAAAAGTAATGTTGTGATACCATTTTCTTCGATAATCGCACTCCGGGGTGAGTGATGTTATGCATAGTGTCGAATACTTGTTTTCGAAGTGAATTCGGCACATATGGTCTCAATTGATTTTTAGAATTTTCACAATACAAGTATTTATTCCCGAATAAATGTATTTTCTTCCAATTAAGATTGCTTTTATGCAACAGCTGTTTGAGTTCGTAATCATTGTTTTGAGTATCTGCTATCTCACTCCAATCCACAGGTGAAGGACAATCTATTTGTTCGACTCGTGATAATGCATCGGCTACCGGGTTCAGGTTACCGGCGAGGTGACGTATGTCTGTTGTGAACTGTGCAATGAACTCGAGATGACGTAATCGCCTTGGGGATTCCTTTTTATTTACACCGTTTTGTTTAGTAGTGAAGGCATAACATAGTGGCTTGTGATCTGTGTATATTATTAGCTCTCTTCCTTCTACATAAGGTTGAAAATGTGTTATTGCCATGTAAATTGCCAGTAATTCGCGATCGTATGTACTGTACTTTGATTGAGTCTCGCTTAAACCTTTTGAAAAAAATGATAGCGGTTTCCAAATGTCATTTTCATATTGTTGGAGAACAGCGCCGACGCACGTTTGTGACGCATCTGTCATGAGCGATAGCGGGGAGTGTGTCGTCGGTGACGTCAATGTAACCGCGTCGCTTAGACTTGCTTTACATTGATCGAATGCTTCTAGTGCCTCCGGGGTCCATTGGATTTGTGTCTTGTCGTTTTTCTTGGACCGAACCAGATACTTGTTTAGTTGAGCTTGGTATTTAGCTGCTTGTGGTATGTTATTTCGGTAGAAATTGATCATACCTAAAAATCGACGTAATTCCTGCACGGTACTCGGAGTTGGATATTTATTTATTGCTTCGACCTTCTCAGGTAACGGCTTGATACCATCTTGCGTAATCAAATAGCCCAAAAATTCTACTTGCGACTGACCCAACACGCATTTGTCTCGATTTATTGCAATGCCATGTTCATCCAACCTTCTGAATACTTCGCGGAGGTGTTGTCGATGACTTTCAGTCGACGATGAAGCCACAAGTATATCGTCGATATATATGAAAATGAAGTCCAATCCCGCTAAAACTTGATTCAGGAATCTGACGAAGGTTTGTCCTGCGTTGCGTAAACCAAATGGCATTCTAGGGAACTCAAATAGGCCAAATGGCGTGATTACGGCGGTTTTTTCGACATCCTGAACTGGTATTTGATTGTAGGCTCTTTTTAAATCTATTTTAGAATATATGCTGGTTCCTGGTAATAGGTACGTGAAATCTAATACTCTCGGGATAGGGTATCTATCCGGTACCGTGATTGCGTTTAGTTTCCTATAATCGCCACAAAGCCGCAACTCGCCGTTTTTCTTCGTAGTGACGTGTAAGGGGCTGGCCCACGGGCTCTTGGAGGGTCTACATATACCAGTTTCTAACATCTGCTCAATTTCTTTTTTCACCCTTAAGTATTTATCAGCTGGTAATGGCCTGGATTTTGAGTAAACTGGGTGTCCATCGGTAATAATTTGATGAACAACGTTGTGTTTTGGTTGTGATAAAGCGTCGAGAGGTCTCAAAATACTTGGATAATCAACCAAAATGTCTTCATACTCTTCTGTTAATTTGATGGTCCGCAGTGTAGGCGTGCTTGACTTCATGAATTTTGCGTCCCTCTGAAGTCCAGTCGTGCCATCTATCAGGCGTTTGTTTCGAAGATCCACCAAAATATTATGTTTTTCTAAAAAATCGGCGCCTAATATTGGTTGCGTAATGTCAGCAACGATGAAAGTCCACCTGTACGGTCGTCTCATATTCAAATCTAGAGTCAGCGTTTTGTCACCATATGTTTGTATTACGGTGCCGTTTGCGGCGTATATTTTATATGTGTTATCAGTTTTCAGTTTATTCCCTCTTTTCGGGATTGCGGAGATGTTGGCACCTGTATCCACTAAAAAACAGTATCCACTTTTTCTGTCGATAACGCATAGGCGGTTTGATGGTGTAATAGCGCTGACGACCGCCTCTGTCAACGCTGTATTTAGTTTTCCGACGGCTTCTTCCAGTTGCATGGTTTTACACAGTTTCGGGCTCTATTTCTGTAACGCAGGTGATATTTACATAACCAATTGGGGCTATCGGGTGTTATTCTAGGTCTCGAACGGGATCTTGAGCGCTCCGAACTTCGGTTTCTATTGAAATTGCGACGTCCGTAGTTATTTTGAAATGAGTTTGACTTCAAGGCTGCTATCTCCATGGTTAACTTACTCATTTGATTTAATATTTCTATCATAAGTTGTGGTTGCCCGCTCGACACTTCCGATACTTCAGCTGACCTTCCTTCTAATATTTTATCTGCAATAATGGCAAGATTATCAAGTTTCTGATCTTGACTTACCATTAATACGGCTCGCACGTGATCAGGGAGTCTTGATAGCCATAGACTGTGTAGAGTCTTATCACTTACTTGACTATTGCGTGCTAATTCCCTCATACGCCTCAACAGGGAGGATGGTTTTTGGTCGCCTAACTCCATTTCACCGACCAACTTTTGAAATTGACGTTCTTCCGACTCTTCATAAACAGACAGCAATCTTTCCTTGACAGCCTCGTATTTCTTCTTTTCGGGAGGTGCCGTTATGATGTCGGTTATCTGCCTGACAACTTCTTTGCCAATTTTTGACAGCACCATAGCATACTTAGCTTCATCACCTTGCTTCTGAGGAGCCATTATCGCCTCGAACTGAGCAAACCAAACTCTGGGCATCTCGACCCAAAAATCTGGTATCTTTGACGATATGCCGAAGGCTGCAATTTCTGTGTTGACATTGCTGGTGCTCGGCGCTCCGCATCCAGGAGTTCCGGGGGTGCAATTTCCACTCGTATTCATGTTGCGCGATGGATATATGCCTCTTGGAACGAAGTCAGTGAGAGTCCCTTAAGGAAGGCTGACAGGTTGTGCAGTATAATTATCGTGACACGAAGATAACAAAGAAAATTAAATCACAAGTTAAAATCGCGGAACGTGTTACTATGTTACAAAACTAATCGGGGTCACCAATGTAAGTGTTTAGGTGGCTATCGAGTTATGAGTCATTTATAGGTAGTAAGTAAAACAACCGTGTTAGATGAGTGAAGTTGAATGACTGAATTTTATTTCGTTAACTGTTCACCACAGACATATTTTGTGAGAGTAAAACGGTTACATACAGCTGGACGTGGCCTTCAAGACTGCTGACTCTGTCTACCCCGTAAAGGATATAGACGTGATGATATGTATGTATATCAATTATGTATATACTTAGGTACACTTTTATTAGTATGGAGTTGGCTATGATTTGACTGACCAGATTTTTGAGCCTCGCTCTCTTAGGAATTTTAGGAAAAACATTTATCCTATCCCGGTGCCAATTTTCGTCAAAATTGGTCCAGTACTTTTAAAGTGTATTCGGTACAAACAAAAATATAAATTTTCTCTTTATGTTATAAGTAAAATGGAAGTATTGTGTGTAAAAAGACGTCCCAAATCCCTGAATAATCAAAAAAGATGTTCATTATCTTAACCTAACTTTGACCTTGTGACGTACGAAAATTACGCTGCCCTTCAAAGGCCGACAAACAAGTCCTTTTCTACAAAATTTTACTGACGTCAATTATTATAGTGCTACTTGATCAAGGTAAACCGCGGAAAAAATAAAGGAAAACAGACCATAATGTCCAACCAGGCGAAGTAATGAGGTGGAAAGTGGAAATACTTCAAGACTCCTTTTTCGAAAGCCGTAGAATCAACGACCACATTCCGTTTCGCGAAGTACCAAGTTTCTTAACGTTTTATTCCATTGACTTAAATAAAAAAAGAATAAGTTTAGTTAACCAAGTAGGTACTAATATCTAGAAGTAAAGCCAAGCTCAAAAGGTTGTTTAGAATATTAAGTTTAGTTAGGTATTTTTCCAAATGTCAATTTTGTTTTTACAATTTTGTGTGTGTGATTTTTTTTAATTGTACTGAGCCGAAATCCTTCGATAACTATCATCTAAATAAAGTAAAAATTAATAGGAGCCCTATTGAGTAAACCAAAGTAATCGATGCTTAATGACTTATACTTATTTTACTACCTATTTTAAGTCAATTTAAATATTTTTACAACGACATAGATAAATAGGACATAGATATTTGTTTTTTTTTTCACATTGACGTACTCATGATCGCGTGTTTAATGTTGACGGTGTTTAACCATTTAGGGTTACCACCATACGGAAATATATTCAGATTTCTGTAGATTATTATTTATCTTCTTGGTGTTAGTCCCGGTTGTGTCCTTGCCTCTCTGAAGCACTTGACCCGCCTGTGACCACGTTCCTGGTTTGGGTAAATCAGGTTTTTACACGAAGCGACCCTTATGACCTCCGCAATCATTGCAATATCAACTTTTTGACATATTTAAGTGAGTATCTTACCACAACAGAATACACATATTATATTTCTGTTTAGTTTTATAAGCAGGTACTAGGTATGTTCAAATCAGAAGGTGTGCAATGAAAAAAGAAATCAAAGCTGGATTATTATAATTATATGTAGCCTTAATAACCTTTTATTATAATAGATTTGAGTGCGTTTTACCTCAATCTGCTTGGTGAGCAAGATGAGGCCTATTGTGGCGCACGTAACCTCAAACTCTCTTTCCTTGTAAATCCCAACCTACAGAGACAGCATAAAATACAAAGCATTTGGTAACCCTATGTATGATTGTACATTATTTTCGTAGGTATATGTCTTATTCATAAATCGTTTGCAAATTACACAAGTAAATATTCTCTTTATTATTATGACGATGAATTCTTTATATTCAATGTAAATAAGTTTCAATTGTTTATATGAAAAAATTGTTTGAAAAATATTTTGTTTTCGGACAATTAAGCAAAAAGCTGGTATTGAAACTGAAACCTACATAGATTTCAGTTAAATACCAGCACATTGTAATGAAAACTACGCATACCCTGGTCTAGTCTTATAGGTGTGTGTTCATTTATCAACTCCTTTTCACAAGAACCCTGAGATGTAAGATCGAAAAGCAAAAATCATGTCTAACCCGATGGAAAAGAATAAAAAAAATTAAAACACTTTTAGGCACACATTGATCGGGAAAATATTGTTTTAAGAGTACCATTAATTCGTATACGTGGGTTCACAAGGCATCCACAAAAAGGATATACGCCAAAAATAAATCAACCAAGTCAATGCGCAATTGGTAAAGATGGCAAAAATGGGGAACGAGTTTCACCGGTTCTTGGATTCATGTCAACGATTGCAAGGCGCAGCTGTTACCCTGTAGTGAGTTATAGCGACAATCGTAAATAACTATGATTTGTATCTTTCCCAAATATTCATGCATAATCTCCCCAATAGGTGTTCCAAAGTTTCAAAAATATATGCTTCAATGATTGTCTGTACAAATATTTTAAGTCGACCTAGGTCCAGCGATTGCTTTATACTATTTATAAATAATACAGAAATGTCCGAGATAAAATAAATGTAGGTTACTTTATTATTTATAATTTTTTTAAATAGTGCTCAATATTCTTACCATTTGCAACAGAGCTGCACGCTGCTAGAACTATTGTTTTTTTGTTGCATAGGTAGACGTTACCTTTGTTTTTACGCGCTATTACATATGTATGTAAGTATACAATGTGTCAATGTCATATGGTCTACTGCTTTGGGGACCAGCAGCAGACATACAAACTATTTTTATTCTACAAAAAAGGGCAATTCGAGCTATCTACGGTCTAAAACAAAGAGATTCGCTTAGGGATTTTTTCAAAAACCTAAATTTTTTGCGCTCACAATACATATTCGATAACATTATGCATGTTAGGATAAACTTAGACTCTTTCAAAAAAGTAGGTGAATGTACTAGTAGATCACTGCGGAACAATTATAAGTTGTCGATCCCAGCACATCGGCTGGCTAAGGTAGGGAAATCATTTCTGATTAATTGTATAAGATTTTATAATAAATTACCCAAAAGTGTTCTTGAAATGAATGATAGAAAATTCGAAAAGTATATTAAAGATGAGCTTTGTAGGAAAGCCTATTACAGCACGGAGGATTATATTAATGATAAACATGTGTGGCCCGAGCTTGACATAATGGCCTCTTAAATGCTTGTGTATTTTTGACATGATCTTTACATTATTTTGTACATTTTTTATTTTATCTTTATTCGTATTGACATAATTGGTTCTACATTCATTCATGTTTTTTAATGTAGACTTAGATTTAGATTTAAGAGATCTATATTTGTAAATTGACGATGAAAATGCTGCAGTGTAGTTTGTTCCTTACTTTCTATTCTAATGATTGCGCATGTCCACAAATGACAAATATAAATATCCTAAATTAATTTATTAGGTATTGTAGTTTTAACGTTGTGAGAAAATATTTGCGCCTATGTAGTAAAATAATCTCCAAGATTTCGCTATTCAAGTTATAAGTTATAATTATTTAATTTCCTTATTCAAGTAAAGTTATAATTATTTGATTAAGAACCGCAAGCCCAACTATTTGTAAAGGACGTTTCCTGTTTTAAAATTAATCATCACGTTCAGTTGGTCTTTTCTCGGCAAATTTTTTAAATTATCTTTGCTTTTGTTATATTTTATTATCTTTCAGTTAATATATCTCATTAAATTTAAACAGATTATTGGAAAGTTTTTAAAACGAGAAGCTATTGTCGCGAATAAGAAATTGAAATACTCGTAAAAAGTCTGATATTTTTCTTTCACAGAGTGGGCGCAGCTTTAGTCTTGATTCTGGAGACGATGTGGGTAGCTGCATTATTCGTGGACCTCCTGTGTAGGCGAGGGGAGTACACTCTCTCTCTGCGGTGTTGGGACTTCACGCGGTGGTCTTGCGGACGTGCGCGGGCGCCGTTCTACGCGTGCGCAGCGACCGCCATCTTGTTCGCTAATCTCACGCTGCTTGCCACTGTTTCAGGTAATTTGTCTGAATAAAGAGGTGGTAGTTGATGATGTTTTTAGATTTTTTAATCCTGAATACCTACTGACCTTGTTCAAAATGGTCCCGGTTCTATTCTGGAGTGGAGCTTAGAGTTGTAATACGACCCACATGTGTTGTTATAAGATACTTACAGGAAGAGATTCCCGTCTGGCTTCCGTGCACTTGCATTAGTACCGCAGTCTGTTGAATGTGCTTATTCTCTATATCATCGCCCACGCAGCAAACCACTTTTTAAGACTGGAAAGTATAAGAAATTGGGATTCGGAAGGAATTCTTATACTTTTCTTTCTTCTACTAAGGAAAATTGATAAAGTGTGAAGTTTTACGATATAACTTTTCCATCATACATTAATCACCAAAAAAAAGTAACTGCGCAAAAATGTAAACAAACAATAAATGCACACTTACAAGTATTTTATCGCAGAATTATTAAAAGTACTAATAATAAATATTTTAACATCAACTGTTTAGTGTTTAAAATAAAGCTATTAAAAATCCAACAGCTGAAGTCTATTTCAAATTTTTTGCGGCTATCCGTCGAAACCCTGTTGTGTTGTTATCGCCGAATGCTCATCCTTATTTATTACCTTTAGAAATTCCGGATTCTAATTATTTTTAAATAAACTAAAACAAAAAAAATTACCGTCTTGGATCCAAATCTTGTGCCACAGTGTGGGTCTGCTAACAGTCTAGTCTACCAGAAGTTTAGTCTTCAATTTTTGTCGTTGTCCAGGTGGAATGCTCCTAGTCTTAGCTGCGCTTCGCGCGGCTGTGCCATTCTCGCCTTACGCGACCCACGGGCCACATTCACCCCGAGCTGGCAGCTCTTTGCTGAGTCAGCACGACTCGCCATTACCTGACGTGTTCTACAACGCTGCTCATTCTGGAGAAGAAAGGTGTGCACCATGATTTAAGTATTATTAACGTTCATTTAGAGCAGCTGTAGAAAGAAGCAGGTCCTATGTAGCAGTGTAATATAAGGGAATACATACGTACATACATATAGTCATGTCTATATCCCCTCCGGGGTAGACCAACAGTCATGAAAAACTGAAAGACCACGTTCAGCTGTTTGGTTTAAACATAGAATTGAGATTCAAATAGTGACAGGTTGGTAGCCCATCGCCTAAACGAAGAATTCCAAGATTATAAGCCTAGTCCTTAGTCGCGTTTTACGACATCCATGGGATAGAGATGGAATAATCCTTTTCTTTTTAAATTTGTGCCGGGAACCACACAGCACTAAAGAGAATCATAGTTTTAATTTGAGTTCTTGTAACGCGCATTTTGAATGAAAGTCATTCATTCTTCTGGATTTAGGTCGAATTTCGTTCTCATCTCTCTGGTGAGGAGTCCGTGGTCCTTACAGAAATCAGAATAATACCTACTATATGGAGGCATGTGCGTGAACACAAGCCAGGTTTGAGAAAGTCAAGTTTTTACAGGATTCCCGTCTGACGCCGGCCCCTTTAAAAAGAGAACCTGACCGTCGTTAACCGCACAGTCAAAAAACGAATAGAATGAATCTTTCAGGAACTCTCTATTTAATTATTCTATGACGGTTATTTTACCAAAAATATTTTTGTATGTTCTAGGTCAGAAGAAATGACAGTATTGGAGTTGCGGTCAGAGAGACCACGGTCTGTGACACCAAAGCCGCCTCTACTGGAACTATGAAACTTTTTTATTAAACTAGGGAGGAATACCTAGTTATAAATGTTAGGTAGGGCTTGAATTGCTCAATATATGGTCAGGCAGAATATTTTTGAAACGATAGCATTTTGATGAGAGTCATTGAAAAGTCGTCCATTTACAAATGTGCAACGTCGAATGAAGTTTTTTTTAGTTAAATGTATTGGATATAAAGTGGATTGTAAATCATGTTATGTTTTTGTAAGTCGAAAATCATCAATGATTCCGAAAAATTAATGGGCTTGTGGTTTGTGTAAAACATATTTCAATGAGTATTCAAACATAGGAAACGTTTGAGTCTCATTAGAATCTAAATTCGGTTATAGATTTGAAATAAAATTACAAAATAATAAATAAGTTATTTATTAGTGTAGCTTATATAATTTTATACCTACATAACATCTGTGATAGTCTAGATCGTAGTCTCATCTAAATCAGGTATTAAAGTTTCTAATAAACGAAATCTTGTGTTTTATTCGTTCTATACCTGTTTTTGGCTAAGAACTGCGTAATATGAGTAGGCTGCCTTCATGATCTGAAATTAAATGCAATCAAATTATTAAAGTACCAGCTAAGAAACAAAACTTAGTTTTGATAAACTATTTTTATTATCCCCGTAAATTATTAGTTTTAAAAAATTCGGCGTAAAAAATAGTAGGTCAATTGCACTTAATTTTTTCAATTGAAAGAAATAAAACGTAAAATGTTGCCAAATATTCGGACCGAAAACATTGCCAGACTTCACAGCTTGACACATCAATTCTATTACATTTTTCTGAGAATCTATAAAGCGACTTAATGTAGTAAAATGAAATACGCAATCCCGATCTGATGAAGACGAACTTACAGCTAGAAAACAATCGTTGTTCATGTAAGCGAACCCCGCAGCCGACAGTCTCAATGGTCTCTGGGACCTCATCATCACCATGATGAGCAGTCTTCGGAGTCGTGGCGGCATGCGCTCCCATCTACTTTGCATCACCGCATCGCCGACTCGAGCTGCCTGGATACAATAAAATATCTTGATTTTCATATATATACATATTCTGTAGATATGTTTATTACGTCTAACCCTTACGAGTTAGATAGAGCGAAAATACTGAACGGCTACGTTCAACTAGATGGCTTATTGATTGAGTTGAGTTTCAGATAGTGAAAGGTTGCTAGCTCATTACCTAAGACCATTTTCCTTTTCGTATACTATAAGGAGAGAAGACTATTAGTATCTATATATCGCACATCCGATCAAATACTGTTACAAGTCGAAAAATCGTGATTTTGAGTTAAGTAAACCACTCGATCCATATTAAAATTCTCTATCAAAATCAAATATCGTTGTAACTTTAGTTACAAAAATGTCCGCGTGAGGGCGTTGTGGCGGTTTATTACTAAGCAAGTTTTCGCATGACACGTCCTTGAATAGTGTTACGTGTCACATTGAAACGAGCGGTAGTGTTTGTCGTCCGCGTAAAAACCGTTGTAACTTGAAATAAGACACTAATACAGAAAAGGTAAGTGTATTATCCATTCAAGATTATTCTTATAAAATGTAATATTTTTTGTTATAACAATACTTGTCCTAACAATTTATCTTGTAGTTGGTTTATATTTGTAATATAATGTTACATTTCAGTTTATAACAAATAAAATACCCAGTACTATCTTGAAAAGTGATACATTTTAATTTGCCACCTTATATCAGATAAAAATATTACAGTCTTCAAATTCATTAATAAAAAAATATTGTAATATTATGAGTTGTTGCAGTTTTTAATAATTTGTTTGTTTGATATTTTTTGTAATTTAAGTAAGATAGAGATTAATTTTGCCATATTACCCTATTCAACATTTTTCCAAAAGATTTTTATTTATAATTTAAAACAACGTAACCGTTATTTAACTTTGTTACCATATTTGAGAAAACAATTTGTTTGCATTATACTGTTTGGTTTAATTTAAATAGAACGAATTGTCATTTTAACTATGTTTATGATGATAATGTCTTACATCGTATCATTAAAAGTATCTAAATGTAGCATTGTTTGAAATTATAATGGTATATTCTACTTCATAAATTTTTAAATAAGTACCTACCTACCTCTTAGCTGCGACAAAAATATGTTGTATCTGTATGTAGGTACTTAGCACTTAGTTACTGATTATGTCCATATTTTAAATAACACTTTCAGGCTTGAATAATGAGGAGAGTCGACAGAATATTGGATTTGGCAAAAGCATTAAAGGACGAAGGTAAATAACAGTATAATAACAGATTCATCACTGGTTATTGGTTAACTATAATTAATAATTGGTTAAACATGAATTTAAAATTATTAATTTTGTCGATGTTATGTTGCTGACCAAATTGTTTTTTTCAGAATCCGATAATATACGAGAGAAAGAGAATATTGAGCCTACCGTTTCGCCTTCAATAATACGTAAGTAGTCTTTGGCTTTAACCTTCTCTTTTAATTTTGCAGGATAAATGACTTATCATACACATAACCTTTTAACGCTTTTTTTATATTTGATTTCAGATTCTACTCATGGCGCTAATCCTATACAAGACAATATTTCTAAAAAATCTGGTGAGAAATATAACGTCAACGAATTGTCTTACCATGATTTTATATCTTTGAAAAAGTTGGCAAACGACTTGAAAATGAAAACAATAACAAAAATTTCTGAAATGAAAGTTATTAAAATTGAGGCTGAATCCCCGGATATTTTGTACTACAAAAATTCTTTTGCTGATGAAGATTTTTCTACATTAAAACTATTAAAAACCATTCCTATATTACCTCCTTTGAAGCCTGCTTATTAATAGCTTTAAGTGAAAATAAAAAGTCTGATTTAAAAAGTCTGTTAAAGTCTAATCATATACCTAAGTTCTATGAAGGATTTTATAAAAGTCTTTTCCAAGATAATGATTAAGTGTTGTTTACTAAGTATGTTCTGTAGGCTGTGATTATTTTACTAAGATTACTAGCAAGGGTATTATTGATAAGAGGATTATTGATTATGTCATTAAGTACAAAAATTTTATTAGTTTCATAGAAGAGCGAAGTAATACCTAGTAATAAGATATTTTTTTCGAAGATTTTTAAAGATTGTTAAGTTTTTTTTGTGTTCTCATAATTGTAGGTTGTGTTTTTTGTTACTACGAGTATTATTACTGTACGGGTATTGATTATAGAGTTGATTATGTGCCATATTTTATTAACGTACCAAATTGTCTCTCATTAGAATAAAGTGTAAAGTGTAGTTTACGGAGCTTGAGATAGAGAAACTATCTAAAGTAACGATTTATTAATAATGTAAGTATAATAAATAATAATTTTGTTGTATTCATTATTGTTTGCTAAACTATTTCATTAAACTGATTAAAAAATATATATTGCAACATTATTTGACTAATTGTTTTATTTCTATTTTCTATTTTTTTTTATCTAATATAACGTTATAAAGAAAGTCAGCTGTAGGGTAACTGACAAATATACATAAAAGTCTAAAAATACGCATTTTCAGCTTTCCAAACATATATATAACATGTAATTATTGTTAAGACAAAATGCGAAAAAAAGCTTTGATGAGACTTGAAATAGTTTTTTGGCCTTCCTGAAAAAGGTTAAATTTTGACTTAAAACAGTATTTTATCGGATGTGCGATATGTGTGTATATATATATATATATATATATATTTATATGATGAGTTACTGATGATACAAATAAAAAATAGGACAAAAATTAAAGAAATTTATATATGTTTAATTTTTTTACGCTATGAAGAAGGATAAAAATGAGTGATTATTATATTTACTTCATAACATACATAGGCACTTATAAATACTGTCATTATAAGTTACTTAAGTATCTCAATATTCTGAACACAAGCTAAGATTGATGCACACTCGAAACGCAATTGCATTTAACACTACAGTGCGTACAGTTTAGATAGACCTTTGACATAGATCTACCTAGACCCCGCGAGTGTATTGAGTCAGTATGAAGGCCTGAAATGACTTAAATGTCAGAATCATTTACCACCTTATTTTTTTGCCTAATCTTAGACGTTTTAAGGGCATTTGCACTTTTCTATGTGATCCAATAAATTCGCACGGTAAAATATGTATATGCCAAGACCAATAAATCACTTTTCAAAACAGTAGTTATTAACTGGAGTTGGTATAAAAATGTACGAGTATAATCAAGCCGTGACAGTAACATACAATATAAATTCTTTTGAAGACGTCCCATCCGCGGACTTCCTCGGAGTGGTAGGCAGACAATACATCTTTGTATTTGCCACGGTCCCTAAAGTATGCTTTTGGTTTACCCATATTCATGCAAGCTATTTGGTAGTATTTCACCAGAACATTACTGACTTGATCAAATTACATACATACCTACCTACATATGATCATGTCTATATACCTTGCGGGGTAAACAGAGCTAAGAGTCTTGAAAAGATTGAAAGCCACGTTAAGCTGTTAGCTAGCTAGGGTATCTACCTAGATCTATGTCTGCGGCTGAGTCACTCACTTGCAACGTTAGCTCATTGGCGGTGAAGCATTGCAGTGCAAGCTGAATTATCATGGCGACGAAGAACGCCAATGACGTCACCAGCCGGATAGATTTGAAGCTTGATGCATCTTGCTGTAAAATAAACATATTTCATTTATTTTTGTAGTTAAACAACCATATGAAATGAAAAGGTTTGAATTACTTTTAAAAAAATATAACAAGCAGCTTTAAGAGTTCCCTCTATTTCTAAACAAAAAATCATAAATTCGGTTGATAATGGTTCGAATAATCGTGTAACAAATGTATAAAACTCGAACTTACTTCGAGGCTAACGCAATCTGTGTAATTTGTCCAGTACCTATATATTTATTTATTTATATTCAAGAAATTTAAACAGAAATAGCCTAGTAATGATTCGGTTAGCATTCAGCAATTTAGCTTTATCTAAAAGTACTTCAAAAGAATCATGTTGCTAGTGTTGGTACTTATGTTTACAATACCTTATCAGTCGTCATCTACTTAGGCACATAGAGAGACTCCTTTATGTTTTTGTAAGTATATTAGTTAGTTTAGTTTCTTTTTATAACAATTCAGATTGTGTCACCAAACTAATAACATTAATTAATATTCTTCAAGGAGTCAATGCCTACAGGTGTGTTTCAATGTAAAGGTACATGCATATCTTTAATTTTTTTTCACACAGACATAGCTATAGGTTGCGAAACCTCTTCCACATTTAGACGTATTTATAAAAAAGAAAATGTGGAATAGTGGCTTGTTTTAAATTCATTGCCTATTTAGAAGAGAAACTAGACTTCTTTCGAATGAATTTTATGTCTGTAAGTACTAAAAACCAGCATTGTATTTTTTTACATATATGAACTGCTTGTAATAATAGCTACACGATGCCAGAACAAAAAGTAAAAACATATTTATGCTTTCACGCCTAAATCACTAAACCGATTTTGATGAAATTTGGTATGGAGATAGAGTTGGCTCTGAGAAAGAACATATACCTACTTATTGCTGTCTGTTACGGTCACTATTTTTATTGCCAAAAAATTGTGACATGGACGTAGTCGCGGGTAAAAGGTTATATGTAATATAGGTCATAGCAGTGCAAAAACAATGTGCTGATTTGCGAAAGGCACAAAGTGTATGCAATATTATTATTTTATAGTTTCAAAGAGGTAGGTTATTAAAATACCCTAATTGTATGCAGTGTCTGGGGTACGGTAAAAGTTAAAATATTAATGGATGCAAAAGATATATCCTTATTTAGTGAGCCTCACCGAAACTTGGACCATTACCACGCAAATGGCCGCCATGCTAGAGAGAAGTTGGGTCATGAAGCCATATGCATAAGTTTTTGCAAATTTCTCCACGCAGCTGTGGACAAAACAATAGGAATTATTGCGTCACTTATTAATTAAACTTATCTGTAAGGGTTTCCTAAGGGTAGATAGATAGATAGATAGATAAACTCTTTATTGCACCAAAGAAAAAGAAGAACAGGAAAAAAACACAGGTAGTCAATGAGGTACAAAGGCGGACTTATCGCTACAGCAATCTCTTTCAGTCAAGGGTACATTTGGTTTATAATTTTAAGTTGATATAAGTCAATTAATCACAGCAATGTGTTTTCTCGTCCACATTCAACAAACGAATGAAGGAATTTATTTTATGTTTTAACCGAACAATATAAAAAGAAACTCATAGAAATACGTAAGGAATCTTGTTATTGATTATGAAAAACTTTATGCAGGTTTTCTTTGTACCTGACCCGTCAAAGTAGCGTCGTAGATCAAAAAGGTCCATGAAATCTTCATTCCGACGACGGTGAATATGAAACGCAGATTAGGTATGTTGATTCAAGCGTAAGAAAAAACCTACCCAGTGACAATATTGGGTCCATAATCCTGGAATATTGCATTCACTGAGCCTTCTTATATTACTTTCATATCGGATGTGAATTGATTTTTTCGCGAGATACGTGTAATTTCACATTTTTATTGACCCAAAGGGCGCGTCTGCTTGTCATAGCAAGCACGTTTTCAATAAGTACGGGTGGAAGTTATAAGTGCTTTGCATTCGATGTTCATGAAACTAGTTCAGCTATTTATGTATGATTAGGTAGGTAGTAAAAGTGATAAAGAAGAAAAGTTTTAAACTTTGAGGGCTTCCTACATATATCGTGTTTGTTAATTAATAAAAAATAATGTACCTAATACTTAGTACAGTTAAGGTTGTTTAATTAGAATGGAAACATTGAAAATAAACTAAACGAACGTACCCCGAGGGTATCGTTAATACATACGGCTAAGGCTTAAGCTTTCAAAGTATAAGAGTGATACGAATCTGAAAACTTATTCTTAACTATTTCTAATTTAACTACTTCTGCATTCTTTCTACACTCCTGCCAGATCCAGAGCTTATATCACGTAAGTTGGAGATAAATTAATAGGTATTATATTTACATGAGTGTCGACTACGTAACTACATATAATATACAAATGATCATTGTAGGTAGGAACCCTGCACTAACACTACCTATAAATCTTTAGTAGGTCGATACTTTAATTTTACTCCTATATACTCTTTTAAAAGTTATGTGTATTAGCTTAACTTCTCTAATAATAAACTATTCAGTTTGGACTAGAGACGTTGGGATTCCTCTTGTAGGCAATGGGCCAGCAACCTGTCACTATTTGAATGTCAATTCAATCATAAAGCTATACAACAGAACGTAGCCAGTCAATCTTTTTAAAACTGTGAGCTGTGTCTGCCCCGCAAGGAAAATAGACGTGTGTGTGTAGAAACGTTTAAATGCATTAATGTAGCGAGCTTGCTAGTCATCTAGACTTAGTCATGCGTCGGTTTAAATTTATTTGGAAATGGCAAAGTTTGGCTCGGCAGTTCCCCGTTGGCAGTTAATTCCCATTGCACTTTATAGCAGTTCAGCCTGGACGGTCGCTTGCCAAAAAGTCGGATGTTGGCTCCTACCTACTAATAGCAATACAGTATGTCTGTATGTTGTTTCTGGCGGGGAAAATATTGTCTTTTATCGGGTCAATAGCCGACAATTGCGGGGAAATGGGCAGAGGACCACGATTTAGTTTACATTTCGTATTAAGTTTTATCTATTATATATAATTATATCGCAATATTATGTATATTTTGCAATGAATATCTTTTAATTTAAAAAAGGACGATATCATTCAAAATAGGCGGTCTTCGAGACTATTGGGCACAGGTCTATCCCGTCGGGTACAAAAACTTGTTTCTGTGTGAATTAAGTGAATAAAGATTCTCATATTAATATGATGAAGAGAAGAGATTTGAATTTATGATTGTAATGAATAAACTCCAAAACTACTGGACCGATTTTGAAGAAATTTGGCACACAGATTGAATAGACCTTCAGGAGAAATATATAGATTTTTCTGGGGGCGTGATCCGGAGCGTGACCCCGTGCATGAGCTAGTTATTCATAAAAGGACAATCATCAAAAGAATGCATTAGTCTTGTCAACTCGCCTTAATGAGATGTCTCATTGCCATTTCGGAATGTAAATAGTTACATAGACTGTGAATAGGAAACTCGGCAGCTCTCTCTGACGTATGTATGTGTGTATGTGACGGCGTCACTCGTCATGTCTGCGCCCTACTTACAGAGCGAAAAAAGGCTTCCACCAAAGTCAAGCTATATAGGTATATAAGTACTATATTATGCTATATACATCGTAGGACATTCGTTTGCATGTTTGTTGGATTGTTTGGGATTCTTTTTTTAGGCAAGGCAATTTTTTGGCACACTTTTTGTTGTTAATCTTATTTTCATGTAGTTTTTATTTGTACTGTAAGAATTAACATTACTGTAACAATTACATGCGAAAATTGTTACCTCCTTTTTTGTATTTCCTATAGGAACAGATAACGTAAGAAGAGATAGATTAATACTCATACCGAAAACTACAAAGCAAAGTTCGTATTTTTAATGCATAAAACATAATCAAGTTGCCCGAGTGCAAACTCTACTCGGTGAATCTTTTCAGAAAAAAGTTCACTTAGTTTTTAGTTTCAATAAATTTACGTTGCAATTGGTGATTCACTGGAAAACTAATTAACGTGGAATGCAAATTGCTAAGACTCGAAGCGCAAACAGTTTTGATTTAAACACCGTCCTTTCAGTTAGGACTTGTTTGTTGAAAACATTAAGACCTCTTTTGTACTGAATAACAACTTTCTTTATATTTTTAAAGGTTTCAAGTGATTTTTGCCTTATAATACGAGTAACATATTCATGCCGTGCCGTGCGGTGCCGTGTGGTTCCCGGCACCAATACAAAAAAGAATAGGACCACTCCATCTCTTTCCCATGGATGTCGTAAAAGGCGACTAAGGGATAGGCTTACAAACTTGAGATTCTTTTTTAGGCGATAGGCTAGCAACTTGTCACTATTCGAATCTCAATTCTATCTTAAAGCCAAATAGCTGAACGTGGTCTATCAGTCCGCTCAGGACTGTTGGCTCTGTCTACCCCGCAAGGGATATAGACGTGATTATATGTATGTATGTATGTATGTAACATATTCATAGCAAATGCAGTGGATTTATTTCATAAACCAAAATTGTAATTAATGCCGCCAATAAATACTCACTTTTACTGAACAAAAATGTAATGTGCAGTACTAATATCGTAAAAAATTATGACGGTCTCGGTAGCAATTTTTGTGTAACTCTCAGCAAACCTTTTACCTACCTGATGAGTAGCTGATGTTGTCGGATACAGTTCAGCAACGTTTTTTCCAACTCCTTCTCCACTTCTGTCTCGGTAAACCTCGTTCGGACGATCCGTTCAATCCTGTCATTATCACCCCCTTCTTTATCCTTATCAGCAATTGATATCAATGAACTATCAGCTTGTAACTGCACACCTTCATACATCTGAAATATTGTTCGATCATATGCAGTAGTTATAGCCTCACAAAGAATAGCAAACTGTGAGCTCATGTGAAGAATCACTGAGCCAATGAAAGTGTCTATAGTCATCACGATGTGACCAGTCCACAGCAAACCGACAGTCTCCAAAACAAATGTCGAAATATACGAAGCGTCTTTTTGGTAGTCCCAAGGAATAAAGATTGGCTGCGGTAATGTACGAGATGGATATAAAGCACTATCATTTAATTGTGCTATTTCAGCCTTCCAGCGCAAGTCCATGATGGTTCCATAAACATTAGTATTCCCAATGGTAAGCCACCCAAAGAATATGAACGACGCAGTCATAATTTTGGTCGTCCTGATAGTAGCACGATTTTTGGCATTATTTTGATAAAAATTATACAAGTCTATCTCTAAGGTTCTCACGATATCTTGGATCTTGTCGTTCTTGAAGAAAAATATATACAATTTGATTAAGGTTAAATCGTGAGTGATGACGAAAGACAAACTAAACATAAAGCGGTCTATGTCTTTTTCGCCGACGAATGGATCGATTGTTTCGAGTCCCACGAATCCAGCCACCCACACTAGTTGTGTGACGATGGAGTAATACAGGTACCAGCTTGGGAAGTTGCTAGTTTTTCCTTCGTCAGGCTGGTGCCACCAGCCCAGACCAAGAAACCTTAGAAGATAGAAATGAAAAGCGAAGTAACGCCTCGGGCGTTCGACTACTATGGTCTCCATCGTGGCAAGTTAGTAGAGGATGTGATTACCGAAGCCTTATCATAAGGCAGTCATGATGATATTGTACCAAACCCTAATATTAAACTGTTAATGTTTAATGGCGTCGTGAGACAACGTAATTATAACTTGGGTATGATTTTGTAAGGGGTAGTTTAACGTGTAAAATTTTGTTATCGACACAATGAAGTTGGTTCAGTGGATTATGTGGAATATAATCGTTGCCAGTGCCCAGTAGTAGATATAGGGGCTCAATGTTTATATTGAATTTGCCTTGTTGGCATTGGGTGAGACAATAGTACAATCGAATCACGTGAGGTTTGGGGTTCCGTTTGTTAAAAAAGTTGACAGTAAAATACTCAGTATTAAAAGGTTTAATAAAATTATTGAAAAAGTACATAACTTTGTAGATTTTTTAAAGAAATGAGGCCAAAGAGATGAATCGAATAAAAATCGTCTAATTTTAGGATTTATTTTTACTTTTTGATTTTTATTCAATCAACTATTTTTAACAATCTTGGTGCATTTTCATTCCCTAGTTCAAGTGTGTTGTCCCATTGTGTGTTGTTTCTGTTTAGAGATACCTTTAATATGCGACTAGGATCTGTCAAAATAAAAAATAAAATAAAAGAAAACAAAATCTAAAAGCTTTTATTTCAGTACATGCTGGTTTTGTACAAACTAATTGCCTTAGAAGAGTGCCTTAAAAGCCCCCTTTAAGCATTTAGTTACCTGTGCTAGGAGGCTTCGCTTTTTCTTAGCTTTTAATATAAAATAATGTTTTTAAGTAATTTAATCCAAAATAGAAAAAGAACTTATATCATTCATGTATTTGTCACATTGTTAATAATTAATTCGGTGTATACCTAATTAATTATTAATTATATTTCTGTATATTTTCAGACAGGATTTTTTTGTATAATGTTGTGGAGGACAATAAGAACACTACGGTTTTGATAACATAACATTAAATCACGTAATTATCCTTTGCGGTCATCAAAAGACTGAAAGGTCACGCTCAGCCGCTTGGCTCAATGAAAGAATTGAGATTCAAATAGTGACAGGTTTTTAGCCCATCATCCTAAAAGAGGAATCCCAAGTATCCCTTAATCGCCTTTTACAACTTCCAAGAGAAAGAGATGGTTCTGTTATTTTTTCTATTGGTGCCGAGAACCACACGGCAAAAGATCTTGATGATTTTGATGTTTTTAATTATGTAGGTATATCCAAAATTCTAAAATGCTTCACTAAAAGAAAAAGATGTTCATTATTTAATTTGTGCAATATTCACAAGATCACAACTCTGCTTTAACCCTTTGGCTTGATTTATACTCCCTTTTAAATATTTAACGTTTCAATAACACCCCGCTGAATTGGTTTAGGTAACGTTGTAATTAACTGGTCAGAAAGGCGTAGATGGAGGTAATTGCTTTGAATAACATAATAGGCAAGCTCCTTTGAGCCATTTCATTAAATGAAGATAGACAGAGTTAATAATATATTTTGTTTCAGAACTCTCAAAAAGCAGTGATAGGCACGTAGGTACCTAAATTGCTTATTAAAGCACAAAAATACACATTTTTTATTTATTTTAGAATACAAATTTGCATTCGACTGAACCTTTAACATAGGTATCTATTAAATGAGCATAACAATTATATTTTCGATTTTCACAACACATTTAAAAAGAAAAACCAGAACTCTTATAGCGAACGTATTTTTTGTACTTACATATTTTTAATCCCTATTCGAGAAAAAGCCGCATTTCCATTAAATATTTTATTAAACAGTCCTACTGTTTATGGTTACGGATGTCAGACGGGAATCGCTTCGTCTAAAAACCTGACTCACCCAATTCCGGATCCATGGTCTAAGGCATACCCCGGGCTCCTCTCGAGAGTGGTGAGATTGCAACCGGGACTAAAGCTGGGAGGAAGTAGACACTAGAAAAATTTTCGTTTGTAACTTTAATTGAATGTAATTTAAATAAATAAATAAATATATATGGGACAAATGTAGGTAATTTAAGTAAATGTAATTTGAAATATAAATGTAATTTTTAAATTTAATTTTTAAAATTAAGTTATTACTCTGAATTAATGGTTTTGACGCTTGTTGATTCAATTTTATTTATACAAAATACATTCCTACCAGGAGCAAGAAAAGGTTAAATAATTGGTCAAGCAGAAAAAAAAATCTCCCCAATCAAAAAAAAAAATGAGGGATTAGCCTGACTTTTCTACAGCTATCCTACCTATCATTAAAATTTGGAAAATACCTAATAAAAAAATTTCGCAATTTATCAGAAATTAATTTTCTAATTCTTCCCACAGTAAAATCGATAAACCTTCTCCTGCTAACTTATTAGAGTTTGTCAAAGAAATTAACATACGTGAAAACAGTAAAAAATTCTCCTTTTATTAAATTTATTGCAATCAAAATTGAAAAATAAATTCAAGTAGGACAAAGTTCAAAATAAAGTATTACCTATACTGACACTTCATGAGGGAACTTATTTATAGACGTCAATGTTTTAGCAACTCGATTTCAGAGTGCGCGCGCACTATTGGTGACTCTACATCGCTGCAGCGCTTAATTTCAAATTTTAAAAACTGAATAGATAATAATGTAAAAAATCCATGTGGTTGAATCCTTCTTCGTACAACCCACGCTGGTTTAAAATTTGTTAAGTTTATTTTTTTGGTTACCATACTTGTTTGTAATGTTAACATATATTGTTATTTTTTATCTTATCTTGCTCGGGCTTATCCCGTAAAAAATAGCCAATATTTGGCTGAGTAGCAATGTAAAATTCTTACAAATTGCTATTAAAAAATTATTGTAAAATATTTTATTTGAGATATTTCAATATTTTTATCTTTTCTTAGCTCGTTCTTTTAACTGGTTTAAGAAAGAAAGAAAAATACTAACTTATTCACTTTAAGAGCATTATTAATTTTTTGTAGCTTTTTATTATTGTATTTTTGAAGGTAAGTATTTATTTATTTGTAACCTACTTATGCTGTCCCAATTTTTTACAGGAGCCTCTCCGTTTATATTCCACGACTCTACACTTTACCTCATTCTTGATTGATTTAGTCAAACTTTAAATCAAGCATTTATAAGTCAATCTCACCGCTTTTTGTGTTCAGGATTTTTATTTCTATTCAGGATCTTTCTACTCTACACTTTACCTCATTCTTGATTGATTTAGTCAAACTTTAAATCTAGCATTTTACAAGTCAATCTCACCGCTTTTTGTGTTTAGGATTTTTATTTTTATTCAGGATCTTTGAAAGGGCATTGATACCTATATGTTTTAATGAATAGAGGGAAGATAAGATTTGCCTTATCATCAATAGCTCTGCAAAAGCTCTCTTTTGAAATGAATAGGTAGTTTGCCTTTACGTAGGTCACTTTTTCATAGCTCGAAAATCATCCAAGCATTCTTTATTCAATTCTTCGCTTCAATTCAATATGTTTTCGAAATAAAAGAGAGAAGGAAACAATTTGACCTGATTACCAAAATATGTATGTATGAAGTTTTTATTTTATTTATTTGGAGCTGAAAGCTTCTTTAATTTCATTCTTAGAACGTTATTATCAAAATTGCAATAAATATTTTTCTTTTTTGCCAAAGCGCTTAAAGCGCTACATTATCGCAGAACTAGTCCATCGTACGATGTCTCGCCATAACATAACATAACCTCCAAACGAATTTCTTATCGTTGTATGAATTTGCTATGTCGAGCTCGAGCTAATTGAATTGAAAGGTGTTGTTATCATTCATTCATTCAGTGAATGAAAGTAGCCGCTAAATTCAGTCATTTTGATGATTTTGCCGATGATGGACCGTACATAAACTCAGATTGCTTAATTTTATATTTTTATTCTACGTCCCACATTTCGGATGAATTAAAAGAGGCCAAGGTCATTTTGGTAAAGAATAAGAAACGTTGCACTTATACGTCCCAAAATGTATACATAAACGAAAATTTATTTAGTGCGTGCGAAATTTAAAAAGCAATTGTGTTGCTAGGTAATTCTTAACTAAATATTTTGTGTCTGTGTTAAAAATTAAGGTAAGATTTTTTTTATTACATACGTTGTATTCTATTTTATATTGTATTATATATTTGATTATTTGATTTAAGAAGAACTTAATTTTGGCCATGTATTTCATGTAAAGTTATTGCCATGCGCGATTTTTTGGCGGAAAATAAATAAATAATAAATATATACGGGACAAATTACACAGATTGAGTTAGCCTCGGAAAATTTAAGCATCATGCCAATCAAACTTATTTATAAATATATTATTTTTTTCGAAGTCATTTTTCTTATAAAGTAAGTTTCATACGTTATAATTGTTACTAAATATGTATTTAAAAGGTCTTGATCGACAGTATAGTTTGCCTATTTAGTAGAGTTGTTGACCTGAAATTACCGTTATGCGATGCTACACTTTTTATTAGATTGCGTTCGTAAATTCTTATAATAAAATTTAAGAGAAAAATTATTTGGCCGACTGTTTCGTTATAACTTATATTTTAACTCTTTATTTTTATTTAAATCAAAATATGAATTTTCGATTTTTTAATAGATACCTGTTATGATACCCTTTACCAACTCAATTTTGGTTTAACTGAATACACCGGCGAATAGGATAAACTCTTGAGTTTAGTTTTGATAAAATATTACTTTAAAAAGCTTTTTTCATTAAATTTTTTATATCGTTTTCATTAAAAATAATATTATTTGTGGCAGTCCAAGCATAAAGGTACCACTTGGGTGGTATTGAGTTAAGGCCATATTTGGATAGTTAAATAGTTGGTTGATCATATGGAATAAAATAAAAATTAATCATAATAACATTTATTGGAAAAAAAAATTTTCAAAGTTCACACTTACAAAAATCAAATTGTTGGGAAACGGGCATTGAAAGTTTAAGCTGTATTATCTAAAGATCTAGTTGTCAGTTACATAGATTATGATTTATTATTATAGAGCAATATGTTTAGTATAAAATCAATTAGTTAATGTTATGGAAACATTATCGAATAAAAAAATAGAAGCTTAAAACTAACTTTATAACAAGTTTAGTAAAAGGGCCCAGTTGAATACAATAAAATTTTAAATTGTAATAGCTAGAGATCAAGATGTCAGTTACATAGATTCTTATTTATAATAATAGAGAAATATATTAAGTATAAAATCGACTAGTTTTTATTATGGCAACACTATCGAATAAAAAAATAAAAACTTAAACCTAATTGGTAGTTATGTTAAGTTTAGGAAATGGGTCGAGTTGACCGAAATTAGGTTATATTTCGCGTAGGTACATTGTAACACACATTTATTAAGAATATACTACTCGTAGGACATTATACAAAAACAGATTAAATTTAACTCAAAAGAATAAAAATTAATGAATTAAAAGTCATTAATACGACACATTACAAAAAAAAAGAATTAACCTATTACAGGTTTCAAAAGTCAGAATTAAATCTATACATATAATAAATCTGTAGAAGGGTCAATTCTGTACATTGAAAATATTGAAAAAATAAATAGCAGGGGGTGTTACTGGATCGATACCAAACACAAATATGTGATTAAAAAAAATTTTGTCTGTCTGTCTGTATGTTCACGCATCACGTGAAAACTAACGGTTCAATTTTGATGAAACTTGGTATAATTATACCTTATTATCCTGGGCATAAAATAGGATACTTTTTATCCTGGAAAAATACGAAGAAAAAAAATTATTAATTTTTTAGTTTATCATATTCATAGACGTTGTTCTGTAGAACCGCGAACACACGTTACGTTACCCGCAGTGGATTCAGCGCCGTAACATATAGCGCCGAAAGTTGGATTTAGCTTGAACCGCTTGCGGCACACGCGGGCCGTTACTAATTACTATGAAAAAAATACTTTAGTCCAGTCAATCTAGACATTCGAAGCTACATTAATTGCCCATCAAGCTGAAAATGAGTATAATTGTTTAAAACACAATCAAAAGCATTATTTCAAAATTCCCCATGATTCCGGTTTAAGGAAAAAAAAATTACCCAAGGTCAAAGGTAAAAAATGGGTGTTTCGCGATTTTCTTCAAAACGGTAAGTTTTTCTAATCGGAAAATTACCTCAGGCATAAATTGTAGATCATAAAGTTATCTATAAAAAATGTATCAATAATTTTTTTCTAATAAAAATAACGATGCAAAAAGTTGCAAGCGTCATAATATGCACACGTTTCCACGCACTATTAGCGCGTGTTAGAATAAACACGTGTTTTCACTACGCAGTGGCACTCAAGACTAACATTCGCATTTATTATTTAAAAAAATTAGAATAACCCTAAGTAGAGAAAATCATCTTAGGACAATAATATAGATTACAATTAAATCAAATTAAAACTAAAACTACTATAATAAGAAAGAAAAAAGATGACTACAAACTAAAATTTAATTTATAAATTGAACAGTCCCTGTATAGCACACGCCCACGCCACCTCTGAGGTAGTGTACTATTAGCGCGTTTTTTTAACATTGTTATTATTAAACTTGAAAAAGTCTGAAATAGGTTAGAATAAACACGTGTTTTCTCTACGCAGTGGCACTCAAGACTAACTTTCGCATTTATTATTTAAAAAAATAGAATAACCCTAAGTGAAGAAAATCATCTTAATAATAGAGATTACAATTAAATCAAATTAAAACTAAAACTACTTATAAAAAGAAAGAAGATGACTACAAACTAAAATTTATTTTATAAATTGTACAGTCCCTGCATAGTATCAATATGCGGGAGTGTGCCCAGAAGGCAGGCAGCATTGCCAATTTGAATGGCAATGCTGATTCTCTGAGCCAGATAATTTCCAGCCCTCCATTCAAGAGATATCTCAATCAGCTTTTTCGACAATTGTCAGAAAAGCTGATGGGCAGATAGGCCCCCCGGTCTCAGAGTTTCTACACCAAAACGTTCAAAAGGTATCGGTAATACCTACATATTTGCGCCTTTAAAGGTTTTTTGCCTCATTTTAAACAGAACCGGCCTTAGATTTAGTAACCTGAAGATGAGACGGCGTAAGTGTGTCGACACAAGTAGCATCCCACACCAAAGGCCGCCCCAATCTCCAGGGTACCAAAGTCATACCATCCGGTCTCTTGGCATCATCCCGAGCCGGACCGTTTGGTTCTAGAACGGCTGGAACATGGATGGTGGCAAGAGCACGGAGGATTATATTATTTAGGGCGGCATGGCGCCCTAAACGGCCGGCACTCCTAGGGCATGAGAGGCCGTGGTGTCCATAGCCGTCAACGGTATCCCCGCAAGGACTACTATTATTAAAGACTAACGGTATTTCATGTGTTGAGCATTCTGAGATAAAGCAGGTATACGACCCTAGCCACGTACACAATTCAACAGAGAGACAGATGTTGTCTCAAGGTTTCACTACAGTATAAATGAAGGGACTGGGTTTCATTATACTTATGTATATGTATATTTTATATTTTGAATTCAAGTTAAAATTACCGACAGAACAATATTTTTACTTATGCTACACAGAGTATATACGAGACGTACTTATGCATATTATGACGCTTGCAACTTTTTGCATCGTTATATCTCAGAAACGGTAGCTATATTGAAAAAAATTATTGATTCCTTTTTATAGATAACTTTATGATCTACAATCTATGTCTGAGGTAATTTTCCGATAAAACTTACTGTTTTGAAGAAAATCGTGAAAAACCCATTTTTTTACCTTTGACCTTGGGAATTATTTTTTCCTTAAACCGGAATCATGGGGAATTTTGAAATAATGCTTTTGATTGTGTTTTAAACAATTATACTCATTTTCAGCTTGATGGGAATTAATGTAGCTTCGAATGCCTAGATTGACTGGACTAAAGTATTTTTTTCATAGTAATTAGTAGCGGCCCGCGTGTGCCGCAAACGGTTCAAGCTAAATTCGACTTTCGGCGCTACAGTTACGGCGCTGAATCCACTGCGGGTATGGGGGGATATTTGAAATAATGCTTTTGATTGTGTTTTAAACAATTATACTCATTTTCAGCTTGATGGGAATTACTGTAGCTTCATTTTTATTTTTGGTCTAAATTGACTACTTAGAACGCGAACTCAACAGCAGTAGCTCAATAGAGGGATCTCCTTAATTATTATAGGCCTAGCCGTAATTGGGTCCAATAGATATTTAAAGATGTCATTGTCAGAGTTACTCAAAATGGAGAAATAAACCATCCACGTGATGACCGACATCCGCGCGGACGGAGTCGCGGGGGGAAGCTAGTCTCAAATATTTTCTGACCTGCGCTTTGGACAAAAATATGACCCGTTTCTTACTTGATTCCTATGACCGACTTCCTTGCAGTATGAACAAGTTGGCGTTTTTCTAACACTCTTAGCAATTTGATTGGATGATGTATTAGAAGTAGAAGTAGGTTAGGTAGTTCCTTCTACTACACTACATTGACTAGGAGTGGATATGTCGTCTAAGACTATTGGTTTGGGACACAAAATATCTTTAGATTCTTCTTCGACAAATTTACGTATTTTGTTATACAAATACCATTGCCTTTCTATAGTCATACCTGACGGGAATATTTCTGTTGGAAGTTGGTCATATACTTTATTTGGATTTAAAACTTTTGCCACGACCGATGGTAGCATTTCAGAAATATTTTTGTAGCAAAGCATGTGCCCTTTGTTATTTGCGTTAGATTCAAAATGGGAAAATGTTAATAGCTGGCTTATGGTAGAAGCATCTGATTGAAAAAATTTTGCCCAGTCATACATTTTTATAAAAGTATCACCTTTCTCATTACCTGTGAGAACAGCTGTTAGCGTTAGCCCCTTTACCTGTATGACATGATTCAGGGATAAAATATATAAGACAAATTTCTTTAATGGCTCTACAGCAACACCAAATAAACTGACTTTGAACCCTGTCAAAAAATATAATGGCCCTATCTGTTGAGAGCTATGTGGTAAATGAACTTGCTGAGCAAAATCAAAAGAGTAATGCATAACACCATCGTAACTACAAGTAATATGAGGTCCAAGCATAGGGAAAGATTCAGAGAATGAATCCCTTACACATCTGATTATATCACTGTAATATTTTCTTTCAATTTGTACTAGGTCTAAATGTTGCTTTGGTTTAATTATGAGATTTAATTTTTCTTCTTCACTCAAAGCGTTCATTTTTCCTAATGTTGTTACATTTTTTTGACAAACTGCGCAAAGGTCAGTTTTCGGTTTCTGCACAACAACATTTGGGCAAAATGTTTCCCAGAGGTCGTACCAAGTACTCCTACCAACAGGAATATTATTCAGTGAAATTAGTGAATCACAATATGTTTTATAAACGTATGATTTGGTCATACTGCAAGGAAGTATTACTAGATCAGAATTATATCGGTGACCTGGTAGACGGCCAGGTAAAACTAAACCATTATCATTGGAGTACTGTTTTATATAATTAACTGCATCAGCTCTGGTTTGTAAATTATAACAATTGTAAGGAGCTTTTCGTGACTTATGGACATTTGGCGCGACACCGTTAGAAGGTTAGAACATTTCTGGGGATTTCCCGTCTAATTAAATTACGAAATGTACCTATCTAAGTAAAAGTCCCCACTACTCGCCTAAATAAATGCCGGGGAAATTCTCTATTATAAAATATCGCTGTTGACAGTAGATGTCTTTGTGGTTGGTTAAACATCGACATTAGTTGTTATTTAACTCATTATCATTATAGAATTCAATTTCAATCATTCAATTTAAAGAGTGTTGATAACTGGTCCCTTTTCACTAAACATATAATTGCAATTTTCTCACGTTGTGTTCGTTATTTACAGACGATTATTATACGAAAATGTAGCCCATTGCATGTTGCATCAAAATCCATTAAAATCGCATAATGCCAATTTTCCACCTTTTTTCACAAAATCTCAAATATCTCGGAAAGTAGAAAGTGCTCAGTGGGCCCTTTTCGCTTGGACGGCCACATTTATTTATTTGATGTTAATGCAATTAAACCTGTCTAATACACAAGAATCACGTAACACGCACGCCATAAAATTATGCACACGCTGGTTGTGCTTTTGTATAGTTTTGTGGATTGAGTAAGAAATTATTTAAATTTATTGACATAAATAGTATTTATTTTAGAAACGGTATGTATTGCTGTTTAGAATAAAATTGTAAGAATGTGAAATACCTATCAAGAGTAAAATATATCTAATTCAAAGTAAAGGTACTTTGAACCCTGATAATCAATCATTTTCAATTATTTTAATGTAACCTGTCTAATGTTATTTAGAATATTATTTTTTACTGTTCTTATATAGGTATATTGTCTATGTTTAACAATTGAAATGAAAATATACCTACCGTTCAACGCGAAATATCACACGCACATGTTTTCTTACCTTTTAGTATGTATCCCTTGCAAATTATATGTTACTTATTAGGAAAAAATAATTTAAAAAGACTAACTATCAGCCGTTGTTAAAAAAAATCTTGTAACATTCGACATCCGCATGGTAAAATGTCGCGTCATTCGTAAATCCTTACTACGAGCAATATTACAAATGTGACAGTAAGTCTGTTTGTTTGTTTATTGTCTCTTCACAGACTATTAACTGAATCAACCTGAAATAAAATTTAAACAAAATCCTTTTGATGATACTGACATGAATGATAACCGAATGGCAGCAGACTACTACAGACGTAGTTATATTACTTGACTTTTTAATCCAAATAATAATGTATACTTAGTACTTGAATGCATAAATTAAATATAAAGAAGTTTTAATGTAAACTGATGATAACTACGTACGTCACGTGATATACGTAGTCAATAAAAGCATTAGATATCAAAAAGGCTTTCAGAAAAGGTTTTTATATTGTACTTTTATAATTAGGCAAATGCTTCTGGTAATTTTTATTACCTATTTAAAACATACGGCTAATTTCAGAGGAAACGGACTTTTATCAAACACTCTTACCTTTTTAAAAATTTTAGGGAAATTATTATTTCTTTTTAATGCCGACATTATAATAATATAATTAAAGATACAGGGAAGTAATAAAATTTGTAATACTTTTATAAAGATTAGACATAATAATATGATATCTATGAGATAAAATAAAATGTCTATAACACTGTCAGCAGGAATGTAACTAGGTACCTAATTTGCTATCTGTCTGCATTACTTATATCGAGTAAGAAAATGCCGCATTGTTTACTCATAATTCATTAATTACCTTAAGTATATTTTTTTATTTATATGGTTATTTTTTTTGTTTTTTTACAAAAAGCTTGGAAATTAATGGATGGTATACTAAAATAATTTATTATATTTTTATGGCGATCTAGTAATGGAAAAGTTAAGAATATGCGGATGGCATTTTCTATGCGCGGAACGTACATACCTACCTACCTTATACTATCAAGTATACTGTACGATCTACTTTTGATGTACAGTGGGTCGCATAAAAAATATACAACTTTCCGGTTGTATTGAAAGTTATATGTATTTAAATCTTACCTACTGTACTTCTCGAAGTGGAAGTTTTCGAATCTTTTGTACTCGACCTAACATATAACTGCATGTCACTTGTTTGTTCTCATCCGACATGAAGAAACTATGAATTCGCACTCGCATAGTCACAATTTTTAAATTTTTGCGTCTTTTCTAAGGTTAGATACAAATATTTATAGGAAAACGGAGATGAGATGTAATTTTATTCACATAATTGCCTGAGATACTTAAATTTCCACTCCTGAATCATGGATCTAGTTGGGTTTTTTGGCTGGGTTCCTATCCAGGGAGAACGCAATCAATATTAATACCTTAATATAAACCTTCCTCTATCTATTAAAATCCGCATCAAAATTCGTCGGCAAATTTTATAGATTTACAGACAGAATGACACTGACAGACTGATTTTGTTTTGTATTGAAATGATGTGATGATTAGCTTTGATTGTTGATAAATTGTGTTTTGTTTTAGATCAAAATGGACAACGCTGTGTTTGGTGTGTGGGACTATATCATAATGGCGGCCACAATGGTAGCCTCTGTGGCGATCGGGGTGTATTTCAGATTTAGTGGCGGGAAACAGAAAACAAATGAGGTGATTTATTTTGTTCTTTGCTTTTTAAAATATGACCCTACGAACACGATGTGCATCGTACATGCAAACAGTTTACATTTCAGAATATTGGATTAAAAATTAATTTGTGAATGTAAAACATTTTTACTTACACAAAATATTTGGATTTTAGAGATACTTTCAAGAATACAATTGCATTGTTCTTGCATCTTCTTAGCCATTATAGAATTAGTTAGGCATTACGGACGGCAACGGCTGGTGCAGACAATGTGCATTCGTCGGTGAAAGTATATATATATATTTAGTACACCCCTAAACCACACAAGGAACCTACATGCCAAATCCCTAGGCCCAGCCGTTTACGCTGTGCGTTGATATTTCTGTCAGTCAGCTTAAAAAGTTCACAATTTTACTTTTACGGAGCCACAATGAAAACACTTTATATGCTTGCCTTAGTTTTTCCTGTGTGTAAGTATGTCATCGACCTAGATATAGCCTCGTGCTTTGACGCATGTCTGAGACGGTTCTATTGTCTAGCCTAGATTATTAATTATCATCAATTGTGATGGCTCGGAAAGTAAGGTTTTTCGTAAAGCAAATCAAAGCCACTTCGATGCCATGCCATATTTGCTTCTTATGCAATCTTATACTCGCTCTGGAAAACGCAGAAAATATTAATGGACAGATCTCGACATCACCACAGAAATATTGAGCCTAAAAAAAGTATAAAGGTCGCAAAATTTTAATTGGCTCTTTTCATGAGATTTTTTATAGACTTATTCTTATTCGACGTTTTATTTAATGAAGTCGTTCCCGACGATCGAAAAATTGTTTGCCCATAAAATTTAATGCCGGTAACCTTGCACCTGACTGATCCAACTTCAATATTTGACTATAGATTGTTACAATATTCTTTATTTTACACCTTTGCAGGAATATCTTCTCGCTGACCGCAACATGGCTGTTTTTCCCGTGGCAGTGTCTCTGATGGCCTCCTTCATGTCATCCATCACATTGTTAGGAGTCTCTGCAGAGAACTATTACTATGGAATGATCTTTGTCGTCATCAACATATCATACGGCCTAGCAACACCTATTTGCACAAGACTCTACCTACCAGTATTCTTTGGCTTACAAAAAACTAGTACTTACGAATATTTAGAGCTTCGTTTCGGACCCAATATAAGAATGCTGGCCTCTTTAACGTACACGTTACAAATGTTGTTATACAATGGAATAGTTTTATATGCTCCGGCCATAGTATTAGAGTCTGTTACTGGTTTAGACAGATTAATATCAATATTTGTAGTCGGATTAGTATGTACCTTCTATTCAACATTAGGAGGCATGAAAGCAGTATTATTCACTGATATTTTACAATCGTTTTTAATGTTTGCTGCTATATTTAGTGTTGTTGTATTCAGTTCTATTGAACTTGGAGGATTCACTCAAATATTTGTCAAAGCTTCTGAAGGTGGACGATTAAACTTTAACAAGTAAGTTTCATGGACTTTGATTGATTTAGTTTCTTTTATATGTTTTATGCCTTAACATGTGTTATTTTTAGTTTCAGTCCCGACCCTACTGAAAGACATACATGGTGGTCTCTCATTATTGGTGGTTTAATAACATATCTCTCATTGTATGCTGTCAATCATACTCAGGTGATATTTTAAATGACTTCTTTATAAGGCATTATAACGTTTGAACATTCATCCGGAATTTGTCCAGTCTAATAAATAACAAGAAGATTTTTTCATCTTCATTGACTTATCATTATATAATTTTTTTCTTTATTCTATTTCCTTACAACAAAATTAACTTTTTTTAGCAATGTCTTTATTCTATGTTTTAATAATCTTAAACCCCTTTTCATATCATTAAACTTTATCACCATACCATTGTTCCAGATCCAAAGGTTGTTGACCGTGAGTACTCTAAGTAGGTCACAATGGTGTCTCTGGTGGAGCTGGCCAGTCCTCTCTTTACTTAGCATCAGTACCTGCCTCAGTGGCCTTGCTATCTACGCCGTGTATAAGGACTGTGATCCGTTTAATGATGGCAAAATTACCTCGGTAAGTCGTCATTTCGTACTTTGTCTTACATACTACAAACATATGGTCACGTCTATATCCCTTGTGGGGAAGACAGAGCCAACAGTCTTAAAAAGACTGATAGGCCACGCTCAGCTATTTGGTTAAACGATAGAATTGAGATTCAAATAGTGTCAGGTTGCTAGCCCATCGCCTAAAAAAATAATCCCAAGTCTTTGTCTTGTTTGAAAATAATCGTTGAGTTAGCATTCTTCATTCAGTCAGTAGTTACTCTTTTTATTTAACTGTTTCTCTATTTTTCTCACTTTGGAGTAGAGTATGTTTTTCACAGAAAATTTCAAATTTAAATATTTTGGATCGAGCTCAATCAAAAGTATTTTCTTTTCTTTTAATTTTATTAATACTTGCATATTTTATAGAAATAAGCAATACTTGTGAATTTCGTAACGATCTCTTTTGGATCGTTGATACAGGATTTCTTTCCAGAGAAGACGTAATTGTAAATAATATGTTCTTATCATCAGGTGGATCAATTACTGCCATACTATGTGGTAGACGCGATGACTCAGTACCCAGGGTTGTCGGGGCTCTTCGTGGCCGGCATATTCAGCGCGTCACTGTCGACCATATCGTCAGCATGCAACTCTTTAGCAGCGGTCACACTTACTGATTACGTTAGCAGGTAGTTATCAACCTTTCTTCCTCCTGGATTTAGTTGCGGTTGCATCCTCATCAATCTAGAGAGGAGCAGTCAGGTTTTCACACGAAGCGAGATGGGAGTCGCTGAGTGAAAACCTGACTCCACCGCAACAAATGAAGGTACTTATCAACATTCTATTGTCTTAATATTTCATGAGTCGAAATTTCTTGGAGACCGTACATGGTTAACAATAGCTAAGCTTAGGTTTTTTTTTCAGAGAAGACTCAACTTTTATAAATGTCAGTATGGTGTTTTCCTATAAAATATAAATAAATTACCTTCATAATTTGCCATATTCTTGTATATTTTATGTTATTTTTTAATTATTACAAATATTGCTTGTTAATATTGAAAACCTACCTTCAATTTACAATTTTTAAATAGAAAAGTAATCAAAGAGACGTTCCAATATTAATGTGATTTTTTAATTTTCAAGCCTTCCGAAAAGGTGAGAATTACCGACATTTCTTCAATTTTATTGATACATGAAATGAAATTTTGACCTTATAAGAGTAATAAGAATATACTTTAATCTTAGTTCATGCGTGCCTTGTGGTGGATACCCGTAAATTATTTATTTGAAATGTATTTACCAAGAAGAGTGCGTTAAGTAATGCGTACGTGGAAGTTAGTAATAATAAATTGCATGAAATTGACTCTTTACCTCGTCCATTCAATGGTGCAAAGTCCGAAGTTGAAGTGTTTCGAATAAACGCGAATTCAGTGTCGTAAGATACCTATTTTCTTAAAGAGCTATCTTTATTTAGTTAAATGTACTACCTGTTATCTGATTACACGATAAAAGTAAGGTGAAAATGTACATTAAGATGATGTGAATGCAACACTTTGAAGTATAGGTAGGTACCTATAAATACTATACGCGACGCGACACTGCTATAATTCTATACACAAATTTTATTTTGTTTATTTACTATTGTATGGAAACACATTTGCTAGATTGTGGTCTCATCTCGTTACACCACCGCCTTTCTTCAAAATGTTTGCGACAAATATCATCTCATATGCTGCGTCACATATCGACTCAAGGTGAAATGAATGATCCTTAAAGTACAAATTCTCGAAGGTGGTTCACAATCCGTCCATCCTACATTGCTTGGGCTACAAAACTGGCGGCGTGCGTTTACGGACTAATGTTCCTCGGCCTGGCTTTCCTCGCGGAGTACCTGGGCGGGGTGCTGCAGGCCGCCCTCACCATCTTCGGGGCCGTCGGAGGACCACTCCTTGGGGTCTTCACTCTCGGGATGTTCACTACTTACGCTACTGAATTGGTTAGTCCTTTTAAAATGTTATTTAACAATTAGCTTCTACACGCTTTACGGCACGATTACGATGTTTGGTATGTAGGTAGCTGAAGACCCAAAATAACATGTAGGCTACTTTTTATCCCGGTATTATCCCGGACGAAGTCGCGGGCGGCCTCTAGTATATATATAAATTGATTCGGAATAATTTGTCTTATGTATGCGGATTATTACAATTTCTATTATTACTAAGCACTTTTAAATAACAAAACTTAGATCGATGATCTCACACTGAAAGATCATTGACCGCTTAGATATTTAGGCATTAAATCAATATAATATAATAGCTATAAATAAAAAGACGCCGTTGACTTATTGACAGATCGATGGCCGAAACCGGATTATTTCAAGTTTTAACTGAAGAATTCTAATTCAGACATATCGTACGATAGTTCATTATGTAACATGCAAATAGATATACCAGTAAACTTGACACTAAGACCTCTATGGTAATATAGCGGCTTAATATTATTTGTTGTTAGGTCAATGTCACAAATAATTTATTTTAATATAATATATTTTTAAATCGCTATAGGTACGATAAGTAACAATCTACGTAAATCTAAATATGCATACCTACATAAATCGGAACAATGTACTTTATAAAAAGACAAATACATAGGTAGTAGTATTTATATTATACCTACCTGTTAGAGCCTTCCTGTTATACCGGGTGGCTTAAAAAATTGCCATAATTAAGTGTCAACATTTATTTCTTGCTAGTTTAAAAATATATAAATACTAGAGGCCGCCCGCGACTTCGTCCGCATGGAAACCCTATCAATCCCGCGGGAACTCTGGGATAAAAAGTAGCCTATGTGTTATTCTGGGTCTTCAGCTACCTACATACCAAATTTCATGGTAATCGGTTCAGTAGTTTTTGCGTGAAAGAGTAACAAACATCCATACAAACTTTCGCCTTTATAATAGTAGTAGGATTTTGGTCAGGATTTAAATTTTTATTCCAAATTTAAAAATACACATAATTGAACTTTGTTCCTTCTTCCTTAATTCCAGGGCGCATGTATATCTCTTGTTACCGGCATGGCTATGACCCTCTGGATAAGTTTCGGAGCCCCCCGGCCGCCCATCCGCAAGTTGCCGCTAAGTACAGTGGGCTGCGCGGTCAACGGCACCATCATAGACCCAGTGGAAATCAATCCGGATGACTACTTCTATTTGTACAGGATATCTTATATGTGGACGAGTCCGGTAAGTTGTAAATGAATTAAGATACCAGTATTATAAATTCAAAGTTTCATAGCTTTTTGTTCCATCCTAACCATTTTATTTCACCTATATTTTTTATTTTATAATGTACTAGCTGTGCCCGCGACTTCGTCCGCGTGGAATAGTAATTTTGGGCATCATATTTATTTTTGCAAACATCCTCCTTGGCTTTATCAATTATAGCTGCTAATTGTTATGCGACTTGGCGACGACTTGGCCCACATCATTACCCGCGACGGAACGGAGACCGTATATAGTGAGATGAGAGGCCTTTGCCCAGTAGTGGGATCTTACAGGCTGATACTTTACTTTAAAATAGTAATATCTTCTAAGATGTTCATTGAAATTAAGTGATATCAAAGACAGTTGTGTTTACAATTAA
The DNA here is from genome assembly GCF_032362555.1 of Amyelois transitella. Taxonomy (NCBI): domain Eukaryota; kingdom Metazoa; phylum Arthropoda; class Insecta; order Lepidoptera; family Pyralidae; genus Amyelois; species Amyelois transitella. The sequence continues at coordinate 3,247,652 of NC_083512.1, read as the reverse complement.
ATACTCATAATCAACAACAACGGTCACGCGTATTAGAAAGAACGCTGGTTCGCCGTATTAAATGTTTCGCTGCAAATTGCTTATAACGACTATATCTCAAAACCTATTCGTCTGATTTATATACTGTAAATGGCAATTTTAGTCTACATGAAAAGCCGAAAGTAATAAACATATTTATTTGGATAAGGATTAATACTGAATTAAAGAAAATTGGTTTCAAAATAACTTATGTTTATAATGAAAAATTTATCTTTAAAAATGTACATAAAAGTGGTTATTGTAAGTAAAAGTTGACGGCCTCTGTGGCGCAGTGGTAGTGCGCTTGTCTGTGACACCTGGGGTCCCGGGTTCAAATCCCGGCCAGGGCATGATGAGAAACGAACTTTCTCCGATTGGCCTGGGTCTTGGATGTTTAACTATATAAGTATTTATTATAAAATATAGTATCGTTGAGTTAGTATCTCGTAACACAAGTCTCGAACTCACTTCGATGCTAACTCAATCAGTGTAATTTGTCCCGTATATATTTAATATTTAATTTAAACCTTAAGAGATAGATATATGCTCTCGCGGACTTTTTTGTGGCAAAAAAATGAGTACTTCACATCTTTAGTACATTAGTTTACTATATCTTTGTTGGTTTGCGCAGCGTTCGCGTGGAAAGCTCGCAGATGGCCGACTCATTCAACTTTCACCTGCATTGTTGACGTTTCCCGTAGGAAATCCGGGACAAAATGTAGCCTATAGCCTTCCTCGATAAATAGACTATCTAACAGTGAAAGAATTATTTAAATCGGTTCAGTAGTTTCTGAGAATAGCGCGTTTAAACAAACAAACAAACAAAACAAAAACTCTTCAGCTTTATAATATTAGTATAGATATAAAAATTGTGTTTGATTTCTTTTATGATTCATTGATCATAAAAGAAACGAATGTCTAGACTGTTTATAATCTCGTCCAGTTAGGTAAACAAAGTCTGTGAACTCGTTCGTGAAAATACTGTTGATATTTTTCAATGGAGGATGAAAATGACGACTCTTTTGTTGAAACAAGTTTTTGCTTTCGTCTATTAATACTTTACTAAATTCACGCAAGATTACTTCTTGTGTTTAATGTATTGACAAAGTAAAAATTACGGCAAAAAATCTTACATACATACATATGGTCACGCCTATATCCCTTTCTGGGTAGACAGAGCCAATATAGAATTGAGATTCAAATAGCGACAGGTTGCCAGCCCTTCACCTAAAAAATAATCCCAAGTCATTAAGCCTACCCCTTACTTGCCTCTTACGACATCCATGGGAAAGAGACGGAGTGGTCCTATTCTTTTTTGTATTGTTACCGGGAACCGCAAAGCAAAAAATCTTATTTTAAACATCCTCAGATCGGGTTCCTGTGGGTGATAACAGTGGGCAGCGTGGTGTCGCTGGCGTGGCGCCAGCAGCAGCCGTGGCAGAGGCAGGGCCGCGCGACGCCCGACCCCGCGCTGTTCACGCCGCCGCTCGCCAGGCTCCTCCAGAGACGAGCCGAGAAGGAAAAGCCGGCTGTTCAGGTAGTATAGTGATTGGGCATGGCATGCGTTATGGGGACCTTATGCATTTTTTCTTATTGTTTCGAGGGCTATTTACTTTTTTTGAGGGCTTAGTTTGAGGTATAGCACCTACAGGTATAGAAAATATTGATTTATAGGAGAAATACTTTTCTATAATATTAAAATATTAATATTATAATCTACAACCGGTATCTGCTTGATTTCCTTAATTTTTTGACACATAACATGAATAATATAAGACTGTAGAAGTGTCCAGAATTGGTGTATGTGACGTCGCATGATGATTGTAACGTTTTTATATTGCATCTCAACTCTGAATTTACTTGCGATGCGATATTGCGATTTATTGATTTTACAACTGTGAGAGACTTCCGTTGTTTTAAGTAAAATGTGGCATTTCTATGGTGTTATATTATTGAGAATTCTATGGAATAAAATACCTACGAAATTTTATTTAGGTACTTATCTTTTCTTATTTCTTGGTTATAATACTTAAGCTAAGGTGAGGCTATTAATAACCACTATAAATAATAAAGTATAAAGGAACCTCGCTATGAAACTTTTAGCATGCTATTATAACTTTAGTGAATCTGTTAATAATATAGTATTAATCTTCATATACTAACATTTTCAGTGTAGAAATTGGATTGCAATGCTTAGAAATTTCTTTTAGATGGAGTAAATAGATGCTTCGATGCTGCTTTGTAGATAGAAATCATGATGCAGGTGGGTAATCTTTATATTAATGAAGATAAAGGATTATATTTACTTTGTCTTAAATTGGTGGTGACGGTGGTGAAGCCATATTGTCGTTACCAAAGAAGGTAACGTCAATATGGCTTAATATTATCTTATGTATTTATTATTATGGCTTAATATTATCTTATGTATTTAATACTTCTTCAGAATTGGTGTGATGTCTTCTTTTTTTCATGAGTTTGGCCGAATCATATTCGTATTTAGTAATGCAACGAATGTTATATATGTAAGTGTTTCCCGCGGGTATTTCAATCTCTTCTAGACTAACAAAAGCTGAAAGTTCAGCTCAAGCAAAGCAAGCTCATTAAAAAAAACCAGTTTTACAAATCCACTTCGTAGTATATTATCTTATAAATTCAAGATTCCTCTTCCTATAACATTTAATGTGACGGACACCCAAAATTATCTAAAAATACAAAGTTTGCGTAGTTCTAATACGTAGTTGTCCCTTATCGACGCAATTAAATTATACTACCGCATTCTTCGAACCAGGAAGATGTAGAAATCACGAGAGTTTATAAATAAATATATTTGTGGCTGCCCTAAACCTTGATATTCTTCAAATACATTTCTTGCGGAAAGAAAGGTTTTGATTTTTGTCATGTAGAAAAAACATTTTGAAATTATTGTGACAAGAACGGATTATCTATGTTATAACATATTTTTTTACTAATATTTATGTATATTACTTTTAATTAATATCTATACATATACAAATAATGTTTATATATTTTATAAATTTAAAAAAAAATTCAATGATGTTCAAATATATGTATGAAAAATAAATAAATTTATAATTTTTTTCGTTACTTTTCAGTGTGAACTCCTGAAATATAACGGCATACAAGATTAAAGTTCCTGTGGTTTCTGCAAGTTTATTATTAATATTTTTTACTTTTATTTTTGTGTAACTATTTTTAGTAATTGTACATTTTTTTAAACTGGGCATTCTGTTTTGCAACCTGAGATAGATATAAATATACGTGTTTTTTTTTTCTGTAAAACACAGCTGTGTTCCTCGAGGTATAATTCGAACCTACTTCCGTAATTAGTAGTAGGTATGATGTACTTACCAAGCCCCTGATCTCAACTGATCTTTTTCGGTCTCAAGTTCTTCATTTGTCAAGATTTCTATCTAATGACCTTACTTAGTATGACTTCAGTAATGTAATTAAATTTAATACTTACGTATTATTAAGGTTTTTACGTTTTATCATTAACTCATGGGTTCGAATTTGCTTTTAATATGTTTTTCTTTAAGAATATTAAGTATTTTTACCTTTACAGTTAGTATTTTTAGTACAATTTTTATCATATTATAAACTCAAAAATATCTATACCATAAGAGCTTCGATGCTTAGAAAGGCATCAAACAAAAATAAAATTATTTTATGTGTAAATGGCAATACTAAATTTAAATACAATTCGATCGATTGCCTGGAGTAGACATTTTATTATTATATTTATTTTGTTATATCAAAAAAAAGCGATAAAATATATAGAAGCTTGTGATGGCAAACTTCACAGAATTGAAAATGCAGTAGGAAAATAACGCTTTGTATGTAGAGCCATTATAGTAGGTATACCTCATAATATCAGACCAAAATTACCTCACTGTTGTATCACATATTTAACGATGTTTTTGAAAACATATGTGTACCTGTGTTAAATCACATAAATTTGTACACCCTAAACAATATTTATAGTAGAAAGAGTAGAATTAAGTAAATTTCTGTACTTATTGTTCATATTAATTGACATTCCTGTTTATTCCCAACGAAAGACAATAATTCAATGTAATTTTGTATTACCTATAGCAAATGTATTAAGACCAAAATGGTGCCTAGAAGGTTCATATGCAATAATAGTTAATCGTAAAAAACATGAAATTTTTTAGCAAAAAAAATATTTATATATCATATGGTGTTGTTAGTAATCGTGAATCGTCTGAATAGTATATTGTATGTAGCTATTATCTACATCTTTTATAAGTATATCATGCTCTAACGCCGGGTGACTTAAAATGGCTTCCGTTAATGCTTAAAAAATAAATAATATTTAAGTAAATGCGATATTTGCCGAGTACACTAGAACCTCATCAGTGTGATGTGTTTTTTGTAGTTTTAGAACTGAGAAGCTAAGGATGCACTGTTGGAAAAGTTTTTCGTTCAATTTGACTAAAATTGTACATTAGATTAATCTTTATTTATTTATCTTAAGAGTGTTATGGTGATATAATAAGAACAACAAAGCAATAAACTGTGTTAATTTATATCGAAATACATCATAAAAACCCCTTATTTCATGTCATTTCTTAGACTTAAGAATAAATTATAAAATAATTTATAGCCTAGTGTTGTCGACAAACATTCAATTCATGATTTATATAAAATATTATTAAAAAAACTTTACATGTATAAAAAATACTTCGAAATGATAACTTAATTTTTGTGACTTATTTACATATATGTATTTTTTTATTATTTTTCTATAAATATTTTTGTTATCTTCTAAGACAAATGTTACAATTTTTCATGGAACTCGAAAAAAAAAACATTAATTTATGATTATATTTCGAAATTTACTGCCATTATAATGTTTTTAATACTAAAACTTGTGACTAAATCTAATTATCCTGTATATTTTATAATAATACAGGTATTTAACAAAAGGTAGAAACTAGGCATTTTAAGTAATAGTATTTACAAAAGTACCTCATTGGAACTTCTAGTAAGTATACAAATATACATTTCGATGTAAAAAAAATAATAAAAAAGTAGAAAAATATTTTCTTTTTTATTATTCCCATTTACTAATTGCTTTTATTTAATTTATTTGCATTATCTGTGTAATATCGGTACCAATCTTTAATACATTTTATCATACTTAAAAATTGTTTAATCCAAATTTTAAGAAGAAAAATAATCGTTTATTGACTGAGCTCATTATGATATTATTAATAGCTGTTAGAAATCTATAAATAATTAATGATTTTTAATTATTGTGGCAATAAGCCAGCATTTTAGGAAATTATATTTGAAATTAAGGTAAATAGAAAATTGGTATGGGTGTACACTGTCATACTCCATCTCTTGTATTTGTTCCAAGATTGTTGTATTGGCGTACAATGCTATACTAGCATAATTTTGCCAAGAAACACCTAATAATAGAACGGTGTCACGTTAACAGCTAATACAGCGAAAAGAAGAATATGACCTTGACCGCGCAGATTGTCTGTTTCCTGTTCCATGAGTGCGTAGATACCTTACACTCTTTTAATACCTACCTAATCTATCATGAAAAGGCTCAAATTTACGATATTTAAACGTCACACAAAGTCAACAATCAAGATTCGATATGTTATTAAATCATTCATTCAACGAACAGCGTGGTATACAGTTCAAGCTGATGTAATTCGCGTAAGAAAATATCAGTCATTCAACCGGTATCGTCGATGACGACCGCATTTTGACGATTCTTATTTTTACCATTAACTTACAGTATTTAAAATATGCATTTAAGGTCAACAAGGTCATTTGACTTACGTATTCTAATTTCGTGAAATGTACGGTTATAATATTGAGTGTGTGAAATAATTAGTTTAAATTACTAATTTTGGGATTGCGTCCGTGTTTATACTTTTTAAACTTCATACTAACATAGTGAGTATTTTTTTTCCAATATGCATTTTCAGATTTTTATGTTTGTTAGTTACGCGATTAAATAATTTTCTGTGGAATTCATTCTTTGATGAAATCTTTAATAAAAAATATTAAAGTACAACTATGTATAGTCTACAGTACTTACGTGTAGTAATCATAAAACTAATGTCCACATGGCTTCAAATCCGACTAACAATGCAAAATTGTTATTTATTTTTTATTAGTCTAATACCATTGATATTAAATGCAACATGGTATTTGTTTTCATAAATAGGTACTCTACGTGTCAATTAATTTAAAAACTTGAAATTATGCTTAGTCAATTAATAAATAAATAAATATATACGGGACAAATTACACAGATTGAGTTAGCCTCGAAGTAAGTTCGAGATTAATAAATTAATAGGCTTTATAATTTTATTAATAAAGATAATAAGTAGTACACAGAGATTCTTTTTAACTAGACACGTTATTTATTACATTACGAGTGTATTTTGTTAGAGATCAACTTTATCTTCATTTAGTTGACATTGAACTAAACCGACTTATATTTTATCTTTATGTTTGCTTAATTTTATTTTAATTACAATATTATGTCGTTATACTGTGAGTAGTATATATACGAATTAAATACCTTATGCTGATTAATGTCATTATTTTTACCATGTGCGCTTTGATTGTATTTTAGGAAAAATTGTTGTTAAGTAAATATCTAGAGGTAATTAGAGTTAGACTCCGTTACGAAGTATAAGTAACTACTAAAATATACAAAATTGAGTTTTTTTTGCAGTAAATTTATCAAGTTTATATCTTAATTTTATTATTTTAGATCATACATACATACATACATAAAATCACGCCTCTTTCCCGGAGGGGTAGGCAGAGACTACCTCTTTCCACTTGCCACGATCCCTGCATACTTCCTTTGCTTCATCCACATTCATAACTCTCTTCATGCAAGCTCGGCGGTTTCGAGTACTTTTGACCTGACCCTTTACCAGGACGTCCTTAATTTGATCACGATATGTTCGTCTAGGTCTTCCCACCCCGACCTTTCCCTCCACACTCTCCATGTATATCTGCTTAGTCAACCTGTTTTTATTCATCCTCTCCACATGACCGAACCATCTCAACATACCCTTTTCTATTCCTGTAACTACATCTTCTTTCACATCACAACATTCCCTTATCACGCTGTTCCTTATCCGGTCACTCAATTTCACACCCAACATACTCCTTAACGCTCTCATTTCCACTGCATTTATTCTGCTTACGTGCTTCTTTTGCCATACCCAACTTTCAATAGATTGGTGGTGTTATAACTAATTTCAAATATTTTAGATCAAAATGGCAGAAACGGTTTTTGGAGTGTGGGACTATATAATTATGGCGGCTACAATGGTAGCGTCGGGGGCTATTGGACTGTACTTCCGATTTAGTGGCGGGAAACAAAAAACTAATGAGGTTATTATTCTTTTGTTTTTCTTAGCTGTAATTTTAGCAATTTAATTCCTTCTACAGTTATAAAACCTGACTATTATAAAACCAGATACGACTTTACGAATCAGTTTATTTGAATCGCAAAACATTACAGAAGCATGGCCGAATCTACTCTAACTAAAAGAAGTACTCGTACTAGCTACAAACCACTTTCCTCTCAGAGCATTTTTTTTTTGCATACTGACTTTCAAATGGCATAGGTGCAGGTTGGATCCATGAATTCAAAATATTCAACGTATAAAAAAGTTTTTGAGAACTATTATAGAAATAGAACCTAACTAGTAATATACTTACTTACCTTTAGTTACATTTTGTTCCATCTTAGTTAAGATAGACGAGGCAGTTAAATAATATTGTATCAAAAACCCACGTTGTATAGTACGTATCAAACGCAACGCTCATGAACAGAAACAATCATGCAGCGGTCATCCATGAAATTGAGGTCAAATGTAAACAAATAATTTTCAGTGGTGATGATGTAATCATTTATTCATCTGTGAAAATTATAGTGCCCTAGATCGTGATTTTGATTTTTATAGACATTTGACTTTAAGAATATTATATCGCTTATTGTTCTTAATTGATCATTCAATGTTTAAAACTTTTATGGAAAGTAGGGTAGAAATAATTTAAGAGATTAAGTTTGGGATTAACAATCCGCATATTGCCGTATAAATTTGGATTTCTACCATACCATGTTACCATGACCCATTAACAGTATATCAGAATAATGATTATATATGTTGTTTATTTATTTCTATCTGCTTTTTAGGAATACCTTCTTGCGGATCGGAACATGTCAATTTTCCCTGTGGCAGTATCTCTAATGGCTTCCTTCATGTCTGCAATCACATTGTTAGGAGTCTCCGCAGAGAATTACTATTATGGCATGATCTTCGTAGTAATCAATTTATCATACGGTTTGGTAATTCCCACATGCACCAAATTGTACCTACCAGTATTCTTCGGGTTACAGAAAACCAGTACTTACGAATACTTAGAACTTAGATTTGGGCCTAAAATAAGAATGCTGGCTTCATTAACATATACATTTCAAATGTTGCTGTACAATGGAATAGTTTTATATACTCCAGCTATTGTTCTAGAATCTGTCACTGGATTAAGCAGATTAATATCTATATTAGTTGTGGGATTAGTGTGTACATTTTATTCAACTTTAGGAGGTATGAAAGCAGTATTATTTACTGATGTCCTTCAATCATTTTTGATGTTTGCTGCTTTGATTAGTATTATTGTTTTTAGTTCAATAGAACTGGGGGGACTTAGTCAAATATTTATTAAAGCCTCGGAAGGTGGACGTCTTAATTTTAACAAGTAAGTTGATTTTTTTTATTCTCTTGTATCAAACGGAGAATGTTCGGATGATCGTTGCGACTTAAGTTTGTTTTTTTAGTTTCAGCGTAGATCCAACGGAAAGACACACATGGTGGTCACTTATTATTGGTGGTATTATAACCAATCTCTCTTTGAATGCTGTCAATCATACGCAGGTACATCTTTAAGAACATAATGTTGTACTACTTTCACGTGAGTTTTCTTATTATCTTACAAAATTCTTGTTATAGGTTCAAAGACTACTGACAGTGAGCACTCTAAAACGATCCAAACTATGTTTATGGTGGAGCTGGCCCTTTTATATTGCACTAAGTCTCCTCACATGTACCAGTGGCCTCGCTATTTATGCCGTTTATAAGAACTGCGATCCCTTGAGTGAAGGCAAAATTTCATCAGTAAGTTTAATACTAATTAATTTATACAAATATTCGAAGGATATGACAGTGACTTCTTTAAAATAAAACTATGCTTAAAACTGAAAAAGTATCAATTATTAATACAGTTGCCACCATGTTGAAACTAATTAGATTAATGATATCTAAGATGTTTGTCCTCAGATTGATCAATTGATGCCGTATTACGTAGTAGATGCCATGACGCAGATTCCAGGCCTGTCTGGACTTTTTGTGGCCGGTATCTTCAGTGCTTCTCTTTCGACCGTATCAGCTGCTTGCAATGCTTTGGCAGCAGTTACTCTCACTGACTATGTGAGCAGGTAATTGGGTGGTTCTGTTTAAAAATCCTGTCAATCTTGTCCTGCAAGTCCTGAAATTTTGAGTAATTAATCTACAGTACATTAATTGATTTTCTTCAGAGCTTCATTAACGTAACAGACCGATTTAATGATAAACATCCACCAATGATGTAAAGTTATTCCAGATATAATTTATTGCATCATAATGTTTTTTAATTTTATTTCATCAACAATTTGTAAACTTAAATGATTTCAGCGATTTCATTGTGTTCTTAATAAAACCGTAGAATTCTCTTCAATTTTTTAATTTATTTATAAAAAGACGCTTAATTTGTACAAACTAGAATAAAAGAGTATCAATAAGGCTACGCATGCGAATCGATATACATATATGTATAATAAAATGTATTCTGATCTAGTTCAATCAACTTATGTGATTATTTTGAAGATGGTGCAAGGTCCGAAAGTCGCACATTTCTGTTCTAACAAAAATGGCGGCGTGTATCTATGGACTAGTGTTCCTCGGCCTGGCTTTCCTCGCGGAGTACCTGGGCGGGGTGCTGCAGGCCGCCCTCACCATCTTCGGGGCCGTCGGAGGACCACTCCTTGGGGTCTTCACTCTGGGGATGTTCACTACTTACGCTACTGAATTGGTATGTTTTCAAAACTCTTTTCTCTTTTCGATTTTGTTTGTTGTACGTCTATATTTACACTCTACTACATATATTTTTCACTCTATAGTTGTTGTTGTAATTTTTCTTATTATAAATATTCTAATTTATTCAATGAAAAAGCCTCTGTTTTTCTATCTACTACAAGTAAATTATATTTCTCTTATCGTTTTAATGTAGTTGCAGTTCATTTATTTATGCAGCATAGAATGTTTATCTTAAGACTAAACTACTTTCTTATCAATAAATTAGTGATTTGCTGAACGAAGTTCGGTACTTTACTCGTATGAAAGTACATATATCTGTTTATGAATCGTAACTTGTAAAATGTTTGGTCTTAGTCTAACTGGTCAAAACGCATAATTTTAATTGAGATTGACGGATAAAGAAGAAGAAGAAGTTGATATCAGCAAAGCATTAGTCAATAATAAGTAATATTTAATCATTAAATCAACTATACTATAAAAATATTTAATCGTAAAATCAACAGTAGGTATAACTAAAACACAATGTTATTTTAAAAAATATGAAACAGAAGGTACAAACCTGTATTAATTATCATCAATACTTATCAAGATCTCATTAAAGTTTCTCTTTGAAATGTTTTATGAAATGCAGTGTAAAGAATGTCCTTCAATATCGATCGATATGCTTTAAAAAAAAGGGTATTGATTTGTTAATTTCTTTAAAACGATTTTCAAATTCTAGGGGGCCAGTCTGTCACTTATTAGCGGCATGGCGGTAACGCTATGGCTAAACTTCGGCGGCCCCCGGCCTCCAACCCTCAAACTGCCGCTAAGCACAGAGGGGTGTGCAGTGAACGGGACGCTCATCACCCCGGCACAATACGACAGCAGTTCCTACTTCTATCTGTACAGGATATCGTACATGTGGACTAGTCCGGTAAGGGGTTAGAAATTTTGTCTATGTTAAAAAAAAAACTCAAAATTCAAATTTTCAAAATTAAAAATACAAAATTTTTTTTTATTACTTTAGGTTTTTTTTTTGATTTTTTTATGTGTAATGTGTTAGCAGATATGATTGTTAAGATGAGTTGTTGCTGTTTATGAGTTATTGCTAAAAATATTAGTATTTTTGTACACTTTTTTACGTTATGTATGACGTAGTTAATATTATTTTTTGTATCTTATTACGTGTGTTTTTTTTTCTGTCTCTCTTTTTCTTATGGTGCAATAAAGAGTCTATCTATCTATCTATTTTGATCACGGTTGGATTTTGATTGGGGATGCGCATTGATAATGTAACTGTCTAAAGGCTTTTCGCACTTTGAAATAAAAAGAAGCAAAACATGCAGTAGAATTTCGTTTATTAAAAAAAATCGGTAACCTTTTAATATTATAAATTACGTAATACACATATTTTTATTCTTCGTATATATGCCTGAACTTTATTTTCTATTACGCACCTCTTTTCTTATAACTAAAACTATTTTAAACTTGGAATCAGTAATGTTAAAAAAAAAAACAATTAAATAATTAATACTATTCAGATCGGGTTCCTCTGGGTGATAACAGTGGGCAGTGTGGTGTCGCTGGCGTGGCGCCAGCAGCAGCCGTGGCAGAGGCAGGGCCGCGCGACGCCCGACCCCGCGCTGTTCACGCCGCCGCTCGCCAGGCTCCTGGAGTCACAGGCGGCGAAGGAAAAACCGGTTATGGTAACGTTATTGACATTTTTATTGCTTTTATGTTTTGGAATGCTCTGGTTAACTAGGATATTCAGAAGAAATATAAAAACGCACAAATTTAGTAGAAATATTTTACGATTCCGGCAAGTATATGTTAAATTTGCACTATTTAATAATTTATTACGTAGTTAGCACTAATTTTGGTTTAATTGACAGCTCGTCATTTTACGTATTTCGGCATTATCTTAAGTAAGCCCGGTGAATGGATTAACCACAGAAATCTGACAATACTACAGAATTCTAAAGTTAATACATAATTGGATTACATAAACATTATAATGCACGGCTTATATAATCCTTGCTTATTTTTCCATGCCTATAATACTAACCATTGTATTGTAGAAATTGAATATTGATTTATCTACTATAAAAGTAGTGATATATTTCTAGATGGAGTAGAGTATTCGCTTCAGTGGTGCTTTGTAGCTGGTAACATCGGGTGTAAAAGGTGGGTACTTACATTGCTTGGTTTAGTTCCTTTTGTAGGAGTTTAATTCTTTTATCGTTTTCTTTAAATCTAGCACCTAAACAATAGCACTCTATTCCTCCTATTTTGCTAGAAAATTTGCCGAAAAGCTAGGTAAGTGTCGGTTATTATCATATAATAATCAGTAACTTTATTCATTTTTGTTTTTTTTTTCATTCCATCATTAATCCATACAGCTGAACTTGGCCTTGCGGTATTTCCAAGACTGTTGGCTCTGTATCTGCAAGGGATAACGTGTACCTATATGTATGATTTTCATCTCTTTTACAGTGCGAACTTTTAAAATATGACGTGACACAAGAATGAAGATCTATCAGTACCTACCATCTAAAGTGGTGTAATCATGTGTCAACATTTTGGAGAAGGAATCATGAAATCATTAAAAAACAAACAATAATCCAAAATACATTTAATAGATAATCTTAAAATGTTTAAGTATTATTTAACGATTTAATTTTCTTTATGTCATTGCTCCAAATCTGTTGAAGAATCTCTTTCTAAGAAGATCTTACCTCATTAAAAAAAATCGAATAGAGCTGAAGCTAGATCTGCAGACGTGATTTTTATAATTATGTTGTTGCCGGCATGTGTGAGAACACGTGATATAATTTGTACTTACATATTTTTACTCCTGGCTTCGCCTCAATAAAGTTTTAAAAACTCTATTTAGTCATTAAGCTATAAACAACTGAAAGTATTTTCTATTAATCAACCTTAAGAAAATGACAAACAGATAATATGTGTGCTACATTTAAGCGAATTTTTTCAATAACTTCAGTTGGTCTTTATACCTCATAGCCTGTTTTTAACCGACTTCAGAAAAGGAGGAGGGTCTCATTTCGACCGTATTTTATAATGTTCCGATTGTCTTTCTTCTCTTGATGCAATAAAGAGTAAATCTATCTATCTCATCAGATCCAAAGCCAATCTCCTTTTCCGATAACATTCCTTTTTAGAGGCTGTGTAGTAGGTAATTATGTTTTTTTTTGTTAAATAAAACTATTACTGTTACAAACTAGCTTTTTATTTTTCTTACAAGTATTTTTCACCTAATATTCTCAAGATTAATTAATTTCTTATAATTATTTAAACTATTAAGTAAGTAGTTTTTAGTAACTTTTACTTTCAATACACAATTTTTTTTTTATATTTATGCAGATAAAAATCCTGGCTTATGTTTAGATATTTCGTTGAGCTGACGTCGAAGGTATGCATTCTGAAAGAAGGCAAATTAATTTCATATATAATTATGATCTCACTCTGAAATAGTATGTAGGTATGTGTGTATATATATAGTATTGAAATCATTAGAGGGACCTACTATTAAAGTCGTTCCAATTTAGTAAAACTTATTAGAAATGGTTTCTTATTATATGGAAAAGAAATATCTGAACGAATGATACTGAAAAAAAAAATACATATTTTAAGAATAAAAACTTAATTGCCATTTCCAATACGTGTACAGCATATTATTGCCTACCTCTCTGAGAAGTTCGTCTTCTCTCTCCGCCGCTATCTTGAGCATTTCCTTAGATTTTTCGAGCAACAAGTCCTTATCCATGATACTGCGTTTTAGATTAGCTATTTCGATGCGATGCGACTCCGACTGAGAACGAACCTGAGAAAAAATAATTATAACTAATAAAATAAATAAATAACTGAATTGGAAACAACTTATCGTCTCGTTTGTTGCATGTTGCCGTTTACAACCCATTAGCTTAAAGACATAATTATTTACAGTGTTTAAACGGCTGGCTGCTTAGCAGATTCCAGAGTTGTCGGCAAATGAAGCCTCAAGATCAATTGTTTTTAATTATATTCTTTCAAAAAGTCCCCACCCTAAACCTTATGAAGACTTTGTGCGTGGTCTTTTTTTATGAAGCTTTACTCAATTCATCTCAGCTTCTTCAGGAAGCCAAGTTCTTCCGATAATACGTATCAAATATTTATTGGCCCTGGTTTTCTTAGAAATTTTAAAGATATAATTTTGAGTAAAGTCATTTCCGTCAGTATAAACAAAGAATGAACTTACTTTGTCGGCAGAACTTCTACCACTGCTCGGTCTAGAATCTACTCTTTTCACACCCGATGTTGTAGACTTTTGTTCCGCTTGCAACTTGCTCACTAAACCTGGAAAAATAAATTTTGTTAGGCTAACACAACTAATTGCTGTCAATTTTATAAAAAATGAAACGGCGGCGCGGGTAGCAGCAATGGAAAATATAAAATGAATATAATACACTCGTGCTGCTTTATCGACTTCAATCGGTGACGGTTAGTGCCATCTATTGTTGTAAATTATAACTACTTATATACTAAGTGCAGTATGTTTCCCGGCACTTATATAAAAGAGGAAGAGGACCACTCCAGGAGGAAGGGATAGGCTATAGGGGTAGGGATATAAACTTGAGATTCTTCTTTTAGGCGATGGGCTAGCACCCTGTCACTAAATGAATCCCAATTCTATCATTAAGACTTAACAGCTTAACGGATAAAGCTGCTGTTAATCAATATGAATAAGAAGAGTACGAATAACCTCTAAGTGTGAGCACGGTTTGTTCTAAGTCTTGCACTCGATGTTGATGCGCGGTGGCCGGCACGCTCTCAGCCGCAGATACTCGCATGTTCAGTTGTATGTTCTCCTCTTTCAGCATTTCGCAGTAACTGTAAAAAAGTTTATCAAAAATACCTAAAACTAAATAATCACATAAGATATTATGAACTTGTCTGAAAAGTAGTTATTTAATTTATGTTAGAGATTTGTGCAATGATACAAACGTAAAATTTGCAAAGTATCTGACAAAAAATACATGATGAAGACAAACATCAGAAAAAGTTCGCCATGAAATATAACCGGCGATTAAACCCAAGACTTTGTAGCTTAGAAACATTGTACCACAGAAACCGAAAAACTATTGAAAATATAATGCAAAATAAAATAGAATACCTCTTCCAGTAGTCCAATTCAGGTTGTGTATCTTGCGTAGACTTTAGCGGCGATCGAATTTGAGACTCAAGTAACGTGGATTCCAGTTTCAACACCTGACCTTTCAAAGACGTGATTTCAGCCAAAGCCTTTTCATATTCCGATACTAAATGTTCATTTCCCTGTAATATGAAATCAATGTTATACTTCTGTTGCATTAAGTGCAACAGAAATATGCAGCATATAGGTACAATATGTTATATTGAGAATTTAGTGATTGAAGACAAAACGATGAACACTTAAAACCTTTGAAAGATCATTACCATTTCAACAGCCCCCACGTCTGTCAGACGCGTGGTTCTTCATAAGATTTTAATAAAAAAAACTGATTTTGTACTTGACAATGATACCTTTTCAGCGATCTCTAATGCTATGATACGCCTCTGTTGCGCTTCAACTCTTTCGAGAAGCGACCGTGATGAAACTGGGGACTGACTGGAACAATCACACTCGTGTGTGGGGCGAAGCGACTTCTCTAATGCTTCGCTCTCTTGCTTCTCTACGGCCAGAAGGCTCTCGTCTGGATACCAATAGAAAATCAATTAGTAATTATGTCAATGAGAACTTTCAGCCCAATGCTTTGAGCTGCTTCCTGTGTCTGACTTAACAGGCTTTGGGGTTAAAGATATCAACCTACAGTACTTTTGAATCAAAGCTACATATTGACAAATTGAAAGAGAAGTTTATCAAGATCTTTGTTCATTTAAGGGATATTTCGAAATCAATAAGTAGTTCTTGAAAAAACATAAAAACAAGGTCTTGCTGGTGTGAAACTTACTCTTGACTTCCGTCAGTCTGGTCAGTAGAACACGCTTCTCTTTTTCCAATCTAGCCAGCGCTGACTTGGCGAGGTTGAGACTGGATTCGAGTTTCTTGACCTCCTGGAATTTCTCCTCATAACGAGCTTGCCACCGCTCTGCTGATTGTTGTGCCCTGGTAAAGATAAAGTCTATGTTAAACTGTTTGCCTTAAATTAGAACATTTACTCCGACATCGGTAAGTGCTGTAGTTGCTTGATCTGACAAAAAATATTAATAAAATAACAATTGATAAAAGGCGAATTCATACGTCGAAAATAACGAAGGTTAAAGATCATGAAGAAATAAGACTACACATGCCTCTTCCATTTATCCCAAATGGCGACTGACGACTGCGAGTCCCTCCGCGCGCTGGTCAGCTGAGACTGCAGGGCGGCTATCTTGTTGTGCAGCGCTGCAGTCTCCGAAGACACCGGCTTGCCGCCTGAAGTGCTTCTGTAATTAAGTTTTCGAAGTTTTTAAGAACTCTTGTTCTTCTCGGCGCTAATTCCGTTTACATTCCGTACCTTTCTAGATAGGAGCATGGGGTTTGCATTTGGACCATGATCCTATCCAAATGTGAGTCATATTTTGACCAAACGACTCTCGCCTGACTTCGGCAACCTTTAAATGGGAACCTAACTCATATTGGATCATGGTAAAATCTGCACTAGACGAATGGGCCCTTTATAACATCCATGGCAAAGAAATGGAATGATCTTATTCTATTACATTCTATTCAAGTACCAGGGAGTTAAAAAGTACCTATTTCACATAAAATATTTTCGTTACAAAATCAGATTAGTTATGTTACCAGAAGTACAACAATCTCTTCAACTGTAACAAAATGTCTTACATTCTAAGCAATTGGCTCTTCAGATTCTGGGCATCAAGTCGTGCTCTCCTTTCCCTGGCAGCGAGTGCTTTTATCTGCCTCCGAAGTAGCACATTCTGTTTGCTGGCCATTTGCTTCTCACGACGAAGTCTGTCTATTAGAGGTTCTTGCCTATAAATAAATAAAAATATAAAGATGAGATTCTAAAATTGTAATTTATTACACAATGACGACAAACGTTGACAAATTAATCGGAAAATCTTAGTGGTTGTTCGTTTGTGCTCAAGAATGATGCAGTTTGATTGATTTATCTATACGTACGTTTAGGTAGATTTTCATAAGTTTTCGCTATTATTTTCCTTTCATAGCTCTTGAGCTATCTAGTATCTAGAGCTATATATTGCTTTAAAATCTTTTATTAATCTGCCAATATTCAAACATCTGTTATTTTAATAACAACTTACCAAATAGCCGTTGATGATGCTGGTAGTCTAGCAATATCGTCTTGCATGTCTCCCAGATCGATAGTGGACTCATACTTAATTTCCAATCTGTCGGAGCCATGCTGTGACAGAGCATCACTTGGCTCCTCTACTTCAACAATCGCAGACAGATCGAAACTGGGATCGTTGACTGAGAGCATTGTCTGCATATTCATCATTTGAACCTGTATAATGACACTTGATTGTTGATTGACTATTGAATGACAATTTCACGTTGGATTTATTAAGTAATACATACATACATATAATCACGTCTATATCCCATGCGGGGTAGACAGAGCCAACAGTCTTGTAAAGACTAATAGGCCACGTTCAGCTGTTTGGCTTTAAGATAGAATTGAGATTCAAATAGTGACAGGTTGCTAGCCCATCGCCTAAAAGAAGAATCCCAAGTTTATAACCATACCCCTTAGTCGCTTTTTACGACATCCATGGGAAAGAGATGGAGTGGTCCTATTCTTTTTTAAAATAATGACATATTAAAACATTTTGCGCTGTATTCGTAGAATTTTGTATGAGTTAACTACGCAAATAAATTTTTTACATTGTTTATACGACAAAAAAAAAAGTGTAATGAATAAAGGCCTACCTTTAAATTTTGCACAACATTGCGCAAATGTTCAATTTGTGCATCTTTCTCTGCCAATTGTTTGATGTGAATCGCTTTCTGTTCCGACAGGCGCGTACGCAACTCCATATGTTCACGCTGCGTTTCGTTTAATTGGTTAACCCAATGGTGGTTTTCTGCTTTGTATGATTCCACCTAAAATCATCATACATATTCGTACATCAATTACTTCTTTATTACTTACGAGGTAGACATAGCTAACAGTCTTAAAACAGATAAGCCATGTTCAGGTAGACGGCTTAATAGTAGAATTGATATTCAAATAGTGACAGGTTGTTAGCCAATCGCCTATCCAAGTTAATAAAATGACTATTTTTAAAAACAACGGCATACTCGGCATGAATTAACAAGATTTCATAACAAATAAATATTCTTAAAAAAAACTGAAATTTTACCTCTTGACAATGTCGTTGTTGTAATTGATAATTAAGTTGTTCCATTTTGATAAGTCTCTCAGAAGCTAAATCTTTCCAACGATCCAACTCATTTTGATAAGTCCTTCTGAAAAGTTTAATATGTAAGTATATATTTTTTATATTGCACCTGATTAATTAGTTAATGAAATGAATTAAAACACACAATTCACTTTTACGACTCTCCATTTCGTTTTGTAATTTGAAACACTTGTCTTCTAACTCTGTTATTTTTATTGTATATTTTGTTATAATCTCCTTATGTCCTTCTCCACTTGGAGTGTCAATGTCGCTTGTTTTCCTAGAATATCAAGATAATTACGTAAATTATAATGTTACCGAGTTAATTGTTTACATTTTACGAAAATGATCGATGAGAAAACGTCTTTGGAATGAAATATTATGATATAAACAACATTTACGATTTAATATAATAATAACATGACTTCGCAATTATTATAAAAGGTAAGTAATATAGTAGGTATCCATATATTTACCTGTCTAATTCAGACCTCAATTCTAATATTGTATTATTCAATTTTTGTAAAGATTTAGAATAATCGTCTCGTTCATTTTGTAAAATATTTTTGTATTCAGTAACGATGGCAGTTTTATCATGTTCTAATTGTTGAAGGAGTTGCAGCATAGATTTGTTGTCCTCCACTGTTTTCTCTTTTGACTTATTTCTATTAGCAACATTCAAACGTCTGCTTTCTTCCAGTTGGGCTTTTAAATTATCTATAGTGATACATAAAACACTATATTCGCTATCCTTTTGTTCAATTATATCCTTAAAGCTGTGTATCACATTTTCCATTTTAGCATTTTCTGTTTTTATTTTTATGTGCTCTTCTGTTCTTTGCTTCGCAATTGTTATCGCTTCTAATAATTCTTTGCTTTTCATTTCATTATCCTTTTTGAGATCATTGATTTGTTGTGTAAGTTCAACAAATATTTTATCTTCGTTTGTTTGCATACTCTTGCTTTTTTTTGATATTTCAACTACTTCGGTTTGTGACGCAAAATTTCTGCACTCAGATTTCATTTGACTGATTTGTTTATTTTTGTTATCTTCTATAGTATAAGTAACATCCTCTTTACGAATAGATGTCATATCTACCATATCTTTAGGTGGTTTTAAAATTTGAGGCTCTGGCAAAGAAATTGTTAGGTTTCCTGGAATTAGTAAAAAATTGAATCAATTTGTAATTTAAAAAATACTGCTGTTACACGCATATAAAGTTTAACTAACCGTCTTCACTTGAATCATCATCCGAAAAATGTTCAATTTTCATGTTTGTGTTATTATTTTCCTTCGAATTATTGCTCTGTGGACCTTGTTTTTCAAAACCCTGGTTTAAAAGAACAAGTGTTTTTTCAAGACTATTGCACTGCTTGATCAATTCTCCGCGAGATTGCTCTAAAATTTTTATTTTCTTATTCAAGTGATCTATATCTCTTGCATGCGTTCTTTCCTAAACATAAAATTGAATTTTAGTTACATTTCACATCAATCTCAATATAATCCATAGTGCATGTAAGAATAAATTACTCGTACCATTACTACATTTTTTATTTTATGTGGACAACCGTCTTCATCTTCCAAGCATTTATTTTTAGATAAATCCAATATCTGCTCAAATAAGGTGTGTTTGGTTATAAGACTTGCTTGTAAATCTTCTATTTCTACTAGTTTCTCATTAACTGCTTGTGTTTTTCGATAGTGATCTTCAATTTTGTTTAAATAGTTTTCGATGGAAGCTATTGGAATACTTCCTTGGTATTGCTGTCTGAGAATATGCATAACGTTGTACATATACCTTAAACAAAATAAAAAAAACTATAAATTAAGAGAATATGAAAAAAATTCCTAACAAATTTTTATTACAAAGAAGACTATGTACATTTCTTTAGTAGGTGAAGTTATTAAACTCACCTAAATTTAGCTTCATATCTTCGAATGTACATTTCAAAAACCTTTTGTCTGGCATTGATCATCTCTTCAGTTTCAACTCTCAACTGCCTTTCATTATTTAATGTCACATTAAGCCGCTCTATTTTTTTGAAACTTTCAGCAGCTTGTAGATGTGCCACCAAAACTTCGCCACTCAGTCTGAAAGCATTATAGTCGATATTAAAACAAAAAAAAAGTTGTTCACTAGAAAATGTAAGTCGGTTACCTACTTTGCCAGTACGGCTTTATTATCACTTTTTGATTGCAAATCCACAATTTGGTGCTTCAACATATTTATTTCTATATCATTATTTAGCTTTCTTTGTTGATTATCCTCTAACTGAAAACAAAGACCGCTTACATAAATATTACATTTCAGACACGAAAATTTCTAAATTATCAACTTTTACAAATAACACAATAAAACACCTCGTAAATACCTGTAAACTTGCAATATCTAATTGACCTCTAACATTTTGAAACTGTTCTTTTAATAATTTGTTATCACACTCCAACTTTTGGAGGTTTCCTTTCATAAGCTCCACTTCTTCTTTTGTGATTGCAGGTAATGTATTGTCACTGAAATTGTCAATAATCAAATAAAAATGAATCAATCGACATTACTTAGTTTAAAATTATTATTTACTTACATAACTTCATTTTGCATCTCTTGTAATTTTTCATTCTCAGATTCTAAATATTCAATTCGCTTGTTTTTATTTTCAATTTCGTCACAAACCTGTTGTATTTGCTTTTTTAATACAGAGTCTTCTAAATATGACATTGTAAGTTTAGAATCATCAGTATCTTTCTCTAAAACAAAACCAGAAAAATAAACTGTAATATTTTTTATCGTTGTTTTATGGGATCTGTTTAAAAAAGTTATAATTGTACCAACTTTCGTTTTGCGAATAATGAATAAAATCTTGTCGAAGTATATTCAAAATATTGATTCTTTCATTTTCTAACAACCTGTCTAAATTTTCAGAACGTTCTTCACTTTTCACTGCGTTGTTCACAATTTTTCTGTATTTTGTTATAGCCTCATTCATAGCTTTATTCTGACTCCAAAATAAGTCAATCGGAACAGAAACTCGAAGTTGATCTGTGAGATTAACTATAGTAAGTATTAGTTTTTGAATTTTAGTCTCAAACTCGAATGCCTGTATCATCGTGTCCTTTTTATTCTGTAATATTTCATTTTTAATATTCTCGTTTAATGTCCTTACTAATGAATAGGACTCCTCCAAAAAAGTACACTTTCTTTGTAATATGGTTGTGTTTGGTATTTGTATTATACCTGGTGAGTTGTCACTAATATCTTCATCATCTTCTTTTTGACAGAGCTGAGCTTTTAAATTCTCTATTTCAGCTTTATATTGTTCTTCTCGAATTGACCATTTATTAAAATCGTCTGTTGCTTGTATCGTCGTTGCACTCATTTTGTCAAATAATATTTTAAATCTTTCATGAAAATATGCTAAACTATTTCTTAAATTATTTTCATGTAGAGAATTATTTAATGTTAGCAAAGACTCGATTTCATTTCTATCTAGTATATTTGTTGTATTTATTTCAGTTCCTGCCATCCACGATCCAAATTCAGAGATGTTTAAAGGTTTTTCGAGAAGTTCCTTTTTGTTATCAACTAACGGTTTATCTATAGAATTTATTTCATCTATTTTTTGCTGTAAATTTCGACATTTTTGAGACTCTTTTTCAAGTTGAGTCATAACATCAAATGTTTCTTTCCTAGAAAGAATAAAATGAAGAAAAAAATTTAATTCCTTTTCAGTACGAAGTACTATTTAAAGATTTATGATAACCAAACAATATAAAAAAGAGTGTCCGCTGCGCAATAAAATTGTTATAGTGATCAAAGCCTAATTTATTATATTTTAAAGCCGGTTATGTATGTATGGATGACTTAAATCAAATTATGTGCATGAAAATATTTCTACTACTAACAAACATGTAGAGGAATAATGTCGTAAGGAAAGCTGCACATTTTGACAATTGAAAGTGTATAATCATAATCAAACATTCGAGCCGGTTGGGTCCACTAACAAGATCACGGTGGAATGAAAGCAATTACTACATTTTTGAAAGCAAAAAAGATTTTTAGTGTTGATATATCTTCACAATACTAAACTAACATTAATATCTATCATAATGTTTGTACATAAGTAAATAATAACAATACAATTTAAATAATACATTCAATACCTGGCTTGATGTAGTGCAGAGAGTAACGCATCTTTGCCACCTAAAGCAGCCCTTAACTCCAAGACTGTAGACATGTGAGGCGCAAACCAACCAGCTGTGTGCCGTGCTTCCATAGCCAGGAGTATTGCTTCTAAGCTTGGACATTGTAGTGTCAGTACACCTGATGATGTTTTACCTATAATGTGAATAACTTTATTAGTTTTGTTGTATTTGATATGATTTGTATGAGTATCATATATTTCCGTAACAATATTATGTAAAGTGTAATATTTTGATGTTTAATTTTATATGTATGTCTAAAATATATATAAAAACTTTTATATTGATACTAACTGTTATCCTTCAAGAAATTCAAAATATCCTGAAGTGCCTTTCTTAAACCTTCATTTTCTTCAACGATATCTTTCATTTGTTTATTTGTATCAACTTCTTGTTGTGGTTCAACATTACGATCAGCACTTGATCTGAAAATAAAATCATTTAAATTAATGAGTTTCTCCAGTTTCACTCTCTAAAAGAAACATTGATTTAGCGAACATACCTATTTTTCATACCGCTTATTTCATAATCACTATCGGAGGTCTCAAGAACTTCTTTGATTTTATCTTTATTAAAGCCTGAATTATTAAGTATCTTTACAAGTTTTTCATTTTTGTGTTTAAGGTTACGGTTATCTATCTCGGCAGATACTAGTTTGTCTTCCAGTTTATTAATTTCGATATTAAGATCTATTAACTTTTTGTTCATGTTATGATATTTTTTCAGAATACCTTTTGTTGGCACTTTTTCATCAATCGGGATATCAAGTTTTTCTCTGAAACATTATTTGTTTTTGTTTAAACCCTTTCATATTTAAACTTTGCTCATGTAATATACAGACACTGATAACTTACCTCAAACTTTCGTTTTCTAATTGTAGTTGATCTATTAATTCATTGAGTGAATTTACCTCTTGAACTAAAGATTTAATACCTTCATCTCTAAATTTTAAAATACGTTTCTTATTTTTGATTCCTTCCAAAAGAGCACGAATGCCATCTTCAGATTGGACTAGTTGTAGTTGAGAAGTAATTTCTAATAACTTTGGAAAAAAAATACTTTAATTATATGTATATATGGAATCAAATACCGCAGTATTTAAAAATAATTAAGGGTCGGTTTTTGGTAAAATACAATTAATTATATTAATCTTTCTAAGTATTCCCATCAATGATATACCCCTTCGGACAACAAGTCATATCAATCTTATCTAGCAATCTAACCTCTTTGTCTACACTGCTATGTATGCTGTGTTCAGTCTTAAAAGGTGGCACAAAAGTTTATCAGGCGATGAAGTATTGATGAAATAATAGCAATACTATACCTATAGTATATTTTTCATTTAATTTTTTTATCATTACATACCTCTTTTTCTCTAGCACTTAGCATTTCCTCCGCTTCTTGTAACGAAAGTGTCATTACTTTGTTTTTCTTCTTAAGTTTAGCTATTATTGCTCTTTCTTTTCCATCGTCACTTTCATTTTTATTTACTTCAGACACCGATTCCGGAATTTCATCTATAGTCGATTTTAAATGTTGATTTTCTGATTTGAGTAACTCAATGATTTTAGCTGACTGAGTTATCTCAATTGATGCTTCTGATAATTTATTTTGGAGCTCTTTGAGCTTTGATTCATCAATATGTTTCTCCTAGTTAGGGCAATAAAAATTCAACATGAACTTTATAGTCGTAAAATGTCGACAACAAACAAAAAATATATTAAAAACTTTCTTTGTCTTGGGAGTTAGGGTTGGAATATAACGTAGCTGTATATGTACCAATATATACTCATAAATTAATGCTATCTATAAATCTTACCTTAGATGGTGAGGGTGGGTGGTGTGATTGTGATACTTTTATTAGATTTTCCTTTAATCTTGTATTTTCGTCGGCTAATTTTTCTATTTCTGCCTTTTTAGCGCGTGCTATATTCTATAAAATTAATTTGATAATTAGTGAATTCTTACAAAAATCAAATTATCCCTACTGAAAATATAAATACGATTAGAAATTGTTGAATAAATGGAATATCGGATTCACATGAATTTATGTATTATTTCAAGGAAAGGGATACGTTTTGTTCTGAACTCTGTTTCCATGGGTATACAACTACAAGTCATAGTCAATAATCGATAAATACCTTCCAGTGTTGTACTTTCGATTTTATTTCCTCATAAATATTTTCTCTGCTACTTTCTTTTTCAAACAGCTGTTTCCTTAGCGATTCCACTTGCACAGATAATTCTGCCTTTGATTGTTCAGATTTTCCTAAGAGTTCTGAAAGATTTTCGTTGATCATGTATTGTAACTTTATTTCCACGGTATAAAATTAAACAACATGATTGTTAAAATAATAAGTTAAGAAGACAAATGAAAATGGAATAAAAATTCGCACAATGTTACTTTTCCTATCAACAATACTTTACGTACAAAAATTTTTCTCAACAAAAATACGTATTGTTCACCTTTATTTCAGTGCCTAAAGGAATGGTCTTTACTTTTATAAATTTCGTACGTTACCTTTAAGACTACAGTTTTCATTATTCAAGCAAAGCAATTGATCCGTAAAATTTTCGATCAATTTCGTAGCTTCTGTTAACTTGTCCTTAAGAACTGATACTTTCTCTTTAAGCTTTGTGTTCTCTTCTTCTGAAAGCTACAAAAACCATGTTTAGATATAATAAAATTCTATAAATAAAGATAAATTTTTAGATTTGTTGACATACTTTTACATCGGCGAGCAGTTTCCTAATATGTTTGTTTTTCACAGTAATTTCGTTTTCTAATTGCGCCAGTGCATTTATCTCAGAGAGAGCATCACGACTTGATTCACTATCTTTATCGACGAATTCACTTTCGTCTTCCATCTTGTTTTTACGGCTTTCTAGTTCAGCGATATCGGCATACAACTGCTCCAATATCTCTTTGTTTGCTTTTATTACTTCTTCTTGATGTGCTATGGTTTCTAATACACTGTCCGAGCTTTTTGCTGGTGAGTCTGTATGATGATCTTTGTCAGTTAACAAAAAACGTATATACAAAGTAGTTTTTTTACGGTTTAGCTGCTAGGCTAATATTAATACATTTTATAATGTTAAACATTGAAGAGACCTTTCTTTATTTAAATAAAGTACAATCTTTATTTTAACATAATAAAGACACAGATTTTTTTAAAGATTTATCTACTTTATTTTCAAATTAAATTATCTGGGTTTTAACTACCTTTTAACTTACCCACTGGCATGTTCTTCGACTTTGATTTAGATTTTCTTTGAGAATATTCAAGCTGCCCTAACAAATTGTTCACCTGCAAATTACGTTATTGAATTATTTCATACGATAAATCAAAAACATGATGATTCAAAAATTTTTCGGATGTAGATCTAAAAAAAAAATTTTAAATTCCACAAATAAGTTTGACTTCACTTTTTGTGTGTTCCAAGTTGGCAACCATCTAAAAAGCTTATTAATTACCTACTACAAAAATGCAACATACGTTTCGCAGCCTCATCAACTTAGGTCGATGGTTGCAGCAACAAATTAATACTATTTCCCCGTGGAGAAGGTAAAATCATTATCGCTTTTTAAACTTCTTTTTAAAGTTGGTTTGCAAAAAGAAAGTACCTACCTGTTCACTTTTATACTTAAGTATGTCCTGAGCAAGTCTAAACAGTGTCTTCAGATCAGTGAAATTCAGCTCTATATCGTCGGCTTCCATCCATGACAGACTTTCGCACAGTTTGTCCTTATCCGCTTGTTTTAAATCCTTCTGTGAATAGCTGAGAACCTCTCTCCAATCTGTGTCGGTCATTTTTCGTATTGTTTATGTATTATATGTGGCAGAATTAAAATATAATTAATACGAAAATAGTGCACTTGAGTCACTTCCAATGTTATGATGTTTGATTTACAGGTTGCCTAGCAACCAGTTATGGCGGGCTTATGGTTTAAAAAAGATTCCTATTTGAAATACAAAAAGGTTAACATGGTAATAGTCGAATTGAAAATGTTTTTTTTTTTGTTTGGCCAGTAATATAGTAAGGAACCTCCATTTTTCTCCTCGTAATATTATAAATTTAAACGAAAGTTTGTGGGTAATATCTTGCACTTTTTACCAACTCTATGCTTGTCATTAATTCACCTTAGACGGTGTCTGTCTAGCTATTACTTATAACTAGCTTTAACCCGCAGCTTCGTCCGCGTGAATTAAGCGTCACCTTTAGCATGTTGGATTTGAATGTGGTTTAGAGGTGCATAAATAGTTTTACTTCATTTCAAAGGGCAGTGTAAAAAATAAAAAACTTATAAATAGAAAGATTATTTTATTAGGTGTGATGATTTGAACAGCAGCAGTTAATGTTATACCGTATGTCGAGGTGTCAACAACAAAATAAAAACATTTGTGCTTTAAAAATAAATTAACAAAATTAAATACAACAATACAAGGGTTAAAAATAATGAAAGCTGCATACCTTCTACACAAATAAAGCGCATTTACATAGGGCGAGAGAAAAGTACTTTGGTATAATATTAGTATAAATTTATCTCCACAATTCATAATGTTTCGAACATATAATTAATATAAAAAAATGGTGTCGTTTGTATAGCCGTACAAGTACACTATTATTCAAGCAATCTGAATAATATAATGAAATTTAGCCATTAAATTAGTTTTAAATATCGTCATTGCGATGTATGCAGTCATAACGTAACACATGTTTCGATGTCACAGATTAAGAGCATTTTCTGAAGAAACTGGTGCAAAATACCTAATAACTAGATTTAAACATTTTCATGACAGTGATGTTAAAAACTACGAATTTGATTTTAAAAAATGTTGTGGAAATTACTTGAAAATGATTGGTAATTGTTTTCGTTGAAAATAACAAAAGAATATTACTTAACATACGACACCATTTTGAATGTTACTTTTCGATACTAATTCATAATAACTACGGGAACACTTATTTGACATTGATACATTTTCATATAAAAAGTCTCCATTTTCTACACAATAACAACTAGGTACAATATTGTAAAGTATTTGTAAATATGCATAAACATGTATATGCAAGTTGTATAAACCTGATTTATTATAAAAAAAGCAAAAAGAAATAAATTATTTTGACAACAATGTAAAAATATACAAAAATCTGACCCATGACTAGATATTTAAAATTATTCACATTTCCAACGATGCTGAATCAAAGATTTTAATTTATTAGATTGATTATATAATCATTTTTTATTAAAATCTAATTAAAATTAATCATACCGTTTCGTATTGTCAACCGTTCCAAAAGCTACTCGCCCTATAAGTAAACACTTACCGTTGCGCAGCTGTCTTGAGTATTAAAATTACATGATTACAGTTATGTTAATGTGGTAACTAAGTAATTACCTATTACTTGGGTAGTCTATGCAATTTATAGAAATTTATCATATTGTATAAAAATGTATACTAGTTAGCGCCGGTAGCCGATCTTTACAAAAAGTCAAAACTTTGTTATCATCCGATAGGTACTGTTAGTAAATTTCAAAGTTTGACCTTTGCTGATATAACACCGTCAAATATAGAAAAGATTTTGTTAGTTAAGAATTAGTGATTCACGTGCCTAGCTACATTCTTTTAAAATTTCACTTTTAAAAGACGAGCTCATACCTCACTCCTATGTTTTAAATAAATAACTATACTAAACAAATTGTACAGGTATATAAGTATTTTTATTATTTTTTATACAATTATACAACTTCATAATTTACCAATTTAACATATTCTTTGGGACGCGTAAACAACTTTGGGTACACATTACACACACGTTGGGTTAAGTTTACCCAAACGACACCATAGAGTAAACAATATTTTTACTCGATATTAAACTAGATGTCGCTAGTTAAAACGACATCTATATAGTTTAATATCCAGATATATTTCATAGACAGTGCCGTGTAATTAGGTCAGTAAACTCAGAATCATAAGGATTGGATATACTCGTACTTACCATTGTTATTTTAAAATCTTTAATACTATTATTGTACTTTTAACAATAAATTGATTAGCAGTTTCAGGCAGTAACATTGAATAACATGTAAAAGTGATATTATACAGTTAATAAATAGGTATATTGTTAACCATTTAGAATCGGATATGAGGATATGATCGCTTTTTAAATTTATTGAAAACTTTATAAAAGGGCATGTATGGCTAAGACGATTAATTCCTTACACAGAATAAGGCCGATATCATAATGTTACACTTTTGCCGCCACGCTGAGTTACATTTATTCGTGTAGTTATTGGATATTTTTGGATATATAAAGCAATTTTTTTACAATTATATTCTTAGGGCGATGTAAAAATCTACAGATAACGGCATTATATTTTTTGCAAGATAAATGGCTGTTTTATATCCTAGAAATTTTACAATCACTTTTTTTATAAAAAGCCGCACTTTAAATGGTACATATAGGTATCAGAATTTCAATTTCAAAAAGCACTATTATTTTCATAATCAGTTATTTTTACTCTGTAGATTTGTACATCAACGCAATATATACGTGTGTGAAGTCCACAAAAGTAATCACTGGAAGGCAAACTCTTATCTAAAAATTCAGACTGAAAAATTACTGCGATAGGCCGGACGATTTTTTCTTTGTCATTCCATCGATGTAAGGAGTACCTAAACGAAAAATCTAAGAGCAATTTTTCTTTCTGAATTTTGAATAAGGTTTGCTTTCTAGTTAGTAACACTTTAATTTATTATGAATTTAGAACGCATTATGTGTGTGTTGCCTATGTGTGTGTGTGTGTGTCAGCGCGGGCGGCGAGCGCAGAGCGCGGCGCGGCGCAGGCGGCGCAGCAGCGACGTCTCGCGCTATCAGATGCGCTCCACGTAGTTACCTATGTGTCAACAAATAGATAAAGTTTTTTTTATAATCCTTTTTAATAATATTAGATCATTTTTTTTATTATGAAAAGCCCGCGAGGGATATAGACATGATAATATTTAATGTGCATCTTGCATTCTTAAATGCCAATAGGAACTCATCAGAAAATGCTTCGAAAAAAAAACACAATAGATAATAATTATTTTTTATACAACAACAATTATTTTTGTAATTTCCGTACAGTCTCCAAGTTTAAGTATCAAGCATTTTATTTGCTTAACAGGTTAATTTAATTTGTGAATACTTGAATCGTTCAAACAGGCAAATTTATAAAAAAAAAAACAACAAAAGTTAATTCAATTTTTTCATAAAAAAAAAACCTAACAAATTTGTCTACCTACTACAAATTTATAAAAAAAAAGTTAAAAAGAAGTCTTTAATAACTTAATCAGTAAACAACATACCGGGGAAGGTCCCGAAGCGGCCGGTCCGTTGGCTGGAGCCGACGTACCAGCCGTCGTCGCATTTCTCCAGCACGTACACCGTGTCGCCTTCGTTCAGCTCCAACTCGTCCGGATTCTGCGGGCGGTACTTGTACATGGCACGGTACCTGCGAATCATGAGTTTCATTTTTGAAAGGGAATTACGGGTCAGAGTGTTAAGACAAGAAAGTCGTTCTGTCGGTATAAAACTTGGAAGATCCGTGTGGTTCCCGGCACCAATAAAAAAAGAATAGGACCACTCCATCTCGTTCCCATTGATGTCGTAAAAGGCGACTAAGGGATGAGCTTACAAACTTGGGATTCTTCTTTAAGGCGATGGGCTAGCAACCCATCTGAATCTCAATTCTGTCATTAAGCCAAACAGCTGAACGTGGCCTATCAGTCTTTTCAAGACTGTTCGCTCTGTCTGCCCCGTAAGGGATAAAGACGTGATCATATGTATGTATGTATGTAAAACTTGGAAGAAGATGTTTATGAGCAGAAAAAAATTGTCGACTTCGAACTTTGAAGCGATCAGTTGAAAAGGCAATCCAGAAATTTCTATGATAGGAGGGAGAGGGAGATACTTACATCACTTCGATATTGCCGACCAAAGAATGCAGAGAATACATTATTCTAGGGTCTTGAAGTTTTTTGATCTGATATATACCTACATATAGAAGGGACAATAAATCAATAACTTAATGGAATGATGAGAGTAAGATAGACTTACGGCACAGCTTCGGCATTGGTGTCAACGTAGAGAGGCTCCGTGTTGTTGAGGTCCACTCCAGCTCCCGTGGGGGGACCATATCCTCGCTCGGAGGGCGTCGCCGTCACTTGAGCAGGTTTCGCCACGTATCCTGAAACATTTCATTCAATTGACACTTTGATAACTGATTTCTCAAGACATGTTTGACCCAGATGGGTAAAAGACCGCTAGCAAGGGATTCTTTATTGAAAAGTTATGGTGTTATGTGGATAAAAAGAGAAAGAGGAGTAAGTAGCAAATATAAATGACTTGTTTTAGCGGAGGCATTCATCAAGATGATACGGTGTCATAGATTTAGATTCAAGGCTGTTAAAATATAAACGAAAACAATTGAATCCAGAATACAGTATATATTTTAGATTTGATAAAATTGCATCTTGTCAAAAGGAAGACGATGATAACAACAGATAAGGTGAAAAAAAAGAGATAATTAAATTCATACAAGGAAACGTGAACATAAAGAACTTACCTGGTAACGGTTGCGTGGCCGGAGGCGCATTAGACAGTGCGGGGTTGTTCGGCTGCGGCATGTAACTGTGGGGACCCATGCTTCTCTTCGCAGACCCGTTGAGGAGTCCGTGGGCAGCAGGAGACGCTACTGGTTTGTCACCTGTGTGGATGGTTTGCGGTTCTGAAGAAGGAAATGTTTAAGATTTGTTAGAAGCGAAAGGACTACGCATAATTGAGGTAGATATGAAATTACTTGGGAATAGGAAGTAGGAAGAAGGCGTGAATTGAAAGGCGTTAGGGAATCATGTTTTGTTCTAAGATGAACGAAACATGATTCCCAGCCACACACCATTTTAATAACAATGTGGACAAAACAATTATTAATATTATAATAAGTAAAAAGATGACACTAAGACGAGAGAAAACTATGCTGCTGATTCTGCAAGTTAATCGGAAAAAGTAGATTCGAACCTTATGAATATCGAAGTGTGCCTGTCAGGGCTCAGAACTTTTTTTGCACTAAACTTGCGATAATAAAACTTGATTAACCAATTTATGGATGCCTATAATATTCGATTATTTATTTCAATATTCATTTTTAGATAGTATAGATATTTTACCACTAATACTCACCAGGTCTGTTGGGGCTCGGTTCCTGTAGCACAGTTACATAGCTATCCGGGAATATTCCCGTTTTGCTCCCGTTCCTCCCTTCCCACCAGTTCTGGTCGATGCGCCTCGTCAGGACAACTACTTCTCCTTTCTTCAGAGGAAGCTCGAGGTTTGTTTGCGCAGTGAAGTCGAACTTGGCTCTAGCTCTGCCTTCGATGACAGTGGGCTTCTTTGGTGATTGGGCCACGTCACCTTTCATTATCTGAAAGAATTTTGTGGTAATCTTCGCGTTGATATTTGTCCCGGTTGTGATTTCTCTAAATAGGAGCTTAGACTGCTTATAATAACACGCTATACATGTGTTAGTCGTTTATTGAGTAAGTTTGGTTTATTTATTTAACTTCACTTAAAACTTAGATATACTTTATTGGATCCCACTATAATAGTTTACTGCAAACCCAAGTTCAAATTGTTCATTAATAACTAGTAAGTATTATCATAAGACTCTCAATGTAAATTTGTGTGTCCATCAACCGTAAAATTATATGTATAAAAAACATATTTCTGAAGCTTGCGGATGATTGAAGTAATGATGTTCAAGAACCTCACCTCAACATAATTGTAGGGGAACAGTCCTATCCTCCCATGCACCTCTCCCTCGTACCAATTGGCGTCAATTTGTCTCCTAACATTAATAAGGTCTCCTTTCCTAAAGCTAAGTTCCCTCGCCGTTTGGCCGTTGAACGCATAGAGAGCTCTTGCCACAATTCTGTCAGCCTCATCATATCTGTTTAGAGGAAGAATGTTTTTCTGTGATGGCGTAAAGTTATCCTGGTGACGTCGATTTTGCATATCTTGCAACTCCTGAAATGAATTTTAAAGTTAATTAACTTAGTGTACAAGGAAATAGAAAACATGCGAAGCAGAATATATACAAATCTGCTGCAAGATGGCCGTTTTTAAGACTGATTATCAATCATATTTACATTCAAAAATGGTGAGTTATAAAATGTTTTATAGAAATTAGATAAGCACATAGCCGTTCCAGCTGTTAAAGCGTCAGCACCCGGCACGTAAGTTGACCCACAGCGCACGTTTACAGGCGAAAATCAAAGCCTAGGTGGTGTATGGCCAGTGCTTGCGCAGTTTACCGCTATTTTCGGTCAACTTATATTTCGGGCATTGTAATGATTCTGAGTGATGATAAAACCGTTTAGAACCACACTCGTCAGTCACACTGTCTGTCAAACTTCACCTTTATCGAGGCGTCAAACGCTTCTATGTCCAAGGGGTGTATCTCATTCTCCTGTAAATTTTAACACTTGTTTAGGAATGAATTTTGCATAACTTGTCAGTCTAACTATTAAAATTTTGTAAAAAATAAAACAATATATAATTTTTGTCTAAACAAATTTTAAAAGACAATAATTTGTATTTAGAACGTAAAATCACACATAATACTACCATCGTGATCGTTTCTCGCGCGCGCTTTGAACACTGAGGGATTTCTAATTTTTGTTATGCTGACCGCGCTCATATGAATGAACCTTATGGAAAAATTTCCCGTACTTAACACCTTGTGAATAAAGTCTAGATTTGACCGATATCATGTACAACAGTAGGATTATGGCAGTAAGTGATGTACTGGTCATTTGGGTAACGGACTTTTGTTCACGAGGTATGCAAGGTCGTTTAAACAGGATTTTTTTCGATTCAACAATTTTTTTTTGACTTCGTCGTATGATAATCATGTAGCGATTATTATGTGGTATTTTTTTTGACTCAAATACATACATGACTTTTGTCCAATGCATAAACACAAATATGCACAAAAATGACGTCTTCGCAAAATTATAATATTAGGTATTATCTGTTTGTTTAGCTTTAAATGACGCAAATGAAAAAATGCTTATAGAAGTAATAATTCTATAAAAATCTATGATGTTTTCATATTAAATACGAAGAGCCTACACGTTGTACTTTGTATAGATAGCGCATTAGAAATCATGGTTTAGAAAACGTCAGCAATCGTCTTCATTACGAGAAAATAATTTCTTTCTAATCATTCTACTGCGATCATTGTTTACCACGATTATGTAAATAATTTTCTACGCATGCGCGAAAACAAACCCATTCACGATTCCAAACGTTACGCTCTCCACTCCTAATTAAAGAAAGATGAGGCTACTTTTGTGAGGTGTAAAAATAGCTGTATTTGCTTGACAAAACAAATTGTATAACCGCTACATGAAGTGCTATTTGCATGGTGTAAATGTTCACAATTAGGTAATAAAGTAATTCGAAAGAAAAATGAGTGTTTTACGATGGCGTAACAGTAATACGAAGGTAATAAAACTTGTTGAACAAGCATGTAGTGATTTCTCTCAGAGGGCAATAGCAGCCAAGCTTGTAAACGGCAATTTGTTGATAATTTCACTCAGAGAAAACCAGAAATCATCCGGTGGAAAGCCAATCTCGTGAACGGACGTAATATAAAAATAATACAGAACTACTCGTATTAATTATCATCCTGTCACTATTTCTGAATTTCAATTTCACTGTTACTTCAATCCAGCTGAAGAAGCATTCGTGTCCTTTGGCTATTGGCTTTGTTTGCCCCATATGAGATAAATTAATGGTTTGACGAGTTGAGAAATAAAATTTATGTCATTACATCGAGACGGATAAAAATTAAAGCATTATATACTCGTACTGTACATTTCGTATTCATTCAGTATTTTTATGTGTAATTTCTATTTGGGGAAATTTAGTTCCAGAATAAACATTTTATGTTAATCTAGAAGATTTGGCCAATAAGATTTAAGACAACTACGCTTCTGTAACGTACTTCTCATACTTTTTGAACGGATATGGACAAATTCAAGTACCGCGTAGGTATGCAAAATAGAATCCGTGTGGCCGTTTAGAAATGGCTTCTGCATTTATATTTGTACGGTTGCATTCAATAAACCTACTTTTAAACCATTCGCTCTAAAGTTGTGTTTTATCAGTTCCTGTGGAGGATTTCAACTATGTTATGTAAAAGTTGTACAAAAGTAATAAGTACTGCTGAAGTTTCTACTTGTAATTAGTATTTTCAATGCTATACATTTTCGGTAAATTCTAAACTATTCACGTCAGACATTCTTTCTTTTAACTAATTTCCATATTCATGTTATAACGAGAAAATAAATATTCTTTGAGACTTTTCGAGAAACTTCTGTTATATTTCATCATAAAATTATTTGACTTAAATTATGTTTGTTAAATATATCGTCCCAGAAGCATACATACAACCACTTGCCTCTTCAAAAGCAGTCTATACTCAATCCTCACGTACTGTTAATATTTTAACTAACTGACTAAAGTACTTACAGGCAACGACAATAGCACGAGCGCATTCGCCTTTTTAATAACAGGTAGTCTTTCCGCGGATCTCTCGCATTATATTTACGCACGCATCCAAAACATGTGATTCGTTTAACGCACACAACATAACGTGACTGTGATTATGTAAATACGACTTGAAACTACGGAACGCAGGG
Organism: Amyelois transitella; assembly: GCF_032362555.1. NCBI lineage: Eukaryota > Metazoa > Arthropoda > Insecta > Lepidoptera > Pyralidae > Amyelois > Amyelois transitella. Next base: position 3,212,133 of record NC_083512.1, on the reverse strand, counting down.
AAATGAGGCAAACTGACAGCGGCGAGGAAAAACCGCAGATGGATATGGTTACGCTGAAACCCAAAGCTAAGCCTACGGGAACATGATACAGTGTTCAGGATTAACGATAGACTATATATAAATGGAACTAATAACATAAATATATCGCTTAATGGGTAGACAGAGCCAATAGTCCCGATACGACTCATTGTCAACGCCCAGATGAATGGCTACTACCTTACTCTAGATACTGGTGCTAAGAAAGATAGTTTTTGAAATTGACAATTATTATATATCCCAATGAAATATACACCGTTCATTAGTTCTGCTATTTGGTAATGACATGCAAAAATAATTAATGTATCAAGATAACTCATCAAGAATTAACAATTCAACTAGTTGACTCTAATAACATAATATTCCACGCAATTTACCTACCGGTCTAAAGAATTTCCTTGTCAATATTAAAGAATACGACGATTGAAGACATCGTAAAAGAATTTGCTGACATTACAGAACAATGCACTACACTCGGGTGCAATTAAGATAGTTTGTAATGTGCTCGTTAAATATATCGATACACATAGCGTGGGATAGCGATTGCGTGTTATCGATCAAACATAGTCGCGTGCCGGCCTGCCTTAACTGGATTAAACGATGCTCGTTGCTGATTCGATAATCGCATCGGTATTAGCTTCAGTTCAGTTAGAACATTAGAATTTGAATATTGATCGGTTCGGTTCGGTTGCAGCTGAGAGTTAAAGTTTTGAATGAGTCAAGTCAAAAGTTAACAATTGGTGACGCAATTTATGAGATATCTAATTAATTAATTAGAAATTTTAATGGTGATGGATGACACATCTAAAGACATACGTAAACATATCGTAAAATTTATAAAAATATTTTTAAGGCTCGTATAGGCTGGCCTATTAAGCGATGGTAGGGCTCTTAAGGTTTTGTTCCGATCATTGCTCAAGGAACGACATTTTGTTATCCTTAGCTTGGACTATTTCTGTGTCAAATGTTATTTTATATAGGTAGTCGATATAAAATCATTCGAACGATTACGCACTAACAACTTGATAATTAAATTTTTTGCGCATCAAATTATTATTCATGATTTTTATTGCAGAGTTTTATAATTTCTCAGTACTTTTAACGTAAATATACTTTTTTTTTGTATTTGCTAGTATCATTAGTTTCATAGTCTGTTTTTAAAGGGAAAGATGAACTAGTGTGGCGAAATCAAATTACCTAATTATTTATCGTATAATAGAAATAAAAAAAATTATAACACAGTGATTACGAAATCGTTACACTTTAATATGCTCGTATCAAATATACCAAGACTCCACTGTACGCTCAAGTTTTATAGGTATATACAGTTTATTACTTAAGATGAAATTTCACTCCTAGAATCAAATCAATTCGAAATCAAAACTACATACGTTTGTACGAACACTTCCGCTCACAGTTTCTACAGCCTTAAATTCTATTTAACAAACCTGCAAGTATTTGTTCCTCTTCTGTTCCCTGTAAAGCCTCTTCATGTGCTCGGCCTGCTGCCGCGCTAGCTCTCTCTCAGGCACCAGCGGCAAGGGGTCGTGCCGCACTGGACATCTGTAGTGGATGTTCACATCACTCTCCACGTAACGCCGCGGCGATTCTGGTCAAGAAATTGGTAGTCGTTAAAAAAATGCTTAACAAATAAATAAATATATAGGTACAGGACAAATTACACATATTGAGTTAGTTTTGATGTAAGTTCGAGACTTGTGTTACGAGATACTAAATCAACGATACTATATTTTATAATAAATACTCATATAGATACACGATAACATCCAAGACCCATGCCGATCAGAAAAAGTTCTCGTCATGCCCTGGCCAGGATTCGAACCCGGGACCTCCGGTGTCACAGACAAGCGTACTACCGCTGCGCCACAGAGGCCGTCACAAACAGATAGTTGTGGAGGAAATATTCTTGTGCTAGGACGCTTCGCATTTTGTATATATAAAAAGAAATTGTTTTAAAATTAGAAGAGACCTATTGTATTTGTGGAGATCTGTATATTCTGTGGTGGAGATGGTTCCCGTAAAGCAGAACATTTTGTGTTTTAAACTTTTACCTATACAGCACTGCGTGCGACCTACTTCGTCTGCTTGACAACAATAAATATTTGGGTAAAGACGCACCCAGCGCATTATTAATAGTCTTGGCGATTCAAGTTTGTCTGATATTCTAACACAGCAAACCTTTTGTTAGACATAGTAATAGGTAGCGAGTAATTTTTCATTCAAAACATTATAAAGATATATAATTCAAAACATTATTAAGATGTTATCTTAATATTAACATCCTGAATTTAAAATGCTTCAAATGCAATCGAAAAAAGTTGCGATGAGAAAGATTTAAAACCATATAAAATTTTCAGCTTGGCTCAACATAGAGAAAGTCCGTAGAATTCATAAATTTCATTTCGGATAGAAATAATGTTTACGTCAATTAAAAATAATTACCATTATGATTTACTGTGTGGTAAGAACGGAAAGAAATGGAAAGAAAGAACATACATATCCCACCTACATATTTCATCAGTGGATATCATGTTGAGTGCAACAGCATAGCACGCGCGACGCCGTTTTTATCTCGCAAAAAACTATTGCTGTTGCGCTTTTTACTATGACGTGAAACGTGACAGCGATAGTATTTGTCATTACAGCAGCAACGGAAATACATCATTTGTGAAAATGACAGTTTTCTAGTTATCACAGTTTTTGAGATACAGCCGCAGTGACAAACGGAAAGACATACAGTAGAGGCTTAGTCATAAGGCGGGACCCTATGACTAAGCAAATTTTTTATGCTATTTACCTTTTAGATACAGAATTGTAAAAAGAAAATTAGGAGAATCAAAAATTATTCTCTTCAAAACCCATTAAAAATTGAACTGCTAAATGGTAAGGCGCTTTCACATTGCACCAAACTTTTAATTGGTCATAATAGGAACTAGGCGTTGATATAACCACGGCTTTTGGGCAAAAAGTGAAAGTAGTTCAAAACGATTCAAGTCATGGCGATGGTGTCCATCGGTGCGGTAACTGAGTGCCGATTATGAGATGACACGTAATAAAGTCTCCGACCGGTTTATTGGTTCTTATTACGTGTGATCGACGGAAGTGCACATCGGAAGTGTTAGTCTATAAAGCAGTCACTGCGCTGATTGGTTCGACCCACATTTGGACATTGTTGAAAAAAAGGTGCTTCTATATATAGTAGATTGTCGTAATCTGTAAACGTGACTGGCATGTATATTCAGAGAAGCACATAGTCGTAACCACTAATAGAATGAGTTTAAATTTGACATTCCGATGAATTTTACGAAGTTATCACGAGACCGAGGCGTGGCGAGAGAGATGACCAAAAGCTTGTTCTCAATATTTTTTTGTGATGACCATTGATAAAATTAATCAAATTGATTCGCATTATATGAAAGAATGCATAGAGCGAGTAAAATAGCATTTCGTTGCCTATTGTACTTTAAATAGAATAATACGTAAATAATATATTTTATATACTATCACGTATAGACGAAGTACTGTTGAATAACCGCTACTTCTTTAGTAAAAATAGAGCAAGTGGCGATTGATATTCATACAGATATTATCCAAGTTATTTGTGTCTGTGACGGACATCAGCAATTTTATCAATTTGCTTTGAATAAAGAAATAAGCCGAAATAATATATAAACAAATCCTATTAGTATTTACGTATAATATTCGTTAGTTAATAATTGATTAATTCGTATTTTTAAAGTATTGTATATGGACTAAGAAAAACAACAAGCAACAAGAGGATGATACGAGTATTACCGTAGCTAGTATGTCACAACAGTAAACATTGTCATTCTAAAATTCTCACGTAAAATACCTTCCTACGAAAACCTAATTTAGCACGCCTACGAAACATAACAATTCCTACGTGTTGGGCATATACGAGATGAAATCGAAAGCCCTTCGGAATATGTAAGTAACTGCGACTTTCTCATCGCAGAACGATTTTTATCATTCTAGGCACGTGCTTACGACACACCTTGTTATTTTAATTCTTCACGGAGATAAGATTTCAATGGACAGTCCAGTTTTTGCGGCTTTTGTTCGTGAACCGGCAAAAATTGTTGTGGTGTAACTTTTGCGTATTAATTTTTGCCTTTTGCTCACCTTCTTTATGTTTTTTGATTTTTGGGCATTCATGAATTCATAGTAAATCAATAATATCTAAACCAAACAAATTCGTAAAAAATTCTCTATTTATAAAACCAGTTAAAACACTTAAACTAATCCATATTTGTCTCAATGTTAATGAAGTATGTCACTTTATTTACGAATATACATAAATATTACATAATTACTCGTCTAGACATTTTACATAATCAAATCAAAGCGTATAATTTGATTGCACTTTCAATAAGAAGGATCAAATAATATACAGATTAGGTCAAAGTGATGACTGTTATGAGCTAAGAAAATGAACATTCCGCTGTTTGATAATGATAACATTGGTGGGCAGGTTTAGCATATTACTCATAACAGCATAGGCAAGCCCTATCCTCATGAACAATGGCATGTATTTACATTGAAGATTATGTAGAATATCTACATTTAAATATATATTCTAATAGAACTTATGATTAATTTTATAAATAAATTCAATGAAAGTGTGTAAAGATAGTAGGTAGTTAGTTGTTGTAGGTATATATTAAAGTATAGAAACAAAATAAAATAATACATTTTTTAATCATTTTATTGTTTTACTGTGTATCCAATGTGTCAAAAATAATAGCATCATTTAAAAAAACAACTTTACATGTATTTTTTTATAGCTTTATTAATTCATCATACCTTTGTTCTTGTGATTATGTTTCCCAAAAGTGAACGCTACATTAAGATATTTTGTTCCACGATTTATATCGCAATGTTCGGCTTTATTATTTTGTAATTCGTCATTGAAGCATGAACATCAACTAAGTACTTAGCCTCAAAGTACCTGATTTTCACTATGAAAGCATGACTTTTCTACTGATACGAAAAAGTGAATTTTTATTTATAGCATACTGTAGATATTTCTTTATAATAATGCACAAAAAAATGATTTTATCAATTTTATTTAATGACTTCTGATTAATATAAATCACTTATCAGTTCATGTTTATTTTTAGCTGATGTTATTAGAATTATTACAATACGTATTTACTTCAATCCTAGAAGGATATGAGTGTGTTTAATATTTTTAACTATTGTTTAGCTTTGTAATTATTAAATATTATTTCACTTTTAAATTTATTCACCTCTTAATTTGATATGTTAATCCAAATTAATCCTCAGTAGTTATTAAATCTATCTTGTTAACTCGTGTATTAAGAAGTGCAAATAAATCATTCGCGTTTATTTTAATATAAATCTGGCTGGTTATTCTAATAATTCATATTTAAAGCACACCCCTTCCAATTTCAAATTCCTGCGGAAAAGTAAAAAAAAAAAAAATTCACAAACCGTGCGCGGTAATTCTCTTGATTTGTTTCAAAATGCCCATTTCCACACACTCACTGGCTGTCCACAACACATTCACCAAACGTCGCGTCAACACGACCACTTCTGTCGACGGCACTCGATTGAGATGCACTTGTAACTTTCGACTCGGGTTCGAGTTAACTCCCGCCAAAATCTCAGTACGGATCACTTTCGCGGTGAATGCGCACGCGGTGGGTTTTGTTACTCGTACTGTTTACAATTGTTTCCTTACTGCAAGTTTTTTGGAGTTTTGTATTTTACTAACTATGCGATATATTTATTTTTTCTTCTTAATTTCTTTTTATGAATTTAAATCATTCATCTTTAAGTGGAATGTAGCCTTTCAGTCTTTTCAAGAATCCGTTAGAGATAGAAACGTGATGTATGTATGTAATGTATGTTTATTTTTACTTAGTGTTATGTGGTTCCCAGCACTTTTGAATAGGACCACTCCATATCTTTCCCAGGTATCATTGGGATTGGTGGCCTTTCAGTTTTGAAGAGTTTACGTCTATGTCCCAGCAAGGGATAAAGTAATATTATAAATTCGAAAGTATGTGAGTATGTGCCAGAATGGATGTTTGTTACTGTTTTACGAAAAAACTACTGAACCGATTACGATGAAATTTGGTATGTATGTAGCTGAAGACCCAGAATAACATATATGCTACTTTTTATCCCGGAGTTCTCGCGGTATTGATTCCACGCGGACGAGGTCGCGGGCGGCCTCTAGTTATGTCAATAAAACTCATTAGGCTTTATGAATCTATCAAATTCGCGTTATTTTAATTATTAAGTAATGAGATGTTAATGTCTATAGAACATATTTTGAATTCATTTTATTTAATGTGCACCTCCATACACTAAATTACGTTTAAATCTGAGCCACAAATCGACGATGTGGATTACAAATTGTATTTAGAGGTGATTATTTTCAATTTACAGCCTAGCACCACGCCAAGCGCAAATAATTTACGAAAATACAATGTTTCAAAAATGTACCTACATTACTTAATAATACTATATAGAACCTATCTTTTTTTAACATTGAGAATACAATAGCTTTTTTTCCCAAGCATCATTCGTTTCAGTACGGTACGTTTATTGAACAATAGCAAGTACTTACTATACGGAAGCGGGGCATACACGTCTGGGTATTTGATTGTTCTGTTACCCCAATCTGATATATCGAGTGTGTGACGATATGATTCTTCCCTGTCTTCTTTCACTTTATGTCGTAATACAACTTCGTCTTGACTATAACGCCGGACATTATTTCCATCAGTATCGTTTTTAACAGTTACATCATAAGAAGATGATGGCAAATCATTTTGAGATAATGCGGAAGTCTGACTGTCTTCATGTTTGATTGAATCTGCATTATCAGCAGATTTATCAGACTTCCGCATATATTTAATTTTGAAATCATCTGTTTGTGCAGCACTTTCGGTTGTGATTATTTCAGTTGAAGTTTCTGTCGGAGAAACGATTATTTTTAAATTATTTTCTTGTAATTCCTGTTTATTGGCAGATCCACAACTTCTTAAACTTTCTGAATCACATTTAGAAATGGAATCGTTTGGACTGCTTTCTTTTGAAAAGTATGCGTTATCTTCATACTCTTCTTCGGTATTAACCTCATTAGGGTCTTCGTACAACAAATTTTTCCTCATATATTTATTTAATGCAATCACAGATTTAGACAGGGATCCAGAATTAGGTACGTCACTGAAGAAACCATCATCTTCATAAACTTCACTTTTCACCAACCGCCTTTTGGCATCAACAGTGTGTTTTTGATTATTCATTGTTTCGTCCAAAGTTTCATAATTAATACATCACTTGATCACTTCACATAACCGCTTGATGTTTTGCACTGCACAACACTGAAGATAACACATATCTTCTTATCTGACACTACATAGATAAAGCGATTTGATATGTTTCAGTTCGATACACTTATTGCTGTCGAATTTAAAAAAATTCTGTTGTTATACCTTCGTGTAATATGTGCGAATAACTACAGCGTACGCGAACACAAGGCCCCAAATATTTGCCAACAAAAAACCGATCCGACGAGTTTTGACGGTTCAATCGAATAGTATGACGCACATTTGAAGAGATAAACGAGAGGAATCGATTTTTTCCGCGAAGATTTCGATAACAATGTTATTATTTAGATGACCTTTTGATTATTTTATTTATATACTACGAATATGTTAGTTATTCTAATTGTCACTTGGCTCAGTCCCTAGACCACGTATGTTGACTACGGTCCGAGGAATAAGTTTGGGGCGATTGTTTTGAACAAAGGCCATTGTTTCTTTTTTTATTCGCACAGATAATATAGACGTAATTGCCTCGCGTGGTTACTCACACAATGGTGGGTACCTAAGTCTGTGTAGTTTTCGGAAGGAAAGTTGTATGATACAGAAATAGTTAGCATGATATTTCAGACTTTTCAATCTCAAATAAAGTTAAGGTTATATTTAAATTAAGAAAATAATGTAAAATTATCTAACGATTCTCATAAAATTTTTGACGGTTTACTTAACAATACGAAAACAAAAAATATCCAATAAAATGTCTGATCTTAGACTTCCTTCCAAGGAATAAAAATATAGATGAATTTCTCCCAGTGCAAAAGTAAATTTCAAAAGGAGGAAACGCTTATAAATTTAGGATTCCTCTTTTTAGGCGATGGACTAACACCTGTCAAAATCTACGAATTTCAATTCTATCAAAGAGACATAAAGCTAAACATTGAACTTTGTGATTATTTATGTAATCTTTGCGATCAATATAGTTTTAAGGGTTCGTATCTTTTATGTATAACTAATAATTACATACCTTTATCGGAGTAGATTCCATGTGACGCTCTTCGCGGTGGGTCGGGAGCGGATTCGGATTCTAATGGGTTATAACAAAATGATGAGATGAGACTCTAGCACTCACACAATGACATAAATTTAAAGAAATATTGATGTCTGCTTCGGTTTATTAAGATTTATGTGCTGTAACATTGATTTTAAGTATATAAATATATACAAAACAAACATCAACTATTCTTTTTTATAGAAGCATGTAAAAGTATCTCCAAAATTTATTTTGTAAAATTTTCATTGAATGTACCGAAAAAAGGGAAAGTTTTAACATTAACCTTGAAATGTGACAGTGTGTCGCAATGGCGTGACGTAGGGCGCCAGCTTGTAGGGCCAGGCAGCCGGCGGCGGGCGCGGCGGCGCGCGCGGCGGCTCGTAGCGGCTCGCAGGCCGGTGCAACGATGGATCAAACTCTTGCTTTGAGAGCGTATCAGTTTTCAAAATAGAACTTAATTTTACAGGAAGCTTAGGAACCCTACTTTTATTCTCTCTTTTAACAGGAGAAGTTCGACCTCGAACCAGTGTACTAGGATCCTTTACGCATCTGTTATTGTCGCTTACTTTAGGATACCGGTGTGCTATCCAAGGACCTGCTAAATATGGAGCAATGTCACGAAGTTCACTCATATCTGGGGCCGAGGCGTAGATTTGACCCAGCAGAGACATTGTTTCAAATCTACGACGCATACGATCTACTTCTCCAGCTCGACATTCGGGCGTTTCTTCTGTAGATCTAGATCTAGGCGCAGTGCGTCTACGTAGGGATGCGAGTTTAGATATGATATCGATGTGCGGCATGAATCGATTCGTCTGACGGAGTGGTACGCGTGCCACAGGGAACATTTTTTCTCGACGTGACTTTTCAATCGACGACCAGTTAGTGCGAAGCACATTGCGTGCAATTTCTGGGTCACTGCGGTGTCGTCGTAAGACAGCGCCTACTGCAGTAGGGGAGTCAAACCGCCGCGCTAGGCGACGTACTTCTCCCGCACGCGCCAGGTTAAGGTAAGCACGCCAGTAACGCTCCGGGTCGGGCGATGGGCTTCGACTGCGGAAGATTGTCTCGTCGCTCGAGTACCGTAGCGTGTCAGGCGTACGTCGATCGACATGCACTTCAGAATGCGGCGACGAGGATCTCGAATAATTTTCAGGTTTAGTTGGTAGTGACAGGAATTTATTCTTTTCAGTTTCTCCAAAAAGCTCTTTAAAATTTGTGCAAGACTGAGATTGCATGATAATATTTTTTTGCGGTTCATTTTCTTTACACACTCGAGACGTGGAAGTCATGGCAGTTTCATATTTTAATTCTTCTTTTTCATTTTCGTTTGGGCTATCTCGTGGTTGATATATTGTTTTGACAGGTTCTGTTGTATTATTCACAGATTCAAAATATTCAACTTTCTTTTGCACTTCTTTTTTAGGCCCTCTATAAATAACAGTTTTATTGGAAACGTCTGAACTGGCAGTATCAGTTTCACTTGCTGGAGATTGATACTGTGTTTCATGTTTTTCCTGGGGATAGATGATATGTCGTTTTTTGTCATTATTTACTTTTTCTGTACTACTTTTGTTGTCAGTAAAACTTACATTATTCGATGCCTCAGATATTTTTTTTTCTTTGTCGTCAGTAACGATTGTTTCACTCAATTTACGGGAGCTGTTTTCAATTTCATCTTTAAGAGATATTTCTGGTGTGTTATCAAATTTATTGATCCTATCTAAAATTTCTTTACTAAGAGTTTGAGATATTTTTCTTTTTTCATTTTCACTTAGAGACATCTGTATTTTATTTACATTATTTTTAAGTTCTTTTACAGATGTTATGGGGCATATAGCGGCTATAGACTCAGATTTGATAAGCTTTGGCTCAATTTTTATTTCAGGAATCGGAGGTGGAGTAATCATAGAGTTGCAGCGAACGTGCAATGAAGGGTTTTCCACAAGTTTTGAATCTTTTACATCAATGGCAAAATTTTCAAATTCTTTGTTAGCCTTTGCTTCTAATTCTTTGCTATAAATAGCATTTAGTTGGTTTTTAAGAGCATTCACTTGATCCATTGATAAACTACTCCATAAACGATTACCTAAACCAATTTTTTTACGTAGCTCAATAAGTGCAGAATCCTGTTGCGGGGCCGAAGTAGACTTAATAAGACTTTGTGTTTCTCTAAAGTCAGTTTCATTTTTCCTATTAATATTAAATGCTGTCTCAGCTACACTGGTACCTCTCCATAAGGGTTTGTACGTGTCTTTAGACAAATTTGCATCTAAGTCTTGGTCGTAAAAAGATATATGTTGGAAATGTTCTTTAAGATCTTCTACGGACTTTTCTTTGGTACGAAGACCCCTATCTCTATCATAATTCCACCGAAAATCCTTAACATCCCTTGGATAGAATAAAACATCTTTTTCGTTTTGAGCTTTTTTCAATTTATAATACAAGTGATTAAGCTCTTCTTCGGCTCTCTCTATAGCTCTTATTTTTTTCCACCGGTCAAAATCAATTATTTCTTCATCTCTTCGTCGGTGACGTAGGTCTGATGTTGATGTAGCTTTTTCTAATTCACCTACTCTCTCTAGATATGTATAATATCTATTCAACTCTCGAAATCTTTCTGATCTTACTTTAGTGTTTTCCATATCACGTAAATATTCGTCGTAATCCGGATCATCATATAAATTTGAATCACTTTTGGTTTTTGTTACCATGTTTTCAACGAAATCTTTTTTATCAGCATCACCTGCACTACGTGTTCTACATACATGCTTTGATAAATAATGATCAGTTTGCTTAAAATTCTGTTGTCTTACATTATGAATACGTCGGTAAGACGGTGACCGAAAAGAAACTGGTGAGGTGGAATGGCTTCTGCTTCGACTTTTTACGAAATCCTTTTTTACTACTTTTGGCGATACTGGCCGCGAAGTTTGAGAAAAGTACATAGTAGTAGGTAGTTTGTTTTCATTTTCATCTATATTTTCATCCAAAATACTTTCATTTGTTTTTACGCGTCTAGTGACTAGAGGTGATATAGGTCTACTTGTTTCTGTAAATACAATTCTAGTTGGAGATGGGGATTTCATTAGGACTTTATCGTTCTGCATTTTTGGAAATTTATGAATAACTTTGGGTGAAATAGGTCTTGTTGTCTGTGAAAAAATTAATCGTGATGGTGAAACCGTCTCCCTCATGGGTGATATCTTCGATTTCTCTTTTTTTAAAAATACAACCGTAGGTGATATGGGTCGGGACGTCTCTGAAAAGTAAAGTTTATTTATAGGGGGCTCACTTCTACTCCGTACTGTAGATAAGGATGAGGTTGAGCCGAATTCATCGCATCGCAAACTATCAAGCTTGCGGATATCACCATGTATTCTTCCGGGCCATGATATAGAACGTGGGCTGCTAACTCGCAGTGGACTATCGCATCGGTCCCATATTTTAAATCTTGATAAAGACACCGGTTTTCGATGAATCAAATATGTGTTAAGCGATTTCGGTTCCTTTGTATTTTGAGGAAATGACTGAAACATTTTGGCTTTTTGTAAAACAGATGTATTATGTTCCACCAATGGATATGGTAAAGTAGGTATACAAGAGCTTCCAAGAAACAGATGTTGAAAAAAGGAATCTGATACAACAGCATCATGTGTTTTCTTAATTTCCTTCGAATTTAACCTTTTTTTATTCAAATTTTCGAAAGAACCGAAGTAAGATGTTTCATATGACGTATCTCCAAATTGACTGCCGGATTCGGATTCATGAGGGGATACTATTATAGTTTTTTTAATTGTTTTACCCTTTGATGGTTTTGATTTATCAGATTTTGTTTCTTTTACTTTTTTGCTACATGTTTCATGACAAGTTACGCTACGTGGTCTGACTACAACGCTTTCCAAAGATTTTTTCTTTTTGAGATTTGTTACGACTGCAGTTTTAATCTGACTTTGTCTTTTTGAATTTGACGCTATGTTCAATGTAGATTTAGAAATATTGGAAGAAGTTTGTACACTGTTTGGTTTTGTTGCCTTGTTATTAATTTTAACAGATAAACATGGATTGGATTTTGTTAGATTAGACATTTTTAGCTTTTGTATTTTTTCTGCTGTTCGTACCATATCTCTGCTTTTATGAGTCATAGTAGATGAAGAAGATTTTATATTGCATGGAGAAGGTGATTTCACTGCTACCGGCCTCGAAGTATTTGTTAGGCTAGTTTTTGAAAATTTAGATTTAGGTTTAATCATTTCGATGCGTTCGTTTCTTTTTTCAGAACTCCATAACTTATCCAAAGAAGTAACTTTATCTAATATATTAGTTATAGGTGTTCTTCGTCCCGCTCCACCTTCTATGGTAACAGATGAATGTGGAGTTTCATATCGGCTATGAGAGGGATTTGCATATTCGGTTGGTTGTAATGTTCTTCGAGCCGAGCCAAAGCTACTTGTAGAGGTCGATCTAGCACCACATGATTTTTTAAGTATACTACTCGAAGTACCAACTGTACTCTTTCTATTTACTGCCGGTGGAGCCGATGTTGACATTATACGACTTTTTAAAGTTTCTGAGCAGCTTGGTCCTTTGCTCAAAGTTTGAGTATTTTGTCGTGTTAATTTACAACTAATTCTATTCTTCAAGAAATCAACATTCGACCGAGATGGCGCAGAAGTTTTCTTCGGTGTCGAGACCGATGGTTTACTAGCTGTCACTAATTGAAGAGTTCGACTATTTCTAGAAGATATTCTTCTAGGTGGTGCAGGTGGATTACTGTCGATTGTGTTTTGAAGATCCACGTTGACAAATGATGGTTGTTGTTTTCTGAATCTCTTATACTGATCCGTTTCAATGTGAGTCACTGGGTAACATATTACTTCATGTGATAGTGGCGTCTTCTTATGTACTCTTATCTTCGTCAATGTTGGTGATATTGGAATATATTCTATTTCCGATTCGTCTGTGGAATTACAACGTCGTTTCAGTGGAATGTTCTTCTGTGCCTGACGTTAGAAGTGTAAAAACGTGATTCTTGTGCCCCTGAAATTATTTGTGACTTTCAAAAGCATTTGTTTGCTATCTAAAATGTGGTAGGCACTACAAACTTTGCACTGTCAAATTGTCAGTCGTGTAATAGCTGTGCTATAAGAATTTAATTTTGGAGGCTACTTGTAACATGCAGTTTTAATATATTTTACCTGATTATGGAGTTGAAGAACCAGCACCTTGTTATATAGAGAAGATAAAACAAGCATAAATAAGTTTAAAATAAAACTTACCTCGCGTCTATATTGTTATGACTACCATGTGTGCACTGATTTGCAATGTTACGGTGTCATTATAGTGTGGCCTTCAGCCGGCACATCTGATAATACATCATCGTTTTGTATTTTGCAGTTAATGGAATATGCTAACTACAAACCTTGACCGATTTTAATAATAATAGAGAAATTGTTATAGTTTTCGGTAGAATAAAAAACAAAATCGAAAAGAAAATCTGTTTTTTATTTAATTACCTACATTCTTATTATTAAAAGAACCATCACCTTTAAATAAACCTAATGAAAATATCATGCGTTAATGTTAAAAACAAGATTAAATAACAGAAAAAGAATTATAACCTCTTAGAAACCTAGATCAAAATTTCCTTTTTTGCCGTCTAATAGGTATGTTTAAATGGCCTTAAATCAAATTACCTTCACCCTTCCTCAACATCTATTTTAAGCATCAATATTTATCTGGAGTGACCCCGCCAAGACGGGCCAAGCGAAACTCCAGTGCACTACCTAACTTTTCTCGAAAGATTTCGTCTCGTTCTTTATTTTCCAACCAAATACATTTTTTATCCCAATTCATATACCCTTATATGTCTTCTACTTCACCCCACATCTCCCCAAAAACTGTCTATTCGTTTTACTCTGCTCTTACCTTGCCTGGGCGGCGCGGGCGAGCGGAAGCCCCTGAGCGGGGGCTCGCCTCCAGCCTGTAGGTCGCGGTAGGCGGCGCGGCGCTCCGCCGGCGACAGCGGGGCTTCGCCCTCGTCCCGCCGGCGGAACACCAGCGTCGAGTCTGACTCGTAGCCGGATTCCTTCAGAGCCCTGTGATGGGTGGTCGGTTGGGTTTATTTACCATTTTTTTGGTGTCTTCTATTTTTGAAAAACATATCATAGAGTTAAACTAATTTACAACATTAAATTAATATATAATACATGACATCTTATTATGACTATAACAATTTCTGAACTATTCTAATAATAAATAAAAAATCCTAAAGTACAACGTTAAAAAAATATTATTCAAATTCAACTAAACTTCGAAATAGTTAATTGCAGACATGTTGTGCCGTGTGGTCCCGGCAACAATAGAAAAAATTAAAAGGATTTTAGGCGACGGGCTCGCAACCTGTCACTTTACCTATTTGAATCTCAATTCTATCAGTAAGCCAAACAGTTGATCGTGGCCTATTAGTATTTTCAAGACTGTTGGCTCTGTCTACCCCGCAAGGAATATAGTCAGATGATATTATATTTATTTTTGTTTGAATGGCCAATACATATGATAAATACCTACTACAACGGTGAGCAGTATTAATCATTTTAAATGACCTATTTGTTCATAGTTTTTTTAATCTAGCTCTGATAAGAGAATCCAAAGACCGCTTAGGAACTAACCTGGCCATATTTGACTTAGATAAAATAGCTGAAGTGATGTCCTTCTTTTCTTTGGGTGACGCTTGTGGTAATGAAGTTGTGCTTGAAATATTTTGCTGTAAATAATTATTCAAAATTAAACATTGTTTGATACATTTAAAGTTTTGATGCATCTATAAAGCGTTTTGATACAGCTCATTAAATGCTAATTAACACGACACTGTACACATTAACACAAACAAAGTTTTGTTATTATAAAATGAAAAAAGTCATGCGTATTTTCATTCTCTTTCTTCATGCTGAGACTATTTTAGAGAATTTTCAATGATATAATAATTTCTGCCTTAGGCATATTTATACAAAATTACATTAAATACATACATCAATATAAAAATATGATTCATTTTAAGTCACAAGTATTTAATTTTCAAACTTGTAACGTTTAAAATTCAAACCTTAAACGGTAAAGACGAAATGACACAGATTATAAAAATTTAAAATACCAGAAAGAGTTTTATAAAATTTATAATTTTAATGCATTTTGGAAGGCACATTCCAATTTCAAACGATCGTAGAGATGCAAGTTAATAAGTAGGCAAGAAATCAAATGTGAAATTGAACATCATGATATTCATGATTCACATTCAAGCAACCACGAAAATGTGATGCGTTTAAAATCAGAATGCGTCTAAATATCAACTTAAATGTACCATTCGCAAACACCAAACTCATAAACAGACAAACATGTTAAAACCTTACACTCTTTTGAATGGCGCGAGCGAGCAATGTGGTGTAGGGGGGCAGGGGGGAGTTGTCGTCTAGCCACTGTTAGTGCCATAGCCACCACCATAACATCGTCAAAATAAACGTTAGTCAACATACCAGTTGGTTGAGATCTCAACTTTGAGGGACCAATTTGTTAGTTTCAAAGTTGAAACAGGCCACTTTGGTGGTTAGAAAAATAGTCAACCAATCCCGAACAATTTGTCAATAATTTTCTAAAATGTTGATCACTTATAGTTGAGATCTTTATAATAAATTTTTATGTGATGATCGAAGGAGAGAATTTTGAAAATATATGCATAAAACTCATAGAAATCAGAATATTATATTTTTTTTCCGATTTCTATGATTCAACACCAATCCGTATTTTAAGTATCTCCTAATTTTAGGCAAAAAAAAAAATTATAACCTTAATGATAATTTTGCATGGATATTTTCAAAATGTCGTCCATTAGTTTCTTTGTTCAATTTATGTATGTAAACAAGCCGTTTTTAATTATAAACATTTCCAATTCTCAAATTATTAAAGAAATTCACAAATTAATCACAAGATGAATAAAAAAAAAATTTATCGTTATACATAAATTCACACTTAAAATATCAAAAAGATTCGTACCCCATCAAAAATGTCCATGACCTCGTCCCACCACTAGAAAAAAAAAACAAAATCTTGGTTTTTCATGGTTTGTGATCAAGCTGTTAGTTGAAAATGGATGAATCTAATGAGAAACAGTTCTATTTCTTTGTTGCATTGTCTAGTCAAAGGAGAAGATCATAGAAAACAAGCTTCTGTCAGACCCAATGGTTGACTGGTAGATAATGCTTCTAGCATTAAGTCCACCAGTTGTGCTATACATTGGCTCATAGCTGCATATCGGTAGATACTTATTACCAAGTCAAGTATATTAACCTCTCTTCATTTGAAATGTAAATTAAACCTTTAAGTTAAGCAGTTTCTGATATCTGTCTCTTGAAGGGGAAGATGAATGAAAAAAAATCTTTTTTCAAACGAAATTTAGTGAAATTTCCGGTATAAATCATACATGCTTTGAAACTATTGTGGTGGAATGTGAAATGAGCGCACCATTAAAAATTATTGTTATTATTCATTCTGTGACATGTGAAGGTGATCGAAGTATCTGAATATAATATTAGTACTGATGTTGAATTACCTGTTTCGCTTCTTTGTCAATTACCGACGACCGTCCAGGCACATAGTCCTCTATTCTTCCCGGCTGACTTTTGTATACTTCTTGACTTGCTCTCGCTGAAGCTAAAGTACTATACCTGGAAAGTAATTGTTAATTCACTTAATCGAGATATTTCACAACATACAAGTTTTTAGTTTTAAATTTTTAGGTTCCCATAATGTTAGTTTGTGACCACTTCATCTGCATTAATGAAAGAGGTTAATTGTCCGCTTTTATTTATAATTTTATGATATTACAGTAATACCAATATCCGTCTGGTATCTTCCTACAAATCAAGGTAGAAATCTTAAGAGGAAGCTTTTCTCTAGCAGTGGACTTGATAAGGATGGGATAACTATACTAATAATGCTTTAGAAATACTCACTTATTACTAGGCATGTACGGTGAGCTGGTATCACTGATTCTCCTATCCTCTTGCACTGAGGCGGTTCTTCTTCTAGTACCGGACGTGACGTCACTGTCGTACGCGTCACTCCAAGTGCTAGACCCCAGCCTCCCGAGCCCTCCCTCGGGCTCGCTGAGGTAGCCCGAGCGAGGGTCGAAGTACGCGTACTGAGACTTGTTTGGTATCCTCTGGGGCGGTTCGCCTGAGGAAGAATTATATCAGTGAAGAAGGGCCGAGGATAAATGTTAATAAAAATCTTGTTGAATATGATTAACTTGTCTTTATTGTAATGAAAGTAGAGTTAAGTAAAATTCTCATAATGATGGGCGAAATGGCTATTGATGACTTTTTGTAATCTGTAAAAATTGTCTTTAAAACTGAATGTTTTGTTCATAACTAAACGATTTGGAAATCTGGTCTTAAATGTAAACTTTTAAAAAAGCTTTCATGATCAAGTTTAGTAAAAGCGTTAGGTATTTGTTTAAAAAAGCTATGAAAGCATTAATTTATTTGATTTTATAAATTTTTATTTATTTAACCAAGTCAAACAGTTTTTAACCTTTTATTTAAGCGGAGTTAATCAATTATTAAACTACAAAGCTATTATTGTTAAGTAGAAAGATTTTTAGTTTAGTCATAATTAAAAACCTTCTGTATATCTCTTTATTTATTTATTAATTTATGTACACAGAAAACATCGAGACTGATAATCACAAGAAAGAAAATTACAATTGTTCTGCTTATTTCAAAAGAAATCTCTTTCAGCGGGCCCGAGATAGGATTTCATTATTTTGTAAAAAAAAATTCATCTAGTATCAGCTGACGATCAAAAGTTTCGATCTTAAATGGTGATCTAGACAAAGTTAATGTAATTAAAGTTGATAAATTGTATAATTACTCTAGCTTTTCATCGATATTTAACAATTCATGGCATTCTGAATAAGCAGGAGTGTATTTACAATGACACGTCACAAGTGATAAAGCGAATGTTACTGAAATTATGCGATTTAGTGGAGTTATAATTACAGCCACCATTGGAAGAAATAATTTGGAATAGAACTATAATCACCTCGTCGACTTTTGTATCGAATAGTCACATAATCGTCTGAAAAAGAAAATCACGGTATTTGGGGATCCATTAAGAATAAAATGTCTTATTGTTAAACTGTTGTTTCTAAAACTTTAAGAGTAGATTTTGTTGTAAATTATTGTCGAACCCATACAAGCAGCTTATCGTTTTTCATAATATAATAGTGGCAGCGGTGGGATTCGAACCCATGCCTTGTTAAAAACTAGTATCAGATATAAATATTTTAACCAGATAGATGATTAATACGATTGTTATTTCAATAAATGACTAACACATAATAAGTAACAAATATTATGAGATATATTTTTGATATTGCCTTTAAAATACAGAGTTCAAACTTGTTGCTTGAGAAATTTTAATATTAGAAAATATCAGATTGTTATCTTACCATCGTATTTGTTTTTGTGAATAGTGTCGTACATTTTCTTGTACCACTTTGAAGGGTCTTTGACTTCCTGGAATGGAAAAACAAAAAGATTTATTTAATTATACCATTCAATCTCAAAAATTGAGGAAAGTAAATGGAGAAAAAAAAACTTGTGAAAATATAAAATATTGTGAAAAAGCTTTATGCATTTCGCGAAGACATACGAGTATAAACCAAAACGGAAAAAAAGTAAAATATACTCGTATATCTAACAACAAGAACTATTCACTTAAGTTCGATTCTAAGCCTAACTGATATCCATGATTCCACTTTAGACTAGCATTCAGGGAGTTGATGAATTAATTAACCATTAATGCCACTTGTTTGAATTTGTTACTTGATCTACATACATACATATGGTCACGTCTCAAACTCAAATTCAAAATTTTTGTTCATTATTATAGGATACCTCATATCGCTAAATAATTGTCAAAACGTATGGTTTAAGAACATTGGTTGACGTCAAATAAATTACTTAAAACTAAATTTACTGCCGCTTCCAAGGCGTCAGTGCAGAAGAAGCGGTAACAAACTGCACTGCAGCATTTTCTTCAACAACGTCAACTTCTATACCTATCCCTGGCGAAGACAGAGCCAACAGTCTTGAAAAGCCCGAACGTTACTAAATCTTTCAATGGTATACACTCTTGTTTCGATACTTACAGATGAACAGGAAAGAGGCGTGAGTTTATGTATGTATACTCACAGATCTAAGCGCGACCGGCATGCCGTCCTTGGTGGTGGGTCCGATTCCTTCCACTTTCCGCGGCGCATCGGCCATCTTCCGCGCGACGCGCCCGTAATCGCTCGCCGCCTCGCCCTCACTCACGTACCCTTGGCGTAAGGCATGCACTGGAATTCACACATTAATATAAATTTTTATCGTAAAAGAAGATATTATTACAATGGCTAAATATGTAAAAGACACAAGCTTATTGAGACAGGTTCCCGGCACCAATAAAAAAAAAGGTAAAAGGCGACTAAGGGATAAATTTGGGATTCATCTTTTAGGCGATGGGCTGATGGCTGTCACAAATTGAATCTCAACTCTATCATTAAGCCAAACAGCTGAACGTGACCTTTCAGTCTTTAAAAGATTGTTGGCTCTGTCTACCCCGCAAGGTATAAAGGGATATGGAGTGGTTCTATTTTTTTTTCTATTGGTGCCGGGAACCACACGGCACAATTCATGTTAGTATCCGATCCATTTATTCTTTTGCAGTGATACTCATTATTATGATTGATTTTTACGAGTATATTCGTTTCAATCGTTTCGCATGACCATTCCAATTCAAAACGTAATTAAGTAATTGTTTAGTTAGTGCCGTGTGGTTCCCGGCACCAAAACAAAAAGAATAGGACCACTCCATCTCTTTCCCATGGATGTCGTAAAAAGCGACTAAGGGATAGGCTTATAAAATTGCGATGCTTTTTTCAGGCGATGGTCTAGCATCCTGTCACTATTTGGATCTCAATTCCATCATCAAGTCGAGCAGCTGAACGTGGTCATTCAGTCTTTTCAGGACTGTTGGCTCTGTCTACCCCGTAAGGGATATAGACGTGACTATATGTATGTATGTTTAGTTTACCTGGGTCACCGATAGGTGGCGATGGCCGATCCCGTGGGAGTCTCGCACTGTCTCGCTCCTGTTGAAGATAGCTGGAGCCACGAGGGATTTGACCTTCTGGAATGGTAAAATTGATTCAATTAACAATTGAATTTAGGTGTTTGTTGTTACATTTTCACAACATTTATTTGGCTGTCAACCGCGCATGGACCAGGCATAATAAGCATAGGTATGTTTGTTTGTATAATATTTTTGCATGTGCCGTGTGGTTCCGTGGACTTAATTACGTTTTGAATTGGAATGGTCATGCGAAACGATTGAAACGAATATACTCGTAAAAATCAATCATAATAATGAGTATCACTGCAAAAGAATAAATGGATCGGATACTAACAAGAATTGTGCCGTGTGGTACCCGGCACCAAAAAAAAATAATAGGACCACTCCATCTCGTTCCTATAGATGTTGTAAAAGGCGACTAAGGGATAGGCTTATAAAATAGGCATTCTTCTTTTAGACGACGGGCTAGCAACCTGTGTATTTGAATCTCAATTCTATCATTAAGCCAAATAGCTCAATGTGGCCTATCAGTCTTTTGAAGACTGTTGGCTCTGTCTACCCCGCAAGGGATATAGATGTGATTATATGTATGTATGTATATTTTTGCATCTAAATTATCCTCCACACTTGTGAAATGTACCTCCCGTTATCCCCGTCATTTTCCTTCAAACCGAGATCAACATATTTGTCTTTCATTTAATCTTCTTTACAGGCTCATTGTTTTGCTCAAAACTACTTCATTAATTATAGAAAAATAAATAAAGTGTGTTAATTATTACTCTAGAATTATTATATTTCAATTGTTTTCTTAAGAGCTAGAGAAGGTGATTGGGTATCTTTAATCCCGGTTAAAACTATAGTTTCCGTGGAATTTGCTTAAAACCTGTATTTTTATGAATGTGGCGCTAAATTCGCTCGGTTGAAGCTGAGGGCAAAAGCTAGTACATCTGTAAATCAATCACTTTGTAGTTAAAAAACATACGTCAATTTTGTATATAAACAAAATGCAATAGATAGTGAAGTATTCGTGTAACCTTTTTTGTGTTTGCTAACCATACTAGTAATACCAAAGGGCATCGTCCCTCCCACACACCGCCTTCACTCCCAGCAACAGTGACACCAAATTGTGACTATTTACGTGAGAAATTCTTGAACTATTGTAATCCGAACTGTCACTATCACTCGTAAAACTTTAATGATGACATCGGGATACCCTCGTCAGACCTTTATTATAAGGACTTTTTACCACGCGGACTACACAACTTTAATACCAAAACACTACGTGCTTTGGAATGTTAGAAGAAAACGTTATATTTTCAGAAAACTGCGTGGTTATTTGTCGAAAGGGTTGCAACACTAGGAACAGAATATGGAATAAAATTGCAAATTTTTACAGATTTTATGTAATTTACCAAATAGGGTTATAAATAATGAAGACATTATACAGAAAATTCACAAACCGTAAGTATTCTTCAATTATACTATTGAAGATTACTTACGGTTTATTACCTACGTTTAGAACGACAAGCTATCAAAAGGTTCAAATTCTGAACTACCAAGACGGCAATATCAGATTATTATGAGAATTGGACTGTCTGAAAATATCACGTATTTTTTCTTTAGTTTTTCTGACAAAGAATTCGACGTATAAAATAAATATAACAATTATATGAAAAATATCCGCACTTATAAATATGCCCTTATTTTGCAAACATGGATCTGTAATTCTAACTCGATTTCGCAATTGAATCTGTCACAGCAGCAAAGATGGCCGCTATTTCCCCAATATAATCTAACGAATATTTAATGAGGGTATTTACAATTGACAATTTTGTGGGAAGGAGGGATGACGTCGACAATGAACCAAAATTGGATCAGATATTATCATCTCATTATTCCGAATTGGAGTGTGATCCAAACTTTAAATAGCTGAAAGAATTTAAGTTGTATCCTAACGGGTGTACTGTAAAAATTTGAAGGAATAATTAAACGAGTAAATGTCATCTGAACGTTGATTATAAAAAGTGGTGTGATATTAGATGATCCTTTAGTGATTAGGGAGAATACGTACACAGAATACTTAATAACGAACTAATTTTGTGCTCCGTTGCAGACGAATGGCTGAGTTACAGATATGTTGTCTTGTTGTAAATTAGTTGTTACAAAATATACTTACCTACTTATATATCATCAAACAAAAAGTACTTATACAAAATCCTTAAATATATTCATACTCACGAATCCTTCGGGTTTATTAATCGCAAAGTAGTACGTTCGCTAGACCCTTTAATATTTCATGGAGTTAATAAATTGAGCGAATGCCCCAAGCACTTGCAAACTTTTTGGTTTGTATTTTACCTTTGAACTTTATTTTGCAATGCTCGAATTACGACAAAATACATTTGTTGAACAACTACACGACAAGCAACCTAATATACATACAACATACATATAATCACGTCTATATACCTTACGAGGGAGACATAGCCAACAGTCTTGAAAAGACTGACGTTCAACAGTATGGCTTTATGATGGAATTGAGATTCAAACAGTGACAGATTACTAGTTCATTGCCTACAAGAAAAAACCCAAGTCTATTAGTCTTTGCCTTAGTCGCTTTTGACAACATCCATGGGAAATATATAGAGTGGTACTATTCTAAGGTGCTGAGATCCACACGGCTACAAGTATTCGCGCAATTCGAATTAAAAGAACGACTGTAACTTACGTAAAAAAAATGGCGCCCAATCAAACAAGCCAAAAACAAATTTTGCAAATTTAAATGCGAATTTCTTTAAAATTTGACTGATAAAATAAAGGTTGCGCAATCATCAAGTTTGTAATTTATTCCGCCAGCGCAATACGGAATGATGGCTAATTGCGTGAAACTTCATTAATTGTCTTAAGCAAAGACAACTGGCACCCCCTCATTACAAATTACACGAAAAACCGATAATTGCCCCCTTTGTTTTACGCTATAGCTAGCTGACAGGGGAATTAATAGTTAATTCTTATAATTGTAATATCTATTGAACTGAAGTGCCTCTAAATAATCTACATTAAATTTGAATATATTTTAAACTTTCACTTGCTGAGCAAAATATTTAAAGTTCGTTTTATCAAAATCAGTCCATTAAAAAAAGACGTTATCATCATTTAAATGAACTCAAACTATGACTTTGACATACTAATATAATAAATTTGAAAGTGTGTTTGTGTATTTGTTTGTCTACCTTTCACGTTAAAACCACAGAACCGATGTCCATTTAGCATACATATGTATATAATGTGTCGGTTATGTGTTGATGTGGCTGCCTAGAAGAGATTGCATATGCGATAAGGTCGCCTTTTGTGCATTATCTTAGCTAAGTTAAATGTTAAAGATAAAATACTATTTTATTCTTTCATAGTGTGATGTACCGTACGGGAATGATCAAAAATTAGAGAGAATAGTGTGAAGGATATTGGACTTTTCAGGCAGACAGAACCGTGGGCGATAGCTAACGAACGCATGATATTATGAAACTTGGGATTCTTCTATTAGACGATGGGCAGACCTACCGCAAATTAAATCTCAATTCCATCACTAAGCTGAACGTGGTCTTTAAGTAAAAATTAAAAGGTATTTATTCTGGCTAACTAAGATTTTACAATAGTCTTTTGAAGGCTGTCTACACCGTAATGATCAAAGACTTGATTCTATAATGCAACGCGAAAGTTCAAAATCAGTTATGTCAAATATGTATTTAAGACTTACCTCGAGCCTTCTGTAAAAGAGTGACTGTTGGGTTTTGTGCTCGCGGCAAACGACTGGCGCCAGTTGTCCCCAAACTGTTCAGTCCAGTTGCTGGCGCACTTTGAGAAGTGCGCAGTCGGCCTTCGCTCTCGGACCCACTTGTGCAACCGTTCAGTTCCGAATTCTGAAATTAAACAATTTTTATAAGAATAAAATATAACGATTAAAATTAAAGAAAAAAAAACTCTTTTTAGTGAATATTATTATTGATTTGTACCGTTTAGCGGTGCAAAAAATTTCATTTCTTCTTTGAAGCAGCTTTGCAGTTATAATTAGCTACTGTTTCCTCATATATTTATTTTGAAATTGCTGACTTGGCCTTATCATCTTTTCAAGACTGTTGGCTCTATCTACCCCTACGAAATAAATGCGTGATGTTCATTTATGTATTTGTTTTTTAGATTTACCCCAAATTTACGGCGGGCGGGTGGTGTCTCCTCGAAGTGCACAGGCCGGAAGGTCTTTCTGGTGGACTGGGGCGAAGGGCCAGCGCTGCCAGGCGTCCACACCGGCGGTGGGGGCGGCGGGGGCGCGCCAGGGCTCTGGGCGACCGGCGCCGGCGCGGGCGCTGGTGGCGGCGTCGGCGCACCAGGTCTCCACACCGCTGGAAATTATTATCATTAGATTTTTGATTTAATAATATATATTTAAATAAGCACTTTCAGGTGAATCGATTCTGAGTACTGATTATGGGCGGATTTTGGTTTCCACCATCTATTGATACAAACAGTACCTACCATTAAACTTTCTAATCAACACGCCAGGGATTTTTTTTTAATTAACCTCGATCGATTTCGGTGATCCTTAAAATGATTTTCCCAAGATACAAAAAAGATATGGTGTACTTAGTTGTTTCACTTCACCAACCAGGGAAATAATTTCATGAAACTGAATTTGTCAAAAGGCTAAAATATAGTTTTTCCATAGTAGGTACCTACAGTTTTAAGTCATGTCTATCGTGTACAAATAACAAAATAATTCACCAAAGTAATTGAAAGAGTTGAGTGATACACCTACTTCATTCACTTCGGCCGTTTTCACACGGGTTGCATTTAACGATCATGCAATAAATCTTTGCGAAGCGTTGATTCGGCGTGTGTTTACTTTGGTCGTTTTGTTCAAATTAGGTTAGTGGGGGCGCGCCTAGCTACGTAATCGCTTTACCTATTAAGGCCGCGGTGTGATCACACCCTTATACGAATCTTCACATATTTGCCTTCACTTACACCCCATAGCTCTGCTTTGAGTATACACGCACGCTTAATCAAAATGGAAATGGTTCCGTGTCGACTGTTGACATAGTTACAACATATTTGCTGATGGAAACGATATGTCAAATGTATCTATGTTTTGATTTGCGACTTAGCATATTGTTGGTCCCGTCCATAGATATAGAATTATAACGTCCGGTCGGACAACATCATATTTCAATTTTGAATCTTCAAAGATACAAAATAGTTTACGAAATTGTGAAGCAAATGCTGTAATTTGTTTAGTAGTTTATCGCGAACATTTAATGCAGGATATGAATGACATTTTTTAACATAAAGTTTAATCTACAAAATCAGTAATGTAAGTAAAATTTGAAGTTTCTTTTTAAGTGAATTCATATTTTTGGAGATACTTCCTTTTTTAGATTGAGCTATCTTCCCTGTCTGTTTTAAAGCTCTCATAACTAACAAAAAAATGATTATGCATCCTAAATTCTTAAATGTTTCATACAATAACATTTGCAGATCAGTCACGTGAGGACTTCCTGCATTCCACGCATTACAACACTGGCTACATCTCAAAATAAGCCCATTAAAGTTCGCGACTCACATATAAATTCCAGATCACATACCGCGGCCTCAGGCGGATTAAATCGTATCGGGATAATTGGTTATTTATCTAAAAAGCCCGGGGCGTGTGCCGACATCAAAGTGGGGAAGCTCATGCAAATAAATTAAAAGTGAGCTAAAAGCGAATTCAATTAGTGTGGAAGCGAAAAATCCGCCATTTCGGAGAGCGGGCGGCGACTCGTCCAGAGGTATTGTGGTGACAGATGAGCTCCTCGTATGCAATAAACCAATTTCATGGTTGCATTAATTGATTATTTTCGATTTGCTGTAAGAAAATCTTTACGCGTTCAGCTGTTTTATACAATGAATTGTTCTTGGTTACTGGCGATAATGTGAAGAGGGATATTCTGTGGAAACATTCTACTAAAAATATGATGCACGATTTTATCTCAAAATTATTCTTAACCGCGTAAGGTGTCCAAATCGTCGTTCCTTATTGTATATACCTGGCCTACCTTCTTAATTCAACAAGCAAAGAACTAGGAAGGTACATAAAATCATTCGAAAATAGGCAGGCCCTATATAGCAACATAGATGCAATGAATTCTTACGTCATGACAGCTGAAATATCTGATAACTCGACTTAACAAATGTCAGCTCAAATAGGATTCCAGTACATTTTTATGCAACTCACGAAATATATATAGATAAAAGTAAATACTTTAAGTTTCATTATAAGACAGAACAATAGTTTACCCTTTAATGGTCTCAAAAAGAGCAAATTTTTTAACAGGCACTTAAACACTTTTATAAACATTAATAAGTCTCCTACAAATTCTCTCCACGACCTCTAGTCGACTAATTAGCCAATCAATTTCACGGTTCAGCTGAATTGTGAACATCATTTATTACAGTAAGTATTTACTCTTCAAATTGATCTCGCTTATTTGCCCTTATTTCGTCTGAATCAGACTTAATAGGATTAATTAGTCGAGGTTTATAAAGATCTAATAACGGTACAAGTTTCATAACTTAGAGGTGTAATTAGTGTTATGTACCTATATATAAATCGTCGAGTTTACCGATATATTCGATTTAATGATACATGATTCATGGTTCAAAGGTTTATAAAGTGTTAGCAAATATTCTATAAAATCTGCTCGAGTCATAAGTGCCTGTTTACTGCTTGAAAGAATCTTAAGCAAAAATCTCAGAAATATGGTTCATATTTTTGCTTTTGATCTACTCGTATTTTTTCATAACATTGTTCAAGGTAAGGTGGAGATAAGTTTGTATCTCCTTAACTTTTGAAATGTATGATTAAAATCAAAAATAGAAAAATGTTATTTCATTCTAGATTAAGTCAAGTTTTACATTTTAATAGTCCTTTTATGACATCAATACTGTGTTAGTAAAGTATAAATCTTTAGATGTTTATTACAAAATCTGCAGTCACACTTGCTGATATCTGAAAAATGTTTTACCTTAACTGAAATTCACCACATCTAATGTATAAGTTACTTTCTATAATTTTGCCGTAAAACGGAGGTACTTGACAAATCTCATCAAAATAACACATCAAAGTACCTTCTAAAACAACGTGTAACGCAAATGAGAGCGATGTGGTTTGTGGCGGTCGTTATATTTGCATAATTGTAGAAGAACAGGGCACGTAGGAGTTAACCTGTACTATATTACGTATACGTGTCACAATAAATTACAAACACATCAAAAATTATAAGCAGGTTAAAAATTACCGCGTTTTTATAAATTCTCAGGCTCTGTAAATACGTCGGTTTATCTAGTATGTAGAACTCGTAAACCGTTGACAAAGTTCGAACGCCCAATTTATGTTACACTTCTTTTTCTACGTTTTATTGAAGAAAGCGAACATACTGCTAATAGAATTTTTGTTAAATTTGAATAAAAATTGTATTAAGTAGATATAAGGTTATAATTAAAATTCGGATCAATTTCTTAGAATGATAGTTGACAAATTTAAAATTTTATAAATTTTCAATTTAGTTTTTTAAGTACTTAATTTTGAAATCATCGTTGTCATTATTGCTACACGAAAATAAGGCCATGTAAGGTGTTGGTTGTTATAAATATCTTCCCTTTTTTAAGATTTTTAGCAATAGAGACATTACTTAAAAATTTACACACAAAGACGAGATTTTTTATGAAACCTTTATAGGCCAAGCAATATTAGTTTTGTATAAATAAGACTAAGTAAATAATACATCTACAAGACGGGGATCCCCTTATTCGAGGGTCTTACTTCGCAGTTTTATTTCCTCGGCATTACGGATTCAAATCACAAGTTTCGACGCACGCGCCACTAACTTAAGGTCTCTTAATGTGATTATAGAACTCCTTACTTCGCCTTGTATAAAACTTATAGAAAAGTTTGTTTTTCAGTGAATGGCACTTTATAATAAAAAAAAGAAGTAACCTCTGACAAGTTTAATTATTTAAAGTAATTGTAGAAAATATAAGTAGCAATAATGGAGACATTAAATTTTTGAAAATGTTAAAATTTAAAAAAAAATCGTATTTCCTATAAGTTTGACACTTTTGCAGATTGGATTGAATTTGTCGCACATTTTATTGTTCTCCTACGTTTCTTGATCTGAATGTTTACTGGCCCCACTGAAGACTTTATACTTCGGATCTATTTCTAAATGAACTACGGAAAAAAAAGGAAAAACTCGCTACCACCCAGGACCATATATTTTCATTCACTGGCTGCAGTTCTTCCAACTTTTCTCGTTACAGACTGTTTGCCAGCTTTCATGGCATCAAGCGGCTTGCGCATTTATTTGCACAAAGTTACATTATTTTCAATACACCCATTACAACATGAGTGACCAATAATTTTTAGAAGTGTACTTTAATTTAGGAACAGTTTCTTATCATCGGAGTTTTTCCCAATCTGACTAAAACTATTAAGATCTCTTTCCTCCATAGAAAGCTGAATAAAATTCCTACTGAAGTACTTGTATAGTTCCAAATTCTTTGCGTTCCTTAAATATTCACATTTTTAAGTGCACTGATGGATTTTTAAAACGTGTCATGGTACCTTCATAAATAATTATTGCAAGTACACAACCTAAAAATCTTGAAACTTTAATAGGGTAAGTACCCATAAGTTGAGATTTTTTTATGTGTTTGATGTTGCTTAGTTCATTTCTGCTAAAGTTTTTTTCACATCGGTGCTACAAACAAAAACTGATGAAAACTATCGAAGTACTTAACAAAAATACCCCACAGTGAATTTCATATGAAAATTAATATAATTCACGGGAAGCTATTAGCGTGGGTTCCCATTTTTCGAACGAGCTATTCATGCGATACCAATCTAGTTATCGGACAGGCCGGCCATGATATTAAAATCCAATATTGAGCTTCCACCCCATAAAGTTACTACACGAAATTAAATTTTAATCCTCCGGCAGTAATTGGAATGCAATAAACTTTATGTGGTCCTAAAAAGTAAATAAGCAACGTTAATTCGTTTATATGGTCGATTAAATAGTTCTTTACCTGTTTGTTTTAGAGAGCTTGCCATAACTCTCTCATAATATTCTTAGCTTTCTTTGACTACAGAGTTTGGGGTCCATTGAAAAAAAATAATGATCAATAGTTCGATTTACATGATGTGAATAGATTAACCTAAGATATGACTATCGAGTTGAGAAATACTAACGATTATGTAGTTAAGATTCTACACTCAATAATTAGTGAGAGAAAACAGAATTAACTATAGAATTTATAAAATTTGGTTTATCTACAACGTCCTATTTTACATAGCATTAAAAATTCACTGCACACTTAAAAAATATTGCAACGAAAATGAAACGTCAAGAACTCTTTAAAAGTGAAAAAGATGGTCGGCGTTTTACAAAAGCGTTCAGAGGGTTCCATGGAGATATTAAATTATTGTCTAAGAGATGCTAATAGGGCCATTAGTTAAAAGGAAAACTGGAAAAACTCGCGGACTGGAGTAATGCCTTATTATGCGAGCAGCATTCGCAGTTACTCCCAGTACTTTGGAAGTCCACGAGTTTTTAAATTAAGCTGAAGTGTAAAGGATTTTGTAGTTATTGCGTGGTTTATCTACTTTTAATGTCTGGAAAGTAAAAGCTGTAGAACATCTTCTATTTCAATATTTTGACTATGGTTTTTTTGACTTTACCTTGTATTGCAAACGTAACAGTAAAATTTACATCTTTTTATAAGTACAGCTAGTACCAATTTATAATAGCATTTTGAACGAAAAAGTAAGGTATGATATGTCAAATAACGATAGCTTGGAAAATGGAATTCGAATATTTAAATAATATTTTGAAAATAAACACAGATAGGTAACTTCAAGGAAATGAATGAACGAAATCAAACGACAAACAATCACCCGACTCCGAACTCTTGTTTCTCAGCGTAAATAATTTTAATTTTGAAAGGGTTCACTGAATAGAAGTGTTTAAAGCGGACAAAATT
The DNA here is from genome assembly GCF_032362555.1 of Amyelois transitella. Lineage (NCBI taxonomy): Eukaryota > Metazoa > Arthropoda > Insecta > Lepidoptera > Pyralidae > Amyelois > Amyelois transitella. Next base: position 3,181,455 of record NC_083512.1, on the reverse strand, counting down.
GTACACAAACGACCGTTCGCTGTAACAGTTTGTAAATTAATTATTTAGGAGGATGCTTACTTTTATCTCCAAGTCCAGGATCGGCCGAAGCAGAATGCTTTCACATCTTACTCCATTAATTAAAGCCAACAACCGCTGAACAAACTGTCGCACTGTTAATTTGTTAATGTTACCAAAATCTGAGGAGCGTCAACAAAGGCTTTTATTTAAACAATTTTTCAGTTTTTCTTTATTTAAGTCTTAGTCGGTATTATAACAACATCGACACGGATGCGATACGCTGCGGATAGGGTGAGACTTTTCTTAATGATTTGGCTAGAGTTTTAAAGCAAGAAAATAATAAAATAAAATTAAAAGCAACAGACTCTGAAGTTTGTAGGTACACCAAACTACTCGTATTTGAACAAAAAGCTGCAAAAAAACATAAGGTTTTTCCCGATATGACGAATATATGCATTGAATGTTTACCTAATGGCGGCGGTGTGAGGATCCATGAATTTGCGAGCGAATGCTTTTACACAAAAAAGGAGTGGACGTCGCGATTTTTTTTATTAAGCCCCACGAAAATGGATTTTATTTCCTCTGAAATGTATTTTTGAAATGTTCCGTAGTTACTTTAGGTGCTTGTACGCTGTTTTCGAAATATGTTTTACGAGTAACTCAGCGTTAGAACATCGGTTAAAATTTTAACTTACAAATTTATATCCTTAGGATCTTGGAACGTTCTCGAGTCAGGTCAGATTACCAAAACTATCGACGCTCTTAACCATTCAAAACAGAATAGTATAGGACTAATATTGTTTCGATTTATGTGCTCTCAACCTATTTTGTACCTTCTTGAATATTGTATTTAATTCATTTTTCCTAATTACGAACTCATATACTTCTTCCTTCTGGAATAGTGCCGGTTACATCCTCACCTTAACTTTGACGATGATTCTGCACCTTACCTTTGACCGTGATTCTGGATACGGTCATCATATTATTCCTTATACTTATCAATATATATGTATAACCTTTTTTAACTTACTACTACCATTTTTACCAAACTGTTTTCACTTACCTGAAACAAAAAAACACAATAAAATAAATATGAGTAGGAGACATCAAGGGAATTATATTTCTATTCTATTCTGATATAAAGTAGTCAAAGCATCAAATATCCATATTATCGGGTCTATTCGATATTTATTGTGTCTAAAATAGAACATTTTATTTAAGAGAAAACGATTTCGATTGTAACGGAAAAAATAATAATATTTCACATTTCTGTGAACATTTATTTATAGCCAACTTTATCGGATGGAGTTAAGGTTAAAAACCACTGTGGTAAGTTCTTGCACCTGAATTATTAAGACCAGGTTTGATTCCCGGCATATTCAAAATGTAAAAGTCACGCAACAGAATCTTGTTCAACGCAATGATGGCTCTAATAGTTAACGTGTGTATGAACTAGATTGATACAAAATAATGACAACAGCTATAAAATAAGAAGAAAATGAGGCAAATAGGTAAAGCCAAATATTAAAAAAAATGAATAACAAAATAAATATATAAAAAAAAACATAAAATAAAGTAAAAGCTTGCACCATAAGAACAAACAATTTTTTTATATTCTTCCAAGGTCTGGGAACTTGGAGACAGTTAAAAAGACTAAAGACCTCATTTGCGAGCGAACTAAACGTTTGATCTCATGTAGAATGATGTATGATTATTATGTAAAAATCACGCAGAGTCTTGGAGCAGGTTGAATGGTGTGGTGAGTCAAACGGTTTCCTGTTTTCCCGCCAGCGTCCCGACTTATGCAACTTGTCACCGTGCCAACGTTCAGGTGTTGTGACCTCAACTCATTTGTTACCATGTTGTCATGTTTATGATTTTTTTTTAATCATTTGTTGTTTCATTTCTTTTCACACAATCGGCCCATCAATGCTATATAGTGTTAACGTATGTACATTAATGTTATAAGGGATGGACAGAGCCTAGCCGCTTCGAGAAGACTCGTAGGACAATATTCGGTAGAAACAACCGCACAATGAAATTGCAGAAGCTGCAATTAGCAATATAAAGCCAAAATTATTTTTTACAGGGTAGACAGAGCCAAATAGTCAAAACACGAAAACCACGTTTATTTGGATAGTTCAATAATAAAACTAAGATTCAGAAGTTTATAGCTATCGTCTCAAAGAAGAATCCCAAGTCTTAAAGCCTTGCCCTTGATTGTCAATTTGTTGAAAACCACAGCCAAAGTAAAACATAACATAACATAAAATCACGCCTCTTTCTCGGAGGGGTAGGCAGAGACTACCTCTTTCCACTTGCCACGATCTCTGCATACTTTCTTCGCTTCATCCACATTCATATTCATTTCCAAAGTATGTACATGAATAAGAGAACAAAAAGGAAGACCTCAATCTAAATTGCAACAACTAAGCAAAGTGAAAAGCACACAAAATAAAAAACCACAAGAAGCAAATAGTATATCAAAACAGCTAGACCAGACGCCAAGTTATTCCCGACAAAAATATAATGATCAACAAACACACGTCAATAAAAGAGCCCTTTATTTATTCAGATAGTTGGTATAAGTTTGGCGTTGACACAAATCTGTGTTTCTCAAATAGAACCCGCTATTCCTGTCCGCCTAATGACCAGAGAGATCATATTAAATTTGGACTGTTATTGCGTAACGTCTCATGGGCTCGGTTTGTGATGGAGTGAGTGACAGTCGATTATTTTGCGTATTCGAATATCGAGATTATTGTGTGTTTGTCGACGATTATAGGAAAACTGATGTTGTAGAGTACCTAATTGGTTAAACAAATCACTGTAGGATTTGTCTTCGAAAAATCTAAATCAATATTTTATTCAAAAAAAGGCCCTTTCAGGCATTTTTTCACGTCAATTTACATGTTATTAAAAACAAATTTAACGTGTATCTTATTTAATATCTGGTTTAGGAATAGTATTTGTAAAAAACTACGAACTACCTTAGCACTTAATCCCTTCAGGGCAGAGGCTTACTTCAAGGAACAGAACAGAATGCTCTACGAAACTTTCAATATCAAACAATCAATTAGTTAATCAAATCGACCTATACTCTGAGGGAACAAGGAGATCGATCAATCAATAGATATCTTCCTGAGTATCGAAAGAGTTCATTTCAGGTTTTCAATCGACAAAATTTGAAGTAAAAACTTAGATATAATCGCTTGCTAAGAAACATAACCCTATATAACATACTAAACTTATAGTTATGGTTTGTTTGAAAAGAGGGTTGCTCTCATGTTTTTCTGCCGGCGACTGTACAAGTGTGTTTAAATAATAAATATTTTTCTATATTATCACGATCCCAAGGAAATCCTTTTACTTAGTAAGATAAATATTAGGAAAACAATACAAATGAACGAGAAAATCGTCTAATGTACAAATTGTTATATAAATTATGTGATAAAGGCTGTTTATACACAATCAGCGTAAGGGAAATTGTATTTTACTCCGTGGGCGGAAAATCGAATATTGTTTGAGTCATACACGATGTAACGCCGTCGACACAAAATATAGACTGCGTAGACATGAACGCGAATAGGATAAAATTTTTTGGTGATGCATTTTTTAAATTGGAAAAAAACGACGAAATCCCTTTTTGTGTACATATACGTAAATGTAAATACAATTAGGTCCTTTAGAAAAAGTTTAACATAGGAATATTTATGAATTTTCGCAACTTTGTATTATTACTTATGATTTTATTTTGTTTTGAAGATAAGTTGTAATTTCTTATTACTCCGTTATATATATCTAATAGGTAGTTATTTTTAAAAAACGTGTATATACCTACATGTCTCTACAGTATTATTGTAAAAAGTGTTAAGCGTTTTGATACAATTAAAGTGCACTATCTGTAATCATCTTTAATTTATATCGCCATGAAGGGATAGAAAAGAAAAATGTGATGAATGGAGGTATAAATAATCACACCGCCGCTGCAAAGACCTTAATCCTTATAATAACGTTCGCAACTCTGATTTTATCAACACGAACAATATGGAAATATGTGGGGTAAATCATTGCATTTTCCTCTTATTTGGTTGATGTATTAATGTCTATTTTTGAAGTTATGTACATTAGTTTCTTACGGTGAGGGAAAATATCTTGAGGAAACCTGCACATTCAGGCAACTGGATGTGTAACTATGATCGATCCAATACGGGTTAGTTTCTCTAGCAGAGGTTGCGATGGTCAGACGGAAGTCGCTTCGTGTATAAACTTAATTCACCCAAACCAGTACCCATGGTCAAAGGCATACTCCAGGCTTCTCTCCAGAGAGATGAGGATGCAACCGGAACTAAAACCAGGAGGAATAGAGGGGTAGACACAGTCCAAACGACACTTCATTTCAATGGATCTCTTTTAAGATCGAACAGGATACTTGAGTAAACTATCTCTGCCGTTTTTGATTCCTCAATATCACTATTCTATTCTTTTAGTTTATATAACGAGTATATATCGTATAACTATTTTCGATTAAAGAATTCTCCCTTAGGCTCAAACATTCTATAGCTAATTCATAATTGTTTAACCAAAACAGTCTTAAACTTGTATTTTGTATTCGATATACATATTTTAGTTTATTTATTCTATTAACACTACTCTCAGCATCCATTTCACGTGTTTAATATATCTAAAGTTTCAAAACTAAAACGATTTGCAACATGCAACTATCCGCATCTAACAATGCAATTCAATACGTTTATTCAAAACTGATGAATATTTAAACTTTAGCTAGAGACCAGTCACAGCAAACACATAAAAGTTTCCACTATAATATGGTTTTATTGTTATATATGTATATATATAAGTTTCGAAATCAGTGGTTCATTGGTTAAAAGGTTTTCGGCTTAAAAAAGCATGCCCGTTCCAAAGTTCGCCATGTAACTATTTGAATTACGTACATTAGTTTGGTTGGCGAAAAATATCGTAAGGAAACATGGCAACTGCTTTGTACCCAAGATCCAAGCTAGGTTCTTCTAGAAATTAGGTTAATATATATTACATATGTTATAATTAAATATATAAGTTATAATTAAATTAATATATGTTATAAGTAGGTTAGACGGAGTAGTTATGTGTAAAAGCATCACTTTTAACCACTCGAGGATTCACTCCCAGGCTAATATGCTTGCGTCAACAGAGAAAAGAATCCGTGAGTTATATAATCTACCAGCAAAACCATACAAGCATTGAGCAAATTCACTGCCGAATTATTTAGAATTCGGTAGCGATCCACCGCAAATGCTATATCGTCAATCAGTATTACTGATACATACATACATATAATCACGTCTATATCCCTTGCGGGGTAGACTGAGTCAACAGTCTTATAAAGACTGATAGGCCACGTTCAGCTATTTGGCTTTAAGATAGAATTGAGATTCAAATAGTGACAGGTTGCTAGCCCATCGCCTAAACAAGAATCCCAAGTTTGTAAGCCTATCCCTTAGGCGCCTTTTACGAAATCCATGGGAAAGATATGGAGTGGTCCTATTCTGTTTTGTATTGGTGCCGGGAACCACACGGCTTCCACAGTATTACTGATATGCCGATTAATTTCACAAATGCTTGCTGATTATTCCATAAATTAAACTTTACACGCTCCAAAGGTTGGCAATTAACATCGTTAAAATCTTGATATTATACAGCTTTATATGGATAAAAATGCGATTAATATAAATTACCTACGTGGAACCGTCTATTTACCGCATCGCCTAAACAAGATCTATAGAAGATTTATTAAGTCTTAACTATTTAAGTATACTGAATGAATATTACATGAGAAAAAATCTAGATTACAAATCAAGTAAGTCCTAATAAGTATGTCTATTTGTAATGCACAAAACCCGGTTCCGATTTCGATTGGGTTTTGCACTTTCGGCTATGCAACTTTTCACGAGAAATTTATAACATCTTTGTGGTCTAAAGGCGTCTAAAGTTTTATATAAAAACAATATCTCTACGATTGTGGCAAGTGAAAAGTCGAAAGTCATATAATGACTGCCTACCTTTCCGGAAAAGAGGCGTGTTTTTATGTATGTATGTAAGTGCCGTGTGGTTCTCGGCACTTCAGCCTAGGACTACTCTATATCTTTTCCATGGATGACGTAAAAGACGACTAACGGATAATAAACTTGGGATTCTTCTTGTAGGCTCTGTCTACTCCGCAAGGAATATAGACGTGATAATATGTATGTAATATTTTCACGAAGCACTTCAAATAGTAATAGGAGGCATGCCTTATCTTTCTCCCGCGTTATATCCAATTTCTACAATTTCATTATTTCAAACGGAACGTTCATGAAACACTAAGAATATTTCATTTTCATACTTGTAAAGGCCGACGGAATAAATTAAAATTAAACTGTGTCTTGAATGAGAAAAACTGCTACTTAACCGTCTGGGAGCTGGATTTACTTTTATAGAATATCCTAACTTGGCAATACTTTATTCAAAACTTTATAACTTTAAATTTCAACACATAAACATAACTATGAAGCTATGTCGGAACCTACTAATATCACGTCTTTATCCCATACGGAGTAGAGAGAGCCATGCCAGCAGTATGGAAAAACCCGAAGGCCACATTCAGCTGGATGGTTAAATGCTAGAATTAAGAGAATATAATATATAAATCACGAATGTTTCCCTGAGGGGTAGACAGAAACTACTTATTTCCACTTGCCACGATACCTGCACACTTCTATCATTTGGACGTCCGTAAATTTTGTTAATCTTGGAACCTTGCTCGGAAATTGTGTACATACTCCCTTAATCGCCTCTTACGATATCCATTGTGAAGAGATGGAATTGACATATTCTGACATATGACTGGCAATTTAGAATTGGCAACATATGGCACTAAAAAAAAGATAAATAACTGAAATAGTTTGTGTCTATTTTTGCAGTGTTTCCTAAAAAGGTAAGACAAGACGAAGGTTTGACAGCGATTGACTGCATCGACAGCTTGTTGTCTTATTGCAAAGGAACAGGGGTGGGTTAAAAGCATCACATGTAAGAAAAATTGTAGGAATCAAGATCAACTTAGAGAGTGTCCTAATGTTTTCATATAGGTACATAGTAGAGGTAAATTTGTCAAATAAGTTTAAAAAAAACAACTCCATCTCGTTCCCATGGATGTCGTAAAAGGCGACTAAGGGATAGGCTTATAAACTTGGAATTCTTCTTTTAGGCGATGGACTAGCAGCCTGAATCTTAATTTTGTCATTAAGCCAAACAGCTGAACGTGGTCTATCAGTCTTTTCAAGACTGTTGGCTCTGTCTACCCCACAAGGGATATAGACGTGATTATATGACGGTCAAAATCGACTTACTCGACAATTAGTTCAGACGCAAAAACGTAACACTACCGAAGTGTCGAAGCCTGATTAGCGTTCTAATTAGGGTGATTCATAGCTCACTCGTACGGCTGTCAATAGTCTCGACATAGTAACGTTACCAAGGTCACAGTGTGACACAGGTATTTTATTCGTAATAAAAATAGTATTGATGTGAAAAATTGAGGCTTTGACGGAAGAACTTCCCTTACGATAGCGGTCATTTCGACTCGAAAAGAATCGTCATTTCGATTCGAAAAGAATCGTCATTTCGATTCGAAAAGAATCGTCATTTCTACTTGAAAAGAATCAGCCTTTCAACTGCAGTAGGTTTATACGAGTAGCATTCGAATGCGTATCAAATCATAAGATCGTTCGACTGCAAATACGGCCATTAATATTCATAAGTGTTTTAGGTAACTGAGATAGTTTAGTTTGTATACTAACCGATGGTCTAAATGTGAGGTAACATCGTAATTACACCCATACTTCTTCCTCCTGGCTAAAGTCCCGGTTGCATCCTCACCACTCTGAAGAGGAGCACGGGATAAGCCTTTAACCAAGGTTCCTAGATTGGGTAAGTCAGGTATTACACGAAGCGACTCCCGTATTTCAAACCTTCTGGAGCTTTAAACTGTGACGGCCTCTGTGGCGCAGCGGTAGTGCGCTTGTCTGTGTCACCGGAGGTCTCGGGTTCGAATCCCGGTCAGGGCATGATGAGAAATGAACTTTCTCTGATTGGCCTGTGTCTTGGATGTTTATCTATATAAGTATTTATTATAAAATATAGTATCGTTGAGTTAGTATCTCGTAACACAAGTTTCGAACTTACTTCGAGGCTAACTCAATCTGTGTAATTTGTCCTGTATATATTTATTTATTTATTATTATTTATTAAACGCACAATAGGCGAACTTAATGCTTAAAGCATTTGCTACCAATAATGAGGGTGATTCATAGTTATATCGGCTGTCGATAGTAGCGATCCCGATTTAGTGACGTTACCAAGGTTGCGACCGTACGACATAGGTATATTCGCAATAAATGTTAATGTTGTGTGAAACAGTCGATATTTATATCTTGTTGGTACATAAACTGTTGTAAAATAACAGAGCGTAAGGTCTCAGGGCATCTGGCGTGAACGAAACATGTGTTCGCTATTTTTATCGCGGCCATTCAGAGAACTGATATCGTGTACTCGAAAAAACTATAGTTTATTACGGCGCGGTTTATAGTAATTCTTTGAGGATTGCGTTATCGATGCTTATCATTGTTTCGGTATTAAGATGTTTGGAATTGTTTCTTAATCAGGTCATGATTTAGTTTTAAGTGTACACAATGGGAGCTCTGATAAAAAAAATCTAAAGTGGAAGAAAATATTTATGTGTGTAATTTTTCATGGCATTAAGTACCTACATATATTTAAGTTATCGCGGCCATTCAGAGAACTGATATCGTGTACTCGAAAAAACTATAGTTTATTACGGCGCGGTTTATAGTAATTCTTTGAGGATCGCGTTATCGATGCTTATCATTGTTTCGGTATTAAGATGTTTGGAATTGTTTCTTAATTAGGTCATGATTTAGTTTTATGTGTACACAATGAGAAATCTGATAAAAAAAATCTAAAGTGGAAGAAAATATTTATGTTTAAAAGATGTATTTTTTCATGTATTAAGTGCATACATTTTAGTTATGCCGATTAAGGGAGAAAAATGAAATTTAATAACTTACTCATAGCAGTTATAGTTTGCAGATTTTTTTTTAATTTAGTGACATTTAAATATAAATTATTAAATACTATTTAAAATAATAATAATTTAAACATTTTTAGAAAATTTCCCTATAAAAGAATGAGAAATATTAAAGTTCATTTGAAAATATATTTTTGGCGAATTTTATGGTGAATGTATCGCAATTTTTTTTGTTGTAATACAATAAACGTACCTACTCACTCCAAAGTACTTTCATATTTACACGTGTGCTTTCTGGGAACTAGCCATTCGGGAAAGAAGCCACGCAAGAAAAGGGACATTCAAGGGAATGACAACTGTAAGTACTTGTAAAAAGAAAAAATTATGTACCATAGAAACGTCAATCCATTACGAGACACCGAGTCCCGCCACGTCATGAACTCCACAAACACAATGTTCCTTCGTATTTCCATTTGCACTTTACATTCAGTACGTTGTTCTATGATAATTCTCCGGTAACTGTAGTTTAATGAACGCAAACATAAACAACTCCGTAGTTCGGAACGTATCTCCCTTGACAGATATGAGCACGTTAACTGGGAAATGATTATGTAAAAAGGTGCGATGTTTCTACGTTCCGTTTTGGGAATAGAGGAACAGTGTACCCGGTCTTTTTAAACTCTTATCTCGGAAAAATGAAAAAGAGGAGACCATGAGTGGGTAGGTGTCAGAATGAATTGAAAAACACTAACAAATTCTACCGACCCCGCATAGAATAGGATAAGATATGGTAGTAAAGAAGAAGAGAATAAATAATCAAAGAAAAGAAGTTACTAAATTACATTTGACACAATCTGTTAATCTTAACGTAATTGAATATTCAAAAAATTATTGTCAAATATAATTTTGATTCATGTAAAATCAAGAAAACCTATTTTATTGAAGATTTTTTTTTGCAACGGTATGTGGGCAAATCTCACTTTAGAACTACAAAACATTTTTTGAAAACTAACATGTTAAAAGTGTAACACAGAACAAAGAATATTGAAATACTATCAAACAGAGATACCAATACATACGCCTATAAAACTAATAAAAAAACTCGTGAAGTTCCACTAGACTTCACAATCGTAGATGTTCCGTGCATTAAAAACAACTAAAATACTTAAATTTAACAAAAGATCTCATTGAAGATAAATATGACACAAAAATAAATAAACACAATAATTGATAATTAATAAACAGTTGTAAGAAATGTTATTACATGATTATTAATGTATGCAAACGGGAATTAACGCGAACAAGAGAACATACTGTTCCCTGGGAAAATAAATAAATTATTAATAGGTACATATATTTTTAATATTAGTTTGCTCTTTATCTAAGCAATCTTTTTATGGAAGCGAAATTAACGCAGGCGAAGCCGCGGGCAAAAGCTAGTTTTAATAATAAAATTATTTAGAGTGAGAGAAAGTTTTTTGAATGTAAAGGACAAAAAATACGTCAATCAAGGATTTAAGATTCTTCTTTTAGGCGATAGCTTAGAAATCTGCCACTATCTTTAAATTTCACTTTCAACTTGGCCTTTAAATCTTTTTACGACTGGCTCTATATCCCCGCATGTAATAAAGATCTAATGTACTATTGACAAAAACAACAAAAGCATATTCTTTTGAATTGAATTTTGAATTTGAATTAAAATAAAAGTTAAATTGTCTCTAAATTAAAGTGGTTCCTATTGATATCACACAGACTCCAATTTTTAAAACAATACCCATAGTTCATCCTTTGAAATATTGACAGTTTGTGCGCGTAAAGTTCGGAAACATTCGAGAAAGGGCGAAAGCTCTCGATTGGCTGCTTTTAGTGAACTCGCAGCAAACAATAACAAAACAATAGAGCTTTTACGTAGACCGGAGCTTTTGTCTGGCCGGGCGGGCCGGCTTTCTTGTTAGTGCATTATTGACTGTCACTATGTTGGAAATTGATAAGTTTCAGTTTAATTTTTGTTTGTGTCATTGAATTTACGCAATTTTTACATTAATCGCTTATGTCAGTTTATTATATATTAAATTAACTTAAAGTGTTGTGATGTAGGTGATACCATATCAGGATTCTGGCTGAAAATGAACAGCGTGTCATTGAGCCAGGACCTGTTAAGTCATTCACATATTAACTACTTTTTTGTTTTACTTCTGATACGATTTTCATAATAAACTATTTTCTTTCTTCTTCTTAAAAGAAGAAAGAAGTAAAGTAATAAGATGACACAGGTGCTTTAGAAATCGTGTCTCTAAAAGTCCAAACCCAAGACAACAAAATCATTATGGAATAAAGAAAGTGTATACGTTTGACACGACACGCAATCAATAATTATCATTAAATAACAAAAATTTCAATAACAAATCCCCATTAATGCCATAAACAGGTTCAAACTTGAATACAGATTACATCAACTTTTATCACCATCTGTACAAGAAACTTCTATTTGATGGAGCTTTCTTCCTGTAAGCAATTTTTCTCTGTAAATCGGAGCTTAATGGGAAAAGTTATAACAAGTATTCAAAACGTATTATATGCCATTAATTTTCTGACGAGACGAGTTGCTCCATAAAAGTTTAACGTGTGTTATACATACTTGTTACATAGACTGCACGAATAATGATCGGGGTACATAAAACGAGGCTATATATTCTCTTCTTCATTGTAGCACATTACTGTATATCAACTTTTTATAACCGACCTCTAAAAAGGGGGAGGTTCTCAATTTGACCGTATATTTTCATACTACTTTATTAATTGGAATGTCAAGGCATCTCTATTTTACCCTGTAATTCGCTTTTTATTTGAAGCTAACAATTTTGGTGTTTCGTGTGTGAAGTAGAAACTAAGTGGCTGATCGATCATCGCAAAGCTAAATCATTTTGTCGTAGAAAACTAAAACTTTGCATGAAATTTCCTTTTGTATTTTAGGAAGGACGAATTTCCTTAATTCTCATAGGCAAGGAGAAAATACAATATTTAATCAGTATTTATTAGAAGCAACAGCTATACATACTATTATTGTAAATGTGGAAGTGTGTTCGTTAGTCCGTCTTTAAGGTCAAAACCACTAAACCGAACTTCATAAAATTTCGCAAACTTATAGTATGGACCGCGAAAAAAAGACATTTGATATTTTTCAAGCGCGCAGAGCCGCGGGCTTGAACTTATAAGTAAATAAAATAAATCACTTCTTCAATAGAACATGACCTCTTTATACGTTCTCGTCTATACGTTCATTGTTTCCAACTTTCAAAACAAACCAAGCTCATATTACCGCCATTTTATTGGGGAATCGATTAGATTCCTTACAATGGGAATTCCCATAGTGAATAGCTCACTCGCGTTCTTCATGTAATGCATGAATTTAAATTCTTTTCAATACGAACGAAAACTGGCGGCTATAGAATCATGAACAATTGAAATGTTTCAATAGTAGAAGCTATTGGGAATTCATATGTTTTACTAGTAACCAGTCCCGGTTTGGTTCAACTAATAATCTCATATCTTTTGGCATTACTTCGGTAGCAAACTCACTTCTGTGGAGACGAACATAGGGTACGGGTATATCACGATGCTGAATTGGATAAGTCAGATTTTTACACGACGCCATTTTCGTCTGATCTCCGCAACCATTGCCGGGGAACCTAACTGATATTGAGTCATGGTTACACATTTAGCCCTAAAAGTTTTCCTTGCGATATTTTTCCTCACCACGGTAAGAGCATTAGTTAGCAATTACAATAATATACTATAACTCTTTTTTGATCGGGTATCTTATTAACCGATAGGCCATCAACAACTCAAATTGGTCAAGCTATGGGTTAAAGAATTAATATAGAATAATAATATACAGAGGTTTCAAATAGAACTACGTCTTACCACCTCAAAACATGTTTACCCAATAAAATCAAATTAAATTCTCTGATTTAAGATAAACAAGCATTAATTACTGTGACGAAGTAATATTATACATTGCCTTGAGCTACTGACTAACCCTGATTTAAGTTTGAAACATTTGGATGTTGACAACTCTGGTAATTCTATCGTGTTGTGTCACATTTCGTCCTTAAGACTTTAACGACCTTCATGCAAATTCAAACATTTGCCTTGAGCTGGAGTCTTCATCTGTTACCTACTATCAGAAAAATTACTCGAGTACTGATAAAGATTACTTTTAAAATAGAAGACCAATCTGTTTAAAGTGAAACTTAAGGCAAGCTTTTAATACTTGTTCATAAGTCTTCCATTCTACAATAATATGTATCGGATAATAGACTTGTAATTTTTTTACTTTTCTTTCCCATTCCTATATAATATACTCCCAATGAAGGATGCAATCGAGACTAATAACAGAATGACTTTTAACTGCACACTAAAATAAAACATCAGTAACGAATATCAAATTTTAAAAACACAACCGGTAGTCTTATCGCTTATAGCTATTTTTTTTCAGACAACCAGTGGCCAGAGAGGTCAAAATCCCTTTAAAATGATAATGATGATTTTATGACATGTGACACATTACATAAATTCCTACAAAAACAGAGACCCGGGCAAAAGCTAGTAACAATACGAGCTTTACAACAGACCTTTGAACATCTGTCTTGGCTACAGTTTAATCTTAAATTTTACAGATCGTAAAATTGGCTGTCACAAGGTCAGTAGTGTTGCTACTTGTAACGTTTATGTCAGTTGCCAAAGACGTGACTAAATCAATATTCTTCGTTGAACTGGGGACAGACAGTTGTTTGCGTATGGTTTGACAGAGAAACTACATGTCAATAAGAACATGGACAATCCAATCACTTAACGGCCTCTGTGGCGAAGCGGTAGTACGCTTGTCTGTGACACCGAGGATCCCGGGTTCGAATCCCGGCCAGGGCATGATGAGAAAAGAACTTTTTCTGATTGGCCTGGGTCTTGGATGTTTATCTATATAAGTATTTATTATAAAATATAGTATCGTTGATTTAGTATCTCGTAACATAAGTCTCGAACTTACTTCGAGGCTAAGTCAATCTGTGTTATTTGTCAAAAAAAAAATAGATTAAGACGGCAGTACATCACATCGAATTTTTTCCAGAGATTTATTATCATTTGTTTTCTACATTGGGGTAGGTCTTACACGATCACGACTACCGGTCAAAGTAGATAAGTCAGTCAGTTAATTTCATTGCCTCAACAGTTTGATCTCCACAACCCTGTTAGGAGCTGACTTGACTGGATCATGGATTCAATTTGTAGGTTTCTCTATGCCGTACTCCGTTAGCGATAAACCAATCGGTTAGTACTCTCACTAACTCTAAATAATTCAAGTCACTTATAAAAGACTCATTGATCACATATAATCACGTCTATATCCCTTGCGGGGTAGACAGAGCCAACAGTCTTGAAAAGACTGATAGGCCACGTTCAGCTATTTGGGTTAATGATAGAATTTAGGTTCAAATAATGACAGGTTGCTAGCCCATCGCCTAAAAGAAGAATCCCAAGTTTATAAGTCTACCCCTTAGTCGCCTTTTACGACATCCATGGGAGAGAGATGGAGTGGTCCTATTCTTTTTCTGTTGGTGCCGGGAACCACACGGCACATTCATACATTCAGACTCATTGATACATTGGCAAAATACAATCCGCTCTTAACCTGAGTTCTTTTAAAACACTAGTCAAAAGACTGTATTCAGATGCATCTTACAATTAAGTGTACTTGTATTTATGTAAGTTTGTATAAATTATTTACATATGTATGTTTATCATTAACTAATTAGAAATTAATTGATTATTGTAACGCACTCTCAATGCTTTTTATATGTGCTGCCTCTTTGATTATAGATTTTTCTCTTTATTATGGTTAACTGGAAGAAATCCCGATAGGAATAAGTACGCCATTGTACATATTCTTCATAATCCAATGACTGTTTTGTAACTTGTTATATTTTTTTTATGTGTAACAAAGAGATTACAAACAAACATGCAATTTGACCTCGAAACTTCCAACGAATCAGTCTTATTATTTAACAAGTATTTTGACTTTTTTCCAAAAACATCGATTGCAGAGATCTGATTAAGTTTTATACCAATTCTATGGCTTTCCTTCAAATTTCCTGATGGTGACCTACAATTTGTATCAAAGAATTCTTCACATGAATGAGGAAGTGTCTGTTATCGTTATCGTATACTTACGTAATATTTGCCTGACACAGTAAGGCCACCCGCAGGCATTTAATGGCGCCTTACCTACATCATGGCACCTAACCTTATTTAAACCTATTAGACAAGGGCCTAGGAGAAAGGTGTTTCGAAATAGATTACATGATGATGGAAAAAGTTGCACACTGCCAAATTGACTCATTAATTGACGTCCGGTGAAAATGCTGCAGTGTAGTTTGTTCCGCCGCTTCTATTACACATGCGCTTTGGAAGCGGTAGTTATATAATAATTAGATTAGATTAGATTTAAGTGATGTGACGTCAATAAGTAATACATTGTATCCAATTTAAAAAAAAATCTATTCTATTTATTTATGGCCAAAGTTAGGTTATGACACTATATTTGACTTAAAATATCAATATTTCACTCCTTCAGAACTAAGTAGGAAAGAATAACTCATTTAGTCTCTTTAGATTGCGATAACTAATATTATATCCATCCAAATATATTTTCGTCGCAAAATGACCAACCCGTGGTACCATTATTAATACCATAATAATTCTGTAACCTTATCCCCATTGACGGGAAAAGAATGAACGACACGACACGACTTAATAAAACCTACAAATATTTTCTGACCAATGGCAGAAAAATACCTAATAATAAGCCAACAACGAAAACACAGTTACAACGTGTGACTGATCACAAAATAATATCACAACTATTAGTAATATTTAATGGCGCCTTACCTACATCATGGCACCTAACCTTATTTAAACCTATTAGACAAGGGCCTAGGAGAAAGGTGTTTCGAAATAGATTACATGATGATGGAAAAAGTTGCACACTGCCAAATTGACTCATTAATTGACGTCCGGTGAAAATGCTGCAGTGTAGTTTGTTCCGCCGCTTCTATTACACATGCGCTTTGGAAGCGGTAGTTATATAATAATTAGATTAGATTAGATTTAAGTGATGTGACGTCAATAAGTAATACATTGTATCCAATTTAAAAAAAAATCTATTCTATTTATTTATGGCCAAAGTTAGGTTATGACACTATATTTGACTTAAAATATCAATATTTCACTCCTTCAGAACTAAGTAGGAAAGAATAACTCATTTAGTCTCTTTAGATTGCGATAACTAATATTATATCCATCCAAATATATTTTCGTCGCAAAATGACCAACCCGTGGTACCATTATTAATACCATAATAATTCTGTAACCTTATCCCCATTGACGGGAAAAGAATGAACGACACGACACGACTTAATAAAACCTACAAATATTTTCTGACCAATGGCAGAAAAATACCTAATAATAAGCCAACAACGAAAACACAGTTACAACGTGTGACTGATCACAAAATAATATCACAACTATTAGTAATAATTACAAGCGATTGTGGTCTTTATGTCACACAGATAAGTAAGAAAACTGTGCAGCAATAAAGAAAAGGGCGAACCCATTCACGCGGTATCGCGGGCAAATACGCCGACTCAGCAAGTAATACCATGTAAAGGGGATTTCACATTACCATAGACTAAAAAAGTAGACTTTAAATTTCAGAAGGACAAAAATAAAAAGATTTTCTGCATGTATAACTAATCGTACTACCTACCTCAATAATGTATGCACGATATGTAATTCTTTTTTTTTTTTTATTTAGTGCATATTTCCTCTGCCAGCGTAATCCGAAAAATCTGGTTAATTTTAATTCCCGCGGGATAAATTCATCTCTTTGTACCTTTAGATCACGTTTGGATAATTTATGCCAAATTTCAAATATACCCAGCCAACGTTTTCGGTTGTACATTGCTGTATGAGTCAATCAGTCGGTCAGTGTCCACTTTACTTTATATTTGCCTGAATAGCAATGAAATATTTACACTAGGTAAGAATTATGACATTTTACTCGTACGAGCCCTTTGAACGAGAGAGCTATTAATGACGATTAAGTCTATTTCTATTGAAAGAGAAGATATACATATGCCTTGTTAAGGTCAGTGAATTAAAAGAAGACAAAAACAAATGACGAAATCTATTGTTTCCAAATGCAAGATTAACATAATTCGGGAACGACACATACGTATATAAAATTCCATACATGTAAATAACGTAATTTCCTTATCTTTTATACAACTAAGAGCTTCTCTGTGCAGTGTAATAAACCTTTAAGTATAACGGTTCTTTTATGAGGCGCCCTTTTTATGGTTATTTCGGTATGATTGTCCGCTCCTCATAAACGAGTGACGTCATAACATAAGCGATTCTACCCGTGTGTACCCTTCTAATTTGCTTTCAGTTTTCGCGAAATGCTTCCCTAAAAATTTGCATTTCCTTAAAATACCTTTAGTATAAAGGAATCATGTTTGAATCCTCAGTTTTTAATTTTTTTATGATTTTACTGCAAAAAATTGTAAATCTATTTATCTATGCGTTTTGTAAAAAGCAACTTAAAAACCTAACGACGAAAGACGATCTAAATAAAATTACACTTACCTGTCTCTAGCAGAGTTTAAGTTTAGTTTAGTATTGTTGAAAGCTAAAACATCTTTTTGTAAATGGAAATGGATCAAATTTACAAATTCATGGGTTTAAAATTACAATCAATAATCTTATGTAAGTAAAACAAAATCATTCATAAATACACAACAACAACAAAAAGAAAAGTCAACAACAACAAACGATCATACAAAAATAAAACTTTTTATGACTTCATTTTGTTAGTTTAGCGGAACATTCCACGGGAACTGATTACAAGCGGGAATATGATCGTAAAAATTAAAATTGTCGTGTGTTTCCTTCGCAATTAACATAAAATGTGGTATAAAAGAATTTCAAGGTTAATTCATTTCATTCTTATGTTAATGTAAACGAGTGTTCATTTACTCGGTATAACATTTTAATTCAAATTTAATCGTGTTATATATACAATTGTATAGTACAATGAGACTTTTTAATTTTAATTACGTATTGACCGAATTAGTAACTAATATTACAATTATCATTTCAACTTGAATTATAGATAAACCAATCGGAATTAATTTTGGGTGATTTATTTTTATTTTTTAGTTTATATTAATTTTATTTAAGGTCTAAGTGTAAGTACTTGTAGTTGTTGTTGGTACAAAAACTGAAAAAAAATTACAATAACAATCTTTATTCTAGAACGAAATCGTAAAATAAATCTTTTTTTCATAAAGGACTAATGGCTAAGATGCCGGCGTCTTTAACCTAACCATTAGTACTAAGTCCCATCGACCGGTCATAACCAAGTAAGGGATTAACGTATGTCATTCTAGAAACACTAAAAACATTATGTTATATGTTTAAAATAATTTTTTTGTTTTATTTATCGTAAGTAAAAAACTGTAAATAGTATAATATAAATATTCTTAATTCTTTTTATTTTATATTTTGAAAATTAAGGGGTTTGATTAATGGATTAGTATTAAAACAATCAAACTCACAGTAACAGGCTGCAAATAACAACAACAGTCGAAAAAAAATAACCATATCAAAGAATGGAAAATAATCAAAAATTTACATTTTAGAAAATTATTATTGTGTATGAATATTCTTTTTTCTTAAATTAAAACGATACTTAGAGCGCTACATGCCAATGATTCAAAATATATGTTATAGCATTAAAAAAAAAAGTATATGAAACTTGATTTTCATAAAATAACACTTAAACTAAACAATAGTTTAAGTGTTATTTTATGAAAATCAAGTTTAAACCAAAAAAATAACAATTAAACTTGGTAGCCATTTCTCAATATTTTCAAACAATGTAAATTCTTGATCACAGTTAATATTGATATGGTTAGGCACACTCTGATACCTGGCGAGGTAGACCGCGCCTTGAAGGTCGGCGCTATCATGACGGTCTCTGCAAATCACAATCAGAACGATCAGGAACCATCAATTTACCTAGATATCGATCTTGCTGAGGACGTAGAGATAAAAAAAAATCAACTAATACTATAAATGCGAAAGAAAATCTTGTGTTGATTGTTATCTCTTCACAGTTAAACCACTAGACCAATCACCGTGAAATTTTCATTTTCAAATATAAAGAGTGGATCGCGGAAAATGACACATTTATCTTTTTGAAAAAGAAAACGAAAAAGCTAATATTAACATTAAAATTAATCTTATTTCGGAAATAGTCCGAAAATCAAATAATTATCATAGAAATAATCTTTCCTAATTAATTCAATTCAAGTAAAAATACATAAATTAGAACTACTAAATTAAAATTACTAACTGTTAAAGCTCTTCAGGAAAACTCGGTTTTATCTCATAGTACGAGCTAAGATGCTTTTTCTAAATAAATATCATAAAAATACTAATCTAATCATTTTCATAAACTTGCACTATGAATATCTAATACAAAGGGGGTGAAAAAACTCAATTATAAACTTAAACACAAAAACAATGTAAGACTATGTAATAATGCAATATAAAGGGTGAAACACACTGATCCCTCCGGGGAACTCGCCAAACATTTTACAACAGTTCTAAATGTGACATTGGCATTTTTGTATTACCAAGTAAATGTCAGCGACACAATAAGTACGGGGAACAATGCAGTGTGGAAGTGATGCACACGGTACTGTGACAAATTTTGAATATTTTGAATAAATTTTTAACTGTTGTCGTACAGTTGTTGAGTTAAAGTGTGAGCCTGTGTAAACTTTCGTATACTTAAAGAATTCTCGAATTTCGAAATAAAAAAATTACTTTTATATTGCAGGAATAGTTTTCTTATAATCAAACTACTCCTGCACCAAAATTTAAATTATGCTATTACATAATGTAAGTCATTATGACGTATCTGATTCCCTGTTCATAAATAACAATAGTTTTACCAATTGATTTGTCTGGAAGCGATTAATCGAACACTTTTTTCAGATAAGTCCTTTAATTCATAGTACGTGTCATAATAAAAAGTTGATAGTTAAACGTTTATAACGACTAGAGAAAAATTAAATTAAAAAAAATAAGTTTCCATAGTGAGTATGTTCAGATTCTATCAGTAAAGGTGAAGCATGTAGGCTGAGAGTGCGTCAGCCGGCATCTGTGCTAAACCAATATTGAATTAACGTAAACTGAATAATTGCAGTGAAAGTCGGGGCAAAGCCAGACACTATTCTTGTCTATAGATTGGCCATTTTAGAAATCGTGAAGGAAAATTTTATAAAATCTGGATGGTATAAAATAAAATATCATATGATGATAAAGTTTTAATTTAATTCGTTTGTTAAGGAAAATTGGAAAATATTTTAATTCTAGCAATGTAACGTACCAATGTGCATTGTGATTTTAACCAACGTATTACAATAACATCATAGCAATCTATTATCTACGATGACGTAAATTTGACAATTTGTCAATTTTAATCGTTCCAAAGTTGTAATTACAAATTAAACTCTGAAATAATCTGTGCTCTAAGAGAATTTCATTCGAACTCATCTATAAACATCAGCGATAAAAGTCGATAAACGCACACTTATTAGAGCCTCTTAGAAGCTCACTTCTTTTCGAATATTAAACTTGAACTTTCAACCCATAAAAGTTTTTAAGTGGAAAAAGTTTCGCTATGTAATATGGAGCAGTATTAAAGCCTATTCCAGAGTCTGAATAGATACCTCCTGTATGTTCAGTATAGAGTCCCTCATTTTATGATCAAAAACTTGTATTTAGTCGTCTTACTACTTTCACGAACATTCAATTATTCTCACGTTTCTATCTATTCATAATAGTCCTTAAAGTGATGCTGTATAATACTCAGAGACGGTAAGATGTTTGATTTTAAAAAGATAGATTCTGAGACTATACATTTGTGTCAGTTTGCAAGACCTTACATTATCTTGCAATAAAATAAAGTTAATATTTTAAAATAATTTCTAGGGTACCTTTGACTTAACCTTTCACCAGGATGTCACTGATTTGATCAAAATACGTTCGTCTCAATTAGTCTTTCTCTACTAACATTCCCAAGTTAGTACTATAAAATAAATTATTTGGAAATCCCTTCCTTCACATTCTTTGTCCACCCATTGAAGGAAACGGAGGCTTTTGCCCAATTGGACTAGGAAAAATATAAAAAATAAATAGTAATCACATTTTATTTACTTGCTTCAGAAATGGTTTTAGAGATTTATACACATGCAGTTTGAGCTAGAATATGATACCGAGCAAACTAAGCGCCAAAAGAACGTTGGCAGCTTCTGGTCCGTGAAATCGAATTGGCCGCCAGTCAGAGACGAAAATAAGTACGGGTTCGAATTCGGTGAATTGCCTAAGTTAAGTTTTCTAACCTGTTATTAGTTCTAAGTACCTTTTCAGTGCTAGAGAGTGGAGACCTGGGGTGAAAACGCCCACAAGGAAGACCCTAGATGCGTTAGTATGATTAAGTATATCAAACTAACGCATCTGTTCATCGAATGTATTTTTGAACTGATTGTCATGTACCGTAGTGTTATAAAGGCTAGAAATAGTGTTGAAAATACAGGTACCATGAATCGGAATATAACAACAAGTGGATGACGAATTATATCAATTATACAGCTATATGCGAAAGTCTATCTGTTATAGATACTACATACAAACTTTCGCATTTATCTACAATTTTAATTATTTTATAATCATCACAAACCACTGAAAACTTACTTCTTTTATGAGAAATACCTAAAGGCTGTAAAAAAGTGAGCTTATCGAATTGAGAACTTGAAGCTCAGGTGCACCGGCCAACCAATGAATCAGCAATGGATCGCGTCCGCAGAAGAGTTTCGTCACATGATTACATCGGATCAGCGGAATACGGCTCTGATCGCTTTTGCGATCGGTAATGTAATTTTAATATGAAATCATTTCGATTCGAGGAAATTTTCAAATTTATCTCTCAATGTTTGTATGTACTGCTGAGTAGGGAATAAAAATACTGCGTCAGTAATTGTTTTTTTCAAATACATCTTATTTACCTAAGGTGAATTCATGTGACAACGATTAAGACCTTAAAGTATAATATAAAATTCATACTTTCATCTGTTGATTTTATCCACATAGGTATCTTGTGCATATAAATATTATAATGACAAAATTGATGAGATATTGTATGAATATAGTTAATAAGATATATACCTACAACGTCATAGGCTTTGTTTTTATGAGACGATTCCCATGTTAGAGTCTCAATTACATTATAAAGTCATACAGCTGAACGTGATCTTTCGATCTTTTCAACACCGACTCTGTCTACGCCGCAAGGGATATAGACATGATAATATGTACGTATGTAGTCCAATGTTAACGCGGGCTGAATACCGGTAAATCTAACAACAAAATTCATGATCTCCACCTCATTTTTCATACAACCGTAACAGAATTAAATATACAGTCATACAATTCCTACGAATCGTTTCATGTCGCTATGTGTCAGGGCGCGCCGTCACACACGGCTAGCCGGCGCGGGCGCAGCTAATAGAGCCCAGATCCTGTGTGAACCGACCCCACCCACAATTAAGGACAATCAGATTATTGCTTTGTCTACTAGTGATGTCTAGTTTACACGAGAACTTATAATATGTGTAACGATTGAGGTGGAATATGAATATTTTCATGGGAGATCACTAGGAGATGACTTTTTTTAGGTCAAACAAAACAACTTTTATTGCATTATAAAGTGCAATATTCAAAGGCCCACTGAGTATCGGCCTTAAGGTAAGGTACCTGGCCTCATAGTATGACAGGCGAGACGCCGTTTTTATCCCGCGAAATCTATTGCTGTCACGTTTCAAATCATAATTAAAAATGAAACAACGATAGTTTTTGGCGCAATACAAAATGCGTCGCGCGTGCCATGTTAGGGGTCAGATATATTTGACGGAGTTATAGTTTGTAAATTTGTTTAAGGTTTCAGAGGTCAACTTATAATCTTTAAGTAGTTATGTTTAAAGTATCCAAAAAATAAAAACCGAACTGAAAGTTTAGCGAACTAAACTAATGTAAAGAAAGCATATTGCATAGAAGAGGTTATAAAGACAATTTCTCTATCATAATATCCATATAATGGAATACGCTTGCAGGAACATAAATAACAAGGCGGGTAGTTCCCGCGGGAATAGTTCCATTTGCTTGTACGCTCGTTTAAATTCATAAATCGTTTCGTTACCAATATTCCTTGTTTCAGTTCATGGAATAGTTGAAATATTGATGCAAACATTATTCTATGAAACTTGTTTTGATTGTATAATTAAAAGATATTTTAACAATTATCATGTTTGCCAGTGGTTGAACGGTAAGGGTAGCCGAAAATACTAAACATAGACCACAGGTTCAAATCCTTCCTGATCTTATGTAAGTATGTAAATGTATGTACATCAATAGAATCGCGGTACATACTAATCACATACAATGAATTCACGACCTGGAGGGGTAGGCAGAGACTACATCCATCCACTTACGGCGATCCCAGCTTACTTCTTTGCTTCATCAACACTCATATCTCTCCCTTCATGCAAGTTCGGATGCGGTAATCGCTACAAAAGTAAACCTCGAATTGCAATTTAGAGTAAAGCTATATACAAAACGGCTGAACCTAACAAAGATAGATTACCAATTGTGCGATATCTACACGATTACCGCCGCTGAATACGTAATGAAGATGGTAATTTACCCACACCCAGGGAGAAAAAATAACGAGACTGTAGAACTGGGAACTGACTCTGGGTATCCTTACTTCTAAACCCACGTTTTTCTGGTTAAACTGCCGGATCAATATAAAAACAGCAGTGAAAAATCCTGTAATTAGTCTACGCTTTTCCACTGAACCGCTGGATCGAATCCTGCTTTTTTCCGTTCTTATATAAATCTTGGTAATGACATGGAATTAATGAATAACTGACATGTTATGGACAGTTTAAATCGCTGAGTCTAGAGCGTGATTAGTGGATACACTAAGGTCTAGTCTAGTAGTGGTCTAGTGTTTTGCACGAAGGTTCATTATGTCATCTAAGAGAAGATTTTCCAGAATTTTCACGGAAATGTATATATAATTTAAATATAATTTTAAGGCTACTTCAAAATGTTTAAAGTAACTGAAAATGTGTTTTGTTTTTCATTTAGAAAATGTCCACGTAAACGAATTAAGTTATCCTTCTATTTTCACTGCAAAGACCGAGCATTCAATAGGTTGCATTCGTGGAGACCCACCTTGTTTTCTACAAGCTTTCTACATACCGCATTTTACAAAAGATGTTTGTTAAACGTACAATGCACGGAATTCTAAAAGTTCTAAAATATATTTACTGAATCTTAAATCGGTCACAAAATTTTTCGAAAAACTCTTGATGCTTATGGTGGATTAAGTATGGCATTAACTAAGCGAAAAAGAATGAACCGAGATTTAATGGAATTTTAATACGAGAACAAGCATTAAGTGTAAATCGAAGCAGCCTAATAACTCAGCCTGACAAAACCTGTGCAGGGGAAACTAATCGGTGTTGGATCATAAGATAAAAACAAAGTGCACATATATTCCTGACGTACAATTCCCCACAAAACCGCAGTTTTCCACGCATTCAGAGCTATGATGTAATTGTTGCAGCTTAATGAATGAACTGACTCATACGAGCTCGGCTAAATTAAGGAAACGTTCACGAACTGTGTAACTATAACTGGGTTACCTACTGTACTGCGGCATTGTACTTCAATATTGGCCTGTTATTAATCACATTTTTTTATGTAGACAATTTAGATTTAAAAGGTCTATATTTGTAAATATACATCCGGTGAAAGTGTTGTTGTGTAGATTGTTCCGCCACTTCCGCCATTTCTTCTTCAAGCTGCGCTTTGGAAGTAGTAGTAGATATAGCAAGTCTTAAGTTATCTTGACACAATAAGTGATACCTACCTGGTATCCAATTTTGGAAATAAATCTTTTCTACTCCAATAAAAACTACGCCTGTAGGAGTGATAGCCAGAGACTACATCTTTTTTTAACTGGATACGATTCACGCTGCCATACGTGATGTATGCTCTTGCTCAGAGGTGGAGGCAGAGACTGGCAAGAGGAAAGATCTGCCCCTTGCCACGGTCCCTGCATACATCTATGGCTTCAACCACATTGATCAGTATTTATATATAAGCTCATGAAAATCTAATCCCGAAAATGGACAAAAATTGTTTGTCAAAAGTCCGCCTAAAATTTTACTTCGCCAAGGCAGATCTTTACAGAGCATGCAATCAACCTTGGACACTGCGGTTTTGACCATTAAGTTCACTAATGAATTAATATTAATTCATTAGTGAACTTAATTGAATTTCTCAATAAAACCCATCGATGACTACCGTTCCCATAGTAAAATCAAAATGCTGCCAGCCGATAGTTGAGTTTCCATAAGCGTTCATTTCACAATACCGGTTTCATTGCCCAGTCAACCTTATATCAATCAAACTATTCCGCTTACGCCCTTATGACCAGGTGGTAGATGCTATATTGCAATGGATAAAAAAGGTACTGTTGTCTGTTCGTTATAGGATAGGCGTGCCTTTAAAGGTACCGCAAAGGACCATGGTGATTTACGATAGATTTTTATCTAGGGAAATACGTGAAAATATGTTGACAGGCCCGGATTGTGATATGTGGTAGTGTTTTGTTTGCAAATACTATAAGGATTTATGGTGTTTGTGACTTTATGCAAAATGTTATCTATAGATCAGGCCAAAGTTTTTGATGAGGTTATTTGATGATGGAACGCACAAGTTTCTATTGTTTATATTTTAGACGGGATACTCTAATTTTTGTAACGTATAAAATATATTTATGTCGTTTTCGGTAGAACAGAATATTACACCTTTATATCCACATAAATGGTCAGGTATCTGAAGCTTTAACGCAAAATGTTATATGGTGAGAGAAGACATTGTCAGGAAATATACATTCAGGCAGCAGGCTGTGTAATCATGATCCAATGTGAGTTAGGTTCCCCTGAAAAGATTGCAGACATCAGACGGGAGTCGCTTCGGATAAATAATCTTGGTTAATGGGTACATGAGAACCCTGGGCTTCTCTTCAGATAGCTGAAGGTGCAACTGGGAATTGTCAGAGCGTCAGTGGTCGAATCAGTAAGGTGCTCGCTTAAAATAATACGCAGAAAGGCACAGGTTCGAATCTCACCTCGGCCATGTACTAACTTCTATTATAATTACTACTTCAAAAAGTTATTTAACTATGAGGGAAAACATCGTAAGGAAACCTGCACGTCCAGGTAACTGGATTTGTAACCATAATCGATTCAATACGGGTTAGGTTCTCTTGCAAAAGTTGCGGAGGTCAGATGGGAGTCGCTTCGTGTAAAAACCTGACTCACCCAATCCAAGATCCATAGTCAAAAGCACCCCCAGGCTCTTCTTCAGAGTGGAGAGGATGCAACCGGGACTAAAAGGTAGGAGGAAGAAGAAGCAACTCAGACTAACTGCAGATTGATGAGATAATTAAGAATGAATAGCTTGTTTAAATTATGTTAATACTTTAAGCTAAGTTTACAAGTTTTTCTGAACAGTTTAAATTAATTAAATTAAGTCCTAGTGTAGCAGCAATCTCTACTCTCCGCCGCAACTTGGATAATGCGAGTTTCAGAACTAGCTTATCTTCGAAGTTTTCGCTAAAGACGATCATTGGTATTGTTAATGTACATTTATATTCTGAGAGTTTCTAAAGGACATTGTTATGATGTGGCTTTACCTGATAGCTGCAAGGCTTAAAAGACAAATTTACAAGGATGTCACTATACTCGGATTTTTCTATGACAAGATTATGATTTTAGAGGTCAGACAACAATAATTTCCTGAAATTACCCATATTATATGGAGGACAATATTACAGAACTTTTTGTTCTTTGCCGGAGAACTTCATACGGCCAATAAAAAGTATCATATATGTGAAATAGTGAATTTGAAATAAAAAATGACGCATTAATTAGTTAAATACTGCTGTATTAATAGTTCATATATAATTATTTATTTCAAGGTGACACTAACATGATCGCCATCTGAACAAATACTAAAACTGGTACAATATCTATAGCAGCCTCTACAAAACATAATTTACCTCGCCATGATCCGCTATTCAGTTCAGTAGCCATTTATGTCCATAACTTGTAGTCCTGTGCCTTACGGGGTACCGCAATATGACTCAGGCTGTCTAAGCTAGAGACTAACTTTATAATGAGAAACATCATTATTAAAGCCGTTATTACTAGCGTTTGCTTGTGACTCGTCTCAAATAATCATTACTTGAGGAATCCTAATTTATTGATATGAAATTTTGGTACTTCGTCCTTTCTATCATATTTGGTTTCCTTGACGTTAAAGAAAAACATTAAAAAACGGTTAAGTGCCAAGGTTCCGTATAAAGTTTTATATGGGTATGTGATTGTAAAAATAATGTTTGCACTTTTCCACATATGCTTAATAAGATAAACATATAGGAACCATGTTGATACAAAGGGAAGCTTCCACCATTAAAAACATAACGAAATGGCCGTTATATTATACTACCCACGTCTATCTTGTAACCAATACATATAAAAGTAATTAAATTGTCATCTGCTGGTAACGGTGGGTCAGTTAGCACATAATATATATATTATGCCACAGATACAGCGTAGGCGAGATGCTCTCAGCGAGGGGCGACTGGGTCAGGGACGCTATGATATAAGATACTATTATCTCAAACGGTCATTATAAAAACTATTATGTTACGGATCAATTTGTTTTACGTTATTAGGATAATTAAGGCGGTCATTGCCTTACAAGACAGTAAAAAGTTGTTGTCTATGAAAATAAAAGTCTATGATATTGAAAACTAGCTTCAATTATTTAATCAATTCTACTTTGAGAACGAACTCTGATGAGAATAAAATTACTATGAAAATCTCTATACAGCGCAATTTCAAAATAGGTTCTATGGTTCACATGAGATGGGTGATTTATAATAGACAAAGCATGAAATATTGATGAATGTAGATGAAGCAAAAGAAGTTTGCAGGGAACAAGCGGGAAGATATTATCTCAGCCTACCTTTCTGGGAAAGAGGCGCAGTGATAAGTACCTACGTATGAATGAAAAATATTTTCTTTAAAACCAAATCAAATAACCTTTACGACCGAATAAAGGTGGCTAGTAAACGTGGCCGCAGAACAAATCAATTAATTAAAAATTTTACACCGAAAAGACCATGAAGAATCAATTCTTCGATTCCACGGCCTAATCAAGCCTGATGATCGTAGAAAAGGGCTTTCGTTTTGAAATTCGACCTATAACACCCACCATTTATTGCAATGTATCATCCACTCCTACTCTCATCTATTTAGGGCTACCATAATTTATGGCACTTTATTTGTACTGTATTGTTCTAAGATAAAATGCGAATCTAGAGATAATGACATTTTTTTTAACTTGGAATTTGGGAAGCTAATAAAGTTATTATTATAATTGTATTCATAGCATATTTATATTATTATTGATAGCTTATAAAGAAAGAGCCAAAATCAATGGCACAGGCTATTTATTAATAAAAAAAAATATTTTTAATTATAATTGTATATTTATGTATAAACGTATTTCTAAAACTAACGTAACTGTTACAAAGGAAAATAAATACACTTTTACCAAAACTTGAATGGCCAGAATTCGAAAAGAAACTTCCAAATTTAAAAAATCCAATATTATATTGTTTATGCCAAGAATAGACAACCCTAACCATACCGCAACTCACGCATCGCATAGGTTTGCATAATACCCATTGGAATTTCAATTGGTATTCGATTAATGAACGGGATAAGTCGTGAAGATACACCGCTCGGACCTAATTACGTGTACGGATAATCTCTTCAAGGCTCATTTATACTATACATAGTCAATAATGGTTAAGTAAAGTACAGTATGGAAGATTAGTTTGAGTTTACTGAGAGTCTATTTGACAATAACAAAGGGAGAACACACAGATTGAATTAGCCCAAAAGTAAGTTTAAGACTAGTGTGAAATTCGGTATACTAAGTCAGCGATATTTATTTAAAATAAAAAATCACAGAGATGAAATTCAAGATGTACAAATTCTGAAACTGACTGAGGGCCCATATTTAGACCTTTGGCTTGGAGGCAATATTAGAGATAGGTAAAAACTATCAATGTCTCAAAAGGCCCATTATGCTCCTGAGAAAAAAAAAAAACGAAATTGCCAGA
Organism: Amyelois transitella; assembly: GCF_032362555.1. Lineage (NCBI taxonomy): Eukaryota > Metazoa > Arthropoda > Insecta > Lepidoptera > Pyralidae > Amyelois > Amyelois transitella. Next base: position 3,151,912 of record NC_083512.1, on the reverse strand, counting down.
CATTAACATGCCACACGGTGAAAGAAGCTACAAAAATATCAAGCATGCGACAGTGTGTTGCCCTGGTGTAAATGAGCCTTAGACACTGCATAGCAAGCCGATGCCCAGCAGGCCCTGACCCAAATAGCCACAGATCGCCTTGAGCCCATCGTATGGTTGTTTACCTAATCGAGCCCAATAAAGAACCGGAACGCCGAATTAAACTTTAATGTTGCCATTACCAATTTTAATTTTGTAGAAAACTTTGAAAGACCCGTATTGATCAAAGCGACACTTCAATTTCAGTCGACTCGTTTTTGGAAACATCCCTCCAACGAGGGATGTCAGGAAATTAGAATCAATTAGAGGAAATATTGTGGAAATTCAAACATACGCAGCATATCAAGTTACCGTGCATGGAACTCTATGAATTTTTAGTGAATCTGGGTATGTTGAAATGCGTTCTTACTTTATTAATGTTCGTAAAGTCTGGACATAATTATAAACCTTAATTTTGGAAGATGAACGAGCGTGCTAAAATGTTAACACAAAATTTTAATCAATTACCTAATACAAGGAACTTGCTAACAAATTTCAAAGTACTAGAAAAGATCTGCTTGTACCTCATAATATTTACCAAAATTCTCTCAAGACTTAAACAACTTTGCTATTGAAATGGCAGCTGAAACACCACTTTGTAGTCCAATTACATTAACACATACAAACAACAAAACAAACAAGATCAACAAACAGTATTCCCATGTTAATTTGAAAAACACTCAAGATTAAACAATTAAAGGTATTGTTTCCTGTTCTAAAAGCAATTCTCTGGAAAGTAATTCTCTGAGTGTGTAATACGTATCTAATTTAAATGTTTAACATAAAGGTATACCCCCACTAATCAGGGCCGTGCCCGGGATGTGAATGGTTTGGAATTTTTTTTAAACCTTTTTATTGTATTTGTGCCGTGTGGTTACCTACGATTTAGAATAAAACCACTCTTTCTATTTTCCATGGCTATAACTAAGAGTAAAGGCGCATTAATCTAGTGTAGCTTTTCCAGGATTTAACATGGGTTTGATTCCCTTCAAAGGTTGCAGAGTTCAGATGGGAGTCGCTGTGTGTTTTACCTGACCAAATCCAGGAACATGATCGAGCACTTAACCCAAGGATCCCTTCAGAGAGGTAAGCGGAACTTATGATAGGACGAAGAAAAAGACATTGTCTATGGATTCGATCCGTGCCCGTATAGTCAAAGGACTTTTAGTGAGGTTAATTTGGGTGAGGTGACTTCTTCCTCTGGGTATTAGTTCTGGTTACATCTTCGCCTCCTTTCAGGGGAATCCGTGGTGCGACTTTTGACCATGATCCTGGATTAAGTCAACCCTTTACACGAAGCAATTCCACAGATAATGTATTTTTTTTTTAATATTTCAGACGAGCCACGTGCCGTCCTGGGTACGGCCCTGACGTGTGATAGACCTTAAGTCTTCTAATGAAAGTACCGTGGCCTACTAATTAACATTAATTACTTAAATGAACACGGTCATGCAACAGAGAGGCATTCCCATAATGCTTACAAACCAATATTTGGTATAACAATCCGGCCCGCATATTTGTTCAAGCGATTCAACAATTTTCACTAATTGAAGGATGCCACTGTGGGAATTATACCTAGATTTGTGACGAATATAATTTGAACATTATTTGGAGTCACTTTCATTTTACATTCCCAAAACTATTTTAAGTGATAGAAAAAGGTCAAAAAGGTCAAAGGTCAAAAAGGTCTCGTCCTTGCCCGTTTGCTGGCAGAAATCCTAGAATGAAATAAATCCGTATTTGTTTTTTTTTTCTTTTGTTAATAATAATTAGCAATAGCCCAAGGCCCAGGACAATACTTATAGTTTTTTTATGATACTGGTAGTATGTTTTTATAATTAATTAACATAACAAGAGATCACAAAAATCCATTTAGTTTCTAATCCATTTAGCAAAGTGCAAATGAGTGCATATGACATCCCCCTATGATAGTTCAACACAGTAATGAATTGGCTCAAATTAATGGGTTTTTTCCCCTCTTTTCAATTTTTGTTGTAACATTTTGCTTTAATGCTCATTATAGATTTTATCAGATAAAAAACGTGACCTTTGAGCTTTGTCAACCCCGTAACGGATAAAGACGTGCTTTTGTCTATTTGTTTCAATATTGAAATTTTTTATTTCATCATATTTAATATTGATTAATTGTCCTGTTTATATTTATTTATTTAGTTGTTATCCTGGCGATAGGTCAGGTCAGGTCAAGTGTGCCCTCTGACAACGGACTTGCATGAAATAATTCGTTTATTTTACTTTGGTCACCTGGGTGATCAAATTTGACATTTAGTTAATATGACGAAATAAATATGACGAAGAATGCAGTGATCGAGGCAAATGAAAGGATGAAGTCTCTGTCTTCTAGAAAGAGGCGTGATTTTATGTATCTATGATCAGCAAACGGTAGAGAAAACATAAATAACTATGGTAATTTTACACCTTGGAATACTCAAGATCAATGTGATTTACCAACGTAGGATCAATTAGCGAACATTTAACATGAATCCGCGAATTGTCGAGGATCTAAATATTTATTTTATCGAATGGCTAATCATTACTTATACCATAAACCCGGAAGTTAACAGTCTGTATGTCTGTTGATTTGCACGAATGAATCGCTGAAACTATTTTGTATGTCTCATGTAGTGAAGCGCGAGAAATTTTTTTCGATAAAATATTTTATAATTTTTCTAACGGGTTAGAATCATAGTCTCTCTTTGGGAAAAATAGTCAAACAACGAATAAATATTAAATGTCCCATAGTAATAAATATTCAATAGCAAATGTATTACAATCATTTAAATTTATAATGCTTACTAAACTTGAAATCATTAAAATAATGTTGCATAATTCTGAAAATAACATTAAAGTGTCGATATAAATACCTACATCCCGATTTGTATCAAAAATTGATAAAGATAACGTGAATAAACAACTGATAAAAGAGAGCGATAACTAAGCGACCTTGTCAGTACTTAGTACTAAGCACATCTAAATTATTTACTAAATAGCAACTTAATAACATAAATCAAAGTAACACTTACTTCTTAAAAACAATAATAAATCCCTCGATTAGGTAATCCAATCACGTGTCGTCACACTAACTTATCATACTCGAATTTAGAAGCACTATATTATTCACAGCGTTATATCAGAGTAACATTTCCCGGAATTCCCGCTAGTGACGTGCGGTGGGAAATCGTGGGAATCGCGGGAAATTGCGGGAAAATGGTGACACGAACGTGCGGCTAGCTCTCCGCTCGGTCTACGACTGAGCGCTGTGATAACGCCGCCACAAAATAATGAAACTACAGAGTTGAGACTTGCAATCGACTACTTTTCGATAAAAACCAATAATGGGTGAATTTCATTAGAATAAACTTACTTGATTCTCAAATATTTTTATTTTGATTTAACGAAACTGAACTTTACGTATAGAGAAATGCGCCTATTGTGTTCGAGTGAACTCATTGACTCATCCTTAATTATTAGCAGTATCCTACCAAAAAGAAGTGTTCGAAATAATTTAAACGTGCACAAGTGACACTGGTTATGCCTGGGTACAGTAGACGTCCTGTAAAAAATAATTTATTTTTTTATTGGACAATTTAAATTTATAAATTACGTATTATCTAAATAATAGTATGCCACCCAACTTTGTTAGCTACTTCTCAACGTGCAACACATGAGTTACCCCTCTGTTTTCACTTTATTCTTGCCGACACACGACACGATACGGCATTAGGAAAATGGAAAACAATGGAACCAGTCTCCGACAATGTCAATAAGGCTTATTGCATCCGCGATCCGATCCGGCACCGGATTGCAGTTTGCAGCACGCCTACGTTTCGGGAAGCGCATTATTTTTGTCAATCAATCGACTTGGTTGATCGTTATGTTTCTACTGATGTCTTTATGTTTTTGTTTATTTAAGACTTTACATTATGTATATAGATATAACGCTTTTTATTAATCAAGGGGCAGAGAGAAATGTCACAAGACTACAAGGTCACGTTTTTATGAATCTCCAGAAATAATTAAATTTTTATTTTTCAAATAGGTTTATCATAAAATGTATTTATTACCATGTGGCATTCTCACCAAGTTACCCAAATGATTTAAAATAAAAAGAATGCTAACATTTAAACGCACTTAAATAAAAGAAAGAAATATACAGCAAACAATGCAATAAATGGTTTAAATTAATAAAGTATTCGTTTAACAAGAAAACTAAAGTCATTACCTACGTATCTTTGTATTGTCCATCTCGTTTTTTTCCGTTCCCGCGGGATGTTAGATAAATCCTCTGTGAGTGCTCCGCTGAATTCTCCAAGGAAGCTAATCAGCTTTGTGCGACAGTAGTTTCCACTGCCCATTGATCGATCACTCAGTCAGACAGTTTCTTGACATAGTAAACCAATGACGTGCAATATATACCTATATACATACATATAATTCCATCTATATCCCTTGCGGGGTAAACTGAGCAGGCTCGAAAAATCTGAAAAGCCACGTTCAGCTGGAAAAATTGAAATTGAAATCGGTTAAATTATAAGACAGTTAACAGTATTGTACTTTCCCAAACTATAACAATCTCGTTTACGTCCGTTCGCAAATAGTACAAAGCTAAAAGTAGATGTTAAATTCCAAGTTACGCTCAGTAGTTTCAACTTTCAACTGTTTGTTTTTCTGTAACTCAAACAATGACGGGGAGTTTTATTATATTTGATAGCGCTGGATCGCAACAAACCTCCATTTGTAAGTTCGTTTGGAGGTTTATGTATTGGAAATCGGACCCTGGGTCCGAAAACACTACGGTGGAGTGTGCAACTGGGAATGCGCAAAAATGATAAAAAGAGAGATTAATTGTCATGTATAATAAGAGTAAAAAAATACATACATACATATAATCACGTCTATATCCCTTTCGGGGTAGACAGAGCCAACAGTCTTGTAAAGACTGATAAGCCACGTTCAGCTATTTGGCTTTAAAGATAGAATTGAGATTCAAATAGTGACAGGTTGCTAGCCCATCGCCTAAAAAGAATCCCAAGTTTGTAAGCCTATCCCTTAGTCGTCTTTTACGACATCCATGGGAAAGAGATAGAGTGGTCCTATTCTTTTTTGTATTGGTGCCGGGAACCACACGGCACACACAAAAAAATATACTGTATTTTATGAATTCATTTACTTATGATTCAAACAAAACAGTATTAAAATAAACTAACACGAATATAAAGGCCATTTCAACAATATAAATTTCATTATCAAAACGTGTTATAACATGTTAATAATATATGACTGTTTGCCACATTAAAAATACCTTCGTTACAAAACTACTCATAATTCTGTGTTATTAAAATTGAGTAGAGTCAATAAAAGTCACTTTCGTTAACAAACGTTGTTGTTTTATAAGGCGGCAGACAGACACACGACTAGGTACATACGATTATACATATTATCTGACATTTGCAATAGAGGAATTCACCAAGTTTGTTATTTCTGAATATTTCGCTAAAGCTAGCTGCAATTTCTTTTCAAAATATGAAATCCATAAAATCCATCTATTTTTAATGATTCATCAGATCATTAGATTTTAACTGCTTTAAATTTCTGTTTAGTTTTGTAAGATAACGGTATGGTTCCGAAGGCGCATAGATTTTTAACTGGTTTCTTTGAATGTAAAAGGTGCTTTATGTCCATAGAAATATGCCTACGACCCACGTGAAACTTGTAAAAAAAATATGTGGATACAAAATTTCAACAACAACATACAAACTTGTTTTCACTTTCATAATATAAATGGGGATAGACAGTTCGAGACGAGTCTATTACCGACTGGCCCTTAGATTCGCACGTCGTTCGCCGCGACAGGAAGGGCCGAAAATAAACTGGAACAAATATCTCAAAATAAACGACCGCCTTCTAACTGTTACTGCTGCAGTGATAAATCTATGAGTTCGCAGTTTAAAATACGATTTTTTTTTTTATAAAGATTAAAAATACATATTTATTTGCCTGAAACAGCGTACAGAGATGACAACATTAATAAAATTCACGAGCTTATTCTGCCGTAGGTTAAGAGAATAAGCGCATAGTAAAAATTCCAAATATATTCATAAAATCTTATCTCAAGTCATCATGTTTCCGTTTGCCATGATTAATACACACCTTCTTTCATCTACACTCATCACTCTTCATGCAATTCATTCTAGATCTCATAGAGTAAGTACTTAGTTACTCTCGACCTAACTCTTAAGACCTAGACAAATTAATTTTATCTCATGTTTAACACTAATCTACACAATGCTCCGCCATTGTTTCGTAATTTTGAATAGATAATTAAGAAGAGGCACCTTAAACACTTTCCAATCCAAGCTGGGTTAGTGTCCAGTGTCAATTCGTGTACGAGTATGTCAACTTATGCTGCGAAATGAATTTTGGCCGCTTGAAGATGCTAAGATTTTGAAAGAATAGTACCTACAAGGTTACCAAGACAATTCAGCGGAGCACTCACAGATGAAAAAAAACGGCAGGATGTTAAGAACCGTTTCTTTGGTTATTTATTATAACCACCCACGCGTCATGTTAAGAAGTATACTAGTTCTATGAAGTAATTACCTCAGAATAGTGCGTATTACTCAGTACAGTAGATGACATAGGTAATTTTACTTGTCATAAATATTAGGTCAAGAACACTAGCCATTGTTTTATACCCAGTATGAAAGGTTATTTATAACATAAATTCGCACATAATAACAGTATTTTATTAGTCACTTTTTCTGTATAGTTATGTCCAGTTTTAATAATAATAATTCAAGTATGGATCAACTAATCAATAAGTGACTGACTAAAACACAACGCTTGTATATTTTCACAGATAAAGATAAGATTTATAAAAGATTACAATTTACAATAATATATTTATTTAGTTAGTATTATTTACATACATACATATAGTCACGACTATATCCCTTGCGGGGTAGACAGAGCAGTCTTTAAGAGCAGCCTCTTCAAGAGCTTTTGGCTTTATGATAGAATTGAAATTCAAATAGTGACAGGTTGCTAGTCCTAAAGGAAGAATCCCAAATTTATAAGTCTATCCCTTATTCGCCTCTTACGACATCCATGGGAAATGAGATGGTATTATTAAACACTAAATATAAAACATCTCCACGTTCCGTTCACTCAACAAAACCCAACGCGGCGAACTTTCAGTTAAAAACATTTTAACCAACAACATTAGAATTCGGTGGAAAATCATTTAGCATTGCGTTCCGTTTCACCGTAAGTAACAATACCCGCATCCGCTTTGGTTGTTGTTTAACAGGATTGTAACGTGATCAAAACTAACTGAAACTGCACGTATCGAGGGGTATTAATTCCGTTTTACGCTTCTAGGTAGGTATTATTTTAGACAAGCTCTAGAATACTACCGAATTTCTTTACGTTATATTATGATACAGACACACGCGCACATATTAAGTGGCTTTCCTTTAGGGGTAGACAGAGCCAAAAGTCACGAGATATTGTTATATAAGATGGCATTGATGGAGATTCAAAACATTTTTTTTTAAACAGCGCATCTAACTTATTGTGAGACTGGCTGAATCTATTTTACGAGTATTTTCTTCTTTCGTCCACTGTGGCGCAGCGGTAGTACGCTTGTCTGTGCCATCTGAGCTCCCGGGTTCGAATCCCGGCCGGGGCTTGATGAGAAAAGAACTGTGTGATGAGAAATGTTTATCTATACAAGTATTTATCTCGTAACACAAGTCTCGAATTTACTTCGAGGCTAACTCAATCTGTGTAATTTCTCCCGTATATATTTTATTTTATCTTTCTATTATATTTTGATGATTTGATTGATGTATGTTTGTCAATCCATATATAAATATATATTTATATATATATTTAATTACATCTTAAAACAGAATATTTCTCTTTCGTAACGTCAAATTAAATCTGAAAAGACTCCGGTTCGAAATTGTGTTCATGTTTACGTCAAGTGGTATTGCATACATTTAATTTGATGTGATGAAGGCATACTATGATATGTCGTGAAGGTATAGTATGTGCCGTTGGGAGTTCACGTCGGTTAATGCAGAGGAACGTTATAATAGACATATACAAATACACAAACATAGATAACACAGAAGAAGCTATTTGTAAATAATTATAAACTATATATTAATTAGATATATTATTAATTATAAACTATTATAATAATAAAAAATAGATGGTACAATAAAATAATAAACTAAGTTCACTATGCAACACACTTAAAGTATTTCCATGCTGAGAGAGAACATTTAGTTTTTAATATGTTCTTCATTATCATCTTAGTCAAAATAAGTACATTCAAAATAAATAAATAGTAAATTGTGATTGCGTTCTGAAAAAAAATTTACCGCCGCGTCTTTTGAATAAAATACGATAAGTAAAATGTACTCTTAGAATCACCAAAAAGTCAACAAATCACTGAAGGTGATGATTCCCATTTTTAATAACTATTTGATAAAACTTTTTGAATCTTCTTCCTCCTAATATGAACATCCTCACAACACGGTAGAAGAACCGGGGTTACGCCTTTTTTATACATATTTATTAACATTTGGCACAGAAAACCTATTATCCATTCAATGTTAATATTTTTTTTTAATAAGTAAACAATAATTCTCATTCGGTATTTGCTTGTCACTTCTATACCCTCCACGTTTTGTATGTGACCCAAGTCAAGGCGACGCATTGGGATGCAAATCACATTATATGAGGTTCAGCATTGTGTCATGAACGAGAGCTACCATTCAGTGTCAAATGGCAGTATGCCAAGGTTGGACTAAAATAACGTTTTTAAGGCTTATATTGCGTAGAAAGCAAGTACTTACTTGTTACTTAAAAAAAACTTAAGAAGGTATCTAAGTGAAAAAACAACTTAAAACTCGGTAAGCGTGTATATTTAACTCTGACATTTAAATAACTTATTATTATTATTATTTTGTTATTGTTAAAAACAATCTTAGTAAATTAACGTCGCTGTAGAATTCGCTGTTTCTTGAGCTTTGGAAGCGAGTGCAGTATTTAATGACTATATTTTTCATTTCAATCAGAGATTCCTTACATAAATTATTTTTTCTTTTAGAAAAAAATATGATAATTTAATTCGGAAAAACTGATTCTCTTATATTCGTATTAAAAACATTTCTATGGCACGTACTATTATTATATTTCTATTATATCTCTCAACACATGAGCAGAAATTGATAACATGCAACGTAAATATATGACACATGGCTAATGAGAGACGCATTAATGTTAACCATACAGAATTCAGATAAAATATTCACAGAGTAATTACGAAATAACAGATCCGCCAGTGAATGGCCGTAACACCAGACAACGTTATCCGATCGCACTAACACTGTTCACACTGATGACAACGGTTTATCTGATTCCCAAAATATTTCACAAATTATATGACAAGCTGATTGATTGGATGAGATATTGATGAGTGTATTTGAAACAGAACTGGAAAAACTATAGAAGCAGGAACCAGGCATGTATCGTGGAAAACGATGAGAGAAAGACCTAAAAATCTATAAAAGTGGTAAGCACTGAGGACTGTAACTTCGGAACTGATGGTTGTGACGTCATAAGGCTTATTCAATCTCAATTATTTCACAGCTTTACAATTACGCAAACAATGACGATACATCATTCCTTTGGTTTCAACTTACTACAATATTTTTATTTAAATTTCCATAAAACCGACGTTTATTTATCAGACAGGGATAATGAGATGTAAACCATACTGAATTTACAGTGTAATTACAAAATAACAGATCCGCCAGTGAATGGCCGTAACACCAGACATGTAACGTTATCCGATTGTACCAACATTGTTAGCACACACACTGTCGCGCTCACCCTGATCACAAAACAACGGTTAAATTGATTCAAAAAATAATTTCGCAAATAATTCGACACGCTGTTTAAACGGATGAAAACATCCATGACTATTATTAAAATGTGAAAGTGAGTTTGTTTGTTTGTTTATAACCTCTTCGCAGATAAACTACAGAACCGATCTGCATTCGCATACATATAGAAAAGGACATATGGTTAGGCAAATATACGTCCTGGTGAAGGTTGTACTTTTCGTGAGATTAGCAAAAACCGATATTCTTTTGTTCTCTCTTACTCGCAGCTTTGCCGAAGCGAATTTAACACCAATTCGCTTCGGCAAAGCTGTGAGTAAGAGCTTGTAAATTACAAATCATATTGTTGCACTATTTATTCTCACGAAGGGTTGTTAAAAGAATCACGTCTCTTTCCATAACCCTTGCATACTTTTTTTGCTTCATCCGCTTTCATCAACTTTTATGACTATCTGTTTAGGGTACTCTTGACCTGACCATCTGAACTTAGCAGAACCTGGGTTAACAATACTGGGTTTCCCTAGGATAGCAAATATAGTACAAGTAGGTACAAGTATATGCTTATATTTACCAATAGTTAATCTTAATTAAGAATTCTTAACCGTTATGTTTTCACTAAAATTAACTCAAGTTGTCTCTAAAACTTTAATATTCTGAAAAAAAACTAAACGTTTAATCTGAAAGATTATGCCAACTACTCACTCGCTATGGTAGGGTCAGCCGGTAAATCCGGGTGCGTGTTAACGTTATTAATTTAACCGCGGTTCTAATTAATCTCGACCGCTGCTGACGCTCCCACGCCGTCGGGTCGGAATCTCGAAACCCAACTAATATTTTGGTGATAAGAATAATTTCAGCCACTACATTAAACCCAATAAGCAAGTATTGGTCGTCGTCGTAACAACAGAGATTCTCGATGATCAAATCGATAAGGTGCCCAATTTAAATCGTTCAAATCCCACCACCGTGATCCTCTTTTCTGTAATGTACATAAGATTTAGTGCAAACTGAGGATGTTACAGTGAAGGAAACCTGCACAGCCCTTCAATCTTTTAAGTCTGTTGGCTCTGTCTGCCCCGTAAGGAATTAAGACATAAGTATATGTTGTTTAACTGTAGGTACTTACATTTTATTGAAACTTTTCCAAATCCAGCTAAATTAGAATAAATCTTGATGGATATTTTTTTAGAAAATCTCGTAAATTTTTACATCTTTAATAACGTTAAGTAAAAAGTTTATGTTGGAAGATCCCACATGTCTCAGGAAAATTTGCATATTATTACATTTTTATGAGAAAAGATATCTTTCCACGAGGTTTTTTCTTATTCAAGTAGAAAATACCTAATGTGAATAGTATTTGGCAGATTAGGTATCGTTATCGCGACTTACATGGCAATTTTTTTTATCAAATGTTTCTACACAATGATAATTCCGTCTTACCTTCGCAGTTGATTCAAAATTATTAATCTTAGAAATATGATCAGAAATAATACTAGAGTACATTAACCTATTTCAAAACATTAACGTGTTCAATCAGATATAAATTTACTCTATTTGAATCCAAATAACGTGGCGATCTCTTAATTGGCAGGTCTCCATATAGCAAACTAAAATAATTTACTTTTGCTCTTTTACAAGGAAAAGCGACTTCCTCTAAACGCGATATAGGTCAGAGATCGATAGACACCTAGCGGAGTATTTTAGAACTATTACTTACAGTGATTCCTGAAGTTATCAATAGATGGCGGTAGGATGAATATTTCCTCTGCGAAAAAGGGTTTTATGGTATTTTATATTCGACCAGATAATGAAAGATAATAAAATATGAAAGAGTGTCTCCAGTCAGATACTTCACAAACCTATGATCTAGGTAGTCTGATCTCCATTAAGAGGGGATACCAAAAATTTTGTTACATTGTAATCAACAGGGGAATGAGCTTATTTCCATAGTCGCACCCTTACGTCTTTCACGTTCGGAAAATCTAAACCCGCTTAACTGCTAACAACAGAAAAGTGTTCATATGAAGGTTTCTAATTTTAAAAATATTGTCATATAATTTCCAGCACTTAACAATAGAACCACTCCATATCTTTCACATGGATGTCGTAAAAGAAGACTAAGGATCATGCTTATAAACTTAGAATTCCTCTTGTAGGCGATTTGCTAGCAACCTGTCACTATTTGAATCTCAATTCCGTCTAAAATGGCATTTCAGTCTTTTTTTTACTGTTGGCTCTGTCTACCACACAAGAGATGAAAACGAGACATTAAGTACGTATGTTTACAAAAAAATAAATCAAAGCAAATGATATGATCATACAAGCTCGGAAGTAATATGGACTGCATTACTACTTATCACTTTCAATCATACACGTATTTCAATAACCCTTGACGTGACATCATATGGACCGTTTCACGCGAAGGGGGCTCAAATTTTTCGCTTGGCCAATCAAACGAGTCATCCAGGAGATAATTTGACGTGTCGGGCTCATGTCGAGCCACTGTCAGGCAAACAAAGACTGGGTGCAGTGTTACCAACACTGATAAAAAGTCCCCCAAAATTTATCTCCCACTGTACTTTATTATTTATTTACTAACTTAAGTTTTTGAAACCTCTCTTGTATAAGATATACGAGGTACATGAATAAATGAAACATACAAATGGAAAAACACGCTTTGTTTTTGGAATTTCTCGTTTTAAGTGTCTCGTTTGATAGTTTTTCATCATCATCATCTGACGATGTTCTTGATTGTATTTTAAGCTATGTTTTTAAGAGCTCAATGTCTCTATCTAAGCTAGATGAAGTGAAAAGCGAAACTTAAAATAGATTTTTGTTTTGTAGCTTTATGTCACATTTACAACGTTGGTGGCAAATATTTGTAGTAGTAGCATGCTACCAGAAACCAACACACTCCCTAAATTTGGGGAAAATCCCTAAGTTGGCCACCATGACTGAATGCTAACCCGCGGGCGCTCCGGAAGCGATTTGACTCCGGAACTGACGTCACGGTGGGGTCGTTTGATACAGGCGATGTCATAATGCGAAAGGTTAGATGTTGATGACTGTCGTGTGTTATCTACATCTACATTTTGTACAAATGTTATGAAGAGGACACATTTTTTATTTCATTTCCAAAGTTTTTCCTCATCTGGCTTTTTTATCATTAGGCAAATTTTCTACGCAAGTTCATGAGAATTACCACATTTTAAAGAGATTTTTAAAACTGTTGGCTCTGTCTAACCCTCGAGGGATAAAGATGTAATCATAGTTTGTATGTATGTACACAGAAATTGTGAAAAGAACTGTGTCTGTGGGATGAGCATAGTATGGTTGCCAACATGTGATCTCAGAGCAAACAATGCTTGTTCTATGGTATTATGGGGTAATAACTTTTGATGCAGGTACGGAAGGAAGTCGATAGGAACACATTAAACTATGCAGTGTTCAAAATTTACGACATACGTATGGATAAATTTAACGACATAGGGATATTAAATATAACTTTGGAATTAATTGGCCGTAGTTCTTCATTTGGTTGCTTATTTACTTTGTACATAAGCAACCAATGAAGAATAAAGAAAATAAGTAATTTGTTTCGCTTTTTGAGTCCATTTTTTACTATTTCGCGAACATAAATCATTAGAAGAATCTATTCATAGCGTAGTATGCAATAATAAAATGTAAGACGTAATCTGTGCGCATATCGAATCATGCGCTAACGCAGAACAAATGTCTGGCCATGACCAATAAAATCCTGATCTCACGTCGTCTAATGTTCATCTTGACGTTATCCCGGCTGTGTTTTCCTTTACTCTTCTTAACAGGGACACTTATGAGCCTGGGGTTTGCCTAGACCCATAACGCAGGAGTAGGTGAGTTATGACTCCACGTGATTACACGAAACAGCTCCCGTCTGATCCTCCGGATCCTCCTGATTTCTATAGATATTAAATACTTATTTTAAACAATTACGATAAAAGAAAAAGATCAAAGCATTTATGCATTTTTTTTTAAATTCAAACTTGCTGTATTTTTAAACTTATTTATATCGACGACTCAGCGGATAATTTAATTATTTTCAAGATTTTCCGACATTCACATTAAGACATAAGATAAACAGAAACATTTTTAAATGACCATTCGAGTATATACATATACATTGTACAGTATATAAAAGTAATATACGTACATACTGCACAATGAACATAGCTATAACCAATTACTGAAGACCATTTCTCTCACGCCAATGTAAACAGGGTTGAGATCATTAATGTTTTGATAACACTGCAATAGTTTATAATGGCGGGGCGAACTTCAATCTAAATTATCAATCTCCGTCAATGAAATTGTTCAATCTAGAGCAATGCAGGGAACGACAATGACGGCGGCAATTTAATTAACATCCCAGACTATATATATATATACTAACTACATGACTACTGCGTTTATTAATCTGAGTATTACGAATATCCATTGAATTTCATATTTGAGATTCCGGGGCACAATAATACTGTCCTTTGATAATTAATTCTGAAAGAACTTGTTTTTACTGTGTATTATTGTTTAAACAAAACGATATTAAAAATGTAACCAACCACTTCTGTATCTATATTACTGTAGCGCTGGTATATGGCTAATTTTTGAAGAACAAAACAAATGATTGGAATGCAATATTGTTTCAGGCACTTTATAATAAAACCACTACAACTCTTTCCCGTGAATGTCGTAAAAGGCAACTAAAGAGAATAGGAAAATTTATCTAGTGCAGCCTTATTGACCATTATTCAACATGGGTAAGGTTTCCCTGGATAGGTTATGGAGCTCAAACCTGACTTACATACATACATACATATAATTACGTCTATGTATATCTCTTGCGGGATAGACAGAGCCAATAGTATTGAAAAGACTGACAGATCACGTTCAACTGTTTGGCTTAGTAATCGAATTGAGATTCTAATAGTGACAGGTTGCTAGCCCATCGGCTAAAAGAAGAATCCCAAGATTTAATTTGAATAATTATTGAGTATTCAAACCTGACTTACCCAATCTGAAAATCATGACCAATCATCAATTATTTCCATGTTTTTGGCTTTGCATGGCTGTTAGTCACTTTTCTTTTTAAACCGACTCCATAAAAGCAGGAGGTTCTCAATTTGACTGCATTTTTTTTATCTATACAGTTTATCTACTTGCTTCTTCTATACTTGCGGATTTGTATAACTATGCATATGTTCGGTTTTTGTCATCCTGTGGTATTAATAGACACGCTGGTGCAAAACAGCGCGGCATGCGACCGAGAGTTCGCGACTTTGAGTCACCTAAGGCCATTTAGCACAAATTTAGATGACGCAGAATCACCGAAGATTCTTAGGTTTTTTTTGGTGACCGTCAAACAATTGGTAGTATATTCGTGTTTAGGTACAATGTGCATTTGTCCACGAATTAGATTTAAGAGTTTAGATATTTGTATTTAATAATATGTCTTTATAAGAATAAAAGTCTATAAACTTATTTATTTGTAAATTGACGTCCGGTGAAAATGATGCAGTGAATTTTGTTTCGCTGCTTCTTCTATACTTGCGCTTTGTAAACGGTAGGAGATATCATTAGATTTAAGTTATGTGACGTCATTTAGCATTTAGTGATATCTACCTTGTATCCAATTTTAAAATAAATCTATTATTCCTAAATCACAGAATTAAGATGTCCTACCCATAGAGACCGTGAAAAGAAATTAAGGGAACTGCTGTGATCAAAAATAATTAAATTAAATATTTCAGCAATCACAAATTGACGTGAATAGTGACAGATTCCAGACAATGAAGTAAATTATGTATTATCAATACCTACGTATCTGCCACATTTTATCTTATCAATGCGTAAGTATTTCTAATCTGTACGGAATGACTCTTCGTACACTGATTATCATTCATAATCATTCAAATTTTCCGACTAACATTTCTTGGTGTTTTTTATCATTTGCCTTGATTTTCATTTTCACAAAAACGATTAAATTTGGTAGATGTTAGCGAACACAGTTCAATACCATTCGAATATCTTCAGACAGATCCGAGCTAACAAAAACAAAATTTAATTATTATTCCAACAAGATTGACTTTCATCTCACCTTGGAAATTTACAATACGTAATCGATAAATTATCAACTTGTTTAGACAAATCATTTCGGCCCAAACTCAATATTCCAATGAACAGATGTTATCTTTGCTAAAATCACATAATTTTAATAGTTGAAATTTTTGGTACAAACCTCTCTTGGGCCGTTTAATACATTTTGCAGTTTCATCGACAGAAACATAGATAGACCATATGATAATTACATACCTAATCAATGTTTTATTGGCATAGACGGTTAAAAATAAGTAAAATCTCATCAAATTCCAATCAAACAGCGATTTGCCGCGCATCGAAGCAAAACAAGTTCCCGGTCGGAGTAAGTTGTCGTTGTTTGCAATGTCATCTAGATAAGACATTTATCTGGCCACGGCTTGCAACTGTCAGTTGCATCTGAACGTATCATTAACGCGAACTGACATTATTCATGAAAGCAGGCGACCAAATTTAGATGACGCAAAATCACCGCAGATTCTTAGGTTTTTTTTGGTGACCGTCAAACAATTGGTAGTATATTCGTGTTTAGGTACAATGTGCATTTGTCCACGATTTAGATTTAAGAGTTTTTATATTTGTATTTATTTGTAAATTGACGTTTGGTGAAAATGATGCAGTGAATTTTGTTTCGCTGCTTCTTCTATACTTGCGCTTTGTAAACGGTAGGAGATGTCATTAGATTTAAGTTATGTGACGTCATTTAGCATTTAGTGATACCTACCTTGTATCCAATTTTAAAATAAATCTTTTATTCCTAAATCACAGAAATTAAGAGAACTGCTGTGATCAAATATACTTAAAATAAATATTTTAGCAATCACAAATTGACGTGAATAGTGACAGATTCCAGACAATGAAGTAAATTATGTATTATCAATACCTACGTATCTGCCACATTTTATCTTATCAATGCGTAAGTATTTCTAATCTGTACGGAATGACTCTTCGTACACAGATTATCATTCATAATCATTCAAATTTTCCGACTAACATTTCTTGATGTTTTTAAAGACTTTTTTTATCTTTTGCCTTGATTTTAATTTTCACAAAAACGATTAAATTTGGTAGATGTTAGCGAACACAGTTCAATACGATTGGAATATCTTCAGACAGATCCGAGCTAACAAAAACAAAATTTAATTATTATTCCAACAAGATTGACTTTCACCTCACCTTGGAAATTTACAATACGTAATCGATAAATTATCAACTTGTTTAGACAAATCATTTCGGCCCAAACTCGATATTCCACTGAACAGATGTTTATCTTTGCTAAAATCATATAATTTTAATTGTTACAATTTTTGTACAAACCTCTCTTGGGCCGTTTAATACATTTTGCAGTTTCATCGACAGAAACATAGATAGACCATGTGATAATTACATACCTTATCAATGTTTTATTGGCATAGACAGCTAAAAATAACTAAAATCTCATCAAATTCCAATCAAACAGCGATTTGCCGCGCATCGTAACAAACAAGTTCCCGATCGTATAAGTTGTCGTTGTTTGCAATGTCATCTAGATAAGACATTTATCTAGCCACGGCTTGCAACTGTCAGTTGCATCTGTACGTATCATTAACGCGAACTGACATTATTCATGAGAGCAGGCGACCGTGTAAATTGCTGTTGTGATATTGAATCGATGGCGAGAACAACGGCTTTGTGTTTCAGAAGACTCATACCTTGCTATTCAAACAAGCATTTGCATAAATTCACTGACATACAATTTTTACATTAAGTCTTGTAAGTCACCTGTTTGAATGGAATATACCTATTTTTTGTTGTTTACGATTTAAAATTGAAATAAAGTAATTTTGGATTCATAATTTTTACCGAACAATTATTTTCCATTGGTATTCAATTACATTTTTAAAATCGTGTTAATGAATAGTTCAAATATTTTGATCCTATCTAAATAAGTGAGACATACTAAAGTAGATTTTAAGCAGTAATTCACATTTTGTAAATATACACATTTAAATGAATATGTTTGAGATTACTATCAATCATAAATATTTATCACTTTCAATGGCAATGAAGATCAAAACATCGCAACAACCAATATTCATAACTTCATTACGTACACTGAATCATTCCAAACGTGTTCCATTTAGCATTAGGTTTATGTGTATATCTTTAAATAGAACTTACCTTTTCAGTTTGAAGATATCGTTATTGGACGGAGATTCGATGCTGGTGATATTGACAGGCACTAGGTACTAGGTAGGTAATACAAAATAATTTAATAAATCCATTTAGAAACACATCCATGCAAGCAAACACAATCCTAGATTATTTGAATATACACACAAGACACACACTTATTGTTAGTTCACTTATTTCTTACAAGGCGTAAAAAGTATCTTCCAATAGCTATAACTAAGATAACCATGGCACACCATACCACAACGTGCGGGGATGCTGGCTTACTCGCAAACTCACCAGAACTGCTTCTCCCATCGTCTTTATCCTTAACAGTAAAACGCACAAAATCTTGTAAATGGCTGGGCAATTTTTTAACATCTGTTTCTTTGTTACCTTCAATCACTTTAATCTTATGTTCTATTACTTTGGGTTCCCTATATACATCTTTGCTACTTTCTCTTTCATCTTCAGTCTCAGGATCTTTAATACCTAATTTATCCCATCTCTCCCTTGCTTTTGATATAAATTCCTTTTCAATTCGATTGTTTACCTTTGAATCCAAAATGTCAAGTGCCGACATGCTCTTTGATACTGTTTTACCACTTGAAACACCACCACTATTGGTTATTTTTATAATTCTGTGTTGTTTTCTTTCTTGACGTTGGGCCATTTGGTTTATATATTCCGAATACATTTTATCTCGTAGCAATTCTTCTTGACTACTGCTAAACAATGATTTCAATCTACTTTGGTTGGGTTTTTCAACATTTTGTCCATTATTAAATAAAACATGCTCATTTTTATCGCTGTCGACATTCAGATATTCCATATTATCTTTGTCTTTAATTAATGGAGCTCTTGGGCTTCTTCTAGGTACAACTGGCGTATTGATCTTTTCTTCTTCTAAGCGTCTAATTTCAGCTTCAACTTCTTTTTCTTTTTGTCTAATATATTCCATTTGTTTATCACAAATATCTCTCGGCAATGAAGGCCGTCGAGGAAAATTAACTTCATGAATATTATCACGTACATCTGTAAAATGTCTATGCATATTTTGTATAGAAGAAACATCATTTTCAATGTCTTTACTTAAATTTCCAGTAGAAAAGTGAAAATATTTTCTTTCACTTTTCATCGACCTGAAAGAACTATCAGTATAATCCGAACTTTCATCACTTTCATAAAATGACGATGAATATTTTTTTGGTCTTGGCGGAGGTATGGGTTTAAATGAAGTGGAGAGATCTTTTCTAGTATTATTCATGTATGATTTTTTGAGACTATTTTCTTGGTTAAACTGGTTTCTCTCTTCGAAATTATTTTTAAAATGATAATCATTCCCTGAGGAGTTTATGTTGTATGTAACTGTTGGATCACGAATTAAGGCTAATAAACGACTTCCAGTTTGTGATTTAAAGGGTACCACAGGAGTTTCTTTGAAACGATCACTGTCTAATTTCTTTTCATTATAATATTCATTGTATCCTCTACGATCTACGAATTTCTTATGAGTATTTATAAGTTCACTAGCGTCTTCTTTTGTTATTACTGTATTTGTTTTTTCCATCAACATTTTTTGAGATGGTGATAAACAAATATAAACAGGATCTGTTTTCGACGGCAAAGCAGTCCAATGATTATCATCATGCGACTTTTTCAAAGATGAATTCCGGGGCTGCACAGGAGGTGCTAAAGGCTCTTGACTGCTCGAAGATAGCGATACTTTCTGTATACTTGACAAATCAGGCAAGGGATAATACGGCATCTTTGCTTCTTTAATGTTTTCCTTGATATTTACTTCGTCTTTTTCTTTTGTAGTCAAATCGTAAACGTTAATATTTTGCAAACGTTCTGAAACGGAAGCCAATTCTTCTAGAATTTTCTCCCCATATGGAAACTTGGCAATTTTTATGACGCACAAATCTTTCAACGCTAAAGGCTGACATAATATTCTATATTCGCTGTTATGTTTCTCAGTTGATCCTGTAACACATTCAAATACATCTTTAACATGAGTGGCATAAGAACTTTTTACATTTTTTGTAGAATTTTCGTTATTTTGCCAGTTTTCGTCATGCAACATGTTAGACACATCATTCAGGGATGAAGAAGTTGGGTTGTATTTAGCTGTGCACTGGGAAGAAGAAACGCTACTTGAGGAATCTTGTCGAGTAAAGTTATCTTTTATATTTTCATTTGGTAAATCAGAATCAGAAGAAACTTCATTGATTAAATTATTGAATGCGTTATTTAGTTCACATTTCAAAACTTTCAGTTCAAGGTTGAACAGATGCCTATTATTATCGGTATTTGATTCTTTATTACATCCTTGAGACGGTTCATGATACGACTTTTCGTCACTAGGACCATTGCTTCCTTTTATTTGTGCCTCATCTAAATCTTTGACATAGAGATCAGTTTTAATATCATTTGTAGACAATACGACAATTTCATTGGGGTTAGGTGTCGTTGTATTATCAGCAATCTCTGTAACACTTTTATTCTCATTTACTTCAATACATTTTATGAGATTAATATCACTTATTTCTTCTTTAGTTATATCAGATTTTATTTGTTCCTTACTATCGCAAATGAATGTGTTTTTCAGTAATTCCTCAGTGTCAATTACTTCAATAGTGGGTGTTATCATCCGAATCGATACATCAGTTTCCACACCATCATCAGTTTCATCATCAATATCATGTATTGAACTCGTGCTACTAGAAGAATCTGTCAGATATACCACTTCTGCACCAGTCATTTTTTCTACCTTTTGCATCGTCCAGTCTCCGCGGGCCTCTGTTATTCTTGGTTCTATTAGTTTAGTTCCAACTAACATACATTTTTGTGGAATCGGTCTAGCGTAACTTTTATTCCCAAAATGGCCTATGGATTTTGTTACATATTTTTCATTTAATTTTGCTTTGTCTTCAAATACTTCATCTTCCAAATCTTCGTTATCACTTTTTCTATCACTTAAATACGATTGGCGTCGTGACGTCATTGACGATTCACTACTCCCTTCTTCATCAATGACGTCCAATATACGAGGAGGACCAACTCTCTGGACAAAAAGTTCATCAGCTAGACCCTTTTTTCGAAGTCTGTGTTTGATTTCACGATTTATTATTTGTTCTATTTCTGTTTTAATCTCTACCGTATTTACATTAGGATTAGTTGACAAGTTCAAACTTTGTAAATAATGTCTTAAAGACATTTCTTCATCAGGTGTAAGAGATTTAGTTTGTTCACATTGTGCTACGTTAAGTGGAATTGTTGTTATAGATAATGTTCCAGTAGCAACTTCCTTTACATCGGTAGGAGTAGTATTGGGGTTCATCTCGTTTGCCTTCTCCCACTCTACATCGCTATCAACTTCGTAGATCAAAACATTATTACCGTCAATAACAGGTAAATTATTTTCGTTTTCCGCTTGAGTTGTTATATTATCAGTGATTTCAACAATGTGAGGTGCATCATCGTTATCCAAACTTTTACTTTTAATACTATCTAATTTAGATTTCTTTCGTTTAGATTTACTTTTAAGAGACTGTTCTGGAGATTCTACTACGTAAACGTCACTGTCTTGAGTATTTACATTTTCATTCAAAGGAAATTGGGAGGAAAGTGCTAACGGTTCCACTATGTCATTATTATTATTAAGATCCTGAGACGTGTTTTCAGTAGCAAAGCAAACAATCCTATCTTCAATCACATCATTGTCACTTTGATTACTTACAGACGGTTTAGGAGTTTCTATATTAACAGGGTTACTTTCTATTTTCTCGGTAACTGAATCTATGTCATCAGTTGAAATAGGCTGTTCAACACTACACGATTCAACATCTTCAATTTGATTCACCGCACTATCATTTTTATTACAATCTACACGTTGATTTTTGTTTTTTCTCTTGTTTTTATTGTTTTTACGTCGTTTCGGTTTTTCAGGCATATTTATACAAGTTATTACACGGTGTTATCACAGATACAACGTCATCATAATCACAGTACACACGTCGTCCAATCAAGAGCGAGTTCGTGCCGTAGGGCCGGTGCCTATTGCGTAGGTGTGACAGTCGCGGCAATACCGTCAGCGCGTTGGACTAGGGACTATGTCTCGCGTCCCTAGGTCACGAAAGGGCCGGGTCGGATTGGTTAAAAGCGAATGTTATTTTCTTTTCAGCGAGCGGTCGCCGGCCGCGGCAGTCGTGCGCTCGCGCGGCGATTTACTGATAATTATAAATGGGTTGAAGTGCGCGGACGCGCTGCGGACTTTATTTTTACGCGGAGACTTGTATGCGAGTGAGCGCGCCGGCTCTCGGCCGCGAAGGGAGCGCCCGCCGGCCGGCAAACGCTACGCTTGTACCGAACGCTATGGAAATTGTGTATTGCTAATTAATATTGCACACACGCTCCTTTCCTATTTTAGGGACGGGTAACGGGGAGGAACTTCAAAACAATAGCTCGTTCTGCGACAAATAAGGGTTTGAAGCGCATGACGCAATTAATAAATGCGCATGTTAATACGTTATGTACATCGACGAAAATAAAGCTTAACGCCGACTACGGAGGATATGAAAAAAATTATAATTTGCCTTGATAAATACAAATACACTAATTGCATGTTGAGTACAATAAAATATATATAAGATAAGTTATGTATCTATTGTAGGTAATTAAATATTAAAGTAAAAATGAGGTATCATCATTTACCGCAATACAATAACGTCTTGGATAATTATAATTTATAATCTGATTAAATTACGCAAAACAGTCTGTCAAAACAACTGTCAGTGTAATTGCTAAATTTAGCTAAAAGGAAAGAATTTTGTACGCTATTGTTAGTTCAAAGATTATAAAATAAAGGATTAGACAAATAGTCTTAAGAGCTCTAACTTGAGGCCAAGCACCTTGAGCTTGAGATTCAGTAAGTAAGAGGTTGCCAAGCTAAGTTAAAAGCATTGATCGATTTTTACAATCTGTGTGGAGAACCAGCTAATTGTTTTTTTTTTGCTCCCAAGCCATCGTAGAATTTCGCACTACATAAATATAGTAACTTCTTTCGCTTTTTACGATATCCTCGGAAATTATTGGTCCTATTACAAACTACCCAGAACCACACGGCACGCATATTGGAATAGGAAGTAAAACTGGCTCAATAAAGTTCACTTTCAACAAGGTTTCTCTAAACGAGGCATAGCTCGTTCGTTAGGTAACCTAAAACAAGACTAACCGGTCGTTTATCTAGCCTTGCAGGTCATCTAGCCTGATTGACCATTTCCACTGGTGCAGTCTGTTTATAGCAAGCAAATTGTTAAAATTACTCTGTGCGGATGTGTGAGGACAATTACTAGGTGTTCTACACCGCTTTGTGCGAAATTGTACGATGTATATAATTTGAATTTACATGCACACATAGAATCACGTCTGTTCCGTTGCGGGATAGGAAGAGCCAAACAGTATTGAATATACTGAAGCCACCTTCAGCTGGTGGCTAAATAATGGAATATCTAATAATTTGAATGTATCTTATAAAAGTAAGATTTACCTCTTGTCTCACTTCTTGTATCTAATCAATAGTAAAATTATACTCAAAAAATGTCTATTATGGGTACATTTCTTTAGATACTGCTATTTAAGGTAAACATGTAGATTCAGTAGTGGAAAGATGTAGTCTCTGCCTACCCTGCGGGAAAGAGGCGTGATTTTATGTATGTATGTATGTATATAGATTCAATAATGAATTACTTTTTCTATATCCTATCCTCATATTTGATTACATAAAACATATATTTTTGTTGAAATAAATTTCAAATAGCGTACCTTAATCTTAATTAACCTACCTATTGACTAATGTATGAATGAAATGGAGTTGAAGCGGGCTTTTGTTGTTACTTTTAAAACTACAAGTTGCCTCAAATAATGTATTATGAACACACATATTGTGATTTCTGTTAACGTCAATGAGGTGCCAAATACCTCTCCGCTCCTAAATCTGGAGTATTATGTCAGTGTTAGGAGATGGTCGCCGAGAGACTTGGCTTGACTTGACACGTTGGCTAACTAGGAACAATCTATTTTGATGGCGAACAGCTATTGAGGTTTTGTTTTGTAGAGTGCGCATATGCAGCAGACGAGTGTGCAATGTGCAACTGAAAGATTATAATGCAAATATAGTATAGAGAAAGAGTATATTTCTTTGACGTAGACTCAAATTTGATAACACGAGGTAGCGTCGTCGTAGCGTAAACAAATCCGTTCTGCTTTTTTGGGATGAGACAAAACAAAACGCCCACATTCTCCCATTTGTTTCTATTACAATTTAATTCATATAAGTATAGTTACAGTAGTATAAGTTTATGGAAAGCAAATTTCCCATAAAAAAAAAGATTCCGTAATAAATCTAGCTGTTTCTACATACATACATACATAAAATCACGCCTCTTTCCCGGAGGGGTAGGCAGAGACTACCTCTTTCCACTTGCCACCATCTCTGCATATTTCCTTTGCTTCATCCACATTCATAACTCTCTTCATGCAAGCTCGGCGGTTTCGGGTACTTTTGACCTGACCCTTTACCAGGACGTCCTTAATTTCTACATGTTTTCAGATATTTGTGTTAAATAAGT
Source organism: Amyelois transitella (assembly GCF_032362555.1). Lineage (NCBI taxonomy): Eukaryota > Metazoa > Arthropoda > Insecta > Lepidoptera > Pyralidae > Amyelois > Amyelois transitella. Next base: position 3,126,984 of record NC_083512.1, on the reverse strand, counting down.
ACGACCACAATACGGCTTATGTTTTCAATGTTATTAAACCTATTTAAGTTTTTATATCTACTAGAAGTTCCAACCTCGATGTGCGCACTCTACATAATTGTTAGCTCCCCGTATTCTAATGCTAACAGCTATTTGGCACTTTGTGAATGACATGCCGAAATGTAGCGCCAGAATAATTAGTTACGTTACTAGGATTCATTCTAGAATTTTATTCGCAGAATTGTAAGTATAATGTGGAACGCGTGTACAAAAACGCGATAGCTACGTACATAATGTTGTAGTAATTAAAAACAAAATAAAAAGTATACAATTGTATACGTACATACAAGTCCTTTCAGTTTACGACAAGACTCGATAGTTTATTTGTCGTTAACAGAAAAGCCACGTTTAGCGGGAAAGCTAATGTTATGATATTGTACGCACGATTGTGGCTCATTAGTTAGTTCTGCTAAGAACAATAATTGCTGTATTTTGTAATCTGTGAGGTTTTTTAGAAGGTAAAAATAAAATTAGGTATGTTATGATATTCCCGACTTATTTTAATTCAAGTCATTGATTCATTTAAGATATTTCTACAGAAGTAAAACTGTATAATATTGACATAAATAAAAAAGTAAGTTATTGTTGTTTATGACTAACTTGTGCCTTTGAACTCGTCTTACGTTATCCCTTAGAAAAGTAAATATGAAAATGGCTAATTCCCTCTCTGTCGGAAAACACGTTGTTTTAAAATATTCCAAGGTTTATAAAAAAAACTGTTTTGAACATAAGTGATGATGAAGTCACCAATCCGCCAAGGAGACAGTTTTTGTGAAATGTTTGTTAGATTTATGCTAGAAACGAGTCATCTTTAATAATGCGACATACTTAAAATCTACTTTGAATAATACAGAGTGATGTGATGTATGTTCACTTTTATTAAGCCATACAGCTGAACGTAGACTTTCAGTCTTTTCGAGACTGTTGGCTCTGCCTACCTCGTAAGGGATGGAGACGTGATTGTATGTATCCTCTTAGTGGTAGTTCCAATTGCGTCCTCACCTCGCTAGGGGGCATTTATGACAATGTTCCTAGATTGTTAAAGTCAGATTTTTTTACGAAACGACTCACGTCTGACCTCCGCAACATTTGCAGGAGAACCTAACCCAGGAATCAGATCATAGGAACAAAGTTCGGTTGACTGAATGTGCAAGTTTTCCACTATATTTTCTCTCGCCAAGCTCTGTGCCTATATGCTGTGCAAATGTGTGAAATATTCCATTGTTGGCATAATGAAAATCATACACCGCCGCTTTGGTTTTAACATTGACGTTGGAAATGTGTTTGTAAAGTAACAAGTGTATGAGACATAGCTGATCTCTTGAGATTCAATTTGCTCACGTCCTAGTTTAGATTCGGAGACAGCCGTAAAAGAAAATAAAATGGCTGGATTTAGGTCAAGACTATTGTATACTGCGAGGGTGTTTAAATCGAGTCTACTGCTCATTGAAGATGCTCTGCATTCGATTTATTTGCGGGTATTTGCTATTATCTCTGTCTAGGTGGAAAGAAATCTAGATATTTTAAAGGAATTAATGTAATTGTTCATTTGCTTCAAAGTACGACGAAGTTACGTAAGTTAAATTGGTATTGGTTCAATACTAATTTTACAATATGGTCTTGACGGGCACAATGTCCAGTTCTTGATGAGCCTGTAATCTATGTTGTTTGATTTTTTTATTAAGGTTCTAATTAATTTGAAACTTCAAAAATTAAAACACACTGGATCAGAATTAGATAAATGATAAATCAAATAAATAGCTTAATATTGCAGCGATGATAAGTGTAGTGATGATAGCATAAATCATGCTAATACCAGTATTATGAGCAATAGACATGTATAATAGATGATAACCCTACATCACAATAACACAAACAACGTCCCACGAACAGGAACACGTTTGTTTCATAAAATTTTGAAAATAGAACGTGACGCAAACGCAAAGCGATTGCATTGCGAACTTGCACGGGCGCACTTCCAAAAATATCAGAGGGAAATGACAATAAAAATCGTAATTTTTGATATGTTTTCGCGTTGTGGAATAACAAACGAACGGTATATGTTTGTGGATGACATCCAGGATCCATCGTCGGATCCAGGCTAGTGTGCCAAGCCAAAGTGCTGCCGCGGACGCGGTGGTGGCCATTTTTGGCACACTGTCAAGTCGAATAGAAGGGTTATAAGGTGAATGTGTCGTTACTTCTACTTTGATCTATTTAACTGGTTTATAACTTTCGCGTTTTTTCTATTTGTAAATACTAAAGGTATTTAACGCGCACGTAACCTTCCTTTATTTTATCTTAGACGTTTCAACTATTTAGACTAAAGGAACATAATCTTCACTTGTAAAGCCTTACTCTGTGAATAAAGGAATGGAAAGGAAAAAGAAATTGGAATTACTACTCTGTGTCACTGTCTACTTTGATAAAAATCCAAGTGTATAATAAATAACAATTTTGATACGTGTTTGGTGTTTGGATGGGTTTGAATTCCACGGGAAATCTTAAATTCATACATTTTTAAATTTTTAAATCAGAATCTACACAACAAGGACCGACGAGTTTGCATAAAGAGAATTATTAACGTAGATGAACCAAGAGATCAGGGATAGTGGCAAGTGGAAAGTTGTAGTATCTGCCTACCCCTCCGGGAAAGTGGCGTGATTTAATGTATGGAAACTGCACAACACAGGAATGAATTTAAAGTTACCTACAACTCCGTGATTTGATAAAATCCCTGTTAAAAGTACCTTAATACTTGTGGTTTACTTGAACTTGTACACTTTAAAACCCCTCAAAAGCACTCAAATTTCCAATTATAATATCAAAAAATAAATTATTATTATAATTAACCGTAAAATGCAAAACTAACCCCAAAATATTAATTTTCAATTGTTTTACATCCTACTCGTGCAAAGTTACACCTAGTTGAGTGATTGTAATAATTAATGTAATTAATGCGCTTGTGTTACCAACTATGAAAAGTGGCCCAAATTATTGACAAATGAATAATTGCGGCGGAGGTAAAATACCGCGATTATACTAGTTGGCTGTGATAGGATGTAGGTGCGTCATATTTTTACCGCAAATATGTAAGTATATTTTTATTTTTGTGAGTAGTACATTTATATTTTATTATACTTCTAAGTGGTTAAAAATCATTTGGGAGATGGAAAACCTTATTTTACTTTATTAGCGGAGTTTATAGAAAATTTGAAAAATTTTGGATAATTTTATTGATTCTGTTAATACAAATCGAATGCATTTTTTATATATAAAAAATTGCTTGCTTGCTAAAACATTGCTTAAAAATGTGAAAAAGACGAATATTTTTGCTTAAATTTTCTTTAACAGATCGAACCATTGTAAATACCTATTAGTCAAATAATACAAATTAAATTACTAACTTCAAGGGTTTAAATATGAATATCTACTTTCCCGTGTCCTTTCAGTCTTTACGAGACTGTTGGCTCCGTCTCTATCTCGAGTTTCCAACTAGGTATCCGAAGCTCCGGTTTGCATAGAAATTGTAACGATCTTCGGTGGAGGAGAAAACTTTTGCTTCATATTATTATATGGAAATAGGAATATATGAACGAAATGCCACTTTGAATAAAAAGAAAACTAAAAAAAAATTACAAACTGAATGTTATCTTCCACATAGGTATCATCCTTTCAGACATTAGTCTGGGTTGCCTCTTTACCCCTAACCAAACCCATATTGGATCAAAATTTCACGTCTAAATGTGCAAATTTCCCCACGATGTTACCTTTACCTAGGGCTTCCCTGATCAGATCAGGCTTTCTTTTCTAACATTCCTCTTTACACTAGCAAAAACTTAAGATATCTCCACAATTGTTATGAAATAACTTACTCGAAATAAACATTGTTTTTTTTTTTATAGAAAATCTAAAAGCTTTCAAACACTTTCATATCATCATGATAATATTTATAGTCAAGAAATACTTTTCATATTTTAATAAATATTTTTTACGTACAATAAAATAATACGCCCCGGTTATATTATATAGGTGTAATATAATATAAGTATTTTAAGTAATAAAAGTATATTCATTTTCCGAACGAAACCGAACTCTTTCGACTTGTAAACAAAGGGAACACTTTGAGCGGAGTTAAATCGAGTTACGCACAACTTTATTTGGGTTTCAAACGTGAATCACCGGGCGCTATAGGGTACACCAAGCATGACAGTGTCGCTTAAATTGTCTTTTATCTCGGTGCAATAAGGTCTAAATAATGGTCTGTTTCAAGTTGCATCGTAACAAAGGGACGCATCGGGGGAACAAAGGGGAATGAAAAAAGAAGCAGTATGTTTGTAGGTACGTACGTTTTGGAGTAGGACTGTTGACCTGGGCGGATGTAGTTGGAGACTTGGGTGGTGGCTTGCTGGTCACCACATCGGCCGGCGACGTTTCCGCTGTGAAAAAAAAACAATAATTTTTGTATTTTACTTAAGAGAATTACATGTTCATTAAATTAGATAAACAATTCTTCACAAAATGATAATATTTGTCTAATTTATTTTTAAGTTGTTCATATCCTGTCAGCTGGGCTAAGTTATGCCTCTCTTTTTCTATAACGCTCTCTCTCTAAACATTACCCAGTCGCGATTTAATTAAAATTTTTACGGCCATAAGCTTGCCTGTTAACACTGATGATAATAGTTATTATAATATCCTATCCGATAGACTTGTCTTAACCACTATTTCTTTTTAGTCGTATCAACTCGACGAATATTTTAACTTTCAAGCAATAACTTTCGAACTGTTGTCTGATTTTGATGAAATTTAAAATGTGTGTACGATTTGATACTATAATTTTTATGTACGTAGGGTATCAATTTAAGATATTCCCAATTTTGAGAAAGTGTTTAAAGGTTCACTAGGTCTTTATTCGCGTCGAACGACTAGTTTAAATTTAGAATATTCTGGGTTTAGTGAGGGGTGTAATTATCTAAATTATAATAACGGCTTGGAACTAGCAGCTACGCGAAATACGTCTGACTATTGTTTTATGCGCGAAGTGTATTCAGACTTTAATTCTCGCGTAATTACTAATATTACAGTTATCGTATCAGATACCTTCGTAATTATACAAGTTCTAACGAATATTTTAAGTACTATAGATGTATTAATAGTTCGAGAGTACATAGTAAAAAATATATTAAGTATATCATTTGAAAGCAACATAAACATACATACATATGGTCACGTCTATATCCCTTGCGGGGTTGACAGAGCCAACAGTATTGAAAGGACTGAACGGCCACGTTCAGCTATTTGGCTTAATGATAGAATTGAGATTCAAATAGTAACAAGTTGCTAGCCCAAGTTTGTAAGCCTATCCCTTAGTCGCCTTAAGCAACATAAAATGCATTGAAAAATTTCAAAAATTTTCATTTAACTTTATAAAAATGGACGTGCCTGTTTTTTAATGTCCGACGACGATGGTCGATTGGTTAAATATAAAAAAGTGATGAACAGATTCAAATCCCACCGCGGCTATGAAAAAAATCATTAAAATCTTTTCTGAGTTATTATCTAATTCTATTATTGAAAGAACATCATATGCACGTTTAACAACTGCATGTCTAATACCTGCATCATGATCCAATCCAGGTTAGGTTCCTCAGCAAAGGCTGCGAAGGTTAGGGAGTAGCTTTGTGTAAAACCCTGACTTACAATGTCCAAAATTATGGTCAAAGCCGCGCCCTGGGCTCCTCTCCAAGTCGTGACGATGTCTAACGCCAGGAGGAAGATGAAGAAGAGTATTGTACACACATTTGTATTATGTCATTATACACATATGATCATATGTGTATAATGACATAATATCGCGTGCTATAGTTAGAGACATTACATACACTACACAATGCTTGCAGTCTGCACTTAAATTGACAAATACATACATACATATAATCACGTCTATACCCCTAGCGGGGTAGACAGAGCCACCAGTCTTGAAAAGACTGATAGGCTTAGTGATAGAATTGAGATTCAAATAGTGACAGGTTGCTAGCCCATCACCTAAAAGAGGAATCCTAAGTTTATAAGCCTATCCCTTAGTCGCCTTTTACGAAATCCGTGGGAAAGAGATGGAGTGGTCCTTTTCTTTTTGTGATGGTGCCGGGAACCACACGGCATTATACACATATAGATTTAAACATCACTGTACGTATACGTGACGTAGTTTTACAGTCACGATTAAAATTGGCGAGGATTCCATGAGAGTTGAAGTGACCTTCGGAACATAATGCACCCATTGAAATTACCACGTATATCGATGAGTTGAAACAGGTGTTTGTTTGTTTTGTAAATCTGTATATAAATAACATCAGCTGTTATTCATCTTTGTTTCGATTTCAAGCGAAATTTGTTTTGAATACCACCGCTTAATTTTTAATACTATTGTCACTGTTATTGTTTCTACGTAATCTATAACGATTTTATAGTAATCTTTAACGATTTTATAACCAAAACTATGAGCCTTTTGGGGTTAGATACCCTAGGATCATGGGGCTTTAATACCAATCGACCAAGAGCAAAAAAAAAATTGTTTATGGTATCCTATGACATGAACTGGCTCAGAGAATCAGCATTGATATTCAATATGTCAATGCTGCCAGCCCTCTGGGCATCCCGCAGCCTGACATGGTGCAGGCATTGTACAATTTAATTTGTAATTAATAAATCTTATTTAGTTTTTATACTTATATGCTTTTAAAGAACACTATTTTTTTAAATTTAAAACATTAATTTTCCAAGACAACTATAAACTTGTGAATGCGATTCCCGTTAAAACAATTAAAAAAAAAAACAAAACCAATGAATGACAAAGAGCTGTTGCAGGCAGTTCATTCAATTAAAACTGATTAAAAAAGTTCAAGGCGGGAAAAGTTCATGACATCCTTTTTAGTTACTTCTAGATTATAATCGAGTTCTATTTGAATGTTTTTAATAATATCACGTACAGATATAATTAATTAAATAACAAAAAAACGCGATTAATCTACGCCCGTTGTTAAATTATACACCTGATTGTTTATCTCTTTGTACAACCAAAACCTCCAAATAAATTCGTGAATCCGTAAGAGGCGATTAATAAAAACAAACTCAAAAACTAGAAATAAACCTACCTTGGACTTGGTTAGACGCTATGCCTATTTAAAATCAGAAACCTCATCCTAGATTAGATAGTGGGTTGGGTTTTAAAACAACACCGCTTAATCCTATAATATAAAATTCTCGTGTCACAATATCCGTTCCCGTACTCCTCCGACACGGCTTGAACGATTCTCATGAAATTTTGTGAGCATATCGAGTAGGTCCGAGAATCGGCCAACATAGAATCACGCCTCTTTCCCGGATGGGAAGGCAGAGACTACATCTATCCACTTTCACACTACAATTACCCAAACCAAAACCAAATGATTAGACTAGAGAGTTACAAAGTCGTCACTCACCATAATTCCACGCAAAGCAATGGTAGACAGAGGCACAATATCATCCGAGCGGACAATCCGACAAACGGATAGCCGAATCCTTATCGGAATGAATCCTATTCGAAATTCGAATACCGTTTAAATTAGTGATGTGATTATTTAGAAAAACTCCAGTCTCGATTAGTCGAGAACTGTGAACGATTTAGCTCCGGTAACGAAAGTGCACCGGGAAGCGAGTGATGGGATTTGGCACTGTCTGTCTTGGACTAACCCACTTAGAAACGAATATAGGTTCGTGACAAAGGGTAGTAACCTTTGGTGAGGCTAGTGACAGCTTTGTAATGGTCAATTTGATAATTATATAGCGTCATGATGTTTTAACTACATACATTCATACATATAATCACGTCTGTATCCCTTGCGGGGTAGACAGAGCCAATCATCTTGTCAAAAGACTGATAGGCCACGCTCAGCTATTTGGCTTAAAAAAAGAATTGAGATTCAAATAGTGATAGGTTGCTAGCCCATCGCCTAATAGAAGTTTAAAAGCCTATCCCTTAGTCGCCTTTTGAGACATGAGGTTGTATGTATGTATGTATGTATGTATGTAGGTATGTATGTATGTATGTAGGTATGTATGTATTGTATGTATGTATGTATGTAATTTCTATTGGTGCCGGGAACCACACGGCAAAAACTAGTTAAATTTACTTTTTTAAAATATTCCTTTATCGTATGTAATAGCGACTTACATTACTTAAGCAACACTTTATCTGTATAGTAACCTCGCTCTCTGGGATCAGAATAAACATAAGCTTTAATTAACATACACGTGAAGCCGGGCGGAGGCTAGTATTATATTTACTTATTATTCCACAAACATATTTTGCACACAAAATAATGTTTGTTACATTTTATCGAATTGGTTTTAGTAATATGATGAGATTTTATATACTTAAACACGGAAACCAAATCCAAATATTAATATTTTAAAAGCCTTATCAAAAGAGAATTAATCACATATGAATATACGTCTTTCCAAAAGTCTATAACTATATTGATGAATGTGGAAAAAGCGAAAGGAGTATACAGGGATCGTGGCAGTTGGAAAAATTATATTGTCTGCCTACCTATCCCGGAAAGAGTCGTGAGTTTATGTATAATTCTCGGATGTCAAAGAACAATCAAAGAAGTGTGCAGAGTAGTCTCTGCCTACCCCTCCGGGAAAGAGGCGTGATTTTATGTATGTATGTATGTCAAAGAACACAGATATATTATCGACAATGTAGACGTGTGAGCGACGTGATTTCTCGTATAGCGAAGAGATTAGACCGTGTACACAGCGAATAAGAGTACTTCTAATGTGTAGTGTGTAGGTTGTGTTTTTCTAAAAGCTGGACGGGATTTATAGATTAAAAAAACAAAAGACGTAAAACATATAGGGTGCCAAAGAATAGACCCAATTTTTCAACATACAATTACTTTTTTTTATAATTTTCATTAACTTACAAAGCTTTTGAATAAGAACTTGAATTGATTACAAATCAGGTTCAAAATCACGTTTTAAGACTTATATGTTTTAACATATCACATGTTTTTAAGTTAAACTTTCAGCAATACAACTGTGAAACCGAATTAATAATGATATTTAAAAGGGAACTTTTATTTTGCGTCCGAACGAACATTCTAATATCTGAATTCGGTAAACACGGATCATTGTAACATTGACATCCGAGATAAAATAAATGTACATTACGTGCGCATTTAATATCTGTATTATTTATAAATAATAATAATAATTCTATTAATAAAATTCCTACCGTTTAACTTTACAAGTAAGTTATCAGAATAAAAACTGTTTACGATCCATTTTACCTATGTACCTATAGTAACTTAAAATTAGTTTTACTTGTTACTTCTGTTTCTTTTATTGGTACACTGTAAAGCATAGCTCCTAAGCCCTCACAGCTTAATGGATTAGGCTTGAGAGAGATTCGTCTTAATTTGAGAAAATGTTAGTAATTCGTCAATCTATACTTATATTGAGTTCAGCTTGAAATTTGTAAGGGTGTAATTTGATACATTTTAATCCAACATAATAAAAATTAATTTTTATTGTTATAAAAACATCAAAATATTGTATAGAGGCAAAACAAAATAGGAGACAGCGCAAGCTATAAAAAATCGATAAATTGAGGCATGTCATAAAAGTGAAATGCGGAAACCCAATAAGGAGCCAAATTCTGGTTGGATCAGTCAAAGGTTTAATTAATGTGGCTTCAACGGGAATTACAGGAAATATTAATACGAGCCAATAATTTGATGGATGTAACCGGCCGTCGACAAAGGAACGAGTGGTACAGAGACTTTGATTGGAGATGATTGGTAAAGATAGCTTAATTTAGTTTGAGATGCAATCATGTCGATTTTTTTAGATTGCATATCATGGAGTGTAAAAATTTTGCGATTATATGAAGATACTGAATTAAATCCGTAAATAAAATTTTAATCCTAAAACGTAAAACGTGCATTTGCACTTTCCTCTAAAAGAAAGAAAACTGAATAAAATTAATCCCCGTTCTATGAAGGTTTCTATTTAAATAACCATTACTTACCCACTTATTTGGAAATAAACTAAGAGTAAAATATAACATAAGGCCTAATTTAATACAAAATAAATCATGCAGTAAATTAAAATATTTATCATCAATAATTAAATTGGCTACTAGGATATAATAAAGTTTCCCCGAAATCCGGGAGGTTTTGCGTGAAGGACTAACAAACAGCCACAAACTTCCCCGTTTGATGTTCTTGCGCACGCCTCCGCCCGAAAATTTACTTTCTTCCAATAAACAGATCATCGGGAGGTTATTGTAACTTCTGTTTGTATTAAGGAAATTTTCGTGGAATAAATAAAGTAGAATCCTATATTTTTTTTTTATTTCTTATTAAAGGTTTATTTATGGCTTTATTGGATCTATTGTACATGATTTCACATTGATCAATCAAAACCAATTGCCTACGTACTTTCTTATTCCTTTTTACAAAAATTTATGTATTATAGAAAATTTCTGCGAACGACGACTTCGAATCTTTCCGAGACTACAAGCTCTGTCAATCCCGTAAAGGATGTATGTATTTATGTATTAATTACCATGTTTGACTATGAAATATCAATTCCACCATACGCAGCCTTAAAATTTTAAGGACAAAAGCTTAAACCGTATAGGCACGGATCATACCCATAGTTTACCATTGATATAGTACCATCGATCAACTTACAACAAAAACCAACGAAACAAGACGCTCACCTAAAAAAACACAGTAATCCCAAAACCACGTGCTAATCAAAACGTCCACTTCACTGACAGGTCAACTTGACCGCAAAAAGCGACGGTCCGGTGTGACCGCGGCGCGACGCTGGCCGTAGGGCGACTGTCACAGGGCGCACGGCCACAATGGACATTTCTGTATGGAAATCACAATAAAATACCCGCTTTGTACATGATTACGACACGCTGAACTAAACACCAACGCGTCATCCCGGTCCTATCAAATGTACGAGTTTAAACTTTATGCGGCTGTGACCAGGTTCATTTGCAGGTGAGAGTATGGTGTTCCGTATAATTAAAAGCGTAATAAGTTACATATTTATTGCGTAATGTTCTGACATTGTTCTTTAGTGTCGTTTTCTTTGATATGCAGTATTCTTAATCAGCTGTAGTAATGCTTTTCATTTAGAGTTAAGCTTAACATTCACTGCGGTTTCAAACCAAGTCCTTAATGAGACCATGGCCGGGCAAAACCTAACATGGAATAAAGTGACCTATCGTCTGCCTGTTTCTTTTCACGCAGATTTATCGCTAAATGTTTAATTAAGCCATCATTAAAATTGATAAATAACTATGTTTTAAGTGGCCAAGTCATATTATTTCATAGTAGATACAGGCGCAACCACTTCAATTATTAACATATAGACGAAAATACTACTGAAACCCTAAAAACCTTATCATAGGGCAGGTTATACACAGTTCCGTGCGTGCATCGTGATTGACAAACAATATATTGTCCAAAGACGAGGTGTGCCGTGATGTGGGGCTAATTGTGCGAGACTAAATAAGGTTAGTTTTTGACATAGGTACGAGAAACGAGGAGATATGTATATTTTAAAGCTGGTAAAAAATATTCCTCAAATGATTTACTATAAGTTACTTAATACGATTAATAAAAAAAACAGGCAGTTCCTTTGTTTCTTGTAGTACCTTAAATAATAGCGTGTTTATCACATGCAAAGGCATAACTTCTTTGAAACGTGGATTTAAATCACAAAAAAGTGTCTTGTAAAAACTTTATTTAGATGTACTTAAACAACTTGCCACATCTCTTTCCTACTTTGATCATTGAACCATCCATCACCCTGAAATGTGTCACAGAGTCGGCTCATTCTATTCAACTTCTAAAAAGTGGGCCACGTAAAATAGATAACAAAATAATCATTTGTCATAGACGCTGTATCAATTATGAATAGACTCAATTTTCAATGGTTGTTATTTTGATTAATTGAAATGAACTTTGTTTACTATCAGAGCACAGTTCATCTTGTAGATCAAATTACATCTAATGTGGTCTTTCGAGGTGAAATTAATTAAATTTGCTTATCTATGGAGAGATATATGTGACAAAAATACATATAATCACATCTTGATCCCTTAACCTTTTCGAGATTGTGGGCTCTGTGTGCCCCATACAGAGCCCACAATGTCGAAAAGGCTGACATATCACGTTCAGCTGTATAGCTTACTAATATTAAAATTAAGATTCAAATAGTGACAGGTTGCTAGTTCATTGCCTATTCCTTGAAGATAATACAGAAGACGACTACTGACAAAGCTTTAATACTATCTTTAGTGGACAAAAAACATTGAAACTTAGAGTTAAGAATGATAAACGGGATTTAACTGGCATTCAAAACGCCTATCGAAACATCCAAATTAATTAAAGCACACATCCCATTCCACTCAAACATCTAATATTATATAACAAACAGAGTTTTTGATAAAAAAAGGCCAGCTTCAAAATTGGACCACTGTCTCCATTCGTATGAGTTAACACCACAATAAAACATAAAACATACACGTCAAACTCATAACATCCCTCTTTTTGGTCAAACCAAATCAAATATCTAACCAGCTCATCTTACCACAATAAACGTGGAAGAAACCCCACAGAGGACGCCATAATTCAATATCAGAAGTTCAATATTAATTACGCAAACCCGAAACCCTTTGAAAGAGTTTTCAATCAGCAATCGGTATTGTGAAAACACTGATTAGTTTGAACAACTCTCGTTTGTTTGCGGGGATAAATGCCGAAGTTGCAAGGAAATAGAGTTTCCGTGAAAATAAATAGGTTAACCACTGTTTAAACTAAATTTTATAAAATCAATGCATGTTTGGTGTATGTGAAAACTCACTTACGCCCGCGGGTTAATTGTCGTTATAGCAAATTTTACGGAAACCGTATTTTCCAGAAAGAAAGTGCCTGTTCTTCTATTGAGAAGAATAGAAAAATTTTAGCTCACACACAGTAAGAAGTACTAACTCCTAAATATGTGTACCTCTTTTTAATGAAGATTGCTCGAGTAAAAAAAACCTGAATAGAGGATAAACAGACTTTTACGGTTGGACACACAGACAAAAGAAAAGATAGGTATATGGATCGTATAGTCCTACTAGTTATAGAGCTGATAAACTATAACAATGAACTATGCCATTCAAAAGACATTATACCTACTACAAAATTCACGAGAGCGAATCCCAGAGAAACATCTAGCGAAATATAAAGGAGGTATAAACACGGAATCCTTGCATCAAGTTAACGTTAATTTTATCTCATAATCGCATTGCGGTGGCGCGCAGCCGACACGTCTCCGGAAAATTTAAATCTACCTCGGAAATCGCTGCCAATTACCTTGATGGGGAGATGGTTAACTATGCAGATTATGTTTGAGAGATACATGTTTATGTTTTGTTTAGTTTTGTTTTCATTTCTCACTTATTTTTCATATTTCGTGTTGTCTACCACAATGCTTCGTGGCCCGGAGTCAGTCTGCCGACTTGTCTTCACTTTATTGGTCATCAGTTCTATGTTCATCTATTCGCATATAATCTTTTGCGACGTCAAGCCTTACATATTTCAATAAACCTCAAAAATTGCTGCCAAGTACATTGATCAAGCGACGGAAAACTACGCATTTTAACTACGTTTATGTATTGAGTATTTTTTCATCTCGCTTTTAAACAAGCTTAACATTACGAGACTCTATCTTTATCAGAAACGTAGAGAAAGGAGTAAGCAAGATCATTTTACTAAAAAAAGTTTATCTCAGTCTCAAAACGAAAAGGCAATGCCTAAACTCCACTCTTAGCAGCATTTCTTCAAACTTTCCAAATTAGGCGATGCACCAACAAAAGCTAGTTCAGGAGTACAATCACGGACCAAACATCCAATAGACCTCGCAACTAGACCGTATTGCATCACAACAATTCAATTATCGTGGGAAGGCGATCCTCTCGACCGCTTTCATTCACTACATGCGAACATTATTCTCGGCTGTCCTACATTATATGGTCGGCCGTGTGGTTTCCGGTAGAATAGAACCACTCTAAATTCGTGGACATCGTTAGAGAAATTTCTACATATGTAAAAGCACGCCTCTTTCCCGGGGTGTTGGCAATGACTGCATCTTTCTATTTGGTACGATTTATACATACTTCTTTCGCTTCATCCACATTCACTACTCCTTTATTGAAAGCTCGTCGGTTTTGGGTTAAATAATAAGGAGTGAAATGAACAAATTCAAAATTCAAAAAATTCAAAATTTTTATTCATTATTATAGGATATTATTATATCGCTTAATAATTGTCGTATGGTTTAACAACTTGGTTGACGTCAAATAAATTACTTAAAAACTAAGTTTACTGCCGCTTCCAAGGCGTCAGTGCAGAAGAAGCGGTAACAAACTGCACTGCAGCATTTTCTTCAACAACAACACAGAACACAGACTGAAATTAAAACATTTTGAACTTGAAGCCTTTGGATAAGGGAGATCGGGGCGTGTTTACCTTAAACAAGGAACCTTTTCAAACATACATACATACATACATAAACTCACGCCTCTTTCCCGGAGGGGTAGGCAGAGACTACCTCTTTCCACTTGCCACGATCCCTGCATACTTCCCTTGCTCCATCCACATTCATAACTCTCTTCATGCAAGCTCGGCGGTTTCGGGCACTTTTCAAACATGGATAGGATTATCCGTGACCAACAACGACAAGGCTTAAAAAATTCAGACTCAGGTATTGGTCAAATAGATCTCTCAATTCTCGATTATTTTCAATTCCCTGCCTCTAACCACAAAGCGAATAATGAAAATTATGTACTGAGTTATGAATGTGGATGAAGCGAAGGAAGTATGCAAAGATCGTGTCAAGTGGAAAGAGGTAGTCTCTGCCTACCCCTCCGGGAAAGAGGCTTGATTTTATGTATGTATTTACTGACTATCCAAAGTAAATGGCTATCAGTGCAATCAATCTATCAAATTTTAATTGTATTAATGAAATTAACTGAATCACGACAAAATAATAAACTTACAGAGTTCCGTTTAAAAAACACCAAAAAAAAATTATTGGCCTATACAACTATATAAATAAGTGAGTAAACTTTCTTCTCTTAGAGTTCCAATTTAATTTACCTACTTTTAGTCACGACACTAAATTTTGCTTAAACTCTGCATCAAGGAAACAAACTATTGAACAAAGTTGTTTATACAAATGAAATAAGGAACAACTTGAAACTTTAAGCGTCTCAATATTGTGACATCAACGCTACCAATTTTATAAGTAGCTGTTATCTTACATTCTTCATGAGAAAGGTTCATGTGCTAAGAAACATCAGTTTACATCATAGAAATTGGAAGAATTAAGACAATTATTAATTATTTTTCCTTTTTACGTAATACAATTTGCTGTGGTTAGTATGGATAGCTTTTTTCAAAATCTTGTATTCGTTTAATCATCTAAAGAAAGATCCTATTCTTTTCAAACTTGGTGAATTTAGTTCAGACTATTCGAATAATAAAATTATGTGCGTCTAAATTTAAAGTAAAAACTTTATTTAATGTCCAACAGATGATACTATTTTCAGGATAATACCAATTCTTATGATTGCATATAATTCGTACATACACGTAACCACATCTATATCCCTTGCGGGGTAGACCGAGTCAACAATCTCAAAAAGGCTCATGATGGAATCACGATTCAAATAGAGACAGCTTGCTTGCCCAGCGCCTACAAGTGGAATCCCATATATCTAAGCTCCATCAGTCGTCTTTTACGACATCCACGTGAAAGTGTTTCTATTCTAAACGAACATATACGGTCAGTCCCATGACTGAAACAACGTGTTAACTATCTGTATCGTACAATGCCATTTGTTGCACATGTCAGATGTCCCTCATGTTGATACTGCCATCAGTGTTTGTATTTTGGTTTCATTGAAGCGCGGAAAGCGTACCAATCAAAGGGGCGGAACTGTGCATGTCAAGCTAACGCAATGCGTAGGCGCACCTTCCATGTCGGATAATAAGGGTATTGTATCCGTTTCCGGTGGTGCAAGCCTAAAGTTGGCCATGGCTTTTCACTATTTGTGAATGGATTCTCTTGTTCGCTTTATTGAGCTGAATAGATCCGGTGACTGAAAAAGTTAAAGGCCGATCGACTTTATTTTCAATGCATTTTTTTTGGTTACCCTTTTAGGGTAACATATAATCAGTATTTATGTCGTGTGTTTCCCAGCACCAATATAAAATAGAATAGGACCACTTCATCTCTTTCCCACGGATGTCGTAAAAGGCGACTAAGGGATAGGCTTATTACCTTGGGATTTTCTTTTAGGCGATGGGCTATGGCAAACTGTCACTATTTTTTCAATTCTAACATAAAGCTGAACGTGGTCTTTCAGTATTTTCGAGACTGTTAGCCCTGTTTACCCCGTAAGGGATATAAACGTGACTAAAAGTAGGGGGAAACATTGTTATCATTCAGAACATAACAGACACACTAGAAAATGCACTCAGTATCATGAACAAAATTACCTTCCGTAGGTATTTCGAGAATCTCATTGATCGCATTTCGTATTGCAACAAGTTAATGCACGTTTGTAGTTTTCATTCAGTCCGATCAAGGAACGCGAATGGAGTGGAGGTTGCAACAACGTTAGATATGCATTCATAGTGCTTATTTTATAATTGACCAAGTGAGCGATGCGCAATTCACAATGTTGTAAAAATAGTGTTCGCGAGGTCTACCTCCGCAGCGAACAACTTGTAAAAAAGAACAGACATTCTAATTCAAATAAATAATTGTTTGATGTATTATGATTTTTTTTTTGTTTTTAATCCACACTAATCATAAAGAGAAAGGATTTGTATTTTAACTTAAATTCAAAAATTACTAGACCGTTTTCACGAAATTTGGCACAGATATACTCGTAGAATGAACTTTGGGAGTAATATATATTTCTTCTGGAATTTCCCACGGGAGCGAAGCCCTGCTCAAAATCTACTTAATAAATAAAACTTATCGCTTATGGAATAAACTGCTAATGCAGATAGTTGTTATATGCTCCTTGTCTAAAGAGCATAGTGCAACATAGTGCAAGTTCATTGACCCCATACAAATAAATAGCTGCTTATAATGCCAATGCGTGCTACCGATCATTCACGGAAACATGAAACTCTATTTATTTATAAACAAAATATTTTCGGCCCTGCCATAACATCATTTGCTGTAATAGGAACATTATTGAATAAGTACTTTCGTGCTAATGTTAGAGTGAACATATTTTAGAGTTTTATATTTTTGTCTGTAATTAAATAACTTAAACTTTACTGGATTGATTTCATGAAATTTATGACAAATATACTATACTGATTGAAGAAGGTCATAAGCTACTTTAAGGAAAAAACGGAAAATTTACGCAAACGAAGCTGCGGGCAAAAGCTAGTATCCAATAAACCATACCGTATATTCAGAAATATTCATATATTCTTATTTTATTTCAAAGATATAAAATTCCCGACAATAGTGGTGCAATTCATCTTAAATGTAGGACCTACGGACCGTTTTATTATAGCTTTCTGTGATATGAAGGCATCAAGGATGCTTCAAGAGTTAAATCTAGGATAAAGGAATATTGCTCAGTTCGATTTCAAATCGCTTACTTATAAGAAACTAGCTTTTGCCTGCGTCTTCGGCCGCGTCAAACGAAAAATCTCGCTTATTTTCCGTTCCTGTAAGAATTTAAAAATCTTTGTTTGCTTAGGAACATTCTTGTCAAATTTCAGCATCCTATCTACACCATCTACGTTTTGGATGTATACGTTGGGAGATTGGAAATTTAAAAAAAGAGATAGTTTTAATGAATTTTGAAAATTTGTCTGCCTTTGTGCCAAAAATCATCAAAAACGATCACCAAAAACGATTCGAATTTATCTGTTACCAACAAAAATATAAGTCTTCAGTTTATAATCTAATAGTAGGTGGTATGTATTTGGAGGGAGTGAGAATACTCAGCCCTTCACTGTACGAGCTTAAATAGTCCCTGCGTGTGGTTTACGACAATCAGAAACAGGTGACATTTGATAAATGAAATGGAGGTCTCAAGCCAGATTGTCTAGCCGCTGAAACGATGGCTGTAAGGGCAGAAATCTGAATAGTTTATTAAGCAAAGCTTATTCACACACATTTAGGGCCCACATTTTTTTGAATAATGTCAAACATACATTCATCATGTATTTATCACTTACGAAGTAGACAGCCCGATAGATTCACATCTTACTCTCTTTCAGTCACTTTGACAAGGGAAAATTAAAAATAATTATTACAAACATCACCTTTATTAGCATAAAAAAATTACGAATACGAACCTACGAACCTACTTTTTGATTTCTATTAAAAATCAACGCCTAGATATAAACCGGTATTGGCAGTTTGGATTCCATCGAATTAAGGTCGATAACTATTGAGTTCACGGAATTCTATTCGTAGGATAACAGGATGGCATCAAGAGTTTCTAGCTCAATTTTCGGAGGCTTCTATTCCAGCTCTGCTAAAATATGTGCACTAAGGGTTCAAGAAATTTGTGAAGTTTTTGGTTTACCGGAATTGGCATCGAATGTGACATCAACCAATGTTGTGAAACTAAACGTTTAGACAATTATTAAGCGATATGTAGTATATCCTATAATAATGAATAAAAATTTTGAATTTGAATTTGGCAAAGATTTTAATGCCACTAATTCTCGTTCATAAAAGATAACATGGAAAATTTTTTGTAACAAATTTAGTGACAACAATTTTTACTAATTTAGTTAACATTTACATTAACAAAGTGAAACGTTATGCACTTACGATTCAGTTTTATTTAACGAAGTATGCATCTTTTATAATTTCATATATGTATAATCGTGATAAATAAACAATCTCGGTAGGTACATACATTTTCTCAACGGCACTGGCTCCACAATCTTCTCCACCTTCTTGTTCCTCTTCATATTGCACGTAAGCTTCTCTATGGCTTTCAGTATCTTCTTGCTGACTTTTGTTATTGTTCTTTTCTTCGGATCGTTACATTTCTTCGTTCGTTTTCCGTCGCCTACAGTTTTGTTTTGACCAGAATCATCACTATCTTCAGATTCGGTGGCAGATGAATCTGACACAGGATGAAATATGTACGGACTACTTGCAAAACACGGTGAGTTCATTTTTGCTTCATTCACTTCTCTTTGAAAATTACCCTTCACTAAATCCCAAGTTTAGACATTAATGATCGAACCAAGACTATGTTGCAGAGTCCAATGGTTTGTTACTTATGTCCACAAAGCGGAAGATTACCGTACAAGGGTATTTATTCAATCAAGAAAGTTGATATGCGCTAAACTTAAGCGATAAAAAAAACAGTTAATAGACCTGAATTACAAGATATCCCAAATGGAGGTCACAATAATACAAATTTACACTGAAGCCGATACCAGATAAAGAAACCGATACAGAAAAGAAACACGACTATTCACAATGAAATCAAGAAGAGCGTTGTACAAAGTCGGCGACGGACTGGTAAGGATTCGGGAAGTGTGATCCAGGACGCCTATAGACCGTGACGGCACTCCCTGGGGCCTGACCTGACCTCGGCCGTATTACCTCAGACCTATTTGACGACTTTTGAAACAAATGACTGTGATCTAATGATTACTGAAGCCGATTTAAGTGACCTTGGAAGAACAATGAAAATATTTTAGTTGTAATTTGTCTCATCAAAAGGTTATACAGCTACTAATTTTAATAATAACATTGACCTGGTAAAAGCAATATAGATATGCTGTTGACCGAAACAGTTGCTATTCATTTTAGTGTAGGCGTAATACGCGCCAACAAAGAATTGCTCAGAAAATATTGAAATTTTATTCGCATTTGAATCACAAACATGTAATGTAATATCACAAATTTAGTATAACGAACTCATCACGATATTGAAATGATCATACTTATCCTCAATCAAGTCAAAGGAAACATTTTTAATATAGGTACGTAAACACACAACGCAAACATCTGCTCCCGAAGGAATATCGGACTGATTTCCCTAGCGGTCCTCTCTAATAGTTTTTAAGGAATGTCCGACCCGGAAATTGGGTCCCGGATATCCATCTGAACCGCGTTCGCCCAGAAAATTATCTCCACTAGCATAATTACTTTTTCGGCTATTTATTGCCTCAGAACTGTTTCGCACCGACGCTGTGGGATTAAGATTTTCACTGTTCGTTTTGCACGTTCTGTTTTTAGGGTTTCTTAGCCAAATGGCAAAGGCAGGACCTGAAGGATTTTAATTGCATTTTGGAGAACATGATCTTGCGCATTCTTAAAGAAGAATACCCGTGAAGAGAAGTAGTTGGAACACTTTTTTATTGCGACCAGCATGTAAGCATTCTCCGCACTCTGCGACTTACTAAAATATGGCGCGAAATTGGTCGCATATCAGCAGATTACAAAACCGAGTATGGCACAAGGTCAAGATCGAAGCTTAGCAAGGCACAGCCCCTTGCTATATTTTAATATTGTCATTAATCAATAATCATATAGGGTTTTAGGACATACTAGGTGTGTAGTTTATTATACATATTCTAAAAATTGACATTGCGAATTCGTGGGTATCGGCCTTGTCAGTGACATCCAATAAAACACGTTATTCCCAAATTTTTCCGTTGCTAAATTTCAAAATGGCACAGCCGAGTTTACGCTAAATGAATGTGAATCTGTATATCAATATCTACTTAATTTGAAGTAGGCTAAGTAGTGCAAACATGTTACCTGAGGTAAATTTAAAAAAGGAATATTTCTTTTTTAATAAACCTTAGAGATTGATCCGATACGATCCTGCTCAATACACAACTAAAGTAGTTACACAACTGTATTTCATTCAAAACTTTTGTCGTAGACTGTACACAATAGTTGCGGAAAAGGCTTCAGAGCAGGGCTGGCCCTAGCATACGGAAATTTCAGCGCACCGTTTCCGTCGTGCCTCAGTTGTTGTTTTCAGAATTAGATTCTTTTGTTAATTACTCAAAGTAAGCCTGATTCAATAAAAGTTTTTATATGGTAAGGGATACTAGATCTAACAAATAATATTTATAATAAAAACGCAAGTCGCTCAGAAAATGATTATTTCAACATCATTCGACCAAACTGCGGCATCTAAAGATCTTTGCAACATTGAACGGGTAAGTGTTTGATACTCAACTGCACATTAGCCACTACTGATATCCTAACTTTTGTATGTCTCAGCAAGGTCAGCAAGCCTTTTTGTCTAGAGCCAGCACCGCTTCAGACCACCAGTAATCTGCATTCAGAGTATATGCGTGCTTGGTCTCAACGACTCTTTGAACAAGTCCCGACGCCCGGCTTCAGCCACTTCTTTCAGTTTAAAGCGAACTTGCAAACTAATGAAGCGACGCGACTCGAACCCCAATCTAGGGAGATTTACTTCTAAGGCTTTTGTCAAAAAAACATTCAGTTGAAGGGTATATAGAACATTCTTAAGATGTGGTGGTACGAATACATAATGAAGAAGATTTATTTATGAAACATTGTGCAAATTATCACGAAATAGTAGTCTTAGTTATGTTTAATACGACGTTGAATCTACGACCTCTAAATTAATATTTCAAAGCAAACCATTAGGTAGTAAAAACGATTATTCTCTACAATTAATCTAAAATAGGTATTCATTCTTTATGGATTGTTAGACCAAGAAAACATGTAAAGTATCGTTCTCATCCTATCTTTACCGAATCCAAGAAAATATGCGAAAAAACATTAATATTATACCTATTTATTTAATCCTTTAAATTAAAGACCGTACAAAATGCACCGAGAAAATGTCTAAAAGCAGACCCCAGGCTTTGAAGCATAGCGGCAGAGGTAAACGTACATAATAGAGCCTCTTCTTTTAAAAGTCAAATATGACCCGCGTAACATTAAACTTTATGCTTGCAAATGAAGCATCGTAATTCATACAAAAACTTGCAAATTTATGCAACAAAATCCGTTCTCAAGGATATGCGATAATACGGCCCGCTATAAAACTCTTGAAAAAAGGTGCGATACGGCGCCACTCACTGCTCATAAATGGAAAATATTCTCGGAAAACTTGTTCAACACCGTGCAAAGAGATACATGGCCAAAATAAGGTGGAAATTTATTGGGGCAATAATACGATAACGTATTTTAAGCTCAAACTATTTTAGTGCTACCTTTTGCATGTGCGTTTTAATATGAGAAAACCTTTGATTTATTTATATGAACAGCTACTCTAAGTATTAAGAAACTTTTATATAAAAAATTAAAAAATAATTAGACCAACCTTTTTGGGTTATTTCGTAAATTAAGAATATTCTTGTTTTTTTTAATTTTAAAGTTAAAATTTTGCAATACTTATTTTATATAGTCACGTCAATATCCAATCAAAATACATATAGTCACGTCTATATCCCTTGCGGGGTATATAGAGCCGACAGAAGTTATGAAAATACTAATAGGCCCCGTTCAGCTTGACTTAGTAAAGATTGAATTGTGATTCAAATAGTGACAGGTTGCTAGCCCATCGCCATTTTCTCGATAATAGTAATAGTACCAATATCTATTGTTAATAATAATATTACGTTATTAATGTAAAGAGAGTCTTCACTTACCTGAGAGTGGTTTGCTATAATCTTCAAATGTTGTTTGGTATGTGTTTTGAATTTTCTCTTCGCGTCTTTGTTCAAAGTTGTTTTGATGATTTCCAGAATTTCCTGTAGATGTTGCTGCAAAGTTTTGATCACTTTTTCTTTTATTGATATCATTCAGATGGTCAAGGTGTTGTGAGTTAAACGTATTTAATTTATCATGGTTGGGGAAAATGCTATGCGTATTTTCTATCTTATCACTTTCATTTATATCATTTGAGCCATTCAAAATGAACTTTTTTATAGTTTTCACCTCCTCTACTTCACTAATTTTATGTTCTGTTATAGTATGCTTCATTATCTCTTCTCTTTTTTGGAAATTTGTATCGCTTAAAGAACTCGGCATAGCTGTCTCATGTTGTCCATTCATTGTCTCTTTTCTTAAATATTTCTCAAAGGGATCACTGTTTCGTTTCGTCTCAAAAGGATTTTTCCCACTATCATTAATATTATTTGGAAGACCTTGATCGGTATTTTGATTAAACTTATTTTCATAAGAAAAACCGGCATTTTCGTTGTGATTAGGTTTAGGTGTAGTAGATTCGCATCCATTCATGTAGCCAGTATCATTCAGTTTCATGTGTGGAAGACTGCTAGGTCCAGAATCGTATGAATTGAAGTAGGAAGGTGATTTAAATTCAGAACTGTAATCACTATATGCACTTTCTTTTGTTTTACACCTATCTACATTGTGGAATGGGGGCCTGCCATTTGGTAATGGTAGTTTGGAAGCACTTGTATAACTTGAAGGTAATGTATTTGTATAAAAAGGATTTGTTGGATGGAATCTTGGCAGCTCTTCATTCGTAACCACGGATTTTACTAAAGGTGTAGAGCTAAGAGCGGTCGGTATCGAATTAAGAGACGATCTAACTGAAGGTGGTTTATTTAGTGACGCATTTGATGGTCTAATCGTCGCATATACGGGTGCTTGAGGTGTGGCTCTTCCAGTTTGTACTTCAGCAATCAACTGCGATGGCCCTGAAACCAAACAACGCTGTTTAAACAAACGTCGCATCAAAACTCGTGAGGCTACAGGAAATAAAATAAGTCCGTATCAATAAATTTAAATATTTACAGCGATTGAATTTCACCTTTCAGATACACGAAATAGAGTTTATTTTAAACTGGCTAAAGCTTTTGAGAGGCGATAAAGTTGACGCTTTGCATTTCTGCAATGGCTCTGCATATGCAGACGTCGAGGATAAGTACTCGTAATACTCGTGCACGTAACAACTAGAGAAAGAAATTTTTGAAACATCGCAAAGTGCACTTTAAAATTTTGAAAGATAAAATTGTCTGAGACAGAAATCGATATTATAGTACCTGACTTTCGAAGACGCACTAACACTATGTTTTATGAATATTACATGTTCTGCTTTTTTAATTATTTTTTATCTTACTTGATCGGAAGTTCTTTTTGTACATCGATTATGATTTCATCATATTACATCAAATAAATATGATTTTAAGATGTGGTTAAATAAAATATCAAATGTTAACAAAATAATAAAAGTCCGGTTATAACTGCCGTGAGGGAATCGTAGGAAACCGGCACATTCAGTCAACTGGATGGATCGAATGTGGATAAGGTTCCCCTTGCAAAGGTTCGAAGATCAGGCGGGAATCGCTTTGTGTAAAAACCTGACTTGCCCTTTCCAGGATCAAGGTTACAGGCGCACCCCAAGCTTCTATTCAGAGAGATGAAGACGTAACGAAGCAGACCCCGGGCCCCGAAACACTTCTGTGGAGGGTGCAACCGGGAACACGCAGAGATAAAAGGGAGATATGATGATGTAAGTAGTAAGTACTAACGCCAGGTAAAGTTAACCAAAAATTAAAAATCTTAAATTTCCCCATGAAAATGGAATGCCACTCTACAATAACAAAAAGATGCAAACTTTTTTGTTTACAATCATAGCAGGTTACACCACTAAACACAACAAAATTGAGCTTTATTTTAGAAGCAATAGGGTAAGTTTTACTCACGTTTAAGCTCGGTGCTTTTGCCAATAGATTTCCTTCTTGGCGACGCTTCTCTGTCCCTGGCGACAACAAAACTTAGATTAGAATTTACAGACAATGGAAGCGCGGAAGGTAATTTCTAACCTATTTATAAGTTCAGATAACACCTTTTATTTACGGGGACTATAAATCTTATCTCAAGTTTCGTTGACAGATGTAACTTTCAGAAGACGCATATTGTATGTTTTATACAAATATACTTTTACTTAATTTCACCGATTGTAAAGAAATGACCAAGTGCACATCGCAAGAGAACAACCTAATGTTTTGAATAGCATATATACATACATACGTACATATGGTCACATCTATATCCCTTGTGGGGTAGACAGAGCCAACAGTCTTGAAAAGACTGAATGGCCACGCTCAGCTATTTGGCTTAATAATAGAATTGTGATTCAAATAGTGACAGGTTGCCCATCACCTAAAAAAAGAATCCCAAGCAACTGAGTAGCAACTGCGCTAAATGGGGCTTGTACAAAATTGTTACGTCTAAATGTAAGAAGTCTGTTGACTTTTTCTAGTAAACTTTTAAAGTAAAGTAACGGTTATAGTTTATCATTAAAATTGATGATACATTTATCATTTTCATAATTTTTATCGCATATCTAAGATTGACATCTGACACTAATAAAAAACAGAAACGACATAATTTACTACATCCACAGACTGCATAGAACAGCAGTAAGCGACACAAATCCCATCTACCAGATACGAGACAGACGCCTGACTAATCCGATCACTCTTCGCCTTTCCCGAGAATCGAACGTGGGACCTCGCAGATTAGTCGTGACGCAAATTGAAGCACTTAGTCCCTGTGTGACGAAGCAAATGGAGTCATGCGGACGGAAGAACGGGCGGTGCATATGGAGATAACTAGTTCAGAGATGAAATTAGAACACTTAGTTCTGGGTTTGAATGCGGAATGAGGAAATTATCTGCGCTGATAATTCTATACTTGTAAATGCGCAAGCGAATTAAATATAGATTATGGGATGAAAAACACATATATATTTTACGTATTTTTTTCTTTAGCGCCTAGACAGAGCCGAAGGTCTCAAAAAGTTTTCATAAACAGGCTGCTAGTCCAACGTCTAAAAGAATAATCCCACGGTAATAAGCATTTTCCATTACGATTAACTAACTATTAACTATTATTGATTGACATTTACTAACAATTTATTCTTGATTGCACCTTTTTTTTGTCTACTCCTTTAGTGATTACGTTTTTTAAAAGTATTGGTCAAAAATGTTTGTGGGATCTCTACTTTTGCCAGCCAACACCAGCTGATCCAACCACTTTGGTCTCCTGGTTGATATCACCTAGTACAGTAAGATTCAAAAATAAGAAATACTTACTCATTGAGCCCTAATCGAAGCACCGGCCCTGCTGCCCTGAGCATGGCGTGGGCGTCCGCGTTGTTCATGCCTTTGGTGGGCCGGCCGTTGATGGAAGAGATGACATCACCTTCTCGTATGCCGCCCAGGGACGCCTTGCGACCAGGGTTCACCTGGAAAATGAGGAGGAAATGTTCAGGAAAATTGTCGTGAAAACATAAGTACTTATCTATATGGGGAACCTATCAAGTATCTATGTTGAATATTGAAGTATGATTGCGTGTACAATTTTTTTTAATCAAAACATGTGTTTCTGAACATAACATATTTTATGGAAGGCAACGATAGCTGATATTATCTATCAACTTATTTTTTTAATTTCTGTGCAAGGCTTCATATTTTTTTAATGAATTTCCCATCTTCTTTTTCAACACACACATCATTGCTTGGTTATATAATAGAAAAAAACACAGCTTTCACGGCTTATGAGATACATATTGTTGACAGACAGACGGACAGACAGCGGAGGCTTAGGGTAGGAGGTATAGGGTCGCTTTTACCTTTTATGTACGAAACCGAAAAAAGCACTCCCTCATCAATGCAAAGACCGGATTAAAAGCTTGAAAAACGTTATCATGATCTAGAATAAAGATCATGGATGAAAGGTAGAATAATTGGCTAAATCACACGAAGATCAGGGCGAGGTCAGGGTGGAACTAAAGGTCAGTCGGGTCGTGGACTAATTGCCCGAGGGAACATTGCACTGTTATCAACAATTATATCTCTTTTATCATAGTGTATCCCCGATTGCATGAGCATTGTTTCCTACTTGTTTTAAACCGAATTTTTTTTTATGGTGCGTGTAAGTGGCCTGTTAAAGTGAAAAATAACTTTCTTGGTATTCGAAATAAAAATAATTTTTTTTTTCTTTCTTAATTCTAAAGCTGCATATACAGTGAGTATTTATTCGTTGTGGAAAAATTCATAACATTATTGGATGTTATTTTTTACTTTCCCACACTAAAAGCTATAATCAAACAAATTTGTTTTTAAAAAATCAATTTTGCTATTTGTTTTCATTGAAACCTAACCTAACCTTAGTGATAGAATTGAGATTCAAATAGTGACAGCTTGCTAACCCATGAAAAGTCAAGTGTTCTTCCAAGGTGGACAGACCCAAAATCCAAAAGGCCACAAAACCAGAAATAACCAGATTAATTTCTACCATTTATTGTCCATTTTTTTATACCTAAATGTGCAATCACGCAAGTTCAAAGCTTAGCAGGGTGGGACTCAAGGTCAGAAAGGGCCCTCCCTAATTACTCGAGGGACCGTAGCATTGATACAGCCACGTGTTTCCTGATTATTCCGTTTTAGCCGTTTCATTCCGAATTTGGTGAGTACTTTGTTAAAAGGTTTTGTTGAAGGCACATGAAATCCCTGTTGCATTTAATGTTTTTTGTACAACTGCTCAAAAATTCATTGTAATGTTGAAATAGTTTTGTTTTTATTTTCGAATCATACATAAGTACTTATTTGGTATATATTAAAACGTCATAATATTATCATCATATATTTGGAAAACTAAATGAATTGGTGAGCTGAATAAACAAACATTGCCATTTATTATTAAAAGTACCTCTCTTACTATGAACAAGTACTACGCGAACCATACCATCTTTTTTTAAATAGTTTCAAATCTTGGTAAGGGACAATTTTATTTAAATCCTGCGAAATTATAGCTAAGTTTGTTTACCCTGCCGGTTGCCAACTCGCTCAAGAAAAAAGGCAACAAATATTTTTAAGTATTTAAGATTGCAGAAAAATAATTTAAAAGATGAACATAAAAATAGGCCGCAGGATTAACGTTTCTTTATCGGAAAGTAAACAAAACTAATCCTGAAAAGGCTTTCCGCGCAATTAATCCATAGCTTTTTATATTCTAATGACTTCCAGGAACAATTTTAACTTATAAAGTTCAACGGAAATGTTTTATCCCTTTGTCTACTAATCAACTGCGATCCTTGTAATATCGTATTTACTCGTATCTGCAAACCGTTAATTCGCTTTGAACTATGTATATACGAGTAGGTAGTTCTTTGTTAATTACCTTTTGTCTAAAAATAAGTTTATATGTAAACATTTTGATTTAATTTGTTATAAGCTTATTTTTTATTGAGGAAATTAATTTTACGTACATACATATAACCTCGTCTATATCCCTTGCGGGGTAGACAGAGCCAACAGTCTTAAAAAGCCACGTTCAGCTAAACAGCTGAACGTGGCTTTTAAAGAATATTTATTTGGCCTAATGATAATTGATTCCTTGAATATGGTTACAATATAGGTTTTAAGTATTAAGGTACAGTTTTCTTATTATATTATAAAAACAAGTATAACGAGAATCTTTACTACATACTACTTATACGTATGA
This sequence comes from Amyelois transitella, assembly GCF_032362555.1. Taxonomy (NCBI): domain Eukaryota; kingdom Metazoa; phylum Arthropoda; class Insecta; order Lepidoptera; family Pyralidae; genus Amyelois; species Amyelois transitella. The sequence goes on along the minus strand of NC_083512.1, from coordinate 3,098,340 downwards.
TGACATTGCGTCAATTTTCGCCCTTGACCTAGTACCATGCCGTTCGATTATCTAGAATAGGACCGCTTCCCAAAATTTCAGTCTGGCAATCCTATTATTAATGCTGTGATACAACTATACAACTGTTCACTGAAATACAGTATGCAAGTTGGAGTTACAAACCGCGTCCCGTCGCCTCGACGCCGGTGAGCAAAACTTCAGCATGTTTCCCCCCACTTCGGAGTCCCACACTGACACAATCCAACTTTATATCAAACACAATGCAATACGGCTATAGATCAGTGTTCAGTTACTTGCGCAAAATGTACTACAGATTGTTAGTTTTTTTTTTTTTAATTTTTGGGATTTTAAAGGGGAGTAACGACTTGGCTGGTAACATCGAGTTCACTTTTTAAAATTCACAACAATTCTTTTTTATTTTTTATTTTTGAAGACCAGTAACATGTGGGTCAGATGAGTTTGCTTTTCAAACTCTTTTTTTTTAATTTCAGTATATTTAAACAAATTAATGTTTGTCAAAGAAAATGTTGCATAGCACTTTAAAATATCTTAGAACGAAACGTTTTCACTACACGTTATACAAACAACGAACATCAACTTCAACGAATTACGTTAATAGTGTAATCAAGAAAAAAACTTAATGATATAACCACTCTGGGATCACTTGAAACGACATAATTAAAGTAAACAATGGCACATGAAACTGGGATATTAGGCGCACAGAGCACAAAACCGCCCGAGGCTATCTTGCTCTGTGCTTAGACAGTTACCCCAAGACAGTCATGGCCAATACTAACGTCTAAAGGCACGCGAAGTCAAAGGCTATTTCATCGAAACATTATATGGGCATTATACGAAATGCATGCGCTGTCATAGACCTTACAATTATAATAGACTGAACTGTAAATAATATAATCATAGCAAATTTCCATAATTTTGTATCGACTCTCAATTAAGTTTTTATTCTCATATTTTTTCTTACATGTTATGCTTCACGATGAAATAAAAGCTAAGTACATCCGCCCGTTGCTTTATTTGGGTGTAAGTTGTAACCTAAATGGCACTTTGATATCTGTATCTATACTTTTTGTATAAAGTATACATATAAAGTAAGTCCGCCCTTGTACGTCGTTATTTTTAATGTATTTTTATGTATTACTTATAATTTGTTATGTACGGTCGCGTTCATAATTGCAGTCATAGTTCGCAAAACTTTATAGCTTGCACCGCTGCTATCACTCACACATTCACACAAATAACACAATAAACAACAAGCGTCGAAACGTTGGGTAACGCGCCATCAAGAAGAGGGTAGTGTAAAAAGTCGACCGCGCAGCGACCGTCGTCCGCTAATAATCAACACAGCGACAGCCACACAGCGGAGATCCATGGTGGAACAGTGCGAAAATAATAGCTTCATACCGACCACAATATTTGCGGAACAGTTCGACACATTAGTGGTTATTGTTCGTCGAGTTTGCATCGTGAGGGACCTCACCACAGACAGCCACCAAGAAAGCCGTATTTATCCGAAATAAATAAGCAAAGTCGTTTAGAATTTGCTGAGCAGTATTTGGATTTTGCCTGGAAAGAAGCGATATTTACGGACGAAAAGTTTGTTTATGTCATCACTACATGGTAGGCTTCATTTATGGCGAAGAAATGCAACTCGGTATAAAGAAAAAAATATTGTGCCAAATATGGAGTCTGGACACATATCTGTAAATATGTGGGGCTGGATGAGTGCTGCTGGACCTGGGGAACAGGTGTGGATAGCAGGACGCGCTACAGCTGCTCATTATGTGCAAGTGCTGGAAGAAACCATGTTACCAACTGTGCGGTATATTTATCCGATTAATGATATGCCAACAATATCATTTGTGCCCTGTGCATCGAGTCCATATTATAGTGCGTGAAAGGTTCTGCCAGTTTATATTAAAAGTAGTAATTACTTAGATAGTGTTTTAAGGACAGCTTCAATATCTTTTCTTTATGAAAACGAATAATTAAGCTGTAACCTTAATAACAGGAGCTAAGTAGATGATACAATTAGTGTAATATGCTGTATGTATAGCTTTATATAATCATCAATATGTAAACAAAACTATAGGTAAACTGTTTCAATAAAATTTACTAATTTTAATTATTGAATGTTTTATTTTCTCCCTCTTGTTTAATATTTCTTGCTGATTTCCGTGTTTGAAGACAACTTTTCGTGTTTGTAATTCTTAGATATCAGTTAGTTAGTCAGTCAGTTACTTAGTTCAAATGGCACCTTGAAACATTAAAAATTGTCAGTAACACAATTTTTTTTTAATAGGCAAAAAAATCCTTGAATAACTTCGAAATCCAAGTAACGCTAGTAACTAGAACAAGCGAGTGTGAGCAAGCGAGATTATCTAATATATCTTAGATCTGCAGATGTGCAGATAAACTTTCAACCTTATTGAAATGTCATAAGTCTGGCAGTCGCAAGCTTCCCTCTATAGGCAAATCTTATGCAAATAATGAGAGACGACATCTCGATCGACAATTATCGGGCCCAGTTCGGCCATCGTTGATTACCGTCTCTTTCTGTTTTGTTATGTTATATGTCATAGAATAATAAACTGTTTTACTTAGTAATCATTGGTATTAAAGACCGTATTCATTTGATGGAATATGTATTCTTTTTAAATATGCATGTGTGTGTGTATCTATTGGAACCACAGTGCACGCTATTTTAACCCGTAAGAATTTTAAAACTATGACTGCAGATATGAACGCGATCGTACAATAAAGAATTTACAAACAAACAAACAACGTTATATTTGTTCACTATTTCAGGACAATATCTTTTTTAGCTGGAAAGTATTTTTTTATGATACGACTTTTTCTTTACGCTACCATCCTTTTCGCGCTCTCTCCATTTTTTCTATAGTCTATGGCTTTGAGGACCGGGTCTATTGTCACGCTGGGGATCGGCACTCGTCCAGAATATTAATCTTGTCGAAGGCAAATCGAACGCGACATATGCGGTAATATACAATGGTATATCCTTAATAGGCCGTTGACTCCCACATTGTTAGGAAATAATACTAAAGATGTTTTATAATTGTTTATATCTATAATATGTGGTTCCTGACAATCTAAGCAGGCAACTGCAACTCAGTTTGCAAAAAGGCTAATGAAATAAGCACGTTCATCTGGTGCACGTGTGTCAGGTGCCTCTCTTGCCACAAAGATGGTAAAAATCGATCAAGAAAGAAGTTATCTCTTCCTACACACCGAGAATTCTTTGAACTTGTAACTATTTCTCAATTTCAATCTTGTGGCATTTAACTTTGTGCACATAAAAATGAAATTCAAATAGTGACAGGTTGCTAGCCCATCGCGTAAAATAAGAATCCCAAGTTTATTAGCCCATCCCTCAGCCGCCTTTTACGACATCCATGGGAACGAGATGGAGTGGTCCTATTCTTTTTTATTGGCGACGGGAACCACACGGCATTAAAAAATAAAAAGTAAAAAGGAAATGCATTTGAAAAGACACCGTTCGTGATAAAAAATGGCTGGACATTGTTCTGAACCACATGGGGTACGGAGAATAGAGGGGGGAAGGGGGGTGAGAGCTTAATCGTGTTAGAAATGCGAGCTTAGTTGCGGTAACTCGTCCGAAGCCTGACGGTAGATAATATAGTGGGCTTACTCGTAAATTATGCATTGAATGAAACATTTATTGCACACGGAAATTAACTAGCCTATTATAAAGACCGATGTATGGGTTCCTGTACCATACAGTACATACATACATATAGGGTTGCCACGTCGCCAAACCTAATTGCCGGACAGACTAGCCGGTTTGGCCGGACATTTGGCTAAAAAAGCCGGACACCCTATACTTTATAAACTCTTTATTGCACATAAAAATAAATATAACAAATAACAAAACAGTTATTGGATTTAGAAGAATATGTAGGTACAATGGCGGACTTATGTTAATGGGATTTCTTCCAGTCAACCAAAATATAAAGGAAAATCCATAATATTTTTTTTTATTGAAGATTATCATAATGAATTGTATTATTGAGGATTTTGTCTTAGTATTAATATACTAAGACAAAATCCTCCTCCAAATATAATTAAGGTACCTATTAAGGTACGACAAAACAATTGTATGTAAAAAGCCCAACAAAAGCAGGACAAGACGGACGCCGTTTATTTTGGCCGGACATGCGATCAAAAAGCCTAACTATGTCCGGCTTTATCCGGACGCCTGGCAACGATACATACATACATACAAATAATCACGTCTATATCCCTTGTGGGGTAGACTCGAAAAGACTGAAAACCATGTTCAGTTTAATGGCTTAATGATGGAATTGAGATTCAAAATAGCGACAGGTTGCTAGCCCATCGCCTTGAAGAAGAATCCCAAGTTTATTAACCTTTTCCTTGATTGACTTTTACAATCTGCACGAGAACAAAACAACTGGTACACATATGTTTTTTTCTTTGCTGCCAAACCAGAATAGACGCTGACCACTCTCCACCACCTCATGAGTCAAAGATCCTTACATTTAGAAATGCGCACAGAAGCAAATATCGAACAATGTCTAATTCCTTAATAAGATACTTACATACATACATATAATCATGTCTATATCCCTTGCGGGGTAGACAGACCCAGCAGTCTTGAAAGACTCATAGGCCACGTTCAGCTATTAGGCTTTTAAATAGAACTGAGATTCAAATAGTGACAGGTTGCTGGCCTATCGCCTAAAAGAAGAATCTCAAGTTTATAAGACTATCCCTTAATCGCCTTTTACGACATCCATGGGAAAGAGATGGAGCGGTCCTATTCTTTTTCTATTGGTGCCGGGAACCACACGGCACTTCCTTAATAAGATGTAAGTAAATAAACAGCACTGGCATCGAGACTGCCAAGCCACTTAATCTTACTTAATTGCACTAACGAGACACTGTGCATTTAATTACAACACATCGAATGCAAGCGGCGCCATTTTATGTTTTATCCCACTGCGACAAAGGTAGTTATGGTGTTTTCATTTAAACCCGTCGTCTTATTTGGCACTATAACCGTGTGGTTCCTGGCACCATTACAAAAAAGAATAGGACCATCCATCTCTTTCTCATGGATGTCATAAAAGGCGACTAAGGGATAGGCTTATAAACTTGGCATTCCTCTTTTAGGCGATGGGCTAGCAACCTGTCACTATTTGAATCTCAATTCTATCATTAAGCCAAATAGCTGAATGTGGCCTATCAGTCTTTTCAAGACTGTAAGCTCTGTCTACCACGCAAGGGATATAGACGTGACCATATGTATGTATGTCTACCCCATAAGAAATAAAGACGTTATATATACCTATCTTCTCTGTCCACGATAATAATTATGTCGCACTTATAAGGTTCTTTATAATAAAACCAACCTAATCAGACCCTTTCTCCAAGTTCCAAATATAAAGTTAGACGAAGAACTATCGAGGACCTTACATGATTGGCCAGTAATAACTGGGTTAATTTCAAATTCAGAACACGCATACAGCGTGACTCCGCACGCACGTGTGTGGGATCCCGAATGTAGTTTCTTACAGCGTTACCAGTTCTCACCATAATTCTTCCCTAACATTTTCAATAATTTCCCCAGGCCTGATAAATTAAAAAAAAACTTTACTGAAAGAATCCCTTCAAATTAAGTCAGTAAGTAGGTAGACAGAGCCATTAGTCTCGAAAAGAAATAAAGGCCACGTTCAAGAATGGCTTAATTAATTTAATGGATTGAACTAGTAGTAACAAGTTATCCATCGCCTAAATAATCCTAAGTTTATTTGTCTTTTCCTCAATTCCTTCAGACACACACTAATTTTTTTTCGCTACCAAACCTAGGTAAATGTACCTACTCCCTTAGTCGCCTTTCACGACAAAGGTGAGGAAGATATGGAGTGATCCCATTGTGAAGTGCCGTTAACCACGACGAAAGCACCAGCAAATTCTTGTCCCTAAAAAGTCTCTTCTGGCACTTCCAAGTCCCCAAAGTTTGGGAAAAACACTTAAGTTGGTAACCATGCCTTCGTATCTACAATCCTATGCCCAATTTATCCTACTTATTCTGGGACATTCCCAAAATTATCACTTTGCGCTGTGCCGCTGCAAACGTCGGGATTAATTTACAAACAACAACTAATGGATTCGTAGAAATTCGATATCGATACTGAAACTTATTGTTTTAATTCAAAGAATTGTCTAATTTTATGTTGTGTAAGCTGCACTTAAGTATCTATTTTCAAAAATTTCTTAAACTAGGCGCATCTGAAATATTTTTTATCAATAATTTAAAAGGAGATATGTATAATTATCTCTTGTTATTTTTCTATAAAAAAAAATGTCGCACTTAGAAGGCGGATAATTAGGCGGAAAATTATTTACGATAGCATGAAAATTTAAACAAGGGTAAACTGGTTTTTCAAAACGTTTTTTTTTTAATTCACTTAGCACTTTCGATTTTTACAAAATTGTGAATATCTCATAATCTACTTAACCGATGAATTGCGTTTTTAAATTTAATCAAAATGAGGCTAACAAAGGTTTGCAAGTTAACGCGTTACAAACATACATACATACATACAAAAATGTGTTTTCGCCTCAAGTTAATAGGTAAAATAAACGTCATACACTTTGCTCGCTCGGTCAAAAAATATTCATTTTTTCGCAATATTCTAAGAAATTTTCACATAAGGCTATAAACGATTCCATATGAGTTTTAATGATACCTTCCAAGTATTATAGCCTAAAATACCCTTTTATTAAAACAGCCCATCATCCAAAGGGCTCAATAACAAAAAGGGACATAATGGATGGTGTTTTCGGTATTTGTGAAGATAATAAGAGGTACAAAAGAGGATTTTAATTCGTTCTGAAAAGGCTTTGATTGCAAGTTTCTGAATTTTGAAATTAACATTCTGATATTAATGTTTACTTACCTTTTTTGTTAAATCTAAAAGCTATTTTGTTGAAGTTGTTATTTAGCCTGTGTAACATTTATGGCTCTGTCTTCCCCGCAAGTAGCTTTTAGTAGCAGTTTATATCAACAACGGAGTGGAAAGGCCTAGACGAACGTATCTTGATCAAATTAAAGACGTCCTGGCAAAGGGTCAGGTCAAGAGTACCTACCCGAAACCGCCGAGCTTGCCGAGCTTGCCGCCGATAGTTACGTATGTGGATGAAGCAAAGGAAGTATGCAGAGATCGTGGCAAGTGGAAAGATGTAGTCTCTCCCTCCCCCTTCGGGAAAAAGGCGGGTTTTTATGTATGTATGTATATATCAACATTTGAGCTAAAGAATAAATATCGGGAAGTCAAAAACGTCGACGGGAGAGAAGTCGCGAGTTTCAGCTAATTATTCATGATAATGCCTATCACTTCCGGTTTTACGATGCCTTAACCTTGGTCAACTAATCTGTTTAATGTAATAAGATTCAGTAGCGCATTAAAAAGGATTATTGTCTTACGGATCAATAAACACGGAGTTTTGTTATTGGAAACCATTAATTTTCTTATTCGAAAATAAAATTTACTTAAATACAATACTTTTAATAATATCAGCTCTTGTCAGTGGAAGTGGAGAGACATCTATTATTTATTTTTTCAGAAATATTATTATTTATTGGTAAAATGTTACTTTCATTTGTGTTTTAAAAAAAAACATTTAAATAAAGCTATACAGAGAGAATGAAAAAAAAATAGTTATACGCGGTTTCTGGGTTTTAATACGTGAAAAACAGCAGAAAAATTTAGTATATACAATGTTGTATACCTACTGAAGTTAGTAGTTTCAATCACATAAGCAGTGGTATTAAATTATTAGGTAAATGTTTTTGAGACAGGTTACTAACCCGCCTCCTGAAAGCCTTTCCCTTGATTGACCCTAAGGTTGACTGGAAGAGATTGCTTGTTACCAGACTAGGATGCTTCATTCATCGTCTAAAAAATACATATAAGTACTTTGTCACGTCTTATATCCCTTACGGGGTAAAACACACACAAAACACACACAATAAATTAAACACAGTCAATAGTCTTGAAAGGACTGCCGGCCACGTTCAGGTTTTTGTTTGTTGATAAAATTGAGATACAAATAGTGACAGTTGCTAGCCCATCGCCTAAAAGACCAAGTTTATAAGCCTATCCCTTAGTCGCTTAATTATTATCTATTAAATGTAAAAGTATCAAAAAGTGTACAACATATATGTAAAAATGTAAGTAAAAATATGTAAATCTTCAGTTATTATTTATTACATGTAAAAATATTAATATCACTGAGCAAAATGAAAAATGTATCACTTTGGATAATAATGGATTCAAAGCGGGAGTTAGTATAGATTGATTGTTGTTTGACGATCAAACATAATTTGGCAGATAATCTTACTCACGTCATAAGCCCGGTCTAAAGAGTCGCTGTATCGCTGAAATAAAAAATAAAAAAATTACTTAAAATAAAAAGTAAACGAAAAAAAAATATTTTTGTACAATTTGTTGGAAATTTGGAAGTGGAATGTCTAATGACTAGACTCTGATCTAGACCATCTCTTAACGAACTTATCAAGACAAATAGCCATTTTCCGATGTGGTTGATAGAGCCTATTCTTTCCAATTGCCACGATCTCTGTATACTTTTTTTGCTTCATCCACATTCAACCTTTTCATGCAAGCCTCCTTGTTTATAGGTACTTTTAACTCTTTTTTTGTTGAATTTGTTAAATTTGCGCTTAATTAACACGCACAACAAAACAGAATGAGTATTATTAAATTATCCATTCCACTGAAAATAGTCGGTCGAAAAAACATGTGTGAGCACTGAGCACAATATTGCAATTTTATCACAATAGCTGTTAAACCATTGTATGTAATTTGCTCTTGTGAAATATAAAATTACATAAAATCATATACAAGAGTGTGAAATTAATGTGGGTTATTTGCGTACAATAAAGCTTATTTCCAATTCGTTTTAAATTACTATTTGACGGATTAAATTCCAGAGAATGGTAAGGGGTAAATGGGGGTACATTTTAAAGGATGAGCTAATGATATAAATATCAGTGCCTGAAAAGCAATGATTAAAATTAAAAGACAAAGAGAAAATATAAAAAAAAAACACAAAAGATACGGAAAAAAGAGTCGATCTTATTTGATAGGAAAAGCTAATAAGATGAAACTGATTAACAATTACGACTACATATCATTGTACTAAAAATGCAAATAGATTGATCCTGCGCCGCCGACTTTTTGTCTTGCTCATAGTCACTATATTCTTTATAGAGTAGAAAGAGCCAACAGACTATAACAACAGATATATTAAACAGAATTTATAATAACCTAGTAATAAAAACCTAATGGCTCTCTGAGACTAAAAACGAAACAAAAGCAAAGCCCTAATCTCGACGACTACTATTCTCAAAGTTGTTTCTCGCACTGTATTTCCCACACTATTGTAGGACTACCCACAATACAATTAGGGATGCAAGGTGGTTCTATAAATATATCGATAAATTTATCTGTTTGATGATAATATCAATAATCGATAATATCGACGGTTTATACAACGATGTTATTTGAACTATGTGCAATTGTGAATTAATCTGTAAATTACTCAATTAACTTATCCGAATCTTCAAGCTGTAATTCTCTGAATTCGTTTAGGTTCTAGGTTATAAGATTCCCTTTTTTTTAAAACATCAATATTTAAAACAATTTGTCCGAATGATATCGGGATTATTGAAATATCGATGTTGCTATCAATATTATAGCTGCGTTATTATCGAAAATATCGATATATCGTTGCAACACAATATACAACACGATTGTCCTAACAAATTGCATGCCGCGAACAAAGTGTGCGCGAACCAACCAACTCCTGAAGGAACTTAATTGCGTAATCTGACACCGCATTCTCGGAACTTTTAAAGGAAGTTTTATTACCACTTTCCTTGTGAGTTACTGCTAATGCACATTCTTGTAAGCGTTTTTATGATTCCGTGATAAAGGGACTCGTAAATTGAGAAGCTGTTATGAATTGAGTATCGTATCGTGCGACGGGCGTAATAATAATTTTTCTTACGATAATTTTCTGAGTAAATACTACTAAACGTATAATACTTAATTTTAACTTTATTGTTTGTATGACCGAAGTTTTGCATTTCAGAAAAACTTCAGTTCATAAAAAAATCCTATAACCCTTTACGACCTTGATGCTAATTTTATACCTAATTTTATCAAAAGCAACAATACATCACGCCGTTACGGGGTAGACAAAGCCAATAGTAAAGAAAGTCGAAAGCCAAACATACCTGGGTGAAACAGGTTGCAAACCAATCGCCTAAAACTACAATCATAAGTTTAACTTTCCATTGATTGACTGCCAATAAACACAAGAACCCATATTTCTTCATTTGCATTCTGATCAGCAGATTTTATGAATAATGGAAATACTGCAAAGTACTCCCACGCACTTCATTGTTCACAATTGCAAAGCTTCGTTGAAGTTTAGCTCGCCTTAGTTCCATCAATCTCCACATCGCATGTGTGCTCTGCTGATTAACAAGCGGGGATTTACTCGGCGAATACTTGAACCATCTGAATTCGGACAGTGGTTAGAACCTTAATGAAGAAAAAACATTTGAATCTGAAGAGCAGAATGGTAAAACCAAAGAAAAAAAAACATTTAAATCTGTAGAACAGAATAGAACAAATGACTCTGGCCACTTATTCATAAAAAGAAAAAGTAATTGAGTATAACTCTTGTGTGCTTTGCTGATTAAACAGCGAGTATTTACTAATCGAATATTTGAACTATTTTAATTCAGAAAGCGGTTTAATCCAAGAAAGTAAATACGTTTAAACACCTATGTAGAACTGAATATAAAAACAGAGTTTTATCGACTAAGGTTCATAAGTGTAGATTATTGATTATTAAGTATTCGTAGACAAATATGGTTGTGGAGAGTGTTCACAATACTCGTACAGGATTTTAAAAAATCGTAGCCTTAAAAAAATTAAATACAAAATCAATCTGGCCACTTTTAAAGAAAAAAAGTAATCCATGATTGTTTATTAATATTTCTAAAAAGATGTTGTTTTTCATATAAATAATCTATATTTCTAAAAAGATGTTGTTTTTCATATAAATAATCTATACATATAATAAAACAGTAAAAATATTTTGTCTGTACATTTAGTATTTTTGACTGAAATGGATAGAGGGACACTTAAAATGAATAATAGAAAGCAAAAATATTTTTTTTGAATTTCTTGTCTGTCTGTATGTATGATCACGATTATCTCCGAAAGTACTGAACCGATTTACTTACAACTTTCACCAGTTGCTTTGTTTTATCTCAGAAGAACATTTAAAGTTTGTTTAATCAAAATCGGTTCACTAAAAAAAAAGTTATCGACATTTGAGTGAACTCAAGGCATGAGTTTGCCTGCAAATAAGTTACGAAATTTAAAAATCAAAGTCATTTATCATTATAGGACAGCATTATACCTATAACATATAAATATAAGTGAAAAGGCGACTAAGGGATGGGCTTACAAACTTGGGATTCTTTTTTAGACGATGGCCGAGCAACCTATCACTATTTTAATCTCAATTCTATCATTAAGCCAAATAGCTGAACGTGGCCATTCAGTTTTGGCCTGTTGGCTCTGTCTACCCCGCAAGGGATATAGACGTGACCATATGTATGTAGTCTACTTTAATTTCGACACCACCGCAACGGTTTCGATGGTCCAGTGGTCAGCGCGTGAGACTCTGAAGTTGGCGGTCCAAGTTCGAGCCCCAACAAAAACAAGATATTTTTTTATTACAAATGTTTTTTTTTTTGTGTTGTTTAAGTATTTTATTTAAAAAAACTAAAAGTCAAAATACTACATATAATAAAACGGTAAAAATATTTTGTCTGTACATTTATTATTTTGACTGAAACGGATAGAGAATTTTTTTTTACATTTTTTGTCCGTTCGTCTGTATCTGACTGTATGATTAAGATTCAACCGATATCTGAAATTTACGCGGACGAAGTCGCGGGCAACAGCTAGTCTTATATAATACTGATAATAAAAAAGCTAATTATATATATGTACATAAAAAATGTGTTTAGCTTCGTAGAGATAAAACTTCGTAGCGGTTCTAAAAGTCGTAGCGTAGCAGGTTGTTTTATGCCATCATTCAGACTCAACGAGCTTAACTTTTGTATATTTAATTTCTTCTCCTTTCTATCCTCAATTTTTTGTAGGTTTTGGCTGGTCAAGACCAGCGTTTGTCGGATGACAGCATTTAAAAAAATGTAAGTTTAAAAGTAATTTTCCAATTGATTTCGTTTTTCCCTTAAAGTTAGTTCCAGTTTCATTCTCATTTCGTTCAAGCCTGGGGTACGCCTTTGACCATGATTCTGGATTATGTGCATTAACAATTGTATTCGAATTAAGAAAGTCAAAAATGTTTGACTAAATACTGGCATATAGATTGATTGAGTATTTCATTTAAAAATAAAAAAAACATACCCTCGATATCCTCAAAGGTTGGTTGTGGTCAGCGCCTCCATGCATTCGGAACCCCCAGGGCGCCCCTCCACTCAGTTCCACCTCCCTAGCTGTCATATCGCTCACTCTTCACTCCATTGCCGCGTCTCCAACCAACTCGCGACTACACCGTCAAACTTAACGGTCAATGTATCGCGAACCCCATTATGTTAAAGCTCAATTTTGGAAGCCCCCAATCATTGTAAATATCACAATTTTTATTTGGAGTGGTTTGTTGTTAGTGGTGTGTTAGTAGTTTGGAGGTTCGTCGTCGGGATTTCGTTCTGAAACAAAATATAATTTTATATTTAATAAAGTAAATTAGAAAAGGTATGTTTTTAATGTATCAAGTAGGCAACCAATTATGACTCCAATGATGGTATGGATATATTTGGTTTTCTAAGGACGCGGTAAAAATTCGGGTAATTCCTACCCCAACATGGCAACCCATCTCAGAAACCAATGAAAAATTTACTACATACACGGAACGAAATGGTCTTCAATCTCGCCACTAAATAATGAGGCCTTTCTTTTTTCATCGTCTCCTACGACATTGACAAGGAAAAATTGATTGAGTCTTCCCCATCACTACGAAAAAAGGAAAAAAGGAAAAAAGGCGAAAACCACAACGCCTAAAATTCCCTACACATGGCTACAAAGAAAATCTAGAATTATGGTCCCCTACATAGGTTGGAAAGATCAGACTACATTACTCGTATACTTAGTTGTAAGTAATTTATTTGACTGTATTTGACAATGTCCAGAAACCAGAAGATATGACAATTATTAAGTGATATTAAAATATCCCTTATATGGAATACAATTTTTGAATTTGACACGTCAGGAGGTCGATGACCTACATACATGAACCTAATCTTGATGACCGGAGAGGATTAATCTTATCAAATGTATCAATGCTTAGTTTGTATCACATGCTTACACTGTTTACATACAATATCTCACACATTATTGACTCACAATACGCCATACATATTCAATGAATCAGATTAGGGTGGATCATAGAGATCAGAATAATTTAAGAAAATAGATATGCCATACTGTAACTACCTGAAATTATGGAAATGATTTCATAATCTGTTAAGTTCGCTGGTTGACTGGTAGAGAATACCATTTGTCATTAAGTCCGTCTTTTATACAATTGATTTTGTGCAAAGAAGTTTTACATAAAATTTGACGTCGCTTTGAAGCGCACGCAGTTTGTATTATTTTAGTCTGTGCAGTTGTAAAGAGTTCAAATAGGTAAAAACTTTATGATGTCAGCTAATAATAACCTTTATCAGTTTAGACGACACATTCACCAGTACAGAGGGCTTCAAAGAAATATAGCAGTTGCGATATATCTACAATACGGAATTAGCATCTTTCATATGTGCCTCACTATTTACCACTTCTACAGTCTTATACGATTCCAAGTTCTATGGGTGGAACGCGACGCGTCTGTCGAAATTGAATAGCCAATCAGATTGAGTTATTTGCTGAGAAGGTATTATGATTTCCCCAATTCATAGAACGATATTACCTTTTAGAGGAATAACTAAAGAATTAAGATAAAAATAACAACATCTCAGTTGTTATTTTTATCTTAATTCTTTAGTTATTCCTCAAAGGGAGTTTTGCTTTGGGGAACAAAAATTGCGTTAATGCACAAAAAGTGCTTAAGATTCATCCACGACAACACACAAAAACTAAGTAAAGTAGGTACTTATTCTTAATTTGAAATTATACGATTTTTAAAATTTTTATCAAACGAATTTAATTTAATTTCAAATTTAGGACATCCTGGCAAAAGGTCAGGTAAAGAGTAACCGAAACCAACGAGCTAGCATGAAAAGAGTTATGAACGTGGATGAAGCGAAAGAAGTATGCAGAGATCGTGGAAATTGGAAAGATGTAAACTCTGCCTACCTCTCCGGGAAAGAGGCGTGATTTTATGTTTGTATATATAATTTTAATTGGTACGATTGGAAATGTTTCTCCTGCTATATTAGTAAATATACAATGGAATGATTTGACAAAGTTTTGCGGTCTGTTCCCTGTCTGACATCTGGCTCGGGAATTAATTTGAGATTTAGGATGACTGGAAGTATCGGAATAACAGTTATTTTTTATTTATTATTTTATAAATGCTAATGTCGGTTCTGCCTATTTCACTATCTGTAAATCTTTCACGTTAGTTGTATGAATGTTAATATTAAAGTTTCAAGCATACCCTACTTTTTCCCAAAATTCCCCTAGGAAAAGGGAAACGGCGGAAGTACTTGCAAAAGTAAGTGAATAATACAATCGATTAAGATTTCCATGTCACCCATAATATTATAATTTAAAGTGCATAAAGTAACAATGTGTGGCCATACAAATATAGTTTTATGGCGCACGCTATTTTCAGCGCGTCAAATATGCTATAAACTCCTGACGTTAATGTTCTTAAAGAAGTCTAAGATACGACTCATATTTTACGTTTTAAGCGACAAAAACTCTTTACGACAAAAGGTAACCTACTTATTTTACAATTCCTAGCCCAAATTACAAAAAGAATAACATCTAAATTTTCCCCGCATACACACATACATACATAAAATCACGCCTCTTTCCCGGAGGGCTAGGCAATAGGCTATCTAATTATAGGCTCTCTAAATGATTGCTGTCTACCCCGTAATGGATTAAAACGTAATTTTGTATGTACGAATAGGCAACGGGTAGCCGTTTTAAACATGCTTAAAAATACTCCTCCCAGTGCATTTTCTTCATAAATCTCGCCATAACCAAAGTGTACAGTGTTGCCACACGGGGCGATAAAATATGCCGAACCGGATAGCGGAGGCTTCGTATACGGTGAAATATGACCAGCCTAGTGACGTCACATAAACCTTTGTTTTACGTATAGATATTATATTTGGAATATTGTCTTATCATTATTCCGATCTTTTTTGGAGACTGAAACCACAAGGGTTAGGTACGTTTACACACTTCAGAATTCCAATCATTATCATTACGAGGCCTTTCAATATTTTCAAGAGGGTAGGCTCTCAAGTCATGATTATCAGTATGTACGAATTTATTTCGATTGCATGATGCTCTACTAATCTAAGACATTAGTAGGCAATCTCGTATTTTTGAATGCTTTGACTTATTTTGTTTCGGTATAAATTTGATCATCATCCCGGTGTTTTAGGTGGTGATGTCATCCATAAGACGATCAGAGTTCTGACATTTCAAAAGAAGGATAAGAAAAAGATTCTCTTGCCAAAATATAAGCTAATTTCTTTTTTGACTTAACATATCTAAATAGATTAATTTAATTTTTATTAAAAAAGAACAAGCTATAACATGAGACTTGAATTTAATTGATGGCATGTAATCTCTCAAACTAAACTTCTTTACATTTAAACAGCACTACACTAAATTAACCAGAAGAATGTTTATAAATAAACCATCTCTTGCGCAGGCTTGCTTCAACTATCTAATGTTACATGTTTGAAGGTGTATACTATTTCTTTTAGAGAGAATATAGTGTTTACTCTGTGTAAATTCAAGAATGATTCAATACATTCCGGCCTTCGTCTGTTGCTAACCGGGGCGTACATTACCCGAAAATAATGTTGACTTACATTCCGTAATGATTGTATAGGTTATTTTAAATTTCCATTACGCATTCTCACTTTATTTTCGCCTCGACGTACACATTAAGGTATTTAAATGATACTTTTGTCTTTGTATATTTTGTAAATATGCCGTGTGGATTTCAAGCATAGGATCTGTTTTTCAATTTCTTGTAGATGTAGTTTTAATGACGTTTAAGGAAATTAGTATTTTCTCTTAATTTAAGAACTACTTATGACCAGCGCATAAGGTAGAGGTTAGTTATATGGATTTATATGTATCCTGAGGATGCAAATTCAATACAAATATTTGAAAAATGATAAAGAAAGATGCTAAATGATAAGTAGTTCATTTTTGTACAATATTAAGGGCTATCGCCAATCTGTTTGTAAACATTGGCAGGACATATGTATCTCTTTTCTCTATTATTTTATGATTGACATGAGATATAAAAAATCGGTTCTTATATATGTATTTTATACGACGAAGTTATCCGCGGACATAGGTACATAAAAAAGAATACGGTCGAATTGAGAAACCTCCTCCTTTTTTGAAGTCGGTTTCTTGAGGTCGGAAGCGCGCAACATAGTTCTCTAATATAAAATCACATGTATTATAGAGTTGTTTAATGAAATTAAAGAAAAAAAGCTGAGTCTCAGGAAAAGTTCACAATATTTTGTAATAAACTTGATCAAAAAGTGTTTTGAGCAAACAATTCTAAGAGGAAGAAAATATCTCTGAATATGCTTCTTCTTCTTATACTTGTAGCTTTGACGAAGATTGGCGACCATCATGGCTATCTTTAACTTCGAGGCTGCTGCACGAAAGAGCGTCCGGTTACTCGAGTGAAACTTCTTCAGCCACCAGGTTTTTCCCCTTCCGGGTTAAAGTTTACCCTGGATCTTCCCTTGAATATCTGCTGAAGAATACGATATCTTTCCCCTCTCATGACGTGTCCAAAATATTGCAGCTCTCTTCTCTCAGCACTTTTAAGACAATACATACATACATACATAAAATCACGCCTCTTTCTCAGAGGGGTAGGCAGAGACTACATCTTTCCACCTGCCACGATCTCTGCATACTTCATCCACGCTTCATCCACATTCATAACTCCCTTCATGCAAGCTCGGCGGTTTCGGGTACTCTTGACCTGACCCTTTGCCAGGACGTCCTTATTTTGATCAAGATACGTTCGTTCTAAGACAATATGCTTAATAATTATTAATTTGTATTTTACATCTCAATAAAGTAAAACCTCTTTCACTACGTTAATACCGTCGAAACGATCCAGGCTCGAACAGTAATAAAAAGAGTATAGCTGAAAATAAAAATATAAATGCTCAATTTATGAAATGGAATCCACATTGAGATCGCCCGCGGGCAAAGCTACAGGATCGAAAACCAAACGTGTTGCACCGATATCGAAATTCCCAGCATACAACACAAATATACACACAGTTTTATGTTCACAGGGTTGCCAAAAAATAAATCTAAACTTATATAATATATCGGGAGTCTGTTTGTTGGTATGTAACGAATTGCGGCTAATTCAATGAGATGATAATTTTGGTAATTTATAACGGACTATGAACTCAACCACTTCTAACTTATACATAATCACTTTAAAAAAAGAAATGAGAAGAATGCACAAATCTGCAGGGAAAAGGTGTTGAAAATTTTCCATTTCTGTTTTTATCAGCAAGAAACGAAACGACTCTTTGTATTTTGTGTTCTCACAAAGAAGGCTGTGTTTTATTGGTCGCGACACTTTTTTAGACCGTTACTTTCCTAAAAATGTCCATATTTTTACAATACTTTCATTATTTTGTACGGGTTTTTTTAGACTAAATAAAGTTTAAACTGCACATTCGGAGCTCCGAAATGCTGCAGCGGATAATTTGTAGGCGACAGAATAATTTTCATTTTTTAACCAAACCGAAAAATTTTGATCGTAGGTAATAATTTTCATCTAATCCAACCGAGTTATTTTCACATGAATATAAAACGTCAATATTCGTGATTCTGACCATTTGCATTGAGAAAAGAGACTAATAATTCCCTACCTTTAAGGAAGGAAATAATTGCTTTAGCATTTCCGAGTTAAACTTGTAATGCCTGCCTTAACATGGAATTTTCTCGACACAAAAGTAACTCCTATTTCAAATTATAATGACAAAAGCTGTCAATAAACGCGCGTCGGTAGCCTGACAGTGACATCTGAATACCTGTCTCCTTGTCTCCAACGTTACGACCGGCGCGACCGTGATATGTCACTCACAGCGACCTCACCTCCGGCAGACGACAAGTTCATATTTATAATGTAAATACTTTATTGAAACATACATACATAGCATCACGTCTATATCCCTTGCGTGGTAGACAGAGCCAAAAGATTTGAGAACACTGAAAGGCCACGTTCAACTGTTTGGCTTTGTGATAGAATTGAGATTCAAATTGTGACGGGTTGCTAGCCCATCGCCTTAAAGAAGAATCCTAAGTTTATAAGCCAATCCCTTAGTCGCCTTTTACGACACATCCACGGGAAAGAGATGGAGTAGGTAGTCCTATTCTTTTTTCTATTGGTGCGGGAATCACTCGGCACTCTTTATTAAAACCTTTAAAAAATACAATATTATTACTTCTCCGTCCTAGCGTTAGACCCGGTTATATTCTAAAGGAGGGCTCGAAGTGCGTCATTTGGCTATAACGAGTATTATCCAGGATTTCGTAAGTCAAGTTGCTCCGAGCAAGGTTAGACAAAGTTGCAAATGTAACTGATTGCGAAGTCAAGATAATATTTTCAATATTTTCCAGCTTACAAATGTAATATCCGAAAATCGTTATTTTATATTAATGTTTTAAAAACAGGTGTGCAAGAAACTTAAGGGTTTCTTGTTTGCAAATGTGGTTCGTCCATAAATGGTTATGAACCTGGTGAAAAAGGAGACTTCCGAGATATTCATTGGTAGGTATCCAATTTCCTAGTTCCAATATCTTGCATCTACGACACAAATAAGTGAAAGTATAGAAATAAAGCCATCCCATATAAAAATGGATTATCACCAAGGCATAATGTCAAATTACTTTTTATATTCATTTTTAATTTATTTTGATGTTTTCTTCTTTTACCTTTCTTCATCTACCTTTAAGTAAAGTAGGTAAAGTCTAATCTAATTTACAAAATTAAAAAACATCTTTGACACTAAAGATATGGCAGCGGCTCTTCCCGCGTTGAACAAAAAATAATCTTAATATCTCTTCTGGCGGTGATTCTGAAAAAACATTTCGAAGCGCAACCGTAGATTTTAAAATTTCAAAAAGATATTTCAAACATACAAACTCTTAGAGCCAAGGGCTGTGTGTTGAAAGATCAGTAACCTTTGCGTTTTACGAGTATGTATGTGTATAATCTATAAAATTCTCGTGTCACAATGTTCGTTCCCGTACTCCTCCGAAATGGCTTGACCGATTCTCATGAAATTATGTGAGCATATTGAGTAGGTTCGAGAATCGGCCAACATCTATTTTTCATACCCCTAAGTGTTAAGGGTTGTCCACCCTTAACAATTTTTTATTAACTAGAAAATACTAGAAATTACTTAAAAAATATTTATATGGCAAAACAACGTATCCGGGAAAGCTAGTTGCAGACTTAGATCTAATGTTTGATTTCTATACTCTTTCTGTTTTAGCACATGACAGCTCGACATAGACTAACAATGTAGACGCCGGCTGTCGATGGGTTTACGTAAGTGTCCTTACACACGGGGCTGACAAACCGCAATATATTTAAGAGGTACTTTGTACAGTGTTCTTCAGGTTAGCGTCCAGTAGAAAGAATTAAATAGAAGATCAGAAAATCTGTTCAAAAAACAATCTTTTACCTCCTAGTTTAAATTCCGGTTATCCCTAAGGAGAGGAGTCCAGGGTGCGCCTTCTAACCAAGTTCATAAGTTTTTTATACAAAGTCTGATCTCTGCAACCCTTGCAGGGGAATCTAACCCATTTTTGATCATGGTAAGATGCAGATTAATTAACCTATTCCTTTAATCGCTTACGGAATCCATGGGAAAGAGATGGAGTG
This sequence comes from Amyelois transitella, assembly GCF_032362555.1. Lineage (NCBI taxonomy): Eukaryota > Metazoa > Arthropoda > Insecta > Lepidoptera > Pyralidae > Amyelois > Amyelois transitella. The sequence goes on along the minus strand of NC_083512.1, from coordinate 3,078,051 downwards.
GTCCTATTCTGATGTGCTGGGAACTAGATTTGCTATTTACAAAATATGTCAAACTATCTGTATTTATAATTATTATATTAGTTTAATATAATTAGTCATATTTACAGTACTTTCTCTTGACTTTAAAATTTTGGGATACCTAAGTTCACAAAGGATGTCTAAGATCTCTTTATTACAATACAATAGGTACATAACTCGTACTAGTAGGTAGCTGCTGTTTACAACGATGAAAGTGTATCTCAAATGAATAGTCTTGTCATTGTGTACGACGCTTCCTCACTCAGTCTATTCTCCATCCAGATTGATAGATACCAACATTATTTGGACACAAATAGACCCACGTCAAACGGTACAAAGACGGGCTCTTAATAGCAACTGTATACTGTATGACTCACACTCATTTGGATAATAGAAGATAAATATAACATTGATTACCATCGGTCTATTTTTACTGATCACTCAATTCAATGAACATGAATTTTCTTTTAGACAATGGGCTAATAACCTGTCAGTATTTTAGTAATAATTCCATTATTAATCCGTACAACTTAACGTGGCCTTTCAGTCTTTTCAAGACTCTTGGCTCCGCCTATACTTACAGTAGAGAAAAATGTCGAGATCATGTAAATGTATGTAAAAAACTATAAGTTTAGTTTAGGAATTCCCAAAATACCCAAAAAACTACACGTAATTGATTGAAATACGTGTAGTTGTTTTACAATACAAGAACGTATGAATAATGAACGTATGAATAAAACGTATTTTTATCCGAAAACTACATACCGGGCCAACTCTCACAACATAAATAATTCCATTGGAAATATAATTATCGATTACAGTCCACCAGTTACATTACACCAGTATAATCGGTTTACCTGGAACATTACAAATATATGCAATGTTATCGAAAATTGACAACAATGTACAATGGCTAAATTGGTGTAGGTTTAATGCAGGTGAATAGGGTAAGTATACAGCCCAAATTAAAATAGGAACTCAACAAATTATTAAATAAAGAAAAATTTTTTCGGAAAATCAGCATCGAAATTACATGAGACTCTTATTTTTTCGTTCGATTTTCGAAAATACATTCTAAAAATGATCGCAAGCAAATTCTCTTTTTGTACCTGGCAACCCTTTCAACCTTTGAGTATTCAGCCAAGTTTGAGCGCGTACGTAACACATTCTTTTAGCGTCCAATTCTAAACTTGGCTGTGTCGCGCCGGTTTCTTTGTCGGTAAAAAAATATTTGCAAAATTTTTGCACACAAATGGCGCGCCCCGCGGTGCCGGACGATCCGCCGCTTTTAATGTCTTACAAAAGCAGAGAAAATTGTTTGCTCACGACTGCAGGGATTTCGTGTTCAAAAGGAATATAATACAGTTGTCCACAATATTTTCAATATCTTCTGTGATTGTAGATACCTCAATCTAGAATTTGATTTAAAATTCAGTATATACAAATTTTTACGTTCATTACTGAGCTAAAACTACAAATAATTACTACTAAAATTGTAGTTAACGTATCTTTTCTGGGACATTATCAAGATCATAAAGTACAATAACGATAAATATTATACGGACGTAGAGAGTGAAATAATACGGCGTAACAAAGGTTTAATAGGGTACATGTTGCGGTCTATATAATTAATTAAATTGACCCTTACTCTGAATCCGGGAAAGCACCCAAACAATACAAAAAATTAACAAAATTGAACTGTAATACTGAGGAATAAAGCTGTTTGTTGTTTTACTAGTGAGAGTCCAAGAATTTTGTATTTTATTGCATTGAACGGATCACCTAGTGATTTTCTGTAGGGTCTGCTATTAAGGGACTAGGTTTATCCCTCTTCACTGTGAACAAGTTTATATTTAAGGTCATGAGAGAAACGACCTAGCTCTAATTCGCCTTAGTATGTACAAGCGACTGAAAATATTTGAGGAAACTGTTGTAATGACATACAGTGCCCGGCACGTAAATTGAACCAAAATTCTACTCTATTAATACTGCGCAGAAGATTTTACTATATCAAATTTATTAATTAGTACCAACTTATATGTCGGGTACTGTCCCAACAATTCTTGCCCCCTCCACTAACTTTTCAACATTAAAATAAAAAAAAATATCTAAATTTTAGATAAAATTTAAAAAAAACCCTTGTGTTTATTAAAACTGCAAATGTAACCTGAGGCTTGGAAAAACAAAAAAAAATCTATGTACAAATTACAAACTGCACTGTGCAGTATGAAACGTGATTTTTTCATGGTCCAACGAGGAATATGTTGAACGGGAACATTTCAGGGTAGGGTAACCAAATTTTAATGTTAACTGAAATCACTACATATTATAAAGTCCCTCTATTTTCTTTGTCTTTTGTCTTGATTTTGTTCCTTGAACTCGAATTTGAAATATTGGGATGAGGATATTCTGAGGTAAGTTTATATCTATAAATGCTAGCCGTGTAAAGTCGGAGTAGGTCACTAGAGTATAGATCAATAGAACTGTTGAATGTTTTCTTTTTATAGAGGTCATGGCAAGTGGAAGGATATTGTCTCTGCCTACCTCTTCTGGAAAGAGAATGGTAATTTTTTGATTGAAAGTACGAACTTCGTTCACAGACAATACACAACTGTCAATCAATTAGGTACTTATTAATTTTAAAACTATATTGAGCCTTTAAGCTAGCATTAAGTAAAATTAACATAGCTTTTCCATACACGTCAATTTAAAATCTAAAGACCTCACATAGGTAAATCTACTATAAAATAAATATTTATCTATTTTTTCTAAAAATTTATTTAAATATTTATTTATTTTTTCTAAAATCTAGGACGCATCCTAAACAATGATTACCATATCTACATGTTTACGATACCGTATGTCATGGCAGCATGGTACTGTGTCTGTGTGGTCTGCAGCTATTATGGGACTAGGTATATCCCTCTTCATTGTGAACAAGTTTATGTTTAATGTCATGAGAGAAACGGCCTAGCTCTGATTCGACTTATTGAATTTAAAATATATATTTTTTAAGGTTTAACAAATAATAATTAAAATGAACTCAAATTAAAACTAAAGCTACTTATAAAAAAGACGAAAAAAAAAGATGTTTACGAACTAAAATTTAATTTGCAAATTGAACAGTCTCTGCATAGCATCAACATGCGGGATTGTGCACAGAAGGCTGGCAGCATTGTCAATTTGAATGGCAATGCTGATAATTTCACTGATAGGTCACGAGGTACCCAATCAGCTTTTTCGACAATTGTCGGAAAAGCTGATGGGCAGATGGGCCCCATGGTCCCATTTTTTATATTTGAAATTACATAAAAAATATATATATTTTTATCCATGACGCATCCTAAACACTGGTTACCCTATCCACATGTTTACGCAGCGTTTCACCGCACATTTTATCCTGGATTCCGGATATCACGGCGGCATGGTGCTGTGTTGGAGTACAAATTTAGGTCAATGTGATTGTATGAGTAAGCATCGCGTACGCAAATACCGAGTCGTAAAACATACCTCGAAATAGTGCGTCCGCTGATTACAACATGACTTCGGATGAAGTCTGACAAGTCGACTTATTAATTATTTCTTGAACTTTTATTTTCCTTTTTTTCGCGAGCCAAAGCTTTTTTTTTCAGTTTTTTTACTCGGTATAATATCAACAAATTAAAGTCAGTATTCTGAAAATAGGCCTTCGCAGGCATTTTTACACGTCATTTGACATTGCAATAAAGTTAATTATATATATAATATCTTATGTATTTGTCAAACATTTACAAATTACCTAAGCACTTAACCTCCTTGATTCATCCACATTCGAGACACACTATGGAAATTCGTTGGTATAAAGTAAAAAGTATTACATTATAAAATGGACGATCACTTCTATTTCTGTCTGTGAATGTATCTTCCCACACCACTGCAATTTTAAAAATGTATTATAAACTAAACCTTGGGTTTTCATTGCGAGCTAACAGGCTTGTTGTTTGTAAATTACTAACATGTAAATTCCCATAAAAATAGCGAATGAGGGATAGGCTTATAAACTTAGGACTTAGGCAATTGGCTAGCAACCTGTCACTATTTGAATCTCAGCTGAACGTGGCCTATCAGTCTTCCCAGATAATTGGCTCTGTCAACCCCGCAAGGGATATAGACGTGATTACATGAATGAATGAATGAATAATCCGATAACAAGAAACTTTTCAGCAAGTGTTGTGCACCTGACCTATGCTGTTTTGTATATCAAACACTATCATAAGAACAAGTATCGATAAATCAGACAAAGTTTGACTCACAAACTTATGTTGTTCTTACGTTTTGATCAATGACATGAGGTACATATTGACTTTTCTGGGTTTTCTTCTGAGCGGGTGAAAATATAAGTGTTAAAATATAAGGTATTTTAGTTAAACGGGTGCAAAGTTTCGGTCGGTTTGACTAGGTATGTGATGCCTGGAAAACCACGGCATCGGAGATTGTATATAGGTATGCTCCGATCCGCAGAAACCGTTGCTTGAGATTTAGCTCACAGCGTAAAATAGAAGTCGCCGATATTACTAAAATATAAGTTCCCGGCATCATAGAAAAAGAATAAGACCACTCCATCTCTTTCCCATGAATGTGGTAAAAGGCAACTAAGGACTGTGCTTATATACTTGGGATTCCTCTTGAAGGCAATTGGCTAGCAACCTGTCACTATTTGATTCTCAATTCTATCATTAAGCGAAATAGCTGAGCGTGGTCTATCAGTCCTTTCATGACTATTGGATCTGTCTACCCCGCAGGGGATATAGACGTGATTATATGTTATGTTTTGTTATAATAATATGCCATTAATAAAAAAAAAATCTTTTATTCCAACTAAAGATTTCAGCTTACAATTCCTGCTATTCCAAACATTTGTAACCCGTTAATACTATCTACGCTGCATTACACAAAAAAAAATATATAAAATTGTGCATGTATACTATTTTTTCACTACAAAAGCTGACGTGAATGTATTGTTGGCAAGTAATTAAATTTCCCCCTACAGACAAAGCGCCCGCACTGTGAACTAAATGGTAGAACTTTCGAGAACATGTCTGTTATATTATGAAGGCATTATCTACTACTGCTGAAGAATTTGGCTGACTTTCGTGAATTATTTGCCATTGTTGATATACTGTTATAATCCGAGAATTAGCAAAGAGGTATCAAAACTTGAGAAGCATTTGCCATGAAAAAGTTTATCTGGTGTAAGTCACGTTTGCATCCTCGGTCCACATCATCATCATCCTCCATCTCTCTCTCTAGACTGGATCCCGGGTGCGCCTTTTTTTTTTTTAGGACAATTTACACGTTTGAGTTAGCCTCGAAGTAAGTTCTTTGAGACTTGTGTTTCGAGATACTAACTCAACGATACTATATTTTATAATAATTACTTATATAGATAAACATCCAAGACCCAGGCCAATCAGAAAAAGTTATTTTCTCATCATGCCCTGGCCGGGATTCGAACCCGGGACCTCCGATGTCACAGACAAGCGTATTACCGCTGCGCCACAGAGGCCGCCACAGAGGCCTATGAACACGATCCTGTACTGAGTGAGTCAGGGCTTCTACACGAAGCCACTCCTGTCTGACCCCGTAACAGATCATAGGATATGTGACTCCCTTGATCACACTTTTATTATTCAGGCACCTTTACGTTCGACGCTCCAGAATTATGATGACTGATTAAATAAATATATACGGGACAAATTACACAGATTGAATTAGCCTCGAAGTAAGTTCGAAATCTGTGTTACGAGATACTAACTCAACGATACTATATTTTATAATTAATACTTAGATAGATAAACATCCAAGACCAATCAGAGAAATTTCTCATCATGCCCTGACCAGGATTCGAACCCGGAACTTCCAGTGTTACAGACAAGAGGATTACCGCTGCGCAACAGAGGCCGTCAATAAATATAAGTGAACATCATAAAATTCTGATTACAGTTCCAATACTAAACACCTATGGTACACCTATGACATAATGAAGCATGTGTCAAACCATTATACAGTAATTCAAAACATCTTCGACCAATTAAAATGCGCGGTTTAAAGCGTTCGGAGATTGGATCAATATGTGCATTCATGGCTGATATGCCCCAGCTGCATATGAAAGGGCAGACTGTGTAACAAAGATAACGCAGGACGATGACCTGCCTCGTCATTTTGTTTAAGAGGAAATAAGGATTTCTTGAACTTCGCAGTTCCTTATTGTAGCCGAGTCAACATGAATTGTTTGATTTTTTTTTTGTGTTGTTGCGACACTCTTAATTTTTATCATCTTTTGTTTTTTCCGAATCAACACGCGTATAGTTATAGCTTGATTTTTTTTTATTTGCGGTGTTACCGCTTCGTAGTTATTTAATCCCACATTGGTACTAATGTTTTTGAATCCAAACTTAACTACTTTGATACCAAATAAATTTTCCTTGCCAACTGATATACTTTTTGTAGTATTTAATTTTAATTTCAGGTCAGTACTACATTGAGCTATAGGACGCCTAGTACCCTTTTTATCTTTTCCGTTCAGTATTGAATTCTTGGCCGGGCAAAGCTAGAATTTTCTTGGTAACTTGCCAATTCCTTTTTTGACTGCTATTAACGGATCCTTTTAAATTTTTCTTGAAAATATATCGATACATATCACAGCATAAGCAAGCATTGCAATTACTTTCATTATCCCAATTAAGTACAAGGTAGCCTTTGTTCGTCTTTAAGTTTACAACATACATACATATAGTCACAATTCATGTTGACTAAATATATACATTGCGTGTTAGACAGAGTCTACAGTCTTGAAAAGATTGAAAGGCTACGTTCAGCTGTATGGCTTTCTGACGGAATTGAGATTCAAATAGTGACAGGTTGCTAGCATAGCCCGTCGCCTACAAGAGGATTCTCAAGTTTATATGCCTATCTATTTGTTGCCTTTTACGACATCCATGGAAAGGATAAAGAGTGGGTTCTATTTTAAAGTGAAAAAACCACACGGCATCAAGTTTAAAATATCATTTAAAATAACTAAGATCTAAATACTATTGGTATAAAATTTTCATAAATCCACGAAATAATTCTCATCCATCGATAACACCACCGGGACAAAGGACTACGTTTCTCAAACTTCGCCTAAATTTATCTATCGAGATTCACCAAAATTTTTCCACTTAGACATTTTAATCGAAAAAAAAAGCAATTTTCCAATTACAATATAAATTGTCTAATAGTCTTATTAAATAATAATTAATTTTTCAATTAAAACATAAACCGTCGGCTCCACTCCATCTCTTTCCCATGGATGTCGTAAATCTTCTATCTTTTATTCTGTTATATATGCCAAACAGCTAAATTTGCCCTATCAGTCTTTTCAACACTGTTGGCTCTGTCTACCCCGCAAGGGATATAGACGTGACTATATGTATATATGTATCTTTTTGCAGTACCTATGGATTTGGTTCCAAAGGTTGGGCGCCACTACGTCAGGCTAGGGATGTGCCCAGCTGCTGATAAGTGTAGAACTATCTGTCGATAGATTTATAGCGGGACGGGAGTCACAGTCCGACCGGATTTCCCCGCAATAGATGGACGACACAACCTTACCTTTTGCGGTTTTGTGTCTATTATTGGATTCGAAATTTAAAAAGGGGATTTTGAATTAACATTCGGCCATTTTGTAGCGTCGCCTACTTTATACGTGGTCACGCCGTGTGTAAAGATTTTGGTAATTTTGTTTAAATTATCAAATTAAATACATACCACACATAAAATCACCTTTCCCGCAGGGACAGGCAGGGATTGAAGTCCCTGCCTAATCTTTATCTCTGTCTTTCCACTTACCATGACCCCTACATACTTCTTTCACTTACTACAATCATCATTCGCGTCATGTAAGCTCGTCGCTTTAAGGTACTCTTGACCTGACCTTTCACTAGGTATCCCCGATTAGTCAAGGTACATTCATCTAGGCTTTCTCCGTCCAACGTTAATTAACATCAAATAAAGTACATAAGTTATTGTTATTAAAACTTCTTAATTAGTTAAGTTTTGTTTAATAATATGTTATATAAATCTAATAATAATTGTTATTAAAGATTTGTTGTATGCGCAATGATTTAGCGGTATTTCGGTTTTAGTTAAGTAATATCATTATGTAACAAGCCTATAACAATTCTTTACTAATCTCCTAGAAAAATATCATAAAATACATATCCAACATATTAAGTAATAAAATATCAATATCGTTTCTAACAGATGATCTTCTTTGCGTCATCGTAGCGAACTCGTAAAAGAGTAACGACCCATAAACGTACAAAATTAAGTCTATATAGTTTTAAATATACTCCACTATTGTATTGAGAAAAATGTTATTATGATAAATGTGTCAAGGTACAGACCATAACTTAGAGTATTAAAATCAAAATTTGCTTCAAAGAAAATCACGTGACATTTATGGAAGGAGTAGAAGTAGGTAATTAGACCTGTTTTACGGTGATAAACCACTGGACTATACATTACATACATACATATAAACACATCTTTATTTATTTATGTAGACAGATTGAACAGTCTTCTTCCAGAAAAGACTGATGGGACACGTTCAGCTATTTGGCTCAATGCTAGAATTGCGATTCAAAAAGACAAGGACAGGCTGCTAGCCCTAACTAGACAGAGCGGACAATATCAATAAGACTGAAAGGCCACGTTCAGCTGTAAGGCTTACCTTGCAGAATACGTATGTTTAACATGAGGTAGGTACCATTTGGTACTAAATTTATAGAACGAGGACACATAAAATTCATTGTTTCGACAGGTGACCAAAATAAACACACATGATTCATTGACAAGCACATGGGTCGATCTGGTTGCTACATTTTCGGGGTATGGGAACACTGACTGTAACCTAGATTATTTAGGCATGTCACCCGAAAATAACAACTACCGCAAATTTATAAACTTCCTAGGAAATTTATAATCTCTCGGAAGATTTTGAAACGAGAGATGAATTGTATCTTACGTCAACATCTTCGAAAATATCTTGGTAAATTTATGAATTATTTTTGCAGTAAAACTAACTAATTCCACCGTCGAATGGAAAGGGCTTTACAAGTAATATAGTTTTCCGACATCACATATCTCCGAATCCTCCTATATTGGATTCATATCAAAGGCGCGATGACGTGCCGGATTAATGAAAACATGAGAAATATATTTCATAGTCTGTTCATTTATTTATTTAAAACTTTATTGCACAAAAAAAATGTAAAAAAGACGTACTTAATGCCGTTTGGCATTCTCTACCAGTCAACCAGCTGACCAAACAGAAAAGCTTTAAGTTGGTGGTTTGGTGGTTGGTAATTATATGATCCTTAAGTAACGTTAAGTAAGTTAAGTAAACCCACGTAGGTACGGCTAAAGTAACGGTTTAACTTTAAATTGTGACCAGACTAAAAAGCGCGTATTTCATTTGACTAATTCAGGCATCATAAATTATTCACTAACTAATTCAGTTAGATGAGAATGCTATTTCACTTGTTCGAATCATTTTGGACGTCAAAATTTACTCTCAAATTGAAATCCCGTTATTTCCCGCTTCCGTGTTAATTTTGGGGATAGTAGATACTTATTACTTTACCCCCTAATATACCTACAAGTTAATGGCTGCATGCTGCAGCACACTTACGATGCAGTCAAGAGTACAAAAAAAATCGACGAGGTGAACCAAAAGAATATATATATGAATTGCTAAATATGGATTGCTGTAGTGGATTTAGTCTCTGCTTATCCCTCGAATATCCCGTGAATAGGGTTACTCTATATTCTTCCCATGGATGTCGTAAATGGTGACTATGGGACTTGCTAAAAAACTAGGAATTCTGCTTGTAGCACTTTAGAATAGGACCACTCCATATCTTTCACATTGATGTCGTATAAGTCATCTATGGGAAAGGCTAGCATACTGTCACTATTTAAATCTCAATTCCATCATTAAGCCATACAGCTGAACGTGGCCATTCAGTCTTTTCACGACTGTTGGCTCTGTCTACCGGTAAGGGATATAGATAGATAGTTAGGTAAAACTCTTTATTGCACCATAAGAGTAAAACATACAAAACAGCACAAGCAGACAGAGATGGCACAAAAGCTGACTTATCGCTAATGCAATATCTTCCAGTCAACCTTTGGGTGGAAGAAAACCAAACAGGAGATTGGCGTTGGCGCAGAGCAAGATAAATAAATGTTTAAACATAATACAATGCACACATAATATATAGCTACTAGATTATAACCTACTAGAGGCCGCCCGCGACTTCCGCATAGAAACCCTATCAATCCCGCGGGAACTCCAGGATAAAAAGTAGCCTATATGTTTTTATGGCTCTTCAGCTACCTACATACCAAATTTCATCGTAATCGGTTCAGTAGTTTTTGCGTGAAAGAGTAACAAACATCCATACTGACATACTCACAAACTTTCGCATTTATAATATTAGTCCCATATACGTATTACGTATGCCATCCCTACGACAAATAACATAAATAAGTACTTGCCGTGTGGCTCCCGGCACCAATGAAAAAATAATAGGACCACTCCATCTCCTTCCCATGGATGTCGTAAAAGGCGACTAAGGGATGGGCTTACAAACTTCGGATTCTTTTTTTAGGCGATTGACTAGCAACCTGTCACTATTTTAATCTCAATTCTATCATTTAGCCAAATAACTGAACGTGGCCATTCGGTGTTTTCAAGACTATTGGCTCTGTTTACCCCGCAAAGGATATAGACGTGACCATATGTATGTTGTATGTAGTACTTGCACTGCTTATTTTCGCTTTTTATATAATGCTAATAATACGAGTACTCACGTATTATATTCCCCTACTCTATACATTACCGTTTATCTTCGAACATCGGCTCACAAGTAGCGATGTATAGCGGAGTGGCAGTGAAAAGGGTTGGGTCACCAATAGATAACGTAGTTCCCAACGTCATTCCCAGATCGTAAACCCATCCAGAGCCCTTTATCTCCATTATTGAGATATTTTCCCTTTCAATTCCAAACTAGAGATGTGATTGTTTTTGATTAGAATGTTCACGGGAAAGTATGATTCGTTTGAACTAAAGAAAGTAAAGAAAAGACAATTTTCAATAATCTCGTTTCTTGAAAATTGGAACTTTTTTCTATTACAATATGTATGTCCTATGCTCGATATTTAAAAGGGAAGGCCTTGCGGTTCCCGGAACTTTGAAACCGGACCACTCTTTTTTTTTCATGAATGACGTAAAAGGTGGCCAATGAAAAGGCTATCGGACAGAGCCAACAGTCTTGAAAATACTGAAAAGCCACGTTCAACTGTTTGGCTGAATTATGGAATCGAGATTCATGGTATTTTCATTCAAATAGTTATAGGTTGCTAGCCCATCGCCTGCAAGAAGATGCCCAAGTTTATTAGCCTTCTCCTTAGTCGCCTTTTACGGCATCCATGAGAAAAACATGGAGTGAGCCTGTTCTATAGTGCCGGGAACCGCTTGAGCAAATTCAAACACATTATTATAACATATGGTCTATATCCCTTGCGGGGTAGACAGAGCCAACAGTCTTGAAAAGACTGAATGGTCATGTTCAGCTATTTGGCTTAATGATATAATTGAGATTCAAATAGAGACAGGTTGCTAGCCCATCGCCTAAAAGAGAATCCCAAGTTTGTAAGCCTATCCCTTAGTCGCCTTTTACGACATCCATGGGAAAGAGATGGAGCGGTCCTTTTCTTTTTGTATTGGTGCCGGGAACCACACGACACGGCATTATTAAACGCTAACGGCATTATTATAACGTTAGCGTTTAATATAGGGTAGAGCCCGCCACATGTTCGTAGGAAACTTCGACCTTACCCTATTTTTTATACAAACTGTTTATTCTAATCAGCGAGGAACGGGAAACATTCGAACATTGTTTACGTTACGAATCTATTCGGCTATTATAATCCAAACATGTTTATGGACCATTTGAGTTCATCGCGTCATCTATAAAATATTCGCACGAGGCACAATATCCTAGAGGCCGCCCGCGACTTCGTACGCGTGGAATCAATCCCGCGGCAACTCCGAGATAAAAATCCTTTGTGTTATTCTGGGTCTTCAGCTACCTACATACCAAATTTCATCGTAATCGGTTCAGTTGTTTTTGCGTGAAAGAGTAATAAACATCCATACTGACATCCTGACATACTCACAAACTTTTGTATTTATAATATTAGTAGGATGTAGTAGTAGTGTGTAGTGTAGGGTAGTAGGATGTGCAGTGTAGGAGTAGATTGCCAGCGGTATTGATTGTCTAGTTAAGTCTAGATAGGACAATTAGGGTAATCTAACATACTATGCAGACCTCACATTCATGTTCTTATTCATGTATAAAAAAAAATGTAATTGACCGATGTCTAGAGGTAGGTACTTGAAAGATATCGCCAAAACAATTGATGAGTATAGGGGAATCAAATATGACGAACAGAAGCATAAATGTGATTTTTTAATTTCTATCTGCCTGTTTGTTTATATTCGAATCACGCGAAAACTATTCCTTTTATTAGAATGCAATTTTGTGTATGTATTTGCCTTGATTAAACTTAAAAAAAATAATTATCCTCTCCTACCTCTAAGAAGGCAATACAGGGGGTCAGCTTTTTCTTGAAATTTTCTTTATTATTAACTAGCTGTGCCCGCGACTTCGTCCGCGTGGAATAGTTATTTTGGGTATCATTGAAGCCCTCAAAGATGAATAATTTTCCCCGCTTTTTTCACATTCTCCATTATTTCTTCGCTCCTAATAAGTCCAACAAACTCTTCAGCTTTATAATACTCGTATTGGTATAGATAAGGAAGGGTAGCGAAAAAGTAAGTATTACTAAAACCAATTAGCTATGTTTATCTAAGACGTTATAGATCATTCGGATTCATCGCATCATCTACAAAATATTTGCACGGGGTGAATAGAGTCCCTTCAATTTATAAAGTAACACTAGATTCTTTGATAGCCAGTCATTGACTATGTAAAACAAGGTCATTGTACCTCGAAAAGGAGCAACTATTAACAACTGGATCAATTAGAATCAATTAGCACCAATATTCTCACGCTTTGTTTAAGAATATCCGTGTTTTTCCCCTTTGTCTAATTCATAACATACATACATATAGTCACGTCTATATCCCTTGCGGGGTAGACAGAACCAAGAGTATAAAAAAGACTGAAAGGCCGCGTTCAGCTGAATGGCTTTATGATGCAATTGAGATTCAAATAGTGACGGGTTGCTAGCCCATCGCCTACAAGAAGAATCCTAAGTTTATAAAGTCCCTTAGTCGCCTTTTACGACATCCATGGCGAACTACGCCAAGAGATGGTGTAGCTCTATTCTTTTTTCTATTGGTGCCGTGGTGGTCTCCTCACCAGTGAGGTGACGATGCAACATACATACATACATATGGTCATGTCTATATCCCTTGCGGGATAGACAGAGCCAACAATCTTGAAAAAACTGAATGGCCACGTTCAGCTATGTGACGATGCAAACTGAGACTAAAGCCATTAGGAAGAAAATGAGTGGCATATGACTAATAGAATGCTGAAAATTTACAACAAAACGATAAGGTATCCAGTATTTTTGGTGGGAAACCCTGAAAAGGTGTAATCGAAAGTGTAACACGAAACTTTAGCAATGTGTCCCGCACAGTTACATTAATGCCGGTTATGTCCTGTAACCGTGTGGTTCCCGGCACCAATACAAAAAAGAATAGGACCACTCCATCTCTTTCCCATGGATGTCGTAAAAGGCGACTAAGGGATAGGCTTACAAACTTGAGATTCTTTTTTTAGGCGATAGGCTAGCAACTTGTCACTATTCGAATCTCAATTCTATCTTAAAGCCAAATAGCTGAACGTGGCCTATCAGTCCGCTCAGGACTGTTGGCTCTGTCTACCCCGCAAGGGATATAGACGTGATTATATGTATGTCATGTTACCCCGACCTAACCAAGGGGGATTGATACATTATTGAATGTAGACCACGTCGACGACCACTGAGTTTTCCAAGTTTCGTCGTTAGAACAGGGATCCGCTAGAGATTGGACTATTGAAAATATGTCCGTCGAGGAGTTAAATAGACAAGTGGAATAGGAAAGAAAGGACATGATATTTTTTTGTGCAATTTAAGCCTTTTAATGTATTGTTTTGCAATTTACATATTGTTTAAAATTACAATGCAATGTAATGCTTTTTTACTTGAAAGGGGGTGCTACAATTGCGATATAACAATACTTTGTATCGAAATGTATGAAGTTCAGGTTGAGAACATCGTACTTGGACCATATTTGAACTGCTCCACCACTAATTCATACATATGGTTACGTCTATATCCCTTGTGGGGTAGACAGAGCCAACAGTCTTGAAAAGAGTGATAGGCCACGCTGAGCTATTTGGCTGAATGATAGAATTGAGATTCAAATAGTGACAGGTTGCTAGCCTATCGCCTAAAAAAAATCCCGAGTTTGTAAGCCTATCCTTTAGTCGCCTTTTACGACATCCATGGGGAAGAGATGGAGTAGTCCTATTCTTTTTTGTACTGGTGCCGGGAACCACACTAATTAATTACTTACCCCTAAAAAAGAAGACCTGTTACCTTAATAAAATAAATATTGATACTATTGTTACCCTAAACGTCGAGTATATATTGAGCCTAGGATCGTTGCAATGGAAATCCCTAGTCTCTGCCTACCCATGGACACCTTACAGGCGAGTTAAATAACATAAACAAGTTCAAACTCCTGTTAAAAGCAATAGTATTGTTATCTACCCTTGGGCCAGTTGGCACGTGCGGAGGCTTGCGAAAGACAGTAGGATCCGATCCAAGGAGCCAATTAGTATTTCACACTGTGTATATACCTGTCTTCTATATAATGTTTAGTAGTAATCAAAAATACAACCTAACTGTTTTAGAAGTCCAAGACAACATTTTTGGACCTATGCAGTCTGCTAAATCAAACCAATGCTTATAGTAAGTCAATAACTTATTGTACAAAATGGGCGTACCCCGTCTCTCCAGAGAGAAGAGGATGTAAAGGGGACTTACGCTAGGAAGAAGGACTTGAATGACTTGAATGTGAAGCTGTGCCCGCGACTTCGTCCGCGTGGAATAGTCATTTTGGGCATTATTGAAGCCCTTAAGAATGAATAATTTTCCCCATTTTTTCACATATTCCATTATTTCTTTGCTCCTTATAGTTGCAGCGTGATGTTATATAGCCTAAAGCCTTGCTCGATAAATGGTCTATTCAACGCAAAATGATTTTTTCATTTCGAACCAGTAGTTCCTGAGATTATCGCGTTCAAACAAATAAACAAACTCTTCAGATTTATAATATTAGTATAGATAAAGATTGTACCTACACAAGAAAATATTTTATTTTACCGCTCGGTTACTAAGCACAATTCATTTATTATTCCACTAATAATCTTTTGAAGTAAATGTGTCCTCATTGACTATAAAATTCTCTTTTATCCTACAAAATAATGGTGCCTGAGAATATTCAATATCAAGTAGGTATATTTCAACACATAAAGGTAGAGCTTTCAATAAACCGATACAGCAAAGAGCTTTTAAGCCCGTCTTTAGCATCTCACAGGGAACATGTAAATTATCTTCATTTTGCTCATATCCCGATAGGCAGCTTTCCTGATTGTAGGGTTACTAATAAATGCGATGACCCTAATATATTTTTTTATTCCAATAACCATGGCAAGAGACGGGCTGACAGACGTTTTAGCATAGTCTTAGGTTTCTGCTTATATATCTTCTTTTGTAAATGCCGTTCCTGGCATTTCATTACCCCTCGTAAAATGCAACTAAATAAATAAGCATATTCATCTATGTAGCGCAAATTCGATAAGATTACCATTTTCAGTTGTTAAAAATTAACAACAGTATAACTAAGCGAAAATTTTCGAATAATTAAGATGAATTAAAATTAATTGGGGTAATAGAACTGAACACTGCCACTTTATTGAGAACCATTACGTAATGCTCCTGCTGTAGCCAGGGTTATTATCTATACAATTCTATTTAACAGTTAATACAATACCTATCTAATTAATAAGTACATTGGCAATAAATTCAACGTTAAGACGTACAAAGTGGAATTGAGATTCAGATGGTTACAGATTGCTAGCCCATCACCTAAAAGAATAATTTAATTTCCCTTGATTGACTGTTACATTAAAATTTGTAACTAGGTATAGTGATTTGTAACGGCTTATCTTCGGAAATACTGGACCGATCATGAAATTTTTATCGCTAATGGGGATGTATTGACTTATTAACCTTCTAGTTTAAAATGTAGCATTAAACTTATGCTAATGTCACATAAAAAATATATCGGACGTAGGTAATCATCATAAATATTTTCCAAGCTCTGAATATTTCATAGATAAAGTAAGTGCCTTTTTTGTAAATTTAATCATAAAATGTTACCAATTCGGTATTCGGCCTTTTATCAAATTTTATTAGCATTGAGATGTCGCAATATGTATATTGCTTGCTATTTTGGAGCCACTATCTTACACCTACGTGTTTAGCGAAATCAAGATAAAAATAAAAAGTACCTACCTATATCGAAATATTTTCCCCCGAGCTTCCCCCATCCCCCGAAAATACATACATATGGTCACGTCTATATCCCTTGCGGGGTAGACAGAGCCACCAGTCTCGAAAAGACTGAATGGCCACGTTCAGCTATTTGGCTTAATCATAGAATTGAGATTGAAATAGTGACAGGTTGCTAGCCCATCGCCTAAAAAAGAATCCCAAGTTTGTAAGCCTAACCCTTAGTCGCCTTTTACGACATCCATGGGAAAGAGAGTGGTTCTATTCTTTTTTGTATTGGTGCCGGGAAACACACCCCGAAAATAATTACAAACAATATCAGAAAAAGGAGCACATGGTCTAGTTAATAGGCTTACAAGAAATGTAGCAACTAAATAGATCAAACACTCCAAGGAAAACTTTTTTTATGATTAAACGCCACGATAATTCTGTGGATATGGCTATTTATGACCATTCGTCTATATAAAGTTAATCTTCTTTAGTACACCCATATTTTATTTAAAAAAAGGAAAGAATGACAAGTTTTTTTTTTGCAACATTAAGGTTAAAATAGGTATCATATAAATAAAAGAAGCTTTTTATAGCTAACCCACAATATCTAATAGGTACCTACCATTCCTACAAACTTAATGTGACATTATTTTTCACCCAGTGGGGAAGAACTCTATTACTGAGTGATATTACTTCAGCTTAATCTTTAGAGAGAGACAAATATATATAAAAAAAAATTGAAATTAATGAAGGCCTTACTTTCTAGATACGTTAAGACACGTACCTACTATTTTGCGCTTAATTTAATATAATTTGTAGGCATAAATTGTAGCGAAAAGTAGATATTTAGAGCACCCATAATCGTCGCGAATCCATGAAAAGAGTGATAAACTTTTGAAAAAACAAAAAAGGTTGATTATAACTCTTTCCATCCAAGTCTTGAATGTAGGTAGGTACTGGGATTTTCAAATATTTTTGCGCAAGTTGTAAGTTAAAGTAATCTTAAAAAAAATCAAGCAAAATTTATACCTTTTAACTCCAAATTGCAACTAAGCATGCAAGAAAATTTCCTCGGACTTACCGTTGAAGGCTTGATCTCGGCGAAAGATACGCTTAATTATTAGTATTGTAAAAAACTCCACTGCACTCGCACATTCACTCGCACGTTAGTCCGTACGCCAGTCCGATCTTCCACAGATGTTTAGGAGTAACGCTCCATTCATATCAAATCGCGAGCCTCAAATTACGGAGCCGGCTAGGAATGTGAAAAAAAAATCGATTATGGAAAAAATCGATTAAAAATCGATTTTTTTAAAAGAAAAATCGATTTTTATACATGATTTTTTTTAAATTAATAATCGATTAAAAATCGATTTTTATAATCATACAATAAATGCACTCCAACATTACGTTTTTGTCTTCTGGCTTGGAGCCCGGAACGCGAACTGCCAAAGAATACTATCATAGCTCCATAATATTACATCAACGCCATCTGTGCATTCTTTCTGTGCTCTTAAAACAGTTTAGATGATTAATTTAATCAAACATTCTCTAGATGGATTTAGTCGATGAACAGTATTTTACCGACATTCGGTTGATATTTTATTCATTATTCGTTGCTGAAACTTCATTTTTCAAACTTGATTGTTAAAAACTTTAATTTGTGTTGATTTTATAAGAACTTTCTGTTTCTGTTGTTTATTTTTAATGCATAAATCTATTAATATAATGTAAATGGCGTTTATTTTGACATAAATTGAAAAATTAGGAAAAAAATCTATCAATATAATAAAATCGATTATTTTCTTAAGAAAAATCGATTATTTGTTAATCGATTTTTCATACTTAAAAAATAAATCGATTATATAAAAATCGATTTTTTATCAGCAATGTCACATCCCTAGAGCCGGCTCGACGCTCGCTTGCACCAATCTGTTGTCTTTCAATACATAAACAAACCGACTAACGTAACGAACATAGGCACACATGCTCCGCGCTTCTACAACACAGCCGGCATTGTATTTACAATGCAAAACCTCATCAACTTACACCAAAAACTTCTATCTACACAAAATTATAATTTTTTATGACATCTTTAATTCACGTACGAAATATAAAATTTCACCGGACATTAAAAACACGGATAGGCCGAAGATTAACGCTAGTGTGACGTTCTGTGCTTCCGCGACTGCGCGAAGGAGTCTGCTGATGCGACCCTCGACGACAGGCTAATTTAGACACTACTACCTCACAACAAAGTCTATTTGTTACGCTTATCTTTACCCTCCTACAGCTTATAAGGGACACAGTGAACGAAAATATGTTTTAAGCATTGGGAAGTAGGTTAAAATTAGGGTGGATTTCGTATTGCAAGAGTACGCATCACGTGCGTACAGAGGGGCAGATGATTACTGTACTCTGAACCCCTCGTTTGGTGTAAGGTTTCAAATGTAATATGTATATAGATATATTCGATTTGGAACAGATCGAATGAGCACAGATTCGACACCCCAAACCAATCTCGGAGCTTCGCGCGTATTGGTTCCACTTTGAAGTCGCGAGTCAATTTTGGAGCTGAATAAATTCTGATACATAGGTACAGTCAAAGTCAAACAACTTAGGCGAATTTATGAATATTTTCTGAAATTAATGAGATGTGAACTTACCTATGTTCATGGACCTACGAAGAGCACAAATAAATCATTGTTTATTGTTAAATAAAAAGTATGCATTAGTTTTGGCCTAGTAGCAAGCCAAAATCCTGGAAGTTGATAATAACCTATAGACGTTGAAATAAAAAGAAATATTTAATCCAATAAATTGAGTTTAATACTACAAACATCAGATATATTCTTCATAAATTGACATTAATTAATTGTAAATGGCAGTTTGGTCAAGGATAAATTGTCAATATCTACAACATTATAATTTGTAATAAGTATTTTCATATATGTTAGTTTAAGCCAAATGATCACAAATTAGTAAAATTTGTATTTACATGATATATATTACTGACACAAAGAATAAACTATTATATTATATTTGATATTTTATACATCAAAAACCTTGATATTATAAGATTAAAAAATTTGAATCTTCATTTTAATACCTAAACGGGATAGTGTTTATTTAAATTCAATAAATATTTTGCTCCTTTAACCATTTTCAAAAAGTCCTTACCTATAAAAATTTTATGACCATACAGTTTGCCGCTCGGTACCTTTCAGCATTTTCATGTCACGTTGTTTTATTATTTGGTAAATAAATTATTTTTTGATAACATCACAATACTTCATATCCATTACAAGCATAGAATCATCAGAATAAAGTCCTATATTATTCTTATCTTGTTTTCTTACATAAAGTACACAAATAAAAATAACACACGTAGGCCGCAAGCTGTGAGAATAAGCACATTATCCCACGTTGAGAAATCGAAACTAGGTTATCACAAATTCGCCATGTTAAAAAAAATAACCAAAAATTTTTTTAGGTGCATTTGGCTACGGAACGAAAAAAAAACTTAATAACATAAAAAATACGGATATGTTACTGACTTATCGATGTTTTTTAATATACTTGTATTACGCTAGTTCATTCAACATCTTATTAGTCAATAATAAAATATAACATGTACCTTAATTTACAGAGATCAATATTATTATAACTTTCCTAATTTAATCAATGTAACAACATACATTTGTGCAAAGCAAACATTTGTGCGGAATATTTATAAACAAACGCGCTTCCTAAAGCAAATTTAAATATATCATTTCAATAGCTAATAAGAAGAAGAAATTTAAAAACCTAATATGTTGCCAAACGTCTTAATAAAAGAACAAAATAATTAAAGCTATTTGCGATTTAAAATTGTTTGTCATCTCATCCATAAACATTAAGCAGTTGTCATGCATCAATGGTTTAATTAACAAAATCAATAATTTTCTCGCCTCATACATTTTATAGTAATGTCCAATCCTAAATCTTGTTTGTACTCAATCATTGTTTGTTTATTTCAATAATACCTTTTACACAAAATACTGTCATAAAACTGCTTATTCTAATACTTAATATTAATAAATTGAAATACAATTTAAAAATAAAATAATAGAAAAGAACTTTTCACGACTAGAATAAATTACCCTGATAAAGGTACATAATACAAGGAATATTTTCTTTATATCCATAGGCTTATATACAAATTGTGAATTACAAATTACATTTACTTAATATAAGAAGTTTAATAATAATTTGATTTTAGAGATCATGTTATTAAGCAAGTACTTCAATAATTTCAAGTTTTGGTAACGACACTACTGTTAAATATCACTGCTTTCCCTTGATTTCTTTGTTAAGTCAAATGACTGTTAAAATTTTTTCATGAAGAATCTAAACTAAATAAAATTTGCAACTATTTTGGTTGTGGTTCGAATTCTAGACAAATAGTTATTTTTTTTTTCAGGAATGCACAAATTACGTGTGTGTAATTTTGTCATTGGTTCAAAAAGAACCTACTAATAATGTATTTAATAATTAATTTTACTAGTTAGCACTTTAGATCAGCAAAAAAAATACTTTTTATAAAGATACTTTTTATTTAAATTGTCTTTTATAATTTAAACATCAAAAAGTAAAAATAAGAAGTTTATAAAATACATTTAGAATCTCGATATAGTTGTAAAGAAAACCTGAATCAGTCTTTTAAATTTGTCATGTCAGGTATACTATATAATTATTGTTTTTAATTCATTGTGAATAAAGAATTAGACAAAATAATCTTATTTTTTTTATAACTGACAATCAAACAAACTATGATCTAAATGTATATTTTTCCCACACAATATATAATTTTTTTGGGGCAATACAAGTGAATCAAGCGAGTCGCATTGTAAGATCGATTATTTCATAATTAAAAAGAATATAAATGGATTCGTAACTAATCACTTTATGCGTAAAGAATTACGATAACTTATGACGCAATTAACTTTTTTATACAAGTTTTAGCAGGATTATCTCAACTGCCAAAGTGAAATTAAATGATTATGAAATTATACTAGAAGAATATCTATGAATAAATATAGCCATGGGAAACAGGCGTGATAAATAATGTATATAGAAATCACAGACTTAATTAACAATTTAACACATACATAGTTTTTGGTCCTGCTTTGCCTGCAATTTCTGCAGGGATTGTCGGCGTCGCCCGGACGCGCACATCATTGCGTATTCAACCGATGATTCCATTCTGAAACAATTAAACTATTTTAAAAAAAGGTTTTGGTTAGTTGATGAAAGAAAATGGCTCTAGTTTGGTATTTTTTTGCGTACATTTGTACAAATGGAGTTAGAAGACAAAGCAGATTATTGTATATCTGTGCCTAGACCAAACTAGATTAAAAAGGTTAAAATGAAGTGCATATTTTTAATATTAAATCTATACAAAAGAAAGTGTTATGCGAGTCATTTTTGTATTTGCCACTTGAAGTGAATTTTACCTTGACATTACAATAATAGCAATTTGATTCTTTCAGCATTTTTTTACTACCTTTAACACAGATAAAAAAGTTAATATGCCTTTAACACAGATAAAAAAAGTTAATATGTCATGCATAACATACCTGAACATGACTTTATCCAATAGAATTTCGATAGCCCGGTCAATATTCTGCCCAGTCTTTGCACTTGTTTCCAGATACGGCAAGTTGTAGTTCTTGGCAAACTCCCGAGCACGATTTTGATTGACCAAACGTTTCTCTTGCAAATCACATTTGTGACCACACAGCACTATATCGGGATCATCGCTTAGACTGTGCGTCTGAAATAAAGAAAAACCTGTTATAGAAACAAATTTTAGGATATTGTTACGTTTAGGAGTTACAGTTGGTTAATTTAGGATATTGTTACATTTTATTGTATCTGATAATTTAAATACTGAATCAACTTTTGGATATTTTAACATCATATAATATTTTGAGGAAATTCAAAATTAATTTCACTAGTTTCAAGCACTATGGTTGATAATATAGTCTAGTAATAAATTAACAATACAAAACACTTTCTATTATATAAAAAGTTTTCACCTTCAACTGTTCAATCCAATTTCTCACTTCAAGAAAAGATGCTTCATTGGTCAAGTCAAATAGAAGAAGGAATCCCATTGCATCTCTATAGAATGCTGTTGTCAAGCTACGAAATCTGATAAAAAAAGGTTTGATGTATTAATTTTATTTACTATGTATTAATATTAAGGCAGATTATAGCCCAAAACCGGAATATTGTTAACATTATTTGTTAAAAGAATTACAATACATATTTATTATTATCATTTCCAGTGAGGGAATGCAGTCAGCACCACATTTTTTTTTAATTAGTTTAATTATTATTTCATTTTCTTTTTTCTTTTTTTTAAGATTAGGTTTAAATTATAAGGTTAGTTTATTGTATTAAGTATGTAATATAATTTCTCTCTCTCTCTCTCTCTCTCTTCAGTCCGTCTCTACCCCTTGGGTGTAGGCCTCCTTCAAACTACGCCATTCATCGCGGCTCTGTGCTACTTGCATCATGCATGTAATATAA
Organism: Amyelois transitella; assembly: GCF_032362555.1. Classification (NCBI taxonomy): domain Eukaryota; kingdom Metazoa; phylum Arthropoda; class Insecta; order Lepidoptera; family Pyralidae; genus Amyelois; species Amyelois transitella. The sequence continues at coordinate 3,054,786 of NC_083512.1, read as the reverse complement.
TTTAATGTTTAACATATATAATGTTTTATTTTCTACCTTTCTTGCCCAGCTGTATCCCAAAGTTGTAAATGTATTCGATGTTGACGTCCATTTTGCTGATATATCTGCAAAAGAAATTACTTTAAAAAAAATATGATCCCCAATATTTTATAGAGATACACAAGAGTTAAAAATAGAATATTGGCAGTACAAAAAGAATATTTATATTAAAAAAGATATGTAAAATATACCAATTTAGATATTTTTGAATAAAACATAAAAAATACATAAAAAACATAGATAATACAATTAATTCCTTATATTAACCTAACAAATTGAATATAAATACTAATAATAATCAATAAACTTAGTAAAAGGTACAAATTAAAACTGTGCGTGAAAAAAATACATCTCGAACAATTAAAATGAAACCATGGGATACCAATAGTAAACATTGATACTAATTTATAGCAAGGCTTACCACAGTTTTTTCTCTAAAATCGATGCCCACTGTAGAAATGAATTGTGTGTGAAACACTCCATCCGTGTACTTGTAAAGAAAACTTGTTTTTCCAACTCCTGAATCCCCTACGCAAAGTAATTTTATCAGATAATCGTAGTCCATTCTGTTTGATTGTAGCAATTGAGCGATGCGCTGAGATTTATTATTTTTTTAAGTTAAAAATTGTATATACACATATTATCAGTAGACCAAGTAAGCTTTTTTACACTTTCATATTACAGAAATTGTACAACTTATGTATTATTTCAAATTAGTTGTTTTTTAATAATCAATAATAAAAAATATAACAAAAACCAAACAACAGGCCAAGCAAAGTACTCGATTCGATGTTGACATTTTGACTAAATACTGACATTGACAGTGACAATTAGCAGCAAACTATGTTATCTAAAGTGAGCTGTTCACATCTCATATTCCATGAAACTCATAAAAAATTACGAAGTGGTATCTCAGTTTGTTTGTTAATCGATAAACTCAAGTTTAATCATAAATAAGTTCTTAAAGTCTAAAGGAACAATGAAGATTAGGCACGAATAGCATACGACGTTTGTAATAAGGTAGCACTAAGCAATTACAATTTGTTATTTGCCAACTCGTTCCTAATTTGTCCTTTTTGGACTTGTTTTTTATTTTGGATAATTTTTATTTAAATGCCCCAATTACATACTTGAAAAGAAAGCTACTGGCAGATTAAAACACCTTTAAAATTGTTTTGAAATCCACAGTATTTTTCAATATTTTGAACTAGTTTTAATATGAAACCAGCGGTTCGAATACTATCGCGTCACAAACACACATACAATATATTATACATCGTCCCAATTTGATTATTTTTCCATGAGAAAATTAATTATTTTTATTTTTCCATGAGAAATGGCTAAAGAATCTAGTTGATCTAGTTGACATGCAGCCACTATTATCTGTACATAATTTGAAATGAAATCAAATCAATGTTTTTGTTTGTTTGACAGTCTTGGGTTCGCCTGAGTGTTCTTGTTTTAATTATGTGCATTTATATATCAGGGAGAATTAATTATAGTTTAGCGTCACATAATATAATTAAAATGGCTATAAGGCAATCGAGTGATATGAATAAATTTAAGGATGCTTTGAGATCAGCTAAGAAAGTTGTTTTTTTATCTGGAGCCGGTATAAGCGCTGAATCTGGTATTCCAACGTTTAGAGGTGCAGGTGGGCTCTGGAGGAAGTATCAGGCCTCGGCATTGGCCACTCCAGGCGCATTTAGATCAAGTCCGAGTTTAGTTTGGGAATTTTATCATTACCGGAGAGAAGTGGCAGCTAAGGCCCAACCCAATGCGGTAAAATTGTTTATATCAGACAGCTACATTATAACATATTGATTGTTATAATATATTGGAATGTTATTTTCAATTAATTCATATTTTGTTGTATGGTGTTTCATTGTAAAATATTCTCAGTTTGTCAAACTTGGGCATTAACTATATTAGTGTTCTTTTTTAGGGCCATATTGCAATAGCAAATTATGAATCTAAGTATGGAACAGAGAAAGAAATTACAGTAATTACACAAAACGTGGACGGACTGCATGCCAGAGCAGGCACTAAGAATCTAATAGAACTCCATGGCAATCTGTATAAAACCCGCTGTACCAAGTGTAAAGAAGTGCTGATTAATTTAACTAACCCAATATGTGCAGTAAGTTGTTAAGGCTATATATAAAAACATAAAAATCACACCTCAATGCCTAAATCATTGAACTAGCTTAGCTCAATACAATTTTTAATATAATATATGTATAACAATATTTTTGTTTTACCATAATTTATTCCCTACAGTACTATAAACGGTCTTCAAAGGTAAATAAACATGATTTCAGGCATTAGAGAACAGAGGTGCTCCGGATGCAAATGTAGTAGGATCAGATATACCGGTCAAAGAGCTACCACACTGCCAGAAGTGCAGTGGACTTCTCAGACCTCATATTGTGTGGTTTGGTGAAAGCTTGGACCCTGATATACTGCAGAAAGCTGGTATATATGAAATTGTTAAATATTTAGCTATAAATTATAGAGCTATTTAGGAAGGTAGTTTGAAATGTTATTTTGAATTTTAATATAGATTATTTCTTATAAAAAGTTATTATTTACTTACGCTATCTACTGTAGAGCTATTCACATTCTTTGACAATGCAGCAGTAACCACTTACAATCTTTTTAATATTCTTTTTAACTCTTGTAAGTGATCCCACCCACCCAAACACATTATTTTTTATTAAACTTTTATCGAAAATGCATTTTCTCTTCTAGAAGCTGCAATGGAATCCTGCGACGTCTGCCTTGTAGTGGGTACTTCATCTGTTGTGTACCCCGCGGCGATGTTCGCTCCCCAAGCGGCCGCGCGCGGCGCCACTGTCGCGGAATTCAATATAGAGCCTACGCCCGCTACTCACGACTTTCAGTTTTATTTTGAGGGCCCTTGCGGTACCACATTGCCGACGGCTTTAGATGGATGACTGCCTGCTGACTTATAAATATGAAATAAGCTTATCTAAATATTTTCATTCTAATGGTCTAAAGTTTGAAACTTAACTGAATAAAAAAAATAGTTTAAATAGAAACTTAGACTTCTAGTTGATTGGTCTACAGAAGGCGTGACGCAAACACAAGCCGACGCCATTTTCAAAACTGTCGAGTGAATTATTTGTTTTATTACTGTACAGTATATTAGATAAGTGTGTAAATAAAGAAATCACTGTATACTTTGTATAGAATATTTATTAGAGAGCTCATATTAAGTAAATAAATTATTTATTCTTATACATTTTCCATGGTAGTTTTCTGTTTATGCCTTGCAAAGAATTTCACTATGTTTCCCATTGTGTTACCGAAGTTGCAATTTGAGACCAGTGACCTCTGCAAACAAATCGTATTTTAGAGAAGTTTTCTTTCAACATCTTTATGGCTTTTGAGTTACTGTTCAGATACTTTTAAAAGCCTTATATTATACATAACATTTATATGACACAATATAAATCATGCGAATGGTTAATAGACTTCAGATTCTTTTAGGCAATGGGGTGGCAATCTGTCAACTTGTGAATCTAAATTCTATCGCTAAGCCAGACAGCTAAATATGGCCTTTCAAAAACTTGACTCTGTCTACCCTGTAAAGTATACACACATTGTATTATGTATATATATAATTGTACCTGAGTAATATACAGTTCACTCACCTGTACAAAAGATGGCAATGAATTAATAGTTTGAGTTCTAGAATATCTCTCATCTACCAAGAGCACGCTGGCATAGTCGTTAATATGTCTCACTGCACGACCTACAAAATCAACCGTCAAATTAAAGTATTATGATTGTAGTATGTTCATCAGAAGAAAATGTCCCTCAGTTGTTGGAAATCATGTCCCTAAAGACAATTTTTTTAAGTCACATTCCACGTATGAAGGTAGTATATGATTAGGGCATCGTTTATCCATTGGGGGAGGGAACGTTTATGAAACCAGCTTATGTTCTGGATTTCATGGGGCCCGAGCCAGAGCACACATTTTTAGAAAACAGCTTATAAAGCAACTAGCTATAATATTAAAAAAAGTACCTAGTGAAGTAAATGTAATTATTTACAATAAATATCAATTCACTAGTTGACAGCTTGTATACTAACAAAGATTCTCTTTGAGACTTCGTGAAAAGGGTCACAACCCTCAGATGAGTCTTCAACGTTGGAGCAGAAAACTCAATTTAATTAAGCACATGAGAACGCAACCACACTACATTTTGACAACAAACCAAAATCAGCAAGAGAAAAATTTATTACCTATGCACTGGTTGACAGCTTTCATACACAGATTCTCGTAATAAACATGGCCGGCATTTGGTCCCACAGTTCTGTCCAAATACTTCATCTTCTCGTTCAGTTCGGGAGATCTGATGTTTGGATAAGGCATTCCTACGACGATCACACATCGGCCTAGGTCGTCGCTGCGAACAAAAATTATGATTTTTGGGATAATTTTCGACAACTAGTTTGTCCTGGTTTCATTTGGGTCACAGACAAAAAATTTGCTACTATCATACTCCTTTAATATTATGGTCATAAGACCAAAATATTCCCCGCATAGTGAGGGAGGAAATCTTCGATCAACTATAAACTAAATTCACAGATGACAGCAAAATCAAACAAAATTACCATCCTCACTTTTAAAAACAATTTTAACGATATATGCCATTCAAAAACTGATCTTCACGCAATGCGATAAAGTTTAAATTTACATAATCACACTCATCAAATATAACATTTAACAACAAAAATGTTATATTAGACACTTTGTTAGCGGAATTGTAAATCTATAATACAATACGTCTATGGAGGAAACTTTTAGGAATTGTGCTGAATGAGGAACCACTAAATGATGCCTAAGGCAAGGCCAAGCGGTAAAATATTGGAACAAATTTATAATAATGTTCCTAACCTAAAATTCAGCCCTTCACTAAGCTTCCCGCCCACCACGCTGAGCAATACAGCTCCAGTCAACTCGCCCTCCCTTTTGTTCACAGCCGACGCGTATTTGTTAAGCACCTGAAAATTTTATAAACTAAGAGTTATATTTTGGGAAACATAATCATAGTAGAACTAGTTTCAGAGGAGATTCATTATAAGTGTCTTACCTAATATAGTACATACACTTACACATAGTCACGTCTATATTTTCCGTGGTAGATAGGAAATACAGTCTCGAAAAACTGAAAGGCCACGTGCAGCTGTATGGCTTCTTATTGGAATTAAGATTCAAATAGTGGCAGATTGCTAGCTCACAAAAGAAAGCCCAAATTTATGAGCCTATCCCTTAGTCGCCTTTTACAACATTCATGGGAAAGATACGCAGTGGTTGTATTCTAAAATGCCGAAAACCACACGGCACTTATAAAGTTAAAATACACGTATAGCTATCTCATTTATATACATATTATGGAAGATGCAATATTTCAACATGATAACGTATCTTCGAGGCCGTTGGCTCTGTCTATCAAGTAAGGGAAAATAATTTGTCAACGATTCGGTCATTGAAACCATGGATTGAAACCCTCTTGTCTGTGGCGACATAACTAACGTCACACACCATCCGTCAATCATAGCAAAGAATGTGACGCGCTCAGCCAATAGCAGCGAAGAGTCTAAATCGCGAAAGCAAAGATTTCACGAATAGGAGCATGAATACAACCTCCGTCTCAACATCATCTGTCGCTCGTTCCATTAACTGCGTGGACTCAAAAGACATATCTGTACTTTGAGTCCACGCAATTATTAAATTAATATATATAATAAATAATGCAACGGTTTAAAATTAGACTTGACTAACCTGATCAACGTCACTAGCAGATTTAGGCTCCCGAAACACTTTTTTCCTCTTACTTATCGTGTCTAACACTCCGTTATTGGCCATAGCTTGATACACAGCCTCTTCATAGCTGTATGACGGTAGAAAACATACAACCCCGCCGGGCACTATCGAACATATGTTGCGAAGTATCTTGCCTACTTCTTCGAGCTGAAATAACATAGTTCAATAATTGGTGTGCTGACGTATAGATAAGTAAAGTTATATATGTTACAGTTAAACCTAGTTTTTGTCTAGTAAGAACTTGTTTTAACTGATATTTAATTTTGAGCATAAGTTAATTCTAGTTTTAACAAAGGCATTTAGTAAAAACTAGTTCTAACTAGGGAAAACGCGTTCTCTCTAAAAACTAGTTTTAACTGTAACATACAATATACATTAGTTTTTTGTCAACCAATGCTCTTATGGTAAATTTTTTGATTGTACTTAAGGACGTCCTGGTAAATGGTCAGGTCAAGAGTACCCGAAACGGATGAATGAAAGCAGGTTGACTAAGCAGATATACGAGGAGAGTGTGGAGGGAGAGGTCGGAGTGGGAAGACCTAGACGAACGTATCTTGGTCAAATTAAGGACGCCCTTGTAAAGGTTCAGGTCAAAAGTAACCGAAACCGCCGAGCTTGCATGAAGAGAGTTATGAATGTGGATGAAGCGAAAAAGTATGCAGAGATCGTGGCAAGTGGAAAGAGGTAGTCTCTGTCTACCCCTCCAGGAAAGAGGCGTGATTTTATGTATGTATGTAGGTACTTACAAGGGTTTTCGCCATCCGATTTTCGTAAGAGAAATTTAGTGGTAACTGCGAAGGCCCTTTAGACACGCACAGCGCTAACACGTTCTCTCTAGGCACGACATGTTCGCATTTAACTATGTTCACGTTGTCATTCATAGAGCTGTCGCCAGTTAGGAGTTCTAGAAATTCAGATACAGGTTCCATTGTACCGCCTGCTAGAATCACCTGGAATTGAGATTAATATTCTTAAAATAAATTGACAAAGTTCATTATGGATGTTCATCAAATTACCTACAGTTAACAAATTTTTCGCACGATATTCATTGACCAATTTTACCAAACTTTACTATTTTAAGATATGTTTATTTAAAGCGCTAGACCGATTTTGATGAAATTTCGTATGGAATAGTTAAGTTTATTTTCCAAGGTTGGACAGAAACTTTTTTTCTGAAAAAGAAAAGCTTTAGGCGAAAGCTGGTAAGACATAATAGGAGCTACTTACAGAACGACACTGCTTTATGACATCAGAGAAGTGTCCAGTAGGATTCAGCAGCAAATACTTCAAACTGCCGCCTTGATTGTCCCCTTTTTGTACCAAAACCCGGCCATTTTCACTACGGTCGCATAGAAGTTCTAGGAATTCCATCACTTGGTACAAGCCAGTGCCGGCTGATATATCTGATGGTATCTGAAATAATTTTAGAGTGAATTTAAAGATGAGTAATGAATGCTAAGAATATCCAAGTAGGTGGAGACTATGAAGAGGTATGAAATACTAACAACAAGGTTATAAGAACTCGTAAGAAACGAAGTCGAGTGAAGTGAAGTGAAGAAATGCTCAAATAACAGAGAGAGACGTAAAGAGTAGTATATACCTCCTTATTGGCTTTACTTTCTTGATTCCCTTTCAACATTACTTTTTCTTTTACTTCCTTCTTTTCTTCCGCTACTGGCTGGACAATTTCTCCTGCTTTTTTCTTTTTAATATTCTCCATGAACGCTTGAAATGAGGTCTTTTTACACTCTTCTTTTAACATTTCACTCTCTAACACTTCTTGGTTGTACCTCATAGAAAACGAATGTAGTTTAGGCGCTAACCTTGTTTTTCTACAGAAATCTATAAGCGGTCTGAAATTCATGTGGTCTATTTCGGCTTTTACGACGAAATCTTCTAATGTGTATATTGTTTTCTCTTCTTGCGACTTCAAGTCGCTTTGAGATGACTTTATGAAACCTGGAATAATATATGTAATATAATGTTACCTATTTTTAGAAACTAACATTTTCTGCGACTTTGTAAGCTAAAGATGCGGCACTTTCCAATCCGGTAAATTTAATCCTATTTTAGTGGGTGAAAGAACAAATAATATGCTTTTTAGTCCTATCTCACCTATCTACCAAATTGTAAGATCTCTTGGTAAATCCATATAAGTAATTTAAACTAATATTTTAAAGAGACATGTACTTTTGTTTTGTCAAAAACAACTGAACCGATTTTGAAGAAATTTTGCACAGTGAAACTTTTATACGTGCAATTCTGGAACTTGCGACATATGCGAATAATCTAGTCATAGAACATAAAAATACTACTTACCTAATAATCTCCCAACGACAAATCCCATCTGGTTCAAACTCAACAGATTCTTACTATTCAACCTTGAACTGTACTTGTTCACATAAAACTTCAGACAAGTTTTCACACAACACAAATGTTTCTCGGACAGCGGAGCGGAATTAGCGTTTTCCAACGCCGCAGGGAGGCCGTGGGCTTCGTCCAAAACTAGGATATTGTTCTTCAGATTGAGAGAAATCCCGGTTCTTGCACCTGAACTGGCCACCCCGGCGTGACTCATTAGCACCACCTGGAATACAAACATATATCACATGTTCAGCTTGCAGGATAGGCCGACATTCAGATAACTGGATGTGAAGCAATACTATGCTTCACATCCATTTATCTGAATGTGTCTTTACAATATTTTGTCGTAACGTAAGAGTATCAGTAGCATTGTTGTGTTACGAGATATCAACTCAGTATATTTTATAATGAGTATAGTATATAGAAAACATCCAAGGTCAATAAGAGAAATTCGTGCTAATCGAGATTCGAACCCGGGACCGCCAGTGTCATAGGCAAGCGCACAACAGCTGCGCCACAATATAAAGGCCGCTATATAAATAAAAATCCTACCTCAGCTTCCTCCATTGCTGCTCTAGAAGCATAATACGGACACGCCTTCAATTCTCTGCCACACTTCACTATCTCCTCCATATCCATTATATCCACAAGTAATCTCTCCTTTAACTTAGTTATGTTCCCCTGGTTATAATATGGACATCCTGAACAAGACTTCATTTTAGTTTTCTTTAAAACTTGGCCCTCGGAGTCTACTAATGTTGATTTACTTTTCGATTTTTGGAGATCTAAACATCTGTGAAATGTTATTATTATTTAACACACACACATCTCTGTCTAGTTTGTAAGGAATGATTTTATAAAGTAGACAGCTCTAAGCTATGTTTAAACGGATAGTTTAATGATGGAAGTGAGACAAACAGATGATTTTTAGAGAAATAAACAGGATAGTTGTTTGCACATCCATTCTTTAAACCAAAATATATATTATATCTTATACAAAGATATATACCTCAATCCTAACATAGCATGTAAAGTCTCTCCCATGCTGTCTTTAGTACACCCAGTGCTGCTAAACCTATTCTAATAAAATTGTTGTTTGGTGATATTCCAGTGTTTAATTACTTGCAGACACTGTATCAAAAAAAATTTATAGTCACCTTTCATTAATAAGATTGACATTCTTCAGCCTTGCAACATCAGTGTTGATGCAGTAATGTTGTCTGGACGCCAATGTGACCACTCTGGTGTCTTTGAACACTGTTCTCTTAACCTCGCCCACAAATTGTGATAACTGGCTGTGGGTCCTGCTGCCTATTAATATCTGTTAATTTTATGTATTTGTAGGCAACTAACAGTTAAACTGAGATATTACACATAAATGAAAAATATTCATACATACATACATACATACATAAAATCACGCCTCTTTCCCGGAGGGGTAGGCAGAGACTACCTCTTTCCACTTGCCACGATCTCTGCATACTTCTTTCGCTTCGTCCACATTCATAACTCTCTTCATACAAGCTCGGCGGTTTCGGGTACTTTTGACCTGACCCTTTACCAGGACGTCCTTAATTTGATCAAGATACGTTCGTCTAGGTCTTCCCACTCCGACCTTTCCCTCCACACTCTCCTTGTATATCTGCTTAGTCAACCTGCTTTCATTCATCCTCTCCACATGACCGAACCATCTTAACATACCCTTTTCTATTCCTGTAACTACATCTTCTTTCACATCACAACATTCCCTTATCACGCTGTTCCTTATCCTGTCACTCAATTTCACACCCATCATACTCCTTAACGCTCTCATTTCCACTGCATTTATTCTGCTTTCATGCTTCTTTTGCCATACCCAACTTTCACTCCCATACATTAATGTCGGGACCAACACGCCCCTGTGCACAGCCAGTCGAGCCTTTTTGGATAGTTTCTGACTGCTCATAAAGGCATGCAAAGCTCCATTCACCATGTTCCCCGCGTTCACTCTCCTTTCAATATCACTATCATACTTGCCATCTGATGTAAACTTTGATCCTAGATATACAAACTCTTTCACTTGCTCCACTTTTTCTCCTCCAATCAAAATATTACATGCTGTCATTTCTTTCTCCATTTCAAAAACCAGTGTTTTAGTTTTACTTACGTTCACTTTCATTCCTTTCTCTTTTAAAGCTTCATGCATACAGTTTACCATCTCCTGTAACTCCTCCGCTGATGACGCCAGTATAACCTGATCGTCGGCATAGAGCAGACATTTGACGAGTAACTCATTCATCCTTAATCCACTTTTAGACTCTTTCAAATCTGTCAAACAGCTATCCATAAATAGGTTGAACAGCCACGGTGACGCAACACATCCTTGCCTAACGCCTTTCTCAATCTTAAACCACTCAGTGTGCGCTCCGTTTATCCTGACACAAGCACTCGAATCCTCATATAAGGATTTCAGTGGTCGTATTAAGAGACTGCTCACCCCATGCATAGAAAGTGCTGACCACAATTCATTCCTCCCAACTCTGTCATAGGCCTTTTCCAGATCTACGAATGTGCAATAGACTTTTTGACTCTTGGCCAAAAACTTTTCGGCTATGCACCGCAAGGAAAAGACCTGATCAGTACATCCCATTCCCTTTCGAAATCCCGCTTGAGCATCCCATATTTTGTCATCAGTTTCATTCCTGACTCTATTAATCAATACCTTAGCATACAATTTGCCGACGACGCTAAGCAGGCTTATACCACGATAATTTTTGCAGTCCAGCTGTGACCCTTTTCCTTTGTAAAGTGGCACGATAACAGCCTTACACCAATCTTTTGGTACTCGGCCGCTTCTCCAACACAAATTGAAAAGGCAGTACAACTGACTAGCTACTACGCCTTTTCCTGCTTTAAGCATCTCGACCGACACTCTATCACACCCAGCAGCCTTTCCCGCTTTCATACTCTTAAGTGCTTCCACAATTTCGAACATTTCAATTTCGCCTTCCATCTCATTCTCTTTTTCTTCGCTATAGCAGAAATCTTTCTTATTTCCTTCCTTTTTTTCAAATAAACTTTCAAAATAGTCCTTCCATATCTTTAGTACACATTCTTCTCCTTTCACAACGCTACCATCCTGGCATCTGATCCTAGTCAGCTCTCTGGTTATAGTATTTCCTCGGGCTGACCTTACGGATTTCCAGAATACTTTCAGATTTGACTGAAAGTCTTCTGATAGCCTTTTATCAAAATCCTCTTTATACTCTTCTTTCTTTCTAATCACAGCTTTCTTAACCAAATCTTTCATTTTCTTATATTCCTTACGTGCTTCATTCACATCTTCATCTATAACCTCTTGCATTCTTAAGTTAGCTTTTGCTGCTAACAAATCCAGCCATGCTTTCTTCTTTAATCGCACAAGTTCTTGCACATCTTTACTCATCCACGCATTTTTGTGATTTTTTCCTTTCCTTCTTCTACTTACACCACACACTTCAACAGCTACTTTCACAATTCTTTCTTTAAATTCCTTCCATCCATCTTCAATATCGCTCATTTCCTCTAAATCTTCAAATTCATCCTTCAGTCTATTAATATACTTCTTACCTACATCCATATCTTGCAAATTTTCTACTTTTACTCTTTCCAAAGCGCTGGTTTGCTCCCTTACCCTGTGCCGCCAGCGATTGAAGATACCCCTTATCCGGGATATCACCAGTAAATGGTCCGAGTCAATGCCAGCACCGCGATATGCATGGGTATCCAGCACTTTGTTCTTCAATCTTTCATCTACAATCACAAAGTCTATCATACTTTTTAAAATACCTTCCACTCTTGTGTAGGTGTGGATCTCTTTATGTTGAAACATATATATAATAAAAAAAATGAAAAATATTCATACATACATATAATCATGTATAAATCTTTTGCAGGGTAGGCAGAGCCAACAGTCTTTAAAAGGCTGATAGCCCACATTCAGCTATTTGGCGTAGTGATAGAATTAAGATTCAAGTAGTGACAGGTTGCTAGCCCATCACCTACAAGATGAATCCCAAGTTTAACAGCCTATTTCTTAGTCGGCTATAATGACATCCATGGGAAAGAGATGAAGTCATTCTAGTCTTTTTATTACTATAGATTTACCTACTCCTTGATCTTTATCAAATGGAAACCTTGAGCCTTTATCAAGCCTTATCAAGGACAATCTAATCTAGAGAAACGCCAAAAGGATTATGGTGGCCTGGTGACTAGCATAGTGGACAATTGCCATTATGTCCATAAGTAAAAAACTTCTCTATAAATTACTAGTGCCCTTGTATTAAATTTCTCCTCAGTCTAAGTTCTAGTTGTTTTTCTTTTCCTCAATGTATATAAATATAAATAAATATAAATGTGTGAAGAACAGAACAATAGAATTAAAACTTTATGGCCACATTGCAATACAATCTTTGCTTTGGGTGACTGGACGAAATCCGAATTATGATAATTCCATCGCTGTTCCAGGAAGTGTTTTTGTCAAAAAAATTTGCATACATTTAGTGTGGGGTATTGAGAAAAACATAAGGTAATAGACAAAGCTGCAGTCAAAATCCAATTATTTTATAGAAAAAACAAGGTAGGTACCCACTTTAATCCAATCATCCTGATTTTCTTCAATTTCCTCAACATCAGATTCATTTTCACTATCACCTTTATCAGCAAATTCTTCTAAAAGAAGATCATCATCCACCTCAGAAAGATTCTCTTTATTTTCAGTATCTTTTTTATATTTGTCTGTCTTTTGAAAATAGTTTGCAATTGTCTTATTGCTTACATTCAGTTTTAATTTATTGACTCTGGTCTTCATCTCATTCAACTTTTCATCTCTCTTTTTTATTTTTTCTAATTTACTTTGAAGCTCCAATAATGCCTGATTCTTTTTTATTTTCTCATACTCTTCTTGGAGCCAGTCATCAGAACCTGAAAACAAAAAAATTAACTTTTCATAAACATTCATAATCCATAGTTCAATGTAATTTATATGTGAAAACAAACTACAAGTACTTAATTTCCAAGCTATATTGACTTACTAGAATTGCTAGATATTTCCAATTTCAACTTCGTGATGTCTGACTCCAAATCACTGATTATTCGTTTGTTGTTGTCCTTCAACCACTGTAGTGCTCCACAGCAGATGCTTAATGATTTACCCTTAAATAAAATAAATACATTTAGGAGGTTATATGGAGAAATTTTTACGTTGTTTTTAAGGAGATCTACTTACAGTTCCAGTTGGACTCTCGAAAATACCAAGTTTGGCATGATCGATAGTAAAATATAACTCTCTCATAAACTTTTCTTGTATAGGATACGGTGGAAAAGGAAATGAAAACTGCGGATCCATTATACCGTTTTGTTCCCTGCAAAATCACAAGATGTAAAAGTTCACTGCACTGATTTCATTAACAGCGTTCTACTATTTTTATATATTATCAGTAATAAACACGACGGCATGTGAAAATTAATTTGAACGTGATTTTAACACTTGTTTTATTTCTATTCTAATATTTCCCGCCAATCTCGCCAAAAAGAAAACAAAATTTATGTAATGACACTGTCAATGTCAAAAATGACATTTCATTTTTTTAGAATAGTAGACTAAAGTCTGTGAATATAACTTTTGATGACTGTATTTTTTCCCATGGATATCATTAAAGGCGACTAAGGAAATAGGAGCATATTGCTCTTGTGCAAGCTTTGATGCTGATAGTGAAGAAAAAAACAGTGTTTGTCAGATAACTCTTAATTTATATACTGAACATGATGAACTTGACTTTTCAGTCTGTTGGCTGTCTACCCCGACTTGATATTATTTGTTAGTTTATAAACAACAAAATGAGTTAAAATATTTTATTAAACCTAAAATACAGAGTTATACTTAATACTAAAATTATTAAATAAATGCTGTTCACAAAAATAAATAAAAATATATGAGTTAACAATGTGGTGTAAGAAGCTGGTGCTATTTAAAGAATAATAAATTTCAGGGCTTTGGGGAAGACTCTTGTGATTGTCTTGAAGGTTGGCGTTTATGAACATTTGGCTTTCTCAATCTATGGTAGTTAGGCATCACTTTGCTCAAGAAGTCTAGCTGCAGAAGTTGTGAAGGTTGCTTCTCTAAGGCTTCTCGTATATGCTGGTCTGATCCCCAGATGACAGTGTTGTCAGCGAGTGTTTGAGGAGCTGTTAAATGGCAGGCTGCTCCTTTAAACAATTATTATAAATAAATTTAGTAAAAATATAAAAAGATAAACTCTTTATAAACATTCTGGAAACAGAAAGGAATTAATCATTTATTTCAAGATATAAATTGACTTTTGTTATGAAGAATATTTTTTTTGGAAAGTCTCAAACTCTTTCATGTGTGATTTTTTAAGAAAAACTAATAATAATACAAACTATTAAAAAATATAGAAATTTTAAATTAACAACTTCATCTCTTTTTTACCTATGACACAGCCACTTCCAATTTTAATGTCTACCCCAACAAAAGATCTGCATTCAAACACATTGCTTTCTCCAATGTGTCCGCACGGAGACTCCAGCCTACACCCAACTTCAAACACATTGTGAGCTCCTATAAACAAAGGTTTTGGAGGATTTTCCTGATTATCACTTTTTCTGAAAAATAATTGAAATATAAATCAGAGTTCAACAAGACAACATTGTACATAAATACATACATACATACATATGGTCACGTCTATATCCCTTGCGGGGTAGACAGAGCCGAACAGGCTTGAAAAGACTGAATGGCCACGTTCAGCTATTTGGCTTAATGATAGAATTGGGATTCAAATAGTGACAGGTTGCTAGCCCATCGCCTAAAAGAGGAATCCCAAGTTTATAAGCCTATCCCTTAGTCGCCTTTTACGACATCCGTGGGAAAGAGATGGAGTGGTCCTATTCTTTTTTGTATTGGTGCCGGGAACCAAACGGCACATAAATAAATACATAAATAAATAAATAAATGAGGTGAAATTTACAGTAGAGATTGCCTTAAAGCATTAAGTCCTATTGCACATAATTTTAGGTGCAATAAAGTTAAAATAAATAAGTATGTAGCTCTGTTTGCTTCTCCAGGAGGGAGGTGTGGTTTCATGTTTGTGTGTATTGCCAAGTTATGCTAACACATTCATATTTGCATAACAACTTACTTATGAATGATAGTAGAATATTCTTCAATGATACAATACTCAGCAATAATGATGGGGCCACCTTCAGCTATAATAGTTACTCTCGGATGAATAACAGTTCCTCCTCCAATAGTTATATCTCCTTCTAAAGTGCAGTCTTCACAAACAGTCGCTCCGGGTAAGATTTTTATACTGGGAACAAAGTTAAATTACGAACTTAATAACGTGTTGATGATGTGAACTGGTTTTAATTTCAAAAATCCAAAAATAAATTGTGAATTGGAACAAAACTGGGTGAAAATTAGTGTTTTAAAGTCTGTTTTGACATAAATAAATAAAAAGAAAATACTTACTTATTATGTGACATCGTTAAACTTGGTGTGTATTGTTTTAGTACATCGATAAATATAACACTTATTATTGAGGAATCAGCACATCAATAATCAATTTCACAATTTATAAAAATAAATATCGAAATTTTAAGTAGGTAAGACAGTTCCTTTGAAAGGTTCCTCAGGTTCCTCTTCTCTAGTGATGTTCCAGTGTGTGACACATCATAGTGTTGCCGAATGATAGTCCACTATTGATATTTGAGTATAATAACAAGTACCGAGTTTTACTCGGCTCAATTTTTTTTAACTGGGTACTCCGACGAGTACCTCGGTTTCATCAAATACCTATTTCGCGTGCGTAAACAAGTACAAACAGATTCGCGCCGATCGAGAGGCCGGCTTGCGTTGATACATCCTTCACTCCGCCCGCGTCTTTCAACTACCAGTCGCTTAATCGTTAGCAAACAAATAATTCACATTGCGCGTCATAGTAATTGAAAAGTTTTTAATTAACGATTTACTGAATGTAGGACTTAATTATATCTATCTAAATATATTGCATTGAAACCGAGTTATTCGTCCGAGAACGAATATCCAAAAAACCCGCCAAGTACGCCGAGTACCGAATATCAATCAAGTATTCAGAATAATGAATAATAGTTTTGATTTTGAATTACTAGCTTAGCCCGCCACTTTGTCAGCGTGGTCTTTTCTCCGTTTTTCGTAATATAAAGAAATTCAAGTTCTTTCTCGGGGTTTACTCTACCCCTGTACCCAATTTCTTCAAACTAAGTTCAGTAGTATAGTGAAAGCGTAACTGACAGAAATTTTGTAAGGATAGTAGGGATTTTGTGTTAACACAGAATTAAAAATACCAGTTCATTTCTCAATTATACTACTATCAAATATTAGTATATTGCAATATGTGTGAATACAGCCTTGTAATGTAGTGAGTAGTAGATGGTGATTCTTTTAAAAAAATAACGATTTTTAAATCGATTGCGGATGTATTGATTCACAAAAAAATCGAAATCCAAAATATCGATTTCCGAAAAATCATTTTTTTTAGATTGCATGTACAATTGTACAATGTAAAAATAAATACATTTTATGAAAAAGAAGATAAGTAAAATCAGTTTTTTCGTTCAGGGAATACGCTAATAACATTCATTTTAATACCATATCTTCATAAATAAACTTAAAAAATAAATGATTTAAAAATCGATCTTGTAGATAGAAAAACGATTCATCGATTAGTCTATCTCATATCATCATTCTGTAGCCGTGGACAACACTATTTTGTAACTTCTTGTTTGCTTGCTGATTGCTGGCTGTCATAAAAAACCCTTATGTCGTCCCTGGCGAAGAACCATCGATTTCTTTAATTTTGAGGAATTTATTTCTTTTGTTACGCTTGCACTTATTTAAACCCAGAGATCGTTTCAGTGTTTGCCTTTTTTGTGATTATTTAATGCGAAAACTGTGTCAAATCTTGATGAAGTAAAATTAGTTCATTTGATAATATTTTCGTAAGAACGTAGCAAACCAATACAAAACCAAATTGGAAGATTACCCAAGGCTGTGAGTAGATAGTTAACTCGCAATTATAAAAAGTATATTCCTAAGGAATTTAATAAGGAGTGAATTAATCCATTTGAAATAAATTGAGATTTCTCTCGACGCCATGTTGTCAATGTTGTTATTTACTCGCTGACTTGCCTCGGACAGTCGTGCTATGGGTTTATCGTATTGTGTCCCGATTGCGTGAGTGAGCATGTTGGAGGATGTGCCCGTCCACGGAAGCCGGAACGATGTCAGAGGTCCGAAACTACCTGCGCATCAAAGGAATCTCAGTTTGGACTTTAGGTATGTTTTTTATTATACTCTCCTATTCTTATCAGTTGTTGTTATATCCTCTTGATAACTGTAATCTCCTGTAATATCCTTGTCAGTGTGTTTACTGTCATAATGTGTGAATTTTCATCAAATTACCAACTTTGTGGTTGCCCTATATGTTTTTAATATATAATATATTCAACCTGTTTTCCAAGAATTTGCATGCATGATACTAATCCACACTTATTCCTTAATCTTATTTGGCTTCTTGCTGAAAAAAGTCATAATGCACATTGGCAATAACTTGCCTAATGTGTTCTTACACATTAGATCATTGCATACAAATAAGAATGTAAACAAAGGTATTTTAGATGCATAAATAAATTATATCTAGGTACTTCATTGGATAATGATATCAATCTTAAAACTCATATGTAAAATTATTGATTTAATGGTCATAATTTATGAGAACAATCAAATGTTTTGCATACCAGCTTTCTAGAAAACAAAAGATAGCCCTGTTCTTTGATATAATTGACTTCATTTATTACATAGTTACAAATAGTTAAAAAATTGAGCATTTCATAATATAATATTAAGCAACAAATTGAAGCAACCCTCAAGGTTGTGCCTTGTTACTGTAACAAGTTGAGGTAAATAAAAGGAATCATAATGTTAAGAGTGCATGAAGCTAACTTGGTTGAGCAATGATGGTCACACATTGTGAGCAGGTTTCATCCTCATAATTTTAAACTGTAACTATTTCATCCCATCTGCTTGTCAAAACACATAAAAAGATTAATTGCTCAATAAATTAAAGAATAAAAGAATCTTTCGGCTTCTGCTAACTTCCAATTTTTCCGTTACAAGGATAAGAAAGGCAATAGTGGGTTGCCGATTAACAATTTTCTCCAGAAAAGTGTATAAGCTCACTTATTTTTAATAGATGTAAAACAATTGGTCTGCCAGAGGCAGTAGCATTCCTTGTAGTCAAAACACATAAAAAGATTAATTGCTCAATAAATTAAAAAATAAAAGAATCTTTCGGCTTCTGCTAACTTCCAATTTTTCCGTTACAAGGATAAGGAAGGCAATAGTGGGTTGCCGATTAACAATTTTCTCCAGAAAAGTGTATAAGCTCACTTATTTTTAATAGATGTAAAAAAATTGGTCTGCCAGATGCAGTAGCATTCCTTGTAGTGTGTACAAATGCCCTATTCCTGACAATTTACCATCTCACTAACTTCCTGGTAGTAATAGTGATCAAAATACTTTTGGCTTTGTAATCAAGTCTTTATTGATCATAAACTTTTAAAGTGTTTACACAAAATAATAAAGGTATAGAAGATTATCAAGTCATGATGATTATAAAAAATCTGGCACAAAAATTTATTACACTAACTTTCGACCACTCCAGTATTTAATGTTTGTTGGCACCTTATGAAATACTTTTCTTTTTCCTTAATCTAGGAAATACTATGTGTAACAGTAGCGCTCTCAGGCTAATGGCAATACTTAAATAACTATAAATGACATCAATCCTGTGGACCAAAGACTCCAAATAGATATGTGCATTTTTTTTACCAGGTTCAGTTATAAATAAAAATGTGAAATATTAAGTACAAATTGGAACCATTCTTGCCTTGACATATTGGATTGAAAAGTTGTTTTAATTGCTTTTACAGTAACTGGATAGAATAAAGCCTTTAGCACAGTATCTTCTTTTTTTACTTTTTACTTGTTGTCCACAAGAATATAATTATGATATAACCTATTTTATTTCCCCAATTTTTATGACCAATATATCGCCTCGTTTTTATACATTTTAAATTTGTTGTACTGACTCTTGTTTATCAACTCATTTGGAAAACTGTAGTATTTCATTTCTTTATTATGTAAGATTGGAAGATATTGAATGCTGGCTTTAATATTACTACAAATTGAGTTTGGAAGCGGCGCCACTGTTAATTGGGACAAACGAGAATCTAGACCATAAGTTTCATTGTCTTTGATCTCTCGTTTCTTGTTCGAAGTCTGTTCACTACAATTAACAACAGTTTACCTATATTTATTCAACACTTGCTCGTAACGGAAATTAATTTACGTCACCCAACTCATCTTAATCTCGAAATCGGCCTAGTGGTTTTAAAGTTTAATTTAACTACAACTTACCATTAATTTCAGTATCAGATATTCATCCCTTATTATTTATTAAAAAAAATATTGGGGAAAAAAAAATATACATGGCACCACTTAATGCTGTTTGGCATTCTCTACTAGTCTACCAGGTGACTGAACAGAAAAACTTAAGTTGGTGGTGCAATAAAGTGCACATGCATACTGCAAAATACATACATTACAAAAATAAATACAATATAATAAAAAATACATAAATACACACAAGATACATAAAATACATGCATACCTTATGGCTCATCGCCTGTTTATTAAAATTCGTAAAAGGCGACTTAGGGATAGGCTTACATACTTGGGATTCCTCTTTTAGGCGATGGACTAGAAACCTGTCACTATTTGAATCTCAATTCTATCATTAAGCCAAACAGCTGAAGGTGGCCTTTAAGTCTTTTTATGACTGTTGGCTCTGTCTACCATAGCTACCATTCAAGCTTTTCATTTAATTTCTTTGACGTCAATAGAATATATACAATATTGTGATCCTTTTCTAAAGTGCTAAGAATCACACGACACTCGCTGAGTTTAAAAGTCGTTTACAAAGATGTTATCACTTCTCCTTATAATAATAGTATGAATATGCATTCAGGCACATTAAGGTCATATTTGAACTATCAGACCAGGTGGGCGGTATCTGGGGCACCTTAACCCCAGGTGAACGTTCGGCGAAAGTAAAAGTGGCTTGTGGCGTCTCGCCGGAAAGCGCCACGATTTCCTGCAGACACAAATTAAGGAGGACACAGAAGTGGCGCTGCTTAAATAAAGTGCTCTCGTACTATTGCTGTTCACAATTTGTTCTTGTATCTTTGAATTGAAATTTCTAATTGTTTTAAACAAAAAAATAAGTAACAGTGGACTTAACCCATGAAGATATCTTTTCCACTCAATCGGCAAACAAAAAGAAGTAAAATAGTTCTTTCTGGAATAGATTTTTATGACTACTAGTAAACAATTTCTCCTTGAAGTTTATCATGAAAATAATAACTCAATTACTTAAATTATCTATAGAAAGTAAACTTTGCTAAACAGAT
Organism: Amyelois transitella; assembly: GCF_032362555.1. Taxonomy (NCBI): domain Eukaryota; kingdom Metazoa; phylum Arthropoda; class Insecta; order Lepidoptera; family Pyralidae; genus Amyelois; species Amyelois transitella. The sequence goes on along the minus strand of NC_083512.1, from coordinate 3,033,976 downwards.
TAAACTGTCCTTTTGTACAAACATAAAAAAATTACTTTGTTTATTATAGTGGTTGGTATTCAAAAGTCAAAAATTACACAAAAGAATTGTTTTTCTGTGCAGGCACAGACTGGCAGCATTTTTTTGCTGATGTGCATGCGAAGCTTGTTCTAGGCGAGGTTGTTTATGGTAGGAATCGATTCGCACATAGACAGGTAGTGAGCCGAGTTGTCATTAGAAATTTACTCTGGTTGGCCAAGTATAGTAATTTTTTTCGCAGTTATTCAAGTCAAATGACGAGCCAAGCCCATCTGTGTTTACAAAGGCTTCGTAGTTATAACATATGTATATATGTACATACATACATAAAATCACGCCTCTTTCCCGGAAGGATTGGCGGAGAGTACATTTTTCCACTCGCCCCAATCTCTGCATACCTGGAAATATTGTTCTTTAATTTTATTAAACTTTTGTTGTGACTGATAGAAGTAATTTTTATTAGTATAATGATGGACTAACCATCACTACAGAATATGTATTGTTGATAAGGACGTAATTATTGTGGTATGGTTGGATGGAAGGTTATTGTGAAATTATATAAAATTTGTTTACTTACATATTTTCCAATGTTTTCGACGTAATAATGATTTCTATTTTCGTATGTATGTACTAGAAAATAATGTATCATTGTTGAAATATGATGGTTGTAATATTTTAAAAGTACATATTTTCATTTTTGCATAACCTAATGTCACAATTTTACATTACAAATAAAATATGCATTAAAAAATCGAATATTCTAAACATATATATTTCGAAGTCCTTTATTGTTTTATTCGAAAACTGCGTTAATTCTTGTTACTCAGAGACCCAATCTTACTTATCACACGCAAATTCATAAAAAAATAATTTATAAGAAAGGTGAGGAACCTAGGGGAAATTCTTGTTAACGGTCATTAACATCAGACTTCAGACTAATTCCATGTCTGGTTTCCTTGGTTATAATAAGCAGGCAGACCTGGCAACACTTGTCCTCGATTTCTCGTGCGCTACTGTGGTCTTTGATTAAATCGTACACGAATAATATCCTATTAAAATACCCATTTTATTTAAAAAGTTGATGTTATTTTTTTTAAACACAGATAACTTTATTGAATTTTGTACATAGAGGTAGTTTGGACTTTGGATATCCTATCTAATATAATAAATGCGATTGTTTGTAAGGCTGTGTTTGTTATGATTTACGCAAAATATACTGTACGGAATTTAATTAAATTTGGTTGGTACACGTGAAGTCTGAGGTTCATGACGTGAGTACGAAGAAAGTAAAAAATACATAAAGTCTTAGTCTTTTCATTTGTAACTTCCAAATAAATAGAATGCCTACACTAATGTTTTGAGCTAATTTCAACTTATTTTGCTAATCCAACGTCTAACTTTATTCAAAGTTTCATGAAAATCAGTAGTTTTTGCGTGAAAGAGAAACAAACACACACATCCTTATAATCTTTCGCATTTATAATATTAGTGTAGTGGGAATGATAATAAGATTTTAAATAAATTACCTATACTTGTTGAAGGGTATTGAAATGACGAGTCTCGTAGCTATTTATAGCATAAATTGACATTGCAGACATTTGCTTTCCTCAATGTTTAATGATCTTGACTGCCGGTTTTCCTCAAAGCAAACTTTATTTATAACTTTTAATCGTGTTTATTATTATAGACAAAGCAGAACTAAACACACAAGTGATCAGGATAAGGATATATTAGTGATTATCACTTTCATTATCTAATTAAGCGATGGGAGTAAATAAGATAATAAAAACGGAAATTATTCTTTGTATGAAATTACCGCATTCAATAGACGAAAATGAAGATTATCAGAGTAACCATTTCTCACACATAGCGTGCTCATTGTTTGACATTATTGAATGGCACTGTGAAAACAAACTGTCAATATTTAATAACTAGTTATGTCTGGTCAAACTAGTCTATGATAACTAAGTGGGTTCCTATTTTGATAAAAATGGGTATTTAGAGATAAGTTACTTACTATGTACATTCTAATGCGCTCATTTGTAATTAGTTTTTAAGGACTGTCGTTGCAATCAATTGATGAAAACAATTGAATAGAACTATTGAACGCCAGTGACCTTCCATTTTGCCGTTGAGCTGACCAAGGCTGGCAATTTGTGTACTTCACTCATTAGGACTTATAGCTTGTCACGAGATACCTTATTGAAGTATGAAGGTGAAACGCTTTCTGTTATTTTTGTAACAGGAGCCTGTTAATATAATGAAAAAACATGACCGTAATGACCACTAGTGACCTATCTGAATAAAAACCAACCAGCCTTTACGCCTGTTTTACATAATGATAACAAACATCTACAATCTCAAATGATTTATGAATTTATGAAATAAATGGAGAACTTATTTTCAAGAGACGTATACTTACTTATTTTCTGCTTTCTTTCATTATTTTAACATATTTTTCGTTCTGCGATGTCCTAAATTAGTATTTGTAACTTGGCCCTGTGTTCTTCACCTCGCTAGGGGCATTATTATTATTTTAATTATTACATTTTTTTTCTCAGTGGTTCTGTCCTTGCGAAGATTCATTGAAGTACACTGTTGATTTATCGCCTTGTCGTCGCTCACTTCCGAATGGTAGTAAAAAATTGACGAATTCGTCATTGTCAAAAGAATTCGTCCCACATTTTCTTGAAGTACTTTTTATCTCCACTAATAGGGTTGCCATACCAAATAATGGTAAAAATTAAATTTGATTTGAATAACAAATATTTATTTAAGTTTCTAGTTTCAGACCATTATTTTTTTGTAATCATTTTTATCTGTATTATCTGAGATTACATGGAAATTTTCATAAATATGATTTTATTAACAAGTTAATGATATTTCCACTGTAATCAAAAATAAACATCTGCTCAAGTCCTGCGCAATAAAAAATACGGAAGTACCTTACCGTAAGAAGGTAACCCTATCTATCAGTTGTTTATAGTAACAAAACAGCGGACTTTGGCACTTCTGCTTTAATTATATTGACCCTTTATCGTCTCCCCTACTAACGCCAATCAACGCAGCCATTCAAGGAATGCGGCACAGGAATGCCTACAACTACTATGTGCCGATTCAATTATAGACCATTCTAACAAGACCTATCATGATGTTCCATGTGGTGTTGTTGATTAAATTGAATAGCTTCTATTAAATAAGCCGTAAGGTCAATTATACTTCTGCTAAGATAGACCTATAAAGTTGGTTTATTTTGCATATTTTTTGCAGTCGAGTCGTGACATGATTAAGATCAATGCTATTAGTATTACGATGCGTGGGTTCCCTACACGTGTGGAATATAGACATATGGCAAATATTATTTAATTATATACATACGAGTATATATTTCCTTTAAAACTTCGTCAGCATCACTTGCAAATATGATTGATGCATTATTCAATGGATAGGCAAAAAATTGCATTTAACGCTATTTGCTTTCATTATATGGAATTCGACTAATCGTTATTATCAGTTGCTTAACCTAAGCATACCATATGTGTGTCTATCAGAACGAAACGCCTTTACTCAACTCGTTCACCGTATAATGATATAAATTACTTCAATATCCAATATAAAAGTTCAGGTTTCTCTGTTATGTGCTTTTTAATAAGAAATCCGGATGCAATAGAATCTAAAATAATAACTAATAAGTTATCAAATGCGAAAATTGTTTTTGTTGTCGGTATATGTATGTAGGTTGTTAAAATCTTACCAAATTCTAAGCAGTCAAAATCATTTTCTTATATAATCTGACGATTAACTTAGTCATGATTAAGACATTGTATTGGGGAAACCCGTAATCGTCAATCCATGCAGTTTCAAATCCGTCCTCGTATCGCAACACCTACTTTTGTAAAGCCCAGAATAATGTGATTTAAGTACGCGTGCACTCAAACACTCCGATTCAACAAACATGTCATAATACATTTATAGAACATGCTAGTTAATGATTGGTTTTATTTGTTGGATGAATTTTTATGAGTGGTGGGCATATGGAAGGACAAATAAGTTTGTTTTATTATTATTATTAGTAACGCAGTTTAAATTTGTTATCATGACATGGGTGGCGAAATTGCTTATACTGACGATATGATGGCTGGCTTCTCAATTAAACAAGTACTCAAGAGGTAAATCAGTGGATAGCAAGAAGAAATACTTTCACCATCGGCTTCTTGATACCATGAATAATATCCAAAGAAATATGTAGGTTATAATATAAACAAATATAATTATAGTTATAATATAAATAAATAAAATCTTTATCTTAACACAATTTTACAATTTGTTCTTAATATAAATACATGTAACAATTAGAATTTGTGTAAAACAAATTGTGAAAGAATGGAAAGTACACACAAATATCATTGAAATTGCAATAGAATACAAAAATATGAAACTGATAACACTGTTAAGAACTATAATAACGAGATCCACGTGCATAAAGTCATTGTTATAGCGAAGTTATTCGATAACCTTTTTATTGAATTACTCGTGTAGTGTCGAAACAGATTTGATGGATTAAAATTAACTCACGTCACATCCAAATATTTGATCCCTTTGATGTCGGATTGAAAATTGCTAAAAACAAACAGTTTTATAGCAAAATTTTCATTAGTAAAAAATTGCATTTGCAACGCTGTAAATTTAATTCATATTGATTGAAAAACATTGGGTGTAACAGAAGAGATATGATCGTACAATTAACGCAATGGAAACGAGAAATTTGTATAATCAAATGAGTGATAAGAATAAGGAACAGCATGAAAACAGAAATAAAATTTTGTTGATAGATGTTTTTCTAGGACATCTTACTTCTTTTAACATCGATATTTTGTTATCTCGTTTGCTATTTCCATAAAGTTTAACTGTAAAGTAAATACTTTTTGAATTGCTTTCAAGAACATTATGTAATTAGACTAGCACTGTCTAATATAGGAGGGAATGCGTGTAAATTAAACAAAAGCTGAATCGATACTGATTTATTGATCATCAAGTATATAGTATATAATAGTATAACATATTACAATTAGGGCTACACTACACCACGGGGGTGCAAAAAGAATAAAAATAAAAATATTAGTTTTATTTTTATGATTATAAACAAATACAATGTTATATAGGTATTCGTGTAGGTTTCGTCGACGAAAATTACCTACTGTAAGAATATTAATTAATACAAAGTATACCTATGTGCTAAACAACACAGATAATCTTAATATTAGACGATTATATTATAGATATAGGTATGTATTTAGGTATACTGTTGACGACTACATTTTACAAGGTAAGTACAATTTTTTTTTTTTTTTACATATTTAAGTATACGATTATTGTACATATTTAATAAATGTTAACATAATGTAAGTACTTAACGATGTATTATTGATATGACATAATAAACCTTTTTGTCCTATTTTTGTGTACTACGTCTACTTTATTATCATCTTTTGCAATTTTCACATTACATCCTAAATCTTCTATGACAGTAAAAGGACCGAAAAATTTACAATCTAACTTTTTACCTACTTCATTTTTAATTAATATTAAATCTCCAGTATTATATGATACATCATTTAATGTTTTATCATATAAACATTTCCTCTTTTCTTTACTATAAATTAAATTCTTACGAGCATCTTGAAGAGATACTTGTAAACGATGCTTTAAATGTAAAGGATAATTTTCTGGATTATACAAGGGTTCTATATTATTATTATTTCTAATTCTACAGGGAATTTTACTAGGTTTACCAAATACCAATTCAAACGGTGTGTAGTTCGTCTCTGTGTGAACAGTATTATTGTAGCTATAACACCAAAATGGAAGCCATTGACTCCACGTATCTTTTTGATCATCACAATGTATGCGTAAAAACGCACCTAGGCTCTTATGAGAAATTTCAATAGCTCCTAGCGATTCGTGGTGGTAAGCTGTAGATGTTAACTTTTCTATACCTAATAAATTACAAACCTGTTCCATTGTAGATGAGACAAACTCCGTTCCGCGATCTGTTGCAATAGTATCTGGTATTCCAAACCTAAGTATAAAATTATTGACAAACGCATGTGCAATACTTACCGTCTCTTTATTTTTTAAAGGATAAGCTTCGACAAACTTTGTTAATTCGCATTGGATTGTCAAGATATAGCGATTATCATCTGAGTCTCTCTCTAAAGGTCCACAAAGGTCTAAATAAATTTTCTCAAAAGCATTGGAAGCAGTTGTAGTTATCTCCATTGGCGCCTTGGTATATCTACAATGCTTCATTTTTTGACATTTGCTACATTTATTTACAAAATCCTTAATATCCTTATCTAAACCAGGCCAAAAAAATAACCTCTTAATGTTATTAGTCATTCTACGAATTCCAGCATGTCCACTGGTTGGTAACAAATGGAAGTCATGCAAAATATACTGTTTGTCTTCGTCATTCTCTATTCTCTTAACACTCTTTATTATATAAAATCGTGGACCGGTCCAATTCGTTCTATTATTTATTTCTTGTAACAAATCATTTATGAATGTTTTTATCTCATTATTTTTTACTATGCATAGTTCTTTTACTTTGATTATTTTACAAAATTCCATTAACTTAGTCACAAATTCGGCTCGCGTAAAATGTGCCCTAAAGTCAATGTTTATATAAATAGTATTCTTTATTTTGCAATAAATGAAACATTCTTTTTCTAAATCTACGTTATTTTTGCTCCTCAATTTATCTAAATCCTTTTTTTCTATAAAAGTCAATTCCATGTAATCGTTCGGTATTTTAAACAATTCCACAACTCGAGGCTGATCAGACCTTTCATCAGTGGGATTACTTAAAATAGAACTTTCACTACTTTCTTCCAAATTTTTACGTTGTCTCCTAGTCAAAACCATTATAATGTCTTCGTTCATGCTTTTCAATGTATCTGACGTAATATAAACTCTAGACAAAGCATCTGCAACACTATTATCTTTACCTTTTATATAGTTAATCTTGAAATCGTATTCTTCTAAAAGAAGTCTGAATTTTAAAAGTCTACTGGATGGGTCTTTCATTGAAAATAAGTAAACTAATGGTCTGTGATCTGTTAAAATTGTAAAATTTCTATTGTATAAATATGGTCTAAAATACTTTATTGCCCAGACTATAGCAAGTAATTCTTTCTGAATCGTAGGGTAATTTAATTCCGCTTTGTTTAAGGGTCTACTGGCATAAGCTATAGGTTTCATATTTTTATTACACAACACTGCTCCGACAGCAATACCGGAAGCATCAGTCTGTAAAATAAACTCATTACCTTCGGAAAAATCCGGAAAATCTAAAACAGGGGGTGAACTTAATTTTTCCTTTAATTTTTCAAATGCAACTGTACACTCTTCCGTCCACTTAAATACTTCATTTTTCCTTGTAAGCTTGTTTAAAGGTGCAGTTATTTCAGCAAATTTTTTTATAAATTTACGGTAGTAATTACAAAAGGCTACAAATCTTTTGATTTCGTCGGTATTAGTAGGTTTTGGATAATTTTTAACTACTTCAATTTTAGCTGGGTCAGGAAGTACACCCTTTTCAGAAACCAAATGTCCTAGATACAGTATTTCTTTCTTTAAGAATACACATTTTTGAGGATTTAATTTCAAATTAATTTTTCGAAGCCTTTCAAACACATCTGTTAAATTACGATTATGAATTTCAAGGTTACGGCCAAAAATTACAAGGTCATCTAAATATATGAAACATTTTTCATAGTTTAATCCTGACATCGCTATAGACATTACACGACTGAAAACACTTGGGCTAGTTTTCAATCCCATGGGTAATTTTTTCATGTGGTACTTTCCTGTGCTCGTTGTGAACGATGTGCAGTTTCTACTGTCTTTATCTAAGCTTATTTGAAAATACCCTTGATATAAATCTAAATGTGTAAAGTAAATTGAACCTGCTAATGAATCCAATATGTCTGTTATATTGGGTAACGGGAATTTATCATCAACAATGCAATTATTTAATTTTCGGTAGTCAACAACAAAACGCCATTTTTTGTCTTTGCCATCCGATTTCTTTGGAACTAACATTATTGGACTAGACCACTCACTTCTAGACTCCTCAATGATATCATTGTCTAACATATTTTTTATCTGATTGTCTATCTCTTTTTTTAAAGATTGTGGTAACCTGTATTGCTTGACATAAACTGGTGTCGTGTTTGGTTTTAATGTAATAGACTGTTCATTAACATTTGCAGAAGATAACTTATCTCCTGGCAAAAAGAAAATATCTGCATATTTGGAACACAAAAGTTGAATTGAATCTCGTTCTTCAGTATTTAAATTTTTTAAATTTATTAAATCTAATAAACGTTTTGCTCGTTCTGAGTTTCTTGAGCAAGACTCGAATTTATATGTATCGTAATCTGACAACAAATGTAATTCTGGTTGAAATGTAGGCAACTCAATTTGATGTTCATTGGTGTTTAATATTTTAATTGGTATTCTATTATTTGTTACTCTAACTATAGATCCTGCCATGAACAAATTTTCCGCTAATTGCTTTGGATAAACAACATAATCCTTGTCACTACTAGAAGAAACATAAACATGATGGAATGATTCGCTTCGTGCTGGGATAAGTAACACTTCTCTAGAATAATCGATTGAATCATAAAGTGGCAAACAACATTCCATTCCGTTTTGGGATACAGTGACTACATTTGAGCTCAGATTGATATTTGAACCGTAGTAACACAGAAAGTCTAAGCCTAAAATTCCATCTGCCTGTAATGGTATGCTATCGAATACGTAAAACTTATGATTGAATACTATTCTAGAATGATCACTATTATGCTCCAAATTAAGATAAATATATCCTGCCGAACGAATTTGTCCGCCTATTCCGTTCACGATAGTGTCGTCTTTATTTAAAGTTACGTTTATAGGTAAAGAATCTCTTTTTATGACAGATAAAGATGCACCGCTATCAACCAAATAAAAATGTAATTTCCTATTAACATAAAAAGACAAAAATTTTGTTTTACCATCTAAAGTCAAAATGTTATGTTTAAGATCGAAAAAACTTTAATTCATTTGTACTAGATGTTTCGGGTTGAACCTCCTCATTCGTTTGTTCATTGTAAAATACACGATGATTCGAACCACGATTCGAAGAATTTTTCATATGTCCCCTACCAAGGGTATTATAACGAGTACGATTCTGACTGCTTCTATTATTAAAATGTCCTCTATTAAAATTGTTAAACGAAGTGTTTTGACTGCCACGAAACTGATTTCCTTGTCTAAAATTTCTTACATTGTTATGCTGATACCTCGAATGTTGGAATCTGCCATGCTGCATGCGAGTATATTGAGGATACATACCTCTTCCACGGCGCGAGATGTGCATGATACCTGCTGAGGCCGTCGTCGAAGACGTTGCAGCTACCTCCTCGTCTTTAGCCGCCTGGATCGCGTCCTTGAGATGCTCGTAGTTTCGAGCTGTAATGATGGTGCTCAGACGGGAATCCCGCAGTCCATCTGAAAACCGTTTCACCGCCAACTTTTCATTCAAAGGTTTCAAAACAGCGTATTTTTCTGAATTACCCTCTGCTTGCGAAATTGTCAAATCGGAAAAAAATTTTTCGATTTCTGCCCCATACTGATCAATTGTACGCCAACCCTGAGTAACATTTTGCAATCGCGAATGAATTGATGTAAAAGATTTTTTAGATAAAAGAAATTTTCTTAAGTCTTTAACAAGGTCACTTACAGATGAATATTCCTTTTGCATACGAAGTTTAGCATTTTCTGTAAGTCTGCTTTTCAGCACAAATTTTATCAAAATTTGTTTTCCTGGATTGGACAACATTTCAGCATACATTTCTATCGAGTCAATCATGTTTTTCGTATTATTTTCATTACTGTTCATTACAGAGATAAACTCACAGGCCGTCTTCAAATCAAACTCCATTTTTGAGTCTAAAAATTCAGCAGTTTCACTATAATTACTATCACTATCACTACTTATTTCCTCTTTAGGAGTTGAACATAAAAGTTTAATATTGTCGTACACACTACGAATTTCAGTTGTTATGGAGTTAATACTATCTACTGTTTTACTACTCAATCCTTTCTCTTGACACAAAACTTTTACAATACTATCACAACGTTTCAAAATTAAATCTGACTCACTTAATTTATTTTTTATAACGTTTCCCTTGTACCTAGATTTTCCTTTCTTAATCAAATACTTCTTTATTTGTATGATATCTTCCAAGCATTTTAATAATTCTCTTTCCATAACTTAGTATAAAATAGCAATAGAAAAAGTAATATAAAATTACGTACCATATTAATTCCCGTGAGCTCCAGTAGTAGTGGCACCGAGACGTATCATATATGGACATCGCTATGTAAACAATACACGGTAAAGTAATAATTTTGTTAAGTACTTATCATTATGAAATATTATTTATACCACAATTATGCTTTAGCTTTAACACTTTAATATGGATAAGAATAATTTGTATATAAGTATAAAACGTATAAGTATATTGGTAATTTAATATAGAGGTATAATTACTTAATGTCCACTAAATAGGTAGGTATCGTAATCCGTAAATTCTGCCGTATTCGCACTCAGTCCCGACTTCTATACCGCAACAACTCTTAATTTTTATTAACGTAACGCATCACTATATATATCACACTGTACACACCCGAGAGATTTAAAACGCACGTAGTAGGATGAACATCAGGACTGGGTCTGCTAGTCACGTAGTTGGTCGTCATCGTCAATCACGCTAGGCCTGGAACACAGGATCACCCCTATCCTGCTGCCGTCGTATGATACTAGAATATCTGGTCAATATTGCATCTCTAACTTCTTGTCGTATCACAAATCCCTGCCAATTTTTAAAAATTCTGTATATGAATATCAGGCCGCCCGTGGCCACCAAAACCAGCAGTAAGACCAAGATTATATTATTGGTGTTCATATATTTCTCGAATTGGGTCGTATTACTCCCTCCAGATGCAACTTGGGCAATCACCACATCCTCGTTCTTGTTAGATTGAGATGCACCCATTTTTCGTGAAATTTACCAAATTTCCTCCGTGTAACAATAGCGTTGTGATCGCTTCACGAATCTTATTATTGTACTCTTCCAAATGCATTTTCGATCACAGAGAGCCACACGGCCACACACGATGATAAAATTCCGTAGTCCTTAAAAGGCGCGGTATCGGGTCGCGAGCGCGGAGACAGACTAGGCAAGGGTCGCCATCTAATATAGGAGGGAATGCGTGTAAATTAAACAAAAGCTGAATCGATACTGATTTATTGATCATCAAGTATATAGTATATAATAGTATAACATATTACAATTAGGGCTACACTACAACTGTATGCATGTATTTTAACGACCCCAAGATCTTATTCCATCCTAATTGTCACCTCATGTTTCCAGTCATAAGTCACCTGAGTGTTTAGTGGTAGAGCATAACGGATGAGTGCACATTAGTGAGTAGTCTCATGGGACACATAACGGATCTCCATAATGCCTGGCTAGCTGTGAGAGTCTTGCTTATAATGCGGCTTCCCACGGAATGATGTTGAATCGAGGCCGAATTCGCGCCCACGATGTTGAATAGAGGTCGCTCCTATACTACCTTTGTTTTTAATAATGTTACTATTACTAGCAAATGTACGTTCAAAACAGTAACTTGATTTTGAATTAAATTTATTGGTTTTATCTTGATGACGGTGATATTAGCTCTAATAAACTACTTTTTGGTCTCCATTATCAAAATGTAACTACCTACCTATACGGAGGTGACTCATTGATTAACATTGATGTAAAGTTGACATCTACAGGTTGTCACCTTGCTTGTTTAAAGTTTACTTGTTTTCCTTTCCTTTTGAGAGAGCTGGTTGTATCTTAGATGAAATTATGTACTAGGTATGGTTTGAGTGTAACCAGATTTCTATGCGTCATGCATGCTTAATTATCATTAATAACAATCTCAATCCTATACATGTTAGTCGGTTATCATCCATATTTACTATTCAACTATATGACGCACAAGTCATGGGAAACAAAATATGGTGCAGTAAGCAATTATCACAATTCGTTACACTAAAAAATTAAGAGCGAAGTTACCACATTTTGCTATAAACTCTGAAGTTTTTAATTCTGTCTTGCCCACAATCGTTGACTCATGTTATATACGGTCTTTTTACGCTGACATCGTCACCGATTACTCACAACCGCACGACTTGGACCTGTTTTCAAAATATAAACAGTGATTTGTCATTTGATATATCTTATTTATGAACTTCGTTCCAGAATTAGTTCTTATTCATAGAGGTCAAAGTCCTTTTATATTAAACGGAAGTGTCCAATGCCTAGGAAATGGTGGCTCATTGTGTCGGCCTAGAAACCCCCAAATATGTAGTTTACTTTAATGATATTCAAATCAAACACGCCCTTAGGAAATTGAAAGCTGTTTTGGGTCAACCATTAATGTTCGTCTTTCAGCCTTGTAATCTTTTTCCATGTCACCGATATTAACTCGTTTTCTATTTCCTTTGAACCCTCCTTTCATTTTATTGATCTCTTTAGTTTCTTTTTTAAGGGTCGTACTTTGATTCTGAATGGTTCTAAACGTTTCACCGTCTTATCTGATAATATTACACTTGGTGTTTATTTGTGTTAATTGTTTTTGCTTAAGCAAAAGCTCAAGATTGAATTTGTTAGTAGTATCTTGTAGACATGTTTGTACAGTTTGTGCGGTCAAATCTCAAGTAAGTATTACGTTGGGATATAAAAGGGAATGACACAATGGACGGAAACCATCAATCAGTAGTCCTCACCCACTCGAGGGTCCGCGATTGTTACTACTCTCGGTAGGTATTAGTTCCCCCCGGTCTCAAGCTGGATGCAATTTCTGTAAGGTCAAAGAACTGTGATTACTCTGAGCTGAGACATTTGTCGTTTGAGTATTAGTATTTTTAGATAACCTACATACATCGTGTTTTGTAATAAATATATAAGGGACGAATAACACAGATTGAGATAGCTCCGAATAAAGTTTGAGACTAATAAAATATATTGTTTGTAACCTACATGGATAAAAACAGGGAGCTCTGGATAAAGAAAGTGAAGTGTCCCCGAATTTTCTGTAATAAGTTATCCTTTAGTAGCTACAGTAACCATATTATTTATAACACTCGAACTGCCGCCATTAAAAGAATGCATACAAACATAGCCCTCTTGTGATTAAACATATGATATTTCTTTTAGTTTTGTTTCAACAGTTGGTATGACGCATTTAAACATGTGTTACAAAGACCTTTTAATTGCAAACTTCATTTATATGTTCACGTATAGTTTTGATCAACCCTAGTCCTTCAATGTATCAAGCAGTCCTAGATAAAGTTTACATAATTTCGCTACATGCCTACAAGTAAATTTGGAGAAAATTATTGTGTTACGATCAAAAAACATTTCATACAGTTAGTAAAATTGGCGCACATTTTGTTAGCCTGGCCTCGGCCGGTTTAGGAAGTACCAATTCGTGGTCCACGCCTACAATTCGCAAGGTCGTCTCAATACCAAGCTTCTCAACTTCTAGCCATTCATCCACTATTGCTAAAAGTGAACGTATTTCCATCTGATACGTACTATTCTATCTCGTAATACCATGAAATGTAATATAATTACAACAATCTTGACGGTGATTTCAGTCAATGCACCAGCTACTTTCATTTCATTATGTTTTAGTATTACATGATATAGAAACAGCTATAGAATTATATCAATCTTTAAAAGAAAAACCACTTTCATTGCTATTTTGAACTAGTAATGGGTAATAGTAGTGTAGAGAGATAACTATAACTTTTTCATGTACATTTTATTGAACGCTTTTATAGTAATAAAGATTTCTGCTCTTATATTGAAAGGAGTATTAGATTGATAAATGTTTCTTTTTTTAGTATAGCGGTTATTGCCCTTTCTTAACAAAAAGTTACCTTTCAAGCTAGCTTTTCCGTTCTTAGCTCTGGGTTCTGGTTTATTTTAAGTAAGTAGTAAAAACACCAATACCAATTTGGTTAGTTAGGGCATAGTGAGTGTCACCCTACGTAATTTATAATTACAGTCGCGTCATGCCAGCTGGTTTTTACATTCTATTGTGTGGAGGAAGTAATCTAATTGCCCCTTTGTATGTGAGAGGAAGCAAGCGTTTTTGAGTGCTTAGGAAACGACTTTGTGTCAAAGGGAACGAATAATGACACCCTGACGTTTACAGGCCAAAATATTAGAGCCTGTAAAATCGTTCCGTTTTTGTGTTCAAATTTATAGCCAAGTAAAGAATGCGCTTGGAAATATTTCATTTGATCTCTGTTGAGGACAAATAGTCCTAATATTTTCAAAGTGATAAGCTATTTAGTTTAGTTTTTATTGCGTTCACCTTGTATTTCAAATGCAGATGTACGATACAATAAAATTAATGAGGTTGTGCGAACTAAAGGTTCTGATAAAATGGTGTTTTTTTATTCATGTAATATGAATAAAAAAAACACCATTTTATCGCCGAACGTAATCAATACGGCAGATGTTTTGCGAAATTCTGACCAATCACAGACGAATCCATATGCAGCTGCTCACACAGGGCCCTTGGCTTCGCTTGGTTTTTTCTTTCTTCTCTCGTATCGTTAGTTACCAACAATTCTTAATTTTAATTTTCTTCTACCTCTAACTCCCTGGCAGTAGGTAGATACGGACATTAAAATATAAACGTGTATTCTATGATCTTATTTACTTAATTTTGTTGACTACATTTCAAGATTTCTTTGTTTCAATTATTTAGCGGAGTCGTTCGAAAATTTTCATTTCGAGTATATGGCCGATGATCTTATAATTTATTGGAAAATATTGCTCACAGATGAAAGCACAATAAATTATGAATTAAGACACAAAGTGATTCCTGCTAACTCATCGGTTCATAAATAATAACTTAATCATTATTTCACCGGGATACATAAACTTTCTTAAAAGCAAATTTTGAAAAGATCAGCGGAACAGATTTTCGGTTTCCGCATAAAATAAATGAGCTAAGTTTCGGAGAATAGACCGTGGGAGTAAAATGTTCGTTTCGTGCAAACCTGTTCTGTCTGGCATTTGTAAAATGGTTATGTTAAGAAGTATTTACATCTACGGCGTATCCATTTTCTCTTTTAAAATAACATTAATCTGTCGGAAAGGTTTTGTTTTACTCTTAAGTTTTTACATAATTTTATTACATATAGTAACTTTGCGGAATCTTGTGCAAAATATCGAAACTATCTGTTTTCGATTTGACCACATGAACTGTGGTGCGTTTTACACGAGGCCAAAAAATAATAACAACTCTACTTAGTTGAGTTCATTTATGTGCGCAGCTGAATCGTTTTCGGTCTGGGCCTCCTTATTCCTTCCAAATTATTTTACGTTAATAAATAAAATAAATTATTATGTGCTCACAATAATATAAGCGAGTTACTTTCCCGTTCAGGCTTACGGATTATGTTGTTATTATTTTCAACCTAGGTATGAATGGCGCTTAAAATATGCCATTAATGGGCAAAAATTAAAGGGCACAATATTAGAGTTATTCGTTCGCATTAATTCGCATTCTTAAAACATCAGACTTTTTCGTACTTTATCATGATTTTAGTTTATACTTAGTGATTGCAAGGAGATATGACATCATAGCAGAAACACTGTAGAGCTAAAATAAAAACGTTAAAACCAGCGTCAAAGAAGCCATACGTAATGGAATCAGTGTGAAGTAAATAGGTTGAATGGGCTCAACCTTTTATTGGATCGGGTAGTGATGTGACCGCATCAGTATCAGCTTTTGTTATATACTTGTTTATTGTATATACAATAAAATACCAATTTATGTATTGGTTTTCGTTATAGGGTGTTTAGAAAGTGATTCGAATGTCAGGTTTAACTCCTTGAGGTCACTCCAATTTGTACGTTGAAAGTTCTTCAAAAAAGAATGTAATCACTGTTGGTTTTGTGAGCCAGTGGATTTTCGTCAATTTCAAGCATTTTGATGAAGTGATAGCTTCGAGCTCGATCTATAAAGAGGAAAATTTTACTTATCATAAAATTGTTAGATCGAAAGATGTTACGATCTAACAATTTTATGATAAGTATGTACGTGAGATTCTAGTACTTGACGCTTTGTTGGGTCCACTAGTCTGTTCTACAAACTGATCACTTTAGTAATTAGTTCATAGAATAGATAAACCGACGATAAAGCAGACAGTGATTAAATTCCTCAATGGAGCTTTATAATTGGACTCCGAGTTATATATAGCAGGTTATAAAAGGATCTTGATATTAAATAGTTCATTATTATAATTTTGTTTTATAATAAAAACAATCTTATCTTCATATATTTTCAATTCCTCGCGATTGGATGCTTGCCTAAGAGTGCCTAAGACCAACTCGGCTTGGGAACAAAGTGAATGATATAAACAATGCAAATTTTATTAACATTCTATTATTCGATCCGATTGCCTAGCCTAGATGTAAAGAGTTATTTAATGCGTCGGAAGGTATCATTAAATTACCTGAAAATATCTGTATTGTTAATCAATAATGCCCCTTGTGTACTAAATGGGACACGCTTGCTTCCATTCTCATAAAATTTAATTGGAGTGCCTAAACGAGGCCTTTAGGCAAATGAAAAATAATATATTTTAATACGGCTGCCCTGATGCGATTACGATCCACAACGAAATTACCAGTAGATACCTACTGTAGTCGTAACACACTCAATTTAACTTTTGTGTGGGTTATAATGGGGCATGAATTTATATTAATGATTCTGGCAGCTGTATACCTATAAGTTTCAACAAAAAAAATCGCAAAAAAAGATTTAATATGAAAATCTTATAATAATGGGAGCTCTCAAATCGGAGTTCCTCAAGGAAAAGTGCAAAATTGTTCATTAACTTTGTTATACTCACTACGTTATTATGAACTTGTAATTTTTTTTACTTGTAAATTGACGGCCTCTATGGCAAAGCGGAAGTGCGCTTGTCTGTGAAACTGGTGGTCCTAAGTTCGAATCTTGGCCAGGGCATGACGAGAAATGAACCTTTTTTTAATTGGCCTGGGTCTTGGATGTTTATCTATTTAAGTATTTATTACAAAATATACTATCGTTGAGTTAGTACCTCGTAACACAAGTTTCGAACTTACTTCGCGGCTAACTCAATCTGTGTAAATTGTCCAATAAAAAAAGTCCCTTGTTTTAGACATTTTGTGCTAGGATCCACCACTTTGAAGACTTGTTTAGATTATAGCATAAGTAACCAAATGCAATTGCGAATACCTTTCAATAGATTTACGTAACAGTTCGTACAAATACTGTCACGTTCGCTATTGCTTCACCTGGTTTTATGGATTCCTTCGGAGCTACTGGCTGCATGTTGATGAGTTTTCAAATTATTATAATTTATTAATAACTCAGGTGTAAGCTCCTCTCTGGAGTTGTAAAGTGACTGGTGTTAGTTTGTCCAGTCACGTCTTGTCCTTAATAATTTGATTTGAGATGAATATGGATTTCATTAGCTTTGTTAATTACTCAATAGATACTCGTAAGGTGATGTGTGTTCTTGCATTCGCGTTTGAGTAATACTTAGAGAGTTTTTATAACAGTATGTTTATGGATTTTGATCCATCCTCATGAAAGATAAAACGCTGGGTTCACAGCAAACGTAACTTGAATAGCTACCAAAAATGTCACTCACGTGCATCTCAATGGCATCCTTATTAGCAATGACCTTGTTTGTAACTCGTTGGATGTTTTGTTTGCATGCGGTTTTATGCAAAATAAATTGTGGTCTGCACTGAAAGGCTATGTCATTAACTAAATAATATTGTTAAACATTCATTTTTAAAAATTTTAGAATGTCTGTTTGTTCAAAAAGTTACCATTGAATCTAAAGAACTGTACACATTTATGCAACTAGATAATTCGTCAATGTTTTCTAAAGATACATTTTCATTAAGATCTAAACTAGTTTTCGTGAAGACACTTGTGGAATTGTAACATTCAGCAAACACGTTTATCAATCCGGATCAAAGTGTGTTAATTATTTGATTTCGGCGCGTTTTTTCGTAACGTGCTAGTTGCATAAAAAGGTGTTGTTACATCTGTTCAAAGGTTAAGTCATTACATTTTTCTATAACTTGACCAGTTTTTTAGAACGCGTAATCTCAACTTAAATGAGAAAGTTTGTTTTTTTGTTAGCTTTTCAGACTTGACCAATCTTCAAAAAATTTTGCAAACACACGAGTTCATTTTTGTAGCGAATTTGGGTATTTGGAGACGTGATTAGTTCTACATTCATTCATGTTTTTTAATTAAGACAATGTGCATTCGTCCATGATTTAGATTTAAGAGATCTATATTTGTATATTGACGTCCGATGAAAATGCTGCAGTGTATTTTGTTCCGCCGCTTCCTCTACACATGCTCTTTGGAAGCGGTAGTAGTTATAATTTGATTTAAGTGATGTGACGTCAATAAGTGATACCTTGTATCCAATTTTGAAAATAAATCTATTGATTGAACGACAATGAGCGCAAAAGTTGCACTTACTTCATAATAGAAACGCACATTGTTTCCGCATTACATTAAAAATGATCTTGATGTAAAGTGTATTTCAATTGGGAGAGATAAATAATAAAGTGGGCTAATGAGTGCGGCGGGGTCAACCGAGGCGATCCCATCTTTAACAGGGCAGACCGAAGCTCTTAACCTTAAAGTAGCCACTATTAACATTCCATTAACAAGTCTTTCCGTAGTTCCTTCACTAAATTAATATTTATAGTTCCGTTCCGTATTGAGGTTTTGGTGTTTTTTTCTTCCGTTGCATCATCAGAACGCGTAACCTGAATACACGGAGTGCCTTCTAATTTATGTATGTAAAACTCATGTTTTAGTCTGTATGTCTCGGTTCCGTGTTCTTCTTCTTTTAAATTATTTTACCATCTCTTTGGCAATTTATGCCTAGCATGTGTACATTTTGTACAGGTATCATATACACACCTACGTTCAATAGCATAAACAGAATTACCTATGTAATTACTTGCTTTTGTTAATATTTGTCAACATAGAATATTACCCTTATTTGCCATATATTAAACTTTTAAATATATTGATAACTTTTAGCTTACAGTACAGTGAACTGATTTAACGCAGAATGTGCATGAAGTGGTGTGAGAAGTAATTAACGTCAAGGTTGGCTCTCACTTTCGCCATCACGACCATATTGACATAGTCTCTAATGCTCACGACGACGTTACGGTGAAAGATCGTGCCCATATAAATTACTATCATTACATTGATCAATATCTTTTCTAGTAAAGAAGTGGGTATAAAATTGAAGCCACTGGAATTTTCTGTTTGTTTCTCTGAATAAATGAATCATTGGCGTTTCACATTGTCTCTGTAAAGGACTTTATACTTAAAATTATTAACTGAAAAAATGATTATACTTTCAATACCATTTCCTGTTATTCCAATTGCTGACGTAGGTACTCACGTACTTGATGTTGATGATGTGTCTGTGTCTTCTATCCCATTTTTGTATCCGAAATCAATATTTTTGTTCCTTTGGTTTATTTAATTATAGAAAGATAAATATTTCCCTTTACACCAGAACTTGAGTTGTTTTTTCTTGATATAAATCTTACCTACTTCAACATTTCTAAAATAAAGATTCTTGAAAAAACATTGTTATCATCGGCATTTTAACTCTTATGTACCTATATGTAAGTACTATTGTACTTACGTGTCCGTATGGTGCCACGCCGAATCAATTCACTATTGTTTGATTGCCTTTGATTTGTGGTGATAAATAAATCTATTACAACAGGCGTGCAAGGCCTTCAAGATTTATTCGAGCCCAACCTAAAAAAAGTCACTCAAATGCCCAACCTGTTTCTAATATATTTTTTAATACAGGACCTTTCTTGATTTTAAGTATTACACATTGTTTGTGTCACGTACTGAACTTTATTTTTTATTTTTTCATATTTTTCGGAAATCTGTCTACGTGTTCACTATATTTGTTTTCATTTCACTCGAGCGTCTGCCAGATTCTACGCCAACTGTATTCATAGCTTATTTACTCATTTGAGGCAAGGTCATAAAATGTCTGGGCTTATAATTTGAATGAATCACTATTCAGTTTTCTACGATTCTTTGTCAGTATCACCTATTGGGAACTGAGTTTCACATTACATTACAAATGCAGGCTTTGTTTTGATAACTTGACTTTTTTGTAGACACGTATTGCGTCATTAAACTTACTGAGCTTATTAAAATCAATGTAGGACAATTTGATGTTAAATGAAATGTCAATATGTTGATATCATATATGTATCAGTTCGATTGTTATTTTTCTAAGCTGACTTGATAATAATAATTCAACTTGTTGTGCTAAAGAATATGGTTATGGTAATTTATCCAATAAATCATTTTATAGGATTGGAATTTATGGTTTATACCGTTTTACACGCGAGGTCATTCAATGTGATGTTTATTTAGCCGACCGATAGTGATGGATTGACCTAAATAATCTTTCCTGACCGATAGTAGCGAAGATCCAGGTATACTTAATTAATATTGAAAATTTAAATTTCATTAGTGCTTATTTCGTATTATTCTAGTAATGTAATTCCTAAAGTTTAAAGAATAAGTAGGTACTTACACTTTGAATTAAAAATGACGGAGTACAAGTTATAAAAGATCGGAGTGTTAATAAAGCTAAGAATGCTTTGGCATCGTTACATGAATTCATTGTAAAATTGATATTTAAAATTCTCTACAATATACGTTCATAATACACATTTTTATTCAATTCATAGGAAAGTGATGAAAACCTAAGCTGACACAAGCATTTGTTCAAATTGCGGTAAAATTTATAACAATCGTTAAATCAATCAATTACCCCAAATGAACCCGCATCAAATAATTTACCCATGACATTCTATTTTGTTAGTGGCGTTCGATCAGAATTCGATGAATGCGTGCTTTTTTTCTATGTTGAAGTACCGTTAGCTCATGATCGGCACATCTGTTTGGCTTGAGGCAACATATGCTCCATTCCCGATAGAGTTCCGAAAATAAACAATGTTAATTCGTTTGCCACTCACGCTGTGCGTATGGAATGCTCGCTCATTGAGTGCACGCTTCCACTTCCTCCAAATATCTGATTGAATGAATACACGTCTGTGTTGGTCATGCGACTGCCACTTAGTGGCCTCAGTGTTAGATGGATCTTTTGTAATTGATACCACAAGTGCTGATAAAATCTTTCGGGGTCGTCGGACGCTTTCTCCGTGGTTGGTATGCAGTGTTATATCACACTACCTGTACGCTTCTCGTTAACACCGACTGTAGAGATGAATAGAATGCAAACATCGATCCACCAGTCGCAAAGTTCTGGTTGGATAAATCATCGTGTTGTAACTGGCATTCTTTCTATATTTATGATGGTTGTTATTTATTCTTTTCTGAAACAACATGAATTGCAGCCATTCGATGTAAAAGTACAACAGAGCCGTAAATTTTTTCATCTATACTGGCTTTATTGATAGCATTGATACTTATCTACAGTTATGAAATATGATCCTTTATCAGTGTGGTAATCATTGAAATGTCAAAAACAATTTTGTTCGTGATCGTGACGCTCTCACCAGTTAAGTACGCATGAGTTGCGGTGCTGCATATTACGTCTGTTTGTTCAAGTGGCTCATAAGCTTGCAAAATTCGAAAACACAAGTTCCATAATATCTATCTCTGCGTTTGACGTAGAACTCGGTCAGCGAAATCTTTGGTTTTCACACATCTTTGTTTACTGTTTCGCCGCTTTTTTAATGTTTCGGCTGTGTACGTGTGTAATCGAGCTAGTCCTTTTCGAATGGCATGGCATAGCACGCGTTGTGACGTTCAAACACAACAACATGGTTGCGTAAAGAGCATTCCATGTAGCAGGCAGTCGGCCTTTGAACGGGCGCGAGGTAGGACGTGCGCTCCCGCTTGCCACGATCTGTGTTTAATTACTCGTTATGACAATACGACGGCCGTTTGCATTGTTTTAACAACGAGCTCGTGCTCGACCGTGACGATAACGCTGCTGTGATTGTGACCAACATTATTGAGTTTTGTGTCTAGTGATAGTTCTGTTGTAATTGGCCAAATGGTCAGAAAAATTATAGTCGTCGGAATACGGCATTACGAAGATCCGTTTTATAAGTACGTAAATAAATCACATAATTTAGGCATTCTCGTTGTCTATTTCCCCTTATAGTTTCGGAGTTATTGTGGAAGTTTTTCTGATAAATTCTTTCTCTTTGTTATAGACATGTGACGGGTGCTAGCGGGCCGCCGGCGGGATGCGGCCACCAAAGAAACAGATCCTTGGACTCTGTTCTCCAAAGGATACCGGAGGATATGACACCGACCTCTCCGGAGGGTGCGCCGCTTCGGATTCCTATGGAAGTGCCTGCGCCGAGGCTCGCTCTACCTCCGGAAATTCCAGCGGGATCAGATGACTCTGGTATTCACACACCACCTGACGGCGCAGACGAGGAACGGCCACAGCCACCGGCCGCAGCTCGATCCAGAGAAAGCCTCGATTCCGGTAATCCTGAAGAAACAGACAAACCGCCGGATCCACCGGACACTGTCGTCGATGCACCGAAATCAGAAATATCCGCCGCCGAGACATCGAAAAACAAAGACTTTCTGTTACGGTTGTTTGAGAGTAAATTGTTCGACATGAGTATGGCTATCTCATATCTGTTCAATTCGAAAGAGCCGGGTGTGCAGACATATCTGGCGAACAAATTGTTTTCATTTCCATATGAAGACGTGGACTTCTACTTGCCACAGTTGGCGACAATGTATATAGAAATGGGCGATGTGGCGGACGTGCTTAAACCCTACTTGGTGCACAGGTGTAAACAGAGTGCTGAGTTTTCGCTTCGGCTAGCGTGGTTGTTGGCTGCATTCGGTGGTGATACAAAACGATCGAAAGCGACAAAGCTGAGAGATTCCATTCTCGCGGAAGAAATTAGGCCGGCGGCTAGAAGGGGTCACCACAGATCGCAGTCTGACGCTTCGGCGTTAAGGCTGGCAACACCGTCTGGAAGACACCTAGGTGATCTGGCTTCAGGACGTGCCTTTGATAATGGATGTCTTTGTGGCGAACAGTGTTCGTGTGGTGCGCCTCGGTTGGCTCCGCAAACTCAGGTAAATATTTCATGTTTACTTACTTACATAGGTATGTCTGTTACGTGTGATGATATCTTTTGGTGGCGATTAGTTTTGAAACTATTGATAAACAGTACGTTATCTCATCCGTTTGGCTGTGTAATTGTACGTCACAATTAAAAGCACTGGCAATTTAGCCCCAATGAATATGTATTCATTGGGGCTAATTCTATGTTTCAAATCATCTTCAATAATTTATCTGCCGAGTCAATAGGGACTAATGAATCAGATTTTTCCAGTGTTTCCCAAAAATATACAGTTCTCAGGATCGTATAAATATCTCGTGTCTAAATGTTTCGGCCATGAAATTGTATGTTGATTGCGGGCTGAACGAACGAATAGTCATGTTTCACGTAAAATTAAATAAACCAATGAGGTAAAGGAGAACAATAGACACTATTTAATAGATTGTAGGAATTGAGGTTTTTGTTTAGAAATTATCAGTGATCAGAATGAAAGTATTTAAATTGTGCAGTCATAAAAGATATCGACTTATTTGTAAAGCTGTATGCATAATTATATGTACAGGAATTATTGGAATTTATTTAAAAAAATCATGGTATTATTTATAGCCCTGACGTAGTAAATACTTGCTTTTATATAAGCTTCTCAGATACTGCAGCTAGAATATAATGTCTTAAACCGATATAGGTTGTAATAACTTATGTATACAAAATTAAAAAATAACTTTAGCAACCACAAAAAAAAAAACAGAAGACGTGAAATAAAATTTAAAGTTTTACATACATACATACATATAATCACGTCTATATCCCTTGCGGGGTAGACAGACCCAACAGTCTTGAAAAGACTGATAGGCCACGTTCAGCTATTTGGCTTTAAGATAGAATTGAGATTTAAATAGTGACAGGTTGCTAGCCCATCGCCTAAAAGAAGAATACCAAGTTTATAAGCCTACCCCTTAGTCGCCTTTTACGACATCCACGGGAGAGAGATGGAGTGGTCCTATTATTTTTTTCTATTGGTGCCAGGAACCACATGGCACTTCTATTGGTGCCAGGACCACCACACAGCACTTAAAATTTTTAGAGTACCGAATTGTTGTTTATTATTTATTACCTACGTTGTTATGACGCAGGACATGACAATAATTTGTGTAAAATGCTAAAATAAGCATGTACGAGTGCGTATTTTATGTTAGGAATAATAATATTTTAACATTGATGTTGTATGACTTTAAAACTTGGTTTAAAACTTGATAATATTTATTTACATGTGTTTCGCCTTTAATGTTGTTCCTTGTATTGCTGAATTGTTTAGTTCTAACTCTCATTATATGCCAAGGGCATTAGAAAATTTAGTTATTAATAACTAAATAGAGAAGACTATTTTTTTAATATTTTGATCTATTTTTAATTTGAATCCTTTGAGCTTTTTGTAATTATCGTAAAACTTTCGTAAAAGTTATACTGCAATATGTTTAAAGCTTAAGTGTTTGAGTTACAATGCATGAGCATAAGCTAGGGTAAAATTTGAAAAGTAATAAATTTATCTTCTTATATCTGCTCTATACAAATAATATTACAAATGCGAAAGTAAGTTTATTTGTTTGTTTGTCCTCTGACCTCTTCAAAGGTTATTTACTGAATTATATATAATTATGAGTCTGGAGAAGGACATAGTATCTTTCATCCCGGTAAAAACTTAAGTTCCCGTGAGATTTGCTAGAAGCCTGTATTGGCATTCAATTCGTCACATTTTGTAAAGACCAAAGATTTTTATTTGCCAAACATATATTATGTATATATTTATGTGAAATTATATTTAGTGGGGTTTTTGTTGCATTTTCTAAGTGGTGCTAATTTCGTAGCTATTTTGTAAATGGGTATAAATGCACTCGGGCGAAGCTGTGTGTGTAAGAGCTAGTTACGTGATAAATCAATAAACTAAATATCCCACTGGTAAAACCACGGTTGCTAGCCTTAATATATTACTTCAGGCGAGGAGTGCAGAAAGGAGTGGCGTCAATATGTCTGCTTTTAATGCCTCCCTAATAGGGAATTAGGGACGCCAAACGGCCTGTGTGCGAGTTCAGGTACCCTGTTAACAAAGTTCATATACATATCTATATATGGTTATTTCAAGACCTGCTGTTGTGAATTATAATCACGTTTTGTTGCCTAACACATTATCTTTTTTGACCCACACTTAAGTTTATAAGGTGGAATTTTTTGTAATGGTTTCATGCAACTTGAGTAGTATATGCAATAGGTATATATTAAAAGAGAAATTGCTTTGTTTTGTTTTAAAAACTGGGTTACCTTTACTTTATCTAGTAGATAACAAATAAAACATGACCAGATTTCAGCATAATACATCAAAATCTATTTGTCTCAATGAGCTGAAATTATAACACACAGATTCATTCCGATTCACACACAAATCAGTATACAGAAAATTATGAATAACAGTAATATGTATTCATAATTTTCTGTATACTGATACTGTATACATTACAAGAGAAATTGCTGTTCGTTTATTATAAAAAAATAAATCTGATACGTCGATGATATAATAATAATACCATGACCATGTGTGAATTTGCCTTTATGTGGGCGTTCCAAGTTTAGTGCCACTGTACGTTGTGTGGACTCTTAACGGTTCATTACGCTAGCTAGCTTTTAGGGCTGAAAGCCGTGACCCATTTCGCTATATTTAAATTCATCTAATGACCACGCCGTGATGCTTATCACGACGTAAGCGGGAGTTAAGTGCAGTTTATAAACGTTAAATTTACTGGTAGTTGTAATAAGGTTTAAAATCGCATTTATATCGCATATTTATCTCAAACTCTTAGAAACGGTTGTTATTAAGTCCGTACATGATTTTTAATTTTGCTTCGAGAATGGTTTAATTGCAGTATATGACCCGTACTTTAGATTTATCACATAGAAGTAGCAGTGATTTAAGTAACATTGATAATGGCCAGTATAATATAATGTTGTTTACGTTCATGGATGCTATGAATTATTTTGATTATACTAAATTATTCATTTCACGGAATTGTACATATTATACTATTGGAGGTTATTTAAGAATTTAATGACTCACAATTACACAGAATCATCGGGTTTACTATGCCACCTGAAGGTTTTGCCCAAGCCCACCCTATGATCTTTAAATATTTAACTAAATGACCCGATGAACTTCGTATAACCTTCCTTGGACTACGTCAAACATAATAAAACTTAAGTAAGCTAAATTGGTTTTAAAAACAAATGGTTAAACGTATTTATTCCAAATCAATCAATAAATATTTGTTCCCATGTTCAATAAGTACTTAATCGCACCAATTATCATATTGATTTTTTACTTACTTCAATGAAAAATTACTTTTGCATTAATGGCTTCTATATTTTTTTTCTTAAGACTTTTTCCCGTATTACTTACTATTACTTGAATATCTATTCAGTACCATAGGATTTTGGACCATATGATTCATTCTGAACAAAATTCCTGACATTATTGTCCCATTGATAACATGGACCTTCTAATTAATAACGTTAGATAACAGGCAATTGTTTACTATTATTATTTACTCACTTATCATCATCATCGTGATTCATCTTTCAATATTGGTCTACATCTACAAACTTGGCATTATGGAAACTGATAGGTAAATAAGAGTTTTTTCTAACATTGCGATTAAAACGTACTTAAAGTTAATTGATCATTAGTATATAATTAGAGCGTTTATTTTAGAGATTATGTGTTTGTTTAGTGTTTTAGAAATATAAAGCGTTTCTAAAGCTGAAATAGTGCCAAAGAACTATTTAAAATCATTTTTTTCTAATTATATAGATTCAATAATTATTTTGCAAACCAATGATAATATTAATAGATTTATATTATTAAAATTTTACTAAGTTAGTTTATGTAAATAATCAACAATCTGGGAGATTCCAATTGAATCAGTAAAATGTTGATTTGTCTAAAGAATCATGGATTGGGAAAATGTGTGGTATTATTACCAGTATATAAACACTGGGTATGTGTATGAGTGGAATTTTTAAATGAAATAACAGATGTACTATCTACAAAATTTCTGCCCTAAATATATAACAGTGCCGTGTGGCTCCCAGCAACAATACAAAAAAGAATAGGACCACTCCATCTCTTTCCCATGGATGTCGTAAAAGGCGACTAAGGGATAGGCTTACAAACTTGGGATTCTTTTTTAGGCGATGGGCTAGCAACCTGTCACTAGTTGAATCTCAATTCTATCGTTAAGCCAAATAAATGAACGTGGTCATTCAGTCTTTTCAAGACTGTTGGCTCTGTCTACCCCGCAAGGGATATAGGCGTGACCATAAGTATGCATGTATATATAACAAACTTAATAATGTATGTTACAACATTAAGTTACCTACTTCAAAAGAAAGCGTTAGTCACCTCAACTTTGAAATTTTTCGCAGGCTACTAGCGTTTTTTTGACGAAAATATTAGATACCATAAAGAATAAAACTGTATCTGTTGATTGCACAGGTAACTATAGATATTGTTTGGGAAATTTCAACTTTGTCACAAACAGATCTCTTTCTGAATTGGGAAATAAATCTTATGCAATAAATTAAGAATGCGTATTTGAATACTATACCTAACAGGAAACACCCTAGTAACAAAAAATATAAGCCCAGTTAGGATTCCAAAGCATTGATTTGGGACGAAGCTCGACTTCAATAGTTCTTAAATTGTGGTCATATGGATGGATAATTGCGGTAATGATTGCAGCAGTTAATTACTAAATTCGTAAATAGTACCTAATACTAAGAAACTTCAAAAGTGATAAGAGACTGTACGAGACAAACAAACAATTAATAAATTGGAAAGTTAAGGATGACCGAACAAATAATTTTTAAAACTTAAACACCCCGGGATTTCCCTCCGGTTTTCCCGTCTATACCCACGGCAAGCCTATATTAAACAGCAATTACTTTCCCCCCAGTTCCTAAACGCGCTGACGAGTATCGGGCGCCGTCTCGCCGGCGTCGCGGACAAGGAGCGGCGAAATGGGCGGCTCCGGGCGGAATTAGCCGCTCTAGACCTTAACCTGCCGGCTCGTGTGTGGCTGCCCTTACATCAGCGATCACACTACGTGCTGAGGATACCACCGCACGCCGCCGCCGTGCTGAATAGTAAAGATAAGGTGAGATGAATCAATGTTAGTTGAAGTAACTTGAACGGGCGGCGGAACGGGCGGAATTAGCCGCTCTAGACCTTAACCTGCCGGCTCGTGTGTGGCTGCCCTTACATCAGCGATCACACTACGTGCTGAGGATACCACCGCACGCCGCCGCCGTGCTGAATAGTAAAGATAAGGTGAGATGAATCAATGTTAGTTGAAGTAACTTGAACGGGCGGCGGAACGGGCGGAATTAGCCGCTCTAGACCTTAACCTGCCGGCTCGTGTGTGGCTGCCCTTACATCAGCGATCACACTACGTGCTGAGGATACCACCGCACGCCGCCGCCGTGCTGAATAGTAAAGATAAGGTGAGATGAATCAATGTTAGTTGAAGTAACTTGAACGGGCGGCTCCGGGCGGAATTACCCGCTCTAGACCTTAACCTGCCGGCTCGTGTGTGGCTGCCCTTACATCAGCGGTCCCACTACGTGCTGAGGATACCACCGCACGCCGCCGCCGTGCTGAATAGTAAAGATAAGGTGAGATGAATCAATGTTAGTTGAAGTAACTTGAACGGGCGGCTCCGGGCGGAATTACCCGCTCTAGACCTTAACCTGCCGGCTCGTGTGTGGCTGCCCTTACATCAGCGATCCCACTACGTGCTGAGGATACCACCGCACGCCGCCGCCGTGCTGAATAGTAAAGATAAGGTGAGATGAATCAATGTTAGTTGAAGTAACTTGAACGGGCGGCTCCGGGCGGAATTACCCGCTCTAGACCTTAACCTGCCGGCTCGTGTGTGGCTGCCCTTACATCAGCGATCACACTACGTGCTGAGGATACCACCGCACGCCGCCGCCGTGCTGAATAGTAAAGATAAGGTGAGATGAATCAATGTTAGTTGAAGTAACTTGAACGGGCGGAATTAGCCGTTCTTTCTAAATGAAACCTTCCGGCCCGCCCTTACATCAGCGATCACATTACTACTGAAAAATCACACGCTGGCTATATCGCTTCACGCTGATGCTGATGGTGCAACTGAGCACCAGTTGTAACCAATGTGTACATCATCGTAATCATCTTGGCGTTCTTTTTTGACTGATGCTAATCATGACGAGGCCTAAAGTGTTGCACGCCAGCTCAAATAGTGCCCTCTTGCCTTGAAAATCTTAAGTTATATGCATCGGGGAATAGAGATACGGGTCAGTCCCAGTTACCTATTTTCCATGGGACGGAGCCCAGAGACTCTGCCTGTTACCATTAGTTTACGTATGAGACTTTCCCTCATTCAAGGATAGATATCTTCTTTCTTCTTCCTGGCTTTGTCCCGCTTGCATCCTCAGCACTCTGGAGAGGAGCCCGGAGTGTAAGCCCTTGCCCATGTATCCTAGATTGGGTGTGTCATGTTTTTACACGAAGCGACTCCCGTCTGACCTCCGTTACCTTTTGCAGGGGAACCTAACCCGTATTAGATTATATGATTCCACATCCAGCTGCCTGAATGTGCTAGTTTTCTCACGATGTCTTCCCTCACCGTAAAAGTGGCTTACAAGCATCGATATCTTTACAAATAGTTATAACTAACTATATAATGTACTGATGTGAAGTTATATAATGCCTCTATAGACCTCAACCTGCCCAGTCCATGTGCGGTGCATACCATTATCCTTATTTATTGTTAGATAGGTGCGATGTGGTACCTACTCATTTAAAACGCAATAAATTCGTGTGCTGTTACGTGGTAAATGAAAACTGGTTTGATATGTTTTAAGAGCATTGGTTTGCCTTCACATTCAGTTTTGGAATCATTAATTTTCCTCCTTGGATCCCTTCTTTATCAACGTTTAGAATTATAGGTATTATTAGCTTAACGAGATTTACTCTCGTATACTCAACTCAATACTACATGGTTTTTTTTTTCTTCGTATCATACGCAACGCGTACATATCCCTGATGGGGTGAGCAGTGCCAACAGTCGAAGAAGAAGAAGGCCACATTCAGCTGGATGGCTTAATTATGGAATTGAGATCCAGTTTTGTAGCAAGTTGCTAGCCCATCGCTCTCTCAAGTTAAAGAGTTTAAAAGTATCTCCCTTGATATCTATGATAATCTGCGCGGGAAGAGAAACAGTTGAATATTATTTTTTCGTTCTAATGACTTAATCTTAAGTCTGCCGGTAATTAACTGCTTATTTTGGTTTAACGCATAAACTTTCTTCAATATCACGGTTCATGGCGAACTCGGCGTTTCAGTTTTGCTAAATAGCCATGGAATGTGCGCATAATGGCTGAAACTGAAGAAATTTGAGATTTACTTAGGTATTTACGACTTTGAAATTGTGTTATTTTGAAGCAGTTTCAATTAATGAGATGATTCTGCGAATCGTTTGTACGGACCCTCGCAGTTAATGACTCCATCTCGGTATTGACTGTTTTTATAAAAAATAGAAAATGTAGAATTAAATCTGCTTCTGATATCAATCAGTATGAAATGGAAACGCCGCCCCCATACATCAAGAAACAAATGATTTTGCGCCTTCTGTTCATTACATATGTTGCGTTGTAGTTTTTATTAGATATGTCTGTTTATTTTACTAATAATCTTGTAATATTTCAATACAAATTGTAGATGTAATGAAACTTTACTACTTACATAAGAGTATATGGATCTTTCGTTACATACATACATATGGTCACGTCTATATCCCTTGCGGGGTAGACAGAGCCAACAGTCTTGAAAAGACTGAATGGCCACGTTCAGCTATTTGGCTTAATGATAGAATTGAGATTCAAATAGTGACAGGTTGCTAGCCCATCGCCTAAAAGAGGAATCCCAAGTTTATAAGCCTATCCCTTAGTCGCCTTTTACGACATCCATGGGAAAGAGATGGAGTGGTTCTATTCTTTTTGTAATGGTGCCGAGAACCACACGGCACTTTCGTTTCTTTCGTTTGCTGGACTATAACAGCATTACTTTAATGCAGCAATTCCCAGCATTTTCCTTTCTTGAATATGACCTTTATTCCTCTATACTTTTATTAGGCTGCCATTCACCGTCACAAATAATATCTTAAAGGACAGCTATGTATGTATGTGGGTCGGGCGGATATCTTTAATAGGCGCAACTTTAACGGGTCTTAATCGCGCGATATGAACGTTTTATTAATTCAGGTATCTATCGAGAAACCTGTCAGCCTTGAATATTCTAAATAGAGGCGTAATTAACTGTTTTTAAGGTTATTTCAATTGCTACTGCAATCGAATTGTGCGAGCATGGTTTCTTAACACGATATGGTGATATTGATCTACATAAGCCTTAGATTGAGGTGACGTAATTTTATATCGTTTTAACATTGAAATACTGATTTTGAGGTCAGCCATTCCCCGGACGTATACACCGCGGATGTGTAACAATTAATTTTAATATGAATTTAATTAAATTATACCGTCTGCTCGACTAATCTATAAAAATATATTATTAATTTAAATATTACATATTTGCCAGGCTTATGTAAATCGTGTCACGACATCTTCAGGGTAGAAGTTTATTCATACATACATATAATCACGTCTATATCCCTTGCGGAGTAGACAGAGCCAACAGCCCCGAAAAGACTGATAGGCCACTTTCAGCTGTTTGGCTTATTGATAGAATTGAGATTCAAATAGTGACAGGTGGCTAGCCCATCGCCTAAAAGTTAATTCACCTTTCTTTAAATAGTAATCCAAATTTTTTCTTGATGTATGTTGCTATAGATGTATTTTGTATCGACTTCTAACTGATCTATTTTTTTACAGGCGCCCTACATAATGTACGTGGAAGTACTGGAAACGGATGGTCACGAGCCCTTGCCACCTCGTTTGCTGCCGCCCGCGCCCCCCGCCCCCCACTCCCCACCAATCAGGCACACGAAGAGCGAAGAGAATCTGGTGCCAGAATGGCCGGTGTGGTCGCTGTACTCGGCCTTAGATGATGTGGACGCGGGAGACTGTTGGAGTCATGATGATGATGACTTGAGCACGCAGTACCCGCATAGAGCGCCGGCGCCGGATAGCTTGTCTCAGGTAAGATGGAAAATTTGGTAAACACCATGTATAATGTAGGTGAGTGCTAGCCTGAAACGAATGGTCACTAGCAATTGAAACAGACCATGTCCCACACTCTACCCCTCTAGGTTGTCTCAGGTTACCTATAGTTTCTAAAAAGAAATAGTCCGTATATTACAACACTAGCTGTGCCCGCGACTCCGTCCGCGTCATTGAAGCCCTCAAGGGTGAATAATTTTCCCCGTTTTTTTCACATTTTCCATTATTTCTTCGCTCCTTATAGTTGCGGCGTGATGTTAGCCTTCCTCGATAAATTAACTATTTGACACAAAAATATATTTTTTTTTTCAACACAAAAACAATTCGAACCAGTAGGTAGTTCCTGAGATTAGCGCGTTCAAACAAACAAACTCTTCAGCTTTATAATATTAGAATCGATGTAATTTTCCAAACATACTGGCACCCTCAGGCCGCGAGCAAGATAGAGGATAGACTTTTGAAATCCTGGCTTGACAAAGCCAGAGATCATGTTCGAGCCAATGGATTTAAAACTGAGGATGCTTTTAAACATAATAAGTGGAAAGAAGTATTTTAGAAAGCGAACCCCAGGCTCCGAAATACAGTAGCGAAGGGAGACTTAATAGAGAGAAACATTGTTATTACCATTTCAAATGCTGTAGGTACCTACTATATAAAAAAATATTCAAGTTAATTAAAAAAATATACCTACATTACATTGTAATTATGTCAGTATATTAGCAATTTCGCATGTCACCCAGCAAACTAATTACTATCTAACGTTTGTAAGTGGCCACGTAACACTTATCTAGTTTCATTGTTCCATAACCTGTCTATTTAAAAT
Organism: Amyelois transitella; assembly: GCF_032362555.1. NCBI lineage: Eukaryota > Metazoa > Arthropoda > Insecta > Lepidoptera > Pyralidae > Amyelois > Amyelois transitella. The sequence goes on along the minus strand of NC_083512.1, from coordinate 3,000,535 downwards.
TTCTCATCTCACGCCCTCACTGGGAAGGGAGTACTTTCTCCCAGCATGAATGGCGAGTAGTGACAATAGATTAGGAACGATTAGATTGTTCATTATCAATACCATCTCGTCATAAGTTCCTACGTGTAGAAAGTTACTCCTGTGTAAGTGTCATAGATCTGCTTTCTCACGAGTCTTTCACACTTCGCAATGATTCTTTTTCTAAAAGCCTAACTTTGAGAAAAAGACTTCGACTAACCTAACTTTTAGAAAAAGAATTCGACTTCAAATTTGAAATGTCTGTAAATGCGTTAAGTAAACCTTAAAATAATTGAGACAAATGTACAATAATAGCTTTTCCCTGTCTTGGCTTTCTACTTCTTGTATGTCAAGTTACAACAAAATCCATTTAGTGGATAAGTTAGTCACCTTTCCTTTTTATATAATACATACATACATAAAATCACGCCTCTTTCCCGGAGGGGTAGGCAGAGACTACCTCTTTCCACTTGCCACGATCTCTGCATACTTCTTTCGCTTCGTCCACATTCATAACTCTCTTCATACAAGCTCGGCGGTTTCGGGTACTTTTGACCTGACCCTTTACCAGGACGTCCTTAATTTGATCAAGATACGTTCGTCTAGGTCTTCCCACTCCGACCTTTCCCTCCACACTCTCCTTGTATATCTGCTTAGTCAACCTGCTTTCATTCATCCTCTCCACATGACCGAACCATCTTAACATACCCTTTTCTATTCCTGTAACTACATCTTCTTTCACATCACAACATTCCCTTATCACGCTGTTCCTTATCCTGTCACTCAATTTCACACCCATCATACTCCTTAACGCTCTCATTTCCACTGCATTTATTCTGCTTTCATGCTTCTTTTGCCATACCCAACTTTCACTCCCATACATTAATGTCGGGACCAACACGCCCCTGTGCACAGCCAGTCGAGCCTTTTTGGATAGTTTCTGACTGCTCATAAAGGCATGCAAAGCTCCATTCACCATGTTCCCCGCGTTCACTCTCCTTTCAATATCACTATCATACTTGCCATCTGATGTAAACTTTGATCCTAGATATACAAACTCTTTCACTTGCTCCACTTTTTCTCCTCCAATCAAAATATTACATGCTGTCATTTCTTTCTCCATTTCAAAAACCAGTGTTTTAGTTATATAATACAGATTGAATAAATGTATTCTTTTGACGAAATTGATATAAAAAAAGACAAGCACGTAATAATATTACAAATATTGGTTTAGTAGTTCGAAATAAATGCTAAGCAAAATCCTATGTCTACGAAATTCGTTATACTCAAATATCGTTTCGTATTTCGAAGTATGTTTTTCTAAATTGGATTCTGACAGGAGCGTAGAGGAAGTCCCATAGGGTTTCGTGTTAACATGGCGAGATGATGAATGCTGTGTAGGCATATTTTTTGCTGGTATATTTGAGAATTTGAGTATCCGTTCTGCACCTATTGAATAAAAGAAGAAATGTTAATTAAAAATTAAAATAACAAACATAAACATCTTTACACCAAATGAAGTAACAACTATTAATAATGACATTTAGGGCTAGTTTTTTAATAGGCAGATAGTTATAGGTAAAAGGCAATATAGTCTATTGCATATATTATATCTGCCTATTGAAAAACTTGCTACAAGCGAATTAAAAATTAAATACAATAAATACATCAAATTACACACTATATTGTCTATCACCACAGCTTTCACACATTCTCGCTATAATTAACTTCAGAATTGAAAAGTGCCGCCTCTCACACCATTTTAAGTAATTTTGTTAGAAAGCTAAGCTCGTTGGTAAACAACTCGTAATAGTGTGACGACCTCCTAAACTCAATATTTACTATTGGGGTTTACATGCGAATACCGTTTTATTGTGCATCCCACACAAGATGTGACACTTTCTAATTGTGCTTCCAAATGTTTTGACAAAAATGTGTTTGCTACACTAAACAAATGAGACAAAAAAAATGAGACGTGTACAAAGACAACTCACAGTACCTAGTTCCCACAGCTTGTTTAAAGCTGATCTACAGTTTTTATTTACTGTTGGGGGACAACACTATAAACGCAGTTGATCTATGCAAGTTTCATCAAAATAAGGGCTTTTATCTAATTCGTAAATAATAATATAAAAAGAAAAACTGTCCTCTTTCTTAACATGGATAAAAGTTAGACTAAAAATGGCGTGGGAGGTACCCGTGCAAATAAAGGGTACGATTGTCATACAGCGGCCTGAATTTTAAGTCATCATTACCTAAAAACCCATACTAAGATACCATTAGAATATTTCAATATGTATAGGAAATGTTAAATGACTTATTGATATTGTTTATTTATTTACACGCGCATTTTATTATACGAGTTGAAATAATTACTTAATGACTTTTGTTGATGCTAGAGTTTAAGATGAGAACCTATTAATAAATAATACCTCTTTCTCTCCCAGATTAGGAGTACTTAACATTAAGTAGAAAATGTTGATAAACAGACCGACGACATGGTAATTTTAACTGTGTCTAGTTAAAAGACACAAACATATTGACAAGAACTGTTGTATTTTTTATTAAGAAAAACGATAAAATAAAAATGATTCTCGTGTTTATTTTCGGTAAAAAGAGCCATATAAGGCTTACTGTCTCCTCTTGAGAAGACTTCAAGACTTCCTTAATCGTCATGACAGCCTTAACCCAGTTATATCTACCTTGCAAATGTTTGTTAGAAAAATTGTTTAAAGAACGGATGGTAATAATTTGATTTTGATGACAATGGGTATATAAATGTAAACTGGACTCCTGCAATACAAGTTTCACATAATGCAGGGTCCATAAAGTAAACTAGTGTTTATGTTTAACGTTATTACTTATTTTTGTAATTGTTATCTCTTTAAACTTATTGTGAAACTAGCTGTGCCCGCGACTTCGCGTGGAATAGTTATTTTGGGCATCATTGAAGCCCTCAAGGATGAATAACCCCGTTTTTTTTTCACATTTTCCATTATTTCTTCGCTCCTAATAGTTGCAGCGTGATGTTATATAGCCTAAAGCCTTCCTCGATAAATGGTATATTTAACACAAGAATTTTTCAATTCGAACCAGTAGTTCCTGAGATTAGCGCGTTCAAACAAACAAACTCTTCAGCTTTATAATATTAGTATAGATATTATGAAAATTAATTCATATCATGCATATCTCTTGTCAAGCACTTCATTTAAGGTTATTCTTAATATTTTGATTTCCACTTTGCATTAAATAAATCTCACGTGTTATCAAAGCGAAGGTGTTGATAATTCATATTTGCTCAGTCGCACCGCGCGTAATGTAATCACGTGGCGAAAAACGAGGTGTCGATACTTCATGAGAATAAATGATGGAGTCCACATTTCTTTAGTTGTTCAATGGCCATTTGGAGTAATGATGAAAAGAGGATTTTTAAATAGGTTTCTTGCACTGTTTAAATCTCATTCCATCATGAAGTCGTACAGCTGAACGTGACTGTTCAGTCTTTTTGAGACTGTCGGCTCTGTATACCCCGCAAGGGATATGGACGTGATTATATGTATGTATGTATGTATGTTAAAAAGTCTTATATTTCTGAAAAGTGATCGACAGGTACTTTTTGGCTGACTCAAGGTGTGATGCAACCATTGGCAGGTATCAAAAGCCATTTGTTTGATAGTGTGAGCAAGGAGCATGACTTGGAATAACAGTATTTTTGAGAGTCGATACCCCTGACTGGTATTCAAAACTTTGTTAGTTTCAATACTGCACCTGTACTTGATCCCACACCAAACATTGGTAATAGTAAAAAAATTGTATAATCTGGAAGTAAAAAAAAAAACAAACATACGAAAACCAGCTTATACCTACTTCAAATATAAATAAATATGTGGTCCCCGACACATTAGAATAGAGCTACTTTGTACTTTATTTGAATCTCAATTTCATTATAAAGTCATACAGAATAGAGTTGCTGTTGAGGATCGAATTGGATGAATTAAAAATCTGTCTTACAGGTCACCAGGTAATAATCCAATTGAATGTTTTGCCGGACCGGGGTGTCATAAAATATATATTTTTTTTACATTGCGAGCGTAAACAGATTACATTAAGGTGACAATACTCAAACATAATTTGTGCTTACCTCAACGATACGTGGTAAGGACTTATTAAATGAGGGCGTCATATCCGTCCAGTGCGATAGACGTATGTTTACCTGTGTATAATATAACAGGCATATCTATTCGATTTACACACAAAGGAAAACATCTCACGGGTTTCTCTGAGATACGCCAATGAATAAATGTGTAGGTACCGGAAAACTCATACTTATCGAACTAGCCCGAACGTAAGTTCAAAACCTGTGTTAAAGGAACTTGGTTAGACTCAGGCCAATAAGAAGAGTCCCTTCTCCATACCGACCGGGGATCGAACCCCAGACCTTGTAGTTCAAAGACAAAAGTCACTACGTCAGATAGTTAACACATACAGGCAGACAGATGTCATGACATAATGATTTATATCTTTGCTAAGACACAGATTTACAACTTTAAAAGACGGTGTGTGGCGAAGAGTCACACATGCACACTTACACTTAGCCTGGCGGAAGATCTTCCCTTTGGTGGCGGTCGAGCTGAATCATTGCTCCCGCTACAGGTCCAATCTATATTAGTATTAATAATTATTAAAATAAATAATTATTTCGGCCGAGTGGGACCGAAGTCCTGGGTATTACAAAGTTAATCGATACGCTTCGATTTATCTCATTAATGACTTTTTTTATAATTTTGAATATAATTGGATTATGATTCACGAATTTATTTAAAAATATCATTGCACTGGTTTAATCCATGCGTGACAGAAAATATGTACTTACAATGTACATGGTGCCTACATTGCGTGTTTCCATTTACCCTATTAGATAACCCGTTCATATTGAAATGCTAATAGTATATGATTCATGCGATTCGTAAGCCAATTAAAATGTTTATATAGTCAATATTTATTGGGAAATAATTGTAGGATTGGTCAGTTAGAATTTAAATTTTGGTATAAGTACAATAAAACTGAGTACCTAACTTAAGGATTTTACTTTTTCGTTTTCACCATTCTAAACGCCATAGGAGCTGGTAAATAAAAAGGAAATTATATAAGTATTTTTAAGTTTAGTTTTTTTATATTTGTAACTGAGTTATATAACATAGCTATTAAAGAAACTTTTTTTATTAAAAATCTTTTGGCCGAAATCGTAAGAGGCCAAATTATGCAAAACAAAGTTAACAACAACCTAGCTTGCCTAGACTTGGTTAAGTTAGGCGATTTTTAATTCCATTTTGCATTCCATGAAAAAAAAATTTAAAATATAAATTTTTTTTCAGGTGTCAGCAGTATCGGCGTTGTCGACATCGTCTTGCGGTTCTCGCGAGTCGGTGGCGGTGGGCGCGGGCGAAGTGAGGCGGCGACTGGCGGACGCCACCGCGGCGCCTCCGCCGAACGCCTTCAAACACGACCCCGCCGACCCTTCTGCTACTGCGCTCAAAGTGAATAAAGCACTTTATGATATTAGCAGCTTTCAGCAATACTCCGTTTATATGACTTCAAAGATGACCTAAGTTTCATAACTGTCGGCACCCCGTATTATTTAGGAATATTAGTACGTCGGCAGTTTCAACTTTGTATTGCCTCGGTGGTTATGCTTCGGCCTGAGTTGCTCCAGAGTCCTGGATCTGTCCCACCACTACCCACGCCTCCTCCAACCTTTCAGGTTATCGCCGCCGAATCATGGGAGGAGAGCGCTACTGTCGCGTTTGCTTTAAAAGTGGACCCACCCTTTCTTGACTCCCTACAAAAACTTTGTATTCCTTAGGTTTTTGTTTTTCTCACTTCCTGTAGTCTAGGGGGATTGACGATACAGAATGTGTGCCATTCATGGCCCCGGGGGCAGACTATCGCAATATAAAGCACGTTTAACTGTGGTCACTATTATCAATTAACAAGTTGTGGTCAGGAACGTTTTCTAGAATTAGTTTAATAGTAACTCACTAATGATTGGTATAGAGAGACTATGCGAAGTATAATTAGAGTGAAGGCAAAGTGGGCCACTTATTGAGTTAGTATCTTTATGGAGTGCGCCTATGACACAAAGCGCTCAAAACAAAGCAAAATACAAGAACAAAAATTGGTTGCATTTCGAATGTTGCATTCAAATTGCTCTTTGTTTTTTAAAATATTTTAATCACGTCAGCATCATCATAATACGATATGGATGATAGTGACATGATATTGATGATTCAAAAAGTGTACTGAATTATGTAACTGTGTGTAGCCACTTTTTAAAAACCTATTATGCGAACTCGATATAATATAATAACCCTGCATATTGTATGCAGGGTTAATCGGTATTTATTATGAAGGAACTTTTCATGGCTTCAAATCAATGTGCGCACTCTTGATTTTAAAATATTTTTACTCTGAGCCCACTTTTGATTCTGTGTGAAATAGAGTGTAGTATAAACATAGTTGCTCGTACTAATTGCTTTTACCATTTGAGAAACGCGGCCGTCTGGCGCAAATGTGCAATTTTACTTTCCTAGACTATGTTGCTTTAATGGACGCAATAAACCGCTGATTTCTTAAGTTTTGAGATTAAAATAAAGTTTATAAAGTAACGAGCTAAATCCTTATATTACGCAATTTGCTTCGAAGGCAATTTGCGTGATTTATATCTCAATTTTATTAAGTTTTCGATTTGCCTTTGTGATTTAACAGTATTTTTTGCCAACAATAGAAAAGGATTATCTTTCCTATTATCTATTAATAATAAATACATAAAATCATGAGCAGATCAGGGAGCAGCGATCTACATTTTTATAAAATTATTACATACATACATAGAAACATATGGTCACGTCTATATCCTTTGCGGGGTAAACAGAGCCAACAGTCTTGAAAAGACTGAATGGACATGTTCAGCTGTTTGGCTTAATGATGGAATTGAGATTCAAATAGTGACAGGTTGCTAACCCATCGCCTAAAAAAGAATCCCAAGTTTGTAAGCCTATACCTTCCTAGTCGCCTTTTACGACATCCGTGGGAAAGAGATGGTGGTCCTATTCTTTTTTGTATTGGTGCCGGGAACCACACCAAATTATTTATTGCGTAAAATGTGAACATTAAATATTCTTATTAATTCACGTGTAGAGTAAGTCGTAATTTGAAATTATTCGGGAATAACGTCCTTTTCAATCTCATCTTTCCATGTTGCACAGTCTTTTTTTACACTTAACTAGCGACGCGCCCTGGCTTCGCACGGGTGCACAATTATAAATGTTATTACACATAAAAACCTTCCTCTTGAATCACTCCACCTGTTACAAAAAACCGCATCAAAATCCGTTGCGTAATTTTAAAGATTTAAGCATACAGGCAAACAGACTAAAATAGCGACTTTGTTTTATACTATGTAGTGATTATATGTTACTCAAAACTGTATTCATCATTGCAGGAATCGTGGGAATGCAAGTTGGCCCGTATGCGTACATCCTCGCCGTACGGTTCCCTGCCCGGCTGGCGGCTGCTCGGCTGCATCGTCAAAGTGGGCGACGACCTCCGCCAAGAGATGTTGGCAGCTCAACTCCTGAGGAGACTCCAGTCCGTTTGGGCACAAGAACGGGTGCCGTTGAAACTGCACCCCTATGAAATATTGTGCTTGGATAAGGAGTGTGGACTGATTCAGCCGGTTAGTGTCTTAAAAATGTTGATTTGTTGAAATTAGTAATTTTACATAATTTTTCTATTGACATTTGGTAAAGGTAGAAGCTCAAGTGTTGAGAATCCCAACAGGTTAACACTTCTCTAAGGACATACATGAGAAACTTTGATACCGACAAAATGTTTTGGTTTTAAACTCGTATGCTCGTACTCCCGACTTATTATTAAAACGTTTAATCATGATTGTAGCACATTAAAATTCTAGCGTTGTGCCATGTGCGTCCATATAATTACACGTGTAATTACGTGGCCATCCCTGACCCGGTTGACGAAATTAAATTACCCTGTCCGTTAGGATGATAATTAATAAGTAATAATGAAGCGATTGTTCCAAAAGATAAAATGAATTGTGCGACATCCCTAAATTGACAAGCTTCCATGACGAATGGGGGAATTTGAAAGACGTAAACTCTGCCTGCCCTTCCGGAAAACAAGTTTGATTTAATGTGTGTATTTCTTAATAAATCATTATGTTTCTATTTTAATGACTTGAAACAATACCCAAAGATTAATTTGTTTACTTTGATAAGATCATATACAGAATTTCCTTTTCATCTTCGTAATAAAAATTCTCAATTTTCCTTAAAGAATATACCAATATATATTAGGTATGTATTGACACGTACGTTTAATCTTTTTTATTGTCCGTAATTACGCCGTTGATAAGATATGCTAATGAAATATGATGTTTAATTTAAATATAAAAACACATATCAAATAACTGACATGTGTTTAGTGACTGCCTTATGTTTAAAATGCTAAAGGTTATACCTAGAAGGTACATAAATTTAATGCAAAGTTTGTACGTAACTTTTATCACTATTAGCAGCGTTAAAACCTCTCTTCTTTTTTTCTAAGTTGAGTCTATTTCCAATTTACTACAGCATGTAATATTTTAACATGCCGTGAAAATATTTTACGCACATTTTAATTTCGTGCAAAACGCATTGAAACTTTAAAAAAAACGTAAATTTTTTATTCTAAAAATTATAAAAAAATATATGTGATATACTCTGTAATGTAACCTAACACCTCGCGTTGGTTTCACTTCTTTATCTAAATTAGCTTCAGAGATATATCACATTCAGTAATAGTCGAGCGAGCATACGGATATTTTGCTCTCTATCTCAAGGTCAAAGCGGAAGTCGGTCGCGAAAAGTACATAAATCGTGTTTGAACATCAAGTCGATATTAAAACAAAAGTTTCGATATCGATTCCCATTTGGGGGCCGACTCGTCATACGTATCCGGCTAAACCCTTTTATTGAACATTTCAGGTGCTAAACTCAGTGTCGCTTCATCAAATCAAGAAGCAGTCCGGCAAGAGCCTGCGCGCGTGGCTGGAGCTGGAGCACGGGCCGCCCACCAGCGAGGGCTTCCTGCGCGCGCAGAACAATTTCGTGGAGTCCGCCGCTGCGTACGCGCTCACTAGCTATCTACTGCAGTTGAAAGACCGGTAAGAAGATGAACCAGTCTAAATAAACAGGCGATGGGCTAGCAACCTGTTACTATTTGTATCTCAATTTTATTACTTGGTTCATACAGCAAAACGTGACTTTTCAGTCTTCTCAAAACTATTGGGTTAGTCTACCCCGCAAGACGTGACTATATGTATGTATAGAAGTATATATACAGGCTTCTATGCTCGTCTGGTAACAAATAAAAATCCATGGGCTGGCAAATCAACTAACATTAACCCGTACAGCTAAACGTGGCCATCCGAGATTGTGGGCTCTTTTTATCCCGTACGGGATAAAGACGTGATTATTAGTATGTATGTCCGGATGAAGAGATGCCGAGCTTGCATGAAGAGAGTTATGAATGTGGATGAAGCGAAGGAAATATGCAGGGATCGTGGCAAGTGGAAAGAGGTAGTCTCTGCCTACCCCTCCGGGAAAGAGGCGTGATTTTATGTATGTATGTATGTATGTCCAGATCTTTCGTCTTAGCCTTCCTCTTCCATCAACAATATAATTATTGATGAATTTTATATTGTTTCAGACACAATGGCAACATTCTGCTGGACAGTGCTGGGCACATTATACACATCGACTTTGGATTTATATTCTCGATATCTCCGAAAAACCTCGGCTTTGAGAGTTCTCCATTTAAGGTAAATGCATAATTAATTTTCATATTATTATAATATGATTTCATGAAGACAAATTGTTTGTTTGTAAACTCTTTATTGCACATAAAAATAAATATAACAAATAACAAAACAGTTATTGGATTTAGAAGTATATGTACAGTGGCGGACTTATCCTAAATGGGATTTCTTAATTGTTTTATAGATTGTTAAGTAGAGCCTTATGTTTTAGTAACCTGACGTTAGTAAGGAATGGTATGAATAAAAATTTTGGGACTTTTTCTCTATTTGTTATGATATTAGTATGAAGTAACAGAGTTCGCCCACGTAAGGCAAATAATTAATTTTTCCGCGAGAATTTAGGGTAATACCCGAAACCGACGCGCTTGCATGAAGGGAGTTATGAATGTAGATGAACTGAAAGAAGAAAGCAGGGATTGTGGCAAGTGGAAAGATGTAGTCTCTGCTTGATTTATGTTCCGGGAAATCCTCTCTTAGTAGTGCACAGGGGTGTACTCAGGGGTGATTCTAGGGAGACAACATGACAAAAATCAAATGTGGCAACCCAGCGATTTGGATTGTGCGTCGGTCAATGACCTCCTTTATATTTTTTAAAAGAAAAATACTGCCTAACACCGTCGTTAGAACATCTAGTACCTAACGACGGGCTAGCAACTTGTCATTATTTTAATTTCAATTCCATCACTAAGCCATACACCAGTTGGCTCTGTCTTCCCCGCAAAGGATATAGACGTAATTATATATATAATGTATTAATTTGCCACCCATATATTCACAGTTAACGACAGAATTCGTGGAAGTGATGGACGGCGAGCAATCGGACATGTTCCAATACTTCAAGATTCTCATACTGCGGGGGCTCATAGCCGCCAGGAAGCATTGCGACCAGATCATACACATCGTGGAGCTCATGCGAATGGGTTAGTGTCATACATTTGTTATTTAAATGGTTTTAAATAACCAACATTTCAATATACATTTAATTGTGTTAGAATCCCACTGCTGCTACTAATTTTAGTTGCTTACCTCATATACTTTGAATCTTTACTAGGTGTTTTTTTTTTTTTTTAATTTTACCATTCCTCATAGGGCCGAGAGCCATGGAACCAGGGCTCTTAAGAGAGGATGCAACCGGATCGCATCTCAGAATACTGATTATGACAGACAAACAGATAATGATACTAGGTGTCTAATTTACTGTTTAAACATATAGACGGCCTCTGTGGCGCAGCGGTAGTACACTTGTCTGTGACACCGGATGTCCCGGGTTCGAATCCCGGCCAGGGCATGATGAGAAAAAAACTTTTTCTGATTGGGCCGGGTCTTGGATGTTTATTTATATAAGTATTTATTATAAAATATAGTATCGTTGAGTTAGTATCTCGTAACACAAGTCTCGAACTTACTTCGAGGCTAACTTAATCTGTGTAATTTGTCCCGTATACATATATTTATTTATTTATTGTTCTATCCAGTTAACAAGATCGTTTATGTTCTCAAGCGGTTACGTTTGATATGTATTAACACATATTTTATTTCCAGGTGGTCAGTTATCTTGCTTGCGCAGTAGCAGCGCGGTTTCCTCATTCCGCGGCCGCTTTCATCTCGGACGCACCGAGCCACAGTTACAAGCCTTAGTCGACAGACTCGTAAGAGACGCCCTACATTCTCTATCAACGAGATTGTACGATAATTATCAGTACTACACCAATGGCATATTGTAATTGTGTTGAATTTTATTGATCAAGTGCAAAATTTTACGTTGAGGGTAGATGTTTTTTTATTATCTATGCTATGAATCATCGTTCTACGGCCGCGCCTATTGGAACATGAGATTGTTAGAATTCTGTAACGACCAGACGTATGATAAAATATTGTAAACTTTATGTGTTATAATCTTTTGATCTGTATAATTTATGATTTTTAACCTTACTTTATCTGAAAAGCAAATGTTTCCAATAAGAGACATTGACCAAACGATTTATTCTTTTCACAAAAGAATTTGTTATTAAAGAGAAAATTGGGAGCTTTGTATAAAAAATACAGTTATTCATTATAAAATTGTGAGGTGTATTTAAAGTGATGAGTATGTACTATTCTTAGTTTATTTCATATTGTGTATGGTTTGAAATCAGCAGTCTTTTTCCTTGCATACAAATGTATTTATTCATGTAGTCTTGTAAAATACTAGTGCCATATATACTCCTGTCATACGCTGTACCTATTATATGCTTATTTTGCTCAAATCAGTGCATACCATCGACCATAGAGTTATGCAGACTAAGAAATATTTATTATACCTTTAGTTTTCATAGTGGATACAGTTTTGAACACGACATAGATGTTTAAAATATTTTAACCGAAAAGTTAATTGGACATTTATTGTATGCAAATATATGGCAAAGTTCGAACACAATCCAGGAACAAAATAATTAAATTTTTATTACAAAATAATAAAATTAAATTCACGTAGTTTTATTGTCATTGAACTGTTAGATTCGGTGAATAATAATGTCTCAAATTCACATTTAACTTAGTTTATTTCTTGGTCTACATTCCCTAATTTGACCCGTCCATTCTAGTTACTTTGTAGATTTTTCTATAGCAAAAATAACACACTATAGTTATTTCATGTAAAAAGTCCACTTATTTGTCTTGTAACAAATGTTAAATTCTTGAAAGAAAAAAAAACAAATGTAAATAGTAAAATGATTATGATAATTTCGCAAAGAGAAGACTGATTGTTCAGGCATGAGAAGTGGTTTAGGGCCCCCCACACGGTGGGACTCTTAGGTTTAAATTCCTTGTCCGCATATTCTTAAGTTTTAACATGTAGTTATATTGAAATTAGATGTTTACGGAATTTGATGTTTCCGATGCGTGGTATGCCAAAGGATTGTTTATAAAAGGCATTATCTAGATTGTAAAATAGTGAAGATAAATTGGTTGTTGGATAACATCATCATTAGATAGGTTTGTCGGGGACACCGAATTGTATGGTGAAACTGTTAAGTTAGGAGTTTTAAATAAATTTATCAGTGTTGTATGGTTTTGATGTTGTCGGTGCGATGTTTGAGTGGCTATGTCGTCGATTAATTTATTTATATCTCTATTGGTTTTACCACATAAAGCTCAATATGCCTTTTGTGTTAGCCCACAGGGTTTACCTACAAGCTTTTAGCAAAGTTTTATTCCTATATGTTTTATGTGTACCTACATAAATTGGTAAATAAAAATTTGAATATGATTTTTGTTTGGTTTTCTTAACGATATAACAAAAGTGCGACGATAGTAAATTTTTAATTGGATTAATTTATTTATTTCAGGTTACAAGACCCATATTATGAAATAATATTATTAAGTAGCTACATGTAAAGTAGGCAATGCTGTTCACTTTTATGTGGTAAAATCTTCGCTATGTTGTCTCGCTTCAACTTATTGATAACATAATAAATAGAAGCAAGACGACCCGAGCGGGGTGATAACAATATAAAATAGATAATTGACGATCTCATGCTGTGACTGAAAGATGTATAGGATGGCCTTTAGGTAGACTCATTAAATGAAATGTTATGTAACGTGCGAGACAACTAGATAAATTGACAAGATTAATGAGAACGCAACTTAACCAGTTAATAAAGCAAACGTTTTGTAAAGGCAATGAGACGGTGTTTATTGGTTAAAAGATAAGTTTGGCTCCCCCTAAATACCCCTTTTATTTTCTATATTAGTAATTATGTCATTTATCAAGGAGTTTTAGAAGCGACTCTGATATAATAATTGTCGCTTACTTAATAAATGTGAGTGAGATGATTGTTGCCAAATTTTAAGCGATAATTGCAGATTTGCTAATATTTTTCGACCTCTCCGCGAAATATTCCAGATTTCACTTAATTATGATAGGAATAAGGTTTAAAATTATACCCCTATAAACCCATGTACTCATTATAATTGTAGCTTGTGTACAGCGATAGCGTTAATCGAATGTTGTATATTGAGAACATGGCTTTATTTTTATGTCCTAATTGCGTTGGAGTTTGTTAAATCATATAAGTTTTGGAACAGATTTGATACCGACTATTTGAAATAGAAATAAGAATATTTATTCAATAATGAAATGCTAGTCCCCTTCAAAACTTAACAACAGATCATTTTAATAAAAATAACAGAACTTGATAATAAAATCATGTCATTGTTTGTCTCATTCAATACAGATCTTACTTAAAACAAATTATGTTTATAAGCAAATATAAAATTGTTTACGTGTGAGCTATGTAGTTTTAAATCGCAGCAATAATTCTTGTATATTTTGCTATTTGATTTATCTTAGTGAAAAATATAAAGCGCTAGATTGTTCATAGCCTATTTGAATTAAATTTATATAACTGAATGTGTGTAAATCGTTATATCGGATTTGTAGATAGGATGTAATGAAGTACCTTTTTAAATTTATCCGCGGAACTATTGTCTCATATGTTTATTAGTTAGAATTAAATCTGTAAATAAATGTTTTCGCTTACGATACATACTGTTCATAATTATTCCGAATAAGATTATATCCGATGTCCAGATAAAATCTTCAGAAGTTATTTATCAACATGTACAGATAATTGTAAGTAGGTACATACTCTAATGTTTATCCTAATTTTTTAAATATACATTATATCGTGATTTTTTCTCTGCGTTTTATTTTGCACTTTGACAAAACGACTGAACGAGCAGTGTTTTTCATCCCCACATATAGTCACGTCTATATCCCTTGCGGGGTAGCCAACAGTCTCGAAAAAAAGGAAAGGCCACGTTCAGCTGTTCGGCGTAAGATGGAATTCAAATTCAAATAGTGACAGGTTGCTAGCCCATCGCCTACAAGAGGAATCCCAAGTTTTAGTTTTTCCCTTAGTCGCCTTTTACTATATCCATGGGAAACATGAAGTGGTCCTATTCAAAAGTGCAGAGAACCGCACGGCGGTGGAAGCGGTGTTTTACAGCACCATTTATTTGGTACGTTATTGTATATCATGTATTCTTTGACAGTTCGATAGAGTTAGCTTTCCTGGGGTCATAAAAAGTAACACGATGCAATTATTTAAGTTATGAAATGTATAGTGCAGAGTATAATGTTTATCGATCGAAGTATCATACTCTCAGGCTTATTGATTTCGATAGGCATCCGACCAGTAAACGTACTAATCATTTCACATTATATTTAGCGAACCCGTGTTTTGATTCTGGTACAAGAGAGAAATAAAATAGTTACTATATAACCAACATCTATATATATTGATCACTTTCTCTTCTTCTTATTATTCTTAGATTTAGATTTGAACTTGAGCCGTTGCTTGAGTTTATCCTTGCGCAGGCGCTCCTTCACGATCTGTTGTTTGTTCTTGAACTCGTTCGATGACGCCTCTGCCTTCTTTTTGGCCACTCGCTCGTTGTGCTTTACCCAGTGTGGACGGAATTCCGATACTGAAAACAAGATGATGATAATAATTTTTAAAATATCCTATTCAGGATCAGGTGTCACGAACATATAATATTCTGGTAACATTTTAAAGTTCCTGACGCGTCTGTTTGTCTTAATTCAAGCTTATATACGTAGGCCCTGCTTCCAAAATGGGAAGCCGAGGCTTAGGCTACATACCTAAGCTCTGGCTTCCCATTTTGGAAGCAGGCAGACTATTAAAAAAAGTTGTATCACTTCCTTTTACATGATGTAAATCACTACTTCTAAGTCAAAGATATAAAAAAAGGGGTTCCTAACCTGGTTTCTTCCTGCCAGGGTCAGGTCGATCATCTTCATCGTCACCGTTGTCGACAGCCGCGTTCCGTTTCTTCCAATCTTGGTAGCGGCCGCTGCGGTAACTGGCCGGCACTCGCCCACCGCTTTCAGTGCGAATCATCTTGCGACCACCGTCCTGTTTGGAAAAAAATCTTGTAAAGTCAGTGCTTTTTTTAGATTTCGAATGGAAGCAGTGTAAACTAGTCTAGAAAGTTAAATTGCAGGTTACGTCTTGTAAAATATTAAAATGTGTGGTAAATTTATACGAAGGTATAGATAGTCAGATTAGCTGCCTAAAAACATTTTTCTTTATAAATAATTAGATACTATATCGACTACTTCTACTACTAAACTTCGTTATCCCATAATAAGACGATAAAAGAAGAAAGCGAATGACTTACTGGCATGAAATTGGGCGTGTAGGTTCTTTATATAGCCTAAGGATTCACTAAGAGAGGATTTCCCAAAATTCTGACGGGAACGGAAATTATTGTGATTTTTCGTTTAACGCGGACGAAGCGTTCTCCGGCAATAAAAGTATCAACAGAATGTTACCGGGTCGACGTGCACCATCTTCTTCCGCTTGCGGTCCCAGCGCTGCAGGCCGCGCTGCGCGCGCGCCGCCGCGCCGCAGTCGGCCGCCACGCCCAGCTCCGCCGCCGCCGCGCCCGCGTTGAAGTTCACCGCCATACTACAGTTACGGACGCGTTTATTGATATTGCGAAAAATTGTGGATTGTGAGGAAACGTTGAAGAGTAAGGTCTAAGATCATATCGTCGACTGACATTATTGAGCTTACACGAAGAGAGTTATGAGTGTTATGAAGCGAGACAAGTAAATAAGGATCTGACTACCCCAACGAGAAACAGATAACAATTTTAAAACCGCCTGTTAATTTAAGGCCCCTTCCTGACTTGGCGGTGCGGTTACGTTTCGATATACCGCATCGGTACCGAAAGCTTACCGAGCGCCTATATTTGAATGCACGAGTCCTGATTGGCGCGCGCTGCGCGGAAGCAGGGCGGTAAGCTTGCGGCATACCGCGCCGCGGGTCGGACAGCCAGTAAAAGCCTGCATGCCGAGCGCACACCGCGTGTATTTGGTAAACAAAATGGCGGCGGAAAGATGTTTTATACCGAAAGCATACCGACAGTATACCGCCTAGTGAGGAGATCTGAGCGACATTAGTAAAGTCGCGGTAAAATATAAATTACCGCATACCGATACCGCACCGCCAAGTCAGGAAGGGGCCTAAAAGTATGATATAAAAACATATATTTAAAGCAATGTATATGTTTCTGCATGTATCCGCGATGGTACTCTATAGTACATTTAAATTCGATGAGAGAATAAAAATTATTAAAGGTAATTCTAACTCCTTTTAAACTTTTGCGTTGCATTATAATATTTATAAATAATACAGGTATTATTACGTACGTAAAGTACTTATATTTTATCTCGGACGTTTCGAATGTTCATGTTCCATTGATACGTGGTCACCTAAATACGTTATGCGGATGTTTAATGCGTCTGTATTATTTCATATTATGCATCAAAAATAGAATTACTTTTAATTCTATTTTTGATAAAACTTACCCAGCTTCAGTGTGTTGATCGCTCGCCTGATGCGGGATGTAATTTTCGTCTCTCACCACTTCTTTCTTCTTTGATTTCTTATTAGTATCCATAACATTTTCTACCAATATTCCTTCAGCCTGATAAGTAAAAATATAATTTTATGAATATCATGTCTTGCTCATATGATGATTTGCGAATAGTAAATACAGCAACTGTTTGACTATAACCTTACATTCATTTATTCATATAATCACGTCTATATCCCTTGCGGGGTAAACAGAGCTCGAACTGCAACAGTCTTGAAAATACTGACAGGCCACGTTCAGCCAAATGATATAAATGCGACTAAAATAGTGACAGGTAGCTAGCCCATCGCCTAAAAGAATCCTAAGTTTATAAGCATATTCTTTAGTCGCCTTTTACGACACCTACGGGACTATTACCAGTTTAAGTCCAATTATATCGTTTAGCATGAAGTTTAATCCCCAAGACAAGGTCTTATTATCCTCTTTTATATGCTGCTTTAGCGAACGTCAAACTAAGAACCAATGTATGAGAACGCGGCAAAAATATTTTAATATCAAAAGTGGACCCGGGGCTCGGCTTACAACTTGAGAACACGCAAATAAGAAAATAATAACAATACAAACCATCAATTTCTTATTCTCTCTAGTTTTCTGCACCATCTTTCCGTGAAGTTTCTTCTTGGCTTTCATCGCTATGTATTGTGGCGAATCATTCTTAGCGGAGAGCTCCAATATTGTCTGAATAAATAAAATCAACATTAATATAATTAATTCTTCTATTTTCCCTTCTATGAAGGACATCACCCTGTATCGCACGAAAAACTATCGCTGTTTCGCTTTTTATTATGAAGTGAAACGGGACAGCGATAGTTTTGCGCGCGATAAAAACGGCATCGCGCGTGTCATGCAACGGGGGGGTAGGATTGGGCGAGTCAGGTTTTTACAATAAACAATTCCCATTTGACCACCGTGATATTTTACAAATGTTCCTAACTCATATTGGATCGTGGTTACATATTCGTTTACCTGAACGTGTAGTTTTCGTTCAAGAGCTTCGGTTAGCACTGAAACTAATGTACATTGTACGGAAGAGTGATTGGTACATGGCTGATGTAGGATTTGAATCTTTAAGTCTTCATGCGCATCACGCATTTTAATCAGATACTTTAACGGTTCAATCACAGACACATAGGTGATAATGCGTTATCTATGTCACTAGTTTTTGCTTGGGGCTTCGCTTCCAGCACCTACTTAAATATATATATATCTACAGGACAAATTACACATATTGAGTTAGCCTGGAAGTAAGTTATTTATTATTTATTTACTTTACTCCTCAGTGTTTACTCTATCTCTGTGCGAAATCACGCACGTCTGTTTCCCTTGCGGGGTAGACAGAGCCAGCAGTCTTGAACGCCTGACTGGCCACGTTCAGCTGTTTGGCCTAATGATAGAATTGAGATACACATAGTGACAGGTTGCTAGCCCATCGCCTTACTTATTTTACATTATTCCCATACAAACGAAAATACACAAAATTCTAAAATACACAAATCTGTTCTCTGTATATTGATAAAAGAATGGATTTAAAATTGAAACTCACCCCTTTAGGTGTATAATTCTTAATCTTTTCCACCAAATCATCAGCGGCTTGATCTGCGCCGTCCAGCAGGAAGGGGTGCGCCCGCGCAGGTGCGGCGCTGAGCTTGGCGCGCTGGTTGGCCGCCGCGGACGCCGGCTCGCGCCACTTGACGTACTGCTGCCAGCCGCGGGCGCACGTGCGGGCCGCTTCTTCCTGATGGTGAAAGGTTCAAACGTTGTTTTCTAATTATTTTTTTTGGATATTCAGTGAAATGCTAGTAGGCTGATGAATGTGACCAAATGAGAAAAATTGAGAGTTTTTTAATTTTGCCATGCCCATATTACGAATTGAGCGAAATCACTTTCAACTTTTTAAGATTATAAATATGTATCGGAAGTTTGTAATATTTAAAGTAAAGTGAAATAATTAAAAAAATATTCTGAAAGTTCTAAAGTCACCTTATACGAGTTTCAAAGGAAAAGGTGAATTTATTTTGCCATATCGATAATATATACTAACAAATGTATACTTAATCATCAACTGACAACTTCAGAATAATCATATAGATAGCATAGAGTAGAACAATGAAATAGACGTAAACTTTATGAATTATTAAAAAATGCAGATTCGTGATTTACATACATACCTATAGTCACGTGTTTATCCCTTGCGGGGTAGACAGAGCCAACTGTCTGTAAAAGACTGATAGGCCACGTTCAGCTATTTGGCTTAATTATAAAATTAATATTCATATATTGACTGGTTGCTAGCCTGTCGCCTTAAAGAAGAATGTCAAGTTTATAATACTTATATTTGATAAATGATTAAAATATGCAAATTCGTCATTTCTATCGAAAACTACTAAGAACGATAAAAAATATCCAATGTTCAAATTGTTTTTAGTTTTTCAATTTTATAATATTATATTATATTGATCAACTTACAACTTCAGAATAATCCTTCTCCCAAGCGACGACGTCCTGATGCCTCATCTCCAGCGCGGCGGTGGGCACAGAGCCATACACGCCCGACTCGCACGCCGCCCCCGCGCCAGCCGATTGCGTCGGGCTCTTGAGCTCTGTGCCCAGGAATAGTTGCAGGTCGAGCAGGTGGGCGACGTCGTCGGCGGAGATTAAGGAGAACGCCCGCCCGGCGCGACCTGCTCTGGCACTACGACCTGGTTGTTACACAATGTTTTTTTTTTTTTGTAATTTATATGTCACTAGCTGTCCCGGCAAATGTTGTTTTGCCATATAAAGAATTTTTGAGTAATTTCTAGTTAAATAAAATGTTAAGGTTGGACGACCCTTATCACTAAATTTCATGAGAATCGGTCAAGCCGTTTTGAAGGAATATGGAAACGAACATTGTGACACGAGAATTTTATATAGGTATAAGATTAATTAAAAAAAAGTCCATGCCCTGTTGTTCTCGTCTCTTTACGGCCAGAAGTGAAATCATGTATGATTCATTGACTGGCGCAGCGGTAGTACGCTTGTCTGTGACACCGGAGGTCCCGAGTTCGAATCCCGGCCAGGGTATGACGGGAAAAGAACTATTTCTGATTGGCCTGGGTCTTGGATGTTTATCTATATAAGTACCTATTTATTATAAAATATAATATCGTTGAGTTAGTATCTCTTAACACGAAACGAAAACGAACTTACTTCGAGGCTGACTCAATCTGTGTAATTTGTCCCGTATATATTTATATATTTATGTTTTCATCCATGATGGGTTACACTGTAAAGGTTGGGTAGGTTAGACGGGAGTCGTTTCACGTGAATTTTGGCGTACCCAATCCAGGAAAAGCAGAGTATGATCTGGATCATATTATGATGATTGATCTGACTGGATGATCAGCACTGGCTGTGTAGCATATTGTTTACAGCCAGCATTATGCTGAGGGGGCTCCTTTCGGGAACACCATCCTATCTTTTTACTTTTAAACTTGTACATATTCTTGTTTATTTTTGTAACAGTATTTGTTGAATAAATTCTTTTTACGAGTACTTTAGATGTCGCCACTTACCAACTCTATGGACAAACAGCTTTGGCGTGGCCGGGAAGTTGTAATTTATGACCGTGTCCAAAGCTGGCAGATCTAATCCTCTAGCGGCCACATCGGTAACTATAAGAACTGAACACTTCTTGTTGGTGAAGCGACCGAGGGCTATCTTGCGGGCTGACGAGTCTAGACCTGAGTACGCGTAGGTTGATGTTATACCGGCCTTTTGTAGTATCTGGAAAGGAGAAACTTTGATTTATTATTGAACTTTTAAAGCAATTAATGTGATAATGAGAAATGATTACAGTCGATTTGCTGAGAGTTTAAAGATATTTTATTTTATTTTTTATTTTATTTTTATTTATTCAGAAGATTAACAGCTTTACAGTACAGGTATAAAAGAAAAACTTATTATTTAAATGCCGATAATTGATCTTCATAGATTGAAAAGAAATAACAAAAGCTCGTTTCAAAAATAAACAGACATGAAAGAAATTACACTTCTGCACAACATACAAAAAGATACAAAAACATGATTAAGCACCTAAACTAAAACATCTCCTAAAAATATGACTAAGAGAAATAAGAGTTTGCTACCGTACGCTTTATACTAGAAGAAGAGGTATTAAATAGATCAAAATCAAATTTATCAATATACTTAATAAATGTGCCACAGCCACGTATAAGAAAAGCATTTTTCCTATACTTTGTATCAACAAAAGGTAAATATAAAATTGGACGACTACGGAATCTCAGTAAGTTAGTACATAAGTAAAGCTTACTTAGCAACTCAGGACAGTCAACTGAACCCTTTGCAATCTTACTTAAATAACAGACATCACTAATTTCACGCCGCAGGCTTAAGGGCAAAATATGATATTTGTGACAGCGCTCGTCATAACTATTACATTTAACTTTAGCCTTAAAATCTAGAAAACGCAGAAATCTTTTTTGAATGTTTTCAATACGCGCGGTATAAACCTGGTATCGTGGGTTCCACACTTGCGAAGAATATTCTAAGAGGCTTCTTACATACGCACAATATAATATTTTTATGGATTTAATAGTTTTGAAATCTTTAGACATCCTCATAATGAAACCCAATGTCTTAGAAGCTCTACTGACTATATGGTCTATATGTTTATCAAATATAAGTTTGTGATCATGTATGACTCCTAAATCCCTGATATGGTTCACCCTAGAAAGCATTTGACCCTGCAGTTTATATTGAAAATGTACATTGTTTAATTTGCGAGAAAATGTCATACTGAAACACTTGGTGACATTCAGATTGAGCCTATTTTGAATACAATAACTTTCAAACGTAGAAAGATCTTGCTGTAACTCAACAGCATCGGAAATATCCTCAATTGATTTAAGAATTTTCATATCGTCAGCAAATAATATAATTTTAGAATGCTTGAAAGCCAATTTTATGTCTAATATAAATATGACAAAAAGTAAAGGTCCCAATATTGACCCCTGTGGTACACCTGACGGAATAGATAGCCAATTGGATGTAAATCCATTCAGAACCACTGCCTGACTACGGTTTTCAATATAAGAGGCAAACCAGCGATACAAATCACCATGCACACCAGCAGCAATAAGTTTCTGAAGCAAGATAGTGTGGTCGATGCGGTCAAAGCATTTCTGGTAGTCAGTGTATATGACATCAACTTGGGCCCCTTTATCCATAGAATCACTGATATAATCATTTGCTAGAATAAGATTAGAAGTTACAGAGCGATCCCGTAGAAAGCCATGCTGATTCTCATCAAGTATGCTCCGAATAGCGGCATAGACTTCATCGTAAACAATCCTTTCAAAAACCTTTGCGAACAAACATAATTTAGAAATAGGACGGTAGTTTTCTACATCAGACCTATCACCTTTTTTGAGAACTGGCGTTACGAATGCTGATTTCCAGATCTTAGGCACAACTCCTTGACTAATTGACCTTTGATAAAGTATACATAATGGTTTCACTAGGACCTTCGCACATTTAACGATAAACAAAGGTGGTATCCTATCGGGTATATACCAAAACACTATTTTTGTATGTATATTAAGTTATATCAATTTCCCATCGTATATGCTTAAAGTGAGGGTCGAGGTAATAAGTGAATAACTTCAAAAGCTCCTAGTCCCGGAGCATGGCACGAGCGAAAAAACTATCGCAGTCCCGTTTCATGTCATAATAAAAAGCGAAACAGCGATAGAATACATTGTCTGTGGTACGGATTTGAAATTTCAAATATTTGATTATTTTCAATGACTAAGTATGATCTGATGATAAGTCCAGGACCCTAGGGTCGGCTCCTTGTTTGGGAAATCATTAGTTGAGACATTTCAAATATTTCAATTACTTGAATGATTACAATAGCTCTTTCGATATATTGTTCCACTTTTCCTACTTACTAAATGCAAGTATTCGACGTGATGTTTAGTTGCCGCGAAGACGACCGCCTGCGGCGTGTGCGCAGTCAGCACTTTGTCCAGCAGAAACAGGAGAGCTGCCGTCTTCAACTCAGCTCTCACTGATATCCAGCCGAGCCACAACGTGGATGGAAGCTTCCAGTCAACGTCTAGGCGGATCAGCATGGGGTCTGAGAGACCTGGAAGAGGAATAACAATTAGCTGCAGTCACAAGTTTTGATTATCTAACTGCGAGTGACAGTATTTAAATGGATGAAATACCTATAATATTAATGGAAGTTATATATAACACTGGATTCAGTTTTCCATATATTACTATCATATTATTGAGCATGTCCCTATCAGCTGTTTTCTTGGAGAAAAAAAAAATTATAAGCAAAGATATTATACCTGCCCTGGCGAATTCTACCAGCATCTTGGGTAATGTAGCAGAGAACAATAACGTCTGGCGACTAGACGGCAATCTGGCCACTATTTCCCTCAGCTGTTCCCCAAAACCGAGTTCAAACAGGCGGTCAGCTTCATCAAATACTATTGTATCTGTAATAAAAATATTCAAAATAACAATAATGATTGGTGCAAATTCATAGTTAAGAATTTAAGATTTTGTAAAAGAAGACTTCTTAAGTTTTGAATAATTGTTTGCTAAATCCTATTCTGCAGTTTATGATTTAATCTTATTTATAACCAAAAACTAGTTGATCAAATTTGTAAAAGTATAATCAATGACCAATCCCTATATAACACAATTTTTGATTAAATGATAGTTGTTCAAAGAAAAGTAACTATGAAATAGAAGCATTCTCTAAAATATACAAAGCATGGAACTATCATGAAATAGGTAAAGGAAAGCTTAATTTACTAAGGTTATGAAATAAACTGATAACTCACTAATATTATCCAATTTGAGGCTCATTTCGATGCAAATGTGTAAGAATCTTCCGGGAGTCGCAACCACTATATCCGGAGCAGTTCCAGACATCACACTGAATTGCTGCTCAATGGATTCTCCTCCGAGGATCGCTGCTGATGATAGACCGGTGAATTTACCCAGTTCTCTTACAAACTTTAAAGTCTGAAACAAAAATGAAGAATTGTTTTTGACACAAATAATTGTTTTCAGTTGGATGGTGGCAATTAAAAAAATCTAGTTGTAATCTTTACCTGTTTCTAGATGATAGAATACTTCAGTTCTTAATCTGATATACATAGGTATAGTAGAACCGCCTAAATGAGTCCTCGCCCGCGGAGTACAGGGGCGCGGGGGTATGACGACGAAGGGGACCGAGAGAGGTGCGGGCGGCGGGCGCATTCTTGTAAAAACTCAGTTCGCTCGCTACGCGGTTAGCGATCACACGTGTTGACAGTTGCGGACGCCTTGTGAAAATTATACATGAGATTACATTCTCAAGATGAGTCGAAATATTTTCGGACATAGAATTAATAGTCAGTGCAAACAAATGGCGTTTAACGTATATGAATATTTTAGAAAAAAGAAACTCGACCCAAATTCTGATGAATATAAACAAGATATACCTTTAAATAAAACTGTAGCAGAAGTTACTGGACTATCAGAAAAGACTGTATCTAGAATTGTACAACAAGGGAAAGCATTAAATGACAACGAGAGATTTAAATCACCGAGAAAACCAAAACAGGTTCGTAGAAAAAGAGTGGAAATAGACGATTTCACAAAAGGAGTGGTAAGAAGAAGTCACTCAGTTTTACACAATTTTCAAAAAAATACCTACTCTGAAAACTTTGAACGCTGTACTTAGAGAAGAGAATATATTACACTGCGGCAGGGAATATTTAAGGCTATTATTACATGATCTAGGTTTTAAATTTAAGAAATGCGGATCTAAAAGGAAACTCCTTATCGAACAGCCAAATATCACATCGTGGAGGTGGAAATACCTAAATACTATTAAAAAATATCGTAGAGAAGGAAGACATATTTTATACCTTG
This sequence comes from Amyelois transitella, assembly GCF_032362555.1. Lineage (NCBI taxonomy): Eukaryota > Metazoa > Arthropoda > Insecta > Lepidoptera > Pyralidae > Amyelois > Amyelois transitella. Next base: position 2,975,256 of record NC_083512.1, on the reverse strand, counting down.
ACGAAACTTATGTAAACGCGTCTCATAACGTTTCAAAATGTTGGCAATCAAAGGATGAACTTGGCGTTCTATCTCATATTGGTAAAGGGGACCGTTTGATCATCGTACATTGTGGAGGTCAAATTGGATTTGTAGACGGAGCCCTTGTGATATTCAAATCCAAATGTAAAACAGGTGATTATCACGATTCTATGAATTTCGCAAATTTCAGTAAATGGATAAATGAAAAGCTCATGCCTAATATACCGCAAAATTCTGTCATAGTAATGGACAACGCAGCTTATCATTCGGTTCGAGAAGAGAAAAAGCCAACTATGGCTTCTACCAAGCCAACTATGCAAGAATGGCTACGACGACATAACGTGCCTTTTGATGAAAAACTTAGAAAGGATGACTTATATAAATTAATTAAAAGTAATTTCACAGAAGATATTTACAAAATTGACGAGGTATTGAAAAGAAACGGACACGAAGTATTGCGTTTGCCTCCATATCACCCAGACCTGAACCCAATTGAGTTGGTCTGGGGTGATATCAAAGGACAATTAGCACAAAAAAGTATCGACTCTAATTTGGACCAGAAAAAAGAAATATTAGAGAGATTATTTGCTGAATATCCCAAAGAGAAATGGGAGAATTGTGTTAAACACGTGATTAAAATCGAAGACGAATATTGCAAACATGATGGAGTCCTAGATGAAGTTGTTGATTTTATTATTAATGTGCAAGACGATTCTGATGATTCTGATGATGGCTGTTGTGAAAGTGAAGAATCAAGTTCCAGTGATAGTGATATTATGGACATAAGTGATTGATTTATAATTTTGATAAATTTTGCATAAATAAATATTACATACATAACTTTATTACCTTTTTTTTACCTACATATCATACCTATATATCATAAAATCACATTTTTATCGAATTGTTTTGTATGAAAAATAAAAATTTGAAAATAACAATAATCGAAAAATGCTTATGCTATTTAATTCATGTACGTGGTCTCGTTGATACCATGGAGTTATGGGATAACAAAAGGAACACGTTGTATAGTTTACAGTTGTTTCATTCAAATTTTGTATAGCCATTATTATTTTTTTAATAAAAATCTTCACCTGTTTGCCGCTAACCACTATGACGTCACATATCTCAAGAAATGTCCAGTAACATTTCGCCCCTTGTATTACACGCTACGCTCGACCGCCGCCCGCACCTCTTTCGTTCCCCTTCGTCGTCATACCCCCGCGCCCCTGTACTCCGCGGGCGAGGACTCATTTAAGCGGTTCTACTATAGCTTTTGTTTGATTGGTAATGAAACATAAATATTTTCTAAATTCTATTACTGGAGTAACCAGAAAAATATATGTGTAACCAGGACTAACCAATGAAAAAAATCTTTTATTCTATTACTACTTACTTATACTACTTCAACTACAATGGAACCTATGGTTTCTTCTGAGTATCAGACCCCTTAAACATTAAAGATATTCTCTGTATTACATCCTTGTAATACAGAGAAGTAGTAAGCAGCTCCAACAATATAAATAAAATAAAATAATGTAGTATGTATAATTGCATAGTTACATGTAATGTATTTATATATTTAAAACTTTATATTTACCTGGAGTGCTAATTCTCTTGTGGGAGACAAAATAAGTGCCCTGAAGTTTTTCCCTGGCATGGGCTTGCTGGCTGGTGATGTGAGTTTTTCCAAAATGGGTAACACGAAGCAGGCAGTTTTACCCGAGCCAGTGCGAGCCATGGCAACAACATCTTTACCTTCCAATGCTAGTGGGATTGTCTGAAATAAAGATGTTGATATTGTTATTTGACTACATTTTGGGAATATGAAAAACGTTGGTAATCATTGTATCATAAATATTATTTAATGCATAGCCTAACAAAACCTAAAAATGACATACCTTTCTTTGAATAGGCGTCGGCTGTTTATATCCTCTTTTAGTTATACCTTTCAGCACAGGAAAACTGAAACCCATGGATTGGAAACCCCCAGATCCTTTTTTCTTCTTTTTCCCACTCTGTAACTCATTGTCGGCCGGTTTTTCTTCGGAAGGAACCTCAAACCCAGGGAGGTCATCTCCTAAATCTTTAGACTTCAACATGTTCGTAATTTACTATTTTATTAACAACATAATTCGGGAATTCACGTGCACTTTTTAATATAAACATAACCTCACTCAATCTTGCTTGTTGCATGCAAAATTGAATTGTCGTGTTCAAATGTCACTGTCAGATATTTGACATATGATCAGCCTGGTGCGTTTTGATTTGCTACGATTAAATTTTTTTTGTGTAAAAATTTAATCAGACGCTACGCTATGCTAGTTAATGTTTTTAAATCTATGTATTAGTTGGTACGTATGTTATTGTACGTACTTCTTTTTATCTGCATTTCGGTAATTTTATCAAAGTATCGATAGCATGTAGAACCTCTTATTGGAAGCGTACTTGGCCCATAACCTCTTGAAATATTACGATGGAAGAAATAAATCGACACATGATTTTATTCAAGACAAGGCTAGAATTACAAAAAAGTTAATAATACAAATAGTTTTCCTTTCAGCACTGAAGTAATAATCTATAACCAACCGACCAATCTTCCCTTTTTTTCTTAGGACCTCAAACATCAAAATGTTTAGGGGTAAAAAAACTTTTGACACGTGGTTGAGTAGGGTCAAGTACTTTGCTCGTTATATAAGCAAACTAAGAGATTTTGTTACTCTTAAAAAGTAAAATATAGATATAAGGGGTGAACCGGTTTATCACAGTAGCGTCCTCACCGGCCTAGAGAGGAGCCCAAAGTAACAAGCCCAACCTCGCTCCTGTGTAGTAGTGGGTAAGTCAGAGCTAAGAAATACACAACACAACATTATTAGATATATTGTATAGTAGTAGTAGTGGGTACTACTACACAGAATCGTGGTTGGGCTTGTTACCTTGGGCTCCTCTCTAGACAGGTAAGGACGGTTAATCACAGTACCTAGATTAACCGGCACTTAAGAGTATGACCATTTCATGAATTTTATGTGGAATGCCGTAAGAGACTAGTAAGAATGAGAATAATTTTATTCCTTGAAAATGGTAACAATAGGTCCTTACTATTTATGAACAGTCTGTCTGCTTAATTAATCTAACTCTCGAGGAGACGGAATTGTGTTTTTTTTTAATCTACAGGTTAAAAGCATAACCGATTCAATTCGGTCTTGGATTTTTTGTATTGGGCAATTGAAAGCAGATGGGAATCGCTTAGGTTAATTATTAGATTGACCAACTGGACTGTAACGATTGGTTGATCGGTCTCCAGGCATACCCGAACAGATTAGACAATCCAGGAGGAAGGGTGAATGGCCGCCCTTAATATTGGCGCCATTTTATTTATAAGCAATACAAAGCTGTAGCTCAGTAGCAAAGACTAGTCTTACATAAATACAATAAAACTTATCAGTGAGTAAATTCAATCAAATAACCGGCGTCTAGTTGAAAGTAAGTAGTATCTCCTTACAGATTGTGTTTAAAATTGCATAGCCGGCTTGTCAGACGCAAGCCTTTAGGTATAAAACCTTGCTTGGGTTTTCCACCTTCGAAGCTTCTAGACCTCGTCCGGTGGAATATTACACAGATTTTTGCGTAGTCATTTACGGCTACAATATGGTTCTTCCTATAAATAACTTGACTGACGTATTTTTGAAGGCGATCTATAAATAGAATGGTAAAAAATGTAATTATTGTTCATTACATCAAAATTATAAACACGTTTTTTTCTTAACCAAAAGAAAAGATCAACGGTCGATAGAGTATTTGCAAGTAAGTACATATATTTCTTTTTGATCAAAATATGGCTGAATTCCGGTACGTAATTGTTTTAATAATTTTATTGTTTTTTAGGTAAGTAGGTATACTAGGATCCTAGGATATAGGTAATCTAGGATCTAATAAACTACATGAAAAAAAATCAAAATTAGTTCCAAGGATTCCATTTCAAGGCTTTGAATCGGGGATCTTCTGGTAATTCTGGGGACCTTCTTGCGTGAAAAGTATGATAAATGTGGTTGAATCAAAATAAAGATATAATCTCGTTAAGTAGAAAGATGTTTTCTATGCCTTCGGGTAAATATTATATATATAAAATTCTCGGGTCACAATGTTTGTCTCCGTACTCCTCCGAAACGGCTTTACCGATTTTAACCAAATTTTGCATGCATATTCAGTAGGTCTGAGAATCGGCCAACATCTATTTTTCATACCCTTTAGTGATAAGGGTTGTCCACCCTTAACATTTTTTTTTTACCTAGAAATTACTTAAAAATGATTTATATGGCAAAACAACGTTTGCCGGTACAGATAGTTCTATATAAATATATACATAATGTAGGTATATTTTCAGTGTATGTTTATAGGTAAATATGAATGTTTGAAAGTTGACGTTAATAGACTTATATCTTTACTGGAAACTGGCTTACTAGGTTACATAGAACTACCTAAATGTCATAATCAAAATGGAACGAGTTATTTTCAACAATAACTGAAGGGGTCAATGACCTCAAAACAGTGCGATTATTTCTTCAAAACATTTCCGTGAGGTCATTTCAGTCCGTTGTTCTGATGACCTACAGACAAATCTGACAAATCTTTTCACTGGGTACTTAGGTACCTACTCGAATAATCATTTGTTTATTTTTGAAAGCATGTAGTACAGTCAATAGCTCATCAACATCAGGTTACCTAAATTCACCTCTATTACTACGGCATACAGAGTAACTTTACGTGTATTTAACTGAGACTCTTTCTGTATCTCCCTCTCATCTTTGCGGGAGCATCCACCATTGTAGTACATCCAATCCTGCAGTATTTGAATTTAAATTCAAAATTTTCATTTATTATTATGTGACATTTCGAACATCACATACCTTTTGATCGTCATATTATTTGGTTCACAACATTGGTCGACGTCAAATAAATTACTTAAAACCAAATTTGGTGCCGCCGAGAAGTATCGTCGTTTTCAATGATTTATTACATAGGTAGATTTAATTATTTAAAATAAACGGTGCATATAATAATTATTATAACTGTATCAGTACTTAAGTCGTGCTTAGCAATTAATGTGGTGTTTACACTTGTAACAAGTGACAAAGTTACCTCGTGTTTTCGCACGTTTGTAAATCAATTAACCTTTACCTACGATACATAATAATGCGATCTTTTCCTTAATGATCTATGTAGGGAAAAAAATGTGTTTCATTGTTTTCTTATCTTGTTATTTTTACATAATAAAGTGTTAATTGCCTTTTGAGTACTGGATAATCATGGGAACTATATTTTCTATCACCAAAATTTATATTTGTCATCAAGTTGTATCACCTAATAAATAGATCTATCGCCACGAAATATTTTCGTTCTCAGATAAACAAAAATTGTTCCCAGGTATGAATTATCAAATTAATGTTAATATATGTGTAAAATAAGAGATCGATAACCAATAAAATTATATTGAATTACATGAATATAAACTTCGTTCTTATAATAATAGTTTTGTTACTTAAATAATAGCTCTGTGCTCAGAATGGTAAATCTGTCACCAAATAAATCGATTATCGATCCCTGACTGCGACTCCTTTTTATTTGATATTTTGTCACCAATACAGTAGTAACATTTTATTTCGTTCAGATATTAAATTAATAGTATTCGTTACCAATTTAATACATCAATTTATAATTTTAATGAAAAAATGATCAAAGGGGCGGAGACAAATTGGCGCGCTTTAAAAATTGACCAATCCGGCCTCAACGATGGGTAGTAGTTAACTATTGATTATTTTAACTTTAATTAAGTGTTTTATCTACTATTCTGCTAGCCATAAGCCAGCTATTTTAAACCAGCGCTGATTGTTCAGTGGTAATTATTTTCAACAATAAATATTGATTATTTTAACTTTAATTGTTTTATTTACTACTCTGCTAAAAATTTTATTTAAATATAATTTATACTACCAGTGGAAATTTAGAACCTTGGGAGTCTAGTTAAGTAGCAGAATCTTTTGGTTGAAACGATGATGACAACCCTAATTTTTTATTTGAACTTGCAATGCAAACAATGCAATTTTCTAGTAACATAATATGATTTATTGGTGATCTCTTTAAATTAGTTTGCTTAAATACTTATTAGGACACACCTATTATAATACATACAAAAACATTTATTTGGTACTAGACCTTATATCTCAGGATTTTAGGTGATTTATTGTGGAACTGATTTTGCATTGTTTGGTGACTACATTTTGGTGACAGATCTACTATGTTGAGGACAAACCCTATTATTTAAGAAACACAAAACTAATTAAATTGGTGATAGCTTAAATGATACCCGATAATCATTGCCTAGGTTATGCGATTAAGTTGAATCCACTTCAATTATTTCTTTTAACGTGAAAAAAGTTAAACGCTTACAGTTTTAACATTTAAAATTTGTTCTTCATATTGTTTCACTACATTCGATAGTTACATGACAAGAAATATGTATTTCTAGTAAATTACTACCTTTATCTATACATATAATAAAATTGTAGAAAAGTGCTGTCTGTACATTGAAAATAAAAATAAAAAAAATAGCAGGGGTTATTGTTATGTCGATGTCGAACCCAAAAACGTAATTAACTTTTTTTTTGTCTGTTTGTCGGTTTGTCTGTTTGTCGGTTTGTCTGTTTGTCTGTTCACGCTAATCTCAGAAACGGCTGAACCGAGTTGGATGCGGTTTTCACGAATATATTGTGGTATGCTTCAGTTATGCTTTAGTGTTTGTTTCATGTCAATCGGTTCATAAATAAAAAAGTTATGTCAAATTAAAGAATCACGTCGAACACTATTCTATGCTTATACATAGGCACCATTAATCTCCGCAACTATTTGACGGATTTGATTGAAATTTTGTACCGACATATTTTAGAGCCTGGCGCAACATAAAGACTACTTTTTACCGCGGGAAAACATCCGTTTCCCATGGGAATCGGTAGTATATTGTTTTTTTTAACGCCTGTTCCGGTCGACGAACGACGTCGATCATTGTTACTAGATAGGTAAATTACAATCTATACATATCTATACATATAATAAAATTGTAGAAAAGTGCTGTCTGTACATTGAAAATAAAAATAAAAAAAATAGCAGGGGTTATTGTTATGTCGATGTCGAACCCAAAAATGTAATTAACTTTTTTTTTGTCTGTTTGTCGGTTTGTCTGTTTGTCTGTTTGTCTGTTCACGCTAATCTCAGAAACGGCTGAACCGAGTTGGATGCAGTTTTCACGAGTATATTGTGGTATGCTTCAGTTATGCTTTAGTGTTTGTTTCATGTCAATCGATTCATAAATAAAAAAGTAATGTCAAATTAAAGAATCACGTCGAACATTATTCTATTATACATAGGCACCATTAATCTCCGCAACTATTTGACGGATTTGGTTGAAATTTTGTACCGACATATTTTAGAGCCTGGCGCAACATAAAGACTACTTTTTACCGCGGGAAAACATCCGTTTCCCATGGGAATCGGTAGTATATTGTTTTTTAACGCCTGTTCCGGTCAACGAACGACGTCGATCATTGTTACTAGATAGGTAAATTACAATCTTCTTCTATACATATAATAAAATTGTAGAAAAGTGCTGTCTGTACATTGAAAATAAAAATAAAAAAAATAGCAGGGGTTATTGTTATGTCGATGTCGAACCCAAAAACGTAATTAACTTTTTTTTTGTCTGTTTGTCGGTTTGTCTGTTTGTCGGTTTGTCTGTTTGTCTGTTCACGCTAATCTCAGAAACGGCTGAACCGAGTTGGATGCGGTTTTCACGAATATATTGTGGTATGCTTCAGTTATGCTTTAGTGTTTGTTTCATGTCAATCGGTTCATAAATAAAAAAGTTATGTCAAATTAAAGAATCACGTCGAACACTATTCTATGCTTATACATAGGCACCATGGCACCATTAATCTCCGCAACTATTTGACGGATTTGATTGAAATTTTGTACCGACATATTTTAGAGCCTGGCGCAACATAAAGACTACTTTTTACCGCGGGAAAACATCCGTTTCCCATGGGAATCGGTAGTATATTGTTTTTTTTAACGCCTGTTCCGGTCGACGAACGACGTCGATCATTGTTACTAGATAGGTAAATTACAATCTATACATATAATAAAATTGTAGAAAAGTGCTGTCTGTACATTGAAAATAAAAATAAAAAAAATAGCAGGGGTTATTGTTATGTCGATGTCGAACCCAAAAACGTAATTAACTTTTTTTTTGTCTGTTTGTCGGTTTGTCTGTTTGTCGGTTTGTCTGTTTGTCTGTTCACGCTAATCTCAGAAACGGCTGAACCGAGTTGGATGCGGTTTTCACGAATATATTGTGGTATGCTTCAGTTATGCTTTAGTATTTGTTTCATGTCAATCGGTTCATAAATAAAAAAGTTATGTCAAATTAAAGAATCACGTCGAACACTATTCTATGCTTATACATAGGCACCATTAATCTCCGCAACTATTTGACGGATTTGATTCTATACATATAATAAAATTGTAGAAAAGTGCTGTCTGTACATTGAAAATAAAAATAAAAAAAATAGCAGGGGTTATTGTTATGTCGATGTCGAACCCAAAAACGTAATTAACTTTTTTTTTGTCTGTTTGTCGGTTTGTCTGTTTGTCGGTTTGTCTGTTTGTCTGTTCACGCTAATCTCAGAAACGGCTGAACCGAGTTGGATGCGGTTTTCACGAATATATTGTGGTATGCTTCAGTTATGCTTTAGTGTTTGTTTCATGTCAATCGGTTCATAAATAAAAAAGTTATGTCAAATTAAAGAATCACGTCGAACACTATTCTATGCTTATACATAGGCACCATTAATCTCCGCAACTATTTGACGGATTTGATTGAAATTTTGTACCGACATATTTTAGAGCCTGGCGCAACATAAAGACTACTTTTTACCGCGGGAAAACATCCGTTTCCCATGGGAATCGGTAGTATATTGTTTTTTTTAACGCCTGTTCCGGTCAACGAACGACGTCGATCATTGTTACTAGATAGGTAAATTACAATCTTCTATTCTATACATATAATAAAATTGTAGAAAAGTGCTGTCTGTACATTGAAAATAAAAATAAAAAAAATAGCAGGGGTTATTGTTATGTCGATGTCGAACCCAAAAACGTAATTAACTTTTTTTTTGTCTGTTTGTCGGTTTGTCTGTTTGTCGGTTTGTCTGTTTGTCTGTTCACGCTAATCTCAGAAACGGATGAACCGAGTTGGATGCGGTTTTCACGAATATATTGTGGTATGCTTCAGTTATGCATTAGTGTTTGTTTCATGTCAATCGGTTCATAAATAAAAAAGTTATGTCAAATTAAAGAATCACGTCGAACACTATTCTATGCTTATACATAGGCACCATTAATCTCCGCAACTATTTGACGGATTTGATTGAAATTTTGTACCGACATATTTTAGAGCCTGGCGCAACATAAAGACTACTTTTTACCGCGGGAAAACATCCGTTTCCCATGGGAATCGGTAGTATATTGTTTTTTTTAACACCTGTTCCGGTCGACGAACGACGTCGATCATTGTTACTAGATAGGTAAATTACAATCTATACATATAATAAAATTGTAGAAAAGTGCTGTCTGTACATCTATATTCTATACATATAATAAAATTGTAGAAAAGTGCTGTCTGTACATTGAAAATAAAAATAAAAAAATAGCAGGGGTTATTGTTATGTCGATGTCGAACCCAAAAACGTAATTAACTTTTTTTTTGTCTGTTTGTCGGTTTGTCTGTTTGTCTGTTTGTCTGTTCACGCTAATCTCAGAAACGGCTGATTCGAGTTGGATGCGGTTTTCACGAATATATTGTGGTATGCTTCAGTTATGCTTTAGTGTTTGTTTCATGTCAATCGGTTCATAAATAAAAAAGTTATGTCAAATTAAAGAATCACGTCGAACACTATTCTATGCTTATACATAGGCACCATGGCACCATTAATCTCCGCAACTATTTGACGGATTTGATTGAAATTTTGTACCGACATATTTTAGAGCCTGGCGCAACATAAAGACTACTTTTTACCGCGGGAAAACATCCGTTTCCCATGGGAATCGGTAGTATATTGTTTTTTTTAACGCCTGTTCCGGTCAACGAACGACGTCGATCATTGTTACTAGATAGGTAAATTACAATCTATATCTATACATATAATAAAATTGTAGAAAAGTGCTGTCTGTACATTGAAAATAAAAATAAAAAAAATAGCAGGGGTTATTGTTATGTCGATGTCGAACCCAAAAATGTAATTAACTTTTTTTTTGTCTGTTTGTCGGTTTGTCTGTTTGTCTGTTTGTCTGTTCACGCTAATCTCAGAAACGGCTGAACCGAGTTGGATGCGGTTTTCACGAGTATATTGTGGTATGCTTCAGTTATGCTTTAGTGTTTGTTTCATGTCAATCGATCGATTCATAAATAAAAAAGTAATGTCAAATTAAAGAATCACGTCGAACATTATTCTATTATACATAGGCACCATTAATCTCCGCAACTATTTGACGGATTTGGTTGAAATTTTGTACCGACATATTTTAGAGCCTGGCGCAACATAAATACTACTTTTTACCGCGGGAAAACATCCGTTTCCCATGGGAATCGGTAGTATATTGTTTTTTAACGCCTGTTCCGGTCAACGAACGACGTCGATCATTGTTACTAGATAGGTAAATTACAATCATTAATAGAATATGTTATAGTTACTTATTACCTTGGAATTGACTGGATTACCATGGGAAAAAAATTAAAAGGGCTCATCTAAATTCTTTCTACTTAAGTTAGTTTAGGCTGATATCATAAACTATAAGAATAATTTACCGAGGGAAATCATAGTACTCCCATGGGAATGAAAAAACATTGTTCTTTTACGGCTGAAGGTAGTTTGTAAGCTGTTGAATTTTAAGAATAATGTCGAACAGATTCCTTCCAGTTTCCCGTGGGTCTGAGATGTTATCCCGCGGTAAAAAGTAACATAAGTGTTGTTATTTCCAAGCCTAAACTAACTGTTTGCCAAATTTCATCCATATCTGTTCAGTAGTTTTTGCGAGAAAGACTAACAAATATGCGTCTATACAAAGTTTCGCGTTTATATTATTAGTAAGAGTTAATTCTATTACGAATAACTACTTTTTTTCTCTGTTAGTAGAATTTACTGAAACTTTATAATAATTTTTATTTATAATAAATATCTTTATAGAGAAGTTAAATAAAAATTATCGGTTTAGGAATCGCGGTTCAGCTTAGGATGGGCGTTTGTCGGTTGCATACGACGACTGCGCGCGCGGGTAGGTATATAAAGCGCGCCGAGAACCGCGCCGCGCCATTAAAGTAGGTTTTTTAGCTACCCAAAATGACTGTGATTATGATCCAAAATAAAAATAAGTATATATTTAAAAAAAAAACGCTGCTCATAGTCACTATTCCACGCGAACGAAGTCGCGGGCACAGCTAGTTTAATAATAAAATATGAAATATCATACTTCCACATATCACGTCACGTCTTTATCCCTTACGAGGTAGTCTACAATAGACGATGCCAATAATAATAAGAATCGAAGCCACGTTTAGCTGAATGGCTAAATGATGGAATCGACATTCAGATTTTTACGTAGGAAAAGGTATTTTTGTATGTACCTATGAAACTAAGGTATGAAAGGAAAAAAATATCGATTTTGATTTTATCTGGTATTAGAGAGAGGACCTTTATTTTTATTTAAAATTGGATTTTCATTTTTATGCTCTATTTATCGGTTACAAAAAGTAATGTACTATATCAAAGAATGCTGTCTGTCATTTAAGGTTTAATAAATGGAGCCTTGAAAGTGGAAAAACTAAGGTTAGTCTTTGTTTACGCGACCCTAAAACCTAGCAATTGTCATTTAATTGCTGATAATTGCGACTAAACAAAGGATTCATTAACTTTGCTTGCTGAACACTCAGACAAGAATGACGTCACTGGTTAGTGAGTAAATAATTACTTGCCATGCCTTCGGATAACCTGAAGATTTTCTATTAAGTACTTGGAGAATCTTGCGCAATTCTTTTGACAACATACCAACGATTTCTGATGCACGCCACTAACATTTTATGGTGATTGTTATTTTCAATGAATTGCTATTTAAAAAACTGGTGTCAAATTTTATAATGAGTACTTTTATAGACAAATCAAGGAGTTGTCTGGTACCTAGTATTTAGTTGGTGTTATGATCAGATGAAAAAAATTAATCTTTTAAGATATTTTAGTGATTGTGATACAATATGAAAAAAATACTAATACATTTTCCATCATTATTTTTATTTAAATTTAATAAAATACATGTACGAGAGACTACTTAGTTATATAACAAAAGGTAGTTCTTCAAAGGTGGAGGTGTGAGGAGGGAGTGGAGGTGCACACAGATGAATTAGGTACATACATTGATAGTAGATATATTTTCTTCGTAATTTCCCCAATATTTGAACAGTATTCAAAATTATAAGACCATATAAATGTGATTTACTTTTTTTAATTACATATGTAATCTTTTTTATTATTAATATATACATACTTATATATTTTATAATAATTGACATTATGGAATACGAATGTATTTATTCCACGACCTAAATACAGCTATTGTAGGTATTTATTTTAACCTAAAAAAGTAATAAGTGCTAAAATATTTAATTAAAGCTTAAAATGGCATAATGCAGGGATCAGTTAACGTTAGATTACAAAACATCTATACTAAGAAAGTAAATATGTTTTCACGTTTTTGTCTATATGTATAAACTTAAAATAAAATGAACATAAATACATGGGTAGGATAATAACTATACTTAATAGTTATTCAAATGACACAATACATTATCTAGAATTAATTTGTGTACGCTGTAGGTAGGTACCTAACATACAATAATGGACTGATCCAAATAAATGTTCACATTTTATTACAAGTAGGAAGGATTTTGAATACGTGAATATTTATATGGGACCTCACAGATGGAGCATCCATTAAAGTAATTCCATATTTCAAGTAAAAATATATCGGGTTATTATTTTTTGTTCCGGTCCTGCAAGGCCCGGATATGATGGTGATAAGAAAATATGTATAATTAAGTGTGTTAACGTATAATTTTAAACGTTAAACATATAACTCTTCAAAGTGTATGAATTTCTTCAATACCGTACGGAAAAGACATCGTAATTTTTTTTTCATTGTAATTTTTTTACCTCGTGTAAGTATAATAATGTATTGATTTGTAAAATCCTTCATTTTACGACATAATACTATCTCAATGGGTGCCAATGTTTTAAATATCCATTCATTTGTTTCTGCATTGAAATGTTAGTAATTTATGTCTATTCTAAAAATAACTTATTTTCAAGATTAAATGAAAAGGTATTATTGATTTTTGAAAAACTTTTTAAATTAATTCCTCCTTCTAGTCTTCGAATTTTTCTTTCTCACCAATCGGTCGTTGATTTCACATACCTGGAACAAAATATCATATTACGGTAAAAAAAATATTTTCAATATTTGTGTTGGTACTTTTGCTATATACATAGGTGTGTATACCTGTGGTCAATAGAAGGCGATAGAAGGACAATATAACTAACAAATATTATAGAACTAATAAAAATTCCAAACTTGAAAATCCCACGGGAGCGAAGCAGATATCAAAAACAACGATTTGTTAAAGAGACAAATAGTTACTCAAAGGTTTGCTATACCCTTGAAGGGCATCGCTAGTACTTATTAATAAATAAATATATATGGGACAAATCACAAAGATTGAGTTAGTTCCAAAGAAAGTTAGATACTTGTGTTATGGGAAACTATCTGAACGACTAACTAAACTTATTTTTTTTTTTTTAATTTATTTAAATTTTATAAACCATATTTTATAATAGATTATCCAACATCCAAGACAATCAGAAATTGTTCTTTTTCCCGAAGCCTTATTGCCTTGTTTCAGAGCCGAAAATCCCATAACAGCGCCAAACAGGCCTTATTTAAATCATGGTGCCAACTTCAAACGTGATTTGCAACCAATTAATCTATATCCGAACAAATAGGTCTAGTTTTTAATATTATCATAATACATAATAATTAATAATTTGGCTCGAACATTCTTCAATGAATGTTGTTGACCGGCCTTGTCGGGGCCTTGTCCTCAACCTTACGAGTTTCGAGAACTTTAATAATGATAATATATTATGCACCTAATTAAATGCATTAATAATGTGTATTTTGACAAGTCTATAACTTTGTTCAAGAGTATTTTAAAGAGGTATTATTACAGAAGTTAATAATAGTGGAGCGTCGGTGGCTTAACGGTTATAATGCCCGATATAAAATCGTGATGCACACGTTTAAACCCTACTCTACAGTCACGTACCAACAACTCTTTTCTGAGTTATATAAATCAGTCTGTTTACAGGTAGCAACCTGTCACTATTTGAATCTCAATTCTATCATTAAGCCAAATAGTTGAACGTGGCCTATTAGTCTTTTCAAGACTGTTGGCTCTGTCTACCCCACAAGTAATATAGACGTGACCATATGTATGTATGTAAATTAGTCTGTCTGAGAGTTAACGATGTGACCTATATCGCCCTAAAATATTTACTATAAACATAATAATCCAAAAAATTCTTAATTTTTTTCTACAATCTTGCATGTTGGTATTCTACAATAAATAATAATTATATGATGATGCAGATTAAAAAAGGCTGTGGGAGACTGGAGTCTGTACTAAGCAGAACATATATCTCAGTACAACAACCTCTCCCCACAAGGTATGAGCAGATATTTTTATTTTGGGGTTAATAGGGATCTCAGCACAAATAATTTTATATAGAACCAGTAAGCAGCTTAGTGTGCAACTTTGGTTATAGTCTCAAATGAAAATTTTAGTAAAAAGCAACAAGCGTGTGCTGACATATTTATCGAATTCCTTCCTTTAATCTTATTAAAAACCTTCTTTCCATCTTTTACTTAAACACAATGTAGATTTAATAAATTCAAATAATCACGCCTATATCCCTTGCGGGGTAGACAGAGCCGCCAACAGTTTTGAAAAGTGATAGGCCACGTTTAGCTGCTTGGCTTAATTATAGGATTGAGATTCAAATAGTAACAGATTGCTTGTCCATCGCCTAAAAGAACAATCCAAATTTCTTAAGCCAATCCCTTAGTCTCCTTTTAGTGGTCCTATTTATATCCTCCTTAGAAAATACTTATACATGCTGTTCAAAGTTTAATTTTATCTGAGGTTAGGCTTAAAGCTATTTAAAAGATATTACTTATTTTAAAGATATTACAAATGCTGCGTACATCGATAAAGAATCCTATTAATTCTCTGCTTCGAAGCAATGGAAAAAATACCAAGTCAATGCACCGAAAACATGATAACGATGTTTAGTTTCGTGAAATACTTTATTAAACAGTAAAAGTAGGTTGTTAAATGGTTGTTAATTATGAATTAAATGATAAAGTAGGTAAATAAACGATAATTGTCTAGTTCATTAGTGTTTACACGACTGGGTTATATTTATCATGTGGGTATGTAGCTATTATGGCTTGTTTGGCGCCAGGGCTAGTTACTAAAAATTTAATTCGAGATGCGACTTCTGATGTCTTAATTTAGACCTAGGTCTATAAAAATTACGAAGAGTGAGCAATTTATTTTATTGCCTTTCAAAAATTGACTTCGTTGTCCGCAGAATTCAGATCAATGAATTTGAATATTTGAATTCGTTTGCAATACTGTCTGTATTTATAATTCAAAAAAGAATTGTAAAAATCTCTAATAAATATTCTCACCTTATCCTCTAATAAAGAAAGACAGCGAAATTAGATTTTACTATCTTTATCATTAACTGTCTCATTTTAGTTTTGATCCTTGGATATTACTTAGTCATTGGCTCTAGGTATTACTTAGACATGCTAGGCAAGGGTGTTCAAATTACCAGGCTATAGACGATAGGCGTCTACCTATTTTCAGAAGTTTATTTTAATGGAAAGATAACCTTGTGGGATCTATTCTACTGGCAAAACCTATTTATTGATTTATAAGTTTTACACACATATATCGAGTCTTTATAGTAGTCCCGTAGACAGAGCCAACGATAATAAGACTGAAAGACCACTTCTAGCTGGATGATATTTTGAATAGAGATTCAGAGACATCGCCAATCCATCGACTAAATAAGAACCCCAAGTTTACAAGCCTGTCCTCTTATTGGCATTTACGTCTGCGTGAGAAAAGACACAGCTGGAACACACTATGCTTTTTCTTCGCCACCACACCAGCATGATGATGATCATGATGGATGACTGGGCTTATTTTAAAGGTAATTTTACTACATTCAAAGAATGAAATGAAGTGGGCATTATTTTGTCGGCCTCTGTGGCGCAGCGGTAGTACGCTTGTCTGTGACACCGGAGGTCCCGGGTTCGAATCCCGGCCAGGGCATGATGAGAAAAGAACTTTTTCTGATTGCCCTGGGTCTTGGATGTTTATCTATATAAGTATTTATTATAAAATATAGTATCGTTGAGTTAGTATCTCGTAACACAAGTTTCGAACTTACTTCGAGGCTAACTCAATCAGTGTAATTTGTCCCATATATATTTATATATTTATTTATTTATATTTATTATTGTATCAATACGTTAATTAGAAACTGAATGAACGTTACATAAATATGGTCAAGGCCCCAGCTTCCTCCACGCGCGCAATTAACTCCGTTTCGTAAACGCCGAGCAAGTGCATTCCGGTTGCAAGCGAAGTTTCCCGACAGGTTTGTCGTCGCAATGTGTTGGCAACCAATGTAGCGGTTTCCGCATTAGGAGTGGTTAGATTTATACAGCTATCTGGTAAAAAATAACTAAATTTTAGCCAGGTATGCTTGATAATTTATAATATGCGAGGTACATATGTACATGTGCCGTGTGGATTCCGGCACTTAAGAATAGAACTACTCCATATCTTTTACATGGATGTCGTAGGCCTGTCGAGATTAGAATCTCAATTCCATTTTGAAGCCACTCAGGTGAACGTGGCCTTTCAGTATTTTCAAAACTGTTGGCTCTGCCTACCCCGCAAGGATAATAGACGACTAAATGTATGTATGCACATACATATAAAAAGTCACGCCTGTTTGTCGGAGGGGTAGGCAGAGACTTCATCTTTCCACTAGCTACGATCCCTGGTTTGATAGATAGAACCCATTAGGTTTGACGGACTTATAAGTATTGGACAAAGAACAATTCCATCGTTCGACCATCTAGCTAAACTAAGCCTTCGAGTCTTATAGCTATTGGGCTGTCTACCCCGTAAGGGATTAAGACATGATAGTTATGTTAAGCCTGAGATATATTAAAAGGTTGAGGATCAATACCATAATTACGTATCGATCAACGTAACCCTGCAATTTGGCATGTAAGTTTTTTATGGTGTATAAGAATTATCTCGAGTTGGGTAGGTAATGAAAATTTAAGACCCAAATTTTCGGGGGAAAAGGGTTATATTTATTTTTGTTTGCGATATTCTACACATAGTACCTACCCTTAAAAACGCGTTGCTAATATCCGATTGTCACTTTAAAGTTATTTCATTGTCATTAAACATTACATGTAAAAATGGGACAGGGCCGGCCTTGTCTGACTTTTAAGGACCAAATTTTGAATGTCTTAAAAAAAGGACATTTTAGGAGTAATCTTCGGATATGTATGAAAACAGGAAGATTATGGAGGAAGCGGGAGAGGTCTGCAAGGATCGTAGCAAGTGGAAATCCATAGTCACTCTCTACTTTGTTTGTATGTACATTGCTATTGCTATGTGTAGAATAGCTTGTTATTTAAAAACCTTTCACGGTAAGAAAGGTATCATATACTGTAGACACGGGTACATTATATTGGAGTAAATAATGCAGCTGCCTTTCGCTACATTACTTGTCTATTTGTGGCGTGTGGTTCTCTGCACCAATAGGAAAAAGAACAGGACCTCTCCATCTCTTTCCTATGGATGTCGTAAAAGGCGACTAAGGGAAAGGCTTAGAAACTTGGTATTCTTCTTTTAGGCGATAGGCTAGCAATCTGTCACTATTTGAATCTCAATTCTATCATTAAGACAAACAGCTGAACGTGGCCTATCAGTCTTTTTAAGACTGTTGGCTCTGTCTACCCCGCAAGGGATATAGACGTGATTATATGTATGTATGTATCTGTCAATTTAAGTGCAGACTGCAAGCATTGTGTATGTAATGTCCCTAACTATAGCACGCGAGCATACGTTGTAATAATTCGTTGCTACAAGGACACGCACGCATAAAAGAACTGGTTATCAGTTAGACCATTTCTTGCAAAAGATGTAGGATTTGAAAATTTTGACAACATTGCCCAATACGTGAGGAAATCGTCGAAACAGACAGACAGACGGCTGATGTGACGTATGACAGACTATGAAAGACTCACAAGTATCTACTTGGGCAGTGGAGAAACATATAATGAAATTGCCTTTCTAATTTGCTGTAGTACGCCGATCATAGGCCGTGAAGTAATGCATTTGCTCGCATAAAAATAGATTTTTTATTATATTCGACCCAAATGTTAGGTTTCTCGTGGGCAGTGAAAGTAAAGAAATAATGCATCAAAAGGAGAACACGCTTAATTCAAAAGAGATTTAAAAAAGGATAAAGGTTTTTTTTGTGCAATCACTTCAAGGTTACATGTATATGCAAAGATAATTTTAGATATATAATTATCGTAAATGACTGTTCGGTATAGTTCAAAGTTGAATGTAAGAAAATAATAGCTCGAGTACCTACCTAATCTACACAGTAGATATCTTTAATTAATTAAGTTGAATTCTTAAGTTGTGTGCAATACATCTCAATTTTTAGTATACAAAAACTCACCAATGTTTTACGTAGTGAACAGCGATGAATACTTGTTTTGAAACATCACGAATCAGGTAATTCGATTCAGCTCCTCAATCCAAATCCAACGAATGGTCTCCTTCTTTCTGAAGAGTTTGAGCATGACGATGTACTGCTGTTCTTCCTTGAAAGACCAGTGGACATCGTAGATTTCGACTCCTTAAAGATCCGATCCAAAACTTGTCTTATAGTTGAATGCTTTCTGTCAAATGGATTTGGGAACATTTTGGTCGGCGCGTGCGTTCGTCTACGCGTCTTTCACTGGAGTGTTAGTACCCTCCATTTAAGCAGTGGGGGCGCTTGCAAAACAGGGGCCAAGTTCAAAGTCGCCGGTGTTTGATGTGCCACCAGATGTTATGAAATGTGTGGCGAAGAATATTGACTGATCAATAAGGTGATGAAATTGCGTCTCGTCTTTGTGTCGTCTGCGTATTGATTGGTTACATTTGTTGTGTCATTTTTTTTTTGGGTCTTCACCAAACTGAATATACCTTATACTTAATCGAATTTGATTATCGGTATTGAATCAAAATTGGAAGTAATAATGAAGTTGCCAGTAGTGCTGATGGCTGGCTGTCAAACTTTGCCGAATCCTTGAACAGAATGCGATCCTGGGGTTAATATGGACCCAAAACTTTTAAGACAATTGGGAAAATGCTACGATAATATAAAATATAGGTTAGCAAATAGAGACCCATAAGCCCAAGAAAACAAGGTAATTTATCGGGTTAATACACTTAAAAATGTACAATTCATTCATGCCTTAAATATGTAGTTTTAATTAAATATACTACTATTTTTAAAATACGGCCCCATAAAAAATGATAAGAAACCAGAAACGCTGACGTGTTTTTGTAAGAAGACACAATTTGAAAATAATATAGCTATGAATGTAATATGTAGTTCAATCACAAAAGCCTTCATCTTGACCAATCGACTAATGCCAAACTTAACAATCTATAAATAACTCGAGAAACGTAGATAAACAAAAACTAGATACGCAACTTTAGCATGAATTTCGTAATTAGTTTTGTTCTTATCTTACGCACGTGTTGAACAGCGTGGCAGACAAACACAAATAAAACATTAATAGATGAAAAGAACTTTATTGCTTGTCTTTATAACGTTACACAGGAGCACTAACAGTGGAGTAACATTTGTATCACCTATATATATATACCTACATACATATACCTATACCTATATAGTAGAAAAAATAATAATAAAAATAGATAGAAAAAACAAAAATAAAAATAGTTTTCTTAATAAATGTTACCTAGTTTTCTTAACAATTTTATGATGAAATGCTTAAAATTTCTCAATTCGCCACTATCGAATAAAAGTTTTTGTTAAAATCATTGAAAGACACAGTTTGACAAGAACTGATTTTCGTTTTGTTTTTAGGGGACGATATTTTTTTCTTTGGTTTTTTCCCTCCTACTTGCTCACGCGGCCAAGTCTTTAACAAAATATATTACGGGAAAAGTGGCTCAAGTCCTATGAAGAAGAAACAATAAAGACCTTAGAGGCCTAGTCTTTAGTAGTAAAACATCATGAGATTAGTAAGTCTTCTAGTATTGTATGAAATTAGTGGCTCTAGTCTACTAAAAAGGAAAAAAAAAGTTAAAGTGCTCTAGTTTTCAGTTATAAAGAGGACAATAAAAACCACGTAGAGTATATTTTTGTTTTTCTTTCATAGACACAGTGTTACCTACACACTTCTTAATTTACCGAAAACTTGTTTCTAAATTTCATCAATAGCCACAGATTAAAAAGAAATAGATTATTTTTGTTTATATAGGTTTCGTTTTTTCATCATAAAGCTTTCACCTCTTCCAATAACATCTTTTATTAAATCTTTGATATCCACAGATTAACAAAAACAAGATAATTATGTAGCTAAATACAATCAAAGATATAAGATAATCCAATGGCTTTGGGTATATTTAGATTTTCTGTCATAACCCATTTCGACTACAAAATTCACCGCTTCCAACTGAAGCATTTTTTTTAAATATTGATAACCACAGATCAACAAGTACTAGATACGCAACTCGCAACTCGATCACGCATGTCGTAATTAGTTTGGCCATTAATTTATCTTGAGCACGTTTTGTATAGCGTGGCAGACGGACGCAGAACAATTGTGCGGTCAAACGATCAATGATTAGGGTCATGTTGTGATAACGACTGTTTTGTTTACTGATGAATTCATTTAAACGTCTGCCAAGTTTCTATAAGCGATAGCTTATATTTTTTGAAAATCAATTTATTTCTAAATACTAGCTGTTGTCCGTGACTTCGTCCAACTTAAACTTCTATAAATTTTAAGTATTATGTTATTCAAATGTCTAAGGTAGGTATATTATCGCAGAGGTTTATGAATGTCCGTTCAGTATTTTTTTCAGCGTGATAGAGTAACAATCATAAGTATACTTACAATTAGTAGGATTAGAATTGTAGCATGTGTATTATTTATTTTAGCTTTTTTATTATTACGCTCACTGCTTGGTAATAGTTCGCCCTTCCTAGGATTTCAAATTTTTTTACTATCAATCTTTCTTTATAATTTGTCAACAAATTTTATCGGGAAGGAGTAATGAACATACATACATACTTAAATATATCGTATTTGTATTATTATAATAGTAAAATAAACACGAGACGCGGGTTCATTGACTTCTCGCTGAAGCTTAACAAATCTTTAAAAATTCCACCCATTTCTAACTTTTGGTGATAAAACTAAGTAGTTATTCACTAGCAGTGACATAAATGCACCTAGACTGTACTGTATCTAAGCCAATAAGCAATTTATTGCATGCCTGACTTTGATAAAGTTGGGCCCGAAATTTAATTACATGTTAGGGACATATTGTGTGACAGTGTTGACTAAGTTTTAATGAATAACTTTAGCGGCGATCTACTTGGTCTTAGATATAATGTGTCCATTGTCCTTCCGAAACCTCAGACTAAATAACAATTTAGTCTGAGGTTTTAGGACAAAACAGAAATATGGTTTTAATAGTTGCTTACGAAAAACTGCCTAAGTTTAAATTGAAGTACCTACATTTTATGTTTTTGTGACATAGTGAATTAATAATTTATTAATTTCTTAAGAAATAAGTTCAAAGTTTTCCTCTAGTTTTATTTCTACTTTTTCCTTGTTTTAGATAGATATATGTACTTAATTATATAAACTATAAAATTATTCGTAAGTTTGTTTTTGAAATGAAACAGAAAATCAATTTTTATTTAATTGAAATTGTGACAATGAATTTGGATTAATTTTATTTGAATGAAAAGTCCGATTATAAGGAAAACTTAATTAAAATGATGGTGAGGAATCTTCCACGCTTAATCCATTTTTAATTGCTGTTTATTAGTTTGAGAAATCGATTTGGCAACATTTAAATTGTTTAGCACATAACATAATAGATATTGATTTTAATATATAAATTTGATTATCAATAGATGCATTATTTTAAAATAAACTGTAGTTTATTGCCGATATTTCTAAACAAAATCTTTCACAATTGAGAGTACCTACTCAGTTCCTATCTGAAAGAAGTAAATTGATATATCGAATATTCTCTAAATTCTAATCTGTCGATTAGTGGATTTAAATTTTGTTGATTATACCTACTCATATTTATAATCTCTTTGGTATCTTGATCTATATAAATATATATTAATAATTCATGATAGCATCTAAGTACATTGTGCAAAACACATGGTAAGTAGCTTAAATGTTAATTAATTACATTAGACAATTTCATAAAATTATATCCGAACGTAATTAATAAAGTAGAACTCATTGAACTATCAACTTATTACGTAAGTAAGTAAATATTTTCGTCAATAAAGGATAATTAAAATTAATGATATAAGTACTAATTACATTATCGAAATACCGTTATTTTTCTAAATATTTTAAAACAGGTATAACATTAAAACAAAAACATCATAATATTATTTGTTAACGTGTTAAACTGGTTTAACTGAATGTTACAATATTATTACGTCGCGATGCGATAAAAATAAATGTTACAACTATTGGTTCATAAGAGGCAACACTAGGTGATTATTTAATTTTGTTTATTACACATGCATAATAAATGTGTATATTTAGAACTTCATTGACTAATATATCACGTTTTTGCTCTTATGCGGATCTTACTTACATTTTTTTAATGCAATTACGTCAAAGTAATTTGCCGTACGGTGCGCTGCTCTTTAGAATAGGTTTCCATCAATTTGAATAAAGTGAAAGATTTCAAAAAGTATAAGGCATACGAAACAAAATCGTGATGCGCAGGGCTTGGGTTCAAATCCTACGTCGATTATGTACACTACGATATGGCGCCCTTTTTAGTTATGCACATTCATTAAATTTATTTGATTATTAACCGATACACTTACGGTTAGGGAAAACATTGTGAGGAAACCTGCACATTTAACAAGTTAGACCTTGAGTTACTCCAGGGTAACAGGTTCTTTTGCTTCATTACATTAACGTTCATAACTCTCTTCATATAAGCTCGGCGGTATCGGATACTTTTTAAGAAATATAATAATGATTACTTTTGTAGATAAGTTGTGGAGTTTAATGTCATTTAAATTAAAATAGACACAAATCGGTTTCAATAACATTAAATCTAAATTAAAATGGTTTTGGTTTTCCGAAAAAAAAAATAAAAGATGGCAATCTATTGTACTTATTTAAAAAAAAAATCATCTGCCAAATGTATTCATGAAATTTCAAGTGCAATTTTAATAAACTCAACAAGTTATTGAAATATTTGAAAGCTATTTGGTCTAGAGTCGGGCACAGAGATAGAACAGACTAGATCTCGCGCTGCTGTAATTTATTTGCCAGCCAAATAGCGTAGGAAACCTTTATGCTATCTACCAACATTGATAAGACCTATGCCTTATCAACGTTCATCACCATAATTATTGACCGAAGTAAAAAAAATACTACCTATTGTGCTATTTATAAAATAGTAATTTCAGTATAGTCTAAAAAACAACCTTTACCCGAAGTCTTCAAAGTAATCATTAATCAATTTGTTTTTAAATGGGTGGGTCAACATGTGGTATCTAGCTAGACAGTTCTACCCGTATACCTCTGTTCTAGAGTTTTTATCAAATTGCTGTTATCTTCATAAAATTGACAGCTTAAAAAGTTCGCTAAGTTGATCGCCCTATTTGCACAGGAGCTTGGAAACAAACTTAAGGCTTCTTAAAAGTTTGGAATACAACAACCTTCATTTTTGAAAGATTTTTATTTATCTTACTTATTCGTCTAATAAAACTCTTGCGTTACTCAGTGGCATGGGTATCTGGCAGCGTTAAATATTAAACTAATAAAAAAAACAAATCACATCTTTATGAAAAAAAAGCATATACGTGCGTCAATTTATTCTGAGACAAAAATCTTAGGCAATACAATGGTTGAAAATATGATGTTACTTTGTATAAAAACTCTGACCTAAGTTTTTGTTTTCTCTCGTGTATGTACCTACAAAAGTTATTCAAAAATCAACCTTGTAAACAATAATGAAGCTATTGGAAATTTCTGTTTCAATTGGAATAATTTCGTATCTAGTATGCCTAATTACTAACAATTAAAGCTTAATTGAAATGAAAAGTTCAATCATCCAAATGAGCGGATTGTGAATCAGCGCCGGCGTTTGTTTTCGCAACTGTTGGCTAAATAATGTCGTGTACCCAACAACAGCTATTGTCAAATTAAATGACATTTTAATGTGAATTTTTTGAGTAAGTGACTGGGTTTTTGGATGGAAAAATTATTATAAACACGCTCAAATAGAACCATGCTACAAACTGGTTGAAGTGGAAATAAGTGTGATAAATTGGCATGAAACCCTTAGGCTATGGGTACAACTCTGTACATGCTAAGACAGACAGATGAAATAAAGGAAACCTTGATAGGCTTCAAATTATCTTGTGCAGTACGAGATAAGTTCACGGTGTTACCGTGGTATCTTTGATTGGATGATTAGACCGAATTGAGGCGGCAAAAGGCTAATCTTCTAGACTAATCTTCATAAAATTTTGCACAATCATAAGAAGTACTAAGAAGGACATAGGGACACTAGATAGGATATTAAGTACTTTGGGATTTCCACTAAACGGCCAAAAATAGCTAGTAATAAATAAAAAATGTCTGGACATCAATGGACTTGTTGAAGTACATTACTCTGCCTACCTAAATAAATAAGTTTATTTAGTAGGCCTGTTGACTTTCCTATAACGTTCACGGTCGGGTTCATAAATATGTATGTATCTGAACTGCTGAAAAAGTATGGAAATGGCCATAAATGGTCTCTTCTTTGAAAAAGGGCGGCATTATAGGATAAAAGATTTCTGCACTGCGGACAATTTAATACCTTTAGTTTTTGATCTTCTCTTTCTTATTATAATGTTAACTAATTTGAAGTCTGCTAAAGTAAATAATATTTAAGAACAAACCACATATTGCGCTAGCCCCAAAGTAAGACTTGTGCTTTGGGATACTAACTGAATCATATGTATTTTGTTTTATAATTATAACTTAAATAGATTAACATTTCAATCAGAAAAAGATCGTTAATTATTATGTCCCGACTTGACCGGGAATAGAATCTGGGACTGAGAGGCAAGCGCAATATTGAACGCAATATTTTTCAGACTCTGAGCAGAGCACTTGAGGGGAGACCGATGCTCAATGATTATAATTTACAGCTGAAAAAATCTATAAACGTAGGCGTACTGGCATAGCTAGAATTGTTCATAGACTAAAGACTTTATTGCAAGATTAAGAAGATATTTATAAATTATATTATGTATATCTACCACACAAGGGATATGGATGTGATTATATTTGTGGTACACGAGAGGCCGCCCGCGACTTCGTCCGCATAGAAACCTTATCAATCCCGCGGGAACTCCGGGATAAAAAGTAGCCTATATATTATTCTGGGTCTTCAGCTACCTACATACCAAATTTCATCGTAATAGGTTGAGTAGTTTTTGCGTGAAAGAGTAACAAACATCTATACTGACATACTCACAAACTTTCGCATTTATAATATTACTTTATTTATTAGTAGGATTTATATAGATGTTTGTATACATACAGATAGACATTTACCCCTTCATGCTTCTGCCTTGCGTGATTATTCATATTTAAAGGGATCGTTACAGTTGAAAAGTCTTTGTCTAGATGGAGGACTTATAGGACTTATAACTTGCAATTACAAAGGTTATTTGAATCACTACCACACTACCATAATTCCAGCTAAACATGTTTTCAAGACTGCTCACCAAGCTACGTCTACCCCGCAAGGAATTCAGACGTGATTATATGTATGTAAAGGATAAATGTCATTTAATAGAGATAATAAGGGTAAATCTCAAATAACTTGTGCTATTACTTAGCAATTATGGTCCTAATAGGGTTTTCGACACCGGTTCAGCGATTATACCTTGGTTGGATGGGTTCAACGGTCAAAGACCATTGCAATAGTGTGATTAGTCTATGCATGATTATAAATGCCGTTTGCCGTGTGGTTCCCGGCACCAATAGAAAAAAGAATAGGACCACTCCATCTCTCTCCCATGGATGTCGTAAAAGGCGACTAAGGGGTAGGCTTATAAACTTGGGATTCTTCTTTTAGGCGATGGTCTAGCAACCTGTCACTATTTGAATCTCAATTCTATCTTAAAGCCAAACAGCTGAACGTGGCCTATCAGTCTTTACAAGACTGTTGGCTCTGTCTACCCCGCAAGGGATATAGACGTGATTAATGTATACATACATACATACATAAAATCACGCCTCTTTCCCGGAGGGGTAGGCAGAGACTACCTCTTTCCACTTGCCACGATCTCTGCATACTTCTTTCGCTTCGTCCACATTCATAACTCTCTTCATACAAGCTCGGCGGTTTCGGGTACTTTTGACCTGACCCTTTACCAGGACGTCCTTAATTTGATCAAGATACGTTCGTCTAGGTCTTCCCACTCCGACCTTTCCCTCCACGCTCTCCTTGTATATCTGCTTAGTCAACCTGCTTTCATTCATCCTCTCCACATGACCGAACCATCTTAACATACCCTTTTCTATTCCTGTAACTACATCTTCTTTCACATCACAACATTCCCTTATCACGCTGTTCCTTATCCTGTCACTCAATTTCACACCCATCATACTCCTTAACGCTCTCATTTCCACTGCATTTATTCTGCTTTCATGCTTCTTTTGCCATACCCAACTTTCACTCCCATACATTAATGTCGGGACCAACACGCCCCTGTGCACAGCCAGTCGAGCCTTTTTGGATAGTTTCTGACTGCTCATAAAGGCATGCAAAGCTCCATTCACCATGTTCCCCGCGTTCACTCTCCTTTCAATATCACTATCATACTTGCCATCTGATGTAAACTTTGATCCTAGATATACAAACTCTTTCACTTGCTCCACTTTTTCTCCTCCAATCAAAATATTACATGCTGTCATTTCTTTCTCCATTTCAAAAACCAGTGTTTTAGTTTTACTTACGTTCACTTTCATTCCTTTCTCTTTTAAAGCTTCATGCATACAGTTTACCATCTCCTGTAACTCCTCCACTGATGACGCCAGTACAACCTGATCGTCGGCATAGAGCAGACATTTGACGAGTAACTCATTCATCCTTAATCCACTTTTAGACTCTTTCAAATCTGTCAAACAGCTATCCATAAATAGGTTGAACAGCCACGGTGACGCAACACATCCTTGCCTAACGCCTTTCTCAATCTTAAACCACTCAGTGTGCGCTCCGTTTATCCTGACACAAGCACTCGAATCCTCATATAAGGATTTCAGTGCTCGTATTAAGAGACTGCTCACCCCATGCATAGAAAGTGCTGACCACAATTCATTCCTCTCAACTCTGTCATAGGCCTTTTCCAGATCTACGAATGTGCAATAGACTTTTTGACTCTTGGCCAAAAACTTTTCGGCTATGCACCGCAAGGAAAAGACGTGATCAGTACATCCCATTCCCTTTCGAAATCCCGCTTGAGCATCCCATATTTTGTCATCAGTTTCATTCCTGACTCTATTAATCAATACCTTAGCATACAATTTGCCGACGACGCTAAGCAGGCTTATACCACGATAATTTTTGCAGTCCAGCTGTGACCCTTTTCCTTTGTAAAGTGGCACGATAACAGCCTTACACCAATCTTTTGGTACTCGGCCGCTTCTCCAACACAAATTGAAAAGGCAGTACAACTGACTAGCTACTACGCCTTTTCCTGCTTTAAGCATCTCGACCGACACTCTATCACACCCAGCAGCCTTTCCCGCTTTCATACTCTTAAGTGCTTCCACAATTTCGAACATTTCAATTTCGCCTTCCATCTCATTCTCTTTTTCTTCGCTATAGCAGAAATCTTTCTTATTTCCTTCCTTTTTTTCAAATCAACTTTCAAAATAGTCGTTCCATATCTTTAGTACACATTCTTCTCCTTTCACAACGCTACCATCCTGGCATCTGATCCTAGTCAGCTCTCTGGTTATAGTATTTCCTCGGGCTGACCTTACGGATTTCCAGAATACTTTCAGATTTGACTGAAAGTCTTCTGATAGCCTTTTATCAAAAACCTCTTTATACTCTTCTTTCTTTCTAATCACAGCTTTCTTAACCAAATCTTTCATTTTCTTATATTCCTTACGTGCTTCATTCACATCTTCATCTATAACCTCTTGCATTCTTAAGTTAGCTTTTGCTGCTAACAAATCCAGCCATGCTTTCTTCTTTAATCGCACAAGTTCTTGCACATCTTTACTCATCCACGCATTTTTGTGATTTTTTCCTTTCCTTCTTCTACTTACACCACACACTTCAACAGCTACTTTCACAATTCTTTCTTTAAATTCCTTCCATCCATCTTCAATATCGCTCATTTCATCTAAATCTTCAAATTCATCCTTCAGTCTATTAATATACTTCTTACCTACATCCATATCTTGCAAATTTTCCACTTTTACTCTTTCCAAAGCGCTGGTTTGCTCCCTTACCCTGTGCCGCCAGCGATTGAAGATACCCCTTATCCGGGATATCACCAGTAAATGGTCCGAGTCAATGCCAGCACCGCGATATGCACGGGTATCCAGCACTTTGTTCTTCAATCTTTCATCTACAATCACAAAGTCTATCATACATTTTAATGTATGTATGTATGTATGATTATAAACACATAAAATTATTATTAAATACTTAAAAACTGAATTGAATCTCAATTCTATTATAAAGCCATACAGCTGAACGTGGCCTTTCAGTATTTTGAACTTTTTGCTCTGCTTCACCGCAAGGGATATAGACGTGTTTGTTTGTAATCTCTTAATTGCATAGAAATTTACACAGTTACAAGAAAAAGTAAATAGTTATAAAACAAATGTAAAACACCTGCAATGGCGGACTTATCCCATGAAGGGATCTCTTCCAGTCAACCGGCAAACAATAAAGGAACTAGATTATTATGTAAAAAGCGGCAAGCCACTGTGATTTTTGAGTGTGTGATTGTGACTTGATTATATATACGTATGCATTACGAGTATATGTATCACTACATAGTATAAAACAAAGTCGCTATTTTAGTCTGTTTGTCTGTATGCTTAAATCTTTAAAATTACGCAACGGATTTTGATGCGGTTTTTTGTAACAGGTAGAGTGATTCAAGAGGAAGGTTTTAATGTATAATTTATGCCGAATTTTGCACCCGTGCGAAGCCGGGGCGGGTCGCTAGTTTACATATATACTCTGCTCATTCTCTGGAGTTATCTCAAGTAACTATCTACGTTTGTGTAGCTATGTTAGCATGTTATTCTGCACCTAGGTGGTCAGATAGGTCAAGACTAACGAGAATATGATATGCTGTATCGTGTTCGGTCAGTGTTATTTTTGAACCTCTAGCAACAAGAGGGGTGTTATAAGTTCGCCATAATGGTCTGTCATAGAAATGAGATTCAAATTTCTTTGTGGTCTGTGAATCCACGTCGTACTTTTAAATGTGGCGTGCCGTGTTATTTTCTAATGGTGCCGTGTGATTCCCGTACCGCGCCATTAGAAAAAAGGACCACTCCATCTCTTTCCCATGGATGTCGTAAAATGCGACTAAGGGATAGGTTTATAAACTTGGGATTCTTTCTGTTACTTTTTAAGTCTCAATTCTATAATTTAGCCAAACAGCTGAACGTGGCCTATCAGTCCTTTTAAGACTGTTGGCTCTGTCTACCCCGCAAGGGATATGGACGTGATCATATGTTTGTGTGTATGTACTTCTGAATGTGAATCCGATTTGAATTTGCCTTTTTTGTTGTAGTTTTAGTACATCCAAAGTTTATCTTCTATGCTAGACTAGTAGCAAACATAGTATATGCAAGCTGTATCTTTTTCCGTGCAGATTGTAAAAAGTCAATATACCCTGCTTCGACAAATAGTTTTCTTAAGCAGAATGCTGAGCAGGTTTCATGCTGGTCCGGTTGAGACGAAAAAACATGGCGTGTGTCGGCTGCCTTTCAGATTCTATAAGAGTTGTTCATTGCTTATAAACTTAGAATCGAGCGATGGGCTATTATCTGTCATTATGTGAATCTTAATTCCATTTTATTCATTTTAGCTGCATTTGGCATTTCAGCCTTTTAAAAACTACTAACTCTGTCTATCCTGTAACGGATAAAAACGTTACACGTTTACGTAAGAAATATTATAGTTTGTGGTCCCTCGTTACATGTTTTCCCTGTTCCTGATACTGGAGTTAATAACAAAGATTTTCCCGGATTTCCACTCCTGAGGAAATTCCAGGAATGTCTCCTAATTGCTATTAATAACGTTGTGAGGCTCATAGTCTGGATGAAAATACCTACATATCATATAAATTATATTTTTTATGTTAATACGTGTTATTGGTTAAAATTGTAATAAATCATCGTTTATTGCATCATGAATCAGGTTTACACGTAATAATCATGGTGATTTGATATGTTTTTGCTTTTTAACTCCACAAAAGAGAACAACCTGATCTATCTTATTACTTTCTTACTTATGACCAGTTGTGACGTCAAATGTTAGAAAAATAGATAACTATTAAAAAGTGCAACAGTAGTGTGCGCAATTGTGCCATTATCATCTGCTGACTAAACTATTATCGCATCAAAAACAGGAAAATAATTTCATCAAATTACTACCTCTTTCAACTTGACTTTTGAGCAGTGGACTAAGTTTTTCTATCTCTCAATAACCTACATAAGTATATCTTCCCCGCGCTCAACGTAAATCTGGCATCTTAAAAATCTAAATAAATGGACAGCACAAAATGTTAATTTAACTTTAATTTTGATCTTTTTAATTTGTTTTAGTTTGAAATAATTAAGTTCATTACGTTAATAACTTTTAATGGTAGTGCGGACTAAGGTTATACTGGCGCTTTAGAAGCAATGAAACTTTAATTAATGTAATATTAGACAATGAATTATCAATTTTAGATATCTTCTATACCTTTCTTGTTAATAGAAACTGAAGCTTTTGACATTTGAAAGACTACCCTTTCCGAAATTACTCATAATTTTCTACAAAACCGTTCCTGATTATCCATATTTCAGAATAAATTACTCCATAATTAGGCCAACGCCATTTTAAACTCATCAAACAAAGCGGATCCTCCAATTGTACGAAACTAAGAATAGAATGGAAAATAACAGATCTGCGCCGCACTGTTTTTGGTAAATATTGCCGGGTTGGTAATGAAACAAATGGACGTTGCGATTAAAATTATATTTATTTCTAAGTATTGTCCTCGTTAACAGCTCATTCTTCGGCCCCCTCAAACGGGAATGACGTAAGAATGACGTCCGTCGCTACTTGTTCACTCAATCTGAAACAATGAAAAATAAGT
Organism: Amyelois transitella; assembly: GCF_032362555.1. Lineage (NCBI taxonomy): Eukaryota > Metazoa > Arthropoda > Insecta > Lepidoptera > Pyralidae > Amyelois > Amyelois transitella. The sequence goes on along the minus strand of NC_083512.1, from coordinate 2,943,262 downwards.
GTAAATAAGTGTGTTTTATCTTCACCACCAATAAATTTAATTACGTTCAAATTCTGCTTTAACTAAAAATTGATTAATTTATACACCATGATGTTTTATCAGTGGGGTCATTTTTGCTCGTGTTGACAGGACACATAAGACATGATCCGTAAAAGAAAAACGTCTGTTTTTAAAGTCTGGTGATATTTAGATGTTAACATAAAAAGGATAGGACCAATCCATCTCTTTCCCACGGATGTCGTAAAAGGCGACTAAGGGATAGGTTTCTAAACTTGAGATTGTTCTTATGGGCGACGGGTTAGCAACCTGTCATTATTTGAATCTCAACTCTATCATTTAGCCTGACAGCTGAACGTGGCCTATCAGTCTTTCAAGACTACTGTCTCTGTCCACCTCGCATGTATACGTGATTATAACAATGAATAAAGTAAAATTAAATGTTTGTAGAAAGTAAAGATTTCAGTTTACGACGGGAATCCCTTTCTTTAATAACTTTTGTAATCCATTGCGTAATTTGGTATTAAGCGAATAAAATAGAGCAGAAAAGGACGCTTAACCAATCTAGACCGAAAAATAGAGACTAATTTCATAGAAATGAGTTACTATGTTGAATGTTGGGATTAATCTATGTAATTTATCATGCCTGTACTGGAGCGGTGTAATTTAGTCAGCTTTTGATTGTACTAAGGCTGGGTTTAGGTCCCGTTTATCTTAATTTATCATTCCCTCGGAAAATGTTCGGATATGTCCCGAAAAGATTTGAATGGCGTTCAAGATCGAGTTAAGTGCTCTTTTTATTATTAAGATTAAGCTAATCATAGCTTAATACCTTTTTCTTGACTATGAATCTTTATACATGCTTTGTGGAAGCATTCGAATACAATATCGGTATAAAAAGCTTTGAAAATGCAATAAAGACGTATTTTATTCATTTTATGATAATTTCTTAGGTCATATGTGTAACAATCCGGAAATTGGAATTTTATATTCGAAATTTTTTGAAATTTAATACATGTCTTTTTAAATTTGAATTTGCCTAAAACTAGTGCAATTTTTATCATACATGTTACTGACATATGAGAAAATTAATTAAATGTTACAATTGAAAAAAAAGTTATTTTATAAATTTATAAATAAAATTTTAAATGCATTTTTTACAACTGTGATTAATGAATAGGCTTTCAGTTGAAACCTTAAGACTGAAGCTAGTGTGATAGAATTATGGCTTAGGGCTTTAATTAAAATTGTACAAAGTTTAGATTCTATTTGACGTTAATAGACTGTAAATTTTATTTACAAATACTACAAAAACTTTAATAATACCTAAAGATCTCATTGCTTACGGAATATGATGATCATAGGCAAGAAAAGGTATATGATTGTTGGTACAAATTATTCTAAATAACGCCCTTGAAATAGTCTTGCAATGTAAACTAAAGTATTCAATAAAACAGTTCAATTAAGTTAATTTGCACATTGTTGTGGAAAAGAAAATTGATTGTAAACAAAGTTTCACCGCATGGTTGGACATTAAATTTGCATTGTGAATTGAGAATGCAAATTAATTACACTTGCATCGGGGATACTGGCTTGTAAATCGGTAATTTCGAATGAGTGCCATTACATATAACTACCAATAAACATCATAGTATGAATAATAACGAAAGAGCATTGGTGGACCTTTATGGAGTACGATTTAAATGTGTTTGCGAAGATCAGACGGGAGTCGCTTCGTGTAAAAACCTGTCTTACCCAGGATCATGGTCAAATGGATAGCACGAGCTCCTCTGAGAGGTGAGGATGTAACCAGGTCTAATGCCAGGAGCGAAAACGATAAATAAAAATCATATTTCGTAAGTAAACAAGGAACAAATTACGGTAGTTGTTTGAAAACATTCAAGAAAATGCGCAATTATTATACTAAAAAGGAAAACTTGAAATGATCCCTTTTGCCAACAAAACTTCTTTGAAGTCTTTTACGGAAAATAATTCCGCGAGTATTGTTCAACTTTTTATTTGTTAATGTTGTATTCAATAGTAATGAGCTACATCTTTAGTACCTATGTGTATTAAAACAATCTAGATTTTTGATGTACATAGTGGGGCACGCAATTGTTCACGTCTTTTTCCTCGCGGGGTAGACAAAGCCAACAATCTCGAAAAGACTGATAGGCCATGTTCGGCTGTTTGGCTTAATTGAGATTCAAAAAGTGACTGGTTGCTAGCCCATCGCCTACAAGAAGAATCAAGTTTATTAGCCTATCTCTTTATCGGCTTTTACGACATCCATGGGAAAGAGATGGAGTGGACCTATTCTTTTTCATTTTATAAAAAATATATTTATTAGGTATATAAATTTTTGTTGCAAGGCAGATGCGGAGAGTGGCAAATTTTATTAATTTATTTATTTAAAGCTAGTTGAATGTGAGACCAACCTTTTTAAAGAGTAGAACTCTCGTCACAAATCACTGGTATCCAAACAGAAGATTTCACTTTCATCTCTTCTCAGTGAACTTCTTGAACTCGTACACGGATGACGTCGAAGAAGACGACGACGACGATGATGATGATGAACTGGACCGACTGGACTTGGTCAAGCTAAGTCTCTTCCTGATACTATGCCTCGTCTCCACTATAATGCGATCCAATGTTTGCCTAAGCGAGGAATGCTTCCTCTCAAACGGGTTGGTATACATTTTTTTAATTGACAATTTACACAGCACACGTCTACACAGCACAAGCGTTCGACACGGTTTGATGTGACCGCGCCCCCTCCTCGTTTTATATATGCGCGTGCGCATTCCGTTGACGTTTAATTATTAGACGTCAAACGTGTAACGAGTATACGTAGTATTCGTTTTAAGGGTTTTTACGGACGTGTTAGTTATGTGGTTAACTGATGCAAACGTTTTAGTGAAGTTCACGGCCGCATTTCTTAGACGACGTCATTTGTATTATTGTTTGTGTTTTTTCTTGCGAATATGATTTTTACTTAGTTTTCGGTGAGGGAAAATAATGTGCTCAAAGCTGGGTCAGATTCTTTTGCTCTGTAGAGTCTGTACTAATGTCTAATATAATGTCTTCTAAGTCTTATGCTGATGAAACATGTCTTCAGCTTCTTTGAACTAAAGGGATTTTACCTGATGACACATAGTAACCGGATCCCAATTAAGTACAAATCCCTTTGTCACACTGAAGGACATGGAATTCCGGATTCTTTTTAGATCAACGGACGTCATTCAGTTCCTACTCTTGAAGATCACGGGTTTGATTTCCAGGGTGGGAAAACATTTATTCTTACAATTTTTTTTGTTTGTGTTTTGAACTGACATAATGCTACAAGTTTATAGCAAGGGGTGACTACCTTTAGTCACCCCTGGTTCATCATTTAGAACTTTTGTCATCACAAAAGTTCTAAATGATGAACCAGTTGGTCTTGAGAGTTGGTGCAAGGCTTCTTACATCATGCATGGTGTCATTTTCATACCAATTTTAGTGGACTCCGACCTTTGAAACACAAGCTGGTTTTTTATTGTTAGGAAATGCCCATATCCGTCCGAACACGAAATTGACTAACTAATTAGGAAATAATTCTAGGGTTTTAATTAAAACAATATCGAATTAATTGGACTTTGCACCTCAACTAGGTGACATGAATAATTTTGAACACGCTTTAAATGTTAAATTCGTCAATAACAATTTCCCCATTTCAAGATAAATCAGCCGCCTGCCTTGAACTTGTACGAAATTGTCTGTACTTGGGTCTTTACTCAGAACTGTGAAGGCTTTCGTACGAAAGTCTTCAATGTAAATTAAGTTTATTTATTTGAATATTTACTTTCTGTTGAAATTTGTGAGTGATGCAAGTAAGATATCGACAGGTTGTAAGTCCATAGCTGCTATAAAAAAATCCCGAATTATTTCTAATTTAAGTATTTCTTTGATTGACTTATAATCTCTGCGGGAAGAGAAATTTATCCTTTGCTAACACACACTAATAAAATAAAATCTTACTCCCTTAGTCCTTTTTACCACATCCTACGGATAGAGACAGAATGGTCCTATATTTAAGGGTGCCATACGTGTAATAAAAAAATCAATTTCATAGTATAGTATCATAAGAAAAAGATTAGCCAAATATCCAACGAAGTTTCGTACGAAAGACCAAAGTAAGGGCAATACATTCCATTAAGTGTTATATAATTTATTCTGAATATTAAGTTAATCTTTACGAAGATTTGCTTAGATACAGGATTGAGAATAAGATTTGGAATATAGCTATAGAAACAGAAGTATGTTAATGATGTACAATTGAGAATGGTGAATAATTTAGGGATTCAAGACTGTGACAGTTGTAATATAATGCCTAGATTTTCTTGAATTGTAGCCGCAATCATGAAGTGTAAAACATACTAAGCTATGAGTAAATAAATTGGTGCAAAGCGGATATAGCCCGTATTTCTTCTTAATTACAGAGGTTTTAAGGTAAAGGAAGAACGTTATTATAATGGACGATGCTCGATTACGTTCCTCACTACCGATAGGGGTAAGCTTACTTTAACATTTATTATTAGAAATCTATCTCTTAACTTAGCACGTAGGGAAATTATGTTACGCCCACGAAACAGACCTGAAAAGATTGAAAAATCAAAATGTAGTTATTTTCCTCCGAATTAAAATGTTAATCAGCTAATGAAGGAAGTGTCTTTCACGAAAAAAAATTAAGAGAAAATCACGCTTCTTTGCGGAAAGGGTAGACCAAGTCTACATCTTTCTATTTGTCACGATCCTTGCATACTTCTTTCGCTTTATTCAAATTTATTCTATTAATCTGGCCTCATCGGTAGAGCGGTTATGGTTTGGGTTTTAGTAGTATACTTAGTAGTAGTAGTATGCTTTAAATTATAAGAGATTATAAACATTTAATACCTACTTCATCTCTATTTTTTTTTAATTGGATATAACACAAGTAAAACTCTTTGCAAAAAGATCACATAACATATTTATAACGCATGCACGCAACAAGTCCGTTTAAAAAGTTGAGATACATAAAAAAAAACGACGTCAATCGATTAACAAGAAACGATGCGGTTTTTCTTAACCGAGTAATTCTACCTCGTGTTCATCATAAGGGCGACCATCTTTGTTTACTGCTCGTTGTAACCTTTAGAATTTTCCACATAAGGTATTACTCATAGCATTCTGAATGACATAGACAATAGAGGTGGTAAATGTAAATAAAGTACACAATAATTCCAAATTAATCAATCACAAATTCTATTGTTACTTTTGTTATAATATCACCAACTTTACTTGTATGCTCTAGAAACTAGCTTTATTACACTCAACTTACAGGGTATAATAAGTGTCCAAAATACAAGACAACAGAGAAATGGATGACGGCGCACCCCAGTTAATGTAACATTTATTTACTTACATATTAAATCATTTCATTTATAATCTGGTAAATGTATCATCACAAACTGGTCATCGGACATAAAAAAGAAAAGTTATAATAAATACTAATAGTCATACGTGGCAAATGTGTTGCAAACTGGCAGTAATAACCATCATCAGTCACCATAACGTTCTCATCTTATTTGACAGCTTAAGGCTGCGCAGAAAACCGCGACGGCACATCATCCTTCTAGTTTCAAATACTTAAAACATGGCATTTCTTCCGTCACATTTGATTCTGATTTCTATGGTTTTACTGCGAATAGACGAGCCGATGACTGTATCTACGTAATTCAACATAATCTCAAAGAACACAGGTAATTATTTACGTCGCACTGAGCATGCATATACGCAAATATAACGTTCGTTGTTTTTCAAAACAATAATTAATCTTAGTCAATCCATTAATATAGTGTAGTCATGCTGTCACAATTAATCTAAATAGTACTTAGATAATGAAAGAAAGATCGAGAATACGCAATTCGAAATTTAATTTTACAGCAAAAACATTTATTATTTTGTCTTGTAAAGCATAAAGTTAAAAACTTCTACAACAGTTTTTTTTTGCAATCCACTGACAGGATAGACCTTTAGAAGTATGATATAAAGGCTTTCTTTTTATGGTGATCAAGATTATGCACACATTATAAAACATAGTCGCTTTGCGTTTATGTCTGCTTATAAACTTTCTTCTTTAAAACGACGCAACGGATTTCAATGCAGTTTTTCCTGTTATTAAGACAATTTATTCCCGAAGGCTTATCCATACAAACATCCATCACGGGATACCGTCCGAAGCCGGGTAGGGTTGCTAGATATATAAAAGGAATATATCCGAATGTTAAAACAAAGTCTTTGGAATTCGAAGTATCGAATCTAGCAAGCAGCATTAATTACATACATACATATAATTACGTCTATGTCCCTTGAGTAGACAGAGCCAAGAGCAATAGACTGAAAGGCCATGTTAAGTTAAGTGTATGGTTTGATGGTGGAATTGTTATTCAAATAGTGACAGGTGACAAGCTAATTGCATACAAGAAGATTCCCAAGTTTTATTGGACTTTCCCTAAGTTGCCTTTTACGACGTCCAAAGGTCCGGTAATTAGTGCACTAAAATTAATAAAATGGTTTGGTGTCAGGCCGGTTTTGTCATAACTTTGCCACATCTTTTAAGGCATGTAATATATCATTTACATGCTGTCTTTGACTGCAAACTGTTTTAAATGTTGACAAAAAATTAAGGTGAAAGACAAAGAGCTTTTGAAATAAGGTAAATGAAAGTTAAGCGATAACAATTTTGTAAACAAACATATCTCTTACGTCAAACATTTCTAATTCATAAGACATTCCGAACATCACGTTTGCCGTACATCATTCATATCATAAACATTTATTCATTATGTATTCGTTTTCATACTCTCATATCCGTTTTCAATATAAATATCTTTATATAAAACTCGTGGTTAATGATTGACTGATCGTATCATACAGCTAAAAGGGAAGCTGAAGTTTGGCATTGTAGGTATGTTCCTAATACATATAGCAAAGTATACCCAGAGGATTTTCCGAAATTTCCACGGGAACGGGAATTAACAAGGTTTTTCATATGAGTTTGTTTGTCAACATTTCATAACTTTAACTTTTAATAAAGGAATGAAAGTAGTATTCCATTTTCCAAAATATAAAATTAAACAACAGTCAAGCGCGTGGTGGCTGCACTGAATATAAATAAAAACATCCTTTAATACGTATATTCATTATTCGTATATATTTTACTAGCGACCCGCCCAAGTTTCACACTGGTAGAATTTATACATATAAACCTTCTTCTTAAATAACTCTAACTAATACAAAAACTACATAAAAATCCGTTGTGTAGTTTTAAAGATATAAGCATACATACAAACATACATATGTACAGACAGGGACAGACGTGGGAGCGTAGGGGCTAGACTTTTCTTTATAGCATGTAGATTGTGATTGTACGGCTTTGTCTTCAAAATAGTGAGTTTTCACATTTAGCCGTGTTGTTCAGCGCCCATGCTCGACTAACTAAGCTGAGTGATTTGATGATGTTTCTGGTTCTACACAGAGTTGCATTTTTGAGGATTTATGCCATCAATTAATCTGATCTTTTAGTATGAGGTTGTCATAACTTGGTTACAAAAGGCTCAGCAAAACTGCAGGGGTTCTTTCTTATAAACGGAACTCAAACGGAATAAAAGTAAGTAAGGCTGTAATGAAGCATTGTCAAGTCGTATGATAACGACATGACATAAAAAGCCCGCTGCGCCAAAATGACTCCAATAACCTTATCTTACGTTCGGAAGGAGCCTTAAACGAAATTATTGCATTGTTAAAAGTAATAGGCTGTGTTAAACGCGACACAACATTTACATAATCAGGTGTAGATTAAAAAAAAACAAACGAGGTTAGGGTTGCCATGTTAATACGATTAAGAATTGGTAGGAGGTCACATCTGATTGTTCCGTTTCTGAATCGTGGTCATAAGAGACCCTGGGGATCCTTGGAGTCCTATGGAAGACGCAATCTTGACTTCGCGCCTGATCGTTTTTGTTTTCGGAAGTACGATGACTGAATTAGTTAAATTATTTGCTATTGCTTTAAACGTAAATGATCTAATCGTTGAGCTGAGCAGCATGCGTGTTGGTTGTCGCATAGATGACGTTAGTATAAATAGTATAAATTATGCTGACGACATGGTGCTGCTCAGTCCGTCAGTTGAGGGTCTAAATAAACTGCTGAGAGTTTGCGAGTCCTATGCTATTAAGCATGGGCTCCTATATAATGTCAAAAAGACGGAATATCTAGTCTTTAAGGCCGCCGGCAAAAGCACCGATCACGATCTCAATATCACCCTGAATGGCATGAACATAAAGCATGTTTCAAAATTTAAATATTTGGGACATATGATTGCTGACGACCTTAAGGACGATTCCGATATTGATAGGGAGCGTAGGGCTCTGGCGGTCAGAGGTAACATGTTGGCTCGCAGATTTGTGCGGTGTACTGAACAAGTTAAGATCACGCTTTTTAAAGCATACTGCCAAAACATGTACACCGGGAGTCTGTGGGTCAGCTATACCAAAAAATCGCTAGATGCTATGCGGGTCCTATATAATAATGTGTTTAGGATGTTGATGGGACTGCCTCGTTTCTGCAGCGCGTCGGCAATGTTTGCCGAATACCAAATTGATGGGTTTGCGGCCCTTATCCGTAAAAAAAACAACATCGCTGATCTTCAGAGTGCGTGGCAGTTGCAATAGCATCCTGAACACCTTGGCGGACAGGTACACGTCCCCGCTGTGGAAGTCTCTGGTGAGGAGGGTGATCAAGGAAACTCACACAATAACATGATTGCCTAACTCGTTAGAAATAATCAAGTAAAATAAAAGTTTACTAACATAGTGTAAGTACCTACTACTAACTTTTATATGGATCATGTTGTCTGAAAATAAAAGATTTTTATTTTTATTTTTATTTTATTTTTTTATTTATTTATTTAAAACTCGTAGAAAGTGAGCGGAATATAAGTCACAATTTATTTTTCATAGACTATCTTTGTGACAAAGACAAATTTTTGTTACTTTTATTTTGTGACAACATCAAAAGTCATTTAATCCATTTATGTAGTGTAAAACTCTCCAACATTCACACTTAATTATCAATAATCCACACTTATAAATCATTAAAAGTCCATCAAACACACATTTTGTAAATATATTAGAGCACAAGCAACATGACGTATGGGATCCTGTCAAAAAGTCCTGGATGGATTTTAAAAGTACAAATTTTTGGCGGGAATAGAGATGTTATCGATTTTTTTGTTGATCGACCTGTGTCTGTCTGTCTTTTAGCGTTCTATTATGAACAAATGGAAATGCGTTTCCATTATTTTTATTTTTATATTTTTGTCAACCTACCTACATACATATAATCTCGTCTATATTACTTGCGGGGCAGACAGAGCCAACAGTCTTGAAAAGACTGATAGGGCACGTTCAGCTATTTGGCTTTAAGATAGAATCAACCTACCTACTATTCTTGAATCCTTTAAATTAATCCGGCGCATTAAAAGTACGTAGTTACAGTAGGCGACTAAGGGATAGGCTTATAAAATTGCGATCCTTTTTTTAGGTGATGGGCTAGCAACCTGTCACTATTTGGATCTCAATTCCATCATTAAGCCGAGCAGCTGAATGTGGCCATTCAGTCTTTTCGGGACTGTTGGCTCTGTCTACCCCGTAAGGGATATAGACGTGACTATATGTATGTATGTACTTACAGTAGTTTTTAGTCTATTCTAGATTTACCGAGTTAAATATAAAGTTAATTAACCTCGTGTTATTGGAGATTCCGGCTTATCCGATCCAACTAGCTCCGATAATTTTATTGACGCAAGCTAAACAAACATACAAACAGATTACACTATTATTAGGTTTAGGTCACTTTTCAATTACCGCAGCAAGGTTACTGTGATGACGTCGTAATTAATATAACGAGTTCATCGAGGAATCCTCTAACTTTTACGTTTCGTTTTACTTCGAAACCGATGTACTTCGACCACTTAAGAAGAAATAAAAAAAAAATCGATAGATATCACATAGTCAAAAGTCACACATTATGATTGAATTAAAATTTACATAGTGTAATTCACATAGTAAAATTATACTTATAAGCATATATTCCGGCAACTAAAAAAATTGCCGTGTCGTTCTAGGTAGGTACTTAGAATAGGAAAGCTCCATCTTTTTCTCATGGATGTCGTAAAGGCGAATAAGGGTTAGGCTAATAAACTTAAGATTCTTCTTTCAGGCGATGGGCTAGCAACCTGTCCCTATTTAAATATCAATTCCATCATAAACCCATACAGAATGAATGAAAGATTTATTTAAACACATTTAAATACAGCTGAACGTGGCTTTTCAGTCTTCGAGAGACTGGTGGCTCTTACTTCTCCGTATGGAATAAATACGTGACTATGTAAATTTATGTAAAAAAATCTCGGGTATTTGTAATAAAATTACAAGCTGATTTGTGACACTAAATAGAGGGAAAAGCAACAACCTTATTAGAAGAGAATATTATTTATGTAGGTACCTGTCCAGTTATCCAAGATTCTGCTTCACTTATTACAAGGATAGGGGGTAATTTGAATTCTAGTAAACCAATTATGATAAATGAGCGCTACATCTAGGAAGTCAATTAATCATATTAATTGGTCCCATTGTATTGTCTCGGTATTGGAAAAATACCTACATCCTACTAATATTATAAATGCGAAAGTTTGTGAGTATGTCAGTATGGATGTTTGTTACTCTTTCACGCAAAAACTACTGAACCGATTACAATGAAATTTGGTATGTAGGTAGCAGAAGGCCCAGAATAACATATAGGCTATTGATAGGGTTTACATGCGGACAAAGTCACGGGCGGCCTCTAGTTTCTTATAATAATCTTTATGAGTCTGCTTTTTATATTTCTAGCTGCCGTGATAGTGTGCTAGCGAGCAAAAACGTGGTCTCTCAGTCTTCACAAGACTGTTGACGTAGACTTGAGAAAATTTAGATTTGTATATAATTTTTTTTTTTTATAAGAAAACATAAATATCTTTGTCCATTATGAGTAAAAACAAGTCTATTAATAGTTTGTAGTTAAACCCTAGAGATTGTAGTGGTCATTAGTATGGACTTAGTAACGGTCAGCAAATGTTGACAGCTCACTAGCAATATTTGCTGCAGATTAAGCTTCCAACATGTCAAAAGTCACGTACTTATCACCGGAGAGCTTAATAAAAATTAAAAAAAATAAAGATTAATTTACCCCTATCTACAAAAATACATCGAAATTAGCACCATCTACTACAAAAAGCAATGAATTGTTATAAAAAGCGACGAATTTAGCGCCACCTTTAAAGGAATACAAGTTTATCGAAAATTCCTCTGAATATCTATATATTTAACTGGGATGAAATGTACCCTATGTCCTTCTCCAGACTCATAATTCTATACATACGTACATACGGTCACGTCTATAATCTACAACAACAGTCTTGAAAAGACTGAATGGTCACGTTCAGCTATTTGGCTTAACGATAGAATTGAGATTCAACTAGTGACAGGTTGCTAGCCCATCGCCTAAAAAAGAATCCCAAGTTTGTAAGCCTATTCCTTAGTCGCCTTATACGACATCCATGGGAAAGAGATGGAGGGGTCCTTTTCTTTTTTGTATTGGTGCCGGGAACCACACGGCACATAATTATATATATATGGTATTTCAAGAGATTAATTCAGTAGATAACCCGTGAAGAGGTTACAAATAAAATCATTTTTGCTCACATATAACTTTGGATTATTTCTTCTTATTTCTGGAAATTAATCCCGGTTATATCCTCATCTCTCTAGAGAGGCGCCCAATTAAACAATGATCCTAGATTGGGTAAGTCAGGTTTTTACCCAGAGCGAATTCCGTTTGATCTCCGCAAACTTTTTAGTGAAATCTAACCCATGGATCATGGTAAAAGCTTCATAAAAAGAAGGTGAAATTAACTATTCTCTCAGATGTATTTAACGACATCCACAATACTGACATGGAGATCTTATTCTTCAGTGACTGGGACCACACGGCTAATCCACATGCCTTATTTTCATCAAGCTGCATCGGTTTGGTCTGTGCGTTGATATGACAATCTGACCTCTTTTATTTATTCAGATTTCTGGTTAATAAAAACGTAACAAGTTTCCTCAAATTCAAATTCAAATTCAAATTCAAAATTTTTATTCATTATTATAGGATACCTCCATATCGCTTAATAAAATTGTCGAATGGTTTACAACTTGGTTGACGTCAAATAAATTACTTAAAAACTAAGTTTACTGCCGCTTCCAAGGCGTCAGTGCAGAAGAAGCGGTAACAAACTGCACTGCAGCATTTTCTTCAACAACGTCAACTTCACAATATTAAATTATACTTAGAATAGAATGTGGACGGGAGAATACATTGTTCACGGGAGATTTATATATTTATGAGATTTAATATTGAAAAAAGAAAAAAATATATATATATATATATTTTATGGATTGCCAATTTTAAAAAGATTTATGTACAGAGTGTACTGAAATTTTGATTTAAGTTCAAATTAAACTACAATTAATTACGAGGTTCCTGTGCCAAGCTCGAGCCAGATGTTTTTATCATTAAGGTAATCATCAGTCCTATAATAAGCCTTCTCACAAAGTACTTTCTTTACATACTCTTTGAATTTTCGGTTGGGCATATCAAGAACAGACTCCGGCAACCTATTATAAAATCGTATACAGTTCCCCATAAATGATTTACTGACTTTGCTAAGCCTATGAAACGGCATGACTAATTTATGTTTATTACGTAAATTTCTATCAGTTGTGGCACTAACTTTTTGAAAAAAAGAGGTATTTTTCCTAACATACATTATAAGATCAAAAATGTACTGGGACGCTACTGTAGGTATGTTTATTTTCTTAAAGAGTTGTCTTAACGAGTCTCTTGGTCCTAAGCCGTAAATTGCGCGAACGGCCCTTTTCTGAATTATAAAAATAGTTTGTATATCAGCCGCGCTACCCCATAAAAGTAAACCATAAGATAACAAGCTATGAAAATAGCTAAAATAAACAAGCCTAGCTGTAGCTACATCTGTCAATTGTCGGATCCTCCTAACAGCATAAGCGGCAGAGCTAAGTCTATTGGATAGTTTAGAAATATGAGCACCCCACTGTAGCTTTGCATCAATTATCATTCCTAAAAACTTTGTATTTTCAACAAATTCTAATTTCTGGCCTTCCAGTATTATGTCAGTATTGGCCTGCCTTACGTTTGGAAGGGTAAATTTAATGCATTGGGTCTTATTAGCATTTAAAAGAAGATTGTTGGTTGAGAACCAGATAGATATGGCCGACAGTATATTAATTACCGAACTTACATTTTCGCAATGGCGATCTAATTTAAATATTAAAGAAGTGTCATCGGCAAACAGCACTATACCCGCCTGTTTTTCCACCATAAAAGGCAGGTCATTGACATATACCAAGAAGAGGAATGGTCCTAAAATTGAGCCCTGAGGAACACCCATTGAGACGCTTGATCCGCTTGACTTTACTCCATTAATATCTACAGTTTGAAGCCTATCAGTCAAATAGGATGCCATTAGTTTAGTTGATTTGTGGTCAAACCCATATTGACGAAGTTTACGCAAAAGTGTCTGATGATCTACGCAATCAAATGCTTTAGAGAGATCGCAAAAGACTCCAACTGAATCCTGTGAACTCTCCCACGCGTCATAGATTTGAGTAACAAGTGCTACTCCCGCATCAGTGGTGGACTTCCCGGCAGTGAACCCATATTGTATCCTCTAAGACGCACATCGATAATATATCGTCTGAGTTACGACCGGTTATTATCTTTAAAATAGTTTAAATAATTCTTCCCGTTTGATAACCAGACAATTCAGGTCAATAATGATATGTTATTATTACATAACAAAAATATTATTGTTATCATCGTTTCATATCCGTTAAGAGATACCTATATAAAAATCGACTATTGTACCTACGTCGTTAATTTATTTTTAATGTTTTATTGGTCAATAACAGTAGGTACTGGTATATAGAATAGGTATATAACTCAAAAGTCCCTAATGTACGTGGGTGTAAAAGCAATCGGCTGACACTTAAAACCATTGGAATGACTGTCACCATTATTTCCGAAAAAATTACATTTTATGGAAACTTGATTATTTTATACTACGGATTGTCTTTTTTTTCAAGGCTGCAAACGGCTCTTCCTATTACTATATACTTGCCACTAATAAGCTTAGCTTATATTTTTACACCACGTTATAACATCAACAGTAAATATTACCTACAACAGTAAATGAATTAAATTTTTTGTAAATGATGATAGAAAAAAAATATATAATCACTTGGAATAGTTGTTTCATATATTTAAATTGTATTATACGTGAATAAAATAATTATAATATTACTATAAATCAGCTTATATTTTGAACTATAAATTATAATCAATATAAGTTCAGATAAGTCTAAAGTATAGACTATAATTTAACTTATATTTTGAACGAAATGTGGCCAAATGTTTATTTCTTCTTGCAGAGCATCCCCAGGACTTAATGTAGGTGACAGTTGTCGGTGCCCCATCACGTGGTAATCTTCAGATAAATATTGGCTCTTGACACCACAAGCAATAAGGTCCATAGCGGCTTGCAATGCTGAAGAGGTCGGGAGCTTGTCTGAAAATTTTAAGAAAATAGTATCATTTGTTTGGGAGTGTTAATTCTCAAATTTGACTCGATTTTGTGAGACATTTCTTTTAATTGAAAATTTGAGTACTTTTCGCCTGAATCTTAGAATTAGGTCTAAAGCGGGACATGCAAGATTTATTTATTTATTCTTTACAATTTGTAAAGTTAAATAGGCGGACTTAATGCTAATAGCATTATATAAAAATCTATCATTGCCTTAATAATTTTTTAATAATGCCTTTTGCAATTAAAGTGCCTTGCCTGGAATGACTGATTGGGGATTTTGAAAATGTCGCCTACGTTCCTTCAATCGTTAAGAGAAATACTGACTTTGTTCTCATCATGTTCTCCTGGTTTATTTTTATTTTACCGGTTGCGTCCCCCTGGGGAAGAACTTGTTACCGAATACTATGTTGTCCGAACGCTTTATGAAAATGCCGAGTAGTCGTTGGAGTCTAGTCACGATTTTTAGGATCTATTATTGTTGTGCGGTAATTCTTTCTATCAGAAGTCAACACAAACTAAACTACGTGTTGGAAATACTAAATATCGTACACAAAAGTAGGTCCAGTGTTTCACCTACACATTCAGTTCAGTACGTAATGAGATAAACGTGAAGATATGTACAAGCAATAAGTATATACTTACTCATGAAGTTTCCCACAAAAGAAATGCCGATGGACCTATTATTGTAATTGCGTGTGTGAGCTCCTACGCGGGTCCAACCGGCCCCTTCATATACTTTCCCATTTCCACCTATTAGGAAACTGAAAAACAAAGCGATGTAAGTAAAATTATACAGAAAATACTCAGAAAAAAAATCTTTTTTTTTTGTTTTTATGTAGAAACTGGGCTTCGCTTAGAAAGAAAATCTCGTTAATTTCTGTTCCAGTGAGAATTAAGGATTCCCCTCTTAATACACCCCTCGACCACGGAACCTATATGCTAAATTTATAATCTCAAAAGGTCTTAGAGGGTAAATTGACTTGTCAATCAATCAGTAAGTAACCTCTTTTTTATGTAGATTTCATCAAAACCATCTTCTTGTATATTTTTAAGTTTATTAATCAAATACTAGGATTAATTATAAAAAATACTAGGACTAATGTTGAAATTTGACAAAGAGACCAAAGAACAGAGACAGAGAAGACCTTCGAAAAAATCTGGTAATTTTCTCGGGAGTTAATAGAATTTGTAACAAGCTTAGGTATAAAGTGTGTATTGAAAGCAATGTGTAAGTACTTAATTTATGTTAATAAAGAATTTGTAAACAAAAACATACTGAAACCACAATCACCTTATCTACAATAGGGTAAATATGTAATAAGCGCGTAGTACATTGCTGAAACCAGGAAAGCCTTAGGGAAATCAAGTGGAATCGATACGGAGCAAACATTGAAAAAGTTCAGGCTAATTGGACGAGACGATACGCGCTTACAATTTTACCAAAAAAAAAAAAAAACAAGAATTTTTTATGTTTACGAAAGTGATTTAGAAGTCATGATTTGTTCTAAATGCAAGTTTACTACTACACCTTTGAACCGGAATCTTTGGTTAGGTCAAAATGGACGATCAACGTGACTCATCAACCATTTGACATTTTCAAACATTGTGATAATGTTGTTCTATAATTGGAAAATTATTTTGGAGCTAGCTTTTGACTGTAGCTACGCTCGCGTTTAACTTAAATTACCCTTATTTGCCAATCTAGTGGGAATTTCCGGAAGAAAGTAAGTCTTATTGAGCTTGGATAATCAACTTTATTTACGCATAATTTTTAAAGCGTAATAGACAGATAGACCTTTGCATTTATTTGTATGGCATTATCTTTTTTGCCCTCATCTTATTCATGATCATGAACGAGAATAAATTTGTGAATATTTGCCAGTATTTTTTCAAACACAGTAGGAGTCATCAGAGTTATTAAACTTTTTCATAATAAAACATTTACTTAAATTTTATTGTACAAACAGGTCGCATACAACAGAGCGAGGTGGAGTCATTGGGGGAGTCCTACGGCTGAAATAATGATGATGACAAAAACACTGTAGATACAATGGGCGGACATTATTCTAATTAGATACATTTATTATTAGTTTAGTTTAGAAATTGTTATAATTACATTTTGTCAAATTTATTCAATAAACTTTGTGATGGGCGGACTTAATGTTAAGTTATCTGACACTTTGGCTCGGTTGATCTTTGGGTTAAGCAAAGAAAATATCTACTTAATTTCTCTGCTTAACCCAAAGGTCAACCCTTATCATTCTTAAATTTGTAGGTATAAGATATGGTATTTTGCACGTGACAAGGTGAGGCGGTGTTTACGAATCTTGTATTGAAATAAGACTTACGACTGTCCAACATCCTGGAACCCCATTTCATGGCGATGATAATACCTGATGCCCCTCAGCACACCCTCGCACTGTTCATCTGTGACACAGTCGGGGGATGCTGTGTGTTGAATCACCACCAGAGGCACAGACTGGGGTAGTTTCTTAGTTCGCAGTGTGGGTTCTCCGGCCCATTTGGCTATTGGGATGACGTTACATTTATCTGGAAAGACAACTTTTTAACATGTTTTTGGTCTGTAGAAGATTGATTTCGTAATCAGAATCGTGTAGTGAAGATGTATGGCGGGTTTAATACTTGAAGCAGACAATCCTGCCTACTGATAGTAGGTACCCAAAATTGTAGCAAATATATACATACATATAGTCACGTCTATATTCCTTTCGGAGTAGATAGCCAACAGTCTTGAAAAGTCATAGGTTGCTAGCCTTTTGCCTAAAAAAAGAAACCCAGGTTTAGAAGCATAATGTAGCATTTTTTTTAAATATTGGTTATTTTTATACATTGTCACGCTTCTTATATCTAAGTTTATAATATACCTAGCAATTTTTTGCATACTACTTCAACTTTGTCTACATAACCCAATCATAAAATCACGCCTCCTTCCCGGTGAGGTAGGCAGAGACCACATCCTTCCACTTGTCACGATCCCTTTATAATTATTTTGCTTCATCCTCATTCATAATTATCTTCAGGCAAGTAGGTTTCGGCTACTCTAGGCCTGAGTTTCTGCCAAAATTTCTCCAAATTGAAAAAAAAAAAATGTGTTGAAAAATACCACAACGCATATTGTTTTAAACTAAATGGTTTTCTTTTTATATTAAGATTCTAAAATTAAACGTACCGCTAGCTTCAACCATAATTTTAGCGATCAATACAAAACAAATGAACACTTTCATTTTTGTTTCACAATTATCACAAAAAGATTAAATAATACTGTTAATATAATCCAAGCAGTGCCAAATCAATTTAAAACTGAACTCCCGACACTGTGTCCTTCTTTATATATATAAAATAAAATAGGGAAACCAGGACTCCCCACTACCCACATCCGGGAAAATATATATGATTTGTTATCATATTTTATTACAAAGTAAACAGTATTTTGTCCTCTCAAGAGGCTCGTGGTACTATGGCTGATAAAATGCGATATTATTCCCTCCCCTTGTTTACTCAGTCCGGGAAAGACCCGACTCCTCATTGGCTATATATAATAAAAAATCCTGAATGAATAAGCATATGAGATGATCAGTTACACGTTTTATTAAGAAACCAATTTTGTTTAAATTTTGTACACACTGTAAGAAATACTAAGAAATGCGATGTTTTACGTGCTTAAGATAGTATAGTAGCAGTAGTACCACTATAGAATAGAAAAGAATAGATTTAAAATTGGATACAAGGTATCAATTATTGACGTCACATCACTTAAATCTAATTATAACTACTACCGCTTCCAAAGCGTACATGTAGTAGAAGCGGCGGAACAAACTACACTACAGCATTTTCACCGGACGTCAATTTACAAATATAGATCTCTTAAATCTAAATCGTGGACGAAAGCACATTGTCTACAAAAAAAAATAATTGACTGAAAGCACTACGTATGATACCAGCGTATAGCCGTGGAAGCTAGTACCAACTTATTCATATACAGTATTAAAACATAGATTAAAACTCACTTAAAACTAATTTGTTACATTAACTAACTTATAGAAAACATATACGGAATTACATTAAAAGATCGTCCACCGTTCCGACCTCGCATGACCCGAAAGTTATTTAATTTGGTCTCGCACGTTATAGAAATCTGTCTAAAGGTATTCCATTTTATGTGGTCTCTTGAACATTTTTCTGTAAAAGTTATTCATGATAAATATATACACGTAGGATATTCCAACTGCTTGTTTTCTAGATCAGATTGCAAAAGTCAATCAAGTGAAAGACTAATTAATTAACTTGGAATACTTCTTTTAGGCGATGGGCTAGAAAATTGTCACGGAATTGAATCTCAAGTCCGTCATTATGCCGTACAGCCGAACGTGGCTTTTCAGTTTCAAAAAAGGACTGTTAGCTCTGTATTCCTCGTAAGGAATAAAGGACCTGATTATGTGTATGAATGTTGATAAGGTTATGTCTTATTAATTCTCAAGAACAGCTGAACGTGGCCTTTCAGTTTTTACAAGACTGTTGGCTCTTTCTATCCCGCAAAGCTTTCCATCTCTCTCTATATCTAAGAACAGAAGATAAGGCACGGACGAACTACGGTGATAAAAACTGATAATTTCAAGATAAATTTGAATTAAACAACATGCTTATTCCTACATTGTTTCCAAATATAACTCTGTCGGCTCTGTTACAAGTTATGACAGAATAATAAGCGTTATTCGATTTCATTGGTAATTTGCTTTCTGACAACGATGACTGAGTTCCCCGCCCACGGTTTGATAGTCAAGTTTCGAGGATAAGCAGTCAGCACTTACGGCTTATTGTTGAAGTTTTTATTAAACGTTCTAGTTTGTTTGAGAATTAAATCAATACTTTCATAGCCTAATATACCTAAGTGCGAAAGCTTCCATGTTTCTTACATTTCCACAGCTAGATCGATTTTTATTAATGTTTATATGAATGTTGTTTATATTTAGATAATTCCCGTGGCAACGAAGCTCCGGAAAAAAGTTAAAACATGAAATAAATATGAACTTGCCACACTGAATAATATTGATCTTTTATTGACACCTACAATTATAGATAGATGGATAAAACTCTTTATTGCACCATAAGAGTAAAACATACAAAACAGCACAAAGCAGATATAGATGGTACAAAGGCGGACTAATCGCTAAAGAAATCTCTTCCAGTCAACCTTTGGGTGGAAGGAAACCAAACAGGAGATTGGCAATTATCTGTTTGACATTTTCTATAGGTTGACTTGTAGATACTTACGCTTAATAGTTTTAAAGAAATATTAAGCTAGTAACGAAGTACGTTTCCTTGTTATATTGGATACTGACCCGACAGTTTGGAATTGTGTGGTAGCTTAATAAAACGAATAAACAAATTATGAGTACCCTGTCCTTTGCCCAGGTCATACAGAAAATATAGTTTTCATAAGTATTTTTAAGGCTGTTGGCTCTGTCTTCCCCGTAAGGGATATAGACGTGATTATATGTATGTATTAAATCGGTGATCAAAAAGGTCAAAAGGCGGCCTCTTTTCCGTGATTGAACAAGTTTTGTTAAGGCGTAATTTTCACTTTTATTATAGTATAATTGGACCATCTTGGTTCTTAAAATTATTTGTAACATACATACAATGCCTAATCTTAATTTTTATAATAAAAAAAAGTTTAATTAGAATCTGTTTAGTAGTTCCGAAGATTAGCTTGCACAAACAGACGCGAAACCACGTGATGTATGATGTACTCGTAAACAACCTGTATAAGATAATCTTGAAGTCTGCTTGCTTTGTGAATCTGAAATTTGGCAAGTAGCAGGTAGTTAACATGCAGGAAACGAGATAGCTGGGACTCAAAGCTTCAGGCAATAATCTGAATAAATGATAGCTTCTATGAAAGGAAAAGACGACTGACATATCTATCAACAATTTGGTATACAAATTGGCAATTATAATGGCGTAGGAACGATAAGGAAATGCTGAAATATGAAACTGCGATAATAGAAAGGTATGTGCGCATTAAAAATGTATCATTTACAATCCTACTAATTTTATAAATGCGAAAGTTTGTATGTCAGGATGTCAGTATGGATGTTTGTTACTCTTTCACGCAAAAACTATTGAACCGATTACAATGAAATTTGGTGTGTAGGTAGCTGAAGACCCAGAATAACATATAGATTTTAGCCCGGAGCTCCCGCGGGATTGATAGGGTTTCCATGCGGACGAAGTCGCGGGCGGCTACTAGTATTAATATAAACTAGATTTCTCTTCCCATGCACATTATAAAAGTATCAATCTATCACTATTTGAATCTCAATTATATCAATAAAACATACAGCTTAACAATAGCCCTTTCATTATTTTCGAAACCATTGTATCTGCCGTAAGCTTTAAAGACGTATCTAATTATATGTATATGTATTTTAATTTTACTAAACCTTCTGTAAGTGCATCTTTTAAATATGACAAGTAAAATACGCTTGAGTTGAAAAAGCTTTTAACCGAAGCTTTAAAATCTAAAATTAAAAATATTGGCTCTTGAAGTTCTAGAATTGAACACTCCTCCTATCTTACCTTAGGTTCTATTTTTAACATGCTATTACTTGATAATTCTGAAGACCTAATGTATGCTTGTGTTGAGGACGTGACCCTTGTTGCGTTTATGACGAAAATAATACGAAGACTTCGAAATTGAAATGAAACATTTATTTGATTTAAGATAAAACTAAATGTAAAGTTATGAATGTGGATGAAGCGAATGAAGTATGCAGAGATCGTGGCAAGTGGAAAGAGGTAGTCTGTGCTTACCCCTCCGGGAAAGAGGCGTGATTTTATGTATGTATGTAAAACTAAATGATTATGCTAATTGCGTGACGGTCGGAAGTTAACTGACTCACATCATTAATTGGCACGCATAAAAACTTATTTGATTTATTTACCATTTCTTCGTCACTTCATATTAAAATTACCAATAATTTCACTTCTCCTATTGTTTTTGTTTCTGACAAAATTAAATTCATTAACACATTATATTATCGCTTTTACGCTCAACTCAGTGAACAGGAATGTGCAATTGTTTGATATGAGTAGAAAATGGCGAATAAATGCCTCATTTGAGTGATTGACAGTTTCATTCTACTTAATGTAGTGGCCAAAATATTTTGAGAGGACAGGAAAAAATTTGCTATGAATAGGATAGATATACAAGGCGTGTGTAAATGGGAATTTTAGAAGGGGAATGCCTGGAAGAATAGAATAGAAAGAATAGAATAGATTAGAATAGAATAGATTAGAATAGAATAGATTTATTTTCAAAATTGGATACAAGGTATCACTTATTGAGGTCACATCACTTAAATCTAATTATAACTAGGTACTACCAATTCCAAAGCGCATGTGTAGAAGAAGCGGCGGAACAAACTACACTGCAGCATTTTCATCGGACGTCAATATATTCATCCTCCTGGTTTTAGTCCCGGTTGCATCTTCACCACTCTGGAGAGGAGCCTGGGTATGCCTCCGACTCTCTTGTATTGGGTGAGTCATGTTTTCACACGAAGCGACTCCCACTGACCTTCGCAACCTTTGCAGGGGAACCTAACCCGTATTGGTTCCTGAATTGAACAGTTGCCTGAATGTGCAGGTTTCCTTACGATGATTTATCTCACTGTAAGAGCATCAGCTTTTATTCAACCTAATGTTTAGACGAATATACCTTGATAAAATCGGGAACGTTCTGGTAAAAGGTCAGGTCAATACTAGTATCCTAAACTAGAGAAGAGTGCTCGTATAAATTTCTTGAAGAGGCGTGATTTTAAATTTTAATTCTATCATTAAGCCAAATAGCTCAATGTGGCCTACCAGTATTTTCAAGACTGTTGGCTCTGAGACTGTTGGCTCTGTCTACCCCGCAAGGGATATAGACGTGATTATATGTATGTATTTGTGTAAAATCTATCTTACATAGTGTCGAGTTTTTTTTTTAACTTTGAGACCAGCTGAGAATGCAATCCATACATATAATGAATAATTAGAGGCCTTGTCTGTATGAATAAGGTGTGATATTAAAACAAATATACTTACGAATCAAAGACATTGGTATTTCCGACCACGAACACGTTATGATACATTCTTGAATGTATAATATACGAGTTTATATGATGTGTTCTGTTGCTATGTCTAGTAGACGCAGGTGTTCCTATAGTCTAAGAGCCTTATAGTCCAAGAGCTTAATGTCAAGTGCCAAACCCGGCCTTGTTATTTTGTCATAAAAAAGATCTTATGATGTGGATTTGTGTAATATGATAAAAATATGATGTCATTGTCAGTATTATTAACACAGAAAATAAAGTAAATAGTAATAAAAAAAATCACTTAAAATGGAATAAACCTTAAACTGTACATTTGCTTACAGGTTTTGCTCCCGGCTATGAAAAAATCTGGGGATGACGTTTAGAAGTTTTTATATAAGGTACAGATCACATAGCTCGACTTAGTTTCGAGGTAAGTTTGAGACTTGTGTTACGAGATAAAAATCCAACAATATTATTTTTTTTATAATTAATAATAATATAAATAAATATCTTAAACCAAGGCCAATCAGAGAAAGGTCATTTTTCATCATGCCCTGGCCTGACTTCGATCCTGGGATCTCTGGTGTCAGAGACAAGCAAGCACTACCGCTACGCCACTGAGGCCGTCAAGTTTAAGGAGGCGTTGTATCTTGGGGAAAATAAATTAACAAAATTTTATTAGGTACCTACATGTTTCACTCGAAAACATTTTTCGCTTTTATAAAACGTTAACCTTAAAGTCAGAATCTGAGGGTACACCGTAAAACAAAAGAAGATAAGAGAAATTTCTTATCGATTAAGTATCTACATGAATTTAGTACAAACAAATGCTTTCTCCGAAAAGCAGTGACCTCTTACAAATAGTACCAAGTAAGCACTATTTTGTGCCAAGACTGACGAACAGGATAAAAGACGCCATTATTTCGACTAATCTGTCATCGGATGAAATCAGAGTGGATGTGGTTTAAAGGACAATTAGTTCTAACTGAATGAGAACCAAACTAGCAGTGATGTGAAAACCTTAATCCTAAAAGCATTTGGGATATGTATGCATGTTCTTAGTGGATTAAGGTTTACTCCCCACACACCAGGGCCGAACTAGTGGCGTGGTCGGAACGTCGCTAAAATATCGTCACATGGTGTTCAGGTCAGGAATCTTCGGGACCCATCTACCATAAGGTTTTGCACAATTAGTATTGGCAAAACATGAATAAATAAAACATAAATATATACGGGACAAATTACACAGATTGAGTTAGCCTCGAAGTAAGTTCGAGACTTGTGTTACGAGATACTAATTCAACGATACTTTATTTATGGTTATAAGTAGGTATATTTATGTATATACCTACTTTATTTTAACAACAAATGAATTTTATGTATGATGATACCTATGTTTTTTGCAAATAACTTCTCTGGCAAATAAGACCGTGCCTGTTGTCGAAAACGGAGTTTCAGAGCCAATGAATTTCTTTTAAAAGTACCTATGTAAACGCCGTGTGGTTCCCGGCACCAATAGAAAAAAGAATAGGACCACTCTCTCCCATGGATGTCGTAAAAGGCGACTAAGGGGCAGGCTTATACTTGAGATTCTTCTTTTAGGCGATGGGATAGCAACCTGTCACTATTTGAATCTTAATTATATCTTAACTCCAAATAGCTAAACGTGGCTTATCAGTCTTTTCAAGACTGTTGGCTCTGTCTACCCCGCAAGGGGTATAGACGTGGTTATATGTATGTATGTATGTACTTATGTAACGTTCCGGCTCTGGCTCGGCCCTAATGTGTAACGACCTTTATCTGCATTTTAGGTTAGTTTAAAAATTAATGAAATGTCTGAATTTTAATCTTCGTAAGTTTCACGTTTTCTGCGTAGACCGCCGCCATTTTGGTTTATTTCCATCCGCCGCCATTCAACTTATATTCCCGATAAGCCATACACGCAGTTCAGTGTGACGAAATGTATTAATATACGAAATTAGCTAAAATATGCATATATATGTACCGTGTGGTTCCCAGCACCAATACAAAACAGAATAGGAACACTTGATCTCTTTACCCCGGATGACGTAAAAGGCGACTTAGGGATGGGCGTATAAACTTGGGATTATTTTTTTAGGCTTGCAACCTGTCGCTATTTTAAATCTCAATTCTATCATTAAGTCAAATAGCTGAACGTGGCCTTTCAATCTTTTCAAGACTGTTGGCTCTGTCTACCCCCCAAGGTATTTAGACGTGACTATATGTATGTATGTAAGTAGGTACAACTTTACCAACTAAATGGTTTAGTGACTTTGAAACGAACGAATGAAATGAACAGATAAGGAATGACGCAAAAACCACGGGATCGAAAGTACTTACCTTCGTATAAAAAGGGTCGCCATGAAGGATTTACATATCTACACAGTCGAGGCGAGACGAGGAGATAAAAGTTAAAACCTACTTAAATTTTTTAAAGCCTATTCCGTTATGGATCTATCATGGTTACACATCTAGTAACTGAATGTGCAGGTTTCCTTACCTTACGAGCATCGGTTGGTATTTAAATTATAGAACATAACTTCTAAAATAGTCATTGATATATTGCCGAGGTAAGATTTGAAATTGTGTCTTTAAGCAATCACGCATTAGCCCGGATAAAATGCGTGATTGCTTAAAGACTACCGACGTTCTGATAGGACGATTATACTCGTAAAATATAGACACAATATAATATAAGATATTGTGATAATAAAACATAGTATCATATTACGTGTTGTTTTGAAACATGGAGAAGTTTCCTCCGTCGCTTTGTCGTACGTGACAGGTAAACATTACTTAGTAAAAAGATAATGAAAATAGG
This sequence comes from Amyelois transitella, assembly GCF_032362555.1. Lineage (NCBI taxonomy): Eukaryota > Metazoa > Arthropoda > Insecta > Lepidoptera > Pyralidae > Amyelois > Amyelois transitella. The sequence goes on along the minus strand of NC_083512.1, from coordinate 2,917,539 downwards.
TCATATCGTGAATAGAAAAAAAAGGTTTGACCTAGAAATATATATCACGTCTTAAGAGGAAGAACAGAATATTGGATCTGTGTGACAAGACAAGGCCACGTGTATCTGAATAGCGTGAATTGAATTATTATTCAGATTCAGTATCAAACTGATCATATACTAGATAATGGACAATTGATGAAGTTGTCCGATTTTTGTTTAAGTTCAAATTTCTTTTATCAAAATTTTTGATTGGTGTGTATAAGTAAAACAAAACTTCGGAAGTAAGTTAATTCTTTAAAACAAAAACAAAATAAAAAAACATCAGAATCGTCTTACAATTATTTATTAGCTAAGTAAATAAATAAATATCTTTAATAGACTCTTTTTTTTACAATAGCTCATATATGATTGGGTCCTCCATTTAAGTATAAAATATTTGTGTTTGGAGAGCCCGCTCTTCCAAAGTAGTTGTTTACACTGATTTGTTACAAATTCACTAAACATGTTTAACAATAACAACATTGTACAATATTATAACATACAGTTTACACAGACATAACAAACAATAAAGTAACCACGTAAGAAACATGCAAAAACAAATTTTGGGTATCAATTGTCACTCGCGTCCGTGACTGTACCCTCCAGACCTTACAAGTGACCCCTGGGCGGTGCTAAAGAGTTATTTTTCTTTCTTTTTTCTTCTTTCAAGCAGCTGGCAAGCTTAGGCCGCGGCTGGTAAACACCATACATACCGTATCTGTATCAAATAGCAGAAACCCATCGACGCTACTCATTCTATATTATCAAATCAGTATAATAATACCCTTTAACCAAATAATATATTTCCATCAAAACAATTTAGCATATAAAAAAAAAAAAACACCATACATACCTACATAAAATCACGCTTCTTGCCCGGAGGGGTAGACAGAGACTACCTCTTTCCACTTGCCACGATCTCTGCATACTTCCTTCGCTTCATCTTCTGGTCAACACCCTTAGAGTATAATCAGGGTGCCAAGCGTTCGCGCGTTCCACCCTGAGTAGACCCTGAGGGTCTGCGCATGTTGCGTCTGCCTCCCGGTGTCAGGGACACGGTGGTGCTTCGCGTGGTGCCTAGTACGGATGGCAGTCAAATTGAGAAACCCTCATTTATGAAGGTGGTTGAAAAAGAAAGACAGCATCTTACAACAAATTTAAAGAAAAATCCCTCTTACAGAGTGAGCATAAAGTTCATACCTGTATTGCATAAAACTATAACATACGTACATACATACATATGGTCACGTCTATATCCATTGCGGGGTAGACAGAGCCAACAGTTTTGAAACGACTGAATGGCCAGGTTCAGCTATTTGGCTTAACGATAGAATTGAGATTCAACTAGTGACAGGTTGCTAGCCCATCGCCTAAAAAAGAATCCCAAGTTTGTAAGCCTATCCCGTAGTCGCCTTTTACGATATCCATGGGAAAGATATGGAGTAGTCCTATTATTTTTTGTATTGGACCCGGGAGCCACACGGCGCTATAACATACGGATGTTCAAAATTTAATAAAACGGAACAAAGAAAATTTCAGTGCATTTTCACTGCGTACATTTTTCTGCTTTTGAAATATAATATCAAGACGAAGCAGCTTTCAAAGGTATGTCTGGCATAAAATTTTTCTAAGTAGTTCTAACGCTTTGAGAAAAACGCATCCTAAGTACAGCAATAAGCCATTATCCGTGAATTCGCTTACGTGGTAATTTGAAGAAAATTTTCTCAGCTGATTGGTTATTTTCTGCTTTGGTCGCTCTAATAGTAATTAATATTACTCATTTGTATAGGAACAAAATTATACAATACCTTAAATATAAATACAATACAGCTGAACGTGGCCATTTGAGGCTTTATGAGGTTTGACGGAATAGACAGAACCTACCTGTCTATTCCCTTCAGGATTAAGACGTGAATATATGTATGTCTGTACAATATAACAGCACGTTTTATTTTCTCCCGGTCGTATTTGTCTCCAATCTTAGAGCCGTGATGAGGGTCACCATTGTATGATAATTATTGACGTATTATGCTAATTTTAGAATAAACAAAAAGGGGTGAACATGTCTACTCGCTGCCAATTAATCCTTATTTACACCATTACTTATTATTATTTGCCGTGTGGTTCCCGGCACCAATCGTATAAAGAATAGGATTTTCCACTTCTTTCCCATGGATGTCGTAAGAGGTGACTAAGAGATAGACTAAACATGGGATTCTTCTTTAAGGCGAGGGGCTAGCAACCTGTTACTATTTGAATCTCAATTCTATTATTTAGCCAAACAGCTAAACATGGCCTTTCAGCCTTTTCAAAACTGTTGGCCCCGCAAGGGATATAGACGTGATTAAATGTATGTATGTAGGTATGTACTTATTATTTCAGAGAGGAAAGGTTTGTGATGTTGTGTGTGAAAAACTTACTCATTTTTTAATTTTGAACAGATATAAACTAGATCTTCAGAAGCAGAAGTTGATTTTTTACTACAATATTATTCGACTATAGACCCAGTTGACGTCTTTGTTTTACTAAGATTTATTTTTCACGATTACCCTTTGAAGACATTTTAGGTAGCACAATTTATCGAAACAGGCCTGAACATGTTCAATAATTTTGTTTGAATTCGTCTCTGTCGGCTTAGGACATGATCGAAGAAAATAAATACGAGTATAAAGGCAATAAATCTGAAAAATGCATGAATTATGAATAGTATTCATACATTAATGCATGAGAATACGTGGTCATGTAGGTATGTATGCGTGCTTAGAATTTTCTGAAACTTATTTTTCAGCATACCTGTTCGTGTTTGCCGTGTGGTTTTCGGCAGGCACTTTAGAATATAACCATTCCATATCTTCTTATAAAAAAATCTTATAAACTTGGGATTCCTTTTGTAGGCAATCGGCTAGTAACCTGTCACTAATTGAATCTCAATTCCATCATGAAGCCATACAGCTGAACGTGGCCTTTCAGTCTTTTCGAGACTGTTGGCTCTGTCTACCCCGCAAGGGATATAGTCATTGCTATACATATGTATGTTAGTACCAATGTTCGATCGTTTCGTTATAAGCGCGTGATATACAAAATATTTACGTAATATGTATAGTAACATGTGCCGTGTGGTTCCCGGCACCAATACAAAAAAGAATAGGATCACTCCATCTCTTTCCTGTGGATGTCGTAAAAGGCGACTAAGGGATAGGCTTACAAACTTCTGTCACTATTTGAATCTCAATTCTATCATTGAGCCAAATAGCTGAATGTGGCCATTCAGTCTTTTCAAGACTGTTGGCTCTGTCTACCCCGCAAGGGATATAGACATGACCATATGAATGTATGTATGTATAGTAACAATAAACTAGCTGTTGCTCGCTGCTGTGCCCGCGTTAAGCTCGCATTTTGAGTAACTTACATAATCTATAAGTCTATTATAGGTCTGTTAATTCTATAGTATACTATTTCTGTGTCGATTTTATACCTATATTAAGTATGTAGCAATCCACGCTTCTATTCTTTTACATATCATTTTCACCGCTGAGTAATGGCGTAAAAACTGCGCCCAAAAATAGGATTATTCGTCCAAAAAAAAAAACAAATACCTATGTTCGTGTGGACAGCTCTTACTAATAAATCATTGAGTTATCTGAAAAAAGATCGCTTTTTAGAATCCCAGAATATTTTTTTTTACAAAATCGGCGTATAACAAAAATTCTAGATTTCGATCAGGCCCTCAGGGGCAATAACAACTGATTCTGTAGTCTACGCCATTATAACAATACTAGTGTACGCTTTTCGGCTCTGCTCACGTTATGTACCTTATTTCGGGAAATCCTCTTGTAGCGGGAGCGATGATTCGGCTCGACCGCCACCAAAGGGAAGATCTTCCGCCAGGCTAGGTGTTATGCCTGGGGAACCGCGGCTCCAACGATGTTGTGTCGGAGTCGGAGGTTGTATATATAGCTCCAATCCGTGAAATCTTTGAAATCGCGTCTTAGATTCTTTGCTGCTATTGGTTGAGCGCGTCAATTTCTTCGCAATTTTTGACAGTAGTTGTTTGATTTGATGTTGTGGCGAGTGGCGTAGAGATGTCGCCACATTCTCTTGGTAAAGACAAATTAGACTGATTGAGTTAGCCACGAAGTAGGTTAGTTCGATACTTGTGTTACGAGATACTAACTTAACGATACTATATTTTATAATAAATACTTACGTATAGAAACATCCAAGACCCAGGCCAATCAACAAAAGTTCCATCATGCCCTGACCAGGATTCGAACCCGGGACCTCCGTTGTCACAGACAGGCACAACCACACGGCACAAAAAGATACAGCAAAGTAAAAGATCAAAGAAATTACCTCCAATTACTGAGATTCACCATAAAACGTCCGGACTCCTGAATAATGCATCCGAATAAGTTTCAATTATTCACAAGTTAATGAAGTTAATAGCAACTTGATCGTAACTTAAGCTTGCACTTAAACTTTGAGGAAGCGCCGAAGTTTATGTATACATTTGCTAGTTTGAAGGAAGCCATGGGCTCTTGATCTGATAACAAAATGGGAATTTTATCTGATTCGTTTTAACGAATAAAAAAAAAGCTTTTAAGAAAGCTTTCTAATTAAAGCTGACTCGCGATTTTGAATATTCATTTATTTTATTTTTAGAAGATATTTTATTAATCTTCATTTATTTTCATGTGTGCTGTTAACTTTTGCCCGCGACATCGTCTGCTTGGTTTCTCTTTTCGCAATAAAAACCTTTGTTCTTCCTCAGGGTCAACTCTATCTCTGTACCAAATTTCATCAAAATGGGTTCAGTGGTTTAGGCTTAAAAGCGTTACAGACGTAGTTATATTTCCCTTTATAATATTAGAAGGAATAGTGGTTAAAGTGTGTGCGACGTAACTTTTTGAGCTTCTCCAACATGGTAAAATCTAAACCAAGCTCATGCGGGTCAAGTACATGGAACATTAACTTAACATAACATAAAATCACGTCTATATCCCTTGCGGTGTAGACAGAGCCAACAGTCATCAAAACAAAAGCCACGTTCAGCTGCTTGGCTTTATGATAGAATTGAAATTCAAATAGTGACAGGTTGTTAGCCCATCGCCTAAAAGAGGAATCTCAAGTTTATAAGCCTATCTCATAGTCGCCTTTTACGACATCCATGGGAAAGAGATAGAGTGGTCCTATTCTTTTTTCCATTGGTGCTGGGAACCACACGGCACAAGGAACAGGTCGAAGAAATCCAAGCCCGCAGCTAGACACGTGCGACGTCAACTTTATCGCGTGAAAAACTATCGCTGTTTCACTTTTTATTATGACGTGATAAGGGATAACGATAATTTTTCGCGCGAAAAAAATTGTAATTTTATTATCCTAAAACTGAGCTACAGATGTCATAATTAATGCATTTTGCCATTAACCATACTTTATTTCAGTGATTTACTTTTCAACAAAAAATATATCAATATTGTGTACTTCTATTGCAGTACCAAAAGAAATAGATTATCTATATAGTGGCTTATTTTTCAATGTCCATTAACCGAGTTCCTGCCTCGTAAAACGTGTGGAATGAAAGACTAATTAACTTGAATATTCTCGTTGTTAACTAGAAAAGTTCCCATCACCGCGGCTATATTTATTACCGCTCAAATTGCTTCCTCGTAAACTTTTGAACGATGTTCTTATAAAAATATGCTTACAGTATGGTTACCTAATTAAATATTTCTTTATCCTAAAAAATGATTGCTAGAATATACACATGGGTGTATTTACAGAGTTCTTTAATTCCCTGTAACAACTATGTAAATTTGGCTTTTTCTTCAGAATTCTGGGAAAATAGATGTTCTAGTGTGGGCTTTACCTGATGGTATTCGCTTTCCTGCAAACATGAGGATGTTGTAGAAACATTGATGTTAAAAATTAAGATAATAGACTTAAATCTGATAATCAGAGAAAGTTCCTAACTATGGCGATAATTTTAATTTGGCTTAAATAAAATTATTAGGAAATTTAATTAATTTCTTTTATTAAAATTTTGCGGCATCTTTTTTTCTAAATAAAAGAAATTTCTTTATTTGCTTAATTAAGCTTCGATGAAATTAACTTTATTATAAGCATTATAACAATAAATGTCTTTACTCAAAGTCGAAATTGGTCCAATAGCTATTCTGTGAAGTGTACCTAACAACGCACAAACTTTAGTATTAGTTATATTGTTTTTGAATAGGTAGGCGTCAGTATCTAGGGTAATTTTGGCTTATTCTGAGAAATTCACCCTATTTGAGTTACATAAAGACTACAAATATTTATTTGAAGGGCACTTTTTGACAATTATGTTACCATGCAGGCTGCCCCCGTAGTATGGCACGCGCGATGTCCCGATCGCGCGGAAAATATCGCTGTCCCGTTTCAAGTCATAATAAAAAGCGAAACATCGATAGTTTTCCACACTATAAAAAAGTCGTCGCTCGTGCAATGTTTCGGGGTTGGTCTGGTGATAAAAAAAATCTTGTAGCTGTTTTGTGCGCAGTAGCGCTTGTAAAACTCAATCAAGAGAAAGTTTTTAAAAATGCTACATACATATACATAGGTACGTTAAAATCACGTGTATATCTCGTACGGGGGTGACGGAGCTAACAGTTGTGAAACGCCACGTTCAGCAATATGGTGGAATTGAGATTTAAATAGTGACAGGTTGTTAGTCCATCGTCTACCAGAAGAATCTCAAGTATATTTCGACCTCCCTAAGTCGCCTTATTTGACATCCATGGTAAGATATGGAGTGTTCCGTTTCTTAATTGCCACATAAAAATATATAATATGGCATATAAAAAATCTGTTTAAGATATAATAGTATGTTATATCACATATACAAATACATGTCTTGTGTCTGTCTATTCCGTAATGGATATATTTTACATAGTAAAAAATAATAAATACATAAATTATGCCAAATTAAGTTTATTTGTTTTCTCTTCACGCGTTATCTACAGAACTCATCTTTTTGAAATTTTCGTAATATTCAAATTTCGTAATCATTTAGAGTCTGGAGAAGGGCATAGACATACTTTTCATCCCGGTCAAAACTAAAGTTCCGCTACGCACTACTAAAGTGGCGCTAAATTCGCGCGGACGAAGGTGCAGGTTGGCATATATTGTTTGTATTGTATTAGAATATATATGGTAAATAATAGACTTTTTATATTATATCTAAATTATAAAATAGATAGATCTTGTGCATAGATGTGGATCTTATACAAGAGCAATATACAGATATGAAATTTTGCATTAATGATTCAATAGGCGTCGAGGTAAATAGGGTTACAAAGTGATAACTGATTTTGAATATTAATAAGTTGGCGTGTTATGCTTTCACCCAACTTGGAATCAATAGAGGAGCTGCCAGCTAATATTAAATGTGTGGTAGTATATAACATTTTCTTTGACGCCCCACTTGGTGCTTATGCAGAATATTTTTTTTTGTCTATAAATTATACTGTATGTACCTAATTACTTTGTGGCAACATTTATAACGTCACACGCCAACGCCAACTTCACATATCTTAGCTTAGCCATTAGCAGCGAACAGTCTAAATCGCGCAAGCAAAGATTTCACAGATTTCCGATGAACGTCAAGATGACGGAGCCACCTCGCAAAACACAAATATTGTTGAACCAGCCCTTAGTACCTGGTTTGTACCTTTTGGAACCTATATCAAAAAATTTTGTACCTCAAAGAATTGAAAAATATCGATTGTGATATGTGGTTCCTCCATCTTGACGTCAAAATGGAGGAACCACCTTCGTTTCTTATAAAAATATAATGTATACCGTCGAGATGACCACACGGACACTTAGTACCAGATTAGTACCTCCCAAGATCTTATCGCTATAATCGTTTTTTAAAGCAGTTTTTTAAGAAAATAATTAACAAAAAGAAAATGACAAAAGTGCCTGTGATTAATTATAGCAAAATGTATTAAACGAAAACTTTACTTCAAAATAGTTCTAGGCGTTTAGGTTATAGTACAAAAAATTATATTTATTAATTATTTAAAAGCATAATGCTAATGTTATGTTATTAAATTATACGAGGATTCAAATTGTAGAACAGCCCATCAAATAAATTTAATCGACTTTGAGATAATTTTATTAAAATATAAGAAATAGTTTTATTTAAATATCAGAACTAAGTATTATTTATAACTTATTGAAATATATTTAGTTATATACAACTCGTTTAAATAACATAACATTTGCATTGTGCTTTTAAATAATTAATAAATATAATTTTTTGTACTAAATCCTAAACGCCTAGAACTATTTTGAAGTAAAGTTTTCGTTTAATACATTTTGCTATAATTAATCACAGGCACTTCTGTCATTTTCTTTTTGTTAATTATTTTCTTAAAAAACTGCTTTAAAAAACGATTATAGCGATAAGATCTTGGGAGGTACTAATCTGGTACTAAGTGTCCGTGTGGTCATCTCGACGGTATACATTATATTTTTATAAGAAACGAAGGTGGTTCCTCCATTTTGACGTCAAGATGGAGGAACCACATATCACAATCGATATTTTTCAATTCTTTGAGGTACAAAATTTTTTGATATAGGTATAGATATAGGTAGGTAGGTAGAGATATAGGAACCAAAAGGTACAAACTAGGTACTAAGGGCTGGTTCGACAATATTTGTGTTTTGCGAGGTGGTTCCGTCATCTTGACGTTCATGATTTCCGACTAAACGTTGTCGTAGTCGCGGTTCCCCAAGCATAACACTTAGCCTGCCGGGAGATTTTTTCTTTGAACCGAATCATCGCTTTCGCTACAATTACATCAGATTAATTGCAATATAAACGTAATCATGACTAATAAAACAATGTAAAGAACCAGCAGGCTAAAGAAAATTCACTTACATTGCGAATAAAACCCATCACTAAACAAATAAAATTGAGAATGTGAAAATATGTCTTTTATATGTATAGATGGCTTTTTGGCGAATTCTACAGTAACGAAAAAAAAATCGGATTTGAGTTTAAAGCGAGTAGAGCTTCCGAAAATTTTATATGCTTGTAATCTTAAATTAATATTATCTCATGTACACGCCAGTTTTAGAATAACTTTTAGCAATACGATTGGAGGGAAAATATCAAACTTCATTAAAAACTTTGACGATGTGTAAACATACAAAATATCTGACATAAATTCAAATTATTTTTGCTTCCTCTATAATAGGTATCTACTTATTGTAGAAAAATTTATAAGCTTTTTATTTCATTTTTTTTCTGATACCTATATTAAAAACAAACAAACCAATGATGATTTATAGAGTATGAAAATTATCCGGCCGAAACAATAAACATAATTACTTTTTAATTCCGATTGGAGCAGTACCTGCATCTAATAAAAAAAAAATACTGGAAAATTTTGGTCGAGATTAATATAAATTTCTTGGATTTCGATTGCAGTAAAGGAATATGGATAGCATCATCTAGTCCCGATGGTATTTTCAATCTACCTTGGGTTAGTTAAGTCCCGTAGGGTCGTTGGGATTTCCTACTTAACTGGCCTTGACTTATGGTTGATGCTTTACTAGGGTTGTAAATTATTTATCGATTATAGTACATATTATCGATTACAAGTGTGGGTTATTTAGGCGAACTGAAAACTCTAATTTTGTTACATGTGTCACCAGTGTTACCTTCACTCACGATGAAAGAATACTCTATGAATGAATACTATATTCTAAGGCTTTGTTCTAACGAAAACTCATCTTCCCATTTCTGTTGTCTGTTATCACAGCATAATTCTGATTCACAAAATTATGATCACGGAGAAAATTAAACATGCTTTCGTGTATGTATATATCATGTATGCAATTAACATTTTTCACATTCATTACCTACACTTAAGATCTATTTTAGGCTCACAAGGAGTCTCAATATATCTTTGACATATTAATTACTAATTACAAGCGTCTCTGTTTGTAATATAAATTCAGTTAGCTAAATTATGCGCGTGAAATGCTAATGGGTATAAATTTGCTAAATCATTATGTTCGAATTACCAATGGGAGGTGTAATTTAAGCCTCCTTGTTTTGTAATCAAATTACTCGTAACATAATAAGAACCAAGGTCTTGCATCCAAAATGGGCTACAAAATTTAAAGGAAAATAACACTAGACGAGTTTCTGTCAGTGACTTTGCTTGCCTGATCGTTGGCATAAAATATTCGACATTGTTTAGAGTTGACGTGGGAAGGCTTAGATGAACGTAAGTACCTTGATCAAATTGGTGACGTTCTGACTAATGGTTAGATCAAGTGTACCTTAAAAACCAACAAGCTAGTATGAAGTGAGACGAATATGGATGAAATGAGGGAAGTATGCAGGAATAGTGGCAAGTGGAATACTTAAACATTAAAATCACTCTATACTCCTTTCTCATTTATGTACTCATGCAGCACACAATTAATTAATTATCAAAAAAAAGTTTCCAAAATTTTTCAACAAAGTTTAGTCATAACGAAAAAATTGAGAAAGGTCAAGAGTAACAAAAATAACTCGTGAAGTACACAATTTATGGAAAGGGCTGACAGATTTATTTCTATCGCACTCTCTCTTATCCGTAAAAGGTTCTTTCGGTAGGGACAAATAGTCCCACTGGGGTTTTCTAGGTTTGTGATGAGAAACACGTGTAGTAGTAATGAGTCACGTTATTTGCCACTTGTTAAAGTTGTATTGTTCTAAGTTCTCTTCATATTATTGCCTGGTTTCTGTTGAGTTTTCGTGTGTTCCTATTCTTAATATTAATGAACGAAATATCAACAAAAAATTGATAAGACTAAGGAATAGGATTATAAACTTGGGATTCTTATTTTAGGCGATGGGCTAGCAACATGTCACTATTTTCAATTCAATCATTAAGCCAAACAGCTAAGCATGGCCTAACAGTCTTTTCAAGACTGTCGGCTCTGTCTACCCCGCAAGATATTATAGACGTGACTATATGTATGTATTATGTATGTATATTAATACTAGCTGACCCGCGCAACTTCGTTTGCGTGTATCCCGCTACTTCGACAAATACAGTCAACGCACCAACACATATTGGATACTTATTTTCAATTCACAATAACTTCTCTTTCCCTTAACCGCGTTTAAAATATTAAAATGTTTTTTGGTTTCTGTGACTCTTCTTTGATCGCCCCCCCTATCAGTTTTTGGAAAAAATATTTAAGTAATGTACAGATTTTTTTTTTGTCTTATATGTATAGATCAAAGTCGTAGTACCTACTTTTTAATATTATTTATTTTTTATGTACCGTTTTTTTATATTTTTTGTTTTTTTTTTTATGTACTTACCTACTTTTGTTATATACATCTAACTATTATTTTCTTGTTTACTTTTTAAATTATTTATAGGGACGGTGCCCCCGCCGCCGCGGCCGGCCCGTACCGTGCCGCAATACTAATATCGTGATATCTCCTAAACTATATGTCTAAATAACACACTGTAAACTGCAAAAATAATCTAAATTAAATGCTCGTGATGATGAACTTACTTATTTTGATAAGGATATATGTATTATTGGTTATTGTGCCGTGTGGTTCCCGGCACCATTACAAAAGAATAGGACCACTCCATCTCTTTCCCACGGATGTCGTAAGAGCCGACTAAGGGATAGACTTGGGATTCCTCTTTAATGTAAATCCCTGCCAATCTAAGGTCTGCCGCGCCGATGGATGCATGGCTAGGGGCGAGCCTAGTCTCGAGCGTGCCACTTCCGCCATGGGGTTGGGCGACCCCCAGGTAATGGCTAGCCTTACCCTGGCATGCGGGGCTCTGCTGGGGCGGACAAAATTTTTCCCTAGCGTCTCGTGGGAATCGCATTATGAACCTTAAAAAGCATATAAATGGCGGCGATGGTGTCCGCATCCCATCACGTCTCGTTCCCGGCGGGAGCGGTATGCGGTCTGCTGAAAGCCGCTTTGCGACGATGAATGTAAGAGGAGGAATGAAGGATAAGATTGAGGAAGTATGCCAGATGATGGATGAAAGACGTTTGGATGTGTTGTGCGTGAATGAAACGAAGCGGAAAGGATGCGACGCGACGCAGCACGGCCCTTACACGGCGTATTGGTCTGGAATTTCCAGTACCAGCCGAGGCTGTCAAGGGGTCGGTCTAATTCTTTCTGCACGAATGGCTGAGTGCGTGAATGAGTATGAGTGTGTCAGCCCTCGTCTTCTATGGATTAGGCTGAAAGTTGGAATCACTCGGATCTTCGTTCTAGGTGTTTATGCACCTTGGGATGTGGGTTCGAGGGGTACAACATCAGCAAAAAGCGAAAACGAGGAGTTCTGGAATAGTGTAAGAGAAGTATTGAAAGTTACCAAGCCAAATGAGAAGATTATTATGTTAGGTGATTTTAATGGATGGGTGGGTGTAAAGCGTGATGGATATGAAAAGGTGCTTGGTGCGTTTGGTGACGAAAAGGTGAATGATAATGGAAGAAGTGTATTAGAAATTTGTCTAGAGTGGGATCTTTTTGTGTCGAACTCAATGTTTCAACATAAAGAGATCCACACCTACACAAGAGTGGAAGGTATTTTAAAAAGTATGATAGACTTTGTGATTGTAGATGAAAGATTGAAGAACAAAGTGCTGGATACCCGTGCATATCGCGGTGCTGGCATTGACTCGGACCATTTACTGGTGATATCCCGGATAAGGGGTATCTTCAATCGCTGGCGGCACAGGGTAAGGGAGCAAACCAGCGCTTTGGAAAGAGTAAAAGTAGAAAATTTGCAAGATATGGATGTAGGTAAGAAGTATATTAATAGACTGAAGGATGAATTTGAAGATTTAGATGAAATGAGCGATATTGAAGATGGATGGAAGGAATTTAAAGAAAGAATTGTGAAAGTAGCTGTTGAAGTGTGTGGTGTAAGTAGAAGAAGGAAAGGAAAAAATCACAAAAATGCGTGGATGAGTAAAGATGTGCAAGAACTTGTGCGATTAAAGAAGAAAGCATGGCTGGATTTGTTAGCAGCAAAAGCTAACTTAAGAATGCAAGAGGTTATAGATGAAGATGTGAATGAAGCACGTAAGGAATATAAGAAAATGAAAGATTTGGTTAAGAAAGCTGTGATTAGAAAGAAAGAAGAGTATAAAGAGGATTTTGATAAAAGGCTATCGGAAGACTTTCAGTCAAATCTGAAAGTATTCTGGAAATCCGTAAGGTCAGCCCGAGGAAATACTATAACCAGAGAGCTGACTAGGATCAGATGCCAGGATGGTAGCGTTGTGAAAGGAGAAGAATGTGTACTAAAGATATGGAAGGACTATTTTGAAAGTTTATTTGAAAAAAAGGAAGGAAATAAGAAAGATTTCTGCTATAGCGAAGAAAAAGAGAATGAGATGGAAGGCGAAATTGAAATGTTCGAAATTGTGGAAGCACTTAAGAGTATGAAAGCGGGAAAGGCTGCTGGGTGTGATAGAGTGTCGGTCGAGATGCTTAAAGCAGGAAAAGGCGTAGTAGCTAGTCAGTTGTACTGCCTTTTCAATTTGTGTTGGAGAAGCGGCCGAGTACCAAAAGATTGGTGTAAGGCTGTTATCGTGCCACTTTACAAAGGAAAAGGGTTACAGCTGGACTGCAAAAATTATCGTGGTATAAGCCTGCTTAGCGTCGTCGGCAAATTGTATGCTAAGGTATTGATTAATAGAGTCAGGAATGAAACTGATGACAAAATATGGGATGCTCAAGCGGGATTTCGAAAGGGAATGGGATGTACTGATCAGGTCTTTTCCTTGCGGTGCATAGCCGAAAAGTTTTTGGCCAAGAGTCAAAAAGTCTATTGCACATTCGTAGATCTGGAAAAGGCCTATGACAGAGTTGAGAGGAATGAATTGTGGTCAGCACTTTCTATGCATGGGGTGAGCAGTCTCTTAATACGAGCACTGAAATCCTTATATGAGGATTCGAGTGCTTGTGTCAGGATAAACGGAGCGCACACTGAGTGGTTTAAGATTGAGAAAGGCGTAAGGCAAGGATGTGTTGCGTCACCGTGGCTGTTCAACCTATTTATGGATAGCTGTTTGACAGATTTGAAAGAGTCTAAAAGTGGATTAAGGATGAATGAGTTACTCGTCAAATGTCTGCTCTATGCCGACGATCAGGTTATACTGGCGTCATCAGCGGAGGAGTTACAGGAGATGGTAAACTGTATGCATGAAGCTTTAAAAGAGAAAGGAATGAAAGTGAACGTAAGTAAAACTAAAACACTGGTTTTTGAAATGGAGAAAGAAATGACAGCATGTAATATTTTGATTGGAGGAGAAAAAGTGGAGCAAGTGAAAGAGTTTGTATATCTAGGATCAAAGTTTACATCAGATGGCAAGTATGATAGTGATATTGAAAGGAGAGTGAACGCGGGGAACATGGTGAATGGAGCTTTGCATGCCTTTATGAGCAGTCAGAAACTATCCAAAAAGGCTCGACTGGCTGTGCACAGGGGCGTGTTGGTCCCGACATTAATGTATGGGAGTGAAAGTTGGGTATGGCAAAAGAAGCATGAAAGCAGAATAAATGCAGTGGAAATGAGAGCGTTAAGGAGTATGATGGGTGTGAAATTGAGTGACAGGATAAGGAACAGCGTGATAAGGGAATGTTGTGATGTGAAAGAAGATGTAGTTACAGGAATAGAAAAGGGTATGTTAAGATGGTTCGGTCATGTGGAGAGGATGAATGAAAGCAGGTTGACTAAGCAGATATACAAGGAGAGTGTGGAGGGAAAGGTCGGAGTGGGAAGACCTAGACGAACGTATCTTGATCAAATTAAGGACGTCCTGGTAAAGGGTCAGGTCAAAAGTACCCGAAACCGCCGAGCTTGTATGAAGAGAGTTATGAATGTGGACGAAGCGAAAGAAGTATGCAGAGATCGTGGCAAGTGGAAAGAGGTAGTCTCTGCCTACCCCTCCGGAAAGAGGCGTGATTTTATGTATGTATGTATGTATGTATTATTGGTTATATCACCAGTTAAACATCACCCAACGAATTAAATGTTTTTTTAATACAGAAAAGTAGTTTTTGTGACTTAAATAAAAAAGCTGGATATATGTCATCGCGGACTTTTTTGTAGAACTAATAAAGACCAATGTTTTTGATATACATTGTTCTTACTTGTATCCAACGGTATAAGCGGCGCACGCACAAATGCAATCTTCAATTAGATATTTTTTCTGACTTCTTGGACATAAATCGCTATAACTCAGCTAATATAGTTTCAATGTATTTCAATTATATATAAAAACCTGTCGGAGAAAATACTCTTTCTATTAGTGAAAACCGCATCAAAATCCGTTGCGTAGTTTTAAAGTTTTATGCATACGAAGGGACTACAGACAAAATGGGCGACTTTGTTTTATACTATGTAGTGATAAGAAAATGTCAACGCCACTAATTTTTTATTTATTATTTATTTATTATTTTTATTGATAATTTTAATCTAAATCATAGTGATAAACGGCTCAAAGTGTCAACAGTGTAAATTAGCTATAGGACAAAAACACCCGATCGCTTCAAGTTGTTTAAAAATCATATTTCGAGGTCTTCAGGTTTCATCCTAGGTAAAGGTAAGTTATATTATTCTTCAAACATAAGGTGTTGTGTTTTCTTCATTATACAGAGTGTTCATTATCCAAGGTGCCTTTGTTAAATTTTACGTACGTAGGCCAACAAAATAAAGTAGGTCATTATTTTTCATTACATAGCGTCTGGTCTCAATGCTTGGATTTACTTTAAAGAAACAAATATAAAGATTTTGACTGCCAGCGGAAAAATTGAATCATCTAGTACCTACCTAACATACTAATGTAAGATGGCACTCATTTTCCCCTAGGTACAGTTCAGTTGACAGTGTCACTTCTCTCGCACCGCTGTAATTTGGAATCCCCTCCCCGCATCTCGCTTCCCCGATATATACAACTTGGGAATTTTCAAGGCAAGAGTGAATAGACGCTATTTGAGCTTGCTTGCACCACCTTAGGCCTCATCTTGCTTATCACCAGGCAGATTGGGGTTAAGCGGACATACATACATACATATAATCACATCTATATCCCTTGCGGGGTAGATAGAGCCAACAGTCTCGTAAAGACTGATGGGCCACGTTCAGCAATTTGGCTCTAAGATAGAATTGAGATTCAAATAGTGACAGGTTGCTAGTAGCTTAGTCGCCATTTACAACATCCATGGGAGAGAGATGGAGTGGTCCTATTCTTTTTTCTATTGGTGCCGGGAACCACACGGCACAAATACGGTAAAGCGGACTCAAATATATTATAAAAATGTGGTACACTATGTGCTTAACAAACTAACTGATCCATTGCAGCTGAAGTATACTTATTGGTCAATAACGTAGTTGTTTTGTTAAACATAGTTGTATCATGTACCAGTGCAGATTATAAAAGCCAGTCTTAAAAGGGAGAGGCTAATAAACTTGGGCTTCATTAAGCGAAACAGCTGAACGTAACCTTTTAGTCTTTTCAAGACTGTTGGCTCTGTCTGCCCCTGCCAGGGGTATAGCATACATACATACATACATATAATCACGTCCATATCCCCTGCGGGGTAGACAGAGCCAAGAGTCCTGAAAAGACTGAATGGCCACGCCCAGCTATTCGGCCCATTGATAGAATTGAGATTCAAATAGTGACAGCTTGCTAGCTCATCGCCTAAAAAAGAATCCCAAGTTTGTAAGCCTATCCCTTAGTCGCCTTTTACGACATCCATGGGAACAAGATGGAGTGGTCCTATTCTTTTTTTTATTGGTGCCGGGAACCACTCGGCACGATATAGCATACATATATATGGTCACGTTTATATCCCTTGTAGTGTGGGTAGACACAGCCAACAGTCCTGAAAAGACTGATCTGCCACGTGTATGCTCTTCTGTTATACGTACATATCAATCTGTTACTATTTGAATCACAAATCAAGACTCTGTCTTTTCTGTAAGGGACAAAGACGTTATGAATGTATGTAAAACTTAATGAGGACATTAGTGCTCCAGGTTAGTGCCCCAACCTTCCAACACTCCGCTGGCTACATCTGCGAAGGAAATTAATAAATTAGGCAGGTGTAAATGAAATTCACCAGAAAGGTAAGATTGATTGTAACGAATGAATGAAAGTGATATATTGAGGTGAGGATCCTTAAAAAGGCGACCGGCGCACGGCGGGCTGTTCAGATAGTGAAGGTATATTTTGTGCCAATACCTACTTTTATACCTTTATTTTGTACGTAAACGACGAATAATTATAGTTTTCATTTTTATAATAAAGAGTCCACTTTACCTCAATCATTATGACGTAAACTTTAGTTTCATACATACAAACATACGTCACGTCTATATCCCTTGCGGGGTAGACAGCGTCAACAGTCTTGAAAAAGATAATAGGCCATTTTAAGCTGTTTGTCTTAACGATAGAATTGAGATTCCAATAGTGACAGGTTGCTGGCTCATCGCCTTAAAGAAGAATTCCAAGTTTGTAAGCCTATCCTTTAGTCGCCTTTTACGAACGGAATGAGATGGAGTGGTCTTATTCTTTTTTAAACTTTATTTAATTAATTGTTTTTTACTGATATGATCATGGCCGCAAATACTCACGATTCTTAAGTATCTTTTGCGTGATAGGTGTAACTTCTATTACGTACGTACTGACATTCAGACATGCTCATTTCATATTAGTTTCTTTGAATAACGGTAAGAAATAAATACAGTCAATCGTAATAATACATTATTCTAAATTCTACACACATATAATCGATTTATAATTATAGCTGCAAAAACTACTTAGCACTAAAGTAATTTTATTATTAGAGACAATTAAATAACAAAGTATATAATAGGCTTATCGTCAATTTAACTACTTAAATAATTTATCCAAAACTTTTTGTTGTCATAATTTTTCGTATCTCTTCCGTGATAATAGCTGAGTGCTCGGGAAATAACCGTGGGAGGGGTTCCCTTTTATCATAAAAACTGAGCGTAAGTTTAGGTTACTAATAAATAATCAATTCATGTTTGGATTTGTTTAGGGTTCCGTCAAAAATTAAACCCTCCCTTTAATGTTTTCTTAATTTTGTTTTAAAATAATACATAGTAATTTTAAATGATTCTTCCTATAACCAAGATGTCTTGTATATTTTACTAGTAACAAACAAAGCAATTTGAGAAAAAATTAAGTAACTAATCTATACAAAATCTCTGACGGTTGAATGGCCAACGGCGATACGAAGACATGATTCTTCGCCTCCCGATCAAAAAGTCTAAGTACTTAGCAAAACGTCAAAAAAAGCAAAACTTCTAATAAGCAATCTACCCAACTAACTTAAAAAATAAAAAAACGTAGCAAAACGTCTTATTATCACGAGGTCTATATAACAAAACGCCTTTTTTGAAATTGCAGCATCGTGATTTTCGGCGTCTTGACTTTTTTATGATAGGAAGATGTTTAACAAATATCATTATTTATTTTGTTTAAAATATACGTAGGTAGTTATACTGAACCAATGTTCTATAATTAGGAATTGCTTTATCAAGTCACCTTTTTTGCGACCTCGTCTGCATATTTCTGTCTCTTTTTATTATTATAAAAACAAAGGAGAGGTGATGAGGATTTGCAAAACCGGGCCTTACTGCAAATGTTTCATTTATTTCCCTGTCAGCTAAGTGGCAGCTAGTCTGTATAAATTGTGTAAAATTATAAAGTTATACCTCCCTTAGTCCCTGAATATTATACTTAGAGGATTGTAAATACTATAAAATTGTGTGACAATGGAGTCTAAATTAATATTCCTGTGTGTTTATCTAATAACAATTTGGTCTGAAGTAAATGCTGGTAAGTTTTAACTAGAGCAATTCATCTTTCTAAATAATATCACAAGAAAAAACTTGAAAAAAGATAAACAAATTCCATTTTTGCAAATGGCAAATTCCATTTTTGCATTTTCCAAATGGGTAATATTAACAGAAATGCTTTTTATTTTATAAATCCTATGTATATTCAGAACAAATATTTTTGTTAATTTATAATGAATTGAATTTGTCTAAAGGTTTAATAATAAATGAAGTAACCCTCTTATAACATCACGTGAAGATCGTTTATTGACCTATCCTGTAGACCAATGAACTGTTCATAGAGCGAACTCATCAAACATTATTTTGCCGCGTTAGAATGATCCATGGTTTCATCCCTCGTCTTTTTCTGTTCTTATTCTGTTCTAGTCAATAAATTTCTACATACATATGGTCACGTCTATATCCCTTGCGGGGTAGACAGAGCCAACAGCCTTGAAAAGACTGAATGGCCACTTTCAGCTATTTGGCTTAAAGATAGAATTGAGATTCAAATAGGGACACGTTGCTAGCCCATCGCCTAAAAAAGAATCCCAAGTTTGTAAGCCTATGCCTTAGTCGCCTTTTACGACATCCGACATGCATGCATCCGACGAAAGAGATGGAGTGGTCCTATTCTTTTTTGTATTGGTGCCGGGAACCACACGGCATGCTCTTTATTCTTAGATTTTATTCGGGCATTAATAGCCGTTAAAAATTTCAGAAATAAATGTATTTAATGTTTCTGAAAGTCAATCTCTGTGACAAACTTGATCAAAATTGGTACCTACCGCAGTTTTTGAGTTTGTAGGTAACAGACAATATCAAAATTCTCTTTAGAAATGTGTTTTTTTTACTGTTTCCAAATTTTACAGTGCATCTTCGTCTTAAAACTTTACTGCATCTCTTTCAGACTGCGGCATTGTGAGCAAGAAAGAGTGGGACGGCCTGGATCCAGTCCACGTTTCCTACCTTCCCCGGCCAATCAACCTGGTCATCATACAGCATACGGTCACCCCGACCTGCGACACTGATAAATCATGCGCGGAAATTGTGAGGAATATACAGAGTAACCATATGGAAGCTTTGAACTATTGGGATATTGGACCTTCGTAAGTTTTAATCTATACTAATATTATAAAGCAG
This sequence comes from Amyelois transitella, assembly GCF_032362555.1. NCBI lineage: Eukaryota > Metazoa > Arthropoda > Insecta > Lepidoptera > Pyralidae > Amyelois > Amyelois transitella. Next base: position 2,897,464 of record NC_083512.1, on the reverse strand, counting down.
AAGAGTTTATTTGTTCGTTTGTTTGTTTGTTTGTTTGAACGAGCTAATCTCAGCAACTTCTGATTCGAATTGAAAATTACTTTTGTGTTGAATAGACCATTTTTCGAGGAAGGCTTTCGGCTATGTAACATCACGCTGCAACTATAAGGAGCGAAGAAATAATGGAAAATGTAAAGTAAAAAACGGGGTAAATTATTCATCCTTGAGGGCTTCAATGATGCCCAAAATAACTTTTCCACGCGGACGAAGTCGCGGGCACAGCTAGTCATGTAATATGACAAAGAGATGATGTGGGTAAATATGTATCTTTTACCTTTATTATCATTCCCGTAGCTTGAGAAAATCGGTAAATTCCTGGCAAAAAGTCAAAAGTACCCTTAACCGATGTGCTTGCATAGAGTTAGATATGCATGTGGATAAAGCGAAAGAAGTATGGTATTAGCAAGTGAAAACGTGTGGTCTCTGCCTTCCTTCCGAAAAAGATGGGCTTATTTTGGTTTTATTTATATTGTCTTTAGAAACTCTATATGTGTCTTCTTGAACAAGCTTTTGACCGTAGTAAAAAATGGTGGTCAAAAATTTTTATTTTGCTAGCATCATCCTGGGTTTGTCCTGTTTTCATTGTCTTTCAACCTGCCACTAATGTATGAAACGAACTTTTCATTAGTCCTTATTAAATTAAGCAATTAAATTAAATTTTATTTTATAATATTTAAAATGATACGTTATTTTTTTTCTATTATAACGGAATTATTAAAAAAAATATATATTATTTTTAACAAGTCTATTCTTTTCAAGCTAAGTTATTTTTGTCTATTCTTTCGTTTCTAGGTTTTTGGTGGGCGGCAATGGCAAAGTTTACGAAGGCTCCGGTTGGATTCATGTCGGTGCGCACACGTACGGTTACAATTCCAAGTCGATTGGGGTTTCATTCATTGGAAACTTTAACAGTAAGTAATAAACATTTAATATTAACATCTTTGCAGAGATAAACATCAAACAAGTAAGCTTATGTATCGTCACTGCTTTTACGATCACGATCTTGGAGATATCATGATCTTAGAACACACAACATAAGTCTTTGTCTCCGCAAATCTGCAAAGGAACTAGACTCAGCTTAAATCATAGTTACACATTGATTGTTTCTTGACTTATCTCAACACGAGCTTTACCAGATAATTGGACCTTAAGTAAGCTAGTAAGAGAGGAAAATGTTATAGTATGTCAACGAAATGTCAAGGAAGACTTATTCTCTAACTTATTCACCTGCGGCTTCGCCTGCGTTTAAAACAAACAAACTTACTGATATACTACTCTGTCAAGAAAGTAGCAGGAAAAGATCAATAATACACAAACTGTTTGTTATTCATCCAAATTTATTTTATCACCTTCAAAATATGTGACTGTGTCTAGTAAAAGGGACCACTTTGACGATTCTAGTTTCCGAGTTATATGCATTTTTACAAAATTTGCCGAAAATATGTAAAATGGATTTTTGTTACTAATCGGTTATTAATACCTTAAATATCATTTTGTGTAAAATAATACCTGTATAATTACAATATTTCAATATCCTAATAGGTCACGAAGTTTAGTACCAAGGGTACCACTTTAAGGTAATATTTTACAGGCGAAATATTTTGATTTATTTCGATCGCTGTTATGCAGGGAAGTGAAATAATAAGTTGAGGGTAGGATAAGGGGGGCGGGGGGCGAAGATTGGGCGGTAAGCGTGGCGCGGCGCGCGCGTCGCTCACTCAGTTAGCTGGCCGGCGCGTACTCGTACGCACATGTTAGTTGAGCATTGCCACGCGCCGTAAAACATCGTGATTTTTATCTATGCGAGCTGCGAATATACATTGTGTTTAAGTACCAAGTTTATAACGTCACATTTCATCATGGAAGACGATACTCAAATTTTGTTTACTGAATATGATGGCGATCAGCAGCAAACACTACAAACAACAGCTTCACATTCAGCACAGACATCGACGACGAAACCAAAAGGTAAGTTAAATCATTTCATTTCATAAAAATAGGTGATTATACCAAGGCAGGTATACCAAGAGACAGTAATAATAATACTCCATCTGTTTAGGTAGGTATTTAACATACTTTAAACAAAAAATTATCACAATCAATACATAGTAGGTATAAATTGGAGTCGCCCTCCACGTCTGTCTGTCTCTCTGTGTCATTATAGTAAAATATTAGCGTCGCAATGGTTTATGCGCGGTGAACTTAAATGCGCAGAGTAAAATACTTATTAGTTTTTTACGTTGCTGACAAACTGAACGGTAATAAGTTTATCTATTTATTATTTAATAGCCCGATATTTCGATGATATAATCGTTTATAGGTACTGTTTTAGGCATATTAAACACGTTGTTAAGTAGGTAGGGTATATAGATTTATTTTTGGTGCGCCTATTCAAAACCTACTCGAGCGGCTCGCGCGCTTTGAAGGTCACGTGGTGGCACTAGCGGCGTCGTTGTCAAAGCTTTTATGATTTGGCGCGGGAGTGCCAGTGTAGGAAAACTCCTTCCAGCGTGCTTAGCAATCCTATTTTAAGTAAAAAATAGTTTTTTTTTTGTTACAGCACAACATAAAGGCACTCAAACACGGGAAACTGAAATAAGGTTTTCCAGTACGTGCTCAAAAAATGAGATTGTTTATTCCACTCGGGACTTACCCCAAATAAATAACTATCCCGGTCAGTGCATTTCAGATCCTCGAAACGAAGATGTAGCCAGAATAATTTTATATGAGTTGGAGCGTTTGCCTGAAAAACACCGCATTAGTGCTTTTGCCATAATTTTCAATGATATAAAAAAAATTCACGATGAAGTGTCTTCTCAGCCTGTTGTTACTGATAGCAATACTCGTGTAAACGCTGAAGAGGCAAGGAAACGTGACTTACAACAAAGAGTTTTAAGAAACATGGCGAGAGTGTTTGGCGATGAGGAGTTAAAGTAACTTTTGTGTAGGTATGTCACGTCTCACGCTCAAGTAATAGTTACTTAATAAATTTTGTAGTCTCATATCAATAGTGTTTCACCAATTTTTTTTTTGTTATAGATGGAGCTTCTCATGGAAAATTGGAGTGTGATTACGGTCAATGCACAGACATAGATTTAAGAAATTTTGAACAGGAGTATTTAAAATTCATAAAAAAAAATTCTGATGAAGAAAATCATGAGCCTCCTATCGATGATAGATGCGAAATAACTGGCGTTGAATTAGTTGTACCAGAAGACCCATCTCGTAATTTTTTTTCTGATACTGACGATTTTCTCAACCAATTGGAAAACCATGAAGAACAACGGATATTTATCGACGGTTGCGGCTGTGCTATGTCATGCCAAGAAAAATTTCCCCGTGAAGCTGTGCTACAGTCCAGATTAGAATCACAGGAAATGAATACCAAATGCGACCTAGGCCATAATCATTTAAATTTGTTTACTATGGGTGCTCTTAATGCTCTAACTCGTCAAGGGTCCAATACTCTTAAAACAAACAAAAACAAAACAAAGGTAAGGAAAGCAGCTCATACAACTTTTTTTTTTCAAGGCATAGCTGTTTGTAAGAACTTTTTTCAGTTTGTTTATGCATTAGGGGAAAAAAGATACAAAAATATTAAGAGCAAAGTACTTAAAGGAAATTTAGCAACAGTGTCCTCTCCTCATAATTTCACGTTGATAAGAACCAATAATGCCCAGCAAACAATTGATGCTGTATTATTCAAAAAATCTTTCTCAGAACAAAATTCATTAGTCTTGCCAGGCCGCGTTCCAAGTTTTCATAATCCTGACTTACATATTTTACCCAGTTCAATGAATAAACGATACGTGTATGATAAGTACCAAGAAGCGAGCAAATTGTCCGAAAGAGATGCTGTGAGTTTAAGAACTTGGTACAGATTATGGCAAACCTATGCTCCAAATATTGTCATTCAAAAGCCTCGAACGGACCTGTGTACAAAATGCCAAGAAAATATTACAGCTTTAGGTAAAATGCAAGGCTTAGATGAAAATGAAAAGCGCGGATTGATTGAAAAATCGTCCCAACATTTAGATTTAGTTCAAACTGAACGTGCCTATTACAAACAATTGATTGACACGTCAGCAGATGTATTCGGAAACCGGAAACTAGGGCAAAACCAGCCATGCTCATCGCCAGGAAAAATGCATTACTCGTTTGATTTTGCGCAACAGGTACATTTGCCTCATAGCTCACAGCAAGTTGGACCTCTTTACTTTTTGGCGGGATATAAAATCGGTTTGTTTGGCATAGCCGCGGAGCCACTAAAACAATTTGTGTTATATATCATCCCAGAAGCTTGCAATACTGGAAAAGGTTCGAATACCGTAATCTCACTCCTAGACCACTTTTTCAATAATTTTGGGCTGGGTGAAACAGACGTCATTTGTCATGCTGATAATTGTAGCGGTCAAAATAAAAATAACTTCATGATGCAGTACGCATTATGGCGTACACTAACGGGGAAACATAAATCATTTCAACTTTCTTTTTTGCCCGTTGGACATACCAAATTCGCGCCGGATTTATACTTCGGACTATTTAAAAAAAAGTTCCGTCTTTCCAATTCAAACACAGCCAGAGATGTGTTGGAGTGCGCTGTTTCAGCTTGCCATAATTCAGACACAGTTACGGCAGTTCTTGTCGGTAATGAAACTGGTGATATAATGAATGTGCATTCATACAATTGGGCCGATTTCTTTAAAAAGAAATCTCCGCAAAGCGTGACACAGCTGCTCTCTTACAACCATTTCAAAGCGTCTATTGATGATCCTGGAGTCCTGCATTGCACCAAAAAGTTTGATGATCAAGATGTTAAAAACGTCGCAGTTTTTAATTCCACTTGTGATTTCACACAAAATGCTAGTCCGACTGTAATACCTCCTACAAGGCTATCGTTTGAGCGACAACAGTATTTGTTCCAAAAAATTCGTGTCTATGTTTCCCCTGAGGCTCAAAATGTCTTGTGTCCAGAACCTATAAAAATCGTTGCAATAAGTGCTATAGAAGATCCGTTACTTGACGTCGAAATGCCGCTCATAGATACTGAATCAGCCACCCCGTCGACGTCGGCGCTCACAGTAGTGGAAAGCCAAAAACGAAAAACACCCAAATGCGGCTACTGTGGTGAAATGGGCCACAGAAATCAAAAAAGGAGTAATGTATATTTTTGTAAAAAAAGAGAACTTGATGAGCGCCTTGAATCCAGTTAACTGTATTTACCAAGTAAAAAAATGTGATTTATTTTGATTATAGTAAGTACTTTAATTTGACAAGTTGTTGTGTGTGATTTTTTTATTTTTGTAAACAAGTAAAGTTTAGTGACAAAGTGGTACCTGACTTAGTATATTAATTATTTTTTCCTTAGAAATGTATAAAATGTAGAAGAAACTTACTTTAATGTTGAAAAATATTTACTTTACTATTTAACATAGTGACAACACGTTATATTTTATTATAAAAACATGTTAAATAGTAGTTATTTTACTTGTGACACTAAACTTTACTAAGCCCCCCAAGTGGTACCCTAATTATTCTTCCATAGTAAAATGATCGTCAAACCACTAAACTTAAAACACGATAATTTCTCTAAATATTGCATTAAGTATCGTTAATTATGTTTGGATCTCTGTGCTAAAGTATATTTTGGCTAATTTTGTGATATAACTTAAAAAATATATATTATTTAGTTGATTTTTGTTTATGAGACTGATTAGAACTGATTTATAGAAATGTTAGTATTTTCGATTAAAAACATAGAAAATACTGGTCTTTTTTTATTTTTTCCCTTCTATTATTGCCTAAAATATATTACCATAATTAATAATTCATTGTTTAAAAGGTATTTTCTTAAGATTATGAGTAATTAAGATACTTGATTTTTTTCCTACTCCTGCAAGTTCTTCCTTGACTACCTTCCAAATCATTATAGTTATTGAGACCATTGATGCCTGAATTTAATCTTTGATAATACTAGATTAGCTTGATACCAATCATTCCATAACTTCCTAGTAGAAGTGTATTTTTCACGAGCATAAACTTTAAAATCAATTTTCTCGACTCGTACATTTTGCCTACTGCATGTTTAAAAATGTATAAAAAAATAATTATTGCACCTAGGAAAACGATTCTTTTTTTACTGAATAGCTAATTTTACCTAGTTTTAGGAGATATTAATAACTCCATACCGGTAAAGTGGTCCCTTTTCCCAGACACAGTCACATATGCTCCTTTAGAAACGATACACTTACGCCAACGAATAATCCAATCACCAAAACATTTTTTAAACGCTGTTTCCGGAATTGAGGTCAGTTCTCGCCGCGAATTCTCTTTTATGTCTTCTACCGATTGAAAACGGGTGCCACGAAGTGGTAATTTGAGTTTAGGAAAAAGAAAAAAGTCGGCTGGAGCCATATCTGGTGAATATGGTGGTTGCTCGATGGTATTTGTTGAGTGTTTGGTTAAAAATTCGTTCACAATGATGGCCTTGTGCGAAGGTGCATTATCATGGTGCAAAATCCAAGAATTTTCTTTCCACAAATCTGGCCTTTTTCGTCGGATTTGCTCTCTTAAACGCCGCATAACACTCAAATAATATTCCTTATTTACCGTTTGACCTTCCGGCAAGAATTCCGAGTGCACAACACCGCGATAGTCAAAGAAAACAGTCAACATGACTTTGACTTTTGAACGACTTTGGCGTGGTTTTTTCGGTTTCGGTTCAGTTGGAAGGCGCCACTCCGAAGCTTGTTGACTAGTTTGCATGTCAAACTCGTAAACCCACGTCTCGTCACCAGTAACAATGCGTTTCATGAATGTTGGGTCGGAATTGACTCGTTCTAGCATGTCCTCAGCGACTCTCATGCGATTGAGTTTTTGAAAAAAATTCAGGTCTTTTGGGACTAGCCGAGCGGCAACATGTTTCATACCCAAATTATTAGTTAAAATGGTACGGATCGACTCGTGAGATACAGAAAGTTCGGTGGCTATCTCTCTCAAAGTTGAATGAGGATTTTCAGTCACTATTTCCTTCACTTTTGCGATGTTAACTTCAGTTGCAGACGTTGATGGCCTACCAGAGCGAGGCAAATCTTCCATCACATCTCGACCGCTTTTGAACGCTTTGTACCACTCATAAGCACGAGTTTTTGATAAAGTCGATTCACCGTAAGCCTTCTGTAACATTTTCAGTGACTCCGAACACGATATTCCATTGGCAATGCAAAATTTAAGACAAACTCTTTGTTCGATGTTTTTATCCATTATGAAATTAGCAATACACACTAGATATGATATAACTAAAAATAGCACTGTATTTAATGTAAACAACAGATGCAACTCAAACTCCGCGCCACAATGGAAAACAGTTGTGCCAATCTAACAACAACAAAAAAAAACAAAAATTTGAATTTGGAACTATAAATAAATAATCCATTCCCGATACTTTTCTGACTGAATGTAGGTATGTATGGATTATTCCGAGGTACGTTATTGGTTTTCGCTCAAAGTCACAGATTCAGAGTACTTTGAAGACATGTAAATTTTTCCTATTTTGAAAAGATTTGGCAGATTTAATTTTTAAATCCGTGTGGTTCCCGGCACCAATACAAAAAAGAATAGGACCACTCCATCTCTTTCCCATGGATGTCGTAAAAGGCGACTAAGGGATAGGCTTATAAACTTGGGATTCTTTTTTTAGGCGATGGGCTAGCAACCTGTCACTATTTGTATCTCAATTCATCATTAAGCCAAATAGCTGAAAGTGGCCGATCAGTCTTTTCAAGACTGTTGGCTCTGTCTACCCCGCAAGGGATATAGACGTGACCATATGTATGTATGTATGTTAATTTTTAGTTTTATTCTCAGAAATTTTTAATGCACTAGTTGTGACTGCATTAGCCCCTCAATCGCTACTTACACAAAGATTGGTCGTATACGATTTTTCCGGAACGGAACCACACGGCTTGGCTGCGACCCTAACAAACAAAGGTTTGTTCGCACTGAAAAACAATTGTAGAGAAGGAGTTTTAAGGTTGTATATATAACCTATTTTGTCTCATTGTTAAGCTGAGGTCACTCACCCCTATTTCCTGCCACGACTTCCTCTCTTGATTTTTTAAGCTTTAAGCCTGCCCTCCGGAAATTTTAATATCAAATATTTTATACAACACTAGCTGTGCCCGCGACTTCGTCCGCGTGGAATAGTTATTTTGGGCATCATATTTATTTTTGCAAACATCCTCCTCGGCTTTATCAAAGCGGTCACGCGTATTAGAAAGAACGCTGGTTCGCCGTATTAAATGTTTCGCTGCAAATTGCTTATAACGACTATATCTCAAAACCTATTCGTCTGATTTATATACTGTAAATGGCAATTTTAGTCTACATGAAAAGCCGAAAGTAATAAACTTATTTATTTGGATAAGGGTTAATACTGAATTAAAGAAAATTGGTTTCAAAATAACTTATGTTTATAATGAGAAAATAATCTTAAAAAATGAACATAAAAATGGTTATTGTAAGTAAACCTTAAGAGATAGATATATGCTCTCGCGGACTTTTTTGTGGCAAAAAATGAGTACTTCACATCTTTAGTATATTGTTTTACTATATCTTTGTTGGTTTGCGCAGCGTTCACGTGGAAAGCTCGCAGATGGCCGACTCATTCAACTTTCACCTGCATTGTTGACGTTTCCCGGGATAAAATGTAGCCTATAGCCTTCCTCGATAAATAGACTATCTAACAGTGAAAGAATTATTCAAATCGGTTCAGTAGTTTCTGAGATTAGCGCGTTTAAACAAACAAACAAACAAACAAACAAAACAAACTCTTCAGCTTTATAATATTAGTATAGATAAAAAAGATTGAAGTACAAAATTTACTGTATTGTAAAAAAGTGTCTAGGTAGATTTTCCTCAATCGCCAAACGTAGATTCTAGAAATATGAAAATTATAGAAATCGGAATAATTTATTTTATATTATTCACATTTCAAGTCCTTTAGTTAGTTCTAAAAGATATATCTAACAACAACAAAAAAAAACAAAAATTTGAATTTGGAACCATAAATAAATAATCCATTCCCGATACTTTTCTGACTGAATGTATATAGCTCCAATCCGTGAAATCTTTGAAATCGCGTCTTAGATTCTTCGCTGCTATTGTTTGAGCGCGTAAATTTCTTCGCGATGATTGACAGTTGTTGTGTGATTTGATGTTGCGGCGAGTGGCGTAGAGATGTCGCCACACATGTATAAGTTTGGTGTTTCTATACCGATTTCGATGATTCTTTTTTTATTGAATAGGTACTTATATAATTTTTTAAGAATTACGAATGAGTGTGAGTTTTATTGGTATTATAAACATCAGAGTAAAGAAATATAATCAGAAATCTCCGAATTGCTAAGCTATTAGGAATTACACGTGTTATTGTGAGTCAACCATAGAAGATAGACTTATGCTGTCTTGGGATATTTTTTTAATAATTTTATGTAGAATATTTCCGTAGTACATGGTTTCGCTGTATCTTTAACCATTAAGGGTGCACACGCGACGGAAGCTTAAAAAATCAAGTAATTTCTCCCGTTTTCCCACTATTTCCTTTCACTGCTCTGCTCCTAGTGATTGTAGCGTAATGAAAAGTATACTATAACCTGCTCAGGAGTATGAAGAATAACTGTACCAAGTTTCGTTAAAATCCGTCAAGTCGTTTTTGTTTCTATAAAGAACATACAGACAGACAGACAGACAAAAATTTTACTGATTGCATATTTGGCATCGGTATCGATCACTTATCACCCCCTGATAGTTATTTTGAAAATATATTCCATGTACAGAATTGACCTCTCTACAGATTTATTATAAGTATAGATAGATATAGATATAGGGCGGGTCGCATTTGTCATGACAGGCGTGGGTAGCAATACAACCGATATCCATAGTGTTTCCATACATTTGTTTGTTCGTCTCTGTATTTATTTCCCCATGATGTTTAGGAAACGTGACACGATTGTATTCGCATGATTATGGTTTATACGCACCTTACACGTGACGGAATTAATGAGAATAGATTTGCTCTTCACTTTCAATTAGGGCAACATGTGAAACGGAATGTATTTTGTTTGTTCGGGTATGTGGGAGTTGCGGGGGTACATGCTAATATTAGAAAAAATAGAATAGATCACTATAACTGTTGGAGTGAAGGTTTAGACGAACTTACCTTGATAAAGTTGGAGACGTCCTGGCAAAAGGTTAGGTCAGAGTACATGAAACCAACAAGCTTGTATGAAGAGTGCGGAAGAAGTGGCTTAAGTGTGCAGGGATCGTGGCAATTGGAAAGATGTTATCTCTGCTTCCCCTGCGGGATAGAGACGTTATTTATGTGTGTACCAAATAAAAAAAAGTGGTACTAGAATTTTTTGCATTTGACCAGTAGAAGTATTGTTGACTCTGAATCAAGTCTGATTGAACTGAGTCTTGGCTGTTTATTATCTTAAATCTTTTAGTATTAATTTTACTTGTTATTTACGTAACGTAAAATTTTCTTTTGTAGAGGCCGTAATAGTCTTGTTATATGCAGTATTTACCGTTATTTAAGTTGAAATTTCGAGTAAAACTTATACCATTGCCAAAAGTAATTTAAAAAGACGAAGAAGACACCTTAAGACTTAACTTTAAAATAAATTCCAAATGTAAAATAACATGACTTAGAAAAAAATTGCCTGAAGTCAAACAATGTTTCTTTAAGAGTGTTTTCAATTTCACTTTAAAAGTTAACGGTATTCTTAAAACAATAAAACTGCATTACTGTTTTGTTGTTGCAATTTTGTAAATAATTCAAAATTGAGTTAGGAACAATTCGCTTTAGATCAAATGAGTCTTCGAATTTTTACCTGCAAAACCTAACACATATGGTTCTTACGGTGAGAGAAAGGGTCGTGAGGAAACCTGCTCATTCTGGCAACTGGACGTCGGTAAGAGATATTAAGGGATAAGCTTATTAACTTGGGATTCTTCTTTTAGGCGATGGGCTAGCAACCTGTCACTATTTGAATCTCAATTTTATCATCAAGCCAAAAAGCTGAACGTGGCCTATCAGTCTTTACAAGACTGTTGGCTCTATCTACCCCGCAAGGGATATAGACGTGACTATATGTATGTATGTATATATGGACGTCGGTAACTATGATCCAATACTGGTTAAATGTTGTGACGGAGTAGCTTTATTGAGAAACCTGACTTACTCTATCCAGTATCGTGGTCAAAGGCGCACCCCGAGCTCCTCTCCAGAGAGGTGAGGTACTTACTGGGACTAACAACAAAAGGAAGAAGAATGTCCAGCTCGTACATTACACTGTTGCACTAAATATCAGTAAAAACACACGGGAAATGCATTTAGGGAAGGTTAATGTACCGTGTGGTTCTCGACACCATTAGAAAAAAGAATAGACCCACTCTATCTCTTTTCCATGAATGTCGTAAAAGGCGACTGAGGGATAGGCTTATAAACTTGGGATTCTTCTTTTAGGCGATGGGTTACCTTTCCCTATTTCAATCTCAATTTTGTTACATTAATAATCCAAGTAGTATTATGTGGCCTATCAGTATTTTCAAAATAAAAGCCAAGAGGCTCTGTCTACCCCGCAGGGGATATAGACGTGATTATATATATATATATGTATCTTATATTTTCAGATGACCAAGTAAAGCAGTCCATGATAGACGCAACGAAGGCTTTGCTTAAGTGTGGAGTGGAGAATGGCCACCTGACTTCTGACTTCCATGTGGTGGCTCACCGCCAGTTGGTGGCCTTGGAAAGCCCAGGGCGGAAACTGTACAACGTCATCAGGTCCTGGCCGGAGTGGTTGGAAGACGTCAGCTCTATCAAAAATTGAGGAGTCCGGAAAACAGATGAAAACATGTTCACACATGTTCAAACATGCTTTCACATCTATTTACAATGAGTTAAGGGGGTAGGAATTTCACATTTTCTCACAGACCACTCTCTACTCGTAAGCTAACATGACTATTGTTATATGTTCCTGACAAGAGCACTATTATTTTTGTACTTGCATTTTGAACTACACTACACTACACGTGACAAATGCATTCGGAAACATAAAATAATTGAACTGCACATTCTCAACACATGATTTAACGGCGCTTATAATTGAAGTGAAAATTAAATTAACTGCCTATCAAATATTTGGGTTTTTAGTAACACCCTTTTCTTCTAGTACCAAGCATTCCAAGAAGTTCGTATCAGTTACCAATTAGTCTATTGGTGTACTACTTGTTCTATTAGTAGAACAAAAGGGATTGAAAATGTTGGTTTGAACTTTAGCATACAAACATACATACCTACATCATCACGTCTAAATCCTTTGCGGAGTAGACAGCGCCAACAGTATTGAAAAGACTAACAGGCCGCGTTCAGCTCTTTGGCTTAATGATAGAATTGAGATTCAAATATTGACAGGCCGCTAGCCCATCGCCTAAAAGAAGAATCCCAAGTTTATAAGCCTATCCCTTACTCGCCTTTTACGACATCCGTTTGGACGAGATGGAGTGGTCCTATTCTTTTTTTTATTAGTGCCGGTAACCACACAGCACCATTAGCATTTTGCTAATCTAAAATTTGGTAGCTTCTTCCCATTTAAGAATTAAGCATCTTGATATTCTAAGATCCCTTTGAGAATTAAGCATCTTGTTTTCAGTAAAAAAGTGTAAATTTTATGGACAAGAATCTTTCTCGTGGTACTATTCTACCATTGATAATCCAAATCCGATTCAACGCAGATGGAATTTATTTCGTATTTGTACCTGATATAAGTTTGAATATTCTCTGATTACTTCTTCCCATTTCCGACGCGTGTGAGTAAGCCTATATCCCATTATACAAATTGTTGTTCCTTTAATCTGTCGTAATAACGTGTTAATACCTTTGTTGCATCATCTCAATTAAATTCCCTACCCTTTGTGTAATTAAATAACAATCCACTTCGTATGGTAATTATTGGTTTCCAGAATTAACACCGCCTGTGTTTACGCAAACACGTTGTTTTATAAACGGGTGTCAGTACAAATGATATACCCGGTTATACCTATCTTGAGTGACGTTGCGATAATAATAATGACTCATTGAGATTTACAATTTTACGTGTCTTCCTTTATGAAATTTATTTAATACATACATACATTTGGTCACGTCTATATCCCTTGCGGGGTAGACAGAGCCAACAGTCTTGAAAAGACTGAATGGCCACGTTCAGCTATTTGAACCAGCTCTGTGGCATATAATGCTCTTAATTACATAAGAAGGTAAGTTTGCCATAACAACTTATAAAAGGATTCCTTCGAATTAATAACCTATTTATTACATTCTTGCGTAGTATTTCGGCAGCGCTTTGTATATTGAGCAGGTTAATTAGGTCAATATATAACATTATCGTGAAATAGAGGGTCTAATGTTATGCAATTAATTGGGACCAAAGACAATATGTAAACAGAAGGAATGATATCAATATGCCAAACAAGTTATGCAGATGCATACAGCATGCTGGCTTTACAGAATTTTTAGATTATTTTTCTTCAATCTAACTTTTTACCAATCTTTACGTGGAGTTGGCACATAAAGATAAAAGACCCAGGTCAATCAGAGTTTTTTTTTAACATGTCCTGGCCGGGATGAGAGTCAGTAGCCTGTGTCTCAAGAGGGTGGAATTCTACCACTGAGCTGCCAACGAAGACAAAATAAACATTACATAACATATAATCACATCCAGATCCCCTGCGCGGTAAAAAGAGCCAACAGTCATCAAAAGACCGAAAGGCCACGTTCAGCTGTTTGGCTCAATGATAGAATTGAGATTCAAATATTGACAGTTCTAAAAGAGGAATCCCAATTATCCATGGGACATCCATGGGAAAGAGATGGAGTGGTCCTATTCTTTGTTTTCTAGGAGGTCTTTTAGGTCTTCTGGAGTGGGATACAGAAATTTGCGTACAATCTAATGAATTCAACTCTGATAATATTTGAGTGGTTATAAAAAACCAAAACACTATTGTTAATAAAAGAAAAACGATTTATAAATTTACCTTCATCCGGTTTACCGGAAAATTCTACCGTAACACGGGCAAAAACCGTAAATTAAAGGCAAAAAATAAGTTTACATTTTATTAACATCATGTACTTGACGTCACGTACATGACATGTTTGTTTATAAAAAAAAACTGTTGAGTACATAAAGTGGACTCTATTGCATTCATAAATTAAGACATAGGAGGCATTTACATGTTTTAAGCTAGATCTTAAATCATATTCGTTCAAACACTTACAATAGCATCGTTTGGTAAAGGTCTGTACCACTTTACACATAGTATAAAATATGTCAACAATAAAAAAGTGGTAAGTTAACTTTTCTATGTGACCCATCGTTCATAATAAAGTTCCTCCCTTCATCGCACTTTAAAGACGAACACTGTGATTTATGATTTTAATTAGGGGCTCAGAGAAACTGTTACATGATGACAGATCAGTTAAAATATTAATGATATTATGGAAACAGTTTTAATTAATACATACAAAATAAGTTTTCTGCTAAGTGTGGTAGCGGATGCAACAAATTTCAACTTATAATACTTCGATTTCATAATGACACTGTTTGAACAACGTTGACAACACTCGCTTGTCATACAATTGTATGTGTACGAAGCTTTGTTTAAACTACTCGGCACCGGTCATTCGTCAAATCGTGATATCGACTTTGAATCGCACATCGTTGAGATTTGCGATTGGTACTCAGGATAAGTCGAGAGTTTGACTAGATATAAAACACAATAGAACGAGTGAGTGTTCCAGCTTATAATCTGAATCATTGATTTGACATTGACACTACATTTGAATTGAACTTCTCCTAACCAGTTACTCTTTAAATTCTTAGCGCTCCAGCCTGACCGTATTGTAACCGAGTCTCAATATTGGAAGTAGAAATGTATTAACAAGTGACTATACGAGTGACTGTTCCGACATTTAATCATATACTTAAATTTGACACTAACACTGAATTTGAACGACTTTTTACCGTTAACTCGTCAGATTCTTGCGACTGCAACTTGACCGCGTATTGCAATCTATACTCATAATATTGGCCGAAATGTATGAAAAGTGTGACAAATTAAGAGTAAGTATTACGGCATACAACATGGTTCTATAACATTTTACCACTGACATTTCGTTTAAACATCTCGTAATTAGAATACATTCATTTGACAATGACAGTGCGTTTATAACACTCGTTACTAGTCACTCGTTCGATTGTCAGAGCTAGTCACTCGTCAGACTGTCATTCGTCAGAGCTGCAGCTTAACCTCGTACTGAGATCGAAACTCAATGCTATTAGTTAAAATGTAGCGTGACTAGATACACGAGTGTGTGTTTCAATCCGTTATTATCATACATTCATTTGACTATTACATTAATTTGTGGTTGTATAACTTGTGACCAGTCACTCGTCAGATTCTTGGAGCTGCAGTCTGACCTCGTACTGTGACCGGTACCATATCCACCAGCTGAGGGCGTGCCTCGTCGCAGCAGAAACTATCCAGCAGTAGTAGCACACCTGAAGAAATAAATCAAATTTATTTTTTGTCGTGTGGTTCCTGTCACCAACATGAATAGGAAATAGGATCACTCCATCTCATTTCCCATGGATATCGTAAGAGGCGACTAAGGGTTAAAAACTTGGGGTTCTTGTTTTAGGCGATAGGCAAGCAACTTGTCACTATTTGAATCTCAATTCTATCATAAAGCTAAACAGCTGAAATTGACCTACCAGTTTCTTCAAGACTTTTAGCTATGTCTACCCCGAGAGGAATATAGACGTGACTATATAAAAAAATGAATATTTTTTTGGTGAATAGCTACGAAACTATGAAACTTGTGTGTGATATTGGAATGAGTTTCCGCTTTATAGCTCATGACGAAGACTTCAAATTTTAACAGTACAGTTCGCATAGTCTCTTAAACATATATACGAAACGGTTAGGATCCCTTTTTGTCGTTTGTCAAAATAATCCTAAAGAAGACTATATAAAGACAAAATCTAAATGGTGAAACATCACTTACAAGACGTTTAGTAGATTTCGGGCTTTAAAGCAAAGAGCTAAGAATGCAATTGGGAATACACCGCCTATTTATATTACTTTTACTGATAGGAGAAGTAAGACCTTCTATAGGCAATAAGGTTTGTTTGAGAAACAATACAATAAAATAAGGATTGAACTATACACGAACAACGTGTGTCACTGGACCTTGCGCTGTACAAAATGATATTTTTATTGCCAACATATCGTAATAGGTAAAAATAACATTGTTGGCTATAAATAAATGTAACTAAATACATACTATAGAATTATTCAAGAGATTGTTTAGATGAATAAATAAATATGTATGATATCTTTTATGAAATTGTATTTATAAGGTATAGAAAATTACTTATTTTTAGATAAGACAAAATAAAGTGATCATGTTTCTAAAAGTATTATTATCATTTCAGCTAGTCTGTACGTGATTAATTAAACTCCTCAAAAATAAATGTTTTTTTTAATCCAATTTGCAAGTAAAAGATACCTTTGCGTAGCATACGCTATAAATGTACTCGTATTTATTATTAAGACATTCTTGTTGAGATCACCTGATCATTAATTAAAAAAACTGATCTTTTCATGTAAGAAATTAAAGGTGAACTTACGAGAGTCATACACGCAAGAACGAAGGTGGAAATTAAAGGCCACTGTGGGCCAAAAGTGCCTTCCCAAGCCACCCAGGGTTCTGCCAGATAATCGGGACGCCAAAACTGCCACAAGTTACTGTAGTAAGTATCCGAGAAGTAATATGATGAATATTTACACACCATTATGACCAGACAGGTCAGAATGAAGGTAGAAGCTAAAGGCCTCGGCGTATAGCTTTCTTGTTGCGACAACCAGAATTCCAGATAAGCAGGCTTCGGGAACTGCCAGAAGTTGAAATTATTTGAGTAGAATTAAAAAATTAACGATTCATTCATAATAGTCGAAGATAAGTGAGCTACAGTTAATTATTTCTTAAGGTTAATTAAAAAGGTTTGCGAAACCGGTAGAAATCACTGACGGCAGCTGCATATGTTAAGATATTTAATACTTGCCTGATTAAAACACCACACACGCGTCACTAACTACAGACTTATTATATTATGACCAATTAAAAAAACCATACGCACATTAATCGTCCAGCACAGAATCGGAAATAATTCATAATCCAAATTTGAAATCTTGAATTCAAATTCTTCATAATCCAGAAATTAAAAAGATAGGTGAACAGAAGAGGAAAAAGTGTTATAACCTACTAGAGTCATGCACGCCAAAACGAATGTTGATGCCAACGGCCACGGAGTCACATGGCTTTCTTGAGTCATCAAGCCAGCTAAGGTCCTACCAGACAGCCAAGCTGCTAATACGGCAAGCGGCGACATCAACATGATGCCTAGACTGTCCACCATTAGCTAAAAAGTAGAGGTAAATCAGATATAATTCAAATTGTACCTTTTCTAGATAACTTACATAAGAGGAAACTGATTAACTGGACATGTATGTCTTAAGTGGTTAAGGGAGTGGATTTTCCATTTCCGAGAACCATTACGGTGAAGTATTAAATTAAGAATTTATAAACACACTGAGATATTTTGCGAAACAATCGACGGCTTTATACTAAAGTCTACATAAAATAATTAAACATAAACAAATTGGAAATATTTATACGACTGTCAAGATGCACCTTTTATTCCACAATATAAAATTTTTCTACATTTCGTAAAAAGTTATGCATGATAGAATTTTAATAATTTTGATACATAATTTTATCGCCGCAAACATAATCAGGTAAACTTCATCCCAAAAATCTAAAATATTCAGGAGCTTGGAAAATGAGCTTTTGTGTTGTGATTTAATGTGAAATTACTTAGAAGATTTACGACGCAAAGACAAATAGTACGAATTTTATCTAAAGATAAAAAAGCTCAAAAGTTAATATGTGCTTTGACTTTTCACCAGAGATTCGTAAAAGCATCTTAAATAACTGACGGCCTTTTATTTAAGTAGTTACAATAAAGTATCCATTGTGCTCGGAAAAATATAAATTTTTGAAGATTATGATGGGGATGATAATAATAAATTGCTCTTTCGTCTTTTACATGAAGCTAAAATTACCTGTTTTGCATTCTGGCTCAAAACCCACATCACAAGAGCTCTCGGAACGCCGTATCTATGCACACGCCTTGTGACATATCTTGTTCCACACAATTCACACCTGGATTTTCCTGATTCTGTCAACCACCGCTCCAAACATTTGACATGAACTCTAGCAACTGTTCCGCGACAAGAACATGCAGAAATCAATTGCCCTAGTTCAGCAGACAAAGCCTCTCCACCATGACAAATACGACACATATCATCTAAAGAATGTTCACTATCTCTTATTTCATCAGTTACTTCAACTACGTTAGTGACAACTTCAGGAACAGTATTTTCTTGTAACTCTTTAGTCCAATTAATTGCGTCTAGTGCTATTGATCGTTGTGTAACATTAGTTTCAGGTAATTTATCCTTGACTTCAGGTTTATTTGTATCTAATATTGCTATACTCCTTTTAGGACTACGTACTTTAACACGATGTTGTCTCGGAATTTTACTCTCTGCTACTTTTTCTTTCTTTATTGGTATTTTAGGGGCATTGTCTTTATTATTTAGTTTGTCATTATCAAATTTGTTCGAAGAATCTTTTGTTATTACAGTCTCCTTTGAGGAAGCAACAGATATTTGATCAGCAGCATTCAAAATGTTAAAGAAATCAATGGTACTTGAACTTGCGGTAACGTCTTTGTCCATGGTGACTCCTTTATCTTCATGTCGCCTATGAGTGGCAGATGAAGATTGTAAAGATCCGGAACTTCCAGCACTAGGTGGGCTAGGAGTTCCTGCTCCACTCTCACATTCAGTGACAATTTCCAAGGTATGATTAGTGTGTGGTAAGTCATTAGGAGAAAACTTTCGCCGTTGTTTCAAGTTTCTTGTATTTTCTTGATTCGTCTTGCGACTTTATGAAATAATAAGAATATTACAGTTTAGACATTTTTGCTTTGTTTTAAGCAAGCCAGCTACCGGTTAATTATTTCAGACACTACAAGGATAGGTTAATTCTAAATGAAGAAAAAAACTTGCCATGATACCTGCATACTTCTTTAGCTTCTTTAAATATACATACATATAGTCACGTCTGTATCGTAGACAGATCCAACAGTCTTGAAAAGACTGAAAGGCCACGTTAAGTTGTATGGCTTTATGATGGAATTCAGATTCAAATAGTGACTGGTGGCTAGCCCATCGCCTTCATTATACATTTATCGTTTTCAGATAATCTTTTTATATTCACCTGTGTGCGTTGTCATTTTGAACGTTAACTGGATTGGCTGCAATTTTGTTTTGCACCGAAAACCTCCTACGCCTTGTGTTGGGCATTTTACAGGAATTTGTCTCTTTTTTTTGATTTTCTAAATTTTATTCTTGAAAGTGACGGCGACGCGGACTCATTTTTGGGAACGACAGCTTTTATTTGTTTTCATTATTGACATGTCACCAAAAAGGCTGGCGTTGTAAAATAAACTAAAATATACCCAGGAATTAACCTTGTAACTGAATAATAATATGGATCGTAATTAGGATAGTAAGTATATAATGATATTAATATAGCAATAATATTTCACCGATTAAGATAAATGAATGTGGATGAAGCGAAAGAAGTATGCAAAATTCGAGGCAAATAGCAAGGTGTAGTATCTGTTTACCCCTCCGAAGAAGTATGCATCCTGATTTCTATAATAAATGCAAGTCTAAAAGTCACGACATCCATGGGAAACGTATGAAGTGGTCCTATTTTAAAATTCCGGGAACCACACGACACTTTATATCTGTATGCCTGGTTTCCTAAATAACTGTGGTCAGCCAGTACAGGATGCAATTTGGAAAACGGATATGAAAGTTTTCATGTTAAAAAAAATACAAAATGGCTGAAATTTCGCATCGCTCGGCCGCCACATTATTTCCTAGACGCGGATATGAACGAGCACGTTCTGAGAGTGTTTTTTTTTTTTCAAGGAATAAAAAATATCTCAGGTATTTTCCGCATATTCAATCTAGTAGCGGGAATTGTGGAGATTTCATAATGGTTCCTTTGTGCATACATGTATTACGTGATAATCCGTTACGGGGTAGACAGAGCCGACAGTCGCGAAAAGACTCGGAAACCATATTCAGGCAGTCTAGCCTACTGGTAGAATTGATAATCAGATAGGTACTTAGTAATAGGTTGTCAGTTCATCGCCTAAAAGAAGAATAAAATAAATAATTATAAATAAATATATACGGGACAAATTGCACTGATTGAGTTAGCCTCGAAGTAAGTTCGAGACTTGTGTTACGAGATTCTAACTCAACGATACTATATTTTATATTAAATACTTATATAGATAAACATCCAAGACCCAGGTCAATCAGAAAAAGTTCTTTTCTCATCATGCCCTGACCGGGAATCGAAACCGGTGTCACAGACAAACGCACTACCGCTGCGCCACAGAATCTTAAGTTTATATACCTTTTCCTTGTAAACTTACAATTGGCTCGAGAGAGTAACAGCTGACACATACTATGTGTATTGTATTGGTCATGAAAACTTCATTTATTTATTGTAACATACATTCATATGGTCACGTCTATATCCCTTGCGGGGTAGACAGAGCCAACAGTCTCGAAAAGACTGATGGCCACGTTCAGCTATTTGGCTTAATGATAGAATTGAGATTCAAATAGTGACAGGTTGCTAGCCTATCGCCTTATAAAGAATCCCAAGTTTGTAAGCCTATCCTTTAGTCGCCTTTTACGACATCAAGTTATTTATTGTAAACTAGCTTTCACACGCAGCTACGTTCTGTATTTAGCGGCACCTACTAGGTGTAGTCGGCGCTTAATCCGCACTTCGGGAACTATAGTTTTCCCGCGAAGATAACGAATTAAAACTAAACTTACTTTTGCATTTATAGTAACAGTTGGGATATTTAAAATAAAGATACATAATTTTAAATTATATATAATCTTGTCAGTTTCCATAAGCAGATCATGATCTTTAGGCGAACTTTATCGCCTTTATACGGTCTTCGATCAGAGAAAAAATAAATTATTACAAGGACCTTCTTCAAGTTTTATATTAATTTTATTGCAGTCCTTGGGTACAATAAATGAGATTTCATTAATTCATACATTTATTTTTAGCCTTAAAGCTATGATTCCGTTATAATCTTTTACCACAAAGGCCGGCTCTGATTTAAAATATATTTTTAGGCCTTCATAAACGGATAAAAACGTGGAAAGTTTTACTCTAGGATTATTAAAGATACGCTAATGAAAAGCCTTGGGATATAACACTTTGAATCATTTAAAAGGGTGTTTTAATTTGAGTATTTCAGTGGAAAGGGAACTGGCTGAAAATCAGTTGGTATAGAGAAAGTACTGCAGTTCTATCCGAGCCCTCGTGAAGGGAGCGCGCGTCACGCGGAGTAGTAAGCTTCACGCGACTTCGTTTCGAATATCGAACATTAAAGTTTTTTTTTTAAACTGATGTATTTAAATCAAATGAATAATGTTTTTAGAACGTGTAAAAAGTTTTGATGATCATGCTGTTAATTTTGTTAGTTGAAAAGAAAAAGTTCGAATTTTGAACTTTGCGTAAGTAAGTATTGCTTATTGGTTTGGCATGTGATAAAAAATAATGTAACTGAAATGTTTTAATAAAATTACACAAGCGACTTATAAAGTTAAGGATATTTTATTATTTTCATTAAAAAAAATATATACTTAAAACTCAATATTGCAATGTAGGACTACTCTTATATTACTTGGTATACGAACTTCCTATTAAAAAAACCTTATGCACACTTTCTGTACCATAGCTAAATAAGGGCTCATTTTAATGCAGAAAAATTTGATAATAAAAAATTTTGATTATTTTCGGTAAAGATTGAAAGAAATTCATTCAGCGCTTATAAACTTCCTAGGCAAAGTCTTGTAACTGTGTAATAGTGGTTTATAAAACAAAGAGGTTCGAATAACACCGATCAAAGTCTCATGACTATGTACTATCTATCTTAAGGAATAAAGGACAAAAAATATGTGAGGGTGTTTTAAAAAAATTACAGCAACAATGTACATTTTTCATTTCACCTGAGTAAAACCAAATACCTAAAATCGGCTTTGCGGAAATTCTGGGCCAAAACCACTTAAGAATAGTCTACATGCCTAATTGCATTCTTTTTATCCATCTATTCAGGATGTGCATTGATGATTTCGTTCATCGTGAGAGCCTTAACAGATTAACAGGTGGTACTTTGAAAACTTCTAATTATTTCCTCCAAAATTCAACCTTTTCGACTCAAACTTTTAACCATTAATGAAGTGCCGACGAAGTATTAATGACAATGTTTAATTGGTGTATTATAGGCTTCTGAAGTTTTAATCCCTTTAGTTAATAAGAAGTATAAGTATATTTAATATAAAGGGATTAAAACTTCGTAATAAAAGGGTAAAAAGTATCTTATGGCACGCTGTCAAGAGAATAATTTTCATATACTTACATATGTATTGTGGAAAATTAGCTTTGAAAGGTTATACATAATTACTTCCATCACATCTTCATCCCTAACAAGGTAGACAGAGTCGACCGTCTCGAACAGATTTTCGGTGTTATTTTCGGTTCATCTCTATTAAGACCTAGGTTTCACCTATAATGACGCTCCAGCCTCAGTAGGATAGCACGCGCGACGCTGTTTTAATGGCGCGAAAAGCTACCGCTGCTTTTTTTAAACTGATGTATTTAAATCAAATGAATAATGTTTTTAGAACGTGTAAAAAGTTTTGATGATCATGCTGTTAATTTTGTTAGTTGAAAAGAAAAAGTTCGAATTTTGAACTTTGCGTAAGTATTGCTTATTGTTTTGGCGTTAAAATAATGTAACTGAAAAGTTTTAATAAAATTACACAAGCGTCTTATAAAGTTACGGATATTTTATTATTTTCATTAAAAAAAATATGAAAACTTAAAACTCAATATTGCAATGTAGGTACTACTCTTATATAACTTGGTATACGAACTTCCTGAAAAAAAAAAACCATTTGCACTCTGTCTGTGCCATAACTAAATAAGGGCTTAATATAGAAAAATTAGAAAATTTCAAAATTTGATTATTTTCGGTAACGGTTGAAAGAAATTCATTCAGCGCTTATAAACTTCCTAGACAAAATCTTGTAACTGTGTAATAGTGGTTTATAAAACACAGAGGTTCTAATAACACCGATCAAAGTCTCATGACTATGTACTATCTATCTTAAGGGATAAAGGACACGATATGTAAGAGATTTATAAAAAAATAAGGGCAACCATGCACATTTTTCGTTTCACCCGAGTTAAACCAAATACCTAAAATCGGCTTCGCGGAAATTCTGGCCAAAACCACTTAAGAATAGTCTACATACACGCCCAATTGCATTCTTAACATCCATCTATTCAGGATGTGCATTGATGATTTCGTTCATCGCAAGAGCCTTAACAGGTGGTACTTTGAAAACTTCTAATTATTTCCTCCAAAATTCAACCTTTTCGACTCAAACTTTTAACCATTAATGAAGTGCCGACGAAGTATTAATGACAATGTTTAATTGGTGTATTATAGGCTTCTGAAGTTTTAATCCCTTTAGTTAATAAGAAGTATAAGTATATTTAATATAAAGGGATTAAAACTTCGTAATAAAAGGGTAAAAAGTATCTTATGGCACGCTGTCAAGAGAATAATTTTCATATACTTACATATGTATTGTGAAAAGGGATAGAGATAGTTTTTCGAGCGATAAATACAGCGGCAAATTACAGAGGCTGGATCGGAAAAGTAAGTCTTTACACGAAGTACTGAGGTTTTTACACGAAGCGACTCCCATCTGACCTCAGCGACCTTTGCAGGGAAACCGCACCCATATCGGGTTATGGTTTGAAAAATATATTAATAACAATGTTATTCGATACTTTACGGAGGTACAGCCTTTGTTTCAGTGAAATCGTTAAGGTTACTTTCCTTTAATTCTTTTATCCTGAAGTATAATATTAATGAGATCGAGATGAAATATGCCTCTGGGCTGGTATTCTGTTTCGTTGTTTGTTTAAAAATAATCTGAGTTTAAATATTGTTTCAGTATTATTTAACAGATTTTTTTCACATTTAAATGTGTTAAGTTTAACATGTATTTCTGTAGAATAAAGTTCTTTGATCTAATGAGGAAATTTTTACGAGAAACGATGGAAAGAGTACGCCAAATTATCAAGCTTGCTTGAGGAGAGATTGGGAGATTAGATTTCTGTGCCTGCCTCTTAAGAAAAGAATAAAAGACTAATATATTTATATCAAGTTAAGGTAACACTTGGTTTAAATATAGTAGTCTACCGGTTTTGATGTAGATTTTAATTAAAAGCCTTAGGAACTAGCCGACCTCAAGTATTTTTCATTCACTCAGGGTTGGTGGAGGAATCTAGTTAAATATTGTAGTAGCAAAATATGACATTGAGCTAAAATAATTATTTATGCAAGTAATAGGTAGGTAAGGTATTTCCAAGGTGAAGTGAGGAAATAGATATCTTTTTTTAATTATTAATTATACATGTGTAAAATGCGCACGTAACGTACCTTTATTTTATCTCAGAAGTTTTGAAAAATGTTACAATGATCCGTGGTCGCCGAGCGACGAGCGAGCGTGACTCGAAACGTCCGAGATAAAATCAAGGTACGTTGCGTGGGCGCTTAATATCTGTATTATTTACAAAAAGTATAATGCAACGTGAAAGTTTAAAATCAGTACTAGATCAAAACCGTAATAGGAATTTTGTTTTGTGCGAACAGAGTCGCCAAACTTGTGAATACAACATTACAAACATTACATAAAATCACGTATACATCCCTTGTGGGGTAGACAGAGCCAACATCAAAAGACCACGTTCAGCTGTTTGGTTTAACGATAGAATACATGCCAAGCATAAAAAGTTCGCTTGTCATTATACCTTGGCTGGGATTAGAAAATGGGATCATATCTTACTGCAGTCGAGCCACAGAAATTGACAAATTATAGTCAACCGCATATCAAATACCCTGCTTGAAACTCTATGACGGGATAATAGAGGCCAATTTGAAGTGTATTTGGGTAGCTTGATGTACATACAGGGTCTAACTCGATCTACATCTGTGGTATTTACTTTGATTAATATCGTACCACGGCAATGGAGCAATCTGATATAATTTTCATCGCTCTTTGTGGAACTTCATCTCTCAGCAATTATAAATCCCATCACGTTCTCTGTAGGTACTATAAATAAATAAACTAATCTATATTTAGAGTTCTAATGCAATATATCTTTATTTAGATTTAAGCGAGGTTAATCTTGAGAGGTATTCACGTAATATCAAAGGGTAAGGTGACTGACTTTATTATGAACGCTATGAACCTATCAATTTCGATGAAATCCATCTCCTTTATATGTAAAACAAGATAGCGACTCGTTGACGGACTGACATTTTAGCGAATAGCCGTAACATAATAACTACTGTGCATAGAAATTTGAAAGTACCTACTTTTCTGATGTGTCGCGCGTTTTTACGGTTGTATGAAGAGAGGATTTACGAAAATTCCCGCAGAAAGGGAATTAACAGGCTTTTTGTTATGTTTGATAACTTGAGCTGTTAGGGAAATATTTTGGGATATTTGACGCCCCGTGTAGAATTAAATACATATAAAAAATAATGCAATACATTTCAGAAGTATCAGGTTCCTTTGATAATAAGCCTTAACATAAGTATTTTAGTACTAAACGTATTATCATGAATGATAAAAAGTCGCTAGAAAGTGTACGAGAGTTCAAAAAAGATTTGCGCTGACTTAATAAGAAATTCTCTATATGGTAGATATACTAGCTGTAATAAATCTAAAACAGCATTATCAAAAAGTTGGCTAAAATCTCATCTCTAGACCCCGGGGTCTCCCTGGACCATGAACCTGAATTGTTTAAGTTAGTTTTATACACGAAACAATACCTTCGCGTGATAACCAAACTCATAATTCAAATTCAAAATTTTTATTCATTATTATAGGATATTATTATATCGCTTAATAATTGTCGTATGGTTTAACAACTTGGTTGACGTCAAATAAATTACTTAAAAACTAAGTTTACTGCCGCTTCCAAGGCGTCAGTGCAGAAGAAGCGGTAACAAACTGCACTGCAGCATTTTCATCAACAACGTCAACTTCACAATATTAAATTATACTTAGAATAGAATGTGGACGGGAGAATACATTGTTCACGGGAGATTTATATATTTATGAGATTTAATATTGAAAAAAGAAAAATATATATATATATATATATTATGGATTGCATATTGGATCATGTGTGCACATTCCATTGAAAAGGACTTGGTTTCCATATATTTTCCCTTATATTTCCATATAGTTTGCCGTGTGGTTCCCGGCACCAATAAAAAAAAGCATAGGACCACTCCATTTCGTTCCCATGGATGTCGTAAAAGGCGACTAAGGGATAGGCTTATAAACTTGGGATTCTTCTTTTAGGCGATGGGCTAGCAACCCGTCACTATTTGAATCTCAATTCTATCATCAAGCCAAACAGCTGAACGTCGCCTATCAGTCTTTTAAAGACTGTTGGCTCTGTCTACCCCGTAAGGGATAAAGACGTGATTATATGTATGTATGTATGTATATTTCCATATATTTTTCCTGGTCAGATCAAGAGTACCCGAAACCGCCGAGCTTGCATGAAGAGTTATGAATGTGGATGAAGCGAAGGAAGTCTCTGCCTACCCCTCCGGGAAAGAGGCGTGATTTTATGTATGTATGTATATTTTCCCTCACCGTAAGAGCATCGGTGTGCTAAATATAAAATAAAAAGTAGTAGTTTAAATCAAATTACCTTCAATGCTCGCTCACTACACGCGTTTGAAAATGACGCCATTTGCATTTAAACATGCTTATTTTCTCATATTAGTGCAAAAGTTCATAAACTTGCATCGCTGCTACGAAAATTTAAGGCTTTCAGACTGTAATTTGAGTTCACCATTTGGTGAAGACCGTTTTTGTAGCTATATTACTGTGACGTCTCAATTTACATGTGGAATTGCATTCTCTATAGCTTACGTTACGGTACGCCTCGCAAATGGAGAGGGCGGTGAATACCTCGCTTTAAGAATTATTTCCAACAATTCTAACACGCTTTTAGTACTTTTTGTATGTATATTATAATATATAGACACGTAAAAAGGTCTATCGGTGAATGGTCTGTGTTGATTATTTTGTTTTGTATGTAATTTTCATTTTCTCACATCAAATAATCCGACACTTTAGAGTAGGATTTCTCCGTCTCTTTACCATGGATATCGTAAAAGGCGACTAAGACATAGGCTTATTAACTTGGGATTCTTCTTTTAGGCGATGGGCTAGCAACCTGTCACTATTTGAATCTCAATTCTATCACCAAGCCAAGAAGCTGAACGTGGCCTATCAGTCTTTTGAAGACTTTTGGCTCTGTCCACCCCGCAAGGGATATAAACGTGACTATATGTATGTATTATTAAAAAAGGTTAAAAAAGTTAACTGAGCTAATGGTAAGACCGCACTTTAGTATGCGAATGATGATTTCAAAAACCTTTTAACGTTTACGAATATCCAAATTGCTGGAAACGGTCCTTTTAAATTATTCGCTAAAACTTTTGTATTAGCACCATTTTGTTTTGTACACCCAGGAGGAAAGGGAGGGATTATTTTGTATTACTTGATGCATTCCAAACCAGGAATCAAAACACAAACATAATCCAAAAATATGCTCAAGAATCGGAAATTCTTGAGCATATTTTTGGTATATCATGAAAGTTCGTGATGGATATGAATTGATATTTATTGAAACTCGACAATGCAAATCAACTTGGGACAAAAATAAATTTTGTATGCTGATATGTTTGTTTGTAACTCGAAAAATTTGGAACCGTTTTTGAGTGATCGCGATCTAAGACCTCGCGACTTAAAACATTGCGTATTTTTACAAAATTATTAATATCTAATGAAGAACTTAACCGAATTTGATGCCCAACAAACTTCAAAATTCTTTCTTCAAATTTCGTCAAAATCAGATTAATGGTTCGAAAGTTATCGCGTTACAAACATACCTACATACAAAAAATATATTGCGCTCAAGTTGATAGGTAGAGTAGACCTCACTCGATTCGTAAGCTCGGTCAATAAACCTTAAATACAATACAATATTAACTCGACATCAATAAAGTACATACATAAGTTTATATTCATAAAATCACCACTCTTTCTCCTATGGATAGACAGAGACTTCATCGTTTATGTCTTCGTAAACTTTCTATACGGACTTCATTAAAAAAAAAACTTAATCAGACTTTTTCGTTAGTTATTCTTAGCGCATAATGACATTTATTTGCGTCACCAGTGATAAGGAATAAGATTAATTCGCCTTGGATTTGGGAGGAGCACACCAATAGTGACTCTTGATAGAAAGTTGGTTATTTATCGCACCATCTAGATATAATATGTTCATCCGGCTTCACCGCTAACATTTGGACCATACGAAGAAATGTGCCCTTTATTAATATTTCTATGGTCTAAGTCCTATTGTAGTTCCTCCGTGGCGTTATAGCTTACGTATTGCTCGCGATTTCGTTTGCCGTAAAAGATCACTGAAAAAGTTGACCCTCTTTCCCTTTAGAGGGGTGGGCGGAGGTAATTTTGTATGCCGGTGTTAAAGTAGAACCAAGCCAAATAAATCTGAAATACCTACTGCATTGCAATCTCAGCAATAGTTTTCGCATTTTGCGAGTGCAAACATACATACGGGACAGATAGAAATTCTAAAAAAATATATATTTGGCATCTGTTGATCTTATTTTAATCCCCATATTTTTTGGCAATATCTTTAAAGTACAGTTATCGGTAGGTTACTTTTTATTACAATAACATAGTTCATTAGCATATGTCATATATGTGTTATATAAAACAGTTGAAAGTAGCCTATCAGTATTTTCAAGACTTATAGGCCACGTTCAAGAATTAGCTCGGTCTACCTTCTTAGTCGCCTTTTACGACACCTATGCGTCTATTCATTTTTCTATTCGTGCCGGGAACCACACGGCATTATAAAAATCTAAATAATAAAATGTTCGCTCATTCTTTATTTTACTTATTAAGATTAACATATCTTTGGTACCTAAAGTTGTGCAAACAAGTGACTTCATAGTAAAAACAGTATGAAGCGAATTTCGTTAGTTAGTTTGTGAAACTGTTGGTGCATCTCAACTCAGTGCAACTTCTGTTGCATCATAATGCTAGTCGTATTTGGATGTGGTTTATTTTTAGTTTGAATGTAGGTTAGGTGAAGGCAGTTCTGAGACACGTCTTGGATAGATAGACTGGACAATTCATATTTTATATATTTGACCAATATTTGTGCAAACATAAAATCACGCCTTTTTTTGAGTGGTAGGCAGAGACTACAACTTTCCACTTGCCACGATCTCTGCATACTTTCTTCGCTTCATCCACATTTATAACTCACTTCATGCAAGCTCGACGATTTCGGGTACTTTTGACCTGACCTTTTGCCAGGATGTTCTTAATTTGAACAAGGTACTTTCGTTCGTTCCTTCTGACCATTCCATCCGCACTCTCCTTTTATATTTGCTTAGTCAACTTGTTTTCATTCATTCACTCCACATGACCAAACCAAACATTTGTACTTGAAAGATATTGATGAAAAATCGATATGGGGGATCTGTTTATATGAAACAGAAGCCGAAAATGTGTTTTTAGAATGTTTGTCTGTCTTCTCTTCTTTTTTGGTACTCGCATCACGCAAAACTCTTTCTCCCACCTCTCAAATAGAGAAGTATAGGAGGGTCCGGTCAAGTAAACAGTATTTTTTTAAATTTAAAATTGCGCACCTTCTTATTGCAATGGTAAAAATTCAGGGTTAGCATTTTATAAAATTATAATTTTATAAAAAATTAAATGTTTGTTTTGTTTACTGTACCTAACTGATGTTTATTGGATTGGGCGTACATATCGCGCATCCATTGTTTTTTTAATGTAACTGGGTATCTTTTTTTTAGGATTTTCATTTGGTGAAACGGTGTCGGCTAACAAATTTCAGTTTTGAACTTTTATAAACCAGCTGTCACGTTGTTAGTCCCTGCCGTTCAAAGGACTCTACGTGATGTTGAAACAAAGAATTTTTTTGTCAAACTCCTAAAATTAAATTCGTTATTTATGTAGGATCAGTACGTTTCTACGATCTACTAAATTAACATTGTTATCGAAATTCATAGACTAAGTTATATACCAATTCTATCGTAAAGCCAAAGAGCCTAACGTGGCTCATCAGTTTTATTGAAATTGTTGGTTCTGTCTATCCCGCGAGGGATAAAGACGTGACTCTATGTATGTATGTAAGGGAAAATAGGTACGGTCAGGGTCAAAAGTTTACTGCGACCGAAGTCACGGGCGAAAACTAAAACGGCGAAAAGCAATGAAGGAAATAAAATAAAGGGTTCCCAAAGTCTGCAAAACTTTCCAAGTTGGTACGTACAATTTGCAATATTAATTGCCGCTTCTGTGCTAAATTGATCATTTGCATGATAAAGGTTCTATGTACATGATGAATGATGTAAATAATCACGTCTTTATTATTATTTATTGCCAGAACTACGAGCGAGTAATTTATAGGGGCACTATTTTAAATGACATTCTCTCCGTCATACCCATAGATAGCGGAATAAGATTCTAGAAGTGGCAAGTACTGGTTAATGTGTGGTTGTAATTGAATGATAATGACGAGGGTCAGTCACCTTAACATACATACATACATAAAACCACGTCTCTTTCCCGGAGGGGTAGGCAGAGACTACCTCTTTCCACTTGCCACGATCTCTGCATACTTCCTTCGTTTCATCCACACCATTCAGTTACCATAACATTTTGTTTAAATCATTATATCAATATCATAATCCGTGTTTTATTTGATAGCTTTACAATTGCTGAGAAAACTGTGTGCGTTGAAAGGTCACTACCTACTATACCTTCACCGTTTCTATTGCCTATGTGTGTTCGATGTCTATAAATCATACTCAACTCAAAAATGTTTACTTTAATGCTCGATGTCTAATAACTACAGCGTATTATGTAATTTGTTTTCATATTATAAAGATAAAACTAAGCCAATTAGAAAAGTTCGTTTTTCATCATGCCCTGACCGGGATTCGAACCTTTCGTTTATCGATAAGAATAAAATCACTACACTAAACAGGTTGTCAATAAATCTGATTTATCCTACTACTATTATAAAGGCGAAAGTTTGTATGGATGTTTGTTACTCTTTCACGCAAAAACTACTGAACCGATTACCATGAAATTTGGTATGTAGGTAGCTGAAGACCAGAATAACACATAGGCTACTTTTTATCCCAGAGTTCCCGCGGGATTGATAGGGTTTCCATGCGGACGAAGTCGCGGGCGGCCTCTAGTTGATGCATAAATCAAAAGTACAGCCTTATTTACAGCGATCTTCTTTCGGGTATGGTAATTTTATAGTATCAATGTCGAAATTAGAACATGATTCATTTTAGTGTATGGCATTTTATTTGTCAATTCCTTCATTCATCATTCATATAGTCACGTCTATCTCCCTTGCGGGGTAGACAGAGCCAACAGCCTTGTAGAGACTGGTAGACAGCTGTTTGACTTTATGATAGAATTGAGATTCAAATAGTGATAGGTTGCTAGCCCATCGCCTAAAATAAGAATTCCAACCTTCTTATCCCTTAGTCGCCTCTGACGACATCTATGCTTTTTTTATTGGTGCCGGGAACCACACGATAGAATTGAGATTCAAATAGTGACGTGTACAAATATGTCCTCAAAATTTTTCTGCAACATTTTTAAATCCAAGTGGATGGAAGGCTCCCGAATGGATTTTGATAAATATTTTACGGCCAGCTCCCAAAAATTATTTTTATTTGAGGATTATTCACAACACATCTTTTCATTCAATTAATAAATAGATAGATAAAACTCTTTATTGCACCATAAGGGTAAAACATACAAATAATAGCCAGTCCATCTTTCTACATTTCAATAAAACCTAGGACACACGAAACTGGTCGGTACTGCATTCGTGCGAACAATGCAATTATGTCCTTTGGTAGGCCAATGTCAGGTCACGTCGCAAGTCCATTTTGCATTTCAATTGGCTTACAAATGAAGCCCATTTGCCGATACTTTGCTCAATATTAGAAGCTTAAAAGGAAAAAATAACGAAATCGAGTATTTGAGTAAGACTCAAAGGTTAAATGTCGTTGTACATTCCACTAGTCCCATAACCTTCTGTCAAACGGGGTGCAAAGTGCGTTTAATTTTTAGACAAATAAATCTTTTTTTATCGCGCGATAAACTATTGCTGTCCTTTTTTCACGTAAGGATAAAAAGCGAAACAGTGATAGTTTATCGCGCGATAAAAACGTCGTCGCGCGTGTCATGTTAGCGCTATGGTTATTTTAGCTACCTTGTTGAGTGGAAGAAATTCCTTATATGGATTAGTTCGTCATAATTGAGCATTGCTAGTTTTCTTGTTTAATAATTTAGGAACTGTGACTGTAGTAGACAGAGCCAATAGTCTTATATCTCACGAGAGTTTCCGTTCATTCTGTGACACCTCAGATAGGGATAGGTTGCTAGCTCATTGCTGGAAATACGTTTTTAATACTTTAGATTAGCCCGCTTAATCACGAAGGCAGTATGTCTTATCTTTCCACTCTTTCTACCATTCCGGTTAACCTTTAGCCTTGATAGAGAAAGGAGATGGGATTCTTACCTATTGCCTTTTAACATTCGTATATACGAAAAATGATTCTGAATTATTTTGTTCCAGATTAACGTGAATGATAATGAACAATGAATAACTCAGTGAAGTTGGTATCTACAATGAACGTGATTTGAAGAGTTGCACTTTTTATCTGTGAAATGTGTTTAGATTTCCGAACTAATTAATGGTAACTGACGATGGAATCCGCTGTGGTGTCTGAAGATAGGTGTTGAAAAAAAAATGGATGTGATGAGTAACATCACTCTTGAACGGGAGAAGTTTTACGCCACGCATGATTTTAGGAGCCCGGCCGATTCACAGGACTTAGAGGTTAGTAAAAAGAAATACGCGAAGTAAATCTTTGAAGAGAACATAAATCTGAAAAACAAACGGAGTAAAAGATTGATACATATTTATCAGTCTTTTCAAGACTGTTGAATCTGTCTACCCCGCTTGGGATAAAGACGTGATAATATGTATGAATTAAGGACGTCCTGACAAAGGGTCATCAAGAGTAACCGAACACGCCGAGCTTGCATGAAGAGAGTTATGAGTGTGGATGAAGCAAAGGAAGTATGCAGAGATCGTGGCAAGTGAAAAGATGTAGTCTCTGGCTACCCCTCCGGGAAAGAGGCGTGATTTTATGTATGTATGAAATATGTATGAATGTATGTATGTAGAAGATGTTTATCGAAGAAAATTATTCTTGTTCATCTACGCAAGGCCAGCTAAAACAGCATGTAAATAACAACTTAGCAATAATTTATATTCTATTTTAGCAACCACCAACCTGACAATATACTCCATCATCATTCTCCTGGCTGTATAGTCTTGGTTGTGTTCTTAACCCTTTTGGTTCATCTATGTTGTGTGTTACATACGAACATAGATATGGTCAGGTCACGTCTGTAAATTGTGTTAATACAATTTAATACTGATTTAAACGAAAAGTTTAAATTGGACACAATGTTACTTCCCCCCAGTCAACTATAAAACGGGTGCTTTCCTATCAATTATATTCTGCTGACACAATTTAAACGTAATAACAAGTCTTACACTGGTATCCCCGTTAACAACAGACAAATTACATGCTTCGCCCCAATTACTCTGAAATACCACGCTAATTGTAGGACAAAGGGGATGTGGGCTTTATCAGGTTTGAACTCGTATTAATTTTAATAGTTTTTAAAGATTATTTGAGTAGGATTTGTAGGGTTCATTGTTATGGCTATGGATAAAATTTGTGGTAAGCGCATTGTTCTTATTATTTTGTTTAGCTTACACGAATAACCTTTGTATATATCGGAATAATGGAAGACTATATCAAAATTAAATTTTTTTAAAATATTATGTATGTAGCTATTAATAGATTTTTACCTGGAGTTTTGGTAAAGTGTGGTATAATGTTACTCCTGTTACAGGAGTAACATTATATTGATTAAGATATACAGTATATCTTAATCAATATAATGCCAATTAAGCAAGAAACAAAAATCAAAAAAAAATATTAATTTTCCTTATAAAATTAGTAATGGAAATATGAATATGTACTCACGAAATGTTAGCACAGGTTTAGAATTAATATTCTGTGTCAAAAATAGAACCATTTTCATTTATAAGTTTTACCATCAAAATATAACAAAGGGTTTGAAAACATATCGGTCTATTCTTATCAAAAATCTCTTGTTTAAACATAAATTTCAGGTAACCCTAGTATAAATTGAAAATTTCTCATGTAATATGATTATTTTCACCCACATTCAGTTTTCTAGTTCACTGAATTTTCATTCAAGACTACTGAAGCCCGGGGAACGTAAAATGTAAAAAGGACTTGAAATATTGAAGTGTTGTTTTTTTCGGACACATGCCCAAGGCAGATTCCAATAATAATTCATTCTTAAATAAACACATACTCCCTTACGGAATAGACAGAGCCGACAGAAACAGAAACATTTGAAAATCACATTTAGCCAGATGGCTTGATGATTTTTAGAGAAAATTACATGCTCTTCACTTAAAAAAGGAACATAAACTTTATAATACTTGTCCTTAATTGTCTTTCTTAATCTGCGCGATAAGAGAAACATCCGATAGACGCTGTCTTTTTTTGCTAACTGACCTCCCTGGAAGTATCACATTATTTATTCCTTTATACTCTTTTACAATCGCTGCGAAACTTAATTTCCATACTGACATTCCTTCGCTTCAAAGATATTTGATTACTTCGATTAAAGTTGTTTAGTGAATCGCTAACAAAGCTTTTTATAAGCTTTCTTTGTTATGTCTGTACTTGATATGATTGGTTACCGTAACCATTTCCAACTGAATTAAACGATTTCTTTGATTTTCTTCAGTTAGTGTTGTTGCTGTATCGATTATCACATTTAAACCAAGGTAAATCTACATTTTCAGGTTTTTCTATGATTATTAATTACATTTGGCGGAAACTTTATTTTTAAAAGATCACTTTACAAAACTTACAAAGTACAAAAAGTAAAAAACATCATGATTGAACCTCGTAACATAAATCTTGGTCAGTGGTTAAGGGCTAGTAGAATGGCGGGTGATTTCGTAGAACAGGCACGTAGTTGCTACGGCGTAGCAAGTGCACGTAGCTGCTACGATGTAGCACGTGTGTATACTGACGGGCTAACCATACAAAATTATTAACTAAACTGCTTTCATATTTATTTTTTGAGTGTTTTTATACCAACTCTTGCTGGGAGATTAAATTTTAAGTAGTTTTTTTCCCATAGCTTAGTTTGCGATAATATTTAATTCCCGTTTTTGACGATTCCGTAAGTTCCGGATAACTAAATAGATACAGCCATGTAAAATCCGTTAGCTGTAAAAGCGTAAAAATGGACCTATCGACAAAGTTAAACGTTTTGCACATGTGATATTAAAGAAAATTCGAAATTATTGTGAAGTATGGTTGGTATCCATCCTAATTCGATGTTTTTGTTTTAGTAACTTCTATTTTACCTCTTTACGTGTCACCTCCCATATCATTTCGAATGGTCAGTTAAAAATCACGACCAAAAACAAGTACCCAACACAATATACAGAGAGCTGAGAACACAATGTTTAATAACATAATGGAAATCCATTGGAAGTTCCAGATATGTCCAAAGGAAAACTCGCCCCATTAGACAAACGATTACTGGCTTGTTTTATTGCGAAACTTTCCGATCCCAATTGCAAATAAGCCTTTAAGGGATTCTTGGTAATTTGTAGGGTGAAATTGCTATTTTCCATATTAACGTTTGACAAAACAATTGCTGTGTTATTTCCTTTTGATTCTGATACTGTTATTATATTAAGGTATTTATATTGAGTATGTATTGAAACAGACTTTTGTTAGCATAACGTAGAAATAAAGAAAGATGTTTATTATTACTTGTTACTAAGTGCCAGACCAATAAGAGATAGAACAAATTTTATCTGGACCAAAACTAAAGCGTGGAGTGCCTTAATTGTGCAACCATGTCATTTAAGTGTCAGTTTATTATCATGAACAAAATATTTAATCATTTTCCATCAGAATGGGTTGTCGTTTAAATAAATGTTCATTATTTGTCACCGATTGTGCCTACTTGATGTCATTTTGAATATGGTCCAAATATGATACGAGATACATTGTATACAGGGATTGCCTGTGATAATTTCCTTGGCTGTAGAAAATCAAACTTGGACTAATCCAATTTCCTGCACAACGATTCTGAAGTGAAATTTGAAATAGCTTGGTATTCAGGTTCTAAACTATTCTGGGAAATAGTGTGTATGTCAGATAAACGGTTAATCAAAATTGGTTGGTTCCAAAAGCGATAGCCGCGGTCTATAGTCCAGGCTTTCCCGCTCCAACAGTTCTATTCACCCGAATACACCTTGATTCTGGTTTCAAATTCTGGCCAAAGGTCAGGTCAAGAGTACCAAAATCCGCCGCGCTCGCACGACGAGTTATGAATGTGGATGGCGCTTAAGAAGTATGCAGCGTGGCCAGTGGAAATGTGTGGTGTCTGCCTACCCCTCTGGGAAAGAGGCGTTATTTATGTACGTATGTAAGTAAGGTCTATATTCGATTGCATATTGTGTTTACATTTCATTATTGCATCATTTAATGCCGTGCTTAGAAGTATAATAGGGATTTCGTATCCCTTGCGCATAATTTTCTTTTGTATGTACAGGCCGTATGTGTTTATAATAGTTTTTCTTTTAAAGGGAATTCGATCTACGCCTAGAGTATTAAGAGTAATGAAAATAATAGTACACTTCCATCCGATAAAAAGTTACCGTAATACACTAGGACTAGCGAAGCCACGGGTAAAAGTTAGTATACAATATTTGTCCTAGTTGCGTTTTCCATAGGGAGGACCCAGGGTCCGAATAAGCTCTAAATATACATACATACTTCTATTTGGTAGGTAAACTATATATATTCAGAAATCATATCAAAAATAGGCATAAATATAATTCATATGTGGATAATAAATAATAAACTTAAAATTTGAAATAACTACAACTAAAATTACTTACTTATAAATAAATATAAGTGTCAAAAATACATTCTTGGTGAGGATTTTTATTTACCAATAGGTATATAAATTAGGCACATAAGGTAAAACCGGCACAGCACAGGTCAGAATAAAGTCAACGAATTCTCGACCATCATAATTATGCTTTCCCATCTGGGAATCTACCAAAAATAGGCAGAAATATGAAGTCACAAATAACCGTCATTGGATATTTGCCCTTTTTCCTGACACAAGACCTTGGTAGTTTCCAATTCTGATATGTTTTTGATTTATAGCAATTTGTGTTATTAGACTGTTCTTCATTGCGTAAGATGGGTTTCCTAATATTTTTTTTTAGTTTGTGTTGAGACGCACGTACATTCATACAATCACGCGTCTTTATCCTTTATGGCGTAGATAGAGCTAACAGATAAACAGACAGACAATTTGGGTCACAAAAATCATTGTAAAACCAAAATTGTCACTTTAGGTTAGTGCTCGTGTACGTACAACAAGGCGCTGAACAAAGGGAGGTGATTGTCGTACGCCTCAGTAGAATTCAGTAGATTTCGAAGTTTCCAGTATTATCTTGCTTTGTCTAAAATTCATGCTACGGTTTGTTCGCTGGGAGATTATCCTATTACTTACATGCTTTATAGAGGCATTGTTTGTTGCTTAACATAGCTTATTCGCGATTGTATTGTTAGTACCGTGTGGTTCCCGACACCAATAAAAAAAGGACGACTTCATTCCTTTCCCATAGATATAGTAAACGGCGTACTAAGAGATAGGCTTATAAACTTGGGATTCTTTTTTTTGACGTTGGGCTAACAACCTGGCACTATTTGAATCACAACATACAGCTGAATGTGGCATTTAAGTCTTTCCAAGTCTGTTGGCTCTGTCTACTCCGCAAGGGATATAAACGTGATTGATTGTATGTTATATTATTAGCTGTTTACTTCGAAAATCAGGGTTCGCTAAAGGCAAGTAAGTTTGTGATCTAATCGACAAAAAAAAAATACCGTGAAGACTATCTTTTGTTTACCAATTCAATTAGATTTCAAACTTCAAGTCTATTGTGACCAAGAAGCTTATTTTATTTCATATAATTTTACCAGGCGCTATTT
Source organism: Amyelois transitella (assembly GCF_032362555.1). Classification (NCBI taxonomy): domain Eukaryota; kingdom Metazoa; phylum Arthropoda; class Insecta; order Lepidoptera; family Pyralidae; genus Amyelois; species Amyelois transitella. The sequence continues at coordinate 2,858,711 of NC_083512.1, read as the reverse complement.
ATAACAAAAAGTTTTCAAGTAGATACTATTTTTGCAAAGAATTACTAAAACAAAAGGCGATATAAGTCATGTTGGAAATAAAAATCAAATTAGCCACCTCGTCTCCTCAATCACGGACAACATCAGATTAGAGCAGGCGTTTCCAGGAAGGATCATTTATCAACGTCAATACCAATAACCTCAATGGAATATTTATTTCATACGAACCGAAAGATTCAATTGAATACTTAAATTTGACCGCTACGACAGATTTGAGTTTTTAAAGGAAATAGTAAAGAGATTTGTTTGCCGTGTGGTTTCCCATCACCAATATAAAAAAGATTAAGACTACTCCATCTCATTTACCATAGATGTCATAAGAGGCGACTAAGGGATAGGCTTATAAACTTGGTTTTTTTTATTTTAGGCGATGGGCTAGCAACCTGTTACTATTTGAATCTCAAGTCAAACTATTGGCTCTGTCTACCCCGCAAGGGATAAGGTACTTGCTATAATCCGGTGTCAATTTAAGAGTGAAATAAACACAAAAGTTTTATATAAGATATACATAAATAAGTACATACATAAATATACTTCAATATTATTTACATAAGCAATTGAGACTTGATCAAGACTGTTGGCCCTGACTACTCTGCAAGGGATATAGACGTGACTATATGTATGTAAGTAAGAGATAATGAATCATTCCGCCTTTTGATTTCTAATATGTGAGATGGTCCAGTTATTTCTTGTGCTGTGTGTATACATACATACATACATACCTACATAAAATCACGCCTCTTTCCCGGAGGGGTAGGCAGAGACTACCTCTTTCCACTTGCCACGATCTGCATAGATAGATAGATACTTATAGATACTTCCTTCGCTTCATTTGCATTCATAAACATAACTCTCTTCATGCAAGCTCATGTGTATACTTATATACATATCTTTATACCTATAGTCTCCTGTTCAAAACCGAATTAACATAATTTCATCCCCAGGTGGTGTACACATGGAAGATGGACTTCAACCGCAGTACCCTGGGCGCGGCCACGCTCCTGGTGCCGAAGACGCCCACTCCAGCACCCTCGTCCACCACCATGCCGATGTGGGCCCACAACTCCTGGGTGTGTCTCTTCGCCGCCATGTTGGCTGTCGCGATTGGCGGGAACGCCATTGTTATATGGATAGTTACAGGTGAATTTGATAAGCCATATTCAGCCGCTTGACTTAATGATAGAACTGAGTGAATTATTCAAATTATTTATTAGATCTTCAGATCTCTTGAAGCCTACGACTATTTCACACGTATCTTCCTCAAAAATTTTCGTCTGTACAATATTCTTCATTTTATAAATACATACATACAATCACGTATATATATATATCCCTTGCGGGGTAGACAGAGCCAATTATCTTGAAAAGACTGATAGGCCACGTTCAGCTATTTGACTTTAAGATGGAATTGAGATTCAAATAGTGACAGGTTGCTAGCCCATCGCCCAAAAGAAGAATCCCAAGTTTATAAGCCCATCCCTTAGTCGCCTTTTACGACATCCATGGGAAAGAGATGGAGTGGTCCTATTCTTTTTTCCATTGGTGCCGGAAACGACACGGGGCATATTATTATCTTTTTAAGTATTATTACTAAAACCAATACTAGAGGGTTGGAAATCTTGGAAACTTTTTAGGTGAAAGATTAAGCAACGATTTACAAACGATATACATGGACTGCACAATTTATAAATTTTTATTGAGTTTTTTTCTCTTATCATTATAATTAAAAGATAATTTTTAACTATATTTTGTAATTAAAACAGATTTTAATGTAAAAAAAGGAAATTACTATAACTAATTTAATAAAGCAATAAAATAATGCAGTAACTTAAAAAAAAAACTAATACAATGACGCAATAAAAGGAAATACAGCAATCGATCGTGTCTATTTCTGATGTCTGTACACCGACTGTGTAATTTCGCTATGTTAATGTGTACATTCGCGAACAAAATTACTTACAGTTGTTTTTAGAAACCGACAACACATCAAACTTTACATATAAAGGCTGTTCACTGAAGTTTTAATTATGAACACAATTTATGCGAAAGTAGGTACACTTCACAGTTAAACCACTAATCTTCATATCAGACCTTCGTCTGATACTTCAGAAGTCCGGAATAGGACATTTTTAATTAATTTATTTAGTAATTTGTGTACACAGAAAACATCAAGAATGATAAACACAAGAAACAAAATTACATAGGTTCTGGTTATTTCAAAAGAAATCTCTTCCACCAGACCCGAGATAGGAGACATGATGGAAAGGGTGGTAAGCGTGTCATGTTGTCTTTGTGTATCCTCTCGTCAGTCGGCGGCCATTTTGACTTTTTAGGTACTTACGAGTACGTCGTTTGAAGTATCAAATTACGACCGGGTACATCCGGGTACTTTAAAATTACAATAATTTAATTTCAAAATAATTACTATCATTAAAACTTATATCTACAACATCCTTATAAAATAGACCATGCAAATAAAATAATAACGTAAAAATAGAATTTGTTGTTAAATAATTATTTGGAGTTCAATACCCCGTTATGGAATTTTACCCCATTTTAATAAAAAAGTAAGAAAGAAAATCTTGACCCTTGATTTTGGTTTGTATGACTGCTTTCCTTTTATAGATGACATTTCAGTTCTTTTACCTAATCAGCTCTAATTAAAATGATTACAGCCTCTCCATTACACTTACACTTTATCACTTATCAGTCCTCATACTTTACACCCTCTCGTCGCTCAAAACTGACCGACACACGACCGACCACAACTCTGAATCGCATTGAATATATCAGACAAATAGGATGAATATGTGACCACATCAATGCTAATTGACTTACAAACCAGGTTATATGATAATACATACATATGGTCACGTCCATATCCCTTGCGGGGTAGACAGAGCCAACAGCCTTGAAAAGACTGAATGGCCACGTTCAGCTATTTGGCTTAATGATAGAACTGAGATTCAAATAGTGACAGGTTGCTGGCCCATCGCCTAAAAATAAGAATCCCAAGTTTGTAAGCCTATCCCTTAGTCGCCTTTTACGACATCCATGGGAAAGAGATGGAGTGGTCCTATTCTTTGGTATTGGTGCCGGGAACGACACGGCACATTACATGATAATGTAAGCAATATTACAAACTTGGTAACTTTGAGGTTTGTTTGTAAGAGCTAATTTTTAGAAATATTAAACCAGTCGTGAAAATTATTTTACTTCAAAAGGGACATTATCTGCGAGAATTTCATACAATATAACACTTATTGACGTCACATCAATTAAATCTAATTATATCTACCTACCGCTTCCAAAGCGCATGTGTAGAAGAAACTGCGGAACAAAGTACACTGCAGCTTTAAGTGTCCGTCAGTTTTCACACATGTATGTCACACACATCTTTATTCTTGCGGGTGAGACAGGGGCAACCGACTCGAAATGAAAGGAATTAATATATTTTGCTTCCAGACCAACATGTATACTTAGGTACACAAAATCCTCGCCTCTTTCCCGGAGGGATGGGCAGAGACAACATCTTTCATATATTCACTTGCCACGATTTGTGCGTACTTCTTTCGCTTCGTTCACGTTCATTATTCTCTTCATGCAAGGTTGAGCATGATTTGATCAAGGAAGCTTTCAGTACTAGTTTCCACGCGTAAGAACATTCCATATCCATATATTTTCTATCAAAGGAACATAATTAAGTCAGAGGGAATAGATGAGTGTAACTCTTTGACGTGTAACTGAATTTTAGTAACTAAGCCACCTGCTTCCTAATTTTACATAGAGCGCGCGTTAGGTTTCCAGAACACAGTAAGTTTTCTTACCTACAATGAGTTAAAAATAAATATAATTTCATATGTAGGCAAAACTAATAATAATTATCTATACATTATTTTATTTTGCAACCACACGCCCTTTCGTATTTCTATCATACATACATAATCACGTCTCTATTGTGGCGACATCTCTACGCCACTCGTCACAACATCAAATCACACAACAACTGTCAGTCATCGCGAAGAAATTGACGCGCTCAGCCAATAGCAGCGAAGAATCTAAATCGCGATTTCAGAGATTTCACGGATTGGAGCTATATATACAACCTCCGACACAACATCGTCGGAGCCGCGGTTCCCCAGGCATAACACCTAGCCTGGCGGAAGATCTTCCCTTTGGTGGCGGTCGAGCCGAATCATCGCTCCCGCTACATTGGTGACCCCGACGTGATTGGAAGCAACCTTCTTCATCTTCAACTCCAATCCTCAGCATCACTCCTCACTCTGCAAGCAGTCTCACAGCAAGCCAGCAACAACTGGGTATCGCAGCAGATCAATCGCAGCCGACTCACCGAGCTTCCTGGTCCTGTCTCCACCCGCACTCACTCTCATCGACTACAGCGACCGACACATCTACCGCAGCCCACGCCTGGATTTCTTCGACGGCCGCTCTTCTCTCCAGCGTGGCAGCTCTGCACGATATCTTCCGGCGCTAACAAGTCGACTTCGCTCTCTACTGTCTCGACTCACCGCAGACTACGAGCAACGCAACGGCTCACTCCTGACTCACTAGGACTTCGAGCAACTTCCGACTCACTGGAAGATAACTGGCACTTGCAAGCTACAACTGAAGCACAGATTGCACAGCAAGATCAAGACTTCAGACCTCCGGTCTTGGGGGGGAGTACTGTGGCGACATCTCTACGCCACTCGTCACAACATCAAATCACACAACAACTGTCAGTCATCGCGAAGAAATTGACGCGCTCAGCCAATAGCAGCGAAGAATCTAAATCGCGATTTCAGAGATTTCACGGATTGGAGCTATATATACAACCTCCGACACAACATCGTCGGAGCCGCGGTTCCCCAGGCATAACACCTAGCCTGGCGGAAGATCTTCCCTTTGGTGGCGGTCGAGCCGAATCATCGCTCCCGCTACATCTATCATTTGCGGGGTAGACAGAGCCAACAGTCCTAAAAAGACTGATAGGCCACGTTCGGCCGTTTGGCTTGATGATAGAACTGATATTCAAATAGTGACAGGCTGCTAGCCCATCCCAGCCTGAAAAAATAATCCAAAGTTTACAAGCTTTTCCCTTAGTCGCCTTTTACGAAATCCATCACATACAAAAATATGTTCTGGAAACTAATTTGTGAATGGTACGAAAAACTTTGATTTTCCTTTCACCGGAAGTTTGTCTGGGACGGGAGCGATTTATTCCGTTCTTTCCAAAGTATTTTCCTAGGTCATTGGCTTTTGTCGTGAAAATTTCGGATAGGGATTTAATAAAAACCAGAGTATTTTCGGATCACAACGGATTGTGCCGGAACAAACTTTGTGTCTTAGATGTTCTGAACACACTTGCGACTCGATGCGATGCGATGCGACAGAAATAATAAAGAGAATAATTGTTTTATACATATTATAATGTATATAAATGTATATATTATCCATACATATAATAACCATCCACGCGAAGACCAATATCCGCGCGGACGGAGATTCCCGGCACCAATACGAAAAAGAATAGGACCACTCTCTCTTTCCCACGGATGTCGTAAACTACGACTAAGGGATAGGCTTACAAACTTGGGATTCTTTTTTAGACGATGGGTTAGCAACCTGTCACTATTTGAATCTCAATTCTATCATTAAGCTAAATAGCTGAACGTGGTCTTTTCAAGACTGTTGGCTCTATCTACCCCGCGAGGGATATAGACGTGGCCCTATGTATGTATGTATTATTATATTTTCAACTTCTATAGATTGAAATTTGGTCAAATGAGCGTGTAAATTTGCTTCTAATATTCATGAGATAGCTTTTTCGCAAGATAATTTGAATCTTTGGAATTTTTTCTTAATAAATAATTCTTTTAATTGTCTGATACCTACCTATATATAAAGTCAGATAACAATACCTACTTTAAATAAGTTTTTTGAATCTCAATTCTAATATTAAGCCTAATAGCTGAACGTGGCCTTTCAGTCTTTAAGAGACTGTTGGCTCTGTCCGTGTCAAGTCGTGATATTTATGAATGTATGTATGACCAGATGTATTGTTACAGCTCACCGGAGAATGAGAACGGTCACCAACTACTTCCTAGTGAACCTGTCATTTGCTGACCTCATGATGGCTTCGCTCAACTGTCTCTTCAACTTCATATACATGTTACATAGGTGAGTCATATGTTATAAAGTTCCATTTCAGTTCACTATTCGAATCTCAATTCCATTATGAAACCATACAGCTGCACGTAGCCTTTCAGTCTTTTTAAGATAGTTGGCTCTGTCTACCCCGCAAGGGATATGGACGTGACTATATGGATTTCTTCATTGTCTGCACTATACAGCTATGATATTACCTATAAGCCATCACTAATTGTTCTTCAACAATTCTCTAGCCAAACACCATGGAAGATTTAAACAGTTCTCCAGATATAAGTGGAACAAATTTGCAAACATACCGAATTCCGACAATCTCGAATGTAAAGAGCTCGTTCCTCTCGGCAAATTGAACTTCAGGACTTCACAAGAAATTTTTAGTACCCGTATGTGGTTAAAGTATTTGGCCAGTATTTCCATTAGACGATTACGTGAGTGATTTGCGAGTTCTTGATAAAATTTTGGGTTGAAGGTTCAGGAAATGAGCTCTTCATCTACTCTTTAGAGTTTGAAAGAGCACAAAGCGGTATAAAGATACCAAATATATATCATCATCAAGCCTTTTACAATGAAAATTAAATGATGAAGACTTCATGGTTATGTATCATTAGAAACCTCCTGGAGTTAATTCCAGTTAAATTAATACCTCTATTACAGAGCCAATGGCCCCTTTTAACCTTAGCCTTATTGGATCACGGTAAAAGGTGCATTGGATAAATATGCCTATTCTCTTAGTCGCCTTTACGACATCCATGGGGAACAGATGGAGTGGTGGTCTTATTCTAAAGTGGAACCAAATGGCACAAAAATGAAAAGCATTGTAGGTATCTAAATTAATTCAGTTTATGTTCGCAAATTTTAATCCATTTGAGATGAAATCCAAGCCATACCGTTAAACGTGGCCGTTCAGTCTTTTCAAGACCTGTTTACTGTTATCTGTTTACCCTAAAGTGTCTCTAAATATCAAGCCTTTTAGCTTGACATGGTTTACGTCTATAAATCCTGTAGTTATTGGCTCTGCCTACCCGGAAGAAGATATAGATATATGTTTTTCTATTGTGAAGTCAGATTGATGAGGGCTCAGGTGCGGAAAGATTATGATGTACGCGTGTCAAACGCGTTTGTAGCAGGACGAATGAATATGGACGAATATTTGAAAATCTGTTTCCCTTATTAATAACCCGTTGTTAAACTAAGCGCGGCCGTTAAGCCCAGGTGTTCAGTCCATTATTTCTTTATGTTCATAGCAGATAATTAATATTTATTAATTTCATTGTTAACGTTACACAGACATTTTGAAACGACGTTAATAAGAACCGTCCTAATGATATATTTTTCCGACTGTGCTGGAAGAGAGTTAGGTAATAGATCTGACCGTATGTATGTGTCAATATGACAGTATATGTTTACTTTCTGGTACAGTATTCAGTCTTTAGAATTTGTAGTATTTAATTTTCACTTTAAATATTTCTGTGATTTGAATTCACCAGGCCCGCATAGCAAAATTTTTGTAATACGTAATTTTTCAAAGTCATAACGTAAAACATAAAAGGGTGACCATATACTTGTAATATTGAATTTGAGTTATATAACTTAATAAAAATATTTTTTTTTCTTAAGATGTGACGAAATTATAGCAAAACCGGAAATTATGGTGTATTTTTTATTTTGAACTAGCGCTTTTATTTTCGGATAAAAAAACCACAAAATAGATATATGTCATATGACTCTACAAAAATCACTGAAATCAAATGTATAATTTGAGTACATATTTAAGCGAAACTACGCTGTATAAAAATTTGCAAAGTAGTAAGTATTTTTGAATCACTGAAAAAAATAAAAACCTTAACAATGGGATTTGTTAAGCCGTTAACCAAAACAACTTGACCTTACAGAATCCGACACGAAGACGGTAAACGCTGAGATAATGACATTTTGTCCACAAGGTCCAAAGAAAGGGAAAATTAGGGTAAAGTGGAAGCAATGGAGCAATTTGTCAAGTGGTGGGCGTCACATGGTACCCAAACGGGTCAGTGTTTTTGTTTTTATCCGACTTCAAAAAGACAAGTTGACCTTTTTTTGATCGATTTTCGGCATAGACAAACTATCACTGTATCCGAATGTCAGTTCCATCATTAACCTATCTAGTCGATAACGTGGCTAGCGAATCTAGAGACGTGATGTGTCTCTGGTATCCGCTGTAAGGTAGTGGTAATGTCTCTGAGTTGACGTTTGTGGGTTCAATTCCGACGTATAGTCACGTCTATGTTCCTTGCGGGGTAGACAGAGCCAACAGTCTTGAAAAGACTTGGCCACGGCTATATTACTTTATGATGATTTCAGGTTGTATCTTTATTTGTTGCACAATTCCTGCTGCGGCTTCTGCATAAGTCTGCGGGTCTGAATCGGTAATATCGACATTAATTACAATACTGTAACTACGAAAGGTCAGTAAGTTAATAAAAGTCGGTAAATAAAAAAATGTTCATCTATAGTTTTTTTTCGAGACTTCAGGAGATAGTTAGACTTATACCATGATACTTCCGTTTCCCCGTCACACTAAGCTCAATAGCTAAAATTACGCCCACGTTCACACGGCAGAAAATATCCCACAATACATACGTGACAACGAACAAGATGGCTCCGGTCGAAATATAGAATTTTATTGAAGGAACGAAGATTTCTAAAAGTGAATTCTCGGAGCACTACGTCTGGCATGTAACCTGAAATAAGATTTGGAAGCAGACTTTAAAGGCAGTATTGTTATTTTGAAATCACGTGACAAATCGAGTATATTATTTTGGTTTACTCTACGTTCGCCTGAAAGTACATGTATACATACTTATAGTCACGTCCACATCCCCTGCAGGGAAGACAGAGCTAGTAGTCGTGAAATACTGATAGGTACAGCTGTTTGGCTTGGTGATAGAATTGAGATTCCAATAGTGACAGGTTGCTAGCCCATCGCCTACAAAATAATTTATGACTCAATCAATTAGCGTCGATGCTTATAGGAGTTAAAAAGAAGATTGCATAAAGCCGTCCACAACAATGCCACACTTTATCCATTGGGTAAAAAATCAATCCCAAAATTTATTCTTCTGGAAACATCATTATTTGAGTTGAAAAATGAAAGATTCATGACGAGAAAATTCCATTGTTTTTAGATCAACGATTATTGCAATGACTCTGCGTGTAGCAAAGTCATCTAAGTGTTGAAATTTTATTTTTTCATGATCCTCTTTATCGCTCGCTGCCGTTAGAAATGTTTGTGATCGAGAGAATTTTCCAATAATGATTGTCCTATTCTAGACTTCCATATGGTTTCCGGTATTGTCATTATAAAACCTTACAATCGAACATGGCCTTTGGGAATTTTTAAGGACTGTTGGCTCTGTCTACCCGGCAAGGCGATATAAACGTGATAATACGTTACATACATACATACATATGGTCACGTCTATATCCCTTGCGGGGTAGACAGAGCCAACAGGCTTGAAAAGACTGAATGGCCACGTTCAGCTATTTGGCTTAATGATAGAATTGAGATTCAAATAGTGATGGGTTGCTCGCCCATCGCCTAAAAAGAATCCCAAGTTTGTAAGCCTATCCCTTAGTCGCCTATTACGACATCCATGGGAAAGAGATGGAGTGGTCCTATTCTATTTTGTATTGGTGCCGGGAACCACACGGTACGGTAATATGTTTGTATGTAAAAATGAGAAGTGAATAAAAATTATACCATCACGAATGATTCTCTCCTGTGAGTTAGCCTGGAAGATCCCAAAAGGTCACTATTCAAAATACCTACCTACCTATTTGGTAAACGTGTGACATTTACGAACCTTGAATCGACCTTGTTTGTTGAACATTCTCAATCTCCATTTTAATTATTGGAAATTCTATTTATTGCCCGTCGCACCCTCCAACTATAATTGAAAAAAAAAGAACTGACGAAATTTATTTTACTTAGGTAATATCCCCAACATTATTTAGTAAGCTTAATAACAACATAGCACAATTGAAACTATAATTAATTTCCAAACAAAATGAAATGTCAAATAGAATATTAATGAGCAGGTGCGATTCAAGAGACGGGTCAAACCATAGATATCTGAGTTATTTGTAACAATAGAAATGCCATATTGTACTTGAAACCGTGTAATTCCCGGAACTTAAGAATAGGACAACTCCATAACTTCCCTATGATGATGAGGATGTTGTAAAAGGCAACTTAGAGATGGGCTTAAACTTCGGACCTAAAAGAAGAGCTTTAGGCACCGATGGGCTAACCTGCTAGCACTATTTGATCTTCGATTCCATCAAGCTAATTATTTTTTCAACACTGCTGGCTTTGTCTACCCCGCAAGAGATATAGACGTGATTTATTTATGTATATATGTACTTGCAACCGTGGGAATGATGTGTCGTCGTCTTTCCATCGTAAGCGGTTTTCTGCGTAGATGTAAAATTAAGAAAAAAATATCAGAATAATAAATAATGTATATGAAACAAATAACACAGAGTAAGTTACCCTCGATGTAAGCTCGAAATAAATACACATATAGAATTTAGATGCATTAATAAAACGTTAAGGAATAATAGCTATCAGTTGCGACATCACATACGCCAGTACTTACCAGTTCTACAGTCTTAAATTATTCCAAATTCTATGCGTCGGCCAGTCATATATTAACTTGAAAACAATTGAATATTTCGTGTGGAAGTCTCTTAATATTACACGAGTTTCCTATTGATTACAATAGTTTTAGTGTTATTAAATTCTGATTGCCGTGACGTCACGCGATTTCCATGAAATCGAAAATTTAGTTTATTACAATGACATAATAAAGCCCCTTGTGGCTCAAGTAACGGCTTATTGTTCGAAAAATCGCTATAAAAATTTTCTTAGTATAAAACGTTTGAATTTGTAAAGTGACGCAATTAGTTAATAAAATTTAGTTTCCATTAAATAATGTAATTTAATTTGATTTGATTGAAGTTTAATTTTATATATTATATGTTAGTTCATTTATAAATATCTGATATAAGTGTATTTTATAAGAATTTACTGCATCGAGTAAATAACTTACATGTCTTACATGAATCATTTATTTATTTATGGAAATGAATGAAATAAAGAAATATTTACTTATACAATATAATGAGTGATGTTTCAAAAATGGACGTCTACTTACTATGTAAGATTTATTCACACTTATAATCCACACTATATAATATACGAGATAATATATAAAGCACAAAATCTCAATACTACCCACCCTTTCAGGCTGTGCTAACCTTATGTATCTCAATACTTACGTATATTAAATAGTTGAACAAACATACAAATATGGCCCACTTCATCTTTCCACTTACCACGATCGCTGCATACTTACATATACGTTCAACTTTATCAACTCTCACTACTTTTTCTAGAATGTCCCCGATTTGAACAAGGCACGTTTGTCGGCTTTTCCATTCATACTCGCCTTTTATGTACCATTGTGATATAGGCATCAAATTATAATATCCTGTTAGGTATATAGAGATTGTATCACTAATTAAAACGTTTCTCGGAAGTGGATTATGAGTTGAGACGGCTTACTTTAGGGATTATTATTACAATATCGAAATAAGCAGGAGCAGACAAATTATTTCTTAATTGTTTGAACAATTTCTGGAGTGTGTGCTTGTTCTAAATTTGACTTATTTTCTATTTGAATGAGGAATAATACTAATCAAGTGACGTAAGTAAGACGAACCTTACGATACCTAGACGAACGTATCTTGATCAAATCTATGTAATGTTGTGGTATAATGGTCAAGTATCCAAAACCGTGGATCTTGAAACGACGGGGATGTGAGAGTTGCGGGGGTAGATACTAATATCAGGAAAAAAATAAGGATTGTTGGAATGGGAAAGCCTAGACAAATGTACCTTCATCAAATTGATGAAACCGACGAGCTTGCATGAATAGACTTCTGAATGTGGATGAAGCGAATGAAGTATGCATGAAAGCGGCAAGTGGAAACATGTAGTCTCTGTCTACCCTCCGGGACAGAAGCGTGATTTTATGTATGTATATGAAGCCCTTTCGTTACAGAGAAATTTACCATATTAACTGACACATAAGTCGCTCATCTTGGCGTGATCCCATTAAACAATAACATCAAAGTTTCCTCGTACAAAATGCTGAAGACCATGAGAAATTTCAAATTGTCACCAAGAATAGCTGGATCTATTAATCTGGCCCACGATCAGCAAACTACGTTATTAACTTTCGCGTTAATTAATTTGTGGTTCTGGATGTGAGCCCTGAAGTTAAATAGGTCTCGAAACTTCTATATGACCTTTTGTGGGTCCTTGTCTGCTAAATTAATATAGCCGGCATTTAATCTGAAAAATAAACACTTTGTGAAAATGACGCTTCGAGGAAATTATTGGACTTAGTTTGTGAAGCTGTTTTATTTTTACTGGAAGGAGTTATATAAATTTACTTCTTAAAGATCGACATACATATATATAATCGTTTAAAACGTCTTTATCCCCTACGGGGTAGACAGAGCCAGCAGTCCTGAAAAGACTGATAGGCTACGTTCAGCTGCCTGGTGTAATGATAGACTTGAGATTCAAATAGTGACACTACTAGCCCATCGCCTTAAAGATGAATTCTACGTGATTCTGAAACTTAACTTCGACAAATGTTTCTGTGCCGGATGAGCAGCCGACAGAATGGTTCGTTTATGAGTTGTTCAACGACAAAACCTTTCCACCTAGTTTATAAGCCTATCCCTTAGTCGCCTTTTACGACATCAATGGAAAAGATATAGAGTGGTCCTATTATTTTTTATTAAAGATCAACTGAGTTACATTATTAAGTTTAATAGATAGTTTGTAAGGTAACTCTCCAGCAATCTCCCTATATTCTTTGTCTGTATGGATGCGCTAATCTCAGAAAGTTGTGAACGGATTTTGTTCCGTTTAAAATATGGGAATGAGGGATTTCTAAGGAAGGTTTATATTTATAAATGCTTATTGTGCAAAGTCGGGGCGGGTCACAAGTGTTCTTATAAACGCAAATCTTTGAAAATTATATAGATAACATCTGTTGTTGAAACAAATGTGGATTTATCCCACATACTTGCTTAATATCTTCGTCGCTTATTAGATATTCATAGTTATCAGATATCCGTTTTGATACATGATTGTTGACACAAATCTTTAACTAGTTCAGCATAATATCAATAGCTAATTGAATTATTTACTAATCAATTCTGTTCATTCAAATTGATATCTATAAATTTTACTCGTGTAATCTTTGGGCTTTGGGCGCCTATAATTTTGTCATTTGATGTAGGTAAATTGTATATATATTTAACGATTATACTCTCATAAACCCTAGACTTAGATACCAAAATGTCTAGGTCTAGATTGATAGACCAATTTGGTTTAACGTTCCAGTAAACCTTAATAAGTACATACGATCTATAAAGTTAATGTTGTTGTAATGTTCAGATTTATATTTACTAGATAGAAAGTAAAGTAAAGTAAAAGTAATTAAAGTAAGTAAGTAAGCTTAGCTTGACAAAAGGTTCCTTGTCTTATAATCAAATCAATTTATATGTTCTCTTAATAAGTTGTTGCCCGTGACTTCGGTCGATTATTTGGTAATTTGCGAATATCACGGGAGCTGTATTATTTTTCGTCAAAATGGCGAAGTTGTTTTCGGTAGCGAAAATGATTTCTTTATTAAAACTTTTCATACAGATGACAAATACGTCAATACCCTATCGTAGTTACTCTATAATATGGGTTATACGCCAAAGGCATATAGGTTACAAAAAAGTAAAAAAACAAAGCCAAGTCCGCGTTTAAAGTACATAATTATTGGTGAAGATTTTTGAAAAAAATATAATATCGAAATAATAGTTAGGTTTTATTCCAACAACATCTGTAATTTACTATGTTTAAATTACTAAATCCAGACTAGTACTTATTATAAATGCGAAAGTAATTTTCTTTGTTATCTACTTGTACTCTCTTCACACGTTATCTACTAAACCAATCTTCTTGAAATATCGCATATATATAATTCAGACTATAGTTCCCGTGGTATTTGCGAAAAACATGTATTTATACTTTTGAAGGTGGCGCTAATTTCGCGCGTTACAGGGTGATTGTCCGATAGAAAACCCATACGAATCTCGTCTATAGAGCACTGTGTAAATAATTCACAAACATTTTTCTCGCCCTATTAAATATCCATTTGCAAAACGATTCGTTTCCAAGAAATATTTAGGGAACCTTTCTGTAAAGACAAAGGTTCACTTAAGAATAATACAAGGCTTCTGTATTGTGTGAAACAGTAGAATGCTTCATTTCTTTTTTATGTTTAAAATAATGTTAAAACAGAGTAGGGAAATCCCGGGCGATTTCTTGCTGACATAAACAAAAACAGGAATTTAAAATTACTGTTTTTGTTGTTCCCACAGGAATAACTGGAAATAGAGGGTAAACGCACATACATACATATGTCGTTTTCCAAGATCTTAAGTATAATTTATACTATTTTATCTCAAAATCAGTTTAGTTGTTTAATTGTGAGGATGTGACAAACAAATTTACTTTTATACATCAAACATCTTATATTTGAGACCATTTCTTGTTAGATTTCGCATTGGTAAATTTCGATACGTTAAATACATTTACAACTACTCTCATTTTGCATCGGTGTCACACACTAAGTGAAACTGGTGACATCAAAATAATAACCTCAGTATTCAAAACATTTTGTTTAAATCAGATTTCCTCAACCATTTACATGGCTGACCTCACTCTCATGATCACTGCTTCTAAATTAACCTCTTCTCTTTGAAAGAAGTATATTTGCGAATTAATCAACGACCTTTTTCGTGAAAAGGGATATACAAAGGGTCAACAGTAAGGGTTTGAGGTATGTTTAATTATGTAATTAAATATAAGTGAGTCTTATGTTATTTTATGTGAAGGTTCGGGTTATTTGCTTTGACTAAATACTTTCAAACAAGAAGCCTTAAGTTAACATTTGTACGATTTTTCATGTCCATTCCATTTCCGCTGGTTAACTTGTATTATGATTTCTTGTTATTTTGTTACTATTTAAACATCAGTTCCATCAAAAAGCAAAGCTGAATGTGGCTTTTCAGTCTTTTTACTTTCGAACTGATGATGGTCCGATTTTGTTAAAATTATAATGTAGATCGGTCAATATAATTTTAAGATTTCGAGATATTTTTTTAAATTATTTAAAAATTATTAGTGTTCGCGAACTCTAAGTTCACCGCGAACAACTTGTGACAGTGTAGCGATTTATTTTGAACACCAATCAAAATTTACCAGCTGCCTGACAAAACAAACAATTGAACAAAATATCTCAGCACTCCAACTTGAAAAAAATCAGTATCATTAACACTGAAACTCGGGACAAACGAAATTTTTTTGCGGCCAACCGACTCCACTCGCAGAGGCACTCTGCCTGATGAATTAAATAAATGTTTGTTTTTGTACTAGAGAACATCCGTGGTTCCAGTACGTAAAAGCGAAAATCTCCTTGTTCTTCATTTCTGCTTTTGCGGGAATTTCACGAAAATCTTTCTTTGTACACCTTTTAGATCACATAAGCAATCTATTTGCCAAATTTCAAATCTCTAGACTTAACGGTTTGGGGTTTCAACATAATTTTAAGAAAAATGCATGATCTTATAGTCATGCTTTGGGTCAACAGTCAATTTGTTTGATTCTATATTAACCTCCATTTACATTTAAGTACAACACTACACACTTGGGATTTTTCTAGGCGATGCGTTAGCAACCTGTCACCATCTGCTAAATTAAATTCCATCATTACCCGTCCAGCTAAAAGTGGCCTTTCAGTTTGTCGAGAGACTGTTGGCTCTTTTTACGCCGTAAGGGATAAATACATGATTAAATATGTAGTTATTTTTAATTAAAAAGTAAAAGTACTTAAACATCAGTATTAAAAACAAATCTCAAGCCTGTCATTTCAAGGCTGTTGGCCACATCTGATATACCCGTAATAATAAGTATGTACGTACATATATACTAAGTTTAATGTTTTGTTTCAGCGACTGGGTGTTCGGAGTGCGTTACTGCCAACTTAGCAACTTCATAGCCAACGTGACAGTTGCCGCTAGTGTCTTCACACTGACAGGGATATCTTTTGACAGGTAAGATTTTGGAACCATTCTGGATCTAATTCCGCGTCGTGTCATGAAGGAAAATTATATTGTATTGAACTAGGTCTTTGACACGGTTAGAATAATTATCATTATATTATTTTTTTTTTTTAATATTTGAAGGTCCTAGGAAACGGTCGTAATAGAATAGATTTATTTTCAAAATTGGATACAAGGTATCACTTATTGACGTCACATCACTTAAATCTAATTATCACTACTAGTTGTTAGGTTTGTTCGGAATATTAATAATCAATAGATTTTGATTGACTAATCTAGCGACTACGGTAACAACAAATTCCAGCAATAACACGTAGAGGTCGTTGTTTCTTAATTATCGCTTACCCGGCCTCCTAAGCGAAGTTCTGCATCTAAGCGCTTTCAATTTTCTCTATGGCGTTCCATACAAAATTTCATTCATTCAATCTTCCTACATAACGCATTACAATTTCTTTCTCGTCTCGTCAATTGTACGTGACTCCATAAAGGGAAATTTCTCAGAATATGGAACAATTGTGATAGAATTTAAAAAGAAAATTGCCTGTTGGAATGGTGCGATTTTTCTTAGTGTTTGTGTTCATGAATGAAATTTGGACGGAAAGTAGTTCTTACTTAAATTCTCGTCGCTGAACGCACGATCGCCCGTCATGAACTTTGTATTTTCCTAAAGTGAAATTGTTTTCTGTGTTTTTTTCCTTGAGTGTAAGCTTCAGTTTAAAAGTCGCGCTTTCATAAAAATATAGCTTTTACTGACAGATTTATTTATAGTAGGGAATTGGAATGAGTAGCGTAAACATACTTATTAAGAAATTCTAATTTCTCGATTGTTTTATATATTTTTTATGGATAAATATTTTTTTTTCTAATTTATAATCTCTGTTAGTTTTAATTGTTTTACTATTGCTTACATATTTTGTATTCGTTTCATGTTGTAACTTCACAGCATAAGTGTAAAACAAAAATTAAAAGTGACCATTTTTCATTCGCGGTATTTGATTCCAAAAATCAATCGAAACTTCAAATTTGGACAAGGTTTGATAGCCTGTTGCCGATCCGACAAATTGAAACCGACCACGGTTACAAAGTGATTTGTTATTTCTAAACTAGTTTTTGCCTGCAACACCGTCTGAACTAAAATTCTCGCTTTTTTACTTCCCATAGGTACAAACAAAATTTGGCTTTGTGTTTTTTTTAAGTTTTAAACTTTCATTCATTCAAGTTTTATCAATATTTCAGTGGTTCAGTAGTTTAACTAAACAAAACAGACTTACGTCAGCATTTAGATGTATTTAGTTAGGATGGGATTAGGACAATACATATTTGAAATCCATTTTATGTAACCGATTTCACGAATGTCTTTGTTAGTGGAATACAAATACCAATACTATTTGGGCCTGCTTAAATACTAGATATAAAATATTACACGCGTAAAATAACGCTCTTATAGTAAACGGAATTATCATCCTAAGCGCGAAATATTACGTAGTAATTTTTTGCGTTATTTAAATAATTATCACTGAAAATTTCATAAAATTCAAAACCTGTGCATGTAAAAATTTTACCTCCTATAAAATTTACAGGAACCACACGGCACTATGCAGGGTGTCTGGTAAAACGTTTCACATTTAAAGACATTGTAAATTCTGAACACGCTTATCTTTATAAAATACAATCCCAACAAAGTACTTACTAGTAATAAGAAAATTACTGCACAAAGTCTTACAATGTTTGGACGTTTGGAGAATGGACGCTGTGCGCTTTCTAAGCGCATCCAGCGAGACGGCTCGACTTTACGTCGTCCTTAGAATTCGCGCCGCCCGCTGGGGTTTTCACGATTCTTTAATTTAATTGGATAATTAGAAAAAAATATAACCCTCAATTTGTCTAATTACTTGAAACGAGAATCAGATTATTGGAATTCTTCTTTAAGGCGACAGGCTAGCAACCTGTCACTTTTTGAATCTCAATTGTATCATTTAGCCAAGCAGCTGAACGTGGCCTGTCAGTCTTTTTTAAGACCGTTGGCTCTGTCTACCCCGCAAGGGTGTAGTCGTGATTATATGTATGTATGTAGAATCAGATATTTAGTGCCTCTTTTCTATATGCCAGACACCCTGTATATTATTATTATGATAACGTTCAGAATTTACCAAGAACTGGGTATCAAACTGTCTTCAGCGCCCTTTGGGAAATGAAGTCTTAGAAGTGTTAGAAATAAGTCGAGCGACATTATCAATGGGGCTTAGTCCTTTGAACTTAGTTATTCTATGTCGACATGATATGACATTGAGTTAAATAGGTGGAACTCACTATGAATACTTGATTTTGACGGAAAAGAAAATAATTTTGTACACGCAGTGAGACAGCCACGCAACGCGTTTTGATTTGTCTATTTCAGTCATAAATCAGATAATTTTTCATGAAACATTTATAGCCTTACATAATATTCTAGTAGGTCGTGCTTTGAGTTCTACTGATCATTGTAATATGATTCATGATGTTATCAGTTGTAAGAATTCTGAAAATAATTTTCTTGGATCAGGAGAGATAAGAAATGATAACAAATTAAATGTTAATTTTATTCAGTTAACAACCTGTCACTATCTGAAGTTTAATCCCATCATTGTGACATCCAGGTGATCGTAACTTTCAAGTCTTTGGCTCTGTATACCCCTTAAGAAATAAAGACAAATGTAGATTTAAGTTTCATTCTTTTTTCTCGTGGCGTTAGTACCGGTTACATCCTCACCATTCTGGAGAGGAGCCCGTAGTGCGCCTTTACGACCATGATACTGGATTGAGTGGAGTCAGGTATTAATACGAATCGACTTCCATCTGACCTCCGCCACCTTTGTGGGCGAACCTAACTCATAATGGATCATGTTTACACACTCATTTAGCTAAATGTGGAGGATTCCTCATTATGTTTTCTTTTACGGTAAGAACACCGGTAAGCACAAAAACTAATGTACGTAACTCAGAAAAGAGTCACTGGTATGTACGAACTGTGTGGAGACACAGGTTCAAATACTACCTCTAATATGTGAATGTAAAATGCGTGATGTATGCATGTAATGCAAATAAAATCACGCCTTTTTCCCGGAGGGGTAGGCAGAGACGCATTACTTGCAAGCACCTTTACCCTTCGACCACCGACGGTCTAAATTTCATTCACTCATTTTTAATGTCAACAGGTACCAAGCCATCGTGAGACCGATGAGGCCGAGGATGTCCAAGACTTGTTCCCTGATCATGATCGCACTGATCTGGGTGGGAGGCATGCTGTTAGCTATACCCTGCCTATTGTACTCCACTACCAAGGAATATAAGTAAGTCTAGAATGTTTGTAATACATATGTCTTAGCGATACATATTCAGAATACTAAAACGATGTGTTATAAATCATCGGATAATCAGATGCATATTTACCTTAACTAATATTTTGGCTAAGAATGTACGGAGGCGGCTCCTTGCTTTCGGGATTAGAATTAGTTAGATATTAATTATTAGAACAAGAAATTGAAACATCTCGTATATAAGGTATGATAAACACCTTTATAAACATAAGTGATGAATGATCATATTTATTAAAAAATTACCTACCTACCGGGATTCCAGAATTATACCGCGTGATTTTTTAGTCAGTACAAAAACTTTCTGAGGTTATTCAGACCATCAAACAACTTTCACCATAGGGTCACATTAAGTGTATCAATGCCGAATCCCGGAATTATTGGGGTACAGAAGTACGTTCCATACTAACCCAAACGCCAACTTTATTAACTTAATATGCATCCGAATATCCGATCTCTGGTTATAAAGTTTTATTTCAGTTTTTATTCTAATTATTAACCATAATTAATTAATTAATCAATTTAATTGAATGTAAAGAGGGAAAAAATAAATAAAAATTACGATTAATAAACTGATGCCAAGAACTCTGGCTGCATTCCCGCGCTGAATGGTAACCGCTGTGCACGAAACAAATTTTCGTCACAAATCCGTTCATTAGAACTTGTGTATCATTTAAAAGGAACATTTGCTTAGTATTCGTATAAAGTATGATTCCATATTGAATTATACTTGTTCGCTAGCATCTTTAAGACTACATCTGAAAAACTAGTTACGAATGAATATTACCGGCTTCATATTATGAACTAAGTTAACATCATTCACACATAGTTTTCGTGTTTTTTTTTCTTAACAAATATTTTAAATATCGCTCAATCCTTTTGTTATACAAACATTGTATAATTTATCTCAAACGTGATGTGTAAACATTGTAGATAGTTCCCATTTGCACTCTTTGTGTGAACGTACTCATCCCTAAAATGTTCCTACACATTTTCATTTTCAACAAAAGGATTGAAACGCTATCAATATTACGGGGTTCTTTTTAGGCTCATTTGATGTGGGTCAGGCAGATTGCTGAAGAAAATATAAAATACGGTCGAATTGAGAACCTCCTTTTTTTGGAGTAGGTTATAAATTAAGTATCTGCATTGAGAAATGTAAACTAGATTTCTGAACGCCGTGCTTGAAGTCGGAGATTCATTCTACTGGATTATTTTCCATTCTTCGTTTAACGTGGTGATCATTCAAGGTTTTGAAACGCAATCTGAAACGTTCCACGAGTAAAACCGATCCGGCTCAGATCCATTTAAATTTTAATTTAAAACGTTTTTTCTTTTCTTTATTTTCTTTCTTGCCATTACGTATTCCAAACCCAATGCCTATTGTCGGCTTTAAAACAGAGATTTATATGCTTTGCACGCTGTGCCAGGTAAAAATCTATAAAAATCACATTATGTTACTTACAGTTTCAAAAAAAAAAATATTAAAAATATTGAATACGCCTACAAGGATTAATTTATTGGTTTTCTTTGTTTCCTTCGTAGGTCAGTAGTTTAGATATTAACATCTAGCTCGCATACCTATAGGTCGTTGTTACGAAAGCCGATAGCAACAAACTTTTCCGTTTGTTCCCAGTTCGGATAAGAAAAAGAAATTAATATTTGCTCATGCTCGTCGAAAAGGATAGGTGTTATGAATTTTGTAATGAGCGAAAAACAGTGAAGAGAAAACAGTAAGAAAACCTGCTCATTCTCGCAATCAAAACGTAAGCTGAATTTCTCTGTATGACGCACATAAGTTCTGCGTATGCGCATCATATTATCTATAACGCCGTGTCGACGCCGCGTAGGCGTTAGACCACGACTTTCGAAAGACGCCGTGTGGGACCCTTAACAAGATCCAGTCATCTAAGACAGTGGCAAAAAACTTCAGAGTCCCAATTCTGAAATGTGGTCAAAAATTAAAGACAGATCTTCTATTTTATGGAAGGATATGACCGCAGACAACGTGCAAAAGATATCAGTGTAACTAAAGGTTAATAAGTTTGTTTCAATTTATTTATGCATTGTAAACGTTTTAATTATGATCTGTTGACAACACTACTCAATCATTAAATTGATTAACTGAATAAAAAAGCGCAGCTCCAATATTCTCTCCATAAAGATATACCCAAGTCCCTAGTTTTAATTATTTAATCATATCTTGTGAACACCCCTTACGAAGGGTTCATATAACGACGCACTGTAATTACATGCAAGAATTCCGTAAGGGATAGGTAGGTACCTTTATTAATAAATTTATGACCCATTTTCCCTGAAGGCATTATTTGTGTCGGGGACATATCTGAAACAGGTTGATCAAAGTTAGAAAATTTTAGTTGTTAGATTGAATGAGTAGAAAAAAAAATCATTTTTAACTAAATCTAAAATAATTGGGAGCGATTACTAAAATTGAAAAAAAAAAAAACTAACTGGACCAAAATCCACACACGCACACACAAAAAGCGAATAAACAAAACAATAAACTTACTTTCGCATTTATAATATTAGTTGGGATTAGTTCAAAACAATTGAAATCTATATTGCTATCAGAAAAATGTAATCTGTATGTAATAAAATAAATTGTAATCTTTCACCTCAGGTCTAAAGGAACCCTGAAAACCGCGTGCCTATTGTCCTGGCCTGATGGGCTGCCTGACGTCTCCTACATGGATTTTGTGTAAGTGATTATTAATACATCTTACTAGCTTTACCCGCAGCTTCGCCCGCGTGAATTTAGTGGCATCTACGAAAAAGCTACGCAGTTAAGGCCATCTACAAAAACATTTTGATCATCAGTAATTTTCAACTCAGTCTTTGAATAAAGGCCTTATCGCTTACTCTGAAATTCTGAACTTTGAAAAATACATCTTAGCAAAGATTCCATCATAAATTTAAAACTTGTCTTATTTTTCCTTTGATCGACATGGCCTTTTCCTCATCTAGAAATTGATGAATATTTAATTATGAAGCCATTGCATTTTGAATACCTAGTCAAAGATAAATTTACTAATTAAGTTCGAGTGTTGTTTACATTTAAAATAGAAGTTAAAAAGTCAGTTATTTCCTTAATTACTAAACGAGGAATATAGGGAAATCAAATAATTTTTGTGGCATGTGTAATTTTTTTCAGTTTATACCACTTATTTTTAAAATAAAAAGAAAGTGAAACATGATGTTATTATGCAATGTATTATCAAGCTTTATATTTGATTAGCTTTCATTAGGTTGTATGTTATTCTTTTCAAGAAAAAAAGTACATCATAGGCGTATTATGAAACATTCTTCAGTACGGTAAAATAGCATGTGACTACATAAAATACTCTTGGAAATTTTCTACGTAAAGTGTACTAACAAATTGGCTTAGCGAAAGAATCTCTCACAAGCCCTCGTAATCCGTTAGAGACTGACTTTAGTATTTTAGCTCGCATAATACCTAGACTTCAAGAAACTGAGGAACACTTAAAGCACTTTAATTTTATCTAGTTATGTTTTTAACTAACCTCTCAAGCTATTTCACAGAGATATTTTTCCGTGTAATGTTACATTTTTATTTAGAAAGGTTGATTTTCACTTTTGTTTTGCAAGAAATTAAGTGGACGTGTTAATACGGTTTCGAATAGTT
Organism: Amyelois transitella; assembly: GCF_032362555.1. Classification (NCBI taxonomy): domain Eukaryota; kingdom Metazoa; phylum Arthropoda; class Insecta; order Lepidoptera; family Pyralidae; genus Amyelois; species Amyelois transitella. The sequence continues at coordinate 2,835,251 of NC_083512.1, read as the reverse complement.
GACTATTACAAAAATTTTATTATACCCAGTAAAAAGGTTAAAAAAAAATCATTTAAATACTTATCTCAAAATTTTAAAGCTGTTTAGGTCAAAAGGTACCTATGTGACATTTCTAATATAACTCTTGAAATGTAATACGCGCGCAGTATGTAAAAAAATAGTTTGTTATTTTAACCTATCGTGACCTGCGCAAGGTCTACAAAGTTGACTTGTAGCATGCATATTTGTATAGTCATTTACTGGTTTTCAAAGATATGTTCAGACATACTGGAAGAAATTTCTTTAATATTAATTCTAATATCGGGCATTCGCCCTAGTGCAAAGTTTTCCTTGCAAATATATAAATAACTTAAAATTTATGGTTTATGTCAGATAATTTTACACACAATTGTATTGACACCGAAACATATATACAGCTGCTCAGTTTGCTTTTTCTGATTTTTTTTGTTGTATCTCAGAAACTCCCCACTTTTCTCCGAGAATTGAAGCCGCAGATTAAATAATATTTTTGTTGTATTTCATAATCAAAAAAGTGTTTATTTGCTGTCTATTCAAGCGTTATCTACTAAACCAATCTTCGTGAAATTTCTAGAAATTTCCAAGTGCACCCTTGCACACTGAGTATCAGAGCTCTGAGCTGTGTTTCTTCTTAAAACTACCTTTTCTGCTTGAAGTTCATTCACGCGTAACTCAGTCCTTATGTGCCCGCATTCACGAGTACTTAAATCCTTTACCTTTTCTTGCAATAGATAACGGTATTTGTAAGATTCTTCTCAAACTAAACTGTCATATTTGTAAAGGATTCCACTGAATACTACCTAAATGGTTTTTTCTCAGAAAAATGTTTTGCTTCAAATAAAACGCCAACAAGATTATTTCGAACCGTTGATTTCAATCTGTTCGATTTTGAAGAGGTACTTTAATAAAATGCTCACGAGTATAATTTGTATCTACATTTTAATTGATTTTAAACTTTTGCGTTGATATACTTTTTATAATTAATATAGGTATTAAACGCGCACGTTACGTACCTTAAAAAGATCAGTGTTAGTCGCTCGGTTACCACGGTTAATCAGTACCTGTATTATTTATAAATAATTATATTGTAGTATTGACGTATTATTATTAGATATGCTAAATTTAAAATTATTGTGAATAAATTTATCACGGTTAAAATAATTAAAAAAAAATTACTTTTTTCGATTTTCCTTATATTTACAATTTTTCAGAGAGAGATTAATTTCGTTTCGTCAATCAGATTGAACGAAATATGAAAAATATATACTTATAATCAATTCTTGATTTCCGACCAAATAACATTTTACCTTTGATGATAGAGAATTAAAAACATTATTTTACTGGATGACCAGTGACTGTTCGGCACAAAACGTTTCAATTTACGTTATGTATGGTTATTTTCGACAACGGGAAAACCTTTTCTCGAACTAAACGAGCTAATCCACAATGCTGCACAAAGAAATGCAATAAATTAGCCGTTTGCCATTTCAGCCGAATTTCAATTCAGTGTTTCAGGGGGCCAAGTTAGATTTCACACTGGAAAGTGAAAAAGAATTTCTTTATTGAGTGCGCCTGTGGCACAAGTCGGATATTGGCCAATTCTGAACGCTTCCAAAGATTCTAGAATTTAATCGTTTTTTTAAATATATAGGGGTCAAATTACACAGATTGAGTTAGCCTCGAAGTAAGTTCGAAACTTGTGTTACGAGATACTAACTCAACGATACTATATTTTATAATAAATATATAAATACTTAGATATATAAACGTCAAAGACCTAAACCAATTAGAGAAAGTTCGTTTCTCGTCATGCCCTGACCGGGATTTGAACCCGGGACCTCCGGTGTCACAGACTAGCGTATTACCGCTGCGCCACAGAGGCCGTCAAAGTTTTGGTAGTCCATCAATGTAGTGTGTTCCCAATTACATCCTAAGTTAATATCGGAATAAATTTTATGACGTAGATATAAGGTCATGTTACAAATACACGATATGAAAGAGAGAAAAAATACTGCGATTAAATTTTTTCAGTTACCAGGTATAAGCTTGGCGTCATATCAACTATGTTAATCCGCCGGATTCAATCTGACCATCCAATATCTACGCTTAGCTCAGGCCACGACGTTTACCTAGGCAGTGTTATACATATATAGTGAGCCATTGCTTAGGTAAACATCACTTGAACTGCTAACAATATCTAAATTAAATTACTTTTTGTCGGTTGGGTAGGCAGAGTATAGGTATCATTCCAATTGCTCCGATCCCTTCATTCTTCTTCAGCTTTATAATATTCAACACAAGAAATTCTTTAAAATCTTGGAAATTCCTCTCTTAGTGCCCTTGACCAGATGAGGAATCTTAATGCAAATTTTTTGGCCGTGTGTTGTCTATCAGTCAGTGAGAAACGCAAAAGTTTCATATATATTGTTGATACCTAATGTTAAAAATTTTAACGTATGAAAGTTTAAATTGTTTGTAACATAAGGTATCAACTATTAAACTCTTCACATCTTTGGGATGTGAGAGAGAGAGAGTTTAGTAGTTGATGCCTGCCCAAAGCAGTCTCTTGCACCCTCCACTATATTGCTTTTGGTCTCGGGCCTCGGTTTAAATTTGCTGTGGCATAAAAACTTTACTTAAAAAAAGTGACCTTCACAAGGTCCAGCATTTTCCATATTGTATCATTATTGTTATTAAAAAAAAATATCAATCCCAAGGTTAAAAGTAAAACAACTAATGTACTAACACACTTTACTAACATAAGTTTTTAAGTAAAACCCTTCAGTATAAAGAACTGTTTTTATATGAAAATTCAATTTTGCACAGGATAATATATTTACTACTTCGATAAATTTTAACATTAGATATTTTCCTTTACTCTGTTACGCTAAATTGCGTTACTTTATACCCGAAATCGTTTACGTTCTGTGTCGTAAAACCCATAAAGGAAAAACTTTCCTTTTAAAATCAATATCCGTCGCTTTTGCCGACAGAGTTGAAACTCAATTTAGGCAATTTTGCCGTCGTATTGTGCAGTCAACAAAAGATTGATAATAAATTATGTTGATCGTTGTTGATTCATAAATGAGAAGTGCTGAGATCACATGTATAAATAATATTTTTCACGGTAAAGACGATCATTGGCTAGTCACTATTTGAATCTCAATTCCATCATTAAGCTGTTCTGTAACCTGAACGAAGCCCTTGAAGCTTTGGCGGCCCTGTAATATGTTTGTGATTGAAGCTTTTTCACCTGCAAAGATTGCGGTGGTCTATGTTCAGTTTTGGACTTCTGAAAGTTTGCGGAGGTCACAATCGTGTTAAAACCTTACTCATCAGAATCATGATCAAAACGCGGACTAAACTTTTCCTTGACCAGGAGAGGTTCTGAGGTGAAGATGTTACTAGAATTAACCCTAGGAGGAAGAAGATTATACATAGATACATACATAAATTTACGCGTTTTTCCCGGAGGGGTAGGCAGAGACTACATCTTTCCACTTGCCACGATCTCTGCATACTTCCTTCGCTACATCCGCATTCATAACTCCCTTCATGGAAGCTTGACGGCATCTCTCTAACTAACCTGACCCTTTTTTGAAGAAGATAATATAGAATATCATTTTAAATTCTATTTTCAACAAATAACAAATGAACTTGACCTAATAAATCTTAAATATCGTAGCCATTTCAGATCCATACAAAATGTTTTTAAATGCAACTGAACGTAATCTACGTTCAGTTGCATTTAAAAACAAGTTTTAAAAACTATTATCGTTTCAAGAAAGTTCGTTGGAAACAAGATATCGTTTCTTTTCCATCTTATTGTTTTATTTTAGAAATTTTCACATTTTCCTAACGAAAGTAGGACACAAGCGAATGTTCAAGTTTCAAGCCTTTTGTGTTCTAAGTAGAGCAGTCATAGTTCGAAATTACGAAAATAAATCTATGTAATAAAAGTAATCAAGAATAGTATCTCATGTAAGTCGTTATTTAAACGACCTTAGTGTCAAATTGCCTGACTTCAAAACTGTCTTCATTTACAATATCATTGCCTTGATCATTTATAGTACCATGAGTGACGTGCCGTCATTTAAGATTAGGTCCACTGCCGTTGCCGTTAGTTGCCGTGTGGTTCCCGGCACCAATACAAAAAGAATAGGGCCTTTTAGGCGATGGGCTAGCAACCTGACACTATTTGAATCTCCATTCTATCATTAAGCCAAATAGCTGATCGTGGCCATTCAGCCTTTTCAAGACTGTTGGCTCTGTCTACCCCGCACGGGATATAGACGTGACCATATGTGTGTATGTTTGTCCACTCCAATTTTTTACTATTTGTTACCAAAAGTGTTGAACAAAATTCATTGTAGTTGGCGCGTTTCAAAAGTTTGGTTTTTAAACGGCATAATTCTGCCCATGACAGGGTTTTGGGGAGAGAAAAAGGGTAAGGCTTTTACCCAGCTGCAGCGGGTTATGACATTGGCTGAAAAAAGCAAAATTAATGTAAATGTGTTGGGTATTGGTGAATCGAAATACATAAATATAATCACGTTTATATCCCCTGCGGTATAGACAGAGCCAAGAGTTTTGAAAAGACTCTTAAGCCACAATATAATGTAGATAGTAAAAATACCTAACTTTATTACACTTTCACGGCTTAACATCGTGACTGATTCGTAAGAAAGTTAATAAATAAGGACATATGTTTAGTAAATTCTCGATGTCAAACATAAGCTTCTTTTATTGACAATTGTCACGGAAGCAAAGCCCCAGGCGACTGCTAGTAGTATAAGATATATTTATGTGTGACTTTGTACATCTCATCATAATAGATTACATACATACATACGGTATGTCACGTCTATATCCCTTGCGGGGTAGACAGAGCCAACAGTCGCGAATAGACTGAATGGCCACGTTCAGCTATTTGGCTAAATGATAGAATTGAGATTCAAATAGTGACAGCCCATCGCCTAAAAAAGAATCCCAAGTTTATAAGCCTATCCCTTATTCGCCTTTTACGACATCCATGGGAAAAAGATGGAGTGGTCTACTATTCATTTTTGTATTGGTGCCGGGAACCACACGGCACGGCACGGCATAATAGATTACAAAATGAAAATAGATTGTGTAAAGGAAGCAGCTCTTGGTGATCGCGCCCGTGGGGAAATGTGTTAAGTCCGGCTTCTCATTTGCCTTTCAAATTCAACCGTTTTGGGAAACATCATCGGTCTGTTGGTTGGTACAAAGTTAAAGATGCTTACGAAATGCGCAAAGTTAACATACCGTGTAGTTCCCGGCACCTTCCCATGGATATCGTTAAATGCGACTAAGGGATAGGCTTATAAACTTAGGTATCTTCTTTTAGGTGTCAGTATTTGAATCTCAATTCTATCATCAGTCAAACAGCTGAACATGGACTACCTATTGGTCTTTTCTAGATTGTCGGCTCTGTCTACCTCTCAAGGGATATAGACGTGATTATAGGTTTGTATGTTACAAATATAACTAAATATCGTGGCGAAAATGTCGCCACAGCTTCAATATAATGATATTACATATCACATATAACAGTTGGCGAATTTTGCACGCACGGCGAATCATAACCGCAATCCACATTAGTGTCCAAATCGTGGGCGTAGTTTGAATAGTTGTCTTATGGTGCGGAAAACACAGATGTTTCGTCGCGTTTCATTATGAAATTGTTGAAATGTGTAACACGATTTGTTATTAATTTTACAAACTGAGGATTTGTGAACTTTGTAACTCCTTCGTCGGTTTCCAAAAATAGAGTTATGGAAATCAGATGGTATAGTTATACATTTTACTTTCATAAAAAAATGACGTCTTTGAAGTATAAATCAGAGTTAGAGAGTTTTTAAAAGCTATTCTTTGGGATTCCGTCCCCATAGGATTTTGTCGCAGAGGGAGTTTTTTTTTTCACCTTCAAATCCATGTCAGCCAGCTTTTAGGTAGATACTTAGAAATTATTACAAACAGAATAATTAAAATATCATTTCCCTCGACCTAATAACGTATCAGCCAGCCGTGCTGTTTCATTGCAAAGAAAAGTTAATTAAGTTCACACTTGTAGCTAATTAACTCAGCTTTAAATAATTTATGGCTTGAAATTAAAAATCTTAATTCTTTCATTTTAAAAATTACAGGGATACTTTTTTAGGCGATGGGCTAGCAACCTGTCGCTATTTGAATCTCAATTCCACATTTAAGCCATGCAGTTAAACTTTGCCTTTCAGTATTTGCGCGATTGTTGGCTCTGTCTACGGCGTAAGGGAAACATCCGTGATTTTATGTAGGTATGAAAAAGAAATTTTCGTTAAGATATCAAGAAACAATTAGTAAGCAACGCATTCGATCCATAAAAATCGGTTTCATGCTGTGAATTTTCAATTTTTTTAGAAGGTTGTTTTCTTGCCAATTTTATTTATTTATTTGCTTTTTCATATGTCGAAACTAAATGCAAACTTGAACTTTTGATACATATATGATTACACTGTATGTAATGTATATATCACCGTTGTTTTTTATGGGGTTTAATTAAGTCTTTTTGCAAAAAACTAGATTAGTCCTATCATAATATTTTTGACAATTCAGTTCTTTCTTTACCTAGTATGTTCATTGTACATTCTTAGCTCTCATTAAAGGTACAATCTTAAATATCAGCCTAACTATATGTCAAACAGATTTGTGACCCATCATCAAGTTACCAATTTACGTACCTAAACTGGACGTCCGCAGTGGCCAGCCTCTTCATGTTCTGCATAGGGAGTTGGCACGGTGCCATGTCGAAAGTTAAGGTCACGACACATATACCTATGCGAAGTTGTTGTTTTTTTACTACCAATAATTTCTATTTAATTTAATAATTTCTATTTACTATCAATAATTTCCCGAAACCGCCGAGCTTGCATGAAGAGAGTTATGAATGTGGATGAAGCGAAGGAAGTATGCAGAGATCGTGGCAAGTGGAAAGAGGTAGTCTCTGCCTACATTTCCGGGAAAGAGGCGTGATTTATGTATGTATGTATGTAAGAATTTCTATAACAAATTTTGTTAAGTACCTACAATATGAATGTGCATGACGCGAAGAAAGATGTGATCTCTGCCTGCCTCTCTGTATGGACCTATAATATTTTTATTGTAGAGTAAAAGTAGTGATAATAAGAAAGCTAAACGCGGCCTTTCACTCTTTTAAAGATTGGAAGGCCGCGTTAATATATATTAATATACATTAATATATGCCTTATATATATTTAGGTCCTTTTTTATTTTCAGTATCATGGGAAAGTCACATGTAACTTGACAGTTTCTGTAATTTATTGTTTCTGTTTACATGAGATCAGAAATAAAAAGTTAAAATTTAAACTTATAAATATGATCGAGCGGACTATGTCTGACGCCACCTTTATCACGCAAACATGCCACTCAATTCTCAACTATATTATTTTAGCAGTAATGGTGAAACATGTTTTATTTTTTATTCCCAGGTGAAATTATACGTTCGCATATTATTATATAGTTTGCCTGAGCAGTTTGTTTGCCAACTACTTAGGTACTATAAAACGTGAGCAATATACAAAATTGACAATTTGTTTGCAAACTTATTGGACGTAGAATTATTTTAGGTAGTAGGTTTTTTATAAACTTTATTTAGCATAAAAAGCTTTAGGTGAACTTAATGTTAAAACATTTTCTACTAATCAACTCCTTAAGGCAAGAGTTGGGTGTCAATTGTATTTTACAACACAAATTGTTGTAAAATACAATTGCTTGCAGCCATTAATAATTGAGTCTTTTTTGAGTCGCTCATTAGTTTGAAGGACTTTTTATAAATAAGATTAGTTGGAATTGGAAGGCAAGAACATTAGCGATAGATTGGTTAAGGTATACGACTCAAAAAAAGTTTGACCCTTCCAAATATTTCATTCTTAATTATTATCTCTTTCTCGTCCTGGCGTGTTCCCAGTTGCACCCTCTGCCATTAAGCCTCGGGGCCTGGGGTCCGCTTTCATTCTTTCATCTTTCCACTTCTTCTGGGCTGCTGTGTTTTCAGGTCTAAGACCATTGGCATGCATTTAATTTTTTCTAATATAATTCACGGCGTCAAACCAGGATTTCTTTGGTTACCCCACCTAACCCTTCGGACCCGGAGGAGGCATAGCGGAGGCGGCATGATCAGATGTTTTTTTTTTATAATTATACCCATGGAATTTGTTCGCAGATATCAAGTGCTATTCTTCGTAGTGACGTACGCTGTTCCAATGCTGGGGATGACGTTCTTCTACTCGGCTATGGGACGGGTGCTGTGGGGCTCCAGGTCCATTGGGGAGCTCACACAGAGACAAGTGGACTCGATCCGGTCCAAAAGAAAGGTAATAAACACATTTTTACAATGTTGTGGCGATTTCACTGACGTCACATACCATCAGCCAATCATGGTGAGGATACGACGCGCTCAACCAATAGCAGCGAAGAGCGATATATCAAATGTCACACGATAACTTTTTCCATGTAAATACTCTCTTTGTCTGGTTGAATATTTCAATATGTTTCATTAAATCCGTTGAGGTTTCAGACTGCGCAGAGGTACCTAATACAGTTCGTACAATATCGGCACAGAATATTAGTTTCACTTATATCTCGTGTCTAGGAATGGTAGCTAGTAATCTCGAAATAAAATTACGTTTTGTTTTATCTTTACATTAGGATGACGAAGTTCATTTACCTACCTAGTTAAATATCCTAATAATATAAAAAACCACTAGCGACGCGCCCCGGCTTTGAAAGGGTAGCATTATTGACTTTCACTTCCCGTTTTAGTATTTTTAGGGTTGATTTTTTGAAAAAAGAATTATCTTATGTACGTATTCTACGCGGGATTGTTTTTAACTATATGTATAGGAAATTTTCAGTGAAAACTAAACTATTTAAATCCACTTACTAATCATAAAATGTCTTAATCACAGTAATGGAGATTACTTGTTGTATCGAAATGTGACGAAGTAATAAAGGCCACTTATTTTATCGATACGATAGACATACGATACTCGATATATCAATTTCAAGCTCCCGAATGGCTGTCCATCTATAAATAAAATCTTGGAAAAAGAGGTCAAGTGACAAGTAGTTAAGTGAGGATTAAATTCCAGAAGATACATATAAAGGCAATACATTAAAAACATGCAAACCGCTATGATTTGGAATTCCCTCCCCGCATCTCTCTTTTCCGATACAAATAACTTGGGGATTTTCAAAGCAAGAGCGAATAGAAACTATTTGAGCTTGCATGCAATAACTTAGATTGAGGCCAAGCGCACTGAAATCTATTATAAGAAAACACAGAATTTGAATTTCTATAATATAAATATGATTAAATAATTTTTCACCCTAGATGGCATGCGCGACGTCGTTTTCATTATTTAAAAAAAACTATCGCCGTCCCGCTTCGCTTCATAATTAAAAGCGAAACAACGATAGTTATTCCGCGATAAACACGAGGATTATGACTTCTTTGGCTTTTATAATTTTGAATCTTTTTACTCTTTAACTACTGATTGTCCTTAAAAAATTTCAATCGTTTTTAATTTAATCATACAATTAAAAAGCCTTTACTTTGCACCTAGTTTATAAAAAAACGGGCTTATTACACTGAAATCTCTATCAAGCAATTTGATTTGATTAAGCAAAAGGTTAATTAATCTTTATTTTACGCCAATTTGCGCAAAAGTCAAAGTCAAAACGCAGAACTCTTTTTCGGTTATGAAGTATTCTTACAAAGTATTCTCAATTCTATCTTAAAGCCCAATAGCTGAACGTGGCCTGTCAGTCTTTTCAATACTGGGCTCTGTCTACCCCGCAATTGATATAGACGTGATTATATATATGTATGTATGTAGTATTCTTACAAGGAATCTTCAGTCAGCGAAACTGTGGCTTTAGGAAAATTACAAATTTATTTTATCATCCTAGTATCATGGTTCGTGGTATCATGGTTCGTCCTCCTCCTCCTCATCTTTAGGCAAAGGAGCCCAGGGTCTCCCCTATGCCAGGTTTTACACGAAGCGACACCGTCTTACCGCCGTTGCTCAGAGGCGGATATCGAACACAGCCGGGATCATGTTATACTTTCAATTGCAGGTTTCCTCACTAAATTTTTTAATCACTGTAAAAGCACAGTTAGCAGTTAAACTATTCGATAAGATGTACATACATACATACATATATAAAATCATGCCTCTTTTCCGGAGGGGTAGGCAGAGACTACGTCTTTCCACTTGCCACGATCTCTGCATACTTTCTTCGCTTCATCGTTTCATTCGGTTTCGGGTACTCTTGACCTGACCCTTTACCAATATTTGACGATAAGATGTATATTGTCGCGATATGATTCAAACCTGTGCACCTTGTCAGCATTGAGTCAGATAGTCAAACCACATACATACACATACATATGGTCACGTCTATATCCCTTGTGGGGTAGACAGAGCCAACAGTCTTGAAAAGACTGATCGGCCACGTTCAGCTATTTGGCTTAATGATAGAATTGAGATCCAAATAGTGACAGGTTGCTAGCCCATCGCCTAAAAAAAAATCTCAAGTTTGTGGGCCTGTCCCTTAGTCGCCTTTTACGACGTCCATTGGAAAGAGATGAAGTGATCCTATTCTTTTTTGTATTGGTGCCGGGAACCACACGGCACTCAAACCACTCGATTTTTATTCAAATAAGTGAAACAGGATTCAATACAATGCTTTTAGTCGAAAATTGGAGTTTCTTGCTGCCTCGGTTAAAAGCGGGGTACACTTCGGAGGACAAACAGAAGTCGTGTTTGTGATGCGGTCACTTTAGAAAATTGACTTTTGAGAAATCCCTGTTGTTTGATTTGAAGGTAAACAATTGAGACTTTGTGTACAAATCTCGTTTTCAGGGTCTAGAAATGGGAATGAAGGAAATCTGATTGGATGGCTCGTGCGTCTTACTATTAATTTATTACAGACAATAAATATTGTATATAATATGTATTGGCTAAACAGTCATTTCAAGAATACTGGCCCTGTCCCTACCCCGTAAGAAATATGGACGTGATGATATGAATGTATTAATAATAAAGCCACATTACGTCTGCCTTTTTTTCTACGTCAATGTTTTTGCGTACACGCATCGAATATTACGCTATGAAAATGCTAATTGTTTTCATTTTTAAGTGTCGGTAAAAAATAAGTAAGAGTGGTCTTATTCTTAAGTGTTAGGAACCACAAAACACCTAAACATAACATATAATCACGTCTTACCCTTGCAGGGTAGACAGAGCCTACGGTTATTTAAAGACTCAAGGCCAAATTCAGCTGTTTGGCTAAATGACCGAATTGAGATGCAAAAAGTGATAGGTTGCTAGCTCATCGCCTAAAAGAGAAATACCAAATATATAAGCCTATCCCTTAGTCGCCTACGACATACATGGGAAAGAGATGGAGTGTAACTATTCTTTTTTTTCTATTGGTGCCGGAAACCACACGGCGTTAAACACGTAATGATGAAGACAAACTAACCACTTCCCTTGTTCCAGGTTGTGAAGATGTTCATCCTAGTCATCGTGATATTTGGCATCTGCTGGTTGCCGTATCACTCCTACTTCATCTACACTCACTTCAACCCCTCCATTTTGTACATGAAGTACATACAGCATGTGTACCTTGGGTTCTATTGGCTGGCTATGGCGAACGCTATGGTCAACCCGATTATATATTACTGGATGAATGCCAAGTAAGTTTTACTTAGGTACTTGTTAAGGCTTTTACGTGGTACGGATTAGCTGATGTTCATCGTGTTGGTAACACTTGCTGACAGCGTTTTAGACGGTTCGGCCATATATCGGAATAATAGACGATAAACGCTCCCTTTGTCGTCTTTTACGACATTCGTGGGAATATTATGGATTGGCCTTATTCTAAAGTCCCTGGAATCATACGGCATAATTATTTATTACTAGAGGCCGCCCGCGACTTCGTCCGCATGGAAACCCAATCAATCCCGCGTGAACTTCTGGATAAAAAGTAGCCCATATGTTATTCTGGGTCTTCAGCTACCTACATACCTTTCATCGTAATCGGTTCAGCAGTTTTTGCATGAAAGAGTAACAAACATCCATACTGACATCCTGACATACTCACAAGCTTTCGCGTTTATAATATTAGTAGGATATTATTTATGGCTTTATATTATTCCGATTTTAAGTTAGAGGCTGATCAGATTGTCGAAAGTGATTAAATGTTACGTTGGAAGTTAATCACCTGGACACACCCTATATTTGTCTTTACTACCAGATTAGAGCTTTCCATAAATATGCCCAATGCCGGAGTAGCCTTTAATTACATCCATAGAAAAGGAATTCATTCTTAAGTAGTTTAACACGGCACAATAAAAATTTCGCCTACATAATCAGGGTAACAAGATAATTTTATTTTTAGGACATGTCACATATTTTCGTAAGGTTTATTCTATTTTCGGTTCCTAATACCACACAGCCTGAAAATAAATCAGATTTCCGAGACAAAGGTGCGAATGATAAAATATTTATAATGCGTATCACATTACCAAGTGAAAGGAATTGCAACAGGTTTTGTGACATCTATAAATAGCAGCTGAGTGTGGGAGAATGATTCAATAATTCAGATAATTTTTCCAGGTGTTAAAAGGTCGTTTCCTTCGACAACATTTCTTCTTCCTCATAGCTTTAGTCCAAGTTGCATCCTCATAACTCTGGGGAGGATCCAGGGGTACTTCATTTTCCATAGATCCTGGATAGGGTGAGTCAGGCTTTTCACACGAGCGTCTCCAACCTGACCTCCGCAACCATTGCAGGGGAATAAACCCGTATTGCATCGATCATGGTTACACATCCGGTTGCCTGAATGTGTTTTCTCTCACCGTAAGACCATTGGTTGGTGTTTAAATTAACAAACATTCTCTTCGAACATATGAAACCAGAATTTTTAAGTGCTAGAAACATTTGTGTGCATTATTTAGTGTGACATTTATAATTGAACCCTAGGAGATATAGGAGAAAGATTTCGGTCGTGAAAGTAGTTTTTCATTCGTTATATATGTGTGTATGTAAGGCATTATATATACGATACATACGAGATGAAATTCTGTATTTCATATAATACAGTAATTCTGAGTTGTTACGTAAAAAAGCATTTGAAATCACATTCCGTGCAATCCCTTTTTATTCTGTGATCTGATTTTCAAAAAGATTGCCAATATCTGAACGCACTTTGCTTCGAATTGGTAATTGAATTTTGTATCTGAATTGATTTTAATGTGTAGGATAAAATTTAAAGCGTTTGTTTTGAGAATTAAACATTTATTTACTGGGTAATCACCTTTTTTATATTTGTATTTATGGTGAACGCAAATTAAATTAATTCTCAACCGGTTATGAAAGTGAAAGCCCTTCTGGTGAATAGGCGCACAATACTGGAAGAGTTTCTTCAGTTGGTGTATCTTCGCTTACCAGTGGTCGATCTGTTTGGGCGAAATACCAGCAGGTGTCGTGTGGTTCCCGGCACCAATATAAAAAATAATAGGACTATTCCTTTCTCATGGATGTCGTAAAATGCGACTAAGGCTTATTAACTTGAAATTGAAATTGAATTCTTCTATTAGGCGATGGGCTAGCAACATTAAGCCTCATAGCTGAACGTGGCCTTTCAGTCTTTTAAGCCTGCAGGCTCTGCCTACCCCGCAAGGGATATAGACGTCACTATATGTATGTATGAAATACCAGCACCTTTTTTCAATCTAGACAATGCACATTCGTGAACAGTTTTATATTTGAATCTATAATTGTATATTGACGTCCGTTGAAATTGCTGCAGTGTAGTTTATTCCGCCGCACTTGGAAGCGGGTTGTAGATATAACTGCACTAAACCAAACATGATATATTCATGTCATTAAGCGATATATGCCGTGTGGTTCCCGGCACTATTACAAAAAAGAATAGGACCACTCCATCTCTTTCCCATGGATGTCGTAAAAGGCGACTAAGGGATAGGCTTATAAACTTAGGATTCCTCTTTTAGGCGATGGGCTAGCAACCTGTCACTATTTGAATCTCGGTTCTATCATTAAGCCAAATAGCTGAACGTGGCCATTCAGTCTTTTCAAGACTGTTGGCTCTGTCTACCCCGCAAGGGATATAGACGTGACCATATGTATGTATGTATGTATGTATTAAGCGATATATATTATATCCTATTAATAAAATAAATCTATTGCTATTTCTTACAAAAACATTGATAATAACATTTCTATCACAATTAAGTAACAAATCGTTCACCTGCCTTATAAATTTAGCCTATTTTTATAGAGTTTTCCTTAAATTGATATTCGATTTAATTAAGTGTGAAACTGGTTTTTGTTGCTTTAACTTCAGTTCAGTAACCGGTTAAATGTAGCGTAAGATGGGTAAATATTTCCCTTAATCAAATGACCTTTTGGTGTTTGAGATGTATTTTAATTTGATTTGTGCCGTGTGGTTCCCGGCGCCAATAAAAAAAACAATAGGACCACTCCATCTCGTTCCCATGGATTTCGTAAAAGGCGACTAAGGTATAGGCTTATAAACTTGGAATTCTTCTTTTAGGCGATGGGCTAGCAACCTGTCACTATTTGAATTGTCTCAATTCCATCATAAAGCCAAACAGCTGAACGTGGCCTATTAGTCTTTTCAAGGCTCTGTCTACCCCGCAAGGGATATAGACGTAATTATATGTAAGTTAAATTGAATAAAAGTTGATACGCAACTTGCCATTATGTTGCACAAACCTATCCGATGCCCAACAGGGTTTATGTTGTACCTACTTATAAGCACAACTGACGTACTTTATAATAAAGATTTAGAATTAAATTGAAAGGTGTGTTAAATTACTTTTTGTAATTTTATGACACTTTTGTATCATGTAAGCGGTCGAAGTAATAGCCTCTTTCAACCACACTGGCTTGACTTGCCTTCAACAGTGCAGAATCATTCTACTTATGCATTACTAGCTATTACCTGCGACTTCGTTCGGCGTAAAAGTTCACTGAAAAATATGGCTGAGTGTAGCCTTTCGTCTATTCAAGGCTGTTGGCTCTGTCTACCCAGCAATTGATATGGTTGTGACTATCTGTATGTATGTAATAAATTCCGCTGAATACCCCGCATGGGATATTGATGTGACTATCTGTATGTATGTAACAAATTCCTGTCTACCCCGCATGGGATATTGATGTGACCATCTGTATGTATGTAACAAATTCCGCTGTCTACCTCGCATGGGATATTGATGTGACAATCTGTATATATGTAACAAATTCCGCTGTCTACCCCGCATGGGATAAAGACGTGACAATCTGTATATATGTAACAAATTCCTCTGTCTACTCCGCATGGCATAAAAACGTGACTGTATGTACTGTGGACGGCCTCTGTGGCTCAGCGGTAGTACGCTTGTCTGTGACACCGGAGGTCCCGGGTTCGAATCCCGGTCAAGGCATGATGAGAAAATAACTTTTTCTGATTGTCCTGGGTCTTGGATGTTTATCTATATAAGTATTTATTATAAAATATAGTATCGTTGAGTTAGTATCTCGTAACACAAGTTTCGAACTTACTTCGAGGCTAACTCAATCAGTGTAATTTGTCCCGTATATATTTATTATTATTATTATATTTATTATTATTATTATGTATGTATGTAACAAACTCCATAATGACAACAACTAATTTAGATCCTCTTTCAGGTTCCGAACATATTTCCGTACGGCGATTCTGTGCCGGTGGCGGGACGTGTTCCGGCGCCGGAAGCGGTCGCCGGAGTCGCCGCCGGATTGCGTATCGCAGTCCGGCAGCCGATCCAGATCAGGTTTTTACTCGTTAACGTAATTATTAAAGTGATCTTTGGTCATTATCACTACGTTACGTATTTATTCATGTAGATGTTGGAAAATGGACCCTGGGTCCCGGGAATACGGGAATGAGAGAGGGGAAGGCAAAATGTTTGTTAAATCTCCGGTCCCGGGAACACGGGAAGATGAGAGAGGACGCAAAACAATTGTTAAATCTCCAATTCATGTTCGCGCGCTGTATATTTGTTTATGCCTAATTGTTTATGTCATAGGTAATATGAAAGGTTTATTATTATTAGAGTGATTGTGCCGTGTGGTTCCCGGCAACGATATAAAATAGAATAGAACCACTCCATCTCTTTCCCATGGATGTCGTAAAAGGCGAAAGGTAGGCTTATGAACTTGGGATTCTTCTTATAGGCGATGGGCTAGCAACTTGTCACTATTTGAATCCAATTCTGTCATTAAGCCTAACAACTTAACGTGGCCTGTCAGTCTTTCAAGACTGACAGGTTCTGTCTACTCCTGCAAGGTATATAGACGTGATTATATGAATGAATCAGGTTAATACAGTTAAACATCAAGAAAATAAAAACATTTATACGTACAATGTGTGGTACAGATGTCATAAGAAAAAAAAGTTTACTGACTCGCGAAAAATCACAATTTGCATAACTTAAAACACCGAACAATGAAATTTAATAAAAGATACATAAAAATATAGATACACACATTACATAAAACAAAGACAGAAAAGAAGGAGTTGGCAGAGACTATATCTTTCCACTTGCCACGATCTCTGCATACTTCTTTCGTTTCATCCATTATAATATACATATATACATACATACGAGTACAAAATGCAAAAAAAAACTGTGTCCTATCCACAAGGTCTCCTTGGCATTGGATTCTATTGATTAATTTAACACCCGTAATAATTAAATAAAAATATTCATGATAAAATTAAAAAAAAAAATGATGGTAACTTACGAGAGGTACATGGCAACACTTACACGTGTCTATTTTCTTTGTCTCCCGATCAAAGGAGCCGTCAGTCAATGTTGTCACTTTATTTGATTTGCTTTATTATTGGGAGGATATTGATATATTATTATAAAAAAATATACATACATACGTATTTACATAATATAATCACGTCTATATTCCTTCCGGGATGACAGAGCCAACAGTTTTGAAAAGACTGATAGGCCACGTTCAGCTTTTTAATGATAGAATTGAGATTCAAGTAGTGACAGGTTGATAGCCCATCGCCTAAAAAAGAATCCCAAGTTTGTAAGCCTATCCCTTAGTCGTTTTCTACAATATTCATGGGAAATAGATGGGGTGGTCTTTTTTTTTGTATTTGTGTCGGGAACCCCACGACACTAAATTATAATTTGATATTTAATATAATCAATTTTTTTTTATACGTCACTAAGGCACTAATCTCTTTCTCGATTTTTGGATCAAATGGTTTTTTTTTTGTTAAATCTCGAAATGCACACGAAAAAAATATAAATACACCTTTTAAATTGCCACGATTATAAACGAAAATCTATTACTTATATTAGATATTACATCATAAGTTCTAGTCAATTTACAAATGACCTCTACCTCCACCTGAACCTAACCAGAGATTAAAATATTCAAATAACCCTAAGTTTGTGACCCACAAAATATCAAAGTTATTACCTTACTCAGCAATCGCCAATTACACCTTTAGTATTTAACTTAGATGAAATAATTTGTGGGAAGGCTAAACTCGAAGTTGTAAAAGTTGATTCATCAATTGCTCAGAGAAACAATGAGAGCGAAAATGTTTGTCTATTTATAGAAATGTATTTAAGTTTGAATTTTGAATTTCCATTGGCTAAGTGAAGTTTTTCTAATCTACTTAATTTATTTTTAATTTCGTTCCAAATTTAAGTAGTATTTGAACCTTCATTTCTTTCAGTGATAAATTTCGTAAAAAGTTTTTATAGCGGGACGTCATTTTAGAGTATCGACTGAATAATAAATAATAATTAATTATTATTAATAATAATTTTGTAATACGCAATACGTAATGTGTTTTATCAATTTAAAAACTAAATAAGATATTGTTTTTTTATTGAATTAATAGGAAGCTGTATCGTAGGATAACGCAGTTACGAAAATCTGCTCGATAACGTCACGTGGACGGCGCTATAAATAATTTAATTCTGAATAAAAAAATCTTCCTAAACCACAGAAAAAAAATTAAATGGTTTAAAGTGTGTAAAAAACGTAAATAAATATAAGGTACCTATATAAGAAAAAGTTTTACTTAGCAAATTGGTTCAAAAATCCCTCCCTCCTTATTAAAGATAATCTGACAATGAGGTATTTGAAGCGTTATAATGGCTGAATATAAATCATGCTGAATGAGAATACAATGAGCCATAGCTTCAAAGCAAGTAGAGTCTAATCCTCTTTAGATTTAGAGAGAAATATATATATAGTCTTAGTGGGAAGATTCCATTCACATTATGTCTAAAAATTATCCTAAAGTTACACTACATTTTTATTACACTATAATAATTCGATGCGATAGATTAAAAAACTTTTACTATTTACCAAGATCACTCATATTTTTGATGAAGAAAAAAAAATTATATAAAGCCAATAAATCAAAATTGGTTTTCTTTAATAATCTGATGTGAACCTGGGACTTGTATTTCAGAATTTTTCACTACCACTACGCCTAATAGGCTGGAAATGAAAAGATAACATTTTTGTTTTTTTTTTTGATAAACCCAGAAACTATTTATCGAACATCACGTCGCGAAGATGGCGTCGTCTCAACAGCAATTCTAAAAATTATGCGAATATTCGAAACGTCTCGGGAAAAATCCCGGGTATTCCCACACGTACAATAATCCGTGATGTTACATCACTATATACGGCAATCTATCCAAGACGTGTCGATTTCAGATTTTTCTAGTGAGCGTCTCAGAAATCAGTTAGTAATAAAAATTTTTGCAATAAGCGTGGATAAAATGCCCTGTGATTCCCAGCACTTTAGAATAGGACCACTCCATCATCCTGGGAAGACCCAGGGATGTCGTATAGGGCGACTAAGTGATGCCTATCACTTGTGTTGTGATGTGCCACTATTTAAATCTCAATTACATCATTATGCAATACGGCTGAACGTGACCATTCAGACTTTTCAAGACTGTGTGCCCTGTCTACCCTGCAGGCGGTCTATCTATTAGACATTATGTTAGATAAAAGTTTTTTTGATGTTGATTCGTGGGGTGATTTCTCTAATTCGTTATCTTTTCTTTATCATTATAACTTATTTATATAACAACATAAATTTAAAAATAAAATTATAAAGAAAAAAACAATGCACAATTAAGATCCTTGATTTTTGCGTTATTGCATCACAAGTAAGTGCGTACTGCAAAATTCGTAATTTCATTTTTTTTATTCATCTTATTGAGTAAACTAATGTACCTATCTATCGATTATCACTACATAGTATAAAACAAAGTCTCTATTTTAGTCTGTTTGTCTGTATGCTTAAATCTTTAAAATTACGCAACGGATTTTGATGCGGTTTTTTGTAACAGGTAGAGTGATTCAAGGGGAAGGTTTTTATGTATAATAACATTTATAATTTGCACCCGTGCGAAGCCGGGGCGGGTCGCTAGTTATCTCTATAACGATCAAGGATCTTAACAGATTTCACCAGAACACCACAACCCTCAAATCCAAGCATAGAACGAACACTATTGTCGAAACTACTTGATTCTTGATTGTTGCGTTATTGCATCACAAATAAGTGCGTACTGCAAAAATAGTAATTTTCATTCATCGTTTTATTTTAGTAAACTAATGTACCTATCTATCGATTATTATTATTATCTCTATAATGAGGGAAAGGTCGGGGTGGGAAGACCTAGACGAACATATCTTGATCAAATTAAGGACGTCCTGGTAAAGGGTCAGGTCAAAAGTACCCGAAACCGCCGAGCTTGCATGAAGAGAGTTATGAATGTGGATGGAGCAAAGGAAGTATGCAGGGATCGTGGCAAGTGGAAAAAGGTAGTCTCTGCCTACCCCTCCGGGAAAGAGGCGTGATTTTATGTATGTATGTATGTATATCTCTATAATGATTTCACCTGAACACAACAACCCTATCTAAGCATAGAACAGACACTATTGCGATAATCCCCTTGAAGTATACGGCTGTACAGGTATAGAGGAACTCAGAGATTCAAGAGGAAATGCAGTGGTGGTATGGCCGCGGCTGTCGTGTCGGAGGCCCGCAAGCCACCCGTCGCAGAAACCGCCTTCGCTTGCTAGTTGCCCCCGGTGCCCGCATCGCACGTATTATGACGGTGAGCATACGCAAATGCCTTTAAAAAATAATAATAACTTAGTATATACTTGTGAATAACTTTAATATAAAACCTAGAAATGACGTACATATATATAAATATAGTCACGTCTATATCCCATGCGGCATAGACAGAGCCAACAGTCTTGAAAAGACTGAGTGTCGTGTGGTTCCCGGCACCAAATAAAAAAAAGAATAGGACCACTCCATCTCTTTCCCATGGATGTTGTAAAAGGCGACTAAGGGATAGGCTTACTTTGGGATTATTTTTAGGCGACGGGCTAGCAACCTGTCACTATTTGAATCTCAATTCTATCTTAAAGCCAAACAGCTGAACGTGGCTTATCACGTGGTTCGGTACGTTGGTTCTGTCTACCCCACAAGGGATATAGACGTAATTATATGTATGTATGTGTGTTTCCTCTGAAGAAAGTCCACTTATTCCAGACCTAAAACCCACAAGTGTTTGTAATCTTTGTAAACTATGTATAATTATTAAAGTCCACGTTTAGCTAGATAGCTTTATTATAATGACGTTAAGGAGTAGAAATTGCCTAAATTAAATTTCAAATTGGGATTGACGTAACTTCATTCTACTACAAGAAGAAGCGACGGAACAAACAACACTGCAGCGTTTTCACTGGACGTCACTTTACAAATCAGACATATAATTTAAATGCTAGTTTTTATATAAACTGCTAGTTTGTAAAATAGTCTGTTTTCGCATAATAATTAGCCCAGAATTATTCTCTTTTGTTTCAGCGTATATCCACGGGCGCAAAGTGTAAACATAGAGAGGTATTGAACTTTTAAAAAAACTGTAAAGTTAACATCTGTGAATAGTGTAGATTACTAAAAAGTGTTTAGTGTTAAGAAATGTACAGTTAATAAAGTAATTTTAAGGACGAGTAGGTAAATAATAAGAATAAAAAAAAAACTTTGTTGATAGAATGCATGCGTTTATCGTTTGTAATATAAATAAATATAGATATTCTGTATGATGTTCAAGAAAAAAATATAAACGAAATATATATAGGTATATGAAGTTACCTACTTATGGAAATATATATAGGTATATAAAGTTACCTACTTATGGAATAATAATTTTTTAAATATGAGCTTATAAAAATAAAAAAATTTAAGTCGATTACATCATTTCAAGAAATATTTAAAAGCATAACATTTTTCGTATGTATTAAAAAAAATTTTATGTGTAATATTTTGTAAAATTTCATTTGATGAATTTGATGGTAGACAGTTGATTTTTTCCTATAATTATTACCTATTCTTTACTCAAAAGGAAAAGGTCAAAACGCGTAGTCTCGTAAAAGTATGTGAACTAACGAATTTTTGTGATTGTAGAATGTAAGAAAACTACCAAGTGATATTTTCATTAGCTGATGAAAAAAGTTTTCATATTAGAGAAAGTAATGTGCGTGAACGCAATCTTTTCAGCAAAATTAAAAATATTACTTTCTTTACTTTATCTAATGTAAGGTATCGAATCCATAGCTGCGAAGGATAACGTAGCTTTGCACGTGAAATAGCTGTGATTGACCATCGAGAATCTTTGAATTTTAATCGGGAGCGATGTATCGGGCTCGACCGCCACAAAGGGAAGATCTTTCTTCTTCTTTCTATTCTTCTTGGTGTTTTGCCTGGGGAAGCGCGGCTTCAATGAAGTTGAATCGAAGTTACCTAAATGAAGTTGAATCGAAGTTACCTAAATAAAAAAATGCGCTTATTGGAGTTTGATTTTGCGATTCGTTCTTCTTCTTCGCTGTTATTGGCTGATGGCATACACTGCTGTGATTGATCGATGGCGTGTGACGTAGAGATGTTGCTACATGTAGAATATTTTTTTTAAATTTATATATTATTCCATTTTTATTTGATGAGCCATTGTAAATTAAATAAAATATTTTCGATATATTTTACTGCTGTTCCATTTACTTTTAACTATAAAAATCCTCGATCAAGTTACAATATTAATTGTTTTCATATTGTACGTGACGATTATATCTTTTATTTTTTATTAATTAATCACGATTCAATAAAAACTAATCATTCTGTTGATTATTTTATATTTTCGCTTTGTTTATATTTCTTTTAAAAGGTTCGATTATACTCCAGCAATGGATTGGCACCTTAATTTAACATTGAGTCCTTTTAGAAAACAAACAAATCTGAAATTCTATTCCACGAAAACTCATTAACAACTTTTCATTCTTTATTTTAGTTGAGTCCTTCTCCGAAAGGTTTAATTTTTAAATCATCTAGTCATAGTTAAGAAAAGTAGGTTGTACTTTGTATTCTTAAGATAAAATAGCTGTGCTTAACTACAAAATTTAATATTGTTACATAATTATGTTTCATTTGCGATGCATTTTCTTTTTATATTTCGAGTAAATATAACTACAGGTTTAAAAGTACATGATACTGAACACAGAGTATTGTATCGGGGCCTAGGCCTTAGCTCATCAAAATCAGGTCAGAAGCAGCGCAGTTTAATAGCGGGCACGCATGGAGTTGTAATACGAGAAACTCTTCGAACTCGTCACATTGAATTGAAACGGACTTTGAACCGTTCCTCGTAGCTTGATGCGGATTTGTGAGCTCGGGCATTTTGCTCCTCAGGTATAGGTATACGAGTACATAGAAAAATTACAAATCGATGTTAAGTTATACCTGGCAATTGTGAAAAGGACTGTTCTAACTATATATGTAGCTTTTACATGGATATTTTAAATAATGACAAAGAGAATGACTAATTAACCTGGTGCAACATCCACAATTCATGCTCGATTAAGATTCCTTTGTATATAGGGCCACAGAGATGAGACTGTCGCTTCGTGTAATTAGCTTATTCACCTCCGTAGTATGGCACGTATATACATACATACTATGGTCACGTCTATATCCCTTGTAGGGTAGACAGAGCCAACAGTCTTGAAAAGACTGATAGGCCACGCTCAGCTATTTGGCTTAATGATAGAATTGAGATTCAAATAGTGTGGCACGTACGACGCCATTTTTATCGCGCTATCCCGTTTTACGTCATAATAAAAAGTGAAACAGCGATAGTTTTTCGCGCGATGAAAACGGCTTCGCGCGTGCCGTGCTATAAGGTCTGGATTGTAATCATAATGAACAGAAAACGAAAACGGGAGAAACGCTTATAGAAATTATATCAAATTACACACAAAAACAAATCACGTAGATTGAGTTACCCCCGAAGTAAGTTCGAGACTTGTTTTAAGAAATATGAGTAAGTATTTCTTAAAACAATTCTTGAATTTGCTTTTAATAAAAAAATAACAGATAACCTCTAGGCTCTATAGCCTAGAGACTATTCTCTTTAAAGAATATTACTACTACTAGACTATTCTCTACAAAGAGACTATTCTCTTTGTATCCTCACTTCATTGGAGAGGAGTTCCGGGTCCGCTTGTGACCACGATCCTGGAGGTCAGGTTTTTATACGAACCATTCTAAATAAGAAGTATAAAAACGTGATGCCCAGCTATAAAATTTTATAGGCAAATATTTACTTTTTGGATCTCAATTCCATCTTTAAGCTAGACAGCTATACATCAACATGAAATTATGTATGTATATTTTATATCTTAAGGTACTAAATAAAGGTAAAGAATCTCAAAAAGTACTTATATTGAAAATACATTCATGAAATAACACAAACAGATATCATAACGAATTACTTTTCTTATTACATACTAGCTGTGCCCGTGACTTCGTCCACGTGGAATAGTTATTTTGGGCATCATTGAATCCCTCAAGGATGAGAATTATTTTCCCCGTTTTTTCTCACATTTTTTCATTTTATTTTGCTCCTTATAGTTGCTGCGTGATGTTATATAGCCTAAAGCCTTCCTCGATAAATGGTCTATTCAACGCAAAAAGAATTTTTCAATTCGCACCAGTAGTTCCTGAGATTAGCGCGTTCAATCAAACAAACTCTTCAACTTTATAATATTAGTATACATAGATTTGTATCATACTTTAGTCATGAATTCATTTTAAAGATATTTAAAGATCTTTTAGCTTTTTTATCAGTACATATGTATATGGATAACAGCTATACTATTACGTGAGTAGGTACTATTAATAATTCTGTTCTGCCACGAAATTTTACCTTTGACCTTAACACGCCGGTTTCCATTTATAAGACTCCATCTTTTACTCGAATAACCTCGTGATTTATGATTTTCAGATCATACAGTCATGTCTCATGTTGTTTTTCCTCACGGTTTTCTAATATTTCGTTGACTTTCCCTACAAGTAAACAAAACGAAGTGTTTTTATGTGTGTCACAAAAATAATGTTATTTTTACTTGAAAATATATCTGCTTTTTTTTTCTTTTCGGCTGGCCAGTGGAACTAAAACAACATCCAGCCAACTTTATTAAAATGCCGATGGGCTGTCGAGTCTTTAAAAAGTTGATATTGTGAGTTTAAGGTGATGGGCTTTTGAGTCTCATTTCCATCATTAAGCCATATTAACGTGGCCTTCTGTGTTTCTTGTGTTGTGGGCTCTGGTTACCCCGTTAGGCAATAAAACGTGATTGTAGGTATCTATGTAAGAAGTTCAGAAACAGAAAAGTTTACATAATTAGATGGTTTTTTGTGTGTGCTTATTTTCTTTCTTTAATGTATTTGTGGGATGACATGTCATTATCAGAAAAGCTCTTTATTAAAAATAATGAAAATACATTGAAATGTTTCCTATTGATGTTATGTCAGTGAACAAAAAAAGATTCATTATTCAACCATTTACTTCTTTGATACCCGAAAAAAAATATGTCGTCGTGAAATATGAAAATGAGGTTTGTAAATTCTTGTACTAAAGCTTGGTATCAAATAGATTAACTTTTTATTTGTAAGTACATCAGATCTAAAGATATAAGAAAACAGGTAGTACGAGTATTATTCTATTTTAATTTATTTTTAGATAATTAATTACTCGTACAAAATGCATGACTATTTATATGTAGAAGCTGATTGTCTGAAGTCCATGGATTTGAATTAAATAGTAATTTTACAGTGGTAATAAGATAATGTGCTTACCTACATTAAATGAGATAAATTAAGCGGTAAGCCGGAAAACTCCGCGTAGGACGGCCTTCCGCAAAACGGGCCGATGATCTGATGACTATTGCAGTAGTTAGAATTGATACGATTATGTACAAAATGATATGAAATAAATGAATTGAAATTGAAATGCCGGTTCCTGGCACTAATAGGAAAAAGAATAGGACCACCCCATCTCTTTTCCATAGATGTCGTAAAAGGTGACTAAGGGAAAGGCTTATAAACTTGGGATTCTTCTTTTAGGCGACAGGCTAGCAACTTGTCACTATGTGAATCTCAAAACTATTATAAAACCAAACTATTGTTAAGCTGAACTTCTCACTGTTGGCTCTGTCTCCCCGTAAGGGATATAGACGTGATTATATGTATGTATGAAATTGAAATTGATAAAGCCCGCGGGGAAAGGTTGGATGAAGGTTGCGTCCAGTAGAGCGACGTAGAGACCTATGTTCAGCAGTAGATGTCCTGCGGTTGATATGATGATGATAATGAAGCGTTATATGAAAAAAAATATTTAAAACAATGTGTTCACATGTACAGTTTCACTAAAAAAAATTAACATCTTCACAATTATTCAAACTTAGAATTAGAATATAAATGTAGACGAGAGAATACATTGCTATACTGAATTAATTATAATTGAAATTTAAATAGTAAAATAATATAATTTTAAATGGAATATCAAATTTAAATAAATTAATGTACAGAGAGTATAATGAATTTTGATTTGAATGTAGTTACAATGTATTAGAATTATATCAAAGATTGTTATACTGTTTGAATTCAGCTGGATTGCCCCAGGTCCTTGAGGGTTACACATTAAAATTTGCATGTTTCTGCTAATTTTAACAAAGCATATTAAAACATTTAATTACTTTTGTTTTCATATCCATATTATTGTAACAGAAATATGGTTAGAGGTTCTTTTCTAAAATTGCAATGTGTAATGTGAGACATTTACTGTTTTATTGTTTGTACTGTTTTATTGTATTTATGTGACTCAGAACTCGTTACCTAAATATCCCTAAATATGCCTTCTAATTTCGAAACTATTTTCAATGATCTGAAAAAAAAAATTACTCTTTTTTTTTTGTAGTTATGGTTTTTCTATTTATATAAAAAAAATACAATACGAAAAAAATCATAATTCAGTATAATTTTTAAAAAATTAAGTATAATGAAGCTCAATATCGAAAGATTGTAAATTAAAAGAATAATTATAGTTATTTATAATTAAATATTGATGTATTTACCGGCAGTATTCTCATAATTAAATTGTCGTTATGTAATGTGTAAAAATTATGTGAAAAAAATGTTCATAAGCAAATCCTTTTGTAAAATATAAATTATTAGGGGACTATTTTTTGACCAATTAAATCCGAATTCCCTAAACAGTTGTTTTATTATTAACTGACTTCAAAAAACGGAGAATGTTCTCCGCATCTTTATTCCTTATATATATCCCTAATAGGGTAGACAGATCCAACAGTTTCGAAAAGTCTCAATTTAGCTGGATGGATGGTTATCTGGGCCATCGCCTATAAACCCAAACTCATAAGCCATTTCTTTGATCGACTCTTACAATTCGCAAGAGGTGTAGCTGACATAAACACCATATTTTTCAAAAATCTCATGTCCTTTGTCAAAAATCTCATGTCTAAGGCGATGGGCTAGCAACCTGTCACTATTTGAATCTCAATTCCATGAAGCCATAGCAGCTGAACGTAGCCTTTCAATCTTTTCAAGACTGCTGGCTCTGTCTGCCTCGCAAAGAATATAGACGTGACTTATGTGTATGTATATTATATCTAAGATTTTAGTTACGGTTATATTTAATCTATATTGCCATAATTTCAGTCACATATTTTGAGGGTCAAATGATAAAAAAATACGTGTACCGAAACGTGCTTTATTATAAAAAAATTGTCATATCTTAGATTTCAATTGCGGCGTTTGTTTGACGTATATAACTGACAGGCCCGGGGGGTGTCGCTGTGTGGGGCGGTTGTTCCTCTCAATTGGCTTGCTATCTGGACCTTCTAAATGCCTGAGAGGCCCCAGCTGTGGACACAAGGAGTCAGAACTTAGTACATGTAGATATCATATAGACGTCCTACCGACAGGACGAGAAGTCGACGAGTTTGCATGGAGAAAATTATGAATGAGGATGAAGGGAAGAAAGTGTGCAGGGATCGTGACAAGTGGAAAAATTAAGTCGCTGTGCCCTTTGGGAAAGAGGCATGATTTATGTATGTATGTATGTATTAAAGCATGTAATAAGTAATTCATACATAGATAGGTACATATAATCTCGTCTATATCTCTTGCGGGGTAGCTAGAGCCAACAGTCTTGTAAAAGACTGATAGGCCACGTTCAGCTGTTTGGTTTAATGATAGAATTGTGATTCAAACCGTGACAGGTTGCTAGCCCGTCGCCTTACAGAAGAACCCAAGTTTATAAGCCTATCCCTTATTCGCCTTTAACGACATCCTTGGGAACGAGATGGAGTTGTCGTATTCTTTTTTTTATTAGTGCCGGGAACCACACGGCAAAAAGTAATTCAATGTGAAATAAAGTACAAATAAATAGTATATAGTAGACCTTCTAAATGCGTGAGAGGTCCCAGCTGTGGAGACAAGATAATTAGAGTTTAGTGCTCTGTTGAATTGGTTAGAGTAGCTGATCTCAAATAGGGAGAGCGCGCGCCGAAAGATCTTCGGCCATGAGCGCGTAAAGGATAGACCATGTCTAAAATCTTTTTTCTTTACTCTAGCGTAAAAGGGCGGAGAAAAAAATGTGTAAGTAGTTTTTGTAAACAATTATAAAAACAGCGAAATTCTATTCGATTAAAAATTCAAGTAGAGTTTTAATCATTAAATGTTAAGATACATTTTTGAATGACATAAATCTGTAAAATGAAGTAAAGTGAGGATGTTTTTAATTTGATTTAGCGAACGCATACATGGTTTCAGATTCGGATACACAGATGTAAGCAAAATCAAATTTTAATCGAAGTAGAAGAAAATACTATATCTAAGGTTAACTAAATAATGCGTTAGACCATGTATTTTCTTAAGGTTAACTAAATAATGCGTCATTTAATCTCACTTTTGGATTTACTTTTTAAGTTTGTTTATAAGTGCCGTAATAAATCTAAATTCTATCAGTTAACCAAACAGCTGAACGTGGCCCATCAGTATTTTCAAAACTGCTAGCTCTATCTGCCCCGCAAGGGATACAGACGTGATTATATGTATGCATTTTTGTATGTAAGTCTTGCATAATACCTCTACTTTTAGTTTTTATATCGTATAATTAATTATAATGACAAGAGTTGACAAATCGATCAAATTTGACAGTTATTGTGTATCAAAGTTTGCTTTGTTGACAGACGAACACTCCATTGTTCAAGACGTATCAGTTGTGAAAGCCTGATAATTGAAGTTAAGTGCTGAACTGATTTTAGACGTAGAATAACGTCGATCATATAGAGCCCGCAATGAACACTTCATGAGTTTCTATACAATATTATTATGTAAAACAAATCTGTGCCGTGTGGTGTCCAGCACTTTAGAATAGAACCACTCCAAAACTTACCTATGGATGTCGTAAAAGGCGACTAAGGAATAAAAAAAATCGAGCTGTATACACAGACCCTTGACAAGATGAGAGAAGAATTAGCTCCAAAGAAAGATCAAAACTTGTATTGTGGCCTATTGTACCAAATAGTGACTAAACAACTAAATTTATTTAATTAACTTATTGAGTTGTCAAAAAATTAACAATAAAATTCAATAGTATCGTTGAGTTAGTATCTCGTAACATAAGTGTACAACTTACTTCGAGGTACACTCAATCTGTGTAAATTATCCCGTATATATTTATTTATATTTCTTATAAAAATATTTTTGCAAGTAAATTTGTCATATCGAAGTGCGCGCTCTAAACAAATTAAGTTTTCCTCTCTCTATTTTCGTAGCGACAGTTACAATAAATTTCTTTTGAGAAAATAAAAACAACAGTTGTATCAGCTACTGATCGTCTAGTAATTTGAAATGAACGAGGATATAAATACGGCATGTATTCAAAATTTACTATTGTTTTATGTTTATTCCCGTGTCGTTCCCGGCACCAATATAAAAAAGAACAGGTCCATTCCATCTCTTTTCCATGAATGCCGTAAGAAGCGACTTAGGGGTAGGCTTATAAACTTGATATTATTTTTTAAAGCGATTCTGACTTGGCGTTAGGAAAGTAGCCGGCTAATAACATACATTGCATTCATACACATACATATACGTTCATGCCTCTTTCTCGGAAGGGTGGGCAGAGAACTTTCCAGTTACCACGATTCTTACACACTTATTTGCTTTATCCAAATTCTTCAATCTTTCCATTTTACCCGGCCATCCTTTCAATGTCTTTAAATTAACATTACATAAAAACTTAATGAGCCTCACCCTGATAATTAAATACAATAAATATTGAGCTTTTATTTGAGAACGATAAATTATTTATAAAGTGAACTGAAATATTTTTAAACCATTTAACAAAAATAAATTATTTGCGGAGCTAAACCAGATGGCTATAATTAAGCTTTATAAGCCTTAATTGTTAATCGGTGTCAATCCGAAACTACGATTCTGTTAATCAAACATACACCTGGGATTTTAATTCCAGCTTCACAAGATTGCTCGTATATTAACAGTTATTTACACCATTACTTTCTTGTTATTACACATTAAAATAGATGCAAGCGTTAAACTTGAATAGATTTTGTGTTCAACTTTTGATGATTACATTAAATATGTCTATTTTCTATCTCCGAACCTAAACAATCATGGGACTTACGAGTACTTTTAACTTTTTGAATCACTATGATTTTCAAATTAGATTGGATGTAATACTTTATAGTAGATTTTTTAAAGTTTGTACGTAGGTGTGGTTGTTACTAAAGCAATAACTTCTGAACGGATTTAAATACATTGGTGTAAATCGGTCTTTACAGTACTAAATAGCAATAGTTTACACGCGTACGAATAAATCTGACTTTAGAGTAAAGAAAAGCTATGAATGACTTTAGACTTTAAAGCAAAGAAACACGCGAGCAAAATTTTATCACGATCATAAATTTAACATCGTTTATTTTGTCCCCGAGCAACAAATCTTCATCAATACAAGGCTGATGCAAATACAAAGAACTGAGACAATCTTCTACCAGCACCAGAGCAATTGGCTAAGTAAACTTTTTTCTAAGATATATTTTTATTTTCCTTTTCTTAAAGAAAAAGCTCAAATTATATTAGATATGATGATATATTATCTATACTTATAATAAATCTGTAGAGAGGTAAATTCTGTACATGGAATATATTTTCAAAATAACTATCAGGGGGTGATTAGTGATCGATACTGATGCCAAAAATGCAATCAGTAAAATTTTTGTCTGTCTGTCTGTCTGTATGTTCTTTATAGAAACAAAAACTACTTGACGGATTTTAACGAAACTTGGTACAGTTATTCTTCATACTCCTGAGCAGGTTATAGTATACTTTTCATTACGCTACAATCACTAGGAGAAGAGCAGTGAAAGGAAATGTTGGAAA
Organism: Amyelois transitella; assembly: GCF_032362555.1. NCBI lineage: Eukaryota > Metazoa > Arthropoda > Insecta > Lepidoptera > Pyralidae > Amyelois > Amyelois transitella. Next base: position 2,804,237 of record NC_083512.1, on the reverse strand, counting down.
AACGGGAGAAGTTACTTAATTTTTTAAGCTTCCGTCGCGTGTGCAGCCTTAATGGTTAAAGATACAGCAAAACCATGTATAACGGAAATATTCTACATAAAATTATTAAAAAAATATCCCAAGACAGCATAAGTCTATCTTTTATGGTTGACTCACAATAACACGTGTAATTCCTAATAGCTTAGCAGTTCGGAGATTTCTGATTATATTTCTTTACTCTGATGTTTATAATACCAATAACACTCACACTCATTCATAATTCTTAAAAATTAATATAAGTACCTATTCAATAAAAAAAAGAATCATCGAAATAGGTATAGAAACACCAAACTTATACATGAAATAAAATACCCTAACAAACCATCGCGCGTGACGGTTGCCGCGCTCGACGCGGCTAGCGGAGGCAGGGTATAAAAGGGGCAGGAGGCGAGCGCAAGCTACATGACCAAGGCAGCCAGGGGGAGACTTCACGCAGTTCTCTCTTCCAGCCTCCCCCTGAGGACGAAGCTCGGGATCTACTAAACGTACGTCAGATCCCGCCTCACGTCCGCGGCCCCGGCGTGGTACGCATTCTGCTCTGAGACCAACAGGAGAAGACTCAGAGCCCAAGAGAATCAAAGTCTCAGAGCAGTCGTCGGAGCCCCGCGCTACGTGAGGAACTCGACGATGCTCAGGGACTTGAAGTGGGAGAACCTAGATATTCGAGAGGGCGGACGCGTCATCACACAGCCACCTGCGCGGCATCGCGCCGCTGCACTCCGCTCCCTCCGGGCCGTCGGGTGAAACCCTCCCCTCGCTGCCTTGCGACTGACGTCGTCAACCAGTGACGACGCCGCCGCTGATGGGAACTCCCAGTGTATGAAGACCCAGGCCGTCACGGCCGCCCCATCGACCTGCCTACAGTCGTAGGCAGCGATGATGCCATTGAAGAGGGCCAAAAGCCCTCACCAATCTACTCCGACTCCCCTAAGGGAGTATGGGAAGACCCGGCGACGACATGACAGTATTGCACAGGCGTTTCAACTTTATTATCATTTCTTTTTCTTTTGTAAGTTGTAGGTACATATTTCTGGTTATAATTCTATTAGAATATTTTTTTTAGTTTAAATAGGCACTTAGATTTATCTATACTAATATTATAAAACTGAAGAGTTTGTTTGTTTTTTTAATGTGCTAATCTCAAGAATCTCGATTTGAAAGATTATTTTTTTATTGAATAGACCATTTATCGAGGAAGGCTTTAGGCTATATAACGTCTAGATGCAACTATTAAACTATTAGGAGCGAAGAAATAATGGAAAATGTGAAAAAAATCGTGGAAGGAGCATCCTTGAGGGCTTCAATGATGCCCAAAACAACTATTCCACGCGGACGAAGTCGCAGGCACAGCTAGTATAAAATATAATGTCACGCTACGAAAACTAAAATATTTTTATATCAATGAAAATCTTTATCAATCACCGAAAATAATAAAAGGTCCTTTATTTGTTAACCCTTTATTGCACAACAAATAACAAAATCAAAAACAGTTTTGCTTTTGAAGAAAAAAAAAAATATGTAGGTTAGAAAAACTTAACTTAGCCAATTGATCGGTATTTATTCGTCGCGTGCATGAAGGGACTGAAATAGATATCTGATCACATTATTATTCGGATCATATATCTAATCTGGTGATGGACTCAAATGCAAACGTAATGGAAGATACTCGGGAAACACAGAGCAAGAAAGAATGAAAAAAGAGCAGAGCTGGCGACTTTGAAGTTTGTTTTTTTTTTGGCTTCGCTTCCGCGTCTATACCAAAGTCTGTATGTACATAGGTATGTTTAGGACTTTAAAACTACACAAAGGATTTTGATGCAATTTTTTTTATAGATGGAGTGATTCAAGCTGAAGGTGCAAAGCGGATTCCTAGTATAGGTAAGATAAATGTGACAAGTTTTCCTCATAATGTCTTCCGTCACTGTACGATTCGATTTGAATCAAATCAATAGGAAAAGGTCATTTAACCCAAAGTTGAGGTAGGATTTGAATCTGTGCCTCCCTGCGCATCACGCTTTTAATTCTGGCACCCTAACGATTTACCACCGACGCCCTAAACTACGGTCATATCGCATTTTAATATGAGTTTTAACTATTGAATTACAAACACACAATTACTTACAAGGTATTGGACCTTGTAAGCGATAGGTACCTAACCTGCCGTGAGATTGGGTTTTTAGGGTCCACTGCTTGCCTACATCAACCCTCCATCAGAACTTATCCAATTGGGTACCTTTGACCATAAATCAAATCAAGTTACCTGTTGACTGCCAATCGACACTCTATAATGCTTCCCTTTAAAAAACCTTCGCAGGTCAAATAAGCTAAGGCTCCCTTTATAAATACGAGTGGCACAGGTTCAAATCCCATCTTTGTAATTTACCAATGATTCTTTTTTTAATTATGGATATTGGTTTAAATGCAGAGCGATGCTCTCGTGGTGAGTAAAAACATCGTGTAGAAATCTGGATATTCAGGAATAGATGTGTTACCATGATCCAATAGGAGTTAAGTTCCCCTGCAAAGGTCAGATGGAAGGCTATTCGTGTGAAAAGCCTGAGCTACCCAGTACAAGATCATGGTCAAATGCTCGCCCGCACCCCGGGTCTTAAGAAGAACAATTACTAATTTAACACCTTACATACATACATACATATGATCACGTCTTTATCCCTTACGGGGTAGACAGAGCCAACAGTCTTGAAAAGACTGATAGGCCACGTTCAGCTGTTTGGCTTAATGATAGAATTGAGATTCAAATAGTGACGGGTTGCTAGCCCATCGCCTAAAAGAAGAATCCCAAGTTTATAAGCCTATCCCTTAGTCGCCTTTTACGACATCCACGGGAACAAGATGGAGTGGTCCTATTCTTTTTTGTATTGGTGCCGGGAACCACACGGCACTGAACACCTTAGAGCATGATTTTAATCCAGTTACCTGTTGACTGCCGATCTGCAATGGCTTCTCATAAATAATCCATGTGACGCATTCGGTGTAAGGCGGGGTAGTCAGAGACCCTTTGTATGTTACATAGTTACCCTCATATAGGTCTGGCCTGTTCATCCATGAGAGGGATTCTGAAAAGAGAATTCTTTGGTTTACAATAAAAAAAAATTAAGTCGCGACCATAATGAAACAGTTTTATATTAGACTAGCTGTGCCCGCGACTTCGTCCGCATGGAATAGTTATTTTGGGCATCATTGTAGCCCTCAAGGGTGAATAATTTTCCCCGTTTTTTTTTTCACATTTTCCATTATTTCTTTGCGCCTTATAGTTGCAGCGTGATGTTATAAAGCCTTCCTCGAAAAATGGTCTCTTTAACGCAAAAAGAATTTTACCAATAGTTCCTTTTTCAATTCGATCCAGTAGTTCCTGAGATTAGTGCGTTCAAACAAAAAACTCTTCAGCTTTATAATATTAGTATAGATTCCATTCATACTTCCAATATGAATTGACAATTGCTCCTCATAACTTTAAGTTAAAGAGATCCTAACAAATATTAAAGACGCGAAAGTAAGTTTATTTGTTTGTCTGTTGTCTCTTCACGTGTTATCTACTAAAACAGTCTTCATGAAATTTTGCTTGTACATAATTAAGAGTCTGGAAAAAGAGATAGGATAGTTTTCATCCCTGTCAACACTAAAGTTTCCGTGGGATTTTCTAAAAACTCTGCAGGTATTCTTTCTACGTGGCGCAAAAGCTAGTGAAACGATAAAATATACATTTTTGTAGCTATATTTTTGTATCAGTACGGACCATTTGAAGACAAATACGTCGTGCCTCACTTGCGCGTTTCTTCTTCTTGTTCTTCGTCGTTACCTTTTCCCACTTTCTACGTGGGGTCGGTACAGTATGTTGCTTTTTTTCAATGTTATGTTCACGTGCGCGTTTATACATGTATTATTATATATAGTATAATGCAACGCGAATGTCTAACACCAATTACGGCCATCTGATCTTTGTGACTTTCTTCACTGAATTGAGCTTGGATCATTCATGGCAGCAATGACCTGAGCAAGTATCAGCATTTTTGTAAATAAAAGTGAAAACTGATTGACTATGATAGATGAACGCATAGCCCAAACAATTTAGCTTAGAGATTTATACCTTAGATTATTTATGCCTAGATATTTATACGTGCCTCATGTAGTTTAAGAAAGTGTTACCTACCCGAACGGAAACTAGCAACAGTATTTTATTTAAAAAAAACACGTTCGTTGACACAGTACCCGTGGTACAGATCCATGATAGAACTATTACCTCCTTTGCATGCCTCATACGACGCCATTTTATAGCGCAAAAAGCTAGTCGCCCTTTCGCTAACTATACATACATACATAATCCCGTCTATATCCCTTGCGGGGTAGACAGAGCCAACAGTCTTGAAAAAACTGATTGGTCACGTTAAGCTAAGAATTGAAATTTAAATAGTGACAGGTCGCTAGCCCATCGCCTAAAAGTAGAATCCCAAGTTTATAACTTATTATTATTATGACGAGGAAACGGGACAGCAATAGTTTTTTGCGTGCCATTCTACGAGGGCTGAAATGTTTACCTCCAGTCCTAACCAGTCCACCTCCCAATATAAATTTAATTTGTATATTGGTATGTTGTGGAGAAAATAAAAAAAAAATCTTTTTCATTACCTGCCGTGACTTTAGCCGAGTGTTCGCTCTTAGGGATAACCACCAAAGCTTCAACCAGTTTGTCAAAGCTCGGGTTCGGAACGTCGACCACTTGTAGAAGGAAGCCGACGACCGCTAGGCCATCGGGGTAGCCAATAGCCGCCTCCATTGATTGATATTTACTATTGTAATGCACGAAGTGGCATTCGGCTGCATATCTGGGGAAAAAAAAATACGTAAGGAATACTAAAGAGATTTTGTAGGGAGTCAAGGTGCACTGTTAGAGAGTAAAATAGCGCGTCGCAACATACAAACATTCACCAATAGCACCACGAATTTTTCTTTCGATTAAGTGAACATTGATACTCTTAATTATTTAAATTAAAACAAACATTGATTTGTAACTAAAATATTGTGTAAAAGTAAATTCCCAGGATCCGCATTCGTTTTAAATTTAATTAAGAGAAAGAGATGTTGTTGTGATGTGAGTAATTTTTTTATAAATATACTGTAACCAGCTTTTGATCACGACTTCGTCCACGTGGCCTTTCCCTTTTTGCATTAAAAGTACCTTCGTAACTTACGTTCTTCCTCAGGGTCAACTCTATCTATGTACACATATCATCAAAATCGGTTCAAAGTTTTAGGCGTGACATCGTAACAACTTACAAAAACAAAGACTTACTTTTGCATTTATAAGTAGGGACATTTTCAGTAGTAGCATAGGCTTCTTGACTTCTATAATTTTGATTTACATACATATGTACATACATAAAATCACGCCTCTTTCCCGGAGGGGAAGGCAGAGACTACCTCTTTCCACTTGCCACGATCTCTGCATACTTCCTTCGCTTCATCATTTGGTTTCGGGTACTTTTGACCTGACTCTTTACCAGGACGTCCTTAATTTGATCAAGATACGTTCGTCTAGGTTTTCCCTCCACACTCTCCTCGTATATCTGTTTAGTCAACCTGCTTTTATTCATCCTCTCCACATGACCAAATCATCTTAACATACCCTTTTCTATTCCTGTAACTACATCTTCTTTCACATCACAACATTTTGATTTAGTTAAAATAAGAGCCCGTCGCTTAAAAGAGGAATCCTAATTTTACGAGCCTTATTTTAAGAGACGTAATGACACTGGGACCTAAACCAGATGATGATTCAGTTACCTGAATACATTAGTTGCCTCATGATGATATAGCCATCGTCTAGCATTAACTAAGCAGAATATGAAAAAGTTAATGAAATGAGTCTATCATCTTCCACTTCTCTTACCCTCGTCCATCAAGCACGTGTTCACACCCAGTAAAGTCATCCACAGACCAGTGGAAGTGCATCTGTTCGAAGATATAGTCACCCAGTAGTGGACCCCCATTCAGTTTTGGACGAATGGCAGACGCGTCGAAAGTGAAGTATGCTGAAATGTTCAGATTGTTAGACATACATGTGGGATTACTCAGTTGGATATAGTAAAACAAATATTTCCTTCAGTTTCTTTAATAGGTTTTTTCATCTTCCAAACTTCAACGTCTAATCCTTTTTCTTTGACATTTTACATCAATTTACTCTTCTAAAATAAAAAGTGCCAGTCCTAACAATAACTTAAAATAACGAAACAATTTAAATAAAAAACGTTCACAACCCACACGGCCGTCCTGACTATTCATCTGTCCCAGATGAAATACTATCTTCCGAGGAGACCCAAGGCTTCATGTAATCTGCAGAACTAGTTGTCTTAATAGGGCCTTCCGCCGTTCCTATTTTATTTAGTACGTATCTGTCGTTACGTTTCTTTTCGGTGACTTCGTAGGGTCCTAGAAACTTAGGGTACAGTTTACTCCCTTGTGAGAACTGTGTCTTCTTGATCGCTACTAAATCTCCAATATCATAAGAAAAAGCCTCTTTTCTCTTCCGATTGTAGTACTTCACATTCTCTTCTTGTATTTTCCTTATAGACTCTTTAGCTTTCTCCCTTAATTCTTGCCTCTTGTCGTTTACTTCTTGAATAATTTCTTCTTCAATCAATTTTAATATTCCATCATCTTTATCTCTCATCTTTACTCCGAACATCAATTCAAACGGCGTCATTCCAATGCTACGTTGATAAGTTCCGTTCAAACAACGCTGTACATTTGATACACGACGGTACCATTTCGTAGGATCATCGGCGCTTAGTTTAGCAAGTACGTTTATAATTATCTGATGTACCCTCTCTACTTGTCCGTTTCCTCTTGGCTGACCAGTCGTTATTAAATAATGTGTAATGTTCTCATTCTTACAATACTCTTTAAAATCATTTGAAGTGAATGCAGCGTTTCGGTCTGTTATTATACGTTCGGGTGACCCAAAAACTTGTTGTTGTAAAGTCAGTTTGTTAATAGTCTCTTCTGTTGTTAAAGTCTTCACAGGATAAATCCAAGTAAATTTGGTAAACGCGTCAACTACTGTAAGTATGTACTTGTAACTTTTATTTGTTGATGTAAGGGGTCCTAAGTGATCTATGTGATAGGTCGACAATGGGACACTACCCTTATCAATCGGATTAAGCAAACCTTCTTTTTTGCCCTTTTTATGAGATACAATTATGCACTCAACGCAATTATCAACAATTTTCTTAATCTTTTCTCTTAAATTCTCTATATAATATTCTCTTTCAATAAGTTCCTCAGTCTTTACTATTCCGAAATGACCTTTCTCGTGATTCTTCCTAATGATCTCCCATTGCATCTTTTTAGGTACAACAATTATTTTATTTCCGTCTTTCCACTTATACAATATTTCATTCTGAACAACATAATCTTTGTAATCTTCTGTCTCTAAAATCTTCTTAATCAATCTTACATGTTCGTCTTCGTTTTGTGCTTTCTTTATCCTTGCTGTAGTTTCAGAAAGAACTAAACAGACAGGATATCTGCTCAGCGCATCTGCGTGTTTCATTCGTGATGCAGATCGGTGTTCTATCTCATAGTCGTATTCTTCGAGCAATAAGGCCCATCGTGCAACTCGTGGAGGTAAGTCTTTCTTTTGTAGTGTCATCGTTAATGCAGAACAATCGGTTACAATTTTGAAGTGTATCCCTTGTAAGTATACTCTAAATTTCTTTATTGCTTCAACAATAGCCAAAATTTCTAAATAATAACTATGATACTTCTTCTCAGCGGGAGTAGTCTTTTTACTCATAAAATGCACTGGGTGTAACTGATCATCAATCGGATTTTTTTGTAATAGAACAGCTCCGTAACCATCTGCACTTGCATCGGTGTGTACTTCTGTGTATAAAGCAGGATTATAAATTCGGAGAACCGGCGAATTGGTAAGTATATCTTTTAATCTTATAAAGGCTTGTTCACATATTTCGTCAAAATTAAAAACAACTCCTTTCTTTAACAGATCTGTCATAGGTTTAGCCATTAGAGAATAATTCTGAACAAACTTTCTGAAATATCCAGTTAAACCAAGAAACGATTGAACGGCTTTGATATTAGTGGGCTTTTTGAAATTTGCAACAGCTTTTATTTTCTCTTTGGATGGTCTTACTTCATTGTTACAAATTATGTATCCTAAATATTCTATTTCCTTCTTCATAAAATGACATTTTTTCCAATTGAATATCAGACCAAATTCTTCCGCTCTTTTAAATATTTTCTTTGTTTTAGCCAGTGATTCTTCTTCTGTCTTTGCGGGAATGATTAAATCATCAAGATAAGAAAGTACAGTACCATCAGTTATGTAATCGTGAAAAACATCGTTGATATATCTTTGAAAAACGGATGGCGCTGTGCATAGACCAAACGGCATTTTGACAAACTCGAACTGGCCTTGCGGTGTCACAAAAGAAGTGTACTTCCGACTATCTACATCAACATCCACGTGATTAAATCCATTTTTTAAATCAAGAGACGTAAATATAATAGCTTCTTTTAATTTATCAATCTGATCATCAATCAGCGGCAAAGGAAATCTTTCTCTTATTATCTTCTTGTTAATTCCTCTGTAGTCCATACAAATTCTTTTGGTTCCGTCTTTTTTATTAGCTAAAACTATTGCACATGCAAAATCTGATTTACTAGGTCTTATTATCTCTTTATCCAGCCACTCATTAATCTGTTTACGAACTATATCTGTTTCCAGAGGTGACAGGCGACGTGGACTTTGGTATATCGGCGTTTCATCGGTAAGTATTATTTTTAATGTTACATTACTTTTCTTAGTTTCTTCTTTAGGATTATAGTCTTTGATCATTTTCTTTATTTCAGCTGTGTATTGTGAGTCATCTATATTAAATTCTTCAGTATTCTCATTATTTTCTACTAGTAGGGTTAGATGCATAATCTTTTCCATTTCAATTCCATCTTTAGTGAACTTAACTTCAAACTCTTTCAGGATCGGGTTGCCAATAATCAATCTTACGGGAATGGCATTATCTTTCACAACGTAGAAAGTCATATCCGAGAATCCATCATCAATTTCAACTTTCGCAGTAAATATTCCTTCTGTTAACATTTGTTTTTCAGCTATACCAGTTAAATAAATCTTCATATCTTTATAGTCAGTAATTTTTCGTTTTATGTCTTCAAATCCAGTTTCAGTTATGAGGTTAACATCACTTCCAGTGTCAACAAGTGATATCATCGGGGTAGAATTAATCTTGACTAGCTTAAAAGGAGCTTCGATCTTGTCGTTCTTCAAAATATTTAACGTCTTTTTTACTTGGTTCGGACAGTCGGGTCCTTTGTGTCCAAACTCGTTACATCTAAAGCATTTGATGCCTTTGGTACACGCTGATGATTGGTGATTTAAATCTCCACAATTATAACATCGTTTCTTAGGTGGTGCGGCGTCATTTTTCTTTCTAGATCCAGACTGGACTGATGTTGAAGGCGAAACATAATTGGAACGTGAAGACATCTTCTTTCTAAACTCGCTGTAAATCTCCAACTTTTTCCGAAATTCCTTGAGGTCTGAAGCACCATAAAGTATAGCTTTATTAGATTCAGTGTCTCTAATACCATCAATTACGTATTCCATTAAAGCAGGATCTTCAACTTTACCATGCAGAGCGATTTCTTTCATTGTCAAAAAATACTGTTGATACGTTTCATCATTCTTCATCTTGCGGGTGCTCAGTCTTTTATGAATCGTGGCGCTGTTTAATTTCGGACCAAATTCTTCTTTTAATGCTTTTTTCAACCCAGAGTAATCTTTAATTCTTCCCATCGAACGTAGAAATAACTTAGCTGTACCTCCTAAAAGCCTTTTCGCGTAAATTAATTTTTCGACGTTAGTCCATTTCATTAAAGCAGCAACATCTTCAAATTCTTCAATAAATTCGTTAACCGGGTAAGTATCATCTCCAGTGAAAGTATTCATAGACTTTTCTAAGTCTCTGAATGATATCTGTACCTCAACATCTTCAACGTCTTCTACATCTGAGTCTTGGGTATTTTTCTTCGGCGGCATCTTAGTTGCAATCTTATTCGTCTTAAATGAAAGTCGTCTTTGTGCCGTACAATAAGATATTTTCTTTGAACTCATCAATAATATTCGTCTTCAATGTGAAAATTAATTAAAGTCTTTATTTCTTCATAATAAAATCGGGTTAACGTTATTTCTGAATATTATAAATCGTTGTATCAACTTATCATAACGTTAATAAATAACGAATACGAATAACGTTATTCATGTATCTGGCAATATTTTTTCCCATCAGCGTCGGTAAAACAGAATTCAGAAATGACGTCACGTAGCGGTTAAACATGAACCGTCGGATACTAATAGTCGGTAAAACAGTCTGTAATATGTCCGTCGATGACTTGCCTTCTTAAATAGTCGTCTTGATTTTTCGTCTTCAGTCGTGTTGTTTCACTTCAATCCAATATTGACCACCACAATATTGAGCACCATCCCGGACGAGCCCCCAAAAAAGTTGTGGGATTACTCAGTTGGATATAGTAAAACAAATATTTCCTTCAGTTTCTTTAATAGGTTTTTTCATCTTCCAAACTTCAACGTCTAATCCTTTTTCTTTGACATTTTACATCAATTTACTCTTCTAAAATAAAAAGTGCCAGTCCTAACAATAACTTAAAATAACGAAACAATTTAAATAAAAAACGTTCACAACCCACATACATACATACATATTGTCACGTCTATATCCCTTACGGGGTAGACAGAGCCAATAGTCCCGAAAAGACTGAATGGCCGCGTTCAGTTGCTCGGCTTAATGATGGAATTGAGATCCAAATAGTGACAGGTAGCTGGCCCATCGCCTAAAAAAAGAATCACAAGTATGTAAGCCTATTACTCACGGCACGGCCACACAAGATTGTTAGAAATTGTGTAAAAGGAACTTTGGAAAAATAAGTAAAAGACATATGTGCCATGTTATTCCAAAGTTATATTCTTTCAAATTCTTCATGAAAATCTGTCCAGTACTTTTTTTCGTAATCCCATATCCTTAAAAATTTTGTATTTATAAAATTAATAGGAAGGACATAATATTACATACGTACAAACATATAGTCACGTCCCTTGCGGGGTAGACAGGGCCAACAGTTTTGAAAAGACTGAAAGGCCACGTTTGCTTTATCCATCCATAATATTAGTCTGCAAAAATCTTGGCTTGCGAAACCGAAGGACGGTAATTATATGGGTCAATTCACTCAAATTGTAAGGATACCAAAGGTAAATCGAAAGGGAGCAAAAATAAATTCTGTGAGGATTTTAAAAAAAACAGTCTGAATTTGTACATACATACATATGGTCACGTCTATATCCCTTCCGGGGTAGACAGAGCCAACAGCCTTGAAAAGACTGAATGGCCACGTTCAGCTATATTTGGCTATATGATAGAATTGAAATTCAAATAGTGTTTTAATTCAAAAGGTTGCTAGCCCATCGCGTAAAAAAGAATCCCAAGTTTTTAAGCCTATCCCTAAGTCGCCTTTTACGACATCCATGGGAAAAAGATGAAATAGTCCTATTCTTTTTTGTACTGGTGCCAGGAACCACACGGCACTGCCGGGAACCACACGGCAATTTGTACATACATACATAAAATTACATACATACCTTTATATCCCCTGCGGGTTAGACAGAGCCAACACTCTTGAAAAGACTGATAGGACACGTTCAACTGTTTGACTTGATGATAAAATTGAGATTCAAATAGTGACAGGTTGCTAGCCCATAGCTTAATGAATTTACTTTAAAGAAAAAAAAATCGCGCTTATCTGTCCCAGTAGGTTATATATCATTTATTTACATTTATATATACTTTGTACTCATATAAATATATCTCCCGCCGATGTAAAAACATATTTGTATTGGAAACCGTAACGGGAGTTATTCTGACGAGAACAATTGATTTATTAGTCAAACAATGAACTTTATGCTTGCACGCTAAGAAAATAGATTTCGGGGAACCTTTGTATGCGTAGAAGCTTAGTCTAAGCTTATTTGGTGTAGCGATTCGTTTTCCAATCTAACTCACTGGGAAAGTTTCCGATCTTTTGCGAGAAAACGATAAACAATATCATGCCTAGTTTGCGTTTTATTATCCTGAATAAATAAAGTACATTTCTCATCAAATGCAAAAGTAAAATTTGCTAGATTGGAAGTTAATGAACTGCTACGATTTTGTAAGGTAAAAAGAAGAGTGCGGAAATTCGAAAGAGAGAAATAGTGTTTCTTCGAAGGAGCCAACATTATTCTTTCTTTAGAGTAAGCTTTTTTGCCCGCGACTTTGTTCACAAATTAAAGCAACAATAAGCATCGATTTTCATCGATTTTGCTTCAAATATATTCATACAATTAGGTAATTTACAAATAATGTGGCCGTGTGGTTTCCGGTAGTAAAGAATAGGACCACTCCATATTTATTCCCTATGGATGTCGTAAAAGGCGTCTAAGGGATGTTCTGATAAACTTGGGATTATTCTTGTAGCCGATGGGCTAGCAACTCGACACTATTTGAATCTTAATTTCACTATAAAGCCATACGGCTGAACATGACCTTTAAGTCTTATCAAGACTGTTGGCTCTGTCTACCTCTGTCTACGATAATATGTATGTGGACCAATAAATTGATAAAACAATTTTACTAGGAACAGCCATAGAATTTTTCAGATAGTTGAACAGAAATTTTACAACTCGTATCTAATCAACCAATATCAGTGATTTCGGTTTATGTAACCGTTTCAGTTAATACGTTTATCACGCTTACTGTTATCGGCTTGAGTTACACATGCCATTGACTTTGAAAAACAATCTTAACTTCCCGATTTTTGTCTAATACTGAATGGATTTTCAGAGATCTTGTCGAAATTAAAATTATTATATTTTCGATTCATATTTTTATGGAATCTAAGATAGGCCCATGTGCACGCTATCTTATTCAGGACAATCCGGAAGCCTTAGTCTTTTTGAACGAAATACTAGCTGAGAGTGCTCTCAGATTTACGACTGTTATCAATACAATAAAGATTAAGTATTTAGAACGAGTTCGAGTTTCTGAATCTCAGAATCTTATATATTTAAAGTTACGACTGGTTATATTTTCCTTAAATAAATGCTTATTATGCTGTTGTATATAAGAGTAGGCACAAAAACTTTTGTGTTATGTTTATATTTATTTATTAATTAATAGTATTTTCTTTCCGGCAAAAATGTACAGAAATAGCCATGCCAGAAGTAGCATGGAGCCCATGACTTGAAATATTATATAATTTTATAATATATTATATTCTCTATATCCTTTAAAAAATATGTATCAATATTCAGGCGATTCAGCTGTGATAGCGTAATAGACAATCAGACAATAAAATCTTATTTTGGAATAATAATATAAAGTATAGTATCTCACCTGTGGATCCTGTATTCACCAGCACTCCATTTGACTCATTGTCCCAATACCCTTGGAAATTCAAAGGCTCAAGGGACGTCCAAGTGGGGCACCTTTGTAGGGAAATGGCTATGGGGGACTGCGATGGCCGCAACCTTGATATCTGTTCCGCTGTGAAATGGAAATGTTATTTATTTATAAATAATAATAAATATATAATAAATAAATATATACAGGACAAATTACACAGATTGAGTTAGCCTCGAAGTAAGTTCGAGACTTGTGTTACGAGATACTAACTCAACGATACTATATTTTATAATAAATACTTATATAGATAAACATCCAAGACCCAGGCCAATCAGAGAAAGTTCGTTTCTCATCATGCCCTGGCCGGGATTCGAACCCGGGACCTCCGGTGACACAGACAAGCGTACTACCGCTGCGCCACAGAGGCCGTCAGAATACTAATACTAATACTATAGAATACTAATATAATAAATGTACACAAAATTATATACAGGAGCATTTTAATACAGTAATTCTAGTAGGTATGTTTGTTTGTACAATTTTTATTGCACATAAAATAATTATAACAAATTACCAAACAGTTATTGGATTTAGAAGAATATGTACGTAGAATGGCGGACTTATCACCATAGGGATGACTTCCAGTCAACCAAAATATAAAGGAAAATCCATAATTAAAAAAGGTGCTACTCATTTCAAAAGAAATCTCAACCAGTAGACCCATGAGAGGAAAGATGAATTTTGGAGCGGTATGGCGTGTGCATAAATATCGATATAGGTAATATATTTCGAGAGATAATTAATAGTCTTTAACTCGTTCTTTGAATGAAGATAGAGTTTGGGAATCGTAAATATGATGCGGTAAGGAATTCCACAGCCGTACAGCATGAGCAGAGAAGGAAAAGGAGTAAAAAGAAAGTGTTACTTTTTAGTAAACGAAAATAAAACTAAAATAGTAAACGTAAACATTTATTTCGATATATTTTAGGTAATTAAGGGAACTTCAATTTGCATCTATGAGCTTAATTTTCTTGTATAATACGAGCAAAAAGTCCGAATTCTCTCAACATACATACATACATATTGCAATCACTTCTCTATCTGCAGTGAGGCAAATTAAGTATTCTGTTGTTTTACGTAGAGATTTTACACATTCAAACTTTTCATACTGCTTGAAGAAAATAAACAAATTTTGAAATAGCTCACATTTGAATAAGAAAACTTCTCTCTCTCGGTGAGAGAGGCGACGCGGTTGTATGTTGCTAATAGTTTTAAAGTCGAATTTGTAGTGGTACTTCTATATTTTTGCGAGGTAGACACAGCCAACATTCTTGAAAAGACTGAAAGCCACGTTCTACTGTGCGGCTTTATAATGGAATTGGGATACAAATAGCGACAAGTCGCTAGTGGATCGCCTACAACAGGAATCCCAGGTTCATAAACCTATCCTTAATCGCCTCATACGACATCCATGGAAATGATATGTACTGGTTCTATTCTAAAGTACTGGAAACCCACGGTACAATAATGAAATTGTTCTCTTTTTACTAAAAGAGAATATTATTTTGTTTAACCCAAATTAATAAAAATAACAAGACTTAACACAAAATCAAAAGTAGATTTATGTTTATCACAATTTTTTTTTTATGATAACACGTGCCGATCGACTTTCGATATCCGTAAATAAGATCAATGCTGAAAATCTACATATCTTCGGAAAGATAAACACGTAGACTATCTGTTTACGTGATCTTTTTCAAGGTACTGTCTGTCTGTCTGTCTCAATTTTCTGCACAAGTAAGTACGGTTAAAAAGAAAACACTAACAAAAAATTTCAAGCCAAAGTAAGTTTCTATTCTTATAAAATTAAGCGTTATGAAATTTAATTATGGAATTGAGATTAAAATGGCAGTAGCCTTTGCAGTCCTTTGCAGGGGAGGAACTTTGAAGAACAGCAGAAGAAAGAAGACTAGCGTCGGGGTGTTGTAAAATGCCTTGACACAAGTTGAGTAGACGTCGGATTAGTATTACAATTTTGGTAACTAATTTTTTTTACTATAACTAAGTACTTTAGTGTAAGATATATTTGTGTGATGCTAATAACCTTTAATTCATTCATTCATTTATTCAACTTGTAGCGGGAGCGATGATTCGGCTCGTCCGCCACCAAAGGGAAAATCTTCCGCCAGGCTAGGTGTTATGCCTGGGGAACCGATTGCTCGAACGATGTTGAGTCGGAGGTTGTATTAATTCTACAATTTATGAAATCTTTGAAATCGCGATTTAGATTCCTCGCTGCTATTGGTTGAGCGCGTCAATTTCTTCGCAATGACTGACAGTTCTTGTGTGAATGGATGTTGTGACGTATTGTGTTGTGCGTAGAGATGTCGCCATAAACTTAACCCGTACTGGATCATGGATACACTACACATCCATTTTAATATGTAAGTTTTCCTCACAATGTAGTATATGTATAATAGCTATAACATTCCTTGCCCTCTTATACAGGAAATCTTGTTCGTAACAAATTGACTCTTATTAATTAGCAGTTACTTAGGCGTGTTTTGGTTTAACCTGAATCATTAGTCAAAGTCAACCATGTTCTTCATTAGTTACTGAGATCAATTGTAGTTTTTACATGTGCCTACCGAATTAAGTTCAATTTTTTGTGTTTCAAATTAACAAAGTTACAATAAATCCAATGATTACTTACCACGCCACCATGTTTGATGTAAAATTCGAAGTTGAGAATCAATTTTGTTTTCAAAATGGAAGTAAGTTTGAGTCACCTGAATGTTCAGCCAACTGAATGCGATGACAATAACAATTCAAATTCGGCAGTCAAAAAGCCATTTAAAAATAAATTTTGTAGAGAAATTGTCATTCTATTTTGAAATAGATATCATACCTTAATAATTTACCTCAAAAGACTCATTCCACCGAATGCTAGCCTACTTTTTCTTACACTGCGGAAGCAGCTGAAATTAAAAAGTAGCATCACGTAGTAAGCGCTGTTCAGCAGTTTGTTCATAAAAAGGGTTGGAATTTTAAAGAGACCACGAGGAAATTTTGTTTAAATTTTTTGTCAAAAAAGCAACGCCTGAGTCACTGCACTCAAATTAGAACAGGGATATATTTTTAACCCACTTGGAAAAAAAGGTTTTAGATTTTAGGTTACAGAACTCTCAAAAACGGAATTTTATTTTATTGGGATCTATATTTTTACTAGACCCACACATTATGCCCATCCTCCCTAACCATCTTGGTAGAATAGTTAAGACATTTATAAGTACCGGTTTCGATTTCCACGGTGTTTTTTTTTCGTCAATAGTAAAAATTATCTAAAATCTCTCACGCGCAAGAAATCACCTATAGCATTAGCGCCGTGGATAATAAGACGTGGTGAATTCCGTGTGAAATCACTAATCTAAGCTAGTAAAACAACTACCACTTGCGTTATGACATGCGTATGCGCACCATTTCAAAGCCATTCCAAATTGTAATCTGAGTTATGTAATCACCTAAATTATTTGTTACATTTTAAACAAGTGTGCAACTTGTTAATTACTACTACTACTACTTGGTAATTATGGAAGAAAATAATATATATTTTTTTTTACCTATCACCAGTTTTCTTAATAGTAAAACTAGGGATTCCTCTTATAGACGATGAGCTAGCAACCTTTCACTATCAAATCCATCAAAAATGCCACACAACTGAACGTGGCCTTTCAGTCTTTTCAAGACTGTTGGCTCCGTCTTCCCCGCAAGGGATATAACCGTGACTATATGTATGTATGTAAAGATTCTAACTAGAAATTTCTAAATATTACTGGTTGTTTTTTTAATTATAAAAAATATGTATACATACCGTCTTCTGCAGCCATCTTCTTAGATCTTTCTTCCACTGAATTCAAATTTAATGTCACTACCTTTTTCGCCATTTGCCTCTTAAAATATATATATATTTTATTTGCAACACTATATACGTCTATATTTAAAATAAGCACGTTTCGAAAACATAGATTTGCCAGCGACCCAAGGTAGATTAGATAGACGCCGTATTTATCTTGTTTTCACGATTGGTTTATATAATAATATTTTATCGGTATTATATTAATATACAAAAAAATATAAGGAAGTGAGCTGTTTTCGCGATTCCATCATTCAAAATTTCATACCACATGTAACGTGTATTGGTTTATGCAATTCAATATTTTTATATCTATATATATTCTTTCTATTTCAGTTCATACTCATCTGGAAAATAAATGAAAAATATGGTCACTAAAATCATGCAAACTCAGTTTCTGGCGGCACGGGCGTCCCCCCGCCAAGACGGGAAAAGCGAAGAGCAAGCGCATTACCTACTTTTTCTCAAAAGGTATCGTCGTTTTTTTAACCTTCATTACTTTTAATTGCTGAATAGATTAAATTTTTAAATGACTATGTAATTAACACTAATATTTGTTATGAAACCACTAACTGGCAAGTTTCATACTTATTCAAAACTCATACTTATTATTATTATTAATGTGAAAGTGTATTTGTGCGTTTGTTTTTCCATTTTTCACGTTTAAACCACTAAACCTGTCTCCATGAAATGCATACATATAGTGTGAAGTCCGAAGAAGGATAAGGTTTTTTCACGCTGACGAAACCGCGGACAAAAGCTATTAAAACATAAAATATGGTTAAATTCATTAGGAGCATAATTATATACACATATTTATCTACATTACAGTGCCGTAAATATGGTTAAATTCATTAGGAGCATAATTATATACACATATTTATCTACATTACAGTGCCGTGTGGTTCCCGGCACCAAAACAAAAAAGAATAGGACCACTCCATCTCGTTTCCATGGATGTCGTAAAAGGCGACTAAGGGATAGGCTTACAAACTTGGGATTCTTTTTTAAGCGATGGGTTAGCAACCTGTCACTAATGGCATTAATTTTTTGAATCGGATTTTGGCTTAATGATAGAATCTCAATTCTATCATTAAGCCAAATAGCTGAACGTGGCCATTCGGTCTTTTCAAGACTGTTGGCTCTGTCTACCCCGCAAAGGATA
This sequence comes from Amyelois transitella, assembly GCF_032362555.1. Classification (NCBI taxonomy): domain Eukaryota; kingdom Metazoa; phylum Arthropoda; class Insecta; order Lepidoptera; family Pyralidae; genus Amyelois; species Amyelois transitella. The sequence continues at coordinate 2,785,612 of NC_083512.1, read as the reverse complement.
TAGACGTGACCATATTTATGTATGTATGTATGTTTATTTCCATCCTGTGCACTGAAAGTCTTATGTAGCTATTTTATTATTTGTAAAACCAGTTAAAATTACAAAATACAGTTTATAAATGCAATGGCATACAACAATATCATAAGCTGGGATGGTAACATCAATCAGAAAGTTCCGATTCAAGAAAACGACTATTCAATCCATCATTTTAGTTTATTTTTTACCAAGTTTTAGACACTTTCCCGAAGTGTGAGTTGCATGTTATATATTGAAAGAGATTCAAATTCAAATTCAGATTCTTAAAGATACGTTGAAGTTTACCTTATTTTCTTTGCTCTCGAATTTATTATTATATTATAATTTATTATCTCTCTTGTCTTGCTACGTGTAGTTTTAAACTTGGATACTTTTGCGATCTTAAATTATCTGAATATCATACATACATATATACGTACATATATCCCTTTCGGGGTAGACAGAACCAACAATCTTGAAAAGACTGAAAGGCTGTTTAGCGTAATGACGGAATAGAGACAGGTCACTAGCCCGTCGCATAAAAGAATCCCAAGTTTATAAGCCCAACCCTTAGTCATCCCTTACGACATCCATGGGAAAGAGATGGAGTGGTCCTATTCTTTTATTTTTAGTGCTGGGAACCACACGGCACTAAACACTTTGATTTTCAATTTCATCGTATCTATCCAGTGAGGGAAATATAGGTACGTGATATGTGTGGGTGTATTTTAGTGAAACCTGAATATGTTGCCAGCAAACTTATGTCGGCTATTTAGTAAAAACCGGTAAATTCATCTCGAGGGATAAGTAAAGCCAAGATAACACATCAAAAATACGAAACAGTACAAAAGCATGTTTATCCCTTAGTTGGTGAAATAATTCAATAGTTCTCGTTGATTTATTATTTCATAAACTCTACCCTTGAGAAACATTTAATTATGAAGTCGCCGGAAATGCCGTGTGGTTCCCAGCACTTTAGAACCAGTGATCTATATCTTTTCAAAGGAAACCCTTAAAACTTGAGATAATTATTGTAGACGATGTGCTAGCAACCTCAATTCTGTCATTAAGTCTAACATGGCGTTTCAGACTTTTCAAGACTGATGGCTCTATCTACCCCGCAAAGTATAATGATTTTATGTATGAGTCGCAGGCAATGCTAATATAATTTTATATAAAAAGAAAACAAATGAATGACGGTTATTGAAACTCAAATACATGTGTTAATAGCTGTATAAATTTGAATTTCGAATTCCCAACCAAAGAGGTGATATTTGTGATTAAAGTGGCCAGTACAAGAAAACGCCAATTTCACATGTAAGTATCTAATCCTAATCCAACACACTATACTTACCTTATCTAACCGGCGTTATTCCGTCTCAAGATTAACTATATTTAGTTAAAAACAGTAGCATAAACTATTGTGTTTTATGAAAATTCCGTTGCCGGTAATCTGTCATGTTTATCCTAAAAGATTAGTCCGTCTGATAGGTATCATTGTAATGTATATGTCGCACATGACGGAAATATACTATATTTATTACGTAGTAGTCAATTCGCGTCGATAAGATCACTGTGTCGTGAAAGTTTCTAGTATTGTATGGAGCGGTCGGTACAACGTAGGGTGCAGTTTTATAGAACACATTCATACTAATATCATCGGTGTTATCCGATTTTTGTAAATTATTAAAGAAAAAGTTCTTGATATTTGTTGATGAATTAATTAAATACAACTGGACACGTTTTGGGAAAATTTAGCACATATATGATTATAATAAGAACGTTATTCTAACATGTATCTGTTGCCTTCGATAGGAGGTGTTCATGTACTTTCAAATAAAGTTATGTTACGGAAAATATATAAAAAGAAAAGCAGCTAGAAGTTCACTTTTCATATACTAATTTCAAACTGCATTTTTTTTTAAAATAATTATATTATGTACTTTATATAATATATAATACAACTTAAACTCATCTGACAATCATCACTTTTTATTTGCGTTCTATTTGATAATCTTTTTTTTTTATTTGTGGCCAGTAACAAAACATAAAAAGGTTGCTTATTTTCTAGACAGGAGGCTGAAGTAGTCGGGGCAGATATTAACAAAAACGAGTAAATATATATCAAAAACGTGAAAAATATCTGTTTACTTCACAGCTGTATCACATGTTTACTAACATAGTAAGAGTAAAAGCAGATAAAAATAATGTGTTGAAATCAAAAAAGATTATTTGGTATGTTTTATTTTTGTACCAATGTTTGCCACCGAAGGTCTCAAGTGCTTACAATGCTACTTAATATATTAAGAATTTTGTAATAATAAATACATACATACATAAAATCATGCCCTTATTTCGAAGAGGTTGGCAGAGACATCTTTCCATTTGATAAAATAAATAATAATCATAAAACCGACGTCATAAAAGTTCGCAACAATGAAACTGCACTTTAAAAGCGTCAAGTAGGGCACTCTTTTCCTCAGTGCATCGGTGAAACCTATTACTAATTCATCAAATCAATACACAAATGCAGCTGTCACTTTCTTAAAGCGAAATTAGACGATAACGATCCAATGAGCGACAGTGGTCGAGTGGTTATGGTGTCCGACTAAATTTTAAAGTACCCAGGGTCAAATCCCATTGGAGCTATAAACCAATATCTCTTAGTTGTAAGCTGATTTTTTTACTGACTGACATGTTAACACTTAATCAGTATGAACCGCTGGGTCTAGATAAAAAAAGAAATGGTGGTCTTGAAATGGGATGGGTCTTGAATGGATTTCCCAAATTCCGACGGGTGCAGAACCTTTACAGAAAAAAAATTACCAAATTTCAACCAGTATATACATTTATTTAACTTGATTTTTTACATTATATGACACACATAAAAACTGTTCTCACCTTTTACAATGAAGATGTGTAAATTATCACAATATCATCCAAATAAGTACACACCTCTGTCGTTGAGAGGGTTAACCAAACGGAAGGGTTTCACATCCAGTTGGCCCCATGCATTGCAAAGTCCATATGGGACATTGAATTCATCCTGAAATATTAAAAAGGCATAGTGCTGTAAGTAAAAAAAAAATATTGCACTTCTAGCTTTTACTCGTAGCTTCGGCCGTAGTCAGCGCCACTTACATGCGCGAATTTAACGCCACCTAAACAATAAGCACTACAGGTTTTTCGCAAATACTCGTACCATGGGATTGGATGAAAAGTACCAAAGTCTTACTCTCCTATTTATCTCAGACTCCCAATTGCAAAATTTCAAGAATATTGGTTCAATAGATAACGCGTGAAAAGACACACAAAAAAGAGACGAAATTTTCAACTCCTATAAAAAAACAAAAAAACGCCACCTAAAAAAAAACATATTTTCACAAATGCTACAGGAACTTTTGGTTTTACCAGGACAGGTGTGTCCTTTTACAGACTCTTAGTTATAAATACGCAATTTCAAGAAGATAGCTTAGTTGATAACTAGTTAAGGGATAACAAACAAATAAACTTACTTTCGCATTTATGATATAAGTTGGAATATCATCAAGGGGTCTCTGATCCTGTTTAAATACGAATCAAATCAAATACCTAAAAGCAGTCATTAGAAACCAAGACTCGAAGATAAGGCGAATTAGTTTACTCAGAGGTATACTGATCCACACACATGCTTTCACGCACAATACTATCGTAGTTTCTGGCCCATTGCGTTTCAATATGAAGGTTGTATGGGTGACATATGGTTAAGATAACTATTGCTACGACTATAGTACGATAAGTTAACAAATTAATCTGAAAACACAAAATAAATTACGCGAACGTATCTATATAATATATGATAGCTATATAAAATAATTTATAAGCCCTACGTAAGCTTAATTTTAAAATATATCATGCGATTTATCCTCATCATAACTAATATAATCAATGCGAAAGTAAATTTATTTGTTTGTTTGTTACCTCTTCACGGGTTATCTACTGAATCTACTACTTCTTGAAATATCACGTAAGTATATGTAATTAAAAGTCTGGAGAAGAACAGAGAGTACGTCACCTAAGAGTGGCGTTTAATAACGTCGCTCTTAGGTGGCGTTTAATAACGTCGCTCTTAGGTGGCGTTTAATAACGTCGCTCTTAGGTGGCGTTTAATAACGTCGCTCTTAGGTGGCGTTTAATAACGTCGCTCTTAGGTGGCGTTTAATAACGTCGCTCTTAGGTGGCGTTTAATAACGTCGCTCTTAGGTGGCGTTTAATAACGTCGCTCTTAGGTGGCGTTTAATAACGTCGCTCTTAGGTGGCGTTTAATAACGTCGCTCTTAGGTGGCGTTTAATAACGTCGCTCTTAGGTGGCGTTTAATAACGTCGCTCTTAGGTGGCGTTTAATAACGTCGCTCTTAGGTGGCGTTTAATAACGTCGCTCTTAGGTGGCGTTTAATAACGTCGCTCTTAGGTGGCGTTTAATAACGTCGCTCTTAGGTGGCGTTTAATAACGTCGCTCTTAGGTGGCGTTTAATAACGTCGCTCTTAGGTGGCGTTTAATAACGTCGCTCTTAGGTGGCGTTTAATAACGTCGCTCTTAGGTGGCGTTTAATAACGTCGCTCTTAGGTGGCGTTTAATAACGTCGCTCTTAGGTAGCGTTTAATAACGTCGCTCTTAGGTGGCGTTTAAACCGTTATTTTTATTGTAGGTAGTGCTAAATTCAAGCAAGCAAAGCTGCGGGTAAACGCTTGTTTTCATGACCTGACCATACCCAAGAGTATGTTAGATAACAACAAAATTTAACTGGAGAATCAATTTGACTCATTTACATTTCGCATTGGGCGAAAGTGCTAAAACTCTTAACCACCTTATACAATATCCACAAAAAATCTATGGAACCTATTCCAAATTACCAGAAATCATACAGTATAGGCTTATAAACTTGGGATTCCTCTTTTAGGCGATGGGCTAGCAACCTGTCACTATTTGAATCTCAATTCTATCACTAAGCCAAACAGCTGAGCGTGGCCTATCAGTCTTTTCAAGACTGGTGGCTCTGTCTACCCCGCTAGGGATATAGACGTGATCATATGTATGTATGTATGTATGTATGGATACAACAGGTCCTACTTACCCTGTTCACTGGTAATGACTTTCCTCTCACGATCCACAGCACAGATTCCGTGCAAGGCGGAGTGGTGAGTGAGCCGTGGTAGACCACGTACTTTTGAAACGGAGGGCTGAAGAAACTCAATGGTTTAGGCGAAAGCTTTGTCTTCTCGGAAGGTGTATTAATTGATGTATTCAATAGCTCTGCCACTCCTGGGTGCGTTTCGTTTGAAAACTGGAATATTAATAGCTTTTACATACATGTACATATGTATGTGTGCATACAAATCACGTCTATTATCCCTGAGCCAACGGTTTTGAAAAGACCGATAGATAAGGCTACGTTCAGCTGTTTGGCTTAATGACAGGTTTCTTAAAGAAGAATCTCAAGTCCATAAGCCTATCCCTTAGCCGCATTTAACGCCATCCATGGAAAAGAGGTGGAATGGCCCTATTCTTTTTTATTCGTGCCGGGAACCACACGGCACTTTTTGATAGCTATTATTCATTCAGAAATAAATACCTTAAACACTTCTGCTAAATTAAAATTTTCTGTGACACAAAATGTTAACAGACCGTTAACAAGGTATTTCATGATGTCATTATTTTACAAAATTTAATTGCCAGTTGTCCAAAAAATCACCGTTGGCGACTTGAACCAAATCTGACACTCGTGTGACAACACCCATTGTTATTCTCGATGAAGGAATTTAAGGTAATAAATATATAATAATAAATTATTTTGTTTATGTAGAAATCTTTGTGTAAATATCTTTCTAAATATATATTTATTTGCAATCTCCTTTTTCTCTATCAACTAATTGTAGTTCATTTTTTATTTTTACTTGTTTACATTAAATATGATACTTAAAGCCATTATTTTTTCATTTATACAAGTATTTTTGTAAAGTTTTCGCATTCAGTAATTATCGAGTAGGCACGTGTTGCAGGAACATTTCCTGAATAAAATTAAAACAGAAATAAGCTAAAAGTTTGACAATAATTCTTTGTTTACATTTTGCCCCGAGCTATATTGAATATGGTACTTATAGTAATTTAATTTCAAATCTAGCAAAATTTATGATTACTTTTTCAGTTAATATATTTTTATCGCATTGTATATCCAAATCAATCACCTTTTGTGGATAATTAAGATATCCATAAATGTAATGTTTTGCGCTGTTATACATTAAAGCTATCGACATTACTACCATTGTATCAAGTGTCCACGATTCTGTGTCACTGTGACAATACCCTATCAGACAATACAAGTGTCTCGTCACACTTATCACTTCCATGGCGTTAGATATTTACATACACCCTGCATCCAACAATCGGTAGCCAAATGATTAACTTGGAAAGATCCGTTCAGATTATACACCAATTCGACGGAAGGTTTTATCAAGACTCCTTTAATTTGAATCAATGTCAGGATGAGCATTGAATGGATTTACTCGTTAAGGGTAAATGACAGAACGACTCTTGTGAACGTTTTATCTGATCAAGGAACGGAACAGAAGAGTGGGGTTTCTGTTACCGGTAATAAAGTTAAAAAAAGAACGAATGATACTTTATAGAAGTGTAAAAATAGACTGGGAATATTTAAATGTTATTCAGATACAAATAATCTCACTATTTATTTATTAATTTTATTTATTTAAACTTTATTGCACAAAAAAACAAAAATGTACGCCGTTTGTAATGTAATGCCGTTTGGCATTCTCTACCAGTCAACCAGCTGACCAAACAGAAAAAACTTTAAGTTGGTGGTGCGATAAAGTGCACATGCATACTGACAAAATACATACATTACAAAAAAAAAAATGCGTAAATACATACAAGATATACATACATAATATACACTATAAATACATACTTACATTACATTTTTAAAAAGGTAATAGAATCTTAATGGCTATTTGGCTTAATGATAGAATTGAGATTCAAATATTGACAGGTTGCTAGCCCATCGCCTAAAAAATAATCCCAAGTTTAAGCCTATCCCTTTAGTCGCCTTTTACGAAATCCATGGGAAAGAGATGGGAGTGGTCCTATTCTTTTTTGTATTGGTGCCGGAAACCAAACGGCACTGGTTTATTCTTATGAGTTTCAAATTGAAAAACAAAAACAGAACAAAACAAAGTCCTTTCAGGATCTTTGTGTTTGTGCGTTGTGTAAACGTAAACTTGTAGTTTACCACTGCGCCAGAGTAACAGTAAAATGGTCTGTAAAAAAATCTTTTCAAATGTTATTATTAAGTATGGCAAATAGTTGCAGCCGCTTTGGGGTGCCCTTACCATGTAAATATTGACGATACCTAGAAACGCCAGGGGATCACTGGAAGACCTGTTTACTGCGTCCTTGAAATCCCTGTACTCGGCTGATATGTGTAGAACCTGGAAATAATTGTATTATTATTTATGTGAGGCTCCATGATGAAATAGAAAAAGATTTTCGAAATTCGGACATCAGTACCTATAACGTATAATTAAATGTACTGCTGCTTTCAAACAGTTAGATATACATAGATACATAAAATCACGCCTCTTTCCCGGAGGGGTAGGCAGAGACTACCTCTTTCCACTTGCCACGATCTCTGCATACTTCCTTCGCTTCATCCACATTCATAACTCTCTTCATGCAAGCTCGGCGGTTAGTAGATGTAAGTGGAAGAAACGGCGAAACGAACTATACTGCAGCGTGTTCATCAGACAATTGTATCGCATTATGTATCATTCATAAAAAATCTTGTCATTTTCACTTAATACTGATATATATCATAATTTTCATGAAAACGAATTGTAAAACTATGGAAAAATCTATTCATTTCCAATACTTTAATACATACAATACATACTTTCTTCGGTGCCTCCTGGTTTTTTTTAAAGTAAATGTGACGTGAACTTATGATGAACCTAACCTGACTCTCAATAGGGTACTGCAAACCACTTATAGTATGTTCAGAAGGCCAATGAAGAACAAGGGAGTGGAAGACATATCTCCTATTGAATGCCGCCCCTCCATACACAAGAGGTCTATTCTGCTTTTTCCATTCCCCAAGAAGAATAACTGGAAAAAAAGGGTATAATTTATTTTTATAGACAGTGAAAGTCACCTCCATATACAAGAGGCCTATTCTGCTTTTTCCATTCCCCAAGAAGAATAACTGGAAAAAAGGGTATAATTTATCTTCATATATAGTAGAAGTCACTCAAGTGAAATGTTAAAAACATGGGATTCTTCTTTTAGGCGATGGGTTAGCAACCTGTCACTATATGAATTTCAGTTCGAGCTTCGGTTAAAATGCATGATGTGCATAAAAGGCACAGGTTCAAATCCCACCTTGGCCTCGCGTTTTCTAGTAGTTTATACATTATTTCATATTAAAATACAAAATATTATATTGTAAATTTATGATTTTGAAATTTTTTCAATGAAAAGTTTTTGAAGTAAACAGTTAAAAACAGAAGTATTTAAAATAACAAACAAATCAACAGAGTGATGATTCCACGAAAAAATTATTTCATACACAAACATGTTGTGAATTGTCAATACCGAGAAACTGTAACTAATACAGATTTTCATATCGAATACGTAGAGAACTACAAACTAGCTAGTGGACAGATGTAGTTTCTGCCTACCCTTCCGGGAAAGAGGCGTAAATTTATGAATGTATATTTATTAATTGTTATGTTTGGTTTAATTTGAAATTTATTTTTTTGTAGTACATTTTTGTGTTTGAAATATTGAGAAAACAATATCGTTAGGTACAAATGTTATTTTTCTATTCAATGAGAAAAATTATAAAACTAGAAACAGCTGTAAATTAAAGAGTTTTTGGTATGATGAGCAACGTGACAAATGCACGCACGTAAATATTAATTTTTTTTTATTTAAAAAAGTTTTTCATCATATGGTCTATTCTTCTATCGCAAAGACACTACTAAGCCAACCAAAAAATGGGCGAGGACAATGTCACAACACAACAGCATTTGTATTTATTTTCTCCGACATGTTTATCACTTCAACCCACATCCAGTGAACAGACAGACAAACCGGGCTTATTAGTAGAGATTGCAGTCATGTTGACTTTTTATTTGACAAGGGAAACTTCTTTGCTCATTCATATTTTTTTTACGAGACACTAAAATTACACAAATAACGATGTTTATGTTTCCGGAACTAAAAATAGAAAACTCCGTCATTTTCCTGTAGATATCGTATGAGACAACTAAGGGATTTTTTTCTTGCACAATAGTCTAAGTCGGGATAGGTTTACTGTTAACTTAGTCATGGAGGTCAGATGATGTAAGAAGTCATTCTACTGGCATTAGTCCCGTTGCGTCCACGCCTGGAGACGAACGAGAGGTCCGCCTTTGACTACGATCCTATATTTAGTAAGACCCTGTTTCAAAACGTCTGACCTATGCAGAGGAACCTAACCCATATTGAATCACGGCTTAAGATATTTTTCTTCACAGTAAGATCACACAGATTAGCATTCAAACTAATCTACATAACTCAAAAAAGAGCCAAAAAGCTGATCTGTCTGTCAGTTTTTTCAAGACTGACTTTGTCTACCCCGCAAAAAACAGAGTTATGGTTTAAACCATGCATCACTTTTATCTAGTGTCTTAACCGACTCTTTATAATGACTAGAATTTTCTTATTCTAAAACTAATCATACTGAACCCTAAAAATACAAACTTGCGACCTTTCTTACTCATTCTTAGAAAGCAAACAATGTTTTGTCTGCAGATAGATTGGTATAATTTTCTTGAGAGGACGAGATAGCGTACCGTCTCCTAATTATAATGCTTATAGTCAATTTCAATTTGTCTCAACTAGCAAGATATTTTCAGAGTACCTAGGTCATTTAATCGAGATAAAACCCGACAGTTAATTAGTCTTATTTGCTCATTATCTTGGTACCTATATATTTTTATTAAACATAAGATTCGCAATGAAGTTTCCATTCTCAACAAAATCAGAATGAGACTTACGAGTAGCTAGTACTAATTAATACTGAGACGAGTTTGTTGATCTTTAAAGAAATAAATCTGTATTGAAGTTTTAATTATTCCCGGGATGCGCTCGTCTGAGTACTGCCTTGTATTCAATCAAAATACTTATCTCACATTTTTATCCCTTACGAAATAGTCAGAGCAGCGTACTGCTTAATAGCCAAATGCTGAAATTGAAATTCAGATAGTAACAGGTTTCTTAGCAAAAAATATACAATGCAACCGGAAAGATTAAGTCTTTGCCTGCCTCTCCAAGAAAGCGACATGATTCAAATTTTAAATTCAAATTCAAAAATTATAATTAGGTATAGGTACATATACATTAAGTTTTCGATTAATCATTAGTTAGCAATTTTTGTAATAATTACAAGGCTAGGCGAGGCTACAAAATGTATTAATAAATAGTTTTTCGTCCATGTCGTCAATATAAGTGGCTTGCATTTGCATCCGGAGTTCGAGTCAACTTAGCAATCAGGTCGTCTGACCACAAAATGGGTGATTCCTACGCTGACGTTACCCGCTATTCTAAAATCTGCCTCATCGGTAGTTTGTTAGTTACTGGTATACGTTTCGAAGTAAGAACGTTGGTATAAAAATGATTCGTCTACAATATAAGTCATCTTCATTTTTTATCTCTCTCTTTCTCTCTCTCTCTCGTCTTTCCTTCCACAACGATGGTTTATGCCCAAGGACCACTTTCGACCTATCACCAATTCGCCAGATTTTAGGCGTCGTCAGTTTTGAGCGTATCGGCTTGCATATCATATGAGTATTGCAACGTCTAGCCAGGATATCTTCGGCCTGACAGAAAGACTTCTGTAAGACGTCTCCGTCTTTTTACTTTCTGAATTTTAGCCAACTGCGCAGAAAACTGCGTGCATTTCAAGAGGACGAGTTAAAAGTACCTACAAAATGTATTTTTTACTAGTGGATCCGTTTTATTTTAATTACTATCTATTCTATTCTGATCCCCCGTTCAGTGCGGACAAAATGTAATAATAATAATGAACAGAGGATCCGTTTTGGTAGTCAAGCGGTCAAGACTGCTGGCTCTGTCTACCCCACAAGGTTTATAGACGTGATTTTATAAACGAATGAATGAATTCCTGTAATTAGAATTCGTTGTATGACAATAGAGCAAAATTTAAAACTACTCAAATCAGCTTTAAATTTCAGTAAGCTTAGAACTTTTTGTCCGTACTCAGGTAAAAGCTCCAGCCAGCCTGTTGGAATTAATGCATTTATGTGGCTTTGGTTTTGAAGGACTTTTTCTAGGTTCCCATTAGAAGCAAAAAAAAGTTTTGAAAAGTTTCAGTGGAGAATTCAACAGTGATATATTTTCTCGTTATGTTCTGCACTTTTAATGACTTTTTTACATAAATACGGTACAAACTGGATCTGAGATCGTTGGTGGTGAAACGGTTAAAAAAAAAAATAAAAAGTATAATAAGCACAGGTTTAAATCCTGCTATCGTGCATCAATAAATACTGATGCTCTTAGTGATGGGAAATATTGTGATGAAACGCGCATATTCTGACAGCTAGGTTTGCAACTATGATCTTTACCTACAAAGTTTGCAAAGATCAGATAGGAGTCACTTCTTGTAAAAACCTATATATAATCACGTTTTTATCTCTTGCGGGGTAGACAGCAAGAGATAAAAACGTGATAGTCTTGAAAATATTATAAGGCCACGTTCAGTAAAATAGCTTATGATGGAATTGTGATAGGTTGCTCACCTATCGCCGCCAGGAAGAGTCCCAAGTTTATAAGTCTTTCATTGAGTCGCCTTTTACGACCTCCATGATGGGAACGATATGGCGTGGTCCTCTTCTAAAGTACTGGGAACCACATGGCAAAAAAACCTGAAAAACCCAACTTACCACATCAGAATACCATACGCAGGTAGCCTATGGTATTCTGATGTATTATTGCAGAAACAAAACTTTCAATGGTTTGGTTTGGTTTCTATTCGGGTGTATTATTGTAGCAAGAAAACTTTCAATGGTAGCTTTCTTCGCTTTTTTGTGCTCATATAAGCGAAGAAAGCTACGATTGAATGCTATAACTACATAAATGTCTAACTTATAATATCGAAAAAAAAAGACAACGAATCAAAACAACAAGAAAAAAAATAATGGTATACCTCTTTTCCCATCATTCTGTAAGCTCATTGAAGTAGGTCTTGTATCGTAATTGATGAAGAGTAGTTTTTTTGCTTTAGAATTGACCAATCCTCTCGCCGGCAGATTGACAGGTGACTGGGATCTGCCACCGCAGCTTGGGAATGCGATGGACCAATTCACTTGATCTTGAAAGTAGAACATCAATATGTAACTCTTGTGTATGTTGAAAGATTGTTACTTACATACTTTATAAAATCACGCCACTTTCCCGGAGGGGGAGGGTAGAAACTACATCTTTCTACTTGCCACGATCACTGTATACTCTTTTCGCTTTATTTCGAGTATTCTTCTCAGGTCATCCTTAATTTGATCAAGGTACGTTCGTCCAGGCCTTCCATCTCTTTCTTTCCATTCACACTCTCCTTGTGTATTTGCTTAGTTAACCATCATTCATCCTCTGGACATGACTAAACTTTTTTAGCATAACTGAGAGGCTGCTAAACAAAATTAGCTAAACATATTGATTGCATAGGAAGCTGATAATTTTGATAAGTTGCTCCTTGAGGTAAAAAGTATAGTGGAACATTAAGGAAACTTTATGCCTAAATTCACACGGTAATGGGACTTAAACGAGATTTCAATTTACCCAGCCAGAGCTGCGCATATTAAAGTCAAAAGCTTTGGGGAAAATCTAGTGAATGAATAAATAAGCATTAAAAAATGTTAAAGTGCTTAATGTTTGTCTCTTCATTCTCTCGGAGAAAGAAAATTTTCAATGATATACATACGAGTATGTATTTTCACAAATTTCAATTCAAATTTTACGCCGGGGAACAGAGTAAAATTTAACTTGCAAAATTTGACCTTAACCGGCTAACAAACAATTAACGCAAGTTAAATATTTGAGCATTCGAAAACAGGGAAACAATGGCTGTTGTAATTCAATCACTTGCAGATTTTATTATCATCAAAAATATGTTTCATGGACAAAAAGTTTCAATAGTTTAAACACGTATTTATTATGACGTTACCTTTATATTCCCAGTTATCTGGTGAAGTTCCTGAAGCAGAAAAAAAGCGTTTTAGAATATGTAAGGATCATGATATTTTAATTTTGGAATGGGTTGATGAAACATCTTGATGGCGGTAGTCTCATTTGCATCCTCCTGGAGTATTTTAGGGGCCGCTCATGACCATGATCCAGGTATGTTTGTTTGGGTATTTTTATCGAGTATATCCACTAGATGACATGTTTTGGATCGCCCCGGTGTGAGGATTGTGAGTCACTGAAATAAAATACTACACTCAATTGTCCGAATATCACCGGGGTGATACATTTACAAAGTGAATTGAGAACACTAAAAGTAAACTTTATGCACTCGGTGTACAAAATCTATGCAAATAGGTATAGGTGATAACCCAGATGTATTTATATAAAAACTCATCTCAATAATTTCTTCACCTGAATAGCTTTTCTTTCACCTATCTCGATAAGTACTCTATGATATTAAGATTATTATTAAAATAGTACTCGGTACAAAAATTACTTACCACGCCTATACGATGACCAGTATAAACCATCTCATTTCAAGACAATTATTTAAAAAACATTATTAAGCTTTTAGGATAACCATTATGATAATGTCTAAATGATAAACATCGCGGTGTCATTATAAGAGTTAAAATGACTTTTAAAAGCGAAATGATAACGCTGTAAAGTTATAAAGTACCTGTCAGATTAGCCTTAACAGGTGGCTGCTTATGTTTCTTGTGAAAAATGTTTCGAAATCCCTGAAAATATTAAGGGAGTGAAGACAATTTAATTCTAATGCCTAATATATCATAATAGGAAAGTAAAGAATGCCGTGTAGTTCCTAGCACCAATAGAAAAAAGAATAGGAATATTCCATCTCTTTACCATGGATGTCGTAAAAGGCGACTTACGGATAGGCTTATGTACTTGGGATTCGTCTTTTAGGCGATGGGCTAGCAACCTGTCACTATTTGAATCTCAACTCTATCGTTAAGCGAAACAGTCAGTCTTTCAGTCTTTTTATGACATGTTGGAATATAGACGTGATTGTATGTTATGTTATGGAAAAGTAAAGTCCATTAGTTCAATTCTTCTCTTCTATTTTCCTATCGGCAATAATGACCCCCCCCTCCCTTTTCTCATCTTTGAATAATCACAGTTACACAGTTCAAGGGTTAAGCTTCGGGGCGTGATACGCTTTCTGATAATCTGACTTGTCTTTGACATCCAAAATTTTGAGGCTATTGATAATAAGTTTACAGCCATATTCCGCTGGAAACATTATCTTTAGCCACCTCAAAATAAGCTTTAGCCACGTCAAAGCACGATAGTTCAGATTCCTTCAAAACTTCTATGTTCATATTGGCAATTGTAACTAAAGCTCTAAATAAGATTAATTTTCGAACTGCAATATACAGAAAGTCTCACATAGGAGTTATGATGCGTGTGAAGCCGCGGTCAAAACCTACTTTTTAATAAGATGTCGCATGTAAAAAGTACTGACTTACATTGTGACTTAGATCTTGTCTATAGGTTCTGATTGGATCGGTACGAAGTAAAAATGGGTACTGTGTTGGTAGGTGGAAGACCCAAATCGTTTTCGGCTGAAAGAAGAATAAAAATGAGAGAACACTCATCATTCTTAGCTATGAAAGAAAGTCATCTTTACCATCTTTCTTGCTTTAGACTTATTATAAGACAAAAGCATTACTCAATTATGAGGTAGTTATTGCTTTCATGGCTAGCCATAGCGGCAAAATTAAACAAATATCGTGAACATATCATCATCATATGCCGTGTGCACTATCTTTCCATGGATGTTGTAAAAGGCGACTAAAGGATTCTTCTTGCATGTGATGGGATAGACACCTGTCATTATTTGAATCTTAATTTCATCATTTAGCCATACATGGCCTTTCAGTCTCTCCAAGACTGTTGGCCCTGTTTACCTCGCAAGGGATAAAGGCGTTTTCGCAGAAAAATTCGCTAACTAGCAACATGGTAAATACCTAACAAGCACGCAATATTTTCAAATTTGAAATTTCAATTTATTGAGGAAATTCCTATTCTGTGAACGTCTCAGTATAGTGGATACTTACATCACTTTATATTCACTCTACAGTCTCATATAAAAATAGGATTCAAGACAATAAAAGTAGGGTTTGGTGGGTATTTCAGGTTTTTCCTGTTTTATTGTGTTAGTTTTATGTTCTTCGATATTCTCTTAAGTTCAAAGATGACCTGATTTTATTAAATTCTCTTGTATTTATCAGATTTGTAAGCAAAATTTGCTATCGTGAGAATACCAGCATTTTGGTATTATCTATACTAATATTATAAAGCTGAAGAGTTTGTATGTTTGTTCGTTTAAAAGCGCTAATCTCGGAAACTACTAGTTCGAATAGAAAAATTATTTTTGTGTCGAATCGTCCATTTATCGCGGAAGGCTTTAGTCTTTATAACATCACGCTGTAACTTTTAAGAGCGAAGAAATAATAGAAAATGTAAAAAATAAACGGAAAAAATTATACATCCTTGAGAGCTTCAATGATGCCCAAAATAACTTTTAATTTAATTTTAATTCAATATGTTATGTCATGTTGCGGTTGTGTGTGTTAAAACTTGACTTTTAGTACCAGTAACATAAAACTATGACGTTACAGCTTATGATATGACTTTAAATAGGATGTCAATGATTTTTTATTAACTAGAAAATTTCAGTATATGTAACTGACGAAAACTTACACATTCTTGATGTCTCAATGTTACTGCTTAGCAATTAACGTAACTTCAAAACTCAATTTCAATGTTAGAAAAATAATATCATATGTGAGATAAATAAATAAATATAAATATATACGGGACAAATTACACAGATTGAGTTTGCCTCGAAGTAAGTTCGAGACTTGTGTTACGAGATACTAACTCAACGATACCATAATTTATAACAAATATTTATATAGAAAAACATCCAAGACGCAGACCAATTAGAGAAAGTTCGTTCCTCATCATGCCATGTCCGGGATTCGAACTCGGGACCTCCGGTGTCGCAGACAAGCGTATTTACCGTTGCGCCTCAGAGGCCGTTAAGATGAAAATACTCGTAAAAGGATGATTAAGTTTTATTTATTTAACAATTTATATTTTTTACACAGTCCAAATCATTTAATAACCACTTAATCTGCAAGACCACGAACTGTTAAATTTTATTTGAAGTATTAAAGTGCTAAATTTTTCAAAATTACTTGAAATTTTAATAAAAGCTTGTCTTAAAATTACATTTTACTTAAAAGTTTAAATCGGAGTTGATTAAAGATTTCATCAGTCTCAGCTGCAAAAGTCCGATCTTTTTTTAGAATTACAAATACACCTGTATTTTTTAAAGAAAAACAAAATAACCCGCTACGTTTATAAATTACTATTTTACCCTCTAAACTATCGGCACCCTTTATATCTGCCTATTTATTACGTCTTTTCTCTTAAATTTGCGTAATCTCGATTGTAATTTCAGCTGTTAGATAAAAAAGAAATCCTTGTCTAATAAAACCATCAAGTAATTAATATTTTTGAAGCTCTGCAAACATTTCGATATATCCATCAGATTTAATTTTAACGCGTGCTCGGAACTAGCGTTTCTTGGGAAAGTAGGTTTGTTCATAGTGTTGTCGCATTGCGTGGGAAAACCTGTAATATACATACATATAAACAAGTCTATATCCCTTGCGAAGTAGACAGATCCATCAGTCCCGGTTCTATTCTAAAGTGCCGTTAACCACACGGCACCAAGTTGCAGGAAACCACATACAGAAGTAACGAAAATTCAAATTTTAAATAAACCAACAAATTTTGATGTTTTGATTTCTTTAATCAAAGTCAAATTCTGACTATCCTCACATTAATGGTGTTAGCATCAATTCTGGTAATGAAGACTTACCCTTCCATATTTAAGGCGGTCTTTAGCTTCGTTCTCCAGTTGTTTCTGTATATCATCAGCATCGTCCAAAAGTGTGTTAGCTCTGGGACTTGTCTGGTCTGAAGTTTCTCCTTTAAAAATTCCTTGAAATATGTATTATTGTTTTCAATTGATTAGAGAAACAGATTAAATAGAAGAAGACGGGTTGTTATCTTTAATTTGTTAATTGCTCTAACGGCTGATGGGATGAACATGTGAGAGGCCTTTTCCAAACGTTGGGATCCAAAAAGAATAAGCCAGTAAAAATGCAATTTTTATTTTTTAAGAAAGAATTTTTTTTATTTAAAGAGAAAGAAATTGTTAGGGATTTTAGGTGAGGCTCATTCAAGTTTCTTGAGTATCCAAGGCAAACCAATGGCCTAATACGATGGCATAGATAAAACAAGTAAAATCCCGACATCATAATTGATGAAAGTACCTACCTATAACCTAGCTAGTGGAAAATATTTCTGATATTAAACATATTGGTAAGCTGTGTGTGAACACGGGCCTGAAAACTGAAATTTAATCAAAAACTTCAAAGCCCGGTCGAAAAACCGATAGGAAAATCTATAGTTTTAATAAAAATTCTGTTAAAATTAAAAGTATTCTTGTAAAGGACTTTTAGTACAAAATATAACGCATTTTTAATTTATTCCATTACATTTGTATAACAAAAATTGATTAAAAGCGTCCTAATTACTTTAAACATCGAGTTTAAGCGGTTGCACCCTCCACCGCAACGTGTCGGAGCCCGGGGCCCTTCTTCCGATTTGTCTATCTCTTCCGATTTCTTTGTCCGGTCAAGTTTATCGGAAGCTATCTGGAGAACAAATGTCTGCCCATGCCGCCTCCTCCGGGCCTAGGTAGAAGGAGCAAGCCAAAAAATCTTGGCTACACGTTACGAAAGATGATATGCAAGCCAATGGACTTAAAACCTGGGGACGCTAGAAAACGGGACAAAGTGAGTGAGAGTGAAAAAGCGGACCTCGGGCCTTGAAACACTTCCGTGGAGGGTGGAACTAAGAATTTGCAAAAATGAGAGACAGAGAGATATATTGTCTTCTCTTCAATGTTCTCATTTTATATCTACGACACTCATATCATCCTTCCCGATGTATAGCCACGCCATCTTCGGTCTTAAAGCATGTATGCTTTAAGACCTAAAAAGTACACTTGTCACAAGATACCCTGTAAGGTAGAGCACATTTGTCACTCGGAAGATTATTATTGAAACTAAACATTATTTCTTGAAACAAACAAGTTTATCTGCCATTACTGATTTATATATTTATAACACATCTATAAAATCTGGGCATCATTAAATTTATATTGGTAACTATAGCACCAAATAACTATTACGGAGCAGGCAAATCAAAAGAACAGGTCGCAAGTTGAATTCTTCAACAAAAATAAAAGTGCAGTTAACTTATCTTAGGTACCATTAGTTTAGGAATAAATGATGCAGAAAACAATAGCATACAAAATAGGTGTAACATCGGCAAACTCATTTTTTGAACAAAGATAATGGCGCCGTACCTAAACGAGTAAGCCTGCTATTATGCATGGTTCCAACTACGAAATAATTCATTTTAGATTTAAATTTTATTTTCCATATTATTTTGTAAGTTTATAGTTTGGATTATGGGTTTGTTAATACAAATTCGAAATTTTTATTTATTATTATGGGATATTTCAAATACCCCCTAATAATTGTCATATCTCTATAGCACATTCGATGCCACGTGATGAATGACAGAGTCACTTGATGAATGACCGAGTAACGTGGGGCCTGACCGAGTCGCGTAATGACAGAGTCACATGAAGACTGACCGAATCACGTCATGACCGAGTTACTTGAAGGCTGACAAAGTTACGTGTGAACAAGTCGAATCATGACTGAATACTACGCACTTTCACCGGATTTTTTTAACTTAATCTCTTTTCTTCACGATTTAATTTCCATGAAAAACGATTTCTTTCCTCGATACATTCGAGTTGCCATAGTACGATGACACAATCTCTTAAACGCTGATGTTTGCGCACGTGGCGACGCGACATGGAGATTTTATTACGAGCTCACAGCGTTTATTTCAGAAACTACACTAGTGTTAGCAACGCTAAAATTCATCATTAATTATAATTTTTTTTTTTCTAAAATGTTTCGCACTGAAAGCTGAACTTGGCCTTTGAGTCGTTGTTAGTCATAAATTTGGTATATACGAGTACTTTTGAATTTTTTTATCCATGAAATATATTTTTAATGTTAATAAAATCATAGGCAAATTTCGCATTTACAGCAATTTCCAGATAAAAACATATATTTTTATCTGGAAACGTATTCAAGATTTCACATTATGCGGTCGAGTTAAAAACAACTTGGCAAGAAAAACAGAAGCTTTTCTTCTTTACTACAACAAAAAAAATCTATAATAAAACTAAAGTTGGAAGCGGGATTGTCGAGACAGCTGGCATCTTACTTGCAGTACCAAACTAACTTTCAGGGGTGTCAAACTGACGCAACTTGAAAATACATGAACCACATCGACTATACTAAGTAATAAAGAGGTAAAAAATTTATTACATACATTAGAGAAAAAATGAGTGCATTTTTATATTTCAAAGTACAATCATTGCCACTAAACTTATTTTGCCAGGTATAACATAACATATATATGTACCGCGAGGTCTAGTCGTCTGTTTCCAAATTTGCACTCTATATCATAACTGGAAAAGTTTCAAATATTTTATATATAAGTTTTCACAGGCGTTATCTTTCATATCTTCCTTATTGTCGCATATGTTCTTCTAATTCCCCCGGGACTATCGCCCGTTGGATGATGAGTAGCATTCGTCTAGTTCAGACGTTATTTTTATAGACCACAGAAGCCCCTGACATTTACTACGGAGGCGATTTTGCGGAAAGAATTGCTAGCAATATATTCGACTTTACTTGTCTTTCAACTTATCTTTTGTAAAAGTGCCCCTTTTTCAGTTATATACGGAAGTATGTCATTGAGTGGGTTGTGAGACGAATCTGAATTACTTTGTTTACCTCTTATTTTAACTGTCTTTTCACTGGTTAAATTTGAATGTCACCCTTAATTTAAGGAGCTGGTCTATCAAAGGGCGCCTTCAATTTAAAACTTATCTATACTAAGTTAAATTCGGCGAACTATATTATATAGTTGTAACTAGCTGTCCCGGCAAACGGTTGTTTTGACATATAAATAATTTTTAAGTAGTTTCTAGTAAAAAAAAAATGTTAAGAGTGGAGAGCCCTTGTCACTTAGGGGTATGAAAAATAGATATTGGCCGATTCTCAGACCAACTCAATATTCTCACAAAATTTCATAAGAATCGGTCAAGTCGTTTCGGAGGAGTATGAACGAACATTGTGACACGAGACTTTTATATATAAGATGACGTAGAACCCTACTTTCTTCTTCCTAACTATATTCCCGGTTGCATCCTCACCACTCTGGAGAGAACCTGGGATAAGCTCTTAACCATGGATCCTGGATTGGGTGAGTCAGGTTTTTACACAAAACGACTCCCGTCTGACCTCCGTAACCTTTGCAGGTGAACCTGACCCGTATTGAATCATATGTTTACACATCCCGTTGCCTGAATGTGCAGGTTTCCTCACGATTATTTCCCTCACCGTAAGAGCATCGATTAGTTATCAAACTAATGTACATAACTTCGAAAATAGTCATTGGTACATGGATTCGAACTTCGATTCGGTGCCTTTATGCGCAACTATTCGACGACCGACGTAGATACCTACTCTATTTGCCTCCAATTTCACGAAAGCAATTTCCTGGGCATAAACAAAGTCAAACTAAAAGTTGTTTAAAAGATAGAACATCATTGTTTCAGCCGTAGGACGTCCACTGCTGAACATGGGCTTGACTTTCACAAGGATTTCCTTAAGAAAAAGATCGCAAACTTAAATTCTCTGATAATGATTCTGACAATAAGCTTTTGCTGGACAATAACTAGTTGTTCCCGCAAAGAAATGCGGCAAATAGATAAGTCTCTGTCTGTCACTTCTGGGCAAGACATATCTTGTCCATTGAACATTATGTTATGACCCACATAATTTTCCGTTCCAATGTTCATGTAATGACGAAATATGCCTTATTTCTGTAAGCTCCGCAGGTTCTTATTTTATGAACTAGCTATATTATCTGTGCTCGCGACTTCGTCTGCGTGGAATTGTTATTTTGGTCATCATTGAAGCCCTTAAGGATACATAATTTTCCCCGTGTTTCACATATTCCATTATTTCTTTGCTTCTTATAGTTGCAGCGTGATGTTTTAAAGCCTAAAGCCTTCCTCGATAAATGGTCTATTCGACGCAAAAAGAATTTTTCAGTTCCTGAGATTAGCGCGTTCAAACAAACAAACTAAATACATACATATGGTCACGTCTATATTCCTTGCGGGGTAGACAGAGCCAACAGTCTCGAATAGACTGAATGGCCACGTTCAGCTATTTGGCTTAATGATAGAATTGAGATTCTAATAGTGACAGGTTGCTAGCCCATCGCCTAAAAAAGAATCCCAAGTTTATAAGCCTATCCCTTAGTCGCCTTTAACGACATCCATGGGAAAGAAATGGGGTGGTCCTATTCTTTTTTGTATTGGTGCCGGGAACCACACGGTACAAACAAACAACAAACAAACTCTTCAGCTTTATAATATTAGTATAGATTACATCATCAACTTACCTAATTGTGAATTAACCTGATTACTGAAGAGAATTGAACAGCACAAAAATATACGAAAGTTGCTCCATGTAATGTACATTTGTTAATCTTATTTGTATTTATATAGTATTATGAACGCGTAATTATAATTACACCTTTTTACTTGACAATAAATGTCAGTAATTCTCTTTTTTTCTGTGTCAAATTCATAGAGGTATCACAAACTCCTACTATCTTAAAGAATTTAATATTGCATAGATTTAAAAATATCTGTATTTAAAATGCCTCTGATGTATGGGTGATGTAAAAATTACAGACTACCAATTTTCCGCTTTTTGAAAGAAAAAAAAAATATTTGGTGCAAATGGTGATATTACATTGTTCATAATATTAAAAATGAAAAATTTCGTGATGCGACCAAAAGGGTTTCCACTCTACATATGCATGTGTAAGATGAAGTTACACAATGCGGTGATATTGGAAGGAACGTTCATACGAGGGTGGTCAAAAAATGTCTTTCATCTTTGTTAGGCCGGAAAGTTTTCATTTCCAATATTTTTTTTTGTTTTCATAACAAAGATGCTAGACATTTTTTCGGATTTTTTCTCCGCAAAAGTTCACGAACGTGATTGCCTCTTTGCATTGCATTCATCAAGTGCAAACTTACATTCTCCTTCACAGTAAGAGCATCCGATATGTTACCAGCGGTTCCGAAATGGTACCAGTTTTTTTCGCGAATGAACAGCGCGACGTTCGGTGTGTTCCTGTGTTGGTCACGTCTATATCCCTTGCGGGGTAGACAGAGCCAACAGTCTTGAAAAGACTGAATGGCCACGCTCAGCTATTTGGCTTATCTAATGATAGAATTGAGATTCAAATAGTGACAGGTTGCTAGCCCATCGCCTAAAATAGAATCCCAAGTTTGTAAGCCTATCCCATAGTCGCCTTTTACAACATCCATGGGTATGGATATACTTTACCTGTATACCACATAATTATGTGTATGTATGTAATTTTAACTTATGATGTTATTCCAATTTCAAAGCTATATTACTGCAAACGTTTATGAGAATCCTTTGAAAAGTTTTGGCGTGAAAGTGTAATAAACACCCACACATCCCTCAAAACTTTCGCATTTATAAATAATAATATATTATAGTCAGATGCCTTTCAAATTAATCAAAACGCTACTGAAAACGTAATTTAAATACAAGAATTACCTGCGGGTTAAATTGACTAAAGGTTCAACTTGAGATTTAATCTGAAAGTAAGTAAAGATGTCGTCGACTTTTAATTTTCTTTGCAGTTGAGGGAAATTCCTCTTGTATTTGTATTTCATGTTGGAGAGAAACTGAAGTTTAACATTTCCGTCTTATATATTGAGTTCGGTCATGCAATTTGTGAAATGAATTTGAATTTACGATTAAGTTTCCAAAGATACGCGGAGCTTTTGTTATAAATGTATGTTAGGAATTTGAATCTATTTAATAAAATACTAACTGATCGATGTTACAGAAATCCTTGAAAGTTATTGGAAAAAAATTGATATGTAGGATCTGTTTAAGACAAACAGATTTTTTATAAACATAAAATCACGTCTATATCCCCTGCGGGGTAGACAGAGTCAGTCTTGAAAAGACTGATAGGCCAAGGTCAGCTGCTTGGCTTAATGATAGAATTGGGATTCTAATTGTGGCAGGTTGCTAGTCCATCGCCTAAAAGAAGAATCTCAAGTTTAAAAACCTATCACTTAGTCGCATTTTACGATATCCGTGGGAATGAGACGGTGTGGTCCTATTCTTCACGGCATGATTATTCAACTTGTATAAATAGCGTTGGATTTTATTCAAAGATCAAAGGTTGCCATTCGTTAACATTGTTTATGTTACAAAGCGAGAAATATCGTTCAGTTATCTGGGGTTTTATCCCTTAATCAAGCAACAATGCCAGGGGTATTATCTAAAGCAATTATTTTTAATTTATTGCATAGTAGCTGTTGCCTGCGACTTCGTTCGGTGTAAAAGTTCAATAAAATCTTATTAAAATAAATCTCAAAACAAAAAATGCTGAGTTCATTTAATGTCCCCTTACAAAATTTTATACACCAGTTCCTAAGTTGAACCAAGTCTACTAAATCTAAAAAAAAAAACATTCAAATCGGAGCAATAGTTTTCGCGTAATACCAGAACATCCTCAACACCTATGCACCACATACACACGAGGTGATATGTTGTACCTACAAACATACAGACACACAGACGGAAAATCTAAACATTATACGAGTATTTTTGCTTTTATTTTAAATAGATATCCCATTTAGAGTTTTTTAAAGTGTCTTTCAAGTACATACATCGGTCACCTTCTATTTTATTATATGTATAGATTTATGAAAAAAGTAGGTATATAATTATAGACTTTGAAGATTCATCATCGTTCTGGTCCTATTTTGTGGTGGATTGCCCGTGCGGAGTGAGGAGTGGAAGTGCCCGGCGTCACCATGACCCTGCATTGGGTGAGTCAGGTCCGAAACCAATAAGTCTGCATTAAAAGAGTTATGATTGTGGATGAAGCGAAAGAAGTATGCAGGGATCGTGGCAAGTGGAAAGATGTGGTCTCTGCCTGTCCCTCACGGAAAGAGGCGTGATGATTTATGTATATATGCAGATTTTCACATAAAGCGACAATCTGATCTCTGCAACCTTTTTTTATATACGAGACAAATTACACAGATCGAGACTTGGGTACGAGATACTAACTCAACGATACTATATTTTATAATAAACACTTATAAAGATAAACATCCAAGACCCAGGCCAATCAGAAAAAGTTATTTTCTCATCATGCCCTGGCCGGTATTCGAACCCGGGACTTCCGGTGTCACAGACAAGCGTACTACCGCTGCGCCACAGAGGCCGTCACTTTAGCGGGGAACCTTACCAGAAATAGTTCACGGTTACACATCCAGTTGCCTGAATGTGCAGGTTAACTCACGATGTTTTTCCTCACCGTAAGAGCATCGGTCTGCACTCAAACTAATGTGCATAACTCATAAAAGAGTTATTGGTACATTACCAAGATAGGATTTGAACTAGTGCCTATACAAACATCTCAACATGACTGTATTTTTTGTGTTCTTTTGTATGTACAATAAAGATACTACAAACAAACATCTCATATTTATAAGAGTGCCATAACTATATTCATAACTAAAAAAAGAGTCATACCTCATAATCAATAATTTACAGTATTTGTTAGATTTTTCAGAATGACTGTCCCAGCAAACGTTGTTTTGCCATATAAATAATTTTTAAGTAATTTCTAGTTAAAAATATGTTAGGGGTCGACGACCCTTATCACTAAGGGGTATGAAAAATAGATGTTGGCCGATAGTCAGACCAACTCAATATGCTCACAAAATTTCATGAGAATCGGTCAAGCCGTTTCGGAGGAGTACGGGAACGAACATTGTGACACGAGCATTTATATAAAATGATATATGAATAAGAAGATACTGTCACTAATTCAATCACTCATGATTACGGTCATTATTGTTCATGGTGCCAATTACTACATGCAACTAGCGTCAAAGAAAACCATGTGCTTATTAATTAGTCAATACTGAAGTTAATTCATCCATACTAGACCATGGATATACTATATATATAGGATAAATTATACGTATGGTATAACATACATAAAAAGAACAAGAACCGCAAGTTTATTAACTTCCTACGACATTTATAAACTTTCGTAGGATTCTAAACGTAAGATGAATTGTATTATCTACTACAGTATGAGATAACTTTGTCCATACTGTATTATAAAAAATGTTTTTTTATATATGTAGCGATTAAACTCATTTAGACGACCAATTTAGACGATTTTTTTTAAAGATTCAGAAAAGACTTCTGGAAATTCTCACGGTAGTAAAATTGTTCGTCACGAATATGTTCTAAATGGTAGATTGTTAGATAATGCTATAGATAAGCATTTAATCTACCTATTGTACTTGACAAATTGTAAATTTTACAAAAAATGATCAATAAATAACGCGTTTTAGTTTAAATTTTGGGCGGAGATAAAAGAACTATTATTTTTATTAGCTATTATTAAATAATAACAGCTTATGTCACTACTAGGACTCTTTTAGGGAATTAAGTACCATGACAGCGTCTACTGAATTTTACATTTATCATGCTGTAGCAAAAACGATGTTGCTTGTATATTTTGAGCAGTATAAATAATAAAAAAGGACCGTAATTTTTTTTTTGGCAAATTTTGTACCTTATCTTAAACTAATGGGAGAATATAAAATAAATATCAAAATATTAAAAAAAAAACAAAACCTTTTATTGCATTTTTAACTTATTCTATATTTATTTACATGTAAAAATAAATTTACACTAAAACATTACATTTTATAAATACAATGCGTTCAAATACGTATGTATGAATACTAACCCAATTTAAGTAACAAGCATATTTTTATTATATTAGTCAAATAACTGTTAAAAAATGTAATATTTAATATTATCTTATTTTGCACATGAAAACTGTATTACTATTACTATTTTTTTTAGAAAAAATGTGAATTACCGATCTAACTAATTATTTACTTAAACTATGGACTAGTTACTATTAACACTTATAATTTAAACGGATTACAATAATCTCATTTTTTTTTGTTTATCGATTAAAATGCGAATTTCTTAAACATTATTTTCTTTTTTTTCACATATATTAAAATGGGTTATTGATGGCTTGGTAGGGAAGAAGCATAACCATAGTTTGTGCCTCACATTTCCCACACAAATTCTAAAAGCTAATCAAAGAAGGCTAATAAACATATGATTCTTTTTTAACCGCCTTAAAAAAGGTGGATTTTAGTTTGACCTGTACGTATGTCTGTCCACTATTATCTCGCGTTTTGTTGAACCGATTTTCTTACGGTTTTCAGGAAAGTGTTTGTTCTACTTAGGAGAAGGTTAAAAAAGTCTAAAAGATATTAAAAAAGGAGGATATTGATTAAAGTAGGATCTCTTTTTACAAAAGTTAGCGATGACCTACAAACTAGTCACTATTCTGAATTTAAATTCCAATATAAAGTTAGGTCTTGCGACTATAAACAATGTATAGAATAGAGATTGTGATGTAACTTTTAAAGATATAATAAGATAATTATTATAGCAAGCTCCAAGATATTTAGACTATTTTTAGCAAACTCCAAGTTTTCACATTAATTTCAATATCAATTTATTCATCAGCGACAATAGAAAATGGAATTGAGAATTTTTAAGTAACTTTATTATTTAAGTTCTTTATTTCTAGCTTTTTCCCGAGAACTTTATGAATAGAATCTAAAATTGTTTAATCCCAGGATATAAATAAAACTAAAGTTGTTTTGATTTGTGGTTCTTGCCACTTTACAATTTGGCCATTTCTTTACCAAACACATTTTGAAAGGCGACTCAGAAAAAATATTACAATAATTTAGTGCAAGTTGGTCTGTAAACAAAGAAAACGCCCAGCTCCTTTTCCTGTTCAGAATGTCGATCAAGGGACTGGCTTAAAAATTTAGGATTCTTCTTACAGGCGATGAGCTAGCAACTTGTTTGTCTAAATCTCATTTCTAACTTGAACGAGCTATTTATTTTTAGACAAGACTTCTTAATCTTTCTTGTAGGAAATTAAAGTGTAGTATGTAATTAAATATATCTACATTGATAGCCATTGCCATGATTAATTGCATAATTCAGTATTTTCGCGATTGTCATACAAATACGCGCGATATTAAAATAAATCTGTCACCTTTTTTATAAATAGGTATAACTAGACTTATATACATACATATATTCCCATGGAAATTTTACACAAACCTACTCGTATAAACAGACATTTATAAATATTCAATTTTCCTCGCACAAAGTTGAGCCAAAGAAGACTAAAATAAGATTATATATACAAGTCCATGAATATAGATTAAGTATCACTTAGCACCGTATTCTGCCAGTCTATCTCTGACGAGATTTGCCATCTTCGGATTTATACGCCTATCTCAATTTAACACCAGACCTGTTGACAATAAAACAGAGTATTTAAATTTCCTCGTTTGATAACAAAAACAGATTTGTTATATTTCTTTTATACGGGCAATAAAGTGTTTACAAACAAATCAATTTAAAAAAAATTAAGTTTAATTGGTAATATTTCACAGTGAAACCACTGAATCAATTTTGTTGTTTGGGGTTAGTTGAAAATTGGTAAAATGTGCATACATTTAATATGATAGATATGTGTGTATGAGTCTGAAGGATTTATATATGTATATATTTAACTGTAACTTTTTTTTTCATAATTATTTGTTTGCTCCTTATGAGCAAACAAATAATGGAAAATGTGAAAAAAAGGGGAGAATTATTCATCCTTGAGGGCTTCAATGATGCCCAAAATGACTATTCCACGCGGACGAAGTCGCGGGCACAGCTAGTTTATAATATAAATAACGGAATTATAGGTTATTACCTCTCAAACTTTTTCACCATCCAACTCCTGCAGATTGTAATAAGAATGGTCTGGGAACCTTTCCAGCTCTATATAGTCTGTCTCCGTGCACAGCAGCCTCTCCAGCATGGAGACCACTTCTTTGAAGTCTGGTCTTCCAGTGGGTTCAGCTTCCCAGCAGTAGTACATGATGTTGTACAGTTCCCGCCGGCAGTGTTCCGGTTTCTCAAGACGGTAGCCGTCTCGGACCTGCGACAAAGAAATCGTCGTTAACGTTATTGTAACTTTATTAAATTTTTTTCTCAACTCTTACATACATACATATGTATGTATAAACACGTGTATATCCTTCGCGGGGTAGAGCCAACAGTATAGAAAAGACTGATAGGCCACGTTCAGCTGTTATATAAAATGACAGGTTGCTAGCCCGTCGCCTAAAAGAACAATCCCTTTATAAGCCTATCCCTTAGTCGCCTTTCACGTCATCCATGGAAAAGAGATGGAGTAGTCCTATTCTTTTTTCTATTGGTGCCGGGAACCACACGGCGCAAAAAAAACTTGCGATGAAAAGTACTCTATGTCCTTCTTCAGATTCTTAAATACATATACGCAAAATTAAAAGAAGATTGTTTCAGTAGATAACTCATGAAGAGGTTACAAACAAACAAACTTCCGCATTTATAATATTAGTAAGGGTATATATGTTTTACTGCTACTTTGAGGATACACTAAAAACTCACTCTATTATTTAGATGTGACGTCACACATTAAAGGGAATGAATGGGACTCCATTCGGGACATTACTCACTTTCTGGTCACGTTTGTACTCTCCAAAAGAAAAAACCTTGAGTGTGAGTGATGTATGATACTTTGGAAAACGAAATATTTTTAGAATAGGAGGTGCCATTTTGGTAGGTAAATATGAGTTAAGTCTAATCAATTCCGAATTTCAATTTTAATTCGTATTTTGTAATATTTTAATTCGTATTTTGTACGAAATAAATATTTTTTCTTTCTTTCTTTTTTCTTTCAATGCGTTTCATATTTTGCACAATAAACTATAGGAAATCTGCTTAAATAATTATAATATTCGCGAACGAATTGAAAGAGATTTTCCAAGACGTCTTCTTATTTTAAATTACAATTTTATGGTTCATAGACAAAATAATTCGTGACATCCATAATTAATAGCCTTCTGCATAGGCTTTTTTGTTTTTGATAATTTTTAATTCAGCCTTAAAAGCACTTGCGATAAACTCTTGTTTACAAAACATGTGATCGTTCGTATTTTTTTTAAGATATCACACACAAATTAGATATTTTTTCAAAGTACCATATTCTCTCACGACGTTCTCAAAGATTTTCAGTTCATTACATCGAAGCAATCATAACATAAAAATTACTCTACGGAAAAGTACAAAGAGGCGGATGGAAGAAAGATTGCGAACACAACATTAAAGTGATCCCTTCGGCCACTTCTGAAACCAAATTTCTAAGCCAGTTTCTATGCATATACGAAATTTTATCTTCCACCGAAATTGGTTTTTGTAAAAAAAAAAATATTTCTCGGTTCGTTTCGTTTGGTTTCTGGCACTATAAAATAGCACCACTCCATATTTTGTCCATGGATGTCGTAAAAGACGACTAAAGGATAGACTTATAAACATTATAAAGATTTATGTTCAAGTATAAAAAGTTTTCATTCTAAAAGTCGTTTTGAGCCAAAAGCTCAAAATAGTTTAAGAGATAGAGACGTGATCATGTATGTTCAGTAAAATAGATACATAATGATCACAATCACGTCTTTCACAATTGAATTCTAGTGGCTGAAATCAGCACACTCCGGTACCTTTTTCTTCAAAAAAAAGGGTTTCATAAAGGACTGTATAAATAAATTCACTCTAATGAAACAACGGGCAAACGTAAAAGCTTTGAATATGTTAATGTTTTATTCTTTTTGACCGCGACGGACTGTTCACACTCCCCGGACTGAGGAATGTCTCCAAATTATAAGTTTGCAAAAGTATTCCAATTTCTGATATAACTTTCGGGTGTAATGGAATTTTTTAGAGTGATATAGGAACTTGTTATTGACTTTATAATAATATTAGCTCGTTCTTACTGAGGCTTTGCACGCATGGGAATTTTCAAAAGTACATACATATAGTCACGTCTTTATCCCTAACGGGGTAGAGAGAGCCCAGAATCTTGAAAGCCGCGTTCAGCTCTGGGACTTAATGATGGAATTGAGATTCAGATAGTGACAGGTAGCTAGCCCATAGTCCATACAAGCTTTCCCTTAGTCGCCTTTTACGATATCCATTGGAAAGAGATGGAGTGGTACTATTCAAAAGGGCAGGGAAGCACACAGCAAAATACTGCAGTTTTTTGACGTATATTAATACCAAAGAAATCAGATACTTTACATTATTCCTATTATGTGTAATATAAACACCATTATTTATTCAATTACGGGGAAGACAGAGCAAATAGTCACAAGACTCAGCTCGATGTCTCAATGATGGGAGAAATAAGCAAATGTAAATACTTGCCTTCCTCATCACATCTCCCGCTGATAATCCTGGGTAGGGGGTGGATCCTAGTGTCACGATCTCCCACAGGAGAACGCCAAAACTCCAAATGTCCGACTTAACACTGAAAATATCGTCGTAGAGCGACTCTGGAGCCATCCATCTGAAAAAAATAAACATTATTTAATTATTACAATTTGACCAAATCTGGGAGGTCCTGGCAAAAGGTCAGGTCAAGAATACCCGAAAGCGACGAGCTTACATGACGAGAGTTATGAATGTGAATGAGGCGAAAGAAGTATGCAGGGATTCAAGCAAGTGGAAAGATGTAGTCTCTGTTTGTTTGTTTATAATATCTTTATTGCATAGAAATTTACACAGTAACAAGAAAATAGTACATAGTTATAAAAGAAACAAATCACTTGCAATGGCGGACTTATCCCATGAAGGGATCTATTCCAGTCAACCGGCAAACAATAATGGAACTAGATAATTCAGTACAAAGTAGTAATACCTATCCACTATATATGTATAAACTTATTAATAAATAAACATACATAATCTAAGATAAATTGCCTGACGTTCGATCTAGGTGCTCAACTGGACAGAAACTTAAATACAATATTTTTAAATATGTTGAGGGTCTGTGCTTTTTTTGTGTCCAAGGGGAGAGAATTCCAAAGCTTTGCAGCCTTTACGGCGTAAGAGACTCTCTGTCTTCCCCTTCGGCAGATATGCTTGACTTAAGTGTGTATTCATTATTTAGTTAGCACTATTAATTCTATGCCATGACTAATTATTTTATTCGCTTCTTCTTGTCTGAGCTCCAATGTATTCTAAACCTAACCCGTTCGAAAAAACATTATAAAATCATCGATCATCATAAAGTGCCGCGTTAAGGTACAGTCAACGGCATAGAAACATGACCATGATCATACACCCCAAAACTGACGAGGGTTAAGTTTTTGCTGGAGGTCACTGTACATAAAGTTCGCAGGCTCACCTTATGGGCCAGCATCTTACTGGTCGCCTAAACGGTAAGAGTCCCTGGCAAGTCGCACAGGGGAGACGGAGGGCATTGTGGTGAAATGCCATGCGATCCCATGATGTCCTCATACATACATACATATGGTCACGTCTATATCCCTTACGGGGTAGACAGAGCTAACAGTCTTGAAAATGTCCTCAAAATGGCGAAAAGGGCGCACCGGAGGGGTTTTAGTGGGTAAGCTGGCACATTAGATGCCAGGAGTCCCACACTCTCCCGGGTGAAGACCTGGGAGGCAGACCGTTAAAAGGATTTCCCCTTCGGAGAAAAAAAAAAAGGCTCACCTTATAGGCAGTCGGCCGTCGCTTTTCCTCTCATAGACATGAGTACCGCCGACGTCCCTAGCGAACCCAAAATCTGCTACTTTGCACGTCCTCTCTTCCGTAATCAGGACGTTTCTCGCTGCCAAATCTCGGTGGATTATCTAAAAATAAATTTTGTGGTTATCAATTTCTTTTTCATCCTAGCGATAATCTCAATAATATTCTGACCGTTCTGGAGATAGCCCGGGGTAAGTTTAAGCCCCTTTTGACTATGATCTAACCACCACCTGGCATTAGACCTGTTCTTTTTGACAAGACTGGGATCCCTACGGCTGTGCTTGGCCCTTCAGTCTTTCGATGACTATTGGCTCGGTCTGCCCCGTAGGGGATGTTGGCGTGATTATATGTTAAGTTATGATGGTCAAAAACAGAAGGGTAAGGTCGTGTAGCATTAAAAATAATTATTAAGAATTTTATTAGGGGAATTTATCTACAAGTCGTTTACTATGTAAATTCCCCTAAAACAATTCTTATTCATTGAAACCATGATTAAAAAATTTGGACAGTTTTCGTTAAATTTAAACGTGCAAAGATCAATCTTAAAAACAAAATTAATCATTTCAATCATCGGACGAGAAGATTGATTAAGAAAAACAAAATACTAGTTACTAACTTTTCAAACGAATTTCTGATAACCTTTTTCGTATCACATTCTCACGTTAATGAACTTACGCGGACGCCAAACTTCAATTCGCTTTTCCTTTCAAACCACTAACTTTGTCAAATTCACATTTAAACTCCAGTCATAACTTACCTCGCCATAACAGAGTCGATATTTCTATTAAATGAGACAAAATATTCTATTCAAACGCTATCAAGATTTGTCTATGAGACATTATTGAAAGACAAAAACGATTCCCGAGGGATAGACAGTGCAATCCTCGGAATCTTCTGATATATTCATTGATCTAGAAATAATCCTCGAAGACCTAAGAAATGATTTTATTCAGTTTCGATTCAAGCTAAATGGAATCCCGTATCTTTTAATTGAATGTTACGTTCAGATGGAGCTAGGATAAGTATTTCGGGTTATTGCAAATTAAGAAATGAATTTTCTTAGATTAAGTTGCGGCATGTGATTCGGAATATTACAGCGTGCTATATAATTTCGATGTTTTTAGTTAGTGGTTTATTTAGCAACTTTCCCCTTTTACAATGATTACATAAGGTGTAGAATCATTTCTTTAAATTAATAAGGGGAGACTAACAATAAAAACACAAATGTAGTTAAATTGTAAAAGATCAGCTTCAAATTTTGTAAAGCAAACACAAAAAAAAAAACAAATAGCTAGCAAAAAATATTTTGATTAAGTTACGGTCTAGTGCCGTGTAGTTCCCGACACCAATAGAAAAAAGATTAGGACCATTCCATTTCTTTCCCATGGATGTTGTAAAAGGTGACTAAGGGATAGGCTTGTAAACTTGGGATTCTTCCTTTGGGCAACGGACCAGAAACCTGTCACTATATAAATCTCAATTCTATCACTAAGCCAAAGAGCCGAATGACCTTTCAGACTTTTCAATACTATTGGCTCTATTTACCCCGTTAGAGATATAGACTTCATCATATGAATGTACATACATACGAGGTGTGTTCAAAAAGTATCGCGAATTTTGAATTTTCGCGGGTTACGTATATTCGAATTTCGATTTTTTTGTGGCGTTATGTTGGTACTCATGTCTCTCACTTATGCCGACAAGCTCGGCCATTTTGAATGTTCACTTAATTGTTGACAGCTGCTTTGCTTGCACGTGTTTTGGATCGTCTTCGATTTTTACCTATTCAAAAAAATGGATCAAAGAACCTGTATCAAATTTTGTGTGAAAAACGAAATTAAGTGCGCGGATGCATTCCGAATGTTGACTGTGGCATACGGAGAAGCTACATTAGACCGAAGCAACGTTTATCGGTGGTACAAAATGTTCTCAGAAGGCCGAGAAGATGTGAACGACGAAGAGCGTGCCGGACGCCCGAGCACTTCAACAACAGACGAAAAAATTAATGAAGTGGAGAAAATGGTATTGGCCAATCGTCGAATCACCGTTAGAGAAGTTGCTGAGGACCTAAACATATCGATTGGCTCGTGCCATTCGATTTTTATCAATGATTTGGGCATGAGAAAAAAATTGGCTTTTGCACCACGATAACGCCCCTGCTCACACATCGTTGCTTGTGCGCGACTTTTTGGCC
Source organism: Amyelois transitella (assembly GCF_032362555.1). Lineage (NCBI taxonomy): Eukaryota > Metazoa > Arthropoda > Insecta > Lepidoptera > Pyralidae > Amyelois > Amyelois transitella. The sequence goes on along the minus strand of NC_083512.1, from coordinate 2,751,063 downwards.
AAAAACAACACACTAATGATGCTGCAGCCACCGTATTCCCCAGATCTGGCCCCCTGTGACTTTTTCTTGTTCCCTAAACTGAAGAGGCCCATGAAAGGACGACGTTACGCTACGCTTGACGAGATAAAGACGGCATCGAAGGAGGAGCTGAACAAGATAAAAAAAAATGATTTTTTGAAGTGCTTCGAAGATTTGAAAAACCGTTGGCACAAGTGTATAATATCTAATGGGGATTACTTTGAAGGGGACAAAATAAATATTCATGAATAAATAAATAATTTTTGAAAAAACACAAAATTCGCGATACTTTTTGAACACACCTCGTACATATAAAACCGGCTACTCTAAAGAACTGTATGCACCATTCAAGTAATCATATACCAACAAAAGATATACATAAAACAACTCACCCCATTAGAGCTAAGGAAATCCATGCCCCTCGCGACTTGGAAGGCGAAGTGTGTCAAGTCCCGTGACGTCAGGAACTGGCTGCCACCGTGCGTGTTCCCGTAGTGCCTCTCGGCGCGGGAGTCCCTCAGGAACTGCTGCAGCTTGCCGAGGCTCACGAACTCCATGATCACGAAGGTGGGTTCCTGACAAACATTTTTGAGGTGAATCTTTGGTTTAGTTGACAGCTCGTCATTTTACGTATTTCGGCTTTATCTTAATAAGTCACATTATTATCTCGTCTCTTTACTTAACTACATCTCCTACTTGTCTCATGCTGTATTTCGTCACTTTCGCAATTCGTCCGACATTGTACAAGTAGGCATAAAAGAAAAATCCAGATTATTCTAATATTTTATTATGAACAAAAATAGAAAATTACGTGTGTGCCGTGTGGTTCCCGGCATACAATACAAAAAAGAATAGGACCACTCCATCTATTTACCATGGATGTCGTAAAAGGCGACTAAGGGATAGGCTTACTCTTTTCTAGGCGATGGGCTAGCAACCTGTCACTATTTGAATCTCAATTCTATCATCAAGGCAAATAGCTGAACGTGGCCATTCAGTCTTTTCACGACTGTTGGCTCTGTCTACCCCGCAAGAGATATAGACGTGACCATATATATTTTTATGAATCTTGACAAACCTCCATAGCAATATAATGAAAAAAGAAAAGATATGGTTTTCTTAAATGTCCATGAAAGCAGGTTGAATAAGCAAATATACAAAGGTTTTGTGAATGGGACTGTTGGTGTGGTAAGGCCTAGACGTACCTTGATCCAATCGGAGATATTCTAGCAAAAGCTCTGGTCAAGAGTACCCGAAACCGAGAAGCTTTCAGGAAGAGAGTTATGAATGTGGATGAAGCGAATGAAGTATGCAGGGATCGTGGCAAGTAGAAGGATGTGGTCTCTGCCTACCCCTCCGGGAAAGAGGCGTGATTTATGTATATATTTTTTTTTCATAAGAAACAAAATCAAAAGATGAGATAAAATATTGCCAAGAGATAGAACAAACCTAATAATAAAGATATTTATAGACATTCCTTTGAGAAAATACCCATAGGAATTATACCGAAAACTCTTTACAAAATCCAAATATCTCATCGCGGAAAAATCCGATATAACAAGAAATGTAACATTTTTCAGGGGCTCAATTTAGGCTTAAAAGGAGAAGGTTCATCTATACTTTAATATTATAAAGCTGAAGAGTTTGTTTGTTTGTTTGAACGCGCTAATCTCAGGAGCTACTGGTTCGATTTGAAAAAATATTTTTGTGTTGAATAGACCATTTATCGAGAAAGGCGTTAGGCTATATAACATCACGCTGCAACTATTAGGAGCGAATAAAAAATGGAAAATGTGAAAAAAAAAGGGAAAAATTATTCATCCTTGAGGGCTTCGATGATGCTCAAAATAACTTTTCCACGCGGACGAAGTCGCGGGCACAGCTAGTGATTTATAAAATTGTTATAATGCAAAGCCGAATGACGACAAAACAGAGTCTTTTAAAACAATATGGCATCTTTACGCCACACGCACACAAAAGCGAGAAATCCCAAATCACTTAAAAAATTTTCTTCGGATTGGAGTATAAATACAACATCGTTTCCCACTATTACTATATATACTCCAGGCATAAATCCTAGCCTGAAGTAATCTTTCCTTCGTGGCGATGGAGTCTAAATATCTTTATCGTTTAAACAGTAAGAGTCGATAAGAATTTATATACAGAAAATTGCACATTGCTATAGTTACCTTTTCAGTGCAGCAGCCAATAAGCCGGACCACGTTGGGATGAGGTCCAAGGTTCTTCATGACCAGCAACTCCTGAAGAAGGTCAGATTTCTCTTTCTCCGAGGCATTTTCTTTAAGCGTCTTTACTGCTACTGTTTGCTCGCCCTTTTTACCTGCAATAGTAATTTATGAAATTTTCGGATCATACATACATATAATCACGTTTATACCTTGCGGGGTAAGACAGGGCTAATAGTTTTGAAGGGACTGATGGATCACGTTCAGCTGATTGGCTTAATGATAGAATTGAGATTCGAGTAGTGATAGGTTGCTAGCTCATCGCCTAAAAGAATCTCATGTTTATAAGCCTATCCCTTAGTGGACTTCTGCGACCATGGTGGTCCTATTTTTAATTTTTTCTATCGGGGCCAAGATCGAGAACTCAACGAAATTTATGTTTATAAACATCCAAGACCCACGACAATGAAAAAGTAAATTTTTCATTATGACCTGACAGGAGAACCAACCCGGGAACTGTACCTAGTTCAGAGACAAGATAACAAGCACAGAGTCAAACAGTCCATAGTCTACCAACTGCCGAGACGCTACGCTATCAAATTAAAACGTTTAAAATTTCAATCAAGAATCTTTAATGAATATTGATTCAGCCGTTCCAAAATTATTGGGGAATGAATTTTGGAGGTTTTTAATGTCTGTCAAAAAAACTTGTTGCCATTCGACAAATAAACATTATTCTAGAAACATTTGTACCATTAAAATAACTTTTACAGACCAATTTACTTGTCAAACTTTTATAGGATCAATTAAGAAATTAATTACGTAGTAATAAGTTTGGGAATAACAGAAATTATGAGAACATTCACCTTTTTTTGGGGTTTTCACGGTTAAGGGTTTTTCTTTTGACCCCTAGATTTCTGACTTAGAGTAATGTTATATAAACGAATTTCGTTTAGATAACATAGGTGATACATAATGCACTTCGTACTTCTTTATAATTTTACCCATTGAGATTGAGACTATTTGTTCTGTCTAGGTTATGTTATAAAATGTAAGTATGTTGTTTTGTATGATAAAATAATGTTCAAATCTTACCATCTATATCAATAGCCTGGGCACGCCACACCTGACCAAAGGCGCCTTCTCCCACAATGTTGAATATTCTGAGTCTGTGTCGCGGGAATTCCCATTCGTCTGTTGGATCTTCCTTCGTTATTGTTGTTTCTTCAGACAGCTGAAAAATATATTTATTTAGAATGTACACTGTGGACGGTAGATAGTTTAGACACGTCATCAACGTACACATCTTCATAAGTCTACCCATGCAATATTCTTTTGTCCATTTGTAAGATTTTGTTTTATGCAAAAAAGCTATATCAACAAAAATATTCCGAAATTTAAGACTGCTAAACCATCCTTGATTGATAAAATTGTCAAAAGGGTATTGAAAACTGACAGCTGTTGTGCTTCCAAATAAAAATTTAAATGATTTACAGGTGACTCGGAAGTCATATAGGTGTGCGTTTATGATTGTTGAACTGAGTGTGAGGTCAGGGATGGTTTTTAGAGTCAAATTATAAAGTTATAAAAACAAGATACTTATTATTGGTCCTTTAGTTAAAATAAGCGATTTTTCATGTCAAGCAATGGGACATAAGTTAGTAAAGTTAGTTATGTAAATATTGAATATAAAAGATATAATATGTGAATAACTAAGTATGCGTACTAAAAATAAATAAAAAAAATTGTGACATATCCAGACAATATCATCAACAATGAAAATAAGATTCCTAATAAAATCATTTTATTATCTTACATTGTCAATAAGTTTAATTTACATCAAGTGTCAGCTTCTTTCTCTAGTCCTGTTTCATTTGAGAAAGGGTTCATTCACCAAATGAATTCTTTGGACAATGTAACAGGCATCACAAAACAACCGAAACATGTTTAAGACTTTAGAGATATTCATAAAGGAGTCACATCAGGAGGAAATCAAAAAGTTGGAAGTTGAGACAATTATAAATGCTCTTCAAAAAGTTCTCGTACGATGTAATGAATAAAAGTTAAAATAAATTAACACAAAGTTACGTACTTCAGGCTGATAAGATTTAATTAAAAGTTAAGACAAGACATCATACATGGGTATTTTGTATTTTACGTCATTATTACAATTCAACATCAATTGGATTGTTATCAGGAGTAAAATATCACGAAATTCAAGTACCTACAAAAAAAATAAGACATTATTCTAATTTCTGTGCTCATAATAAAGCTTGTAATAGAAATAACGAACAATGGCTAGGATGCATCACATTTTTAGTTGCATACTATAACGTGAATACGTTCTTAAAAACAACTAGTAAATCACAAGGCAGTGCACTAAAACAGGATAAAAGTGGGAGTAATGTAGTTAATTTGACCATTAAAAATTATCGTATTGATGAAAATAAGATAGAATTACTTATTAAAACAAAAGAAATTATTCCAACAATATTGGATTGGTCAATAACTGACCTGCAAGTGACCGTTGTCCCAGGACTCGTAACGATTGGAGTACGTACGAGGACGGTTCCACAAGTTTACTGAAGAATCTTGGAGAACAATACCACTTGCGTCCTTATTCTGTGAACGACAAGGGCTGATTAAAATTACAAATGAAAATTTTTGGGATGTCTTTATGATTGTGATCAAAAGTATGAAAATTCTGTATCAAATTAAACAAATAGGAATTCTTTATAATGCTACTTATTATTATTAAAATTGTGTTAGTTATTAAATTAACTTTTATTAAAAAAAACTACATCTACATTTAAAAAAGCTTAACCTTAACCAACAAATTATATGGCATAAAAACATAAATCACTCACCATATCATCTTTTTTGCTGCTAGATTTAGGCGCATTGTTTCTTCTCCAAACAAAAAATATGACTGCGGCGACTATAACTACTAAGCCACCAATAGCAACTAGGGGTATCACTGTTAATGGAACATCATTTCCTGTTTGTTCTTCTGAAGTTTCAGAATTATTTGTTGTTTTGTCTCCATGGTCAACAATATTTACAAAAAGATCATCTGGCCTCTTTGGTGGGCTAAGCGCTGTTGTGACTGGAGTTGTATCAGGTACTGTGACTTCCTCTATATATTTTTCAGTTGCTTTGGTTGTGCTCTGTGGTCTAGGAATTTTGGGAGGTAGTGGAGGATATGGTGGTAATGTGGGGTAACTAGGTAGATTTGGTAAGAATGGTGGCATGGGAAGTTTTGGCCTTTGGCCGGAATTATTAGTTATGGTCGCTAGGACTTCGGTTCGTTGAGGAATAGAACCATCGTCTGCAGTAACCCATAGTGAAAAAGATTTATTTTCCTGAAACAAAAAGAAATGTTTAAATAATTGTAAAGGATTTCTTAAAAAAAGCCAGCTTTCGATAGTTCATGAACAAATTCCTTAAAAGACTGTCACTTCATTCGTAATATTCGGTGAACCGTTCACCAAAGGTACAGAATACAGAAGCAAGAATGGCAAATTATGGCTTCAATAATATACTATTAATCGGCATAAAAATCAAGTTGTGTTCGAAAAAAATAAATTGGGACAAAAACATTGCAGAACTAAATTTATACTTCACCTTATCCCTAAGCGTATCATTAATTTTCACAACTCCAGTATGTGGGTCGATTTCAAACGGCGCTGGAGGGCCAGAGGTTTCCAACCCGAAGGTTGTGTTTTTGTCACTGGTCCTCTCCCGATGGACCCTGGTTACTACCGTGCCGATAGGGTCTGAGGACCTGGCGTACCAGTTGCGTTCCACCTGCATGATTGGTGGAAGGTTGAAACCCTCGGGAAGAGGCGGCTGGGCGAATACTGAAAAAAGATATGATACAAGATAAGAATCGTAATGGAAAACATATCTATGCATTATAAGTTAGTGCCATTTAGTGTCTTGGTAAAAGGAATATCTAGTACACCTCCCTAGAGGAGCTAGATAAAATCTAGGATGAAAATAATGACTTTGTTACTTATGACTTTTTTGTGGGATGAAATCAGTCTGACGAGGATCAAAATCGATTGACCAAAACACATTATTTAAGTAATATAGCAAATAGTCCAGCTTAACGGACGAAACACTATTAAAGTTTATCTTATTTAGATGCATAGCAGTAGTTACTCCAAACTGTCTGAAATCTCAACAACTGTTATCTAGCTCTGTTCTGACCTAGAATGACCAAATTCAAATAGTTTCGAGCACTGTCAGTTTGTGTAGCTATATTTATTTCCACACAATTCTCTTTGGTACATTTTCAACTATACTTATGTAAAGAAAAAATATGGTATTAATACAACCAATTACATCCATCCATAAACATCTACAACAAATGAGTAACGTGGTGAATCTAGAAACCTGGCAATCATTTTGCTTCATTCAAAATTAAATGTTATTTAGGTATTTCGATGTGCTTTATCTAGGCTTATTTTGAGGATATTAATATTGTTGCTTTATTCTGGCGTCTTATTTTTTGGAGTCTCGCTTATGGGGTTAGGGTCAGGAAGAGACTTTAGATTCCGTTTACTAAGACATTTTTCTTTTGCACACTCCACACTCATTACACTTTTCAGACCTTCTCGACGATTACAGTACTAATTAAACCTCCCTTTTTTAAAACAAGTAAATTTTGCCGAGACCAAGTTCAAGCCACTTAAAGCCGATGTTAAGTTTTGAAAATATTATTGCACTCAGCTCAAGTATCAACGAAAGAAACAATTTTTTTTTATGTTGGATTCGTAATCACATACTTAGTAATTCCATAGATTCCCGAAGAGATCAAGTTGATGGTAATCACGAAAATTGTAAGGAAAGGCATTATAGTCTATAAAAAGAGTCTATTGTTAAATTAATGATCCAAGCAAGCGGCGTGGCTTACGGCACATCCTTAGGTTTATAACAGTAAACTGGAAACCACCATAGCTCTTATTTCTCTTACAAATAAAGTTCAAATTAGCATAATCAACGTTAGCCATAACGTTAAGTAGGGGTTAAGATGATCATTAAGGTTCCAATAACTAGAGATTCGGCCCCATAGGTCAATTTAGTTTTATTTATAGAGGTCTGTGTTATGGTCAAGGCCTAAGGGTTTAAAATAGCGTTAGGAACAGCTATTTATAACGGTTTTAAATGTGGTTGGATTTACTTGATACATAAGGGTCGTTGCTTATCGCACCTATTCAAAGACAATGAATTTCCACAGATATAGCTATTTCCATAGGTAGCCTTTTGGATTAGTCTATTGCCCAAGTTAAATTTGACGAAGCATTTGTGGATAAATAACATTTTTTATCTTTTCAAATCCATAATCCAACATCGTATAAAATATCTTAACTTAAATAGATAACCAAAATATAAAATTAATTTGTGACAGGCACGCGATCGCCAATCAGTCACGTTGAGTGCCGCGGTGCAAAAAATAAGTCAGTCAAATTGAAAACATACCGGCTAACTGTGACGGATTGGGAACATAATCTGCCAAAAATTATTTCTGTTATGAAACGCGCCAAATGAATACATAAGTAACATTACGTATTTTGTTCGTAATCCAAGGTTATTCAGCCAAGTGAAAGTGGCACTTTCTCTTAGCGCTTACTATTCACACTGTGTTTATTCAACCATCTCTGTCCCGCTTTATATTTAGGCAACAGAAAGAGATGGCTATGTGAATGTTAACAGTTATGCCAATCATCGTCGGACTTTTGTCTCACTATTGTTGCCGACATTCCAATGTAAATCTAGAATAATTTCGTTCGCTTGATTATATTTATTTATTTATTTATTTATTTATTTAAACTTCATGCACGTAAAATGTACAACAGGTGGACTTAATGCCACAAGGCATTCTCTGCCAGTCGAACCTTTGGACCAAACTGAGATGGAAGTACGGGTAGTGCGATAACGGTAAAAAAAAAATTATATAAATATAAATAATAATAGGTTACTTAATACACTTGCATATAATATATTACAAACATAAGTATGACTATATATATATAATATATACTCCATATAAAATAAACATACATATACTACATACATTGGATGATTGTGTAAAGTTTAAGGAAATCTACTGGTCAAAAAGAAGATCGTGGACTTGCTCCCTGAATGCAAATCTATTAGGCGCCTTCCGAATAGATTCAGGAAGAGAATTCCACAATCTGATGGCTTGCACTTGGAATGAATTCGACATGAATCCCAGGCGGTGAGCAGGAGTGGCCAGAAGAAGGTTTTCAGAAGAGCGAAGAGATCGAGCGTGTGTAGCGCTTAAAAGTGGGAACTTCGATTTAAGATAATCTGGAGCACAAGCATATTGTAAAAGGAGCGTTACTTTTATGTAATGGTTTTACATAAAATTTCCTTCGGCTACGTCTATTTTCAACTTTACGACAACATTAACTGGTTTGGCAGGTAATTTGAAAGTTAATATTGTGCTCTTCAATTTTATATATCTATTTTGACTGTTTATAAAAGTCTGTCTCTATTTTTCAGTAAAATTCAATACGTGGGTAGATGTATGGAGAGCGGGAATGACTTTCTCTAGCTTTGTCAGTGTTAGTGGTGGTATGGAGACGATGGATCCCTTATTGTTGTGTCCTAGTACACTCCTACGTTTATCTGGGATTCTGACTTTGTGGTGGAAATCTCAACATTGACACAAAGCATCACGTTTTAATTTAAGTTGAAATATTAAGTCAGCCTTAAAGCTTAAGCCAAAAGTCAGAAGACTCATAGGCTACGTCTAGCTAGATGACTTGGTGATAAAATTGAGATTCGACGTAACACATCGCCAAACAAAATCTAAGTTTATTATTATTTTTCTTGATTAACGTCGCATCATTGGAATCACACCTTAAGTAGTATATAGCTAACAAACGGAGCCAAAACTTAGAAGAGTCGAAGGCCGCGTTTGATCACATCGCTTAAGTGATAAAATTAGATATAGACTGATAAAATTAGACATGTTTCCAAGTCCAGCGATTAAAAGAAAAACTTAATTTTATAATTATTTTCCCTTGATTGTTATTGTATACACCTCATGGGGAGAGGCTGGTGTACTGAGATACAAGCTCTGATTAGTTCAGACACCAGCCTCTCACAATCTTAAATAAGTTGTTAAACCATGTTACTTTTACTATAAGTCTGTGTCATGTTTAGATTGTGGAGAAAAAAAAAAAAATTAATTAAGGTCGAATTATTGAAATCATCTTTTAAATAGCTTAAAACCATTGACACGAAAAAAGTAGATTTCAGTACTTAGAATTCTTCAAAATTTCCGAAACAGTAACTCAGTTTTGCAGTAAATTATTCGGCGTCCTCGGGCACTGTTTGCATAGAAACTAATATTGTTCGGACTGTATGCGCGAACAAACCAACAAACAATGTAAGTTTTGACAATGTTTCGACGGAAACTTAAAGATATAGGAATGTTTTAGCTTCAAGTGACAATAAAAGAAATATTAAAACTACATTGTTTGTATTTCAAGCAATTGACAAGTGAAATGTAGTGCAAAGTTACTGAGAAGGTTTACCTGTTGCGTTCAGTTCATACATACATACATAAAGGTAGGCAAACTACATTTTTTTCACACAATCTAGGCATACTTCTTACGCTTCATCCACATTCATAATGTTTTAAATTAATGCAAACTCGTCGGTTCTGCAAACTTTGGCCAGAAGGTCATGTAAAATTTAAATGCTGAAGTACCTAGTACATAAATAAATGTAAGTATATAACTGCTTCACTTACAAACAAAAGGCCTACAAATTCATATACAGATACATACAAACAATTACATCTTTTTCTCTAACGGGGAAAGCAGAGTCAACAGTCTGGAAAAATTGAAACGCTAATAGGCTGTTAGTGGATGAATCACAATAAAGGTGAAGTATAAAAGTCAACCTTAAAAGAAAACCACCACGTCTAGCTAGATGACTTGGTGATAAAATTGAGATTTAGAAAGACCCATCGCCTAAGAAGAATTTTAGTTCTCTTCTTAGTTCTTCTTTAATCAGATACTTTGCATTACCTTCCTCGACTCATTTGATCAAGTATAATTTGCACTTATCACTCCGGACTTTAAAAGCAAACTATACGGAAGAATTCATAACGACTGAGATGCGGGATGTTAGAAATTCCTACTGTGAGTTTTCTATAGCATTCTTAGCAGCAGAATTCTAATCAAAATCTACTCAAGATAGAAAAAGTGATAAGCACAGATTCCAATTAATATTATAAATAAGGAAGTAAGTTTATTATGTTGTTATAACCAATCTTCTTGAAATTTTGCATGTTTATTAGAATAAACAGTTTAGAGTAGGACTAATGGTATTTTTTATTTTTCCCTTTAAAAACTAAAGTTTCCATAGGATTAGCGAAAAAACCTGTATTTTGTTAATTCGCGTCGTCGAAGTTGTGGGTAAAAGCTAGTACTTATAATCTTAACTTCTGATAATACTCGTTCATACATTCATACATACAATTACGTATCACCCGTAAAGAATCAAGACGTTTATATTATGTCAATGAAATAAGTCAAATGAACTCAGTTAAGGGATTACTAGAAAGATAAATTGTTTTTTTTTTTTTTTTCAATTTTGCAGACGAATGTACTATGTACTTTAGTGGTTTTCCTACTCAAACAAAATTATCTACTTAAAACTAACTTTGTATTTTATGTAAATGGCATCATAAAAATGTGGTTTTAAAAAATACCCAGATTTTACGACGAACCTAAATATTTTAACCTTTTTAAAAGATTGCGTGAAACTACCTAAATCACCAAAAAATAATGGGTAACACAAATTCATTACTCTTTAAAGTTCTTTTTCCTCCTAGCTTTAGTCCGTGTTGTATCCTCACTACTCTGGAGAGGAGCCCTGGGTATGCCTTTGACCGGTACATGCCTAGTTTTTACACGAATTCTCATCCAACCTCCGCAACCTTTGCAGTTAAAGCTGATCCGTATTGGATCGATCATGGTTACAGCTTTTTTACGTTTACGCTGCCAGAATTTGCAGATTTCTTCACGATTTTTTTCTTCACCCTAAAAGCATCGGTTAGTATTCAAACTAATGCACATAATTTCGAAAATAGTCATTGGTACATGGTCGAGGTAGGATTTGAACCTGTGCCTTTAAACGCATCACGCATTTTAACCGGGCACCTTGCGGATTCGGCCAACGATGTTCTCTCTTGAAATTGCCAGTAAATTTTGATTAAAGTTTAAAGTTTGAAGAGAAGTCTAAACCGATACTTGCAAGGTAGGTAATAGTTGTTTCAACTAAACTAGCTGGAGTTGAAGTACTTTTCGAGGTTTCGTGTTTAGTAGAATCTGTTTAAATTTTATCACTCAGATACCCTTGCGAAAGACTTATATAATTTCATAAATATAAGTATACTCGTATATAAATAAGCATGCTGTATGCATGTTCACTTATCGTTCCACCATTTTTTCTGTTTGGTCAACTAGTAGAGAATGACAAACGGCATTAAGTCTGCTCTTTTTACATTTTCTTTTTTGCAATAAAGTTTTAAATAAATTAATTAAATTTTTATGGTGATCAGTTCAGTGGTTATGACGTGAAAGATGAACACACAAACACACTTTCAAATTTATGATATCTATATGTATAGCATGGATAATGACGTACCTAAAACGTATTGAGTCTTTTAATTGTGACACTTGAATGAATTTTGCATGCTGCATGTGACGAGTTTGAAAAATAAATATTTATTGTACAACAAATAAAATTTAATGTTTATTTGTCACAGTTCCTTAGTAGGTGACCTTACCTTCAACTACATTGATGATCTCAGTTTCCATCAAAATGAGGTGTATGGTGTCCGCAAGAAAGTGGCATAGCATCGTCTAGACAATGTGACAAATACGTGCGTCCTTATCCCGTGTACTTCATCTGTGAAGGTGCAAAAGGGACGCAAGATAGCAGCTGCATGTGAGTCTACGTGACCTTGATATATGGAATGAGAAATGCGCCGGTGCGGCGTATGTGTTCGCGAGTACTAGGAATGCATAAACGCATTGGAGCTACTAGTGGTAATCACACATGGAAATATCAGCGATATTCGTATAGTAATACGTCATGTTATTGCTTGGATATTGAATAAGAAGTCAGAGATCATAAGTAGAGGAGTGCGAGGCTGGTTCAAGGTATTTTCGAACTTATTCTCAAGGCATACGGTTTAAGTATGGTGGTAGTATTTCGTCTTGTGTGCGTATGAACATCACCTGTGTTCGCTTGACACATTTATAACACGTACAAAACCAGTGACAACATTGAAACGTACGTGCGGACAACTGGTGAGGTCTATTTCAACCCACACTTCGGTAACTTTGACGCTTATGTTTTCGCAAATAAAATAGTTATCAAGTATTTATTAATTAAGAAGTAGTTATTAATATAAAGAGAATAGGACCACTCGTAAAAGGCGACTAAGGATAGGTTTATAAAATTGGGATTATTTAAGGCGATGGGCTAACAACCTATCACTATTTGAATATCAATTCTATCTTTAAACCTAACAGCTAAACGTGGCCTGTCAGTCTTTCAAGACTACTGGCCCTGTCTACCCCGCAAGGGATATAGACGTGTTTATGGTAAAGATTGATCACAATAGAGTATCGGTAATTATAAGCGTGTTTAAGACATCATATATATGAGACAACTAGACGCCCGCGGCTCCGCCTGCCTAAAACGAAAAATCCCGCTCCCTTGGGAATTTCGGGAAATCTTTACCTTCCACATATGGAACCTGCATGTCAAATTTCAAGTATCTAAACCCTTTCAGTAATATAAAAGTTTTATTTAATAAATATTTTTTTTTGTTAATTACGGTCGCTGCTTATCACTAAGGAGTATGAAAAATAGATTTTGTCCGATTCTCATACCTACTCAATATGCTCACAAAATTTCATGAGAATCGGTCAAGCCGTTTCAGAGGAGTACGGGAACGAACAATGTGACACGAGAATTTTATATATAAGACGAGAATTTTATATATAAGACTAGACGCTGCCCGCGACTTCGTCCGCATGGAAACCCTATCAATCCCGCGGGAACTCCGGGATAAAAAGCCTATATGTTATTCCGGTCTTCAGCTACCTACATACCAAATTTCATCGTAATCGGTTCAGTAGTTTTTGCGTGAAAGAGTAACAAACATCCATACTGACATACTCACAAACTTTCGCATTTATAATATTAGTAGGATATAGAACCGCGATCTCCCAGTGTTAGCCTATCATTTTTCTATGCACTAACATCACTAGCTATTGTGACCCGTACTTGACCTAACACTAACACTGTTATTGGTATAGTTTGTATCCAACAAACTGCTCTAACATTTATGCGAGAAGTTTTAGGATGATTGACGACACTTTACAATGTTACTATTCCTATCTGCACTAAAGTAAATGCATATAAGATCAGACTAGAACTCGACAAAGTGTGATCTTTACGACCATAGAGTGTGGTTCTCGGCAACAATAAAAAAAAGAGTAGGATCACTCCAACTCTTTCCCATCAATGGCGCTAAAGGCGACTAAAGGATAGGCTTATAAACTTGGGATTCTTCTTTAAGGCAGCAACCAACGAGAGAGCAAAGAACGTGGCCAGCGGTTTTGGTCTTTTCAAGACTGTGGGCTCTGTCTACCGAAAAGGAATATAGACGTGACAATGTGTATGTAATGTAAGTATATAAAACCCATAGATAACTGACTGATCACAGCACAGCCTATCCTACTGGACCAATTGGGTTATATTCATTAGTTATTTATTTCCTTCTGAAGAGCAGGAAACCGCACGGACTTCTCAGACGGACGATTTCATATAAATAGATTACATACATACGGTCACGTCTATATCCCTTGCGGGGTAGACAGAGCCACCAGTCTTGAAAACACTGAATGGCCACGTTCAGCTATTTGGCTTAATGATAGAATTGAGATTCAAATAGTGACAGGTTGCTAGCCCATCGTCTAAAAAAGAATCCCGAGTTTGTATGCCTATCCCTTAGTCGCTTTTTACGACATCCATGGGAGAGAGATGGAGTGGTCCAATTCTTTTTTGTATTGGTGCCGGGAACCACACGGTTGATTGATCATTTCCTTCGTGTTAGCTCATTCACGAGTACCTCTTACCAGGGTCTTCTTTATAACTTCCGGGTAAAGGCAGGGACACACAGTTTATGACGGATAACATCGGGAAACGATAACAAGATAGTTTTTATTCCCGACCTCATGAGGGGAAGAAAAAATAAATTCACTCGCACGTTGCTAAATTCTTTTCAACAAGTACTATGACTTTATTGCGTACATATGTACATATACTAACTGCGTTGAAATGACAACCATTTTGATTATTCAAGTTCAATATATAGATTTGGCAATTATCCATTCAGTTCTTACATACCTACTTTGAAAAACATGACAGTTTAAACACGATTCGTAAAACACTCTGTTACAACTTTTTTTAGTAAACTGAGTAATTTGTTAGTAAAACCGTTTTATATTAAATGTAAAAATATATATTTCAAGTTAAATTTAAAGAAAGGATTACTTTATTTTTACAAGAGTCTGTTCTTGTTCTAAGAATCGTTAAAATAGGTACTGAAATCCTAAAAAGGATGAAAAAGAATAGCGAAAAATCTACTTCATTTTTGAGACACTAACTAAATTGAAATAATTAAACAACAGTACGTAAATTATATTATCATTTTATTCCAATGAGATTGAACTTGACTTCTTGTTTATTGTTTTTTATTATATGAAAAAAAAAACAACAACTTTTCTTAGTTTATTAAATAATATTTTTTAATAAAAAGGGCATTGTTCCAAATCTCACACAATAATGAAGTTTTGATCAATTTAATATCTTTTTTGTCGCAAGCCCCTGGATATCGTGATATTACATCATGCATTCCATATAGAATATCGTATCTCAAAAGACCCAATAAAGGAGACATCCCGTTTAGTTTAATATTCCCTGAGATTCCGATGTGATCCGTCGCTTATTGCGTTTGTTCAACTGCCTCCTATGCGTTCCTGTGCGCTTGGTACTTCGGGAACAACCACAGAACTAGACAAAGGAAATCTGTTATCCCTTACCAACGCATGCTTGCGTTGCGATTTCATAAACCCGATGTGTCCACTAGAGGGTAACCCATCCTTTTCTAAAACGCTGAGTGCGACTGAAATAGATACAGGGATCATAGGCGAGTATGCATGTGTTCGTACGTGCACGCAGTCTGGATGGACACGAGTGCCATATAGGGGAACGCTAGGCTAGACCTGCTCCTATGTTATTGTATCCTAGTACTTTCTAAGAACATCTAATACTCCGTGGAATCTAATATTTCACGGATTAGCCGGGGATTCCAGTTTCCTTTTAGCGAAGATTAGATTCAACACTCGCTTTTGAAGTGAGCAACGTCATTAAAACTTCGTCCACGGTGATTTTTGCATAGAATTTTATAGAAAACAATAAAAAGAAGTCGGTATTAGATAATTTTACTTAATTTTAACCTCTTTATGGTAATAAAAAAATTTAACTTAAACAAAGGTTGTATTGATAATTTATGTTAATTATAAACAAAACCTGAAATAATACCTATGTCAGTAAAAGTAAAATAATATTTATGTTTTTGATAAAATAATACTTTATTAGGGACCATCATTATAATAAAACACGTTAGTAAATTACCTGGGCGTTAATTACAATTCGAACAAGTTTTAATTAAAGTTCGGGTATAAAATTGAAATTACAAATTGAAATAGTTATAAATGAAGTTGTTTGAAGTGTGTCTAAATATACGGTTTATTTGTATTGTTCTTAATTAAATTTGTAACATCAAAATTTTAATTTTTAACTTCAAAATCGATAATAGCCTAAATGCTAGTTAAGTAATTTAACCTAGAGCCGTATGGTTTTCGGCACTTCAGAAGTTCTACACTACATATTGGAGTGGAGGTGTAGTTCTACAACGGATGTCGTAAAAGGTGACTAAGGGATAAGCTTATAAATTTGGGATTTCTCTTGTAGGCGATGTTCTTGCAACCTGCCACTATTTTAATCTCAATTCCGTTATAAACCTAAAGTACAGAACGTGGCCTTTCAGT
This sequence comes from Amyelois transitella, assembly GCF_032362555.1. Taxonomy (NCBI): domain Eukaryota; kingdom Metazoa; phylum Arthropoda; class Insecta; order Lepidoptera; family Pyralidae; genus Amyelois; species Amyelois transitella. Next base: position 2,734,682 of record NC_083512.1, on the reverse strand, counting down.
GTTTCCAAGAATGTTGACTCTGTCTACCCCGCAAGGGATAAAGACGTAATTATATGTATGTATGTTTATTTATTAACATACATATAATCAAGTATTTTCCTCTACCGGGTAGACAGGGTCAACAGTTTCGCAAAAGACAGAAAGGCCACGTTCAGCTCAGATATAATTGAGATCCAAATAGTGACAGGTAGCAAGACCATCGCCTAAAATACGTACTTATGAAGATAACTTACGAAGATCGTAATTTTCCAAAGGGTTCATGTTTCAACGTTATGGCAAGGAGTTTCGGAATTACCCGGAGATCCCAAAGGTCTTAAACCGACACGTTTTGGGTAATATTAGCTTAACACACATTTAATTAGAAAGAACAGTTTTATTAGGTTTTACTTGTTATTAATTATTTATTTACTTTAACGATGTCATACACACATCACGTTTGTATCCAAGACGGGGTAGTCTAAGCCAAATAGTCGCAAGACCTCACGGTCACTTTTAGCTGGTCAATTTTTGTTCATTTATATGTATATACATAGGTACTTAATATCACGCTATTTCACGAAAGAGTATGGTAGAATAGTAAGTATATAATTACTCTCACAATTCTTGAATGCCGTGTGGTTCCAAGTAATAAAGAATAGAACCACTCCATTTCTTTCGCATGCATGTCATAAAAGACGACCAAGGGTTCTTCAAAAGTTCTTCTTGTAAAACCACTCCTCTTTCCCGGAGGGGTAGGCAGAGACTACCTCTTTCCACTTGCCACGATCTCTGCACACTTCCTTCGCTTCATCCATATTCATAACTCTCTTCATGCAAGCTCGCCGGTTTCGGGTACTCTTGACCTGGCCCTTTACCAGGCCGTCCTTAATTTGATCAAGAAACGTTCGTCCAGGTCTTCCCACTCCGACCTTTCCCTCCACACTCTCCTTGTATATCTGCTTAGTCAACCTGCTTTCATTCATCCTCTCCACATTCTACTATATATTGAAAATTTTTTAATATTTACCCCACAGCACAGAGTATTTAATAAATTAACGTGAGTAGCGTGTAGAAGTATATTTTGATGACATTCTTTTAAACCGGTACTATAAAGGTCGTCAAGAGACGTTAAAGGCACGTCTTGTGAAGTTATACAATAAGTGAATCATCGTTCTAGGGAGAATATTAATAACTTATGACCAGAAAGCCTAGTGAATACTAAGAAGTACATACATACATACCGTCACGTCTATATCCCTTGCGGGGTAGACAGAGCCAACAGTCTTGAAAAGACTGAATGGCCACGTTCAGCTATTTGGCTTAACGATAGAATTGAGATTCAACTAGTGACAGGTTGCTAGCCCATCGCCTAAAAAAGAATCCCAAGTTTGTAAGCCTATCCCTTAGTCGCCTTTTACGACATCCATGGGAAAGAGATGGAGTGGTCCTATTCTTTTTTGTATTGGTGCCGGGAACCACACGGCACTAAGAAGTATTCATCATTATATATACATTTCAGTTTATTTAAACTTATTTTTCCTGCTGTTAAAGAAATTTTCCAGAAATTTCTCTTATAATTCCTCTACAAAACAATAACCTCAGTAAACTTCATCATTACCCGATATTTTTTTACTAGGAGAAACAATTCCCATGGATGCCGTAAAAGGCGTCTAAGAGATAAAGGTTTAAAACTTGGAATTCCTTTTGTAGGCGATGGGCTAGCAACCTGTTACTATTAGATTCTCAATTCCATCATAAAGCCATACAACTGAACGTGGTATTTTAATCTTTTCAGGATTGTGGGCTCTGTATACCCCGTAAAGGATATAGAAGTGACTATAAGTATGTATGTAATTTCACTACAAATTCACCCGTAAAAATATATGTATTTATGTATGTACTTACAATGATAAAAAATCTTACCAAAAACAAAACATCCTGACAGGTAAATCCAAAGAAAATTCTTAAACATCGTATTCATCATTGTTACACTGGCGTTGCATCAGTGAATGTTCGTCTATGCCGCTTCATTGGTGATAAACCCGGTGATTTTGCCTCGCTTGGTGACTCACTACACTGTCCCGGCATCACTGATCACTCACTGAAATCATTTAACTCACTGTCACTGCACTTGCCACTGACACAACACTGTTTGCTGTCAATTCTGCGTTATCTGAAACAAATGAATGATACAATTGAGTTTAGAGTTCCATTGAGAAAACTTTATCAAAATAAACATAAAGAAAAAAATTTCATTTCAGTGCTGTGTGGTTACCGGCCCTAAACAATAGGACCAACTTCAGCTCTACAAACAGATCAAAATAAAAACACCTTTTTCTTTGAAGGAGGTTAAAAAGCAATGTGTAAAAGTACACTTAAAGGATTGTCGAGATATTACATTTAATTATTTATACTACATCTGTGCCGTGTGGTTCCCGGCACCAATATAAAAATAATAAGACCACTCCATCTCTTTCCCATGGATGTCGTAAAAGGTGACTAACGGATATGCTTATAAGCATGGGATTCTATTATTAGGCGATGGGCTAGCATCCTGTCACTATTTGAATCTCAATTCTATTATTAAACCAAACAGCTCAGTCTCAGTCTTTTTAGGGTCGTTGGCTGTGTCTACCCCGCAAAGGATATAGACATGACTAAATGTATGTATGTTTTCCGGGAGGGGTGTGTAGAGAAATATTTCTACTATTTCCTTCTTCTTCGTCATCAAAATGTTTACTATATCTTCGTTTTAATTCTATCAGTTTAAAGAGACTTTTTCGCTTCGCAATGCAATAAAATTTTAATGGCTAATTACGCAATAAATTGACACCATAATTCCATTTGAACTGCCTCCGAATTTCCCGGATCTAGACATAACAGTCCGAGGTCACGCCAGCGTAAGAACAGTTAGCCAATGATTACGCAAAGAAAGCGGATCTTACTGATTTTATCCTCAAATAAAGTGTGTAGGTTCTATTTGGTTTGGATACTTCCTAGTTTATATTATGATCACGTCTCCATCGCTTACGGGGCGGATAGAGCCAATAATCTCGCAAATATTGAAAGGCCACGCTCAGCTGTAACCGGCACTTTCGAATAGGACCACTCAATAACTTTCCCATGTCGTAAGAGGCGACTAAAGAAAAGGTTAATGAACTCGGAATTTTTCTTGTAGGCGATGGGCTAGCATACATACGTACATATCTACATATAGTCACTTTATCCTTTGTGGGGTAGACAGAGTAAACAGTCTATTATGGGCTAAGGGATAGGATTATAAATTCGCTGGAATTATGTGAAGCGTTTGAAGACTGTGTACAAAAGGTAAACAGTACATTAGATATAAGTATTTGTAAGAGGAGGAAAATCTCAAGTTTTACTACTTCTTACAAAATACAGGTTCAATGCGGTGCTGGCTGTACGTGACCTGTGATTCAACTTTATATTGAACTTGTAAATACTTGGAAAACTTAAATGGATGCGGGCTGTGAAAGACACCTTAATCTATGTTAGTAAGGTAGACGTATTTAGGTACGTAGAATTTAATCATGCACATCACGACTCTTTCCCGAAGGGATAGGTGAAGACATGATCCTTTCTATTTTCTATTTGACACGATCCCTGCATCCTTTTCTGTTTTACATCCACATTGATACATTTTTTTTTAATTTCTTAATTAATTCATGCCAGTTCGTCGCTTTAGGTTCACACACGTATATACATATACATATATCTTACGAGGTAGACAAAGCCATAGTCTCTCGAAATGACTAAGCCATTTTGATTCTTAGATAGGTTGCTAAATAAAACATGGGTCCATAGTTTACAAACACAAATGGGAAAGACCTTGAAGAACCTACAAAACATAACAGATTTCTCCAACGATAACTGTTAACTAGCGATGCGTATGCGCCTATCGGAACAATGAGCAAAATAAGCGGCGAGGATAGTCTACTTGATCACTATGCGGCAACCGCTTTCTCTGACTAAACGAGGTAATTGCTTATTTATTGCATGTTTTATACGCGGCCATTTTCTAAAAACGACGATTATCTGCAGAACCAATGGAGGACAACTGTCTTTGAAATGTTTTGTAAAATAACTATAAGTAAATTGTTTATTGGTAGTTTGTGAAATTTATCAACGGACTTCTAATAATGTTCGTGCCATTATGAGCAACTTCTATACTAAACTACCAAATGCAGTGCCTGTCCACTCAGTGGTCTTAAAATGATTAATTTAGTACTTAATTAGTTTTTGATCTTCAAATTTTTTTTTCTTTGCCTCCTGGAGAGGACCTTGGCCCCATGATCCAGAAGATGTGATGATGCATGATCCAGAAAGTGAGTCTAATACTTCTACCTGTGTGGAAACATACATACAATTTTTTCTTACGGGGAAGGGAGGGCCAACAAGGAGGGAGAGTCTTTTAAATACTGTATAGCCACGTTCAGCTGAATGATGGAATTGAGATTCAGATAGTAACAGGTTGCTAACCCATCGCATAAAAAGGGAATCACAAAGCTTTTTAAGCCTTCTTCTTATTTGATGTGGGAAAATTGGGAATGTAATCTAGCTTGGAACATAGTTATTGCACTTAGTGAAAATAATCATTTACTTAATAAAGATGAAAATAGAGATATTCTACTGGTTATTACGAATCTACGCAATACAAAGAAGAATATCAAAAAATTATAGACGTGAAACTCAACATAATATAACACTATACAGCTACATTCAATTCATTTAATCACTAGCTATTGCCTGCGATTTCGTCCGCTTTAAATGTCTAACGTTAACTTGAAAGTTATTCCAATATCTAAGCTATATTAATGCAAAGTTAACGAAAATTCTTTCATAAAATTTTTTGGTGAAAATAAAACAGATACACACACAGCCTTACAAACTTTTGGTTTAATACTTCGCTAATTACATGATCATGTAAAGGTTCATTAAACTTCGAAATCTGGTCCTTAAGCAAACAACATTAGACAGATGCTAAATAATTTACTTACAAAATATGGTGTAAATATCTAAGAGACATTTTACTCAAAGGCAAAACGCGTTGTTTGAGTCATCACAAAGTGGGGTCATTGACATCATTTGGTAGTAACTATTTTGCGTGTCTGCTTTGTTAAGAATTTTATTTACCTACCAATGCTAAAATTCCATAATATTGAATGCGACAGTGAGTTTGTTTGTCACATTTTCACGTTTTATCATCTTGAATAATTTTGTTGAAATTTCATAGGGATAATATACATACATAAGAAATATACATAGGTACGTACATAAATCACGAATCTTTTTAGGCAGAGACATCATCTTTCTGCATACTTCTGTCGCTTCATCCATATTCATAACTCTTTTCATGGAAAGTCAATGGTTTCGGGTACTCTTGACCTGATCTTTTGCTAAAAAGTCTCCGATTTGTTCAAGGTACGTTCGTTATGAAAATATAAGAAGGGAATATTGAGGAGGTAAAATGGCAAGAAGGGCGGACCGAAGGAGATTTAGTGGATAGGCTAGCACACTAGATGACAGGTTTCCCACACTTACCCTGGTGAAGACCCGTGAGGCCGTATAAATTTCCCCTTCGAAAACGAAAAAAGCTAAATGGTACTACTTGGAGGAGATTCGTGTCTTCACATGTTTGTTATTTCCTGTTCGAAAACTTTCGAATTTCGGGAAATTTCGCTTAGTGCACCTTCTTCTTTTAAGGAACCTACCTTCATGTGAAATATCAAGTCTCTGGATTTAGTTGTTGGGGCTGTATGTTGTCTATCCGATAGTCATTCAGTAACGCAAGAGATTTATTATTTATACAAAGAATGATCTTAAAAACAAATTAAAAAATTAAATCCGTGGAAATAATCTGGAATTTCTGTAATGTATGTTATTGCATATATCCGGTCTGTTTATTAAAAAAATATATATATAATAAACGAACCTAATCGCTCGATGTTTCCTTATAGGCTACTTCCTCAATCTTTAATTATTTATTTCGGAAATAAAACGTATTTGGGTTAACTGTTCACATTATTATATATGGCCGTCAACTTCCGATCCGAAATATAAACAAAGTTAGTCAATAGAACATTTCGTTTCACAAAATAATAATTAAGATAATTAAGCTTAAAGAGTTACAGGGATATAATATTTTGAACGCATAATTTCTTATGATTTTATTGACATTCAAAGTGACAGATTGCTAGCCCATCGCCTATAAGGACTAAAAATAAATGTTTTACCTGCACCCTTTAAATAAAGCTGAACATGGCTTTGCGAGTCTCGAGAGAGCAAGGGATATATGTATGTATATATGTGATAATTGCTACAAAACTCCTCGATAAAAGTTAACGACAGGAGTTCTTGATAATATATACTGATATATATTTCTGTCTCTTTTCATAATCACAGTCTAAGAATCAACAGGAACAATTGTTACACCTACCAATAAAATAAAAATCTTGGTTACTTATATTGGCTGTGCATCACCACTAAAATGAGTCTTGATTGGTATAGGTATAAATCATGTTTCGCCCACGCCTTCCCCTCCAAAAATGTTCGCTTTTTTATTAGATACTGGAACCAGAGTAAAGAAATATAGAGAGAGAAAGCTATAATATTCTGTCAGTTTTCCTTTTTTTCTTTCTAGATCGTTATACAATAATATTTTGTATTTTATCCCTTACAGACGTAGACAGTTGCAGTAGTAGACAGTGGCAACAGTATTGAAAATCATCATGATCAGACTGTCATTAAGCCCTAGATTTCATGCACACTGAAGAATTTGTATTATATGACGTGCTTAGTTATTTCTTTCCCTAAGCTTAATTATTTCGCATTTTGCCTAATAAGGATATCTTTAATAAGGACAGTTATTTTCTTCCCTAAACGAATGTAAGAAAACTATGCTATATTGTAAATATGCTGCAATCGGATAAGGTCACGTATTTACGTCAGTTGAACCATACGGTATTACAACTGATATTTTGATTAATTAAAAATACCGCTCTTTGTAATTATTGTATGTTACAAGGTATAATATACTTTAAAAAAATGGAAATAATGGAATTTTATATATTTTTTAAAACAATACGAGACATTTCTGATTTATTTTCAATATTATTTTGACTTCATGTTTAGCTACTCTATAAACTCGGATGCCGATATACTGGAGTGAGTCAAGAGGCCTCATAATTGATAGAACAATGAACAAGATAATTGTTTTTTTTTTGTTTACTTTTTATATCAGCGTGGGAATTATAATAAAAAGTTAATGTGACCTAATTGTAAGGTTTGATTGAAGAAGAAGAATAAAAAAAAAACATTCAGAATTTTGAAGAAGTACGAGTATAAGGTTAGATTCGAATAATTTTCATGTAGGTTGATTTGTTTTGTACATATGTGTACAACTGGAAAAGATTATAGGTTTTCATAATAAAAATTACGTTACTGAAAATGTTAAGATTCATTTTAAAAAAAGAAATACTTTTTTGTTTTTTACTTCTAGTCATATTTCGACCTAGAAGTCGTGACTGTTAAGTTTTCATGAATAATTCACTAAGATTTGTTTTCATTTCTTATGGCAAATTTAGAAAAATACTACTCATTTTCTTACAAATACAATGTACAAAATAAAAGTGAAACAGCTGAAAAATAATAGCAGAAGCTTAAGCGGTATCTCACCTACATTATTTATACATACAAACTTACAGTCATGTCTATATCCCTTGCGGGGTAGACAAAGCCAGCAGTCTAGAAAACAATGAAAGGCCAAGTTCAGCTGTAGTACTTCATGATGGTATTGCTAGGATGCTAGCCCATTGCTTAATAGATGAATACCAAGTTTATTAGGCTATCTCTTAGTCACCTTTTGAGGCGTCTGTTGAAAAGATATGGAGATATTTTTATATTTTTAAGTGCCAGAAACCACACGACACTATTTGTTAAAAACAAATTGTGTATAGGTATTACATACATACATACACATTGGGGTAATTAAGCAATAGGATATGATATTGTAAATAAAAAAAAATGTTGTGTCGTTAAGGTCCTTAGTCGCCTTCTTCGTCATCTATGGAAAGGAGAGGAGTAAAAAGATATAGATATAGTCTCTAGATCTCTGGCGAGATAAAGGCATTATTTTATGTAAGGAAAAATCAAAGATAAAAGCAGAACAACAGAGCTAAGTATGTAGAATCGGAATAAGTACCAACTTTTAATTGCCGTGTGGTTTTCGGCGCTTTGTTATCGTAAAAGGCGACTAAGGGATAGCCTAATGGACTTGGTATTCTTCTTTAAGGCTATGGGCTAGCAACCAAGCACAATATGAATCGCAATTTTACAACTGAACGTGGCCTTCTAGTCTTTTCAAGGATGTTGGCTCTGTCTACCCCGTAAGGGATAAAGACATTACCATATGTATGTATGTATGTATGTTTAATTATATCTTGCCTTGTTGATTTTTTACACATGATGGCTTGTCATAATTATCGCGAGATCATTGAGGCCATTAATTGGGAAGTTAATTATCAGAATGACGTCATCAATCGGTGTTAATTTTCTTGGAATATATACGACGGTAAGTTGTGGGAAGTTTAATAACTCTGTGGTCAGATAGTACATTTATACATAGGTACATACATATAATCACGTCTATATCCCTTGCGGAGAAGGCAAAACTAACAGTGTTGAAAATTCTTACAGGCCACGTTCAGCTGTATGGCTTGATGATGGATTTGATATTCAAATAGTGTTAGGTTGGTAGCCCATCGCACAAAAGAAGATAATCAATTTATTTATGTATAAATAATCCCAAGTTTATAAGGGGTAGGCTTATAAACTTGGGATTCTTCTTTTAGGCGATGGGCTAGCAACCGGTCACTATTTAAATCTCAATCCTATCTTAAAGCAAAATAGCTGAACGTGGCCTATCAGTCTTACAAGACTGTAGGCTCTGTCTACCCCGCAAGGGATATAGACGTGATTATATGTATGTATGTATAACCTTAACAATTAACACATTCCTTGCCATGCCGAGTATAACGCCCACGAATGCAGTACTTTTTCCAAAAACGTTTTTAGTACTTTTTTTTAAAAGAACCACATTTGATTTGAAATGTAGATAAACCGTAAAAAAACAAACAATATTCTCATATACATTTCCAAATACAAAAAAAGTCAACGTTTAGTGCGTAGTCGGTTAAAAATCGAACATTGTGTGACAGTAACAGTGACACTGTCACACAATGTGTCAATGTGTCAGTGTTGTGTGTGATGGTACCTGGCGAAAAATTAATATGATGCCGAAGTCGGTGTATGATAATTGAAAAAACGGTATGTTTGCGTTAATTTCCATTTGCATACATTAATAATACTTTCATATTTATAGATACATATAAATGTTTGATTAGAAGTTTATAAATCTATCCCTCAGTCGCCTTTTACGACATCCACAGGCAAGAGATGGAGTGATCTTATTCCTTTTTTCCATTGGTGCCGGGAACCCTACGGCACCTGGGAACCACATGGTACTTTGAAGAAATTCTTAATAAGGAAAGTAAGTAAAATAAATTGACATTTGGTGATGTTACGAGTAATTTTATCAGAAATTCATCACTTCATCGTTAAAAGTAATAAAAAGATTATTCAACTGCAGATCAGGTTACCCCGCACGGAACTCTATGACGTGGATAAAGAAGCGAATTTACAATGACTTTGGGTAGGCTGATATGCTGTTGACTGTACTACATTGATCGACTCACGTGTATCAACATTGAATAATTGTTTGTATGTGAAATAACTTGAATTCTTTGCAATGTGAACGCAAAAACTGTTTTCATCGGCTAAGTAATTGTGTGGAGTTAACGAGTTAACGAGCCTACATTCCTTGAGTGTCGAACAAATTACTTTAGATACCTACAACTGACATGTTTGTTAAACTCGCGTGATAACATCAGTTGATATTTTAAATAAATAAATAAATATATACGGGACAAATTACACTGATTGAGTTTGCCTCGAAGTGAGTTCGAGACTTGTGTTACGAGATACTGACTCAACAATACTATATTTTATAATAAATACTTATAAAGATAAACATCCAAGACCCAGGCCAATCAGAAAAGGTTTTTTTCTCATCATGCCCTGGCCGGGATTTGAACCCAGGACCTCCGATGTTACAGACAAGCGTACTACCGCTACGCCACAGAGGCAGTCAAAGAGGACCGGCCGGTATTTTAAAAACATCTGTTTTTTTGTAAGACGTCAACGTTTTAATAACGTTACTTTAATATCTAGCCGCCCAACTTATAAAACGTGCTAATAAAAGTTAAAAATATAAATCCCTTTTAAGACGTATCGTTACTTATTTCTAATAAAACGGTGTAGTGAACATATAACTGTCTTTCTTTTATTGTTATGTACTACACGAACATCTCAATTCTAACGTAAAGCCATAGAGCATTCTTCAGCGGTCTTTTTGAGACTGACTGTTTGGCTCTGTCTACCCATAGAGGGATGTAGACGTGACACAAAAAAGAACTTGGTATACCTAGTATTACCCCAAACCGCCGAGCTTGCATGAAGAGAGTGACGAAGATGGTTGAAGCGAAAGAAGTATGTGGAGATAGTGGAAAGAGGTCTCTGCCTACCGCTACGGGAATGAGACTTAATTTAATGTACGGCATATTTTTTTGTATCCAATAAGTTCTACCTATTTATTTCTTTTAAAGTTTCTTTAGTTGTTTGGTATTAAGGGTTAAGATTGGTGTTCATTGAGTTCACGAAATTTTTACAAAGAGGCATATTAAATTTATTTACTACTTCCTGTCTTATTTACTATATAATCGCCTTTTTATTTTTAATTTCCTCCCACCCTTAGGTTGACTGGAAAATATTGCTTTAGCAATAACTCCGCCTGTGTACCAATTACCTGTGTTTTATTTTTGTCTTTCTTTTTTTTTTATTGTTCAATAAAGAGTCTATCTATCTACAATTTTGTTCGAATTTTGTACCTTACGATATACCTACATAAACGCTTAAATACGTACCTTGGTGTATTTGGCATTATGACAATGTAAATTTATACATATATATACCTATAGAAATATCTATTAAAATAAATAGTTTTTTTTTTCACTATTTAAATCTCAATTCTATCATAAAGCCAAACAGCTGAACGTGGCCTATCAGTCGTTTCAAAACTGTTGGCTCTGTCTACCCCGCAAGGGATATAGACGTGATTATATGTATGTACGTAGAAATTATTAAAATAAAATACCTACACCATATTTTGAACTTATGTTTCCGCCATCAAACATCTCATAAACAAATTGAACGCGGAAAAATTGTACGGTACCTACAAGCCAACTCAAATACGAAAACGGTATTGGAAAATTTGAAAGTAATGTAGTGACACAACTGATGCAATGTTAGAGAAAGTGTAGACGGAGTGCGCACTCGCAGTTCCGATCGTAATTCATTAATTAACTTTATAGAAAGTTTATTAACGTTACGTTGGTACATCTTGTGCCGTGTACCAATATTAAAAAAAAGAGAAGGACCACTCCATCTCTTTCCTGCGGATGTCGTAAAAGGGATAGGTTAATAAACTTGGGATTCTTCTTTTCGGCGATGGGCTAGCAACTTGTCATTACCTGAATCTTAATTCTATCATTAAGCCTATCAGCTGAACGTGGCTTTTTAGTCTTTCAAGACTGCTGGCTCTGTATACCCCGCAAGGGATATAGGCGTGATCATATGAATGAATGTGTGAACTTCTCAATTGACAGCGGTGACAAATAAATAAATTAATTAATCAATCATCAAAAATAAATCATTTCATGCAAACCTTTTATTTTTCGAAATCCAATAAACACAAATCCAAAGAACTTTTCACACTACATGTCTCCGTTCAAAAATTGTAGCCGATTTTTTGATAACTCTATTCAAAATGGCGCCCAAACGACGCATGCGCGCCGGATCTCACGGCAGACTGCTCTCACGCAACTCACGACGTCATTCCCCACTCCAAATACTCCTTGAAAGCTTTTATTAACAACCTTTGGCAAAGGCAATAAGGCTGAGAATCGCTTGGAAACTCACTCAGAACTTAACAGGTTGACGCGGTATCGGGAAAAACACAAGCTCATTATAAGGAAAACAAGTCTTTAAGAGAAAAAAAGTTATGGCAAAAATTTGTTTTCTTTAAAATATAAGCAGAAAAGTTATTTAACGTAAACAAGTTTTGTCTCTGACATCAGATCTTCTTCATGTTTTTGCTCTCCTGGTACTTTTTAGTCTCGCAAAGCGTGATTCAAGAGGGCATGTAAGATGATACATGCTATTTTTGACCATTTTACAATTAATCGGATTCCTTGCAACTCTAGTTATTGTGCGATGTTTGTTTGACTTTTTGGCGCCTTATTTGTTGAATGCTATGATATTTATTTATTTATTTAAAACTTTAATGCACAAAAACAAAATTATACAAAAGGCGGACTTAATGCCGTTTGGCATTCTCTACCAGTCAACCAGCTGACCAAACAGACAAAACTTTAAGTTGGTGATGCGATAAAGTGCACATGCATTCTCAAAAATACATAAATTACAAAAAAAATGCCAACATAAATACTAATTATAATCTTCCGTTATCACCTAAATAAAATTATTACGTATTTAATAACAGTAATACCTATATGTTGGTATGTTAATCTCAGCCATGTTGTAATTTTTCCTCTAAAAAAGCAAAATACATTTATAATTAAAAATCTGAAAAAAATTGTGCTCGGAAGAGCACATTTTGAGCATCTTTTTTAAATATTTACGATTCATTATTAACTCGTTGGTAATTAAGTATGTAGCATCAAATATAAATCAATTAATGTAGGTATATCTCAATGCAACCATTAGGTATTTTGTTGCGGGGAAAACCGAATCCAGTATCGACTGCAACCGACATCGTTTACTTTAGATGTCGTGTCACTGCGCCACATCAAAAGCAGTTTAATCGATGAAATGTCGTCGATATAGTGGAATCAATCAAGCGGTCATCTTAGTGGTCGTGTGGGACTACCGTTAGTCGTGGTCAGTGACCAGTGCGCAGGCGCACGTGTCTACGCAATCTAAGTAGATTCAATAACCAGATTCTTTACAACGGAGTCACAATTTGGTTATTAATCGAGGTTTTTGGCAATGTTTTGACGTATTTTTTAGAGGCGACGGTGTAAATGTGTGAAATGACATGAAAAATTCTCTCGTTGATCTTTGATAGTTAGTTTGAGTTTCTTCATTCTAAGACATTGAATACAAAGTTTCAGATATTGACGTCAAACATTCGTTAAAATGAAAGTTTGTCATTCGCAAGTATAGAAAGAGCGGCCGGACAAACTGTACCTACTGCAATGTTTTTTTTTGTACTTATACCTTAAAACAACTTTTATTTTAAATATTTAAAACCAATTTTTTTTTTACAATTTAGTCTGCTACGTAATCAAATTTAAGTGCATGCTCTCAAGTCTTGCTGAGTAAATATCTGTCTAGTAATACCCACAACAACTCTTTGTTTGTTCAATTCAATTCAATAGTAACCTAAAATACTAAACAAAGTAACAAATCGAATTTCAAAACTTTTAGTGAACTTTTTATTTAAAATTTGAGTCAGGAATATTTATTTAACCGAATGTTAACTTTGAACTGCAGCGATTTTGATCAATAACATTTGCAAACGTATGCAACAAGTTGAAATTACAGCCTTCGAAAAGTCTTTAGGTACTCGTATGTGTCAATAACATTTGATTGATTCTTATTAAAGTAAAGATTTGGCAGTTTTTACTGTCGGCAACAAACGTACCTTTATCATTTAGAAATCTCAGTGTTTCACACGTATTTATTTGTTCGTCGTTAAGGTCGCCTTTAACGTTTAACATTTTTTTGTCATGTTATTCCTATACTATTTTACGAGGAATATTTGTATATATATATATATATATATATATTAATAATCGCTTTCCCGAAAACGGCTCTAACGACTTCGTTGAAATTTAATTAATAGGTGCATATGGAGGTATTTACTACTTTTAATGGTTATTTCGAGGTCCACCGAGCACAGTTCGGTAACCCAGGTACTGTATATAACGCTGTATTCGTTTATAGATATTATAAACGAATACAGCGTATTATTTTATATTATCGATATTTCCAGGTACTGTATATAACGCTGTATTCGTTTATAGATATTTAAACGATTTGTAGTTTGTAGTGAAAGTCAAAGACTATGAATGAAACATTTATTACGAGCACCAGTAAATGAGCCAGTTGAAGTTAATGCGTCGTCTTTATTATCTCAAATATCAGACTAAAATGCATTTCTTAGAGTTCCGCACGAAATAAGTGGAACGGAACGTAAGCATCCACTGTGTAATCCGAAACGGTTTTATGTTAATTACAAGATCATTGAATTCGGTCAGTGTTAGAATGAGGCATTTTCTATTTGTGAAACGAAATTTCTTACGCCTAGTTTTTGACCTGTCTCATGTTATAGATAGCCCTATTTACTGATCATCTTCTTTCAGATTACATCTTTCCTTCTCTGAAGTGGTTAAGTTGGGTTTAACATATTCTTTGCATATTTAGTTCTGTAAGTATGTAAGCAAGTCTTTGTAAAAATCAATAAAGAGAAAAACTTAATGTACTTTTGAATTCTTATTATAGGCGACAAAATGCTTATACTTAATTCATATTCCTATTGCTTATAAAGGGCATGTGTAGAGAAACGATAAATTTAATTCAACCAAAATTGTACAGTCAACAACAGAGTAACATGATTTTTATTATCTTACTAGCTTTTACCCGCAGATCCATCTGCACGCGTACAGTTAGCGCCATCTACAAAAGTATACAGGTTTAAGCAAATCCCACGGGAACTATAATTTCTGCCGGGATGAAAAGTACCCTGTCTTTTCCCAACCTCTTTATTATACTAACGCACAATTTTAAAAATATTAGTTCAGTAGATAAGGCGTGAAGAGACAACAAACAAATAAACTTACTGTCTCATTTGTGTTTTGTTTGGGATAAGTATGTATAAGACTTAAAAATTAAGTGAGATATTTATTTAAATGAAGAATGGAGAACAATGTATTCTCTCGTCCACATTTCTATTCTAAGTTTGGATAGTTGTGAAGATGACGTTGTTGAAGAAAATGCTGCAGTGCAGTTTGTTACCGCTTCTTCTGCATTAACGCTTTGGAAGCGGCAGTTAACTTAGTTTTAAGTTATTTATTTGACGTCAACCAATGTTATGAAGTCAAAATATATGACAATAATTAAGCGATATGATGTATCCTATAATAAAGAATAAAAACTTCGCATCCCTTCGTGTTTTAGTAGCATTATCTATACTTAATTATCGTGAGTAAAAGAATCATTAAGAGACCATTCAACTAGCAACTTAATGAGTTGTTTTAATTGTCATTTAACACGCGCGGCAATGTTAAAACTTTTGGTTGACTTATCTTAAGCAATATTAATGAACTCCTTGAAGAGTTTTATTTTATCTTTATTTATTTGACGAAATATTCGTATTGATATAATTAGTTCTACATTAATTCATGCTTTTAATGTAGACAATGTGCATTCGTCCACGATTGAGATTTAAGAGATCTATAATTGTAAATTGACGTCCGATGAAAATGCTGCAGTGTAGTTAGTTCCGCCGCTTCTTCTACACATGCGCTTTGAAAGCGGTAGTAGTTATTATTAGATTTAAGTGATGGGACGTCAATAAGTGATACCTTGTATCCAATTTTGAAAATAAATCTATTCTAGTTTATGAGAAAATATGAAAATGTACCTAAATACGATAAAATTGGGATTCAATCATTAAGCATTCCAGATATTCTTTGCTTACGAGTACTTTCGAGACTTTTGACTCTGTCTACCTCGTAATGGATGTAAACGTGAAATGGATGTATATATGTTTGAAAGGGATATAAATTAATTAATTATTATGAATTAATGAACGCTGTATTGAAAATGCACTTTGGCTAGAAAATTCTATTTACGGCACACTTGTTAACAATTTTAAATGTAAATAGCTACTTTTACATTATATATAATCACGTCTATATCCTTTGTGGGGTCAGAGCGAATAGTCCCGAAAAGACAGAAAGGTCACGATCAGCTTTAGGCTTAATGATAGAATTGAGATCTAAATTAAGTGACAGGTTACTACTTAAGGAATCAAATAATAATGGATTCTAAATAATAAATTTAATTTAGTAAATATTTTTTGGAACTTTTCTTCACACAAATCTTTTGAGCCCAAAGTATAAATAAATATATAGGAACGCTTCGAAATAGGTATTACTGAAACACATTAGACTTCTATTCGAGACTAGCTCGTAAGTACTGCTCAATCTTGAGAGCGTACTTTAGATAAAATTATTTGAAAGTGGACGTTGAAACTAGTTACCAAAAAGGCAACGGGCCAATAAAACAAATTGTTATATTTAAGTGTCAACGATGGTTATCGTTAACCAATAAACGAAATTCTAACCTGATTTTCTCTTTTACCGAGCTAGTCACGAAATCGTGACCTTGGATTT
Source organism: Amyelois transitella (assembly GCF_032362555.1). Lineage (NCBI taxonomy): Eukaryota > Metazoa > Arthropoda > Insecta > Lepidoptera > Pyralidae > Amyelois > Amyelois transitella. The sequence goes on along the minus strand of NC_083512.1, from coordinate 2,718,087 downwards.
TGATAAGAATAGAGAGATTTGTAAAGCGACGTCGGTGAATGAGTGGTTAAGGTAATCGCGGCCTGAAATTGAGAGGTACATACATTAGTTCGATTGCCAACCAATTTGGTGAAGTAGGACATCGTGATATTATTCCGTCAATGCAGTCATGATAGTCTGGCCAAATTTATTATTTAATTTGGATGTCAAAAAGGGGAATCACTCTGCTCTCTTCTATGGGACAATGATTTTAATAAGAACTTAATCGAGATGAACGAGGTAAGAGACGGTTCTCCCTAAGGAGGTCATGCCTAATTGGAACAAAAATTAGAACGAATTGAATTAAAGGGGATTCCCTTAAATGAAATTTTGGAATGAATAAGCAATAATAAAAGGTGGTTATTGCAATGTGTGAATTTAATAGACCTAATCTGGAAATGTTTCTAAAAGTAAATTTGTATTACTAGAAGATACAAGTAGGCCTAATAGGCTATTTGACTGTATTAAAAATATACATTTCTTTTATGTCATCAGTCTTAATATTATTTTTTTGGAGCGATTTGTAATAACGCGAGATAAAAATATTGCATTATTTTAACAAAATCCGTCTCAGAAAATTAGGGTTTTTTATGCAGCTGTCACGTGACTAAAAACGTACGTGATTGGCTATTTCTATTATGACGTCAATTATCCATAAACAGACTGTGGATCGTACCGTTCCTTAGTGTTCGCTATTATTTTTCAACATTTTATAACTGTTTGATCGCTCAGGATTACTCAGATAACATACGTATTTAATAATGGAAACCAATTCCGCGAAAGCTGACAGTCAAAACCTACCAAAAGTGGACGCAATAATGGTTGGCGTCTTCTTCAAAAACAATCCAGATTTCTATGCTGCCGAACTGAGGAATGTGAAAACATTAATGTAAGTATATCTTGGTAACCACTGATCTTAGATCATGATCTGAAACCACTTCTTGCGAATATTCAAATCCATGGGCACAGAAAAAAACAGTTTCGTAGGAGATTTTATTGTTGTATTAGTGCATTGAGGCACTGTACAACATTTATAGGAACTCATTTTAATAATTTTCACACATATGACGTGACACAAGTTAAATAAAACAAAAGAAAATAAAAACTTTTCGAAACACCAACAAGCTTGTATGATATTTACACGAAATTTACGTCACTGCATGCCATGGCCGCCATATTGCTAAAAGTCGCGTTTTGGCGGCATATTTGAATATTTCATTTCCTTTTTCGATTTTTTAATAAAATAGCTGTAATAAAGGCAGAAAACTATTTTTGTAGGGCTCCTTATAAACAAATGAATACCCTAAGATAGTTTTTAGAACTTTGTCAAATAGCCTATTATATAAAACTAACACTTATTTACAAAAATGCAAGTCCCGGCAGATCGGAGTCTTGAGGTAAAGTGCCCAGAAGGCTGGCAGCATTGCGACGTTGAATGGCAATGCTTATCTTTTGAGCGAGATAAAGTGCAGAAGGCTCCCATGGCCACAGAGTCTCAACCCCAAACGGCTCAAATATGTAGTTATTTCCAAAAACTGCATTTTTCTTTTAGTTTTCTTTAATTAGTTTTACATTTGTAATGTACTCCTTTAGTCAAAAATAAAACTTTATGTTAAAAAAAATGACCAGATATGTTGCTAAATAAATATGAAAACCTTATTAAAATTTTACTAAAAACATTTCTGCTGTGAATCAATGTAGAGGAAATAAAATATCAAACGCATGAGCATGTAATATTGCATCAGGAAATACGAAATGAACCGACGTCGCACCGCATATTCGTAGCAGATTGTTTTCCTTGGTACAAGTCACAAAAACATTTATTCTCTATGTTTATTTAAGCATATTATTTCTTTTTTAAAAAGAAATCACAGATTATAAACAAAATAGATACATACATATGGTCACGTCTATATCCCTTGTGGGGTACACAGAGCCAACAGTCTTGAAAAGACTGATAGGCCACGTTCGGCTATTTGGCTTAATAATATTGGCCATTGCCTAAAAAAAGAATCCCAAGTTTGTAAGCCTATCCCTTAGTCGCCTTTTACGACATGTTTGAGTTGCGTGCATGGTCTACTATCATTTATTTAGGTTGGTAACAAGACCTTAAAGAATTATAATTTTCCATCTGACCAGATTGGGGATAGATTAAAGAAACATTATGATTACGATTTTTCTTTGACGGAAGTTTGTTCACATGTTATTTTGTTAGTTTTTAATTTTTCACAAGAATGAACCGATAAGATACTTGCAATATTTTTATAACATTTTTACGGGGCAATGACCTCAAATTTATTAATGTATTCAAACTTAATGCACGCAAAATGTACAACAAGTGAATGCCACAAGGCATCCTCTGCCAGTCGAACCTTTTGGACCAAACTGAGATTACCAAATTGAGACAAATATTTCAATGCCAAAAATGACTATGAACGAATTTCTCTATATTGTTTTGGCTTATACCAACCACCAAATCTTCCAACGGCACTCAAGGTAGTAGAAAAGTGGTATCAAATATATATATTTTAGTCATATTAAGAACTAGCTGTTGCCCGCAACTCCGTTTGGAAATACGAAGGTTAAGGTTATTAAATATACTCAAATTTCCGTACATATTACAGAGTAGCTGATCCCTTTGGTAATAAATATATTTTTTTAAATATTCTCAATGTACAGATGTTTTTTATATATATCTACTTCCTTCTGCAATAGACCTAAATAATCTTCATCTCTCGAATGATTGAGTGCACGCGGGCGAAGCTGCGGGTAAAAGTTAGTATAAAAATATGTTAGGAATTTATAATTGTTTTTTTTTATACCGGCGCGAAAGCTTAAAAAATAATTTGCGAATGGAATTTGCGAAATTCCTGTATATTTCGCAAATCCCCTGGAATATTTCGTGTTTACCTTCACGAAAAGTGCCCTATTCCTTTACCAGACTCTTAATTATAAATATGCAAAATTTCAATCAAGATAACGCGTGAAGAGACAACTAATATAAAAAACTTTCTTTCGCATTTATTATACTTACTAGCTGTGCCCGTAACTTCATCCGCGTGAAATAGTTATTTTGGGCATCATTAAAGGCCTCAGGAAGAATAATTTTCCCCGTTCTTTTCACATTTTCCATTATTTCTTCGCTCCTTATAGTTGCAGCGTGATGTAATATAGCCGAAAGCCTTCTTCGAAAGGTCTAGTCAACACAAAAATATTTTTTCAATTCGAACCAGTAGACAATCACACTCTTCAGCTTTATAATATTAGTATAGAATAGTTGGGATTTTAATTTGTTTCGGCTTTTACCTATTGGAAGAAAGTATAAATAATCAACCAAAATTGAGTTGTATGTAAATTATTATCAGTCTAATACTACGGAATTAACAGTAACATTATCAACAGGTACATCTTTATCAACATTAATCATAGTTTAATCGATTGATACTCATTCTGGTAGTTAATGATTATCGATTTCCAATGGACCAATACGATTTCTCTATGAGACGGGGTCAGTAACATATAATACATTATACGTGTAACTGTTTCCCAATTATATACAAATACTAGCGACGCGCCCCGGCTTCGCACGGGTGCAAAATTATAAATGTTATTATACATAAAAACCTTTCTCTTGAATCACTCTACCTGTTACAAAAAACCGCATCAAAATCCGTTGCGTAATTTTAAAGATTTAAGCATACAGACAAACAGACTAAAATAGCGACTTTATTTTATACTATGTAGTGATAATAAAAAAAATTTAGTGAAATATGTGATAACTAGCTGTTTCCCGCGATTTCGTACGCATGGAAACAGAAATTTCCACGGTATCTATGGTCGCCTACAGAAATAAGTCACACACTCATCCTTACTTACTTTCACTTAATGATTGTAGTTAGAAAAGTTTTAATCTAATCTACCTAAAAATGCGCTTTTATGTAAATAAGAGTAATTTTGAAAAGGATTTGCTAGCGCTGTCATTATAAGATGGCATTTTTAATTAAGTTAATACTAGTAATGAGATTGTCTCGATGTTTAAGTAAATTTTGAGTCTGTCATGTTTGCCATGTTTTTAAACAAGCGTTATTTTCAAATATGTTTTTCCGAAATTTAACTAGTATCATGATTATTTAAAAATCCTTCCTTTTATCATTTTGATTGTATCCAGATTTCTGTTAACAAATACTCATACTAAAGGGCATTTTCGAACACGGTAACTGATAACAGTGTAGATTTGTATAACTACGTCTAGTAAATGTTCAACTCTCATTAAAATAGGTACCTTGTCATGTGCAAATTACTCAAAATAGTTATCAGTCAAAAAATTTTCCAGACACGATGTGTTGAAATGTGATCGTTTATTGAACCCTTGCACAAAAGTTGTTAGACATGTTGTATTAGTAAGCGATATTACATATTTTTTTTAATTGGCGGATTGAACCACGATCCAGTTTGGGTACGGTTTCCTGCAAAGGTTGCGATCGCTCCCTTAAAAATATGACTTATCTACTCTTCGATCGTGTTCTGGGGTGACATCGGTCTCATCTCCAATGAACTGAGAAAGAAACCAGGACTTACGCCAGGAGGAAAACTATTTGATAATTTAAATCAAATAGTCAAAGTAATTGAGTTAGAGATACCTATAGACAGATAAACTCTGTATTGCTCCAGGAAAAAAATTATACAACTATTCAAAGGGTTATTGATACAAATTATATATTCTGTGGTTATGCACATTTCTAATAGTACTTCAGGCTACAGGTCTAATCACAGGGTCTTATGGTGCTGATAGGTTGCTGAGTGGTATATGACCTTTATTGAATAGACGACTAACTTACAAAGCGTGCCAGATTCGATAATTTGCCGCCTTGCCAAGGTGAACTGCCTTCTTTGCATACAACTTATCGTAGATGTGATATCCGCTATAATGAATGGAAATAATCATGTATTGCTTTGTCTTTGGCATGTAATTCTCTGTATATTGAAAGGACTACCCCATTTTTTAACGAGAGATGACGTAAGAGACGAATACGCAAGTTTATGTAATGAGACAACCATCATGGATGTAAGATATTCTTGTAAATAGGATGACGAATTGCTAATAAACTCGAGATTCCTTTTATAAAGATTTGCTGTCAATATAAATCTCAATGCCATCAGAACGTGGCATTCGAATCTTGTGACGACTCCGTAAAGGTTAAACACGTTAATATTGTTATTATTTAAACTTTATTGTACCTAAAATAATGTTCAACAGATGGACTTATGCCATATAGCATTCTCAACCTTTCGACAAAACTGAGATTGTAATTTGTATTTGATTGTAAACTGTTATGTGTGTACATCGATTTCTATAATGGTAAAAAAGTAAAAGATGATGCTTTCTTTTCTTCTTTCTTTCTTTTTTTTTCTTTTTTAAGCTTTCTTGCGCAGCGTATTGCTATTACAATACAGCGCGGGAATGCTGCCTGCGCCATGGGAACCCTTCCTAGGGGCCAAAATTTAAATAATAATGTTTTTAGTTAGTAATTTAGAATTGTTTTTTTTTTATTATTATTAAAAAATAATATTAGTTTACCTTCTTAAATTGATTGTGTGCCGTTGATAAAACTCAGAGAAAATAGATAGATAGACTCTTTATTGCACCATAAAATAAATATCCGTTACTTCACACCATTCTAGTACTTGTGAAAAGCCATATTAATTACACACTATCATAACTGCATATAACAGATGCATACGTTCAACTGCTCTGTTCAAGTTTTTACTTAGTCATAACTTAATTAGTGTTGCGATCTGTTAAACTTGAATCGGTTGAATGTCTTTATTATCAGTCTAACTTCCTTTTACTATTATGGTGAGGTTTTTTTTATATACTAAAGTGTTAAGTTAAGGCAATATTTTTCAAGATTAGGTTTTCTAGATTTTAGTGTAGAAAGTCGCAGCGATGATACAGCTATTTGATACAGGTAAATACGGTGAGGTTAAATATCGTGAGGAAACCAGATAACTGGATATGTTACCATGATCTAATATGGGTCATATACATATAATCACGTTTATATCCCTTGCGGGGTAGACAGAGCCAACAGTCTTGAAAAGACCGATAGGCCACGTTCAGCTGTTTGGCTTTATGATGGCATTGATATTCAAATAGTGACAGGTTGCTAGCCTATCGCCTAAAAAAAGAATCCCAAGTTTATAAGCCTATCCCTTAGTCGCCCTTTACGACATCCATGAGAACGAGATGGAGTGGTCCTATTCTTTTTTTTTATTTGTACCGGGAACCACACGGCACTTTTTTGATCCAAACAATAATATTATCCAATTTCAGTTTATTTCAACAAACTAACTGCATCGCGGCCATGTTACAAAAGATACTCAACAAAAATTTCACCTTTGTGTAAAGAAAATCTCTATTTCACCTCAGTACTCCAGTGGTAATACTACAAAGAGATTTGCCCGCGCCCCGGCTTATTCCCGTGTTCATACGTCACGGGCACGACTACACAAAGCGGCGCGACTAGTCGGCCGATCAGTTGGGCAACATAATGCATTTATTGAGATTTTATATTCTGGTATTATGCTCTTGTAGTTAATAAAACTACAAGTGAGTCGTAATAGTTGTAAATCAAAAGCTATTTGTTCTGAGCTAATTCAGATTTATGATTAGAGAAAACGATATATATATTTCCGTGGCTGGTTATGAAAAATCAGCTACTAAAGAGATTCAGGCTTTTCAAGACTCTTGTCCCGTAAGGGAGACGTATATTTATATATGGTTGTACAAAAGGTATTCATTTCAATCATAGCCTTTAAATTCTGTGAAACTGATTCCCTCTGTATCACCTGGTCATTATTATTATTAAGGTGTTATTACAAAAAAAAACAAAAAATATTGCAGAAATATATATGCATCGCTTTGACGTCTTGATCAAATCCGGTAAGATTCTTAAAGATATGTAATAATACTAATCAATTATGGAAACCGAAATAAAACCGAATTAGTAGTTTGGGAAAATAAATAGGGATAAAAACATACATACATAACTATAATGACGTCTTTATTTGTTATGAGGCAGATAGAGCCAGCCAACAGACTCAAAAAAGTACATACTTTTTTGAGACTGTTGGGTGGCTCTATATTAAATACATATTTTTTGAAGTCTGTCACAATGCAGGTAAAGCCACCGGCGTATAGTAGTTAACGCATAATTAACGTCTGCCTTAAACATGCTTCCGATCACATCCACTTTTATGAGTTAAACTACTTTCACAATCCGTAAAAGGGAGTGCGGTAGTTGGTAGAAAACTCACAAAAGGGCCAGAAAAATTTGACCGTCTAAGAAAATATTCTTATTGCACACGGTATCTAGTGACTGCTTTGATTTTCCAATAATTTAACCACGTGCACGAACTTCGGACTCTTTTCAAATTTGCATTCGGGAACACTAATATTAAAAGGCGACTAAGGGTAGGCTTACAAACTTAGGATTCTTTTTAGGCGATGAGTTAGCAACCTGTCACTATTTGAATCTCAATTCTATCATTAAGCCAAATAGCTGAACGTGGCCATTCAGTCTTTTCAAGACTGTTAGCTCTGTCTACCCCGCAAGGGATATAGACGTGACCATATGTATGTAAGTAATATTCAATTGGCATTTATTTGTTTGCAGTTATTTCACGCTTTATTTTAACCAATCATAAAGTGAAAAATCACGGACAAAAGTACTGTTCCCGTGTGATTTTGCTGAAAACGCCTGTGATCGAGTGAAGCGGCAGACTAAAAGCTAGTAAATGAATAAGTTGACTATTTTAACGAACAACGCACAGCCAATTCGTAGAAATCATACATTTTCGTACAGTGTTTTGAGTTTAAACGAGTATTATGAGATTATCTCTAAATAGTCTCACTGACAAGAAAAACTTTACACACGAAGCCTTTAGAGCTAGTTGTAAATACACGTCACGAGGGAGCGGGTGACATCTTCATCGCCCTGCGAGCCATTGGTTGCATAATCCTGCAATTTTCATGCCACCCGGATAAGATAGAGGTTACATTACCATTGGAATCGTATGAATTACTGTGATCTAGGTAGGTACAGTCGGCAAGTTAATTGATAAACAGGATCCATGCGTGAGAAATCTAGGATTAAGATAAGACTTGGTATAAATTCAACTGGATGTGTAACCATGATTCAATAGGGGTTAGGTTCTCCCGCAAAGGTTGTGGGGGTCAGATGAGAGCCGCTTTTTGTCATCGTGGGAGGAATTTTGACCATGATGACAAAATGTCGACCAGTTATTTTTAATAGTTAATATTAATAGTTAAGTAAATAACTAACTTCTAAAAACTTTAATAATTGACCAGGACTATAAAGATAAAATAAAAAGTCAAAAGGATATAAGCTGGTTAAACGGGTTACGTTAATTTATAGTATATTTTGTGCTTTCGTATGTTCGAAAAACGTCAGAAGGTAGAACAAGATAATGATAAAGCCTTTGACCACACTTTTCTCCTGAGTGAAAAGGTATCTAGAACGCTGGCAGCATTACTTTTTGCCTAATGATCAAGATTTTTCAAAAATGATTCCAAAGAGGAATGGAAATAAAAATTACCAGTTATTTTGATTTGAGAAAAGATTTTTCTCGATACATTAACCATTTTTTCGATAAAATACTCGATATAATACATGAAATGGAAGATATAGGAACTCAAAATTTTCAACCTTATAATTTTCATCAGTTAGTGGACTTTAGGAAACGGCCAATAAACTAGGGATTCTTATTTTTAGGTGATTGTCTAGCAACCTGTCATTTGAATCTCAAATCCATTATTAACTCATGCAGCTGATCATGACCTTTCAGTCTTTTAAAGACTGCTGTCTCTGTACGCTATAATGAATAAAGACGTAATTATATGTATGTATGTATGTGACTTTAAACTCCAATATTGGGTCGTCGCCGAATAAATTATATTTTTACACCTTTAACCAATTTCAGAGACAGTTCTGGTTTTACTGGACCACTTAGACGGCAGGTGTCTCTGACAGCCCTCGAGAATAATGCCGCATTCGTAATAAATCCATGTCAAAATTAATGAGGTATAGAAGTGCAACATGTGTCAAGACATTCTGATTTCCTGATCTGATCCTATTTTGATAATTAAAATAAAAAGTTTTTTTTTTCTTTGTGATAATTACCAGGATAAAATTTCAATTTCTTCTATGTATAAATAGGTATTGGTTTAACTTTAAACAATTAAACCCCTACATACGATATGACACACTGTTCAAGTTGGATGTTGAAACTTTTTTTACCAAAACTGAACTATATTTTTTTAGGCTAGATTAAATGGAAAGTTTATGGATTAAAATAACATAATCATTTATTATGTAAAAACAAGAAGTTTCTTTAACAGTAAGTTCCTACTTCTGTAGTGTTTTTATTCCCTACACATTACCCACCCAAATTCTCGCTTTACGTTAAAGGAAATCCTACTAATTTACACGAAAATGAGATACGTACTTTAATATAACAAATGATAAAACTGGCAAAGTGCGTGTCGACCCGTATTCAGTAAAAGATTCATTTTTAAGAATTCCGTAACTAATTTAAACAAATCAGTAATTATGAAATAATAATTTGTTTCTAAAATACTAAATTTCATTACAAAACACACACGCTCACGTCAAAATTTCTTACGTAACAGACAGAGCCAATTAAATATAAATAAATATAACACTTTTGATTTTGACGAAATTTTATAAAAACAAACGTATCACTTGTTTTTAAAAGCGGAGCATTATTAAATTGATGAAAATTTTGCCTAGAAATCGACTCTACTCTAAGCTTACTAAGCTTTATTTGCCTTGATATTTTTGAAAAGTTTAGTGACGTTAAACGAATTGACCTTCTGTTTGTCTGTCCCTTCTATTCTCCTATAAGTGTAACCTTCGGTGAATACTTCCGTGTTGGCTGTGATTTTTAACTCTTAAACTAAATCTTGATTACTTTTTAAGTACCTTGTTTTTAAACATTCAATTAAATGTTTATTGTTATTTAATTAAGTCGATCCGGTTTATATTTGGCCGTAATTATGTTTGTCACAAAATTATGAGATTGATCGCTTTGTTTATATATGTGTTCTCGTACTCCTCCGAAACGGCTTGACCATTACTCATGAAATTGTGTGAGCATATTGAGTTGTTCTGAGAATTGGCCAACATCTATTTTTCATACCCCTGAGTGATAAGGGTTGTCCACACTTAAAAAAAAAATTAACTAGAAATAATTTAAAAATAATTTATATGGCAAAACAACGTTGGCTGGGACAGCTAGTGTCATATAAAATATAAATCCGACGAGAGGTAAGGTGTCAAAATTGCCACCAATTTTAAATAAAGACAAAGTTACATAAATATATTTTTTACTCTATCGTTGTATAAAAAAATATACTTCTGACGTTCAACGGGTTAAGGAGATGCCTTGTTATTGATCTCAATTCGTAGTAAGTATCATAGAAGACTAGACCCGGTGTTGGAACACGAATTTAGAATAATGAAACAAAAAAAAACTCATTTTGCTAGAGTTAAGTAGAGAACCTAACTTCTTTTTGATTGGTTCTTTGGGATGACGATAAATAATTAAGACAGACGCATGAGTTTCTTGCATCCTACATAAAAGACCTTGAAAATATAACACGCCTTTTTTGAGCAGTCATGTAAAATGAGCTCATTTGAAAATATGAACTATCTGTTGTTTAATACATAAGTTAGATATTTTTATATCTAACAGGCCTGACAGAATGTAAGATTGATAGACACAAACAACTCAAGAAAATCATAATTTTTAAGAAATTTAAAGTTCATACCACATAATGCAAATACAATTTTCTAGTTTCAATCATCATCTATTACTGTCTACTACGTCATAATAATTTAAATAACGAAAGCATTAGACCATAAATGGTCGTTAAACTTACCTTGTTTAGCAAATCCCAGCATATTTAAACAGAAATAACATGGCACTTAGCACGTGTAACTAATCCACAACATCCTTGTACTTTCACTACATTCAACAGTTCTATATTCGGCGTCGAAAACACCGTTAAAACTGTCCCCGCGAAAGTCTTAGCAATACTGCCTGCGCAGACGGCGAAGCCTCTTTTCCTCCCCACTTATCATACACAGATATTTTCCAATTTTATTTCTTAAGTGTATGGAAATAGAGTCTCTTTTGAGGTGTTTTCATGTGACATCTAAAAAGTTCAGACAGCGCGCGCGCGAAGTCTGGTACGAGTAAGTTGATTTGCTTGCTATTACCACACATATACTCGTACATTGTAGTTAAGATTTATTTAAATATTCTTACTATTTAAAGCAAAAATAAATTTTATATATTTAGGACAACTTAACATGTTCCAAAATTGTTAGTAATACAAATATATGTAACATAGGGGTAGTTACTTTCTTGGAGGAGTAAGCAAAATCTTTCCATTTGCCATGATGAGTAAGTCAAATTTCATTAATTTTCTTCGATTCCATTAAGGTTCATTTGTCTGGACTTTTCCCTTTAACGTTCCGTTTCATCGTATCCGGTTCTAAACATGATGAGAATAATGAATAGAACAAATAAAATGTTATCATTTATGCATCTATGACAAAAAGAAATATATATTTCCAGGAAAATATGACTTATTGTTCGGCGTCTTCACTTTTTTTCTTCGCATGATCTGCCTTCTTAATACCTTTTATGAATTTTCCCATTATACCTCTTATCAACAACTTTGTAGAGTCTAAATTGCCTCTGCTTATTATTGATACAGTCACGGTCATGACTACCGTCAAGTTTGACGTTAAGTTTTCTTTTAGTTTGTTTGCAGATTCAAGTCACTTTTTGTATTACGCTTGACTAACTTCCGATGATATTTGAATTGTTTAAAATCATTTGTCATAATTTGTAATGAATGTGTTTTCTGAAGACTTTTCATAGTGTTTTTACTCTTACAGCAGTATTATGAGTAACGTAATCAAATCTAGTATTGTGAAATCTAGACTTGGTAGTACTCCTGGGTGATTTGAGGTTACATATTATGCTGCATAAAATATATATATATAAAAATTTCATATACATAGTGCATGCAACCATACTTCCTACCCAAAAAACTGGTTACATACTATTCCAATTACTATTATTTGTTTTCTCAGTACAAAAATTATATTGTCACATGATTTGGAATTTTAAGTCTATACAGAATTAAAATTCAAAATCATGTTATTAATAAAGTAACTGGTTTACACCAAGTCAACGCCGAATACTAGCATTCATTAGCTCATCAAAAACACAATAAAAAAAAATCGTGTCTTAGAAGAAATTATCCATCGTGATCGGAATTTTAATGACGTGGGTACTTATTCTCAATTCCTACAAAGGTGCCAATTTGTGGGAACGATTACGTGAAAAGGAACTTATTGATTGATAGGCAGTCGAGAATGGAACACGTGTGGTGTTTGGCACGATTTTATAACATACATACATAGATACATATGGTCACGTCTATATCCTTGTGGGGTAGACAGAGCCAACAGTCTTGAAAAGACTGATCGGCCACGTTCAGCTATTTGGCTTAATGATAGAATTGAGATCCAAATAGTGACAGGTTGCTAGCCCATCGCCTAAAAAAAAAGAAGTTTGTAAGCATATCCCTTAGTCGCCTTTTACGACATCCATGGGAAAGAGATGGAGTGGTCCTATTATTTTTTGTATTGGTGCCGGGAACCACACGGCACGATGAATTTATAAGCTTTTATTTATCTCCACCTGTCTTGAAAAATCCATTTCCTCTGTTACAAAGAAGTTCGTATACCATACCAGTAGTATAATGGAATATTCACTTAACAGTTTGACCTGTTCTTTTTTTGTTTTACATTGTTCAATGCATTGACCCAATCAAAGGCTGTTAAATGTAGAGATTCGATATTCATTTATTTTAATATTGTATAAGCATTTGTCTTCCATCTCACCTGATGGAAGTGAATTAAGTCAAAAAAGTAAGAAGAGGTCCTATTCTTAAGAATTGGAGACCACACGGCAGGGGTTTTGCTTCATTCTGCTCTAATTACAACCATACAAAATTTCATCAGATATCAGAATCGGTCAAACAGTAATTTACTCATGAAATCTTAACAAATACATCGCATTTATAATATTTCATATATGACATACATACATACATATAATCTCGTCTATGTCCCTTGCGGGGTAGACAGAGCCAACAGTCTTGAAAGGACCGATAGGCCACATTCGATATTTGATATACCAATATATGAAATATGAATACTCAAATATTCCGTGTTCTGGTTTTACGAATGTCCAGGGTCCATCGTTAAACGTAAATTAATATTCAGGCTCGTGTGATAATAAATTTAAGGCAATTGACATAAAATTTAGAGCCAATTTCTAAGAATGTTGACTCAATACTTTTTTTATTATACTCACCTTTAGGTTTCTGTAGTAAAATTTTATGTTACACTGAAAACATAATTTGTTCGAGATATCTTATAAAGAGTAGGCCCTACTCGGTCAGAAACAGTAGCTCCGTATATAATAATCAAAAATTACAAGAAAGTTTCGCCCAGCAGGCTTAAGATGGAATTGGGATTCAATTTGTCGCAGGTTGTTAGCCCGTCGCCTAAAAGAATCCAAAATTTTTAGCCAACACTTCATCATCTTTTACGACATACATCCACGGGGAAGAGAGGGACCGGTCATATTCTAAAGTGCTGGAAACTACACGACCCAAAACTTCAATTTCCCGTTTACTCTTTTAAGTAAAGAAAGCGACTAAGACAACTCTCAGGTACCTATTATTTTTTTATAAAGTCTTTTAGCGGACCCTATCAAATCTCAGGTCTACACCGTGAGAAGGCAAGAATGCAGTAATGTGCGTAATGGTCAATTTCCAGTGTAGAATATGCAGATATCTCAGTTAGTATGGTAATATGATCAATTTTCCGGGAAAATGAATGCGAAATAGGTTATATATATATATGTCTAAACATAACTTTTAATATATATTTACAAGAGCAGTAGAAGCTAAAAATGTGATTACAATTTTTGTCTGTCTGTTTGTTATACTTTCATCACGCGAAAACTATTAGGTACGCTGTTACGCTTAGATCTTAGTTTGGTCCGACATAAAAACTGCTATACGAATATTATCGCCTTATTGTCAATTAGGGGTAATTGACAATAAGGCGAACGAATTCCCGGGCAATAGCTAGTTATGAAGCAAAAAGCTTGAATGAAACTCCAAGGATCTGTGTAAAACCCTAAAAATCTTGTATAAGTACTGTATGAATAAAAACATGCAAATATCGCACGTATTTATACCTTATGCCAGCCAGACTTATAAGACTCGACGTTTAGCTATATTGGTTTATGGCTTCTTAATTGCAACTGAGATTTACTAGATTATTTAGCCTATTATCTTAGTCGCTTCTCACGACATACTACATAGGAAAGAAATTAAGTGTGCCTATTCTAAAGTGTCGAGATCCACACGGTATGTACGAATGTAGAAACTTTTTTTTTTACTGAATTGTCTTTAATTTTAGGTAAGTATTTTAGATAGATTTTTAACTTAAAATTACATGTAAGTAATTTCAAAAATATTTTTACTTGAAATAATTAATAGTGTCGGGAAATGGTTTTGTCACTAGCATTTAATACTTCTGTCACAATGGCGAATAATGAATGGTCCAACAAACTTATGCCGCATTCAAACTTCAGAGGCGGAATGGTTAGAAAACTGTCACAATTATAGGTTTTGTACGACCTAGTTGAGATATTTTCTTTTCCAATGCTATGTGAGGAAGAGGCTGATAAAATTATTTATCAAGTAGACAATGTGCATTCGTCCACGATTTAGATTTAAGAGATCTATATTTGTAAATTGACGTCCGGTGAAAATTCTGCAGTGTAGTTTGTTCCGCCGCTTCTTCTACACATGCGCTTTGGAAGCGGTAGTAGTTATAATTCGATTTAAGTGATGTGACGACAATAAGTGATACCTTGTATCCAATTTTGAAAATAAATCTATTATGTATATTCTACTCTCCTAAGAGTAGTTACTAGTAGTAGTAAGATCTTCTAAAATATTGCCAAGTTTATTAGCTTTTCCTTAATGTGTATTTAACACAAAAACAACCAATTCATAAGCAATGTATTCAAGTACCATATTATTTCACATCCTATCGGTTTTGACAAGACAAACAAAATTCATTAAGTATAACGAATTAGTTTCCCGCTGGGTAATACATTTTAAATGAGTGTTTGTAAGAACGCCCCTTGTCATCCCTGTGGGCGCATTTACTTCAGATTTTAATAAAAATGGTGCTCGGAATAATTCACATTGTTTGAGGTTTGATGACCTTTTTTATGAGTGAGTTTATTCCCAAGCTGTTGAAGATGGTTAAAGACTTGGAAGTAGAATTTATGAGAAGCGTAAAAAAATAATTTAAAATTTTTAAGGTCAAATTTAGGTAACCTTTATAATACTCATGTTGGTCCCTGTTGGGTTACGTCTACGTCACTCGTTAGCCAATCACGACGAAGAATGCTAAGCCAAAAGCAGCTGATATTCTAAATCGCGAAAGCAATGTTTCAACGGAATAGACTAATTTCATTTTGGGATCTCCCCCGATAAAGCCTAGATTGCAACTTTCTTGGGAGCAACCTGGAATCGTATGATCGTAAGTTTTTATATCAAACAGCTCCCGTCTGACCTCCGTAACCCTATTTATAATGGTTTCAATTTTCATTGCATTGAACTCTTATTTTTACACAAATAAATTGAATAATTGGCCACTCTAAAGATAGATAGCGTCACGAAATCGGGCAATTAATTTGCTGAAAAACGATACGTAGTATGGAGATTAATCCGTTTTAATATTGGATATTTATTTTGATAGAATCCGCTCGATTTATTATAAACTTTTACACGTTTTATTTCGATTAATAATAAACTTAATTTATGCACGGCTTTAAATAAAAAAGATAATTACATTTTATTTAACAGAGAATTAAGCATAATCTTTGTCTCATCTTTGCTCATTCCTAGTCGCACCCCCTGAACTATAGTGGGCCTGTGTTTATTCCCTACATTTATCTTTTAACTTTCTCCGGTCTTGCTTTCAGACCATTTCAGATAATGATACGTACCTACGTAATATCACGTCTTTATCCCGCACAAACCGTAAGGCATGAAGACGTGATATACTCGTAGCCAAAGCCAGTAGTCCCAAAACTCAAACATCATGTTTACTGAATAGCTTTTAAAATGAGATTTATATAAAAACAGGTTGTTGACCAGTCGATTCAACGCAGAATTCTTTTCCTATTTAAGCCCTTTCCTTGCAAAGGTTGCGGAGGTCAGATGGGAGTCGCTTCGGGTAAAATCTGACTTTACATAATCCAGGATTATGGTCTTAAAAGGCGCACGTGGGTCTTCTCCCCAGACAGGTGAATATGTAACCGGGAATAACTTCAGAAGGAAGAAGAAGATTGAAGCCTTTTCCTTCCCAAAAATTTTATCAGGAAAATCCAAAAATATCACGTAACT
This sequence comes from Amyelois transitella, assembly GCF_032362555.1. Lineage (NCBI taxonomy): Eukaryota > Metazoa > Arthropoda > Insecta > Lepidoptera > Pyralidae > Amyelois > Amyelois transitella. Next base: position 2,701,445 of record NC_083512.1, on the reverse strand, counting down.
ACTGTAAGCAAATCCAAGTCTGTTAAATACTTTTAAGCACACTCTAAGCATCCACATCACCATATACACTTTTGTAGTCAAGTTAAAACGTACATTTAGTTATCACATACGAGTTCCTACCATGCATCTCACGAAATATTATTTTGAGTAACAAAACCTGTAAATAGTTCAAGACAAACTTTTCCTTGTTATGCTTAGTTATTTTGGGAACTTAACGGTTTATTCTCGTACCTACGTTTCAAAGTTAGTACCTGTCCCTCGAGATGAGCAACCTCTCTCTTTGATGTGAATAAACTACAAGCCGATCTAAAACTCTAAAACTGGAGTAAAATTTAATTACGGATATATTTCGGTAAAATGAAGAGAAAGTTTTCGGAGATTTATTTATTTTTTGACTGATTACCTATTCCTACTATTTTGATTATAATACGGTTCTTAGCATCAATAGAAATAAAGAATAGGACCACTGCATCTCTTTCCCATGGATGTCGTAAAAGGCAACTAAGAGATAGGCTTATAAACTTTGGATTCTTGAACCTGTCACTATACGAATCTCAATACTATCATTAAGGTAAACACAGCTGTTAGCTGGCCGTAACGTGACGCCTATCAGCCTCAAATCTGTTGGCTCTGTCTACCCCAAAAGGGATATAGACGAGCTATGTATGTCAGTAATCGAACATATGATTACTTTTTAGTAATTATATGGTTATAATATATATGACTAGAGGTCGCCCGCGACTTCGTCCGCGTGGAATCAATCCCGCGCGAACTCCGGGATAAAAAGTTATTCTGGGTCTTCAGCTGCCTACATACCAAATTTCATCGTAGTCGGTTCAGTAGTTTTTGCGTGAAAATGTTACAAACATCCATACTGACATAGGTACTTACTTTCACATTTATAATATAAGGAGGATGGTCTGATGACGAAGAAAAACAAAGCGTGTGCAAGCTGCTTCTCTTCCCGTGCAAATTTCAAAAATCAATCAAGGAAAAGGAAAATAAACTTGTTTTTTTTTTAGGCTAGCTACCTGTCACTATTAGAATCTCAATTCCATCATTAAGACATACAGGCTGACCTTTCAGTGATTTGCTGACGTGGCCTTTGAGTTTCAAGACCAGATGACTGAAACTCCTAATACCTACCGGTGTCCAGAACTCTCCATAGCGAAGATAGTTATAGATGAGAAATCTTGCTGTAACTATTCCGAAACACGAAACAAACTAGTGAGTAAAAGATTTGAGGAGAAAGTTAATTGCAGCTTTAGTAACAAATTTTCGCTGTAAATTTCATATTATATTATATTTTCATTACCTTCAGAGTGTGTTCCAGTTCTAGATAAACACTGAAGCGATATTAATAGGGTTCATTATATAACTTCAAAAATAGGCAAACATTCTTTAGAAGATCAGAAAGTCAAAACATACGCCTAAACATCAGAAGAGGGATACGAGTAAGGCATAAACCCCAAACATTTACACCCATTTACTTGTTTTTGGACTATTGCCAGTATGGAAAGGATTCGATATAAACATGTACTATCAGAATGAATACATCCATAAGGATAAACGTTTATTAGGATGGATGCCTACGATCATTCCGAGGACTGTCGTTTTCCTTGAGAGGGTAGCATTATCTCGCTTTCTTTCATCGACAACATTTTTTCGTCTGTTTCTTAAATATAACTAAATAGCTGAATGCACCTTTCATGTATAATGAAATAGTACATGAAACTGCATTTGCAAAAAATATTTTAAAAAGTTTAAATATATAATCACATCTACATACTTTCTACACCGAAAGGGATTAAGACGTGACTATATGTATATACATATGTACGATATGCAAATTGCATCTTTATCGCATCGCAATCTCTTCCAGACAGCTTTTTACTTTGGCTTGTTGTTCTAAAATAACTTTAAAAAAAATATGTGGTTTTGTCTTTTTATAGCAGAATTTGGCCTTTCTGTCATTTCAAGATTGTTGGCTCTGTTTGCTGAAATAATAACAGTACGAAAACAAAAAAACGCGTCTTCATGTTTTCAAATTGTTAAGGTCTTTATTTTTTATCGTTACCATTCCCTGCTATCGTATAAACTCCAGAGTTAAATGATTTTTTTCAATTATTAGCTTGCCGAAAGTCTAAAAATAGAATTTTCAGTATTTTCTTTATAGAAGTGAAGTAAAAATAAATGTTCTGTCATGGAACAACCTATTTTCTTGTTGATAATGAAACATTGTTGTGTTCCGTCCTCATGATAACATTTCTTTAAAACTGTGTATTGTTGTAATCTGGTGGTGTTTACAAAACAAATCTCCGTTATTTTATCTACTTACTTAGTAGTAAAATAATAATTATTTAAATTATAAATTATATTTATCAGGGGGCTCTTGTGTTACATACATACATTCATTATAATCACGTCTATATCCCTTGCGGGGTAGACTGAGCCAACAGTCCTGAGCGGACTGATAGGCCACGTTCAGCTATTTGGCTTTAAGATAAAATTGAGATTCGAATAGTTACAAGTTGCTAGCCTATCGCCTAAAAAAAGAATCTCAAGTTTGTAAGCCTATCCCTTAGTCGCCTTTTACGACATCCATGGGAAAGAGATGGAGTGGTCCTATTCTTTTTTGTATTGGTGCCGGGAACCACACGGCTCTTGTGTTTTTGTTTTAAATTCAATTGTTATTACTAATTATTTAATTGTTATTAATAATAATTTAATTTTAATTGTTATTACTTTTTTGCTTAAAAAATGGAAACTTATTTTTAAATGCCTGTTAAATTCTTACCCACTTTTTCTAACTGCAAGTAGGTACGTTATCTACTATTTTTAACTTTCAGGGTAAAGGAAGACTTGTAAGGATCCCTAATTACATAAATAAAGGAACCTTTCTTAACTCGCCCCATTACGCTTCTTCGACAACTAAGATGTTTTGTCTTTATTCAGTGGCTTTTTTGTTATTAAGGAAAACCGTTTAAAATAAATAGGGTGCGGTCAGAAAGGGAGTGCTTCCGCCAAACTGTATTAATTAAAAAGTTAACATTATTAAATATAAGAAGGAATGTAATTATAAAAAAGAAATGTCGTCGTGTACACCCTAAGGAGATTTTTATTCCGACTTCTTAGCTTACGATAATATTAAAACATCATCACGATATCATTGATAGGTACATTACTAACATTGATGTAATGTGACGAAAGAATAAAAATATTCTTATTTATCTGTTTTATTGAATATAATTATTTAATTATCCAAGGTTTTTTATTACGTGGGGAATAATGGGTTATTGTCGAGTCCAACTTAATTCACATACAAAATTTCACAAAAACCATTTTGCGTGGATGGAAAAATTTATTTTTCATTTTTCTGAGATCATATTCTCGAGTTAACACAATCGATTGAGTGTTATATAGAATCTGAGGGATTTCGTTGACATTTTCAAGTAGGTATTTCAAAGACAGTGATGCTATTTTTATCCGAACTCTTCTTATATTTACAGATCCTTTTATAGCTGTGATTAAGACATGTGTGTACACTAATCGTTATTGAGTTTGGTGTTCAAAATGGTGGAGCTTGCGCAAAAATAGATCTAAAAGCATTTTTGTGAAAGGTTGCTTATTTATAGATATGTTTTGTTTGTTTTGATATTTTTTTCTACTTCCGATAAAGTTGTTATCGTCTGTTATTATATTTTTTTATATCCTAACTAAGTATAACATAAATTAATATATACGACATTATTTGTCTTCTTTTATCAGAATTATCCCAACAAAATGCAAAACTCACGGTGAAGTTAAACGTAGAAGCTAAAACTTTCTAATTGTTAGAGATAGTGTCAAATTTTATTGTACTTACTCAAGACTGAAGCTGAGTAAAAAGAAAAATGCCAGACCGGCTAAAGCTGCAAGTAAGACTGGACAAAATTAAGAGTTACAAATTCATGGAACTGATGACATAAATTACATCACCCATTCATATATTCTTCAATCGAGCACAACATAACGTAATTTTGTAGGCAACGCTGTGCCTGTTACAGATTAAATTTTCAAGTGTGACTTGACTCCATAATTCGGAGCCATTGAGAAACAAAGTTCAATTAAAAGTATAGCAATCGTTAGTCTCGCCGTAATCCCTTACAGCTGCCCATCACCTCATCGTTTATTCATTGAATTCCGACGATCCGTCAAATCCGGATTAGGTCAGATTGGATACAACAAATTGAATGGACATGATTCGTTCACAAAGAATTTTTTTCTGGCATTTAATTGACACCAAAATCGGCGATTGTGTCACATGCAACATGAGACATTCTATAGAATCCTCATGACTAGTACAGACAAATACTAACGAGGTTTAGGCCATTTCGTAGTGTTATCTGCCTCATAATTCGGAGTAGGTAACTTAGCTAGTTAATAACTTCAAGACAACTAATCACAAAATAAATTATATTATTATTTCCGGATTTTCAGTAGAAGAATTACAATAATCATAACACGTTCTACGTGAACTCAAAAACTTACATTCGACAGAAGTCAAATTCTATCCACCTATTCAAATCTAGACTACTCAAAACACCAGCTATTTCTTCTATTGCAAGTGCAATATGTTGTTGCATGTGTACATAGAACAATATGTTTGCTAATTCTTTCGTATTGGGATCGATTACTTCAGAAACTCTTTGAGAACTCTTCGAGCTGCAGCCTGCACTTACTAGTGACTCTCGTCTTTGATACAGAGAATCATAAATATACTTATGCACACTTTTAAATTTATCTGCTAATTGGCCGAGCAACCAATTAACAGCTTGGTGCTTCTGTTTCAAAAGACCGTCACCTTCAAGCCATGGTTTTAACAAATCCGAGTGAGATTTTCGAAGTAATTCATAATACTTCATCCTGTCATCGTACTCTTTTGTCAATAATACTTCTCTCCATTTTACTATCGACAAGTCCCAATGTTCTCCCGGCTTCATCTCTAGATACAGATCTTTCATCTTTTGCACTTCTGTTTGATGATAGTAACAAACTGGATTCTTCATTTGGAACATTTCCGCCTCTAAAAACAGTTTCTTGTAAGGGTATATTTGAGGTTCAATATCAGTAGCTATTAACACAACAACTTCAAGTAATGTTTTCATGTGATTATATATTGCATTTCTGTTTATTTTAGATTGAAGTCCTTCTGTTTTCTTCAAACACTTTTCTACGTTTTCTACCGAATCAGCGTATAAATTTAGAACCAATTTATCAGCTAAAGTATCGAAAAAGCAAATATTGCAAAAACTAAGCTCCCAAAACTCACTGTATATGCCGGGTTGGTCAGAAATAAATGTGAAATACAATTCCTTACTCTGTCCAGGGGGTAATACATCTTCATTTTTACAGAAGAAAAATACTTGAACATAGAAATCTTCTGGTATAAATGGAATTGGCTTTCTTATCCTTTTCCAACAATACCGTAGTGTTGTTGTACCTAGATTCTTTAAAAACAACTTGCTTCTTCCAGCCCTTTTTATGGGAACATTGAAATAATACGTCCAAGATGTACAACGCTCATGCCAAGGTTCTTGTTGCATCTTTTGTAGATATGATAAATTTTGGCCTGGGATATCTTTGAATATGATAGTTTTGTTAATTTTGATGGCATAAATACTATCCATCACTTCATTGGCGGCTTCAGGCATGTCTACTGTGATTACAGGTAATGGAGGCAACTTAACAACAGGCGGCTGAATAGCCTTTTTCCCTTTGACGATAAGCTCACTTATGTCGGACCTATAAAAATACATAATGATTTATAACTTACATCAGACGTACAATTGACAACAACTCTAAACAGCCGAGCGTGCATGAAAAGATAGGAGCAAAATATAAATGCAGAGAGCGTAGTAAGGGCAATGATCTAGTCTCTACCTACACCTCCGGTGAAGAAGTGTGATATTAATTACCTAACTGTATATTACGTATTTTGCCCTAATTTAACAAACATCTAATAAACCATGTATATTACCGAAACGGATCAATTTTCTTTATTTTCTTTCTCAGTTCAGTTTCTCGTTTCTCTCTATATTTTACATATTCAGCATCAAGTTGAGTGCAGGGTTTTCGTGCTGGCGTACCAAAAAGGCCTTTTTCTGTAACTTGAATATATTTCGGCACTCCAATATGTTCAATTACTGGTGGGGATCCCATTTCAACCGCAGTTCTTTGTACTTCATACACTGGTTCGCAATAACAGTACTGATGCAACCTTTCTGGCGGGTCCCATGATGTGTTTCCCCTTATCTTTGGTTTTTTATCGACCTGTGCATGCTCAAGTACGGTTTTCCTTTCTATATCTTCACGTTCTTTCTCCAACAAGTTCATAGCCAAATCGACAGCAGGTCTGCATGTTCGAGAAGATAGGTATTCTATTTCTTCTTTCCTTATACCTATCCATCTTTCCCACGCGATCAAATCTCGATCCAAATCTAAAAAATCTGGTTTGATATGTGACTGTTTTTTTGCATCTTTGTTCGGCTCCATTTCGAAATGATATATAAGTCTTTATTTTATTAAGCTAAGTAATTATATTCACAAGCGAAATTTAAATATTTTCCCCAAAGCATTAACTTCAATGGAGTTGTTTCACGTTGGCGGTTTGACATTTCACTTTTGACGGTAAATGTTGACATTCTGTCTATCATAAAATATCATACTTTTTTTAAACCTTCGCCGATTTTATCAGCCCATGAATTAGTAGGTACTATAAAAATGTAATGTACGAGCCTCCCCTTAAAAATAATATAAATGAGCTATGAATAAAAATGTCATAATATAACGTTAAATTCTTGTAGGTATTTACACAATTACCTTTGTTATAAAATTTTCAGTTATGTTAAATATTTCCTAAATTATGCAGTTAGCAGTAGCGGCACAGCCAGGTTAGTTGTATTTTTACAAAAAGTCTGCTCTGTAAGTTTCTCCACAAGTAATTACCAAAAGTTGTTACTATAATAGTTATAACAATAATAAAACTAATTGAGCACCAATTTTGTATGTAGCACTTCAACCAAAACATCGTCTTTAATTATCTACACAAATAACATATTATTATACGTAGCACATGTCATCCTGAGCATACAATTTACTTGACCCATGTAAAAATTCTGCAGTTCAAAGACCGAGTTTAGCTAAATGAATTCAGATTCAGAAATAGTGACAGGTTGCTAGCCTATCGCTTAAATGGAAAATCTAAGGCTTATCCCAAATTTATTTATTTAGCCTTTCCCTTAATCGTCTTAAACATTTTGCATTTTTTCGTTACAAAACGTGGAAGATTGTACTAGATGAATGTGATAATTTCTTAAGTTACTTCTAAGACATCCTCAGGCAAGAGATGAGGTAACCTATCCTAAAATACCAGGAACCACACGATAAATGACTTTAGACTAAATTAATTTTAGATGATGAAGAAGCCCCACCACCTAAAAAGGAAGAGAAAGTCATTCCTAAATTTGGAACTGTAGAATGGATCGACTATATCAGTGAATTTGATGGTCATCTTCCGACACCTATAGACGTTTCTATCACGGGCTCAACAGCATACCTTTGTCCAGAACTAAGATGGTACAATTTCGACGTCTATCCGCATAAAGTGAAATTGACAAACACTGGATATACTTGTGAGTAAATTTAATGAAGCTTGTAGTTCTTACGCAAAGTAACTACCGTCCCATTTGACCTTCCAACAACCCTTGCAGCGGAACCTAACCCATATTGAATCATGGTAAAAGATACATTAGACGAATGTACCTATTGCTTGCCCATCGCCTAAAAATAATCTAATGTTATAAATAATTACGTATGCACTTTAAATTTCCTTTCGACGGCCTCTGTGGCTCAGCGGTAGTACGCTTGCCTGTGACACCAGAGGTCCCAGGTTCGAATCCCGGCCAGGGCATGATGAGAAACGAACTTTCTCAGATCGTCCTGGGTCTTGGATGTTTATCTATATAAGTATTTATTATAAAATACAGTATCGTTGAGTTGGTATCTCGTAACACAAGTCTCGAACTTACTTCTACCTACTAACTCAATCAGTGTAATTTGTCCAGTATATATTTATATTTATTAATTTATATTTATTTCAGTGGTACTTGGTGCCAAATGGAGAACGGAACGTCCGTACTTAGAAGGCGGCCCGTTCTTGGAAAAGCATGTTCTATCACAAATTCACTTTCACTGGGGCGCGGATATGATGGAAGGCAGTGAACATACCGTGGACCAACGAACATACCCTGCAGAAATGCAGGTAACTGTGTATTATAAAAATAAACTAAAAGTCAATTAAATTAGTAAGCCTTTTGCTTTAGATTTTAGAAGATAGATATATTCCATTATCAAGCCATCCAGCTGAACGTTCAAGACTTCGTAATACCTTGTAAGCGATAAGATTATTTTAAATACGATGTGTGTGTAGTGCCGTGTGGTTCCCGGCATCAATAAAATTAAAATGGGGCACTCCCTCTCATCTCTCTCTCATGGATGTCGTAAAAGGCGATTAAAGGTTAGGCTTATAACCTAGGGATTCTTCTTTTAGGAGATGGACTAGCAACCTGTCACTATTTCAATCTCAAATCTATCATTATGCCAAACAGCTGAACGTGGCCTATCAGTCTTTTCAAGAATGCTGGCTCTGTCTAACCCGCAAGAGATATAGACGTGATTATTTGTATGTATGGATGTGTGTATTTAAAAGTATTCTATAAGTATTTTTTATGACCAAATTTTTGACGATGGTGGCATAGATAGAAATAAATTCAACACGACAAAGTTTCAGACAGCCACTTGTCTGAAATAGAACAGACAGTCTTTATTTGTAAAGCAACTAAGCTCGGATGTAGAAACCAATCACTCGAGATAGGACCAATATTTGTATTGTAACAACCGAAACTGTGTTGTTTGAGAATATTTTGTACAATAGATGAGTTTAATCAATTCCGAATAATACCAAACTTTTCTTTCCCCGCACGATCGAGACCACTGAATAAGATTTCATTTGTAAGGTGAAAGGTTTCTTTTATCGAAAATGTATTCTCAACGTTTTAATAAGTAGGTAGGTACACTAGACGATTTCCAAGGGCTTCCCTTTCGTAATAATTTCCAGGAATGCAACTATGATCTGTTACCCCTTTAAATCAAAATTGATGCTGTGGTTTTGAGTTTATTGGTCAATTTTCAAAATGGCGTGCATGAACCAGTTGGAGTAACTTATAATAATCACAGTGGCCCGACTCACTAAACTGATTGACTTATTTGTTTATTTGTTTTACATCTTTAATGCATAGAAATTTACACGGTAACAAGAAATAGTACATACCTACATAGTTAAAAAAGAAACAAATCACTTGCAATGGCGGAAGGGATCTCTTTCGAGATCTTCTTCTGATTTTTGGAAAGTCCATATTATCAGTTGTTGTGTTATATTTTCTGATGTTAAAGACGATCTGTAAAAGTTATTAAAAGAAGATTAATGTTTTATAGGTAACATTCTTCAGAGCTGAGTACTTAACCCAGGAGGAGGCATTCAAACACCATGATGGTGTTGTTATGGTGTGCTATTTGATCAAGGTAAGAGATTAAACTTTCTCAATTTACTGGCGATATACCTAGGCTGAGCGGTGATGAGTTATTTTGAAATAATGAATCAAGAAAAGGCTAGTTGAAATAGGCAGGCAAAGAAAAATGTACTTTGATCAAATCGGTAACCTTCTTGTGAAAGGTCAGGTCAAGACTACACGACCCTAGACGAGCTTATAGTATGAAAAGATTTACGATTAAAATATATTGTAACAACATGCGGAGAAAGACGTGACGAACGTATCTTGATCAAATTAAGGACGTCCTGGTAAAGGGTCAGGTCAAAAGTACCCGAAACCGCCGAGCTTGCATGAAGAGAGTTATGAATGTGGATGAAGCGAAGGAAGTATGCAGAGATCGTGGCAAGTGGAAAGAGGTAGTCTCTGCCTACCCCTCCGGGAAAGAGGCGTGATTTTATGTATGTACATATGTATGTATGCAGAGTACGTAGCAAGTAAAAGCAATTTATGCAGAACTAATGCGAAAATCGAATGCGACTATGTTGGTGAAGTCAGTCGTCATGCAGTCCCTTTTTCTTTTACATCAAATTCAACCTTGACCGAATTTCCTTGCTCTAAGCGAATACTTGATAGTAAGTTCTCCAAAATCTGCCTATACAAATACGAGTAGGAGTACTTACTTAAATACGCCTAAAAGGGTTTATCCCGAAATTCCAAAACAAATAAACCATTTGCTGTTTGTTTATATCCTTCAGCATTAAACAAATTGCATTGTACTTTCGATACCTACTCTATCTCTCACCATGCGAACTACCATCGATAGAAATCTGATGGTCCTACAAAAGGTAATACGAATTGAATGCTGTAGTTCTCAATTTTTAAGTAATATCTCCCGATGGTCGGTAAATTGATTTTGTAAAGTTTTTATAAATAATCGGCTGGCACTACCATTCTCCGTGGTTAGCACCATTACGGTTTGGGGTATTGATTTATTTATTTTTTTTGAACATTGGGGAAGCTTAGGTACCTACTATAATGTAACGATAGAACACACTTCTTTTACTTCATCCATATTCAATAATCCTTACATGTAATGGCACCTATACTCATGATCTGATCCTACTCACCAGAACATCCCCGATGAAGAAGCATACATACACATACATACATATTGTCACGTCTATATCCCTTGCGGGGTAGACAGAGCCAACAGTCTTGAAAAGACTGAATGGCCACGTTCAGCCATTCGGCTTTATGATAGAATTGAGATTCAAATAGTGACAGGTTGCTAGCCCATCGCCTAAAAACAAAGAATCCCAATTTTGTAAGCCTATCCCTTAGTCGCCTTTTACGACATCCATGGGAAAGAGATGGAGTGGTCCTATTCTTTTTTTCATTGGTGCCGGGAACCACACATGAAGAAGCAGCTGGCACATAATGTGTATGATATCTGCTTCTCTTACTGCGAAGATTGTAAAAATCATTGAAGGGAAAAGATTCTAACCTGCGATAGGCTAGCGACCCGTCACTACCTTCTAGAATCTAGATGTATGTGACCTTTCAGTTTTTCGAGACTGTTGGCTCTGTTCTGTCTACTCCATGAGGTGTAACGACGTGATTCATGACTGTGTCGTGCCAATGAAAAACTTGTGGAAAAGCTGCAGGCAGTGGGCAACAGCCTGCCTTGAATTTTTAATAGGGAACTTTTTCTCATCATGACCTCCTAGAAAATGATGTCCTAATTGTACTTTGCAAATGTTCCTTTTACCTTTCAGTACGGCGTCGAGGACGACGACCGTCTCACCTGGATAATTGAGGGTTTCCCGCGAATTCGTGAGGCACAGACGAACACGCGCGTAGGGCCTTACCCAATGTCGCGTCTGCTGCCGATGTTCTTTGAAGACTACTTCTTGTATTGGGGCACTTTGAACACAGTCGCAGGAGAAAGCCACGTTCTTAGATGGCTGGTACCACGGATCACTCTCTTTGCTAGTTTTTCACAGGTAAGATCGAAGTATTTTGTAGTCCAGATAAGCCTGCGTAAATAAGTACTCTCTCAATTTTCTTTACATAATCAGGATATCCTGACTTTGCCCATCTTATTTGGGCATGCGGTTTTAAACGATATTAAGCAAAACCTACTTATTTAATTGTTTAAAGTCCTTGTTATAATAACGTTTTAATCTTTATAAATTATGAGGATAAAAAAGTGATTTAGTTCAAAAGTTATGAGTCATAATTTTTAAACTAAACCCGCCAAAATAAACCGCATTTTACAGTAGGTAACTCTCGGACTTTTTAGGCGATGGGCTAGCAACCTGTCACTATTTGAATCTCAATTCTATCATTAAGCCAAAAAGCTGAACGTGGCCATTCAGTCTTTTCAGGACTATTGGCTCTGTCTAACCCGCAAGGGATATAGACGTGACCATATATGTAACTCTCGGACTATTTGACATTGACAATTAATTTGATCACAGCATGCCAGTGATGTATACAAGAACTAATTTTAGTAAGTATTGCAGATGTACTAACTTCTATTACCTTTTTGAAAATTACATGTAAAAGTTAATATTCAAATTGGTCCTTTGTATGTAATTTTGCTTTCAGTACCTTTTACTTTCTATCTTTTAATATTTAAAAAAACTATCATATCTGTATCGATGATAAAGCCATCCAACTGGACGTGGCATTTAGTTTCTTTGAGACTGTCGGCTCTGTCTACCACTGAAGGGACCAAGACGTGTCGAGTCAGTATCGAGATCGTATTACTCTCCTATATGGCCGTAGTATACTCCTTAATAAAAGGCAGACAGTGTAAGATACTTTAGCTAGGTACGTTAATTTGTAGATGAAAGAATTTCGCAAGTTCTGGGATCCTTGGGATGAACCAAACCTGAGAAACTATAGACCATTGCAAGAGCGTGGCGATCGACATGTTCTTCTAATTAACGCTCACTGGAATCAATATAACTCATTACTGCCAATACCAAGAGTACCCGAGCCTTCTATATCAGTACTATCAACTGCTTACCAAGCCAATTTGTGGATGTTGCCCCCACAAAATGCGTATATGTTACCTCCCGAACCTGAACCTACAGCTACACCTGAACTTGATGAAGAACAAGCAAACAACGAAAACTAAGAAGGTTGAATACACATGACAAACAGATTTCAGAAGAAGACGAATAATGTAAGTACGAACAAACGAAAAAAGTTTTTTATAACAATAGCTAGATATGCGCGGGGCCTCGTTATTGTATGTATTTATAAAATTTCATGAAAATCGGGTCAGTAGTTTTTTAGTAGGACCTACAGTCATATAATACGTAAACATACCAAAATACAATTTATTATTAGTGTGGATTAGCGTTCGCTTGCGGCTCTGCACGCATATCTTATGGTCTTTTTCGTTGTCCACAATATTTTTACAAATGGTAAACAAAACACAATAGTTAAGTAGTTTTCACGTGAAAAAAAATTTACCTAGTATTGCTTAGTATGAATATACTTAGCGGAACAGTTATTCCAATTTTAATCGTTGATCACATCACTACTTCCGTACCCTAAAAAGTCAAACGTCAATGTCATTCACAAAGTTCTATTTTCATTTCAGGATTTTGTCAACAAGAACCTAACCTAGAAAATGGTTGTTTGATCTATGAATTTGTATCAGTAGCAAAATGTTACGGAGTTTCCTGCGTACCAGTCGCTGGCTGACACGTAAAAGAATCAATATCATTCCTTGTACAGTGGTTCGATCCCAAACGTTATCTAAACAAAATGAACTTGTTTCTCCCGTTTTCCGAAATTTCTCAAGTTCTAGTGATAAAGTTGAGCGCTCAGAAGTATTGGATCAAGCAGTATTTGAAGAAATTTGCAACGAAACATTAGAATCTCTTTGTGATTATTTTGAGGAGCTGATAGAACAAGCACCTAATTTAAAAGGAGCCGATGTAACTTTTAGTGTAAGTATAAATAGAATTCTTGACACATAATGATGAAAATCTGATTCTCATTAACCCTAGTGAATGTTGCCTTTAAACACAATTTTTATATAACACTAAAGTCACAAATTCAAGGTTCACATCCCATAAAACCAAAATGTAAGAAAAATCTTTTTTCCCATAATTTGTCAAATATTTAAAGCATATAAAATAAAAATGATTTTGTATCCCATTTGTATTAATGAGTGTGCTTGTTCTGATGATATAATCCTTCTTGTGTTAGTATATGTATCTCAATGGGCTGGTTAAGTATGGTGTACAAATAGTGTAAGTTTGAATAACAACACATCTCCTGCCAGTCTCAAAATTAATAAGTGACAAATCTATCTTCTACTTTCTGCCTTTAGTTACTCAAAATTCAAAAAATTCAAAATTCAAAATTTTTTATTCATTATTATAGGATATTATTATATCGCTTAATAATTGTCGTATGGTTTAACAACTTGGTTGACGTCAAATATATTACTTAAAAACTAAGTTTACTGCCGCTTCCAAGGCGTCAGTGCAGAAGAAGCGGTAACAAACTGCACTGCAGCATTTTCTTTAACAACGTCAACTTCACAATATTAAATTATACTTAGAATATAATGTGGACGGGAGAATACATTGTTCACGGGAGATTTATATATTTATGAGATTTAATATTGAAAAAAGAAAAATATATATATATATATATATATTTTATGGATTGCCAATTTTAAAAAGATTTATGTACAGAGTGTACTGAAATTTTGATTTAAGTTCAAATTAAACTACAATTAATTACGAGGTTCCTGTGCCAAGCTCGAGCCAGATGTTTTTATCATTAAGGTAATCATCAGTCCTATAATAAGCCTTCTCACAAAGTACTTTCTTTACATACTCTTTGAATTTTCGGTAGGGCATATCAAGAACAGACTCCGGCAACCTATTATAAAATCGTATACAGTTCCCCATAAATGATTTACTGACTTTGCTAAGCCTATGAAACGGTATGACTAATTTATGTTTATTACGTAAATTTCTATCAGTTGTGGCACTAACTTTTTGAAAAAAAGAGGTATTTTTCCTAACATACATTATAAGATCAAAAATGTACTGGGACGCTACTGTAGGTATGTTTATTTTCTTAAAGAGTTGTCTTAATGAGTCTCTTGGTCCTAAGCCGTAAATTGCGCGAACGGCCCTTTTCTGAATTATAAAAATAGTTTGTATATCAGCCGCGCTACCCCATAAAAGTAAACCATAAGATAACAAGCTATGAAAATAGCTGAAATAAACAAGCCTAGCTGTAGCTACATCTGTCAATTGTCGGATCCTCCTAACAGCATAAGCGGCAGAGCTAAGTCTATTGGATAGTTTAGAAATATGAGCACCCCACTGTAGCTTTGCATCAATTATAATTCCTAAAAACTTTGTATTTTCAACAAATTCTAATTTCTGGCCTTCCAGTATTATGTCAGTATTGGCCTGCCTTACGTTTGGAAGGGTAAATTTAATGCATTGGGTCTTATTAGCATTTAAAAGAAGATTGTTGGTTGAGAACCAGATAGATATGGCCGACAGTATATTATTAACCGAACTTACATTTTCGCTATGGCGATCTAATTTAAATATTAAAGAAGTGTCATCGGCAAACAGCACTATACCCGCCTGTTTTTCCACCATAAAAGGCAGGTCATTGACATATACCAAGAAGAGGAATGGTCCTAAAATTGAGCCCTGAGGAACACCCATTGAGACGCTTGATCCGCTTGACTTTACTCCATTAATATCTACAGTTTGAAGCCTATCAGTCAAATGGATGCCATTAGTTTAGTTGATTTGTGGTCAAACCCATATTGACGAAGTTTACGCAAAAGTGTCTGATGATCTACGCAATCAAATGCTTTAGAGAGATCGCAAAAGACTCCAACTGAATCCTGTGAACTCTCCCACGCGTCATAGATTTGAGTAACAAGTGCTACTCCCGCATCAGTGGTGGACTTCCCGGCAGTGAACCCATATTGTTGGGAATGGAAAATGTTATTGATTTTAAAATATTGTTGCATTTGATTAAGAATTTACTCTAGAAGCAGCCTGGGGTTTGCCTTTGACCATGGATCCTGGATTAGGTGAGTCAGGTTTTTATACGAAGCAACTCCCATCTGACCTCCGCAACATTTAAAGGGGAACCTAATCTGTATTGGATCAATCATAGTTACACATACAGTTGCCTGAATGTGCAGGTTTCCTTACGATGTAACAGCATTGGTTAGTGTTTAAACTAATGAACATAACTTTGAAAATAGACATTGGTACATGGCCGAGGTGGGATGTATGATAAAATTTTATAAATCTATAACAAGTTTTTATAATTTTACAGGATGGTGTGTTGACAGTTGCACTAGGAAGTTCTTACGGTACATACGTGATCAACAGACAAACTCCCAATAAGCAAATTTGGCTTAGTTCACCAGTGTCGGGGCCAAAACGTTACGACTTAGTTTTAAAGAACGGAGGCTACTGGATTTATAAACACGATGGTGTATCCTTGCACAAATTACTTCAAGACGAAATATCCAAAATAGTGCAGAACGAAGTGGATTTCAAATCTTGTACACATAGTGTAGTTTAAGAATTATTATTAATTTTATTGAGTAAATAGATTTGTTGAATTTTTATTTTTGTTTTTGTTTTATTTTATTTTTTTAATTCAAAATGGAGGTTATTGAAGATGGAAATATTATGGACAGGATCCCTATTTTGTTGCAAAGGGATTTGGAATATTATCAGGTAAATAATATTGTCAGTTGGTTTAGATTAAATTATTTTATTGTTGGGTATTTCCCTATGTTAACAACAAAAATGTTTGTAATAAAAGTGACAGTAATCCTTGAATAGACTTCTCACCTTTTGACAAAGTCTCCTTAAGACAGCATGTAATTGATCTTGTGTGCTGGTAAAAGTATAGAATAATTTATTCTTTAGTCGCCTCTAGCTAGTTCAGTGGAATTAGTTATGACCACCTTACCATTGTCATCTAAAGGGTAAGGTACACAGTTAACTGTTTAAAATGACTATGTGAATTTCAGAAAAATCAAACAGTTTTATCGGAGACAATATGTCCGGGAGTGGTGGGGGGTCGACTGGATTTTCCCAGAAACGCCTCGTTTGCTGCTGTCAAAATTGTCATTTGGCTAGAAGATGAATTTACTATTGCTTTCCAGTAAGTTTCATTGACATGCTTTTTATAATATTATCTGAACTCTCTGTCTGACATCAGCAGTCTTTGCAGGTGTACCTAACCCGTTTTGGATCATAGTTCACATCCAGTTACCCTAATGATATCAGGTTTTCTTACGATGTTCTGAATAGGTAACCATGACATCTGATTGTGGCTTCAGTCTTTTTAAGATTGTTGGCTCTGTCTACTACTAAGCTGTTTTGTGATGAAGAGCATCGGTTAGCAACCAAACTAATGTACATAAGTCAGAAAAAGACCCTGGACTGGTGCAGAGATTATATAGATTTCTATAATAAAGTGATTTTATATATTTCCAGGCATGGCTCAGGAATGTTTGTCGTCACGGAGGAAGAAGAAAAAAAAGATGGCGGCGTCGCAAAGACTTCGGATCCTGATAAATTTGTCCATCTTGCCATAAAATCGAGTGATTTGTTACTAGGTAAGATAACGACAGAATATACATAATTTGCACTTAAGTAGTACCGCCGCAGTTGCAAGAAATATGTTAAAATACAGAAATATGGTCACGTCTCTTTTCCTGTAGGTAGATAGAGACAACATCTTTCCCCTTGCGCTAAAATGTCCGTTATGTGACACAAACACTACTGTTTAATGAATGGTATTGTACCTATAAAAATTATTGACATTCTCGAAATTTTGAGTTCTGTAACTCTAAATTTGAACGTAACAAAATAGGTTTTCTGGAGGCAAAAACGTAAAGACGTGTACACTTTCTAATAGGATACTAGCCTGTTACAAAAAAAAAAAATGTTAATTATTTCTTTTTTCTTCCTCAGAACACCTCCACGTTCTTGCACAAGAGGCTCTTGACCATGCTGACTTGCCTGTCTTGACCGCAACATTGGGTGCGGCCGCGTTGCTCAAAAATAGCCTCTATTGCTATGTGCAACACGTCGAAGATAGCTGCAGCAATGACAAAATTTCGGCAATGCAGGTATTTTGTAAATAGAAAAGGATTTTTTTTTTTATCTTTTGTACATATGTACATATTTTTTTGCTAAACTTGGGAATCCTCTAGTGGCAATGGCGATGGGCTGGCAACCTGTCACTATTTGAATCTCAATTTTATCTTTAAGCCATACAACTGAATATAGCCTTCCAGTCTTTTCGAGACTATTGGCTCTGACAAAACTACCGCAAAGGATATAAACGTGACTATATTTATATATTGAAAAAAAAAGTAAAGGCCTAAAAAAGGTCCCTGAAGAACACCATTGAGTAAAATAAAAAAAAGTGATATTAATTTATTCAAATGGATATTAATGAAAATAACTTATGAATAGGTACATATTGCATCATGTAATAAGTGATCATACTAATTACATTTAAGGTATAGTTATTTATCTCCTGAGTTTACTTTCATTTACCACAATTTTAATGATTTAATTCGGCATAATATTAATTAATTGTATAAAAAAATTTAAAACAACCAAACCTTTTAATTTTTTTTCTTAATTTCAGGCGTGTTACAAACGCTACGTCACAATGTCGGAAGCAGTTGCGGAGAGGGTCCTAGACTTGCACAATAGAGTTCTTTCCCTGTACATACTACAAGATTCTGGTGGGAGGCCTATAGAAGGAAATAATGTAGTACACCACGCTGGTACTCCCTCGGTTCAAGGATGGTGGTTGTATATGAATGGTAAGTTTGCGTCTTTGATCGTTATATTTTAAAGATATTTTTTTTTTCTTTGAAACGAATCAATTCAAAAACACTTGACTTATTTTGACGGAATTTGGCGCAGAAATAGAACTTAGGGAGTGTCATAGTCTTTTTTTTCAGAAATAAAGGATTGACGGGAAGGAAGCCCACGTAGCTAGTAATAAAATATCGTATTTTTGAGTTAGTTTGTATAAGTCTTGGGCATATTTTTTCGATAGCGCCATCTATGTGATTGATTGAATAACTTTCTTAAAGACAAGTAGCGTCAAGTAGCGCGTAATAGTTCATGCGTCACGATATAGATGTCGTTATGATTTGCTATTCGCATAAAACCTGTTATTATATTATGATTTTCAGGAAGCAGGAAAGATTTATGGGGCACAGTCCCTCCAAGGATGGCGCAGAGAATATTTGCTGGCATGCTCAATGAAACTCTCACTATATTGACTGTTAGATATTGCCAGGTAGGTAATGTTGTGTATTAAATTAGTGTTCCCACTAACGAATGTGCTCGAAATTTTGTGTTAATAGAGTACTCTTAAAAAAAATGGTTAAAAAATGTGATTCAAGTAATTTCGCCAATCAATACGTAGTTTATAATACGGCTTTAACTTTGTAATAAAAATGTTTCTTTGTAAATAGGTAGATGAGTTTTCCCCGCCACTTCTACACTTACGCTTTGGACTTTTCTTTAATTAAATATCCAAGTCCGATGTTTTTTTTTTTATTTATTAATTTAAACTTTATAGGTACACATAAAATATACAACAGATCGAGTTAATGCTATAAGGCATTTTCTGCCAGTGGAACTTTTGGCCCAAACCGAGAAATAAAATGAAAGAATGACTTTTTTTATGAAATGAAGTTTCTTGATTTACCTATAATATTACCTTTTGCCTATTATTACTATCTTTTGAAACAATACGATACATTTTCAGACCAACACAACCGCATCAACCACACCTCTCTTGCTAAACGACATACTGAACATTCTACTCTGTGTCGCGCAACTGTTGCCGGCGATCTGCGCGACCGGCGCCGACGCGTGCGGGCGTGACGTCACGCAGCAGCCGCGTGACGTCAGAGACGTGCACGCCAAGTGCAATGAACTGTTCAAGTGTCTTGTGTATAGGGGGGCTGAGTTGCATTTTATACATCAGGTAGGTACTTTATATCAACATTGTATGTAGAAAAGACGCTTCCCGCGTCTCTTCCTATGTTTCTATACAAATACAAATACAAATATCGTTTATTCAGTATGAGTTTACATAAGTTTGTTTTGCTATGTATGTATGCTATATTTATTATCATATATTTATCTTTAAAACTACACAACGGATCTTGATGCAGTTTTTTTTTAATAGATAGATTTAAGAGCAAGGTTTATATGTAAGTATAAATGCTTTATTTGCGGAGCTGGGCGGGACGGAAGTTTTCTTTAAATCGATCCTGACTTAACTTGAAACAGTTATTAGAAGTTAAGGTAAAAACAAAATGATGTGGAGTTTGCCATTAAAATATTTCAAAGGAACAGAAAAGAAACAAAATAAAAAACGGTATCACTTAATCTATAATATTTGTATTTTTTTGTCTGACCGAGAAATTTCCAACCATTAAGGCAGAAACTTCTACACCAAAATGTCACATCAACTGTTATTAAATACAACTAAAAAATGGTTCTTATTAACAGGTGTTCAAAGACAAAGACCAAACGGAGACCACAAAAGACGGTCCTTACCCTTGGTTCACATTCGTCAGTCCTAACCTGTTTGACATCGGAGCTAATTCACCTGTCGTACATTTGTCTGACAAGACAGCTATTGGATTGGAGCTCATCGTATTGTTAGCACAACCGCAGCCATCTTGTTCTTTGGTTGTCAAGGTAATCATGAATGGAATCACGATTTTATTGAAGCCACTTGTTCAAAGAATGTCTAAGCTAACGCCATGACACTTTGATGCGTAAAAAACGGCTTCACTTCACTTTTGGAGCCGTCTATCGATAAACAGCGAGAACTTAGTTGCGCACCTAAAAGCTTGATTAGAATGACAGTCCGTTTTTTAAGTATGAAGTTTGATTATAATTTTAGAGAAAAAATAAAAAAAAAATATAATTATTTTAAAATAAAGAATTTACCTATAAAGTAGAAAACATGAAATATAAAATCAGTGAAGTGATGCTTAAGTAACAATCCTTTTAATTTAAGTCAAACAAAGATCCATAATCGTGGAGCAACCTACATGTATAACTTAAATTACGTTTTTATTTTACGGGTAGGTAGAATTTCAAAGTAGGTATATTTTACTAAGAAAATATTTCATACTACAAAGCCCGTTCATAATTTGCAGGGTAGATCATCTTACTGCACTCCTAGACCAGATAAAGAACTATTTCCAATTTTTTTTAAATATAATTTGGGACTATTAAAAGCAATTATGTCCACTTCAGGTTCTAATGATGCGTAACTGCTTCCTAGCACGAATGCTACTTATTCACGCTATAAGGCACATGTCCAAGGACAATTCCCGTTGGCCAGCGGACGGCCTTTGGTACAGTGTGGAGGGGAAGCCTAAGAAATGTAAAGGTTTTCTATGCACTGCCGATGGGTTCTGCAATTTCAGCAAAGATATTCTTGGTAAGATCCGTTTAAGTTTGAGATTAACTTGCACTGATTAATATATAGTATACGTATATTATTATAGTACCGTGTGGTTCCCAGTACCAATAGAAAAAAAGAATAGGACCACTCCATCTCTCTCCCATGGATGTCGTAAAAGGCGACTAAGGCTTGTAAACTTGGGACTCTTCTTTTAGGCGATGGGCTAGCAACCTATCACTATTTGAATCTCAAGTCTATCTTAAAGCCAAACAGCTAAACGTGGCCTATCAGTCTCTACAAGACTGTTAGGCTCTGTCTATCCCGCAAGGGATATAGACGTGTTTATATGTATGTTATGTATGTTATGTTACGTGATCATATGTATGTTTATATTATACATATTAAATGTACCTTCAACCTCTTCCACAAGGATGGCGTAAAAGGCGACTAAGGATAAAAAAAGATGAAATAAAAAATCTTTGCACTGACATACTTTTTTTTTTATTTCAGCCGGGGAAGAGTACGCTCGGGCGGCGGGTGCGTTAACTTACATTCTGACCACTATAGGCAGCAAGACGGAATTGAAATCCACCTTGTGTTACGCCCTAGAAATTTCTGGAAAGGACTGGGCCTCGTGTTTAGACAAAAGACAGGTATGATAAATACAATTTGAATAGGTTAAGGAGATCCAGGTCAATCTAAGAACGATTATGTCTGTAGACAGGTAGTTTATTAGGTCTTTTACTAGGCTATTGTGATGTCAGGGGAAGCGCGGCTCCGACGATGATCAGTCTGAAGTTGTGTTTGTGCTCCAATCTGTGAAATCTTTGCTTGCGCGATTTAGACTCGTCGCGGCTATTGGCTGAGCGCGTCACATTCTTCGCTAATGATTGACAGATGACATATGACGTAAGTGATGTCTCGACGTTGCCAAGAGACGCTTACTATCAACAACAAAACGTTCACCCTTTGCGGGCAGACAGAACCAAGTCTCAAAAAGACTTTGAAAGCTACAGAATGCAGTTTCCAAATTATACACAGCAAATAATAATAACAAAAATACATATATAACATACATAAAATACAAAAAAGCTTTATTTCCGGAGGGTGGACAGAAACTTGGTATTTCTAATTGACACATTCCCTGCATAGAAATACATAGATTACTTTCGACTGGCAGAGAATGCCTTGTGGCATTAAGTCCACCTGTTGTACATTTTACGTGCATAAAATTATAATAAAATAATATTATTTTTTACTAGCGACCCGCCCTAGCAGGTACGGCCTCTTCATCATCAAAACTTCCTCAGAAAACCCTCTTTCCAACATCGTCCACAATTTTCCGAGATTTAATGCATACATACATACATTGTCACTGTTTGAATCTCAAATCTATCATCAAGCCAAGCAGCTGAGCGTCTTTTGATGACTGATAGCCCCGTCTGCCCCGCAATGGATATAGACGTGATTATATGTTATATTATAGCCTTGTGGTTCTCGGCACCAATAGAGAAAAGAACCACTCCATCTCTTTCCCATGGATGTCGTAAAAGGCGACTAAGCTTATAAACTTGGGATTCTTCTTTTAGGCGATGGGCTAGAAACCTGTCACTATTTGAATCTCACTTCCATCTTAAAGCCAAATAGCTGAACGTGGCCTATCAGTCTTTTCAAGACTGTTGGCTCTGTCTCCCCTGCAAGGGGTGATTATTATTAGGGGGTGACACGTGATTATATGTACGTATCTATTAAAAACTTTATTTCAACAAAAAAAAAAACGTACCATTATTTTCCTTCCTCGTCTCTGTGCTGCTGTATGTTACATATATATATGTATACATATATATATATATATATGTAACATACAGCAGCACAGAGACGATATATATATACATATATATATGTAACATACAGCAGCACAGAGACGAGGATTATTTTCTGTATGTATGTATAACATAACATTATGTTATACATACAGACAGAAAATAATAAGGGGGACTCCACAATAAGTAGTGATTCTCGTTCGAGGTGTGGTGTGACCGCCGGCCGCCGTGGCTGGCGGGGGCGCTTGCAACGGCGGGGTCGGCGCTACAGTTCATCCCTCCGATCTTAGTTAACGCCGTGCGGAGCGGCGCATCTATGTATCAGGTGTGATACATATATAAATACACAAAATCACGCCTCTTTCCCGGAGGGGTAGGCAGAGACTACCTCTTTACACTTGCCACGATCTCTGAATACATATATTGCTTCATTCACATTCATGACTCTCGTAATGCAAGCTCGGCGGTTTCGGGTACTCTTGACCTGACACTTTACCAGGACGTCCTTAATTTGATCATGATACGTTCGTCTAGGTCTTCCCACTTCGACCTTTCCCTCCCTTCCTCCCCTCCCTGTTTAGTCAACCTGCTTTCATTCATCCTCTCCACATGACCAAACCATCTTAATATACCCTTTTCTATTCCTGTAACTATATCTTCTTTCACATCACAACCATACCCTTATCACGCTGTTCCTTATCCGGTCACTCAATTTCACATATTTAAAGCTCTCATTTCCACTGCATTTATTCTGCTTTAATGCTTCTTTTGCACACATGTGTGATACACTTTTAATGTTTTTGTGCCGTGTGGTTCCCGGCATCAATAAATAAAGAATAGGACCACTCCTTGTCATCCCCATAAATCATCATTAATTTCATATTACAGACGATGTCTCTCTGTTTAACTTGTATCTCCCGATCTCTCGATTGCGTGCCTCGGACATTCTACAACGCTTGTATAGTAATAGAGAAGACATTGCCTTCTCACATTAACCCGGTCGGAGGTTCTGTGTTATTGCAAATGTTGATCACAGTCGCCTACGAAGAGATGCTGAATTGGGCGAAGAATGAGGCGAGGAGGGAAAAGAATGGTACGTTCTTTTTTTATTGAAATAAAGGTTTAATCGTATTACTGCGAAGGTATTTAAATGCTGAATTAGGCTAAGAAAAAGACGTGTAGATTTTATTGAAACACAAAAACCAAATAAGTTAGAGACATTCTTCTCATATAACCGGAGACTGAATTAGGTGTAGAATGAGACGAGGAAAGTATGGTAGGTTTTAGTCTTTTAGAGGAGTCTTAATAATGGAATAGTAACAGGTTGCTAGCCCATCGCCTGCAGGAAGAATCCCAAGTTTCCAAAAAGTGAGTTAGTCGCCTTTAACGACGTAATCACTACATAGTATAAAACAAAGTCGCTATTTTAGTCTGTCTGTATGCTTAAATCTTTAAAATTACGCAACGGATTTTGATGCGGTTTTTTGTAACAGGAAGGTTTTTATGTATAATAATGTTTATAATTTTGCACCCGTGCGAAGCCGGGGCAGGTCGCTAGTAATTTATATAATGATAGTTGTTATTTAAACAATTAAGGTTTATGACTTTAAATGACTGGGATGAAAGAAAAGCCGCTTTTTTACAGTTGGACAAATGCAAACATAAACATCTTTTTAAACTGCTGCTTTATGATATAAGCATATGGATCATGTGTTCCGATTTGCTAACTTAAAATGTATGTTATGTCTTTTAGTGCCAGCTAACGGCGAAGCTCACAATATGAGCGACAGGCCGAACAGACCAAGAAAACACGTGAGAATTGTAAGCCTCGGGAATACAAGTGAGTATAATTATGACGTGGTTTCTGTTTGGATGGCAGGCATTTGCATACATAAAATCACGCCTCTTTCCCAGAGGGGTAGGCAGAGACTGCATCTACCCATTTGCCACGATTCGTGCATACTACTTTTGCGACATCCACATGCATAACTCACTTCTTGCTAGCTCGTCGGTTTTAGGTACTCTTGGCCTGACCTGACCTTTTTATAGACTAGATAATACATACATAGATACATATAATTACGTTTAACTAGACGTAGATAATGTATAAGTATAATCAAAGCCATATGTAAAGATAACCTAGTCTGCCTTTCACTTCGGGAAAGAGGCGTGACTTGTGTATCGAGTCTATCACCGTCAGTACAATAAAATTGGCCTTAAAGCATACAAAATCTCAATAATTTTAATATTGTTTTCACAGCCACGTCTAGCTCAGTGAGTTTTGACGGCAGCCATAGTTCACCGTCGTCTATAGCGTTGGCCATAGCCGAAGCTTTATGCTCTATAGACGAGGATGACAAACACACACAAGAAATAGAACAGTTGGTGACACAGTCCAGGAAAACTGTTACTCTGTCGAACCAATTTGGACTCGAAGATTTTCCAGAATTCGCGGAATTTTTTGAAGAGGTATATTTAAATGAATTTTATATTTCATTTTGTGAAATTTTAATCATCTCACTTACTTATTATGTGATCATAGATGGACGGAACCGGATGGATGCCAAAAGAATATGATATTAATAATCCGAATTATAATATTATGTAGTACTAGATTTAATCCGCAGCTTCGCTCGCGTGAATTTAGCCCCACCTACAAAAGAATATGTACAGGTTTTTCGCAAATCCCACGGGAACTATAGTTTTTACCGGGATAAAAAGTACTCATGATTGGTTCAGTAGATATCATCACACACACACACACACACACACACACACACATCACATTTTTAATAATATTAGTTGCGATATTTCAACTTAAAATATGCCGTCTTAATTTTATACATTCGACAGAATTGATTTGCATCTAAAGTATTACTTTTTTTTGGGAATATATTTTGACAAAATATTTTAGGTATATATATATCCTTGTCTGGAAAATGTGTAATTTTTTCGAATAGAACTATTTAAAAAGTAAAGTAATATTGTATTCTTCTTTTTGTTTATTTAAGGGGGATGTACCAGGTGCAAATGCTGAGCGTGCAAGCGACGCCGCGGCCTTAACTAGTCAAATTCTGATGACGTCACCCGGTCGAGATAGTTTACGGGTAATCCTTTCTTCTCTAAAGTCGGCCACACGATCTTCTTGTACTGAGGGAAAGAATTGTATTGCGAGAAGCGCCATCTATTTTTATAAATCAACAACACTTAATAGTAAATATAGGTAGCATTTATAAGTAGATATGAACCTTCTTCAGAAACCCTCTGGAACAAAATCCGTCCACATCTTTCTAAGATTAGCGCGTTCACATACAAAAAAATAGATATAGGAATTGTCCTATATCTATTTTTTTAAATTAATTCCAATTTATTGAAATTACCTATGAAATGATTCTCAATTACATGTTCAATTCCAGGTGATTTCTGACCACCTACAACTACATGCGGAGAGAATTTACAAAGAGTTGGGCATACAAGAGCCTGGTGGAGTGGATATTCCTTTGAATAAGGCACCATTGTTGTACGTCATGTTCCATATTGGACGTAGACCTTTTGATCAGGTAAATGAAAATAATATTTTTTCACTAGTCTGTGCCGTTTGCGCCGTGTGGTTCCTGGCACCAATAAAAAAGAATAGGACCACTCCATCTGTTTCCCATGGATGTTGTAGAAGGCGACTAAACGAGGGGCAGCCTCTCCCTTAATAATGTATATTAAAGAAGCTTCTTTTAGGTTTTTTCTTGCATCGTGGTCGTTATTTGAATCTAAATTCTGTTATTAAGCCAAACAGTAGAGCCTTAAAGTCTTTAAGAGACTGTTTGCCCGTAGGGGATAGAGACTTGGTTTATGTCATCTTTGCGTAATCCCGTTCCGGCACTTGTAATTTTTTTTTATGTTCGTTTTCTTTTTTTTGTATGGTTTTCGACGAATTTATTTTTTTACCTTTTTTATCTTTAAGCTTTTATCCTTTTTACAACATTGTTTTAAAATAATTTTATTGCCTACAGTAAATGCGAAACTTAGTTATTCAAAGTGACTTAAAAAATAAAGTACTTATATCTTCTTTTTTATACGATTTCACAGTTTCTACGTGGTGAATGGCCGATGCCCTGGAGTAAATTGGTCATGTTGGCTAAGACCTGGTCCGGGATAGAAGGCGCCCGCGTTCACATCAACAGGAGGGACGATATCCGTAACATCAAGTCTTTAGGAAGGTCTAACAAACAGCTGATCGAACTCTATGGCATGTTTAAACCTTCTGCAGATGGTGTATTGTGATTTTTTTATGACTTACTAAGTCTAGATTTTGACGCTGGTTGTTTGTTCCTTAGTATTTGGGTATAAAATTAATAAGGCTATAATAATTGGTTGGCAGCTTTATTTTTAATCTATGCTTGTATACTGATACTAAAACGCGTTTTAGCAAAATTGCTGTTATGTAAAAAATATTTATGACTTGTTATGAAATATCAGATTCAATAAACGTACAAATATAATTATTTACGTCTTGTTTTCTCTTTTAATATCCCTAGGATTATAATGGGATGTGATAATACTAAGGTTATTCAAAATTTTGCTGTTAAAGTCCATCCATGTTTTTTGAGGGCGAAAAAATACCAAAATATAAATCTAATGTCATACCAAAACTTAATTTTTTGTAAATTGCGTTCAAATTTAAAAAAATAGAAGAAAAACAAAAGAGGGACGAAATTAATAAAAAGAAAAACAAATGTGTATGTACCTACTATGATTAGTAGGTATCATTCATTCGTTCATCTATATAAGATTCCATCGTTGAGTGATCTCAACGATGGAATCTTATATAGATGAACGAATGAATGAAAAACATTGTGTACAGTACATTAAAACAAAATCTTTACATGGTTTTGAATAGGGACCCAACTCAGCATACATAGTTAGTTATACGCTAAAGGGTTATAGTTTAGTTATAGGCTAAAGCTCGAAGTTCCCACCAGAACAAAACCACGGGCCATACCTAGTTTATAACTGGATCGATTGAGTCCACCAACATTGTCACTTGCAATGAGACCGGAACAAATCCTACTCAAACTAAATCCGCGTACAAAAATTGAATTGTAGAAGTTCGATATTGGCATGAATATCGTACGATATCCAGGGCCCATTCAAGTCGCAACTGTCAGCGTAATAGAATTATCATCTGGCGTCTAGATGCAACTTTACAACAAGTTAAAAGAAAATCTAAAGTTCAGGTCGCCCGGAGACGTCGATGTCCAAGGACTGTGGCTCTCAAACTGTGCAGCACTGCTTTTGTCAGTGTCGTGTAGTTCTCGCTACTTTAGTATAGGACCAGTTCATATTTTTCCATATATTTTGTAAAAGACGACTAAGGGAAAGGCTATTCAATTTGGGATTTTTTTTTGGACAGGAATGAGCTGTCACTGTTTGCATTTCAATTACAATTTGAATTACTAAATTCAAGCCAAACACCTAAAAGTAACCAATCACTCTCATCAGACTGTTGACTCTGTCTGCCCCACAGGGGAAGTAGACGTGATTATGTATGAATCATTTTTTTAAATAAAGAAACTATACCTGATACTTATCAATTGTCATTGTTAAATATTTGGTAGAATTGAGTATCTCCTCCTTTTTGAAGTCAGTTTTAAAGGAAATTCTTATGTGACCAGTGAGACAGATACGTGGAATATTTTACTGAAAATTCAATGAAAAATACCTTCCACACAGTCCATCATTAATGCACGGAAATTGTACTTAATTCTAAAAGGTGTCATGTTTAAGAGACACTATCTTATTTTTAGAATACTAAGAAAATTTATGTGCTAAATGATCCCTTATTTTGCTCATTACGTGTGGGAACAGATTGAGTTTATTACTTATATCATTATCTTTGGATTGATGAAGCTACACAGAAAAAACCTAAAGTAAATAAATGTACACAAAAATAAAAATACCGTGTGGTTTTCGGCATTTTAGAATGGAAACCAGGGCTATGGTATTCGATTAATAATTTAAGTTTATTAATAATGTTGCTGGCAATGACAATGAGATGGAAATTGACAGAAGTAATTGGAAAAACTAACATACTGTGCCGACCCCACTGTGGGAAAAGGTAACGACGAAGAAGAAGAATAATGTTGCGGTCATCACAAAGAAATAATAATAATAATTTATTTATTTCATAAAAACATACATATTTGGACTTACGTCTAATTAGGTACAGTAATAATGTATTTAGGTAATCGTAATCACATAATTATTGGTTGAGTCCATCACACTAGTGTTTAACTAGGCCGAGCCTGTATTATAAACACTAGGTCCCTTCACAAAATAACATTTTAGGAATATTTATTTACATTTAGAAAGAACATTTATTATTTTCTCAAGTTAAGTACAAAATTATAATATATTACGAACATAAAGGTGTCTAACTAATTAAACAATTCAAACTACCTACATAATTACCACGGAGGTACAAAATATCCCAAGATTGGTGTAAACAAGCATGACTCATGCGCCGTGCGACTGTGAGCATTCAATTCATTTTAGTTAGACTACGAAGAATATGGAGTGTGGCAAATAAGTTAACGCTTTTATTTATATAAATTCAGGTTGTTAGTATTTTAGTTTAGTACAAAGTTTATTAACACATTAAGTTTGATTTTGAAAGGTATTTTATTAGTTTTATATTATGTGGTAAAGTATAATATATGTATATATAGTAAGTTATGTAATTAGGATATATATGATATTTAAAAATGTATTTTTAATATTTAAGTATT
This sequence comes from Amyelois transitella, assembly GCF_032362555.1. Lineage (NCBI taxonomy): Eukaryota > Metazoa > Arthropoda > Insecta > Lepidoptera > Pyralidae > Amyelois > Amyelois transitella. Next base: position 2,671,754 of record NC_083512.1, on the reverse strand, counting down.
ATCATTATGATTTATATATTAATATAGATTACAACTTTATTATGACAAGATTGATAGAAGATTTTCCGTGTCATCGTAATTTAAGGTTTTAAGCCATCTTTGTAGTTTTTTCTTCATTAGATATTTATTAAGGTTGTGTATTTCAGTTATTCCGTTTACTTTATTGTAAAGTTTAGGTCCTGTAAAACATTGAAATTTTGTAATAAAATAGGTTTTACGACTAAATGTTGGGTAGACTTTATCTTTTCTACGCATCAAATTATATTGATCAAGTTTAAGGGGTGTTTGAGTTTGAGAAACACTGCACTAGCGCAGTGCCATAAATTCTGTTATAAAACTTATGACACAGTCTGAAGTTTACTTCTATCATATAAACCCTGTTTCGAAGAGCTTACACAGGGATTTTTTATTCACGTTCCAACTTGGATTATTGAGGAACAAGTAGGTAAGTAACTTCACTGATTCTATTAGGTATATCCAACACTTCGGGAGTTTGAAGAACAAATCTCAAGCAATACCTGCTAAGTCAATTTAAAAAAATATATTTTCTCAAAGAAGTAGGTAGTCTATGAAAATTAGTCAAACGAGTAATTCGCCTAGGCTATTTTTTTGACGTGATACATATGTACATACTATACATAAATTATCCCTTACGTGGTAGGCAGTGCGAATAGGTTGTAAGGCAACGTTAACATGTATGGCATAATGATGTTGTAGCGGGAGCGATGATTCGGCTCGAGCTAGCACCAAGCCTGGGGAACTGCGGCTCCTCAGGCATAACACCAAGCCTGGCGGAAGATCTTCCCTTTGTGGGCGGTCGAGCCGAATCATCGCTCCCGCTACAATGTCATTGGGATTCAAATAGTGACAGGTTGCTAGCCCATCGCCTAAGAGAAGAATCCCAAGTTTATTAGCCCATCCCTTAGTCGACTGTTACGACATCCATGAGAAAGAGGTGGAGTGCACGGCTCACTATGGTCTTAAAGATCACACTTGAAATGTGGAGTTCCCAGTCTGATCTCATATGCATTTACTTTAGTGCAGATGGGAATAGTAACATTGTACCTAAGTGTCGTCGTGTGCGATGGATAAGAGTTTCATAAGTAACCTATTTGCCTACCTTAACTTAGGAAAAAGTATCTAAGTTAGGTACCTGTGCTAACGTGGCTAACAAAAAAAATTTTGTGTGGGAGCGTGAACACCATGGTAAAACCTTATTCTATAGAATTGGTACATCTGTCCAAGCATAAAGTTTCGTTGTAAGTTTTAATAAGTATATACTCAATTGGACTCTGATTGAAAATCTACTTAAGTTTAATTTTAGAATATAATATATTTTTAAAGTAGTGTACTTTTGTAGTTATAACGAAAACCCTTGTCTAACTCGAGTCGGGCATTGAACTGGTATGCTTTTGTGAAACCTTTCGACCACTACCTACTGTAACAACATAATATACTTAAGTGCTTAAAGTCTAGATACAGAAATCATTGACAAAAAACAGAAGTTGCAAATTCAACTTATTAATTTGATTAATGTGGAATGCAAGTTCAAACAATGCATTGTTAAAGACAAAACGTTAATTATCTAAACAGCGCCGCGCTCACAATCTTGCAGCTAACAAAAGCAGGCATTAGTCGGTTAGTTCTCGAACTATTGGCAGCGCACGATTTATGTTCGAACTAGGTATTTCTACTAAGGTTAAGTCCTTCTATATATAATGTGCCTAGAAGTTTCTAGATGCATTACAAACGATGTACCGAAATAGTCATCATATATAAATAAGTAAGTTAGTAAATGGTTTATACTTAACTAAAGGAGTATATTACAAATAAAAAAACAGTAGTACAGTAAAAAGGAGGGCCCTAAGTGGGATATCTTTCAGCCAATTAATAAGTAAAGGTCAGTCACTCGTTAATAAGAAAATATCTCTTTATTGCACCTCAAGAAGTTAATTAACTTATTACACATTGCAAGAAAAAGCAGACTGTCATTAAAAATGATCTGCCCCCGTAGCATGGCACGCGCGATGCCGTTGTTATCGCGCGATAAAAACGACATCGCGCATGGGATATTACAACAAGGGACGCAATCGGAATATCTACATAGTGCACTAAAAAAATTGGAAATTGTAACATGAATGAATGTAATCTGTATCATTGAGCCAGGCAGCTGAATGTGTCGATCGATCGAAATCGATCTTTTCAAGGCTCTGTCTACCCCGCAAGGGATATAGACGTGATTTTATGTATGTAGGTATGTACATAATTTTGCTACATGTCTAGAAATTTTTTCCCTAATCACAGCTCAGCCAAAAGAAAATTCATATCTTCAAGTTCAAAAATAAATCGAACGTAGGTATCTACTCTTATGACGACAAACCGAATAATGGCGGTGTGACCAGTCGCAATTTCATTAAAAGACACCGTTCAGCCGGTATCCGAAACACATAAACAATGATTTTCAATTTCCTCCCCGTCTAAGACGCCACGTCCGCCATCTTATTTGAAAACCACAAAGTTCTGTGGGACTATTCAAGAACTTTAATAAGGCATTCCGTCTCTGTAGTTACACGAAAGGTTATTGGGAGAGGAATAGAGAGAAAAAATAATAATGCTAAGCTGATACGGCCACGTCTAGCGGAATCCTACATACTATCTGGGGAACAAACGCCTGGTCATGACGCCTCCACCGGGCTCAGGTAGAAGGGGCAGCTCGAAAAAGATTTTGTTTGTTTGTTTGTAATATCTTTATTGCATAGAAATTAACACAGTAACAAGAAAATAGTAAGTGCATAGTTATAAAACAAACAAATTCACTTATCATTTTTACAAACAAAATCCTGGCTGGACATCGCAAGATGTTGCGAACCAATGGACTGGAAACTGTGGATGCTGTAAACCGGACCAAGTGGAGAGAGAAAAGTTGGAAGGTGGACCCAGGGTCCTCAGACACTTCTGTAGAAGGTGCAACACGCTAATATGAGAGAGGGGATGGAAAAGATAACTATGTATGCCTTATCAACGATCAACTATGAAATAATTGTTAAAATAATTTAACACAGGGCACTTTTCATCCCGGTAAAAAAAATGAGCCGTGTGGTTCCCGGCACCAATACAAAAAAAAATAGAACCACTCCATTTCTTTCCCATGGATATGGTAAAAGGCAACTAAGGGATAGGCTCACAAACTTGCGATTCTTTTTTAGGCGATATGCTAGCAACCTGTCACTATTCGAATCTCAATAAATTCTATCATTAAGCCAAATAGCTGAACGTGGCCATTCAGTCTTTTCCAGACTATTGGCTCTGTCTACCCCGCAAGGGATATACACGTGACCATATGTATGAATGTATTTAAAAAAAAAATCCTCTGAGATTTGCGAAATTTCAGCGTATTCTTTTGTAGCTCTAAATTCGCTGGTTGATGCTGTGGTTAAAAGTTAGTACATTTTAACGTCTCCATCTGTTATAGAAAAAAATGATGGAAAAAAGATAACTCTATGCTTTATCAACGTCTGTGAAAAGCCACAAGGGCTCTCCATTGGAACCTAAGTGTATGTACCTTATTAAATATAGGGAATAGCCCAACTGCGGAATAGGTATTCTCGAATGTTGACGAATCTATGTCTTAACTATCTTCTCTCTGTAACTTTTTACTTGACCTAAGGGAGAGAGGGAAAATAAATTAAGACGGGAAATATCCATTCCTGTCTATTAATACGGATTTTCTTCATAGCTTTTGGCGCCTATTTCTATGTTACACATAAAGGTTCTCACAGTTATTTTTAAGTTTATTACAAACATACATTCATATAATCACGTCTATTTCCATTGCGGGGTAGACAGAGCTAATAGTTTTGAAAAGACTTAAAAGGCCACGTTCAGCTGTATGGCCCAATGATAGAATTGAATTAATTCATATACTCAAAATCTTTTATTTTTATTATTTTCTTTAGTATGGATTAGTTGCCTAGTATGGTTAATTATATTAAACTTTGATTTTGCCTGTGAAGTGTGAAAGATGGATAAAACGGATTAAATAAGACCGAAAAAAGCATTGTCACAATATGCAAATTGCGACGGAGTCGGATAGGAAGCCACTTCAGCTGCGAACGGAAAGAAGAAACGTGATCATATTAGCGCAGCCCAAATATGAATGTACTAACCTGAGGCAACAAAAAAAGGAAAAAAAAACCTTGAAAAATTCACTCAAATACCCAAACAATCGCTCGATACGTCCATTACAAAATTGCATGTAACGCAGATACCGTGTAAATATTTATCGTTGCCGATTCAAAATCAACGAATGCAAATAAATCAAATTTTGATTTGTTCCCGCAGAATGCATAACAATCGTATCACGAGCGTGATGTGCATTGAATAAACAATCCCTGAACTACAGTGATCCAGCCAGGTGTGTACTATTGGTTTGTTACTCACCAAGAACTCGAACGGAGTCGCGAGCGTCATTGGAAGTCACGAAGAACACATACTGAAGTCACGATCTCACGAGCTTATAGTTTATGCGTACATATGACTAATGTTAAAAATGCGAAAGTTAATTTGTATGTTGCTTTATCTACTGAACCAATCTTCTTGAATTAATTGTTAAAATAATTTGGCAAAGAACACTTTTCATCCCGGTAAAAAGAAATCCTCTGAGATTTGCGAAATTCTAGCGCATTCTTTTCTAGCTCTAAATTCGCGCGGGTGATGCTGTGGGTAAAAGCTAGTACTTTTTAACGTCTCCATCTGTTATAGAAAAGTTTTAAAATAAAGAAAGATCTAAATAAAGTCACGGGCATCCGCCTTGATCCACAGGCTTTTTCTACCTCCTAAGGCGTAACAGCGTAAATAAAAAATAAAAAAAAAGATTACATCCAAAACCCAATACCTTTGAAAACATTGCAACCTTCATTCTTTGTGGTTAAATTTAGTACATACATACATATACACATACATACATACATACAATCACGTACATATCCCTTGCGGTGTAGACAGAGCCAACAGTCTTGAAAAGACTGATAGGCCACATGCAGCTGCTTGGCCCATACTTATTATATAATCCAATTGAGATTCAAATAGTGACAGGTTGCCAGCCCATCGTCTAAAAGAAGAATCCCAAGTTCACAAGCCCATACCTTAGTCGCCTTTTACGACTCCCATGGGAACGACATGGAGTGGACCTATTCTTTTTTTTAATGGTGCCCGGAACCTCACGGCACGTCTCAAATTTAGTTCATAAACAAATTAAAAATAGAACTATTTGTCGTTTTGTGGAACAACTAATAAATACCTATTTCACACAAAAAAAATATAACTTCTTTCTGTGGTTGTTGCCTAGTCTCGTTTACGAGTGACACAGGTACCCGCGTTTATTCCCGGCAATGACATTAGTAGGACACGTTTGTATCGGCGGAGTCAGTGGTAGACATGTATTCAATGTAAAATTGTGGGGTCATGTAAGCTTATAAAAATAGGTCAATCAATTTTTTTTATAAAGCGGCTTTATTATTTCGTCTTTTAGAAATGATGATCTTTATATTAGGTGTTTGATAAAACGTGATGGAGAGAGAATTTCGCATTTAATACATTTGGTATCCAGTTATTGAGTTCTTGATTTCTTCGAATAATTTCATTCAATAAATAAAATAGCTCAAACATTTGTGATTTAAAAATTATAAAATTAGCAATATGAGCGTAACTTGGTAAAAAACATTCACCAAAATGAAATATCCCATACATTTGATACTTCATGCTTTTTGATTTTTGCCGTGTGGTTTTCGGAACTTTAGAATAGGACCCGAATATCCTAAAGGCGACTAAAGGCTAACAAACTTGGAATTCTTCTTTTAAGCTATGGCCTAGCAACCTGTCACTATTTGAATCTCAATTCCATTACGAAGCCATATAGCCAAGCGTGGCCTTGCAATCTTTTCGAAGCTATTAGCTCTGTCTACCGCAGGGGATATAGGTAGACGTGTCAAGTCACACGTGACAAGTCAGAGAGTTCTGGAAAATCTTGAAGCCCAAACTAGTTTGTCATAGTGACCGTTAGTGATCACATTTGATACTCTTACTCGGTTTCGGATACTCTTGACCAGACCTTTTGCTAGAACGTTTCCGATTTGATCAAGGTACGTTCGTCTAGGCATTCCCACTCCAACAGTCCCATTCACACTCTTTGTATATTTTCTCAGTCAACCTGTTTTCATTCATGCCCTCGACATGACCAAATCATCTAAGCATTCCCTTTTCTATTCCTGTCACTACATCTTCTTTCGCATCGCAACATTCCCTTACCACGCTGTTTCTTATCCTGTCACTCAATGTTCTAAGAGGTTTCTAATATCAAATACTGAAACGCAACTTGTCAATGCCGAAGTTTAGTCTGTGTAAGATAGAAGTTGCACGGTCGCAGAAGCCCATATTGCACCAACAACAATGGACCAAGTTTCACAATTTGTGGCCCAATGTAAGAAAATCGATGAACACCGTCCCTGACTCCGTTTGATTTATTGTCTCCAACTTGTACAATGGCTTAGTTATTTGTGTCCGTCTCGGTTTGAAGTATAGGGTTTAGTGCTTTTGTATGTGACTGGTAGAAGTTGTTTTTTAAACTTGTTACCTATATTCTAGGAGCGTCGATGGTCGAATAGGTAAGGTGGCCGGTTAAAATGCGTGATACGCATAAAGGCATAGGTTCGAATCCCACCTCGGCTATGTACCAATGACTATTTTCGAAGTTATGAATAAACATTAGTTTGATTATTAATTACCAACCGATTCTTACGGTGAGGGAAAACATCGTGTCAAAGCTGAACATTTATGGTCAAAGGTCTCCTCTTCAGAGTGGTGAGGATGCCACCGGGACTATAGCCAGGAGGAAGAAATATATATTCTAGGATTCACTTCATATTTTCTTTTCGTAACATATGAATTTAAACCTTTTAATCTCCTGGGTCGTCATTATCAGATGATGGTGGACCTTGGTGCTATTCAGGAATGATTCGGGAAAGGTTCTCTTTCATAGTTTCACGAGGTCAAAGCCTTGTATCAACGGCTTGGTGTGCCTTCCGAAGCACGAAGTCTTCCTAACCAGACTATTTGTGTCCTGATACTAACAACTTATGGATTTTCAATGCTAGAGATTTTCTTGCTTACCATAAGACAAACTGAGGGTAAACACACTCTTAATTTCATACTTACATTTTATTGCGTCTTAATCCCCCTTACGGGGTAGACAGTGTCTGTAATCAGGCAAAAACTGAAAGGTCAAGTTTAACTAATACATGGCTTTATGATGGTATTGAGATTCAAGTCATTATTTGAATCTCAATACCATTATGCTCCTGCAGATTGTTAACCCATAGCTTAGAAGAAGAATCCCACGTTGATGATACTTTCCCTTAGTCGTCATTTTCAATATCCATGGGAAAGAGATGAAGTGGTCCTATTCAAAAGTGCCGGACAAAACTTTATTCTATTAACTTTATGCTAATAAAAATTTGTTTTTAAATCTAAAACATTTCCATCCCTAAAACTACACTCGAATCGGTTTAGGAAGTTTCCACATACTTCAACCTTAACACCCCTCCTATATCGTTGGGGGTTAATAACAAACAAGTGTGAAGGACAATAGTCCTGATAGTGATCTTGACTTGACGCCCTCCGTTTTCCAGTCACGCCGGGCCATTATTCCCGGCTTTTGGTTCCTCATTCAACCGCCTGAATCGTACGACACGCTTTGTGTAAGTTATAAACTAGCGGATAAGGCTGGGGACACATTCAGATCTAGTATCTCGATTATTTGCAATTATTTTTATATCTAGTGCCGTGTGGTTCAATAAAATACAAAAAAGAATAGAATTTTCCATTTCTTACCCATAGATGTCGTAAAAAGCGACTAAGGGATAGGCTTACAAACTTGGGATTCTTCTTTTAGGTAGGCGATGGGCTAGCAACCTGTCACTATTTGAATTCTATCATTAAGCCAAATAGCTGAACATGGCCATTCAGCCTTTTCAAGACTGTTGGCTCTGTCTACCCCGCAAGGGATATAGACGTGACCATATATATATATATATTTATATCTCGGGTTCGAGCCTGGCTGGGGCATGATTTGAAACGAACTTTCTCTGATTGCCCTGGGTTTTGAATGTTTATATACTTAAGTATTTATATAAAATATAGTATCATTGAGTTAGTATCTCGTATATCGAGGAAAAATAAATGCAAATAAAAGTCAGACTAAGGGCAAACTTTGCACAAGGGCGCTAGTTATTTATTTCACAAGAAATTTATTTTAGTAAAAATATCAAGAAAGGCATACGCTTACATGTATATTATGAGTAATAAGTTATAAACATATACATACCTACTGATACTAATAAATTCTACGTTCTACAAATTCTCAATGTGTCCAAAGCTTTATCAGTTGCTCGCTACAGATTCATTTTGTGATAACAACAAGTGATCTTTCTGAAGATTAAATTGTATCCAATTTTCACAATTCATTTGTGATTTTTATTTATTATTTCTTATTTACTAGCTGTCAACCGTGACTTTGTGTGATAAAGAAAGAGCTTCTGTTTATTCTGGGTGTCTTCAAATACCTATTACTTTTTTTAATCATTACGATGCTATTTTTTTTTATTCTATGTGCATACAAATCTATTTTTTTTTAATAATCCTTTATCCCGTAATCGTCGAATATGTATGAAAGTGTAATGAGTGTGAAGGAAAAAGAGATCACTAAGGATCGTAGCAATTAGAAATCCATAGTCTCTACCTACCCCAATGGGACAAGGCGTGATGGTAGGTATGTATGTGTTTATCTTTTTAGAAAATATCGCCCCGGTGATATCCCTTACAAAAAAACTCTGACTTACTCTTATTGATTTCATTATAGGGGGAATATGTTGACATTTCCGTCTTGAAAAATTTATTGCTTTTAATAAACTGATGCTAGCAATAAGTTTCAAGTCTAATGAAATCGATTGACAAGACTGGCAGCAGATACTTTCTGCAGCAGATACTTTAAAAAGTTAAGTTTCACCAAGTTTCTTATTTACTTATAGGATCGTGGTCAAGGCGGACCCCGGGCTCTTTTTTTCTAAAGAAATGAACGCACCCGGGCACCTCTCCTGACATACTTAGGTGTCAGAAGAGGTGTCATAACGGTTGGTATATAAGCGACATAAGTCACTTTGAAAGGTGAAATTGGTTCACTGCGGTGGCCAAAGTTTGTAAGCCTTTCCCTTAATCGACTTTTACAATGTACACGAGAAGATACTATAACTTTTTAATGGACGGAACACAGCAAATACCCTAATGCTACCGATACATAATTTTATCTCTTTTCTCACACTCCGGTGAATTTAAAACCAATATATTGCAGTCATTTTGTGTAGTCGAATGTTTTTTAAACATGGATTTTTTTACATATAAATCAAAGTTTACACAAATAAAAATGCATCGTTATTGTAAAAAAAATAGTCTAGCGATTTTTATAGCTAAAAGTTTTTGACAGTTAATCTAGGTATTACATTATTCAAAAATTTTTAATGTTTTAATGATTTTATGTACCTATGAATGTATATACATATGTATGTAAATGATCAGTATTACTTATTTACCTCTAGTATTTTCTCGCGATTTTTCTGCATGCCCAAGATAATATTTTTTTTAAGAATGAAAGAATGAAGCCCCTGAAATTACTTAAAGAATTTAGTAAAGGTTTATAAACCTGCTATTCTACTTTACGGCAAGTGGTAGCGACTCTCCCAATTTTATCAAAAAACGTTTTTGTATGGGCTTTTTAATAATTACGATATGGAATCCAAAAAAAAATACAAAAACTAAAAGTTCTTCACAGTTTTCTTGCTTTAGTTACCGTTCAGAGGAATTTTCTATGAAAAAGCTACTTTCTTATTACATTCTTCAAACAACAACCTTGTTAAAATCTGTTTAAAATGTTTCAGGCAGCAGCTTACATCAATCTTGCGCGAGCCAAGTCATAATGCTAGCATTAATCAAATGCTCAGGTACACAGCAATTTATATTCCTTACATACTTCCTTTATTAATATTATAAATGCGAAAAGCTGTCTGTCTGTCTGCTCCGCTTTCACGGCTAAACCTCTCGACCGATTCAAATGAAATTTGGTATGCATTTAAAATTATAAAAAAATACTTTTTTTTTCAAAAATGACCGTTATAATTCTAAAATGGGATGTGAAAGTTTGTATAAAAATCGATAATGATACCTGTGCGAAGCCGGGGCGAGTCTAGCCTATCGCCTAAAAGAAGAATGCCAAGTTTATAAGCATATCTCTTAGTCGTCATTTACGACGAGTGATTCTGTTCTAAAATGCCAAAAACCAAACTTCGGCACTTTTTATTTACTTTTTCATCATTTGATCTCAAAACATCAGGTGATTTTTATACTAGTTCAATTTTATACAAAGTACAGCAATAGCTGAGTCAATACATGCAATCAGTGTCGTTTTTGGCACAACTCCAAAGGAGATTGACGTCAAAATATCTTGGGACCAATTCAAGGACGTCAAAATATTGGTACGAGATAAAATTTCGTGCATTAAATTCAAATTATAAGATCGTTATTATTATGGGCTTATTTTGATGCCCTGAGAACTTGAAAATTCTATATCTTTCCCATGGATGTCATAAAAGGCGACTAAGGGATAGGTATATCTATAAGCTTGGGTCCCTCTTGTAAGCGATGGGCTAGCAACCTGTCACTATTTGAATCTCATTTCCACCATAAAGCCAAACAGCTGAAAGTGGCCTTTCATTCTTTTAAAGACTGTTAGCTCTGACTGGAATATAGACGTGACATTATGTATGTATGTATGTGTAATCTATATTCAGTGCCGTGTGGTTCCCGGCACCAATACAAAAATGAAATAGGATCACTCCATCTCTTTCCTATGGATGTCGTAAAAGGCGACTAAGGGCTCATAAAATTGCGATCCTTTTTTTTTAGGCGATGGGCTAGCAACCTGTCACTATTTGGATCTCAATTCCATCATTAAGCCGAGCAGCTGAACGTGGCCATTCAGTCTTTTCGGGACTATTGGCTCTGTCTACCCCGTAAGGGATATAGACCGGGACTATCGGCTCTGTCTACCCCGTAAGGGATAAAGACGTGACTATATGTATGTATGTACGAGTATCTATATTCATGCACGTGTGCGTTCAAGTCTACAAAATTGATTGACATAATCCTAGCTGGCTGGTTGGTTTTGCTACCGAATTCCAGCAGAATGCAGCCCTAAGAAGATTCATTGACAGACAAGTCTCAATGCAGGTTGCGTTTGGAATTCGTAGCCGGTGCATTGGACGTCTGGTTTGCGATTCAGCGAAATTGTACTCGGAATAAAGCATATTTTCTTTGCAAACAAAAGCGATATGTGATTTGATAAAAATATTTTTGATTTATTATTATGAATATTTTTATTCGTATGTCTTGTTTTGTAGGCAAAGGAAATATTGTTTCGATGTCTTCTCGTTAAATTCTTAGAAAGTGGTTGGTAGTTTTTGTAAGACATTTAGAACGAAACAAATACATAGCTACCCCTATCAAAACCCATGTCCACCCATCCATAGTTATAAATATAATAAAATTGTAACTAACCGACGTCTATACTAGAAAGGTATTGCCAAAAAATTGATGTAAGACATAGATATATACTTATAGTATGACTCATAGAAGCCAATAATGTGTTTTTAGACTATCTGTCGGTCTGTAGGTACGTTTGTACGCGCATCACGCAAAAAATATTGCTCTGATATAAATGCGATTTTTTTAGATGTACTGACCTATTTAAAAATTTGTAAACATAAATTTCTGACGCCATACCTTTATGGAAGTAATACAGCAGTCAGCTTTTTTCGTTGAATAGTGGACGAATTTGCGGGTAACGGAAAGTGTGCAATAATATTTTGTAAGATCTTTTATATTAGTTGTTAGAATAAAAAAAAGATGACACAGGACACAAGCACTGCTCACCTAAGAATAACTTAAGCACATTTATTATAAAGACAATTTACTCTCCACTTATTACTCCGTAAGTGTGGGCGTAATTATTTCCTCTGAAATAATTAAGAAAACACTCAAGAGTAAATTAAACGGAAAGAAATGGATTTCCTTGACACTTGATCCGACCTTGAAAACTTGAGGAAACCCGTGTTTAGGGTTCCTTACCATACATATACGTCACCGCTAGGTGGAGCGCCGGTGGTCGAACGGTTAAGGAGTCCGGCTAAAATGCTCAAGTATTCTGTGTGGGGGCGCAGGTTCAAATCCTACTGCTGCCGTGGTATAACTAAAATGCCGTTATCTGACATCAGGGCGATTTACTACTTTTTACCAGTAGAATAAGAAAAAAAATCTCTTTCGATCTGTATATACGACGTTTTGGTACCTTTAAGTCATAAATAGGCGTTCTCATTGATGAATGGCATCGGTTTAAATTTTTACCGCATTTTTTTGACGTTTAACTTAAAACAAGGATTTGGCAGATAACGGCATTATAGTTATAGGTACCAGGGCAGACTGGGGCCATGTGCCGATGACTCTTTTTTGCGTTATGTACATTAGTTTGAATGCTAACTGATGCTCTTGATATGTTAAATCTTTTATCGTCCCCTACACACGCGAATTTAAGGCCACTATATAGTTTTACTAAAATAGGCGGGCCCCTTGTCCTTCCACAGATTCTTAATAACATTTACATTTTCCTGTCGTGGGCCTGCTGGGAAAAATTTCTCTAGAAATAAGTAGTGCCCTTGTACTGAATTTCGATTTATTTGAGGTTTTATTTAAATTTTTCTAGATGTACATAAATAAATAAATAAATAAAAATGATATACGCAAAATTTCAAGAAGATAACGCCTAAAATACAACAAACAAATAAACTTACTTTCGCATTTAGAATATTAGTTGACATTTTAAGTAGGTACCTACATATAAATAATACATACATACATACATACATATGATCACGTCTATATCCCTTGCGGGGTAGACAGAGCCAACAGTCTTGAAAAGACTGAATGGCCACGTTCAGCTATTTGGCTTAATGATAGAACCGAGATTCAAATAGTGACAGGTTGCTAGCCCATCGCCTAAAAGAGGAATCCTAAGTTTATAAGCCTATCCCTTAGTCGCCTTTTACGACATCCATGGGAAAGAGATGGAGTGGTCCTATTCTTTTTTTGTAATAGTGCCGGGAACCACACGGCATTAAATAATATTTATTTATATTAACAAAATGGTTAACCCAAAAACCTAACAGTACTGTACAGAACCCGAATTCCCTTTTATTTTGGCAGTAACAAACAAAGGAATGTGTATCCAGCATATTAGATTCCCGGTTTAACGCCTACACCTGTCTGCTTCTTATTTAATTAAGGATCTTGGATTGTGCCACCGAGCACAATGAAAATCTGAGCCCGGATTGTGTTAAAATGTTTGAAGATTTTAGAATAAGTATTATTTAAGAAAAAAAAAATAACAAAGATTAAGTAAAAAGATTTTTTGTTTCAATTTTCGAATTCTTTGTTAATATTCGGTCTTTAATTCCATATAGCTTAACTTTTATTATCTTTTCCATTTCAAATAAAACGTACATTTATTTATACTTGGTTTGTGTTTATTAATTAACCTTTATCTCTTTTAATTAAGATATAGCCTTTTATTTTCGGGTCTGTAGGTATCTGGTAGTATTATAATCTTGGGCGTTATGCGACTTGTAATATAGAAATGTTTTCTGAGCGTTTGACACTTGGCTAAGGGGGATATCAGTTTGCTATTTCATAATGGTTCCCTAAAAAAAACGTTTTCATCTCAAGTTCACCTAAGTTATTAACATAGCGATAAAGTTTATAATTCAGGGTCTAGGAACTCTGAATAATTTAAATGTAGGTAAAATAATTTTTTGTGCTTTTCCCTATATAAGTTGTCAGACGCCAAAGAAGAATAAATTTATTCATTTGATGAACAATATTGTTCATAATATGTCATGTCGTCATGACAAGTTTGTATTTTTTGATACAAATTTGTTCATAAAAAATTGTTTTTTGACTAAAGATAATATTTATCTTTCTCGACTTTATAAAAAAAGAATTGCTACTTTGATAGCAAATAACATAAAAGAATGGACGAGTTTACATTGTGGTAAACTACATTGTTTACAAAATCTGACAAAATCGACAGAATCATCAAATTTTTGTAATGATGATTCTGTGGACGCTACATGTGGTTTAAACTAAACCACAGGACAAAAGGAAGGACAAATGAATTAAAAATTGTACACCAAAATATACAGGGCCTTCCTGGCAAAGAACTTATTATTGATCTATTTAATGAAAAAATGGATGTTAATATGGTGTGTTTGACTGAGCATTGGATCTTGGAGGGTGAGCTGATGCCCAGTCTTAACAATTTTAATGCGGTGAGCTGCTTCAGGAGAGGGTCTGCAATCAGAGGCGGTTCAGTAATATATGTTAAAAATGGTCATCGCTGTAAGGAGCGCCATGACATAGTCAGACTTTCTCTTGAGCGCTGTGTTGAGGTATCTTGTGCCGAGCTTGAGGAACACATTGTTATTTGTATTTATAGTCCACCCAACAGTAGTATTATGGATTTCCTGAATGTAATGGAGGAAGTTCTAATAGTAGCGACAAAAAGTAATAAGAAAGTAGTTGTTTGCGGTGATTTTAACATTGACATATTAGTTAGCTCCACAGTGACAATACAGTTTCTTAACCTATTTAAATGTTTTAACTTAGATAATGCCTTCTTGGAACCAACCCGCTTCACTGCCACATCTGCTAAATGTATTGATAATGTTTTTAGTGAACAAAAACCAAATAATAAAAATGTATTTAGTAAATTACCCTCTGATCACTGCGGTCAATTAGTTACCTTTTCCACTAAACGTAGTACACGTGATGGATTTATTATGTGCAGACCTATCACAGCCCATAAAATCAATAAATGTACAAGTTCTTTAGAGAATAAAATTTGCGCAGTAACTTACACGGGCAGCGATCCTAATGGTCATTATAATAAGTTATTTACTACCATTTCAGACGCGTACTCTAAAACATTTATACAAAAGAAACGGAAATGCAATAATAACTTTAAATTCAATGAATGGGCTACTGTTGGCATCTACAAAAGTAGAAAGACTTTGTACGATTTATATGCCCAAAAACAGTATCGATTTGAAAGCGGCTTCGTAGACCATGTTAGGAATTATTCAAAAAATTTCAAAAAAGTATGTCTACATGCAAAATCTTTGTTCATTAAAAACAAAATAAGTAATGCTCCTAACAAAACAAAGGAAACCTGGAGTGTTATAAACAAGGAAACTGGTAGAAGTAATTTTAAAGACAATATTAATGAAATTAAATTTAATGATAGGAAAATTACCTCTACAACAGAAATAGTAAATTTATTTGAACATTTTTTTACAAATATACCGTTGGAATTAACTTCTAATATTGACTCATGCCCTAATGAAGCTGAAATTCTACTTAAAAATAATGTCAGCATTTGCAGTTCCAAATTTAAATTCTTAAATATTGACCCTACTGACATTATTAATACCTTTAAAGAACTTAATCTGAAAAAGTCTGAGGATTATTGGGGTATGTCGGTTGTTGTGATATGTCATATTATAAATATTATAGCTGGGGACTTAGCTTATATATTCAATAATTGTGTTGACCAAGGGATATTTCCAAATTTAATGAAGTATAGTAAACTAATTCCATTATTCAAGAAAGGTGAAAAATCAGATCCTGGTAATTATAGACCAATCTCAATTTTACCAATTTTGAGCAAGGTGTTCGAGAGAATCATGCTTAATCAAATGCAGCGTTACTTTAAGTCTAATAAATTATTTCATAGTCAGCAATACGGCTTTACTGAGGGGAAATGTACAACAGATGCAGGTGTGGCTCTTGTCACTCATATTCTCAATGCATGGGAAGACTCACAGGATGCCATCGGAGTGTTTTGCGATCTGACCAAAGCATTTGATTGCGTAGATCATAGAACTCTTCTGCTCAAGCTCGCTCATTACGGGTTCGATACTGCTGCCGTTGAACTAATTAAATCATATCTTAGTGATAGATTACAGACGGTAGATTTAAATAATACAAAATCGAAAGGAGCGACGGTAAAAATTGGGGTACCGCAAGGTTCCATTTTGGGACCTTTTCTCTTTCTGATATATATCAACGACCTGCCTTGCATGATTGAGAAACAGACTGGCATCGTGTTGTTTGCAGATGATACGTCACTAATTTTTAAAATGAACCGCCGTAGCGAAATCTGTGATGATGTGAATAGCACTTTAGCCGCCATCTCTAACTGGTTTACAATCAACAACTTACTGTTAAATGCAAATAAGACCCAATGCATTAAGTTTACACTTCCCAATGTGCGGCAGGCAAATGTGGATATTAGTATAAATAGTAAAAGATTAGATTTTGTTGATAGTACTACTTTCTTAGGAATAACATTAGATTCAAATTTGAAATGGCATGCTCACATTTTAAAACTTTCTAAAAGGCTTAGTTCTGCAGCATACGCTATTCGTCGTATTAGGCATTTGACGGATGTGGCAACTGCTAAGCTAGTATATTTTAGTTATTTTCATAGTTTAATGTCATATGGTCTACTGCTTTGGGGATCAGCAGCAGACATACAAACTATTTTCATTTTACAAAAAAGGGCAATTCGATATATCTACGGTCTTAAACAAAGAGATTCCCTTAGAGATTTTTTCAAAAACCTAAATATTTTAACTTTGCCCTCCCAATACATATTCGATAACATCATGCATGTTAGGAAAAACTTAGACTCTTTCAAAAAAGTAGGTGAATGTACTAGTAGATCACTGCGGAACAATTACAAGTTGTCGATCCCAGCACATCGGCTGGCTAAGGTAGGGAAATCATTTCTTATTAATTGTATAAGATTTTATAATAAATTACCAAAAAGTGTTCTTGAAATGAATGATAGAAAATTCAAACAGTATATTAAAGTTGAGCTTTGTAGGAAAGCCTATTACAGCACGGATGATTATATTAATGATAAACATGTGTGGCCCGAGCTGGACATAATGGCCTCTTAAATGCTTGTGTATTTTTGACATGATCTGGACATAATTTGTACAGTATGTACATATTTTATTTTATATTTATTTTATTTGACGAAATATTCGTATTGACATAATCAGTTCTACATTCATACATGTTTTTTAATGTAGACAATGTGCATTCGTCCACGATTTAGATTTAAGAGATCTATATTTGTAAATTGACGTCCTATGAAAATGCTGCAGTGTAGTTTGTTCCGCCGCTTCTTCTACACATGCGCTTTGGAAGCGGTAGTAGTTATAATTAGATTTAAGTTATGTGACGTCAATAAGTGATACCTTGTATCCAATTTTGAAAATAAATCTATTCTATTCTATTCTATTCTAAGTTAACAACTCTCACCCACCGAGCATCAAGATACCTTGAATAAAAAAGAGTAATTTAAGAAAGAAAATGAGCGAAACGAAAGTTATAAATTTTTCTCACACACCTTACGTGCGGGATTTCATCAGGCGAGTTGGTGAATAATAAATGTTTACCTCGCCTACAACGGCCAAGTGCAAAATTCCGGTTGCATTTTTAAAAGAGTTTCTTAAAGACGAAAATCTTTCGTTTTCTTTTTAATTTCAAATCAAAATCTTTGAATTATATCAAAGAAAAAAGGGCTTCGTAAAGTAAACGAATTTTGGGATTCTTCTTCTAGCAAACTATTTGAACCTCAGTTCCATCATTAAACCATATAGCAGTGTCAACTCCCGTAAGGCTTAACGACGTGATGATATCTATGTATGAATGAGTCTAACACTGCATCGCGAAAACTAGTAGATACTTATGTATGTTAAAGAGACAATTCCTTAATCTCATTTTTACATTTCTCTATTGTAAATAAAAGGAAATAAAAACTGGCCAACACTCTCACTAGACAATTTAATTTTCCTCACATTTTTTCATACAACTGTGTGGTGACAGAAAAACCAAAATGTATGGATTTTTCAATATTAAACAATACTCTTAGCCTCTCTTCTATCTTAAGTACATGTGGTTAAAGAGCGTCCGTTCAGGTAACTCAACTCCTAAACTACTACTTTTAACTTAGAACTGTCCATAAAATGGTAAGTGGTTTCAAAAAGTGGACGTCGAAATAGGTTATGGGCACTCAAAAAAGTGTACTTAGCTGAAACATTGAGACGTATCTAGGGAGCAAACACACGTGTGAGTGGCCACGCTCCGTTCCTGAGAGGCGCCTGCATAGCTGGACGACTATTACACCGAATTTTAAACATTAATAAAAAAATAAATAACAAATATTTTTTATTAGAAAAAAAAAATTGTTTAATTTAAGCGCTTATAGATGAAGAAAGAACAAATAATGCAAGCATCGTAGCACACTTGCTACATTCAAACTTTTTAAATATATGGTACCAAAATCATAGTGTATAAGTCAAAATAAGTAACGATTAATATAGAACTGTAACGCCAAGTGTAACCCCTACTGGAAATCCAGAAACTACGTCTTTTCAGTAGAAAGTCGTAGGTTTCTATTACTTTCGGATTAATTTAGTTTCTGAAACTTTTCGGGACTGTTAGCTCTGCCAAAATTACGTTAGATACGTAAATATAATCACATATTTTATCCTTGGGATTTTTATATAACTAAACATTCTGGCTCTAATAGTTTTCATCGTCGAATATGAGTTGTCCGTCTACCCGTTGGATCCTTATTTTTGTCTAAATAGTGATAAAACTTAAAATTCATAGAATTTAGAAAGTAACCAAAGAGAAAACAAAACCATAAACAAGGTAAGATCTCACGAATAAAATCCTACAAAATCGCAACTTTAGCAATTTTTAAATAAAAAAACACACATAATGGCGTCTACGCAATTTTGCAGTATAATGAAATCCCGGTTGTCATTTGATGAAGTCGTTCCAATTGCGAAAATTGCTGTGTCGCGGAAATGCGTGTATTGGGCCGTCGCGTCGTGTGAGGCAATGATGAATTATTCTATTCCCCATAAGAGGATCATTACATTCGGGTGAACACAGTTATCGGGGTGCTTCGTATATGTTTCACGAAAACAGCGGCAACAATTTATAGGTTTCTTTTTTTTTTGATCGTCTTATATTCTAAATCGATTGATGATTGTATATAAACATTTTAACTTAGAAGGGCAGTAATTAAGAGGCCAATTTTTTGAAAGATAAAAATCAAGTATCTGTTACTAGCTGCGCATGTGCAGATTTATATACTGTAAATGGCAATTTTAGTCTACATGAAAAGCCGAAAGTAATAAACATATTTATTTGGATAAGGATTAATACTGAATTTAAGAAAATTGGTTTCAAAATAACTTATGTTTATAATCAAAAAATAATCTTAAAAAATTAACATAAAAGTGGTTATTGTAAGTAAACCTTAAGAGATACATATATGCTCTCGCGGACTTTTTTGTGGCAAAAAATGAGTACTTCACATCTTTAGTACATTGTTTTACTATATCTTTGTTGGTTTGCGCAGCGTTCGCGTGGAAAGCTCGCAGATGGCCGACTCATTCAACTTTCACCTGCATTGTTGACGTTTCCCGTAGGAAATCCGGGATAAAATGTAGCCTATAGCCTTCCTCGATAAATAGACTATCTAACAGTGAAAGAATTATTCAAATCGGTTCAGTAGTTTCTGAGATTAGCGCGTTTAAACAAACAAACAAACAAACAAACAAACAAACAAACAAACAAACAAAACAAACTCTTCAGCTTTATAATATTAGTATAGATTTTTGAACGCATCACACAAAAACCACTGAATGAAACTTTTCAGTTTTATAGTTAAGAGGTATTGGTGTAGTTAATAGATTTGATAGACAATAAAAACATGATAGTAAGAAATCTTGGCTGTCGAGCTTATATGTAAGTTTTGCAAACTTAATTCAGTAAGTTAATTTAATTATTAATTAAGTTAAATTAATCTCAATTCGATCATTCAGCCAAACAGCTGAACGTGGCCTATCAGTCTTATAAAGACTGTTGGCTCTGTCTACCTCGCAAGGGATATAGACGTGATTATATGGATGTATGTATGAACTGTGATCGGTGTAAGTGCGGCCGCAATTTTAAACTAACCACGTATCTTGTAAGTGGCTGAACGCTGGACGATGTCAAATTATTTTGTATTTGTATTATATGTCCATTTCACATTATGTAATGGCGTCATAAATTTTGTGTATTATGATACATCCAGTATCTTGAGAATTGGTGCACTCAGAGTTAATAAAACAGGCAATATAATATTTTAGTAATTTTACAGTTTTATTTGCCGTTTACGTAGGTTTTCGATAGTTCATATTTTGTTATAATAATACTAGTTTTTACCCCTTTCTTTGTGCGCGCGATTTCTTTTAATTTTAACAATACCTAATCTGAACGATAAACTTTTTGAAACTTTCTAGAAAGTTCCCTTCTTTGACCCATAGTTTGGATGTTTTCTGTTAAGTTATTGACCGATTCAGGCTACACCCAAAGGTTGACTGAAAGAGATTGCATTAGCGATAAGTCCGCATTTGTACCATCTCTGTCTGTTTTGTGCTGTTTTGTATGTTATACTTTTATGGTGCAATAAAGAGTTCTATTTATCTGTATGTATATCTGAGTGCAGTAACGAACGAGTTTGAAAGATATACTTATATTAACTCTTATTTTCAAATCAATTATTACACCATATCTTAATCCGATTGTAAAAGCTTTGTATCCATCGATAAATTCATGAGAGGATCATTGTTACACTGATAACATACTTACTCGTACTTAATATGACGCCACTTTCCCAGAGTTAGGTTAAAACTAAAATTTTCCATTCACCACGATCCCTGCATACTTAATAATTCTATATAGTATATAATTATAATTCCCTTGCTTCGTATCAGACACATTCAAAACTCTCTTTATGATAACTCGCCAGTCTCGGATACTCTTTAACTGACCAAGGCTAACTGGAACTTTACCACGATCCCTGCATACTTCCATTCCCCTGTTTCGCATCATACACATTTAAAACTCTTCATGCAAGCTCGTCAGTCTCGGATACTCTTTAACTGACCTTACGCAAAGACGTCCTCGATTTATTCAAGGTATCGAATTTCTTTGCTTTCATACATACATATGGTCACGTTTATATCCCTTGCGGGGTAGACAGAGCCAACAGTCTTGAAAAGACTGAATGGCTACGTTCAGCTATTTGGCTTAATGATAGAATTGAGATTCAAATAGTGGCAGATTGCTAGCCCATTGCCTAAAAAAGAATCCCAAGTTTGTAAGCCTATCCCTTAGTCGCCTTTTACGACATCCATGGGCAAGAGTTGGAGTGGTCCTATTCTTTTTTGTATTGGTGCCAGGAACCACACGCTTTCGTTTTTGGAAAATCTTTATCAACACTAACAACACTCACTAAACACACGTATCCACCAAATAATAAACGAGCAACAACAACTTTCTTAACGATTCTCTTCTAAATAACCAAGTTGGGCTAATCTGGCGAAACGTCAGGAATTGGTCCGATAAATTTGGCAATTCGCTGCGGGCCTACGCCACGTCCACGCGATAATTAATTAAACACACACAACGGATTGTAACTCGTAAGCAGGGTAGCAGTGACCATTGTCTCTCTAGCATAGTCGAAATTTTAGCTAATAGTTTGAAAGTCCTTTATCTAGAGTTACATTATAGAATTTTTGTTATTCTTTTTGTTTGACACGAGTTATTATAAATATACAAAAATAGGAAGAATATTTCTTTATTCGTAAAGAATATTTTTTAATTTAATTAATTATAGTATTATTTTACCTAAACTTCTGGTCAAGTGCCGTAATTTTACATATGTATGTATATTTGCATAATAAAATTAGTAATATCTACTTAGTTCTTCTACAAGCTTAGTATAGGAGTATTATTTTACATTAAACTAGCTTTCCGCCCGCGGCTTCGCCCACGTGTAATTCAGTTATATATAGCGTTTTTTAATGATCTCGACAGGGCTTCTTCTTCCACAGGCTGAAATCTTGTTACAACTGGAATTAAATATAGCCTGTGTTACTCAGGGATGATGTAGCTTTCTAATGGTGAATGTTTGAAATCGATTCAGTAGTTTCGGAGTTTATCGATTACATGTGTAAACAAACAAACATATAAAAAAATAGATTGTTCCTCTTTATAATATTAGTAGAAAGTTGTCATACAAAGTCTTTTTTTTTAAGGATGGGAAATCATCAAATGACCTCTCCCGCTCTGGGTGGAACGGAAGGGAGTGTCAGACTTTTACTGACTAAAACCCACCTCGTTCCTTCAGTTGCCCTTTGCGTTCCGGGGCCACGGTATCTCGTTAGAACTTTCCCGCAGCCCTGGCTCAGTTTATCCCGTTTCTCCCCCTTGGGGGTTGACATTTCAAAAATCCCTTCTTAGTGCTCACTTATGTTACTAAAGGAACCTCTGTTCAAAATCTCAGACTCCTATACCGAGCGGTTTCGGCTGTGCGTTAATAAATCAGTCACCCAATCGCACCCCCTAAATCACGATTGGAGGGTAGTTTGAAAAAACTTATAATGTCAAACATATTTACTTGCCTATGTACGTGTTCATGCCAAGTTTCAAGTTTATAAACCCAAGGAATAAGATTTTTCATAGAAACGTATAAACCCCTTTTCCCCCCCTTGGGGGTTGAATTTCCAAAAATCCTTTCTTAGTGCTCCCCTACATATCCCAAGGAACCTACATTACAAATTTCAGCTGTCTACGACCAGTAGTTTCGACTGTGCGTTGTCTGTCAGTCAGTCACTCAGTAACGGAAGAGTTTTATATATATAGATTAATGTGTTTAAGTTCAAAAATTATATGATATTAAATTTAATTTCAATTCTATAATCAAGCCAAAATTAATGTGGCCTATCAGTTTTTGTATTATTGTTGACCCTGTCTACCCCGCAAGGGGTATAGACGTGAGTATGTAATATTCTTTTATCTTAGATCTGTCTTCTACTCAATTTTTTTTAATATCTAAATCATAGTTTCAGCCATAAAACGTAAGGAATCGAGGCGATAAATTGGGCAATTTGTGGCAGAACTCGGGGCCCGATGTCCAGTGCAGACCAATCAATTGTATACACCGGGCACTCACTCAGTGGACCAAGTTAACTATTAACTAATTGACTAATTACTTTTTGGTTTATTTATATTGCACTTATTTGTTTTTTTGATGTAGGCTTTCATTAAGTTTTCCTTATCCTTATCCTTTAGACTGTGACGCTGAAAGATTTTTTAATTGGTTTTAGTTTTTGTAAAACATATATTCGCTTTGATATATTGGATTTTGATACAATTTCGCAAAAATTCACCATTTACTAAAGTATACTTTGAAAATACATACATACCTACATATAGTTACGTCTATATCCCTTGCGGTATACAGAGCTTGAAAGACTGATAGGCCACATTCAGCTGTTTTGCTTAATAGTAGAATTGATATTTATAATGATAATAGTGACAGGTTGCTAGCCCATCCCCCAAAAAAGAATTCCCAATTTAGCCTTATCCCTTAGTCGCTCTTTTTACGACTCCATAGGAAAGAGACAGAGTGGTCCTATTCTGTCATAAACTAATCAAATTTAAAATATGAAAATTAATTCTTATTGGCTTTTTTTACAGAGTGTACTTATTCATTGTCTAACGTCAAAAGTTATGTAACAAAAGGGGACCAATTTCGTGATTAAAGCAAGAATTTTTGCAAGATTTTGTAGACCCTCAGTATATCAGAATTCCGGCCACATAATATTCAATTTTCGTTGACATAAGTTGTTAGTTGTAACGACATATTGTTATGTCGCTTAGATTTAGATTCGCTTTGATAACCAAACAATATACTGGATTTTGATACAATTTCGCAAAAATTCATCAACGCATGATTTGATCTATATCCCTTGCGGGGTAGACAGAGCCAACAGTCTTGAGAAGACTGATAGGCCACATTCAGATGTATGGCTTAATGATACAGGTTGCTAGCCCATCCCCCAAAAAAGAATCCCCCAGTTTATAAGCTTAGTCCTTAGTCTCCTTTTACGACATCCTTAGGAAAGAGATGGAGTGGTCCTATTCTGTTTTAAACTAGGTAATCAAATTAAAAATATGAAAATTAATTCTTATTGGCTTTT
Source organism: Amyelois transitella (assembly GCF_032362555.1). NCBI lineage: Eukaryota > Metazoa > Arthropoda > Insecta > Lepidoptera > Pyralidae > Amyelois > Amyelois transitella. The sequence continues at coordinate 2,647,419 of NC_083512.1, read as the reverse complement.
TTTACAGAGTGTACTTATTCATTGTCTAACGTCAAAAGTTATGTAAAAAAAGGGGACCAATTTCGTGATTAAAGCAAGAATTTTTGCAAGATTTTGTAGACCCTCAGTATATCAGAATTCCGGCCACATAATATTCGGTCAAGTAAATACGAGAAGCAATTAATTTCATTTCCTACGAATGCGCGCTCAATTTCCTTAGTAATCAGGTCAATTTTCGTTGACAGAAGTTGTTAGTTGTAACGACATATTGTTTTTCACGCGGCTGGTTAAATACTGTCGTTAAACTTTGGTGGCAAATTTTATTAGCACTTCTTTTTTTGTTGTGTGGTATACTTAAGTTCCGTGTGGTTCCCGGCACCAATACAAAAAAGAATAGGACCACTCCATCCCTTTCCCACGGATGTCGTAAAAGGCGACTAAGGGATTGGCTTACAAACTTGGGAACCACACGGCACAAGACTATAGGTACAAGTGGTTAGTATTGGTAAATTAGTCATTGCAAACTGATAGCAATTACCACTATAAATGAGCATAACATTTTCATCTTATTTGTCACCTTTACAGCGTAGAAAACCGTGTTTATTATACACGACACACATGTTTCAAATACAATTTACTATTTAAAACTTTACCGACTAAATTACTATGTATCTCGCTTTATACGAACCATCCATATTAATATCAGAATTTGGTGCAACATGTGTCTGTATCAATATGTTGCAAGTTGCCGCGACTTCAGCCGCTACAAACTTCTACGAGCCAGTTCAGAGTTGGAGGGTTCATGATACTCTCTCAAAATATTAGGTAGTGGCAAATTAGTTCAGAAAGTACTAAGTATTTCTTAGAAATTTGCTATCACTACATAGTATAAAACAAAGTCGCTATTTTAGTCTGTTTGTCTGTATGCTTAAATCTTTAAAATTACGCAACGGATTTTGATGCGGTTTTCTGTAACAGGTAGATATAATAACATTTATAATTTTGCACCCATGGGAAGCAAGGGCGGGTCGCTAGTTATGAATATAATGGTAAGTCGCAGTTCGCATGTAAAATATCATACATAGGTTTTATCCAAAGCTTTGTCGTGAACAGCGGAGCTATTCAGGGAGAGAGAAGAAGATTTTTGCTCATAATGTAAATGGGATATACATACTTATAATCACGTCTATATCTCTTGCGGGGTAAACAGAGCCAACAGTATGGCGATGGAATTGAGATTCAAATTGTGAAAGGTTACTAGCCCATTACCTACAAGAAGAATCCCAATGTGCATGGGAAACTATCAGGCCGTCTTGTGAGTGGATCTTAAACTACCTATCAAAATTTAGGATCCAACTAAAGACTACTAAGTATTATACTTAAGACAAGATGCGAAGCTTTTTTAATCCACAGAAAAAGAATAATTTGTACATAAAGTCATGAAAATGGCTAGTAAAAATAAAAGCGACCATAAAATCACGCCTCTTTCCCGGAGGGGTAGGCAGAGACTACATGCCACGATCTCTGCATACTTCTTTCGCTTCATCCACATTCATAACTCTCTTCATGCAAGCGGCGGCTCGGCGGTTTCGGGTACTCTTGACCTGACCCTTTGCCAGGACGTCCTTAATTTGATCAAGATACGATCGTCTAGATCCATAAATAGCGATCCGGCATAAAACGGCCAACACGAGGAGTCGTGGAAATGGCCACTCGAACGAATCATTGTACTACAATGACAGTCAATGGAGCTATCGCATTTATCTTGTAAAATCTGTTCTACGGTGAACGGGCGCTATTGTCCGTAACTGATTACTTCAGGTATTATAAGTGAAAATACAATTGGTACAATGGGATGTTCATCGGGTTTCGCGTAGTATGTGACACACGGTTGAATAGAATCGCAAACATGTTGGGTGTCAAGCTTATACATACAATTTGAAAAAAAAAAATGTTATTTTTTATGACACACATTTCAACATTGCTCAATAATTGTCATTACTTTTGATTTCACAACATTAGTGAAATAAAAAAAAATTGTTCTTTTTTATGAGACATTTCTACATCGCTCGATAATTGTCATTTCTTTTGATTTCACAACATTAGTTGACGTCAAATAAATTAGTTAAAACTAAGTTTACTGCCGCTTCCGAAGTTTCCTTTGCATGTTCCTGCAGATTTGAGAAAGAAGTAGGGATATTCATTGCAATTTTTAAGAAAACCTGCTATTTATTACTTCTAATGGACCATGTGGACCTCTTTTTTACTTTGTCTTATTTGTAAAACTGACCTCTTCAATTTTGTGACGCTGTAATATGACTTTCTATGGTCTCTTGAATATATTTTATGGACCAGTCGCGACGTATGTGTGACTTTAAATTTTTTACACTAATATTATTAAATAGAGTTTGTACAATAAAAACTCTTTAATTGTTGAAAAACATGATGAGCAATAAAAGTGTGAAAATAACATTCTGTTGGTTGAGGCAAAATCGTTATCAACGGCTGTGTTAACTAAATTAAAATCTACTTCGTCTTGCCATGTCATTTTTAATTATAAACTGCGACAATCATCAATGATATCAGAACTTTGCTTTTGTTGTGTTGTTTCACATGAACGCTAGTGTTGTTCTACTATCGATAGTTAAGTAAAAGCAAGAGTATCGATAAGACTATCAATACAATTGAAACTAGCTATCGATAGTAATGCTACAATCGATATTATCGATACTGTTAACCGAAGTTGTATTGATCGAAGTTATCTATAGTATTGATCGAAGATATCGATAGTATTGATCGAAGATATCGATAGTATTGATCGAAGTTATCGATAGTATTGATTGTATCGATAATACAGTAGTCATCGATACTAGTATACCAAATTGAGCGATTAATTGATTGAATCGATACTCTCGATAGGGCAAATGATTTTCGAGGTCAACTTTTGATAATAAAACTATCGATAGTTCGGCAACGCTAAACTAATGGGTGCAATATGAAAATTCATTGTTCGAACTTTCACGCAGTGTGTTCGTATTATAAGTGCTCTTAGGGGGCTCACTCGATCAGCGAACGATTTGGAATAGCCTCACGCCGATTTGGGCGAGCCAGACGATTCAATTTCCCTGAAAGATGGAAGCTATTCCCATAACCCGTTTCACCGCTATTAAAATGCCTCCATAAATAAGAAGAATGTGGAACTCAGGAATATCTCATTAAGTTCATTGGTGACTATTTATACGTATATAAAATCACGTTTATATCCCTTTCAGGGTAGGGCAGAGCCAACGGTCTTCAAAAGACTGATAGGATACGTTCAGCTGTTTGGCTTGATGATAGAATTGAGATTCAAATAATCACTATTTGCTTGCTAGCCCTAAAAGAAGAATCCTAAGTTTATAAGCCTTTCCCTTAGTCGCCTTTTACGACATCCATGGGAACGAGGTGGAGTGGTGCTATTCTTTTTTTTTTTATTGGTGCCGGAAACCACACGGCGCTGTGTGATAAACCTTACCCTGTTCGTATAGAACTAGTTAATTATTTATTCAGAGGTACCTATTTGTTTTGACACAGTAGGAAGAAGATTTGTTCTAATTGTTAGCTGAATGTGGCCTCTCAGTCTTTTAGAGACTGATCACTCTGTCTATACCTTAAAGTCGTGACTTTATGTGTTTATGTATGTTTATTGTTCCCAATACTTTTCTTATAAGTATCTCGTACTCGTAAGAAATTTAAGTATATGACTTATAATTATTGAATTCTATAGCTACGTTTACAAACATCTAAACAAATGAATGATAGCATTATGGATAATGATTCTACTTTAGCGCTAAAACAAGATCCATGTAACGCATTAAGCCCTGTATATTGACCGAAAGGGTGATTCAATGTTTAGTAATGTTTCCATGATACAATAAACCTAGTCCAGTTGAGGTAAAACTTTGGTTGGTTTGACGAAACTTCCAAGTTTTCTGTATCTTTTACGCATATAAACAATGTGTAAATATGTGGGACTAGCTGTGCCAGCGACTTCGTCCGCGTGGAATAGTTATTTTGGGCACCATTGAAGCCCTCAAGATAAATAATTTTCCCCGTTTTTTTCACATATTCCATAATTTCTTTGCTCCTTATAGTTGCAGCGAGATGTTATATAGCCTAATGGCTACGTTTAAATATTTGTGTGCAAATTTCTTTTTATACATTAAAAACTCTATATTCACAAAAGTAAAACACAAAAGACTGAATAGAAAACAGCTAAAGATAGATTTTTAAATTACAAAAAGCATTAGGAATCATGACAGTTTCAGAACAACTGCTATAATACCATTAGCTAGAATCACTGGACGTCTGTGCCTTCATTATGTACGGGATTGTATCATTTGTCAAGGTATAATAGTGTGGTTCCCGGCACCATTACAAAAAAGAATAGGACCACTCCATCTCTTTCCCACGGATGTCGTAAAAGGCGACTAAGGGATAGGCTTATAAACTTGGGATTCCTCTTTTAGGCGATGGGCTAGCAACCTGTCAGTATTTGAATCTCAATTCTATCACAAAGCCAAACAGCTGAGCGTGGCCTATCAGTCTTTGCAGGACTGGTGGCTCTGTCTATCCCGCTAGGGATATAGACGTGAACATATGTATGTATGTATGTTTAATAGTGCAAAATTTTTTCTTAATTAGAAATGTGAACGAGTGTATAGTGTATACGTTTTATCAAAGTGTAATGCAACAATTATAGTATTAACTATTACTTTCCTAGTTTTCTTATACGTCGTAAGATAAAGACCTTAAAGACGACTAAGGGAAAGGCTATTATTTATTATATATGTAATTCTTCTTGTAGGTTCACCATTTGAACCTCAAGTTCCATCATCAGCCATACAGCTGAAGGTGGCCTTTGAGTGTTTCCAAGGCTGATGGTTCTTTCTTTTCTGCAAGTGATATAAACGTGTCTACATGTATGTATGTCATTCGATTAGCTTATTACTTTTCAAAGGCGTTAAAGGCTGCAGGGCTTGTGTGTGCTTTTAAGTCTTCTGTAGATTGAGGGCCATGCTCAGCTGTATCGCTTAATGTTGGAACTGTGATTCAAATAGTGAAAGGTTGCTAGCCCATCGCCTTAAAGATGAATCCCAAGTTTATTAGCCTGTACTTTGTGTGATTTTTTTGCAAACTGCGTGGAAAGTTATCAAGCCGTCTTGTGAGTGGATCTTAAACTTTCAAAATTAAAGATTCAACTAAATAATAGACCTGAAAAAAAAATCCTATTTTTTGTGTAGTGTAATTTTTACTATAAAATTACATTACTTACATAAAAAATATTGAAAAAATTTCAGGCCGTTCACCCGTCACCTGTCACCAACCCGCCCTTGGCAAATTATAAAGAACAAATCTTTGTGCTTTTGTTTTAAAGTTTTCTACGTAGGTACGTATTTATATTCTACCCACACTGTGCCATTTCAGCAGTAATATCAAAACATTATTGACGGAATAATTATGCAAGGAATTTAATTTGATGTCATTCCACCTTGAAGCTTCATTAGACGACGCGTAAACATTTTATATCGGGATATTTACTTTCGTCAAAACTCGTTAATTTTTATTGACCTACTTTGGCAGGTCACAGTTGGTAGGAGTAAGTACTTATCGATCAGTAAACGTGTTTGATTTGTCGAATTACATAAGGGTGGTTTTGTGTGCTCTCCACAAATAAACAAATAAACACACACTCTTCGCCAAATCCATTTGTGCGGCGCAAAGTCGCGTATAAGCTACAAAATATTGCGTCATCGAACAACGTAAAGTCAGCGGTGAAATGGACGTCAATGTTACTAGTAAAAGAGTTAAGCAATATTCAAAATGTTTTCTAGATTATGATTGTGACGTGTGGTTCCCGGTATTAATACAAAAAAGAATAGGGCCACTCCTTCTGTTTCCCATGGATTTCGTAAAAGGCGTCTAAGGGATAGGCTTTATTTTTTTAGGCGATGGGGTAGCAACATGTCACTATTTGAATCTCAATTGTATTCCAAAGACTAACAGCTGAACGTGGCTTATCAGTCTTTCAAGATTGCTGGCTCTGTCTGCCCTGCAAGGGTATAGACGTGACTATATGTATGTATTTATGTTTTATAGATAACCATACATACATGAATACACTTTTTTTGAGCTTTGTGTGTACAAACAAGTAGTTAAAAACTGTGTTGTTATGTAATATTAAAACAATCATCTTTTACGAACTTACTTCAATAGAAATAAAAACATTTAATATACCATAAGCAATACGAATAAAAGGAAACTTGTTTATTATCCATCATATCCTGAATGATAAAAGTTCAATCCAAATCTTTAAATCCAGAAATGCTTGCTTTCAATGGCAATATAAATGTTTCTTTCTTATAAAACATCTTTCTTATAAAACATATCATCAATCACAGAATGAGAAAATACGTAAGGTAATCCGTATTTTTTATCATATTGTGATACGAAAATTATTGAAAGTGTTTTTTCTTGTTTTTTTTTTTCTTCTTACTCCTAAAAACCCGAAACTATGTGGCATCTTATATAATATAATCAAGAAAATTGTTTGTTTCTACAGCTTTTTATTTTAATCTGTTCTTTTTAAATTTAAGAGCAAACTCTTGTCGGTGGAGTTAAGTGGAGTGTTCTTAATTCATGTTATGAATGTGGAAGTATGTAGAGATCGTGGCAAGTGGCAAGAGGTAGTCTCTGCCTACCCCTCCGGGAAAGAGGCGTGATTTTATGTATGTATGTATGTATTGTTGCGGGTCGAGGTGACAGTATAACCCTGACTAGGTACCTGCCTCCCCTAGCCTCCCCTTCACTTATAGGGAGTCCCGAATTCCGCTCCAGTAGAAGTCCGCCCCCCCCCGCTGGTATATGACGTCAACGGCTGCGGACGCGGCAGTGAGGCCAACAAAGAATCCTCGGATGGTAGGTTGTGTAGAAATGGGGTCATCAACCTCTTCCAAAAGCCTATGTCTAATTTCACTTGATTGTTAATAAAACTACTATACGTGGGGTCATTGACCTTACTCACTGAGTGTCTATTCACTATATGATCACTAAATATTGAGTCTCTCTCTCTCTAACTAAAGTCTATGTCACTTAATAAAGTCTGAATTACTCACGGTTTAAAGGTTCAGTCACTGAAATCCAATAGCACTATCACTAATTGGAATACCTACTCACTATGTTCAAGTCTTATTAGAAACCACTAAACTAATTGAAGAATTAAAAAACGAAAACAATACACACAATTTGTCCGTCCACTAACCACGCACAACACCTTATACTAATTTCCTAACACTATTAAACTATTACACTAAGAGGTATTATTCCGACTTAATTTCTTGAAGACTTTTTCTTTCTTGAAGACTTTTTCTTCTTGAGGACTTTTTCTTTCTTGAGGTCTTCTTTTTCTTGATTTTTCACTTTAAACTGGAACAATTGCACTACGACGCCCTCTGCCGCCGATTTTACTATTGTAAGTCGGAGTAATACCTTAACGCGAACCTCAAATTTCGTGACGATTTCTGGTGTTGTGCATAGCTTCGCTTAGGCGATATTTATTAACTTTTCTCAATTTTACATGATATAAACATAATAATTTCCATTTTCCAAATAAACTTACAAAAAATTCTCATCATATAAAATAATTTACAAATATCACAATTTCTTTCTCAAAGAGATTTTAACAAAAGTTTGTCTTCAACCTATGCTTTCATCAAAATTTCCTGTCAACTTTTAAATATTTCTCGAATATACAATATAAGACTCTAATAAATTCTAAATTATACAAAAATACATATATCATACTTTCTTATTACAATACTTTCGTTTCTATAAACAATATACTTTTCGAGAAATTTACTTACATTTGTTGACATCAAAAAACATAATCCAATTATTGACCTCGTGTCCTTGACTTTTATAAAAATAGCGTTATCACTTATCTATGACGGTCTGCGTTATCGTTTATCAATAAGGTTTCATAAATAATAATAACAATATCTAAAATATGCCTCTAAAGTGCTCATTCGCTTCCTAGTATACTATCTAATGCAATTGACCGTCGTAGTGGGGGTATTGTTTGATCTCGCTTCTTTTGTTCTATACAATACAATAAATACTTAATGAGTGTGCTACAATATGACAATGTTTAATGAGTGTGCGCTATGTTAAATTTAATGTGTCGCTAACATGTATATTTTCTAAAATATTCTGATATCATTCTAAATTGTTTGGTTTACAATTTTTCTATTAGTGAAATTTCTCTCCAAGATTCTTAAGCTCCATAAACTCAAAGGAACGTTCCCTGATTAAACTAATGGCTTTTTGAATATAGGGACGTTAAGTTTGTTCAGATTCCTCTGTGGTTCGGGATCTACATGTTAAAAAGACCCATTCAGTGAGGATTCCAATCTGCATAAGATACAAAGTAAGAATGTTCTACATCCGCAGATTTTTATATTTTGCTTTTGACCATCCATATAATCATGCCTGTATCCCTTGCGGGGAAGACAGACCCAGTAGTCTTAAAAAACTGTCATGACAGGTTCAGTAAAATAAAATCTCTAGGTGCTTAACCAAGGTCGTTGAAAATCTTTAAATTACTTAAAAAGATTGGGGACTCCCTCTCTATCTCGTGTTTGGTGCAAAGAATGGCTATCCAGCGTGGTAAGAAGGCAAGTGTTCTGGGCACTTTTGCACCGGAAACTCTAAAGGTTGAGTTGTAGTTTAAACCTTTATTTTTTGACGACGTAATTTATTTCTTTTACAATGTCTGATATAAAATTATTGTTATTTATGTTTAAAATGTATTGCGTCAATATAATTAGTTATGTTCTAATTATTATATGCCAAAGGTAATGTTACTAAATTTAGTTCTGCTATCTTAGTAGTATGCCTTTTAATTTCATAACATTAAGATTGATTAGTCCAAACGTTAATTATACTAAACTAGTTTTCTGCTAGAAATGTAGTTCTATTCAGTATGTTATTTCAAACGAAATTCGGAGTTTCAAAACTCTACAAAACAGAGGGAATCCCAAGTTATAAACCGCATGAAATATACAGTAATATTTTCCATAACATCGTCATTGTGTTCCGTCATTCCGTTTGTTCAAAAATATTACAAAAGTTGGGGTTGGCAGAAGTTATTTTTGTTAAGAGTCAAAGTAGAGTACATAATTCAACACGCCGCCGTATGCTAGTTTTGAAGCGATACTTCTAGGGAACAAGTTTATAACAACTAAGTTTACTGTGACAGTTATCCTTCTTAAAGCATTAAAATGTAGCGTTCTGTTTGTAAAATGTAGTGTTTGTTTGTTTGTTTGTAACATCTTTATTGCACAGAAATTTACACACTTACAACAAACAAGGGAAGACCTAGACGAACGTATCTTGATCAAATTAAGGACGTCCTGGTAAAGGGTCAGGTCAAAAGTACCCGAAACCGCCGAGCTTGCATGAAGAGAGTTATGAATGTGGATGAAGCGATGGAAGTATGCAGAGATCGTGGCAAGTGGAAAGAGGTAGTCTCTGCCTACCCCTCCGGGAAAGCGGCGTGATTTTATGTATGTATGTACAACAAAATAGAACATAGTTTATTTATTGATTTAAACTTTTTTGCTCCAAAAATAATGTACAATAGGTGGACTAAAGGCGATGGGGCATTCTCTGCCAGTCGAACCTCTAGACCAAAGTTGGAGTTTGTTAACTTTTAGCGTTAGTTAATATAGTTTTCAGTAATTAATTATTATTCTCTAATTAACCTAACTGTATTTTTTCTAATATCCGTCTCTATCCCGGAGAGACTAGATCTTTCCATTTGCTACGATTTCTCTATTCTCTATCTCTTCTAATAACGGAAGACGCGATTGGAATAAAAATTGGAATAAAGCTAAGAAAATTAGAAGAAATTCCCTCATAAAGTTCTCTGTCAGACCCAATGGTTGACTAGTAGATAATGCTTCTAGCATTAAGTCCGCCAATTGTGCTACGAAGTTTAAATTAATAAATAAAATTTCAAAATAATAGTAATAATAATTTATTTTTGTATCTGTACGACTATCAATTTCATTTTAAGCATAAGTTCAACATTATGTTCCTAAATGCCTTGATCCAATTACTGTGACCAAATTAAAACACAAACAAATATATCTTCATCTAAAATGACGAATTCAACAAATCTGCTGAACTGTTTCCTTCTTACTCTTATTAATTTTGCGTTTGATACGTTCAGTGTAAGCTGCCACGATGTTGGCCAATAGAGGTAAAGCTGAAGACCTTTCGTCGTCTCTTACGCCAACTTCAAGGCACAGATTCGCCCGCGACTTCTTCTCTTTTGGCAAAACAGCCTCCGAAGTCATCACAGTAGCTGTATATAAGTATCCATTCCACTCTAAGTACTCTCTAATGAGCTCATTCACTAGCAACACTTCTCCTGAAGGTGCGGGTGGGACAGAGCCTTTGGGTAGTTGTCTTTCTTGTAACGCTTGTGTTACTTTCGCCCGCATCTGAAAGTTAGGAAATTTTAGTCGGGTCAAAGGAAAGTATTAACTCTTATCATAGAGTGTTAGTGGCTGAACAGTTAAGGTCCCTGACTAAAAACATGTTAAAATTTTGTCACGTTTGAGTAGAGATTGTCTAAGCTGAAGTGACGCGCCCCACTACTTAATTAGTTTATTTAGATGTGTGAGTGCAAATATTAATGACGACACTTCATCTGTGTGGTAGCGTCGATTGTTCAGTGAACTACGATCTGCACGTGAACAATACGGTCGACTTGTCGGGCGATAAATCCGACCACGCTCGCTCTATGGAGCAGCGCCGTCATATTGTATGAAACAAAACGTCCTCTCCTCTCGAACGTTTAAGTTCAACTAAACTAGTTGGGCAACAAAATTCAACAAATTTGAGAAAAACGGTTCTTAGCAAGTACGGTCTACAAAGAAATTCTAAAACTTAAGCGAAATAATTTGTTTACGTATTTTAATGTAATGTTTTATTTTCATAGGTTTCAGTACAGGCATATTAAAATAATAATTTGTGAATTATTTATTTACTTTACAATTATATATAATTACAGTTATGATAGAAGTTAAAATATATGTTTATGGTTCTAAAAGTATCACTATTCACTCATCTCAACAGAGTCGCTTTCGTCTGAATCAGAGTCATTAACATTAATAATAAATTCATTATCCATATCAAAGTATTGCGAATATTGTTTTTCTGTGTCTTCAACATGCCGACACGTGTTTGCCCACATTGTACGATCAATCATTTCAAGTCGTTTATTTATTAGTGCCATAATGGATGTTAAATTTTGAGCAACATTTTTACTAGCGACGTAGTTTTTTATATCCCCCATATTTTTTCTATGGGATTAAGTTCCGGGTGGTAAGGAGGTAATCGTAGAATTTCAAACCCTTTCGATTCAACTAGTTCATCGATAACAAATCTTTTGAATTTATCTTTGTTTTTCAAAATTAAATCGTAAAGTTGTATTTTTTTCATCGTTTCGTCAAACGGAATATTTTTTTCGGCAAGCCATGTTTGCATTTCATTCTTGTTTGAGTTCGAGTTAGGTGCTTTTTCTAGTAAAGCATTGTTGTAAGAAGCGTTATCCACAACGATCACAGAGTTTTCTGGGAGATTGGGCAGCAATTGTGTGCTAAGCCACTTTTTATAATTATTCAGGTTCATGTTGTCGTGATAATCTCCACTTGTTGAACTTGCTTTATACACTAAGCTAGCATTTGGGACAAATCCTTCACACCCACCAGCGTGGACAATAATGACCCGCAAACCTTTAGATATTTTTTTTTGTACTGGTGACACTCCTTTCGCTAGTTTCCAGCACATGTTCTGAACATGTGTTGTGTGAACGTAACTTTCATCCGTGAAAACGACATATCGGCCATCATCACGGTAATTTTTTAATCGCCTTAAATATTGGAACCGCAGCATTTGTATGTCGACTAGAGCTTTACGGTTGTCATCTATTTTTGACCACTCGTAGCCTGATTCCTTCAAAATAGTGCGCAGTGTTTCTATACACCCAGTAAAGCCAATTCTTTCTATTAATATCTGTTTAAGCTTTCTTAATGTTGGTACTTCATTAAATTCTGTATGGAATGAAGCTATTGTTCTTCGAAGCACACCTATATCAAAATCATCAAGCTTTGACTTAGGACGCGCTCTTTTTGGTTTTGAGGGAGATTTAAAAATTTTCGGCGATACATCCTTTGATGTTCCAGCTTGTTTTTCTTCTTTTAAAATTCGCGTAATCGTGGATTCACTAACACCAACGGCTTGGGCAGTTCGCCACCTAGCATCAGTAAGTTTTTCCACTCCATTTTCCGCTTCAAATTTCATTCGGTGGTATACTTTAGCAATAATTTCTTTTGCCTGTAAAAAAATCAATAGCATTTATTTTTCAATTCAGTATATAGCAAAAAAAAACATTCAGTCTCATATAATTTGGTAAAATAAATAAAAAAGTCTGACGTAACTTTACATGTTAAAAATCAAATAAGTTTTTTTATATTTTATTTACCTGGCTTCGAAGATGTTTTTTTGTCGACATGCTGACGGTACTTTTGAGATCGAACGATGCGTGCTCCTACGTTTGAGCCTAACCGGCAAATGAACGATTGATGTTTAGGTGTATTGCGTCCATATTTGATATTTGCTTGTGTGCGTAAATACGAAGGTGGGGCGCGTCACTTCAGCTTAGACAATCTCTACCAATGACTCTTTTCGGAGTTACTTACATTCGAGCATTTGGATAAGTAAGCAAGATACAATAAGGCAGTAGGTAAAACGTAAGTTTTGGAGGTAAGTTCCCCAAGGTAAGTTCTCCTGCAAAGGTTGCGGATATCAGACATGAGTCGCTTCGTAGTAAAACCCTTCTGAATCTAGTATGATCGTTGTCATTGAGGGATGGCCCTTACTCCTAAATTGAACCAAAAGTTCACTTCGTTTCTTCCAGAAAACGACAACAGGATAAGAAACGGTCACTCGCCATATCAAAACTTTGTTTTACAAAACAATCAAAAAGAAATTTCGAATTATAATTACCTCCGCCTGTAATTTGCTCAAATGGCCGTTTTTCTTCAAAAGTTCCTTTATACCTTCTATCAACTCTCTTTCAGAAGTTAATTTGTTCTCGCTCATGGTGTAAATTTATTTTGACGTTTATTTTGTTAATGATTTTCTAAAGCAATGGTCGATTTAGCGTTGATTTCTAAGTTTGTTGATTGCAAATTGAAAGTTGACATCTATGACAGATTTTGACAAAATTCTTGATTGACATGAACACCAAATAGGTAGTATACATACATCCCCCACGAGTAGGCAGAGACTATATCTTTCTACTTGCATCATAGCAATTGCATACTTTATTTACTTTTGCGAGTATACTCGAATGCAAAAGAAATGTAGCGAAACACGAAAACATTATTGAAATGTCTTAATTTTTTTTATTTTTCAGGTAAAATATATTTAATTCCCACACATGATAATATTACAGTAACTTTTTACACAATGCTTTTTTAAGAATCAAAATACTTATCCATACAATTAACTACTTTAGCTATAGGTATTGTGATAACAATGAGTGCCGTGTGGTTTCCGGCACCAAAAGAAAAAAGAATACGACCACTCCATCTCTTTCCCAAAGATATCGCAAAAGGAGACTAAGCAATAGGCTTGTAAACATTTTTAATGAAGCTTTTTTCAATTCTCTAGTGAGTCAAAATCTAATTTTACTAAAAGCATACAATAAACGATCTATAATACCTTAAAATATGTTATCAAAATGTCTTTTTTACTCGCAAAATGTATAGAAAATCATGGTAAAGATGTTACTTAAAATGCTTTTACTGTCTTTCTTTGATCTATACTTAACTGACAATATGCAGAGGTAGTGTTAAAAAATCACAAAGAATATTTAATGACAACGTAAATGAAATATATGTTTAAAAGGCAATACTCACTTTTAGATTGAAACTAGTGCTTGAAATTTTTTTTGATTATTCTTTAGCCGATTGTCACTAAAATTCACCAAAATTATAAGATTTTACTTTTTAATAATTACTATTACTATTACTAGATAATTTTATTTAAACTTTACCATGCAAAATACTAATGCTAGAAGCAGTTAATGCTAGAAGCATTATCTACCAGTCAACTATTGGGTCTGACAGAGAACTTTATGGGGGTCAAACTAAATAAATATATTTATACCTACCCAGAATACAAAATAAAATAATTATAATGAACATACATAAAAATAGTAAATAATTTTGATTTCATCTAAAAAAAACTAGCATAATTTTGATGATACGAGTATCTGTCATCAAAATTATGTAGTTGTTTTATCAATTCCAAATACGTTTGTCTTTCGTTCGAATTCTACTCTATCAAAAACCACACGATTATGGCAATGTCTGTTTGTCTAATATTATTAAACTCTACGTCAACAATATTGCGTGCCGTGGTCGATTTCCAAACGGTTCCACTGTTACTGGCAATAATTCAAAATCGAATCGCTCCCTAAACGGTGCCGATTTGAAGTAATAAATCGCTATACAATACAAAGGTACAGCCTAATCTTGTTGCTTCGAAGACTTAGGTACTTTAAATTGTATTGGAAATACGTCTCGCCTTGAGGTTCGTTTATTTATTTTTTCGCTTCTTAAAACGGTCATTTATCTTGTCTTGTCAAAGATTGCGTTAGCGATGCCAGAGTGTTTAAATGACTCAATCGCATTTTTTTTTTAAATGGTTGTCGTTTTTTCCTGTTATCTATAGATTCTGGTATTGGAAAGGCCTTTGTTTTGTTTTTCTGAAAAAAGGTGAGTGATTTATTTATAGGCTGAAATTGCTTAAAATTGAAAGTTCAAATTTTATATAGTTTTTGACTAGAGAGCACAAAGAAATTACCTCCATGATGGGGAAAGATGGTAAATGGCGCTAATGTCGTTACGAAAAGTTAGTGTGTATATTTTTTTTCCTTGCGTCATACCTAATTGCTTCTTCACCTCTCTGGATAGGAGCCAGAGTCCAGAGCCTGCCGGAGACTTCGTTTATGGAGTGGAGTGTGACTGCATCTTTGCAGGAACCTTAATAATATTAGATAAAGTATATAGTCATCAAATCTAAGCTATATTTCCCATATTATACCTTACAGTCAGACAAAACAGTCTTGAAAAGACTGAAAGGCCACGTTCAGCTGTTCTTCTTTAGAATATTTAATATATAAAAAAAAATATTATTAAAAATCATTTTTTAAACTAGTTTGCAAAATAATATCCAAAAAAATTGCAAAACATATATTTGCGCTCCTTTCCAGCGTCTATTCAAACATAAAACATCGTTTGACCTCCGCTTTAAGACAAAAGCTAGCAATTTTATCGCAAATTATTTCAAGTGACTGCTAGCATTGTTCTTCCGAACTAATGAATATGAAAGAAAAGTTTACTTTGAGATAATGAGATTGAGTTAATAGCGTTTGCTTGAGGAATAATTTATTTGAAAATAATAAGAAATATATAATGTAATACGTTTTTAAAGCAGTGGTTTCTGGTCAAGTAGAAACAAAATACTGCTAATCAACTGGGCATCAGCGGATTAGTGTTAGTGTCGTGTGGTTCTCAGAATGTTAACCTTTTGGACCCAACCACCTTCGCGACCAATTCTAAGTAAAACATAGAAAAACTTGTGAGTGCCGTGTGGTTCCCGGCACCGATAGAAAAACGATTAAGACCATTCAATTTCTTTCCTATGGATCCTGTAAAAGGGGACTACGAGATAGACTTAATTATTTATATACTTGGGATTCTTTTTTATAGGCGACGGCTGTGCAACCTGTCACTATTTGAATCAGAATTCTAAACAGCTGAACGTGGCCTATGAGTCTACAAAACTGTTGGCTCTGTCTACCCCGTAAGAGATATAGACGTGATATGCAGACAAATTCTTGGTTGTGGACCACTAGCCCCCAGTTTTTACTCGTAGTGTGACAGGATACATGAAATGTAAAGTAAGCGTAACCATTTTTAAAGTTATTTGAAAAATGTATTATATTTCATAGGGTAAATAATAAGGTAATAATATAAGGGTATGTACACAAAATAAATAAACTAGGTAGGTTTTACAGCTTTAATATTATGTGGTTCATAAATACTCACAACCACGTTAGTAATTAATAAAGTTACACCAAGCCTTCCGTGGCTCTGGAGAGACAGTGATAGTGAAAGCTGCATCGGGATAAATCGTAAAAGTCAATTAAAGGAGAAGGCTTATAACGTTTTAGGCGGCGGGCTAGCGATGTATCACTATCTGAATCTTAATGACACATGAATGTGGTCTTATAGTCTTTTCGAGACTATTGCCCTTATCTGCCTCGTAAGGTATAAAAACGGGATATGTGCCGTGTGGTTCCCGGTACCAATATAAATAGTATAGGACTACTCCATCTCTTTTCCACGGATGTTGTTAAAGGCCACTAAGAGATAGATTTCTAAATTTGGGATTCTTCTTTTAGGCGATGGCCTAGCAACCTGTCACTATTTGAATCTCAATTCTATCATCAAGCCGAATATGAGCTGAACATAGGCCACGTTTCAGTCATCAGTCTTTCAAAACTGCTGGCTCTGTCTACGCCGCAAGGGATATAGACGTGATCATATGTATGTGTGTGTGCGCATGTAACTTGTAGACGTCTACATAAAAAAAAAACGAACGTGAACATGTAATATTAGATACAAGATAATTTGGAAATAGAAAGACTATTTAAAAAAAAAAAGTTTAACAGTTTTGATAATCTGTGCTTAATACATAAGAAGCCTTCCGAAGCTCTGGAGCAAAGTAATAGTACAGCTCGTAACTAATGGTTCGCGGACACGGACCATCGTTCTCGAGCTTAAGCTGCATTGGGATAAATTGTAAAAGTCAATTAAGGGAATAGCTTCTGAAATAGGGAGCGCCGAGTGGTTTCCGACACTGGAAGAGATTTGTTTTGAAAGAAGCAGAACCTATGTAATTTGGTTTTTTGTGTTTCATCATCATTCTCGATATTTTCTGTGTTCATAAATTAGTACATAAATAAATTAAATTAATAATGGCGCTAAGGGATAGGCTTATAAATTTGTGTTTCTTTTTGACATGAGAAAGAAAGAAAAGACTTTTACTAAGACTCCGTTTTCCTATTTTCTGTTCCAATGAAGCCAATTTATTATCAAAACATGTTGGGCCTAACAAGCTAAACAATTACGGGTAACAAAACATAAGAATATTTTGAATTTCGAAGCAGGATAACTATTGGAATTCGCCAAAGGGCGAACGCATGAATTCCAAATACAAATATGTACCACATTCGCTGCAGCGAGCTTTCCCGAGGTTTTCCGAACGATTTAAACTTGGTACGTCGAACGTGAAAGCGCAGTTTTCCTTTGACCGCCGGGTGGGTCGGACGCGCGCTCGGTGCTGTATACTTTACGTGACCGTTCAGTGTTAGTGATCTTGTGTATTTCGAGTGTTAAACTGTTGATGGGACATGAGTGGCATTGTAGTTCAGACTACGTTATAGGACTAATCAGGTCAGTACTTGAGTTTCTTGTGGCATGTTTTAAAAGTTCTGTTTTTTTTAGTTGACTTACGAAGTGTATTTTTACTTGCGATAGATAGTGCTACATTAATGCTGAAATTGATTTATTAAAATTAGCCCTTTCTCTGAAGGATAGGCAGAGACAACATTCCACTTGCCAAGATCCGTTTTTCCGCACATTTCTTTCGTTCATTCACATCTACAATTCTTTCATGCCAGCTCGTCATGCAGAAGTTACAGTACGGTCGGAGGAAACGAAATGTGCCCAACTTATATTGTTGGTTTATATGAACAAGTGATTACTTTCTCTATACCCGACTGTACGTCTCATACTTTAACTTCGTGTTCAATGATACAATTTGATAATATTTGGTACCTAGTTACATAAAGATGTAACCTTAGAAAACTATACACACTATTTTATATCCAGAATCATACAAGAAAATTTTTGGTTTAGCTTTCCTTACTATCATATAATGTAAAAGTTACTGTACAATGTGCTGTGCATTCTTTAGTTACAGATTCAGGGATTATTTTCTGTTTGCGTAACTTCGAAAAAAAAATTATTGATTTTTTTGTTATTTTCATTCCAAAAAAAAAAGAAAAGAATTTCTTGTTGGATATGGGAAATAATTTGTATACGAATGAAGTTGTAAATAAAAGCTTATCAAGGATAAAGTGGAAATGACAATATCATGTCCAGAGGAAGTTAACTTTGTTCAAACATGCAAACTGTGTGAAATGTTTTTTTATCAAGAATTTACTGCTTTACATCATGTTATGATTATGTCACGTACATACATAAGATCACGTCTTTATCCCTTAAGGGATAGACAGAGCCAACAGTTTTGATAAAACTAGATGGCCAAGTTCAGCTGTTTATTGATGGAATTGAGGTTCAAATAGTGACAGGTTGCTTGCACATCGCCTAAAAGAAGAATCCCAAGCTCATTAGCCTATCCCTTAGTCGGCTTATTTGCCATATAAGGAGCACTCCATAGTGGTCGTATTCTAACATAAGTGCTGGAAACCACACGGCAAAAAAATGCGAAAGTCTAGTTTTCACACTATCATGGCTAAACCACGGGTTAGGATTATTTATTTTAACCTAGGACAGAAACTAGTAATAACATAAGTGCCTACTTATAGCATTGGTATATTGGCCTGGACCTTGTCTTGGACGTTTAGTATCTATACAAGTATTTATTACAAAATAGTGTTTAGTTGAGTTAGTATGTCGTAACACAAGTTTCCAGCTTACTTCGAGGATAAGCTGTTGTTGTTGAAAAAGTCCTTCTAAAATTCTTTAAAAAACTGAAGATTTTCTAACGCACAAAAATTACACGTACGTACATACAGGTTGTTGACATTTGCACAACATAAAAAAAAGAGCTATTATAATTTCCGCAGGGCAATGACTGCATTACCCTCAATAAATTTTGTTTTTTCATGACAGCGCCTGGGTTTAATAGGGTTTTTTTCCTGGATACTTAAATTTTGTCAAGCGGATATTCTGTCGTGAAATCCATTAACCGTCAACACCCTGGTGTATTATAAAGTTACATACATATATATAGTGGAGTAGACAGAGCCAACAGTCCCGAAAACACTTATAGGACGCGGTCAACTGTATGGTTTATGATGAATGGTTTATGGTTTATGATAAATATGATGATGATGGAATTGAGATTCAAATAGTGACGGGTTGCTAGCCAGTCGCCTACAAAAGAATCCCAAGTTTATTAGCCTGTCCTTTAGTCGCCTTTTATGGGAAAAAGATGCAGAATTAAAAAGTTTCTAAATTAAATCACCTTATGATTTCTGTTACGAGTGATTTACATACATACTAAATTATCTGTATAGACGTAATTATATGTAGGTATGTATGTAAATCACCTACCTGTCTTTATCCCTATCGGGGTAGACAGAGCCAACAGTCTTAAAACGACTGAAAGGCCACGTTCAGCTAATATGAGTTAATTTGAAGCACAAAATTTATTGTTGTTATTTTAACCACTAGCTATTCTTTTATCTGTGGATTTTATGATAAAAAAATGCCATTTCTATTCGAGTTTCAAGCAATTTATCGTTGACATAATTTAGTTATGAGTGACGGCAAATAATGCCTTTCCTATGTCAAATGTCGACCTATAAACCAATTTGGTTTCAGCATTGCCAGCTAGATGAGTATCAGTCGGAATTATTTATCAGTAATGCCTTCGGGCTCTGTTCGAGATCCTTGGTTTAAATCCCGTGGGATATGTGTTTTTTAGAATCAAAGACAAAGATTTTATTTTCTAAGCATGCGTATAAATATGTACATACATAGTCACGTCTATATCCCTTGCAGGGTAAATAGAGCCAACAGTCTTGAAAAGACTGAATGGCCACGTTCAGTTATTTGGCTTAATGATAGAATTGAGATTCAAATAGTGACAGGTTGCTAGCCCATCGCCTAAAGAAGAATCCCAAGTTTGTAAAACTATCCTTCGCCGTCGCCTTTTACGAAATTCATGGGAGAGAGATGGAGTGGCCCTATTCTTTTTTCATTAGTGCCGGGAAACACATGGCACAAAATATAAATATGTATATTTGTGTTAAATAATTATGTTCAGTCCTACATGTTTTGCCACTGACAGTAAGTATATCAAGGAAGTGCACAGTTGAAATCATCATCATCATTATATGATCACGTCTATATCCCTTGCGGGGTAGAGAGAGCCAGCAATAATAACTACTCTCGTTTCTTAATCTAAATACCATCAACAAACATTAAGCCATCTATATAAAATCACATCAACACGAAGGCGCGATATATATAGTGTGTGTGAATTACACATAAAAAAAATAAAGCCATTATTATGTGAAAAAGACCTTACAAACGAGCGAATTTGTAAATGTTTTTAGCTTTTCTAAAAGATATCGTGTTTATCTTATTAAGGTTGAAAAAAGAAATTCTAGACGAAAAGTAGAGTAGAGTAGAGTAATAAGACCTTGAGTTTTAATGCAGCTGTCGAGATCGGGATAAAATAATTTTCTTTTGATGTTTTTCAGTAAACTATTGTTGAAACGTTATTTACAATTTCTATGATAAAATTTTTTCAAAAGAGTATCACTACATAGTTAACACATTTGAACCTCAATTCTATCATCATGCCAAAAAGTCTTTTTAAGACTGTTTGCTGTGTCTACTCCGCAAGGGATAGAGAAGTGATTATATATATATATTATGTCAATTCCGTGATTATACCATACCGCTAAACGTGGCGTTTAAATGTTGTGGCTAAGGCTCTGTCTGCCCCTATAAAGATTACGATGTGGAGTATATATAAAAGGAATAACAGGAAAGCATTAAAGCGTACCTTTTTGGACATTTTAGCTCCAGATGTTAAGTTCAGTGTTTATTTTTATTTCTATTATCCTTCTTGATGTTCCAAGTAATGTTGAATTGTTCATTACTTGAAAAGCTTCTCTGTTACTTAATGGTACTCTTCATTTTGAGAGTACGAATTTTATTACTGCTGTTACTGTTAACGTATATATTGAAACTAGATTATTTGCTCGCGTAAAACGAAATATCCTATTAATTTCCTGTTCTCTTAAGAAAATCGAGCTACTCAGAAATTTCACTTTTTTTATAAAATATACATATGATCACGTATATATATGTATATGCCTTGCAGGGTAGACAGAGCCAACAGTCTCGAAAAATACCAATACGCCACGCTCATCTGTTTGGCTTAATGATAGTTTATATTCCATGAAATTTCATGTAGTACGTACTGAAAATCCATCTAAAAAAAGCAAATTTTTACAAACTCTGTCAATGAACAAAATAGGTTCGAAGTTCAGTGAAAATAAAGGATATAACAAGACTTAATCCTTGGCTGGTCGTGTTAGGGGTTAATAAATATGCACCCTTTTCGCTCATAACAGCTGTATATTGGTACTCAACTCTATAACATATGACGAAACTATCCGTGAACATTCTCAATATCAAACCGAACACTTTCATACTACCAACTTTAGTCATTAAGGCTCTACTTGTGGCTATTATTATTATACTGATATTACTTAGCCTTATCAAGGTTATGATCCATTTGGTGGAAGTTTTAATCGAATTTCGGTAACAATGCGTCAATATGAGTTATCTGGGAGTTGTATCGTTTTTAGAACGATTGAATTTGATTGAAAAGATTTGAATGTATGAATGGAATTGTTTATTGGAGGTAATGATGCGTAGAAACCTAAAGGTCGTATAACTTTACGATATATATTACGGGATATTCTATATATTTTGGATTTATCACAGCTAGACATTTGATTTTTGTTATAAGCATTTAATCTCGAAGAAGGTGAGCATAAGAAGCACATTTTTTTCGACGCATTTTGGGTCAGTGACATATTTTCAAATGTTCCGTAAAAGAAAAATATCGATATTTGGTTACATATATCGATATTTTGCGTATAGTTTCTTCGTCTCTTTTAGATTTAAATGATTTTCCATATAAACTTCTAAAGTGACATCTAAAAAGCCTAAAATAAATAAGAACATAACAAAAACACTGTTAATTTCCGCCAAAGTCAAAGCTTTACATTGGCAGTACGAGGCCAAAACAAAAATGTCATTTGGGATTTGTATCGGAATCTCCCGCTACAATGATAGATGAGATCCATCAAAACTTTTTATGGCCGTGTCGTGTGTTTGAGAACTTAGATTTAACTCAACTAAGTTAGAAAGAAGTATTGTTTGTGAGACTGTCACAATGCCATTATTAATTTGGTTTTATTTCGCTTTTGATATAATGGCAACGTTGACAGTAAAGTAAAGTCTCAAGTTTATCAAAGTCGGAAAAATAATATTACGACCGATTGGATAAGAAAAAATCAAAGTATCAATCATCTTAAATCTATTGTTTGACTGATTTACTGACAGACACACAACGTATAACGAAAAGCGTTAGGTGGTCGGATCTGTGTCGGGGGGGCAGAAGGCGTCCACTTTATCGTGCGCGTACTGCCTCACTAGGGTCACTTCCCAACCCTGGAATGGAAATGGCGGCCAGCAACTTACTGGTCGCCCATTACAGTAAGATTCCCGGCACAGAAGCGCCGGGCAGCCAGAGGGCATCGTGGTGAAATGCCTGCGATCCCATGATGCCCTCAAAATGGCATGAAGGGCGCACGGAAGGGTTTTAGAGTGGGTAGGCTGGTATATTAGGTGCCAGGAGTCCCACACTCTCCCGGGTGAAGACCCGGGGGGTTGGTCCTTAAAAAGGATTTTCCCTTCGATAACAACAACAAAAAAAAAAGGTTGGTCGGACCGGTAACGTGCCCGTTTGAAATGCGCGATGCGCAGAAAGGCACAAGTTCAAATCCCACCTCGGTCATATACCAATGACTATTTTCGAAGTTATGGACATTAGTTTAAATACTAACCGATGCTCTTACGTTGAGTAACAACATCGTGAGGAAATCTGCACGTTCAGGCAACTGGATGTGCTACCTTGATCGATCATATGCGGGTTAGGTTTACCAGCAATGGTTGTCAGACGGGAATTGCGTCGTGTCTGACTGATTCACCCAATCCAGGGTCCATGGTCAAAGGCATACCTCGAGCTCCTATCCAGAGTGTTAAGGATGCAGCTGGGAGTAAAGCCATGAAGATAACGTATAACTGAAACTGCCGTGTGCAAAGAGATGAAATTTGGCATGTGCTTTGGGGAGTCTAGAAGAACGCTAAGAGAGGATATTCTCCAAATTCCCAAGGGAACTTGAAATAAGTAGAGATTCTTTTTATGCATATGGAGCTACGGGCGTACAATTTTTCCATGATTACTAACATCCCAATTAATATTATAAATACGGAAGTAAATTTGTTTGTTACCTTTTCACTCGTTGTCTCCTAAGCCAATCTACTTTTAATTTTGCGTTATTCAAGAATTTTTTATTCCGATAAAGGCTATGGCCCCCGAGGATCGAAAATACTGTATTCTTTTGTGGGTGCCGTGTAGTTCTCAGTACCAATATATAAATAAAGAATAGGACCATTCCATCTTGTTTTCGTGGTTGTCGTAAAACGCGTCTAAGGGATAGGCTTATAAACTTGGGATTCTTCTTTAAGGCGATGGGCTAGCGACCTGTCACTATTTGAATCTCGATTCTATCATTAGGCCGGGCAGCTGAACGTGGCCTATGAGTCTATTCAGGACTGTTGGCTCTGTCTCCCCACAAGGGATATAGACGTGATTAAATGTATGTGGCGCTGAATTCGCGCGGGAAAATGCTAGTTTTAATATTTTTTTTCTTTAAACTGTAAAGTCGATCGCCGACTCTATTGGTGTGTCATAGCGTTTATTATACGACCGAGTTGATTACTGTCGTAAAGACTGATGTGCCACTACATTTATCAAGGCCTCGCCCTTTTTAGATAGATAGATAAAACTCTTTATTGCACCATAAGAGTAAAAAATACAAAACAGCACAAAATAGACAGAGATGGTACAAAGGCGGACTAATCGCTTATGCGATCTCTTCTCGTCAACCTTTGCGTGGAAGGTAACCTTAATTTTGGGATTCTTCTTTTCGGCGATGGGTCGTGGGTGACCTCATCCAAGTCGCCTTTTACGACATCCATGGGAAAGAGATGGAGTAGTCCAATTCTTTTGTTGTATTAATGCCGGGAACCACGCGGCACAATCATTGTGACTAGAAAACATTTTGAATATTGCTTAGTCCCTTAGTCGCCTCTAACGACATCATGGTAAAGAGAAAAAGTGATCCTAGTCTAGAGTGTCGGGAACCACACATTCCATTTTATTGTATTTAAAAAAAAGGCTACAAAATGCGCGCCATAAAAAATTATCGCTTCTTATTCTTTCTAAACAAAAGACTCATAAGACCACAAAGTTTCCTCATAATTCCGTTATCTTTTGTGTCGACACAATGGCATACACAACTCTCATTATAAACAAACATAATTATATTACGTCTTTATCCCTTACGGAGAAGACGGAGTCTAACAGTCTCGAAACGACGTATAGACCAAGTTCAACTGGATGGGTTAATATGATGGAATCAAAAAAGGGTTAGGTTCGGAGAATTGCGGTTATAGGCGCACCCCGGGCTCCTCTCCTGGACCCTGGACCAGAACTAACACCAGGAGTTTAACTTCAATGTTTTAGTTAAATAAAGGCTAATAAACTTAGGATTCTTTTTCAGGCGATGTCTTGCGAATCCCTTTTTTACGCCATTGAGCCGAAGTTGACCTTTCAGTCTTTTGAAACTGTTGGCTCTGTCTACCCCGTAGGGATTAAGACGTGATATAATGTGTGTTGACAAAATTAGTTTGTCCCCCTAGCTTTTTATGAACATTGTTCGTAATACTGTCCACGTTTACTTTGTCGCCATTTTGTCTTTCTTTTATATCGGCCATCTTTGTTTGACGTGGGCTTGGCGGCGATTTAGCAATTTCCCGCCAAATGGAAACCATAGGTTGGCCCCTTTTATGTGAATATTGTGCTTCCATTTATTGCTCAACTGAAGGATTATGCATTCAGTAGCTATTTTACATTCATGACAGAGCAATATCTGTTTTATTACTGTGACTATACATGACATTTTCAATTTGAATTTCTTTTGCATAGATTTGTTTGTTTTAAACTGATACATTACTTAGTACGATTTTCTAGATGTTATTTACATCCAGACATTACTTACAAAGGAAATGGGTGTTGTTTTATGTAGTAACGAAGTTAGCGTATTTGTCCTGATACCTACTGAGTTAAAGATTTTTAAAGAAATGTATTTGAAATCGTTGAAGTGAATGGCATTTTCACTCAATCGAAAATTTCAGTGCGAAATGAAACCAATTCTATTTCAAGTTCGATTTGACGTAAGAAGCTGCTTCTGAGCTTAACATATTTATAGAATACCTTAATGATCAGTATAACATAACAAATTTAATAGTCTTATCATTTCAAAGGTTGAATCAATAAACGCGGCTCCATTATGACAAAAAATCGAGCGTCGAAATGCAAAGGGTTAGAATGGAAGGCAGCTAAAATGTCACCGTCCCGGAAATAACTCACGCATAGTTAGTTCGCGGCAAGAAGTCTTGTCGGAAATGACACATTCGGCGGTAGACGGCCGGGAAAATATGGCACGTCACACGTAACATTTGTTAAGTGCCGTGAGACATTTTAGGCACCCCAGATGTCTCGCCAGATGGCGGGAAGATCGTTAAATTCGCAAATTTTATGCTGACTTGTGAAAGACGTTAGACTTGCGAGATACGATTAAATGTGTCAGTGGAATTAAGGAATTGAGAGAAATTTCGCTGTTATCTACCTGCGAAATTTGAATTTACTTACTGTTGAGCCTTTGCCCTATTTTGGCCCTATCTTTGACATGTATAATGAGACAGGCGGGGAAATGATAAGGCATTGTGTGGGGTTTCATTTACTAATATTGATAGATTCAACATACCTACCTAATAATTCTTTTCATATTGTTCATAGTGTGTATTATAAGTATGAATAATAATATGTTTTAATGTGTGAGGTGACCAACATATCTTTCTTCATTACTAACACTGGGCGTGTGACTGAAGGAATGATACACAGCCCAAACAGCTAGATATACTCGTAGAAATTTGAAATAAAGTACGTTAGTTCATGTGGTCTATGAGTACAATAAGAAGGGATTTAAAGATTAAGAGGAATTACAGGGTTTTTTCGTATGGAGCCGCAAGTGAACACTAGTATTTCATCACCTGCGATTAAACAGTCTGTTTGTAAAAAAAATGCATGTTGTAATACTAATACTGAACTTCATTCGGAGAAATCTATTTTGTTATACCTACTCAGTATCCGATTGTCGTTTTAGACATACTATTTGAATCTCAATTCTATCATTAAATCAAATAGCTGAGCGTGGCCATTCAGTCTTTTCAAGACTGTTGGCTCTGCCTACCCGCAAGGGATATAGACGTGGCTATATCCCTTGCGGGTAGGTATGTATGTATGTATGTTTTAGACATACACACATTAAATCACGCCTTTTCCCGGAGGGATAGGCAGAGATTACATCTTTCCATTTGCCCATCTCTGTACTTTCAGTCATTTTAGACGTAGAATTTTTAGGAACTTCATTAACTGGGATTATCACGAGCACTACATATGATGTTTTGTTTTCATTTCAAATGATTAAAAACAGTTTCTCTTTCCAGATATGCCGCAAGGGCTGTTCCACAGGCAATGCGCGTGACCTGAGCGCGAGAACATGGAGATCGCCAACCTTGTACTGACACTCATATGTGTCATCTCCTTCACATGCACCCACGCCAAAATAGGTGAGCTCATTGCTGATAAATATATAATAGCAAATTCATTCTGATTTATCAATCTTTCTGAAAATTTCGCCGAAGCGGCTGAAGTCTTAAACGTTTAACGCATTAAACATTGTGTTTCAAATTCTATCTGGGTTCGAGTAGGCGAGTTTATTTTTGATAACTTCTACGTGATCTTTGGTATTGTTTCACAAAATCTGGAATAATTTATACCAAATTTTTCTTTTTTGTACTTATTTAGGTATACTGCATTAAAACTGAATAATGATCAAACTTATTGATTACACGAGGTCGATATAAGTACAAAGGACATTTTAAACATTGTTTGGATCAATAAGTGCTGTATTATTGAGATAAATTTACTTAAATTGTATATTTTGGATAATGCATATACCTATCTACTTACATACCTCTATAACATTCATGCAAAGTACATAAAATTACTCCAGAAAATTCGCCTATATCGCAAAAGAAATTACATTTATTAGTCTAATGCACCCCGTATAAAAGCCACGTAAAACCGAACCCACACCACCTGCCACATCCCGGGTGTAAACCCGCTGAGATTAGGGTACTTTTATATCTCCTGTCAAGTGGTCACCGCGACGTGATGTGAATTGGGACCCCTCAAGGGCTACCATTAGGACCCACCTGGTGAAATTAAATGACACCTATTATTGTGCTAACCAATTGAGATACGTGACGGTATTTGGATTTGATATTGTGCGATTTGTTGGAAATCGGTGGTAGAGTAGGTATCTGGTGGTTCAGCTATATGACTTAATGAAAGAATTGAGATTTAAATAGTGACAGGTTGCTAGCCCATCGCCTAAGAAAGAATCCCAAGTTTGTAAGGTACCTACAGGCCTTAGTCGCCTGTTACGACATCCATGGGAAAGAGATGGAGTGGTCCTATTCTTTTTTGTATTGGTGCCGGTAACCACACGGCACACGAGACACACATGTGAGATACGTTAAAAATATTTCTGTGGACCAACTTTCACAACGAACTATCGATTTATAGGAGGCTGTGCCAATTAGGCTCTCAAACAAACTGTTCTGATTCAGACGCGGCGATCCCAATTATATAGTTCGCTCAATTAAATCCCGTTACATATGACGCCTGAATTAAGGATCCTATATAAATAGACTGGATTACGGCCGCAATTCTGTTCATTTCAATCGAAAAATTCAGATTATTTTTGTTCTCGTGGGAATTATAGGCCTTCCTGGAGGTAACTCGCGGAACAAACTCTTTTGAGACTGATAAGGGATATAGACTTGATTAATATGTATGTACATACATACATAAATCACGTCTCTTTACCGGAGGTATAGGCAGAGACCACATCTTTCCACTTGCCCCGATACCTGCATACTTCTTTCGCTTCATCTACATTCATAACTCTCTTCATGCAATCTCGTCGGTTTCGGGTATTTAATATTAAATATTTTCAAGAGCAAAAGAGAGTCAAGACGTTCTACGTCTCCGATTTGATCAAGGTATGTATGTATGTCTTGAAATTCGGACATTACCAGATTTCGGATAGTTAATCCTATGTAAACATTAGAACCTGATGAAAGCAGCACGAGGCTGTTTGATCTTTGTTTTGTCTACACGTCACTGTTTGAATCTCATCATGTGTCACTCATTTGCCTTTTGAATTCCAGAACTGACTTTATTTTGATCTAATTTGGATTATCTGACTCTCTCAAGTTTAAGTTTGTACGACAAGAAAGCAGAATTCCGAAAACAGAAGTGCTTATAATCTAAATTCTTTACAAAATTCCAGATTTTCTCAAACCGCTTTCTAAATTTAACCTTTGTTCTCAGTTTGCTCTGTATGAATGTGCATTTGTCCGCGATTATCTATCTTTTCGCTATACCGATTTTGATGTGGATTTCAGGAAAGTGTTTGTATTACAAACTTAACAGACTTCAAAAAAACAAGAATATCGATTGGAGGCGGTTCTCTTTTTACACAAGTTATGAGTCAAAACTGTTCTTAAGACTTTATGTCTTTTTTCTCTTCGTGCCACACGGTACGAATTTCCATGGTAGGTATATGTTAATTATTTAAATATTATAATAATTTACCTACCAATGCTGCATATTCATGCAAGGAGTATTCAAACCGGTCCATTCTTTGCAATATGCATTGATTTGATGGTTTATGCCGCAATATAAGTTTTATCTTTTATATGTAAATCTTGGACATTAATACTATTAATGTTGTTTTCTGGTATTCAATAATAATTAATAAACTTAAAATAAGCAACTGCTGTCATGTTAGGAAAACTAACTGGATTTATGTTTGTATTTAAAATGAATAAATCATGAGTTTCCTACAAATAAATATCATTACATGTTTCCTGTAAATAAATCTCACTTGTAAACATTATGTATGTTATGTTTTTTAAACTTGCAATAGGCTAGTAACCAGCCTTTACCCTTCACTTATTTTTCAAAACAATGCATGGATTTATTTCTGTCGATTCATATCGTAGTAGGTAAGTAATGGTTTTGATACAAATAGAATAATTCGCAATGATATTTCCCTAGATTTTTCCATTCCGCTGTTGGTTATGTCTATCCCGTAAAGTATACACATTCTGAAAGTAATATCATATTTCATTCAACGAATGCTTTAAACATATCATCAAGATACCTCAAAATATAACTGTCAACTTGCCCCTTCAATTCGCCGTCAACAAAAGGTGTTTTATCAGATTTTATTACAGTATTTTAGCGTTATTTATTGTAATATATATTCATGTTATTCATCGGAATTACGATGATTGCTTTGCAAGTCCCCCTGCATGATTGATCAATGCGATCACGCGAACTTTTAACGGTAGGGTTGCGGGTTCAAATCCCGCGTGAAGGAAACCGTGTTGTATTTTGTTCTTTGGATAAGGGATTTCAGATTTGTAGACTTCTACTCGCAGCTTCGTCTGCGTGAATTTAACGCCATATGCAAAAAGCGATACATTTAACGCCATCTACAAAAGAACAATGTAATTAACGCCGTACTTCTGCAAGAGAAGAGAATCAGCTGGTACATTTTATGTTTTTCTTTTTCTCCCAAACCAGTATAGCTGACAATATTCAAGATATCTGCTTCACTCCTTCTTCCTCCTGGCTTTAGTTCCGGTTGCATATTCACCACTCTAGAGTGGAGCTCGGGGCATCTAACCATGGATCCTGGATTGGGTGAGTCAGGTTTTTACACAAAGCGACTCCCGTTTGACCTTTGCAACCTTTGCAGGGGAACCTAACCCGTATTGGATCGATGGTTACACATCCAGTTGCCTGAATGTGCAGGTTTCCCGATGTTTTCTCTCACCGTAAGATATCTGCCTCACTGTTCATAAGTAATTTATAGCTTATAATAAACTCAAAGTTGCAGTTCATCCTATACCTTACCAAGACATAAATACGTGGCCTCATTCGCCCTATAAATAAAACGCTATAAGGCCCACATACGGTAGCTCACCGCACCGTGAAATAACTATCGGGCCTTGATGACTGGATAAAGGACAAAATCGTGCCCCTTGGTATAAGGCCCACTTCACAATAACATGAGACACAACGCGACAATTTATTAGAACGACTCAAAATTAATTTTATCTGTAACTTTAAAAGATTATACATTTTGAGTGTTATTGTGGAGATCTGCTTCTGGAAATTTTGAATATTACCGTTATATCATTCCGATGTTTTAAGATATGACTAAGAGAATTGGCATATTAATGTAGTTCAACTATTACCTGGATTCGGTAAATGTTACATTTCTCTGCAAAGGATGTGGAGGTCAGACGGGAGTAACTTCGTATAAATATTTGACTTTCTCAATCCAGGAACATGGTCTCTCCAGAAATTTTAGATGTCACCGGGACAAAAAGCCTCAGCCACAGCCTGGACGAAAAGAAAAGAAGAAGATCTTAAAACTGAAGACGCTGCCGACAAACACACAATTATAAATAGAAGAAAGAAGAAATAGAAATGCCCATAAGAAATAGAAGGGCCCCAAGCCCCGAAGCACTATAGCTTAGAGTGCAACTGGGAATTCACAAAGATGAGAGAGCGACAGCCCAGGGTAATGTTGAGTAGCTTTATTAAAATGTGTGTCGTGTCTCGTGTCGGTGTGAACTGACCTTTACGCTTACTTTTTGACCCAAGGGACGGGCTGATTGAGTCTGACGAAATGTTATTCGGCTTTTTCTGAAGTTTGCAGTTTGTTTTTGTTTACTTTCTATTTACTTTGTTCAAATATATTTAAAAATATATTTTGGTATACCAATAGCTTTCTTTCTTATAATAGTTTGTATAGTAACCAATTATTTTTAGCTAGCTATAATAAGCCGTTTATATATAATACAGGTAATAAACGCGCATGTAACGTACCTTTATTTTATCTCGGACGTTTAGAGTCATGTTAATCAATGATCCATGGTCTCGGAGCGTGAAAGTTTAAAATAAAAATGTTGCCAGATGTTTTCATTAAATAGTGTATTTGTATTGTATATATTCTTTGTCTATGATCATTAATATTTAGGTATCTAAATGTATAAAGGAAATGATATATATTTCTAATAAGAAATTAAGTACCTATAGGTAAGCCCAGCGCTTTGAAAACAATCGGGTTAGGCTTTAGGTTAGAGTCAGCTAATATGTGTGTGTTCACGAGAAAATAAGCATTACCTAGTTAGATATAAACACACTTGCCCACATTAATCTCGAGCTTAATTAAAATGAAATGGGATATTTTATCGCCATTCCTAATTGGTGATTTTCTTTTGATGTCAGTCGTTAATAACTAGGTCGCACCCAATACATTACATTTTATGCGTCAAGTTCATATTCATGTTGAAATTTACTATTGGAGTACCTATATGTAGGTCGTGATATATATCTATATATATAAAACTCTTCCGTTACTGAGTGACTGACTGACAGACAACGCACAGTCGAAACTACTGGTCGTAGACAGCTGAAATTTGGAATGTAGGTTCCTTGGGATATGTAGGGGAGCACTAAGAAAGGATTTTTGGAAATTCAACCCCCAAGGGGGGGAAAGGGGGTAAAAACGTTTCTATGAAAAATCTTATTCCTTGGGTTTATAAACTTGAAACTTGGCATGAACACGTACATAGGCAAGTAAATATGTTTGACATTATAAGTTTTTTCAAACTACCCTCCAATCGTGATTTAGGGGGTGCGATTGGGTGACTGATTTATTAACGCACAGCCGAAACCGCTCGGTATAGGAGTCTGAGATTTTGAACAGAGGTTCCTTTAGTAACATAAGTGAGCACTAAGAAGGTATTTTTGAAATGTCAACCCCCAAGGGGGGGAAACGGGATAAACTGAGCCGGGGCTGCGGGAAAGTTCTAACGAGATACCGTGGCCCCGGAACGCAAAGGGCAACTGAAGGAACGAGGTGGGTTTTAGTCAGTAAAAGTCTGACACTCCCTTCCGTTCCACCCAGAGCGGGAGAGGTCATTTGATGATTTCCCATCCTTAAAAAAAAAGACTTTGTATGACAAATTTCAGTCGTCTCTTTAAAATACATAATAACATACATAATTATGTACATACATGCATAACATTAATAACATCACGCCTTTAAATCCCTATTTTGTGGTAACACTACCCATACAAACAGCTAAAAGGAAACAAGTGAAGAGACGAAATTTGTCCGCATCCATTTTCACCTAAATTCTTAACGTTAATGAGATTTACTTTTTATTATCAGGTCAACCTAATAGCCTCACATGTACGTATAACTTCGTAAGAATTTTCTTTCAACTCCTAACCGTTGAGGAGTTGTACCTTCCATCATCAGCTCATTCACATGGGATGATGACTATCAGACTATATTTGTTTACACATGTAATCGATAAACTCCGAAACTACTGAATCGATTTCAAACATTCACCATTAGAAAGCTACATCATCCCTGAGTAACACAGGCTATATTTAATTCCAGTTGTAACAAGATTTCAGCCTGTGGAAGAAAAAGCCCTGTCGAGATCATTAAAAAACGCTATATATAACCGAATTACACGTGGGCGAAGCCGCGGGCGGAAAGCTAGTATATACATATATATAAGATCTTTTTAATAATTGAAATTTAACAATATGAAACCTTAGACTCTTGATTAAATTGAGAACATTCTGAATAAACCTTGACCCTCTAGAGATGAGCTGAAAGTGTTCACGATCCTGGATTGAGTAAGTCTGGTTTTTACATAAAGCAACTACAGTCTGACATCCGCAACCAATGCATAACATAATCCATATTGGATCATGTGATTGTACATATATTTGCCAGAATGTTTCGGCTACATCATGATGTCTTACGCTTCGTGTAAAAACATGACTCGCCCAATCAAGAATCCTGGTCAAGAACGATCCTTCAGCGTGGTAAGAAAATAACCGGCATTTATACCAAGTGGAAGAAGTCAGAGCTTCGGTTAGCAATCAAACCAATATATAACCCTAAAGATATACGATACATACATACATACATATGGTCAGGTCAGGTCACGTCTATATCCCTTGCGGGTTAGACAGAGCCAACAGTCTTGAAAAGGCTGAATGGCCACGTTCAGCTATTTGGCTTAACGATAGAATTGAGATTCAACTAGTGACAGGTTGCTAGCCCATCGCCTAAAAGATGAATCCCAAGTTTATAAGCCTATCCCTTAGTCGCCTTTTACGACATCCATGGGAACGAGATGGAGTGGTTCTATTCTTTTTTTTATTTGTGCCCGGAACCACACGGCACAGGGTAGGGTAGTACCTAAGAATTTAACCGGCATTTACACCAAATGGAAGAAGTCAGAGAGTCGGTTAGCAATCAAACTAATGTATAACCCAAAAGTTATACGATAAACTTATCAAAAACAAAAAAATAAGTGTCCATCAATCACCCAAGTTATAACTGTGTCAC
The DNA here is from genome assembly GCF_032362555.1 of Amyelois transitella. Taxonomy (NCBI): domain Eukaryota; kingdom Metazoa; phylum Arthropoda; class Insecta; order Lepidoptera; family Pyralidae; genus Amyelois; species Amyelois transitella. Next base: position 2,613,488 of record NC_083512.1, on the reverse strand, counting down.
ACAAACGATTATCAACACAGCACACTCTTGAAACACGCACTGTGTGTTTGTTAATGCGTTCTAATCACATGTTGTGGCTGAATAGCTATAAGCTTGATTGATGAACCTATTGGAAGTTAATCTTTAACTGGTCTAAGAATAATTTGTTTCTTCATGAATGAAGTCTATAGAAATTGGGACAATACTATTCGAAGTTCCGTATCTAAAAGCTTAAAACGGGACCCTGTTACTAAGCCTACGCTGTCTGTTCGTCTATTTGTCACCAGGCTGTATCTCATAAACCGCGATAGTTAGAAAGCTGAAATTTTCACAAATTGTGTAGGTATTTTCGTTGCCGCTATAACAACAAACACTAAAAATTAAAAATTCCCATATAACAAACCTAATTATTACATATTTGAATTTGAATTTCATCATTAGCCCATGCAGCTGAACGTGACCTTTCATTATTTTCAAGATTGCTGGCTCTGTCTACCCAGTGAAGAATAGGGAGGTTATTATACTTATGTAACATTAAAAGAAAATCGTAAAGAAAGCTTTGCATGGCCTTTTAGGTTTTATGTATCACTGTTTATTCATATCGAGAGGCAAATGTCTTATTTTATATGCAACTGAGCAGATAAACATCTATTTTATGTGACTTTAGCAAAAAATTTTTAACTTGTAAAAAAATCACAAAAGAAAAATTTAAAAAAAGGTTTTTTGCAAATATTGGTAAAATCCGCGCTGCGTCAGTTTTATTTGCTATGTAACTTGATAGACAGAACTATTAGTTTATTGAACTTTGCTGGGATCCGTTTAGACTGGTCTTTATATTTTTTTTTTTGGATAGAAGTTTATTTTTAGTTATTTATGTGGATTTCGTTCGCGACTCGTATCGGAAAAAAAGGTTGTATATCCCTGACTAATATGCGAATTTTCAGAAATATTATTTATGTAGATAAAGTTTAAAAAATAACAGAGAATATGTACACTATCTTTTGCATTTTATAGTTGGGATATGTGTTTTAAATAGAAGATACATTCATAAAACCATGTCTTTATCCCTTGCGGGATAGACAGAGCCAGCAGTCTTGAAAAGAAGCTCTATGGCTTTATAATAGAATTGTGATTCCAATAGTGACAGGCTGCTAGCCAATCGCCTACAAGAAGAATTCCAAGATTATTAGCTTAATTCCTAGTCACCTTATACGACATGCATCCGAAAGCGATGGAGTGGTCCTATTCTTTAGTACCACACGGCCGGGAACCATACTATTGATAAAATTATACATACATACATATGGTCACGTCTATATCCCTTGCGGGGTAGACAGAGTCATAGTCTTGAGAGGACTGAATGGCCACGCTCAGCTATTTGGCTTAATGATAGAATTGAGATTAAAATAGTGACAGGTTGCTAACCCATCGCCAAGGCAAAATTGACAAATTATAAACAAGGCTTTAGTGCAATTCGCACTTAACATCAACTAATTTATTTATTAATGGTCTTATTAACCCGCTGGTTTGAGTAAATGCGAAAAAATTCGTGAGTGGTGGAACTCATTCGTCATGGCGCATAAAGATTTAACACAAAGCACCTCGCGTTGCGTGATCGACCCCCGCGTGAGTGTTAAGGTGGCTGTCCACTAAATAAAAATAAGCTATATAAGATTACGAATGTCCGTGAGCGATTCAGTAAGGTGCCGGTTAAAATGCGTGATGCGCAGAAAGGCACGGGTTCGAATCACGCCTCGGCTATGCACCAAAGACTATTTTCGAAGTTATATACATTATTTTGAACACTAACTGAAGCTTTAATGGTGAGGGAAAACATTGTGAGGAAACCTGCACTTTCAGGCAACTGGATGTGCAACCATATTAATCCAATATGGGTTAGGTTTACCTGCAAAGTTTGCGGAGGTCAGCCGTTACAAACAGACATGTAGCTTTATCTGTTTATAAGAGCTTTAACGTTCTTTAATAACATAGATTATGTTTTTATCAAAACTCGAGAGAACTAATCAATAGTTCTATGGACATGCAACCTTATAGATACATTGTGTGTGAATGTTTTGTACACTCACACACACCACAGTAACCACATAATAACCCATTTGATTGATGAACATGTTGCCTCGTAAGCAACTGAGTTTTCAGACTCAGTTCATTATTAGATTGCAATTTACTGTACAATTAACTTGGGTTAGTTTAATTGTAACGTTGAAATCCTCGCGTGATCGAATTATTATTTGTAATTTATGCGATTTATGTCAATTCGGTTTGGTGACAGGCGATTATGGTATTTTTGGAAAATCTTTATATGTTGTCATAAAATATAAAAAAATATATAAATTTTTCAGTTTCCTCCTTAAGTTTGATTTAGCAATTACTCCGCCTTTGTACCTCGTAGCCTGTTTGGGATGTACTTTTTGTTCTGTTTCTTTTAGTGCAATAAGGAGTTTAACTTCCACTTTTGATGGATATGGAAACCTTTATGTAGAAATGGTCGGTTTGTTAATGGAATTGTTAATTATATGCAATAGCTCCTCATAACCTTTTAAGCGCTGTTATATGATGCAAAATTTTGAGAAGATTTGTAAGTCGATGAAGGTACCTATGGTTCATCTCTATCCTAATACATTTAACATACATCTATACTAATATTACAAAGCTGAAGAGTTTGTTTATTTGTTTGAACGCGCTTACCTCAGGAATTACTGGTTCGAATTGAAAAATTATATATATTATATATAATTTGTGTTGTATAGATACAAGGCTATATAATATCATGCTGCAACTATTAGGAGCGAAGAAATAATGGAAAATGTGCGAAACGTAAATTATTCATCTTTGAGGGCTTCAATGATGCCCGAAATAACTTCTCCACGCGAAGTCGCGGGCACAGCTAGTTACATATAAAAAAAACAACTATCCTTCTTCCAGATCAGTCAGGTAAAAATCTACATATATTTAAAAACTTGGCAACACGCGAATATATCGTAGCTTTTGAATTTACGAGCCGGCAATTAAGTTATCAGAAGCAACGCAACACGATAACGCTTAGCGGAAAAGCGCGGCATGGAAAAAAAAAAGGTACAAAAATATCAGCCCAACTGGAAACTTTCATTTAATGTAACTTTCAGTCTAGAGAAAGCCTTTAGAAATACGAATACGGAAACAGACTAGGCTTTTTTTTATTAGCAGGTACGAAGTTAATACTGTACAATATTTTTTAATAACATTTTTGTGTGCGTTTGACCTCAATCTGCGTGGTTAGCAAGATGAGGTCTAAGATGGTGCACTCAAGATTAAATAGTGCCTATTAACTCTTACCTTTGAAATCCTGAAGTTATGTTAAGAAATATTGTCAAAGTGCCGTGTGGTTCCCGGCACCAATAGAAAAAAGAATAGGACCACTCCATCTCGTTCCCATGGATGTCGTAATAGGCGACTAAGGGGCAGGCTTATAAACTTGGGATTCTTCTTTTAGGCGATAGGCTGTCACTATTTAAATCTCAATTCTATCTTAAAGCCAACTAGTTGAACTTGGCCTATCAGTGTTTTCAAGATTGTTGGCTCTGTCTACCCTGTATGTATGTATGATAAGCGGAGATAATACCGGCTATTAGTTCAAGTCCTTTGATCATTAAGTATAAATAATTCCTACCAAAGTTCCATTATTTTCCATCCCCTATCTTACATATTCACAAATTGAATCTTCGTTAACCATTCATCCCCCTGTCACGGCCGACCGTTCAAAAGCCATAACATTAATATTCTTAGTGATTTACTCCAGTGGAGATTCAGCCTTATGATTTAACACCACGAGATAGCATATTTCATAAGAAATTAAATTAAGAGAGGTGGTTGTTTCAGAATTTTTCCTTGATTAAAAATTGTGAGATGGTTACTAAAGCTTTATCGACAAATAAGTCCTGAGGTAGAAATTAAATGGGAATTGGGAGATTTTAGATTCTTTTTTATTAAAATATATACCTACAAAGGCAGATTTAATGTTTTTATCTGTGGTTCCCGACACTTACTAATAGGACCACTCCATCTCTTCACCATGGGTGTCGTACAAGGCGACTAAGTTATAGGCTTATAAACTATGCATTCTTATTTTAGACGATGGGCTAGCAACCTGTCACTATTTGAATCTCAATTCCGCTATAATAAAGCTATACTGAACGCCTATCAGTCAGTCAGTTGGCTCTGTCTACCCCGCAAGGGTTATGGACGTAACTATATGGAGGTATGTATAAATGTTTAACATACGTTTAACGTTTATATCTTACGAAATAGTAAGAACCAACAGTCACATGATTCAAAAGTCAAGCATATTTGCATGACCTCATGACCGAACTGCTATGACCGATGCTAAAACATTCAACATTTTGTTATTTCAATATATCAAACAGTGAATACTTAACAAAATATCGCTCGAAACGCAAAAATCCCAAACGAAAACAGTGCTCGAGGTTAAACACTTAGTCAACGTGCAATGTGATGCAATTTCAATTCACAACCCAAAACAAAATTACGTAAATTTTAATTTTCAAGTTCCGCACTAAGAGAACTGAATCGACATACATACATATAATCACCTCAATATCCCTTGCGGGGAAGACAGAGCCAGCAGTCTTAAAAAGTCTGATTGGCTACATTCAGTTGTTTGACTTAATGATAGAATTGAGATTCAAATGGTGACAGGTTGTTAGCCCATCGCTCAAAAGAAGAATCCCAAGTTTACAAGCCTATCCCTTAGTCGCCTTTGTCGTCATCAATGGGAAAGAGATGAAGTTGTCCTATTGTTTTTCTATTGGTGCTGGGAACCACACGGCATTTATAACAAGAGTGAATACTGTGCTCGAAACGCAAAAATTTCAAACGAAAATGATGCTTGAAGTTAAACACTTAGTCAACATGCAGTGTGTTGCGAGATTTTCAAGGATTGCACCGAGAGGTTAAATTAACTCCCATTATAATGCGTAATCCGAGAAAGGGTTCCGAATGAGAAATAATTTTTAAAACAACTCTTAATCCCTCGTAGCGGACTTAAAACTTGAGTGGATGTGTCACTTGCTTATATATTGGTACATATGTACGTACATACATATCTTTCTTCCTGGCTTTAGTCCCGGTTGCATCCTTACCACTCTGGAGAGCAGCCTGGGGTATGCCTTTGACCATTGATCCTGGATTGGTTGAGTTAGGTTTTGACACGAAGCGACTCCCATCTGACCTCCGCAACCTTTGCAGGTAATCCTAAACCGTATTGGATCATGGTTACACATCCAGTTGCCTGAATATACAAGTTTCCTTACGATATTTTCCCTCACCGTAAGAACATCAGTTAGTATTCAAACTAATGTACTTAACTTTCGAAAATGGTGATTGGTACATGACTGAGGTTGGATTCGACTGACGACAGCCTTGAAAAGACTGAAAGGCCACATTCAGCTGTATGGCTTAATGATGAGATTGAGATTCAAATAGTGACAGGTTGCTAGCCCATCGCCTACAAAAAAAATCCCATGTTTATTAGCCTATTCATTAGTCACTGTATTCGAGTTGGCTGTCTGTAGGTATGTTCCATAGTTTTTAGATCTATGGTCATCACAGAGATAGAGGTATTATATCCATATTTTGCCGACTTCTGCTTTGGGCCGCTTACCTTTTCAGGATGCGGAATCAGCTTCTTTTTGAAATATGGCGGTTAGGAATGGGTTGGCTTGGGAACAGTTTGTGTTTTCAAAGCAATAAGAATTCCTTTTTACACAACTGTCAAAAAGGTTTTGTTCTCATTATTTGGGTATATCTATCTTGTAGGGATTACATCTATCTTATTATTTGGGTTATTAATTGGACAAAAAATACAACAAACATACATACATATGGTCACGTCTATATCCCTTGCGAGGTAGACAGAGCCAACAGTCTTGAAAAGACTGAATGGCCACGTTCAGTTATTTGGCTTAATGATAGCATTGAGATTCAAATAGTGACAGGTTGCTAGCGTGACGTATGACTATAGACTTGACTATATGTGTATGTATGTGTGTTAAACAAAATTCTTTTTAAAATATCTGAAAGTACAAACGACAAAGCTAGCTAACGCGTGAACGTTCATGAAAGTAATCAGCGTAGTGTGCAAAAGAGGCGGCAGATTGGATTACTGAGTCAGCGGGTACCTAATGTACTTACTTACTTCGTAAACGGGTTGGTGTAAATTAAAATAAGATAGTTATATTTACCAAATATATGAACATTCTCTGTGGCGCAGCGGGAATTCGCTTGTCTGTGACACTGACTAAGACTGACTAACTTTGTGACTGGAGGTCCCGGGTTCGAATCTCGGCCAGGGCCATGATAAGAAAAAACGTTTTTTTGTTGGCCTGGTTCTTGAATATATATCTAATATTAATATTTATAATTAAATGTAGTATCGTTGGGATAGTATCTCGTAATACTAGTCTCCGACTTACTTCTAGACAAACTCGATCACTCTGTCACATTTTCGATACATTTCTCACTGAACTTTGACATTAAATTCAAGTTCGAAAGTTACATAACAAGGGATCCAAGTTTGTACGTAATCCTTAGTTCAACACAGCTCCATTAATTGTTATAATCATGCCCTATAGCATATGTAAGCACTTGAAAATACGTTCAAATAATTTAAACGATTATACATATATAATGCGTAATTTTATAACTTTCCGTGGTAGACTTTCCGCTATATTCAAATTAATTTTAATAATTAAATAGATCAAGAATTATGCCTAGTGATTCCCGACTTATTGGAACACTAGCTGTGCCCGCGACTTCGTCCACGTGGAATAGTTATTTTTGGCATCATTGAAGCCCTCAAGGATCAATAATTTTCCTCGTTTTTTTTTCACATTTTCCATTATTTATTTGTTCATTATAGTTGCACAGTGATATTATATAGCCTTAAGCTTTCCTCGATAAATGGTCTGTTCAACGCAAAAGGAATTTTCAATTTGAACCAGTAGTTTCTGAGATTAGTGCCTTCAAACAAGCAAACAAACTCTTCAGCTTTATAATATTAGTATAGATGACGGCTTCATCTCCTTTTCGAGGACGTAACAAGAGGCGGCTAAAGGAATAAACATTCACATCTAATGAATGTTTATTATCGAAAAGAAAAACATAGTAACTAGTGCCAGTTGCTTCTTTACAGTGTAAGTTATTAATTTCTTGGAAAGGTTTAAACTGGGTGTCTTTAGAAACAGACTAGCAATCTCTTTTTATATTCCAGATCCATAATAATTAAAATATTCTGCTAAATGCGAGTGTTTATTATTTTTATTAAAAAAAGCGATATGTTACTAATTTTATTATTCAAATTAAATAAAACTTAACATTTTGCTAATCAGTAATTCCTTCAGTAGTTGTAAGTTGCTTAGCACTTAATTGTATTATATGCTAGTCCGTTATCCAATCTGTGGTCTGCCATGATAAAAGTTGTTTGTGAATTGAATTAAATATTATGTACATAAATTCATATTATATTTTAGTCAATATCAGTTCATACAACAGTAACCACGGTATTATATTATTGAAGGAACTCAAATTCTAGTATAAAATTAAATGAATTTTAGACCGCACCCATGATTCTTGGCTACTTATGCTTATTATTATGTACGAAAATTTAACATCATAATTGACAACTCATAAATTAAATACCTACATACATACAAACAAAAAACACGTCTTTTTCTCGGACGGGTAGGCAGCGACTACATTAAGTACTCGCTATTATTAACGAATCGTAAGCACCGATCATAAATTGTATATCCAAGTCAATTGAACAAGGAAAAGAACTTTTACCGCATTGTAATGTAACAAACTAAGTACATTACACGCTTACTCGGTAATCCAATCTGCGGCCCGCCCCCGCACACAGACCCACAGAGCTCAGACGCCCGAGAAACGCTGCCGGATTGTTCCACTCCGCCCTACCAGTCGCTCCTACATTGGGGAAAAGTCGCTCCAACAGTGGGGCAAAGTCGCTCCAACAGTAAGGCAAAGTCGCTCCAACAGTAAGGCAAAGTCGCTCCAACAGTAAGGCAAAGTCGCTCCAACAGCGGGGCAAAGTCGCTCCAACAGTAAGGCAAAGTCGCTCCAACAGTGAGGCAAAGTCGCTCCAACAGTCAGGCAAAGTCGCTCCAACAGTTAGGCAAAGTGAAACGCCTTTATATTCTCAGTGTAAACTGTCTCACTAATTATGTAGATTGCAATTATATATTTACTTCCTCCTGCTTTAGTCCTGGTTGCATCCTCACCACTCTGGAGAGGAGCCTGGAGTATGTTGCTGCGTGGTCTCCGGCGTATAAACAGAAAGAACAGGACAGGATGTCGTAAAAGGCGACTAAGGGATAGGGTTTTAACTTGGGATTCCCCTTGCAGCTGTTGGGCCAGCAACCTGTCATTATTTGAATCTCAAATTCACCGTTAAGCCATACAACTGAACGTGGCGTTTCAGTCTTTTCGAAACTGTTGGCTTTGTCTACTCCGTAAGAGTTACAGATATGACTATCTTTATATATACCTTACCAAATAAATCTAGGGGGCTAGTACCCATTGGGAATCAAAGGGTTTTTTATGTTAGCCTTTTAGTTTAGAGGCTATTATATACGGAGCAGTGTGGAACAAACCACCCACCCTTCCTTCTCTTTGCTCTGTGCGGTCCGTAAATAAAGCATGAAACGTTGGACATGACACGCAAAACTATTGTTGCAGTTAAAAGCCACTACGTTGTAAGATTTTGTGAAACAATCATTTCACTTGGGAGAATTCAGCTTAGAAGAATTATTACTAGCTTTCGCGAGGGGTTACGCCCCTGTGGGAATTTCCGGAATTAAGGAGCTTGTGTAAGGTTTTGTTTGTGGTTAACTATCTGTTTCTCTTGAAGATAAAGTCTGTCTCTTTGTCCAATACTTTATCGAAAACAAAGTTTTTCGTGATAATTAAAAAAATCTTTCCTTGTTATTATATTAGTAGATATTGACATTATTAGGGTTGCTGATTGATAGTCCACTGTCGATATTCAAATTCAAATTTATAATTGTTATTCATTATTAAGGGATATTTCAACATCACTTAATAATTGTTATCTTTTGGTCTCACAACATTAGTTGACGTCAAATAAATTACTTCAAACTAAGTTTACTGCTGCCTCCAAAGCGTCAGTGCAGAAAAAGCGGTAACAAACTGCACTGCAGGATTTTTTTTACTAACGTTAACTACACAATTATGCAAACTTATAATTGAAATGTGGAAGCGAGAATACATTGTTATGATTAACAGGCCACGTTCAGCTGTTTGGCTTAATGATTGATTGACATACAAATAGTGATAGGATTCTAGCCCAACGCCTTAAAAAAGAATCAGCCTATCCCATAGTCGCCTTTTACGATATTCATGGGAAAGAGATGTGACCCTGTTTATCCCACAAGGGACACATACGTGTATGAATATTTAAATGAAGACATCAGAAGTAGCTTTACTCTAACTAAAAATGTCAACGCCCTTATCACCACGAACAGATGGACGGATTCTTTAGCCACAAGATAAATGTGGAACAAAGAATTTATTTTGACACATCTCCGGAGAGAAGTCCTACCCGTGCGTTAGGTCCATTACGCAGTTTTTCGGACTATGTATAGGTAGGTACATTGACTAATATTAAAACACGTTCTACCAAAAACAAAAAACAGAGCAAAGCTCGGTCAACCATGTACTGAATATTTAAATGAAAACATCAGAAGTAGCTTTACTCTTACCTACTAAATTTCAACGCCCTTATCACCACGAAAAGATGACGGATTCTTTAGCCACAAGATAAATGTGGAACAAAGAATTTATTCCAACACATCTCGGGAGAGAAGTCCTACCCGTGCGTTAGGTCCATTACGCAGTTTTTCGGACCATGTAGGTACATAGTTTGCGGCGTCCCTAAGGCAAACTGACTGGTTTTTGTGTGTTCGTTCGGATACAGGAAGTACTGTTTACTTATATTGTTTTATGTATGTACTTTTGCTGTAGCTATAATATTATGTATATTTTGTACTGACGAAGACGAAGAAGAAGAATGTTACATGCTTTGTTCTTAATTTTTTTTAGAAATTCCGGCCGAATTTCTCTTTAAAAATTATGAATTTATGATGCGTAGGTAATATTTTTCTTACTGCGAGTGAAAACACATACACGCACACATAGACACGTCTATATCCCTTGCGGGGTCGACAGATTCAATAGGCTTGAAAGAAATAGTTCAGCAGTATTGGAATAAAATAGTGACAGGCGATCACCTGCAAAAAGATTTCCATGTCTTACGACGTCCATGGGAAATAGATAGAGTAGTCCTATTCCAAAATTCTGGGAACCACACGGCACAATTCAATTCAAATTTAATACAATTCCCGTTCGGCTTGCATTCCTGGAAATTGTGAGTGGTTTCGTCTTCAGAATTCCCGTGTATAACTATAATGGTTACTGAACAATGCCTTTGGTAACTTCTGGTTAGTTATGTGATCCGTTTTCGGTGGTCGATGCGGTGTCGGGTTTATTTTGTAACAATAATGTTACCGTAATCTATACATAATACTACACATGCTTAAAATATTTTGTATAATAAAATTTATTGTTTTTACTGCCAGTGACAATACACACACACACACACACACACACATAGGCACGTCTATATCCCTTGCGGGGTAGACAGGACCAACCGTCTTAAAAATACTGATAGGCCTCGGCTCAGCTGTTTGGCTTAATGATTGGTGATTATTTGTACTTATAAATATATAAAGAGTACTTAATAGGAAATAGCAACATTTTATTTTCTTTCTCTTAACATTTGTCCTATGTTCGATTACTATGGAGAGGAGCTTGCAACATTTTATTTTCTTTTTCCTAACTTTTGTCCCATATTCTTTTACTCTGGAGAGGAGCTTGGCATTTTAATAAGAGAAATGTGAAGAGTATAAATCATCAATCATCGTCTGCAGGCTGTTGTCCCGAGTCCCGGCTATGACTGTATTCCCTAGGGAGGAGTTTGTGGTGTTTTGACCTTACCTAGCTGGAATTATGGTTTTTGCCTTAATCACCTTTTATTGATACCAACGGAACAGGGATGATGTGATCCTAAGGTACATTCTGAAAATGGTGTAGATTCGAATCCAGCAGTAATTCATTAGTTGTAAGTTTTACCAAATTGAATCATATCATTCCCACCTAGTCTATTCTTATTGCTACGGGAAAAAGATACATACATACATATATCACGTCTATATCCTTTGCGACGTAGACAGAGCAACTTGAAAAGACTGAGGGGCAACGTTCAGCTGTAGGTAGGTAAAGATGGAATTGAGATTCAAATAGTGACAGGTTGCTAACCCATCGACTACTAAAAGAAACCCATGTTCAAAGCACTTCTCTAGTCGCTTTTTACGATATCTATGCGAAAGATATGTAAAATGGTCCTATACTTCAGTGCCGGTAACCACACGGCACAATTAAGATAATGAAAGACATTCTTAATCCAACTAGATCCTTCTTAACCCTAAGTTAACGATTACTTCTGTTTCATACTTACTAACACGCATTAATTAAAAGTAACTTTTCACGTTCATATCTGTATTAGTTTTCTCCACTCTTAGAATCTAGTTTAAATTTTTCTGTTTATTTTGTTTCAGGATACTTCTGGCACATCACAGATTTCCACTATGACCCGTTGTACACATCGCAAGGCGACACTAGAAGACGTAGGTACAAAGCATGTTCACATTAGTTGCTATAAATGTTAATAGTCATATTTTTTTCCATAATTACGTAACTATACTTTAATACTTAAATTCAATCTATACTTCTATATATCTATTTAGTTTGTTTGTTTGAACGCGCTAAACTCAGGAACTACTGGTTCAACTTGAAAAATTCGTTGCGTTGAATCGACCATTTATCGAGGAAGGCTTTAGGCTATATAACATCACGCTGCAACTGTTAGGAGCGAAGAAATAATGGAAAATGTGAAAAAAAAACGGGGTAAATTGTTCATCTTTGATGTCATATCATGTGATCATCTATTCAATGATGCCCAAAATAATTATTCCACGCGGACGAAGTCGCGGGCACAGCTAGTATTCTATATAAATCATCGTTCTTTTAGCGTTTGTTCTTATTGCATTCTTGTTTTGTTTGTTTGTTTGTAAAAACATTATTGCACATAAAAAGAAATATAACAAATGACAAAACAGTCATTGGCGGCTTAGAAGAATAAAAACAATGGCGTACATATTCTGTAGACAAGATTCTTTATTTATATTTAACTATTTATTAAATTTATATATTAAAAGGCAAAGCCTGCTATACATTTGCATATGTATGCCAGCTGGCTTTGCATGTTAATATTTAAATGTGAAAATAAATCTATTCTATTCAGTGATCTTGACGTGAAAGATGGGCAAAAAACACTTTCATATTATGATATTAGTATATATGGATTCTTTATTTAAGTAATAATACGCTTGACCTCAATCTGACTGGAAGTAAGGAAGATGAGGCCTAAGGTGGTTCACACAAGCTCAGGTAATGCCTCACATAGTCACTCTTACCTTGAAAATCCTTACTTATTCTTTCTCTTTTGATATTCCCGGTTGTACCATTCCAGTGCCGTGTGGTTCCCGGCACCAATACAAAAAAGAATAGGACCACTCCATCTCTTTCCCACGGATGTCGTAAAAGGCGACTAAGGGATAGGCTTACAAACTTGGGATTCTTTTTAGGCGATGGGCTAGCAACCTGTCACTATTTGAATCTCAATTCTATCATTAAGCCAAATAGCTGAACGTGGCCATTCAGTCCTTTCAAGACTGTTGGCTCTGTCTGCCCCGCAAGGGATATAGACGTGAACATATGTATGTACCATTCCAAGGTCTGTTTACATTTTTTTTTTAATTTTTGCACAGATTGTCGGAGAGCTGACGAAAGGGGTAGCTCAGGACACCACAGAGCGCTTGGCCGTTATGGGGACTACTCGTGTGACAGTTCATTGGAACTTATCGAGTCTGCCGCGCGGTACATGCGAACCAGACATTCTGAGAATGTCGAATTTGTTCTGTGGACTGGGTGTGTATTTTTTTCTTATAAGAAACGGAATTTCTTTCTGCATGTCTGTTCCCGTGCCGTGTGGTTACCGGCACCAATACAAAAAAAAAATAGGACCACTCCATCTCTTTCCCATGGATGTTGTAAAAGGCGACTAAGGGATGGGCTTACAAACTAGGGATTCTTTTTTAGGCGATGGGCTAGCAACCTGTCACTTTGAATCTCAATTATATCGTTAAGCCAAATAGCTGAACGTGGCCATTCAGTCTTTTCAAGGCTGTTGGCTCTGTCTACCCCGCAAGGGATATAGACGTGACCATATGTATGTATGTATGTCTGTTCCCCGACATCTACAACTCAGGGGAATTCAAGGCCTCAAAATCGCGAGGATATTATGTAGATCGTTTTTAAACGCAATTAAATTACCAATATTTTTTTTTATGTTGACTCACCTGATAAGCCACCTGATACGTATATTATATTTCATTAATGGTAAATTGACTCAATATTATAATTTTGTGCCGTGCCATATGTATGGTTCCTGGCACCAAAAGAAAAAGTGTCGTAAAAGGCGACTCAGGGATATGCTTATAAACTTAAGATTCTTCTTTTAGGCATGGCAAACATGTCACAATTTTAATGTGACATCTGAACGTGGCCTATTGGTTATTTTGAGACTGTTGGTTCAGTCTACCCCGTAAGGCATATAGATATAAAATTATATGTATGAATATATGTAGGTATAATTTTGTGAACAGTGTCTAAATAGTATTTTGTGAACAGTGTATAATACTTGTCTCTCAGATTGAAAACAAAACTCTATTACATAATTTTTTTAAATGTCCTTTAGACAAAATTATATAAATAACCAAGATTATTTATTAAACAAATCATTAAACTCAAGAAAATTCCTCAAACAGTGACATCATCGCAGCAAGATACACAGGCAATGAGGAAGAAAAGTACCAGGCTATCAGAAACATGACGGAGCTGTTAAGTAGAACCTTCAGCTCGCACTTCGTGTTCCCAGTGCTAGGCCACTTGGACCCGGCGCCTTCGGTCCAGCTGACCAATTTATGGATGCACTGGCTGCCTTTGGAGGCGTTACAAACTTTTCAAAATGGTAAGGAAACATGGATTTTTTAAGGTACACGTAGTCTTAAGATCATAGATACGCAGATATTGATGACGAAAAGTACCAGGCTATCAGAAACATGACGGAGCTGTTAAGTAGAACCTTCAGGGCAACTTGGACCCGGCACATTTACTGACTTTTCAAAATGGCGAGGAAAAAAGCATCAATTTAATTATTGAATTCCTTTTTTACGTACGATTATTCGAAATATTTATTTTAGTTTAATTTTCGTTTATGTTAAAACCTGACTTAATCAATTCACAATCGCGGTCACATGCGCAGGCGCACCCCATGCTCACGTCAATTGTAGTTTTTTATTTAATTCTTCTGCAAATGAATATTTTGTTGTCATTATGTTTTTTATTTCTCAGGTGGCTACTACACAATAGAGCAGTCATATAGCAAGTTAAGAATAGTCGCGTTAAACACCAATTTGTTCAACATTAGAGAAGCCAATGGGGTCCAAGCTAAGCGCCAATGGGAATGGCTGGACGCCGTACTAGAAAAGGCTACTACTAATAAAGAAATGGTGAGTGTTGTCGTTTTTAACCGACTTCAAAAAGAAGGAGGTTCTCAATTTGGACCATTTTATTTTATATTCTTATTTTTGGGGTCTTGTTCATGCGTTAAGTTGAATTATACCTACATACAATCAAGTTGACTAAGGTCACGTTCAGATGGAATGAGATTCAAACAGAGACAGGTTGCTAGCCCATCGCCATAAATAAGAACCCCAAGTTTATAAGCTTTTCCCTTGATTGACTTTTACAGTCTGCGTAGGAGTAGAAGTAACTGATACACACTATGTTTTTTTTTGCTTCCAGACTAGCATAAAAGCTTGCACTTGAAGATGTATATGCTACTATTCCCTTTATCATCTTTTCCAACAATTTTTGACATTTACGTCTTTTACGATGTTTTTTATCATTTTACTACAAAGAGCTCTGCTTTATTGAGTTAGAGGCAAACACACTACGAACTTAATAAATATCAAATAGAAATTGTTTATCTTTTGATTTTATGCATAAGTATATTTTGCTTAAAGCTTCGCTTTAGAGGGACCGTAACAATGGTGTATCTTAATCTTCCTGAAAACTGTTGTTCCCTATTATCCTTTAGTCAACAAATCCCGTATTAATAGTTGGAGTTATCTAATGCAATAAAATCTAGTATAATTCTAGTAATTTGTAACACACCATCAATCAAAATTATGTAGACCTGCTACGCCTTGCTACAAAGTGCTACGAAAAGCTACGAAGTGCTACAAAAAACTACAGAGTTATACACAAAATATCATAAAATATTTTAACTCTCCTTAGATACTGTCTCAATAGACACAAAATTTAATAATGTCCATCCATGAATAAAAAAAATCATATTAACCGACTTGTAAAAAAGAGGAGGTTCTCAATTCAACCATATTTTTTTATATAGTAAAGTAGTGACTTGCCTCTAGCTTCGTTCACAATAAACTAAAATTCTCGTTGCTTCCGTTCCAAATACTAATCTTATATATAAAATTCTCACGTCATAGTGTTCGTTCCCGAACTCCTCCGAAACGGCTTGACCGATTCTCATGACATTTTGTGAACATATTGAGTAGGTCTGAGAATCGGTCAATATCTATTTTTCATACCCCTAAGTGACAAGGGCTCTCCACTTATAAATAACTTTAAAATTATTTATATGGCAAAACAACGTTTGCCGGGACAGCTAGTATATATATAAAAAAGCCAATGTTTCACCCAAGAGAAAAAAACTATTTTTAAGCAAAATTGAAACATACAGATTTCAGATCGTATTATATAAATAGAATAATAATAAATAAATGGACCTATATCGCTACACGTAACGGTATGAAAGTGGAAAACACTAAAGCGATCCATCGGCTTAGCGAAACCTTTTTAAAAATTACTTCCCCGTACAATTTCGAAAGCGATTAGATTAACGAGTTTCTAATCTGTAATTTATTAGAGCGGACCTACCTACGTCCTGGCGCTATGAAACTTTGCAGCTAGAGTTATAAGAGGTTTTCACACGATGTTGAATAACTTTGTCTTACGCTACTTTATTCAAAGTAATAAAAAAAACTTACTAACAGTTACTTACGGTAAAAAACACTTACCTTAACCGTGTGGTTCCCGGCACCAGTACAAAAAAGAATAGGACCACTCCATCTCTTTCCTATGGATGTCAAAGGCGACTAAGGTATAGGCTAACTAACTTGGGATTCTTTTTTTTGAGCTAGCAACCTGTCACTATTTGAATCTCCATTCTATCATTAAGCCAAATAGCTGAACGTGGCCTATCAGTCTTTTCAAGTCTGTTGGCTCTGTCTACCCCACAAGGTATATAGACGTAACCATATGTATGTATGTAACAGTCTTAAAAGGACTGCAAGGCAACTTTCAGTTGTATGGGTTAATAATGGAATCAAGAATAAAACCGTGTGGTTTCCGACACTTCAGAATAGAACCACTCCATATATTCCTCATGGATGTCGTAAAAAGCGACTAAGGGCTAGGCTTATAAACTTAGGGATTGTTCTTTTAGGCGATGGGCTTGCAACCTGTAACTATTTGAATCTCAATTCTATCATTAAGCCAAACAGCTGAATGTGGCTTATCAGTCCATTCAAGACTGACCGCTCTGTCTGCCCCGAAAGGGAGATGTAATTATAAGTATATTTTGCTTTCCAAAAATATATATATGATTATATATATATAGTGCCGTGTGGTTCCCGGCACCAATACAAAAAAGAATAGGACCACTCCATCTCTTTCTCATGGATGTCGTAAAAGGCGACTTAGGGATAGGCTTACAAACTTGGGATCCTTTTTAAGGCGATGGGCTAGCAACCTGTCACTATTTGAATCTCAATTCTATCATTAAGCCAAATAGCTGAACGTGGCCATTCAGTCTTTTCAAGATTGTTGGCTCTGTCTACCCCGCAAGGGAAATAGACGTGACGATATGTATGTATGTATGTTATATAATATATGTTAATATTAATAGGCAACCATGTAACTGTTTTCTTCCCTAATAAAGATAAATAAATAAATAAACAGTAATAAGGATCAATCACCATTACCACGAGATTAAAAAAAAAAATATAACAAACTACAACAAATCTTGAACAATATTGCATAAATTTATTGTTTGTAAGTTGTAAACTGTTTGCAAACGAGTGGACGGCGGGTCTCATAACTAGCGCGGCGGAAGCGGCCGGCAGTCCACTCCGGCAATACATTGTAGATTAAGAACCCGTTAATTCTATCGTTCCACAAATACATGGAAGGATTGCCTGAGAATTTTGAAGAAGAGACAATTGTCGCAAGTTTGTTTGTTGGCGGGTCTCATAACTAGCGCGGCGGAAGCGGCCGGCAGTCCACTCCGGCAATACATTGTAGATTAAGAACCCGTTAATTTTATCGTTCCACAAATACATAGAAGGATTGCCTAAGAATTTTGAGAAGAGACAATTATCGCAAGTCTGTTTGTTTGTTTGTTTATTGCACATAAAAATAAATATAACAAATTACAAAACAGTTATTGGATTAAGAAGAATATGTACAATGGCGGACTTATCACAAATGGGATATCTTCCTGTCAACCAAAATATAAAGGAAAATGCATAATTAAAAAGGGTGCGCTCATAAAAAGCATTGAGAATGCGTTATAATAAACAATACATTTCAACATAATTAAAAGTAAACATACATAAATATATGTAAACTTACATAAATATGAGTACACTCAAACGTTAGATGCATCAGAATACAGTGTTTTGATTAGCGTTCTTTATTGTGTAGCAACTGATGTGAGAAATGATAATCTTGTTTTAACATTTCTGTCAAAGCCTATAACTAAGTCTGCAATTAGCATGACTGTATCGTATTTTTTTTCAATCCAGCTTTTCAGTTTAGTGCAATCTTGACACACTGTGGCGTTTAGGTAAAACGAGATGATGATGAAAGATAATTCAAAGATCCATAGAAAAAACTACATCAACCTTTATTAAGACTACGTACATACATATGGTCACGTCTTTATCCCTTGCGGGGTAGACAGAGCCAGAAGTCTTGAAAAGACTGAATGGCCACGTTCAGCTATTTGCCTTAATGATAGAATTGAGATTTAAATAGTGATAGGTTGCTAGCCCATCGCCTAAAAAAGAATCCCAAGTTTGTAAGCCTATCCCTTAGTCGCCTTTTACGACATCCATGGGAAAGAGATGGAGTGGTCCTATTCTTTTTTGTATTGGTGCCGGGAACCACACGACTGCTTTATTAAGACTATTTTCACAAATTTGAAGACGGCGTAGGTTTAGCTTTAGTCACGAGAGAGAGGATAGCGAGCTACTTAACTTGGTGAGCCCTGAAGTAGGCCAAAGGCAAAGGCTCGGGGCTCAAGTAGGGCTCCCGAGAGGAGCTAGTGAGACCGAAGCAGCACGACGTCACAAAACTCTTTTAGCAGAACGTCCCTGACTGGATCAAGTTATTCTTCTCTGCCTTCTCCTTCCAGGCGGAGAAAGAGACGGAGTAATCCTATTCTTACATACATACATACATATGGTCACGTCTATATCCCTTGCGGGATAGACTGAGCCAGCATTCTTGAAAAGACTGTATGGCCACGTTCAGCTATTTGGCTTAATGATAGAATTGAGATTCAAATGGTGACAGGTTGCTAGCCCGTCGCCTAAAAGAAGAAACCCAAGTTTTTAAGCTTATCCCTTAGTCGCCTTTTACGACATCCATGGGAAAGAGATGGAGTGATTCTTTTTCGTATTGATGCCGGGAACCACACGGCACATCCTATTCTTATCTTCCAAAAACCACACGGCATTACTATTTGAAAACTCTTTGCAATTACACGAGGTCTCATATTTCAATTTAATCGTTATACAATCTCAATAACACCTTTGTTTTACACGATCGCAAGCTGCCTAGGTTATATTCAGAATTCTGTGTACCTACCGCCGTATCTACAATTGTGAATCATTACAATAGGCCGGCAATAACTCACTGTAAATGGAAGCAGAGCATTGTAAATTGTCATAGCGTAGGCATAAACAGTAAGTCTGTTCGTATGAAAATTTATGTATTTATGTATGTATGTATGTATGTATTGTTAGTCAACCCAATAAAAAATTCTTAGAACCCAAGGATATTTCCTGTTTATATTACCTTACATATGCATACAATACATACACATAGTCACGTCTATATCCGTTGCGGGTAAGACAGAGCCAACAGTCCTGAAAAGACTAAAAGGCCATGTTCAGCTGGCTCAAAGCTCAAAGTTCGCTAGCCTAACACCTACAATAGGTATCCAAAGTTAAGAAACCTATTCCTTAGTCGTCTTTTATTGTATCCATGGAAATGATATGGAGTGGTTCTATTCTAAAGTTCTGGAAACCATACGGCACACAAGCTGAAGGGGAAGAAACAAATGGCACACAAAATTTTTTTTCGCTACCGAATCGTTAAGGTACCTTGAACCATGAACCTTCTGTGAGCAAGTTTTTGTTGTGAGCCTTCTGTCATTAACATACTATGCTTGCTGCGGAAATAAAGTAATTTGATATGGTTAGAATGTACCGCGAAATGAGGGAAGCGGAGAATTCCTCATTTTGAATTAACAATGCATTCCTCAGAAAATCTTTTGTGTAGCCGTGCGATTTTGTTATTAGATTATATTGTATTTTTTTTCATTCTTTGTCCAGTGATTATTTGTTCGTGTTGAGTAATGTTCGATGTCGCGTCCAAATGGATATTTACTTTTAATTCTTTGTTATTTGCGAAGGAAATGTTTCTTACAATTTTATTTTGCTTCAGAGCTGAATGATTCTGAACTCAAGACTGAAAAACATTGAAAATATTGGACATATTTTTACGAGTCCACGCCTAATTTTAGTTATATCTCTGTTTTGTTACTAACCATATAATGGTATTTATATTTTGTTTTCTGTTAAGAATGGGCAATAAATATTATATCGTTTTATAAAAATCTGACGTAAAAGATGACTTAAGAAATAAGCACATTAATGTAGTGAAAAGTTCGATTCTGAACTGCTACTTCAAATCTGGGCGACTAAAGGAAATGCTTATGAACTTGACATTCCTTTTGGGACGATATGGGATAGCAACCTGTCATTATCTGAACCACTATTCCATCACTAAGCCATCCAAATGAATTTGGCCTTCCTGTCTTTTGAAGGCTATTTATTGGTTTTGTGTAAAGAAGTGATGTATATAGCGCAAGTTAAAAAAGTGATGACATTTGAAACTTATTTTTTTTTTATTAAGGGAATGAACGAAAGCAGGTTGACTTAGCAAATATACAAGGAGAGTGTGGATGGAAAGGTAGGAGTTGGAAGGTTTAGAACTTAGATCAAACTAAGGACGTCCTGGCAAAAGGTCAGGTTAAGAGTACCCGAAACCGCCAAGCTTGCACGAAGAGAGTTATGAATATGGATAAAGCGAAAGAAGTAAGCAGAGAACGCGTCAAAGATTTGCTCTCTGTCTACCCCTCCGGGAAAAAGGCATGATTTTACAGATTACTTCAGTAGTTCTTGGAAACTCTGTATAATTTTTCCAACCACACGTCGATATCGGCTACAGATATGAAGCTTTACCTTTATTTTCCTATCATTGCGTGTTTTACCCTCGTTAGTGTGGTGTCATCCTAATTGGACCCCGCCGTGAGTAGTTTTTGATTGGGAAAAATTGGTATGTTATTTATGTTGGCTATCATTCATTGTCAAGTATAGGTTCTGCTAACAAATGGGTTCTTTCCGTAATGGGAAAGTTTTAATTTAGTTTTAAATTAGTTTCATTTATGCTTAAATAATTTATTATGTGATGTGCATGTTGAATAGGACCACTCTATTGCTTTCCCATGGATGTCGTAAAAGGCGACTATGGGATAGGCTAATAAACTTGAGATTCTTCTTGTAGGCGATGGGCAGAGAAAGATGATCCATGGGAAAGAGATGGAGTGGTCTTTTTCTTTTTTGTGTTGGTGCCGGGAACCACACGGCACATTTTTTGTATCTCAATTCCATTACTAAGTCATACATCAAAACGTGGTCTTTCGGTTTTTGGGAGACTGTTAGTTCTATCTACGCCATAAGGGATAATGACGTGATTATATGTATGTATGTAAAGTACTTGAATCATTCGACCACTGACGCTAAAACATAGAGTCTTTCCGCTATAAACACAATTATAATTTCTAGTCTATCATCCAATCAAATTCAAAAAACGAACTGGAGTTATTTATTCAACCCGAATCCGACGCGACCTCGAACGATCGAAAAAAAAACATAAATTAGATTTAATCTGTACCCTTGTAATGCCACGCCGACGCGAAATTGAATTTTCCGAACTTGTTACCTTGCGTTCATAAACCCTGACGAACGAATGCGATTCCATTTGATCTCCTGGCCTTTTCAGAGATTAAAATGATATTGATTATGTCCATTAAATTTGGAATCTATACTAATATTATAAAGCTGAAGAGTTTGTTTGTTTGAACGCGCTAATCTCAGAAACTACTGGTTCGAACTGAAAAATTCTTTTTGCATTGAATAGACCATATATCGAGTAAGGCTTTAGGCTATATAACATCACACTGCAACTATAAGGAGCAAAAAAATAATGGAATGTGTGAAAAAAATGAATGATGCCCAAAATAACTATTCCACGCGGACGAAGTCGCGGGCACAGCTAGTAGTAGATATACTCGCAGGAAGTATGCAGAGATCGTGGCAAGTGGAAAGATGTAGTCTCTTCCTACTCCTCCGGGAAAGAGGCGTTATTTTATGTGTGTAGATATACTTGTAATCTCGTCAATATCTCTTGCGTAGAAGACAGAGCTGACAGTCTTGATAAGACTGAAAAGCCACGTTCAGCAGCTTAAACTAATTGGATGTGCGCCTATTTCCTAACTCGCCTTTTACGACATGCATTGAACGAGATGCAGTGGTCCTAGTTTTAAATTCCAAGAACCACACGGCAAACCAGAATCATTGATTCTTTTTTGTTTTTAAATATTAACCTTAAAAGAACTGTTCACCCTTGCCTCAATTTTGTATATGATCCTCTTATTGTCAGGTTGGCTGGAAGAGATCCCACTTAGGAATAAGCCCGCCTTTGTACTGTACTGTTTTTATTTGTAATGTACTCCTTCAGTGAACAATAAAGCATTTACTGACTTACTTACTTACTTACTCACTTACTTACTTACGTACTTACTTAATTACTTACTTACTTACTTACTTCTTACTTACTTACTTAACCCCTTCTTCGCAGGTGTACATAGTGGGTCACGCAGCCCCCGGATCTTACTCCCAGTATGGTGCTGGTGACCCCAACGCGAAGTATCTGCGCATGGTGCGGCGCTACGCGAGGGTCATCGCAGGCCAGTTCTTCGGCCACCTCCACGCTGATACCTTCAGGGTCGTTTATGATAACGGTAAGATCCAATGTGCTGTGTGGTTCCCGGCACCAATAAAGAAAGGATATGACCACTTCATCTCTTTCCCATGGAGGTAGTAAAAGGCGACTAATGGATAGGTTTATAAATGTGGGATCCTTCTTTTAGGGTTAGCAATCTGTCACTTTACATGAATCTCAATTCTATCATCAAGCCAAAAATGGCCTATCAGTATTTTCAAGACTGTTGGCTCTGTCTACCCCGCAAGGGATATTAACGAGACTATATGTATGTAAACATGTAAATGGTCTAAACTAACTAAATGAGATTTTGTACAAGATATATGACTGTATGTTTTCAAAATAAAATAAAATGTATTTATGTAACAAAAAATTGAAACCAAATATCGATTCGAATTTTTTACGTATTAAACAGTTTTGGATAGCAACATGATTATCCTAAATTGTAAACTTACGATTCGAACTCACAGTAAACATAATAAGACAAACATGAATGCTCTCCGCTGTGTAATTACAGTTTCAAAGCCAAATTTCCAATTAGTTATACAACCAATAAACAATGACGGGGTTAATTAATGTTCAATAATTACACTTCATATTTCTAGTTCGCTGCCATGTTGTAAACGAGCGACACATTGCATATCAAAAGCTCAATTTATAAAGTCAATTGGTTTCTAAAAAGGGCACGCATTTGCGACTAGACACAACGCGACTGACGCGCGATGACGTATTTATTGTTTGTGAAAACGAAATGAACACAAAATGAAATTGAAATAGGCTATTACACTCTTTTTTGAAAACTGTTTTAAATAAATCCTGAGACTGTGTTATACCTATAGAATTTTTATTAAAATTTTTTGAAGCCGAAAAGTGCTCTAAAAACGATTTATTATTTATGATTTTGTATTTTCGCGCGAAAACGCCATCCGCCATGCTGTTTTGACTCGTGACGTCATACTTTTAGTAAACAATACGGCTCTACGTAAGACTAAAGTAAAAAGATTTTTGTAATAATGAATTACAATACATATTGTTGGTGTCTTGTTCCTGAATGCAAGAATACAAGTATAAAAACACCAGAAAAATTGTGGATTCCACTGCCAAGTGATATTAAAATGAGAAACACGTATGATTCCCTTCCGGACCTGATAACAAAAAATAGGTTATGTTGGATTGGTTGTGTAATAATTTACCTATTATAATTGTGTATTGTAAGAGAATGTTTAATACAATAAATACTTACATCGCTGTTTTAACATTTCTTAACTCAGCAGAACAGAAATCGGGATTGGACGCAAAAAATTTCGCCACCATCAACGTATTAATCCTCGGTAGATTTATATTGTCTGCTTTCACAAAACCGTCTTCCATGATTCTATTAAATTATTAAAGAGTAAAAACCCAAAAACGTGATAGAAATTTTAAAATTTCAAAATAAACAGAGCCTGACATCATCAATATGTTTTCGATTCGATATTTGTTTACTAAAAGTATGACGTCACGTCAGTACCCAACATGGCGGATAGCGTTTTCGACTTTTGAAGAACAGATTAAAAAAGAGGATTTTTTAAATTGAATTATAAAATCCATATTGCACTTTTATGAATAATGATCGATGTTTTTCTTTTATTTTTTACAAAATCTATAAGATACGTGCATTTTTATATTTTTTTTTACATGGTGTAAAATAGCCTATTCTTTATGAAATCATACAGCTCATTTATTATTGATGTTTCAACGTTAAATAAAATGTATCACTTTTAAGTCAATCAGTTATCGTCGGTGCAATGCCACACATATTTTTCTATTGATTTTCGATGTACTTTTGAAGCATATTACATGACAATTATCAAGATAGCCTCATTGAAAAGGAATGTACAAATTTTTATTCCCGAAATTAATTGTGATTTATTTATATTACGAGTATTAAATGTGAAAATCTATTTGTCTTTCTATTTGTATCTCTGTCTCTGTGTCTGTTTCCCGTTTATCGCAGCAAAACCGTTAAATCAATTTTAGTAAAATTTTGTTATACAGTTTATTATCTCAAGTCAAACACTACATATTTTTCTTTAAATTCCTGTGGGGACGAAATTTTTTGTTATTTTGGATGGTGCTTCGTTCAAAATCTAGTTACAATTAAAGCTTCAAACTTAAGCAAAATACAAATATAGAAGCGGCAGTTGTATAAATAATAAGACACAATGCTTTGCAACGCAATACGACTAGTCGAATACTGAGTTGGCAGCAGTAGAATATTTAAGCGACTCTGCGACTTTCTTTTTGATCGTGACATGTCGGTAAGTGTTTCCCAGGTAGAAACTGCATAATGCGATAAGGCCGCCTTTTGTACATTACCATATCATAAGCTAGGATGAATCTGTTGCCATTATATTATGTGCAATAACGGGTATTCTATCTGTCTACGTATGTTAATCTACACATATTGTTATTTATTAGAAAAAAATATCTTTGGCGTTTGCTGTATCGGGACGCCAGGAGTCGCGTGTTGTGTAGTGTATGGTCATGACCTAAAATATATAATGTTAAACGTGCATGAACAAATCAAAATCGAAGAGAATATAAAAAAAATATATATTTTGCTATATTCATTTAAATTAACTTGTCACTTGCCACCGTGGGTGTCATGTTTTCATTTGTTAATTGGCTATTATTTTTTTTCACAACGTTCCATTCAATACGACGATCGTTTTAAAAATAGAAATGAAGGTGTAAAAATAAACCCTGGCTACTCAATAATTTTATCGTCTAATTTTGAAACGAGAATTTAATTTCCACTTTAAAATTAATGCAATCATTCTATGTTTAAAAATAAAATTCATATAACATGAAATTAATTTTGATTCAACGTTCGTCATGTGAAAGGGTTATTTTCATAAAAGGGCAAATATTTTTTATGCAGATCGGCCAGTATCTTGGGCGTTGTTGGCTCCATCTGTGAGTCCACTTGGAGAGAGAGGGTCGTCTAACCCAGGCCTTAGACTGTATAAATTTGACACTAATAATGGCAAGGTGAGATTATTTTTTTTTTATTAATGATTTACTTCAGAATTTATTGCGCAAATAAAGTATTAGAATGGGTGAATTTTATAACATTCTCTACACAAAAATATGTATAAAATACTTTATATATTTAGAATATTATTTGGATACTTATGTACAGTTTTAGGAAAAAAAAAAGGAAAAAATAATAGATACAATTTTAAAACTTACCTTTTACTTTCGAATTTAATTTTATAAGCTTAATTAACGGGTTGTTATAAATTTCATTGTACATTTGAATGTCTGCGCTTTATTCGTAATCGAAATCGTAATTGTGTTTAAGTAAAGCAGCTGGTTTGGTCAGTTAAAATTCAGTTTTGATAATCATTTTTCGCTCTGAAAAATCTAATATTTTTTTTTAATCGTAGATTCAATTCTTATAATAGTCAATAAAGACTTATAATAATTTTCTGGGTTTAGTTAAGGTAAATAGTTAAGTCCACTTAATACTTTTACTTTGTTATAATTTTTGTCTGCAGTTTAACATGTATTTATCACATATATTTCACCCATAATACGACTCAAAGTTACAACAAAAATTCCGCAGAAAAAGTTACAAACATACTTTTTTCTAATACAAAAAAATCCAAATTTACTAACAGGTTCTAGACTACACCCAATACTACTTGGACCTTTCCGCCGCCAACCGCAACGCGGGCGTAGCGGAATGGACAGCCGAGTACAACCTCACTCAATACTACGGCTTGCACGAAGTTTCGGCGTTTTCACTACACAATTTGGCAGACAAACTTCGGATAGGCTCCCCGCACGAGACCGTAGCGTTCAACAAGTAAGTTGAGATATCTAATTATAATGTTGCTCGTGTTGTTTGAGAGCCTAAAGATTAACTTGGAAACATCTGGACCGTGGCTTGGTGGGAACTTGTTCATTGAATATACATATTGAAAAATTTAGGCGATAAATAGTTGAATTGATTAGAAAATACTCAAATTAAAACATTATCATCTACATAATTTATTTTAAATATAACCCAATAAAATTGGGATTTTAAATTCCTTAGTTTTGATTATGAGTATTTTGCGAAAAAAAAAAAGATTTTCGTCTTTCATGTGGCAGAAATACATAAGTACTTACCTCATTTTGCTTAGATATTAAGATAACCGTCTATTGAAGACAATGATAATATATTTTAAATACTACAGAGCGCCATAATTAAGTTTTTCAATTAAAAATTATTTAATACGCAGGTACCTTCGCGCATATAACGTAAGGCACGAGAGTACAGACTCTTGCGACGGCGCCTGCGCACACCAACATTTCTGCGCGATTACTTGTCTCGAACAAGATGCTTACAGGTAATTCTTTCTCATATTGAAGAATATTTAATTTCCTTGTTAACTAGGATACAAATACTGAAATTGCAAACTGACTCAAATTTTACAGAAAAAAGTCTATAGGCTTAAAAATATGATATTAAAAATTACCATATTATCTGGGATCGTCTTAATACTATTGCAATTTCAGTAAATAAAACATGTGAAACGGTATTGATGATAACTTTATTACCTTTTTTTCATACAGGCAATGCGTAGAAGCTGCAGCGAGCGCTCTCGCCGCCGCTGGTAAATCCGCTCCGCTTGTCGCTCCTCCCGTCAACAAAATAATATCCCTTACTATGTTGGCTGTAAATACTCTTTATATAGTAACATACTAAAAATTAATTCTTCATAGCGTTTTGTGCCGAATGTAATAAAGAACTGAAAAGGGGAGTACGTAAACTCTTTTTTAATGTACACAGTAAAAATTTTAATTGCTTCAATTACTGTAATTATGTGTAATTATGATATAATGTGCGTATGAGAAATCGCTACTTGGCATTTGTGATATAGCTTGCTACCAAACGGTAGACTTAAGGAAATGTAAGTAAATTTTTGTCATAGTTTTTAGTGAAATTGTAAATATTCAATTGATTTGAAAATTAAAAAAAAAATGTAATTAGTAAATTATGGTCTGTATGTATAAATTTTAAAATATTTTCAGAAGACAAAGTTAAACAGTAAAACACACTTCATATAGCCTTTTTTAAGTTATTTTTAATTTTATAATGTTACAATGCAATGCCATGAGCGGAATCAGATTATTAAAATTTTCTTAATATAAATATAAGTACGTAATAATTATTTTATATTTGCGGTATTTCATATCTCACAGATACGGAATAATGAGTAATATTTCTTTTTTGTAATCAAATTAAAATTTAATATCTAGTTAATAGCACACAGTACTTCTGCAGAAGAAAATGTGATTTTATTATAAGATTAACGTAAAATTTCTATATAGATATAACTAAAAAATGAAATAGTATGTATGCTGTATATAGTTTCAATTATTGTTTTAGGTAATGTATATTTATGAGGAGCAACTAGTTTATAAGAAATTCTTCATCATTTAGAAATAAAAATTTTGGCGCTCTGAGAGGTTAGTGCGAGTCGTACTCGTTCAAACGAGTCGAGTAAGTAACCGTCAATTTCTATGCGATTCAATCAGCGCTACCTAGTGGTAACGGGATGGTACCATCCATATGAAATCAGGTTACAGGAAACTAAAAATGTGGCATCAAATCTTATTGATTTTGATCACCCAGGTGATAAATGCGTAATTTGATCACCCAAGTGAGCTCGGCGCATCTGATCGAGTAAAATTAGCACTTATACCTCTGTTTATTAATTTGTCAGTCACTTTTGCCTTATATATAAATGTTCAGATATTATTCTCTTTGCTTTGGGGCTAAAAATTAGGTTATCAAATACAACATGACTACAAATTCCATATAAAGTGCATTTTTATTGTAATAATTATATTCATTCTTTTATAAAAAGAATATAACAATTGTTATCATTCAATCCATGTCCTTGTATTTTCAAAACATCTGAAGTGAAATAAAACAAAAGAAATAACGATAGTTCGATTAAATAAATCGTTTTTTATTTGCATTCCACGAAATATGTTTTTGTAACATAAAACCATTTTGACTATTATTTGTTTTATTTTGCAACAGCTGTAAATATTAAAATCGATAAAAACTCAAATACAATGGAATAGATGTATATGTATTTAATAAGATAAAAACAAATTTAATAATTGTTTTTATGTATTATTCCCAGTATTGACATTATTTACTTTTAGTCGTATTGGTGTTTGACTATGTTAGAAACGTATTTATTGTAACTTAATCCGTTATTTAATAAAACAATGAAATACTGCATTATTTTTTATATATATAATATATAAAATCAATTCAATCATTATGCCATACAGCTGAGCTGGCCTTTCAGTCTATTCAAGACTGTTGACTCTGTCTACCCCGCGAGGGGTATTATAAATATGTAGGGCCAAATCAGTCAGATTGAGTAAGTCATATTATGTATATTAGAATTCAATGCTTTGAGTATCTTAACTCAAATTTACTATATTTTTGAACGAATTGATAAATATTAATCACCGGTTCAATCTGCAAATATAATTCATCATTTTAACCTGACCGATGATCGAATCTTATCCTAAGAGGAAAACGTTTACAACGGCCAACGGACTCAGATGTATATGCCACTCATGTATAAGTAATTCTCTATAGAATTAAACGGGTATTATATCCGGGTAGGGAAAGTTATAAAATATTCATTTTTAGCTATTTGTAAAACGTCCGATTGTTTTTGAATGGTCTATTGTTTTAGAATATGAATAAAAGTTCTGTATGTATATGAGAAGTGGATGTTTCAAATGATTTTTAATAAAGAATTGTATTGAAATGCATTGTTTTATTTTTAGTTTCATGTTCTGCTATTCGTTTGATTTTTTAAGTTTCGTGAGTATAATGTTAGTATTAACTTATAACTCTCATTTATTTCTCTTGAACTGCTGTTCAAGAGAAATAAATGAAAGGTAGGTAGTTGATGAGGACTAGTCCTGATTTATAAATTTTGACGAAATAAAACTATGGACACGTTAAAAAGATGTGTATTCGGTCAGCGTTAAAAAAAAGGTAAGTAACCCTTTTCCGTGCCTTTTTGTTAAAAAGCGTCGGGAATATGAGTACCCATCATTTACCTAGGCTTTACATATATCACGTCTATATCCCTTACAGGGTAGACAGAGCCAACAGTCTTGAAAAGACTGATAGGCCACGTTCAGCTTTTTGGCTTGATGATAGATTTGTGATTCAAATAGTGACAGGTTGCTAGCCCATCGCTTAAAAGAAGAATCCCAAGTTTATAAGCCTATCCCTTAGTCGCCTTTTACGTCATCTATGGGAACGAGATGTAGAGGTCCTATTCTCTTTTACATTGACGCCGGGAACCACACGGCATCAATATAAGAAAAAAATAGGGACACAAGCCTAGGGGCTTTATTTTGCGCCAAATGTGGCATGAATCAGAGACAAATACTAATAAATGATGTGCCATAGAAACCCATTGTACGTATGGTTATACATTAATCCTTGAAGCAATCAATAAGCGTTGGTGTAAGCTTCGATACACAGAACGTGACGTCACGAAATCTGAACGGATTTCGTGTACCGGACGACGCTTGTTTAAGCCCAACGACAAACAAGCGTGAAAATTCAATGTTCTACATTACCTTCTGTTTATAGAATTGATAAACGTACTATGTTAGGATTGATCGTGTTGCGATCTTATGGTGAATGGGAGATATGATGACAGAAAATTGGAAAATTCTCGAAACTAAAATAATTATGACCGAATCTGATCAGGTGGTTCTCTACTTTTCAGAAATGTAGCCAAGGTCTACTAGTCTATATGCTGAAATATAGCTTAATACTAGTATAGCGATTTTTTGGGTGATGCTATAAATTTGAAATTAGAAATACGGGAGGGAAATCGATCTAGTCTGGTCCTAAATCCGGAAGAATAAGTTTTTTTTTTTACATTTTGACTAAAAGCAATTTACGCGCGTCGCGGTTCGCGTAGTCAACGTGTTTTCCAATCACTTTGTCGTTCTAGGTTCGATTCTGACTGATGTTATACAATAATAATTTTTCAAACTTTTTAGTTCTACGCATAAGCGCGTTTCTTAAAACAGCTTAGCTTTGACCCCAATTATCATACTATCGACACGACATTAGCGATGTGAGAATTTATTATTCGCCAAATACAATGATGTACTCTTCTTTGGTATTTTCGATGCAAAACCTTATTATTTACTGACTTACAGTTTTAATTACATTACTTACGACAATTACGGTTTTTAAGACATTCGAAATTTGGTCCTTCAAGGTTCGACGAGGCCGGCCAATTTGTATATACCAAATAAACTATTTTGATCATTACTTTTAAATTAAAAACAAAGAATCTCTCACATTTTGCTGTGGATCTGGTATATAGAATCAAATAATAGAACAACAGGGAGTAGAATAAAAAATAGCTTGACATTTGGTTTGTGTTTTTCCCTCCGAAATATGTGATGAATTTTATGATACATGACGCCTAAAGAGCGAGGTGAATCGACGGGGCTGTCGTTCAGTGCTCTGTAACGGTGCATAAAATTATAAAGATTTTGAATAATTGAATCGTAGTATCGATACATGGGCATACAAAATATAACATTTGTCAAGAAAAGTTTTAAAAATCATTCATTAATTAATTCACATAATCACGTCTACATCCATTGCGGAGTATACAGAGCCAGTAGTCTTGAAAGACTGATAGGCCACATTCAGCTGTTAGGTTATAAAAATATTATTGTCGGAAAATATTCTATCATATTTTATTTTTTTCGGTTTTCATGTTATATTTCAAATTAGTAAGCTAAAGTCACCATAAATAATTTAAGAGACAAAACAATACTTGTCTATAACCTTTCAAAATAAACTTGTTTCACTATGATATAATGCAATTCACTAATATATCAAAAATTTAATCAGAATTTTATCATTTTAAGCTACCTAAAATACATTATTCTGAGACATCCAATTTGACATTCAAAACTCTTTTTCCCGACAGTAAGTGTGTTTTCATGATTAAATTTAGATAACGAGCGATAAGGTCCTCGCTGGATCATTGTACATCTTTCCATGCAAATTTATGCTAAGCACAAAAGTCGATACCCAGTCTCATGCATGTATTGTATACCGTATGTATATTAAGTTTCGACGTAAGCAGTTTTAAGACTCTCCAACTTGTAACATAAATTATGGACATTGCAGATGTGTAGGACAGCGCATATGAACACCAATGATCGTCAATTAATAATGCGTTCATACTGCATAACATATGTACCAGTATGTAAATCGGTCGAAGCAATACGAGTTAGATTTACTTGCAAAAGTTGCGGAGGTCAGATGGGAGTCACTTCGTGTAAAAACCTAACTCACCCAATCCAGGATCCATAGTCCATTTGTTATATTTTTTCTATGCTAACAGACTGTTAAGAAACCTATTACTAGAGTAAACTCTGTTCATTCTCTTAGTCGCCTTTTACATCATACATGGAAATAAAATCGAGTCGTCCACAAACTACATACATACATATAATCACGTTTATATTCCCTTGCGGGGTAGACAGAACCAACAGTCTTGTAAAGACTGATAGGCCACGTTCAGCTATTTGGATTTAAGATAGAATTGAAATTCACCATCATTCGCCGGTTGACTGGAAGAGATCCCTTTATGGGATAAGTCCGCCATTGCTAGTGATTTGTTTATTTTATAACTTTGTACTTTTTTCTTGTTACTGTGTAAATTTCTATGCAATAAAGATATTACAAACAAACAAACAAACAATCAAATAGTGACAGGTTGCTAGCCCATCGCCTAAAAAAAAACCCAAGTATGTAAGCCTATCCCTTAGTCGCCTTTTACGACATCCATGGGAAAGAGATGGAGTGGTCCCATTCTTTTTTGTATTGGTGCCGGGAACCACACGGCACAAAGTATAACTCCTATATTTTAGTTATTTTACGCTTGTACCGAGTAAGTTAACGACATAATCATAAATCAGCAGAATGTAAATGTAACTTTGAACCGCTGATATCTAATGACTTAATTATACTTGCACAATGGCTTTGTGTACCAACTCCTTAATGCTGACTTTGTTAAAACAACTAATGAGCACATTTTGTTGTTTCAACCGACTACAAGAATTGGGGTATTAATTTTATAGGTATTTTAGTGCAGTGTCGATGTCGCAAAAGGTCACTAACGGATAAGTTTATGAACTTGGAATACTTCTTTTAAGCGATGGGTTAGCAACCTGTCACTATTTGAATCTCAATTCTACCATCAAATTAAATAGCTGAACGTGCTAACCATTTCAGTCTTTTTAAGACTGTTGGCTCTGTCTACCCCGCAAGTGATATAGACTTGACCATATGTATGTGTGGTAAGTATTTTAATAGGTAATTTCGCTGTGGCATAAGATTATTGTATTTTTTGACTAGCTGTTACCTAGCTGGACTTCTTCGAAAATCTCAATACATAAAAGCTGACCCAACAATTTGCCCCATAGAGCCATGAGGGGGGACAATTTTGTATACAAATTGTTAAGTTGGACAAAGCCTTACACATCAGAGAAAATCGCATCAAGTAGTAGCAATATGTAGTTTTCGCGTGATGCGAGTACAAATATACAGATAGATAAACAGACATAAATTAAAAAAATATCTATATAGATCTTCATATCAATTTTATACAAATATATTTCACAGTACAGACATCGGTTTTATTCTTAGTAAAAAAGATATTACTTATTTTAATTTAATTGTCAACTTTATAAAGCTTGTAACAAGGTTTAGGAACTTCGTGCTGTTAAAAGCCTAAAAACACAACAACACACCCTTTTCGTGACTCAGCCATGACCCGGAAGATATAACTGATGGCGCTATGGGTTAGTAGAAGCGTAGCTCAGAAAACAAAGTGGTAATATTTTGAGCGCAAAATATTAAGACTCGGACTTTACTTCAGTCAAGAGTAGGTAATCGAAGCGGACGATCTTGCATAAAGACAGTTATGAAATATGGATGAAGCGAAAGAAGTATGCAGTTATGGCAAATGGTAAGGTATATTTTCTGTTTTTTTTTTTCAAACACAGAATTTCAATTTGAATTGTTCTACGGCTCCATTCGTAAGCCGTCGCGTCGGGTGTATTCGGGCTTCGAAGTAACCACGCATGCTGTCACTGTCGTGTTGTGCGGAGTGAAAAAAGGATAGGAACAAGAAAGAGGAATTTCGAAATTGGCATGATTTTATGTATATAAATAAATTAATATATATATTGATCGCACCGAAGACTCCTACTGGAATTGCCACAGCATAGTACTGCTTCATACAGCCACTCGTTTTCCGTCCAGGCTGTCAAATTGTGGAATTGTTTGCCGCCAGACGTACGTGATAGTAAATCCTTATCAGGTTTTAAGAGGGGAGTGAGAGAACACTACCTGTCGTTGTCGTCGTGATGCATCCACTATTCATTTATATTGTATTTATATTATATTATATTATATTGTATTCATGTATGTTTATTTATTTAATATATTTATTTAATATTTATAACTTTATGATAATATGTTTTAGGTCTATTAATATCAGTAAGTTTATGTAAGTTTATATATTAAATATTAGGTATGTACACAAGCCAATACCTTTCTTTACACTTTCCTGTCGTGGGCCTGCTGGAAGAAATTTCTCTAGAAATAAGTAGTGCCCTTGTACTGAATTTTTCTTTATTTTAAGTTTT
This sequence comes from Amyelois transitella, assembly GCF_032362555.1. NCBI lineage: Eukaryota > Metazoa > Arthropoda > Insecta > Lepidoptera > Pyralidae > Amyelois > Amyelois transitella. The sequence goes on along the minus strand of NC_083512.1, from coordinate 2,578,997 downwards.
TTTTTTCTGCTAATTTTTCTTGTTGTACATAAATATATAAATAAATATATACGGGACAATAACACAGATCGAGTTAGCCTCGAATTAAGTTCAAGACTTGTGTTACGAGATACTAACTCATCGATACTACATTTTATAATAAATACTTATATAGATAAACATCCAAGACCCAGGCCAATCAGAAAAAGTTCTTTTCTCATCACGCCCTGTCCGGGATTCGAACCCGGGACCTCCGGTGTCACAGACAAGCGTACTACCGCTGCGCCACAGAGGCCGTCAAATATATATGTATAACATGCACTCTACTCTTAATAAAACAAATATTTTCAAAATAAGAACAGAACTATTAAAAAAAAGCTAATTTAAAAACAAATATAATTCGTTACAGACCTTGAAAATCCAGCCTTAACATCTAGAATTACAGTTATAACATAATACGATAATATCAGCTCGCGTGAACGTGATTTCCCCGAAATAATTGCGTTCATTATTTATTTCCTACTGAAATTTGAAATAGGTGTGTGTCAACACTCAGCGAATAAATGGCTACTATTGTTCAACTGACTTATTCATGATTTCCAAAGAAAAATAAGATAGTCAAAACAGAAACATGTCTACATTTTCACATTTCAAGCGTAATTAATAATGTAAGTAACATTAGCTTTCAATAAAAATATGTCAAAGAAGAGAGATCATTATTTATTTCAATAACTAAGTAACTACCTTAACAGCCATACTAACAAACATATAGTCACGTCTATACCCTTGCGGGGTAGACAGAGCCAACAGTCTTGATAAGACTGATAGGCCACGTTCAGCTTTTAAGTTTGATGATAGAACTGAGATTGAAATAGTGACAGGTTGCTAGCCCATCGCTTAAAAGAAGAATTCCAAGTTTATAAGCTCCGTTAGTGTAAAAGTGTGTGTGTGTTAAGTGTCGTATTATTATTAAGAGTATTTAAACCGGTACCTTAAAGTTTGTATGAAAAGATTGATGAATGAAAATTTATCAAAAGAGCACGTTAGTTCCGAAACAAGAAAATGCTATCTCTGCTTACCCCTTAGACGGGAAAAAGGGATTATTTATATATTTTATAATACATACAAAATACAAACATTATATTGAAGTCTCTCTCCATGTACTCTGTATTAGAATTTCTGCATTCTCTGATTAACACCAAATTTGTCACAGAACACAGAAATATTCTGCATTCTGTGGAATTAGTCATTCTTTACGTCAATGTTTATCAAATAACCAGCGATTATGTGTTCGTAAACGTTTCACTATTTAATAGTCGCACCCAATAATCTAATGAATGATGGACTGAAAACGACCGAATCCCTCCACCTTTGCGATACGGCAAAAGAAATATAGCTGTTATAAATAACTTTCTGTATTGAACCAACGCCATATGAATCACGTACCGATGTGATAGCTTTTTTTTTTTCGGGAAAATAAACCAAGGATTCGGAAAGGTGTTGACATTGCTTTATAAGATTTAATCTGAATCTTTTGTATTTAATTAATTAATAATATATTTCACATGACATGATTGATAATACGGTTAGTATTTATTTTTGAAAAGACTGAGAGGTCACGTTCGGCTGTAAGGCATAATGATGGAATTGAAATTAAAAAAGTGACATGTTGCTAGCTTGCCTTAGGTCCTGGAATTCCTCTTGTAGGCCAGCATGTGACTGCAAGAGAAATCCCAGGACTTAAGACTGACTGATGGCCCTGTCAACACTCCTGTCTTACATTACATGAGTGTTATTATTGTTGCGTATTTATTTTTAGACATAATAGTGTTTCATGAAACAACTCATTTCTCCATTCATCTAAATAATAAGACAACTTCGGTTAAAAAAATTATACTAATTACATTTATAAACATTGTATTTTCTAAGTTTTACCATAACTGATGCTCTCGCTGCGAGAAAAACTCATCCATTTTTCTTTCCAACCAGTGATAAACGCATTACATTAATCCAAAAAGGCCCGTAGAAGCAGATGGAGCTAACCGTACTGGCCGTTTTTGAGGGTTCAAATTTGTTTTATTTAAATTCAACTCAGCGAAATCCGTAGTAAATGACCACGGTTGCAATTAGCGAGGGCGTAATGCCAGCGGACGGGCCAGGCGGCTTTTTTTTTAATCTCTGTGTGTAAGCAGCCAGGATTTTTCCAGATTGTCGTTGCAAAAAGGATACATGTGTTATAACATGATTGTTTTCAAGTTTTTTTTTTTTTTTGATTCGATTCAATGATATCTATACATTCAAGAATGAAGAGTTTACCTTGTAAAACGTACCTTGGTTTAATAAAAGACGTTACACGCGTTATATTACACACAACTGATTGACTAATATACAGTTATGTAGATATGTGGGTATCTATATAAATAACGATCTTATTCGTCACCATAAGCATCGATTAGCATTGAAACTATAAATATTCATACCACTTTTCATTCGCCTAAATGATCATTATATTAAAAAAATATAGCAGAAAATATTTTTCCCCCTAATTTGAAACATTCCAATAACACTTTGAGGAAGGCATTTGTTTGAATTAAACCTGTTTAAGATTAATTAGCTAGAAAATTAATTGTTATATTTCAGTCTCGAATTAAACTGAAGATAAAAACAAAGTAATGGTCCGTCTTGGTTATTTTCGCAGAAACTGAAATCTAAGCGCGGTAAAAATTAAAACGGTTGCTCACTTTATCAGATATTGTCTTATTAACACAAGATACTTTTTTATAGAAGTGTTAAAACAATGAAATTAATAATACTCTTCCATTACTGAGTGACTGACTGACTCACGGATAGACAACGTACCACCCAAACCCTAAAATAATTATGCAGCCTAAGGGTTCAATAAATACCCTATGTCCTTATCCGTACTACACACTATACGAATGCAAAATTTCATGGATATCGCTTCAGTAGTATTGACGTGAGAGACGAACAAAACCAACACAAGAACACTATCACATTTATAATATTTGTATGGATCAAGTCTGAATATCTTCTTCTCAATGTAAGAAAGCGGACCCCAGGCCCTGAAGCACTATGGTGGAGGGTGCAACTGGGAATGCTCAAAGATGAGAGAGAGAGAGATCTTCTTCTTAAGAAAATTTTACATTAACTGAAACTGCGTTGCAAAATGCAGTGGAGCATTCATTCTCTTCTTGCTCTTAAATTTAAGAGCTAACTCTTTTTGGTGGAGTTAAGTGGAGCGTTAACAAACTGTAACATACCAATATTTTACTCAAGGAATGACGTCTTATAAGACATACATCTTATAAAGTATTGTGAAGGTTTAAGCGGGCAATCCATCAATCTCAATTCTTAGGACAGGCGAGTCAAAAGAATTTTTTGCGCAGTGTAAAAAGGGACATTTCATTATTTCTTTCTTTTTCTTTAAAAAACGTAAAAAAGGTCTTTTGTTTAAATCTGAAAGAAATTTCGAATGTTTTGTTTTTTTTATTGTCATAGGTTAGATAATCGGTTAAAATACCCTTATAATATAAATAGATGTTGATTAAATGTTGTTTATATAACGTGTTATACCTATGTTAAAATTGTGTCATAGCTTCTATGCACTTCTTCTTCTATATTAAACTTTTTAACTTGGGATTCTTCTTGTGGCCAGAGTTGGGCTATTAATCTTTATTCCTTCATTAGGCCAAATAGTTGAACGTGTAATTTCAGTCTTTTCAAGATTGTTGGCTCTACCGATTTGAGTACCGACGCTCTAAAATAATTACATAATCTTAATTTCCACAGTATCCTCATCAAAATAATTGACTTAATTACCTACAGAATCCTTACTTAACATGCAATCAAAGAGATAACTCAATCTTTATACACATCAATAGATATAGCAGGGAATGGGAAGGCCTAGTCGAATGTACCTTGATCAAATTAAGGACGTCCTGGCAAAAGGTCAGGTCAAGATTTCTCGAAACTGGCGAACTTCCCACTCCTAATTTTACATTCACAATATGGGTTTAAATTCCCCTGCAATATCTGCAGATATTAGGAGGAAGTGATTTCAAGTAAAAGCCTTACATTATCTAATCCAGGTCCGTTGCATATGCAACTTTGGGTTCTTCTCCAGAGAGCTGAGTAATTTCATCTCATTTGTTACGGTTAATTTCATCCATAAGAAACCCCCTTAATCCACCTCTGAATCCTGTTCAACATTCTCGAATATCTTTTTGTTCTTTACACAGGTGGCCCTAGGCGAGTTATCTAAAATGAAATAAAAAATGTTTTATCTAGATTTTCTACGTGAAATACAAAAAAAAAAAACTAAAAAAGACAAAGAATCCTTATAAAGTCTAACATCAATTCATCAACCCAAATTCACTCGTCCTGATTCTCGTGAACTTGACCGTTATTAAAAGTTGGGTCACAGTAAAGTGCCCTCTCTGCCCAACTGAATAACAAGGGGCAAACTTTAACAAAGGGACATTTGACTGTGTTTAACCAAAACTTTTTAGCCGGCCGAAACCCTTCTTAGAAAATCATCTTTGATTTGAACATTTATAAGGTTTTATTTTGCATGCAGTTTTTTAAAATTGGCGTATTTGGAATTGGACCGAGTAAAGACTTTTTGTTTATTTATTCGAATACTTTTAATTCGATATTTAAAAAGTGCTCAGTAAAAGGCATTTTGATATGTAAATAATTATAGTGTGACAATGTATACGTATTATATGAAGAAGTAAATAAGTAAAAACTGAATAAAAGGTATTATAATATTTATTTCCATCAATATAAGTATTAGTAGGTATAATTAATTAGTTACATCAATATTCCAATATAGGCATAATGAATATAAGTTTTATATTAAATCAAGGTTATATATTATTGGTCAATTATAACAAAGAAACATAAAAAAAATTGTAAATAGAAAACCTAATTTAAATTCAAACCTTTTCTTAGGTGTAACAAACACTTTGTGGAAACCCCAGCAAAATCGGTACAGCGAAACGCGAGATAATTGCAGGAAAACATACATACATACAGCTAAAACTGAGAATCACCTACTTTTTGAAGTCGGTTAAAGAAGAAAATGGCTATGAACATTGCTTGGAATTTACAAGGCTAGGAAATGACCAAAGCATTTTTATCGAGTATTGAAAACAGCTGTGGCCGACAGCCACGTAGACATGACAATGGAAAATTCTAGATTTAATGTAGTTCTGTCTATTTTCAACCTACTTTTATGTTTGATGAAACGGCAAGCGTGCCAATGACTATTGAGTTATAAACATTATTTTGTCGGCTTACTGATGAACCAAACTTACGGTAAGGAAAAACGTTGTGTGTTTCCCAATAAAAATAAAGAATAGAACCACTCCATCTCGTTCCCACGGATGTCGTAAAAGGCTACTAAGGGATAGGTTTATAAACTTGGGATTCTTCGTTTAGGCGATGGGCTAGCAACCTGTCACTATTTGAATCTCAATTCTATCATCAAGCCAAAAAGCTGAACGTGGCCTATCAGTCTTTTTAAGACTGTCAGCTCTGTCTTCCCCTACTAAAATCAAACAAATAATAAACTGGTTAAAAACCATGTATGTATGTATGTAAAAACATTGTCGACGGCCTCTGTGGCGCAGCGGCAGTACGCTTGTTTGTGACATCGGAGGTCCCGGGTTCGAATCCTGGCCAGGGCATGATGAGAAAAGAACTTTTTCTGATTGGCTTGGGTCTTGGATGTTTATCTATATAAGTATTTATTATAAAATATAGTATCGTTGAGTTAGTATCTCGTGACACAAGTCTCGAACTTACTTCGAGGCTAACTCAATCAGTGTAATCTGTCCCGTATATATTTATTTTATATATTTTATTTACATTGTGAGGAAAACTGCAAATTCAGGCAATTGCAAAGGTTCCGGAAGTCAGATATGAGAGTCGCTGCATGCAAAAATCTGACTCAGCCAATCCAGGATATGGATCCTGGATTGGCTGAGTCAGATTTGACCATAGGATCAACGGCGTACCGCTGGGCTTCTCTCCAGAGTAGTGTGGATGCAACCGGGGGCTGAACCGCAGGGGGAGAAGACATATGTGAAGAATGTGTTGATGTGTTATTATAAATATTCAGCTCGGAATCATTTTGATTCATATATTTACCTAAATGCAAGAATATAGAGTTTCTACAATGATTAAATATAAATAAGGAATTTATAAGGCAGAGCTAACTGTAAAAGTGAGATAGGGCAAAATTCGAATGTCTTGAAAATGAGAGATGTAAGGAGTACCCGTAATGTATACTAATATTATAAAGCACTTCAGTGTTTGTTTGTATGAACGCGCTAATCTCAGGAACTTCTGGTTCGAATTGAAAAATTGTTGTGTTGAATAGACCATTTATCGAGGAAGGCTTTAGGCGATATAATATCACGCTGCAACTTTTAGGAGGGCTTGAGGGCCAATGAAGCCCAAAAAAAACTATTCCACGCGGACGAAGACGCGGGCACAGCCAGTCGTCGAATATGCATGAAAAGAGTAATGAGTGTAGAAGAAGCGGGAGAGGTCTACAAGGATCGTAGCAAGTGGAATTCCATAGTCTCTGCCTACTCCAATTGGAAACAGTGATGGTATATATGTATGTACTAGAGGCCGCCCGCGACTTCGTCCGCATGGAAACCCTATCAATCCCGCGGGAACTCTGGGATAAAAAGTAGCCTATGTGTTATTCTGGGTCTTCAGCTACCTACATACCAAATTTCATGGTAATCGGTTCAGTAGTTTTTGCGTGAAAGAGTAACAAACATCCATACATCCATACAAACTTTCGCCTTTATAATAGTAGTAGGATGTACAATGATAAAAAGGGCCGTTGAAAATGTTCTAAAGTATGAATTCTTCCACTTTCATTTTCCAGTCTTACAGTGAAAAGACAAAACACAACCGCGGCCAAGATACTCAGAATAAGGACAAATGAGAGGTCGAAATTACCCACTACTAATTGCCTGCCCATTTTACTCGCACATTTTTCCTTCCTCGTAACAGAGAGTGGTACAGAGAGAAAGCTATTTGAGTATTTATTTTACTTATTTTATATTGGTTTGGGGCAAAAAAGGAACACTTTTTTAGGAAGTATTCGGGATTTATAAGGTGTGGAAATCAACAGTTTTGGTGGTAAGTAGAATTTTCACATAAGTAGTATTAAGGCATGTGAGCCAGTGAACTTAAAACTGTTATGAGTGACAAAAAAATAGTGAAATCGTACTATTATTATATATTTTTGTATGTTTTTTTTTTATAGATATTTGCACCTATTATAATTCCATCCAGTAAACCGATAATTTGTTTTTTAAGAAATTTGGCAGGACCTAAGAATCGACAGTAAAATTTTCATGGGGATGGAATTTTTTCAAGTCATGAATGATAAGCAATAAAAAAATTATATATATATTATTGCTTTCCAACGGCAATAAAGAAATATAGTTTATGTTGACTTCAATTTTTGATTAATATTGACGGAGACATTAAGACTATTAGGTATGCTTTCGTCTTATAAATGTATATTTTTTTTATATTATTTTATTTCCGCACTTTTAGTGTTTTGTGTTCATGAACTGAGCAATTTAATCCTCCTTTCACGATTGCTCGAGTTTCAGTATAAATACGACACTGGTATTATGTCAGGTGTATTTTTCTTGTCAGGAATATTACTGTCGGTGAGTGGTAATTAGGCAGCAGAAAATTGGTAATGATCAGTTTTCACACACAGAAAACTGAATCCTAATTCGAAGAATAGATTAAACCTATTACTTTCTCTGTGAAAAGTTGACTGGATCATATCTTCAGCTAAATAATAGATATCAAAATAATTACGATTAGAAAAATAATAGGACCACTCCATCAATTTCCCATGGATCTCGTAAAAGGCCACTATGTAATGCGATGGGCTAGGCTCTATCATTTACCCAAACAGCTGAACGTGGCCTTTTGGTCTTTTAGAGACTCTTGGCTCTGTCTACCCCGCAAGGCATAAAGACATGATTATATGTATGTATATATAAAAATGGATTTTGGATCAAGCTATGTTGAAAGAAAGATCTAGTATTTAACAGACTGCATTTAAACTCATATTCAAAAAATATGTAGGTAGGTACGTATTACTAAAATCAAACAAATAATAAACTGCTTAACCTTTCCCCGAGCAAATGGATAAATACAAATTTATTTACGACACCATCTTTCTCAGCTATTACGAGGCTATAACTTTCAGTTTCACCTACATTAACCTTGGAAGATACAAAGGCGAGGCGTCGTTTATCTAAGCATCTAACTCATACAAGTGTTGGCGTCAAATCTTGCAAATTGTCGCTCATTTTGCTTAAAGAACAAGTTGGCAGCCCGCGGAGTTAAACGCTTAAAGAACAGAAGATTCAATTACGGGATGGGCTTATAAACTTGGGATTCTTCTTTTAGGCCATGGGCTAGCGATCTGTCACTATTTGAATCTCAATTCTATCATAAAGCCACACAGCTGAACTTTTGATCTTTTCGAGACTTTTGGCTCTATCTACCCTACAATAGATTTAAACGAGATTATATTTATGCATGAAAAAAGTGTTTAAGTAAAAAAGAAAAATATCTGAACCTTCACATGAACGTAGTCGCCCGCGGCTAAGAAACATCACTCTGCCATTCACCTTCACTAGAAACAAATTGTCAGTCCATACAAAAAATATAAAAGATCGATAACAAAATATGATTCTTTGATCCTCCATATAAAGAACTAGCTTTCCGCCCGCGGCTTCGCCCACGTGTAATTCGGTTATATATAGCGTTTTTTAATGATCTCGACAGGGCTTTTTCTTCCACAGGCTGAAATCTTGTTACAACTGGAATTAAATATAGCCTGTGTTACTCAGGGATGATGTAGCTTTCTAATGGTGAATGTTTGAAATCGATTCAGTAGTTTCGGAGTTTATCGATTACATGTGTAAACAAACAAACATATAAAAAAATAGATTGTTCCTCTTTATAATATTAGTATACATACAAATCTATATAGAAAAAGTAAAGCGAGACAAAATCATCGTCTCAAAAGAAAAAAAAAACAGGATTTATAGGACGAAGAGGCCTTACAGGATTTCCTTGTAAACAATATTTTTCATAGAAACATTCAAACATGGTAAATAGGGTAAAATAGGGATTTAAAGGCATGATGTTATTAATGTTATGCATGTATGTACATAATTATGTATGTTAAAGAGACGACTGAAAGTTGTCATACAAAGTCTTTTTTTTTAAGGATGGGAAATCATCAAATGACCTCTCCCGCTCTGGGTGGAACGGAAGGGAGTGTCAGACTTTTACTGACTAAAACCCACCTCGTTCCTTCAGTTGCCCTTTGCGTTCCGGGGCCACGGTATCTCGTTAGAACTTTCCCGCAGCCCCGGCTCAGTTTATCCCGTTTCCCCCCCTTGGGGGTTGACATTTCAAAAATCCCTTCTTAGTGCTCACTTATGTTACTAAAGGAACCTCTGTTCAAAATCTCAGACCTCTATACCGAGCGGTTTCGGCTGTGCGTTAATAAATCAGTCACCCAATCGCACCCCCTAAATCACGATTGGAGGGTAGTTTGAAAAAACTTATAATGTCAAACATATTTACTTGCCTATGTACGTGTTCATGCCAAGTTTCAAGTTTATAAACCCAAGGAATAAGATTTTTCATAGAAACGTTTTTACCCCTTTTCCCCCCCTTGGGGGTTGAATTTCCAAAAATCCTTTCTTAGTGCTCCCCTACATATCCCAAGGAACCTACATTCCAAATTTCAGCTGTCTACGACCAGTAGTTTCGACTGTGCGTTGTCTGTCAGTCAGTCACTCAGTAACGGAAAAGTTTTATATATATAGATTGACAGGTTTGTTCAAACCCTGTCACGCTGTCACTCAGGGTTGTCTAAATACCTGTGGAGTATCGCTTTCAGGCTTCGCGATATAGCTTCAGGAGAATCTCCGTACGATATTGGCGTTTAAAATTACACCCAATGTTCTCGTAAAGATAAATTGCAGTGCAGTGCAACTACACCGACACGACCTTGTTTTGAAGTATCCGGGATATATTAGGTGTGGAAATCAATAGTTTTGGTGAGGTAGGTAAGTAGAAGTTTCACATAAGAAGTATAAAGGCATGCGGAGTCAGTGAACTTAAAACTAAGGATGCCTTTGAGTGGTGAAAGATGAATGTTATGACGGCCTCTGTGGCTCAGCGGTAGTACGCTTGTCTGTGACACCGGAGGTCCCGGGTTCGAATCCCGGTCAAGGCATGATGAGAAAAGAACTTTTTCTGATTGTCCTGGGTCTTGGATGTTTATCTATATAAGTATTTATCATAAAATATAGTATCGTTGAGTTAGTATCTCGTAACACAAGTTTCGAACTTACTTCGAGGCTAACTCAATCAGTGTAATTTGTCCCGTATATATTTATTTATTTATTTATTTATTTATGTTAAAAAAAAACTAACGAAAAAAATAGTGAAATGAAATAATAAATAAAACGAAGTGTACGAGTAGCGCAGTCGATGCGTGTGGCGCAAAAAGGCACAGGTTCGAGTCCCACCTCGGCCATGTACCAATGACTATTTTCGAAGTTATGTACATTAGTTTTATTACTAACCGATGCTCTCACGGTGAGAGAAAACATCGTGAGGAAACCTGCACATGCAACTGGATGTGTAACCATGATCGATCCAATACGGGTTAAGTTTCCCTACAAAGGTTTCGGAGATAAGACGGGAGTCGCTTCGTGTAAAAATCTGACTCGCCCAATCCAAGGACCATGGTTAAAGGTATACCCCTCTCCAGAGTGGTGATGATGCAACCGGGACTAAGGCCAGGAGGAAGATGAAGTCTCTTGTGAGTACCTAGGACACTATCCTACTACCATCCATTGTTTTGCCAACCTTCCTGTTATTGTCCCATGAGAGGAGTATGCTTCTTTCGCCTTTTCTGCCTACAAAATCTTCTTGATGTCCATTAATTTCTTGTATTATTCTCAACTACCCATACAAGAACAAGCAAAAAACTATAACAATCTGTCGAGCATAATTTTGCTTTTCACAAATTTTGGTTTAGGTATTTTTGGCATCGCCTAATACCAAACTGAAGCCAATTTGATTTCCATATTGTGCGCAAAGGTTTTCCACTGGTAATCGTAGAAAAATCGTAAAAGTAATCGATCACTATAGTAAAATAAAAAATTAATGATAACGTGACGACCCCATCTTCCCCTGGCCTCTCAAAAAACCGGGGTGTAGGTAGGTATAGACCCGTGAAATCCAAGAGGAGAAAAATAATAATAAAATAATTATTAATAGTAAAATAATTAGTTATTATTTTACTATAGTGACCGATAACAAAATTTGTGTTAAACTTCGAAATTAATAAAACAGGTGTTAATTCTTTTTCTTTGTACAACGAGAAATGACCTAACAATATAACGACCTGCTAGCCATAATTTTTACCAAGTAAATTAAAACTCACTCCTGAAAATATTGCTGACTTAATCTAGTTCGGTGTGACTAAATCCCCAAGGTGTATGGCCAGCGGAGTTGGCACGGGGCCCAATGGAGCGTCGGTTACCCGAATATCAGGGCGCGCCGCAAGATGCCCTCAATGCGAAGATGCTATCTTTTTATGAGCGCCTAGTACTTTTTGTAGTATATTAAGGCATGATTGTAATACAAATACATGAACTATTTTTTCTATTAGTTATTTAGGTAATTAAAAATTCAGCTTATTATTCATTTAATTAAGCAATTCTCTCCGACTTTTGTTCGAAATATTTGCTTGTAAATGAGTGCTCTAAGATGCTACTAATGCCTTACTAAATAATCTAAGCTTCAATGCGAAGATGCCTATCTTTTTATGAGCGCCTAGTCCTTTTTTTATATTAAGGCTTGATTGTTATAATTTAGGTGTCGTGTGGTGTCCGGATGCCGTAAAAGGCGTCTAAAGGGTAGGCTTATAAAATAAGAGCTCCTCCCAAAGGCGATGCGCTAGCAACCTATCACTATTTGAATCTTAATTCCATCATGTATATTAATAGATATATTTATATTTCTTGCATTTGATGTTATATATTGCAGTCCGATAAAGTCATCTTATTGTCGATTTGTTGCTTCTTTCTTTCTTCATTTGCATAGTTCATTTGGTTTTAAAGATTTATAGACTTAAAGACTACTAAAAATATCATGAACAAATAACTAGTTTTTAGAGATATCTAGAGTTATTAATGCCTGCCTACCAATCCAGGAAAAAGGGGTGATTTTATGAACGTACGTACATATATGTATGTAAATATTACCAGAGTACGCCTTCGGCTCCACCCGCGTAAATCTCAAAATCACGTAACTTCTATTCTCGTAGGAATTTTGAGAAATCCTCTTTTATGCTCTATTTTACTCCCCAGACAACCTACATGCCGAATTTCAGCTTCGTTAGTTTCGGCTGTACGTTGTTTTTCAGTAAATATTTTTTAATTTTCGCAATTCACAATGACATCTTGTGACAACGGTCAGTGCAACCCGGTCGAAACGTTAGGAAAAAACGGTATGTACCTACGCGTTAATTCCCGTTTGTAAACATAAATAAGTCAGTCAGTCACTTAATAACAGAAGAGTTATCTTATATATAAAATTCTCGTGTCACAATATTCGTTCCCGTACTCCTACGAAACGGCTTGAACGATTCTCATGAAATTTTGTGAGCATATTTAGTAGGTTTGAGAATCGGCCAACATCTATTTTTCATACCCCTTAGTGATGAAGGTTGTACACCCTTAACAGTTTTTTTTTACTAGATATTACTTAAAAATTACTTATAAAAAAACTTAAAAATATGGCAAAACAACGTTTGCCGGGACATCTAGTATATATAATATAAACATTTATTATTACAATGTTTAAGCAGTATCGACAGTAAAGTTGGCAAAAAGCCCAAGATGAATCAGAACATGCCTAGACTAGACGCCCTGATTTCAATAATAACTGTCTTTTTATGACCAGTGCTAGCTCACAATACTGGTGGGAATAAAATTATTGCAACGCTTGGTTCAAGTCTTGTTAAAGAAAATAATAAAATGATTTATTTGTTGTTACTTTTTACATACATACATAAAATCACGCCTCTTTCCCGGAGGGGTAGGCAGAGATTACCTCTTTCCACTTGCCACGATCTCTGCATACTTCCTTCGCTTCATCCACATTCATAACTCTCTTCATACAAGCTCATTGTTACTTTTTACTAGTGGAAAAATGAAGACTCTGCCTACCCCTCCGGGAAAGAGGCGTGATTTTATGTATGTATGTACTTTTTACATACATACATAAAATCACTTTGTGGCCTCTCAAGACGTGTGATGGTGTCTTATGTATATATATTTTTCTTATGTAGGTTTTTTTTTTGCAATACTTTAATAGATGTATACAAGTAAAAATGTAATTAAGAGAAAATTTATTTGGGAAAGAAAACGGCAGGACCCTAATTACGTACTATGAATACTTGAGTGTATACAGAAGTTATAAACTTAAAATTATAGAGCATTAATAAATACATACTAGTTTTCTGCGGGACTAGCATGACACGCGCGACATTGGTTCTAACGCGCGATAAACTATCGCTGTCCCGTTTTACGTCATTACAAAAAGCGAAACAGCGATAGTTTTTGCTAGCCCCGAACTTTGGTACCACTATGCTTTCTTAAGACAAAGATTTTCGAATAATACGTACGGTGATGTAGGAGTTCTTCTGTTAGTAAAATTAAAAAAAAATAGACTATTTTACATAAGAATTACCCTTGGCTTTAAATTTTCTCAAAGGAACAGTACTGATGGATAACATAGATATTGAAAGCTAAAGTCATAGCCTATAGAATGTCCCTTTGACGAGGGTACGACGTTTCAGCCAATTATACACAGTTCACACCTGCTGTGTCAGGTTTGATAGTATCAAAAAAGTTAGATGCATACATACATAATTACGAACTTATATGTACATATACATATATGTAACTGAAATGCCACGTTTAGCTGTATTGATTAACGATGGAATGGACAAAGTTAGATAATGTTCATTATTCATCATCATCTTCACCACTTTGGGGTGTAGTCCAGGGTGCATCTGTGACCACAATTCTGGATTGGATTGGATTAGTCAGATTTTTACTCGAAGCGACTTCCGTCAGACCTCCGCAAACTTTGCATGAACCTTACTCGTATAGTATGATGGTTATACATCTAGCTGTCTAGAGGTGCAGGTTTCCTTATATTTTCCCTTATCGTACGTGCTTCGGTAAGTACTCAAACTAATGTCTGTACCTCCACGTACATCTTATTTTTTCGCCTACCAACGCATTTCTATACATATATCTCAATCTAAACTAATATTATAAATTCGAAAGTAAGTTCATTTGTTTGTTTGTTGTTTCTTCACGTACATACATACATATAGTCACGTCTTTATCTCTTGCGGGATAGACAGAGCCAACAGTCTTGAAAAGACTGATAGGCCACGTTCAGCTGTTAGGCTCAATGATAGAACTGAGATTCAAATAGTGGCAGGTTGCAAGCCTGCCGCCTAAAAAAAGAATCACAAATTTATAAGCCTCCCTTAGTCGCCTTTTACGACATCGATGGGAAAGAGATGGAGTGGTCCTATTCTTTTTAATATTGGTGCCGGGAACCATACACCACTAATTCAATTCACAAGAAGCTATAAGACTTCGTAATATTTAAATATATATAGAAAAATAAAATTTAAATTAATTACATACAATAAATAGGATGGATGCACATAGTAACCGCAGTCAACGGACGCTAGTTAAGCTATAGGATCCCTCAGGACATCTTACTGGCTAGGGACCAACTACGAATTTAATTAGAACAAAACTAGGTCAAACTATATTCAATCCTATGCATTGTTGCGCAGATTTCATTATTCAGTGCAGAGTGTAGTTCAAATTAATATGTGATAAAACTAAATGAGGAATTGTTATTTTAGAGTGTGTGTAAGATGTAGCAACTACATGTAACAATATCCTTGCAGAATTAGAATTGGGAATTATTATTCTTTTTACTAATGAATAAATAAATAGATTTATTTAATACTTAAAAGAACAGGACCACTCCATTTCTATTCTATGGATTTCGTAAGAAGCGACTAAGGGATAGGCTTATAAACTTAAGACTTTTCTTTTAGGCGATGGTATAGCAACCTGTCATAATTTGAATCTCAATTCTTATCATTAAGCCAAACAGCTGAACGTGGCCTTTCAGTCTTTTCAAGACTGTTGGATCTGTCTACCCCGCAAGGGATATAGACGTGACTACATGTATATACCGATAACTAATTAGTAAGACTATGGAAAATACCAAAACAATTACGGCTTCAACAATAATCAGGGATTCTACAAAAATCCAGTACGAAGCTGTTAAAGTCGAGATATTTGCAGATAACCGTTGCTCTCTGGGCAACGATATCAAGTTATAATTGACACGAGCCTATTTACTTCATTGCATAATGTAATAAGGTTATCAATAAACGAACATCAATTAGGGATTCTAGAAATAGCGGCAGGAACCTGTAGGTATGCGTATCTAGGTAACATTCAGATGGAAAATGTTCTAGAATCACTCGACCTGATTCTTAAAAAGATGTATTATTTCAAATCAGCCTTCGTAGTATTGCTGTGTCGCTTTTTATACACACACATTTAGTCATGTCTACATCTCTCGTGGGGTAGACAGAGCCGACACTCTTGAAAAGACTGAAAGGCCACGTTCAACTGTATGTCTTCATCATGTAAATGACATTCAAAAAGTGACACGTTTCAAGCCCATCGCCTACAAGAGGAACCCCAAGTTTATAAGTCTATCCCTTAGTCGCCTATTACGGCATACATAAGAAAGATATGGATGGATTCTATCCTAAAGTGCCTGTAAAAGTACGAATCAGGTAATTATTGTTAATGTTTCGTGATAATTAACTCTTTATGTCTACTATAACTAGTTGGTACGGCCGCGCCTCCTTTAAAAGCGCTTTGAAAGAGGTTGTAACTTTAATTGTTATTAATGTTTTACGTCAATAGATGATAGCTTGAAGGGTCAAACGTAAAAATGTCATGTTAAAAAGTTAAGAAACTGAAAAATCGTAAGGAAATTTGTTATGCCTGCTAGCAACGAAGTTTCAATGAGTTTGGGTCAGTTTTCGCTATTAATACAGTCACAGAGCTAGGACATCAGTCGCCAATTTTCAAATTTTATTTTATTTCCTCTTTTTTGTGGTCAGGGGCAGACTTCTTCCTGAAAATAATCTTTAAAAAAAGTTACATCGTATCCAAGTACTTATAATAATCTGCTTAATAATAGCAACGTGGAGTTGACTTCATCTTTATCCATATAAGCACTTTTAATAAATGAGAAAAATCCTCCTAAAAATAAAGCATGTAAAGAACCTTAAGCGTCTTGCGTTCTTGTTCAAAAAAAGGCAATTTTAAATAAAACATCTCATATTTCAACGAGGTCAGTGAAATGTGTGAAAATGTAATTTCACCCGCGACCCTGGGAGACGCCCGCACCAGGTAATAATGATGGGCGGGTAAAGAGAATTTCTTTTTCATCTTGACTTTCTTTTTTTCAATTAAATTCCTTTGCGAAATCTCGAGTTTAAATATATGGGAACGGAAATCCTATGGCTTTCTTGATACAGTTTTTATATGGTCGGAATGATAATTTGCTGCATTTTTTTCCCGTTTCTTGATTTTTGGTTGACACGAGTGATCAATTAAAAAATAATAACAAAGATGAAAAGGTAGGTAGGTCTCGACCAAAGAATTAACACAAAATTATAAATAGGTACATATTATTTGGTTGATTCGTAAAATTTTACCGGAAAAAAGTTAAAATTTATTAAAAATAATTTTCATTGGTAAATAAATGAAGTTACAATAATAAGTCGTAGCTTGTATATAATAATAAATTACATTCTCATTTTATTTCATACTAGCTTCCCCCCGCGACTCCGTCCGCGCGGATGTCGGTCCTCGCGTGGATGGTTTATTTCTCCATTTTGAGTAACTCTGACAATGACATCTTATAAATATCTATTGGACCCAATTGGGTAGGCCTATAATAATTAAGGAGCCCTTTATTGAGCTACTGCTGTTGAGTTCGCGTTCTGTAGTAAGTAGTCCGGTCAATTTAGACCAAAAAATAAGAATGAAGCTACATTAATTCCCATCAAGCTGAAAATGAGTATAATTGTTTAAAACACAATCAAAAGCATTATTTCAAAATTCCCCATGATTCCGGTTTAAGGAAAAAAAGATAAGTATTTTCGGAAAATTACCTCAGACATTAATGTTAAAATAAACGCGCTAATAGTACACTACCTCAGAGGTGGCGTAGAAACGTGTGCATATTATGATACTTGCAACTTTTTGCATCGTTATATCTCAGAAACAGTAGCTTTATTGAAAAAAATATTGATACCTTTTTTATAGATAACTTTATGATCTACAATTTATGTCTGAGGTAATTTTCCGTTTGACCTTGGGTAATTTTTGAAGTAACCTTGAGGTAACCTTTGACCTTGGGTATTTTTTTTCCTTAAACAGGATTCATGGGGAATTGTGAAATAATGCTTTTGATTGTGTTTTAACCAATTATACTCATTTTCAGCTTGATGGGAATTAATGTAGCTTCGAATGTCTAGATTGACCGGACTAAAGTATTTTTTTCATAGTAATTAGTAGCGGCCCGCGTGTGCCGCTAACGGTTTAAGCTAAATCCGACTTTCGGCGCTACAGGTTACGGCGCTGAAACCACTGCAGGTAACGTAACGTGTGTTCGCGGTTCTACAGAACAAATTACTGAAAAATTATGATTTTTTTTCTTCGTATTTTTTTCAGGATAAAAAGTATCCTATTTTATGCCCAGGATAATAAGGTATAATTATACCAAGTTTCATCAAAATCGAACCGTTAGTTTTCACGTGATGCCTGAACATACAGACAGACAGACAAAAATTTTTTTAATCACATATTTGTGTTTTGTATCGATCCAGTAACACCCCCTGCTATTTATTTTTTCAATATTTTCAATGTACAGAATTGACCCTTCTACAGATTTATTATATGTATAGATTCCGAATTTCCTTATATCCCATTTCTTAAATTAAAACCCAGTTTCATTCACAAATACAAATAAAAAAAATATACATTTAATTTTTTCTTGAGGATAATGGAGAGTGTGGATGGAAAGGTAGTGGAGTGGAAAAGCCTAGAAGAACGTACCTTGATCAAACTAAGGACCTCCTGGCAAAAAGTCAGGTCGAGAGTACCCGAAACCGCCGAGCTTCCATGAAGAGAGTTATGAATGTGGATGAAGCGAAAGAAGTATGCATAGATCGTGGTAAGAGGAAAGACGTAGTATCTGCCTTCCACTCCGGGAAATGGCGTGATTTTATTTATATGTGTATGTTACATCATTACATCATGTTCCACGATAAAATTTTTATGAAGCATAATATCAGCAACCGAAAGCTATCACGTAGTTCCTACGTAAAGTCCTGTTTGAACTTTTACGCCGGATATTACACAGGAGATTGCAAATGTCCTAAAATCCTCAAAACCTGGATAGAAGTCAGACACCAATATATTTTGGAATCATTTTCTGTTACTGCTACATTTTGCGGTAGGAATATTCTTATTCATAAAATAAACACAGAATCAAATTAAGCAATTTTTATTATAATATTCTAATAATACTTAACATAAGTACTACATACAATCCCTTGCGGGGTAGGCAGAGACACAAGGCTTGAAAATTAAGAAGAATTAAGTTTACTTAAAATACAGTTCATATTTTACACATACCAGTAATATTTTAAAATATATCACAATAATAATTATCATTTAAAAACTGCTTTATACGTTTCATGTTTGTAGGAACTTTCACATAATGATATTACATTTTTTTAAATGAAAATTATTTTTTTTAATATTTCCTACCCATATTTTTGGAACGCAATATTTATTCCACGAAGCTTTTCGTGTATTTATTCTTCCAGAAACGGTTTGAACATATTACGTATTTATATTACGTAAATCTCAATTTATACACTGACAGAATTTACAGAAACTATACACACTAATAATAAAAACAAAAGATTTGTATTTATGCACGTTTGTTAAAAAAATCTCAAAAACTACTGAACTGATTTTGATCAAATTTTGTACACAGATGGAATATTAAGAAATAAAATAGTCTATAATTCCTACGGAAGCGAAGTCTTGTGCAAGCTTTTAAACTTATCATTAAGAAATTGTAGTATTGACTATGATAACTTCGACAAAGTATCTAAAGAACAAGAATCATTAATGGTTTAAGAAAAAAAAATTAAGAAACCAATAATAACTTTATCTTTCTTAAACTCTAAACATATATCACAATTCCAATTTTAAAAAAGAAGTAAAAAAAATACAATAGTAGCAGTGAAAGTAATATAGAACACAATGTATGATGTTCTAATAATGTAAACTTAAGTTAGTTCAGCACGGTACATAAATGTAAGTCAATGTTCTAATCACTACAAAGTATAAAGCAAAGTCGCTTCTCGCGTCTGTCCCTATGACTGTATATATGTATGCTTAATCTATTAAACTACATTACGGAATTTGATGCAGTTTTTTTAATAGATAGAGTGATTCAAGTGGAAAGTTTATATGTGTGAAGCCGGGGCGGGTCGCTAGTATATTTATAAGATTACAGTGTCAATCTCTTAAACCACCATCTTTTTCACTGTATGGCTAACCGGTCTACGTAGCCCAAGGTTCGAATTCTGCTGATGCCACCATCAGGAGCCATGGTTACTCTGACATGGGTCACCACTTCGGAGTCGCAGTCAAACCAGTGTTCTTTATCGGCTGACATCTGCCAGAAGAAAAGACTATTAGATGAATTATAAAAGACTTGTGCCGTGTGATTTTCGGCAATTAAGAAAACTGCCTCTTTTTCCATGGATATCGTTGAAGGGGACTAAGAGAAAGGGTAATAAACATGGGATTGTGGACCTCTTTTAAGTTAGCAAATCTCAATTCCTAAATTAGGTTAGGCAATCTCAATTCCATTATTAAGCCATACAACTGAACGTGCATGGCCTTTCAGTCTTTGCAAGATCAGTGGATCTGTTTAACCCGCAAGGGTAACAGATGCGAGTATATGTAGGTATGTATGTTTGGCAATATTCAAAACATCTTACAATTTTAAAGGGAAATAGCTAACTGTTACATAAAATGGTCTGGTTCTCACCTTACTGGGTTTCAATATTTTGTGCCACGTCGGTTCATCTTCTGCACACCAATTATCTTTGTCCAAATAAGCGCCTTCAATTTTGACGGAGTCCGGAAAATTCCCTTTGAAATGGGCTGTGTCAATGCATATCTTTGATATTTTTCCGGGAAAGCCCAATTTGAAGACGGCCCACTCCTGACCTGAGATATACATACATACAAACATTATTCTATTTATAAATAATATAGATATCAGCCGCGACAAAATTCGAATCTTTGAATGCCTTATTTCTAAGATCAGTAACGGATATTACATAAAAAGGAAACATGGATGATTCAATTAATAACACTCAGAGAATTATGTCGTGACAAAATTTGACTAGGCACTTAGCACAATTTAGGATCTAGAATAATAGGATCAGCCAAAACACTATTGAACTATTATATAGAAGAAAAAGGTTTTCAAGTACCTGGCACTCTTAAAGTCCCATCATCGTTCACCTCAATAACGTTGGGTCTGTCGAGTCTCCTCGCAGTCTCCCAGCCATCAGACATGACGCAACTCTTGCTGGGCTTGATCATGTTCTTCGGGTGGCCGTAGTGGGCGTTGGAGTAACCTTCAATGATTTAAAGAGAGAATATTTGAGGAATTCTTAGTAAGAGACAAGTTGATTGAAGTGTTGATTACTTCCAGAACTTTGAAAGAAGCGGGAAGGAATTTGTATAATAATAAGTGCCTTGCACATTTTGTGTAATTTATACATACATATAACTACGTCTATATCCCTTTCGGAGTAGACAGAGCCAACAGTCTTGAAAGGACTGAAAGGCCACGTTCAGCTGTGTGGCTTAATTCAAATAGTGACATGTTGCTAGCTCATTGCATACAATAAAAATAACCAAGTTTGTTTGCCTTTCCATTTAAGATATCCATGGAGAAATAGAGTGGTCTTATTGTAAAGTGACATGAACCACACTTATAAATAGAAATTAAATTTACAGGTAAATTGAATTTACAATTGTTAGGTGGTGTTGAAGCCTACTTTTAATTAATAATATATTTGTACCAGTAGACTTCGTTCTTTCATACCAATTTCAATATAATTTATCTAAGTTGGGCCAAACATAAACTTAAGTCTATGCTTTTTTTTTGTCATTTGATTTCTATAAAAATCACTAGATGTAAATTATAAAGGTACCATGAATTTTAACTAAAGCACATCGGAGCTTACAGCGTAGGGGCTTAATTAAAAGCTAATGAAAGCCCCATGGAACGTACAATAATGATAATGAATGGGATACCTTTATGAGGTAACGTCGATGCTTTGGTCGGCGGGTATTGGAAACGTGAGCATTTAATTAAATATGGAACTTAGCCTTTTGGCTAATTGGTCATTGTGATTGGCAAATATTTTGATGTTTATCTGTTGTTTGCTTAACACATTTAATGAATTTTAACAATTTTGTAAACCAATTCGAGTTATTGTCATAAACGTTGTCTTTTTATCCCATAGAAAAAATTCAATTTTTTTTTTCTAAGAATTTTTTATTTTACTTGCAATTTCGAAAAGAATATTGCAAGTATAAGTAACTTGGTCCTGTTACCAGTTATTGATTTAAGATTTAAACAAATTATGGGATAAATATGCTAGTAACATAATTATTTTATTATGTTGAATGAAATAATTATAAACAAACGAAAAAAAAAATTCTATCATAAATGGAGAAATGGAGATACCTATGTACTTCTTCGTCTTTGTTTTTAAATGCGGAAAAAGACTAACATAAAAAATAAGTATGTTAAAAATCTATGTGACTTTACTAACCTTGGCATGTACCACCACTGAGCATTGAAACTAGGTCAATGATTTGATTGTGACGAGGCATTTCAGGTTTGGCTTCTCCATACACTCTGAACCTTGCTATTCCACCGTCAGGGTAGATGTTTATCCGTAAATGGGTCCATGTCTCGTCACTTACAACCTATAAAAAAATATACATACATAATACATAAAGTCACGTCTATATTCCTTACGGGGTAGACAAAGCCAATAGTCCCGAAAAGACTGAATGGCCACATTCAGCTGCTCGGTTTAATGATGAAATTGAGATCCAAATAGTGACAGGTTGCTAGCCCATCGCCTAAAAAAAGAATCACAAGTATGTAAGCCTATCCCTTAGTCGCCTTCTACGACAGCCATGGGAAAGAAATGGAGTGGTCCTATTCTTTTTTGTATTGGTGCCGGGAACCACACGACATTATAAAAAATTATAATAAAAATTAAGGTTCTATTATTTCATGTTAAATTATAGAGCCTTAGTAAAACGTTGAGATGTGTACCAAAGGTACGCTTTATAACCCTAACTTCTGTACAGTCGAGGGCGAAAAGCATGAATAAGTTATGTCGTTGGTTTTTAACAAAATAAGATTGGATTATCTGTCACCAACTGTAAATAAATTGCAGAATAAGTCATTCATTTATGGTAATGAATACATTGCGATGCAACGTTCATAGCCAGACAAACAATAACTTGAAATTTTCTTGAAATTTTGTACACACGTACATAATAAGGAGTACTGAGAAGAACATTATGAAAATTTCATATCGGAAAAAGTAGTCGCTGTGGAATTTCTAATATACGACAATACGAGCTAAAACCCATATTTACCATATCAGTCTTTTCAAGACTGTTGGCTCTATCTACCCCACAAGGGATATAGATGTGACCATATGTATGTATGTACCCATATTTACCTTTTGATAGTTGAACCTGGTGTCTTCATACCCTGGTCGAAGAGGAGTCATAGGAACTATTTCATCCCATTTATCTGAGTTCAGATGTCCTATCTTCTCAAGATTGTATTCGGAGCAGGCCGTACCCATTTGAGGCTTTCTCTCCGGTATAAGTGCTTCCTCTGAAATTTTAATATGTCCATCAGTTCTGGATTTTTCATGTACAATGTAGATTTGAAATTTTAGGAGATGTGTTAGCGAAATAATAACATATACTCTACTGTTCTTAAATAATACAGGTATTAAACGCGTGAGTAACGTACCTTTGTTTATTTTATTATTTTTGCGCTTGGTGATTATTCGACTTAGTACATAATAAAGGTAGGTTACGTGCGCGTTTAATACCTGTATTATTAATAAATAGTAAAATGCAATCGGAAAGTTAATAATCATTTATAATACCATGTAAGTATTTCTTTTTTAAAGTTGAAACCATGATCATCAAATTTATTCTTAAATTTATACATAATGTTTTTGTGAAAATTTTACGCAAAGATAAATTGAAGCCTTATTAATTTGTAGCTTAAAATATACAAATAAAACAACTTACCTTCAGGTGTCAGACTAGCAGCCTGAACAGAATATTTGGGTGCATTATTTCCCGTGAAAAAAGCTGTGTCTACGAGCAGTCCTGAAATGTATAAAAAAATATAAACATTTTGCCTTCATTACTTTTATATTTCTTTAATAATCATTTTACTTTGATTGACAGAAAAAAACTTACAGTTTTATTCTAGTGTAAACTATTATATTCGTATAAACAATTATGTTATTATTAAGCAGTGAAAAAGGAGACACAATTAGCAGACAATAATTATTACCGCCTGCCTAAAACGAAAATTTAATAATTTTCATTCCCGTGGAAATTTCAGAAATTCCTCTTTTAGTGCATCTCTTGACCAAAGCTTGAACAACTGAACGTTGAGTATTTTATAATAATAAAAAAAAAAAAACTAAAATTGATACGAACCTTTAATAATACATTTGGTAGCAAGCTTGATGATGCACCAGTCATGACCACTGATCCTCTTCCTCCTCGTCTCCCATCCATCCATCCATTTGCCGTACTCAGTGAACTTCTCCGGAATGAAGATGGGTTCCTCATCAGATATCATATTCTCGCACGGAGCGAAGAAGTCGTCCGTGGCGAATAATACTTGCCCACCTGACTGTAAAAATTGTTTTATTTTTATAAATTTTTTTCTGTTGCATTTAGATACATAAAAAAATTATGTTATGATAATGGTCTCATATTTTTTCTTAATAAAGTAAATACAGTATCTTTAAAAGTCGAATCACTCGTATTTCTTTCAATATTTTGATAAGTACCTAATATAAGTTCTGTAATAACAAGTCTTGATATTTTTGTTAAAAGTATTCTAGGTATCTGTTACACATCTGTTCGTATCTAAAGAAACGAGTTCTATATGTATGTACTAAAATAAAATATGTAATAATATAATATGATAAAATCTTAGAATTTCAAGTAGTTATTCATCTCAATTGTATCATAAAGCCAAATAGCTGAACGTGGCCATTCAGTCTTTTCAAGACTGTTGGCTCTGTCTACCCCGCAAGGGATATAGATGTGACAATATGTATGTATGTATGTATTCAAGTAGTTACTTACACTAGAACTAGCCAATTCGCAAAGCTCCGAAAATCCCGGTGGTCTTGTATCGATCATTTTAAATTTCTATTTAAAACAACTTAAGTAAATTAAAAAATTTAAACTTTCAAATTTTAAAACTTTTAACTTATTTTTTTTTATAAAATATCATACAAATCTTATTTCTGAATCGTAATTCTAAATTGATAATTCAAAATAAAACAGTGTACAAGCACACGCACAAGTCACAACAGATTAAAAGTAAACTGCCTCGGCTCTTATTTATATATCACTTGAGTCGACAATTGATAAAACTAATAATAACATCAACAAAACACAGTTATCAAGTTTTTGCTGGTAGTGTACCTATTACTTGGTAGTGGAAAATTTATCACCTTTTCATTCTTTCCTTAACTTGTATCATGAATGTTACGAATGGGGTAGATTATGTTTGTTTGTTTTTGTAATAATGAATAGTGACAGACTGCTAGCCCATCCCTTAAAAGAAGAATCTCAAGTTTATAAGCATGTCCCTCAGTCGCCTTCTACTACATCCATGGGAAAGAGATAGAGTGGTCCTATTTTTTTTATATTTATTCCGGGAACCATATAGCACTACACCAATACGGCCATTTAACGGCCTCTGTGGCGCAGCGGCAGTACGCTTGTCTGTGACACCGGAGGTCCCGGGTTCGAATCCCGGGCAGGGCATGATGAGAAAACAACTTTTTCTGATTGGCCTGGGTCTTGGATGTTTATCTATATAAGTATTTATTATAAAATATAGTATCGTTGAGTTAGTATCTCGTATCACAAGTTTCGAACTTACTTCGAGGCTAACTCGATCTGTGTAATTTGTCCCGTAAAAAAATAAAAAAAAAAAAATACATCGGCACTATATCAAAACCATACAAAAAATAACTTGAAATCGTCATCTTCATTTTCATCTTTCAACAGGTCTCGTGGCTTTGGTATCTGTACATTCTAAGAAATTTCTAGACTTCTATATAAGGAAACAGAAAACTTAACAATTCTTAAAGTCCATTGGTCACAAAGAATAAAATGTTATGTAAAAACTTTATACATTGTAAGTCAGGGGAAACAAAAAGGTTTACGTATTGGAAAATTTTACAATAGATACGTAAGTATCTTTTGTAAAGGATAAAGGTTAAAAGAAAATCGCACTCTAATCTCCTATATAAGTCTAATTTAAGTTTAATATAAGTTAATAGGAGGTTAATCATAACTTATATTAAAAGTTTCTAAGAGTCAGTAATAATATATGCATGCTAACGTGTAAAATTTAACCATAGATAGATAGAAATCATCTAATCGTCCCGGGTTCGAATGTCGGCCAGGGCATGATGAGAAACGAACTTTCTCTGATTGGCCTGGGTCTTGGATGTTTATCTATATAAGTATTTATTATAAAATATAGTACCGTTGAGTTAGTATCTCATAACACAAGTTTTGAACTTACTTCGAGGCTACCTCAATTTGTGTAATACGTCCCGAATATATTTATTAATTTATCTATTAAAAAAACTCTATATAGGCGGTATGGATTAATTAGGAATAAAGTGTAATTTTAACAATTAATTCGATTACATTGTTCTATAACTAATTCATAAAAATAAATAAACTAAAGAAAGTATACTAACATTTTTAATATAATAATTTAACTGTAAGTTATATTAAACACATCAGGTTTAAGGTTACATACATCTCAGTTTGGTCCAAAGGTTCGACTGGCAGAGAACGCCTCATAACATCAAGTCCACCTGTTGTACCTTTTACGTGCATTAAGTTTAAATTAATTAATAATTTTCCAGCATTAAACTTGAATAGTTAGGAGCACTCTATTATAGATTAAAAATTATTACACTAAATCTGATGCTAAAAATAAAAGAGATGTCATTATAAATTTACTGTATCATGGTCTAAAAGTATATATTTATAGTACATTGGGTTAAAAATGACCGTAACAATTGTAGTTTTACATTGTAATGTTGCGTACAGTTCTTTATAATTTTTTAAAATACTATATTATATACTAGCTTTTACCCGTAGCATCGCCCGCGTGAATTTACAAAATGCCATCTACAAAATGCGATGAATTAAACGCAATTTAAAAAAAGAACGAAGAAATTAGCACCATCCTACAAAAAGCAACGAATTAAACGCTACTTACGAAAAGCGACAAATTTAGCGTCACTTACATTATAATACAGGTTTTTCGCAAATACCACGGGAACCTTAGTTTATAACAGGATGAAAGATACTACCTTCTCCAGACTCTTAATTATTCATACGTGATATTTCAAGAAGATTAATTCAGTATGTGAAGAGTCGACAAAAAAATAAATAAACACACTTTTACATTTATAATATTAAGTAAATACCAGTTTATTAACTAGGCAATATAAAAAGACATTAATAATTTAAAAAAAAAATCGCCAACTGAACCAGTGTCATCTTTTATTTTCTATAAATATATTTATTAATAATAAATAAATATTTACGGGACAAATTACTACTCTGTCAAGAAAGTAGCAGGAAAAGATCAATAATACACAAACTGTTTGTTATTCATCCAAATTTATTTTATCACCTTCAAAATATGCTCCTTTAGAAACGATACACTTACGCCAACGAATAATCCAATCATCAAAACATTTTTTAAACGCTGTTTCCGGAATTGAGGTCAGTTCTCGCCGCGAATTCTCTTTTATGTCTTCTACCGATTGAAAACGGGTGCCACGAAGTGGTAATTTGAGTTTAGGAAAAAGAAAAAAGTCGGCTGGAGCCATATCTGGTGAATATGGTGGTTGCTCGATGGTATTTGTTGAGTGTTTGGTTAAAAATTCGTTCACAATAATGGCCTTGTGCGAAGGTGCATTATCATGGTGCAAAATCCAAGAATTTTCTTTCCACAAATCTGGCCTTTTTCGTCGGATTTGCTCTCTTAAACGCCGCATAACACTCAAATAATATTCCTTATTTACCGTTTGACCTTCCGGCAAGAATTCCGAGTGCACAACACCGCGATAGTCAAAGAAAACAGTCAACATGACTTTGACTTTTGAACGACTTTGGCGTGGTTTTTTCGGTTTCGGTTCAGTTGGAAGGCGCCACTCCGAAGCTTGTTGACTAGTTTGCATGTCAAACTCGTAAACCCACGTCTCGTCACCAGTAACAATGCGTTTCATGAATGTTGGGTCGGAATTGACTCGTTCTAGCATGTCCTCAGCGACTCTCATGCGATTGAGTTTTTGAAAAAAATTCAGGTCTTTTGGGACTAGCCGAGCGGCAACATGTTTCATACCCAAATTATTAGTTAAAATGGTACGGATCGACTCGTGAGATACAGAAAGTTCGGTGGCTATCTCTCTCAAAGTTGAATGAGGATTTTCAGTCACTATTTCCTTCACTTTTGCGATGTTAACTTCAGTTGCAGACGTTGATGGCCTACCAGAGCGAGGCAAATCTTCCATCACATCTCGACCGCTTTTGAACGCTTTGTACCACTCATAAGCACGAGTTTTTGATAAAGTCGATTCACCGTAAGCCTTCTGTAACATTTTCAGTGACTCCGAACACGATATTCAATTGGCAATGCAAAATTTAAGACAAACTCTTTGTTCGATGTTTTTATCCATTATGAAATTAGCAATACACACTAGATATGATATAACTAAAAATAGCACTGTATTTAATGTAAACAACAGATGCAACTCAAACTCCGCGCCAAAATGGAAAACAGTTGTGCCAATC
Organism: Amyelois transitella; assembly: GCF_032362555.1. Taxonomy (NCBI): domain Eukaryota; kingdom Metazoa; phylum Arthropoda; class Insecta; order Lepidoptera; family Pyralidae; genus Amyelois; species Amyelois transitella. The sequence goes on along the minus strand of NC_083512.1, from coordinate 2,550,483 downwards.
TAACAACAACAAAAAAAAACAAAAATTTGAATTTGGAACCATAAATAAATAATCCATTCCCGATACTTTTCTGACTGAATGTACACAGTTTGAGTTAGCCTCGAAGTATGTTCAAGACTTGTGTTACGAGTCACTAACTCAACGATTCTATATTTTATAATAAAAACTTATAACATCTAAGACGCAATCAAAAAGAGCACTTTTCTCATCATTTCCTGGCCGGGATTCGAACGCCGGACCTCCGGTGTCACAGACAAGCGTACAACCACTGCGCCACATAGGCCGAATGATTGCGGTTGTGTTGTGGTTGACTGTACCTTAGTTTTTTTTATTGTGAAGTTAAAAATATCCATTGGTCTATTTACAACGGCATTCAAGCGTGTTTATTTTTTAGCATAAACGTCTATTTTTATTGCCATTGTTATACGATTAAGCCTGTCACCATGCCCGGAATATTTCAATAAAATAATAGGCACTCCATAT